>NW_026988518.1:2980246-5960492 GCF_030222135.1 Aotus nancymaae
ACATCTCCCGTTTTTAAAACCATCAGATCTCATGAGACTCATTCACTATCACAAGAATAACACAGGAAAGGCTTGCCCTGGTAATTCAATCACCTCCCACTGGGTTCCTCCCACAACATGTGGGAATTGTGGGAGTTACAATTCAAGATGAAATTTGGGTGGGGACACAGACAAAGTATATCAAACCACCTTCATATTCCTGGGATAAATTTTATTTGTTCATGATGCTTTACCCCTTTTATATATTGCAGAATTTATTTTATCACAATAAAATAAGTTCTTGGGTCTATGGATATTTGTCTATAATTTTATTTTCCTTTAATTTATTTGTCAGATTTCAATATCAGGATTATGCTGGCTTTATAAAATGAGATCAGGTTGGCTTGTTCTTCCTCTATCTTCTACAAGAGTTTGTGTAAGATTGGTATTATTTCTTCCTTGAGTTTAATAGCATTTACCAATGTAACCATCTGGGCTTGCAATTTGCTTTGTGAAAATGTTTTTTTATTATGAATTCAACTTCTATAATAGCTACAGACCTATTTTTAATTTTGGTTTTCTGTTTTTTGTTGTCTAAATTTTGGTTAGTTGTGTTTTGCACAGAATTTGTCTATTTTACTTCAACTGTTGAGTTTATTGTATAACATTGTTCATAATGTTCTATTATTATCCTTTTATATTTTTAGAAGCCATAGTGATGGCATTTTTAAAGCATTTTCTATGTGCTTGTCACTGTGCTGCCTGTTTTACAGACTATTCTATTTTATTTTATTTGGTTCTGTATTAGGTACATTAGAAAGTCAGGCCTACTCAGTGGCTATACAAATTGCTCCTGGTTTTTATCATCCATTTGGTTGAGGCACATCCTCAGCTTGTAGTACAAAGCCCTGAAACATCAGGGGTCCCAGGAGCCACACAGATATGCACAGCTTGAAACTAGCTTCCCATTTTTGGCATATACCTGCCCTCTGATATGGTAAGAGAGGTTGCCAGACTGCTGCATATCCTCATGGTCTAGGATAGTGTTACAGTTCCTTTAAGTAATACTTTAAGAGATCTTGTCTGAAGTAATGTAGTCTTAAGTTATTTTTCCTTTCCTGATTTTTTGATCATATGCTCTTTTTTATGCATGCTACAAATTCCTGCAATATTTATGATGTTTGTTAAAAGTATAAATGCATCTGTGAAAAATGATTATGTTACATTACTGGCGATAGTTATCGAATGGTTGAATGGAGGGAATACTTGCTGTCTTCATTATACAAGTTCTCTATATTCTGAAAAAGTGGATCATACTGTTCTAGTTGTAATTCTTATCTCTTCTGTTTGATACAGATCCTAATATTACTTTTTCATCAGACTAGAAAGATCTTATGATCTCTAGAAAGGCTACAGACAGGGACATGTATGAAGAGTATAGATTCTCTTTAAGTTTTCCCTGAGAAATATTTTTATTGTCAGTAAATAGCAATAGTTATTAATTTATTCATAATTACCAATTGCTATTAAAATAGAAATATTATTTATTAACAATAAATAGCTTTGGACTTCACTCATTTTATATTTGATTTAAATTCAAACCTGTTTATTCTTATACTAGGTCAATATTTTTAAATGCATTTAAAAAAGTAAAGTACCATATAGACATTGACATTGGTAGCTGGGAGGGCTGGGGGTAGGCTGTTTTCCTGCCTATGAGGCAACACTCCTACACTATGTAATGCACTGTATACCATTTCCCAACCTGAGAGGCTACTTTCGTTTTGCTGTTAACATGTTTCATAAATTTTGTTCATTATTATATCTGCAGTTTTTCTCACCTTGTTCCCAACCTCTGTAACAGTTTGAACTATCCTAATTTCTAGTCCCGGACCTACTCACCCATCTTTCAAGAGCCCAAATGAAGTCCTATATCTTCCTCAGTGCCTTCCTAGACCACCTCAGGTTTCCTGGCTCTCCCTGTGTTCTACGTTTCAGCAGTGTCTGTTGTCTGACTCACAAAATTGGGCATGTGAACATGGGTTGTCCATGTTTTTATCTCACTGGCCCAGCCTTATAAGCTTGTTGAGAAGAGACATCTCTTCTGCTGCCTTTTAGCAACAGCCATGGATGGTGCTGGGTACAAGCAATAATTTTGATTGAAAATGATTTTTCATTTTCTACCCTATTGAAATTTAGGAAGAAATGTTATTGTCAACTAATTGAGAGAGCAACTAATCAGTAGGACCTCTCTTTTCCGAAGTGCCTGGTCAGTTTTAGACTGAGCATTGATTCAGAGGGTTCAGATAAGGGCCCAGGTAGAGATGTTCTTGCCCACACCACACCTTTGAAAGTTGTCCAGGCCAAAAAAGAGAACAAAACGCCATCACCTGCTGTGCAGCCTGTGTTTCAGCAGACTCTGAGGGACACAGTCTTATCACAGGGCATAGAGATTAACACATGTAATTCATTGTAAAGTGAAAAGAGAATGCGTTGCTGAGAATGAAAGGAATGGTTTTACAGTACAGCAAGTGCTGCCATGGACACCCTGGCCACAGAACCACCCACAGAGTAAACAGAGCACAGGATTTCAGAGAGAAAAGAAATCGTGGTTTTCCGAAGGACAAAGTAATACAATCCTAATGGTTGTGGAACCTCTTTTTTTGTTATTTTTCTGTATGTTCTCAGAATAATGCCCACTTGTTATCGTGGATTCTCCCAAGAGTAAAATGAAACTCTGGTCGTCGGCATTATCGTTGTTATTATAATCTTCCTCTTTCTCCTACTCAAATAATCATTTTTGAAAACACACAGAATGGTGAGATTTTTATGCTGTATAACATTTGCTCTGGACACCCTAAAGCAATATCTCATGAGAAATGTTCGTACTTGGAGTCCACTAAGTCTGTCATGGGTCAGATTAATTTCTGGGCTGGGGAAATATGTCTTTTTTTTTTTTTTAATAGTTTGTCTGCTTATACTTATAGGTGAACCCTTTAAATTTATAGGCAAAAAGCAAGTAATGCCAGAAGCTCTTATTTGGAGAGACTGAGGCATGTGTTAATCTGGAAATAAAGAAAAGCCCTCATATTCAAACCCAGCAATGAATTTTACGGTGATATTGCAGACTAATTGTTTTATTGTTGTAATGCATTGTTTAACCACACAGCCCTGCCTTTCTTACATGCACATACTATTTAACTCTTTGAGCCTGAATTTCCTTGTCTGTAAAATGGAGATAATACATATGTGACTTTTAATGATGTTGTGAGGATATAAATAACGAGTGAATAATTTAGCAGAGCAATGGTTACTTACTAGGTTCTCAAATTTTTTCAAAATAACCACAAAAATAACATTGCCACTGGCTTTGAATTCTAATTTTATTTTTTTATATAAAGTGGACAACAGCTTAAAAATTATAAAGGTTTCATGTAATTTTACCACTCGCAACCAAGAAACACCGTATAATCGCGAATCTTAGTAGAATAAGGAACTGAACAGCAAGGAAGAAACTGAGTTAGAACTCTGGTCTGTTTTAAATAATAAATACTAGCTGTGATCTAAAAACCATTAATGGGTTTCCTCAATAACTCTACTTTGAAAATGCACACCATTTGTAAAGTAAAAGCACAGTTAAGATTGATAGTAAGAAAAATTTACTACTTGTTCATTCCTGTGACAAGGTTATAGAGCAAATAATACAATGAAAATATTATACATATTCATAGATATGCATGATTATAGTTTACACCAGCCTATCACATGAATCAATATATGAAACTTTCCTTTCTCTTTTCCAAAGAAACTACATATGTTATGGCATCTACCATGGAAACTAAACCAACTTGGAAATAGCAATAATGTCCTTATTTCAGTAATTCTTTTTCTTTTAGTTGTGTTTTTCCTCTGGGTAAACATGTCTGCACACTGGATTTCTTTCTAAATCTGAATGTCCTCTCTGGCCATATTGAAGAATGTGCTTACTGTACTGTTTCATTAAACTGCTGTGTTATCGGGTAATTGTTTAAACATAATGCCATAGCACTATCAAAAGGAAAGGTGAACTAATGGCATTTGCAAATGTCAGGGATTATCTTAACACTTTTATTATAGTTTATAAAAAGTAGGTTCAGGGCATTTCATGGCAATTATTTCTACAGAAATTGGTTATTTAAATAAATTGCTAATTATCTGAAGATGACAGTATTGAAAATGCTACTAATGAGTTGTTTAATAAGTGTAGCTTGTGGTGGCCACCTACAGGTTGAAAATAGAAAGAACATACATATAGATTATGCCCAGTAAATGCTGTATATTTTTTTCTCTAGTGACAAATTTAAAGACATTTAGCTCCTCATGCCATCTTTTGAGTTCTGGACAGTATAGTGAGTTTCTAATCTCCTCATAAATTTGGTTTCAGTTCTAAAACAAATTTCACTTTGCTTCTGTGATTGTCTTTGTCCTATCATTCTTGGGCATAATTATCTTTAGTTATAGCTAGTATGCTTTTGTAATTTATCATCTGAACTGAGATACTTTTAGACCAAAGGAAGATAGCTATTGTTATATCACGTAATCACTCCTGAGCCAACTGGGCTATATGGCTACTCTAATTATACAATTACTGATTACTCTAGTTCTAATTTAATTCCTATTCAGCAATTAATATAATGCCTATTTTTATCTAATGTTAGTTTTTCTGGTTTTATCATACCTGGCTAATATATCTTTATCAATTGTAACAATTATTATTATTAATTCTTCTTTCTGAAGCTTAATTTATATCCAGACATTTAAAATCAGGAAGCAGCATAGCATTGTGGTTAAAAGCATGGTATTGGGCGTCATGTAGGCCTGGATTCAAATACTGAACCCACACTTTCTAACAGAGTCATTTTGAGGATGTGGCATTTATCCCTACTGAATCTCAGCTTACATAGCTATAAAAATAGACACAGAAATCCCTATTTCCTAGTAACATCTCCAGCCCAATGTATGCAAAAATAAATAGGAAAATACCTGTCAATTAGAAAGCATTCAGAAGAAGGGCATTTATATTTAACGTATTTAATCTTAAAAGTTCATTGTGGGGGCGGGGCGTGCGCGGGACAAAGGGAAGCGAAGCCGGAGCTGCGGGCGCTTTTTCTGCCCGCGGTGTCTCAGATTCATTCTTAAGGAACTGAGAACTTAATCTTCCAAAACGTCAAAAAGACCATCTTATGCCCCACCTCCCACCCCAGCTCCTGCAACACAAATGCCCAGCACACCAGGGTTTGTGGGATACAATCCATACAGTCATCTCGCCTACAACAACTACAGGCTGGGAGGGAACCCGGGCACCAACAGCCAGGTCACGGCATCCTCTGGTATTACGATTCCAAAACCCCCAAAGCCACCAGATAAGCCACTGATGGCCTACATGAGGTACAGCAGAAAGGTCTGGGACCAAGAAAAGGCTTCCAACCCTGACCTAAAGTTGTGGGAGATTGGCAAGATTATTGGTGGCATGTGGCGAGATCTCACTGATGAAGAAAAACAAGAATATTTAAACGAATACGAAGCAGAAAAGATAGAGTACAATGAAGCTATGAAGGTCTATCATAATTCCCTCGCGTACCTTGCTTACATAAATGCAAAACGTCGTGCAGAAGCTGCTTTAGAGGAAGAAAGTCGACGGAGACAGTCTCGCATGGAGAAAGGAGAACCGTGCATGAGCATTCAGCCTGCTGAAGATCCAGATGATTACGATGATGGCTTTTCAATGAAGCATACAGCCACTGCCCGTTTCCAGAAAAACCACCGCCTCATCAGTGAAATCCTTAGTGAGAGTGTGGTGCCAGACGTTCGGTCAGATGTCACAACAGCTAGAATGCAGGTCCTCAAACGACAGGTCCAGTCCTTAATGTTCATCAGCGAAAACTAGAACCTGAGCTTCTTCAGATAGAGGAACGACACCAGGAGAAAAAGAGGAAATTCCTGGAAAGCACAGATTTCATTTAACAATGAACTTAAAAGGTTGTGTGGTCTGAAAGTCGAAGTGGATATGGAGAAAATTGCAGCTGAGATTGCACAGGCAGAGGAACAGGCCCGCAAAAGGCAGGAGGAAAGGGAGAAGGAGGCAGCAGAGCAAGCTGAACGCAGTCAGGGCAGCATCGTTCCTGAGGAGGAACAAGCAGCCAACAAAGGCGAGGAGAAGAAGGACGACGAGAACATTCCAATGGAGACGGAGGAGACACACCTTGAAGAAACGACAGAGTCAGCAGAACGGTGAAGACGGCACGTCTACTCCTGAGGACAAGGAGAGTGGGCAGGAGGGGGTCGACAGTGTGGCAGAGGAGGGAACCAGTGATAGCAACACTGGCTCGGAGAGCAACAGCGCAACAGTGGAGGAGCCCCCAACAGATCCCGTACCAGAAGATGAGAAAAAAGAATAAATGTTGCCTTGTTTCATGTGTTCTAAATACTTTTTTAAATGAAAAAATGTTTTTTGGTTTAAAAAAAAAAAAGTTCATTGTAACTTGTGCTTGCTTCTTTTCTTTTTTTTCTTTTTTTTTTCTTTTGAGACGGAGTTTCGCTCTTGTTACCCAGGCTGGAGTGCAATGGCGTGATCTCGGCTCACCGCAACCTCCGCCTCCTGGGTTCAGGCAATTCTCCTGCCTCAGCCTCCTGAGTAGCTGGGATTACAGGCACGCGCCGCCATGCCCAGATAATTTTTTTTTTTTTTTTTGTATTTTTAGTAGAGACGGGGTTTCACCATGTTGACCGGGATGGTCTCGATCTCTTGACCTCGTGATCCGCCCGCCTCGGCCTCCCAAAGTGCTGGGATTACAGGCGTGAGCCACCGCGCCCGACTGCTTCTTTTCTAAGTTAACCACTGGTATCTACTGGAAAACTATAGAGGATGTAAAATTGCTCTTTACCAAAAAAGATATAGTATCCCCAAATTTTGACTTGGAAGATAAAAACGAATCCAGTGTTTCCTACAGTACAGAGAAGTATTTCTGTTGCATCTTGTTGTCAAGTAGCCATCGAGATTCAAAGAATAGAGAAGTCCCATTGTGGCTGCTTTCATTGCTGAATTTACAATAAATTAATTATAAAAATAAGAATAATTAAACCAATCTATGCTGAATCATTCGTTCCAGTTTTCTACATAGGATAAGCCCTTTTTTTCATGCTTATCCTTCAAATATTTGGAGACAGTTATTAGGATTCCTTTTAACCACTATATAGATATATTTGAGATTGTGTGTGAGAAAGATAGATCAGGAGAGAGAATCGCATTCACTCTGTTGTGTTTGTTGATCTTTTATTTAAAATATGGGACACAGAACCAAACGTGATTTGTAATGTACAGAGGATAGAATCACTGTTCATCCCATATATAAAAATTGTCACATCATATATTCTGCTGATGCTTATTCTTGTAAGGTAAATTTTAGGAACCTTATACAAATAGGCATTTGTATTACAGAAGTAAATCATCAGCACCTTGTTATCAAAAGAATCAAACAATATAAAGTATATTTATATATACTTAACTTATGTAATACTTACACTTGAAAGTTCTTCAAACCCTTTACTGCTGGGCTCACCCACTTTCCCAGAGATGATACCTGTGAATAGTATAAAATTCAACATTATATGCATTTACATGCACACATAATAAATGTAATCACATACTTTTTTTTTTTTTTGCCAACAGTGGGACCATGCCATATATATTGCTCTGCTACTTGTGATTAACTCTTAACATTATAATTAGAGCTATCTGCATGTCAATTTTAAAGGTTTTCTACTATACCATACATGGATGAACTATAATTTATTTAATAGAGTAACTACTCACGATCTTTAGATTGTTTTTCACCATTTTGCTACAGAAAATAATACTTCAAGGAACATTGTTGTATATGTAACTTTGTGTCTAAGCACTAATGGAACAGATTCTTCAAAAAAGACTTAAAAGATATATATATATACACACACATAGATTTTTATATATAGATATCTATATAGATTTTTAAGTGTTATTGCAACATATATGTATATATGTATTTAATAGAGTATTTAATGTGTCTATATGTTGCAAATTATATTTAATAATCTAATAAAGATTTATTTACACAGATATATACATTTACTACCATAGACTCAAGCTATGAACACTCAAGCTATGACTATTCATAAGTTTTAAACCAGTGAAATGATACATGGATTACAATAAGATCCCCAAATGTTATATCTAGGAATGAATTATAACACCCCTTAAAAATTAAGTGTTTATCCTTACATGTATTACAGCTGAATGTTTATTTTTGTGATCAATTTTCTCTGGCTTTGACAGTAATATTAGCTAATATACAGTATAAGGTGGGCACTGTGCCAAGTCCTTTCCATGAGTTGCATCATTTAATACATCCCAGCTTCCTGGAATATAACTGTATTAATGTCTCTGTTTTTCAGACAGGGAAAACTGATGTTTTAGGAAGTTGAGGAGCTTACTCAAAGCCACAATTGTATAAAGCAAATGATCTGAGACTCACACCTCATTGATCGGACTTCCTTCGTGTTCTCACAGCATCAGGCTATATTGATAGTACTTTTCTTAGGCAAAAACAATACAAAGATGGTCCTCTTTGTAACTGCTGCATTGTCACTTCTCAATAATAACTGAAAACTGGAACTTTCATGTCACAGAGACTTGATTTTTAAATTGCGTTACATTCTTTTTAAACTATGTGACACTGGGCAAGTTATTTATTCAGTTTGAGCTGCTCTTTCTTTGTAAACAAAATAGAGAGGACAGCGCCCACCTTCAGAGTTATAAGGGTTAAAGTACATAGTGTACCTGAAGCCCCCACCTCAGTGTTTGGCCCGTGGAAATCACTCCATGAATGAGTGATCCTACTCATTCTACTAACTGTATCTGACCCTTTCAGAAGGGAGAATGGCCCTCTTTGATGTATATTATTAATTCTATTGCTAAAAATAAATGTCGGGCACATGCTAGGTACTGAGTTATTGAATATGAATCCACTAGGAACATATCGAATGCATTATAAAGCAGATAAACATAGCTACGAATATATAATGACTTACTTGGAGAAAACATGAAAAATTCAACTAAATTTAAAACATTTTCAGAATAAAATTTTTAGCTTTCCTAAAAAAACTAAAATAACAACATCAAATAATCAACTTTATTTTTTCCATTTGTTCTTTTTAAATTACACATCTCTACATATAACCCTAGATCCTTTTAGTACTTCAGTTTCTAGTTGAATTATTTAAATATTCTCAGGGGACCCTAATCCATGTGTAAAGATGTATTTTTAAATAGCTGTGTCTCGTGTATTTATCAGTATATTAACTTCATTAACATTTTTACACTTGTTTTAGTAAGGCATAAATTTGTTGGTGCTTGATTTATATGCAGTTTATAAAAATCAATCACTTACCTCCTAAATCCTTAAAATTCTTGATTCACTAATTTTTTTTCTTCCAGATGATGTTAAAACTATTAACAATTAGACAATCAAAGTTCAATTTCTAATGAATTTGTTATTCACTTAACTCATTATATTTTAATTAATGTAAGCAAATTAAAACTACATTTTCTTTTTGCATACACAGTGAGCATGAATGAGTATTATAACCCAATTTCTGTTTTATTGCCAGCTAGAGCTATTATCAGGGAGTTTATTGTGGACTTAGTTCTAACAATTAATTGTGTAACAGTAGCTGTCCTAGGAGTCAAATGATTGGGGGAAAAAACAAACAGAATTAAACTCAATTATTCAAAATTCCAGTTATTTAGCATATGTTCCACAGTCTCTTGCCCATTAAAAATTCCTTTTTTCTTCAAGAATTTAGTCATGGAAAGTACATCTCTGCCTCCTTTTCACCAATAAACTTGAGTTCAGATTTGTCATTAAAAACCTTGTATGTTAGTTTAGTAAGTGGACATTTTGCTTCTCAAAAAAAATCCTTAAATATATTGATGTCAGCCTTTGAGACTTTTTTCCTTTGGAGTCAAAGTAATCTTCATCAACATTATGACACTGCTAAATGACAGCTATTCGGGAAAGAGAAAAAGGAGGGGACATGTATGGGCCTCGTAAGGTTTCAGAGAATAAAGTTCTGTCCTCATAGGCATCATGCTGTTGTTTCCAATTTAAAAACTGGTTTTAATTGCATCACTAAACACACAAGAACACAGAAGGCAATGTCAAAGTAAACTACATAAATGCTCCCTCTGAAATCAGTTGTCCTTGAGGGTAGCACAAATTATAACAGCAAACACTTCTATAATTTTATCATGTGCTAGCCCTTTAGATATATTATATAATTTATTCCTCAAAACAGCTCTATGAAAATATTATTACAATTTGTATTATTTTATAGATGACAAAATTTAGACACAATGACAGTTAAAATTTTTCACAAAGTCACACAGCTTGTAAATGGAACTAAGAGTTGAACCTCAGCAGTTGGCCCAATTGTCTGTCTGATGTTGGTGACTAGTTCATCCTTAAATTACCTTCTTTCTAGAATTCATATTAATAGTATTTATAAAATGTGTAATGTTCTAACAAATGTGAATTGTTTCTAATGGAATACTGGTAGAAAATGAATAACTGGATTCAAATTATTACCTTGAAATAACCTACTACAACGATAAGATCTGGTGTTTTGTGAGTCAAGCATAGATATATAGTTAGGATACAAACTGATAAACAGGGGGAAGAAAAGCCATAAATGCTTAAGAAGTATTTTGTGAATATAAAGATGAATGGATAAATGAAGACTGAGTAAGGAACCTCATTGTCATAATACACATATATCAATATATAATACTATAGCTAATGATAGCATTTCTGAAATTGTATTTAAAATGATATCTGGCAAATGAGAATTCATTTTCTTAAGAAAAATACTTTTCATTAAAATCAGATTGATTATAATTCAAAATCTCTGGCTTACTAAAATGTTTTTCTAAAACATGAATCAATCCAAAAATGTTCTGTGCAGTTTATATGAGACAGTCTATTAATTCAGCACACTGATTTGTATTTTAAATTGTGACTACATGGAGGGCCTAGATTGACACGAAACCAAAAGTTACATTTCAATCCAGTCCACCAGCTACTCCAGGAGAGCCACATAACGCAAAGCAAAGTTCTTGGTAGCAATGTTGAAACTCATAAGTCCAGTTCATTTTTTTGTTTGTTTGTTTGAACCTGCAACTTGTTTCAAAATGTAGGAACTCAGATGGCTTGATTTTTATTGGAGGATTCCACACAGTTGAAGCAGAATGGCTTGATGTAACTGAATTTCCCATTAGGTTCATCTGGCAACCCCATGTAGATGAGGGCTTAATTTAAATTGCATGTTACCTGTTAGTTCATTTAAGTGTATAGGATTTCAATTTATTGATTTAAACCTTGGTTTTTTTTTTTTTTTTTTTTCAGGATAGAACCCACCTACATATTCCTTGAATTTCTCAAACTGGCTTCTTCCTCCCTAGTCTTTGGTCTAAAAATCATTAATCATTGTAGCAGTGACAAAATTTTAAAAGACCTTTATGTCAATAATTGTGATTCAGAAAGTCTTTATGATTTTAATTGGCATATGTACAATTATGTATGGCATTGATATATGTATCTTCTTTAAACCAAAAGTTTTATTTTTATCTTGAACCTATTATTTCTTCATTTCTGTCATTTTAAAACTAAAAATAAATTCTACATAACCATTTAGAAAGATCATTTTCTATACCTTCATTTTCCTTCTAGAAACCTTTCTTAGTGGATGAAGTCATTTTTAAAACCTATTCCCCATAAAAATGCTGAGAACAAGTAGATTATATTTCATATTAAATCAGTTGAGTTATAAAAAAATCAAATTGAGTTTATAATGGAAATAAAAACTGAATTTACTATAGTCCAGAAAAAGAGAGATCATTTCTTCATTTTTTTGGATCTCATTTCCTCAGAGAACATACTCTTAACTTTAAAAAATACTTTTATTCGTTTGAAAAGTTTTTCTGTTCAAACTCAGTACGTTATAACAGCCTTAGAAAGGAAGAAAAATGTAAATTAGAAAATGTCTTATCGACCTAATTGAACATCTTCAAATGCCAATGAGAATTCGCTGATTTTTTTAACACCTGTGTAATAATGTTGCCCTTTAAGTGTCACTGGTTAATTTTTCAAAGCTGTGTTCTGGAATATTGCCATTTGATGTTCATTAATATCAATTGGAATATGTGGCCAAATCCCTGTATATCACTTTGAAATTTTACCCCTTACTGTTAGTCATAGTCTTCTAACAGTGGAGTTAGAAATAAATTATTTATCTGCTTAGCTCAAATTTACTCTCTTGGGTCAACTAAATAAGGGGGAAAACCGCAATATTTCTTTATTACTTCAAAGTAATGTGTATGAAAAGAAGCCATTGGGTTAGTATGTACTGACTATGTCATTTATATTATGCAGAGATAGCTGTGTGTCTATCAAAAAGTTTCTTATAGATTTCTTTAGAAAATGCTTTACTTTTATTGTCATGTAGATTTCTTTTAGTATAGCTAAAGATATGTGTATATACATGTGTTTTTGTATTCTCACTATAAATTCTGTCCCCTATTAGCCTCTTCTGTGAAGAATCACTGATAAATAATGTAGAAGTAAAACCTTAATGTCCAGTTTCTAATTTGCCCAACTTAATACTTTGTATTTAAAATGTCTGCTATGAATGTTGAAGTGTCAGCTTGAATATTCCTAATTAAGAAATACTATAGGGAGGCAGAGGCAGGTGGATCACGAGGTCAAGAGATCAAGACCTCCTGGTCAACATGGTGAAACCCCATCTCTACTAAAAATACAAAAAATTAGCTGGGCACGGTGGTGCATGCCTGTGCTCAGGAGGCTGAGGCAGGAGAATTGCCTGAACCCAGGAGGCGGAGGTTGCGGTGAGCCGAGATCGCGCCATTGCACTCCAGCCTGGGTAACAAGAGCGAAACTCTGTCTCAAAAAAAAAAAAAAAAAAAAAAAAAAATACTATAGTAATATGTAGAGGAAGATGTTTTAGGTATGGGAGCCACAAGTAGACATTTCCACAAACATTTTTGTGTTGAGTACAAAAGCATTAGTCATGTAAAGATTCAATTTTATCTGAAACAGATATGAACAGGATAAAAAGAAAGCCACCGATTCTATTTTGCTTTTTTTTTTTTTTTTTTTTAAAGACAGAGTCTTGCTCTGTTGCCCAGGTTGGCATGCAGTGGTGCAATCTTGGCTCACTGCAGCCTCCACCTCCCAAGTTCCAGCTGTTCTCCTGCCTCAGCCTCCCAGGTAGCTGGGATTACATGCATGCACCACCACATCCAGATAATTTTTGTAATTATTAGTAGAGACGCGGTTTCACCATGTTGGCTGGTATAGATCTCCTGACCTCAAGTCATCCATCTGCCTCAGCCTCCAAAAGTGCTAGGATTACAGGCATGAGCCACCATGCCCGGCCTCTTTTTTAGACTTTATTTTTTAGAGTAGTTTAGGTTCACAGCAAAATTGAGAGAAAGGTACAGAAATATTCAATATACCCACTGCTCGGAGACATGCATGACCTCCCTTATTATCAGTATTCCCCAGTAGAGTGATACAGTTGTTATAATCAATTAACTTACATTGGCACATACAGCCTAACCACCCAAAGTCCAAACTTTACTATAGGTTTCACTCTTGGTGTTGTGTGTTCTATGAGTGTAACAGATACATTCTCTAAGTGTGCATTTTTTGTATGTAAATGTATAACAGCATGCATCCACCATTATAGTATATATAGTATTTTCACCATCCTAAAAAGCCTCTTTGCTCTCCCTATTTATCCCTCCAGTTCACTCCTGACAACCACTGCCACGGTTATTTTCACTGTCTTCATAGTTTTTCCTTTTCCAGTTGGAATCATGTATCTAACCTTTTCATTTTGAAAGCATTTTTTTTTTTTTTACTTTTCATTTCTTGTTTAATTATTTTTATTTTATTTTCTAAATTAAATTAAATTAAATTTTAAGTTCTGGCCATTTATTAAAGGAAAGCTCTGTGTGCTACCTCAGAGTAAGCACTCCAGTAAATGCATATTGATATTGCTGGTGACTAGTGGTGGAGGTGATGATAAAGAACTCACCACATGAGGCTGAACCAGTTGTTAGTTTATGTTGTTTGTGGAGCCTTGGTTTAAGGCAATGTCAAATTCTTACATAAATTGAACTGTCTTTAATTCAGAAAATGCTTTAAAATATGCCTGACTTATGAGGAAACACCATGAATATCAAATTATATTCCTTTTTATGAAAGCATTGATGTACTCTGGGATGTTTGACATTTGATAATTCAAAGTAGCTTTAGTACAATATATTCATTTTAAAAATGACCCCAAAGTATTCTTCTATCCATACAATTTTTATTACTATTAGGGAATAATATACTGGCAATGTCTGGCTAATTAAATATTTAAAACTAAATGCATACACTCTAATTACTGGATTCTAGTAAGTTCTCTTTAACTTGATTAAAACTTTCTAATATATGAAAAATTAGATTAGGCTCCTTATTTTTTTTCAAACTGTGAGAAGTACATATAAAAAGCAACATGGAATCTGTAAGTTCATCAGCACCTTGCCTTCTTTTTCAGAGTCTATGTTCATACCAGCTGCTTTGTACTCTACAGAAACATAATATTGCTGTATGCCTATTGATGTACTATATATGATTGTTGCTTTTCTTTTCAAAATAGGCTGTTCTTTTCATTTGTTTGTTTGCTTGTTTGTTTTTTGAGACAGTTTTACTCTGTCACCCAGGCCAGAATGCAATGGCGCGATCTCAGCTCACTGAAACCTCCATCTCCTAGGTTCAAGCAATTCTCCTGCCTCAGCCTCCCAAGTAGCTGGGATTACAGGTGCCTGCCTGTAATTTTTTTTTATTTTTATTTTTATTTTTTTTTGTATTTTTAGTAGAGGCAGGGTTTTGCCATGTTGGCCAGGCTGGCCTCGAACTCCTGACCTCATGTGATCCACCAGGCTTGGCCTCCCAAAATGCTGGGATTGCAGGCGTGAGCCACTGATGCTTGAATGTTCTATGCAATCTTTTACACATTACTGTATATCAAATTGTAATATGCATGTAATATCCATGCATAGAGAATTCTGTGTTTGCTATACCTACTTATATGTCTGCATTCAATATTAGTATCAAAGTCCTTAAAATAAATAAACATTCATTGACAAATTAACATACTTTAAAACATACCATTTATACACTACGTATGTATACATCTTAAACAGAGATAAAGAAATTTGAAATTTGTCCAGTATGACACTGTTATTACATGATAGTAATACAAGTAATATAAGACAGTATACTCAAGTGGTCAGTATGCTAACCATTGATTATTCTCATTTTGTGTAGGGACAGCAATCAGACCTATTGCCTTGAGAGCTGTGACCTCCATTGCTCGTGCTCTGCCTGGATTTCCCATTTTGGCTACTGGTGGAATTGATTCTGCTGAAAGTGCTCTTCAGTTTCTCCATAGTGGTGCTTCGGTCCTCCAGGTAGTAATTGTGTTAGTCTGTCCCTTTTAAAAATCTCCATCTCATAAATACAATGTAAGTTATATGACAAAAACAAGTATTTTGGGGTGGGCTTCTTGAAAAAGAGGCCATTTGGGATGAAAATGGCAACATGTATTAAGTTCCTCTGATGAGTTAAGAACAGACCTGAAGTTTGTTTCCTGTCCTATTAGGGGCTTATAAACTCACTGTCTTTTTCTAATATATTTATTCACCCATGTGTTTCTGAAATAAATGAAGTACCAAAATGCATACTGTCCTACTGGGAAAAAAAATACATGAGGAAATCTGGGTAAAAGTAAAATCTCCACTGAGGAACAAAATGAAGTGAAAGGTATGAAAGTCTATGTCATTACCAGACTTAATCCTGAAGTTTCTGGCAGCCAAAGAAGGAAATGATTGGCTTTATGACTTTTAAAACATAAAAATAAATTGGTTGTTCAGCTTCTTGTGGTACAAAGCTGAGGGAACTTCTTTCTTCCATTGTCCTCTTAAAGGGATGCTGTGAGATGTAGTGAATTGTACTCTTAATAACACCCCTAAAATAATAAAAATTAGGACTTCAAAAATTATTTACATACTTTTTTAAAAATAACGTTGCTCAACATGGGCTTAGTACTATCAGCACATTCAGGTTTTGTAATCTGAATTGACTTACGGACAAAACTTTTATATGACGACTAGACTGAACTCTCTGGTAATACTCCATTAATAATGACTTCTTACTACTTAGCATTGTTGGTAATTGGAAAGCAGAAAATTTAGAATCACATATTCTCTGGCAAAAGGGTAGAGTGTAAACAGTTTGTGTTGCTAATTTGACAATCAGAATTAACATTGTCCTATGAAATACTTACAATCTAAGGTGGAAATACTATGTATCAGAAAGGTAATGAAGGCAGACTCCTGCTTCCAAGAAGATGGAGTAGACTTACTTTTCTCTATGCCTCACACTATTTACAGCTAAAAACCCTTATATATAAACCTAATAGAAAAAGACTGAAAGGTGGAGAGAAGGCAGATTGGCTAAGGACCTCAAGACCCACGAAACAACACAGTGGTGAGTTTCCTGGGATTTTTTTTCCTCACATATCTCACGCTTGGAGCCTAAGAAGCCCAACAATCCAGAAACAACAATAGACACAGATGGAAAGCCTGCTCTCTCTAGCCAAGAACCAGAAAAGAGGCAGCCTAGCAAGAGAGGAAACTTTTAGGCATAACTGCTCTACTCCAACCCAACACCACAGATAAATATACCATCCCCACACCCATCTATGCAAGCAAATGACAAGTGGGGATCCTAGACGTCTGCCCTCACCAAGCAGTCTCACGTCTCCACTGGGCGGTAATGAGCCCCCACCCCCATCCATGCCAGAAGCCTGGACTTCTACCCTCACCTGAGAATAATGAGATGTCCCTTCTCCTCCCTCCTGGGGTAGTAGTACACAAGTCTAGTGGAGAGTCGGGACCTTCATCATCACCGTGTGGTAGTAAGGCCACTCTACCTTCCTCCTTCTTATGGTGTCAGTAAAGGCCAAGTAGGGAGCAGCAACAAGGCATGCCTACACCTCTCAGCCAGAGGTGTATCAGTGCGGGCTTATTGGAGAGCCAGAATTCTCACCTCATCCCAGCAGTAACAAGGAGCCATGCCCCTCAGGTGTCAAAGAAGGCCTAGTAAGATACCTGGGCTTCTATCTCGCATTAAGGAGATGGCATTCTCCACTTCCTCTCTCAGATTGACACCAAGGAAAGCTAGCAGAAACAGAAAGTTTATATAGGATCAAGAGTCTCTTAATATTATACCAAAATTGTCAGGATTTCAGTTAAAAGTTACTCATTATGCCAAGACCTGGGAAAACCTCAAGCTGGATCATAAAAAAGAAGTGATAGATGCCTGCATTTACATGACAGAGTTGCTATAATTATCTGGCAGATATTTTAAAGCCTCCATTATAAAATTTATAAGCATGATTGAAACAAATGAAACAACAGAAAGTCTCGTCAAAGAAATAGAAGATATAAAGATGAAAATTTTGGACTTTAAAAATGCGGTAACTTAAATACAAAACTCAATTGATGTGCTTAACAGTAAAATGAGAGAACATAAGAAAGAATCAGTGAACTAGAAGATACAGCAATAGAAATGGACCAATCTGAAAAACAGAGAGAAAAAAGGACTAAAGGAACGAATGGAAACAGCCCTTGGGGAACTGTGGGACTCTAACAAAAGATGCAGCATTCATGTCTTCAGAGTCCCAGAGGAGAGTTGAAAAAGGTAGGAATAGAAAAGAAGTCATGGCTGAAAATATTCCAATTTTTGCAAAAGACATAACCCTGTAGATTCAAGAAGCCAAGTAAACTTCCAAAGAGGGCAACCCCAAAGAAATCCATACCAAAATACATCATAGTCAAATTTCTGAAAAGTGAAGAAAAAGAAGAAATCTCGATAGCAGCAAGAGAAAGATGACACCTTACTTATTGGGAACAAACAAATGTAATGACAGTGGATTTCTCATCACAAGCCATGGAGTCTGGAAGGAAGTGGGACATTTTTCAAGTGCTAAAAGAACTAACAGCTCAAAATCCTGTATCCTTCAGAAATGAACCAGAAATCAAGACATTCTCAACTGAAGAAAAACTAACAGAATGTACTGCCAGGAAATCTTAACTAATAGAATGGCTAAAGGAAGTTTTTTCAGAAGAAAGGAAATGATGAAAGAAAGCACCTTAGGATATCAAGAAGGAAGGAAGAATATGGAGCAGTGCCTTCAAAAAGAATCTGGAAGATAACAGTGTCCAGGCTTGAATATTACCTGAATTGATTTTCATGAACATGTAGAAATGCCTGGGCTGGAGGATACAATTGAGTTATGAGTGGGTTTCAGATGAGGCTCTTGCTCATTGCCAGGTGTGACTATGGGCTAGTCAGACACAGAAGTAAAGATTATTGACGGTCTACCATGTGCTGGTTGTAACTGCTGCTGCATATAGTATTTCCACAACCTACTTGAGAGTGAAATTTTTTTACATATATTTTTTGATTGACATCAACTGAGGCTGGGAGGATGAAAGTGGTTGATATGGTTTGGCTCTGTCTCCACCCGAATCTCACCTTGAACTGTAATAATCCCCACATGTTGTGGGAGGGACCCAGTGGAGGCAGTTGAATCATGGGAGCAGATCTTTCCTGTGCTGTTCTCATGATAGGGAGTAAGTTGCGCAAGATGTGATGGTTTTATAAAGGGGAGTTCCCCTGCGCACGTTTTCTTGCCTGGCACCATGTAAGAATGACTTCGCTTCTCATTTGCCTTCCGCCGTGATTGTGAGGCCTCCCCAGCCATGTGGAACTGTGAGTCAGTTAGACCTCTTTCCTTTATGAATTACACAGTCTCAGGTATGTCTTTATTAGCAGCATGAGAGCAGACTAATACAGTAGTATAGCCAAAGTAACATGACTAGCAACGGAGTCAGAATTCCCATCTAGGGTTTCACAGCCACAAAGCAAATAGTCTTCCAACTAGTCACATTGCCTGTCTTCCCTCACAGGTCCTGTAAGACAGAAATATTAGTAATAGGCAAGTCTTCCATGCCCACTCAAAGCTTACATGTTCATGCTATTGCTTATGTCTTAGAATCAAGATTCTATGAAGAGAAGAAATGTGAAATCATAGAAAAATACATGAGAGTTATGTGTCCTGAGTGTAGATGTGTGCTCAGGGTGTAAACCCTAGTATGTAAATATGCATAGAGTACTGTGTGTCCTCATAGAAATGAATGGTGAAGCAATTATTCAAATGCCAGTTTCTTCTTAGATGGAAAATCAGAAACTGACTATGAAAATAAAGCCTCTTGTATTCTGTACACGAGTGGACCCTGGAACTGGAACTGCAAGAACCAGTGGGACAGTTCTGGGGCAAGACCTTTGCCATCTCATTTTCATGGGACATGTGATTTCTTCTTCAGAAGAAACTAGAGTTTTCTCCAGTCTTGTGCTCTTCATGGCTTACTCTTGCCTCCTCTGAACTTCTGTCACATGACCATCATGACCCTTCGACCCACTCCACATCGTGGCCATTTAGCTCTCATTTCTACATGAAATGTCTCACTAGGTTATTGTCTGTTGGCTTGGATTTCTTTTTCTTTTCTTTTTTTAAAACTTTTAAGTTCAAAGTATATGTGCAGGTTTGTTACATAGGTAAGCTTGTGTCATGGGGGTTTGTTGTAGAGATTATTTTATCACCCAGGTATTAAGCTGAGTCCTCATTAGTTATTTTTCTTGGTCCTCTCCCTCCTCCCATCCTTTGTCCTCTGATGAGCCCCAGTGTGTGTCATTCCCTTCTATGCGTTCATGTGTTCTCATCATTTAGCTCCCACTTCTAAGTGACAACATGCAGTATTTTTCTCTGTTCCTGCATTACTTTGCTAAGGATATATGGCCTCCAGCTCCCTCATGTCCCTGCAAAGGACATGATCTCATTCTTTTTTATGGCTGCATAGTATTCCATAATGTACATGTACCACATTTTCTTTATCCAGGCTATCGTTGATGGGCATTTAGGTAGATTCCGTGTCTTTGCTACTGTGAATAGTGCTGAAATGAACATGCACATGCATGTGCTTTTATAATGGAATGATTTATATTCCTTTGAGTATACCTCAGATTACTAAGAGAGGAAATCTATTTGCCTAAATTTATCTTTTTATACCAGGCCCCATCATGCCATTGTTTACCCCAAGTATTGACTGCTTGGTGTGTAGCAGAAACATAACACATTTTGGTTGAATGAATTTGTTAAATGAATGTGTTTGGTTATGAGTATTTTGTTTTGTTTTGTTTTTGCCAGAATTATGAATAGAGGATAAAAAGATTCACATGGTATTAAAAAATCATTGCCTCTTTAGCTCTAGCTGGTAATAGCCCAGAGACTTTCCAGCTATTAAAATATTGGTTCCCAAATGATTTGGTTAAAAATGTAAAGTTTCACACATAGGCTTTTACTTCAGAAATGAAGAGGAAATTAAGACATTCTCAGCTAAAAAAATGCCTAAGATAGTTTTTTGCCCAGAGACCTGGCAATCTAATCTGTAGAAAATTAAAGATTATTTATCGGCTCTACCATTAGCTTCAGTCAGATATTTAACTCAGCCAGAAAATGTTTTTTTAACCAATGTTAGCTAAAGTATGAACTAAAGTAAGTATTAATATATATACACTTAGGATGGTCATAAGGTGGGAAGTATTTGAATTTATAATTTTAGTTTGGTATTTCGATGGGGTAGAAAATATATATTTCCATCTTTCTTTCATTCTAATTGATTTTCCCTTCATTTCACTCCCTAATCTTGGGTTAACCTAACCTTTCATTCAGTATACTTTTAAGCTGTTGAATCTTATTAGATAAAGTAACTCTGCAATTGTACTTACTCCAAATAAGTACAGTGTTTAATGTTTGCTGGGCCTTGGGTACTAGTCAGTATTTCTTTTTATTTGTCTATCCTTTTTTTTTTTCTTAATTTCCCATCAAATTCTCTCTTGCAGTTAGTTCAGATCTTTTTCATTCAGCTCAAAGCCTTAAGCCTCTCGATCATCATCCTCCTATTTCTCTCATGTCATCCATTCATTGGCTCTCATTGCCCAACCCATTTCTGTTCTCTGGTTTTACAATATGTATTAAATCCACCTTTCTAATGATTTCTATTCAGAAGTGAAGTGTGTACCAACAAAATGAATTTTTTATAAGAGATATGACCAGACAAATGAAATTTATTCAAATAACTAGTTAATGGTGCTGATACACTGGAGTATAGAAACAGAAGTTCTGTAATGGGTATAGAAATAGTAATATAAATTATTATTTTGATTCTGATTTTTCTCATACACAATCCATCATAAATATATATATATAGACTGTGTAGATAAGTGAGTTCACTACTAAAATAAAGATTAACACTCAAATTATTAATTTCAAAATCTGTTCCAAATGAATCTATGTTTGTAAATTAAGCCATATGACTTTAAGAAAAGTAATGACATTTCAAAAGTAGAAAGCTAATTCTTTTCATAAGTTGTATAAGTGTGATAGAGCATGGCTTCCTTATTGCTTTATATGCATCACAGAGAATAATTCATTCATTCATTTTTAAATAAATATTTATTGAGACCCTAGTATATTCTTAGCATTATTGTAGCAATCTGGAATATTTCTGTGAATTAAAAAAAAACAACAACAACAGCTAAAGTCTGTTACCTTATTGGGCTTACATTCTTGTGAGTGGAGAGAGAAAAAAATACAATAAATGTTAAATGTAAGTATATTATCTGGTATATAGTAAGATGATAAGTGCTGTGGGGGAAAATAGACTTCATTGAAAATATTTTTATTAAAAATTGATGGTTGTAAATCCTAGGAAACTTTTATTGAAGAAAAAAACCTAGGTTATAGCACTACTTGATTAAAGCTTGCTAATTGAGGAATTAAATGTAAATTCACAAAACACTGTATAGCACCTCACGGTTTATTTTTGTTTATTTTCATATGTATAATCAAATTGAACTTTATTCTCACTTGATACACCAAAATACATTTTGCATGTCAATGTATTTCTGTGTATTTGCTACCTTCAGTTGTCACATATTACCCATATTATAAATGCACTGAAATTTATTTTTAAAATCCATTATATGGGTTCTTCTTAATATACTACTAGTTTAAGCAGTGCAGAGAAAACCAAATTGCATATATCTCCAATTATTTCCTAATATATTTTAGTATAATGTAATTGATAAGTAAAGGGTATATACACTTTTTTAATTTGTAAAAATTTTTGTGGATACATAGTAGGTGTACATATTTATAGGTTACATGAGGTATTTTAATATAGGCATGCAATGCATAGTAATCATAACAGCTAAATAGGAACCACCTCACAATTTATAAACTGAAATGTCTCTTAGGATTTCAGATTACATTTTATTGGGCAATTATTGCTTTTTTTGTTTGGTTGCTTTTTTTGAGAAAGAGTCTTACTCTGTCGCCAGGCTAAAGTGCAGTGGTGTAATCTCAGCTCACTCCAATCTCCACCTCCTGGGTTCAAGCCGCTCTCCTGCCTCAGCTTCCTGAGTAGCTGGGATTACAGGCACATACCACCACACCCAGCTAATTTTTGTATTTTGACTACAGACAGGGTTTCACCATGTAGACCAGGATGGTCTCGATCTCCTGACCTCATGATCCACCCACCTCGGCCTCCCAAAGTGCTGGGACTACAGATGTGAGCCACTGTGCCTGGCTGAATTATTGCTTTTCATAGCAAACTTTGCTTCCAATATTTTGAGCAAATTTTCTTGGAATGTATCATTTCTCAGTGGCGCTATTTATTTCTATGATCTTACTCTATAATGTGCTTTGACAAGATGTTAGTATTTCAATGCTAAAGCATCCAATCATCTTACCTTAAAAAATACTTCAGTGATTTTCTTTTATTTTTATGAGAAAATGCCATTGGAATTTTTGTAGGGATTGTATTGAATATTTAGATTGCTTTTGATAGTATGGATATTTTAACACTATTAATTTTTCCAGTCCTTGAACATGGGATATCTCATCACTTATTTATACTTTCTTCAATTTCTTTAATTCATGTTTTGTAGTTTTCAGTATTCACTATTTTAACACTATTAATTCTTCCAGTCTTTGAACATAGGATATCTTATCACTTATTTGTACTTTCTTCAATTGCTTTCATTCATGTTTTGTGATTCAGTATCCAGTATTTTAACACTATTAATTCTTCCAGTCTTTGAACATGAGATATCTTATCACTTATTTGTGATTTCTTCAATTTCTTTAATTCATGTTTTGTAATTTTCAGTATACAGCTCTTTCACTTCCTTGGCTAAATTTATTCCTAAGTGTTTATTTTTATCCTACTATAAGTAAGATTGATTCTTTGATTTCTTTTTTGGATTTTTTTGTTAATTTATAGAAACACCACTAATTTTTGCATGTGGATTTTGTATTCTGCAGATTTATTGAATACATTTATTCTAACAGTTCTGTTTTTTTCATGGAGGCTTTAGAGTTTCCTACATATAATATCATGGTATCTACTATTTAACTTTTAACTTTTTCTTTCTGATTTGAGTGCTTTTATGTCTTTTTCTTGCATAATTAGTCTGTGAGGACTTCAGTACTATGTTGAGTAAAAATGAGGAGAGCAGGCGTCCTTGTCTTGTTCTTGATATTAGAAGAAAAGTTTACAACTTTTCACTATTGAGTATGATGTTAGCTGCATGCTTGTGCTATATGGCCTTTACTGTGCTGAGGTACATTCCCTGTATATCTAATTTGTTGAGCAGTTTTCTTAAAAATGAATATTCAATTTTGTCAAATGCTTTTTCTGCATCTATTAAGATTATCGTATGGTTTTTGTGCTTTATTCTGTTAATGTGGTGTTATCATATTTGTTGGTTTGCACAGATTGAATCATTCTCGTCTTCCTAAGATGACTTCTATTTAATCATGGTGAATGGTTCTTTCAATGTGCTGTTGAACTCAGTTTGTTATTCCTTTGTGAAGATTTTTGCACCCATGTTTATTAGAGATATGGCCTATATTTTTTTCCTGTAGTACCCTTTTTCTGATTTTGGCTTCAGTGTAATACTGGGCTCAACTTAAACTTAAACTCAAAATGAATTAAAGACTTAAACATAAGATCTGAAATCATAAAACTTCTAGAAAAAAATACAGGGAAAAAGCTCCCAGACATTGGCTTTGGCTATGATTTTTTAAATAGGACACCAAAGTACAGGCAGCAAATGCAAAAATAAACAAGTAGGACCACATCAAACTGAAGACTTCTATACAAAAAAGGAAACAAGATGAAAGGCTTTCTATGGATTTGGAAAAATAATTACATACCATATATCTTTTAAGGGGTTAATATTCAAAATATATAAGGAGCTCTCACAACTCAACAGTGGAAAAACAAATAACTTGATTTCAAAATGCTTTACTCAGAGTCTTTGAGTCAAGATTCTATGAAGAGAAGAAATGTGAAATCATAGAAAAATAAATGAGAGTTATGTCTCCTGAGTGTAGATGTTGATGTTCTTTGAGTAAAGAACCTGAATAAATATCTTTGAATAAAGAACCTGAGTAAATAACGGACCAAAGGAGACATAAATGGCACAGGTATTTGAATAGATACTTAACATCACTGATCTTCAGGAAAATGCAAATCAAAACTGCAATGAGATATTACCTTACACCTGTTAGAATAACTGTTATCAAACAAGATAAATGATAACAAGTGTTGACGAAGGTGAAAAGAAAGGGCAACTTTTGTTCACTGTTGCGGGGAATGTAAATTGGTGCAGCCATTATGGAAAGCAATATGGAGGTTCCTCAAAAACTTAAAAATAGAACCATCATGTAACCTAGCGATTCCTCTTCTGGGTAAATCCCAAAGGAAATGAAATCAACATATCATATATGTGTATATATATGTGTGTGTGTGTGTGTATATATATATATATATATAGAAAAATATGTGTGTGTGTATATATATATATATATGGACTCCCATATTCTTTGTGGTATTATTCACAGTAGCCAGATTATGGAAGCAAGCTTAAGTGTCCATCAATAGATGAATGGATAAAGAAATTGTAGTATATATACACAATGGAGTTTTGTTCGGCTGTAAAAAAGAAGATCCTGCCATTTGTGTCAAAATAAATGAACCTAGAAAACATTATGCTAAATGAAATAAGCCAAACACAGAAAGGAAAATGTTGTATGATCTCTCTTATATATGGAATCTAAAAACCAAAAAAAAAAAAAGTTGAATACTTAGAGAGTAGAACTTTGGTTATCAGATTTGGGGCATGAAGTAAGAAGGTTACAAAAAAATGTAGTTCAAGGATAAAAAGTTGCAGTCATGTCAGATGAGTAAGTCTGGAGATCTAAAGCACAGCATGAGGGATCTAGTTAATAATGTTGTATTGTATACTGGATATTTGCTAAGAGAGTAGATTTTAGACACACTAAACACCAAAAGAAAGTTACTGTGTAAAATGAGGGATGTGTTAATTGGGTTGACTGTAGTGATCATTTGACTGTGTATGTGTATAACAAAATATGCTGCACATTAAAATATATATAATTTTAAAATTGATAAAATGCCTCAATGAATACTGAATATAAAAACTAAGGAATCAGCTAGAGAGTAATCTGGGACTCCAGATCATTTTCCTAGTACAACTTTGGAGTGAAAATGACTATTAAAACAGAACCAGATGTAACACTGTGGCCTAGAAATGAGATTCAAAACAGATAACAGGTTTGCGTTCCTGGGTAGCTGCTCTTATAAGTTTTTCAGTCACCCAACTGACTTCTAATTTGTTTAAGGGAACTTCAGTGTCTTTGAAATCCCTGATTTTTTAATCTTATTTGACAGGCTTTCATTAGTTAGAATATGCAAATTAGAAATACGAAAGGACAGCTGAAAATTATCAGTAAATTTCAGGTACTGATATTTATAAAAACCTTCCTGTTAAATTATGTTCTCAAACTATTCATAAACTCTTGAGGTCTTGAAATCTTTTTTGAGGGCTACTCTGAAGAAAAGAAGTTTGCTTTTGATTGCCAATTAGTTATTCATGAAGAGAATAATAAATAAATAACTAGTAATTCATCTTCAAAACAGTTTGAAGAGAGAACTTAACAAATTAACACTGGCTTTTTTAAGTTTTGGTTTTATTGTTAGTCCCAGATCTTATCTTCCCAATGAGCCCTGTATCCTCTTTCTAATATTTAAGTACTAGACTACAATATCTGTTTAAAAACTATGGGATTTGTATTACAACCGAAGCTCAGACTGAGTCAGTTGCTTTCAGTGATAGGTTTCATTTTAAAATATTCACCTTAGTGATAGGTTTCATTTTAAAATATTCACCTTCCTCTATAGATAAAAAATATAAGTACATATTACTTTTTTTTCACTGAATGACTTAGGTTTCTATAATTTAATTTAATGATATTGCCATTACAATTCATTACTTTAAGGACTTTGATTCAGAACATCGAAAATTATAGGAAACCATCAGTCAATTGATGAACAGTTATGACCTGTGCCATCATTGGGATTGTGTGTGTGTGTGTGCGTCTGTGTGTTTAATTCTATCTTTTCTGTATAGGTTTGTCACTAAAGTTAATAGAAAATTGTGAAATACAACAGAAAGATGATGCATAGTTGGCATTTGCTATGGAAAGTCATGGTCACATGACAGCCACTCACTGGACTGATATAACCAAATCAATTTTTAACAATAATCAAAGCTGCTCTGATGGAGCTAGTTCAAGCTAAATGGAATTTTTTAATGTGATCAGGAAATGTATTATTTTATTAAAATTAGAGAAAAAGAAGTAATTGAAGCAGCATTATGACACTGTTTCCACATGAGTGCAGATGGATGCATTACCCATAGTATCTCTTGGTCATAATATACACAGAGACTTCACTGCTTCAACTTTACTGACGGGTGTCTTTAGGTGATAAAAATTTTACATCCTATATTATAAATTTTCATTGGGTAGGTGGAAAATATTTATTCAGTAACTTCTAATTTTTTCTTTATCATCATTCACTTTCAGGCCAGAGGATAATAAATGTAGCAAAAATAGTTGACAACATTCAAAATCATTTTAAATGGCATCAGAATGATTTCACATAACCGGTTAAAAGAGAAATATTTTTTCTCTCCATTATGTAATTTCTTGTGTCCTAGCTTTAATGAATGTTTCACTTACAATTTTAAGAACAATATGTAAGTAGATATTTTAAAAATAGAAACTCAATATTCTCACAATAATATATAAGAAAAAAATGCTTTTATTTTATCCATTCAATGAAGTTCTAATTGCTGTGCCAATTATCACATTATTTTAAATTACTTTAATGGAAGGTTATTTTCAAGAGGTTTTCATTTTTAAAAAGCATCTTGCTTCTAGTGCAACAAATGTTGTTTATAAGCAAAGAGAAGAAAATAAATGGAAACTTACTACGTCTTTGAGTGACTGTACACTCTCCACTTGATAGAAAGATTAACATCTAGATTCAAGGGAAATTAATTGAAACTCAATCTAATATTTTTGAAAGACAGTTTTACTATAGAAAAACATAATAGCATTGCATAATGACTATTTCAAGTTAGTGAATAATCATGTGTTGCTAAGATGTTACTTTTAAATGCTTTATAAGAATATATATATACTTATAAGGATTATATATATATTCTTAAGTATGTATATAATTTTATATATAAGAATTTATATTATATATAAAGAATTCTTTATATATAAGAATTCTTATATATAAAATTATATACATAAGAATATATGTAATTATATATAACTATATACATAAATATAAGAATTATTTATTATAGAATTATATATATTCTCATCAAGAATCCTATATAACAATTATGTATGTACTTATAAAGAATTATGTATATATATACTCTTTTAAAGCTATGGATATATCAATAAGCATTTTTAACCCCATTTATACATTTGCATATTCACAGTTTGTAATTTCCTTGAGTTTATTTTATCAGTTGACTATCCAGTAGGGCTAGAAACCATGTTACTTGATTTCTATTCTATAATTTGTCTCTGCATTCCCCACCCTCCCTGTTACTATACTCAAGAAATGTGCTAGCAGAATGAAAGAGGAATTCAACATAACAAACATATGAAAGCTTGCTCTTTCACTTACTAGTTGCTGATTCATTCTCAGTTCTTGAGCTCTACCTGTGAATGTTTACACCCAATCTTATAATTTTATGTGAGATGTTTGCTTTTGTCTTTATTAAGAAATTTATCCCTATCTTCTTCAGTTTCCAAAATTATTTTGAATTCTGATCATTCTTTCTAGGTGTTGAGTAGAAAAAAATTAGAGATTTCTAGAAGACTGGCTACTCTGGGGCTCCTGGGATCTGCTTGGGGGAAGCACAGAAATCCATTTTTTCACATTTTTGGATAACATGAAATTTGAAGTGAATTTGGAATAAAGAGTAAATCACAAAGTAGATTCAGAAAAATCAGGAGATACATGTGTGATTGATCTAATATAAGAAGATACACTTAATTATTTTTAAAAGTAAGGTCCTCTTCTTGGGTACAAAAACTTAATTATACATCTGAAGTGGAGACAATCATGGCAAAGAGAAGATTTTTGTGGAAAAACCATAGAGGGATTTAATTGACAGTAAGATAAACAGCATAGCTTCCCTTAAAAAGTTTATCTTAGTACATGTAGTATTTAGGAAAAGGAAAATAATGTCCTCAGTGAACTGTCATCAAATAACATCTTTATCACCTAATGAGCCCACACTACGTCCCAGGCAGGGCTCAAGCATCAAGGATACAAGGATATTCTCAGACAGCTGAGAACTGCCCTCAGGAAGCTTTAGTATGCATTCTATAAGCTCTCTCAAAGGAGTGATGCTTGTAACAGAATACTTTCTATTGCTTATAACAGAATAGTCAAAACTGGGCAATTTTTAAAGAAAAGGAATTTATTTCTTACCGTTATGGATGCTGAGAAATCCAAGGTCAAGGGTCTGCATCTGGTGTGAGCATTCTTTGCTGGCAGAGACTCTCTGGAGAGTACTGAGGTGGGGCAGAGCATCACATGATGAGGGGCCTGTGCTTGCTAATGTGCTAGCTCGGGTCTTCCTTTCTCTTCTGACAAAGCCATGAATCCCACTCCCATAATAGTGCATTAATCTACAAATGGAATAATCCATTCATGAGGGCAGAGCTGTCATGATCCTGTCACCTCTTTAAGGCCCCACCTCTCAATACTGCCACATTGGAGATTAAGTTTCAACATGAGTTTTGAAGGGGACATTAAAACCATAGCAAATAATGAAATAATTGAGCCATTTAGAGAACTGAGAGAAGAGTGTCCCCCTGGTGAGAGAAAGAGCAACAGCATAAACATCAGGGCCTAGTTGTACAAGGGTATGAGCAGTCATGGCCCATTTCAGGCAAAACATACTGAGCAGAGGTGAGAATGGTAGGAGACGAAGTGAAAGACATAGGCAGAGGTGAATCTTTTGCAGTGCATTAGGTCATGATAATGATTTTAGATGTTATTCTGCACTTGAAGAGTGATGTGTCTCCAAAGAATAGCAAGGTCTTTACATTTTCACAGGCCAACACTGCACCCGCTGTCTCTTTCCTCAGATCCTGGAGCAAATGCTTAGTGGGCTATTTCTACTTTGTTCTTCCATAGCATCCTGGTCATTTTTAATTAATGATTTTTATCCTCCATAATCTTAATTCTCCTCTCTTCTAGGCATACTGACAGCCTCCTTTACCCTTGGTTAGCTGCTTACAAATATTTTTTACTACTCCCAATGGTGACTGGCCCCAAAAATGTGCCTTTATCAACTCAAATCCATCACTTCTAGAGGAAACATGTCTCGAAAGAACAAGTTCTGTTAATGGTAGGACATCATCATGAACTTTCTATACAAGGGAAAACATTATTAAATATTAATCCAAAAATCAGACTAACACAGATCCCTTTCCAGAATCATTCAGTTCTATCATGTGGTTAATATATTTAAAATTTTCCCAGGGGTTCAGATGAGAATAGATTGTGACAGTCTAAGTGTTTCTCTTGCAACATAAAATGAAAATACAGACCACAAAAATACATTTCACGGTTGGTTCCTCATAAGCATCTACCTCCCTGAGAGTTTCCAATCATGACATTCAGTTTTGTACCCCACTATTTTGCTTTGTGTGTACTATCCCAATTCTTTATAATTTTTCTTCATTACATTTTCTAAATGACACTGAATTATAAGCTTATTATAAAAATGAAGCTCATGGGTTATGGCTACTCTTCTTTTGAAAAGACTTCTCTCCCTGCCTGATGAATACTATCTTTCTTCTAAAGGGTTCAAAACAAATTTAGTTTTTTCTGGGCTATTTTCAGACTGGTTCCTTTAATTTTTTATGCAGCTTTGCCTTTTCAAAAGGCAGTATCTCTTTGTAGTACTAACAAACCAAACTAAAATCTCTTATCCTCCTAACACTTACACTCGTGTTTATATAGGCCCATTTATAGTTAGTCTCATGTTTGGTCACCATCTTTTCAATATGTTCACAACAAACTAGACCCTCTGATGTTACCGTCTTCTGAAAAGGTCCACTCCTCACTTTTGATTTGGTATATCATTATTTTATTCTTGTTTTCCTTTTTTCTTCTGTTGGTATACTTCTGCTTTCTTCTGAGCTTATTGCTTATGATTTGCAAAGGTCCCATTCTTAACCGTCTTCCAAGATTGGAAAATGTGAGGATTTATTTATTGACCTTTTGGATTTGATCCAGGATGTCTAAAGGCTGAGGTAGAACAGAAAAGAAGAAAAGGGAGGAAGACACTGTTAGACAGTAGCTAGACTGGAGAATGACCCCAGCTCTAGACCAAAAATATAACCAAGCTCTGAGAACCTCTGTATAAAGGTGGGTGGGATAGCTCTTATTAGTGAGAAAAAAATTAAAGCTGAATTGTTCTGCCTTATACCTCTATAGAACTAATGCAAAGTATGTTTTTGGTCTTTTTTTATTTTATCTTCATAAATCAATATGCTCAGTTTTCTCATTCTTAATGCATTCACTTTTTTATTTGTCTAAATTTAAGGATTACAAGTGCAGTTTTGTTATATGAATTTATTTTATAGTGAAGTCTGGGCTTTTTAAAGTATATTGTGCCTATTAAGAAACCCTGTTGTTAGTTTTAACATTTTTCAAAAATCTCAGTTCATCTTAAGCTTGAAGATTCTTTACAGTATTATGTATACAGATATGGTTCTATTGTTATGTATAATATGGTAGTTAACAGAAGGAGCTTTCAAGTTTTATAATACTTTGCTCACCATTTACTAGCTGGATAAGTTTGGGCTACTTATATAACCTCTGTAAACCTTGGTTTATTCATCCATAAAATGGAAGTTATTGTACCTATCTCACTGGATTGTAATAAGACAGAAATGATATTTAATATGTTAAAGCAAGTATCATCATTCAGAGTCTCAGTCCCCAAAGTATCTCCCTCCTGCTCCAGCCACCCTGGTGCTTCCTTGCTTTTCATTATCCAACAATGATTGGCACATCAGGGAGCCATCAGCACTCTGGTCCAGCCCTAAAACTGCTTATAAAATGAATATAAACTCTAACTGTATCTCTCTCTAGTTATAAACTGATAAATAGTACCAGACTTATGTAATTCTAGCCATGCAGTTGACATTTATTAAGGTTTTTTTGGTACAGATAATCATGATTTACTGAGGAATAAAAAATAAGCAGACAATTTGGGCACACATTTATTTTGGTGATATTTAATTGTGACTTGCCACAAATCATGATTGTAAAAGAAATTACAGTAAAATATCAAAGTTCTTACAGGCCTGAAAACACTTTGTTAAATACTTTTATTAGAACTCTAACTATGTCTCTTATTTAGAAATATAAAAAAATCAATGATAAGCTTAAATTTTACAAATAGTAGTGAAGGGAATTACTGTTAGAATATCTCTCCATTTCAGGTGATTTCTAGATCACAGTTCAGAAACCAGATTTAGGCTGAATGACCTCTGTCTGGACAGGGAGCATGATCAACGACGACACTGAAATACAAGCTTGTGTTCATTTCCACCAGAGAGAATAATTATTATCAACTAAGGTTTTTTTTGTTTTTGTTTGTTTGTTTGTTTGCTTGAGACGTGTCTCACTGTGTTGCCCAGGCTAGAGTGCAGTGGCACAATCTTGGCTCACTGCAACCTCTGTTTCCCAGGTTCAAACGATTCTCCTGCCTCACCCTCCTGAGTAGCTGGGACTACAGGTGCCCACCACCATACCCAGCTATCTTTTCTATTTTTAGTAGAGATGGGGTTTCACCATGTTGACCAGGCTGATCTCAAACTCCTGACCTCAAGTGATTCACCTGCCTCAGCCTCCCAAAGTTCTGGGATTACAGAGGTTAGCTACTGCGTCCTGCTCTTCTCACACACTTTTAAAAAATTATCTCTGGAATAAACTATTTACTCATATTTTTAAAGTTTTCTTTTTAGAAAAACACATCATCAATGTTCTCCAAGTAAAATGCTTTTAGGGAAAACTTTTGAATGTTTTACTGCAGACTACTCAACAAATTGCAATTTTGGATAGGAGACCAAATGGATTTCTGTTTTATCTAAGTATTAATAAAAAAAATCATTCAAAAGCTTGGCTCTCTAAAACTATGTATCTGTGCATCATATGTGTGGTTTATGGCATCAAAGTTACAGTTCAGTAGATTTCTAAAAGACTTTTGAGACAGAGACATGAATTTTTACAGATTCTAATTACAAGTTAGAAGTCATCTCACTGTGGGAAATTAAAAATGGGGACAATTAGAGAAAATTCCAGTTGAAAGAAAAATGCATTATGGAAAAAGCAATAAAAGCACACACACACAAAGCAGGAAAGTAAAAATCACTTATTAGTACCCTCTATGATTCAATTGTAGATCAATAGTGTGTAGTTAATGCATTACCAGGAGAGCATTAATTTGCAATTACCACAGGTGATCTGGTCCTCTGTTCCGTCCATTGACACAAATGACCTTTTGTTGAAAGAGAGTCTGTAGTCATTATTTTAAATAGAGCAGCAGAAAGGCAAAAAGGAAGTATAGGCCACTTTCAGTCACAAATGTCTTATACCACACAAAATGGGAACGTTTGTATTTTAGTCACAGTCATATGATGGAGTATCATGGGCCTAAGCATGGGCATAGCTGTTTGTGTACAGGAAGAACATGATATGCACTAGGGGATAGTGGGTAAAAATGATTCAAGGATGAAACTACAAGTGCCCTCAATTAAATATAAAATAACGTAGACCTTTCTTAAACCTCTAGTACAAGGAAAGATATGAGAGATTTTAGTTCAACTAAGTGTGTTTTTCATTGCCTCCTTTTGAACATACAATCTAAGTAGCCTGGGAGATAGAGAGTCAGATGCCTTAACAACCACACATTCTTGAAAGAAAGTGGACTAGTATCTCTCTAGATACCCTATTGTAATCGTAAATAATATGGCAAGGACTCAGATGACCTTTTCCCGAAGCTACTGGACAGAAAGTGATATCAGTCTCAGAATCACCAAATAAGAACAGGAAGCCACTGAGAACTCTACCTTATTCATGAATGCTTCAACCCAAATGAAAATGAATCAGATTGCTTGGGTTGATATCCCAGCTCTGTTGCTCATTAGCTATATAACCTTGGCTTACTAGACGTGTGAACATTTTAAACTTCAATTTTGTTATCTGTAAAGTGGAAATAATGCAACCTACCTCATAATATGGTTATGATGATTCACAATCATATGCAAAGCACCTCATATAATATCTGGAACAAAGTAAGTATACCAAAGATGTTAGATATTAATTATCATCATCGTCATCATCATCCACTTTGCTAGTAGTTTTATGAATTTATGCTGAATTTTAAAATAAAATGTACAGCCCTCTATTCTAGCTTTTGACTAGTGTGTATCTTAGCTCAGGGTGGTAGAAAACAGAATCCAAGGAAAAGATCAAGTGTTAATGTTTTGTTGGGATATAAAATTCTAGGGTAGCAACAGTAAAAGAAAATGGAAATGAGACAGAGAAAGATGAGACTTGAATACAAGGTAATGCATTACTGAGTTAGCCACTGCTTCACAAGCTTCAAGGAGACACAGACAGCCAACTGGCCACATGGGACAACTCCAGAGAGAATAGCTCGAAAGCAATGCCTTGGGTTAATCCATCACAGGAAAAATGGAGAGGAAATGTATCTTCTATTCCCTTCTGCCTTCTGTCATGCACTGGTTGAAGTTCATCCTTCTGGAGATTCCACTCCCCCATCCTTCTGGATTTTATCACCCGGTGAAAGCCTCTCCAACACCCTGTGGTTTGGCCTAGTGCGGCACTTAATCCACTCTATTACTCTCTTCTACACTTTTAATTATCCAACATGGTTGAATATGCATAGTGACAGATAACTTATTACCTTACCTATTATCAAGTTAAAGTTATACACAATTTCTGCCTCATTTTGGAGGATGTGCCTTCATATATCTTTTATTCATTGGTCTACTTCTTTTTAAATCTAGATAGAATCTATCCATGCTATTTTCATAGTAACATAGAATTTCAGAAATGGAGAAAACCTTGACAGCCCAAATATAGTTGAATGTTATATTCTTATGACTATGAGTAGTGCACACGTGAGTGAAAATAGCATGCAATTTTATAATAGTTTTACCATATCATAACCTAAATCCAGTCACTCCCAGGATGTGATACAGAAGGCTAAGTTGTGTGGTCTCAAGTAAAATTTGGCCTGAAATAGGGAATTCTGTTGGTACCCCCAAGGCTTGCTGGAACCTGGAGAAATTAGTACAGCAGTGACCTAAGCCTTGAGAAGTAATCCCTGCTTGTAGCTGGAAACCCAGCATTCAGTAATTTGCTTTAAAAACTGTTGAGCATGCATGCAAAATATCTTCTAAAGCTATTAATCAGAAGGGGATTTGACAAGCAGATAGGACATGTGACTTTCTAGAAGAGTGTCTAAAGTAGTAACTCGAGAGGGGGACTGTCATCCTTTTGCCCTTTCTCCGTTTATTCCTTGGTCAAAGCAGCAATGATTCATTAATCATCTAAGTAGTCAAGCAAAGGAAAAAGAAGACAAGGAAACAAATAAATGGGGTGAGGAAAACAGAGGAAGAAGGTCTTTATGGTCAGACAATTGACAACTTTATAAAGGAAAACAACTTGCCCACAGCAGTTTCCTTTTTATCCCCATGGACAGGTATATTTTGTGAGTAAACTAAACCATTAGTTCAATCATTCATTCAAAGACCCATATTTGACTTAAGTACTCTGGCAGGTTGATCTGGCCATTTGGAAGTTTTAACCATTCTAATTGTCATTTAAAATCTGTGGTTTGATATTCATAGTACCTAGCATTCTAGTACCTGGACATTGGGATAACTATCTTAACTATCTTAAGCTGACATCATATAAGGAACCAATTATTAAGAGAACATAAACAGTTTCCCAAAGCCTAACTATAATCCACAACCAGGTCAAGTATGTTGCAACCTTGCAAATTATGATAATTTTAAATATTATCATGGTTAACTCATATAAAATTTACTATGAGACAAACCCTTTGTAAGCTAAAAGTTATAATAATTTATTTATACCTCTGGTAATCCTGTTATAGATTGAATGTTAGTGTTTCCCCAAAATGTATACGTTGGAATACTAACCCCAATGTAATAGTATTAAGAGGTAGGCCTTTGATAAGTCAAAGAGATTTGTTAGATCAGAGGGTGGACCCCTTATAAATGAGATTGGTGCTTTTATTCAAGAGACCCTTGAGAGCCTCTAATCCTTTCTGCCACATAAGGACAGCAAAAAGATGGCTATCTATTAACCCGGAATCAGGTCTTCACCAGACACCAAATCTGATAACACCTTGATCTTGGTCTTCCTAGCCTCCAAAACTGTAAGAAATAAATGTGTGTTATTGAAGCTACCCAGTCTATGGCATTTTTGTTATAGCAGTCCAAACAGGCTAAGACAGGTGTTATTACTGTCCTCATTCTATAGACAGGAATGTTAAGTTACAGGACGGCAAGTTGTGATATGAATTTGCACAATTTGGCCCAGAATCTGTGATTTTAACCAGCATACTATGCTAACATTTCTGCCCACTAAAATGGCTAGTATCAAAAGGTAGACAATAATTAATGATGGTGAGGATGTGGAGAAACTGGTATCCTGATGCATTACTTGTTGGAATGTAAAATGGTGCAACCATTTTGAAAAACAGTTTGACAGTTTCTTAGAAAGTTACAAAAGTGTACCCTATGATCCAGAAATTTTACTCCACATCATCTAAGATAAATAAAAATATATATTTTTAAAAAGACTTGTATGCAGATGATGATAGCAGCATTGTTCCTAATACCCCCAAAACTGGACACAGTCTAAATCCCTAGCAGCTTGATGAATGGATAAACAAAATATGGTGGTACATCCATACAATGGGATATTATTCAGCTATGGGAAAGTATGGTGAAAAGCATTGCAAGAGACAGAGCAAAGCTCCTCAGGCAGAAATAAGCTTGACATACTCAAGGAAGGCCAGCGAGGCAGGACCAGATCATGCAGTGCTTTGTAGAAAGTGTTCCCATTTTTGCAAAGTGAGGCAAGGGATTATTGATTTTACACAGTGGTAAATTATGATCTAATTAATATTTTTAAATAATCATTCTAGCTGTTGTGTAGATAATTAATTTAGGAGAGTCAAGCCTGAATAAAGAAAATATTGCAGTAGGGCAAGTGAGAGATCATGATAGATTCCAGTTGCAAGAAGCAGTGGATATGGCAACAAATAGGCAGACTGACAATACATACTTGAAGTAATGCAATGAGACTTGCTGAGAAATTGAATGGTTGTAGACATGAAAAGAAAGGAAGAGAGATGATTTCTAGATTTTGGACCGGTAGAGTGGTAGGCTGCAGTGAGTGAAAAACTGGGAATGCTGTTCTGGCTGCAGTTAAGATGCCTAGGAAATACCTCGGTGAAAATGTCAGATAGGCACCTGTATCTCCTTTTCTCCATCCTACTTTTTAGACATGTCTCAAGCCTAAAAATGTATGTACAATCCAATGCTGATGAATGAATGTATGTCTTGTCTTCTAGCTAGGATGTATGTGCATTTTCACTTTTTAAGAATGCCTCATAGTAATTGAAATAATAATAGGCACAAAGCAGATATATGCATACTTGCTTGTGGACAGATGCCAAGAGGAGAGAGGAGTGGCTTACTGTAAATCTTCACCAGTGAACGTTTAAAAATGGACAGTAAGTACCTGTGTATTGAATAGTTCAAAGGCCGGTTTTAGTAATCTCTTGTCATTCTCAAAAATGTATTCCTAAAGCTGAATTTTAGAAGATTATTTTGAGGAAAATACTAAAAGAAATAAAATTCACATCAAATGTACATTTTAAAATAAAATAAGTAATGGTCTATAAAACATTTCCCTCCAATGGGGAGGAAAAAAAACCTCTACACTTATTAGCCTTAAAAACATGCTCATCCAATTCCATAACTTGCCTTCTTTGAATATTCAGGAAGCATTCCTTCTTCATTTTGTTTACCTGGTCAGATTTCCCACACATTTAATATTTTTGTGACACATCAGTCTTTTGAAAACTTTTAAACCAGATTCTCCTGGGCTGAAATATAAATGCTGCAAGTTAAACACCTGTCTTACCCTATTCTATGGTCATGCCCCACATAATGAGAGGAAGGAGCAATGCTTGCTCTTTGCTTGTTTTGACAGATTTGAACCAGGAGGACCTTAATACTTTGTGGAATTAAAGACTGTAGGCATGCAAATATAAACTGCCATTATCTCCAAATCAATAATTCTGTGTTTGTAAGACAAAAGAAGATAATATGTCTAAAGATCAAAATATCAAACCTCTGTTTCAGATAGCTGGCTTAATCCCACAGTGATAGACATGTCAGATATTATAATATTTAGCATATTTCCTCATGTGGAAAATGATAGAATTTCAGTTGTCATGCTTTAAGGGCATGAGCAATAATCTCATTATCATCTTCCTAAATCAATCAGTACATTGTGGATATTAACTCCGTCTGGATGGCACCAGATGTAGTAATGAATATGAGGTGAGAGGAAAGTTTCATGACTCATCATTGAGCCTGAAAACAATGATACAAGCAAAAAATCAGTTTAAACACTGATGAATTTGTATGGCCAAATGCATCACACATTACACATGCCTGGTCTTATACAGCTACAGTATACTGTTGCACATTTATAAGGCCTGATGTCTCTAAAACACATAAAATAAATGTGAGTAATCTGGAGGGAATTAAAAATATGCCAATTCTATTGCATGTCTGAGCATTGTTTAATTAGGTAATGTTGATTATAAGCAGATTCAGAATATAAGCAGTGGTTTAAAGTGTGACATTTTATAGACAAAACTGAAATATAAAACACTTAAAATCCAGTTTATCTACATTTACCTTATTTACCTTTTCTTTGACCTAATTTGTGTTCCATAATTGATTTAAGACCTGTAGTATATTGATTTATGGGTAGGCGGTACTAAGATGATTCTGGCTTATACTCTGAAAGCATAACAATTGAAAGTAAGTCATTTTCTTGTCTCAAAATTCTGTCTTATATGTTTATCTGTGTGTGATTAATTGTTTACAACATAAATGTGATCATATTTGTCTTGGAGCTCAATGGAGCAACTCATCTTAGAAATTAGTCAGTATGAAAACACACACACACCTCAAAAGATACCAGTTGCACGTTAAAACACAAAATTCAGAACTTTAATATTTATTCTTACCTCTGAATCAAACCCATTGTGTCACACCTATACCAACAAGGATGGCCTTCCTGGTACATAGTACTTAATTATTCTTACCTCATTTGGTCTTCACAACAGCGCTGCATGGAAAGCTCGTTCTGACAGAAAACAAACAGTATAACCTCAGGCTGCTGTAGTCAAAAGTTTTGTTTGATAATAGAAATGTGAAAAGAAGCAGGGCGCGATGGCTCACGCCTGTAATCCCAGCACTTTGGGAGACCGAGGCGGGTGCATCACGAGGTCAAGAGATCGAGACCATCCTGGTCAACATGGTGAAACCCCGTCTCTACTAAAAATACAAAAAATTAGCTGGGCATGGTGGCGCGTGCCTGTAATCCCAGCTACTCGGGAGGCTGAGGCAGGAGAATTGCCTGAACCCAGGAGGCGGAGGTTGCGGTGAGCCGAGATCGCACCATTGCACTCCAGCCTGGGTAACAACAGCGAAACTCCGTCTCAAAAAAAAAAAGGAAATGTGAAAAGAAACCAAAGGATTCATGAATCAATTAGTATGTGCTGAATGAAAGAATAAATTAATTAGTAGGTAACTTTTGAGTAATAGAGAAAATTTTCAAAGAAATGATGAGTTTGAATATTGCTCTCTCAGCTGGGCACAGTGTCTCACACCTATAGTCCCAACACTTGGGAGGCCAAGGCAGGAGGATCACTTCAGCCCAGGAATTCAAGATCAGCCTGGGTAACAGTAAGACCCTATCTCTATAAAAAATTTAGGAAATTAGCCAAGCATGGTGGCATGCGCCCGTAGTCCCAGCAACTCAGGAGGCTGAAGGAGGAGGATTCCATGTGCCCAGGAGTTTGAGGCTACAGTGAGCTATGATCATGCCACTATACTCAGCCTAGGCAACAAAGAGTGAGAGCATGCCAAAAAAAAAAAAGAAAGAAAGAAAGAAAAAGAAAAGAGAAGAAAGGAAAAACAAAGAAAATTGCTCTCTTCTGGTAAAAATTCAGAATAATTTATTAAACTCTCCTGGCCAAATCCCCAGCAAACAGAGAAGACCTTTACTGGGCACAGGCAGTGGTTTTGCAGGACCTGTATTAGAGGAAGCAAATCATTTACAATGTTAATAGTATTTGTACAAATTTGCTCAATAATACATTTGATCATTTAATTTGGACTATTTCTAAGTAATTTGATGAAGTGTTGAACTGTAAATTTAAAGTATATTTGAGATAACTATAGAGAGGGAATTCTTTAAAATAAAAATATTTGTCCTGACCCAAGAATACTGGACTGACCTCTATGGGTGTGTGATGCAGAAACCCAAAAAAAGTAGATAAGAGAGTCCAGACACAAAACAAGATAGAGACCTTTTCCTTAGTGTCTCCAGGCTCTGTTTTATCTGTCCTTTATTATAGTTAGAATCCAGATTGCTTTAACATCTATGTGTGAAAATTAGAACATTGTATATATTGGATTTGATAGTATGAATTCGGAAATTGTTAAATGACATCTTTCTAGAATTCTTAATTACACATTTCTTCAGTTAGTGTTAAAGGGGACTACCAGAAGAGAAAACATAATCAAGTGACAATTGCTGTTAAGATTCAGGTATCTAGACTGGGAACACCAGAGAAGCAAAAATCTATATACAGGCCTTGTTCAGTTTATCTGTGACACATAGTAGTTTGAATATCAAGAAGAATGCTGAAGAAGTAGGGCTACTTCTTTACATCCTTGAAATACATTGGCATATCCAAAGAAGAATTAAGTAATAATGCAAAGAAATTAATATATAAATGGTACAATGAGTTGAGAGAAAAGTATTCTATCGTGGATTGGTATGAATTCTTAATTACGATATATTTGTATAATTACAGAGAAAAATGTATTCTTGACAGGGAATGAAAGGGAATTCTGTTTGTCACTGACTGATACTATTACAATATTTTTGTTTCGCTTCATTTATTCATTCATTGAGTAAGTCATATGCCAGGCAAAGATCTTTGTGTGGCAAGTACTGGGTATACAATGGTAACCAAAAGAAATATAGTCTCTGCCCTTTTTAAGTGCTGTGACTAAAATCTGGTGAATGAGATCCAAATGATGATACCTATTGTACATGCATATAGGCACTGAAGTAGATAATTATGTATATTTTATTTGATATAACACTATAACGCTCATAAAATATCTATGCTACATATACATAGAAAAATAATATATGTATATATGTGTGTCTGTGTATGTATAAATATACTTGTATATATATTTGTATATACATATATAATATTGTGTGTATATATATGCTTGTGTGTACGTATGTGTGTACATAAACAGAGACACATATACATATATAAACATATACATTAACATAAACATACATACACATGCATTATAAACATATATAATCTCCCTGTTTCCACATGAAAACTGTTGCCTTTGTAGTAGTGGTCAAAACAGAAAGCAGGATTGCACTATGGTTACAAGAAAGGAACCTGGGGGAAAACAGATAGAATTTTAATCTTTGTTCTCCTACTTAGTAGCTGTATGATCTTAATCAAGGCCTTTGATTTCTGACCTATATTTACCCATCTGCTAACTGAAGAAAATAATACTTACCCAAGGTGTTATTGTGAGTTTAAATGTGGTACTATATGTGGACATATTTTGAACAGGGTTTAGAACATAATAAGTAACCTAAGTAAATTTCAAAGTGCTGTAATCATAAGGGAATTTGGGTAAAGCATAAAGAAGTAAGTTGCAAAAGGACAGAATATTAAGTTTGTTAAATTGTATCAAACTTTTCCAGCCTTAAAGGATTTGGATTTTGAGTAGCTCCTTGCCCTTCCTGTCCTTTTGAGGTTTTTTTAGACCGAAAGAGCCTTGGAGGAGTGTCTGGAGAAGACATGGAGGCTCCGTATCCCTCCCTCAGACTTTGCCCTATGCATCTTTTCTATTTCGCTGTTCCTGAGTTGTATCTTTTATCATAAACAGTTAAACTGAAGTCCAGTGGGATGGCAGAGCAAGCCCGTGATCACAGGCAATGTCCGCCATTCATTCGCTGCCACCCCATTCCCGTAAAGCACTGGAGATGCCCCATGAGGACACAATTCCAGTGAACCACATTGTGTGAGAGTTCAGCAAGATTCAAGACAAGTACAAGTTTACAGGAGATGAAAGGGATAGAGAAAAGAAATGTAAAGAACACTGTGGCAAAGCAACAAGACCCTAGTAGTAGTGTTTCTAAAACAGGCTCGTGGAATGAAAAAGGGGCTGTGCCAGATAGAAGGAAACTTGAGGGACAGAGCGACTGGATGCAACATGCAGTCCTCGATGGAACCCAGGCTTGGATAAACCAGCTATAAAAATATTATGGAAATGTTACTATGGATATCAGATTATACTAAGGAATTATTTATTGTATTAACTGCAAAAATATTACTTTGGCTATATAGAAAAATGATTTTATTCTTTAAAAGATATAAAGTTGTTAATAAAAGTGAAAGAAACTGTGGTAATTCTTCAATAGGCGAATGGATTCTATTGCTACAGAACAACCTGGAGCAACCTTAATGCATATTGCTAAGTGAAAGAAGTCAGGCTGAAAAAGCTACATATATTTCATGTCAATTATATGACGTATTGGAAAAGGCAAAACTATGGAGACAGTAAAAAGGATGGGTGGTTGCCAGGGAATGGGGGAGGCGAGGGTGGGAGGGATGAATAGGTACAGCACAGGAGATTTTTAGGGCAGTGAAGCTATTCTGTATAAAACTCTAATGATGGATACATGTCATTACACATTTGTCAAAAACCATAGAAAGGTACAATGCAGAGAGTGAATTTTCATATAAACTATGAACTTCAGTTAATAATAACATATCAATATTGGTGCTGTAACTGTAACAGATGTACTGTCTAATGCAAGATACTAACAATGGGAAATCTGCTGAGTGTGGGGGTGGTGTGGGCATATGAAACTCTGTGTACTATCTGCCCAATTATTCTGGAAATCGAGAAGTCTACAAGAAGCAAAGTCTGTTAATTATTTTTTTTTAAGTTGGAGGCCAAAAGGGACCCTTTAAATCTAGGATTATCTGGATCAATAAAAGGATCAAGTCGGGTCCTGTTACTGGATCAAGTCAGGTCTCCAAGATTCCAAATCCCTACCTGAATAATAAAAGCCTTGTGAATTCGATCCAATGTTAATGCTCTGAGGCCTGCATAAGTATCTGAAAGACCAGAATGTTAAACTAAACCAAAAGTGACAGCGCATTTTGGAATGCATTCCAGAAGGATAAGTGAAATTCTTCCTCCACTATAAAGATAAGAAGAAAGAAACCCTCTAAGTAAGAGAATCACAGATCCTAGTGGTAAGGACAATCCCAGATTATACTGCTGGTCCTGATATTTTCATTAATAGTTTCCCATTTACTCTCAAGTATCACAGTTTGGATGGTAAATTATATGGTCTTCTCTAAGCATCCTCCTAAAATCCTCAGCCTAAAACTTTTACTGGTGTTTGTAATCTTTCTTCAGGTTGTCATAGTCACAGATCATAAAATATGTGCCCTTTTAGTGAGAAAGCATAAATAAAACTACTTCGGACCTTGCATTTGTTCGTCTATAACCATGTTACAGTAGATCCACCTTTTGTAGCTAAAGACTAGGCATTTTAGTTTTAGGTTCTTGGTCTTCATTAAAACTAACAGCCAAAAAAATACTAGCCTACAATTTATTTTCCTGGTCTTTCCACAGAATCACAAACTTTGTTTTCCATATATAGGGTAAAGGGATTAAAAATGAATTTAATACTTTTAAAAACTCCTTTTAAAAAATGCAAACCTTATTGCTTCACTTCTCTAGCCCTCCATGGCATGCACTGTGTTTACCGTATATTAACTTGAACACTGGCAAAGTTGTTTTGTTTTTTCTACAGCACTTAACTCTTACATAGTTTATTCACTCTTAATCAACTGAACTTCAACTTTTGTGTCCCAGAATATATTGGCAACTCAGTCAGAATTGTTGGCTCACTGATAACAGGGAAATTGTACTCTCGCACAAATTTGTGTATTTATCAATTTATAGATTAACCATCACCAACTACTGAATTGTGAATACTTTAAGAGGTTGTCAGGACTATTTGAAATGTTATTTCTTGTTAACAAATTTTTCTCATTGTAGCCGAATTGTTCTGTTTTTTCGGAATGTGAATATCTCCTTAGTTGTTGAGTGACCACATAACCTTCAGCCATCTTCAGGGTTCAGAAAAAGATTCCATGCATTAATTTTCCCTGTAGACTTTTCCTCTCTAGGCATTATACTTCTTCTCCTCTGTGATCAAACTCTATGTGGTATTTTAGTAAATGATATGAGAAATCAAGTTTTCCCAGCGTGTTGACTCTGTTGAAAAAGAAAGATTGCCTAAAATGAAGAATTTGAGTCATCTGACAGCTATTGTTTGGAGGTCGAGTTTCCTTTTCTTGCCCCACTTTTATCGTGAGAGGTGCTGAGTATGCACAATGCTACATGCAAACCCTTACACCACCACCTGGGTTACTGCAGAGTAAATTGAAAATTACTGTGGTAACTGATGCAGCACCAAAGGCTGATGGTGAGAAACTATGTCAGTAGAAAAATCCTACTGCCTCTGAAGCGCAGTGGCCAAACTTCCTCAAACTGCAGCCACAGTTCCTAACCAAAGAATGGGCTACGTAGGATCCTGGCGTGTAGAAGACTCCAGTTGTTACCCCAGTCTTTTGAGTCTTGTGCGTATGCCTGTTGGGAAGCACAGCCATCAACAGCAATATCTTTGAAGAGACAGAACAGTAATCACCATTCTTTGGCCCTACATGTTGTACCTGGCTCACCCATTTTATCTCTAGTGTCGCATAAAAGGCAGACAGAGGTGCTGTGTCTCTGTATGGTTCTTATTATTATTTCTTGGTTGCAGTCATTATTGAGATCTGAGTCCAGTTGGAGCTCACTTTTAAAGGACAGATACAAGAAAGGGGGCAGGGGCAGTCTCGCCTGCAGGGCACAGCCCCTTTGACTAATCAGCCCAGGCCATCTTCAGTGAAGTTGTGTCATCAACAAAGTGCAACAGAGAAGATCAGTGTCACAAATGCTCTTCTGAATAGTAGTCGAGTGGGTGGCCCATCACCTATGCTGCCTTTGAGAAAATACTTGGAGAATTGATGATTATATTCCGGCTGGCAAAATGTGGTTTGGATCTCAGTATAATATACCTTGAAAACATTTTATTCTCTTCAGTCTGTCTTTAGCTGAACTTGGGTTAAGAAATTAATTAGCGATTGACCACAGAGCGACACTGAAGAATAGACTTTCGAACTCCATAAAGTTCCTTCTTAATTGGAGGAAAAGGGGGAAATTTATATACTTAAAATTTATCAGAGATTTTTATCATTTAAAAGGTAAGTAATATACCGAGAAGAATTATATGATATACAAAATAAATGACTCTTATACCATTTGGATTTATCAATGAGTGGCAATTAAAAACAACTTTGAAAATATGTAATAAACAGAACTACTTATCATCATACAATTTTTCTGAACTGAACTTTTGAAAAACAACATCTGGGGGGCTATTCGTTTGTTGTTCTTTTTTTTTTTCCCCCCCAATCCTATTTGCTGTGGTCAAAACATAGACAACTGAACTCAAAGCCAGATTTCTTAGTAGAATGGCATTTGGACACCCATTTTACTTAGTGATCCTGTGCAGTTTAGTAGCAAAGCTGAAATAAGCCCTCTCCTTTAGGGGGAAACAAGATGGTTTCTGCTGAATGCTAGAATTTTATCACTTTGGGGGAAAAAAAGTTGCTTGAGAGACCTAAGAATATAAAACCATTTGAGATCTCAGAAGGAGTTTAAATCAATTCACTGCCACAGTTACAGAGCAGATGAAAGAGCCTGCTGTCTCAATTGCCAGGAAACTACTTAGAAACTCTCACTTTGATTTCTTCACATAGTCCGTTACATTACTGCTAAATGCAATATAGAGGGACATCACGACTTTGATGTTGTACAGCTCAAACAAATGGAAACTAATATGATAGAACAACTAAGATTTGTGGTTTCATGTGAATATACAAATATATCCCCATCTAGTTCCCTATTTACCATGTATCTCCAGGGGCTGTCTTTTAACGTATATTTTTATAAAATTATAATTTTGGTGTTTTATTCATGAGTTCTAGTAAGCAATGCCATGTTTATGTAGTACCAAAAGCTCATAGGGAGATATTGTTATTCTGAATTCTTACTTTATCTATATATATTGTATGCCAGTTTCTAAAATACAGTGTAGTTTTATACATCTGTTTGCCAGTACTGGTCAGAACTCAATTACATGAAGAATTATTGATTCCATGCCTTCAGAAAACCTGATATTTTTAATCGGTGGGTGTGGACAGATAGAATTAGAAACTGCATTTCTATCCAAAGACAGCAGAAATATAGTTTCCAGTTAAAGTAGGAAATGTTAAGTGGGTCATCCAAATATTAAAACCTTACATGTTAAAAATCTGTGGATTTCTGTCATAATCAATTAATAAATGTGAAATCACTTTGCTCCTTTTTATGAAAATTATAAATATGTGCTTGTTTATATATGTAATACTTTCATCTCATTTAAGACTCAGAAATTTATGGAAATAATAATAAAAAGAAAAGGTAAGCTCTGCAGAGATCAGAAGTTCTGAGTCTTACTATTGGTCCTCCCAGTTACAAGTCTTCATTTGGGGCACTGCATTCAATGTTTGGCTTCCTCACTTACTGAACAATTCATAGAACCTTCTCTGTCTTTCTCTTAGAACTGATATATGGACTAAGTACAATGATTTTGAGAGGCAGTGTCGTAGCAGAAAGAACTTCAGACCAGGCAGGTCTGCCAGCACTGCCTCCAGCTAGCTGTGTAACATCGACAGATCCTATAGCCTTTCTGGACTTCTAATCTCTGAAATGAGGAGGCTGATCTGAAAAAAAGTCTAAATTCCCTTTGATCTTATTTGTCACCATGCTTTGAAAACTGTAAATTACTGTATAGATATTTCTTTTTGACAGCATGCTTTGAAAACTATAAAGGGCTATATAAAATATTGCAATATTTTGCATAGTTTAAATAAAATACATGCTTATCAAAATAGGTTAGTAAGAAAAGACAATATATTCTTTTTTTTCCTGAGAAAGCTTTAAAAATTGGATGAACAACCCTCCTTATTCAATGTTTTATATATGAACCACATTCATGGGAGGCTTCTTGAACCTCTTCCAGATACATACAACTCAGTTATTAATGCAATTTAGAATGTGATAACCATTGCAGAAGAAGTTCCGTTTTTGCTTAAATGTAGTAATTCTACAGTAGACCTTTTACTAATGAATTTACAGGAACTTGGAGACCACTTTAGACTTAAATTATAAAGATAGATTTTACTCTCATATAACCTGGAGGCACATATTTCTAAGTCCTAAAGTGGAGTTTGTCTATCTGTAGGATAAGAATTGAAAAGGGATAATTATGGTCATGGGTTTATCTGACTTACGTTTAATAGATCAAGATCTCTATTTTTAAACTTTGTAATGTTTTAAAATAGCAATTGAAAAATGTGCTGTTTGATTACACAAAACCATGTGCCCGTTTCAGGGTGTTCTGCTTTTGTAGAACTCTTCTTTGCCAAATTATTCACCTTGGATAAATATTTTGAATCTAATTTAGATTTTATTTGATAGCTTCCTTGTAAATTTCTTTTACTTTTCAGATTCAGTTAGCTTTTTTTTTTTTTTTTAATAGACAACAGCTTCCATTTTGGCCTCTGCTAGGCACGTGAAATTCTACAATACCAATGAAGTTTAGTACCGTTCTGTCTCAGCATTATAATTTCCATAGTACGTCCACCTTCGTGATATAAATCTTCACAACAATACGTTGTTATCATCCTCCTTTTTCAGATTTGGAGGAGAGAAAGGGAGCTCAACAAGCTAAATGACTTGCCCCAGTTACACAGCTGCCAAATGACAGAGTTAGGTATCAGACATGAGTCTTCTAACAACAAAATCAAAGCTTTTTTTTTTTTTTTTGAGATCATTACTTAATGCAAATAAAAATAAGGTCCATAGCCTTCCTCTGCAGCATTTGACTAAAAACGTATTATATTTTAAAATTATATCCTGCCTAATTCATACCCTAATGATTTATTCATCATGAAATTTAATTTTGGTGCCAGTCTAGCTGAGTGCAAGCTACTATTTTAAGCACTTAAGTATGTTGCCTTTTAGTTTCCTATGTGCTAAGTATTTAATCTCCATTTGTAAGTGAAAAATGTTGCTCATGATTACGCAGCTAAGATGTAACTGGAACTCGATTCTGTTTGACTTCTGTATGCGTGCTCTCAACCTCTTAACTTGATATGGCACAGAAACCACAAGATTTGACTTTAAGAACTAGGGCTTCAAGTCCAAGCTCTTTCCATTTTTCAAGTAAGAATATTACTCCCTCTTCTGCCTAAGTCAGGTTTATTTTGAGTACTGAAAGAAATAATGTATGTAAAGAAGATTTTGAAGACATAAATCTCCATAAATAGGTAATTTACTGATAATCTAGTTAATCTCATTTTATGAAAAAAAATAAGAAAAGAATATCTCCTGACAACCCTCTGTCACCATCCAGGTATTTGTACAGTTGCTCTGCACAGGCAGGCCTCCATTAAATGTGCCTGCACCTAAAGTAAAACTTCAGGGCACTGTGTTAGACCTCTAGAGGAGACTATTTGGCGCTTTATGGCACACGTCAAATCATGCTGCACAGGGGGCCACCACCTACTCAGCTACTGCATAAGGCTGATCCTGCTGAGAATCTAGGGGCCTCTCTTTAAAATAGCCCACATAGGGATATTTACACTTATAAAAATAATTAATGGTGGCAACGATCCTTATAATGGCACCTGATGCCCTGCTGTGAGGAAAGATAAACCAGCCTTCACCATAAAGAACTTACGAATTATACTAAGCAAACATGTTAACAGCTATTAAGAGTCCTAATCAGAGCTGCTAAACAAATAATTAAGAGATGTCATATAAAATACACCCATTTAGGCATAGCAGCTACATGTTTGGAGTTTTAACAAGAACCATTTACTTTTGAGATAGAGATAAAGCCCTCAATGGAGTATAAAGGTTAGGCAATGACAAGGCATCTTTCTAAGCAATTCCATTTCCTGAGATCAAATCCATGGGCAAAGCTGTTCTCAATGGTGCACTTGCATCCTAAGATTTATTTTTAGTCTTATTACTGTTTAATCAGCAAATTATTCTTGTTTCTTCAAACATGACTTCTTATTATAAGTAGTGCATTTTTTAAAAGGCCATGAAAATATTGATATTATCTAATACTAAAAATTAATAAGAAACCTATTTGTTTAGAAGAATTTTTTTGCAACCAGCATTTCAGTTGAGATGAGATGGGCCTCTGCCAGTGCTTAAGACTTTGCTGTTCTAAGTATGGTCCAACAGCAGCAGCAGCCCCTGAAAACTTGGCCAATGCGTAATCTCACTCCAGGATCCCACTCCAAAGACACAGAACCAGAATCTGCATTTTAAAAAGATCCCCACCTGATTTGTATTTACAATAAAATTTTTTTTGTAAAATGTGTATGTACAATAAAATTTTTAAAGAAAATATCAATGTGCAAAATATCAATGTGCAAAGTTCCTACTGTCAGAAATTCTGTCAGGAAAATTAGTAGGTTTAATCTTATTGGAAGTAAAAATTAAACTACTTACTTCAGAAAGGTACATAAATAATGTGACATTTGCCATATGATTAAGTATATCTGAAGTCATCCCCTCCAGCACTCATGTCTCACGGTGGATTCCAGGGCTTCCAGCATTGCACACTATCCCACTCTTGCTCAATAAGTATCTTATAGTTTCTTCTCCCTCTTCAAGTTTTCTGTTCAGTTCACATTCTCAGTAGAGCTCCCAGTTATGTGGTACATTAACCCTGTAGGATAAAGAGCCTAGAAGTGAGTGGGGAACGGGGAGTTTTCTTAGCCTTGGGTCCTACCATGTTCTTCTCCAGTTAAAAGATACCAAGTCTATATTTTGGCCTCTCCACTCCTTGGCTGAGTCTACTACATACAAATTGTGCCATGTTTGAGGATTGAGAGAATTCATAGCTTTTGTATCTTCTTCCTGGAAAAATCAGGGATGATTTAGATTATACTTTACTGTTCATCCTTTGAAAAGTATTTCTAGATTCCTTTTAGCAGCAGGTTTTTACAATAGTCATGAAAATCCCATAAAGTACATGACATTATATGATTTTCAAAATCTGATTTCTTATGTTCACATGGTGAACTATTTTAAGACTATAGTGAAGTATACCCATAAGCATATACTACAAAAAAACAGGATCTCAGAGTGAGCAAAGAGGATTAAGTAAAGCATCAGTTGACTTTTACAGTCAAAAGAAAAAGAAAACCCCCTGGAGGAAATGATAATGATGTTCCTTCTAATTGTTGTGAGAAAAAAACTCACCGCCAACTCTAAGAAAGTTATAACAGGCCTAATTAATGTACAAATTGTTCCTCCTGAGAAACAGATTTTTTTATATAATGTAAATGGGCTTCCTAGAAAATGTTCCTGTTCATATTTAGTAGTTATTCTATGCTCTTTTCTACATTGTACTAACATTCAGCACTTCAGAATAGAAAATGAAGGGGTTTTTATTTCTGCTTTTTGGTTTTGGCTTCTTATTCTTATACTATACAAGTAAGGTAAATTGAAAACACTGACAATTTTTATCTAAAAGCATGGATTTTTCAAAACCATAGCTATATTTCAGTTGAAGATAACTTGATTAAATATATGTGTTTGGTCCATGCAATAGTTGTAGAAAAAGTAATTGCAGTTGTATTAAAAGTTTTTCCTCTGTTAATGTCTGTATCTAGATTATATTCTAATGTATGGTCAGGAATTCTAGTGCCATCACTTTCTAACCGTGGAGTCTGGAGCAAGTCATTTAACTTTCCTAAGACTCAGTTTCCTCATCTGTAAAATGGGGCTGAAATTAAACCTATCTTTTAGGTTATTTTGAGAACTAAAGAAGATAATGTGTTTAAAAGTGCTAACAGAGGGCCTGGCCAATAAGAAGAGCTTATTTCATGTTAGATATTGCATTATTCTATTCTCATCACATAATCATTCAGCCAATTTTGACAGAAATCTCATACATATAAACCAGTCTGTCCTATTCTGAAATGTAAAATAACTGCATCTCTTTAAAACATAATTATTTTCATTCTTCGAAAAAATAAAATGTGGGCCAAGCATGGTGGTTCACGCCTGTAATCCCAGCGTTTTGGAGAGGCCAGGTAGACAGAGTGCATGAGCTCAGGAGTTTGAGACTAGTCTGGGCAATATGGCAAAACCTTATCTCTATAAAAGAAAAATTAAATAAATATTTAAAAAAAGACCCAGGCATAGTGGTGTGTGCATGTAGTCCTAGCTATTTGGAAAGCTGAGGTGGGAGGATTGTTTGAGCTCAGGAGGTTGAGGCTAAACTGAGTTGTGATCGCCCCACTACCTTCCAGCCTGGGTTACAGAGCAAGACCCTGTCTCAAAAATAAAAAACAAAATGCAAAACCCTGTAACCTATACCCCTAGTTCACCTCTTTCTCCTACAGGAGCCAAACTTCTTATAAGTGTTACTTGGCTGGATATCTTTAGTTCATTATCCCCCATCCATTCCTCAACCTACCCCACAAACTGGCTTCTACTCCATTGCAGATCTCTCCTATAAAGGCAAATGTTGTCCAGTATCCTGCCAAGTGCTACATCCAGTTAGCACTTTCAGCTCTGATATTCCTGACCTTTCTGTGGCACCTGACTTAATTCTCTTGGATCTCTTCTTGGTTTCCCTCACGATCATCTTCCTTAGCCTTCCTTTAAGTGCTAGCATTCCCACAATTTCACACCTGAATGTTCTTTAGGTATACATGATGGAATCACTACCACTCCTTGCTGAGAACTTCTAGGCATACACACACACACACACACACGTGTGTGTGTATATGTGTATGTGTGTCATATGTATATATGTATGTATGTATATATACATATTACCTCTCTCTTTCTCTCTCTCTACTTATCCCATTTCCCATTCTGAAAACTCCTAGTGTGTTTTCAATAAATTCTCTCAACTAACCTAGCAACAATGAGGTATCAGGTAGCATGCTAGGCACAAAGCTTACAATAAAATGTATTTAGTTAAATACCCAAAAGGCTTTAAGAGTCTGAAATAGAATCTTATTATTCTGTTTTCGGGCATTTCCTTCATTTTCATTCATGCGTGAGATGATTTTTATTTGTTGGTTGTCATTGCCAGACACCCCGGTATATACTAGGCATTCAACGTCTGGGAAAATAGGATGGAAATGAGTCGTTCTTTGCTTAGTTTTGTTTTAATAGTTGCTTCATTAGACAAATTTGAAATATAAATTAGGAAGGATGTTGAATTTCGTGTTGTAAATTTTGAATTTGAAGTGATGTTGGGCCCTCTGGGTGAAGAGGTTCTACAGGAAGATGTAAATGAGTCTCTGGAGTCCACATATGATATCAAAATTGGAGGGATATCTTTGGAAATAATCAACCTAGAAGCGGTTATTTGAATCCATATTCTTCAAGCTTTAACTCAAATCCCAGCCACAATCACAGAATCCCCAGGGTTTTTTTAATGGAAGAACTGTAATTTCTCTGATTTAAACTTCATTAACTCCATAATCTTCTATTTCAGTTTTCTTTTCTTTTTAATTATTTGTATTAGTTCATTCTCACACTGCTAATAAAGATATACCCAAGGCCAGGTGCAGTGGCTCATGCCTATAATCCCAGCACTTTGAGAGGCCAAGGTGGGTGGATCACGAGGTCAAAAGATTGAGACCATCCTGGCCAGCATGGTGAAACCCTCTCTATACTAAAAATAGAAAAATTAGCTGAGTATGGTGGTGTGTGCTTGTAATCCCAGTTACTTGGGAGGCTGAGGCAGGAGAATCACTTGAATCCAGGAGGCAGAGGTTGCAGTGAGGCGAGATCATGCCAGCATAGCAACAGAGTGAGACTCCATTTCAAAAAATATATAAACGTGTGTGTGTGTGTGTGTGTGTGTGTGTGTGTGTGTGTGTGTGTTTATGCCCGAGCCCGGGTGATTTATAAAGGAAAGAGGTTTGATTGACTCACAGTTCAGCATTTCTGGGGAGGCCTCAGGAAACTTACAATCATGGCAGAAGGGGAAGCAGGCACATCCTTCTTTACATGGTGACAGAAGGGAGAAGTGCCAAGAAAAAGAGGAAAAGCCCCTTATAAAACCATCAGATTGTGTGAGAACTCACTATCATGAGAAAAGCATGGAGATAACCATCCCCATGATTCAGTTACCTCCCACCAGGTCCCTCCCACTGCACGTGGGGATTATGGGAACTGCAATGCAAGATAAGATTTGGGTGGGGACACAGCCAAACTATATCATCACTATTCATTCATCAGATATTTAACTGACAAACACTGTCCTAGTCACTGGGGATAATATAGTAACCAAAATAAATGCAATTCTTCTCTTCTGAAACTTTGATCTAATTGGGGAGTGAGTTGTCAATTGAATAATCATGCAATAATTAGAAGTTAAAAATGTCTGATTTAAAGAAGGCCAGAACCTACTCTGGGCTCCTGGAGGCCTCCTTAAAGAAGGGACGTTTACCATAAGCCTGAGGAATGGTTGGTAGTTAGCCATGTGTGGAAAGGAAATGCCTTCTAGCCAGTGAAATCTTTTGAAAAGATCCTAAGGCAATGAAAGAATATGGCATTTTTTTCTTTGAGGAAGACAGGAGAGACCTGGGTGACTGGATCATAGTCAACAACAAGAAGAACAATAGCAGATGAGGAGGGAGACAGAGGCAGGCGTAAATGATGTTTGAGTTAACTGAATGAACAGCAATCCAGCTTCAGTTTGACCACCTTCACACATGAAGGTAGCACATCCCAATAGAGGGGCAATGAGAATTTTAGTGCCCTTTCTTATGTTGTGCCAAATTTGACTCCTTGAAAATTCAGCCTGACGTATAATAAACTGTACCTATTTAAAGTATACAACTTAATAAGTTTTGGAATTTGTATATACCTGTGACACCATTACCATTGCAAGTTTATGAAAATGTTCATTGTCCCTGGAAGTTTCCCTGTGTTCCTTTGCAGTCCAGTCCTCCTCACCACCCCATCTCCAGACGGCGACCGATCCATCATGTCTCAAACAGTGCCTGGCACATAAAATAAATATTTGTTGAATCAAAGAGAAGTGAATTTGTTTGGAGAATTAGCTCTTGGTTTAACACTTGGTTGACTTCTCTGTCCTTTCTAGGTATGCAGTGCCATTCAGAATCAGGATTTCACTGTGATTGAAGACTACTGCACTGGCCTCAAAGCCATGCTTTATCTGAAAAGCATTGAAGAACTACAAGATTGGGATGGACAGAGCCCAGCTACTGTGAGTCACCAGAAAGGGAAACCAGTTCCACGCATACCTGAACTCTTGGGCAAGGTATGTGCTTAAATCTCCTATGTTATTTTTGAGAATTCAGCCTTGGTCAGTTTCTATTTCAGATCTTATTTACCGTCTCACGTTCTCACTAACAAAGGAAACACAGTGCCTCGTGGATGTGATTTCTGCAGTGGACTCTTTCTGAGGGAGGCTTGATTACAGCCATATGATAGGTCTATGAGTTACTTTTTTATAAAACCAATACAGCATAAGGTTATATAAAAGAAAAAGACTGAAATTTGCAGTATAAAGTGCCTGTAAATTCTTGCTTACTATGGTGATGACTGGCATTCTTTCCAGTGGGAGTCTGAAGATTTCTTTATACTTTCTGGATAACATTACCTTACTATTTTCAAGACAATCAAATCACTGTAGTCCTGAATAATATAATGAAGTTTTTAAAATTAAAATCTAATCAGTATCTTTTGTAACTCCTTCTGCTGTGTGGTTAAACCTGGGCTCAAAAGGTTATGTCCCAACTTTCTCACTAACTGCTATTTTCCAAGAAATATACACTACATTTACATTTTGTATAATACAGTGATTTTAGCAACTCTGCTAAAACAACATTCAGCACTTTGCCTTTGTATTTCCTTTGTATTATTCTAAATAGACAACCATTGTCAGAAGACATTTCTTGAGCCCTCAATGAGGGGAGGAAAAAATTATAATTCTTAGTCTTTTCAGCTTGTCACTACATCAATAATTAACTTTTAAAAAAAGAGAGGCAGTATGAAAAGATTCTTTAAGGAAGCATTTAATAATTCAAATGAACCTTAACTTGAAACAGGTCACATGAAAAAGGATGGAAAACAAAAACCCTGAGTACTGTGCCTTGGATGACTTGGTTAGGGACTCAGAAAGAATAATAGAAACGTCATATAATTGACTTATATTTGGCTAGTTTTCGTAGAAAATATCACTGTCCCTCTCCTAACAGATAGCCAAAAATAAACCCTTCTTCAAGAGTAATGTGTATGATTGCAAGTCCAGTAATGAAAAAAGAAAAGGAGGAAAGAAATAAAATCTTACAATGTGGGTTCCAGGAAAATATCATGATGAATCACTCCGTGAGTGGCAATCAAACAAAGGCTGTGACATTAATATTTATACTATTGTAATTAGCAAGATAGTGCCTAAGCAGCATTATTAGTGTAACTAATCATATTATCATAAACTGACTCTGCAGTATTTAGACAGTGAGTGTTCTTGCCTTTATCAATGACTATCAATATCCTAAGGTTGTTTATAACTAACAAAAAATTCACAAATGACTTTACATTAATTCAAAGTAAATATCTCAAGGAAATTGCCTCTGACATGATAGTTTATGACCATCTATAAAACCATTGTCTCAAATTTGAGTGGTTGCCATGTGAGCTGAAATGGAAGTAGCTGCATGGCACTGTAATGTTTTGTCTTTAAAGGATTTTCATACTCGTTTCAAAACTTACATATTCAAATAAAAGATGGGTAATGATGAGGACACTTGTGTCAGGGATATAAATGGAAATTGATTTGCTAATACTTTGAATCGAGATTCAGACTATTTTGTTAAGTTCAGCTTTCATCAAAATTGTAAGTATAATTTTCAGCATTATCATTTGTTTAAAAAAAGGAAGATTTTGCCTATGTGATTATATTAGTGATTCATTTCTCAACACCAAGTTGAGGAATAAGCAGATGGTCGGGTAATAGATTTGTGCTTCTGGATTCTCCAGTGCAGGCTGACTTGTCTAAAACAATAGATGATTATTCTCTTTAGATTAATATTCCTAGTAGTGAAACCAAGCACTTTGGATCTAGGATACAGGTGATTTTCTAATCGTTCTTTCTTACTGTTGCTGATGCTGCTGTGTGTGTGTGTGTGTGTGTCTTTGCAAATAACTCATATTGTGCTTTCATTAAAGAATAGTATGCTGCTCCTCACAGTGTCTGCATACTATAGGGAAGATGAGAGAAAATGGAGACCCTTTGTAGAAAGATACTCTAGAAGTATCTGGCTTCTTTACACAGGAAAATTTTGTTTGGAAAATACAATTTCTACTCTATCTTTCACTCACACGTCAGGCTAGAATAAACCAGAATAGATATTTAGAAGAAACTCATTACAGTGCAGTGTTTGACAATGGAGAAAAAATGAGACTTGGGCTATGGAAACAAGGATTTGGCCAAGTATGTCATGTTATCTTTCAAGTAATTAGCATATTAATATACTCTCCTTATGCTTACCTTACTTATTAAGCGATCACACTGCCCAAACAGTGTTTCTTCAGGTGGCTTTTGAAGGGCAGGTAGTTGGGTGTTAGTAGACTTATGATGCAAGGCATTTAAATCTGTGCCTGCAACAAGAGCAAATTCCTAAGAAGAACAATCATCAGCTTTGGCACAACCCAGAGCTGTGGACGTCAGACTCTTGGTGCTTAAAAATCATGCAGCATGCTTGTGAGAAATGTAGGTTCCCAAGCCCCATCAGCATTGATCCTGATTCAGGGGGTCAGAGATGTGTTGAGAATCTGCATTTAAACATCGTAATTCTCATGGAGGGATCAAAAAATGTGCATTGTCAAAATGAAAAACATAATAGCAATAGAAAAGTTAGAGATTGAGAAGTCAGCAGTGAGCAGAACACAAGCTTCTCTTGATGGAGAAAGTAAACAATAAATCATTTTGAGCTGGAAAAGAAGTGAAATGAAAGAGACAAGAGAGGAATGCATCACAATAGATTCTGAATGACCAGAGGTTGGAAATACCCAGTGAAGAAACCGCATGTAGGACAGCAGTTATTAACAAAGAGTAAGATGCTGGGTTTATGTGAAGCTTCCTTATTAGCTAGACAACTTGGGCAAGTTACTTAATCTGTCTAAACCTTTCTCTAAAACTGTACAATGAAAATAATTACAATACAATTCCATAATCCCTCATTAACAATTCTGAAATCCAAAAAAAAAATGCTGAAACTAAATGGCTTTACATAATTCATTCGGCAGAAAACCTGGGCTGAACTGATGTGAGGCTTGCTGTAATGTTTATTCCTCTTAGAGAACATTTAAGTGTTTACTACAGAGAGATTAATGTATTTCATTCCACGTTGCTACCCCGCACCTTGCTGGGGCTGGAGGAGAGAGTGTTTGTTAAAATTGGGTATATGTACCATTTTACTTTTCTAAAATCCAAAAGATATTTCTAAATCCAGACATCTAGCTCCAAAGGTTTTAACTGTGGGCTTGTGAAGATTACCAAAATGAAAATAAAATTGCAAATATAACTTTAGAAGTTTTTCTATAGAGTTGGAGGCAATGTATATATTTTAGTGATTTTAGAAAATAAAATACTAGTATTTGGCATTTTTAGTTATGGGAAATAAGAGTTATGTTGACATTCTTGCTTAAGATACATGAAAAAAATTGGTCAGTCCAATATTTGAACAGCAAATTTTGCAACTGAAAAAGCATGGAAGAAAATGTCTTTGCTGTTTGGTGCTTGGGATGAGAACAGGACTCCTAAATAAGAGTTGTGAAAGGAAAACAGCAGAGGCCATAAACTAATGATCACTTGGGATCTGCATGAATTTCCACATGTTCCCGACGTTTGGAATGGGCTTCCAGTTCCCAAGCATCACTTTGTCTCTCAGCTATTCCCCGACCTCTACACTAGAATTAATGTCTCCTTCTCTTTTTGAACGTTACTTGTAACCAGTATCACATTGCAGTTGTATTTGTATAAGTCTGCTTCCTTTACTAGACAATAACCTCACTTTTCTTATCCATCTTTATATCCCAGTTCCCTAGACATGCACTGAATATGGTAATGCCTTACTAAATGTTGGTTGAAGAAGTGAATTAATGACCAAATGAATGTTGTAAGAAAAAAAGCTTATTGGTAACATTTAGAATTAGTAGTCGCTTGACTTACCAAGCCATTACTTTTTCCATTACATCAGAAATGAAAAGAATGTATAAAGAAACAAACTTTGAACTTAAAGTTCCTTTTTATGTGTGAGTCTAGTTTGGTAAAATGACATGGCAAAAGCCAGAACAGAAAGGAGTGAGATAGACAGATGAGGAACTTTTATGCCTTCTTGGCTTGGCAAAATATGCCCAGATTATAAGCTTCTTGAGGACCCAGAACACAGACTGTGTGCCAGTGCCTAATGCAATGTCTACCATGGAGGAGTAATGGCACGGTAGCTGAGTTGAACATACTGATCAATCATTAATATATTTTTAAGATCTATCTTAAATGTCTCTTCCTTTGTGAAGCCATCTATGACCCTCTTTTTTGGCCTCCAAGAAAGTCGAATTACTCCTTTTCATTTTCTGATAGCCCATGGTTCCTATAACTAGTATTGCAAGTACTGCATTTTCTTTTAATTATATGCCTTCTTGTCCATTGCTGCAGGTCATTACAGGCATTTGGAAGGAAAGATCATATCTTATTCATACTGGAGTTTTCAAGCACCTAGCACAATGCTACATGTTTATAGAATTAAATTGCATGAATTATCCGTTGTGTCCTTATTTAGGAGGAAAAAAGAAAGCCAATATACAATTAAAATTCCAGCTAGATCCTTTCAAGAATAGCAGCAGTCATTTTAAAAGAAAACAATACACCTGCCAAATTACTGTACTTTCAGTAGGTATTTAAAAATTATGAAACACATATTGGTGATATTAATAAATGAACATAATCTGTGCTCATTAAAAAGCTCTTATTAGGATAAAATCAGAAATGCTGTCATGGTGGTTGTACAGCAACTGTGAAAACAAGGATTTGTTTTGACAATAGAAACCAAAGTTGTATCCATATGACCAGATGCATCATTCTCAGTTATTGATAAAACAATCCTAAAATTCATATGGAACCAAAAAAGAGTCTAAATAGCCAAAGCAAATTTAAGAGAACGAACAAAGCTGAAGGCATCACATTACCTGACCTCAAATTATATAATCAGACTGTAGTAGCAAAAACAGCATGTTATGGGCATAAAAATAGACCCAGTGTATGCTTTTTGTCAACTTTGTCAAAGGTCAGTTGGCTGTAGATATTCTGTTCAATGGAACAGAATAGAGGACCCAGAAATAAAGCCACATATCTACAGCCAACTGACCTTTGACAAAGTTGACAAAAAGCATACACTGGGACAAAGACACCTTTTTGAAGAAATAATGCTGGGATGATTGGATTGCCATATGCATAAAATGGAATTGGACTCCTTTCTCTACCCATATTTAAAAATCCACTCAAAATTTATCAAAGACTTAAATGTAAGATGTTAAACTATAAAAATACTAGAAGAAAATTTAAGGAAAACTCTTCTGGACATTAGTCTAGGTAAAAAAATTATGATGAAGACCTCAAAAACAAATGCAACAAACCAAAAATAGACAAATGGGACTTATAATAAAAAGCCTCTGCACAGCAAATGAAATAATTGGGATAACAGAGAGCCTACCGAATAGGAGAAAAAAATGCAAACTACGTATCCAACAGGGGACTGTTACCCAGAATTTACAAAGAACTCAAACAACTCAACAACAACAACAAACAAGTAACCTCTGTTAAAAAGTTGGCAAAGGACATGAACAGACAGTTTTCAAAAGAAGACAAATGCCATCAAGCATATGAAAAACTGTTCAATGTCACTATTCATCAGACAAATGTAAATTAAAACCACAATGAGACATTATCTTACACCAGTCAGAATGGCTTTTATTAAAAAGTCAAAAAATAATAGATGTTAATGAGGATGTGGAAAAAACGGAATGCTTACATATTGTTGGTGGGAATGTAATTTATTTCAAACCTGTTGGAAAAGTGTATGGAGATTTCTTAGAGGACTAAAAAGAAAACTACCATTCAATTCACTAGTCCTACTACTAGGTTTACATCCAAAGGAAAAGGCACATTACATCAAAAAGCTACTTGCATTCATATATTTATGACACCACTATTTACAATAGCAAAGATATGGAATGAACCTAAATGTACATTAACAGATAATAAAGAAAATGTAGAATACTACCCAGTCATTAAAAAAGAATGAAATCATGTCTTTTACAGCAACATGGATGGATCTGAGAGCCATTATCTTCTTTTTCCTTTTCTTTTTCTTTTTCTTTTTTTTTTTTTTGTCCTCTGTCACCCAGGCTGGAGTGCAATGGCGCGATCTCGGCTCACTGCAACCTCCGCCTCTCAGGTTCAAGCTATTCTCATGCCTCAGCCTCCCTGGTAATTTTTGTATTTGTAGTAGAGACCACACCCAGCTAATTTTTGTATTTGTAGTAGAGACAGGGTTTCTCCACGTTGGCCAGGCTGGTCTCAAACTCCTGACCTCAAGTGATCCACCCACCTCAGCCTCCCAAAGTTCCCAGTTTGCAAGCATGAGCCACTGTGCCCACTGGAGGCCATTATTTTAAGTGAAACAACTCTGAAAGTCAAATACTGCATGTTCTCACTTATAAGTGGAAGCTGATTAATGTGTACACATGCACATAGAATGTGGAATAATAGTCACTGGACACTCAAAAGGGTGGGAGGGTAGAAGCAGGATGTAGGATGAGAAATTGCTTAATAGGTACAATGTACCTTATTCATCTGATGGTTACACTAACAGCTCAAACTTCACCACTATGCAATTTATCCATGTAACAAAACTGCACATGTACCTCTTAAATTTATACTAATAAAATATAAAACTGAAATAACACAATTTCATAAAACTATTCCTCTATGGTTGTGGTAATATTATCTGTTGATATCTAATTATCTATTTTTTATTTTCTGGTAAGTTATTCAACACAGAGGATAGTGTCCAAAGAAATATATAAATGTCAACAGCAAGACCCTTACTAAATACATAATAATAACAGTCTCACAAGAGGATATTAGAATTTCTTATTTATGGCTTTAAAAGTTTTGAATCTTTTATGCCACTTATTTTCCTTATTGAAATATAAATTACATAGAGGAAAAATACAGTGGTCTTAAATAAACCATTTGATGAGTTGTGATGAACACATGTATCCATGAAATCCTCATCTCTGCCAAAGCATGAAACATTGCCAACACCTTAGATGATGCCTTGTGTACTTTTCCAGCTGTTACCTCTTCCTTTACTACCACTGGAAGCAAACACCACCTAGCTTCTGTCACCATAGATTAGTTTGTTCATGATTTTTAGCATCACATAAATGGAATTTTACAGAATATGTGTGTGGCAACTTTGAGTACAATATTGAAGAGATTTTTTTTCATATTATTTTGGGTATTAGTTAATTTTTATTGGTAAATAATACTATGTTTTATTAAAATACCATAATTTATTTATTCTAAATGATATTTATGCTGTTTTCTTTTTTTTTCTTTTTTACTATTTTTTATTCTACTTTAGGTTCTGGGGTACATGTGCAGATCATGCAGGATTGTTGCATAGGTACATACATGGCAGTGTGATTTGCTGCCTACATCCCCCTGTCACCTATATCTGGCTTTTCTCGCCATGTTATCCCTCCCCAACCTCCCTACCCCAGGCTGCTCCTCCCCTAGTCCCCGCCAACAGACCCCAGTATGTGATGATCCCCTCCCTCTGTCCATGTGTTCTCATTGTTCAACACCCACCTATGAGTGAGAACATGCGGTGTTTGATTTTCTGTTCTTGTGTCAGTTTGCTGAGAATGATGGTTTCCAGATTCATCCATGTCCCTACAGAGGACACAAACTCATTATTTTTTTATGACTGCATAGTATTCTATGGTGTATATGTGCCACATTTTCTTTGTCTAGTCTATCATTGATGGGCATTTGGGTTGGTTCCAGGTCTTTGCTATTGTAAACTGTACTGCAATGAACATATGTGTGCATGTGTCCTTATAATAGAACGATTTATAAGCCTTTGGATATATACCCAGTAATGGGATTGCTGGGTCAAATGGAATTTCTATTTCTAGGTCCTTGAGGAATCCCCACACTGTATTACACAATGGTTGAACTAGTTTACACTCCCACCAACAGTGTAAAAGTGTTCCTATTTCTCCACATTCTCTCCAGCATCTGTTGTCTCCAGATTATTTTAATGATCGCCATTCTAACTGGTGTGAGATGGTATCTCAATGTGGTTTTGATTTGCATTTCTCTAATGACCAATATATGTCTTCTTTTGAAAAGTGTCCATTCATGTCCTTTGCCCACTTTTGAATGGGTTGTTTTTTTCTCAATCATAAGGTGAATGCATAAGTTTTACAAAAACTTCCAAATAGATTTTCAAAGTGGCTTTACTATTTTACATTTCACCAGCTGTGGTTGGGTGTTTGGTTCTTCTGTATTCCAGCCATCTTTTGATATTCTTAGTCTTTTTAGTTTCAGCTATTCTACTAGGTATGTATTGGTATCTCATTGTGATTTTAATTTTCATCTCCCTAAGAAGATGATGTTAAACATTTCTTCATGTTCTCATTGGCCATCCATATATCTCCCTCTGCCAAGTGTCTTTTCAAATATTTTGCCAATTTATTTTAATTTCAATTTTTAATAAAACTTTTTTTTTATTATTATTATACTTTAAGTTCTGGGGTACCTCTGCAGATCCTGCAGGTTTGTTACACAGGTATACACATGCTGTAGTGGTTTGCTGCATCCATCCCCCCATCATCTACATTAGATATTTCTCCTAATGTTACCCCTCCCCAGTCCCCTCACCCCCTGCTGTCCCTCCACTAGCTTCCCCTCCCACTAAACAGGCCCCAGTGTGTGATGTTTCCCTCTCTGTGTCCATGTGTTCTCATTGTTCAACACCCACTTAGGAGTGAGAACATGTGGTATTTGGTTTCAGTTTTCTGTTCTTGTGTCAGTTTACTGAGAATGATGGTTTCCAGCTTCATCCATGTCCCTGCAGTCATCCTTTTTGATGGCTGCATAGTATTCCATGGTGTATATGTGCCACATTTTCTTTATCCAGTCTATCATTGATGGGCATTTGGGTTGGTTCCAAGTATTGGCTATTGTAAACAGTGCCACAGTGAACATACGTGTGCATGTGTCTTTATAATAGAACGATTTATAATCCTTTGGGCATATACCCAGTAATGGAATTGCTGGGTCAAATGGTTTTAATTGAATTTCAGGAGTTCTTAATGTATTCTGATTATAAGTCCTTAGATCAGAAAATGCATTTGACAAAATCCAACATCCTATCATAATAATACCCTTTAGCAATTCATTAATAAAAGGAAACTTCTATAAAAATTCTATAGCTAGTATCATAGTTAATGTTATAATAATAAATTATTTTCTCTTAAATGAAGACCTGGGCAAGAATATCCATTCTTTCCACTTCTATTCAATATGGTACTGGAAGTCCTAACCAGTGCAATAAGGTCATAAAAATAAATAAATGATACCTACATTGGAAAAAATGTTCTTATACTGTCTTTATTTGCAGATGGTAAGATTGTGAACAAAGTAAATCCTAAAAAACCTATAAATACACTATTAAAATAGTAAGTGAATTTAATGAACTTTTATAATACAAAACAATATACAAAAAATAGTTCTGTTTCTATATGAACAACTAGAACAATGACCTGGAAATTAAAATTTTTGAATGTCATTTACAATGGCATCTAAAAACTACAAAATACTTAAGAACAAACTAAAATATATGTAGCATCTGCATACTGAAAGAAGAATTGCTTTCACAGTTATCTGGATACATGCAGCCAACAAGTATATTTTAAAAAAAAAGCTCAGTATCACTGATCATTAGAGAAATGCAAATCAAAACCACATTGAGATACCACCTCTCACCCATCAGAATGGCTATTACTAAAAAGTCAAAAAATAACAGATGCTGGTGAGGTTGCAGAGAAAACAGAATGCTTATACACTGTCGATGGGAGTGCAAATTAGTTTAACCATTGTGGAAAGCAGTGTGTTGATTCCTCAAAGAGCTAAAAACAGAACTGCCATTTTACCTAGCAATCCCTTTGCTGAGCATATACCCAAAGGGACATAAATCATTCTACCATAAAGACACATGTACACCTATGTTTGTTGTAGCACTATTCACAATAGCAAAGACATGAAATCAACCTGAATGTCCATCAGTGAAAGGCTGGATAAAGAAATTGTGGTACATATACACTATGGAATACTATGTAGTCATAAAAAAGAATGAGATCGTGTCTTTTGCAGGAACATGAATGGAGCTAGAGGCCATTATGTTTAGCAAACTAATGCAGGAACAGAAAACTAAACACAGCGTGTTCTTACTCATAAGTGGGAGCTAAATAATGAGAACGCACGTACACAAAGAGGAGAACAACAAATACTGGGGCCTACTTGAGGATGGAGGGTGAAAGGAATAAGAGGATCAGGAAAAAAAAAAAACTACTGGCTACTAGGCATAGTACCTGAGTGACAAAATAACCTGTATAATGAAACCCTGTGACACCAGTTTACCTTTATTACAAACCTGCATATGTACCCTTGCATCTAAAATAAAAGTTAAAAAAAAGAATTGCTGAAGAAAAATTGGAGAAGACTTAAATCAGTGGAGAGATATGTTAAGTTGCTATTTCTCCCACGATTGATCAGTATATGTATTATAATCCTGATCAAAATCCCAGCATGTGTTTTTTAGAAGTTGACAAGCTATGCTGAAATTTACATTGGAATTCAGACAAACTAGAGTAGCCAAAATATCTTGAAAAAGGAGAACAAAGTGGGAGGTGGGAGGATTTGTACTATCTGCCTTCAAGACTTTCTATAAATCTACAGTAATCAAGCAAGTGTGTTTGGGTTTCAGGGTAGACAAATAGATCAATGGAACAGATAGAAAGTCCGGAAATAGACCCACACATATACACTCAATTGATTTTTGACAGAGGTGCAAAAGCAAATCCAATGGAGAAAAGAAAGTCCTTTCAACGAACAGTACTGGAATTAATGGATACCCATATAAAAAAATGAACCTCATATCTACCTCACACACAACAAAAAATGTAATTTTAAATATGGCGTATAAAAAAGTAAAAGGTAAGGTAAGATGATAAGGCTTTTCTTTTTTTTTTTTTTTCTAGAGTTTTAGGTTCACAGCAAAATTGAGCAGAAGACATATACTCCTTGCCTTCAAACTATAAATTTTTAAAAGAAAACATTAAGTAAATGTCTTTATAATCTTAAGGAAAGGAACAATGTCTTGGACAGGATAAAAAAAAACTAACCATACAAGAAAAAATTGATGAATTATGCTTCATTGCAATTAACTTATACTCATCAAAAGGCACAATTAAGAAAATGAAAACTCAAGTCACAGATTGGGAGAGAATATTCATATACTTGTGTCTCCTGAAGAACATGTGCCCAGAATAAATGTATATAATACTTTCAAATGTAAACTGTAATAATTGGAAAATTTAATTTTATCGATGAGTATATAGAATCTTACAATGGAAAATCTGTAATGAGGACCTGCTGGTAGGTTCTTGCAGCTTACTCCCATCCATCTATGAAGACTTTTCTGGGGGGCTTTTTTTCTGTAATGGCCATTCTTGGAGCTAACCCAGAAAACAGGATAAGGGAGGGGGTTGAAAGCCATTTTTCTTCAAGTTCATTGTATGGCCCTGTATTTCTTGTCCATGTTATCTTCTCCCATTGCAGATCTGTCCCCGCAGTTATCCTCCCTGGGACTGCCAGACAGTTACATTGTATTGTTAGAAAAATTCCAGATGACATTTACATTTCTATCGGTTACTTGGGTAATGATTGATATAGACTATATTATCAAGGTCACTTTCTATGATTGTAGTAAGATCACACAAGGCTAAATGTTTTTTACTGTTTTATTTCATTTCATATTACATGAGGAAGGAAAATTTAAAAAACACCAGTCCTTGAAAGTTTAAATGTTCAAAATTATCAGATCAGAATATACTGCATAGATGTTATGGGGACTTAATCTACATCTCAATATCATCTGATGGTTTGAGTGGTACCTTAAGTAGAATGCTGGAGTGTCAAGTATCCTTTAAAGATAAGACAGACACCTGTTTTATAAATTGTGATTATTCCTCCTTAGAAGTAAAAAAATACTGGATAAAGTTTTATAGCCCCATTTTGTTCTGAGCTTCTGATATTCTTATCAATGTGCTATAGTCAAAAGCTTACCACAGAAGAGAGAGTGTTTGGAACCCAGCAGGTCTGGGTTTAAATCCAGGCATGATGCCTTACTATTGAGTGAGCTTGGAACAACTGCATGAATCCCACAATCCTCCATTTAGGTAAAGGCAAACTGAGATGATAATAGCTATTTTGCTGGTACTTTGTAAAGATTAGAAATCACATATGTACATAGAAGTCTTCCATGACTTTAAAAAAAAGAAATCATATATCTGAAGTGTATAGCATGTAGTTCTAAGCAATTAATACATGGTGGTTGTTATTATAACTATTTGTAACATGGAGATGCATAGACATGCAATTTGGTATAGTACTGAATATGTGATATATCCATATACAAAATATATGGGTAATATTAGGGTAGATATAAACATTTGAGCAATACTTTATGAGTTGATTTCTTCTCTTCTTTGTGCATATTTTTCAGGTGGTACTTACAATTATTTTTATAAGTTATCTTAACCTATTGATAACATGCTCTTACTAGCTTAGAGTTTTTCGATCTGGTCAAAAGCTAGCAAGCATCTTTGTCTTTTGAAGCACCTTCTATCACAAAAAGCTCCTAAATAATTCAGAAGTGTTCACTTTCCAGGTAAAATGGAGATACATTAATTAACTTTAGGTTTGTGTAGTATATTGTCATGAGTAGTCCATCATTGTTCCTAAAATGGGCAGAAGGGATGTATCTTCTGCTGTTGCCTAAAGTTAACATCTGAATTTAACATGAACCGTTAGGGGAGGAGCTGATAGGAGTCTCTCGAGTTATAGGAAGAGATAGTTTTGCATTGCTTATAACCAGAATAGTTTGTTAAGTCCTATAAGCCTCCCCAGCTTGGTTTCTCTCATCCCAGGGGTTAGTTGGCTCATTTTACAGGGCAACTCTAATAAGTTGGTATTACCTGCTAGGTGCCCTGTATAGAGGAAGCTTTTGATGCAAAGCCAAGCCCAGTAGAGGTGTGTGATCAATTGTCAGTGCCTGCATGGACATTGAGATACGGGATGAGATAGTACAGAACATGGATTTCCACTTCCATGTCTGAGTGTGGAGTACCAGCAGATCACTGGGTCTAGGAATTTGGGCAGTAGTGTGATAAGCCACTACAACTGCCTTATCACAATCCACCGTTGCATTCCTGAAATAAAATGTAAACCATACAACATTTCAGTGTGTTGTCATTCTCCCAAAAGTTCCTTTCTTTCATCCATCGTGCTTATACAAATTATGATTTCTCCTTATTAGATAAAATTGATATCTAATTGCCAAACATAAATGCAATTACTTCTTTTGTGAGACTCATGGAAGTGGTTAAGTATAATTCCATATACTTCATCAAATATAACTACTTTAATCAGAATGCACCTTATTAATATTAATTATATACTTAGAACTTGTATAAAAGTGATTTTCATATTCAATACAAGTTGTCCACATTAATTCTGTTAGTACTTTTAAACCATGAAAAAATATGAGGATTGTTCTTGTTCTGGATGGAGATTGAGGATTTAAAAAGAAATCATGTGTTCTCATTGTTCAACACCCACTTATGAGTGAGAACATGTGGTGTTTGGTTTTCTGTTCTTGTGTCAGTTAGCTAAGAATGATGGTTTCCAACTTCATCCATGTCCCTGCAAAGGACATGAATTCATCCTTTTTTATGACTGCATAGGGTCTGTTGGGGGCTGAGGGGCTGAGGGAGGAATAACAGGAGGTGGAGAGATTGGGGAGGGTTAACAGGAGAAATACCTAATGTAGGTGATGGGGGATGGAGGCAGCAAACCACCATAGCATGTGTATACCTAAGTAACAATCCTGCAAGATCTGCACATGTACCCCAAACTTAAAGTATAATAATAGTAAAAAAGAAATCATTACTATATCCATGTAAGTCAAAACTTGGATTTAAATTCTAGCCTTGAACTCACGCCCTACCCTTCCTTCTATGACCTTTACAAAATCAGTGGAAATTTATAGCAAACCAGATAGCTTTGTTCCCAGTCCTCATTTTATGGAGTAAAGAAAATACCTCTCTGTAATTTTGAGCTATGCCCCTGATACTCTTCCTGAGAAAAACATGTATTTGTTATATCTCCCGTTAAGCCCATCTGCTCACTTGAATAAAGGGAATATTAGTTTGAAGATATAATTTTCTAGTAATTATAGGAGTCAAAGGAGTCATTTTGATAATGTAAAGAGTCAACAGTAATTATAATTATATTGCGCTTTATACCAATTTGTCCTCATGTAAGATTTCAGGGGAAAAAATTGAAATGTCTGCTGTTTGGAATAATAAAAGGGGGGTTTGATTTACCAAATAAAACAAAACAAACCATAATTAAATTTATTTTTAGCTTCAAAATGATATGGATCATAACTGATATTGAACAGCTTTACCAAAACTCTGGAAGCATAGGAAGGATAGGTGAGGATATCTTCAGTTGCACTGAATAATTGGCAATCTCACACTTAACCAAATCAGTTTAGACATTCAGATGAAATATCTATCTCCTTTCCTTTTCTTCTTAGAAACTGGTTACTCTGTTTGATTACCCATATTGATTTAGTTAACCACCTAATTATCAAATATTCACTCTATTTGATGGTGTATAATCTTAAAAAGCAATGTTACTGGTATCTCAAATCCATGCCCTGTAGTAGTTCTGTGCTTCATAGTCACAGGTGACCCCTCGAAATGTGTCTGAGAAGATGTGACTACAACTTACACAGAAAATGTGACTAATGCTGCAATGAAAATCCTTTGATTTGCGGCTTCAGGCACTGTTTGTGAAGTGCCTCATAGACTGGAAGTGCCCTGAAGCCTTCATCCCCAGCCTCTTATACCACGCTGGTCAGTCTGCTGTGGATTGTTTCACTGTCAAGACTATGCCTTTTGAAGATGTGTTGCCATACATCTTTAAAGCATTTCGCTTGTCTTCCCTGCTTATCAATTTTATCCCATTTCATCTCAAACTGTAGAGCCTCTTCTACGTCCTGTGCTAGCAGTTAGTCTCTTCATTTGCCCAGCCCAGCTGAGCTGAAGAATGTCACCCACCCATCATCAAGCTATCAATCTGGGCATCTTTCAAACCCTAAATGTTACCAAGTCTTTCCACTTAATGTAGATCCCAAGTGAAACAAAGGCAAACACGTGGCATTTGTGGTAATCCAGTCCTCCTAGGAAAATAAAATTATTCCAGTGCTACAGAATATAATCTTCAGTGAGATATAGAATAAGCCTGGAAGGCCATCTGACTCTGAATGCTTTTGGCATTTGTGGTAGATATTGCTAGTGCTCACTAATATTTTCTGTTCTTTATTCCTTCTGGTTTTACAGGACAACCAAACCTCCCTGTCCCTTGGATCTTCCATATGAGTGAGTGACTTACTTTAGTCAATGAAATGTGAGCCAAGTATGGTGTATGACTCTTTTGACTGGAAGCATTTAAGTGCTAGTACTGAATTCTCCCTACTCCCTTCCTCTGCCGTGATGAACACTGAAGTCTCATGCTGAGATGGTGGCCATATAAAATGGATGGCCTAGATGGTCAGATACCACATATTAGCACAGCTAGAGACACTGCAGACTTTTTGTGAGTGAGAAAAGAACTTTTATTTTGTTAAGCCACTGAGATTTAAGGATCTATTATTACCACAGCACAACCAGCCTATGAGGTTTAATATAGAACTCCATATAACTTGTAACTGTTGCCAGAGGGGTAGTTGGCTCTTTAGCTCCGTGAAAAATTATAAAATGGAAAAGTTCATTGATATAGTTAGGTTTTGTGTCCCCACCCAAATCTCATCTTGAAATGTAATCCCCATAATCCCCACATGTCAAGGGTGGAACCTGGTGAGAGGTGATTGGATCATGGGGACAGTTTCCTCCATGCCATTCTCGTGATGGTGAGTGAGTTCTCATGAGATCTGATCGTTTTATAAGAGGATCTTCCCCTTTCACTCATCTCTCACCTGCCACAATGTAAGATGTGCTTTTACTTCTCTCTATTCTTCTACCATGATTGTAAATTTCCTGAGGCCTCCTTGGCTGTGTAGAATTGTGAGTCAACTAAACCTCTTTCTTTTATAAATTACCCAATCTCTGTTGTGTCTTTATACCAGTGTGAGAACAGACTAATACACTCATTGTTTGTATTCTTCACTTCCTTTTCTGCACTCCTTCCCATCTGCAAGCAGCTAGTGCCATAGTGCAGTTTCCCATTGTATCACTCCACTAGTAGTCTGACCTCTCTTGTCAGAGTGCTCCAGGATACCGCACAGTCTTTCTTTCCATAACATGCAGCGAAGATGTTTATTCCCCCATTATGCCTATGCTATGGTCTGAATGTTTGTGTCCGCCCAAAATTCATATGTTAGAATCTTAACTGACAAGGTGATGCTATTAGGAGGTGGGGTCTTTGGAAGGTAATAAAATTAGTGTCCTTATATAAGTGACCCTAAAGGGATCCCTTGCCCCTTCTACCATGTGAAGATACAGTGATAAGGTTCCCTCTGTAAGGAAGCAGGCCATCCCCAGATACTAAATCTGCCAGCGTCTCAATCTTGAACTTCCCAGCCTCCAGAATGGTGAGAAATAAATGTTTGTTGTTTATAAGCCACCAAGTTTATGTTATTTTATTATAGTAGCCTGAACAGACTAAGGCAGCCTGATTTTAAATAAGTTAAGAGGATATCCAACAATTGGACTCATCCAACTGTGGAACCAAGAAGAGTATGTACCTTACTCATGGTTTCTTTCTTGTAAGAAGTAAGCCTTGGACAACATACATACTTTCTCTTAGCCCCGATCCAAAAAGTTAGGATAAACATATATATATATATTATATAATATATATAACATATATAACATATATATGAAAATATATAATATACATATAACATATGAATATATATAATATACATATAACATATATATTATATATATAATGGAATGTCACATATATTATATATATCTCATATACATGTACATATATATAAGGCAAATACATATATATTATATATAAGATATATATAATATATATGACATTCCTGTTATATATATTATATATTCCTATATATATGTTTATCCTAACTTTTTATATAATAAATTATATATGTGTTATATATAGGAATATATATAATAGGAATGTCATATACATTATATATATCTTATAGGACTGTGTATTATATATATCTCATAGGACTCTCATATATATATTTTTATATATGTATATATCATAAGAATGTCAAAAAAAAGAGAAATGGTCCAAATTTCTCCCTCCCTTCACAGTTCAGGTTCTAGAAAATGTCATCTCTACTCACTGTCCTTCATTTCTTACTTGCCTTTCTGTCTTCAACTAATCACGGTTAGAATCTACCCACTGGCAACACTAAAAATCACTAAACGTGCTCTCGCTAAAGTTGAGTTATTTACTACTGATCACTCAATCCAGTAGATATTTCCCAATCTTTATTTTGCAAAATCTATGCTACTTTCAACAACTGACTACTCCTTAATACTTGAAATGCCTTCTTTGACTTTTAACACATTTTTTCACACTTTTCTCCTATTTCTCCATTACTTTCTTCAAGGAAACAATTGTTAGTGCCTAGTATATGCCAGTCATTATAGATGTAAACATTAATAATAATGTAACTGTACCCTTAAAAAGATCACAGACTGTGTGGAAATTGGACATTTAAATAGTATTTATAATGTAGTGTGATAATTGCAATTATAGAGATATACACAGACAGCAGGGGAGGAGTTTGAGAACCTGAAACAAAGCCTAGTAGGACTGGGAAAAGTAGGATAAGGCATAAAGCATGGCAAAGGCCTGGAGGTAAACAATATTTCTGTGTGTGAAGAGAAACTTCTTGGAGTTAATTATTTAGGACACACACACACACACACACACACTCCACACACATTTTTTGGCCTTTGAATACTGGTATTCCCTTATTTCATCTGTGGTTCTCATATTGTTGTATGCTCATTTGACCCATGAAGCCAATTTTACTCTCTTTATTATTATCTTCCAAATCTGTACTCTCACCAAAGACCTCCCTGTGGACCCTACACATTCCTATATTTGGCTTTCCGGTGGACTTTGATACCCAACATCCCAGTTCAGTGCTCTTTCTGCAACCTCAGAATAAAACAACAGTAGTGATTATCCCTGACAATTATATAAGCACTTTATAATTTACAAAGCACTTTGGCATACATTATCTCACCAGCTGCTTCCTTAATGTAATAGCAGCAGTGGGCAAAAAACCATGTCACTGCCGACAACTCTTTTCTGACCTTGCTCTCCCAGCCCCACCTACTAAAAACATGAGGGCATCTGGATGAGAGCTGATTAGAGGCTAGAAGCTGACCTTGTGTGGGGACCAGGGGAGTATGACAGCAGTAGTTGCCACCTCCACCTTCTCCATCTCCATAGGGGCAATAGAGCAAGGCAGAGGTTTCATGGCAGAATGCAGAAGGCTACACAGAGCAGCAAGGCTTCTCGTGGCCTGCCTGAGCAGAGGCTGACGGAGGCAGGCATCCGCTTGTGGGGGGTTAAGCACTTATCCACTCTCCCCCCACTTTTCTGATTTCTCATTTCTTCCGTGCATTAACTATCATTTTGAAAGTTTCAGTGGGTTAATTAAATTCTTCTAGTGTTGATGCTAAGAAAGCTGAAACATTTTCAACTGAGATTGACACTACTCAAGACATAGGCTTCACTGATGTTTGTTCAGTAACACTCCAATATGTCACAGGATTGCTGAGAGAACATCTGAGAGCTATAATGAGCTAAAAGTCAAGTACAGGGGAAAATGTGTTCCAGACTGCTGCAGATGTTCTCAAATCAAATCATATTTCTGTGAAATGCCATATAGAATATTCAGCTGTTGAAAGATGCAACATGAAAGGACAGTTCAATTGATTTGCACTGTCTTTAAAAAATTATGTAGCCTAAATTATATGAAATGGTTTTTTCCCCCTTTTGAATCAATTAATAAGAGATGCACTTGATTCTAATGAGCTTCAAGGATGATTTTTCTGGGCTAAGAGGGATGCATTGGCTGGTTTAGGTAGGAGCTAAGGCTTAGAGAAGGTGGCAGTTGAATAAGGGAACTAAGGTACGGTTGAGAAACAGACATTCTCTAGAACCACTCCCTTGCCTTTATTCTTCCTTTATCACCTTGGCACCAAAATGGAGAAGACCTCTGTTGAATTAGTTCACCAAGATTCTGATAAGTCTGCCTGTGATACTATGTTGATAGTGATTCATTCTGTCCCTTCTGAGAAACCCAAAGGAAGCTTACAGGAGAAAATCAAGGAAATGTTTTGGTAGATGCATCTTTTGTCATAATCAACTTATATTGCATCACACAGGTGAACTTACAGTAACATCACCATAGTTTTGGTAGTCTGTCCTTTGATTGGGAATAACGTTCTCCTACATGAAGGAAAGCACTGAACAAGAACTGACGATCAAGGTAAAAGAAAGAAAAATCTTAGGTGAGATTGGAAAGTACAGTAGAACACTAAAATGAGATATTACTTCACACCAACTAGAATAATATTCGAAATACTGAAAACATCAAATGTTGGCAAAGACATTAAGCAGCTTAAAAATTCATACATTGCTAATGAGTGTATTACATGGCACAACTACTTTGGAAATCTCTCCAGCAATTTCTTATAAGACCCAAAAATTCTACTCCTAGGTATCTTTCCAAGAGAAATAAAAGCACAGATCCGTAAGGCTTTGAGGTAATTGAATCTCACAAACATGTTAAGGGAAAGAAACCAGACGCAAAAGAGCAGTTACCAAATAATTTCATTCATGTGGAGTTTCAAATGTGAGTAAAAATCTATATTATTTGAAATCAGGACAGTAATTTTCTCCAGTAATATTTTTATCCTGTATCTCAACTGGGGTGTTAGTTTTGTGAATGTATATATTTGTCTAAAGTGTTACTTAAAATTATCTGCATCCTACGTATTATAAATACATTGTTAATTTTTTTTTTTTAAGAAAAGCAAACTCACTCTGAAAGAAACTACAGGATAAGCATTTGGTAATATTTCTAGGGACAAAATAAGACATATAAGAAATACTAAAGACATTTTTTATGCCCAAATTACTTTTAATCAGGTAGCCTTTGGGAACTAAAAACCTTATGAAGTTAACCACTGGAAAAGAATAGCTGGTACTTAGATAAAAATCTTGGCTGGAAACCGGCTTAAAGAAAATGAATGGCTAGGGGCATAAACAAATGCATTTCCCTCTGCCAACTTGCCAGCAGCTGGGGGTGGAGTTGGAAGACTTTTGGCCTTTCACATCAGGGAGGCTGGCTAGGACTTAGAAACGGAGAAGGGGTACATCTGCTCCTTGAGGAGTGGAGTAGGTAGTGGATGTGGTGTCACAACTCACAGGAGAAGCTGCTTCTTAAAGATGGAAAATTTGATTAGGTATTTTAGTAGGCCTTCCATTTGCTTTGCTTTGTAGGATCAGCCATTGCCTGCAGTCTCTGTTAACAAAAGCTGGCCTTGCCTGAGGCCAAAGCTTCCAGAACAGAACCTTAAATTGATTGCTGATAGAGTATTACATGCAGGGCTGGACTCTTTTGCCCTAACGTCCTACCTACCTTTATACAAACAAACCCAGTGGGAAATTTGTCTGGAAACTTTAAATCAAATACATTTCTAGTGCTTTAATATATGCATTGACATTTTGCCTTGTAATAGCATTATTATTAATGGATAATAAAATTATAACATTTATAGAACTGAAGACAAAACACTTGAGGTTGAATTTCCATTCACTCTGGGTACACTTTGTGCATTTTGTAGAGCATTAGTATTGCAAATTGGTGAAGAGTCCAAAACTATATTTTCATTCTGCTATTTTTGTATTCAGGTTTCTGCCTTTGTACTTCCTATTATCTAGGATGCTTCTCCTAGAAAATTGTGACTGGAAAGAAGTATTGCACATCTTTTCTGAATTCACATCATTCTGGCAGATTTTCATTCTGGGTACTCATTAGAATTTATTTTACATATCCCTGCCTCAGAAACTTTAACTAGCATTTGGATTTTAATTATTTAAATAAACATATATGCATTCAACACATATTGAGTATTCTATGCCAGGCACTGCAGTAGACAATTGAGATTGAGTGATGAATAAGATAAACTCTTTATCATTGAATGATGATCAATTATAAAAAAATAATATAGTAGTAATAAACTCGTTAAGTACTTTACATCATTGTATATACCTTTTGTATATATGTGTATATATATATATACATCCTCATTTTACAAAGGTGAAGACTGAGGTTAAAGAGGGTTAGCTATTTATTAGTGGGAGCCAGATGCAAACCCAATTCTGTTTATTGCAAACACTGTCCCCTTAACCATTCAATTACCACTCCTCAACATAACTACTATTGTGCTATCAGAGTTATGGAATCAGAAGGGAACAAGTGTCCATCTCAACCTGGGGCATCAGGAGCAGTTGGGAGGCGACAGATGAACTGAGTCCTGAGGGATGAAAACACTATAACATTTATGTAAATGTCCTCATTAATTCCATTCTATAGGCAATGGCTGGCTCTGGCTAAAATGATCATTTGTGAAAATTGCTACATTTTTATTTATAGTAGAGAAAGAGTTACAAATCTATTAGATAATTAATTCCTTCTCCCGATAGGGCACAGGCTTTGTTCTTAGTTTGTGCTTTTGGGGGTCGTTGTCTTTTAGCATAAATTCTATCAAATCTTTGTGAGTTTTGCTTTTACGTTTCCTTCATCTGTGACATGAAGATTCTATTAGCAACCCTGGCACCTTCCATTAAAGTCTACAACTTCCAACTGCCAGGAAGGGATAATGAAGTGATAAATTTAATTTGATACCAAAATATGTAAGGCAGAGATATCTAAGTAAATTTATAGCATTAGTTATGTCTTTTCTCTTAGCATTAACAAAAGTTTTATGGCAGGTTATCAAAATCAGTGCAACAAAAACAAATTCATATGAATTTCTGTACACAGAAATCGGATCTTTACTTTGTATCAAATCATGTTTTTTCCTCCTCTGAGCATTTTTGGACTCATCAGAACCCAATATTCTTCAAGTATTTTATTACTTGAAGAATGACCAAAAAGTACTGTTAACCAGCTTAAGAAATATTTTTACTCATTAATGTATGCCTTCTGGAGTTTATAAAATCTGAATCTCCTTCTCCCCACTGGCTAGAGACCAGGAAGCCTATAAAGAAAGATAACACCATCACCGATGTCTACAATTGTGACAAAGAGGGCGGTTCAAATTCTGTGGGATGGGAAATCCACTTTCACCTGGATTTCTTAACTCTTTGTGTCATGGTCATAAATGCAACAGTTCTTTTTACTTTGGTGCATCCTTATACTCTGTCTAAATACTAACAATTTCCACATCAAGATCCCTTTGTTTTTGTGAGCTTTATCTTACAGCTTTATCTTTGTCTTTCCATATCTTAGCATTACAATTAATATTGCTTTTCTAGGGGCCAGTGATGCCTATAAACTGCACCCACGGAATGCACAGCCAGGCTAAGTTCTGCTTTTTCCATGCAGTGATGTATGTGTTCATCCTATGAAATGGACAAAACTGTTAGAATCAGTTTATGAGTACAAGGTTATTTGCCCAAGGAAAAGTACAACTGATAATCATGGTAATGACAATACAAATGAAAAACCTTTAAGTGGTTGTTATTTAGCATTTTGAGGGCTTTTAGTGTTTTCTACTTTAATCTTACATTGATTTATGTAAGGTATGAATTATTATTCTCTATCCTGTTGAGAAAAGTAAGGCTTGGAGGGATGAGGAAGTTGTCCCAGGTCCTATGCTGGAAAGAGCAGAGGCAGCATTCTGGTCCTGGTCTATATGCTCACAAAACCTCCGCCCTTACCTACTACATTCTACCACCTCTACTTGTTATTCTGTCCAGAATCATTGTTATCATTGGTTTTAATGTCTTGGATTTGATTCTGAATTGGCAGATAGCAGATTAAGGTTTTACTAATCTGTGGGCAAGATTGTTTAACTTTTTACCTCTTTCCCAGTGACCTATGGCAGTCAATGGTAGTAGAAATAACACAGTCCTTACTCACCTGTATTCAGTGAACTCAAGATAAATTATTGCTTTTCCAAGCATGCTACCTTCTTTCCTCAACCCTTCACCATTGGCATCAGCCCATGTTGCCATTCTGGGCTGATCCTCACCAGGGACCTTCTGTTTACTGGCAAAGAACACAGGTCCATCTCTTCTTCCTACTCTTCTGCTTGTATATGTTCTATTACTTGACTTTTAGCTCTTCTACAACAAATCCAATTTGGGTTATGACTTCATGTATTTATTTATATGCATATATTTTCCCTACCAATGCCTTAAGTTTTTCTGGTCTGTTGATTTATGTCTTTGAAAGTATTTAAGATAAGCCAGGCACAGTGGCTCCCGCCTGTCATCCCAGCTTTTTGGGAGGCCGAGGTGGGTGGATCACTAGGTCAAGAATTCAAGACCGGCCTGACCAACAACCAACATGGTGAAACCCCATCTCTACTAAAAATACAAAAAATAATCGGGCGTGGTGGCACATGCCTGTAATCCCAGCTACTCAGGAGGCTGAGGCAAGAGAATCACCGAACCCAGGAGGCAAAGTTGCAGTGAGTTGAGATTGCACCACTGCACTCCAGCCTGGGTGACAGAGCAAAACTCCATCTCCAAAAAAAAAAAAAAAAAAAAGTATTTAAGATAAAGACAGTCAGAGAATGATGAAGAAGGGAAGACCTTCAGGCAATGGGGAGAAAGAAACCTGATCCTGAGGTCTGCATAGACCCTTGCAAATTGCCTTGTTCTCCCCAGCATCGGACCTTCTCTTCACCAGCTCACAGCCTGTATAAATGGGTATGGTTGCCTGAAACTGTTGACATGAACATTGCCTTCTGTCTCTCTTCAGTCATCTCAATTTCATATAAAATCAGCCATCTAGGCAGTAACTAAGTATTCAAATGGGCTTCAGATTCCCCTATGGTAAGCAACCTTCAATTGGCTTACAGTTCTTGTTACTGTCCAAAGTACCAGGCAATGACTGATTTACACTTAATAGCAAGGAAACCCCTAGATATACCTGCCAAGGACCTTGAGTGTCTTCATCACAATTGCAGGTGAAGTTTTCATTCACACAGTCCTTACTCAAGCATTGTAATGTATGCAGTTCTGCAAAGGACCTAAAGAAAACTCATGAGGGGCATCTGAAAGTATTCTAGATCTGTATGCGGTTTCTTTCCCCTGCCTTTATGATGCTAATATATTTTATGTATGTATGCCTGCATATTTCTCTCTGGAAGTTCCCTAGAGTATACCTGGCCTTATACTCTTGCAGCGAAGAAGAATTCCCAGAATAATGATCTAAATATTTGTCTACTTCTTAGTTATTTACTGAGTGTCAGAAGGTATAAATCCCAGGGTTGGGGTGAAATGAGATGAGGCAGTAGAAGGGATGCAAGTGGAGATGGAGAGTTCCAAGGATGTTTTTGAGGGATTCCAGTGTAGTGAGCATAGAATGTCAACAATCTAAGGCAGAGTATAAGGATGCATACAGCAAGAGTTACACTACCAGTCATCAGCAGGGAGGATTTTTGAAGTTTTCATTTATTATGCTAAATATGTATAGAATGGAGATTAAAACAACATGCCTAATTCAGTAGTGATTAAATGTGACAGGTTGCTAGTAGAGTCTATTAAAAGAGGAAAGTGTGGAAGTATTTTAAAAATTAACCCAATAGATCAACAAAAAAATCTGATTAATTATCATAGGTGTCTGTAAGCACATCTTCATACTAGGGGCATTTTCTCCCAAGAATTTTGCCTTGGAAAGAAACAAATTCTCCTTCTAAGACAAAATGTAAAGAGAATGCCAATATGTAAATATTTGGAGTTGGAAAGAAAATAATACATTAAGGATGACTGATCTCATTGGTAAATATTGGCCTTTTAGAACACTGATGAAAATGGTAATGATTAGACCATTCCATAGAGAGAAAATGTAAAATGGTAAAATGTTTATAGGTAACACAAAGTATGTAGGACTATTAATATTTCACCAAGAAGAAATAATATCAAATAATCATCAATCTGATGATTATTCTTCTTGAGCAAAACAAAATCACTAAGTGGGAATTGAAGCCCTGTATCTATCTCTATGAGCAAGCATAGTTAGGTGTAGTGCCAAATAATGTTAAGTTCGTTTTTATCAAAGGGTGAAAATGTGAATTCTGAAAATTTCTAAATATTAAATTCAATTTGGTCATCTAGAGTATATCTAAACTCATCGGTTTAAAAAATTCTAAATGTATATATAAGGAAAAGTAAGCAGTGGTCCTTTGGAAGCAGGATTTGTCTAAAGCAATGTATGTGATTAGGGGTAGGAATAATGAAAATTCAGTGAGATTAACCCATACCAGATGAACACACTTTCCTCTTTCAATGTTTCTAGGCAATAGAGAACAATTTTCACCCAACTCTTACTAAATATTAATACCTTGCAGTAGGATTTAGTTCAGTTACCTCATTTAACCCTCAGAGCAACCTGTGAAGTAGGTCTTCCTAATACCTTTGCAATTAATTGATGATAAAACAAGTGGTTCAGCTGAGATTTGAACCCAGACAACAGGCAATGAAAGCCCAAATCCCAAACCATTCTACATCCCCTCAATAAAGTGAAGAGCTGCTGCCAGCAAGACATATCTTGCTTTCTGGAAGGCATTTGACAGCTGACTATGATAGCCTGTTACACACTGTGGAGAAGATTGTTAGTTGGATCACAGAGCTAGTAAGCCTCATAATATTCTGATTTCCCAAGGAAAGCTTAACTTGTTGTTTGGAGAATATCACACTTAAAAAAAGATTTTATGTTCTTAGAGTTCCTCAGATTTATAATTAGAATCTGTGAATATATGACTGGAATAAAAACTTTAGGTTTATCATCCACTATAGAAATCTGTCATCCAAACTAGAAAACATTACTCCATCAGGATATGTTATTTTATTAAAAATAATATACTTATGACTATTAAATGAGAGTAGTGGACCTCTGAAAGAAAGGTCTAGAAGTTTCCCAAGATCGGTAATGAACTACACACTTGTGAATTTTAGAAATAAATACTTTAAAATACAGGATGTTTACTCTTTCTAGGCTATAATACACCTTTATGCTATCAGACAAAAAGCCCTACTTTACTAAGTGAATTGTTAATATAAACACATTTCAAGAAATTGTTTAACCTACTTAAGATAATTAACAGCTTTCAAGTATGCTATCAAAATTCATATGAAAATCAACAATAAATTTGTTGTTCTAAATGAATGTTTGTTAGCAATTCTTCCTATTGGATGTACCTGAAAAAATACATTTCTATCCAAATAATCTGTAATTCAGTCTTTTCACCAGTTCAAAAGGACTCTTCACACAGTTCATCCAAATTAGTGCATTTTTACTGTAGACTTTTATAAAATGTGGAAAGCATCCTATTCCCTGTAGATATAATTTGATCTCAGTTATATAGTCATTGTCTCATTCTATCTGCCTCTACCAGAAATTTTTCATTAGTTGCTTACTGATCTTACTCTAGAGACTCAAAGTAATTATGTCCAAGAATTGTACAGTGTCAAGAAGTGGTAACTTTCAGGAAATGGAGTGATATTGCTTTGATGTTTAAATCTAAAGCCGGCAGACTAAATAAAATCGAGAGAGTATATGAATATGAGGTAGATATTCCATAGAAGTATATATTGTGCTCTTCCTATGTCCAAAATGATTTTAAACTACACTAAAACTTTTGAAAAATACACACTTTTAATCAGATATTTTTTGAAATGGAAAGAACAAGATTTTCCACCAGGAAAACTGAAATATAAATCTGTTTATGAAGAACCTCATCTAAAGCAGAATCTCATATTTTTTATAAATCTAAATTTTGCTGTAAAAAACATTTCTATTTCTGAATTTAGCATTAATATACTCTCTGAAGTGATTAACAACATTAGTGGTAATACAAACTATTGAAAATAAAATAAAAATATTTTCCAAAATGCTCAAATAATATGGTACTTTGATAATATTCCTGTATCTGCATTAAATTCTGCTTTTTTAAACTTTGAAATGCAAGTATTGGGCCATCTGGCAAGTTTGGCAATTCTTGCTTATGTCTGGAGAATTCATAATATAAAACATAATTTCTGGCACATAAAAGCATTTATACCTCTGAATTAAGAGAAGGGGAACTTTGGAAGGAATAGGTGGCTGTGTCGGTCAGCTGCCGAGGGCTGCAGGGAAAGTAAAGGTAAAGCGTTAGTTGTCGTAAGGAAATCTTAAAAGGAAAGTGAATTTTTCCCATTTGTAGGACACCTAAGTTTTACTAAACAATGTTACTTTTTTATTTTAATGTTTTTAAAATGTTTATTTTAGGTTCAGGGGTACATATGCAGGTTTGTCATATAGGTAACCTCATGTCACGGGGTTCCTCTTACAGATTATTTTGTCGCCCAGGTACTAGTGCCCAATAGTTTTTTTCCTGATTTTCTGTCTTCTCCTACCTTCCATCCTCAAGAAGGCCCCAGTGTCTCTGTTCCCTTCTTTGTGTTCATGTGTTCTCATCCTTTAATTCCCACTTATGAGAACATGCAGCATTTAGTTTTCTGTTCCTGCGTTACTTTGCTAGGGATGATGGCCTGCAGCTCCATCCATGTTCCTGCACAGGACATGAGCTCATTCTTTCTTATGGCTGCATAGTATTCCATGGTGTATATATACCATATTTTCTTCATCTAATCTGCCATTGATGGGCATTTAGGTTGATTTCATGTCTTTGCTATTATAAATAGTGCTGCAATGAACATACCTTATGTGCACATGTGTCTTTATGTTAGGTAGAATAATTTATATTCTTTTGGGTATAAACTCAGTAATGGAATTGCTGGGTTGAATGGTAGGTCTTTTTTTAGCTTTTGAAGACTTTCCACATTGATTTCCACAATGGTTGAACTAATTGACACTCCCACCAACAGTGTGTAAGCATTCCCTTTGCTCTGCAACCTTGCCAATGCCTGTTATTTTTTAACTTTTTAATAGTAGCCATTCTGACTGGTGTGAAATGGTATCTCAATGTGGTTTTGATTTGCATTTCTCTAATGATCAGTAATATTGAGCTTTGTTTTTATATACTTATTGGCCACATGTATGTCTTCTTTTGTGAAGTGTCTCTTCATGTCTTTTGCCCACTTATTAAGGGGCTGTTGTTTCTTGTAAATTTGTGTAAGTTCCTTATAGATTCTGGATATTAGACCTTTGCTGGATTCACAGTTTGCAAATATTTTCTCCAATTCTGTAGCTTTTCTTTTTACTCTGTTGACAGTCTCTTTTGCTATACAGAAGCTCTTAAGTTTAATTAGTTCTCATTTGTCAATTTTTACTTTTGTTGAAATTGCTTTCGGAAGCTTCGTCATGAAATCTTTGCCCATTCCTACATTCTAGAATGGTGTTGCCTGGGTTGTCTCCCAGCGTTTTTAGTTTGGAGTTTTACATTTAAGTCTTTAATTCATCTTAAGTTGATTTTTATGTATGGTAATGAAGGAGTCCAATTTTAATATTCTGCACATGGCTAGCCATTTATCTCAGTATCATTTATTAAACAGGAAGTCCTTTCCCCATTGCTTGTTTTTGTCAGCTTTGTTGGTGATTAGATGGTTGTAGGTGTGCAGCCCTATTTCTGGGCTTATATTCCATTTTATTGGTCTGTGTGTCTGTTTTTGTAGCAGTACCATGCCGTTTTGGTTACTCTAGCCCCTGTAGTATAGTTTAGAGTCAGGTAATGTGATGCTTCCACCTTTGTTCTTTTTGCTTAGGATTGCCTTGGCTAATTGGGCTCTTTTTCAGTTACATATAAACTTTAAAATAGTTTTCTCTAGTTCTATGAAAAAATAGCATTGGTAATTTAATAGGAATAGCATTGACTCTGTAAATTACTTTGGGTGCTGTGGTCATTTTAATTATATTGATCCCTCCTGTCCATGAGCATGGAATGTTTTTCCATTTGTCTGTGTCATATCTGATTTATTTGAGCAGTGTTTTATAATTCTCATTGTAGAGATCTGTCACCTCCCTGGCTAACTATTCTGAGGTATTTTATTCTTTTTGTGACAGTTGTGAATGGGATTGCCTTCCTGATATGGCTAAGCTTGGCGGTTGTTGGTGTGTAGGAATGCTAGTGATTTTTGTGGATTAGTTTTTAATCCCATAACTTTGCAGAAGATGTTTATCAGCTGAAGGAACTTTTGAGCCAAGACTATGGGGTTTTCTAGATGTAGAATCATGTCATCTGCAAACAGTAATAGTTTCACTTCCTCTCTTCCTTTCTGGATGCCCTTTATTTTTTTCTCTTGCCTGATTGCTCCGGCCAGAACTTCCAATACCATGTTAAGTAGAAGTAGTGAGAAAGGGTATCCTTGACTTGTGCTGGTTTCAAGGGGAATGCTGTCAGCTTTTGCCCATTCAGTATGATACTGGCTGTGGGTTTATCATATATGTCTCTTATTTTTCGAGCTATGTTTTTTCAATACCTAGTTTATTGAGAGTTTTAAGCAGGAAGGGATGTTGAATTTTATCAAAGACCTTTTCTGCATCTATTGAAATAATCGTGGTTTTTGTCTTTAGTTCTGTTTATGTGATGAATCACATTTATTGATTTGCATATGTTGAACCAACCTTGCACCCCAGGAATAAAGCCTACTTGGTCACGGTGGATTAACTTCTTGATGTGCTGCTGAATTTGGTTTGCCAATATTTTGTTGAAGAATTTAGCATCAGTGTTCATCAGGGATATTGGTCTGAAGTTTTATTTGTTACTGCACAACTTTTCAACTTGTCATTTTTTCTTAATGATTGAACTCTGTGAACCAAAAATAACTGAATACCAGAAAGTTGTCTCTCAATCTTGTTTCTAAAAGAGGATGCTATGGTTTGAATGACCACATCCCCTCTAAAATTGATAGGAAAACTTAATCCCCAGTGCATCAGTAGTAAGAGATGTGGTCTTTAGTTGGTGATTAAGTCATGAGGGCTCTGACTTCATGAATAAGATTAGCACTCTGATTAAAGGGCTTGAGAATGAAGGGAATGCTTTCTTGTCCTTCTGACCCTTCCACAGAGTGAGGACACAGCATTCATCTCTCTGGAGGATGCAGCAACAAGGTGCTGTCTGGGAAGCAGAAACCAAACTCCAGACACCAAATCTGCCAGCACCCCGATCTTGAACTTCACAGCTTCCACAACTGAGACAAAAACATTCTGTTTAGAAATTACCTAGTCTGTGGCATTTTGTTATAGCAGCACAAATGGACTAAGACAGAGGATCATCGTTTCTGATACTGTTCACAGGAAACTGTGTTGATTTGGGTCGTAGATAGTTTTCTTTTTATTTGGAAAAGCACTTTAACTAAACATGGTTTAAACTTCATGTTGAATTAAAAGTGAAAAAGGAGAATGCCTCTGTACATTCCAAGTATCCGTTATGATTGCTGATGCTTTTAGAAGGTGAGAACTCTTTATAAAGGGTCCTAATGTATTAGAACATTGATACTGTTTTTTTACTTGTATCATTATGGTAGAATGATAGGTTGCATTGCCCCACAGAGTTCCCAGGCTGTTTTCTGTGACAGAGCTTTTAACATTACAAATGAAAATATTCAACAATAGTGGTGTATACAGTCAGGCTGTTTGAGACATTCCCTGTAGCTGTGCAAGATGCTTTATTTAAGGGAAAATCCTTGAAGAAATTAATTGATATGAGCCAGAAGTTGTTCAGCCAATTTAATCGTTAATCTGCTGTTGTTTCTAAATTGAATGAGATCCAGAAGGAAGTCTGCCTGCTTCCAAATCAGCCAATTCAAGATATGTGCATGGGATGGAGTTTAGACCACTGTATGCTAAAATGCCGATTCAAAATTAAGCAGGCATTGCTATGGATGGGGACGAGGGAGTGATTAGCCAAGTTTTAACATGCCAATTCACCGTTTAGGGCATTTTGCCAACTTAACTAAGGCTATCCTGAAACAATTTGAAAAATTAACTCAAGAATAAATAGTGATCAGGCCTGGATTTCTGTTTTCAAAAATTGTTAAGAACCGAACTTTGAAAAATAAAATAGTAATTAAAGTAAGGCTTTATCTCAGATACCGCATTATGGAATCCCAGTCATGGTACAGTCTCTTGTGGATGAAGTAAACAATTGAGGTGGCACACGTTCTGCTCCCCACTGACTGGTTCTACGTGTAAGGTTATCATGTTCTCTTTGAAATTCAGATATTCAATCTATGTGATGATAAGAGAAATTTTAAGTACCAATGAAATTGTAATTGATTTTAAACTCTGGGAACTAGAGGGGGGCTAATAGCAGAGGGTAAATCTTACAATCCTTCTATTCAAAGAGTTAGCTTATCTCTCAGCATCAAACACCCCATTACTTGGCCTTTAAAATTCTGCTGGACTCTCTAATCTCACATTTGCCAGGTGGTATATTAAAGAGTTGTTCATTTTCAATTTTCTTATCAGGACTATCAGAAAAGATACAGTGTTAGTTTAGTTAAGGATGTATAACTAACATTTTATTATGAGAAGCTTAGGGAAAATATTCCATCTTGCATTTCAAGTGTAGCTTCCCATTCTATTGAGATATTCTGAAAGGATAAGAAAGAAAGGTTGTCTTTATTATTTTGCTTTTTCACCTATTTTTGTAAAATACTTTTCTGCTTTAATTCCATGCCTTTTAAATAGGAATTGTTCTAAAATTATCTTGGAAAGCCCAGCACCACACTATATAGAAATTGTCGGTAAATTAGTTGAATATATAACACTATAAATACAAAACTATTGGTTACCGCAATGGCTCTTGACTCAAACAGTAAAACACCATGTCTTCCTCAATATAATGGTATCGGTAATAAAAATTTTATCCTTCATCTTTCTCCAGGATTAAAAAAAAAAAGGAAGGACAAGAGAGAGGGAAGAAGGGAGAGAAGGGAGGAAGATGAAAGGAAATCATAGAATTTGTTTAGGTGGCATAGTAACTGAATAATCATATGTCTCTTTAGTTATCTAATGGATAAATTATTCCTTTAATATTCCTATTTAGCATTTTAATATTAAGATTAAAAGGAACAGAATTTATTTCTAATTAGTTTTTGTTATTTTCCCATTTTTTCATATCTCCTTTGCTGCAGTTTTCTACAAACATATCACAAATTCAGGGTCTCAAAATTGCCCCCTGAGTAGTTTCCACAACTTACTTCCTACGTATTACTAAAATGTTAGAAACCTTTATCAACCTTAAGCTTCTCTGGGCTTCTTAAACTGGTAACTGTATGGGTGTGGGTGTGTGTGTGTCTGTGTGTGTGTGTGTGTGTGTGTGTGTGTGTGTGTTTACCAAGTTTAGGAAATATTTAGTCATTATTTCTCTAAATAGTTTTTCTGTTTTATTCTTTCTTCCTCTTTTCCAAGACTCCAAATGAATATATGTTAGAATGTCAAAGATTGTTCCACAAGTCCCAGAGGTCCTTTTAAATTTTTTTTAATGGTTTCTCTGTTTTTCAGATTGGACAATTTCTGTTGATCTATCTTCACGTTCACCAAGTCTTTCTTCTCATACCATCTTTATTATGCTATTAAGCCCACCTAGTGAACATTTTATTTTAGTATCACATCTTTTAAATCTAGAATTTATTTTTTCTTCATTTTTCTCATTTATTTCTTTGCAATATTTATTATCTCATCATTCATTATCAGTGTATTTTTCTTTATATTCTGAGCATAGTTATAATAACTGACTTAAAATCCTTGACCTCTAAATCTAATATCTGGATCATCTCAGGATTGCTCCCCGTTGATTGCCCTTCATTCTGAGAGCTGTCAAAATGCTCTTTCCTATGTCTGACAATTTTGTTTTGTATCTGGACTATGTAAATGATACATTATAGAGAGACTCTGGACTCTCCATGCCTGTGAGTCCTGATTTTTTTGTTTGTTTTAGCAGACAATTAACTTACCTTAATGCAAACCCCAATACTCTGCCCCTTCTGCAGTTAGCAACTGACTGAAATATCTGTACAGTTATTTCAATCTTAGCTGGGCTGCTTGGCATCTGCCAAGCACATGCATAGCTCAGATGTCAGCCAGTGATTTGGGTAGAATACATATGCAGAATCTAGTGCTCCCTCTCTGTAGCTTTCTTTCTTGGATATCTCCCCAGTTTCTAGATGTTTTGATGGCCCCCAACTCTGATTTCTCAGCCAGTTAGAAGGCGAATTTCTCTCTGAATTTTAACCTCCCTGCTTGGTACCACCCTCTGAGCCTATCCTCAGGCAAAAAAGGATGGTGTCATTCCCTTCTTCCAGGTGCCAATTCCCCTTTAGTTTCTGCCTTCTTTTGGACATTGTTCTGTGCATTTGAATTGTGTGTGTGTGTGTGTGTGTGTGTGTGTGTGTGTGGTGAGTTATCTGCAGGAGAAGCCCAAAGGAGGTATTCTGCCATTACCAGAAGTTGAAATCTTCAAAAATCATCTATCATAAATAAAAATATGAAGAATCCTTATAGAAAGAACGTTCGCCTAGATATAAAACTTTTCCAAATTGCAGACTTGCAAAACTTGAAGACTTAAATGTTTTTTGCTGTTGTTGTTTTTAAATTCCCATCCTGTGTACTGCCATTGCTAAATCAGAGTAATGAATTCACTGGTTGTGAGCAACTTGACATGATTTGTAGATGCACAAAAAGCCCTGGGGAATTGGACTTGGTATTGCTCACTTTTAAGCTAATAAAGAGAAAACCCTACAATCAAATGCAGTGAAGGGTATAATTGGTGCAATACTACTTGCTATCAGTGTACTTTTCAGGGTCATTTTTGTTAACTGAGGAATGAAGTAAAACATTTTTAAGCACCCAGTACTTCAATAAGAATATATATGGTTACCCTCAGCAGTCAAGTCCAAATATGTGATGCCTGATTATTTTAGAAGCATTTATTCAACATTGCTCATTGTAAAGAATCTTATTCTTTAGTCGCAGATATATATCACCTGAAATCAAGCCATGTCTGGAAAATATATCACTTTTAGCTCCATGTACCATTAAGGGTGAATAAAAGTGTCAAAAGTAAAGGAGAGCTGATACACATATTACAGGTATGGGAATGCCTGTACAACTTGAAAATATATCCATCAAGAGTTGTATTTCACAGAAATTGAAATATTTCAGAAGCAATACTCTATTGTATGCTGTGGAATACATATATCCTGAATCTGGAGAAATTTCAAGCCTCCTTTTTTCTGTTGCATATGTTCTGGCTGATGCCTTATAATCATTGCTTCCCCATTCAGTCACCATGGAAATGAGAAGGACTTTGTTGTCTTGGATAGGGAACTGACTTAATAATAGGAAACTCCATATAGGGATAACTGGGCATTCTTGTTCCTCAAGGGTCAGTAATAAAACCCATCTTATTTGAGGAATAAAATCCCACATAAGTAGATAAGTCTTCCCAATAAGAAAAAGGCAAGATGATGGTAATACACTGAAAAGGGATCTCTAAAACTGTGTGCATGGGCAGAAAAGGTGATGTGTGTTTGAATGTGGGCAAACACTAGGTGATATAACTTATTACCAAGAAGGGATTTTAAAAGAATGCAGTTTGTATTTTTCCACCTAAGAATAGAACCATGGAGCCTGAAGAAGGGAAAATCAAATCCCTGACTCCTTCTTAGGTCATATTAAAGTGAGATTCTCTAATCCAAGGTCAAAAAAAAATTATTTGTTTCAAATAACTACCAGTTTTAAAAATTTCCATGATGAAAAATATAAACATTTTCTTTAAAACTTTATTTGAAATCAATCAAGTTATTTATTTGCAACAACTGGAATTACCTAGATCAATGCTACTCAAAACGTGGTACCCAAACCAGCAACATCAGCATCACCAAAGCTTGTTGAAAATGCAGAATCTCAGGGCCAACTCCAGACCTACTGAATCACAATCTGCATTTTAAAAAGATCTCCAGATGATTGATATGTAGGTTTAAGTTTTGAGAAGTACTAGAATAGTTAATACAATAAAATAAAATCTCAATGTAAGCGTGTCTCATCTGTCTTAGTGAGGCCATTGAAAAGTGAGGTCAAAAGAACACTAAGGAAATCTGTAGATGGCTATAATTTGGGAGCTAATTCCAGATCTCAGAAGAAGATAACTAGTACAAAAGAATCTAAAGAGGTTACAAATAAGAAAGAAAAAATGAAATAAAACCTGGGTAAATATAAGATATGAATCTGTGAAATAATAATACCAAATAAGACATTTAATAGACACAATTTAGAAAGCAGTATTATCAGGAGACCTAAAGCTTGGATGAAAGTGAAGAATAAATTATAGTAAAATCACATTTTCAGTGTATTAGGATAATAAAAACAACTAATGCAGTTTGGGGCCTCCTATCCAGAGACAAATCATGGAAGAGGCAGATAATGGTTCTTTTTTAATGACTTCTGTGAAAATTCAGAAAGAATATTTGGACACAAAAGCAGAAGAGCTCTGGCTTCATACAGAATCCAGGGAACAACAGGTTATAACATTTGATAGATGAAAAGAACTATGAATAGTGTAAATGATGATTCCACAGTCAGACTTATGACAACACTTGGAAATATGAAATGTGAAAAGCCTTTGATTTTAGGAGGCATGAAATTTGAAGTATAGTAGTGAAATCAAACAGAAAAAATATGCCCTGAATATTAACATACATCCCACATATTTAATAGCACCGAGCCCAAGTCTGTCTGCTCAACTATTCAGGCCACGTATACATTCCCCGCAAAGAGAAAATAACCAGTTGTGGCTGACTCCTAACCCCACTGCCAGGTCTTGAGAAAAGTTCAGACAGCCTTTATAGTGCCACCTTGCTTCGTTTTTGAATGACAAGTAAAACACATTAACTTAGGGTGAGTACATCTAGCATGTACACTACCTAGACGTGGTTTTGTTTTTATTTTTAATTTATTTTTTATTTCAATAGGTTTTGGGAGGACAGCTGGTGTTTGCTTACATGGATAAGTTCTTTAGTGGTGATTTCTGAGATTTTGGTGCATCCATCACCCAAGTAGTGTACACTGTACCCAATGTGTAGTCATTTAATCCCTCACCCACCTCTCACCCTTTCCCCCAAGCCCACATTCTATCAATCTTTTTTTTTTTGAGATGGAGTCTCACTCTGCCACCCAGGCTGGAGTGCAGTGGCACAATCTCTGCTCACTGCAACATCAACACCTCCTGGGCTCAAGTGATTCTCCTGCTTCAGCCTTTTGAGTAGCTCGGATAACAGGAGCGCACTACCACACCTGGCTAATGCTTGTATTTTTGTAGAGACGGGATTTCACCATGTTGGCCGGGCTGGTCTTGAGCCCTGGCCTCAAGTGATCCACCCTCCTCAACCTCCCAAAATGCTGGGATTACAGTCATGAGCCACCACACCTGGCCCCATTGTATCATTCTTATTCCTTTGCATCTTCATAGCTTAACTCCCAATTATCAGTGAAAACATATGATGTTTGGTTTTTCATTCCTGAGTTACTTCACTAAGAATAGCAGTCAGTTCCATCTGGCTTGCTGCAAATGCCATTATTTTGTTCCTTTTTATGGCTGAGTAGTATTCTATGGTATATATGTACCACATTTTCTTCATCCACTCATTGATGGGCTGGCTCTGTATTTTTGCAATTACAAATTCTGCTGCTACAAACATGCATATGCAAGTATCTTTTCCGTATAATGATTTCTTTTCCTCTGGGTAGATACTCATTAGTGGGATTTCTGGATCAAATGGTAGATCTACTTTTAGTTCTTTAAGGAATTGCCACACTATTTTCCATGGTGGTTGTACTACTTTACATTCCTACCAACAGTGTGAAAGTGTTCCTCTTTCACCACATCACCACATCCATGCCAACATCTTTTTTTAAAAAATGTTTTGATTATGACCATTCTTGTAGGATTGAGGTGGTATTGCATTGTGGTTTTGATTTGCATTTCCCTTACAATTAATGATGCTGAGCATTTTTTCATTTGCTTGTTGGCCATTTGTATATCTTCTTTTCAGAATTGTCTTTTCATGTCCTTAGCCTACTTTTGGATGGGATTATTTATTTCTTTCTTGATCATTTCTTTCAGTTCTTTGTAGCTTCTAGATATTAGCCCTTTGTCAGATGTATAGATTGTGAAGATTTTCTCCCACTCTGTGCGTTGACTATTAACTCTACTGATTATTTCTTTTACTATACAGGAGCTTTTTGGTTTAATTAAATCCCATCTATTATCTTTGTTTTTGTTGCATTTGCTTTTGGGTGCTTGGTCATGAAGTCTTTGCCTAAGCCAATGTCTAGAAGGGTTTTTTCAATGTTACCTTCTAGAATTTATATGGTTTCAGGTTTTAGATTTAAGCCTTTGATCCATCTGGAGTTGAATTTTGCATAAGGTGAGAGATGAGGGTCCAGTTTCCTTCTTCTGCCTGTGGCTTGCCAATTATCCCAGCACCGTTTGTTGAATAGGACAGACACGTTTTTAATACTGACCTCACCATGTTCTCCTGAGGCTATATAGCCAAGACCTAAAGTTGCATGTCATGCCAGGTCATCATATTGCTTATGAACATGATAATGTGGGAGGGAGAATGGATGTAGCTGTTATTCTCTTTTTCCCCATCTGAACCTAAATCCTGTTCCTTTGGATAGCAATTCAGCTCATTCGGTTCCAGACTAGTTTTAGTACAGTAGTTATGGTAAAAAAAAAAAAAAACTACGATGTTACCAGCTATGCTCATACTAAGCTACAGAGCAGACTGCAGTTTTGCCTCGACCAAAGAATGTGTCTACTAGATGAAAATCAGAATTTAAAGTGAAAGTAAATAAATAGCTGATTAAAAAAGATTCTCACATTTCAGAAGTCTTCTCCATAGGGTTCCTTTTAAAAAATGAACTCCTTCAGTGTTTTCAAGTGTTTTACAGACCATTAACGACATGGCAGAGGGGCAATGAGAAGGGATTTCTAAATTTAATCAACTAGGACACACTCAAATTGAGGACAGATTAGATTAAAAATAAGACAAATCATATTTAAAATTCCACTTTATCAGTGGTAAAACATAACCATGAAAACCATCTAAACATAAACTTGAAAAGCATTAAGTTCTCAGGTATGCCATACCTGAGAGAGTGACAACTTGATGAAAACATTGATAATGATAATGTTATATTAACATGATAATCATATATATTAATATATTAGTCTGCAGAATATATACAGCCATATCTACATGTGAGCCTTGTGTATATATTATATATAATGGATATGCGTACTATATTATATATGATAATATCTATTGAATATAGGTATCTGTGTATGTATATGTGATAATAACACTTTCATTTAATAAATATATTTATAGATATTAAATATCTATGTCTGCATATATTTGTGTATATATTCAATGTGTTTATTTAAGTGTGTGTGCTTGTGTATTTGTGATTCAGCCATCACCTAACAAAGTGGAGGCATCATTCAAACTTCCTACCTTTGCGTTTTATACCTAACTTTAATAATGGCATTGACTTTGCACATCTCACTCTTTTGAATATAAAATAACCCAACTATCCATTCATTCCCAGCTCTTAAACTCTTAAATGTCGTTTAGAGATGGTTTAAACCAGGGAAACTTTGCCTATAATTGCATAGTGTATTTTTCCACTAGTAGTGTTTGAAATGCTTCCTATGAAGTAAATGCTTTACAAAGTTAGCAGGAGATTCCTGGAAATAGCAGTATAAATGGCCTTGACTGCATTTTGATAGGAAACCTCAAGCCATGTTGATTAATATATTACCCACAAAATTAAACCAGGCTAGAAAAGGTTCATTTTTAAATAACTATAATGTTAATTTAATACTTATTTTTGATGAGGACAGGCTAAATTGAGCTTAATAAAATGTACTAGACAAATTCAGATAATATACTATTTCAAAACTTTTCCATGAAGTAACTTTCTGCTTTTAAGTTCTTTCATGGAATACTAGAGTATGCCCATTAATTAGTATGTTTTTAATTTAAAGTACATTTTATATGTGCTGTATTTGTTAAACATACTAACAATAAAATTGAAAGAACAGGGATTTGAAGATTTGGATTATGTCTGTATTAATACCTGATTACATAAGACCAGATAATCTCCCTCCCCTCCCCTCCCCTCCCCTTCTTTCCCCTTCCCTTCCCTTCCCTTCCCCTTCCCCCTTCTCTCTTTCCCCTTCCCTCTTCCCCCTTCCCTTCCCTCCCCTCCCCTCCCCTTCCTTCCCCTTCCACCCTCCCCTTCCCCCTTCCCATTCCCTTCCCTTTCTCCCTTCCCTCTTCCCTGTCCTTTCCCTCCCCTCCCCTTCTTCCCCCTTTTCCCTTCCCCCTTCCCCCTTCCTCCTTCCCTCTTCTCCCTTCCCCCTTCCTCCTTCCCTCTTCCCCATTCCCCCTTCTCCTTTCCCTTTTTTTTTTCTTTTTTTTTTTCACTCTTGTAGCCCAGGCAGGAGTGCAATGGCATGATCTCAGCTCACTGAAAACTACACCTCCTGCGCTCAAACAATTCTCCTGCCTCAGCCTCCCAAGTAGCTGGGACTACAGGTGATTACCACCACGCCCAGCTAATTTTTAGTAGAGACAGAGGTTTAGCCAGGCTGGCCAGGCTGGTCTCAAACTCCTGACCTCAGGTGATCTGCCTGCCTTTGGCTTCCCAAAGTGCTGGGATTACAGGCATGAGCCACTGTGCCCGGCCCCAGATAATCTTTCTGATTCTCAGTTTTCTCATTTAGAGAATGGAGATAATTAAGTCTTCCCAGTTAACTTCACAGTACTGCTATGAAGACTCAAAAGAACTCATATATATATATATAATCTCTATATATTTTCTTAAATGTAGTAAGGTAGAATGTAAATATATGTAAAGTATTTTAATGTTTCTATGCTTTTAATGTTTTAAAAGGAGCACATGCCATAGAAGAATGTTATGAGAATGTAATGATTTCTCATTTTGAACATAAGATAGCTAGATTTGATATCAATATTAATTTTTCTTGTGTATTGACTTAGCTTTGATTATCTTATAACAAAAGGCCATAATCCTAACATAGTTTATTCCATTGACTTTATTACTTTATCAAAGCTGGTAATTATACTTCTAGTGTTTCCAGACAAACAACAAAGCAATTGAACATAATGCAATGAATATTGCAATGAAAAACATTTGTCATTATAATGTACTAGAATTCCAAGAAGATGCAATATACTCTATTTGTGTGTAGTTTCTTATAAACAGTTCTGTTTGAAGCTAAAGAAGAACAGGGTGGTTAGTTATAATATGTTAACAGCTCATTCTCCTTAAGTAAAATAGAAAATGGAAAAGAGAAGGACCTAGAAAGAGGCATATCTCACTCCATCCAGAAGTCATGAAAGCACCGATGTACCTAGCTCTGAGGTCTTCTTTTGTATGAGAGAAATGAATATTAATAAATGCAGAGTATCTGAGAAAAGGTCTTCTTCAGAGGAGAACCCCAGAAGAGAGCCCAGTACCCATAAGAAAATCCCTGGTGAGCTTATTATATAGTTCTGGTTGCCCAAGCAAATTATATTTTACCTACATGACAGTATTAGTAACAGTGAGAAAAATGTTATTGAACATTTGAATGATGCTTTCCTTCATTCATTTATTCATCCATTCAGCAAATGTTTCTTAAGCACCTACTGTGAAGTAGGCACTGTGCTAAACATTGTCATACTATAGAGCAGAAGATAGACTAGGTCCTTATTCTCTTCTAGATTACAATCTAATGATGATCGGAAACTATTTTAGTTTTTTTAAAGATACAGTGTATACTAAACATTTTGCAGGGTCAAAAGGCATGCTTAGAAGAATAATAGGGAATGTGGATCTACTTTAATTTGGGTATTAGGGAAGGGTTCTGTGAGAAAGGAATATTTGAAATGAGATGTGAAGGATAAAGAGCCAGGGAACAGTGTTCCACTGGTGAGAATAGCATTTGGGAAGTTGTGCAAAAACCTGAAAGACAGCCTTGTGGCAGAAGTTAGAGAAAAAGAGTGGAAGCAACACCACTAGGTATCAGAAAGGTCGACAGTGGCCACATTATGCGGAGGCTTATTGACCATGACAAAGAATTTGGATTTTATTAAATGTGCAAAGGGAAACTACCAAATGGTTTTACACAGTAATGATGAAAATATACAAATACATCATCATACTACTGTGTGAAAATATATAGGAAATGTGATGAAATTAAGTCAGAGACATCATTATGAGATGCTGAGCAGCACTGGCCTTGTGGGTATGTAATCTGTGCCATAGCACAAAACTTCCCTCTCAGAAGGCTGCTGCCCTTGGATTAATGCTCTGACAACTCCATCTTGAAATTCAGCATAATTTTTAAACAGGGAGCCTTGGATTTTTATTTTTCACTGGGTCCCCAAATTATGTAACTAATACTGTCTACTATAGAAATCTAGTTGGAAGATGATGCCGTAAACTAAGATAATGACACTGGAGAAAGACAAAAGTGATTGGCCAGGTGTGGTGGCTCAAGCCTGTAATCTTAGCACTTTGGGAGGCCAAGGTGGGCAGATCACCTGAGGTCGGGAATTCGAGACCAGCCTGGCCAACAGAGCAAAACCCCATGTCTACTAAAATACAAAAATTAGCTGGGTGTGGCAGTGTATGCCTGTAATCCCAGCTACTCAGGAGGATGAGGCAGGGGAATCACTTGAACCCAGGAGGCGAAGTATGCAGTGAGCCGAATCATGCCACTGCACTGCAGCCTGGGTAACAGAGAGCAACTCTGTCTCAAAAAAAAAAAAAAAAGATAGCTCTATTTCACAGGTAAAACACAGCTATAATTCAGTATCAGATTGCCAGTAATATGGGCTTTCAGTTTGGTCCGTGTAGAGAATTTTAATTATTTATTCAATCATAACTTGTGATAATCAACACATATCCCATCCATTTAGTAAATACTAGTTTTCAAAAGATTGCTAATTTTTGTCATCTTCTGTTAGTGCATCTGCATATTATATATGTACAATAGAGATGAATTCTAAAGGATGTGAAACTTACCTTCCCATTTCGTTAATATCTATCAAGCCCAAAGCATGAAAAAGACTCTGTTGTAAACTTAGAGTGATGCAGGTATTTTCTATTAAGAGCTTATAATTGTGTTGAAAGTTAAGATCTAAATAGCCATAATACAAGAAAGGGTATACTTGTAAAGGGGATACAAACAATGAACTGTACGATTTTTTATTTCTTTAGACGAATCATTAGAAGTTTTACCAAGTGTTTCTGCTTATTTAATCACAGGAGTTCAAAGATGTTTGTCGTGACACCAGAATGTGGGATGACATTACTATGACATTTCATTTTAATTAAAACTAGATATTGCCGGGGATTCCATAGTAGATGTCTCCCAATATATAGTAATCCATAAGATTGTCATGGTATATATGAAAATCTCATTTGGAAGATAAATATTATTGAGGTCTTTGAAGAAAAAACCTTCAAAATGCCTCTCCTTATTTCCTGCTAAATGAAATAGATCTATAATTAAAGTAGTTCTTAGTATTCATCATCAAAGTTGAAAGCTAAAATCAGACTTTTTACTACTAGATGGAAATCTATTAAGAGATAAATGAAAATATCCTGGTTGCTGCATAACACATCTGTCTTCAGTTTAAGTTATACAAACTGCAAGCAAATGTGGATGTTTTCTCTATAATATGGAACTTTCATCAGGGAAAGCCTAGTTTGATGATGAAATTTCAAAGCAGATATCCCAAAAGAACACACACTCACATACACACACACACATATACACACGCACACACACACACACCCTACACATACACCAAATGGAAGAAACATGGGCAATAGAGGGATGTACCAGTGCCCCAGAGACAGAGACCTCTGGCACTAAAGAGCTGCTCTTGTCATGCATGACAGCTTAAGACTCCAGACATTTCATCCCAGGACATTTGTTACAGTTAGTTGCAGGCTTCCATGATCCAGGCTATGGGCAGTGTTTCTAGCTTGTATCTCCTGAGACCTACTGAGGGCTCTGGTTTGCCTTTCACTTATCTCCCTTTTCAAACCTGTGCCTATAGAATAAAGTAGGCATGTATCTATACAAAGTGCACACACTTTATAACTTAGGGTAAAAGAAAATGCCTACCAATTTAAGCTATACCAAGTTTTATAAACCAGCATTGCACTCACCCTCTTGATTCTACCCATTCTCAAAGTACAGCAAAAGAGAGCTGTTACTTCCTCTGCAATCATTGAGCCTGACATGATGCACAGAAGAGTTTAACATGAAAATAAGATGGACTGATGGGCTAAGGACATAGAAGACAATGAGAAGATTTGATGCCATTTGAGAAATATGTGTAAGTCTTACAGTGGGAAGATTTAGGAAAAGGAAGGAGAACTTTGGATAGTCTTGTCTTTAACTCAAATATCAATACTCTAGTTTAGGTTGTTAGGACCTCTCTTCTGCCCTATAACTGTAGGCTTTCTTGTCTCACCTTCTCCTTCTCCAGACCTTTTATATATCAATGCTAGGTTATTCTTTCCAAAGCTCATTTTCTGATTCAGAGCATTCAGTGACACTTCTTGGCCAAGAAATGTAAGGGATTCTTTCATCTGGCATTCAAGGCTCTTTGTGATCTCACTGCAACTTATTTTGCCAGTCTTACTTTTGTTACTTCTTTCCACATAAATTATCTTTGAGCAAAGTGGTTTTCAAAGGTGCTTTCCTCCTTCCGATAAGAGCCTCAATACATTGGCTCATGGCATGCAGTTCCTTTGACTCATTATTTTCCTTGCCTATTGAAATTCTACTAATTCTTCAAGGTGCTGTCATTATCTACCCCAGGAAGCTTTGTTTATTTTTCTCACTAGATATATTTATCTCCTCTAAACTAAGAAAGCATCTATTTTATACATATATTCACATTTACTATCTGTATCCATATTTATTTGAGTAATTGTACTTGGTTTTACCCATCTTTCTACTGCAGCCCCAATTATAAATACCATATGGACCATACTTTTATATATGTCTCTGTCTCACATCATGCCTCCTGATCATAAAACAAAGGTTCAGTAAAGTTTGTTTAAGGAATGCCTAGAAAAGAATGGAGGAGTATTCTTCTGCGTATTCTTAGATTTAACAATCATTGTATTTCCATCCAGACCTTATGGAAAGGCCATTGGCTGAAGATGGAACAAACAAAAAACCCGGAATGTTTCATACAGACTGCCCAGAGTGACAGAATGTATTGTACTGCCTTTGGTCATGGTGTGCTTCCTTTACATTTGCTAGTTCGTAGCCTATGGTTGGGATGATCATATAGGCCAGTTTGTCTCTGACAGTCCTGCTTTTTGTGCATGTAATTATTGATAATACCATCTCTTTCACTCTCAAAGGAGTTCTGGTTTAGGTGATAAAGTATATGGTCACTCTCCCTGAGGACCATTTTTATGGGCAAGTGAAAAGACTCTCCCTACTTGTCAACATTTTATTAGTTTTCTTATACAAACTATTAATATTATAGAACTGAGAGGGATTAGTATCTCCCTTATTTCTTCCCAAAGCTTTAGATTCACCTAAAAAGCAAGTAAATCAACAGACAGACAAAAAAGCAAAAATAAACAAACAGAAAAACAAACAACAAAACGAGTCCCAAAGGCTAAGCCATTTGAAGTAGAAAGGGATAAAACATAAGGCTTAGGACCATTGGGAGAGATATTTTTTTCTCTTCCTTTTTCTCTTTTCTCTCCCAGGAATTCTTCATTAGACTCAATTTAAGCCTTGAGTTTGAGGTTTTGTATTCTCAGATGGTAAGCACACCTATTAAAAAAGCAATGTATTCATGTTAACTCCCTGGCACCAGCAGGATCTGTGTATTCCCTGCTAGCAGTGGACACCATGCCAGGAGAACCTGACTCCTGGTGCAAAAGGATTAGGAATAAAAAAAAAAAGTCAAACAATGCCAAAAAAAAAAACCCCACATAATTCTTTTCTGTACTCTGTGGTTTGTTTTACTTAGGAAAACGGCCTGGTTATACCCTGCAGCACGCATTCATTACAGTGATCTTTGACTGGCAGATGCAGAGTAATAGGATGCATATTTTAGTGCTTATTATAATACCCTGTCCAAAAACAACTTGACAAATTTGTGATTTCGACAATATCTCATTTTGCTGGCTGCAGTGCTCTGTGATTGTCTGGCCCACGTGGCTTCCAGATTATGCATACCACCAATACTTCTCATTAAAATGGCCACAGTTCACCAGTTTCGGTAGCTTGGAACGAACTTGGAATGAATTATTATACAACAAAGAGGCTGCTGTCATGCAGAACAAAAGACAAGCAAAAGAGAGCTTTGGCTTAATGAGGCTAAGTGAGTGTCTCCCCTGCATCACAGCTACTTGACGGCCTTTGAGCATGGATTTTTTTTCTCCACAGGCCAAAACCTTTGGTCTATTATTTTGTGTTTATGCACCTTGAGGCTAATATACATTTTAATATGCTGCACATGGAGAAAAAAAAATCAACCATTAGATTAGAACATGTGCACTCCCTGTTAAATTAATGACAACCGAACATAGAGATAAATTTAGGTTTTCATATTTAATTATAGCACACTGCAGTACGTTTAGCAAGGATAAATTGCACTATTATTATGCTTCATTTTTTTTGACATCTTCTCCTATTAGTAGTGCACACTTGCCCCAGCACCACCACCACCTTCACCCTGTGCCATGCTAACATCTCTGCATACCTTCCTGTTCTCATCGTCACACAATCTTAGCCACCACGTTGAAAGGTATACTATTTTATTTGTAAGACTTAGTGAGAGAGCTAATGCCATTGTGACAGTTCTATGTGAATAAGAAAGTGATTTGTAAGGAAAAAAAAACCCAATAACTCAGCTAAGAATAATTTAGTTATCACTCGTCCCTGCTGCATCAGATTATAGTGATGGGCTCAAGTTCTCTGCTTTTCTGATCGACCAAAGGCACAAAGCACAGCATGTGACTCTGAATAGTTGATGTTTCACTATGACTCAGATGACCTGTGTATAAAGCAGTAGTCATAACAATCCCAAGAAAAATTCCAACAACACTGTCACTTTTTGAAGCTTTCCTCTGTTGATTTTAATCTATTTATTGTAGAAACTGGAATACTTCAAGTAATGAAAGTTGCAGGGTAATAAAGATGGTCTTTGGCAAAAAAAATTTAGCAAAGTTGATGGTAGAGATTATGAATATTGCTGTTCATTCTTTCAAGGACACCAAGCAGGAACAGTTTGTTAATATAATGGAAATGTCAAAGTGAACTTTTCATGTAGAATGACTAGAGAACTTGTAGTTCTTTCCGTTTGGGGTCTGTGAATTTACCTTCCATTAATTGAGTGTATTTGTTCCCATTACATCTGGAACTTAATAGTTTAGCTTGCTTCATATACCAATTAATAGAATTCCAGTTGGTTGCCCAGAATGTAAGAGATTCTTCTTCTACCTTTGTGTAAAGCTAAAAGGAAAATATTTCCTGTGTGTCTGCATTAAGGAAGCATACCCATTTATTGTCTTTTTGCTTTAAAAAGTCACTTGAATGACCAAAGGTCTTAAAGTCGGAGAATACTTTTCCAGGATCTGAGCATTGAAATCCAGTTCTGGGGTTATCCTGAGACTTATCCTTTATTTGATATTTGTTTCTTGGTGATCCACAGTGGGGTTTGATGACCAAAGGATGATGGCCAAAGTAATAATTTCCTTGTTAGGAAGGTCTGTAACTGGGGATAAAGCATACACTGGAAGAGTCAGTTACCACTGGCTGGTGAACAACTCTTCTTGATGACACAGAAAAGCAACCTTTACACATATATTAAGAATAATTCTCTTTGCCCAAATTCTGGTCAAATGAAATTTGCAAAGTGAGATATAAGAAATAGCCTTACGAAGATAGGCTGTAAAATCCATTTTCAAAATGCTTTTTGGTTTAAAGTTGACTCACCTCAGACACTAAAGTGTGAAGTAATAAATAGCTAAGTAGCCAGGCAATATGGCAATTTCTTATGACTTAGAGCTATTTTTTATAGTGTTTGCCAAACTCAAATTCCAAGAAACTCCTGTGGAAAAGAGATGAGGATTATATTTACTATTTTATAGAGGTTGACACTGAGTCTCTAGGTGGAAGGGTCTATCTAATTGGTACAGTCACTGGATAATACTAAATTTCCTTACTCAGGAGCCTAGATTCACTTACCTTAGAGGCTCTTTCCACCTGTGGACAAGTGGTTTCGATATCTCAATCAGTATTAGCTAGTGGTCATCAAGTCATTTTTCTGGGTTACTTCACTTTGAAGTACAAATAATTTGCTCTGAGAGGTTGGATGTTCTCAGTCCTAAATACCCCGGCCATTGGGCATTTCAATGTGCTTAAAGCAGATTGTCAAGACACCCTACAGAATTCTAATATAACCATTCTAGCAAGAAGGAATTCCAAAATATACCTTGCTCCAAATATCCCTGGTAGAATCAAAGTGACTTCTTTTCAAAATAAATATAATAATTTTTAAAATAATATCTGATGGCCCTTAGAAATACTCGTTATTAAGTTAAAAAAAGAAACCTAACTATATCTAAATATGATTTGTTTTGTTAAAAAAAAAAGCGTGCACTTGTGAACAGGAAAAAAACAAAGCTATGATAATACCTGTATATTACCAAACATTGCTGAAAGCAGAAATTCTTGGTGATTTTTCTTTCATTTTCTTTGCTATATTTCCTCAATTTTCTTTGATAAACATGTATTTTATGCTAAGAAAAACTAAAAATGAAAGCAATAGCTTTAGAAAGTTTTGTATGAGTCTCTCAACAATTATTGATCAAATGTTTCATCAAAATATCCTTAGAAGAGCCAAATTTAAAAGAATCAAGACTATTCAAGTGCCAAGAAGGAAAGTCAGGAAGGGCATAAAGAGCTGGCATTAGTTAGCTTACAGAACAAATTAAATTAGACTAGTCAACAAAGAACGGCTTAGGAGGAATTGCTATTTTTTCTGTAAAAGAAAAAAAACAGATTATTCTATAAAGTTTTATAAAGAGAGTAACAGTGTTTTAAGTCTACTGTTGATGAAGGAAAGTGAAACAGGTATGAAGAATGACATCTGATGGAGATATGCTTTCCAAAGAATGAGCCGTGTGAAAGAGACTGACAACATCTCTGGAATCTTTTGTTTCTTTTTCCTTGTTTTTCTTTTCTCTTCATTTCTCTTCTTAGGTCTTTGAGAAAAAGAGAGATTCTCATGTATCTATAATTCTATATATGTAGTAGTACCGTATGAAGGAAACGAGTTTCTTTTCTAAATGTGACATGAAGTTTTCGATAAAATATATTTATCAGAATTTTCAAGTTGGTTTTTCACATTTAATAGCAGACATGCTTGACAAAGTCTAATTATAGATAGATTTACTTATTGCTATTGTACAATATGATTATGCCAAAAAAGGCCCAATACTCTTTGAGTGCAAGTTGACTATATTTAAGTAAGAGAGATAAAAATGAACAACCAATAAAGATGATAAATGATAGTATGTTTGGAGATAAGGGCTGTGTCAGCAGGAAAAGTGGAGAAGGGAGTTCAAAAGCACGGAAGTCGGGAGAAAGGTTGCAATTTAAAAGTTAGAGAGCAGTGAGTATGGACTTTTTTGAGGAAGTCTCAGATGAGCAAGATGTGAAGGAAGTGAAGAATAAGCCTTGTGGATGTCTATGAGAAGAGATTTCCAGGCAGAAGGAATAGCCAGTGATAAACCCCGCTGGGGTTAGGGGAGGAGTTACTGTTTCTTAGGCCTGGAAATGTTGAGTAAGATGTCTGGAGTAGAGTAGCTAGGGGGAGTAATAAGATGTAAAGTCAGGGAGGTATGTAAGGAAGAGTAGAGAAATAGCGGCCATCCTCATGCTCTAACTGAGTTCCCTTCTAATCCACTTTCTGTGCACCTCCGGCCTCGCTTTGTCTCCCCAGCTTTCCAGTTCCATCTGGCATGCACTTGTTAAGCTTCCATTATGTGCAAGGGACTGTGCTAGAAAATGCAAGTACAATCCTGTATGAAGTGAGATCACTACACATCTTTAGTACTTCCCATTCTGTTCTATTTTAGATCAGTATGACAGGGATTGCAGATGTAATATGTACTCAGAAGTGAACTTTCCCTACCTCCACATGTTTACAGATCTATTAGATGAGTGACCCACTCAGCTCCAACTTACATTTGGCTTTATGTCATCCCACAAAAATTATTTACTTGATTATTGGGAAAAAAAACAATATTATAGTTTACTGAATGAGCTGCACTTTTAAAACAAGCCAGAAACATTTTTAGTCTCTTAAAACCAGCTAAGCTCCTTTTCTCGGCTATGGATAAAATACCAGAGTTTTTCTGGTCATTTCCAGACATTAGAACACCCTCAGATAATCAAGAGTCCAGCCAGGAAACTTGCAGCTCTCCTCTTGTTTACAGAATCTCTGCTTTAACCTGCACCAGGCCCTAGAGTAGCAGTAGAGAAAAGGCCGGACATGCTTAGGTCGTCTGTGATTATCCTCTGCCTCCCTCTCCCATCCTTCTCTGCTTCTCCATGTCACCTCTGATTCCTCTAGTGTGCTGTGAAGGAGGAAGCATATGAGGCTAAAAGATGATTGTGTAGTGCTCATATGGCATGGTACTGATATCAACGCAAATAGAGCAGGTGCTGACTCTTCTTCTTAAAGGATACCTCCGTGGGATCTTCAGAGCCTCCCATTCTCTCTCCCTGGTGATCCCTTCTGCTCTGCCTATTATGATTTCCCATGCTTCAGCATTTTACCCCTCAAATCTCTTTCTACTGCGATCACCTCTCCTTGGCAGTGCTTTTAAGATAGTTATATTACAACAGCTTTCCAGAGTGTCCCCAAAACAAACTCCTGTCTCTGTCATTATAGACAGCCATCTCTACTGATCATACTATCAGGGAACCCTGACAACCTACCTCTAACATACAGGCCTTTCTCAGCATTAGTCAGACACCAACCTCCTTACTTTAACCCTCTGCAGCTACCCACCCAAACACCCAGGGGCATGTCCATGTTCAGGTTGCCAAGACTGGTATCACTACAGTCAGCAAGTGTCCCATAAAGGCAGATTTTTCCAAGTGGCAAACAGGTAGCCCAGAGTTTAAAAAAAAAATCAGTTGCCTCTTTGGGCAAGCACCCCACTCTTGATTGTATTTAGAGTGACTCCTGTCACTTGGTTTGAGGTAGCAGAAACAACATTCTACAGGAGAGAACAGTAAAGCACTTTTTCTGGGCTAAGATTACATAATCTTTTCTCCAGTGTCTTCTCTGCATCTCCTTAGAGCTATGCAGGACACGGATGACGGAGAAAGGTCCCAAACCTGCAGAATGCATTTGAATCACATCACACTGAGTCCTGCCTGATCCACCTTTAGAAAGAAGGAGATTTACCAACATTCCTCTCATTGTTGGGGCCTCATCTAAGACTGAGAAACAGCCTAGGACATCCTATTACAGTAATGCTAACTTTGCCTTTAATCTATTGTTTATAAACATAAGAAATCTTTTCAGACTAGAAATATGTAGTAATGTGGTAATAACATTTAAGACCAACGATGTAATGCTACTTCAGTTGGTTAAACTCAAGTTTTGTAGGGAGCGAGGTTTTAAATACTACAGGTCCAAGACTTTTTTTAATCCATGAATAGAACCCAGTCTTTGGATTTAATACTGTTTCTTTTTCTTTTGCATATCTGAAACTTATGAGTGTTATTCGGTTTTTCATAATGTTTTGATTTTTCTTTAAAAGATTCATCTTGTGAAACCATTTTGAGAATACATAATCTTTTTATTTTTATAACTTGTTTCTCAGAAGAACAAAAAACACTTTGCAGTTTTCTAAAAATCCCACTGGCGTGATTATAATTAGAGAAATCCAGCTACAGCATCAGAAATGAGATGGAAGGAATCTTAGGCACAATGACTTGTTCATCACCAATGAACCTAATCTGGCATCGATCAGAATAGGATCAACAGAATTGCAGGATTCTTAATTTGGAGCTGTTATAGGAAATTAATCTACATTTTAGATAAGATTTACTAATCCAAAAACTTCAAAAGAAATATTCAGTTCTGGCAGACTTCTTTTTCAAAAGGACCAAACTCAATGACAAAATTTTAGGATTCCTGAAAAGAGTTAGGATGGAATTACCTTGGCGTTTTATTTGATAGTTAATATTAACTATTAATATACCCACAAGCTTTTGTTATGAGAGTGGACTGCATTTACCCAAGCCAGTCATGTGACTGGAATCAGTGAAAGCTCATCACTGATGCCGCACAGTAACTCACAAGCAGACAGAAAGGCAGAGGAGAGCTCTTGGTTCTCCAAATCCCTGGAAAATGCGTTGCCTTAATTAGCAAACACCATCTTGAGTGACTCCTCCAGAGACTCCCAATTAACTAAGCTTCTAGACTAACATTAATACTTCTCTCTTATTAGTTCATATTTATGTTTTTTAAATCAACAAAAGTTCTCAACACTTTGTCATCCTTGAACCCAAACTATATGAATATTTTTTGCAAGGAAAATGCAAAAGAATGAAACTAATGCAGTTTATTAAGCAAATAATCTTAAAAGCAGCCCACAACACAACTGCTCACCAGCTCGCAAGCTCACCAGATTATATTTCCTGCTGTTTTCAGCTACTTCTATTTATACTTCTAACCGGATGAACTCACCATGCCCCCTACTGCTTAAGAGCAATACTACCACAGTGTGGCACAACACAGCACATCCTGGTATTCTCCAGAGATTTCCTTCTGGCCATATGCTAGCTTTCAGAATGCTTGTTGAACAACATTGTTTGTCTCCCTTTGGTCACCAATGCCAGGATAAATCTGTGGAGTCATGCTGGCAGAAGAAATGGCCTCCAATCAGCAAGAACAAACAAGTTCTTTATTACTGACCCCACCATCTGTCCCTGTTTCCACATGCCACTCTCATATAGGAACAGGTTTCCGCCAGGCCAGGTTCAGTGTGCATCCAGCATCTACCATGAGGTCAGCTTGAATATCCAGATTGTAACTGTGCTTAGCCTCTTACCTAGCTAAGATCCTTTATCCAGAATGGAAAGTGGTTGGTGGACACTGAAAAAAGCCTGTGAAAGCCATACTGCTGATAAAAGATGCGTTTCCTAGCGTCTTGGATTAGGGATGTGTACATAGTGGAGATATCAGTCTGCGTGTGACAAAGGCAAGGTGTAAATATTACCTCTTACGTTAAGGTGTGTACCTACCAAGACCACTCTGCTTATAAGCAGTGAATATAAAAGGAGTATGCCCTGGTTCATTAATTATCAGCCCATTTTTACAATTGTATAGCCAGAGATGTTCCCAAGATGCAGTTGTTTCCAAAAGGCTCATCTCAGAGAGGTAGATGATCCTACATGCTTTGCCATTGTAGTTTCGGTATAAATAGTTTAGCCCTGCTTGCCGTGCATCTTGAGTGCTCAAAAATATCACATTTGGTGACAAGGATAAAAAAGACAGTGCTCTCAAACCAGCAATATTAAAGTAAGTGTGCCAAGAGCACATTATGAAAAAACTGATGGAGATAGAGAGCCGACAGAATGTCTGCAGAGAAGCACAATGAGAGAAAGTGTCTTTCCTGTTAATACCATTATGAGAAAGCTCATGGAAAGTTATTTTGTTAAGTGTTTGTGTTGTTAAATTCCCCTGTCTGGACTTTAATACTATACAATGTACTGAATAGTCAAGTTACAAGAGAGGAGATAAACCTGGAAGAATTACATTACTACCCAAAGTATTGGTCATTGTAAAGGGATTTAAAATTTAACAACCACATTTTAAACACCAAGCCAAATCAATAGTAATATTTTCAGTCTCTCCAAGGCAGATTACTGAATATGCTGAAAGCATTGTGGGGTTGTGCGGCATCGTGTTAGCTGGTACATGCGTCAGTGAGGCCCATGCATGATATAATCGGCTCTGGGAAGACACTGTATTCTTAGCATTCCCGGAAGGCATGCTATTCCACAGCAACAGAAGATACAGCCCTGCACAGTATCACCACACCAGCGGCCGAACAACAAACCTGCACAAGCCCTGCACAGTACCGCTGCGCCAGCGGGCCGAACAATAAACCTGGCTCACATTGAACTATTTATTTGGCATTTGCCATATCCTTAGGCTCCACTGGAAAAATTAATAGGTGGTCAGCTTTAGCAAATACCACAGTGATGGGATGAGGAGATTTGTTAGCCAACAATTTCCCTGATTTGTGTCACTTGTAAATATGATACTTTTGGTTGTCCATTTTAACTATTCTTTCTAGTCCACAAATATCTAGCTTGCTAATCTTTACCAGTGTCAAGGATGCATTGAAAAAAAAGATCTAACTTCTTTTGGCTTAGTCCTTTCTTCTTGTCATAAACTTTGCATTCTTGCATTCTTTGAAGGTGTCATTTAATGGCAGCACCTTATTTTTACTGACAGTGTTTTTGGGGAGGTTCAGACTATTCCTTCATGATTTGTCCAAATACCTGATTCTCCCTTGAATTCCAGCACAATTTGTGACCTTCTAGTACTGAAGCACTAAATATCATTCCTGCTTTGATGGCAGGAAATTTCCAAGGAAAAACCTAGGCAGGTAGGAATTGAGAATTTCATGAGAGAGATACTAAAATACCCCAGTCTGGCATGGGGAAAAAAAAATCTCATTACATGTCCAAAAGGAAAAACACATACATGTGTATACACGCCTGGATTTGCAAGGCCGTCCACACAGTGCAGAATACCACTGAATCCCAGTGCTAAGCGTGAGACCTGCCTCTCATTTTCTCGTCTTTAAAATAGGAATAATAATAGTACTTATCTCGTAGGGTGATTGTGAAGATTATATGGAAAAAAGAAACACATTTAGCACAAGGCATACATAGCACAATGAGTGCTCAGGATTTTATTTGTGTCATGCTTCCTAGCATTTTTTAAAGCTTAGAGTTTTATGAATGGAGACTCTGATTTAGGATCATGCTGGATTTCAAACCTTTAAAATTATGCAAGTCATTCTTGTGTGGAAGCAGAAAGTGAATAAATGGATTGGCGTCAGACAACATCATGCTGGCAACTGGGAGGCTTAAATTTCAGTCTTAACTTTATGACTCAGTACGCTACTTCTGTGAATGATATTAACTCCTTGGGCCTTGATTTCCTCATTTGAACTGAGGAAGCTAGACTCTATCAAAGTCCTTTCTGATTTAAAGAACGACGATCCTGGTTATGTTCTTCCTTACATACCGAAGATAGCCATAGTCCATTGTGGAGGAATTTAAAAGTAACAGAAAGACTCTCAGCCTAGTATTTCCACTATTAGTCCATCATTTTTTAATGAGGTCCATCATTAAAAATCCTCTCTAGACATCCACTTTTAAAAGACAGCTGTCAATCAATCGAATTAGCTATTGAGTACCTACATATGTTGAGTATAGAAGATAGAAAACAAGAAATCTTGTCGTACCATAAGATCTTGAAATCTATTGGAAAGAAAAAAAAACCACCACTATTTTTTTAAAATTAATCTTTAGGAAGGGTCAGATGAGGAACACAGGCAACAGCTGTTCCACTCATGTTCCGACATGCCTTTTAAGGTAGTTTACCGATCTAAAACATTAAAGATATGACAGTTTTTAAAATTTAAGACAAATCAGAAATTATTTAGGAAGTACTTGTATGGGAAACAAAAGATAAGCTGTATTATTAAAACAAGATACCATGTTTAGCTGTAAACTTATGGGTAGCCAAGAAACTGAAAACATTCATGGGTTTTATAGCTCTTATGTTCTGATAAAGGGAACGTCTAGGTTTGTCTTAAGAGGCAATACTTTGCTCCTGGCACTAAATATTGGGAAGATTTTGTTACATGGATCCCCATTTAATGAACACTAAATAAATTACTGTAAAATGCCTACAGCCGGGGTTTTGTGAAAGATACAAAAATGTCTTTCAAATAGATGTACCATTATCAATTTTTAGTGAAAGCCAAGGATTAGCTAAATCAACTCAAAAGAAGTATTCTTTAGTGAAGCTAAGCTAATAAAATCGAAGAACATTGCTTCTTGGTGACCAAACTTAATGCTTAGAGAAACTCAGAAAAATGGTGGACTAAGCTGCCTTTTAGGCTGATTTTTTAAACTATCAATTATCTCCAAAACACTTTTTAAATTAACAAATATATATAAGGCCCTGCCTGAAAAGAGTAACCCACAAGTTACTGTTCACCTTTGTGTAAATTATTTTATCAGATCTTTTTCTACTTAAACTCTCAGCACTGAGGTACTCTCAGATTCATACCTTGGTTTTACTGAGAGGAGGTAAGTGTCAAAGGCAATGTTAACTTACATCATCCTTAGGCCGAGGGCTACTGATAAGAAACAACATCCCACATGCCCCTGCAGAGCTGTACTGAACCTTTAAAGGTATGTAGTAAACCTCTGCTAACTGGGCCGCCACCAGCTTCAGAAAGTCGTGTCGAAATAGAACATTCAAATAGTGAACATTGCTTATATTTTAAGTTTTAACCAAATAATCATCCTCTTTAAGGAAACCTTTGTTGACACATTTCCTCCTCTTCCTCCCCAAACTTGGTAAAATAACATAAATATTCATTCAGTTCATTTAATTCTTATCACAACTGCAAGAAATCATGACTATTATTATTGTCCCGTCACCTATGAGAAAAGTCGCATACAAAGGGGTTGTATAATTTGCCAAACTATCCAGCCTGTCAGTAGGAGACCAGAGAGGCAGACTCAGGCAATTTGTTTCAGAACTCATACTCACATATATGATGTGAGGATACCAAGTTCTGGCTTATTTTAAACTGATCATTTTTCAAAGGAAAGCAAATATTTATACTCAGGTTTAATAGAGTTACTTTTATTATGGAAATAGATTAATAATTCAATTTAAATGTCAAAAGTGATGTTCTTCCCTTTTTTTGAAAACGTAGAGCCAGCTATATAAAATCCCAGCTTGGCCATAAGTCATTACCTAAAAGATAAAGAAATTATCAGCTTATTATTGCTAACCACCCTTACACCATAGCTGTCTCTACCTAATAGAATTCGAAAATATATGTGTGTATATATATATATATTTTTTTTTTTTTTTGAGACAGAGTCTCGCTCTGTCACCCAGATTGGAGGGGAATGCCACAATGTCAGCTCACTACTACCTCTGCCTTCCAGGATTCAGTGATTCTCCCACTTAAGCCTCTCGAGTAGCTGGGAATACAGGCATGCACCACTACACCTGCCTAATTTTTTGTATTTTTAATAGAGAAGGGATTTCACCATGTTGGCCAGGCCGGTTTCAAACTCCTGACCTCAAGTGATCCACCCCCCTCAGCTTCCCAAAGTGCTGAGATTATAGACATGAGCCACCGCACACAGCCTAGAATATAATTTTTTTAAAAAATGTAACCTAGTAGGTCAATATGTATCATAGAAGGTTTTATTCAACAATGGAAAAAAGTTTTTTTAATTGCAGTGTGCTCTGTGATATTGTATAGCAATTACCGAGGAAAAATATTTAAAAATCTCATACCGTATACCAAAGCAAATTTCAAAGGATTAGATAGTTAGATGTAAAATCAAACCAAAGTGCATGTGGAAAAAAATAAAACTGAATATTTATTAAGCTTCTATAGGTAATCAGTTCTTAAAAGCAACAAATAGGAAAAAGATACTAATAAGCAGATTTATCTGCATAAGTTAGAGAAACAAGTTATTTTTTCAAACAAAAAATGTAGGATAAAATAAAGCTATGATACCATTGTATGATATCACCATCAAAAAGCAATTAAAAAAGAAAGACCAACAAATCGATTTATCTACATAAATTACAAAATTTATGTAGGTAATATATAACCCAAATTCAAAAAGGCTAGCAACAAAGTTAAAGAAAATGTAAGTGTGGCAGAATTAACGGTTTTACTTTACAAGAGGGTAAATTAAATTTTTAAAAATATCTTAGTACCTCTATAGTTAGACAATTTACAAAACAAGAAATACATCTAATAAAGAACATAGAAAATGTTCAAGCTAACTAGTTTTATAAAAAATTGTAAGGAAAACTAAGGCCTCATTTTTTTCATTACATACTAACAGAGCAGAAAAAAATAATATTTGTGTTATATTAAGACAATATCAAGTATTGATTTGAAACTGTCGATCTCATAAATATTGAAGACTTTATAAATAGGTCCAACTCTTTCGAAAATAAATTCTATAATCTAAAATATTTGAATTAACGCTAAGTAAATAATCCAAAATATATTGTTAATGTGCATACAGAAGTTCTTTTCATCATTACTCACTAATGAAATAGTAGTCATTATATAAACTTGGGAGCAATACAGAAAATAATTGATAAATTAAAGTAAATTTATTGGATGCAGTGTTTTAATGATAAAATGCAAAATGAGCAAGTCATTTTCATCTTGATGATTTGCACATGAAAAAGATGGAAGGACCTATAAGAATGATAGAATTTTTAGAGTGCTAGATTTATGTAGTAGCAGTTGTTTACTTTTCCCCATTTGTCAAATATTCCATAGTTATTACTGTTATAGTTGCAAAATATAAAGACAAAATTGTTGTGCACAATTCCTATTTTATATTAGAAATAGTGAGCTATGAAGATTTCCTCCGTCTCATTCATTTCCTAACCCAGTACACTCTACTGTAGCTGTGTTAATGAATGTGGGGTAGAATAGATTAGTGATAAGGTACAACATTGTATTTGTCTGAAGGGGTATTTGTTTATCACTTAAGGAAAAAATTCTTAGTATTATAAATTTTATTATTAGTAACAGTTCTTACACTGAAGCGTGCACTCCAAGAGTGATGTCCCTGTTGGTGAAAAAACTTACTGCATTGCATCTTGTTTGCACTTCTTCATTTTTCTACTGACCTAAACAAAGCTGAGATGTAGGAAGGTCTGTTGAGGGTCATAAAGGAGTTACATTTTGTATGTGTGTTTTTAAAAATATCTGTTTGTGGTTTGTTTTTGTTTTTTTTTTAAATCAACATATTCCTGGGCTTCTCTCCCCAGGTTCTTCAAATTTTCAGTTGTGTTTACTTTTAATAGCTTGGTAATTGGGACTGTCACAGAAATCTTTTCAGACATATTTTAAATTATAGGCACCCTAGCAACCATTTATCTTAATTTAAAAATCATTTAAGTAAAAAAAAAAAAAAAGTGACGAAAAAGTTTTTGTTATGTAAAAAATACAAAAAAAGGTAACCCTAGAAACTAAAATTATTCCATTTTGAATGATCTTTCTTCATTGCTAGTTTTGTTCATGGATTTTGTTCCTGTTAGGACCTGGATGCCCTGGCGTACTGCAGTCTCATTCTTCAGCAGTCTCTACTTTGAACTCCTCAGTAGGAGCACCTTGATTTCACCTCTGTATTGAGCCATATATGATCAGGTCATGAAGACTGACATTTGTGCTCAGGTTTCTTCAGATCCTATAAACATTCACACACACACAAATAGTTGTCTCTTCAGCTTCTCAGCGCTCTTGACCTTCTCAGTGTATTTCAGTTGTCTTGCTCTGACATATAGCAGGGACCAGCAATCCATGCTCTTTGACCTCCCTGTTGTGCACATCCCATAGCACTAACCTTTCTCAGGTGGAGGTAAGAGAGATATTAATGCCCCTTTTGTGACTGCTATCTAGCAAAGTTAGCTAATATAGTGGTGCCTGGGTATTACTACATGCATGAAAAGTACCATTCTCTTTCAGATATTGTGTGTGAGGATTATAGCAGGGAAACATACTGCACATATTACCTCACTCGTTTTACCTAAAATTATGAAATATGACTCGCTAAGAATACATGAAAGCCAATAGGGATGAGTACTGTATTATTGTGTTCAACTTTGAACAAAAGCCAATTTAGGTTATTTCAAGTGACTAATTACATCGGACCTGCAGCCTTCCTGTTTCTGGGTATATTTTAGTGCTTTGAAATTTTGGGAATCCAATCAGGAAAGAGTGTCTTCTATGTGTAAAGTACTGCCTTAGGTACTTTATAGGAAATAGAACTTACTAGTGTATTCATTTATTCCAAAACACTGTTCATTCTTAAAACTTGTCATAATGATTTTCAATAATTAAGTAATAAGCGGGCAGGAAGTGAGATAGATAGATGATAGAGAGAGGGAGGGAGGGAGGGAGAGAGAGAGAAAGAAAGAAGAGAAAAGAGAGAAAGAAAGATCAGATGATAGGAATTAGAGTAAAAAAAATAAAATGGGCACAGAATGGAGTTAGTATCTATGTGTATATAAGTAGTAAGCTAAGTATCATCAGTAGCAGGGATTAGATCCCTAATAAAGGGAGGTTAAAAATAAGACTTTGAACTGCCTGCAACTAATGCAAAAAGTGGAGCAATCACGTATAGATCACATATAGACCACAATACAGGTTTAAGCCAATAGAAAAAGCAAAGCACTTCTCTTTCTGGTAGAAATCCCTCAAAGAATGTCTGATATGTCCGTACAAAGGAGATATTTTGTTCTAGAACTACATCTCTGATACAAATGCAACAACAAGTTTCATAATGTAACATTTTATACTGTCTTTTTTTCGCTCTTAACAGTGGCAAGAATTTTGCAAAGGACTGTCCAGCTAACTAGATCTCTAAAGCTCTAGCTTAAATTTAGAACACCAGAAGTAAAATTTAGAGAATTCAGAAAAATGTATCCTTCAAACCATTCTCCTTAAATATTTTATTTTCACATCTATGTTTGATCAACACTGGGTGGCAGACAGCATGAGAGTACCCTCCCTGACCTGCAGTGAAATTTTCCTATATTGCTATTTAAAGGCAGTTCAGTGCCTTTTTACTTTACCTTTTAATAGAATATCTATAGGAAAGGCTGGGCATTTAGAAATGTCAGGATATGGACCAGGAGAATCCTCATGAGTAGAACCAACATTCTGTGTAAAGATAATTCTGAGTCTATTTAAAACACACTGTGAAATGGGTAATGGAGATGCTGAAGATGATGACATGAAGATGCAGTTTATAGTCACTGGGTGCAAACAGGAGTTAAAACTGCAAAGTATAATAAAAAAGCAGAATAAAAAATGCTACAATTGAATGCAATGCCAGTAGTGTCAGGAAGCAGAGAAGAAGAATTGTTTCTAAATGGAGAAATTCAGGAATACATACAAGAGCCTTTGAGCCACAATTTGATAGTGGAGCCATATTTCAGAAGGTGGAGACGTTCAGGAGAATTCAGGGTTACACAGAATGTGCAGAAAGAAGACCATACGTGCACCCAATGCTGCTGACACATGGGTGGGAGACTGCAGAGTTGAACTAGGTCAAGATGGTAAAAAGATGTTAATTATAAGCAAAGAAACCAGGGACTTACTAGACAGAGATAAAGGGGTTGTTGTTTATTTCATGGGCTATTTAAGGCTGTCTAAAAGAAATCACCATCTTATGGTGGCATGTTAGAGAGTAATTTGAGTAAGGAAGCCTAGCGTTAAAAGAGACTAAGAAACTATTGGAATAGGCTATGTGAGATCAGTTCAAGGCCTGAAACCTGGGCAAGAGTGAAGGAAACGAAGGGGAAGAGTGAGTGAGAGAAATGGGGAGGGAAATGACTGCGCTTGGTGACCCACTAGGGGCAAGAACAAAGTCAGAGGTCACACGAAGATTTCTAGTCTCTGCAGCTATGTTACTATAGACCAATGATCGTGACAAGGAAGACAAAGATGGAATACATGAGGCAACTGAAAATTTGAATCTAGCACTCCACAAATGACCATCTTAAGAATACAGCAAGGCCGGGCATGGTGGCTCACGCCTGTAATCCCAGCACTTTGGGAGGCTGAGGCGGGCAGGTCACCTGAGGTTAGGAGATCGAGATCAGACTGGCCAACATGGTGAAGCCCTTTCTCTACTAAAACATACAAAAAATCAGCCGGACGTGGTGGCACATGCCTATAGTCCCAGATACTCAGGAGGCTGAGGCAGGAGAAGCGTTTGAACCCGCGAGGTGGACATTGCAGTGAGCCAAAATCGTACCACTGCACTCCAGCCTGGGCAACAGATCGAGACAACATCAGAAAAAAAAAGAAACAGAATACAGCAGGACCTTTTAGAATGAGTATTTTCATATTTCCAAGAACAATTATGAACAAGCTCTGCAAGGAACAATGTTGCAAACTCTGGCTTGGACAAAGTTTAGGTGAGCTTCAATGGGAGAGGACAGTAAAATGGTATTTTTTGTCACCCCTCCATCCACACTCTACATTTCTCTCCTTCCCTTCATCTCAACTGATATTATTCTACAGCATACAGTATTAAAATATTGTTTCAGGAACTACTGAGTTTAATCTTTAGGAGAAAAGCAAAAAACAAAAAATACCTCACTAGCATCAAAGTTGGCATAGCATAATTCCAGACTTCTGCTATTGTTGAAATAGAAGGGCTTCTGTTCAGTTTGCAAGAGTCTGATATACTGCAGTGTTCCTGCCATGCAGGCAGGCAGCAATCCCTCCCTGAGTCCCGTAAGAGCACTTTACATTTTCTTCCCATCTTTCAGCTCATAAACATGTTTCTCTTCAGAACACACACCATATGCCATTGGAAAAGGGCTGTAAAGTTTTATAGATATATTTGAGAGTATTATAAGGGTATAATAAAGCAAAACTAATGCAAAGGAATGGGAATTATTGAACAATGGAATTAAAATATTAGGCACGGATAACTCTAACCATACTCAGCTTCTGTTTGTTTGTGTATGTCATAAAAACCCAGAACTCTTGTTTAGTTCAAAGATATGAAGCCTTTGAGTCAGGCTTTAAAAAACATCAACAATGGCTATACTTTATTGAAAGCATATATGCCAGGCATCAGTAAATGAGAACTCAAGAATATGTATATTTCTGTAATCGCCTAAATAATATATATGATGTTCTACATATTTTGAGGTGAAAAAACTTACTGCATTGCATCTTGTTTGCACTTCTTCATTTTTCTACAGGCATTCTTCTTCTAAAGGGATTAATGCATTCATTTAATCAGAATTTATTTAGTGCCCGTATCAGTGAAAGTGCTTAAGGATACAGAATAGAAATACTAATCCTTGATACTGAGGAACCTGCACTCCAGCATGAACCAACACTTAAACTCATTCACACATTCATTGAGCACTCAACAAATTTATTGAGTGCCGACTGCTATGTACTTGGTCTGTGCAAGATCAGTAATACATACATGGTTTATTATTGCAGTACATAGAACCATGTGTGGAAAATAATGATCTCTGTTTAATATACTTTTCCCATAATCCTAGAAGATGCTCAAGGAGTTTGGCCATGAGTTGGTATTTCAAAAAAAGAAACAATACAGGAGCTGTAAGATAAGGAAATGGCTCCAGAAATGGAAATGTTGATGGCAAAGTTATCGAAATAACCAAAAAAATCTGTAGCAGGTAAATTAGCATTGGAAAGATGCCAGTAGAGGACCACTGCAGAAACTAATTGTTGGGATTTTGAGCCTCATGTGAGTAATGGAGCTTAATGAGGATGGGGGAAAATGGGTTGATGATGACCTTTCTAGCAACCTTCAAGTTGGAATTTCTAGAATTATTTAGAATATCATAAAATAATAGGAAAAGGAATTGGAATGGGATAAGAGGCATTTCTGTAGTTTCACATAAAAAAAAGAGTTAGGTACAGAAATGTTGTGTAGAAAGATGAAGCAAGAGTCAGCCAATGAGAGATGTACAACTCTGCACAGAAGCTTTTACTAAACCCCTATGCCTACAAAAATGTAACTTCCAAGACCCTCCCCTACCTGGACCAACCTAGGCTCCGTTTTCAACATACCATCAGCATTGTTGCCCTTCTCCATAAGCACTGAGGTCCACGCAGTTTTTTGTCTGTGGTTTTCATGTTGTTTTCTTCTTTCTTTGTCATACACATCATCTCATGGCTTGGAATGTGTTTTCTCTTTACGCTATGATGTCCGGACTTTGCACATACTATCAGGCCTTGTTCATGTCCAAGAAGGCCTGCCTTATCCCTCCAATTGGATGTGTTACTTCCTTTCTATTAAACTTGCCATTTTCTACATATATGCTTGTCTTCCCTTTTCTATTAGACCGTAAGCCCTTTGTGAGCAAAATCCAAGTACTATTTATCTTGGGGTTCCTTGGAAAACCTTGCAAAGTACTTTGTACATAAACAAAACTCAAAAATATTTGTTGAATGAGTGAAGGAGTGTCCAGGGAGAGCAAGGTACAAAAGTCCTAAAGAAAACCTAAAATTGGAGAAAATTGCAAGATGCTGTTCCCAGGGAATTAAAAATAACTGAAATGTGGAAATCATGTACAGAAAACACATTCAAGAGAAAATGAAGTTTTAGCTACCATTCACCCATTTATTTACTCAACTAATGTATTTGAACACTTCTTTGTGACCGACAGTATGCTAATAATATTACAAGATTCTGTCCTTGGCCTGGGGGAATGTCCGGTACTCAGTATAGTATAGTAAATACTATGAATGGCTTAATCTCAGGTGTGATAGAAGTGAGTCTCAGCAGGGAGTGCTTCCCGGAGAAGGCCATATCAAGGTGGAACCTAGGACATAGTAAGGATTCACCTATTAGATTATGCTGGAGGAAGGGTATATAAGACCCAGCATGAACATGCATAGACTGAGGGACATGATATGTAATGGAACATTTGGGGACTGCAAGGAATGTGATTTGGTAGGAGCTTGAGTGTGAACAAGTGGAGAAAGGGGCCAGGGAGGCAAATCCAAGCAAGTGCTTGCTTTGTTAGGATCCAGAGCTTTCAATAAGACATGTATATAAAAATGCCTTATAATCTATAGGTAATTAAAAAACAATTAGGTTGGGAACAAGTGTCAGATACATCTAGAAGTACTACTTAAGCAAATTTATCAAATACTCATATATAGAGGTTGGATTCACCACTTCATACCACATCCATAAGAATGAGAGCCAAAAGAACAGTTCTGGAAAGAGCCTCACATGTACAGTAGATTTCACTCTTTTTTTATGATTTTTTATTATACTTTAAGTTCTGGGATACATGTGCAGAACATACATGTTTGTTACATAGGTATACACATGCCATGGTGGTCTGCTGCATCCATCCCCCCGTCGTCTACATTAGGTATTTCTCCTAATGCTATCCCTCCCCAATCCCCCCACCCACTGCTATCTCTCCCCAAGTCCCCCACCCCACAACAGGCCTCCATGTGTGATGTTCCCCTCCCTGTGTCCATGTGTTCTCATTGTTCAAAGCCCACTTATGAGTGAGAACATGTGATGTTTGGTTTTCTGTTCTTGTGTCAGCTTGCTGGTTTTCTGTTCTTGTGTCAGCTTGCTGAGAATGATGATTTCCAGCTTTATCCATGTCCCTGCAAAGGACATGAACTCATCCTTTTTGATGGCTGCATAGTATTCCATGGTGTATATATGCCACATTTTTTTATCCAGTCTATTATCGATGGGCATTTGGGTTGGTTCCAAGTATTTGCTATTGTAAACAGTGCCACAATAAACGTATGTGTGCATGTGTCTTTGTAATATAATGATTTATGATCCTTCAGGTATATACCCAGTAATGGGATTGCTGGGTCAAATGGTATTTCTATTTCTAGATCCTTGAGAAATGGCCACACTGTCTTCCACAATGGTTGAACTAATTTATACTCCCACCAACAGTGTCAAAGCATTCCTATTTATCCACATAAATTGAGAATCTCTGACAAGTCAGATAAGAGCATGGCTGAAGTTTATCATTATACTACTAATCTCAAAAGTTTTACTTTTGTAATTAATTTTTGTACTCAGCCAGTAATCATCTCAAAAGAAATGAATGATATAAATTATTGCTAAATAGAGTTAATTATTTTAAACTATCTTAAAAGTACCTATTCATATAAAATAATTTATTGCTTTCTTAGTACATTCAGACTGCTCTGTCAAAATATTATAAACTGAGCTTATAAACAACAGAAATTTATTCCAAAATATAGCTGCTAACAGTTTTGGTGTCTGGTGAGGGCCTATTATCTGGTTCCTAAACAGGCCATCTTTTCACTATAACTTCACATGGTAGAAAGAGGAAGGAGTCTTTCTAAGGTCTTTTTCATAAAGGCATTAATCTCATTTTGAAGACTTCACCCTCATGACTTATCACTTCCCGAAGGCCCACCTCCTAACACCATCACTTTGGAGGTTGGGATTTCGATATATGAATTGGGGGAGGACACAAACAGTCAGACCACAGCAATTGCTTCTCTGGCTTATTCTGGCTTGTTCAGTAAATTGAGTCTCACACTCCAGGCCTTTGCAAATATTCAGCATTGTTATAATAATTATAAGTACTAGAAAGTTATAAAACTGGAATTTCTTTTTAATACCTTTTTACTAAAATCTACTTAGTTTTCTATAACAAATGAGATGTTGGATATGAGTGACAAAAAATGAATCAGTAATGGTGTAATACTTTTTTTTAGGTTTGTTTGCTGAGAAAAATGATCTCATGTGGTCAAGATAGTCTTTTTAAAACAAATTCAACCACATAAATAGAAGACATGGTTGTGTATGTTGAGTCTCCATTCACTAACAAATAGTCCTTATCTTAGTCAAAACTGGAGGATTATTTTAAAATATTTCCTCTTTTTTGAAAATCCAGTTGCCACTGCAGAGTCCTGAAACCACTGATAACTTCTCAAAACAAGTGGCTTATTTCTTCCCCACTAGTTAGTTTATTAAAAAAGAATCCTTTAAACCTTTTTAAAAGGATTTAAAATTAACATTCTAAAGAACAATTTTGAAGTTGCAGTTTTACTCTATTAATTCAGTCCCTCCAGATGTTATTCAAGGTGAACCTAGAGTTTTTCTTTCATACCTACTAGGAAAAGTAAGTACTCTCTGACTTCCCATGTTAGAGCCCACAGATTTTTAGAGAATATTTATGAACCCCTTGGTTAGCAGATAAAAAGAAGTAAGTGACTTTCTTAAATTCATAAAGCAAAGATAATCCAGAAAATCACTATGAGAAGATCAGATAAACTATTCTCTGTGTGTATGCACAAATATTTGGGATGGGATAGATCATCTTGGGTGTGCAAAGATGCAGGAAAATTTTATTAGCATCTAACTTTCCTCAGTGGACTTATATCCACTGAACCCAAACATTTTGTCCCTAACAGCTGGCCAAATAGGAAGGTTAAATTCCAAATGGACAGTGGAGGCTATATTCGTTCATCCTTGGTAGATACTAAAGCTTGTCAAAAGAAATAATGTGAAATACAAAACACACTAAGCCACTGAACCTGTGCTTGGAATAAGTCTAGTCCTTTTGTTTCCTTGAACTGTTTTTTTGTAGCTCTCCATGTTTTTAAAATTACTCAGAAGAGTTACTAAAGTCATAATGTTGAAGCATCGCAGATGAGTTAGCATGTCTTTCTGCCTTATCTCACAACAAAGTATTAAGAATAAATAACCTAAGAGTTAGGAGAATTATTTTATTATGGACTAAAATCTGTCTGGTCAAACTAATGACACATTAAAATACCAGAAATCTGTGCTATTTAGAGGAGGCGAGGGCATTTGCTCTGGTAAAATGATCAGGAAGAAGTCCATTAGGAAATTTTCCTCTGGTTCCTACAGATCAGGCCTTGCATCATTTCAAACCATAAATTCACCAGTTAATCAATGACTTTCAAGTTAATCAATGATTAATCAGTTAATCAATGATTTCAATGCAGAAATCAAGAGTGCAAAGTACTCCTTCCAAAGTTGTTTAATGAAGCAAAATCCATGGAAAAGTGAAATGCAAAAAAAAAAATAAAGAAAAAAATTCAGTTTAAAATGCGGAGATAGAAAGAACTTCCTTCGCCATGGCAGACCATATTTGGCAGGGCCCCAGATTCATTATTGCACATTGACCTGAATCACCCAGGCTACTTCTGTATGCTGCAGGGCTCAGAACCTGCACAGTCTTCTGATAACTCAATAAAGGTGTCTGCCTAAACACAGCAGCAGCTAAAGAGGAAATTGGATATTTTGGATGTTGTAATGAAGCTAACAACAACAACAACAAAAAATCTGTTAAAGATTAGATAGACCATAAAATGAATTTGGGAAAGATAAATGAGAGAATTAAAACCAAACGTAAATGTTCATATGCGTTCATATATATGTGACCATGTATATTTTCTTAATAAATGCTCTCATCTATTTTTAGCCCTCTAGATTGTGGATTTTCTTACATTCAAAGAACCAATAAAGAAAAATTGTGTAAATAAGTTAGTATATAAATGTGATGCCATGGAGCATATATATTTTTCTTCATATATTTACTTTGTTTATCAGATTCAAAAGTAAGAGAGTCCTCTGGGCTATTGAAGGTACTATATTTCAAACCCTACTCAGATGAATTTTTACTGTTTTTCTTATATTTATTTGATAGTATAATACCAATTTTGGAGGACAATAAAAGACCAAGTCTCAATGAACTAGTTAAATCCAACCTTAATGTTAGAAGCAGGATTTATTAGAAAAAATAAATTTTGTCTAGAGGAAGTGTGGTAAACTCTTTGTGCGTATATCTTAGTACTGACTGCTGTATAGAGTAAATATGTTTCTTCTACATAAGAATACCTGATTTTCAGAATTCAAATGAGAACCTACAATGTTATGGTTAGCATTAAGATTTTGAGCCCCATCGTAACCAACATGGTGAAACCCGGTCTCTACTAAAAATACAAAAATTAGCCGGGTGTTTGGCACGTGCCTGTAGTCCCAGCTACTTGGGAGGCTGAGGTTGCAGTGAGCCAAGACTGCGCCACTGTGCTCCAGCCTGGCGACAGAACAAGACTCCGTCTCAAAAAAAAAAAAAAAAAAAGAGATTTTGAGCCTATGTTTCATCAGCTGAAAAGTGAGGTTTTGCCTTTAAAACTTAAATAAATGTGTCAGGATCATGTTTTACTATTTCCTGACCACATGGTAGTTAACCTTTACTTTAAAGATAACAGAGGATGGCCTGATCTAACAAGGTCCAAATATAGAAGAAAAATATCTGAGAGTATAGGCAACCTTATATTTAATTTGACTAACCAGAGCAGTGCAACTGAGGACTAAAACGTCAATTACATAAAACAGTCATGAAATGATCATCCACTAGTCTCTCCAGTAGTCACATTCTTCTCAGGTCAACATACAGTTTTACTGTCAATATTTAGAGAAAAAAAAAGATAGCAAGGAGTAAAGAGGGAAGTTTCTTTCTTTCTTTCTTTTTTTAACTAAAGAGACTAAGTGACATAAGGAAAGATAAAAGCAACATTTTTTTTAAAGAACAGTAGACTGTTTCAACAGTTTACTTGTTTAATATCTTCAGGCATGTAACAGGCTGACTCTGGGCAATGCCATGTGGTAATTATCTTTGTACATATAGGAGGAAATAAGATCAAATTGGTTATAATTAAGTTAAAGTGGTTTCATTTGAAGAATTCTTAACCATTCAGATTAAGAATACTAGAAAGAATAAGGAGCAAAATTGCAAAGTCTCTGATGAGAGGTCTTTGAAATATAAGTATATGACTCTCCATTCTAGAATATTCTACATTTACTGCTTTACAGTTATAAGTTGGATAGATTCCATAGTTTTTAAGCTGTATAGCCTAGTACTTGTAAATACTTATTTACTTAACTAATCATATTTATCCGTAGCCCCATCCCTCTCACAAAGACAAAATAAAGCATCCTTCCTACAGCACAGGCTTCTAAATGAGGTCTGTCTCGTCTTTAAGAATTATTCGTGGTTCCCCAATAAAATAATACAACATGGAAAACCCAGCCTCCAATTTAATAATCACCAATCTTTCTAGAATTATCTATCTTTTCATCCATACTCCAGCAAACATCCACAAAGGAAGCAGGCTACATGAAGCTAATTGCTATTCCTCAAATGCATTCTGCTTCCCTTAACAGCATTCCCATTGCCTTGAATGCTATTTATTTCATCTCTGGTACTGAAAACATTGTCATCCTTCAAAATTCAAGTATCTTGGACAAACCCTCCTTGATTTCCCATAATAGAAAATTCCATGCCCTGCATGGAATGTATGTTCTTGAAACATGTATGTTAACTTCCCTAGATCATAATCTGCTTGCAGACCCAGGCAACGATGCTGTCTCTCTTACATTGCCAACTATGGTACCCATGCTATAATGGCCCTCACTGAATTACTTTGCTTACAACATGCTGAACTAATAGGAGAAGCCTCATTTCAAGCCCAAACCACACAGAACTCCCAGGATCTCACTCTATTTATAAGCCCACCCTTGGGCTAATTCCTTGTCCTGGATTTGGAGTTGGGCTCCTTCTCCTGTGTTAAGTTCAGCTCTTGTAGAATTTACAAGGACCCTGAGAGCAAGAAGTGGTTTTCTTTCCAACAGTCGTTATGTGCATCAACCTATACAAGGCTGCCATTCCTGCACCCAAGAAACAACTGGCCAGAAGTGACCTCATAATAATTTTTTGGGAAACATGTTTTTTGAGCACCTGCAGTATGGTTAAAAGCTATCCCATACTCTGAGGATAATTTAGTGAACAGCAGTATACTTACATTTCACTGGAATGGAGATAGATAATAAACAAAATAAGTAAATTATAAAGTGATACTGAAAGTCAGAAGTGCCAAGGGGTAAAAAGTCATGGAAGAGATACAGGGAAGGCTAGGGAGTGGCAGGAGGCAGGGAAGGATTTTAATATCAATGAGATGATTAGGAAAGGTCCCACTGAGAAGGTAATATTTGAATAAAGGCTTGAAGAAACAATTTCTTGACAGGAGATTTCTCTTGGAAAGGCAGCAGGTCCTCAGCTGCTGAGGGGCTCCACTGCTTTGCATCTGCACCGTGGCACTAGAGCAGGGTGGTGCAGAGTTGACCTTATTCCCCTATGACAGCATCATACCTAGAGCAAAATAAGTCTCTATCCCTGGTGTATTGTCAAATTGTGAAATACGGAGAGAAAAGAGTAAAACCTGAGTTATTTTATGATGCCCTGACAGAAAATACAGTGTTATTTATTACTTAGAACTCTCCCCAGAGATTAATCAGGATTTAATATCCCTAGTTGAATAATATGCTCAGGCATCACCATTAATACATACTTAGACACTTGGCATTCCATTTTAGTAGTTTTACAGACATCTTTAGCAAAGCTAACAAACAATGTGGTCCCAGATTATTTTCTCCCTAAAGACCCTCCATATTTCTTCAATTTGCCGAGTTCACACTGCTTGCAAAAGAAACTTCGCACGCACAGGAAAACATGGAGGGCTTAGTATGTGCCCCATGGTTTTTATAGCCATACCACTAAAAACGTGGTTGGGGGTGTGGAGAAGAGACTCGGAGCATTTTCCCATTTTCCTATTGACAGGAATTGGCTGTTTTGACAAGGGGAAGTCGTGGCATAGGATTTTTTAGATAAATTAACAGAATGAAAGTGCTAAATTAAAATTGCAACATTGATTTCCTTTTTAGCTCAGCTGTGCATTATATAAAAGGGTCAGGGGAAGGATTTATTATGGGCGATGAGTCTCTGTCGTCTACTAAGAGACCGGTGTATAAAATAAAGTTGTCCATTTCAGACACCCTTTGTCTTCAAGGAAAGCTGTCTAGGTGGCCCACGGGTGGCAAAGGCACTGAAAGGAAATGGAAATTGATAATCGGTCCTGTTAGGCTGATTCTCTGCATGTTCAATTCATATCCTTTTGAAAAGAAGAGATTAAGATGAAACCTCATTGAGGAATACACATTTTGAAGAAAATAGAAACAAAGGTTCTGCAAGGCTATTTCAGTTGGTGTCAAATGTGAGAACAAGGCGACACAAACTTATATGAAGAAAGAGCATTAACAAAATCCTCAGACAAAGAGGAGCTAATAGCAAATATATGCAGCCGTCTTTGTGGGTGCTCACAGGAGAAGTGGTACAACTTGATTTACAAAGGGCCTGGATAATTATTTGTTACTTGGAGCCAACCCTGCCTCTCCCTCTGCAGAGGGCAGGCACTGACCATCTGCGGGTCTTCGTTTTGCTTTTGTGTGGATGAGAATTAGCCACATTTCTGCATCTGGTAAGCTTTGCATGAAGAGATGTTTGAAGCACTGGCTTTGTTTTGTTTTAAATCTTTAAACTGCTCCCTCAGCTTCAGTCAGAGGATTACTGCACATCTAACCACAAATAAATTGAAATATCAGCTGAAGAGAGCGCATGTTGCTCACTGGTGGAATAATGGGTGGCAGGTGGTAGAGGGTTTTGTTTTCAGAAAAGCACAGGAGGCAAGAAGTGACAAGAGTGATTTTGTAAGAGGGCTGAAACTGTCAGGATGAAGTCACAGGGGTCAGTAGTTCCTGAGCTGACCTTTTTAAACAAACCCTGAGAAGACCTTTTACTGGATCCTCACAGCAGTAGCACATTCATGCCAGAACGGTTGCCCCTCCTTCTAGATATTGAGAGTCCTAACAAAAAGTGTATTTTCCACGATAGGGCCCATGTTCACTCACGTGGTAGCCTGACACTCCCTCTCCTGTCAGCCCGTGGCACACAATCGTAACTGCTCACCTGCTCCACCACACACGCCAGCATCTGAGCTATCCCTTAACACTTTTCTGCAGTCTTTGATATCTTCCTGTCAAATCACAGAAATCAAGGGCCTGGGCTGCAAAGCGGGACACTGGTGTGCTAATTTCCATGTCATTGCTTTGGATGGTTTTCCAGCACAGAGAGCTGTTACCTGACTTCTGGGGATATACTGAAGTGCTGAGACCCGTTGTAGATGGCATAAAAATTCACTTCTTAACATTCATAAGCCAGAATTATTAAATGCGCAGGTGTATGGCTTTCTTTTCAAATATTGTTCTGTTATGTCACTAGAAGTCACAATAAATCACGCACCTAGTATGCTTTCTAATGAATGCTTTTGTTCAGAATTGCCAATACCTGAAGGAAAGAATTTTTGTCCCCATAGCCTGTGAAAAAAATGAAGAATTTTCTCTCTTCATCATTAAATGTTATTAGATTATCATATCCTCTTCCATTAAATTTTTTTCTTTCCTGTTTGCAACTGGCACAGTAATTTACTCATTAAACATCGATCTTCAGGTGATCTGCTCTAAACCATCAAAATATGAGTTATTAATGACAAACAAACAAGTTTTTTGAAAGTTTGGAAGCAAATAAATGTGATTATAAAACTTAGAATATTTTTCTTCTGTTTGGTTCTATGTACCCCTCTAAACTTCTGAGTCGACAGTAAGGGGGAAATTTGGTGACTGATCCCTTAGATAAGAGTTAATTTTTGAATCTGGCAGTAAAAATAATTTAAACAAAGCCCTAGAACCCGAATCTCCTTTTTAAAAATTGATTCCGCGTTCAGTACTCTTCAATGGGTACTGCTGTTTCCAGGCAGTTACACAGCAATGCGGCTTATATTGTTGGACCTACTTTTTCTGATGCCCTCCTCAGTTCCTGCCCCGTGCAGAAGCCAGGAAGCATGGAATCTATTTTATAGTTATCTCTTGCTTTCTACGTGTGTATTTTTAAATGGCTCTGTTTGTTGGAAACGTTTCTGGCTTGGAAAAAAATGTGCAAGAGAAATGGAAAAAGCTTTTAAGAAAAAGGTTAAGGGCAGGGTGGGAAACAAAAGGGGGAAAAAGAAGATGTTATCACAATAAAATCTGAAGGTTACATGGAGAGCTCAGGTGCCCAGAATCCAGGTGGAAGACCAGCCTGGACAGGGAGCAGATGCGCTGGCCTCAGGGATGTCACTTCTCCCTCACATCAGCAAGGTCAGTCTTGGGAAGATCCAAAAGAACAGGAAAAATAAAACAAAAGATGGCATTTGAAAAGATCAACAGATATATACAATTACAGTAAAATCTCAAGCAAAAAGGAAGCAAAAATGTATTCTATGAAAATGAAAATAGAATTCTTCAATTCTCTACTGTTACCTCAAACACAGGAGAGAATTGAAGAGTGAAAAAGTGTTATATATAATTCTTTGGTCAGAAAATCTAGAGGGAGGAGTAATTTCTTATCAAATAAAAACTACTCAAGTTGATTATATAATCAATAATCATCAATATAATTGGAAGCAAATTTTAAAATTTATTATTAAAAAATATATCAGGCACAAGTGATTTCACATTTGAATAGCTAATAGGTTTATCAGAGTTTCTATGTTATTTAAACAATTACAGGTTATAGAAAAATACAAAAAACTCCTTAATAAATTTATGAACCTTGACTAACTTTAATATTAAATTCTGACAATAGTACAACCCAGAAATTTGTAGACTATAATTATAGACCATTTTTCACTTATGAATAAAGATGCAAAAGTTCTAAAGTATGATAAATTGCATCTTTGACATTCTAGCAACACTAAAAGTTTCTTCCAATTTGTATACAATGGATTATCTTTCTCCTAATTGTCTCTTTATTAACTTTATAGAACGAATGTGAATAAACTTTAGGAAATAAGTTGAATCAGTATAAGAGAAACACGACAAGAGTGCTTGACCCAGCTTCCTCTAAATGTCCTTTGCAGTTACACAGCAATAAAAAAGCTGTGCTTTAGCCTATGGTTCTGAAGTGATCTTCTAGGGAAGATTGTTCAGGGAGTCTTTCTTCATCCACACATTTACATGTAGTGGAAAGCAGCAGATAAATGAGTGACAGTAACGATAAGGCATTCAGTCAATCAATCAATAAAGGTTTTATTTTGGAAACTTTGTAGTGTTAGCACATTCAACCTGCCATCCTTTTATCCTAGGGATGTGGAGTTGCTTTTTTTCTCCTTTTAGGCAGAGTCCAGCTCTGTCATCCAGGCTGGAGTGCAATGGTGTGATCTAGGCTCACTGCAACGTCCACCTCCCAGGTTTAAGCAATTCTCTTGCCTCAGCCTCCCGAGTAGCTGGAATTACAGACACACACCACTATGCCTGGCTAACTTTTTGCATTTTTTATAGAGATGGAGTTTAGCCATGTTGGCCAAACTGGTGTCGAACTCCTGACCTCAGGGGATCCACCCACCTCAGCCTCCCAAAGTGCTGAAATTAGAGGCGTAAGCTACCGCATCCGGCCTGGAGTTGCCTTTTTAAGCATTTTCTGAGGAAGATATCTGAAGACAACTCAAATTTGTCTTTACTATAAAACATTGCATGAAGGAGATTGTGTACAAAAATTAATACTGTGAGAAAAACTACCCATTTCCATAGTAAATTCATGATTTGTCATTTTATTTATATATTTTTAGTTCATTTTTGGGTTTTTTTGTTTGTTTGTTTTTGAGACAGAGTCTTGCTCTGCTGCCCAGGCTGGGGTGCAGTAGCACAATAACCTTGGTTCACTGAAGCTTTGACCTTCTGAGCTCAAGCAATCCTCCCACCTCAGCCTTCCAAGTAGCTGGGACTACAGCACATGCCACCACACCCAGCTAATTTTTGTATTTTTTGTAGAGATGGGTTTCACTATGTTGCCCAGGCTGGTTTTCAACTCCTGGCCTCAAGTGATCTGTCTTCCTTGACCCCGCAAAGTGCCGGGACTATAGGTGTGTGTCACTGTGCAGAACCAATTTGTCATTTTACATCAGCTATAGTTTATATTTGGACCTCCTAAGCTTGGTCTTGGTAAGATACGCTGTAGCCCCCCTTTAAAAGGCAGCCATAGTGCAGGCAGTTTGGGTATCCTCATTGCATCAGGAGACAGCTAGAGGGATCAAAACCTAAAAAATTGTAGGTGCTCAACAAACATTAGTTTAACTTAAATGTTTATTTGGAAAGACAAACTTCTAATCTGTGTTTTTGAATATGAATATTTTCAAATGTATATCTGCATAAATGTATTTCTTCTTTGAGAGCTTCAAATAGAAAAGAACTCACTCTAATAAAAGCTAGCATTATGGTTTTAATTCTTGGAAAGTTAGCATTGCAGTTTAATTCTTGGAGGATATTAATTTGCCAACACCCCATATATACCTAAAATGTAGGAGTTTTATATTCTTAGGAATAAAATTCTATATCCTCAAACATATGCATTGCTTTGCTGAACTGAATGAACATTTATTTCTTATTATGTATTTAACCATATTTTAGAAGTGGGCCTGAGGTCTACTTATCATATTTCTGTCTGTGTAGTCATTTTCATATGCATCCTCCCACAGCACACATTTCTTTGGTATCTACCATTCTAAATTGTGATTTGAGATTCATATTTTAAAAACATATAAGGTAACAATGGTGACCATAATACTTACTGTAATTTTCTTCCTGCATGGGTTTTTATAACAATTTCTGTTAGTGTGCCTTTTAGGACAATACTCTTAAGAACATTTTCCTCATTATAAAACTAGTATGTGCTCACTGTAGAAAATTAGGAAAATACGTAAGTATAATAAAACACCTCTTATCTCGCTACTCAGAGATCCCAATTGTTTGTGTGTGTATGTGTCTGTGTGTACATATATAAATGGTCTGCATTTAAACTACATTAGGATCATACTGCATGTACTGCTCTAATCCTGCTTTCTCTTTCACTTAAAAATATATTATGGAAGCATTTTACATACTTCTTTTAATTCTCCTAAACATGATTCTCTTTTAAATGGCCACCTAGGATTTTGAAGAGTAAATACCAATTTAGTTAATTTGCTGTTTTATAACTTTTAAACAATAAAATCAGAATCCATGTTGATGACAAACTGAAGAACTCACGGGGGCCAGTGCTGGTACTCAAGGACTTTTCCCTCAAACACAAACTGCTGCAAGACCATAAGAAAGAAGTCAAAGCAAGAGAAGACCCCAAATTCAGCACCCACCCTTTATTCTGTGTGTTAACACAAAACATTGATGAAAGCATGTGAAGAGTGAGGCTCCCCATATTGTCCTCTGTGTAATAGAACCCACACCATTGTATAACCAGTAATGGCTTCTTTGGCTATAACTTAAAGACATCCTATTTACACTATGGTCCTTTTTTCAGTTGTGAATAGATTGTGTTTAAATTATAAACTTGGAGGGAGAGGTAAAAGGACTATCCAGTGTGAGAGATGAATTATGAAAAGCAGTATGCGATCAGAAGGATAAGTCTCACAGTTCATCTGACATAAGAAATGGATTACAATGGTTCTGAAGTGGAAGACAGTTTACTTAGGAATTTAGCAGTAATTTGCATTTAAGGAGTGCATTAGTGTACTCACATACACAGTTTCATCAGTGGATGACTAACAAGAATATATGGTATTAGTTTATGATTTTATGATGGTTTTTTTTCATCTTTCAGGGAAAACTTGCTTTCCTCAGACTATTGGCTGCCATAACCTCCATCAACCATTAAATGATAAAATGATGCTGTATTGACACTGTCCTGTGTATCTTTTTCTCCGTGGCTCATTCTGCCCTAGAAAAATATCTCTAAGGGGCAGTGCTAGAATTAACCGCAGCATACTGATCAACAGAAACTTCTAGAAATAACTAAGTCTGTCATAAGATATTTAACTCATGCAAAGGCATTCATAGAGAGATACAAGAGGAAAATCATTCTCTTGTAAAATGGTTAGGACATCCTGATTTTCTCTGAAGGAACAAATGTTGTTTATGACATGTTTTCCTTGAATTCACATTAGATGATACAAATACAAATATATAAGGTACATATTCTTTAACTTAAAAAATAAACTTTACCATCACATACCTCTAGAAGAGATATGATTAGGAAAATGGAGTTAAGAAACAACAAAGACACCTATCTCAGAAGTTTTCAGGTATAGACTTAGCCCGACTCAAGAACATACAGTGATGCCCACTCTCACTTCTCTTTCTCTGAGATAGTCACACATCGTTTTCGGAGATAATGCCAGAAATGGAACAAGGTTTATTCTTTGCTTTTCTATGATGGTAAACCTTGAAGTTTCATGCATCAAAAATGTGGACTTTCATTTATAGGGTTTTAGATATGATGATGTAATTTCCATGTAGCATCTCCCTAGGAGTAATGAGATGCCATTACTGTATTATGGCTACTAACAGTGATGAGAAGGAGACTTAGAACCAAGCCAGTAAGTATTTAGAGAACACAATGCATTTTACCAAATCAAGACATGCATTTTCTCATTTTTAATACCTCTGAATCTGTTTGTCTTATATCTTACATCTTCAAGTTGCCAGATGCTGAATGTGAAAAAGTTTTAGTAATATTTTAAACAATGCATTTTCCTTATATTTCCCTCTTTATTGTATGAATGAACAATGGATGATAGCATCTTAAATCTGATGAAATGTAGTTGTGCTTTTAATTTTTAATAAATGAAGGTAAAATTATTCAGTTTTGGTAGTACTTATAACTCACATTCAAATATATCAACATATACCATCTCCCAAACTTCCCTAGACAGACAAAACACATTCTCTTGGAAAGATCTTCCACAAAGGAAATTGAAAGTCTCATCCTGATTCTGTTTAGAAACTTACTTTCTCAAATCTAACTAATGTGATATTGAGCCAGGTGGATTAGTGAATTCCACACATTATCCCCCAAAACTCAATTTATGCATTAAATTCACTTCTTCTTCCTCTGCAAAAGCGATTCCTAAGGCTAGAGGACTAACCAGCTAGATGAATTTGTTACCTTTCTTTACTTTTCCTTTCTGACAGTCAATAATGAAAACAATGTATAAGTCGGAAAGAAGCAGTAGCATAAGGGTCCAGATTATCCCTAAATGGAAAAACCATCGCTGGAAAACAGAGAGCCCCCTATGCTTGAAATCTTTCTATAGAATTCAAAATTAAATTCGAGTAGAATGTAGATGTCATATATGTATTTTGTGTGTGTGTATATATATATATATATCCATTGTATATCCATATACACACAGTAGGCACACACATATTTAATTACACAGTTACATGTGTTAAAAAGGCTTTGACCACAATGTTCTAAAAACCACTTTTAAGAGGCAAGAATATGCCTCTTAAAAGGCATTATTACTTCTGGGTTAATAGAAATGAGGAGAAAAGTTATTGCAAATTTATTTTAAAGTTACTTCTGGGTTAATAGAAATGAAGAGAAAAGTTATTGCAAATTTATTTTAAAGTTACTTCTGGGTTAATAGAAATGAGGAGAAAAGTTATTGCAAATTTATTTTAAACAGATTACTTAAAAATACTCACTGACCTACATTTATTGAAAGAAAAACAGTCAACTACAAATGTAATTGTTATTCTGTCAGGTATTTATTAATAGACAGGCTGCTGTCATCTTTGTTTAAATGCTCTAAGTTGACAGAATTTCATTTACATTAATGGGTGGAAAGTCCTTTTCTTACTTGTCCAACAAACTGGAGACAAAGTGCCTGCCAGTGTTTTAATTTCTTTTTCATGTTCTGGTTAGAGAGTGAGAAGAATGCTTTCACTCCACAGTGTCATGAATATGATAATCTATGGAAATCACGGGAAAGCAGGTACTTAAGTTAAGCATATACTGTACTATGGGAATCCCTGATGAATTCAAGTCTCTTCTGTTTAGAGAAGATGTTGTTGCCTGTGAAGTGACAGACTGCCAGATGTTCATGAAGTAGCATGGTAGCAGGCTCAGATCTTAGCATCTTCCCTAACCCCCACAGATGACAGCATCTAGTTTAGGCTACAGAATGGTCTTGCTTTCATTCTTTAAGTGCTAGTATTTACATTTACTCATCAACTATCAAATCTTCATTTTCTTAATTTTACTTATTTAAACATGTGGAGCACAAAATTACATAACTGTATGAGCAATCCTGACTTTATACAGTGTTTGCAGTCTAAATGTGAAATAAGCAGTTCTCCATCACATACAACATGCTTAATCCATTGACTTCCCTTATAAATTCTGGAGAAATGGTTTGCTGAAGGGATGGGAAATGTTTACTATATCGTAATATTAAGCACACAGCAAAATATTTTAAAGCACATTTTTTAAAAACAAATACATTAAAATAGTGTCATTGTATACATAAGTAATTCATAAAGTTAATAATAGATAACTGAGACATTGCTAGAATTTCTATAATATAAGTAATATTGATGATAAGAATTTCTATAATGATGGTGAAATGACCTATTAAGTGCCTACTGTGTATTAAGCTCTGGCTTCACTCTATATAATTTATATAAATTATATAATCTTTACAACCTTATAAAAATATTATTCCCATTTTATGAATGAAGAAACTTAAATTTTATGAAAGTTAAGCAAAACTTGACTAAGTCAAAAACCTAGTAAATATGGAGCCAGAATTGGAAGCCAAGCTAAGTTCAAGACTGTACTGTGTATAAATGTATAATTACCCAGTACTTCCATTCATTCAAGAGTGTACAATGAGCCAGGCATTACTCAAGGTTCCAGAGAAATACTAGTAAACAAAATTAGTGAACATTTTATTATAGTATCTCATACCTTCTACAGGAGTTGGAGATTTTTAAAAATAAGCAAATAAACGATGTGAATATTTTTAAAAAGGAGATGTGAAGAGTATAACTTGGAAGGCCTACTGTAGATTAAGTGGTCAGAGAGTCCCTCTGTGAGGAGGTGACATTTTATCTGAGTCCTAAACCATATGAAGCATCCAACCATCAAAAGATCCAGATGCAGACCAAACAAAACAGTAAATGTAAAGGACCTAAGGACATATGACCTTATAAGACTTTTCAAGAATAGCAAGAAGAACAATATGCCTGGCGAGTAGTAAGTAAAGAGAACAGTGGTTAAAATATATTGAAAAAGTGGGCAGGGGCCAGATAACCCTACAGTCATGGTGATGCTTTCCAATTTTATTCTAAGTGCAGTGAACTCACTGGAGGATTTTAAGCAGAGAAATTATCTGTCATCGTTTCTACTTAAGACAACTGCTCAGGCTACTATAAGGAGGATGCATTAGAGCAAGTCAAAATAGAAAGTAGGTATATTGATTAGGAGGCTGTTGCAGTAGCCCAAGGATGAGGCAATTGAGCCTTGGACTAGAGCAGTATCAATGGAAATGGTGAAAAGTAAAGAGATTTGGGGTGTATGTATTACCCAGCAAAGGAGACACTCAGAAGTGATGTAGGATAAAAAACAGAATAGTAGGGGGTTTGTTCATTGTTTTTAAATAGAGATGGAGTCTCTTTATGTTGCCCAGGCTGGTCTCAAACCCCTAGGCTCCAGTTATCCTCCCACCTCAGCCTCTAAAGTGCTAGGATTACGGGAATTAGCCACTGTGCCCAGCCATAGGATAGAGTTTTAAGAAGGAAACAAGGGTCAGCTAGGTTTACTGATGCTAAGAGATAAAGTTAGATGATCACAAACAAAAATGTGGCCACAGGATTTGCACAATACAGGTTGTTGTTAACTTCATCATGGAAGCATTGCAGTTGTTTGAAATGGAGGATAAATTCCTGAAAAGGGCATGTTGAGGAGTGGATATAGGAGGTGAAGGTGTGAGGACAGACACTGTTAAAAATGCTTGAAAGAGGTTTTTGAAGGGAGGTGGATTAATGATACCTGAAAGTGGCTGTGAAGTCACAGGAATTGTTTTATTATGCTTAGTATATCTGTTTTTAGGATGGGAGAAATTAAGGTATAACTATGTGCTAATGAAAATAATGTAAAAATGAGGGTGAATTGTTGAATAGTCAAAGATAAAAATGACAAGCAAATTCCTTCAGATGACCAGAGAGTATGAGATGGGGTCTGTGAGTGGAGTCTTTTAAAGAACATAGGATACTTCTCTTAGCAGTGGAAGAGAAAACAGAGGGTGAAAGTGCAAATGAGTGGGATTATTTATGTTTAATCCTATTGCACTAGAAGTTATTACATATTCCCTGAGGAAGGAGATCATGTCTGTTTTATTCTCTATTATGTCTTCAATAGCCAGCCCAAAGCATGTGCTAGACAAATTGTAAATACTCAACAAATATATCTGAAAGAAGGAGACTTCCCCAAAGTTGTAGTTGATTAGGTCTTTCCCTCAGTATCTTTTCTTAAAACACCAACAACCTTACGTATTGTTGGGCAAAACTGTAGCCAATAACTTCAGGAAGTTCATGGCCAATGCAGAGGGAGCACACTAGGCTTGGAGTTGGGAGATCTAAATTTGAGATGAATTCTGATTTATGGATGTATTCTGTAGCTGCATGGAGAAGCTATTATTTGTGGAGTACTTTTTTCCTATGTCAAATATTTCATACATGTATGGTAATTAGTTATATTAGAAAGATATTTTCTTTATATTAAAAAATCTTGCACTTACTTTTATTTTCTTTCCAATATAAATCTCCTGCTTAACATACAGCCACTAAAAATTGACTTTCAAAATGATGATCATTTTATTCCAGTATGTTCTGAATGGTAACTAAATAGGGTTTTAGATGGATCAAATGTAATATTTTTTGGGAGGCCAAGGCAGACAGATCACGAGGTCAGGAGTTCAAGACCAGCCTGGCCAATATGGTGAAACCCCATCCCTAATAAAAATATAAAAAACATTAGCTTGGACTAACCTCCAGTTACACAGGAGGCTGAGGCAGAAGAATCGCTTGAACCTGGGAGGCAGAGGTTGCAGTGAGCCAAGATAGTGCCACTGCACTCCAGCCTGAGCGACAGAGTGAGATTCTGTCTCAAAAAAAAAAAAAAAAAGAAAGAAAGAAAGAAAATGTAATATTTTATGCTCTGTGCTGTAAAAGGGATTAAAAGAGTCATCCGGGTGTTTCTGCTTAGGAGGATATTAGGTGTCATATTGCATAAATATGGAAGAAAGTTGATTAACCTATTCTTGCTCCAAATATAGCCTGAGTCCTGTATGCTTTTTACTGCATATTTATAGCAGTCCCATTTTCCTCATCACCTCATTTTTCTGTTTTCCTTTGCTTCCATTCCATTGTGTAAGGCAATTTTTATTCCATTTTCCCTCATTGGTTTTTGCTCTTGACATTCTATGCAACATTTAGCCATGAAAGCAGTAGCATTTTGAAGGTGGATTTCAAAAGCAAATTATTTCATCCAAGTCCTCCTTAGGCACTGAAAAGACTTGCTGAGAAAATCTCTCTTTATGTATAGTTAATATTTTGTGACACTTTTATAATTCAGAATGCTCACTTCATCTTTACATCATTTAGTATATTGTGCATAAATCAGATTTGTGCACAATATAAGAATACTTTGGTTCTATAATGCCTTACAGTTTTCAAAATAGTAACAGCTGTATTTTAGTCATCTATTAATGCTTTTCGTATTTTAAACAATTGTTGTGAAGAACAAATGAGCAGGATGATCATTGTTATTTCTGGTTTACACAGATGAAAATTGAGGCTCACAGAGGGCAAGTGGCTTGCCCCTGGTCATTCAGTTAGTCTCTGCATCCCAAAATCAATGATCATTCTGGATATTGTATTGCTTTAGTAGAAGGTTCTATTTCTCTTCCAAATCCTAAAACTCTAATGTATACCAAATGCAACCACATGTGTATCTGTATTTTATTCTTATTTCTTTAGTAATTTCATGCTTGTTATCATTTATATTCACTTCTAATATTTGTGGTTTATTTTCTAGAGAGTGTGTCTCAGATGAGTTTGTAGCTTGACATCAAACTTTGTCAAGATAATTACAGTGTAGTGTTAGTTATGAACTGTGTGAATTTCCCAATTCATACAGATTTATAATAGCTTTCATTTAAAAAATATTTTTAGTTCTATTAATTTTCTATACAGATTTCATTATTTAATAATGAAGCAAACTAGCAATAATATATTTAGTTTTACCTTTTATTAATGAAGGCTAAAACAGTTTGTGAACTCATCCAACCTTGGAAGTTTGATAAACATGATCCATGATATCCATATGTTATAGCCTAATAGACTCCGAATGTTCAATAGTTAAGTTGGGTGGAATGAGTTATAATTTATGGCTCAATCCAATGTTTCATTCACAGACAACGTGATGCCACCTGGGCATAAACCCTGAGGATTTCTAATTGTGAATTTGACAACAAAACCTATCGTATCACTGGGAGGGACCTCCTAGATCATGTAGTCAAGCCCCCTCATGTTACCGATGAGAAAACTGAGACACAGAAAGAGTCGCCAGCCTGCCATAGGTCACAAAACCAGCTGACAGCAAAGCTAAGATCAGAGCCCCATCTCCTCACTCTCAAGGGATCGGTACTGTTTCCAGTATGCCACGTTACCTCCCCCAGCATGATGCCTCCCATGAGGCATTGCTTCTTGAAGATGAAGTATATTAAATTCACATTTGGCTGTAATCATTTTCTCAGCAGCTCTGTGGTATTTCATTAACTTCTGCATGTAACACCTTGGCCTTTCACCTGTGTTAACTTGAGCTCATTAAACTTGAGGCCAGTAATAAACAGGACCAAACTAATTCAGATATTTTGCTTGGTATGTGTTCAGCATTTTTTTTAATGGTTTCTACTGTGTGAAACATTTTCCCTTCACAATTTGTGGAATAAGAAAACAGGAAGCATAGATTTCAAGGTATGGAGTACGTAGGTAGTATGCTTCTTTATGTAAATAAAAAGTATGTTAAACACCTATCTTATACAAAACTTCATGAGGACTACGAAGAAATATGAGTAACAGCATAGCACAGGGTCGCACATCTTGCAGACTTAGATTTGAATCCTGTCCATTTATTAATGGTCAGAATTGTAGCAAGTTGCTTAGTCTTTCTGCCACTCAGTGTTGTCTATAAATGGATACAAGAATACCCAACCTATTTGCAATGAAGAAGAGATAATATACTCATGTGCTCTGCAAAGTGTCTGGTATATAGCCATGATCAGTTAATATGCTGATATTTGTGAAGGTGAGATGATGGTGCAGTTTCTTCCCTCACTCAGCTATTTTTGAGGAACTTGATTTTCCCCATGTCTCCTCCCCTACCTCATCATCTCTACAAAATACAAGCAAAGGTCCTTTAGAGTGCAAGGAGAGTAAACCTAGGTCTACTTTACCTTCCCAGGTTGTCTACCAACACTGCTTTATGTTCCTTTTGACTAAGAAGTAACTCTTCGGCAGCTCATAGCCTATGCAGCCCTCAGTTAACAAAGTTCCTATGTAATTTTGAAAGTTGAGAATCTGATCGAGCAGGGGATGGTGATAAAGGAGGGGTCTTCTGCAGAAAGATGACCAGCAAAGAGGTACAAATAGAAGTCTGTCAGGAAGAATGACACACGCAGGAGTTTCAGGGCAGAAGCCACCGTGAGTAGGGGTGAAGCAGTCAGCAGGCGGGGTGGGAGTGAAGATCAATGTTGGACCTTTGGTGTGGGGACGGCTAGTCAGTGTTGTTTCTCTGTTTTTCTGAATACTATGTGTATTAGAGTTCTCCAGAGAAACAGAGCCAATTCCCATATTAGATTCCCTTCTGCATATCCATATATAACCAATAAGTTATATATAGATAACCCATATTAAATTCCCTCATATATCTACCTGCAGCCTATTGGTTATATTATTATTACCAATAGGTTATAGGTTATATCTGTATGTAACCCATTGATTATATATAGATATATAAGAGAGAATTTAATATGGGAATTATCTCACTTGGTTATGGAAGCCAGGAAGTCCCATGACATGCCCTATGCAAGCCGGAGCGCCAGGAAAGCCTGTAGTACACTTCAGTCCGACTCTGAACGCCTAAAACTGGGGAAGCCAATGGCATACTTAACTCTATGCCTGAATCTACAGGCCTCAGAACTGAGAGGTGAGGGGGTCAGCAGGTGGTGGAGGAGATGGCTGGGCGAGTGGTAGAAGTCCTAGAGTCCAAAGGCCCAAAAACCTAGAGCTCTGATATCCACGAGCATGAGAAGATGGATGTCCTAGCTCTCACACCAGAATAAAGAAATAATTTGCCTTTCCTCCACCCTTCTGTTCTATCCAGGCCAACAACAAATTGGAGGATGCCTGCCCACATTTTCTTTACTCAGGGCTTATTTTCTTTCCTTGATCTACTGATCCAAATACTAATTGCTTCTAGAAACACCCTGACAGACACACCCACAAATAATGTTTTACCAGCTCCCTGGGCATCTCTTAACCCAGTCAAGATGATACATAAAGTTAACCATCACACCGTAGATAGAGCCTTTTTTAATTTTCTACTATAACATCTTTGAAAATAATGATAATGTTAGAACTCATCTAGTTCACTTTCCTACCACTACCAGAGTCCCATCTCCAACATTCTGGATCATTCTCCTCTTTCTGCCACCATCCTCATCCCACAAGCACCCTTCCTTCTGTCACTCTGAGGATCTGGTCACAAATTTTCAAGTATCTGATGTTCCCCTACACCCTAATGAGCAAAATCCAAACACTTTGCTCAGAATTCAGAGCCCTGTCTGTAGATACTCCAGCTTCATCCCCCACTATTTCCCTGTCACTTAGTATATTTTAGCTATGTAAGGGTAAGCTTATCCTGTACTTTCTTCACTTCATTCCTTTACTTCTCTCTTCCTCAGACCACTAGGCACTGTTTTCCCCTTTCAGAATTTTTCAGCATAATTTGAATTCCTTCTTCACTATAAAGATTGCATTAATCTCTTAGTTGGAATTAATTGCTCACTGGATCTGGGTTACATCAGATTATTTGTGCAAGTCATCCTCTATGGACCTTATTTCTCCTTACAATGACGTATATAAGCCAGATGTCAGCTGACTTCACCCAGTCCTGTCCTTCTGGAGATTGCTACAAAATCCCCAGAGATTCTGTTCTCTAGGTTACTTCTGGCTATAAATTCCAACTGTCATTGAATTCTGAATCTCCTTTAAATCTCCCTCCTGTTGCTTTCCCTTTGCTATATGCCAACCCAACCATGAAACTCAACCCTGTTTCCCCGATGTTTCTCCGAATTTCTCACCAAGGCATGTACGTGTGTAGCAGATGTTCCTAGATTGAGGCTATGGAGGAGAATTGAGATTGGAGCAATGCAAACATCTTAAAATTAAATAGTGGCTCACCCTCTTTATAAAAGTCTTTCAGCCTCATACCAACAGGCTTTGCTCCTTCTCTCTGCCTTCTCTTTTAGCACTTTCTTTTACTCTCTCCTCTCTGTTCTATTCCCCCTCTCCTTCAAAATTCTGCATTTCTCCATGCATAGTGGTTGGAACATCTCTTTGTTCTAGTGTCTCCTAAAATATGCCATCAATGCCACATTTCCTAAATCCCAACCTAGAGGTATTTCTTCAAAAATGCTTACTTTAAAAAATGACAGTTTTTAAAGAGAGACCTGATATGAATTAAATTTTTCAATATTAAAATAATAATTTTCTTTTTTTTTATTGCATTTTAGGTTTTGGGGTACATGTGAAAAACATGCAAGGTTGTTGCATAGGTGCATACGTGGCAGTATGATTTGCTGCCTCCCTCCCCTTCACCTATATCTGGCATTTCTCCCCATGCTATCCCTCCCCAACTCCCCACCCCCCTGCTGTCCCCCCCCTCCCCCGCAACAGACCCCCTTGTATAGTGCTCCCCTCCCTGTGTCCATGTGTTCTCCTTGTTCAACACCCACATATGAGTGAGAACATGTGGTGTTTGATTTTGTGTTCTTGTGTCAGTTTGCTGAGAATGATGTTTTCCAGGTTCATCCATGTCCCTACGAAGGATGTGAACTCCTCGTTTTTAATGGCTGCATAATATTCCATGGTGTATATGTGCCACATTTTTCCTGTCCAGTCTATCATCGATGGGCATTTGGGTTGGTTCCAGGTCTTTGCTATTGTAAACTGTGCTGCAATGAACATACGTGTGCATGTGTCCTTATAGTAGAACGATTTATAATCCTTTGGATATATGCCCAGTAATGGGATTGCTGGGTCAAATGGAATTTCTATTTCTAGGTCCTTGAGGAATCGCCACACTGTTTTCCACAGTGGTTGAACTAATTTACACTCCCACCAACAGTGTAAAAGTGTTCCTATTTCTCCACATCCTCTCCAGCATCTGTTTTCTCCAGATTTTTTAATCATCGCCATTCTAACTGGCGTGAGATGGTATCTCAATGTAGTTTTGATTTGCATTTCTCTAATGACCAGTGATGATGAGCATTTTTTCATATGTTTGTTGGCCTCATGTATGTCTTCTTTTGTAAAGTATCTGTTCAAAAATGGGCGAAGGATATGAACAAAATAATAATTTTCTTATCTCAGTTCCTTTGAATGAGGGTCAGTCATCTTCGTAAGGCTATAAAATGCTTGTGGAAGAATGGCCTCCTGGTCCTCTTTGTGGCCTAGGCCCCCGCACCTGCACAGCACATGGCACAAAGCAGGTCTTACTTCCATCATCCTTTACTGGCATTCCATGAATGTTGGATTTTTCTTCTCTTGATTGACATTATTCCTAATTCACGTTCCAACTTCATCACTTCACAACAAAATGTGCTCTTCCTGCTTTTCACAGAAGTGCCTCACCCTCTTGTAGTTTATGAATGATGGAGCAGAGGGTTAGCAGTCTGTTGGCTCCCCAGTGCCTTCTCCAAATTGTCACCCTCCTCCCTCTGCTGTTTCTTCCACCTGGAGCATTCTCTTCCCCTTTCCTGACCTCACGCCTCCATCTGCACCACTTGCCATCCTACCTTCACCTTATCCTTCAGAGTTTAGCTCAGATGACACCTCTTCTGGAAAATCTCTGACCCTTCAGCCTGGGTTAGATACACATTGTCACTGTTCATATAACAGTTTGTGTCACTTCTGCCACAGCCCTTGTCACAGGGTATTGCAGTTGTTATTAATATAGGCTCTTTAAGGTCACACACTATCTTTTATATAGAAATTTTAAGTATCTGGCTCCTTATGTTTTCTGAATGTATGAATCATAGCTTTTCTGTAAGTATGATATTTTTTACTTCGTGTAATATTTAAAAACCTATGTACTTTAATTTCTTTCTGAAAGTAATTGTTTGGGATTGTTTGACAATTCAAAAAACCAGAAAGATTTTATAAGTATATTCAAGATGTTCATTCATTCATTTATTTATTCATTCATTCATTAAGTTCTGAAAATTATATTCGGCACCTATTATGTCCTGAATCAAAAGCTACCTGTCAGCAACACAAGCTGCGCAGATGGATGCATAAGCTAATGGTGATAAGGCAGTACGCTAGGTGCAGAGATTAAAATAGGCCCAGGGTATTCTAAGCCACTGGGCAGGGAGGGTAATCAGCAAAAGAGATTACTTAGGTGTTATGAAGACTGAGCTGAAACTAAATAGCCTAATTGGCATGTACCAGGTGAAAAAGACAGGATGGGGCATTCTGGCAGAGGGGATGCATGAGCAAACATGGAAACGCAGAGCACAGTACACAATGCAATAGAAGCAGTTATGGTTTATGGGAATAAATTGGCAGGCATGCATTTTGCAAATATTATTTCATTTAATGCTTATACCAACATCGTGAGTTTGATACTATCATTCTCATTTCATTGATAAGGAAAATTAGTAGCAGAATAGTTAAGTAATTGCCTCATAGTCACACAGCTAATGAGTGCAAAACTGATTTTAATGCAAATTTGACTTCTAAATTATTTCTCTAATCACTATGTGAATGTTGACTTTCTGCTTTCACTGTGAAACATGAACTGTCTCTGCTTTTGACTGATTTAGATATCACACATTTGATCAAAAGTTGTATGCTTGTATTTATCAGGTTAAACTAATACTCTTATTTTACGTATTTTACATGTCCAATGCCAGTGTCCTGATTTGCATCACGGACCATCTACAGCACTGCAATAACATGTAATATGTAGACGGTCTTTCTGTTTCTATCTTTTTATTGTTTTCCGCTGTCCAAATTTGATAACATCATGAAACATGGCTTGCTGTTGTATCAGTGATTAAGCATTACATGCCAGTTACACATGGGAAAGTCTGAGCTTCTGATTCTAAACCATTCTAAAACTGTTTTTGAAATAAAAATCAGCCTCAAATGTAAGTAACTGATTACTTTCATAATTGAAAAGAGGAAAGAAGAAAAGTAATTGAATTTAGAAAGTACAGAACAGAAAAGAGATTTCTCATCTCTATCTCCCGTGCTACCTTGAATCATGCTGAGCACACAGCGATTGGAATTAGAGTGAGTTAGGAACTTTACATGGATTACTTTATTTAAGCCTCACAATGGCTATTTTATAGATAATGAAACAGACTCAGAGAACCCATGCTCTCAACCATTATACCACACTGCCCCCATATTTTTTATTTTAGATATCCAAGAACTACTTCAATTAGCTTTTTGAGTTTTTTAAAGATCAACTCTTTGAAAATTTATTTTCTTCATTTTTCTCTGCAATTATTGGTCGCTTTATTGAGTTCAAACAGTTTTCCAGGGAGTCATGCCTTGAGACAACTGCAATAATCAGGTATATTTGACATATAATTCAATCTGACAGTAGCCCTTAATGAATAGCAAAAGATAGTTATAAAATTAATAACAATGATAATTTGTACTGTACTGTATGGAAATTGTGCAGCCTTTAATGTAGCACAGGACAGTTCCTGGCCCAGAGTGGATACTAAATCTTGTATTTGTTGAATAAATGTCAAAAGACTGATAAATAGTAGAACTATGTCATATGTAAACATGTCTTTTGGAAAAAAAAAGTCAACTTTTAAATATCCTTTACATATAATATCCTATAGTCTGTCAGTGTACACACACACACACAGACACACACACACACAGGAAATAGTTAAGTAGATTGATTGATTGATTGATTTTAGGTTTATACTGAAGGAGATACATGTGTATATATCTGATACTGAGTGATATATTCTGATATTAACCTGAATTATTTTCATCTTTCACATATTACCATTTAGAGATCAAAGTAATTACTTTTCTTTCTGTTATTGTTTCCAATTAGATAAGAGAGTGTGATTAAGAAAATAGAGTTGATCCATTACAATACTATAAACTAGTGCTATTAGACAACTTGCTGCTGATCTCATAAAAATTATGCAATTTAAACTGGAAGATACAAGTGCTTGCTTCTATTACAAACAAGAACCCTTTTCTACTTCATAATATGCTCAATTACCTTTAGATTGATCCATGAATAAATCATAATCCAAATAGACTTCTTTACCTTAAAGCTTTGCTGGCTTAAGGTATCATTGTTGATTCATTATGTTGTCACTTTTCTATCGGCAATGTAATGCTTTTTATATCTGGATAGAGACAGTTTTAGTGTAAGATACTGTTATCTTTAAATGAGTAGGATTTAGCCTTTCTGGTGAGAACAAATTCATCAATGATGAATCCCTGGAGAAACTATTGAAACAAAAATCACACCATTTCTGGGCTTTGTTCAGTTCATCAGTTACAAAGCAGCTTTTGATAGTCCTAAAGAACTTTTTCCTTTGTTTAAGAAATATAGCATGACGCTCAAAACCTCTCACTTTGAGTTACCGCAGGCTACAACTTTTCTGTAAGAAAATAATGAATGAAGAGGAAAAGCTCCTGCTGCTGGCACTGTCAGGTCCTGCTGCTTCTCCTCCTGCAATAGGAAATCAATTAACTATATGTTCAGGCAGAGATTTGAACTAAATGCTTTATTAATCATCACTGATTGCACACATACACAGTGGCCAACTATGCATTCATCTTCACTCTTTCTTAGCTTTGTTTTGCTTCCTTGCTTGCTTTTCTTTTTCTTTATAATTTTTCCTTTTTTTTCTTTGCAAGATCAGAACACAAATGTATGCCTAAATGTATTATGTATAAAGGTGATTGGGTGATCCTTTGGTGCAGGAGATAATTGATCTTTTTTGTTTTCGGAAAACTTAACTTTTAAAATGTTTAGTACTCACGTATCCTTAGGACTACTTTAATACATATAACATAATTTTTTTAAGCACTTAAATTTTCAAACTAATAAGGAAAGCAAAATGTCTACAGCAGCCTCTAAGTTTTGGAACCTGATACTATACTCTGAGAGCTCCACATAGCAGTGAGGAATTAAACAAAAATGAACCCAATTTGATTTGGAGATGCTTGATGAAAGGTTGAAGGAGCAGTCACTGATATTTGGTATTTTTGTGCTTTGAATTTAAAAAAATTGGCAAGTTTTCCTTTTAGTCCATTAAATCTTCTAACCAATGCACAAAGAAAATCCTGTAGGAATCTTTATGTTAAATTGAGATTCTCTCTTTAGGACTAATTAGAAAACCAATTAGCACATTAGAAACTTAGCATGTTAGCCAGGGGAAAGCTGTATAACATAATTTATGTGTGGCAAATGTGGTCAATCATTGTAAAAATGACAGAAAATATCAGGCTGTTGGATACTTACCCTGGCTATATTATATTTAGCATCCAAAGATTTTCAAGTATTTATTATTATTATTACCGTTGTTGAAACAATTTGAAATCATTATGGTTTAAATTTAACTACATTCATTGTCTCCATTTGGATAAAGAATCATCTAAATATTTTTTAAAAATACTATCCTCTGATGTATGTTTAAAGGAAGATAGATAAAAAGTTCCAAGAATAATTTCTTTTGAACTGCCTTTACAAAACTCTTAGGTGAAATTAGATAGTGTTGAGTAAGGTAAAACCCAAACAGGGAACCATGTAAAACCCAACAGGGAAAATAATGATACCGATTTTCATGGAGCCTGCTAACATGAGGCATCTGCTAGAACCAGAGGTCATGTTTCAACACTCAACCATTCTTGATAGTCTTTGAGTATATTAGATTAGGATTCAGATGCCCTTGGTGTATAAGAGAAGCATGCAGGGGTGACATTCTGAAGATTTATATCACAAGATTTATATCGTGGACATGCGCTCGCCACCTTATGTGGTGTTATCTGGACCCCAAGGGCATTTCTTTGGCAACAAGTGTAATCCCTAACACCTAATCTGCCCCAAGGAGCCATTTCATAAGAGGACATTTCAAAAAAGCATTGTCTTTCCTATAGTAAGGATGCTTATATATGTGATAAGGAGGACTTGTTTTATACTCTTATTTATTTTATGCTTTAAGCAAGTCAGTATCACTTGTTTTATAGCAAAATAGATACAAAATATTATCTCCCTCCATCATATCATTTCATATTACTGCAGCCATCAAATATTATAATTTAGGAAAGCATTAAGGTGTAGAGATGAAGTACACAGTTCTAATCTAATTATATATAAATTAATTTGGCATTCATAACATTGTTTCTATTTACTTGACTTGTTGACATAAAACTAATGAATTGATAATAGAAGTAACAATCTTAGATATTTCCACATAAATATGTTCTTTGCTATTATAAATTTACAGTTGCAGTTTGCAGTTCGACTTAATTGGAACATGGTTTAAGTTTAGCTTACTTACTCTACTGAGATCTCTAGAAGACCAGAGAACTCATTTTCCTGGGGCGTTATGCAGGCTGAAATGTGGAGGCCAGTGTTTTGAAACAAGTGTGATTTTTCACCGAAATACTTGCTAGGTCAGAGTTCAGGATGACCTTGGAGTACTGTAGTTTTCCAAACCACCATCAGCTAAATAAATGGGCTTTTTTCTGCAGGAGAGAGAGGGTATTTTTGCAGTCTTATGAAAGAGACCTAGCGATTCCAGGTTATAGGACGACACAAAACATTTGGAATTCAGTGATGACTATCACCAGCAGTATGTGTCAGTAAAAGTGAAGATCAAAGGTTCTAGAAGAGGGGAAGGACAAAGTGAAGAGAAAATAATTGTGGGATAATGAATGGTATGAGGGCATTTTCGTGTTAACTTGAAACCACTTAGCATTTTTCCGTGACGCCCAGGTATCTTTCTAAATGAACTTTGTAAAGTACAATTGAATAACCTTGAAATTTAAAGCACCGTGATGTGATTTTGAATACTGATGGAGTTTGTTTAAGCACTATAATATTTCCTCTCCTTTTCATTTCTATTTTTGCCTCCATGCAAAATAAAATTTATTTTCTATACAAAGAAATCAATATTTTTACCATTTTGTTTTTCAGCCATTCCAGTAAATTGCAATCAACATTAGTTACAATGTTTAAAGAGATGTAGTAAGAATTTGAACACAATAAAATAGAGATACAGATGAGAACTTTGGCAAAGTACCTTTGCTATTGACAAAAGCATTTGTCAGGGACTACAACTGTGTCTATATCATGCTAAAAACCTGATGAAGGGGAAAAAAGCATCAATAGGTTTTACCTTCTGTCTATACAAACCAAACAAATGGCTTAACTAATAGCTATTGTTTTAAGTGAATGGGTTTGGTTTGCCATCGTGAACTTTATTCCATTTAGAAATGTATTTTCATTAACATTTGTATATGTAATACATACATATTTGGTAAAAGTATTGTACTGTTGTGTTCTTTTTAATAATTAACGGAACCTGATACCTAAAAGACTAGTGGTCCAAAACAGTGAGTGAAGACCTAGTTACAGTATACAGGAAACAATCCCTAGACACACATTTGTTTGTAGATAATATTTATATATCTTCTCATTTTTCTCTTCTCTGAGCTAATACATTTTCTTATTTGTGTGTTTTCCTTTTAGAAACTGCCAAGTTTTGGACCTTATCTTGAACAGCGCAAGAAAATCATAGCAGAAAACAAGATTAGACTGAAAGAACAAAACGCAGTTTTTTCACCACTTAAGAGAAACTGTTTTATCCCCAAAAGGCCTATTCCGACCGTCAAGGTAAAAATTATGTCAACTACATAAGTATGCCTACTTTCTGGTTAAATATACAAATACAGTTAAAATGTTTACTGCTTAAATGTGTCACTGATTTTGTTTTAGAAATACAAGATATGCTTAGAAAAATTTGTCTATGGTGAAAACTACATTTAAATTATAAAATGACCTTTATTATTTGCATATTTTATACTTTTTTAGAATACTGTCAAGCATTCATTCCATGGAAATTTTTACATACATTAAATGTGTCAGGAGATAGATATTAAGATGAAATTCCTTGTTTACTTATAGTCATTTAAAAATTATTTTAATCCATAATTAACTCTAAGAGATATTATATTAGTCATGTAGTACAACTCAATTACCAATAAGCACATCAATATCAATGTGGTACCTAGAACGTTTTAGGAAAACTTTCTCTGGTTTGACCTCTGGAAAGCCTGGACATTTATTTGGGTCTCAAAGATTATTTTCTGGTAATAACCAAAATTACCATTAAGATGGAATTATGTGTATATGTTACCTTTCTTGCTTTTTCCTTAAACTTTTCATTCTGACAGAAACGTACATTCGCATGCAGTTGTAAGAAATAATACAGAGAGGCTCTGTGTACCCTTTATCCAGTTTCACCATTGTAGCATGTTGCAAAACTACAGGATGATGTCACAACCAGCATACTGACACAGGCACACTCTACCAATCCTATTCAAGTTTTTCCAGTTTTACTTCTACGTCTGTGTTGTATTTCGTTCTGTACAATTTTTTCAAGTATGTAGGTTCGTGTATCCACCACCACAGTCAAGATACAAAATAGTCCCATCACTGCTAGGATTCCTCGGGTAGCCCTTTTGTAACCACGCCCACTTTTCTCCTGCCCTCCTTCAAGACGGTATTGTTTCAAAGCAGTCATAATGAGAAAACAGAAGGTGTTATTGGATGGCATTTTCTCTGAAATCATCATCACTAAAATGTAGTTTGGAGTTACTGAAATTCACTCTTCTATATTGGATGACAATCTACTCCCACATCTCCATTTTCTGTTTAATATCAGCTGGAAAGCTTGCTCTTATGTGCTCCTAAGTAGACCTCACTGAAATTCATCTTTAGCAGTCAACTGGAGATTGGAACCCTTAAAAATTCCCTCTACCTATGAAGAAAAAACAATGTGGATCATGCTAAAAACAGTGGAGTTTAGACTCAGCGTTGCAAAGTTTCAGCAATACAGGGTTCTGGAGGGAAAAGGGAGTGGGTGACCACAAAGTATACCAGCACTGTAATGCCATCATTCTAAATAAAACGAACATTTGGGACTTGTAACAGCATAAAAGCCCCAAATCATCTCTTGAATTGTTCTTGTTAAATTATTTTTGTGCTACTAAAAGAATGAACTGAACAAACTGAACACTGATAGAACGCAAAGGCCAGAACCTACAGCCCTTCACAAGCCTTTTTTCCCCAAGTGTGGCTATGATTACTATATGATTTGGAGTTAAATAGGAATTCTCCCAGCTCTCTCTCTCTTCTTAATCAATTTGAATTAAACGTAAGATCTCCATCTCTAGGCATCTCTTCCTTAGGTGTAAAAATTTCTAAACAAAGATATTATTTATATCTAAAATAAAAGAAGTGCAAGATGATAATGAAAGCATTTTGACCTTTTCTAGCCCTCAAATCTTTCAGGGATTATATATTAAATACTGATAACCTAGACCAAAAACAAAACAGAGCAAACAAAAAACTACTGTGATTGAATGAAAGCGTACAGATCATCAATCAAAACATAGCAACTCAGAACTAAATAAACCAAAGAAATGTGAAAGTCTTGGATATAGATAAAGATTTCTGAAGTGACATTGTAGACACCATCTTACCAGCATCTTAGACTTCATCGGTGTCAACATGTTAATGGGCTGCTGTGGTAGAATTCCCCAATGTCTGGTGGATTTTCCACTACCTTGGCTTTCTCCCCAGAATGTCCGTACTCATTCCACCTGTTGTCATTTCTAGGCAGATGCTGTGCCCTGTCAGAAAGCAAAGTGGTAGCTGACAGTGGCAAGGTTTTGGGAGAAGGGAGAATTTTCATTTTTTATAAATGCAATTATCTCTTCGGAAAATTAGAGATTAAATTTGTTATAACAAATGACTGTATTATAAATATAAAACTTTGTATATTTGTATTTATATTATATTATAAAAGTTTATGTCTGTGTATATACATATACATACACACACAGAAGTTTTAATTTGTGTAATCATCTCTAGTGAAGATTTATTTTGTGATATGTGATTTTGCCCTTTCTTTATTTGCTTAGGTTTGCCTTTTCTACCATAAGATTATATCAATATTTACCCCATCTAGTGGTTTTAGGATTTTAATGTTTGTATTTTACTTGAATTTCTCTAAAATTTGTTTTACTCTAAAATATCAGGTACAGTTATAACTCAATTTCTTAAATTAATGGACTCAGTTGTTCCAAGACCTCAATATTTGCATTTTAAAGTGATCTCTTTCATCTCTCAAATTATGATTCAGTGACAAAAATGTACCATAAATTGCATCATTTACTTTATATTCAAATTTCAACCTCTCAAAATGTTCTAAAACTTTTCAAAGACGAATCAAAAATGATTAGACAATTCTAATAAGGATGGTCAATCTCTAGAAAAAGTCTTATGCCATAAGCATTCAACCAATAATAAATAATTTTTAAATCTTTATAAATGAAAACTTTCTATAAATGAAAACTTTTAATTAAATTCAAAATTCTGGGTTCTAAGCTTCTTACTTAATTAATACCAAAACTAAGATACTCTTTTTACACTTCTACAAAGCCAAAACTCTTTCTTGCCCTGTAGTGTTGATTCTTACTTTGAAATATGTTTAATATGATTCCCTTTTCCTTCTGATATTAACCTGAAGGTGGGCCTTGAGGAGAAAATCCCAGAGTTCAGACAGCAGTGTGTAGCCTCATGTGATGGAAGCTGAGGAACAAGTTGGATAAAGTAGAAGAGGACTGAAAGAACATGATGTTAGTGTCCGTATTCACCTCTCTGCTTCCTTCTCTCAATATAATCTTCCTCTATGATAAATCTAAACTTTTCCTACACAATGGCTCAACTATTCTCCATCCCAGACATCTGTTCTGTGCTTCACACCTGTGTCACTGTATCTCTTGGTTACCTCCACCTGGATCATCTGAACAAGGAGCCGAAGGGCCATCATACTTAGGACTAAACTGATTCCCATTCCTTCCAAACCTGCTCTTCCTCCTGAGTCCTATGCCTCAATGAACCCCATGTTACCTAACTCAAAAAGCTGCCATTCAGCCTGGATGTCATCTTATTACTCATCCTGTTCACAAGCCAGCCACCAATGATGGTTGTTCTTACCTCTCACATCTCCCTCCTTTTACATTCTTTACACACTGCTGAGGCCTCAGTGTGTTGCTTACATAGTCTTTCCTGGAATTCTAAAACATTCTATTAACTGTCCTGCTTTCTTTTGTCCTCCTTATCTAATCAAACCTCCAACTATTATGAAGGAGTCTTTTAAAAATTCAGGTCTGTTTATTTTAGCCCTGGCTTAAAATTCCCCCATTATAACCATAGTCCTAAGGTAAAGTCCTTAGCATAACCTTCAGACCCAACACATTTGAGCTTTTCCTGGCCTAAGAAGCAGCTTCAATGAAATGATGAAAAGTCGAATCCAGGAGGTGATAATTTAAGGAATGAATGAAGACTGAGAAAGTAACAACAAAGTGTGCAAAATATGCTTTCAGTAACTTGAGAAAGGTCAGAAGGAAAGGGATAAGAAGAGGAATGGAGTAGAGGAAAAGATCGTTTTCTTTATGTGAGAAAGAGCTAGACTTGCATGTGCTTACACATGTTTAGGAGAGAATAGCTGAAGCTGCCAGAAAGGGCATGATTAAGGAAACCACATCTTTGGCAAGTAGAGAGGGAAAGGTGTCTACACAGTACATTAAGATATCTTGCATAAGAGGAGAGACGTGTCATGAAGCTAAATTTGGACTTCCCAGTGTCATTTTAGTAAGCAGCCATATTTAAAGAAAGTTACTATAAAATGTCTTCAGAAACTATTGTCCTCATTGAAATACAAAACAAAGTTTGTAAAATTTTAGCAGGTTATATTTATGGTAAAAGAATTTCCTGAATTAGGCATGGGACTACTCTGTCACACTGCCTAGGTTCAGACTATGGAATTGCCATTTCATAGCTGCATGAACTTGCCTTAGCTAACTAATCTGTGAAATGGAAATAATGAAAGTATCTGCCTCATAGGGTTATAAATTAGATGATGTGTGAAGTGCTTTTAGCATGGTGCCTGCACCAAATATGTCCTAAATAAATGTTGCTATTAGCTATAATATTGGAAATGAACAGGTTGAAAAAATCTGCATTAAGATTCATTTCCATTTTATTCAATAAAATGAACGGAAGAATGAAATAGAAATACATAAAGCTCTGGAGGCCAACAAAGTTGGAGGTTTTGAAGAAGCCTATATATTTTCCAGGAAATCTTTATTGCATACCTACCATGAGATAAGCAATGCACTGGGAATTGAGCATCTGTAGGGCAATAAACAAAACATACACAGATTCTGTCCTCATAAAGCATACAGAATATAGAAAGAGATATTAAAGAATCACACTAACAATATAAAATCATATTTTTGATATGAGCCACACAGAGAAAATACAAGATATATAGAATCTGTTTCCTAGTGAGACCTAATTTAGATTGAAGGGACTGATGAAAACCTCCCTGAGGAAGTGACATTTAAGGAGCCCTATAGACAAGGTAGGGATTAGAAGGGAATGGGGAACTGAGAATATTCCAGGTATGCCATAATGTGGTCCCTGGATGTGGTAGTTGGCCATGGTAGTGGAAACAGAGATGAAATTAACAAAGTCTTGTTAATTCTTCCTCCGAGACTCAGTGATTCTCATTATATTAGGCATAGGTATAGTAAAGAGCTAATAATGGGGCTAACATGTCCAGTTATTTATGGTTCCACTGAGATAAAGAAAAATAAAAGATAATGAGTTAGGGTTTTGATCTTAGTGTTTTAGGTTTGAGGGGGGTTTTAGGTGTGGAATGAAAAACTTAGATTTGAGTGTATTGAAATTGATAAACTCAAGGGAATTGTGGGTCTATGCCGGAGAACATAAAGGAGAAGGAACTGGCATTTCCAAGGCTCACTATGTTCCAGACCCAAGATAGAAGCTGCACATGTATTTTCTTATTTCTTACCTAACCTAATACTCTGCAGAGGAGTAGGGAGTTCTGAAGGAGCAAATGTGAAGAAGTGATCAAAGAGAGAGAAGGATAACCAAAATAAAATGATTGTGTGGAAGAAATCCAAAAAGTAAGATCTTAAGAATAGGAAGATGGTCAGAAAGCACCGATTGTTTTACAAATACTTTGTATTGTTTCGTTTTTTCTCACACATGCAATCAATGAAATTCCAACCTGTAGTTGGTAACAGTTGTGAAATTCATCCATGTATATGTTTCTTCATTTATCCAATGATCATTAATGTGCAACCACTAGGTTCCAGTACTATAACAATCACTGGCACAAACCAGTAGTAAAACTCCCAACTCTCATGGATCTCATAGTTTAGTCAGGAGAAACAGGCAATGACAATAAACAAATGAATACATAATATGTCAGATGGTGACAAGTGTAATGGAGAAAATAGAGCAAGCTTAGGAGAATAAAAATTACTAGACTACTGGTCAGGGAACACCTGCCTGTTTAATGGCATTTGGGCAAACACCTAAAAAAGTGAGGGAATGAATGATGTGACTATCTGGGGGAAGACCATTCCATTCAGAATGAACAGAAAGTGCAAAGACCCTGAAATAGCAAAGTCCTTGGCAGGAAACCAGTGAGGCTTTAGGAAGGAAGACTGATATGAACTGGCTTATTTTTGCAAAGGCTCTTTCTGGCTGCAGTGTTGACACAGTATGCTGGAGAGGCAAGGACAGAAACAAGGAGACCAGTTAGAAGCTATTGTAACAATCCAGGCAAGAGGTTGGCAGGAGGGAGAATGTATACTGGATAATGTCAGAAGGCTTCCACTCTATTGTTTGAAATGAAAAGATGTGTGTGAAAGTATTATGCACAGCACAGTTCTATTCAAATGTTGGGAGCCACAGTTATTGTTATTTTTATACAAATCCCTGCCCTTTTTCCCATTATTTCAGACCCCATCTGGATGATGTGGCTGTGTGGTTTTTCAGTCCACATTGATATTAACAGCCACGTCCCCTTTAAGAGTCATTTTCTCTCTGCGCATGCACAGACATTGCTTCCTGTCCTTTTATTGTGGTTGTTGTTGCTGTTTTTTAGCACACATCCAGGCACACCGTGTATTTGCTGCTACATGATTACTTCAGTGTTTTCCCTAGAGTGTTTCTTCTTTCTTGACATACCATTTTTTCCTACTTCCCTTTTTCCTGGAGGGCCTGCGTTATCTGTTTTCATGCTTAATATTTTCTCTGTCCACCCATCTGTTTATTTTAGCTTGTTTCTTCCCTCCTCTCTGCTGGCCTCTTTATAGATTCCTCTGTTCGATAGTTTAAACTCCATGACACTGCTTTGTTTATCCTCTCAACTTCCACACTACATTATTACCCATCTGCTATAGAAAGAGCCCCAGTGTCCCACAAAGTTAACTAAGCCCCCCTTGTCTGAACAAGTTTTTCAGTCATGCATTCAAGTTTCTAATCTACCCCATCTTCGCTGGTTACGAATGCAACAATAATATTTCTAAGCAAGCCGTGCTCAATAGATCTCATCTTTTGTCCTTTTTTCCTTTTAAATGCCTGCTATGACTTAATGGTCTATTTCTTCAGAGGTAGGCCGTTTCAACATCAGTCAATCAGCAAGTATGTATTTAGTATTTACTATGTGACCGGCAGTGTGCTAAGGACTGCGGGAGATTCAAAAAACAGGCGCGGCATGGTCCAAGGCTCGAGGATGTTTGCAGTCTCGATGGAGGTGTAGCACTAACATATATTTATTATGCACTTGCTGCAATCCAGAAATTGCGCTAGAAACCGGGAATACAACGTGAATTTTAAAAAGAAAGACGTCTATCCTTATGGAGCTCATAGTCTAGCAAGGGAGAAAGACACATGTTAAAAATTATTTACAGTTCAATCAAATATGTACAAAATGCTCTGGGAAAACAGAAGAGTGAAAGGAATTAGTTCTGCCTTGGGTAATTGTGGAAAGCTTCACAGAGATGGTGATATTTAAAATGGAGTTTAATAAATTAGTGTTAATTAAGCAGAGAATTAATAATAAAAGCTAATATTTATTGAGTACTTATGAGGTTTCAAGCATTGCTACCTGCTTGCGAATTAGCTCATTTAATCCTCACAATAACCCTACGTGCTATTATGGAGTAAGCAATTGATAAACAGAGAGGTTAAATAACTTTCCCGAGGTCACACAGCTAGGAAGATATCAAAGCCAAGATTTGATTCCAAAGGGTAGCTCTAAAACTTGGGCCCTTAAACCTTGTCCTCTACTGTCTCTCATGAAAAATAGAAATAACAAAGAAAAGGAAGGTGGCATTTCAAGCAAATCAGTATGTTTGCAAAGCGCAGTGTTCAAACGTACTTGTAATATGCAGCCATGGGACCTTAAATCCAATACACAATTCCTGGGTCAAGCAGATAGTGACATCTAAATGGTAGACTCATTCTTTTGCTCAATTAGAATTCATAGAAAGCACAGAACTGAGAAGCAATAATGAGGAAAATAACTAGGTTTTATAAATCAGTATTAATACCATAATATAAAAAAGCAATGGGGTCAACTGATTAAACTGCCAAGAACTTTATCTGAACATCAAGTGTGGTTATGCTCAGTGTTACGCGGTGACTAGGGGTCCTTGAGAACTAGAAATCTTTGCTAAACAACATATATCCTGATTCTCCTAACCCCTTGAAAGTAAAAAAGAAAATGGCCTCAGAGGCCCTTCGTCCTAACCCTGGGAATGATCTGGTGCCCTAGGGACAGCCTGGCATCTGCATGATTTCTTTTTTATCAACATCACATCTTGATTGCCAATTCATATTAGCATAGAATTTACCATGCATATTGCCATATTCTGAAGCCACCAACTTCATAAAGGAAACAGAAAAAGAGTCAAGAAGAGGCTATCAGAAGCAATACTGGAAGGCTGATGGGGAAGAATGAGATAAAAGAAGAGAAAGAGACCTGACCTCCAGCAATGAGTATAAAGATTTCCTTCTACAAGATGAACAAGGACCTTCTGAAGAAGCTCCCGACATATTCTACAGGTTCACCTGTGCTAGAGAAAAGAAACCAGACAATGCCTCCTACAGGAGGCAGGTTTGTTTCCTCGCTGAGAGAGCTGAAGTGACAGTGTGCACATTTGGCCCAGTTAAACGAGAAACGTGCTTTATTCCCAAGCAGCATATAACAGAGACTTGAGAGTCTGCCAAGACTTATAAAGTCCCCCGAATGCTTTCCACTTCTGTTGATATATATGAGAATGAATTCTCATTCTCTTTATGAAGCCAGGAATGTATCTCTAATGTCTTTGAATTTCTGGGTAGGAAAATGAATGGTTTAGGGGCACTAGTGATGTTTTCATCTCTTCTTCCTGCTGCTTCTAGTAAGAGATGGACTGCATCTTATAAGACTGGCAAGACAGTGTTGGCAGGACACCAGTCAGCCTGATCGAGTGCTTTATTATTTCAATTGAATTGTGAAAGGAAGGAGAAGAGTACTCAGATAAAACTGTAAGACCATATTAGATACCATGGAGCATAAAGAGGAGAGAACAGAAAGAAAAATAGTGGAGGACTTACCGAGCAATTTCCAGAAGATACCAGAAAAATGGGCTGGGAACAATGTTAATATTCTCAGTTGTCTCTATACCAACAAATAGCAGATGAAAATGATCAAACTGAACTTTAAAAACTGAACAGAATATAGTAAAATGATCCCTGAAGTCTTATGGGGACTTGTAGAACTGTGATTCCTGACCAGAATATGGCGTGGAAAGATGTATCTTGTTTGGAATAAAGGGGTCTGATGGAAGGGCTGGGAGAAAAGCAGTCTCTATCAGAAAGGTATACACATGCATGGAAATCCACAAACCTGGGGTGGAGTATGGAGGAAGCAGCTGCAGGAGAGTGAAACAAAAGACAAACAGAAATGTTTCCCTGGGACTGCATCAAAGACCTCGTAACCAGATGGTTAATAGGGACAGGGAAGACAAGAGGAGCGATGAAAGCCTTCGCAGACTTCAGATGGAGATCTCACTCCACTCAACGCAAAACGTCGGAAAAATTATTGAATTGCTTTGTTGGAAATTTAATCTCACAAAAGAGAGAGAAGCAATGAGGGTACTTGCTGCTTTGGCCTGTTTCTGGCTACAAAAATCTGTTTGAAGAAAATGGCAGCTAAAGGAATCTTGAAGGGAAGTAACCACCCCACATGAACTAGAGTTCATTAGGCCAATGGAAGGAAGTCCGAGCTTAGAAATGCAAGTATCCCACCTTCAGTAAATCTAATTTCAGGAAGCTCAGAGAAAACAATAGATATTATCTTACAGTCAGCAACTCTAACCTGAAGATGGATCGGGAAAAATGAGAAGCTGAAAAGTACAAGTTTGATGACATAATCACTATGTTTCCTAAGAAGTGAGAAAAAGGCTTTGCATTTAGGTAACTCAGTGTTTGGTGCTCATATGAGAAAAGACAGATCACATTATCAATGATGAAAGTAAATGGGTGCCATCAAGATTTAAGGATGGGTCAGAAGTGCTACAGTCTCAAATGATCTGAGTTTGGAGAAAATATTAGGAAAAAAAGGCACATATTTTGTCTTTTAAAGGTAAAAAAAAAGAAAATATACCCACTACTTAGAGCAGGTGATACACTGTTAAATTATAATTAGAGAGAACTGTTTCACTCCCATTCTTTCTAGAATCCCGTAAAGAATGTTCTTAGAACTGAAAAAAGTAGAGAAAAGATATTTGAGAGTTAAAACCTAAGATACCTAAGGACATTGTAAAAACACACTTACCTTCATTAAATGAAATTAAATCCAAAGTGTTTTGCAAGAGATTAATACTTTAAAGCCTGAGCTCATCCGAGATAGAAAAAATACAGTGATCAGGGCCACAGATATGTACTGAACCAACTTTGTTCTCATCCAATCCTTACCCATCTGATTCTCTCACTAATAATTTTCCTCTCACCCAACCCTCTCTCACGACTTCAATTCCAAAATTCTCACTTGCTTCTATTTCGTCTCTTGATTTACTTGCTTCTCTCACCCTCCCTGGCCAACCTACTACTTCATTTTCTGGATTATACTTTGTCTCTGCCCTCTACTCTCAACATATTCAAGCTGAGTCCTTAGTTATTAGAGTTCTACCAAATGTAACATCGAGACATCCTGTTTTCTCACTGTACGGTACCCCTATCTGCCTTCTGCTAAGAGGGTACATATAGACTATCCAGAATAAGGTGCCTGCTATATTTTTAAGTGCTTTTATAAGAGATCATTATACCACACTGATGAAAAATAAATGTTGCTCCAGGTTCTTTACCAAAGAAAAAGGTGGATGTGCTAGAGGTAGTAGGGAAAAGATTCCAACAGACCGGAAAGATCAATATCTAACCCCAAAGGAATCCTACAAAGGTCATTCAGCTTTTGACTCGGGAGCATTAGTAAAGGAAGAAGTTAAATCAGCAAAAATTTGCTAAGAGCAAACCAAATTATCTCATTTTCTGTTTTGAAAGATTTACTAGAGAAGAAGTGAATAAAGCATAAAAAGATATGACATTGGTAATGGTACAGATAAGGAAATACTTAAATGATTAAATAGCTACATCCAAATAATTTAAATATTGAATGTTTTTAGGTTAGAAGTCATAGTTACTGCCCACAGCATGCTGTCCTGGGTCCTGGTTTTTGAAGGACACTTATTTGCAGGAATTGTAGTAAGTGCAGATGGTCCTGAATTACAATGGTTCATCTTAGGAGGTTTTTTTTTTTTCTTTTACTTTACGATAGTGTGAGAGCCACAGGCATGCAGTAGAAAGTGATATGATATCTGCTAATCAAATGTGAAAACTTGAAGCTAGAAAGAACTGTTATCATGCCAGATAATCAGAATTTGAAAATCCTTCAATCAACTATTAAAAATAGGCCACAATTAATAAATTCATATTAGTCATAATAAATTCAGAATGAAACATCAGGGACAGAATCAGGGCTCTCTAGTTCCTCACTCTTTGGTCTTAAACTTTATATCAAACAGAAACATTGACTGGTCTATTTAAAAAAAAAAAAAAAAAACTAGGCCGGATGCAGTGGCTCACACTTGTAATCCCAGCACTTTGGAAGGCCAAGGCAGGCGGATCACAAGGTCAGGAGTTTGAGACCATCCTGGCCAATATGGTGAAACCCCGTCACTACTAAAAATAACAAAAATTAGCCAGATGTGGTGGTACATGCCTGTAGTCCCAGCTACTCAGCATGCTGAGGCAGGAGAATTGCTTGAACCCAGGAGGCAGAGGTTGCAGTGAGCCAAGATCACACCACTGCACTTCAGCCTGGGCAACAGAGTGAGACTTTTTCTCAAATAAAAATAAAAAAATAAAGAATTTAATTATCTCAAACAAGTAATAAGTTGACAAAAATGTTATCTTGGAATTGTGCAGTACTTTGCAACATCAATTCTTTGAACACCTACATTAAAATTAAATGTTATCATCTATAATTTAAAGGATTTAACATTGCTTTCTCCACATACATATCCACATATAAACATTTCCACTGATCAGGGATGGCTACAACATACTGCTGAACCTTTATACATCCAAACTCCATGTGGAATAATGAATATGGGTTTCATGATCTCCACAGATGTTTTACCAAGAGGGACTAGACTAGCCATATGTGATTTACTGATTTTATGCATCTTTCAGCCAACTCCAGATTCCAGGACGTCTACTCAAGGGTATTCATAAGCCGGTAGTACTACCTGGAGGCTTTGGGTTTTAAACGAATGTCCACATTCTTAGCCATATGGAATGATTCTTTTTTTTTTTTTTTTTTTTGCTACTCTTTCTCAAAATTATTTAAAATAGTTATTCTTTCATCTTCTTCTAGATGAAGAAATAAATACAATTTTCTTAAAAACTATAATGAATAAAGGATGAATTGTTAACACCATGTGCTAATAACTTCTAGAGGCTTCACATTGGTTTCATATTAAACAATGATGTTTTAATAAATGACAACAGCAAACCTCCAATATGAGTAAAAGGCAGATTTAATGTACACAGAATCTGGACTCGCTCCACATAAAAATTTCTTAGGCATATATAATGTTTCTTTTGAAGAAGCCTTATACCCTTGCTGACTGCTTAGGGAGTTTCTTGTGTAATCATCTTTTGAATATTTATTGATGATTTTAGTCATCATGATCTGACTCAGTGAAACAAATCTTTAAGCTGATTAATTTACTAGGTTGAAAAAATTATTTTCTATCATGTATAAATAACCTTTTACAGCCAGATAGTGACCTTTTGCATTTGTTATTTTAAAATAGTACTGGGAAATATTACACATATCCAGATACTTTGACTATGATTATTTTGTATTTAAAATATTCATATCAATAAAAATGTTTAGTAAAGTAGCTATTACTTCATCCCACTATGTGCCTACTACCATATTACATGTTTAGTATATAGATATATAAAATTTATATTTATTTTAACAACTATTTGAGTACCCATAATGTTTTAATGATCTGCAGAAACAAGATATACCACATGAGATACAAAGATGAATAAAGCCTACTAAGAGACCACAACATAGGAAGCTAAATGTAGAAAATATTCATAACCTGAATTAGAATTTGCTAAATAGAGAATAACAAATGAGTCAGCATAGCAGAGTGCTGATGATCATGGTGTTTGAAGTCAGGCAACACTGGTTCTGAATCCCTGCTTTGTGATTTACTTAATTGTGTACTTTAAATCTCAGTCACATCATCAACTATTAAATGCATGAGTTTTAAGTGAGAAAATGTGTAAAAAAAATATGGCACTGGCCTGAAATATATTAAGGACTCAAGAGGTATCTGTTGTCATTAGATCCACATAATAGATAAAATACCATAGGTCGTCAAAAAAATTTTTTAATAAAGAGGAGGAGAGAGGGCAAGGAAAGGAAGAAAAGGTGAGGAAAGGAGAGAAAGAAAGAGGAAGAATCAGAGATCACATTCTCACATTTGGATAGGAAAGGAGAAGGAATGATTAAGGAAATCTTAGTGAAGTAATGGCATTTGAGATGTCTTTGAAGGATGCTTAAGATTTTGCAAAGTGGAGTTAGGAATGAAGGGTATTTTAGAAAGAGGACTTAATATTAGACCTCATATGGGTCAGTTGAAAGGAGTGTCCTCCAGTGTAGCTGAAGTGCATGGTGTTTGAAACTGAGAAATAAGATAGAAAAAGACATGTTTTCAGAAAACCTTAAATGCCAGCATGGTAAGCCTGTGCCTAATTCAACAGATTTTTTAATAAGGTAGTGAGAAATTTAGGCTGTGTCTTACACCGTAGATTAAGATGGCAGCATTACGCAGTGGGAAAGGAAGAACGTGAGGGTGAAACTTATCAAGTAGTCCCTTACAATTGCATTAAAAATAATGAGAAATTAATTAATAACACTTAAAGATGGCGGTAAACATGTAAAGGATTTAAAAGATATTGCAGATCCAGAACCTAAACTAGAAAACAGATAAGAGATATTGGAGCAAGTTATGTAGTGAAACATTAACTATGAAATTCCAAGACTGGAAAAATCTTAAATGCCGTCCACAAAACTAAAGAAATACAAAGAAAGATCCAGTTCGTGTTGATAGTAAGTTCAGTGAGTAATGAATTTGCAGTACCAATCTCTAATGACAATGCTCAATATGCAGCTAATAAATGTAGATCTTGAGTTTATGAGAACATTTCAGAATGGAGATATTGATTTGGATATCTAGTGCCCACCTACAAATAGACAACAGTGTAGTTGAAATTAGAACTTCAACACATGAAAAAGAAAATAGGGAAGACAGTATTGGACGTTTTCTAGCATCTTATCACTTGGGAGATACACAAAGAAAGGAGCTGTATAAAAATGTAAACTTTGTCTCAGTTTGAAATTCCATGATAATGAGTATACTGTAATGTAGAGATCAAATAGAAAAAAAAAAGGTAAAGAAGGGTAAACAAGATTATTAAAAGAAGAGCAGAAGATGCAATACCAGAGAGAATATGGAAAGATGGTTTTAAGTAAGAGTCAAACCTCCTTGAACATGGACCTTGAATTCAAACAAGATTCTCATTTCAACAGTTAAAAACAAAAGTAAAAATCTTGACAGCATGCTAATTTGACATTGCTACATTCTTTTGTTTTGTTTTATGAAGCAAAATGTTTTTTATTGTTGATGAAACATAGTCTGTGCTTCACATATTAAGCACACTTCCAATTAGTATGAAGAACAAAGCAATGTGTAACCACATGAAAGATCTTCAATGATGAATGAAGAAAATTCTAGTTCTTTAAAAGTAAAAGAGCATCTGACTTAACTATTGGATCAGCCTAATTAATTAACATAAATTGGAATTTTTAAATAATGTCATATACTCTTCAATACATGACAGGTGAGTATGCTATCAAAGCACTTTCTAAATGAAAATCTAAAGTCCACACACAGTGATATAAATGCATAACATTCACACTAGTATTCCCCTCATTATGAGCAATCCAAAGTTTTCTAGTATAGTGTATTGCCCTTTGTCACTATGGATTACCTTTGGTTCTTCAAGGTCCAAAAATGAGAAAAAGTAAGCCACAACAACTCAAACGGGTGGCATTTATTCTTTCTTTCCACAGAAATGCTGTTTTCAATTATCTAGTCGAAAACCTGTTGAATGCAGTGAATTAGGTCTTGTATTTCTAAGCTAGGCATGCATATTACCCATCTTTCAGAAGACAAACATCTAAGCTATAATTATCATAAAAAGCTTATCTATGAGAATTATGCTATCCAAAGTCTCCCAAGTTAATATAATGCAACATTGTATAAAAACAGGAAAGTGTTGAGTGATATTATTACATGAGAATGTTTTAAAATGAGCATACTCAGTAATTCAGTGACTATTTTTAGGACATAATAGGAAAAGCACTGCCATACCTTGGAACATTTGGTGAATTGAGCAATGTAGAGCACGTTGTGGCTATGATCGATGAAGAAATGTGTATCAACTGTGGTAAATGCTACATGACCTGTAATGATTCTGGCTACCAGGTAAGAATGCTGCTGGAATTAGAATGCTATGAGACATGTTTCTTCTGGTTTTTGTGGCAGAAAGCATCTTCTGTTGCTAAGTGTGAAATTTAAACCAGTGGTGCCAAATATTGCTCTTCTGAAACAGTACATCCTTCTGTCACCCTTGTAGCATGGTCTTTTTTTTTAAAGAGAAGTTGTAACTTTTACTAATTATGCCAGCATTAAATGCACAGAATTATTTTTATATCATTTCATTACCCACAACATTGGAGGGAGAAATCCAACTGAAAAGAGAAATGCACACAAAATTGTGAATCCTAGGAAAGCATTATGCTTTAATACAGAGGAAAGAGAAAAGAACTACCATTTACTGCCATTACGCTGAAAGGATGATTCCTTCTGCCAAAAGGGAGTTCTCTTCCATTCAGTATTGATTAGGCTTTTACTGCAGTCAGAAAGAAGCACTTTCCCACCTACTAGTTGTATAGGTTGGTCCTAGGAATTCCTCTGAAGCTGGAAAAGCCAAAGAGATGTATTTTCCCTCAGGAAGTGAGCCATAGCTACTTTTCAGCTCCTCAGCCCTCAGCAGAGAGTCTACCACAGGACAGGGGTGGGGGGAAAAGAAAAACTGGGCATTTGACTCTTTCCAGCGAGCAATTCTCTTGAAAACACATTCTGTGAATTTCTCTTTGACTTTGAATTTGCTTCTTCATTTACTTCCTATATATTTATAACCTGCTATTTTTTAAAGAGTTTAGCACAACTATGACTTTCAACTGGTTGAATTTTAGAAATGAATGAAAAAATGATCATAACAATAGTTTTACACGTAAGTTTCTTCTCAAAAGCCTGATTTATTGTGAAAGTAAGAGAATTCCTTATGATACAGAGTTTGGAGAAAGCAAATTTTAAAATTTTGGAAAACTACTAAACTATTAAAAATTTCTAAAAATTATACAGTATTATTTTTATTGTATTTTTCAAGCTGTAATAAAATATGATTAACTGAAAAAAAGATCTTTTTAAGAAATAATCAATGGAATGTTCTAAATTCATAATAAAATATCCCCGTTTTTAAAAAGAGAAGTTTATGTACCTTATTCAAACTAGGGGCATATCCCATACTGCTCATGGTGGGATTTTGCATATTCTTATGACAAACGTGTTTTAATTTTAAAAACTATTAATTTTTCTTCCTAATTTTACAGTTCTGCGCCAAATTTTTACTCAATTTATCACTTTTTTCTATCTAAAAGGTGTCTTAACAGTTATTTTTAAATACTAATCATATCACATTTCTTTCATGTCATCTTTCTAATTAACCAATCAGAGATAAATCAAGAAATCCTGTAACTATCATAGCATCAGCTCTCTAATATCTTAAATCTTAGAACTTATGGCTCCCATCTTGGAATTCTAGACTTTGTACAACTTCAGGAAAAATATTCTTAGTAATAAGAAAGAAAATCACAATTATGCATTTTAAAAGACCTAGAAAGTCCTTTGATTCTTCTGTCTCCGAAGATAAAAATAGAAAATCAAAATTTTTAAATGAATGTAAAGTTTTATATGTTTGCAGATTTTCAAAGTATATTTCTAAGCATTAGTATTAATTTTTATCAGTTACTTCATTGAGTTTCCATTTATATAAAAGGGTACATAAAGAAAAGAAATCGTTTTTATTCATCCAAACAGCAACTTGAAATGTTGTTTTACAGAACATAGCACCAATTTGTGTGGAGATATATTCTCATGACTTGCTATAGCTATAGATCTTGTTGAAATATGTTTATTTCCTTAAAGACCAGACTTTAAAAAAAAATTAAGGGCCAGGCGTGGTGGCTCAAGCCTGTAATCCCAGCACTGTGGGAGGCTGAGGCAGGCAGATCACGAGGTCAAGAAATCGAGACCATCCTGGCCAATATGGTGAAACCTCGTCTCTACTAAAAATACAAAAATTAGCCGGGTATGGTGGTACACGCCAGTAATCCCAGCTACTCGGAAGGCTGAGGCGGAAGAATCACTTGAACCTAGGAGGTGAAGGTTGCAGTGAGCCAAGATTGCGCCATTGCACTCCAGCCTGGTGACAGAGCAAGACTCCGTCTCCAAAAAAAAATTAAGAAACTGTCATGATTTACTCTCTGAAAATATTATTTTCATTTACATGTCCATAAAAGAGAGAAAAATATGGTTGCATGTAGCTTCATTTGGAGGAGGGAATTTTTTAAACAGCAAATATATATATGTATATACGTATATATATATTTGGATTATAACATTGGTATGAGACAGGAAAAAAATCAGAATCTTGAATTACCTGAAAATGTAAGATTTGCAGACCTGGCCTCAAGGGGTATTTTGGGGATGGGGAGACACTTAATGTCCCTTATAATTTCCTCAGCTCTGACTTAGTCACTTCAAATTAGTATACAGTCTGAGTAAAACTACTGTATTTATTTTGCAAGTGAGACTGCCAGGCAAGTTTCCTAAACCCCTCTGACACCGTGATCTACCCCTACATAGCTGCCCTGAAATCCCTCCTAGATAGAAATCCTGTAACTTCTGCTAGGTCTTATGTTTCATTTTCACTATTGAAATGTTTCTCTTTAATGGGCAAATAATCATCATATCTTCTTCAATCCTCAAAAAAATCTCAATTCTAAATTCACACTAGGTATTTTTAATTGCTTATTCTACATTGCTTCATGGAAAGAAAGAGGGAGGAAGGAGGGAGGCAGGCAGGCAAGAAGGAAGGAAGGGGGAAGGGAAGGAGGGAGAGAGGGAGGGAGGAAGGAAGGTGGGGAGGAAGGAAGGGAGGGAGGGAGGAAGGAAACAGAAGAAGACGGGGGAAGGAAAATTGTAAAATCTGTCAAAACCCTAAACAGTTTCAGAGAAAGAGGGAGGGAAGGGAAGGGGAGGAGAGGAGAGGGGAAGGGACGGGAGAGGAAGGGAGGGGAGGGGAGGAGGAATAGAGGAAGACAGGGGAAGAAAAATTGTAAAATTTCGGAAAAATCCTAGTTTCAGCACTGGCTGCCTGGCCCTTGTTCTCTGGGCTCAGTAATGGCCAGGACAGGACACCAGTTGTCCTGGCTCTCTATTCAGTGCTTTTTCCCCTTCATGGCGGACAGTGACTAGAGTCAGTTTGGAAATCTTCAAAACTCAAAGCTCGCTGTTAAGCTAATTTTTTTTCTACTGCTTTCTTCTAAAAACTACATGCATTATTTGAAATCCAAACAAATGTATTCATTGCCTGAGAATCTGACAGTAACACCTTTCTACTGTCAAGAACTAGGAGTGTGAGGAGGAAAAGGAGAATGTGTGAAAATCCCCCAAAATCCACAGGTAGAAAACGCCCCAACCTGGTGGAACTGGAAAGACCCGAGCTCTGCTCAGAACAAAGAAAACTGGAGAGTTACTAAGTTATGACATATTTTCCTCACACAATGAAGAAAAATACCCCTAAGGAATTTTAAACATTGTGTTTTTAATTTAAAAGGATTTCTTTTCTCTCTCCTTTTTTCCTCCTCTGTCAGCTCAACTGTTGCTATAGTTGCACCACAGAGCTGGACGTAGTTGTCTCAAAGTGCAGCTCCACTGCAGTGGAGAAAAATGTTCATGCTAAAATGGGGACATTCTTGACCTTTGTGGTCAGTGACATCAGTACCCTCTATTTCTGTTTGCAGGCTATACAGTTTGATCCCGAAACCCACCTGCCCACCATTGCTGACACTTGTACAGGCTGTACTCTGTGTCTCAGCGTCTGCCCTATTGTCGACTGCATCACAATGGTTTCCAGGACAACACCTTATGAACCAAAGAGAGGCTTACCTTTATCTGTGAATCCGGTGTGTTAAGGTGATTTGTGGAAACAGTTGCTGTGAACTTTCATGTTACCTACATATGCTGATCTTTTAAAATCATGATCCTTATGTTCAGCTCTTTCCAAATTAAAACAAATATATATTTTCTAAATAAAGTATGTAATTTCAAAATACATTTGTAAATGTAAAAAAATGTCTCATGTCAATGACCATTGAATTAATGGTCATAAAATGGAATAATTCTTTTCTGAGGATAGTAGTTAAATCCTGTGTGGCAGTTAATTGGATGTTCACCACCAGTTGTCTTACATGAAAAATTAACGTTTTTGTGGCAATTAGTGTGACAGTTTTCAAATTGCCCTATGCTGTGCTCCATATTTGATTTCTAATTGTAAGTGAAATTAAGCACTTTGAAACAAAGTACACCTTAGCATACAAGAAAATGTATCCAAGGAAACATTTTATCATTAAAAATTACCTTTAATTTTAATGCTGTTTCTAAGAAAATGTAATTAGCTCCATAAAGCACAAATGAAGAAAGTCAAAAAATTATTTTCTACAACAGGAAAAGAAAGCCTAACATTGGGTTTGTAGAACCTTATTAAGTAAAACCCTCTTTGCTGAAATTGCTTCTTTTTGGTGTTGGATACTGATAGTGAGAGTATTTACTAACTAAATGCCATTCACTGCTCATGCCTGAGATGGGATCCAAATTCATCCTCTTTTAACAACTATGTTTGTTCCTAACAAAATAAGATGATAGGATAGAGCCTGGTTAAAGCCACTCTTTTGCTGTGCACATACCTGCTCTGACAGGTTTTAATAGTTACCTTCATGATTATAGCAACTAATGTTTGAACAAAGCCCAAAGTATACAATCCTGAGTCATGTGCTTCATTATTCAAGAATGAAAAATATAGCATTGCTAATATATATTAAATACGCCAAATCAGTTTGACTACTTTCTATTTTAGTGTTTATGTTTAATTTTAAAAGTAATGAAATGAAAAAAGAAATATATTTTCTTATATCATTAGATAATATTTTTGTATTTCTCTATTTTCATAATCAGTAAATAGTTTAATATAAATTCATTTATCACCTCTTCATGGCATACTTCAATACCAATCTATAAGTAGTAACTCAGAAAGTAACAATCTATAGTTAATTTCTATGGCAAATTCAAGAGCTAGAAAAATAAAATGTTTGATTATGCACCTTTAGAAATGCATATTTATCACAAAACCTGTAATGATTGAATAATATCAAATAAAATATCATATGTATTTTAAACATGGTCTTTTGCTGACTCTTTTGTAAATGCAATTTCATATAAACCATTTAGATTTTGAAATAGGGCAGTTTTTGGTTAGTCCTATGAGAATTCCATCCAAATATAAAACCCATGGTAGTTTAAGTAAAATGAGGGTGATAACCATGTAGTTACTCAAATGTTTCACTTCCTGTCTTTCTTACCCAGCTTTACCTACTGAATTAGATTCTACTCTACCAAAAGGCATCTTTTACTGGGAACAGGCCAAGATTCTTGCCAATGGCTGCCTGGAAGTGCCAGTCTCACTATATGAAGTACACATGTCACTTAATATTACTCCTTGGATGTGATATTAATGAGTTATATAAACTGACTCTCTTTGCATTCTTGTCATGCAAAGAGAGTGGGGAATTCTTATCATGGTGGGGAATTTTAAGTTTTGGAGTTGGTAACACTTAGAAAACAGTTCCAGTAATCTAGAAAAGAAATTTGCCAGGACTACATGGATGCCATCATAATGTCTTATCCCCTACCTCAATCTGATGACAGTTTTTCACTCTGGGAGTTTAATAGCCTTCTGGGAATATTATGAAAGATATCCATGTATGTACACACCTGAGTCCTCTTCAAGATACCGAATGCCAAATGCCAGGCAGAAATTTCCTTAATAGAGATTAAAGAAAAAATCATGACCTTTGCATTGTTTTCTGAGAAAGAAAAGGCAAAATGCTTTAGCTGTTTTCTTTAACTGCTTTGGAGAACTACAAGTGACCAGGATTAGGCCATGGCAATTCATGATTTTCCACTAGTTTCTTCCTTACACACATTTCTTTCTGTTGTATTAGCTTTCTACTTCATACTAAGAAGTGTTTCTTTGTCTCTTTTGATCTTTGTTTGTTTAAAGTCTATTTTATGAGAGACGAGAATTGCAACTCCTGCTTTTTTTTGCTCTCCATTTGCTTGGTAAATCTTCCTCCATCCCTTTATTTTGAGCCTATGTGTATCCTTGCATGTGAGATGCATTTCCTGGATATAGCACACAGATGGGTTTTGGCTTTTTATCCAATTTGCCAGTCTGTGTCTTTTGACTGGGGCGTTTAGCCCATTTACATTTAGGGTTAATATTGTTATGTGTGAATTTGATCCTGCCATTTTGATGCTAGCCGGCTGTTTTGCCCGTTAGTTGATGCAGTTTCTTCATTGTGTTGATGCTCTTTACCATTTGGTATATTTTTGGAGTGGCTGGTACTAGTCGTTCCTTTCTATGTTTAGTGCCTCAAAAGTGGGTGAAGGATATGAAAAGACACTTTACAAAAGAAGACATGCATGAGGCCAACAAGCATATGAAAAAATGCTCATCATCACAGGTCATTAGAGAATGCAAATCAAAACTACATTGAGATACCATCTTACGCCAGTTAGAATGGCGATCATTAAAAAATCAGGAGACAACAGATGCTGGAGAGGATATGGAGAAATAGGAACACTTTTACACTGTTGGTGGGAGTGTAAATTAGTTCAACCATCGTGGAAGACAGTGTGGCGATTCCTCAAGGACCTAGAAATAGAAATTCCATTTGACCCAGCAATCCCATTACTGGGTATATATCCAAAGGATTATAAATTGTTCTACTATAAGGACACATGCACACATATGTTCATTGCAGCACTGTTTACAATGGCAAAGACCTGGAACCAACCCAAATGCCCATTGACGATGGACTGAATAGCGAAAATGTGGCACATACACACCATGGAATACTATGCAGCCATAAAAAATGATGAGTTCGCGTCCTTTGTAGGGACATGGATGAACCTGGAAACCAACATTCTCAGCAAACTGACGCAAGAACAGAAAATCAAACACCGCATGTTCTCACTCATAGGTGGGTGTTGAACAATGAGAACACATGGACACAGGGAGGGGAGCATCACACACTGGGGTCTGTTGGGGAGAAATAGGGGACGGACAGTGGGGGGTGGGGAGTTGGGGAGAGATAGCATGGGGAGAAATGCCAGATATAGGTGATGGGGAGGAAGGCAGCAAATCACACTGCCATGTGAGTACCTATGCAACAATCTTGCATGTTCTTCACACGTACCCCAAAACCTAAAATGCAATAAAAAAAAGAAAAAAGAAAAAAAAAAGAAGTGTTTCTTATCCATGTATTTTGTAGAAAACATAACTCAATTTTACATGTGTTGTTTACGGAGAGACTCAGAATGAGGAAGAATGAAAACCACATTATTCCCATCCAGCAAGACACCAGGAGCCATTGACTCTTACACACACATTCTCATGGCACCTTACCTCCAGACATGAGTGGGGACAAAGGACCAGACCAGAGAGTGTGGTTAGTGAGCACTTCCTAATGATTGTCTGAGAAGCTGCACTAAATGTTCTACGTGTATGATAATTAATTGTATGTGTCAGCCTGGCTGGGCCACAGTACCCAAACACTTGGTCAAGCATTATTCTCCATGTTTCTGTGAGGGTGTGTGTTTTGGGGTTAGATTTACATTTCAATTAGTGGACTCTGAGTGAAACAAATTGCCCTCCATAATGTGGGTGGGCCTCATCCAATCAGTGGAAGGCCTGGCTAGAACAAAGGCTGACCTCCCTCGAGCAGGAGGGAATTCTCCAGCAGATTGCCTTCAGCCTTTATCTACAACATTGACTCTTTCTGGTTGTATACCGGACTACCTTTGGACTTGAACTGTAGCTCTTTCCTGCAAGTCCAGCTTGCAGGCCTCCCCTTGCAGTCAAAGTTGGGACTCATCAAGTTTCCACAATTGTGTGTGTTCATTCATTTATTATTCTTAAAATAATAAACGAATTTTTTAACTAACTAAATAAAACATATTGGTTATGTTTCTCTGGCAGTCATGACTAATACAACATATATTATTACGTTTGAATGTTATAAGGATCACAGATAGGTACTTTTTTTTTATTTAAAAATGAAGATATAGATGCTTAAAGAGTGTAACTAACTTATTCCAGGTCATATAACTGATTCAGTGTGTTTGTAGGTGCCCGTGGTTCTGTCTCATATGCTACACATGCCTTCATCCTTTTGTTCAACCAGCTGTTTATTCATTCAACAAATATTTATGAAGCAACTATTATACAATGAACCAAGCACTGGACTAAGGACTGAGGGTATGAACTCGAATGATGAATGCTCCTTGTCTTAGTCTGTTAGGGCTGCGATAACAAATTACCATAAATTGTGTAGCTTAAAATTTTTTCACAGTTCCAGAGGTTGGGAATCCCAAGATCAAGGTGCCAGCAGATGTGAGGTCTGGCGAGGGCCTGCTTTACGGTACATAGGTTGCACCTTATGGCTGTGTCCTCACAAGGTAGTGAGGTGAACAGGCTCCCTTGGGCCTATTTATGAGGCCACTGATCTCATTAAGGAGGGTTCCACCCTCATGATCTAAACACCCCTCAAAAGCTCCACCTCTTAATACCTTGGAGATTCGAATTTCAACGTATGAATTTTGGGGAGACACAAACATTCAGACCATGGCACTCCCTAACTTCAAGGTGCTTACAATGTACAGGGGAAACAGTATGTAACATGTGGTGACTGCTAGGAAGGCAATCTTGAGAGCATGGACATCGAAGGCATACTCTCTTGACAAGGTGACAATTAATCCAAGTTTTGGGCTCATAAAGGACTTTCCTAAATAGGTAACAAGAGAAGGACACCTCAAGCAGTGAAAACAAGAGAGAACACAGAGGTGTGAAAAGTCTGGAATATTCAGAAAACCACACAAGGTTGACATTAGCCAGGATGAAAGGAACATGTGGTTGGAAGTAAGGCAGAGACAGAGAGACAGGTTTGGATCACACTAGAATCCCTCAAGGAATCAGAATCTTAAAAAGTGCCAAGCAATTCCTAGTTGATAGTGATTCAACTATGAACAAGACAAACATGGCTTCTGCCTTACTGGGCTTGCATCTTAGTGGATGATACACAAAGCAAGCAAATAAATAAACTGCAAACTATGGAAAGTGCTCTGGCAACAACAACGAGGCCTGAGATGGAGCTGAGGAAGGCACATATTCCTCCCAGTGTGGGCCGGTAGGTCCTGTTGGATGGGGAGGAACCAATCACATGAAGAATAGAGAGTGTGTTCCAGAGGTGAAACAGCAATTGAAACGGTCAAGGGATTGGAGAGCCTGAGTTACTTAAATAACTACAAAGGTAAATTGAGGTAGGATAGTAAAAGACAACAGCTAAAATCTATATGAACCATGACCCAGAAGCAATCTGCAAGATGTTCCTTGAGATGTCATCCCAGTCGCTCACTCTGTTGTTGTCACCTTTTCTGTACAGTGAATGCCAGCACACCTGTTGGACTTCTGAGTACCTGAGCACTTGCTGTATTTCAATATTTTTAACTTAATTCCAATATCAAAATAGTCATTTCCCTACTTTTTCTGTTCCATATCCACATCCAGTCACTTACCATGTCTAACAACTTTACCTCTAAATCATCTTTCAAGGCTTTCTCCAGTTTTCCATTGTACAAACTGCCATGATTCATTCTTCCATTATGTATTATCCAGCTCTTGTAAGAATATGTCAGTCTCACTCATGCAAGCACTATCCTAGATTGCTTGCCGACGTGAATATCCCATCATATTTCTCTATTGTTATAAAACCCTCAAGATGTCTCCATGTTTTAACAAATTAAAACGGAATTTAAGACCCACCTAGGAAGGCCTCCCACTACTATTCCAACTGTATGTGGCCTTCCTTACCCCCAAAGTTTGAGGAATCCATATCTGCCACTTGCTGAACTTGGATGCGTTAACTAGACTGCAAAGCCTCAATTTCCTCATCTATTAAATGGAAAAGATAATAGCCGTACACTTAATAAGTTAGATATAAGTAATGTTATTCATGAGCACAGGAATTTCAAATACAGTTTTAAAAGATATAAGGTTACTAAAATCTACATTTGCTAGACTCAAAGTCAGATGATCATCGTAGTAACTGATGATACGACTTCCTAGACTAACATTTGTCATGGCAATCTGGAAAAAAAGATATTCCATCATGCAATGGAAAGATCAATATTTTTATGTAATAGTAAGTTAACCAATTCTGTCAAAAATAAAAGATCCTAGTAATAAAGCATAACATATATAAGTCAAAATGTGAATGTAATTTAAATGAACATATTTGTTTATATATTAGTATATAAATATAAAATTATAAAAATATGAAATGATCTTATTTTACCTCCTTAATTCTGACTATTTCTATTTTATTTATTTATTTATTTAAGATAGAGTCTCGCTTTGTCACCCAGGCTGGAGTGCAGTGGTGCAATCTCGGCTCACTGCAACCTCTGCCTCCCGGGCTCAAGCAATTCTTCTGCCTCAGCATCCCAAGAAGCTGGGACTACAGGCACCTGCCACCATGCCCGGCTAGGCTATTTCTGTTTTTTAAAAAGAGAATTAAAAGACAAAGCAAATAAACGACTTACATAAATTGACATGTCTAATTGGAACTGTGTTTGGAAATGAAGCTAAGTTGATTTGATTTTCAGGCAATGCCCTCTGTCAGATAATCTTACTGAGTATTAGATATTTTGCTATAATATGGATATTTGGGGAAGCATTTTACACTTTTGCATGGTCTTAGGTTACCATGGGCTGGCAAAATCATGTAATAATATTTTCTGAAAGGTACTGTCCTTAGGAACGAGTATGTTACCTGGCAGAATCTGGTCAGCTTCTAGCCTACAAAGTTAATCCAATTAACAGGAAAGCCATTATTCTCTACCCAGAGCTGTAACGTTTTCCACTTACATACACGCACAATTCAGCAAACTGCCGGCCAGGTGAAAATTTGGACTCGACCCTTAATGGTTCTCGGAAGCTCCTGTAGTTCCTGTAGTGTATAGCTCTCCTTTTTATTAATTAATATGGTAGCATTAATTAATATGGTACATCTTTATTAATTAATATGGATTTCTGCTTAAATTTTTAAAATTGTGGGTGACATCTTTAAATTGGATAGTGCTATTTGCGTTGGAAACAAGCGTGGCTGACTGCCTTGTTGAGTATGTTAACCTTTCATTAGCTGATCCAGAACATTTATAAACTTCGGGTATTTCATTTACTATTCTTCTAGTATGCACTATAGACTTCTACATCATAAAAGAATCCAAGTCATTTTGTCACTGGCAAATAGTCTATAGTAGTGAGTCATATTGATTTATGAATCTGTGCAGTTATTTCTTTACAGAATTTATATTGTGCTTTTTCATGTGCTGTATTCTGCAAGCACCAAGAGCCTTCTGTCTGCTTGTCTTCCTGTGGCCCTGCCTTCTTTGTTCCACTTCTATTGATGCATTCAAGTTTATATGCTGCTGGCAGTTTTCAAAGATTTGCATTAATCAACACATGGGTCAAGACCTCCTCTCTCACTAGTAATTTTCCTTTATGTGTTTCTACTGAAAATGAGATCTACCTTCCTATTAATAGTGTTGGCTTATTCATCTTTCCTGCCTTCTGTGGTATCCATCTCTATGAAACCTAGGTATTTGGTCAATAATAAAGAAGCGAATATATTAATATATATGCATATACACATCCATGAGTGTGCATACATACATGTATGTTAAAATTTAAGATTAATGAAAAGGTTAAGTCTGCATATTTTTTATTGGAAGCATAAGAACCTGAGTGGAAGATAAGAACCTTTCAATTTGATGTATGTCTTCAGGCAAGAAACTCAAAGATGCTTATTTCTTCAATTTTAAAAGAGCAGCTTTTGAGTAAAATAGGAGGAAAGGGTTAGGGATTTGGGATAGGACTGTAGAAAACAAATCATGAATATTTTTACACTCCATTTCTGCTTTGCAACATTTTGGAGACCACATCTCGCTATTATTTCTTATAAGCTAGGATGTTTCAATGAGACTTCAACCAGCATATGTGGTTAGGGTGGGGGGGAACAGTAACACCTCATTTTCTCTTTTGAAACTACAAGCATGAATAATTTTTATCACACTCCAAAGTCTTGCCAACAGTTGTGGTCAATAATAATGCTTTCCATCACAATATAAATATGAGCTAACCCTTAAAACCTTTGAAAATTTCTTAAAAATATCTTGTCTTGATGTTGAACATGGAAGGAAATACAGAAATCCAAGGATCTAGCAAACCAAGAACACCATAGATAAAACATACATATTAAAGACAAAGGGAAAATATTAGACATATCCAAATTTTTCTTTCATCCTGACTTCTCTGAAATCCAAACCAATATGTATATATTTGAATAGAAATGTATATTTTATTCGAATACAATATACATTCGAATACAAACCGTAAACTCAATATGTCTAAAGTTTATCTCTTCCTAAGTTCATATCGTCTCTGCCTTCTACATGTATAACAGCTTTAGCCTTCTTTCGTTTGCTTAGGATTGATTGTTAAATTTGCAACGAATTCTTTCTTCTCTTTCCCTCCTACCTCTTCCTTTTCTTTCCTGCCCCATATCAGTCAGGATGTTTGATTTCAAGTGACAGAAAACCAACTCAAACTGGTTTAGGAAAAGAAAAAAGAATTTTATTGCCTCACATAACTTAAAAGCCCAGGAATAGAGTTCAATGAAGTTTTTACTGAATTCAGAGTTTCAAACAGTGGCATCATCAGAACTGTTTCCCTTCATCTCTCTGTTCTTCTTTATGTGGTTTTATTTTCAAGCCACATGTAACCCCTGGAGCTGAAAGTTCACATGATCTTTATTGTTCTGCATGGTAGGCAGAATAATGCTCCCCATCCCACCACCCCCAAAGTTGCCTGTATCCTAATCTCTGGAACCTGTGAATATATTAAATAACTTGGCAAGGGGGAATTCATATGATGAACTCCTAACCAACAAGGTGATGGTATTAGGAAGTGAGGCCTTAGATCATGAGAGCAGAGCCCTCGTGAATGGGATTAGTGCCCTTATAAAAGAGGCCCTAGGGAGCTTACTCACCCCTTCCACTGTGTGAGAACACAGCAAGAAGTTCCCATCTGTGAACCAGGAAATAGGCCCTCACCAGACCTAGAATCTGCAGACATCGTGACCTGGGACTTCTCAGCCTCCAGAACTGTGAGAAATACCTTTCTGCTGATTTTAAGCCATCCAGTCTATACTATTTTGCTGTAGTAGCCTGAATGGACCAAGACACGTTCTTTAAAGAGCATATTCACGATCATAAAGACCCACACGGAACTTGTCAAAGTTAAAATTTTAAGATGACTTATTTGGTGCAGCAACAGTAAAAAACAAACAAACCATATTTTGTGTATGACTGTCAGGTCAACTATTTTTACATTGATGTTTACAAATTAACACTCTTCATCACCATGCTTTAAATAGCAGAGATAGTTCTACATTCAACAAAGAGCAATTATTAAGGACTTTCCGGTGGCAAGGCTGCCCAAATTATCATGAAATTATTGGGCTATATGTATAAACATTTACCTTTTGGATCAATTTTATCAGCTGAAAAACTGTAGATTCTTTTGGTTGCACAGGAAAAAAACTCACTAAGATTATCTCGTATCCCAGGGTATGGTGCAGGGTATGGCAGCACAGAGTCTAATTAGGATGCTGTTACATCTGCTCAAGCAAGAAATTTTGAGTGCCTGGACTAATAAGGCAGCAGTAATAGGGTTAGGGAGGAGGGAACGGATTGAAGAAACATTTAGCAATAGAGTTTAGACTAACAATATTTATTTATTAAGAGCCTACTAGATACCAGCCACCGCATCAAGGGAAAATAATAGCAACGCAGTGTTCTGCACTTCTAATAAAATATTGAACATGCTACTAAGAGAGTATAGATAAAGCCATCCTTAAATTCATCTGGGAAGACAAAGGATGCTTCACAGAGGTTATACACCATGGGAACTGAATCTTCTGGAGTTGGTTCAGAATGCAGATTCTAGAATCAAATTCCCTGTGTTTGAATCTGGCTCTGCCTCTTAGCTGCATCGTCATGTGGAAGGCACTTAATAATCTAAACCTCACTTTTCTCAATGTAAACAGACGTAGAAAGAAAATTATTTATAATAATTCTATAAAGCAGTCTCCACTTGAGGTACTAATTTATAGTAATTTTTTTTTTTTTTTTTGAGACAGAGTTTCGCTCTTGTTGCCCAGGCTGGAGTGCAATGGCGCGATCTCGGCTCACTGCAACCTCCGCCTCCTGGGTTCAGGCAATTCTCCTGCCTCAGCCTCCTGAGTAGCTGCGATTACAGGCATGCGCTACCATGCCCAGCTAATTTTTTGTATTTTTAGTAGAGACGGGGTTTCACCATGTTGACCAGGATGGTCTCGATCTCTTCACCTCGTGATCCACCCATCTCGGCCTCCCAAAGTGCTGGGATTACAGGCGTGAGCCACCGCGCCCGGCCGTTTATAGTAATTTTATTAGCAGTACCACCTCAGGTACTATTCCAAATACTCAGCAGTCAATAATTCATTTAGTCACCACAATAATCTTATGAAGTAGATACTATTATTAGATGAGGAAGCTGAAGTATTGATATATTAAACAGATGTCACTTACCACACTGCTGGTGAATGGCAGAGCTAAGATCTGAACCCATGTAGTCCAGCTCCCGAATCCATGCTGTTGACCAATATGCCACTTTCCCATGGATAAACTGCTCAACATTGTCGAGAGAGCTTAAGGAGATAATGCATGTAAAGTGCTTGGCACAGTGCCTGCATGTAGAACTTGCTTGATTGATATTAGCTTAATTTTATACTCATAAAATTAAATATTAATAAATATTGGCTCTTCAGATTGGTGTGACTGTATGGTGGGATCTGCTAGTTAGACACTGTAAAGAGTATAAAGGAGGGAAAAGGCAGCTCTCCTGAAGCAGAAGCCCAAGACCTGCATTTCCAGTTTCTCTGGTTGTAGGCAATGGGATCACCTATGCTCATGTCAGGGCTCCATAGCATGAAATCTTTGAAATAAACAGGTAGGAAAGCATGGGCTTAATCATTATTATTGTATTAATACAATAATCATTTTCCAAGGTCCGGCAATGGGCCATGCCTTGGGCCAGGCTTCATGGGAAATACAAAACTAAAATAATGTCTTCAAAATAGATTAGTGGCTGAGAGCTGAGGTTCTGGAGACAGACTTTCCAGGTTGAATACTAACTCTGCCAATTAGCCACTTGAGACTGAGCAAGTCACCTTACCTCTCTGTGCCTCACTTCTCTTGTCAATAAATTGAAGAAGAATAAGCAGATCTCATGTGGCTGTGTGCAGACAGAGGGCAAGCCCTGTAGGACCAGGACAGGAGCACCATAAACGTGCCTGGTGCTCATTCCCAGCTCCCCACCCCATCCCACACTTGTGACCTCAACTGACCACTTTTCCTCAATACTAAAGCAATTGCCCAACAAAGTGCTTTTCAAACTTCTTTTTTCCCTTTTTGTGGCATACAATTTTTAAAAATAAATCATATCAAAATCAAATACACGAAATACCTCTATGTCTTAGCATGTGCTATTTCCTCATTCTCTATTGCTCTTAATCATGCCACACTTAGAGAAAACTTTTTTTTCTTCCAATACTATCTCAAGCAGCTGGGACCTCCTCTCTGAGGATATCCACAACTGCAAGAATTAATCATTCCCTCCCGGTAATATCTCTGCTCCTTGTGCATGTGCCTACTAGTGCATCGGGTTACAAGCAGTTGTCATATTCACCTCTGCATTCCCAGAGCCAGGTGCAGGGCCTGGCATGTAGCAGCCTAGGTACTCAGTAAATTGTCTTTTATGACAGCTTTATTGAGATGCGGTTCATGTAACAGCAATTTAAAGTGTACAATTCAATAGGTTTTAGTGCATTTACAGTTTTGCAACCATCACCAGAATGCATTTTTATGACATCAAAAAAAGAAACTCACTCAATTAGTAGTCACTCCCCATTCGTCTCTGCCCAACCCTAGGGAAACACTAATCTGCTTCTGATCTCTCTGGATTTGCCTTTTCTGGACATTTCATAAATAGAATCATGCAATCTAGTGTGGATATTACCCCTGTACTTTGTGACTGGCTTCTTTGGCTTAGCATACTATTTTCAAGGTTCATTCATATATTAGCATGTCTCAATACTTCATTTCTTTTTATGGCTGCGTAACATTCCATTTGATGGGTATGACATAGTTTATCTACCCATTCATCAGTTCATGGACATTTGGGTTGTCTCTACTTTTTGGCTATTATTAATAAAGCTGCTATGAACATTCATGTACAAATTTTGTTAAGGACATATGTTTTCATTTCTCTTGAATATATACCTAAAAGTGAAATTGCTGGGTCATGTGGTAACTCTTTTTAAACTTTTATGGAAGTGCCAGACTGTTTTCTAGGGAGCTACACCAACTTACACTTCCACCAACAGGGAACAAATGTTCTAATTTATCCGCATCCTTGCCAACACTTGTTATTATCTGTCCTTTGGATCATAGCTATCCTAATGACATGAGATGGCATCTCATTGTAGCTTTGGTTTGCATTTTACTGACAGCTTATGATGCTAAACATCTTTCCATGTGTTCATTGACTTTTCCTGTTCTTTCTTTGGACAAATATCTACTCTTATTGTCTGCTTATTTTAATTGGATTGTTTGTCTTATTATTGAGTTGTAAGAGTTCTTTGTACATTCTATACACAAGTCCTTTATCAACCATATGATTTGCAAAAATGTTTCACATTCTGTGGGTTGCCTTTTCACTTTCTTGATAGTGGCCCTTGAAGCACAGAGGTTTTAATTTGATGATGCCCTCTTTATCTATTTTATAAAATTGTGTTACTTTTACTTTTGGTATAATTTATCTACATAGCTATTAGCTAATGAGAGGTCACAAAATTTACACCAAGGCTTTTTTCTGTTTATATATTTACCTTTACGTTCATGTTTCTGATCCATTTGAGTTAATTTTTAGATGGTGAGTAGGAGTCCAACTTCATTCATTTTGCGTATAGATTTCCAGATGTACCAGCCCATTTGATGAAAAGACCAATCTTTCCTTCATAAGAAAATTATGAATTAAACTGCATACTACCCCGCTTCTGCCTTCAGGGAATGCATAGTACTCTGAGGGAGACTGCTGATAACATGAGAAAGTGGCAATGCAACGAACAGTGTGTGAGCCCAAAAGAATGCAAGAGCTGGCTAGGAACGTCTTGTTCAGGTTTCCAAACTGAGCCCTGATATTGAACATAGAGTTACTACAATGATTCTCTCTTCCTATGATATGTAATTAAAATGACACCTGCATAATGCCTCTAGTATCTCCACTCATATGCAATTCTCAACAATTAATAGACACCAAGAACAAAAGCATGGAGGAAGATGAAGTTTCTTCCATTTAAAAAGAAGAAAATCTTAAGTATTATTGAAAATGAAAATAGGAAACTGAGGTAGGTCTCTCTTGAAACACAAGTCGCATTATCTTTTATGATATCGTCTTGGCCATAGTTAAATTGTTTTTTAGCTTAAAATAAAAAGCCACCACATTGCCCTTTTTTACTCTTCTATCTTGTTTTCCATTCTGAATCTGGGTGCCTGGCTTCTCTGCAGATTTTGCTGAAATCGCCATACTCAACTAGCAAGAAGGGCCTGTGCTACCTACCTTCAGATGCCAAGGCTGTAAGGAAGGATTAAGAATGAGCAGAGCTTTTCAATCACAACATCTTATTTCAGCATCTGAGCTGAGCTTTGAGTTTGGTATGCCTAAGATGATAAAGAAAATACTGACATGAAATGACATTATTCATCAAAAATTTGCCATTTATCTATAAATTACAATGTAGTAACAAGATACCCCGGAATCATGTTCTTTCTTTTAATTTGACAATATGTATATGTACATGCACAAAATCATATTGTATTCTGTAATTATGTTTTTCCAGCAACGAAAACAATCAACATAATAATTCTTATTCATTGAATAACATGGAGGTTTATAAGTTCTCTAAAATTTTTCTCGTAAAGGTCTGAAATCTTTTTTTGTTGCATAAAGGAAAGTACTGGGGTTATCATTTGCTTTAATGTGGAGCACCACTTTGCTGATGACCTGTGGAAGGCGTTTTCCCTGCCAGCATCTGGCTACCTGGCAGACTCCATAGGCGGCTGGGAAAGAAACTTCAGAGCTGCTTCTGGGTCTTCCACATAATTAGCCTGTTTATAGGCCATCTGGGTTGCTTTGATTTCACCATCGCCATTTCTCTTTTCTGAAGATTTTCTGTGTGTCTCTTCCTTTGGGACTAAAATCATTAATAAGTCCTTCCTTAGTCAGGGACACCAGCTTCTTTAATGTGTCTGGCAACTCTCTGCCCCCCTGGATCCATCTCATTATGAAGCATCCTACAGACCAAGGGAGGGTGGTGTTTATGTTTGATTATGCTATCATCAAATTAACAGGCCTCATTAGAAGGAAATTACAGATTTGGGGCTCCCTAATACAATAGATTCTTAGAAAACCTCTTCCAAAGTATAACAAAGCATAAAAAGAACTATTGCAAGAAGAGCTGGATTTTAGTGAGGGCTGCTCAGATGGATAGAGACGCTGAACTAGTGGTGCTGTGCTAATCAAACAATGTCAGTATGAATTTAAGCTAATTTGAATATCATGCTAGTCCTCCTTCTTAGAAACACTCCTTTCTCCTCTTCAGTTATCAAATCTTGCTTATCCTTAAAATCCATATCAAATCTTACCCAAAGTATGCAAATTAGCTGCAAATGAGGCCATAGAAAGGATTTTTGCTTATATCAGATGACACTAAACTTGTTTTGATACATGTTAAAATCAAGATATTTCACATCACAATCTTGATGGTGACCACACCATGGCCCCTAGTTTTTGTAAATGAATTTTTACTGGAACACAGTCAGACCCATCCAGTAATCACGTGGTCAATGGCTGCTTCCATGGGTAACAGAGTTGCAGAGCTTAGTTGCAACAGAGACAGAATGGCCTAAAAATAATAAATATTTGCTATCTGTCACATTACAAGGAAACATTTGCCAACCCCTGAGGTAGACCAGAAGCAACTGTCCCTTTAAGTAGGATGTTAGCTCTCCAGGTTGACAGACCATCCCACCACCTGCAATAAGCCTAAGTCCCATCTCCAGTTGACTGCCTGTCCCCTGTAGACCTGGAAGTGTCTTCTCTGTTTACAGTTTTTAGAGCTTAACATGTCAGTTCATGCTTTTCTTTCTCTCTCCTTTAACCAAGTTACACCCAGATTCTCCCCACTGTCAATCAAAACAGCCACATTTACCTGCCCTGGTTTTGTTGCTGAAATGTTTTGTCCCTATGCAAAGTTTGCTAGTTTTGTCTCTCCAGGGCAGGAACATTTCTTTACTTCTTCTGCATGTCCCTAAGGCCAGGTACAATGTGGATAAAACAGTAGATACTTAGTCAACATTTTTTATTTGACTTATTGTTGTCAACCTGATGGGCTCTAACCTCAGAAATGAAGAAAGAGTGCTAAAATAGATGTTTTGCTTCAGAAAGAAAAACTCTAGGGGAAAGATGCACATTTCTCCTCCTCTAATGAGAGGAGTAACCTGCAGTCGGCTTCATCTGACCACCTATCTACCCTCTGGAAGCAAAGGCAGGGTGCCTCAGGAGAAACCATGTCTGCCTGCAAGAAGTCCTATCTGGGTGGCAGCCTCAGCCTCTCAGTTATGAGGGCATGTTAGCAAACACACCATGACTAGCTCCATGCCTTGCGGCAAACTCTGACTACCTCAATTCACAAACACAGTTATATAAAACAGAACATGCAGTAAGAACTAGAACAACCGAGAAGACTGGACTCTTACATCTTCTGACTAGTGGATTTTTTTCCTCTAGGTAGGGAAAACATAGGAATAAAGCAAGGGAAATTGGTTAGACGGTTGGAATGTTTGCTGACATCAGTTTCAAAGAGTCCAGAGGACTGGGGCTGGCAAGTCACCTCCCACGACCAAGGTTCCCCTCCTCCATGGTACTTTAACAATCAGTCTTTGAAATTATTTCTGGAATTTCATTACTAAACAAAGGCCCTTCCAGTGTAATATTTCTTCTGTAACACGTGTCATTGTTAGCATCGCTGCCTTGCTCAGGCCTGGGAAACTTCTATCTCTTTACCGTGACCTTATATCTCTGTTATGACTAGTAAATACTGATCTTCAAACCTAAATCTCAGAGGTATTTTATTTTCAACATCAGCAGAAAGAAAAGGCAGAGAATCACCCCAGAGCTGTCCCAAGTGCTAGCTGCATGACTGAAGCAGAATCAGCACACTAGGGCAGCCAAACTGAACACTAAACTGAAAACCTGAAGGAGAGAAGAAACCAAATCTCTGACATGCAAAGGCCTAATGGAACCAGAAATTCTAGGCCTACGACCTCATAGTCTAACTTCACTGGGGAGAATATCCTTCAGTTTGAATTCTGATCATCCGAAAAGTCTCTAAATTTTGGCCCCTAGCTTCAAAAAGTAGGAAGGGACTGCTTTCTCTAATGTAAAAAAAAAAAAAAAAAACAAAAAAAAACAAAAAAAAAACTGTTTGTCATGGCCATTTGCCTTAATTCAGTGGCCTTCCTTTTCTCTGGGAGCACATCAGGGCTCTGTGTGGAGGTGAAGAATTATACAGGATTTTCTGCTCCTTATTTTAGCTAAATCCAGGATCTTGTCTCACGACCAGGAAGAATTAGGCACATGGACACATTGAAGGGTGAGGAAGGTAGAATTTATTAAGTAAAAGGGGAGCTCTTAGCAAAGAGAGGTGTCCTGCCAGCAGGCTTCTACCTTACAGCGGAGTACTAGGACTTTCACACAGGAGCTGAAAGACTAGGATCCTCCCCAGCATAAGGCATGAATTCCTGGTGGCTCTACCCTGTTCCCCCAGTACACATGCAGGCATGCCCAGGCAAGCCATAAGTGGTATAGGAAAAGGTAACATTCAATTGGTTAAAAGGCATCATTCAGAAAGAATCAGTCAGGAAAGGGCAGGCACACAGTTCTTCTTCTGGGTCACAGGTTTCATCCAGTCTTTCAGCCTTCAGACTGTTTTAGGCTTGAAGGTGGGGCTTCACTGGGGACCCTTCCCTGTCTGCTTAGGCAACTGTCTGCCTTTTGTTTCTATCAGGGACAGCCTCTCAATGAGCAGGCATTCAGAGATGGAGGCTGGAGGAGGAAATGATGGTGACACTGGGTCTGCTCACATTATAAACCAAAGTAAATCAGCAAATCTGTCAGTAGGTATAGTTCTTAATTCCTACTTGCAAAGCTTGGGGCCACATGTGTTTCCAACTTCAGAATTTTTCCCATTTTAGGGAAAAAAATGCATATACTTTATGTTATATATACCCCCAGTGGGGTCTAGGGCAACACTCCATAGGCAGAGTCATTAATGCTTCTGAATCAATGCATGTAATATCACTCTAAGGTTAATAAAGACTCTATGATAGACACGTCTGTTCAGATTTTGCCCCCAAATGAGTGCTGGTCAAGTTAGTTTTAATAACAGATGACTTCCCCCTACCCCCAAAAAGACTCTTTGTTTTTGGAGTTCATTCGATTTCAGAATTGTGGAAAAGAGATCATTGACCTGTACTGCCAAATAAATCCATAATTGATTACCATCCACTTTGGCTCATCTTCAGTGTTATCTCAGCCCAGTGGGAAACACTGTTGTGCCTCAGGACCTTGGCTCAGGCACAGTTTCCATGGCACTTGTTGCCCCCAGGCGGCAGGCCCAGAAGACTTAGACTATTTTCCTCTACTCATTGAGATTCGATGTTCTCTAATGTTTGAAGATGTTTTTTCCCCAAAGGGAAATGCTACCTTTTGATTATCATCAGTTATGAACAGTTAGCATTGTCGATTTTATAAACTTTACTGCCAAACATTGTGGGGCACCAGAGATGAGCTGGTGAGGTATCAATAATAGTAATAATAGTAAAAGTGGAAAATAATAGCAGTAACAATGGTACTAATAGTAATAATAATTATTAATACTTTTTCTCCCATTATGTGTCTTCCATTGTCCTAACCGCTTTATTTACATGATTTCATGGAACTGCAAAATAAGTCAATGACATAGATGCTAGGATTATTTCAGTTTTACAGATAAGGAGGTACTGATAGTTAATTTACAAATTTACAGACTTACAAACTTAAACAAAATCCTGACTTTATTGGTGAGATGGTAATGTTACAGTTGGGTTAGACTTTGGTCTCAGCTTATTGGTTTTTAATTATTGAAGGTAGAATTCTACATCACTCCTTCCCTTCAAGAACTCTCTTCAATCATTATAGTTTTAGGGGAAACTATAGCCGAACAATAGAAGTCACCTTTCCCCAAGTGGTTGGTTGACTTATTCCAGCAATTTCTAAACATATGAAAAACATTTCTCTCCCTTTCAGAGATCTCTTATATAATATAGATCTAAAATAGACAGAGTTCACTGGTGTCTCCACAGACTTTCTACCACTGTTCCCATCAACTAGTGTATGAAATGAGAAAGTGTAAGAAATGTCTTGTTGCTTTAAGGAACTTTACAATCAATTGTCTTGTAAAAAAAATCAAGCCAGTGATGATGAGCTAGCCAGCAAGGTGTAGTAAATGTAATAGGGCAACTTCTTGATCAGATTAAGAGATGATCCTAGTTCACTTTAACATAAGTTAACAAAGAGTTAAGAACTGACCAATAATTAGACAACTGTCTTGTGTTTCCTAGAAACATGTTTCTGTCTAAAAAAGCTAAATATTATAATATGAGAATTTTTGTTTGTACTCAAAAAGTATTTTTTCCCTGCTTTAAAGTCATTACCCATTGTGTTAAGGTATATATTTCCACCTATAGGTAATGATGTATCCTCAAAACAGAAGATAGAAGTAAAATTCAGAATGAAACTAACATTTGCAAAAATTCTCACCCTGTGGAATGCTACCATAAAATTAAAATAAATGTGCTTTAATCTCCAGTCATAAATGCTTAACACCCCAAAATCCTGCCCCATCAAATATTAGCTTATAAAAAAATACACTCCACTACTAAAAAGGTAGTCAATGTTCAATTTAACCAGTTTCCCTGCCCCCAATTTATTCTATTTACACACAAATAGCTAGGTAACTAGAATTCATCTGCTGAAAGAACAATTATTTTCTTTATTCACAGGTCTTGAGACTTCTTGCAATCACCATTTCTATTTGCCCTTATTAGAAAATGGTTCAAACAACGTATCCAAAGTTGACAATATCAAACACAGTTACCAAACACAGTGACCAACAAAAATATAGCCAACATTTGAGGGTTGATGTTTCATAGGAAATTATTTAATAGTATCATGAGATTGGAGTCGAAGAATGAAATCATTCAATTTGATTATGTGGATGACACTGTTGTCCTGATTCTAGTGATCAAGTAAAACAAATGCAACATCTATGTAAAGAATGATCGTAGTCATGTTAATAATTAAGATAATCTTAAGTTGAGATCTAATCCTACCACTTCTAATAAAAACGAAAAGGTTACCATGCCAGACAGATGACTCGGACTCTACTTTTATTTACAGATGAACCCACCTAGAAAAAAGTAATGATACAGTTTTCATCTTCCAGAGCCCTCCCTATACCTCACCTTTTAAAATTCATCAGCTCTTCAGAGGCCTCAGAATAACAGCCCACTTCATTTGGCCATTTCAGGCAAAACCCTGTGTACACACTATTTGAATTGTTCATCATGAAGCCTAATTTTACAAAAAAGAAAAAAGTTATTGTCAAATAAATAGCTAATATGCCTGCAAAAAAATAGTGCTAAGAAATATAAGACTCAATTGCAATCTCTCCATTTCATTCATTGACACATTTTTCAAGTAGCTAGTAAGTGCTAGGCATTATAATAGGCACACACAATAGAGAGATTATCCAATGTAAATCACTTATTTGCAAGATCTGTGATTCACATACAATTTGCATTCCCAGTACCCAGCACATTCCTGGCACATAGTAGGTTCTCAATAAATATTTGTTAAATGAATTTGATCAAATTATATTGTACACTAGGAGTTTCAGATACTGAGATAGTCACCAGAATACAAAGATGAAAAAAGACACATAAGAAGATCAACAAGAGTTGATGACACTCCATGAGTAGTGTCACTTAATGATATATATATGGATAGCTATAGATACAATTATATATGATATGTTATTCACATATCACATATAATATCTTTTGAATTATAAAAGCAATACACGTATATTATGGAAAGGTAGGAGAAAAATAGAAAATTTTAAATGAACTATAATTATACCGCCTAGAGGTAATCACTTTGATTACCCAGAAGTATGTACCATGTGTATATCTTTCCAGGTTATTTTCTGTATTTCAAAGGGGTGTGTGTGTCTATGTTTTACTTTTTACAGAAATGTAATTACATAAAACCTTCTTATTTTAAAAAAATTAAGAAAGTAAAGAGGAAGCCAAAGATAAGGAGAAAATATTACACAGTATTGAGTAATTCAAATATAAAACAGAGAACTTATTTTCAGAAAAAAAAATTCTAAAACCTTACAACTCCAGGAAAAGGAAAATTAACAGTGGTCAAGGTTTGAACAGACAGTCACTAAAAGAAAATATTAAATCACTCAATTACTTTGAAAAGTAATTTGACAGTATCCTGTAAAGTAAACATATACTTACCAATTGTTATAGGCTGAATGTTGTGTCTTTCCAAAATTTGTATGTTAAAATTATAACCCCACAATGAGATAGAATTAGGAGGTGAGGCTTCTGAGAGGTGATTTGCTGATGAAGGTCGAGCCTTTGTATTAGTCCTTTCTCATGCTGCTATGAAGAAATACCGGAGACTGAGTTATTTAGAAAGGAAAGAGGTTTAATTGACTCACAGTTCCGCATGGTTGAGGAAGCCTCAGGAAGCTTACAGTCATGGTGAAAGGGGAAGCAAACATATCCTTCTTCACATGGTGGAAGCAAGGAGAATTGCTGAGCTAAAGGGGGAAAATCCCTTATAAAACCATCAGATCTTTTAAGAACTCACTCACTATCACAAGAACAACATGGCAGTAGCTGCCCCCGTGATTCAATTACCTCCCATCAATTACCTCCCATCAAGTCTCTCCCATTGTGACCAGGTGACAGGAGCAGGGCTGCGGGGGTGTTTCAAAGATGCTCACTGTTCCCCTATCAGATGTGTTTTCCCTGGTCCTTGGGCCTCACTCACCCAAGAATGGGGAGAAGGCCCTGGTGGCACGGTGAGCTTGTTCAAGTAAGTACTGGACCCAGAGAGTTTTGCAGAAAAGAAATTTATTAGGCACAGAGAGAGAAAGAGAAATAGAGAGAGAGAGAGAGAGAGAGAGAGAGAGAGAGAGAGAGAGAAAGCAAGCTCCCATGCTGTCGTGGGAGGGGATCCAGAGATGGAGTCTGTATAGGTAAGGGAGTGGTAGGATTTTAACTCCAGAGTTATTCCCACCCCATTCAAGTTTTTGTCCAGTGAGAGGAACTTTTCAAGACTTCCTCTGGAGTGACTGATATTTGACTCTGATGCTGGATTGGCTGCCTGGCTCACAATAGAGCCCCTCCTTCCAAGGCTTTTGGCGGGCTTTCTAAACAAAGGAAGCTCACCTGGGCTGTCTACCTTTCCCACATGAAAGAAAGTTAGACAAAGAACTCTAGGCTCCTGGATGGGGAGATGGATGGAGGCATGGTGCTGGGAAGTTCTTGCCTTTGAAACCATGCCCCTTGTGAACCCAGGAAGAGAAGTTAACACAGTCCCTCATCATGACATGGGGATTATGGGAACTATGATTCAAGATGAGATTTGGGTGGAAATGCAGCCAAACCATATCATTCCTGTCCTGGCACTTCTCAAATCCCATGTCCTCACATTTCAAAACACAAGCATGCCTTTCCAACAGTCCCCCAAAGGCTTAACTCATTCCAGAATTAACCCAAAAGTCCAAGTACAAAGTCATATCTGAGACAAGGCAAGTCCCTTCCAACTATAAGCCTGTAAAATCAAAAGCAAGTTAGTTATTTCCTAGATACAATGGAGGTATAGGCATTGAGTAAATACACTCATTCCAAGTGGGATAAATTGGCCAAAACAAAGGGGCTACAGTACCCACTCAAGTTCAAAATCCAGTGGGGCAGTCAAATCTTAAAGCTCTGAAATGATCTCCTTTGACTCCACATCTCACATTCAGGTCATGCTGATGCAAAAGGTGGGCTCCCACAACCTTGGGCAGCTCTGCATCTACGGCCTTGCAGGGAACAGCCCCCCTCCCAGCTGCCTTCACAAGCTGGCATTGAGTATGTACTTTCCAGGTGCACAGTGCAAGCTGTCAGTGAATCTACCATTCTGGGGTCAGGAATACAGTGACCCTCATCTCACTGCTCCACTAGGCAGTGCCCCAGAGGGGATTCTATGTGGGGGCTCCCACCCCACATTTCCCTTCCAATCTGCCCTAGCAAAGGTTCTCCATGAGGGCTCCACCCCTGCAAAACACTTCTGCCTGGACATCAAGGTGTTTCCCTGCATCCTCTGAAATCTAGGCAAAGTTTCCCAAACCTCAATTCTTGACTTCTGTGCATGCAGGCTCAACACCACATGGAAGCTGCCAAAGTTTGGGGTTTGCATCCTCTGAAACCATGGCCTGAGCTGTACTTTGGCCCCTTTTAGCCATGGCTGGAGGAGCTGGGATGCAGGGCACCAAGTCCCAAGGCTGAACACAGCAGGGGGGCCTTGGACCTGGACCACAAAACCATTTTTTTCTCCTAGGCTTCCAGGCCTGTGATGGGAGGGGCTGCCATGAAGACCTCTGACATGCCCTATTTTCCCCATTGTCTTAGTGATTACCATTTAGCTCCCTGTTACCTATGCGAATTTCTGCTGCTAGCTTGAATTTCTTTCCAGAAAATGGGTTTTTCTTTTATACTGCATCATCAGGCTGCAAGTTTTCCAAATTTTTATACTCTGATTCCTTTTGACCATTTTGCCACTTAGAAATTTTTTCCACCAGATACCCTAAATTGTCTCTCTTGAGTTCAAAGTTCCACAAATCTCTAGGGGAGGGGCTAAATGCTGCCAGTCTTTTTGCATGGCAAGAGTGATCTTTACTCCTGTTCCCAACAAGTTCCTCATCTCCAACTGAGAGCACCTCAACCTGGACTTTGTTGTCCATATCACTATAAGAATTTTGGTCAAAGCCATTCAACAAGTGCCTAGGAAGTTCCAGACTTTCCCAGATCTTCTTGTCTTCCAAGCCCCCTAAACTGTTCCAACCTCTGCTCATTACTGAGTTCCAAAGTCACTTCCAGATTTTGGAGTATGTTTACAGCAGCACCCCATACTGCAGTACCAGTTTACTGTATTAGCTCATTCTCATGCTGCTATGAAAAAGCACCCTAGATTGGGTAATTTAAAAGGAAAGAGGTTTAATTGACCCACAATTGCACAGGGCTAGGGAGGCCTCAGGAAACTTACAATCATGGTGGAAGAGGAAGCAAACACACACCTCTTCACGTGGCAGCAACAAGGAGAAGTGCTGCTCAAAAGGGGAAAATCTCCTTATAAAACCATCAGATCTCATGAGAAGTCACTCACTGTCATGAGAACAGCATGGAGGTAACCACCCCATGATTCAATTACCTCCCTTCAGGTCCCTCTTACAACTTGTGGGGATTGTGAGAACTACAATTCAAGATGAGATTTGGGTGGGTACACAGCCAAACCATATCAGCCTTCATGAATGGGATTTATGCTCTTATAAAAGAGACCCCACAAAGACTCCTTTGCCCCTTGCCAGAGCAAGGAGATGGCCCTACAAACTGAAAAGAGTGCTCTCACCAGATACCAAATCTATAAGTCTCTTGATCTAGGACTTCCCAGCTTCCAGGACTGTGAAAAGTAAATGTTGGGTTTTTAAAGCTATTCGGTCTATAGTATTTTTGTTATAGCAGCCCAAATGGACTAAGACACCAATCAACCGAGCCATCCCACTCTTAGATATTTATCCAGGAGAAATGAAAACAAAAGTCTATGCAAAGATTTATACTTGAATGTTTATGGAAGCTTTATTTGTGGTAGGCAAAAACTGGAAAAGACCCAAGCATCCATCAACACTTGAATAGATATGTTTCTGAATGTACAAATTGAATGCTATTCACCAATAAAAGTAAAGAATTACTGGTAAACAGGACAGCATGGGTGAATCTCAAAGTCGTTATGTTGAAAGAAAAAATTCAGACACACGCACACAAAACATGCTCCATGGTTCCATCCATATAAAATACAGAAAAAGAGTCTGATCTATAGTGACAGAAGCCAAATCAGTGGTTTCCTGGGGCCAGGGATGAACATGAGGGATAACTAGAAGGGAATAACAGAACCTTTCAATAATGAAAATATCCTATATATTGATTGTGATTGTGGTTACATGGTAGTAAACACTTTTTTAAAAGCCATCAAAGTACTTTTAAAATGTGAATATTTTACAGTATGTAAACTATACAACAATAAAGTTAATTTTTAAAAATGGAATCACCTTGAATATACTGATTTTAACCTAATAATAACCAAAAAAGAGAGCAACAAATAATTTTTTATATCACTACATGTGTATCTCTAGCATGGCATGTAATAGTTTGATATTATGGCTGTGCTACAATTTATTTAACTGTGGAACATTTAAATTTTGACCTTTTACAAAACTATTATATATAAAGCACTATATTGCTCACTCTTAAAAATATGAGTTAAATTTACAACTACAGATTGGAAATCATTACATGGAAAAGCAAAAAGGGACATTTAAAGTAAAGGACACACAGCTATAAAATGATACAGAAATTGTGAACATAATGTCCATTCAGAAAACTTCAGAAGATCTTTTTGACTGGAGAGCAAGTGGGGCATCAGGAGGAGGTGAGGGTGAATTTGCTACGGTTCACATGAAGCCTCTTCTAAGCCATGCTAAGAACTTTGGATTTTTCTCAGACAGAAAAGGGAGGAAATCTAAAAGATGTTTTTAAGAGAAGAGACATAATTTTATTTATGTTTTAGAAAGATTACTTTGACATTTGGGTGGAGAAAGGATTGGAGGCCTGTTTGATCACAGTAATCCAGGAGAGAAACTGAGTACCTGAGCCAAGAATATGGACTAGAGTAAGGAGGACAGTTCTCATAGAGACCTATGCAGAAGGGAGATGAGGAAGACAGAGAAATCTAGTGATTCCCAGGGACAAAAAGAAGGGAAGGAAGAGGTTTATCAATGAAGTTGAAATATTACATGAGTCTTTGTCAGAGCCCAAAATTCATCTACAACTGGAGGTAGATTACTGGTATAATACATTTAGCAAATGGCAGTGGACCTATAAACAACATTAATAGGCCTATAGAAAAAACTCTACCACTAATATTGCTATGTTCTAGTGAGTTTTTAAAATTGAATCATTTTTGCTGTTGTGTTGCTGTTGGTAGTAGCAGTGATGTTGTTATCTCAAATATAATACATTCCTACTGACTAGCTAGATAATAATGCATTTGATAATTACCTTGATATCCTATTCAAACATATTCTATTTTTCAGGATTTCACTCAGAGTAGGTTTTTATTTTGAAGGAGCATATATTTACTTTTCAGATCCCCTCTTAACATTGGACATAGGTAAACTTCTTTTATAAGGTTCATAATGTGCAAACATATATTCCTTTTTATTCTACTGGTCTATTTATTGGATTAACTAGAAGGATTTGATGTGAAAGCTTAGGATGATATTGAAAACACATCACTTCTATTGTAGCTAAGAAAATCAGCTTTAGAATTAGAGACCTTGTATTGGGCATTATGTGTAGACCTTTAGCTTTTTATCACAGCTGTTCTTTGTTGCCATGACAACAGAATTAACCATTTCATTAATATCAGTGAGAAAAGACACATATTTATGTGTATCTGAGTTAGACTGTAGTCCCTGTTCAGATTTCAAGACCTTTGGCATGCTCATGGGCTTGTTTATATTCCCTAATATTTTACTTAATGTTTCTACAGGATTTTCAAAGTAAAGCTTTATATTTTTAAAATTAAATTTCTATTGGCTGCATTGGTTTGGCTGCTTTTAAGTGTCCCCTGAGCAGCGAAATGAGCTTCAGAATCTGAAGCTAGTGAAAGCAATAGGAAAGAAAATTTAGTACAAAAGAAAACAGTTACCTGTTATAAGAAAAGTCAGTTGTTTGTTTTTTCCTTCTTTAGGGCTCCACTTGGTGAAATGGGTGTTACTATAAATACCGGAGAGTAATCCCTCATCAAAAAGGGTGATCCAGCTGTTTCTGTTGCTGCTGAAAGCAGGTAATGTGCTGATTGCAATTGTGATGAAAAGGCAGAAAAAAATGTCCTATGACAAGTAAAATCCATTATTTTGAAAATAATATCTCAAGATAATAATTTTGCCCATTCCCCAAAAGCTACAATGGTTCCCTACTTGTTTGTATCTGGCTTTTCTTTTGAAGGAAAAAAATGATTCTTAATAAGGAACTCTCTATAAATATTCATATTTTTAAAGACCAATGCAAAAACTCCCTAATTAACATTGCAATGATTTGAGGAAGCTGTTAGTTCTGTTTTCTATTCATGCACTTTAGTTAAATAAGGATTATCTTTAAATAAATTGAATTATTTACTTCAAAATTATTATTAATTTCTATGCTTTTTGAAGACCTATCATGTCTAAGCAAATTTGCAAAGTGCTTAAAATATGTTATCTCATTTAATACATGAAACAACAGCTATATGAAGAAGGTACTGCTATCCCCATTTTGTAGTCAAGGAAGCCGACATTCAAAGAAAACTTGTACAAGATTTCACAATGAATAAGTAGGATTTGAATCTTAATAGAGCTGATCACAAAGCCAGTGCTGGCATTCATTAGGGAAAAGTGCCACCCTCGAATCTTTGTTTCTTCTCATATAAATATTGTAACAACACTTAAAATATTTACATTCCCTCCAAGGCATTTTGTCCAGGGAAGGGGGAGAAAAGTCTGAGAGAAGATTATTCATAATAATTAAACTCATAAAACAAGGAAGCAGGTTTGAATCAGACATAAAATCTTTAAACCAAATGGTTTGGTGAGACTAACTGCACACATATGAAGAATTTTCAGTACCAAACAAAGACTTTGTACCAACCATTGAAATAAGCAAAAGACTTTTTACAGAACACAGTCGGTTTTTATTTTTACTTTATTTACATTTTTTTTGTTTTGCTTTACTGAGATATAATTCTAATGCCATAAAATTCACATAAAGAGTACAAAGTAATTGTTTTTAGTATATTTACAAATTGTACAACCACTGTCACAGTTATAGAACATTTTTTATCAACTCCCTCTCTAAAAAACCTTTTTTATCACCTCCCTTTCTAAAAACCTTTGTACCCACTGTCACTCTCTTCTTCTCTTCCCCTCTCCTCCCCTTCCCCATCACCCCAGCTCTAGGAAACCATTAATCTACAGCATATCTCTATAGATCGCTCATTTTGGACATTTCACAAAAATAGAACCACACATTATATAGCCATTTGCGTTTGGCTTTTTTCACTGAGCGTGATATTTTCAAGGTTTATCCCTGCTGTAGCATGTGTAAGTACTTCATTTCCTTTTATGGCTGAATAATAACCCATTGTATGTATAAATCACATTTCGTCCACTGACAGATATGTGGGTTGTTTCCATGTTTTGGCTATTATGGCTATTATGAACAGTGCCACTGTGAATTTTTGTGTGCAAGTTTTTGTGGGGACGTATGTTTTCATTTTCCTTGAGGCTCTGTTTGTTTTTATGTTATCCTTATCAACTAAAAAGGTAGGGCTCAAGCATGCTCCAGTGACAAAGACCTTGTGGAATTCTAAACTGTAATCACATCAGAGCTTTACTTTCACATTCTGTGAGTTACATGTTAGAGACAGAGTGATCAGTCAGACACCATTGCTCAGGGCTCTTAGCCACTCTTATAGCTTTCACAAAGATATTCAACTAATAGTTTTCTAAGTGATAATAATTACTGAAGCTCTTTAAAACCCTAAATTTAAAAAGTACAAGGAAGTATTTACATAAAACACTAAAGTTGTATTATTTTATTATTTATTATTATTAAAGATTATTCTCAGATAGAAAAATCTATCTTACCTAGTTATCCAAAATATATTTTTGAAATACCATTTCTTCAATTCAACCAGATGCTTAGAAAACTAAGACGTAAAACAGTAGAAGAGAGTGGCACTTTATTTTTCACTTTTCAATGCTAACATTGTGAAGGATTCTTCAAGTTTCTTCTACTCCAATGGTGACAAAGCCAAGATCAGACTTCAATAAAACTAAAGGAGTGAGTCTAGCTTCTTTTTTATTAAGTTATATGATTCAGTAACAGATCAGAATATTTTGTAATTAGAAATAAACACATCAATTATTTGTTGAGAGCAAAACCCTGTAGGCTGTTCCTCGTGGGGAGCTGTTTCCCTGAATTGAAGGTGAGAGTTTATCTTCCGTCTGAGTCTCATGGAGGAACCATGAGAATCGTAATCCCTGCTAAGGTACAAAGAGTTCAGAGGGAGATTAAGAGTAAATTCTTGATATTTTTAAATGATGACTTATGGGTTCCAAGCGTAGCGTGAACTTCCATTTTAGAATCCAACAGAAATTCCATCAGCTAATAAGCTAAATGAGGCTTTTTAACAGTTGCTTCTCATCTCTGCACAAGAGGGCAGCCTTTCACCAAAACCAAGGAAACACTTGGGCAGAACTCAGCTAATGTATATAGAGACCCCTCCAATCATAGAACTTCCATGAAGAGCTCTCTTGACATAAAGAATGAAGAAATTACAAGATAGTTAATACCATGTGCCCATGTGCTATCAATCCTGGAAAATACCTGCACATCAATATCGCCATTACAAATATTTCAGTGATACTTTGTCTTTATTGCTACATAAATACTGTTTGACTTTCTTAAACTCCTGTGGACAATTATGGAATATTGAAATTAATGATAGGGATAATACATTTTCTGAATTAAAAAAAACCTATTTATGCAATTAAACCATTCAACCCTAAAAAAAATTTTTTTTTCTCTATCTTATGAAATGTTTTCTTAGTGATTATCCATTATTAGATTTCAAGGTTTCAGACTCAAATTGCCAAAATCAATTCTAAACAAATAATAATTTATATTGGGACAATTATAAATTTAAATTATAGAATACAGTCAAAAAGATTTACCAAGAAACTAACAGAAGCCAAAGAGGGTTGTTATACGTATACACTTTCAAAATAATTAACCACATTAGACAAGAAATACATAATTTAAATGTATTATCATGATGAAACTAAAACGCAATTTAAAAGGGGGCTAAAGTTCATTTGTCACACAGAAAGGTAAACGTAACTGTCTTTACATTCAAAGCTTTGGAATAATGTTTTCATGAAGTATAAAGTAACCACAATCCTTTTATTCTCTTCAAGTTTATGGAACTTTCAACTAAACATTTCACAGGAAATTACTGTCTCCAAGAATATAAAGGATTTTATATAAAGGATGCTGATCAGTTGTTCTCCATGGACACAGAGGTGCAAACAAGCAGAAATTGGTTTAATAAAGCAGGAGAGATTTCAATTGGACACAAAGCAGAACTTCTTTACTATCATGGAGATAAAGAAAAATGGGAAAATCTTTTCAATAAATTTTTAAAGATAACTGTAAAAAAAATCCAGTGAAATGGACAAGAAATGTCTTTTATTAGTTATATTTACAAAATTGAGTACTAGACAGAGAAAATAATGCACACACAATATCATTTCAAGCATTTTACTTTATTTTTTGATAAAGTAATACTTTCATACTAATAAGCTAATGGGGTAAACAAGGAACAGCATTTCAACTTCCTTCAGGATTTTGTTTTGTAGCTAGACACAAGTATATTCTGTTATATACATTGTAAGAACCAGGCTTCCTTTAGATAACATTTACTGGTGGAGAAATACAAAAGACAGCCAATGTAGAGAAAAATGTTTTTCCATTCTTACTTGCTCAGCAAATTTGACTAAATGGAGAGCTCCTTAAAGTTGTAGGGACATTAGGTGCCAAGTGTTCTGTCTGGCACATAGTAGACTTTCAGTACAGGTTTATTGAATTATGTTTCCATAAAATTGCAGGACTTTTTCTTTTTTTTTCTGTACCATTATGAGAATCAAACTCTAAGTCTTATTTTCATTTTCATAGACTCCAAGGAGGATAGGAGAGAGAGCTAAACTGGAACTATGTGTAATGGTTTATAAAGCTTTTTCACAATTTACATGAACCTGTACTACTTTTAACTTGCTTTTAAGCAAACCACAATAACCAAATACTTAGTCTTTACTGAGAGTAAAAAGTTATTCAACAACAAGTACTTATCTGAAATTGACTATGTACAAGACATCGTGCCAGGCTGCTAGGGCTGTAAACAAGGTAGGCACTGTTTCTGCCCTCATGGACCTTATATTCTAGAAAATGTCACCAAATTAAGTTGACAATTAAGCATTTAATTACAGGTGCTATAAGTGAAGTAAGGAAGAAGCCCTGGGAGTTATCAAAGAATATTCACAGGACCCACTGATGGGAGGGAAAAAATGCCATTACAGTATAGAAATCATTGACGTCGATAATTGATTTTATAAACAGAGCTCTAAAGCGTGATTAGAAGTTAGGTGGGGAGTACATGGAGAGTGTAGTGGGATGATTACATTTCGGAGGAAAGAACATAAGCAAAGACCTAAGTCAGGGAAAAGAATGGCACCATACAGGAAAGAAAACGAGGCAAAGTTGCCAAATGTGGAGAGGGAGGGGAAGTTTCTCAGAATTATCAAAAGAGCAAAAAAGGACATAAAAAGATAGAGATGGGAATGGAGACACTACCTGCTGAGGAGAGGCTCACTTCCAGTTGTCTGTCCTTTATTCAAAACCAAAACTACCTTTCATCGTTCTCCCACAACTGATTTCTACAAGCCCCGCCACTTTCCTAAACATGTATCAGTTCCCACTCTATAGAAAAGGTGATGTAAACTCCAGTGCAGTTGTTTTTGCCTATAGAAGCCTCCCTCTGAGGATTTAATCATAATGTAGACTATTCTCTGTCAGAGCCATGCTGAAATGGGAGGCATAAATGATGCATAATTCTTGAAAAACCCATTGTAGACTTGGGTCTTTATAACAAAATAAAAGCTCCGTATTAAACTATAAGGCATTAGGCTTCTATAAAATAAATTAAATAAATGACCAGCAGGGGTGTTTTACACAATTTATTGGTGCCCTCTGCAGTCAATGCTACATCTCATTAGTGGCTCTGTCACTCATGAAAAATGTGGCACCCATCAGCATCCTTCATTAACTTAAAGCATGTGCCCACACATCAAATATATATTTTTTAATTATGGGAACAAGCTATAAAGCTGGGGTGTGTGTGTGTGTGTGTGTGTGTCTGCCATAACAGCAGAAAGCATTCCAAATCCTCCAAGGCTTTCTTTGTTTTTGTTTTGTTTTCTTTTCTTTTTAACCAAAATGGTGAAAAAGATACTGTCTCGTCCTTTTAAAGTTATTTCTCTCTACTGACTTTTCCTGCTTGCATTCATTGCAATAGTCCAGACTTTGCCAATTTTGTTTCCTTCTTGACATTTCATTTTTAATTAAAAATGACATTTTAATTAAAAGGAAACATATGTAGAATAAACAGAATAACTCACCAACAGCAGAGAGCTGGGGCTGTCCTGTCAGCTCAGTTTTAACCTTTCTGGCTCACAAAAGCTGTACTGGGCTTCTCCGATGGTTGCCAAGGCACATTCTTGACAGAGAGAAACAAAAAGATGGCCATCAAACCAAGATCCACCCACATTCAGAAAACCCTGAGAGATGCAGAGCCTGGAGAACAGAGAAGGTATACCCACTCCAGACTATATTATTCGGGACTTTCAGAACTAAAAAATTAGTTTTTCTTCTGTTCAGAATATTAAAACTATCACTTTGGTGAAAGACCCCAGCTTTACAACTTTTCATGTTTACAGATGGCCTGATTTGGCAATCTTAAATGTTAAGGGAATGGGAAATCTGGCAGGAGGTAAGCATAGCCAAAAATGAAGTAGTACAATTAAAACAAACTATCCTTCTATGAACATCCATAACTGAGAATACTTTGCATCTCTCAGGGCTGTTTCCCCTCCTAGATCAGAGCTGGTGCTGATGGGATCCATGGGCAGCTGGACGCCTATCCTCTCCCTGAAGTGAGCTGGCTCCTTGCACAAAAGCCTATTGTGGTGTAGGAGGGAGTGCAGCAAGACTGTACAAAATGACAACGAAAGAAACTAGCAGTGGCTACATACAGCATGGGGGCAAACCGATGGTTCGCTAAGCAAATCACCAAACAGCATCAAAAAGCCCACATCCTCAGGAACCGCCTGCCAGTGGATGAGGATCAACAGGTAAATGGGTGACCCAATTTTCACCACATCTCGTGAACACTTTCTGACAAGCATAAAGGCGCTGGGACAGACAGAAATCAGTCATGAATAGTTGCTGTAATTATAACCCAGCATGAAGAAGGAAGGAAAGGAATATCATTTCATGGCACCCACTAGATGCCAAAAGTTGTCATTCTAGTTCGAATGTGAATTCCGTAAGTCAGTGTTGTAGGTTGAATTGGTTCTCAAAAACAGATAACGTGAAAGTACATCAGAATACCAGTACCTCAGAATGTGACCTTATTTGGAGCTAGGGTCACTGCAGATGTGATCAGTCAAGTTAAAACAAGGTCACAGCATGCGGAGGGTGAGCCTCTAATCCAATATGATTGGTGTCAATATAAGAAGACAGCCACGTGAAGACAGACAAACACAGGGGAATGCCATGTGGTGGCAAAGGCAGATACTGAAGTTATGCAGCTGCAGGCTCATGAACGCCAAGGATTGCCAGCAATCTACCAAAAGCTAGGAGGAGGCAAACCTACAGGTTTCAGAAGCAGCACGGCCCTGCGAACAACTGGATTTTCCACTTCTAGCTTCCAGAGCAGGAAGACAATAAATTTCTGTTATTTTGAACCACCCAGTTTGTGATACTTTGTTACAGCAGCCATAGGAAACTACAACTAATGTTAATGAAACAGGTCACTACACATTTTTTTTTGAGACGGAGTCTCACTCTGTCACCAGGCTGTAGTTCAGTGGTGCTATCTCAGCTCACTGCAACCTCCGTCTTCCAGGTTCAAGTGATTCTCCTGCCTCAGCCTCCCAAGTAGCTGGGATTACAGGCACACGCTACCACACCTACCTAATTTTTGTATTTTTAGTAGAAATGGGATTTCACCATGTTGGCCAGGATTGTCTTGATCTCTTTACCTCATGATCCGCCCACCTTGGCCTCCCAAAGTGCTGGGATTACAGGTGTGAGCCACCGTGCCTGGCCTACACATTTTTTTAGGCTAAAAAAATACCTCCTATTAAGAATAACCACAGAATCATCAAACTGGATTCTTTCAATACATATTTATTGAGCTCCTATTGTCTATTCTGCAGGTAGTACTCTAAAAACTGCCTTCAAAGGTTATTCAGCCAGTCAGGGAAAATGCCCATGCAAAATACAGGTAAAGCAGTGCCCTAAAGTGTCATGGATAGTTTTATACAGTTATGTACCTGACGTAAATGGGGGATCAAAGAGTTGTGCATGGAGAAGATAAGTTATATATAATTCACTGTTAGGTGTTCAAGCTAAAGTGTCATCAATTAAAAATATCTTGTAAGAAATTTTTATTAGCAATAATCATTTGCGAATGAATTATTCTAAGAAATTGCAAGAGAGGTCTAATGTCATTACGGCTTAAACAGTGAATATGTGAAGCAGGTGTACATTCACACAGCCATTAGCTGCCCAGCTGTTTTTAAAGCAAGTTTATAGATAATGAGAACCCAAACCACCTACCTCTCCACACAGATTGGACACTGTGTGCTCAGTAAACAAGTGTTGAAAGAATCCAGTTTGATGATTTTGTGGTTATGCTTAATAGGAGGTAATTTTTTGGTTAAAAAAATGTGTAGTTACCTGTTTCGTTATCAATAACTGTAGTTTCCTATGGCTGCTGTAACAAAGTTTCTATTTTTATTTCAGACAAAACAGAGTTTAAACCAACAGTGATCAAAAAGGACAAAGAAAGGCGTTACATAATGATAAAGGGTTCAATTCAACAAAAAGATTTAACTATGCTAAATATGTATGCACCCAACACTGGAGCTCCCAGATTCATAAAACAAGTTCATAGAGACTTACAAAGAGATTTAGATAACCACACAAATAATAGTGGAAGACTTCAACACTTCACTGATGGTAATAGACAGATCATCAAGGCAGAATATTAAAAAAGATATTTGGGACTTACACTCAACCCTTGACCAAATATACTCAACAGACATTTACAGAGTTCTTCACCCCACAAAAACACACAATATAAATTCTTCTGAGCTGAACATAGCGCATACATTAAAGTTGACCATGCTTTCAGCCATAAAGCAGCTCTCAACAAATTCAAAAAAATTTAAATCACACCAACCACACTCTCAGACCATAGCACAATAAAAATAGTAAACAATACCAGGAAGATCTCTCAGAACTATAGAATTACATAGAAATTAAACAATCTACTCCCAAATAACTTTTGGGTAAACAATGAAACTAAGGCACAATTCAAGAAATTCTTTGAAATTAATGAAAACAAAGATACAGCATACCAGAATCTCTGGAACACAGCTAACGCAATGTTAAGAGGAACATTTACAGGGCTAACTGTCCACATCAAAAAGTTAGAAAGATCTCAGATTAACAACCTAATATCACGCCTAGAGGAAATAGAAAAATGAAAACAAACCAACCCCAAGCTAGCAGAAGAAAAGGAATAACGAATATCTGAGTTAAAGTGAATGAAATAGAGGTAAAGAAAATCATACAAAAAATAAAGAAAACCACAAGTTGGGTGTTTTTTTTTTTTTGAAAGAATAAATAAGATTGACAGACTGCTAGCTAGACTAATAAAGAAAAAAGGTGAAAAGATCCAAATAAACACAATCAGAATTTATAAATGGACATTAACACTAACCCCACAGAAATACAAATAATAATAATAATAACCTAGAGACTACTATGAACACCTCTATGCACACAAAATAGAAAATCTAGAAGAAATGAATAAATTCCCAGAAACATAAAACCTCCCAAGATTTAAACAGGAAGAAATTAAAACCTGATAAGACCAATAACTAGTTCCAAAATTGAATCAGTAATTAGAAAAAAAAAAAAAAAAAAAAAAACCACTGACCAAATAAAGCCATTGACCAGGCAGATTCACAGCTGAATTCTACCAGATATATAAAGAAGACCTGGTACAAATTCTACTGAAACGATTCCAAAATTCAAGGAGGAGGACCTCCTCCCTAACTCATTCTATGGGGCCAGCATCTTTCTGATATCAAAACCTGGCAGAGACACGACAGAAAAGAAAACCTTAGGGAAATATCCCTGATAGACAAAGATGCAAAAATCTTCAACAAAATACAAGTAAACTGAATCCAGCAGCACATCAAAAACCTAATCCATCACAATCAAGTAGGCTTTATCCTTGATATGCAAGTTTGGTTCAACATACACAAATCAATAAATGTGATTCATCACATAAACAATACAAAAAACAAAAACCACTTCATGCTCTCAATAGATGCAGAAAAGGTTTTCAATATAATTCAACTCACTTTCATGTTAAAAACCCTCAAACTAGGCACAAAAGGAACATACCTCAAAATAATAAGAGCCATCTATGGCCAATCCACAGCCAACATCATACTAAATAGGCAAAAGCTGATGTATTTACCTTGAGAACCAGAACAAGACAAGGATGACCATTCTTACCACTCCTATTCAACATAGTACTAGCCAGAGCAATCAGGAAAAAGAAAGAATAAATGACATCTATACAGGAAGACAGGAAGTCAACTATCTGTCTTTGTAGATAATATGATTCTATACATAGAAAACCCCATAGTCTCGGCCCAAAAATTCCTAGATCTAATAAACAACCTCAGCAAAGTTTTAGGATACAAAATCAATGTGCAAAAATCAGTAGCATTTCTATACACCAATAATGTCCAAGCTGAGAGACAAATCAAGAATGCATTCCCATTCACAATAGCCACAAAAAGAATGAAATACTCAGGAATACAGCTAACTAGGAAGGTGAAAGATCTCTACAACAAGAATTACAAAACATTGCTGAAAGAAATTAGAGACAACACAAACAAATGGAAAAATATCCCATGCTCATGGATAAAAAGAATCAATGTTTTTAAGATGGCCATTTTGTCCAAAGCAATTTATAGATTTGTTGCTATCCCTGTCAGACTATGAATGGCATTTTTTCACAGAATTAGACAAAAAAATTCTAAAATTCATTTGGAATGAAAAAAAGAGCCCAAATAGCCAAAGCAACCCTAAACAAACAGAACAGAGCTGGAGGCGTCACATTACCCAAGTCCGAACTGTATCACAGAGCTACAGTAATAAAAACAGTATGATACTGGTACAAAAACAGACATACAGGTCAATAGAAGAGGCTGGAGAACCCAGAAATAAAGACAGACACCTATTGTGTCTCTCTGATTTTCAACAAAGCAGACAATAACAAACAATACGGAAAGAAATTCTTATTCAAAAATGGTGCTGAGACAACTGGCTAACCATAAGCAGAAGATTGAAACTGGAACCCTCCCTTTCATCACATACAAAAGTCAACTCAAGATGGATTAAAGACTTAAATGTAAAACCTATAACTAAAAACTCTAGAAGAAAACCTAGGATTCTGGACATTGGCCCTGAAGACTCCAAAAGCAACTGCGACAAAAACAAATTTGACAAGTAGGATCTAATCAAAGAGCTTCTGCACACCAAAAGAAACTATCAACAAAGTAAACAGAAAACCTACAAAAAGGAAGAAAACATTTGCAAACTGTGCATCCAACACAGGTCTAATGTCCAGAATCTATAGGGAAATTAAACCAACAAGCAAAAAATTAACAACCCCATTAAAAAACTGGTCAAAGGACATGAACAGATAATTCTCAAAAGAACACATATATGTGGCCATTAAGCATTTGAAAAAAAAAATGCTTAATATTACTAACGAAACCACGTTTCATTAATGAAAACCACAATATCACTACTGAAACCAATATCACTAATGAAAACCACAATGAGATATCATCTCATACCAGTCAGAATGGCTACTATTAAAAAGTCAAAATATAAGATGCCGGTGAGGTTGCAGAGAAAAGGGAACGTTGATACACTGCTGGTGGGATTGTAAATTAGTTCAGTGACTGTAGAAAACAGTCTGCAGATTTCTCAAATATCTTTAAATGAAACTACCATTCAACCCAGCAATCCCATTACTGGATATATACCCAAAGGAATATAAATCTTTCCGTCATAAAAACATATGGATGCATATGTTAATCACAGCACTATTCACAATAGCAAAGACATGGAGTCAACCTAAATGCCCATCAATGGTGAACTCAATAAAGAAAACATAACACATTGACATCATGGAATACTATGCAGCCATAAAAAATAATGAAATCATATCCTTTGCACCAATATGCATGGCTCTGAAGGCCATTATGCTATGTAAATCAATGCTGGAGCAGAAAATCAAGTATCACATATTCTCACTTACAAGTGGGAGCTAAACTTTGAGTTTCTTGACAAAGAAGGGAACAATAGACATTAGGGTCTACTTGAGAGTGGAGGTTGGGAGGAGAGTGAGCACTGAAAAACTACCTATTGGGTACTATGCTAATTACCTGGATAACAACATTATCTGTACACCAAACCCCCATGATATGCAAGGTACCTGTGTAACAAACCTGCACATGTACCCACTGAACCTAAAGTGAAAGTTGGAAAGAAAAGAAAAAAGTATTTTCAAAAATGTGGAAAACAATTACCATTCTTTACCTCTTTACATGGTTTCTGTTAAGAGAAAAGGAAAAGGGTATCAGTACTCAAATGTTCAATCCTGCTTTGTAATGTTTTATTTTCTTAAGTATGTATTTTACTTTTAAAATATCACAATAAAGGGACATCGTCATGTAAAAAAAAAACCACAAATTAGTTTTTAATATGCTGAACTTTAAATGTCTAAGAAACAAAAAGATACAGAAGTTCAGTAAAGGCAGTTTTGGGGAGCTTAAGAGAAAGATTTAAGCAGAAGAGCTGGGTAACTTTGTAAACCAAGCAGTGACTGAGCAGATTTCAATCGGTTAGAGGTTAATTTTGCCAAGGTTGAAGACACTCCTGGGAAGAAGAAACGCGAGTCATAGCAGGATGTGTGACCAGTGCTTTTTCAAAAGATGGTTTGGGGAGCTTCAAAATTTAAAGGGGCTGGGAGGCCGAGGCGGGTGGATCACGAGGTCAAAAGATCGAGACCATCCTGGTCAACATGGTGAAACCCCGTCTCTACTAAAAATACAGAAAATTAGCTGGGCGCGGTGGCGCGTGCCTGTAATCCCAGCTACTCAGGAGGCTGAGGCAGGAAGAATTGCCTGAACCCAGGAGGCGGAGGTTGCGGTGAGCCGAGATCGCGCCATTGCACTCCAGCCTGGGTAACAAGAGCAAAACTCCGTCTCAAAAAAAAAAAAAAAAAAAAAAAATTTAAAGGGGAAAAGGGCAAGCCGTGGCCTGGGGGGAGTGGGGGGCGGGAAGGGAAGTGGTTAAGCAGTGAGGCAAGTGGTTACCTTCTTGTGAGGCTCTTATTAGCTTTGTGAATCTACATTTTACATGTAAGAAGAAGGGAGTAAAGGAAAAGTCCATTTTGCATTTGTCTGGCACTCAGTAAATCCTCATTTTACATAAGATAAAGTAAGCATGTGAAATTACAGCTATTTGTTTGAGAACAAAAGGAAGGCAGTTTATGCATGACTTAGTTCCCAAGCTTAACTTTCCCTTTGGCTTAGTGAATTTTGGGTCTTGATAGTCTGTATTTTCTTTTACATCTTGATGGAGCTCACTCAGGGAGCATATTGGGAGGGATACAAAAGGAACCTGGGACAGAAACCTGAGATGGAGTCACAGTAAAGAAATGGGGCAAAGGTGAAAACACAGACTCCTCTCTCTCTCTCTCTCTCTCTCTCTCTCAGTCAGTCAAGATAATTTGTGGGATTCATGACAATTCAAAAGAAGTGCTAATTAAAAATCTAATTAATCATGAAAGGACCTTGAACTCTTCAGGCCAATTTTGTTGTTCTGTAATGTACATAAGCTTTGGGAGCAACATAATCCTGACTTCTCAGGAACAAGTAAGCCCTAGTTGATAGAAAATAAAGTAGTTTCCATCAAAATAAACAAAAATGTCATCATGTAAACTGTATCATAGTAGCTTAGTTATCATTTCTAAAGTTTTCCTAGAGCAGTTTAATCGTTCAAAATGAGACAACAATGTGATTTTCCTGGTCATTTCATAATCATCCATTACGGCAGGAGGATGATTATGCAAGGCAAGTTCTCACCCCCAATTTCCCACAAGACTCCGTGTGGTACATCCCTGGTTGCTAAACAAATGTTTTCCCCTTAAAGTCACTTAATTTGCTTTGGTTTTGTTTTCAAGTAAAGGGATTCATCAGGTCTGGCTTTCATTTTGATTTTAAAGTATCAGCCACATTATTAGCTTGGATAAACTCAATCTGATTTTAAGCCACAACTTCCTAGAAAGGTAGGACATTAACTGCATGAATTGCCTTCTGTCACCAAGAAAGTTTTGGTTTCCTCAATTTTTTCTCTTCCCCTGGATTGGCAAACGTAAAGCAGTCATGTGAATTTAAATGTTAGATCGCTTAATGGTGAGTAGCATCATGTACACATTGCCTGTTTTACTGAATTTAAGAAATAATTTTGACATGATGTCATATCGTCTTCAGTGACCCTGGAGCATCAAGGCTTGTTTAGATGTAAATTAAACTCAATGGCAGCTACCTCAGGCATCTAGCATTCATCAGAGTTTGATAAAAGAATAAATCAATGTAACTGATCATTAAAAATTATAATTGCCATTAGAAAAATGCCAAATATAAACCTTAAAAAATTGAAGATTTCCCGAAAGGACAATCTAGTAATAATTTAACTAGCATGTTTGGCCACTCATTAAGTCCAAGGCATTGTACTGGTGAAAAGGAAGACGCAAGGCTGGAAGAGAAGTGCTGTATAAGACAGTTCTTCCTAGAAAGGTTTAGAATTTGAATAATCTGGGACAACTGTTAGTTTGGAGCATAATACTAAGTTATCACAAATATGATTTCTTTTGTTAGGCATTTTGAAGTTCTGTGTGCAAATTTTGTACCTGTGAACATATGTATAGATATCTAAGACACACATGCTTGAGGTAATGGATTCTGTACTCGATTTGTCTTTGTATCCAAAAATGATCATCCCAATGCCTAGCCACTAATAATTACTCAAAAAGAGTTAGTTGAATGAGTAAATGATTGTATTAGTACATTTGTGCTGCTATTTTGACATTTATGGTAGAAAGAGGAAGATACTGAGAACAATTAAGCAACTGATTGTCAATTACCTCCAGGAGGAAGAGTAAGAGACTAGTATCAATAAGCCACATGATTGCTTTATCTTCATATACTATGACATCATATACATGACGACTATAAGTATGACAATAGCATTTTCCTCCCAGCAAAACAGGAAAACATTTCTTCCTATTTAGATTCTGATCTTTTTTTTTTTTTTGAGATGGAGTCTTGCTCTGTCACCGGGCTGGAGTACAGTGGCACGATCTCGGCTCACTGCAATCTCTGCCTCCCTGATTCAAGCGATTCTCCTGCCTCAGCCTCGTGAGTAGCTGGGATTACAGGCACATGCCACCACACTCAGCCAATTTCTTTTTTCTTTTCTTTTCTTTTTTTTTTAAAGTAGAGACGAGGTTTTACCATGGTGGCCAGGATGGTCTCCATCTCCTGACCTCATATCTGCCCCACTCTGCCTCCCAAAGTGCTGGGATTACAGGTGTGAGCCACCATCCCGGCCTAGATTCTGTTCTTACTTAACATTATATTCAGAATGTTGTCAGTGAACTTGCTACTAAGAAGCCTTATTGGAGAGCATTTTTAGGCTGTATAAAATGGTCCCACTTTCAAAGTGCTGAGAGCTATTTCTGCTGAGGTGTAAGCCATAGTAAAATACTTGTGAACAATTTTTAGACATCATTACACTAAAAAAATGCAATTTTTAATAGCACAGTGAGATTTATGCTTGCCTTACATTTCAATTTTAAGTACAAATGAAACGAATATAATGCAAAAGAAAATACTAGTGGAATATGTAGAATCCATTCAAGACCATGCTTTTCCTCTTACCCCCCTGTCATTTTAGCCATGCCACTTAACATGTTTCCTCAAGTAAAATACAGGATAATAACATCCGCTTCACAGGATTCTTGTGAACATTAAATGAGATGATGCATGTCAAATCTCATTTAATTGTGTTTAATTCATTTATCATTTTACTAGGTGCTGTGTGAGAGGCTTTCTCATTCCTGAAATGTATCAATTAGTAAGTTAGATAGACTCCACTTCCATGTTTTCATAAAGTTAAGAATAATCAAAGATACTTGAACCATAATACATAGTGTATATTTAAGTAATAGAGGAAATTGTTTGAAACTACAATGCTTGTGTTTTATAATTATATTGATTGAAGGGGTGTGTGTGTGTGTGTGTGTGTGTGTGTGTGTGTATTTTAAAACTGTCTTCCGTGAAAGTTCAGGAATCTTAAAGAATGCCAGTAACTTCTTCAGGAAGCACTGACACAACATTAAAATGGTCTACACGTTGGAAAACTTGAAAAACTCTTCTCTTAGATTCCCTGAAGGTTTTCTCTGGGTTCACTTCCTTCTCTATCTTGGTCATCATCTCCTTTCCTTTCCTCTGTGGATCATAATCAAAAATAAAGTTGTCCCTTTGGCCACCTGAAGATTCTGAGCTCAGAAGATGATTCACAAACCATATGGACCCTCACAAAATGGTGATATCCAACTAGTGTAATTAACCAAAAAGCCGTATTTTTGACCAATTTTCTATGCTACCAGTAGCTTAGAAGGTATGTATGTGATTTCATAGACAGTGATTTTTATCTTCAGTCTCTCTCCTTCCATTGGCTTTTCTCTGATGACCACTCTTAAGTCTACTTTATGCTTATTTTGTAAAGCTCTCCTTCTACTTCTTTAATACCCCAAAACTAAGTTCATCCCCACCGTCTTGGCCCTCAAGACAAAACTTCTTTAAAAAAGAAAAAAAAAAGACTTCAACCACTATCTTTAATTTGTTTTATGCCCTAATATATCCTTAACTTGAAACAATCTGGAAATAACTTCCATGTCCTACCACTTCCATGTACCACTTACTTAAAAACACTATGATGTTCTAATTATTAACAAACAAACAAACAAAAAAACCTCTTTTTTGGAAAGTCGCTCTCTAGGCTCCATGATCTCTCTGATCTGCAAAAATTCTTTCTTATGGTATCATGAATCTTGTGGCTCTCCCCTCTTCTACAACCTCATCATTCTCTACATGCAGTAGCTGCTTCTCAGCAACAACCCTCCGTCACGGAAGTAAATCATGACAATGTTGTGGTCAGTTACCTACCTCTGAATTACTTAACCATCTGTAACTCAGTATCCTCTCATGTTAATAATTGTGCCCACAACACAGGCTTATTGTGTGTACTAAATGAGTAAATTTATGTACAGTGCTTACTGAGAACAGTTCCCAGCACATAGAAATTGCTATGTAAGTGTTTGCTATTATTTTGCTGCTATTATTTACACTGCATATGTGTATATTGGTTCTAAGTCTTACTCTAGTTTAATTTGTATCATGGTTGAATAGGCACGTGATAGGCTACATTAAACAATTCTTGAAGACTAACACAGTGTCTTAGTTGTGCATTCCCCATAATGCCTTGGGCATTGTAGGCCTGCAAGTAATGTTACCTGAAGTGTTAAACTGCTAACAGTAGTAAAGTTTTACTTTCTATTTCTACTGTTTATACTTCTTGCTACATTTTCCTCCCATAGGCTCAAATGTAATCCATAAATTAGGATTACTTATAAAACTGGTGATTCTTGAAAATCGGCAGTTTCAGCACAGAAAGTATTTTAATTTTATCATGAAACCAAGAAGCTGTGTCATTTTTTATCCTAAGAAATTAATTCTGCATTTAAATGAGAGGTTATCTAGTGTGTAGTGTGGTTTCTAGACCACTGATGGCCCACGAGTGCCCTCTGACTGGTCTTCAGGCTCATCACTTGTACTTTGCAGGTTTATAAGACACCATCTGTGCTTCTGTTGCTGCCATGATTTCATAATCTATTTATGATGGTCAATAAAATCCAAATATTACTTCAAGGGTACACCAATCATGCTGTTAATTCTGAAATTTATTTTATTCTTATGCTGAGAAAAAGTTGGCAGATGAGGGGGTTCACTGGATTTTATGTATAGCAACTGACCTGAGATTGATCAAGTGTGATAACCATGCCTCAGATAGTCTCTGAGCAGAAAAGGTTGCAAGCTCTTCAAGACTTTTTCACATAGTCTATCTAAACACAGACCAAAGCTTTCCTGTTGACCAGCTGCATATAATTATATCTTTCTCTTTGAATCAAAGAGAAAGGTAGACATCAGCCATCAGTAATAAAGGACAGAAACAAAAAAATGGAGTCGTACAAGGCTACTGACATTTTATCAAGACATGAACAGTATTTTCAGTTCTAAAGAACCTATTCAAATAACTGCAACTAACCAATGTTGTGCCTAGTATTATTTATTTCCCCCATTTCAATATAAGCCCCAGTTACTCTAGAAAGCAGCTTGACAATGCATAACTTCTCCATTAGGAATATTTTTATGGAGCCCATAGTTATGAGTTCATTTGCTATTCACTGTAATAGCACATATCATAATGAATTCATTTAGTATTCATGTGGATAATGCAAACACCATTTAGTAACTGGTTAATGAACTGAGTGGAGTTCTTTATCCTTCCTGAATTTTATAAGAAACATGCTCATTTATTTAAATCATCAACTTCTTTTTAGCTTCATTTTACACATGCTAGCTTTTTGTTGTTGTTCTCCAAGTCCAAGTAAAGAGCGGGAACAAGGGACAGCTCTCTCTGGATGATGGAAATTCAACAATGAAGAATCATGAGGTAAGAAGACAGAGCAATTAAATGTAATTATGTACAAGTTCATTACAGGCTAGTTTTGACTGTTTTATTCTGAGAATTAAAAATTACCAAAGTAATAATGCTACATATACATCAATCTATGAGCTAAGTTAAAAGTGCTATTTTAATGCCCGTTTTACAGATTACAAAACAAGACCAATAACCGAAATACAGAAGGATTAAGTAATTTGTTCAAGCTCACAAAGTAATTAAGTGAAAAAACTAGAGCTCAAACCCAAGGAGTCCCATTTCAGAGTCCATGGCCTTCACTGTTGTGATAAACCATACCCCAGTGTCTCGGCTCTTTTATAAAATGATATATGTGTATCTTGCTTAATAAAGTTTTATTATAAAGTGATCAAAACCTTCCTGAAGCAATTTGAAAAATTAAAATTCCAAACAGCTTCAATAACCTACAGTAAATTAATAAACCAAAAATTAGCACAAGCCAGTTATATTGTGTTGGTAATTTGGGTTGCAATAACCAATTGCTTTTAGGTAGGGTAAAAACACGGTCTTCCAGGAAGAATTTTGTTTGGAACTCATGTCCACAAGGTAAAATATGGCATATTCCAGAGTAAAACAAAGGAAAAGAGAAATACAGAGAACATAAAATAGAGTTCTCACCAGCAAAGTTAAGGCCATGAATAGAAAGAAGTAATGTATGATGTGGGGTACTAGTTATCACAGTAGATTTGCTCTTGTTAAATAACATCTACAAGCCAAATAGAAATCTACATGCAAAAATTAGAGGTCACAATGGGAGGAAGAAGAAAAGACCTCCCTTCCCTTCTATATGTGTGCGCAGATTATTAATCAATGATTTTACGTGAGAGATAAACAGAGCTTAAGAAGGAATGTGAATAAAATGACATCTGAATAAAATATCTAAGTGCAAAGAAGTTAGAGAAGCCAGAGGAAGAGATGAGAGTTATTTATTAATGTATACTCTTAGTTTTTCTACAGAGGATTTAAGGTAAATATTATAAAATAGAAATCTGAATAAATTTGGTTTTGGAGTTTTTTTGGTTCTAATTTTTCTTATTTGCCTTAAAGGCTTTTTTTCAAGAACAGTTTTAGGTACATAGCAAAATTGAGAAGAAGGTATAGAGAAGATTTCCCATAAGCCTCTGCCCCCCTCTCCACATGCATAAATAACCTCCCCTGTTATAACATCCCTCACAGGGTAATATATTTGTTACAATTGGTGAATCTAAACTGACACGTTGTAATCACCAAAGGTCCATAGTTTACATGAGGGTTCACTCCTGGTGTTGGACATTCCATGAGTCTGGGCAAATATATAATGATATTCATCCTTCATTATAGTACCATAATGATTACTGCCTTACAAATTCTCTGTGCTCCATATATTCATCCCTTGCCCTACCCTTACCCCTAGAAGCCACTGATCTTATTACTGTCTCCAGTGTTGCTATTTCCACAATGTCATATATAGTTAGAATCATGCTGTATGTAGCTTTTCCAGTTTGACTTCTTTCATTGAATAACATGCATTTAAGTTTCCTCCATATCATTTCATGGCTTGATTGTTCACTTCTTTTTTGTGCTTAAATAATATTCCATTGTCTGGGTGAACCACAGTTTATCTGTCTACTGACCTATTGAAGGATATCTTTTGATTCCAAGTTTTGGCAATTATGAATAAAGCTGCTACAAACAGGTAAATATTAAGGAGTACTATTGCTTGATTGTATGGTAGGATTAGTTTTGTAAAACAATGCCAAAATGTCTTCCAAATGTCTATACAATGTTGCATTCTTATAAGCAATGAATGAGAGTTTCTGTTGTTCCATATCTTGTTCCATATATTTGCCTGCTTATGGTATTGTTCTGGATTTCAGCTATTCTTCTTTTATTTATTTTTTGCATGTCTTTTTTATTTCTAATTGAAAAATAACAATTGTACATATACACTGGGTACACAGTGATGTTTCAACATATATAATATACAATGAACAGATCAGAGTAATAATAATATCTACCATCTCAAAATTTATCATTTATTTGTGTTAGGAACATTCAATATCCTCTTTCTAGCTATTTGAGTCTATATAATATATTATCATCATCCTGCAGTGGTATAGAACACTAGAACTTATTCCTCCTATCTAGCTTGCAATTTTATAACCTTTAACTAATCTCTCTCTCCCTTCTCCCTGCTCTTCTCAGCCTTTAGTATCCCCTGTTCTACATTTTATTTCTTGGAGATCACTATTTTTTCTCATATGAATGAGAACACGCAGTGTTTATTTTCCATTCCTGGCTTATTTCACTTAATATAATATCCTCCAGTTCCCCCCATGTTGCCATGAATAACCGGATTTCATTCTTTTTTATGGTTGAATGACATTCCCTTGTGTATACATATTACATTTTTGTTATCCATTTGTCTGTTGTTGGACCCCTAGATTGATTCATTATTTGGACATTGTGAGTTGTGCTGCAATAAAGTTGTGGGCAAAGGTATCTCTTTGATATAATGATTTCTTTTCCTTTAGATAAATGCCCAGTAGTGGGATTATTGGATCCTATGGTAATATTATTTGTAGTTCTTTGAGGCACCTCCATACTATTCACCATAGTGACTATACTAGTTTACATTTCCACCAACAGGGTACAAGAGTTCCCTTTACTGTGCATCCTCACCAGCATTTATTTTTTGTCTTTTTGATAATAGCCATCTTGCATAGGGTGAGATAATATCTCATTATAGTTTTGATTTGCATTTCCCTGGAGTATCAATGATGTTGAGCACTTTTTCATATATTTTGATCAGTTGTATGTCTTCTTTTAAGAAACATCTGTTCAGATCATTTGCCTATTTTAAAATCAGATTGTTTGTTTTTTGTTGTTGAGATGTTTGAGTTCTGTGGCCAGGTGCAGTGGCTCACACCTATAATCTTAGCACTTTGGGAGGCTGAAGCGGGGGGATCACTTGAGGTCAGGAGTTCGAGACCATCCTGCCCAACATGGAGAAACCCCATCTATATTAAAAATATGAAATTAGCTGGGTGAGGTGGCTCATGCCTGTAATCCCACCTGCTTGGGAGGCTGAGGCATGAGAATCATTTAAACCCAGGAGGCAGAGGTTGCAGTGAGCTGAGATTGTGCCACTGTACTCCAGTCAGGGTGACAGAGAGATTCCGTCAAGGAAAAAAAAAAAGATATTTGAGTTCCTTATATATTCTGAATATTAATCCCCTGTTGAATGAGTAGCTTGCAAATATTTTTCTCCCATTCAGTAGACTGTCTTTTCACTCTGTTAATGATTGTTTCCTTTGCTGTGTGGAAAGTTTTTAGTTTGACTTAATCCCATTTGTTTATTTTGGCCTGTGCTTTTGAGGCTGTATTCACAAAATCTTTTCCTAGACCAATGTCTTGAAGTGTTTCCCTATGTTTTCTTCTAGTATTCAAACTGGAAAGGAGAAAGTCAAATTGTCTATGTTTGCAGATGACATGATCTTAATATAGCAAAACCTAAAGATTCTACCAAAAACCCTCTTAGAACTAATATTCAGTAAAGTTACAGGATACAAAATTAATATACAAAAGTCAGTGATATTTTTGTTCACTAACAATAAACTATCTGAAAAAAAAATTGAAAAGGCAATCTCACAATAACTACAAAAAATAAAATAAAATACCTAGGAACAAACTTAACTAAAGAAGTGAAAGACCTCAACAAGGAAGGCTACAAAATACTGATAAAAGAAACTGAAGAGGATACAAACAAATGTAAAGACATCCTATGCTCATTGATCAGAAAAATTAATATTATTAAAATGACAATACTATACAAAGCAATCTATAGATTTGATGCAATCCTAATCAAAATTCCAACGACATCCTTCGCAGTAATAGAAGAAATAATCCTAAAATTCAAGTGGAACCACAAAAGACCCTGAATAGTTAAAACAATCTTGAGCAAAAAGAACAAAGCTTGAGGTATCATACTACCATACCTTAAAATATACTATAAAGCTGTAATAACCTAAACAGCAAGGCACTGGCATAAAAACAGATGCAAAGACTAATGGAACAGAATAGAGAACCTAGAAATTAATCCAAGTATTTACAGCCAACTGATTTTTGACAAAGCTGCCGAGAACACTTACTAGTGAAAGGAGAGTTTCTTCAATAAATGGTGCAGTGAAAACTGGGTATCCATATGCAGGAGAACGAAACTAGACCTCCATCTCTCACCTTAGATAAAAATGAAATCAGTTTCAATTTTCTGATAATGGCTAGCCAGTTTCCCCAGCACTATTTATCAAACAGGGAACCCTTTCCCCATTGCTTGCTTTTGTCAGGTCTGTAGAAGATCAGGTGGCTGTAGGTATGTGGTCTTATTTTTGAGTTTTCTATTCTGTTCCATTGGTATGTGTCCATTTTTGTACCTGTACCATGCTGTTTTTGTTACTGTAGACTTATAGTATAGTCTGAAGTCAGGTAGCATGATGCCTCCAGCTTTGTTCTTTTTGCTTACAATTGACTTGTCTATTCTCGCTTTTCTTCTGTTCCATATGAAATTAAAAATAGTTGTTTCTAATTTTGTGAAGAATGTCAATGGTAACTTAATAAGAATAGCATTGAATCTATAAATTACTTTGGACAGTTGGCCATTTTCACAATATTGATTCCTCCTGTCATTGGGAATGGAATGTTTCTCCATTTGTTGTATACTCCCTGAGTTCTCTGAGCAGTGGTTTGTAGTTCTCCTCGAAGAGGTCCTTCCCTTCCCTGGTTAGCTGTATGCCTAGGTATTTTATTCTTTTTGTAGCAATTGTGAATGGAAGTTCATTTATGATTTGGTTCTCTGCTCGCTTGTTGTTGGTGTATAGGAATGCTAGTGATTTTTGCACATTGATTTTACATCCTGAGACTTTGATGAAATTGCTTATCAGCTTAAGATGCTTTTGGGCTGTGATGATGGGGTTTTCTAGACATAGGATCATGTAATCTCCAAAAAAAAAAAAAAAACAGAATTTGACTTCGTCTCTTCCTATTTGAATACACTTTATTTCCTCCTCTTGCCTGATTTCCCTGGCCAGGATTTCCACTACTATGTTGAATAGGAGTGGTGAGAGAGGGCATCCTTGTCTTGTACCAGTTTTCAAGAGGAATGCTGCCCATTCAATATGATATTTTGCCCATTCGGTATGATATTGGCTGTGGGTTTGTCATATATGGCTATTATTATTATTATTATTATTATTATTATTAGATGAAGTCATGCTCTGTCACCCAGGCTGGAGTGCAGTGGCCCGATCTCAGCTCACTGCAACCTCTGCCGCCTGGGTTCAAGAGATTCTCCTGCCTCAGCCTCCTGAGTAGCTGGGATTACAGGCTTGTGCCACCACGCCTGAGTAATTTTTATATTTTTAGTAGAGACGTGATTTCAGCATCTTGGCCAGGTTGGTCTTGAACTCCTGACCTTGAGATCCACCTGTCTTGGCCTCCCCAAGTGCTGAGATTACAGGTGTGAGCCACCATGCCCTGCTGGCTCTTATTATTTTGAGGTATGTTCCTTCAATACCAAGTTTATTGAGAGTTTTTAACATAAAGTGATATTTAATTTTATCAAAGACCTTTTCTATATTTGTTGATAAAATCATGTGGTTTTGTCTTTATTTCTCTTTTTGTGATGAATCATATTTATTGATTTTTGTGTGTTGAACCAAGCTTGCATCCTGGGGATCAGGCCAACTTGATCATGATGGATAAGTTTTTTGATGTGCTGCTGGATTAAGTTTGCCAGTATTTTATTTAGGATTTTTGCATTAAGTTCATCAAGAATATTGGCCAGAAGCTTTTCTATTTTGTTATATCTCCATCAGGTTTTGGTATCAGGATGATGCTGGCCTCATAGAATGAGTTAGGGAAGAGTCCCTACCCTTCAACTTTTTGGAATCGTTTCAGTAGAAATGGTACCAACTTCTCTTTGTACCTTTGGTAGAATTTAGCTGTGAATCCATCTGGGCCTGAGGTTTTTTTGTTGGTGGGCTATTTATTACTGCCTCGATTTCAGAACATGTTATTGGTCTATTCAGTTTCTTCCTGGTTCAGTCTTGGTAGGGTGTGTTTGTCCAGGACATTGTTCAATTTCTTTTAGATTTTCTAGTTTATATGCATAGAGATGTTTATAATATTCTTTGATGGTTGTTTGTATTTCTGTAGGGTTAATAGTGAAAGCTCCCTTTTCATTTCTGATTGTGTTTTGTTTACTTGATTTTTCTCTCTTTTCTTCTTTATTAATCTAGCTAGTGGTCTATCTATTTTATTAATTTTTCCAAAGAAAAATTTTTCATGCCTCTATCTCCTTCAGTTTGGCTCTGATCTTGGTTACTTCTTGCCTTCAACTAGCTTTGGGGTTTGTTTCCTCTTGGTTCTCTAGTTATTTTAGTTGAGATGTTAGATTGTTAACTTGAGATCTTTCTAGATTTTTGATGTGGGCATTTGATGTTAAAAATTTTCCTCTTAACACTGCTTTAGTTGCATCCCAGAAATCCTGGTATGTTGTCTCTTTGTTTTCTTTAGTTTCAAAGAACTTCTTGATTTTTGCCTTAATTTCATTATTTACCTAAGAGTCATTCAGGAATGAGTTGTTCAGTTTCCATATAATTGTGTAGTTTTGAGTGGATTTCTTAATTCTGAGTTCTAATTTTATTGCACTGTGGTCTGAGAGACTGTCATGATTTCAGCTCTTTTGTATTTGCTGAGCAGTGTCTTACTTCCTGTGATGTGATCAACTTTAGAGAAAGTGTTCTGTGGCAATAAGAAGAATGTATATTCCATTGTTTTAGGTTGGAGCATTTTGTAGATATCTATCAGGTCCCCTTGATCCAGAGCTGAGCTCAGGTCCTGAATATCTTCGTTAATATTTTGTCTCGATGATCTGTCTAATATTGTCCAAGGGCTGTTAAAGCCTCCCACTCTTACTGTGTGGGAGTCTAAGTCTCTTTGTAGGTCTCTAAGAATTTGCTTTATGAATCTGGGTGTTCATTTATTGGGTGCATAAGTATTCAGGATAGTTAGCTGTTCTTGTTGAATTGAACCCTTTGAGATAGTCTTCCTTGAGTTAAGTCTGCTTGGTATTCTATATTTTTCTTATACTTTGATATTAATATCTTTCTCTGGGTTTTGAAAGTTCTCTGCTGGCCAGGCATGGTGGCTCATGCCTGTAATCCCAGCATTTTGGGAGGCTGAGGCAGGTGGATCATGATGTCAGGAGTAGGAGATCAACCTGGCCAATGTGGTGAAACCTTGTCTCTACTAACAAAAGATACAAAAATTAGCTGGGCGTGGTAGTGCATGTCTGTAGTCCCAGCTACTCAGGAGGCTGAGGGAGAATAATCACTTGAATCCAGGAGGTGGAGGCTGCAGTGAGCTGAGATTGCTCCACTGCACTCCAGCCTGAGTGACAGAGTGAGACATCGTCTCAAAAAAAAAATTCTCTGTTATTATCCCTTTAATAAACTTTCTACTGACACCTGTTTCTCTACCTCCCCTCTAAGGCCAATACTCTTAGATTTGCCCTTTTGAGGCTATTTTCCAGATCCTGTAGGCATGCTTCATTGTCTTTTTCTTTTGTCTCTTCTGAATGTGTATTTTCAAATAGCATGTCTTCGAGCTCACTAATTCTCTCTTCTGCCTTATCAATTCTGCCACTAAAAGACTCTGATGCATTATTTGTTATGCCAATTGTGTTTTTCAGCACCAGAATTTTGGTGTAATTCCTTTTAATTACTTCAATCTCTTTGTTAAGTTTATCTGATGGAATTCTGAATTCCTTCTCTATTATCTTGAATTTCTTGGAGTTTCCTCAGAACAGCTATTTTGACTTCTTTGTCTGAAAGGACATATATTTTTGTTTCTCCAAAATTGGTTCCTGGTGCCTTATTTAGTTCATTTGGTGAGGTCACTTTTTCTTGGATGGTCTTGATACTTGTAGATGTTTGTCTGTATCTAGATTAGGTCTTTTCACATAATCTCACATTTCTTGGAGGCTTTGTTCATTTCTTTTTATTCTTCTTTCTCTAGTCTTGCCTTCCCATTTTATTTCATTGAGTTGATCTTCAATCTCTTGTTTCCTTTCTTCTGCTTGATGAGTTTGGCTATTGAAACTTGTGTACACTTCACGAAGTTCTCGTGCTGTGTTTTTCTGCTCCATCAGGTCATTTATGTTCCTCTCCAGTGTGGTTATTCTAGTTACCATTTTGTCTAACCTTTTTCAAGGCTTTTAGTTTCTTTGCATTGGGTTAGAACATGTTCCTTTAGCTTGGAGAAGTTTGTTATTACCCACCTTCTGAAGCCTGCTTCTGTCAGTTTGTCAAACTCATCCTCCATCCCGTTTTGTTTCCTTACTGGTGAGGAGTTGTGATCCCTTGGAGGAGAAGAGGTGTTCTGGTCTTTGATGGTTTCATCCTTTTTGTGCTGGTTTCTTCCCATCTTCATGGATTTATCTAGCTTTGATCTCAGGGAGCCACTTGATGATGTAGTCTGTCCTTTGTCCACCTGTAGAGATGCTGCTGGGCTGCCACAGACACAGTCTGGCTGCTGTTTAGGCTTTCTGTGTCTTTTGTTTACACAGGGAGATTAGGCCCACCTCTGTAATGGTGCATGCCCTTCCCCTCATCGAGCTCGATCCTTCCAGGTCAAGCTGGAACTGATGTACTGGCTGTGAAACCCTCAAGCAAGAGGGCTTCAGCCTGCTGGGCTTTGTTGCAGGAGGGACCCTCCTTTTTGCATCCCCTATCTCTGGGGGACCAGTAGCTCCATCTGGCAGGCTCTCCCAGCCAGCCATTGCATCCACCTAGGTCTGTTCCAATAATCTGTGGCACTGACTGGGGCTGCTATTCAGTTCTACGCAGGTAACTCGGGTGCCTTTCAGCCCAGTGAAGATCTCCTCGTCTGTGGGTTGCAGAGGCTTTGGGAGAAGCGCAGTATTTGGACTGGTGTGCCAGGGGTGGGGGAAGCCCGCAATCCTCCAGTCAGATGCACTTCCTGGGTGGAGCAGCACCCCATCCCACCTTGGTTTGCCCTTTTTGGGCCATGCCCACTGTCCAACCAGTCCAATTGAAATGAATCTGGTACGTCGTTTGGAGATGCGGCGATCACTTGCTTTCTGCGTCTCTCTCACTGGGAGCTGCGCACTGGAGCTGTTTCAATTTGGCCATCTTGGCAGAAGTTCTCTTCCCCTTTTCAAAGGCAGAGGAGCCTCACTCCATGGCTGCTGCCACCACCAGACCACGAGAGTATAGCCAGACTACTGCTGATCTTCCCTTAAGGTCCAAGAGCTAAGTCAGCTTCTGGTGAGAGCTGCCTGGTCTGGGATTTGCCGTTCAGATAAGTAGACTCTACTCTGGCCCAGGGCAGGTCCAGAATTGCCATCCAAGAGCCAAGTTCTAGAACTGGGGACCTCAAGGGCCTGCTTCATGCTCTATCCTCCAGTGGCTGAGCTAGTAGTATCTAAGGGGCAAAATGAAGTCCCATTTACTTTTCCCTCTGCTTTTCTCAAGCAGAAGGAATCTTGCCCCATAGCCACCACAGCTGGGAATGTGCTGAATCTCACTTGAAGCCAGCAAGTCTCAGAGTCTCATTCAAGGCCCTCAATGCAGTCTGTTAGTATTACTGCTAGTTATTCAGGGCCCAAGGGCTCTTCAGTTAGCAGGTGATAAATCTTGCCATGACAGAGTCTTTCACTTTCTTATTCCCTCTCCTTTTTGTTCTCTGTAAGTCTCTTCTTTCCTTTCCTTTCCTTCCCCTATTCCCTACTCTTCTTTATTTTCTTTTAGGTTCATTATTGTCTGCAGTCTTTTCTTTCTTCCTGTAACAATGACAGAATACACACACACACACACGCACACACGCACACACACACACATATATATATATATGTAATCAGATTATCATGTCCTAACTTTGTTTCTAAAAGTCACCTATTTGGCCCAGAAGATGTCCTGGCTTTAAATAAAAGATACGAAATTATTTTCTTATTTTACATGAAATACTCCAGATAAAATTTATAAAATGCAAGCAACACACAAAATTCCATATATATGTGTAATTTCCTGTGACCTAATCCAGTGAGTTTCAAATAAGGGACTATATTGGGAATCCTTATGGATTTTTAATTATTTCAAGAGCCTGAGGGAAGCCTTAAATTGATCGCAATAGCACTTCATTGCTTCTTTTCTTTTGGCTCCAATTAGGTCAGCTCAGTATAGAGAAATTGTCTGGTTCATGCTGATCAGAATCTCTGATGAGGAGTTATAAATGACTTTGGTTTTAAAAAAGAGAGAAAGCAGTGAAAATGATCAACTTATACTTTTTCGGGGAGTAATATGTCTCAACATGTGAAGTTCACGGTACCGGAGAAGAAAATGAACAAATTAAACTCCTTATAGCTATCTTTTCTTATCTAAAATTAAAGAGGTGGACTGGATACTTTCATCTGTTCTAAATAATAGTGGTAGGGCCACGCCAGAGTGATTCTTTAATTGAAATATGCTGTGGTGTTTCAGGCCCTCTGCCCTTTCATTATGGTAAGACCATAAGAAAATGTTTATAAATCCTATCATTGTATTAGTTATTTAGGAATATTATTGAGTATCTTTTCTAGCCACATTATTCAATGTGGCTCCAGTGTGAAACCCATTTCACTATTTCACGATGGAATCCAGAAAGCTCAGAAATTCAAATCTTAATCACAGGCATTGAAGAGGTCTTTTTAGGCTAACTGTACTCTAATGTCTCTGGCCCTGGAGCTTTTTAACAATTCAGTGATTTCCAGTTGCTGGTTTCATACACACAGAGCTTAGAGTCGCCACACTACATAGCCAAGACTACATGTACTATGTGGCACTAGACATAGTGCGTTATAAGTACAGTCTCATCTTTTTTTCATATTTGCACCAATTTAGAAGTAAGGAAACCAAGGCAGAGAAAGGGTAAGTAACTTGTCCCAGTGTATGCAGCAAGTATAGAACCAGGATTTCAATTTCTGGTTAGTCGGATTCCAAGGTGCTTTGATATACAACACTATGCTTTTCCCAATAAAATAAATGAAAGAAAAAAGCTTTAAGAGACGAAAAGGAAAAAATACATATAAATAGAAGCTTGAAGAAGAGCACGGGAATGGAGTCAGGGGTATGCAGGGGCAGGTAATATGAAAAGAAGCTGAAGCGGCAGCCTTGCTAAACTCCAGTTAGTTTTATTGTGTCTCTACCTTGTAAAAACATAGAGGTTTTCATTACTGTTGCGTAATTGATGGCAGATCATATGGGAATGAACACAAGATAAAATGTACGTATAAAAATAAATATGCTAAGAGGTTTTTGAAACCTGTCTTGTTTCTTAGCTCAGCATGCTTTAGATTTGTCTCTCATTTGGGGCAGACTATCATGTCCTAACATCATTTCTAAAAGTCACCTCTTTGGCCCAGAAGATGTCTTAGTTTTAAATAAAAGACGTGAAAGTACTTTCTTATGTGAAATACTCCAGACAAAATTTATAAAATGCAAGCAAGACACAAAATTCCATTCTTAAGGTAAACCTACAATGGAGATATATAGGATTTATGAACCCTAAAGTGTGCAAATAAAATCTATCTCCCAAATTTGTGGGGTGAAATAATTCTCTGGCTTGTTTTGTTCTTCATAAAAGCCAGAGTTTCAATAGGTTTATTGTAGCACCAGTGCTGAAAAGAGCTGTGAAAGATTGCCAAAAATAGAAATAATCTTTAAATTAAATTTAAAAAAACCACTGGGCAATATTTTTATTTTCAACATCTAAAAGAGAGACAGCAGCACTGATATTTGGCTAGAAAGTTACTATAAAAGATGTAAAATCAAAGACAAGTTGACAGGATTGGAAATCCTCTACCATGGTGAGTAAACACAGCAAGGAGAGGTATATGGTAGCAAAGCCTTTGTAGCAGGATTTGCAGCCTTTTTGGAAATCCATTCTCAGGCAAACCGATAATATTTTGTCTCTAAATACTTCAGTCTCCCATGTAAAGAACTGATGCAAAAGTCAGGCCACACCTGGGTCAAAGAGCCAGTTTATTCACTGTCTACCTTATGTCTCCAAAGTCTTGATAGTTGAAAGTAAATGACCACACTTTGCATTACCTTACCTTACAGAGATATTGCTCCAATTCAACAACAAAGACAAAAACTCTGCTCATCTCTGTAAGGATGCCCTTTTATGAGACTGACAGGCTGATGAGCTATCTTACTGTTATGGACAGAAATGTGTCCCCCTAACTGCACTAAATTCTTATGTTGAAGCTTTAACCCCCAGAGTATGATCGCATTTGGAGATGGGGCCTTTAAAGACAGGACTAAGTTAAAATGAGGCAATCGGGTTAGACCCTAATCCAATCTCACTGGTGTCCTTATAAAAAGAGAAATTTGGATGCAAAAAGGGATACCAGGGATGTGGGCCAATAGAGGAAAGACCATGTGAAGACATGAGAGAAGGTGGCCATTTGCCAGCCAAAGGGAGAGGCCTCAGAACAAAACCAACCCTGCGAACACCTTGGTTTTGGACTTCCAGCCTCCAGAACTGTGAGAAAATAATTTCCGGTGTTTAAGCTACCCAATCTATGGTATTTTGTTATGGGAGCACTAGAAGACTAATAGACCTGCCTTTTTCTCTGGAGCCTTTGGACTAGGATGGAGGGGAGAGATCCCTCCCAATCTCTCCCTGCCCTAATGGGTTTGTAGGGGGTAGACAGCTGGCAGTCTGGCCCTTCTATGTTTCTCTTCTTTCTCTTCACCCACCCTGTCCTTTGCCTCCTCTTCTTATCCCTTCACCAATACTCTAGTAACCATTTGTTATTTCAAAGACACCGTGTTCTTTGTTTTTCTATTCCCTTCTGTCTACCATTATTCCACTTTTTGCATATGGAGATATAGTTTGTAAGTTTTCCGAAAGAAATAAACTATTCCACGGTGGATGGAAAACCTTTAGTTTGGAAATAGATTTCTAGCTGTACCCTAAGTCATTATTTGCAGGGATAAAAAGGCATGTTTTTGGCAATTTTTTTCTCCATTATAAGGACAGTCTAGAGGCTCCACCTCATCTTATACGTTCTTGACATAATAAAAATTAGAATTGTCATATTGAACATATTCCTGCACTTAAGTTTTTCCTAAAGTTTTTTTCTGTCCTATTACTGAGGGATTTAGTAAAAAATGTGTTTTTCTTGGCTGTGTTTTTCTTGAACTATTTCCAAAAGATGCAAAGGGTCAAATCAGTTCCAAACAACACATAAATCATTGCTTCTAGATTTCTTGCCCCTGTCCTAGTGCCTAGAGGATAGAAGAAAGGGAGCCTGAAAGTTCTTCCTGAAGTACTTGGAAGGAAAGGGAGACAAGGATAAAATGAACCAAGAGTATTTTTTTTTCAAGGTGGCAACTTCAGGAGGGTGTCTATCAGCTAGGGTGTACATTTTGATCACTTACAGTCTGTGTAAGCACACTTCATTTATTGTCAAATGCACCCTTCTTGCATTTGTCCCACCCTGTCTCATCCTTCTGCTCCTTGTTTTCCCCATGTATCCCACCTTGGCCTTTCAAGCTACTAGGACAGCTTACTATCACCATAAATTAGAGATTATATTCACTCAATGTTAAATTGTTTTTTAACTTTCTGTATAAATGCACATTTATTCCCAGGTGCAGACAACATTACTACAAATTAGCCCTAGTATTATTATCATCATGTTCCCAGAGTTCATGCTAGACAAAAAAGATTTTTTAATATCAAATATAAATCTACATATAAAACACCTTTAAATAAAGTAAGCAAAAATTGTTGATGTTCATTTTTCCAAATAATGGGGTTCATTGCTGCATGTACCCATCCACAGCACAACACTGTTTCTCACACTCACTGAAGCTGGTCAGGAAGAAAGTCTTCAACATGACGTCCATGTATTTTCAAATACGTGAAGTCCCAAATGTAAATGTATTTTTCTCAATGCAAATGAAAAGGAATGAGAAAGAAATTTGTCCTTCCCATCTTGGTTCTAGTTCAAGGCTGAAAATGTGATCTCGCGAGCCTTTCTCAATGACTTAATTCCTAAATAGACTCTTATCCAGAACCATCATTCGCTCAGCACAACTGCAGCAACGTAAGGCACCTGTAGCTAGACAGTGATATTTCCCAGTTGCATATTTCCAGTCCCTCTAAGAGCTGACCCAGGTCTACAGCTCAGAATTGTGTTACTAAATGATCTGTGCATACTAATTCTATTCCTCTCCTTTCATCAAAAAGCACCAGGTGACAGGTACAGCATCAAAAAAACTTCGACAATTTAGTAACTGAACTTTGCAGGTATACTTTCATTTTCTCCTTAAATCTATCTTAATCATACCTCTGGATTCTTCCAGAAGTCATTCAGCAGAAGTCCTAACTATTCTTCTAAGATTAAGGTGCTGCTTATTCCCATGGGCTCCTCATTACAAGTTTATCTCACTTTAAATGAACTCATCTAAAAATCCAAATTAAGGATGACATTATTTACTTCACAATAATGTTACTTTTGCTGAAAGACATAAACATTTTCCATATAATTATCTTTTTATTAAATTAATAAAATTCCGTTTGCACAATTTCCCCAGTATATTCATCTAATTGTATAAAGCAAGAAATATGTTTTCAAGCCCCCTGTCTAATAATTACCTCTATAATTTAATGCTAACTTCAAACAAATAAATTTGGCTGGGTTTTACTTTTCAGCAAACCAGTATTGTCTATTCATCACCCTGTCCTTTCTCCCGGGAACTTCTCCATTTCTATTCCATTCACATATTTCTATGAGACTGACATGTTTTCACAAATGATCCTATTTCTCCATCTCAAGTCACATTTGATTTATTCTAGGGGTGAGAAATTAACCCAGGTTAGGTTGATAAAATAAATTGCCTTGGAATTTTGAACTTGACATCAAGACAATGACAAAACTGTCACCTTCTTGTGATGAGATGAAAATATAAAACTTGTAAGCTATGGTCATTCATGTTTCCTGCCATTTGAAGAAAGTGAGTTGGCAGTAAGAGAGAATGAATGCAAAGAAAAGCAGATTAGAACCAGAGAGGGCTATAAGTATTTGCTTCCCTATCTGAGTTGTTCCTCAGGCCTCATGGCCTCCCCGCTCCTCCCACAACTTCACTGTTGGGTATTTCTTTGGACATCACAATCCAACAAATTTGTTTTCTTCCTTAAGTTACTGCAGGTTAGATTTCCGATATGTGTGAAAAGTCATTACATGCTGGAAGCCTCAATAATATCGTTTTTAATTAAACATTCTCTGAAATTATATTTTTATTTTAAAACAAATTACAATATCAGCTTAAATTGTTCTGGAAAGTAGGTATGATATTTTTAAGAATCCAGAATCAGACTATAAACCTGCTGAAATGACTCAAGTGTTTACCAGGAGGACTGATTGTAAGACTGGATAAATGTAGTTGTAGGTCAACAGTAAGCATCAAATGCTCACTGTTTAGTAACATTTATCCAGTCTTACAATCAGTCCTCCTGGTAAACACTTGAGTCATTTCAGCAGGTAAGCTGAAATGTAAGCATCAAATGGTCACTGTTGACCTACAACTACATTTATCCAGTCTTACTCTCCTTTGAGGAAGGAAGCTCTCCTGGTTAGAAAGGACCAGTGTTATAGAGTCACTGAAAGACATAAACATTGTACCATAAATCTGATGGTACAATATGGCCATCTCATCTTCTCTTCTCTTTTTTACCAAGCCAGGTAGAAAAGAAACCCAGTGTCTTTTAATATATATCAAAGCTGTATTGCCTAATGGTTCATAGACTGGACTCTCAAACCAGACTTCAAATGGGCTCAAATCATAACTCAACTGCTCACTATTGTGTGATTTTGAGCAAATTTCTTAGCTCCCCTGTGCCTCAGTTTCCTTAACAGTAAATGAGGACAACAATACATTCATCACTGGGTTTTGGTAAAGGGTAAATGAGTTAACTTGGCCTAGTGCCTATAGAGGTTTAAACTCTTAATGAATGTTACCTGTTTATTACTAGTATAATCGTCATTATTATCATGATAGTCTCCCTCTAAAACATAGAATATTAGATTACAAGAACATGCGACACTTGCTATTAAGAAAGCAACTTGTGGTGAAAGAGAAGCTCTAAAGAATCTTAGTTAAGGATTATAGGACCATGAGTTCAGCTTGATTTTTAAAAATTCAATTTGAATGCAAATAGTGTATTTTTCCGGATAAGGGCCCTTTGCTTTTGTCAACTACTCAAAACTCCTGGACTATAAAAAGTTAACCCCTGTTAACAGAAAATAAGATATACAGGTTTTAAACTAGAAACTGAAACTAGAAACCTTAGAGCTGAGAATAGACCATATATAAATTTTTTTAAGGCTTAGTGTTTCTACCCCGTCTCAAAGAGTTAGTTGGAGAAATATAAATAGTGCTAACTGCTAGTGTCCATAGGAGAGGAGAAGGAAGGAAGGGGATGGGAGAGGAAGATAACAAGAGGAAGTGCAAAGAGAGGAAGAAAGAGTAGGGAAAATTTTTAGAAAAGTAACAAGGACCGCAATTTTGGCCATTTCACTCAATGCATGTATGTCCCAGAGAGAATTGGGGGTGGAATGTGAGAATATCAAAATGTATTCCTCAAGCCAGCCCCAGTTCTCACGTGTCCCTCATCATGCAAGTATCTGTGCTATGTTGACTCAGATTCTAGTGCTTAAAAATATGTACTTCTTATACATCACAGCCCTAAATGAAAGGCACCTACTACATCTAGTGCACAGAAGTACGTACTGATTTATCAAACCTGGGAATAAAGCTGGCAGTGTGGGATTCACTGAGAGGTTGTCTCAGTCTTCAATATGGCATCTTCTTAAGATTTTCAAGGGCAATTTTGATGGCATATGTCTTTCATCCTTCATGATTATTGTAGAACTTATCACTTAGAAAAAAACTCCAGTGCCCTGACTCTGCATTTAGCATGCCACATTTGAGCATAACAAAGAATTTTTGTGGCATGTTCTCTATAAGTTTATGTGCAACCACTTTCAGACCTGAGCCCCAGGGAATCTGTCTGGGCCTCCCATTTCACAGCTGCAGAACCTCACAGGTGGTGTTGTGTCATCTCCATTTCATAAACAGTTGTATCGTATGACTTTCATAGACTCAACAGTCCTAGAATTTATGGGACCCTTTGGGAGAGGATGCAATGATAACACGTTATTCTGTTAAGGGTTCATTTGTCATTTGACATTCTTTTCTTGATAGCTGGTTGTGGTAAAATCTCATGTAACATTTCCAGGCATGACACCTGTCCACTATTTTGATTGTGATATCCATTGACAACTTAACCTCTGGCTGAGAGGCTTCAAGCTCAAGCATCTAAGATTTTCACAGCTTAAATCTGAGGAATACAATGTTTCTCATCTGGCTTTATCTCCCATCAGATAATCTATCTTCGTTTTCTTTTCATTAGTTGATCCCAAATGCCACATATAATATGTAATCTGATGGACTACACTGGAAAACTGAAAGGATTTCTCCACAGCATAGAGTCAACATGGAATCTGCCTGCATAAACAGTTTCTTTAATCAAAATGAATACTCGTCTCCTGAAGCATGTGTTTATCTTTTTTGTCCTGATTTGCTTATGAATAGGGAAGGCACTTCATCAATACACAAATGAATTAGGAGTACATGTAGTCAACCAAGAATTCGCTGTGAAAGAGCTTCTCTTTTTAACCGTGTCTTCTTATATCTTCTAATTTTTTAAAGAAAACGTCCTATCACTATGTATAAAGCTAAAAAAAAATGTGAAACAAAAACCCACTAAAATCCATATCAGTGTGAAGCAGAAGTGACTTTAGAAAAGTTAGTCCTGGCCAGGTGCGATGGTTCACACCTGTAATCCCAGCACTTTGGGAAGCTGAGGCCAGCGGATCACAAGGCCAGGAGTTCAAGACCAGCCTGGCCAACGTGGTGAAACCCCGTCTCTACTAAAAATACAAAAAAATTAGCCAGGTGTGGTGGAGGGCACCTATAATCCCAGCTACTCGTGAGGCTGAGACAGGGAGGTGGAGGTTGCAGTGAGCCAAGATTTCGGCACTGCACTCCAGCCTCGGTGACAGGGTAAGACTTTTTACAAAAAAAAAAGAAAGAAAAGTTAGTCCTAAAAGTGTGTTCTTAAGAAAAAAATCTATTACTCATTTGAATGTGATACATAAAATTTATGCATTACCAAAAAAATAGAAATGCTGTGAACAAATTAATTTTTCAATGCTAACATCACTTAATCACTACTGTCCATCAGTAGTTCACACAATAATACCATGCAACATTTAGCCTGACCTCCTTCCTTTATGTGTAATTATTGCCAGGAATGAGATATACCTGTATCAGTTAACAATTTTAAATTACCTCTATGTGATAATTTATGTTAATAGCATAATAGCATAACAATGATGGATAATGTGTACCAACATTTACAAATCGGTTGCAATGCATTTCAATTACAATTCTCTTCCTATCTCTGATCAGCGCAAAATCAAATTAACAGTACAACCGTTAGTCACCGAATGATCCTAACATGTAGAGCCTCTACTTGGACACCTTTTCATTTGTAGAATTGCTCTAGGATTCTAAGTGCAGCCAAACAGAGAAGAGAATCAACCAAATCATGCACAAGTGCTGCTAATGATTTTGTATGGAGCAGCAGAGAATATAATCAGGAGGTGACACTAAAGGACTCACGGTCTGGTTAAGGCCAAGAAGAAAAGAATGCAGTTGATATTACACCAGAGTGAACTGGCTTGTGTTATATGGAATGATGTGGTGGGACTGAAAACAAACAAAGCAGTGGCTCATCTCCCTCTTGCGTCCTAGCCACAGACCAAGGTAAAGTCTGTGCAAAGTTCCCCAAGGGAAGAATTTTAACTGGTCCTCATTTCATTAGGGCTCTTGCGAATCTTAGTGACTCACTATTGCCTCAAATGCTTGCCACAGCTCAGACTTCAGGGGCATGCAAGGTACATTCCATTATTTATGAGGCAGGGCTAAGCCTGATAGGAGCAAATCAAAACGCTCTACTCAGAGGAATCCCTTGAAAGTCCAGTCCTTAATCAAATGCGCCATGCGGTGCATTTAATGAAAATGTCTTATAACTATGTATGTAGCTTGAAAATGTGATGCTCACACTTCTTCTGAAAAGAGGACACAGTAGTGCTCCTTATTCTAGGTACACGACCAGTTACTTTAACTGTTGGGAGCACTGCATTCCTTTAAGGTAGAATCCTATTTCTTTCTCAAGGAAGGCTTGGAACTGTGGATAGTACCGATTTTGGAAATGTCTATCCTATCACTACCACAGCCCCTTATTGAGGAAATCTTTATGCTCGTACCATTTACAATTTGCAATTCCTTCACGTGCTCTCAGTATGTTACCCATTCAGAATATTTTTGTTGCTAAGGAGAAATTGTGTAGCTACAGTAGACTTAGGATTTTCCCGAAATTAAGGAATCCTGCAAGCTGTTACTCATCAGGCAAAGAAACCTAGCAAGTCAGGAAGTTTATGCATCAGAAATCAGAAGTTACTTGCTTCTCTTCTGGATTCACCTACTATTGGGAAATTTCCTTACCTCTACCTCTACAAAAAAGCTATCTCTCAAAGCCTGTGGCCACAGAGGTTAAAAGCACTATACCTGGAATGGGAGTGTCTGGGTCTGTTTTCCTTCCACCACTTACCAGCTGTGTGAACCTAGGAAAATCACTTAACCTTGCTGTGCTTTAGTGTCCTTGTCCAAAAATTAGAAAAACAGTAATGCCACTTCATAGGATTGCTGTTATGATTAAACGGACTAACACGTGTAAGGCCTTTAGAACATGCCTAGTCATAGTGCTCAGTAAACACTAATTCATCTAACGTTCTACCAAAGAAATGCGCAATGTTCATAGACCAAGAACAACTTAAATATTCCAAACCATAGCTGCATTGTACATAATTACTGACATCACTTGGCCAGGAATTGCAAACAAGGAACCCTCATATTTGTGGTAGAGGGTCACCAATCAATCACTCTCTTCTGTTGTTGTGCTCAAATCCAGAGTTACTTGAAATCCAGTTTGGCAATTCCTGGGAGCCTTGGTAGGAGATTGTTCTCCACAAGAAATAACACAATATTCTGAACTATCACAGTACCTAATGCAAAACAGAAGTATCTTGAATGATAAACTTATGAATCCTAGCTCCATCATTATCTTAAGAAACCTTTGAGATGGGGAACTGATCTCATTCCAGGTAGACTAATATAAGCACAGTAACATATAGTTATTAAAATGGTATGCACAAATCATACACTTGTTGAAGGCTCACCATGTATTTTCATTGTGTGCATAATACAGTCTGAATCCCTCAGATTTTGACTGAGAGATTTCAAGGCCAAAAAAAGTCCTAAAGCCAGTGAGGATCAATTTTGAAGGAAAGCATTATGCTTGTTGAGTAAAAGGTAATGGGTTTTAATACAGTCTAGGAAGCGCTGTGAGCTCTCCAAGCTTCCTTCATGTATTGCTCTAATCAGCAATCCAATGTACTCAAGACCAGATTCCAAATAAAGAGTATTCCTTAGAGTGAATCTGCGATGCTACTTGAGAAGTTGCTATCAGGACAGAGGCAGGATCATTGGTTTACAAATGCTTGTGATTGAATTTTGGTGATCATTTGTTCTCAAACAGGAAAATTCGGTATTTCTATTTATTTAAGACAAAGATTGTTATAATTGCCAAGAAATAAGCAGAAGGCAAATTTTGTGTTTTTATCATGTTTCTCTCTAAATGTGGTGCATTGGAAAGGCCTGGAGAAAACAAATCATATTTTTAAAAGTAAGCATGCAACTACAAGAAGGCATACCAGACTTGCCGGCGACGCTGCACGTGGATGCTGACAGCCTCACCCAATCTCCACATATTAGCTGGTACAGCCAAGTGAGTGATGCTGCATAAATATGAGAACTGGTGTTGTTAGGCATCACAGCTACCACGATATAATTAGTTACCCATTCTGAGTCCCATTCCCCAGAGGGAAGAGAAACCAAAGGGACAGAAAAAGAAAAATATTTCAGATTCAGAAATAATGCTTGTCGTTGACAGGGTTTTGCTATGAGGAAGCTCTCAACAGTCTCATCCCCCTGACACTGGCATGCAGCCAGCTGGCATTTCTGTGGGCTGCACTGAGAACCAGTGAATACCATGTGGGCGGTTGTCAACATTAGAAACAAGAAAAATAGAGGGAAAAAATGCATTGAGAGTTATCACATCAACTTTCAGGGCCTTTTTATTTCTATCCAGATGGCACAAATATTCCTAGGTATTGGTACTCACACAATAGGCATCCCAGGATAATAATCATAAGAGCTTTAAAGGTTAGAAAATGCTTTTACATATATAGGCTGAGAACTGTTGTGGTAGTAGTCAGGTATATCCACACAACTGATGGGTTTTTTTTTTTTTAATTTTTATTTTTTCAGTTTGCACATGGATCAGAGCTATCTGAACTAGTAAGAAAGTCCAGTAAAATGGAAATACTGTGTTCTTCTCTTGAAGATGATTTAACAGGTACTCATGTGATACAGTATGTGACATGTTTACCACTAGCTCATATTAGAATGCAACGTTCATTAGTTATACACAAGTATCAGAAGTATCTTAGGGGCATCTTGGCCCCTAGACTACTGGATAATATATCACCTTAAACAAACCTGGCTTTAAGTCTGAATATTCCACCTACCATGGTACAGTTTAGGATCACTTATATTTAATTTATTTTTCTTACTTTCGACAGGAGGACATGTCATTCTGATACTTACAAAGCTGATATTTGCAAATCACTATGTGCCAAGTGTTTTTTTGAACATGTTAGCAAATGTAGTCCATGAAACAACTCTGTACAGTAGGTATTCTTATTTTCCTCACTATTATTATTCTAATTCTTTTTTTTTTTTTTTTTTTGAGACAGAGTTTCACTCTTGTTGCCCAGGCTGGAGTGCAGTGGTGTGATCTTGGCTCACCGCAATCTCTGCCTCTTGGATTCAAGCTATTCTGATGCCTCAGCCTCCCAAGTAGCTGGGATTACAGGCATGCGCCACCATGCCAGGTTAATTTTTGTATTTTTAGTAAAGATGGAGTTTCTACATGTCAGTCAAGTTGGTCTCGAACTCTCGACCTCAGGTGATCTGCCTGCCTCAGCCTCCCAAAGTGCTGGGATTACAGGCGTGAGCCACTGTGCCCAGCCTCTAATTCTTTAGATTGAAAAATCAAGGCAATAGGGGGTCCAGATCACACACTTATAAGTGGTGTTGCCCAAATTCCAACCCACACAGTTTGGCTTCAGATCCTAGGTCCTAACCACGATGTACACGGCCTCCCCTACCCTACCTCACCTGTGTCTAAGATAGCACATGTGAAAAAAATGAACCCAGTAACTCAGTACATATTTAACAAGTGTTAACTTTCAATATTATAATTAATATTATTACTACCATCGTAATTATTAGCCTTTGTCTTATACTTTGTTTGGGCTACTCAGAAAAGGAGCCTACATTTATTTCAAGAAGAAAATAGACTCCACAGAATCAGCAACTCAAAACAAGTCAAGATGACAATGAACCTGTTGACACGTCAACGGAGTGGGAGTTGTGTATTATGTCAGTGATGCTGAGCAGATTGGTTCAAATGCATCTACCCAGAAAGATAGCATCCCCCTTTGTGATGTGAAAGAGAGCATGTACCCACACCATCATAGCTGAACACACTTAGAGAAGATGGATGTGTGAAGTGGAGGTAAACATGGAGAGTAACAAATGGAAGGAAGGAAATGAGGGTTACATGCCTTAAATGCCATAATCCCAACCATTTAAACTAACTTCCTTGATTCCATCTTGGGGTCCTCTGGCCTCTGTAGCTCCTCACCAGGCAATTCCTCCAAGCCTTCCACAGGCCAAGGAGAGCCGGGGGTGCTCACTCAAGCTTATCCCTCAGAGCACAGCACTCTCACTCCTAAACCAATTTGGCCCATAGCAAAGACTGGGATTGTTGTAAGACCCTGCAGCCCCTGCCCCATCTACGACACCACTAGCACTCACATTCTCAGAATCCCCAAATTATGTGGATGATTCTAAAGCTCCCTTGTGCCCATGAGATACCGACCCAAACAAGGGGCAGAAAGATCTCATCCCTCTTTCTCTGTCTGCCTCTTCCCCAGATCCTCCTGGAACAGAAGGGGTCAGCTTCTGGCTTTTCCATTTCCTTTTCCTCACGGCCTCCTTCCACGCCAGGGCAGCAAGGCTCATGGCCTCGCTGACAGAGTTAGAAGAGCAATCCTCTCTCAGTAATAAAAGAAACATCCTGCTTAAAATCTTCTATAGTCGATTCTTGAAAAGATAAATGGGAAATAAGAGAATGGAGGCAAAACAAAGCCGTTTTATCTTGCAAAAAAGTCTGGATTTCAAAATGACTGTTGTGATACAAAGGTCACATGTAGTTAACTATGGTGTCTTGGACTGACTGTTACACAACCGTTTATTGAACACTTTCTGTGGTCAATGTGTGTGAAGCATATTTTGGAATAGTACAAGCTTTTCATCCATTATCTTTTTTAAACTTCAAAACTACCCTGGAAGAAAGGGATTTTTCTTGTTTTTATTTCACAAATAAGGAAACTGAGTCTCAAAGAAAGTAAGCTGCCCAAAAGAAATATACCTAGCAAATGTAAGAGCCAGAATTCAGACCTGGATCTGTTTGTTTTGTGACCAGTACACAATGAATAAAATAGTTAAAAATATAACAATGAGCTTTTAGTTTTTATTTTGAAAGTTCAAGATAGTCCATCCCTCAAATTGCATCTATAATATAAAAAGACAATTTAGTTAAAATTAGTGATCACATAATACAAAGTAAATGCAGAATATAGACCAAAAAAAGAAAGAAGAAAGGAAGGAAGGAAGGAAAACACAAAGGAAGGAAGGAAAACAGGAAGGAAGGAAAAGAGGAATGAGAGGAGGGAGGGAGGAAAGTACATAGTCCGTAGTGTAACTTCCCAAAGACAATTACACATTTGGTAAAGTCATTATTGTGGTTTTCTAATTCTCTGTAATACCCAGACTTTAAGAAATCAACATATATTACACTTAAACACACAAACTTTTCTGAGGACAGTATCAGTTATTAGATAAGACAGACTTCTGGAGTCATACTGCTGGATTTGCACAATACTTGTGCTCAGGAAGAATTAGCTCTCATTATCATTACCACTGATAACTTTCTTAAACACCTCTAACTACCTCCATGAACTCACAACCTCCTTCTGTAATAAGAAATAAATAAATTTTATTCCTGCTAATGAATGCAGCTTAAATCATTTATTTAAAAATGCCTTAGGTAACAGTCTCTTTACAAATAGTCTTTCAGATTCTGCAGCAAATATCTAGCAATATAGAAGTTAAGTGATTGCACTTAGACTTTGATTACAAATACACAATGTTAATCAAATGAAAAAAACTCTAAATATTTTTAAAGACATAAAAAGCTAATTGTGAAGATGAAAGGATTACTGATAAACATCTGTTGAGCCTTTCTAAAAAATATATATATATATATTTTTGAGACGGAGTTTCACTCTTGTTGTTCAGGGTGGAGTGCAATGGCTCAACGTTGGCTCTTGACAACCTCTGCCTCCCGGGTTTAAGTGATTCTTTTGCCTTAGCCTCCTGAGTAGCTGGGATTATAGGCATGAGCTAGCCCATCTGGCTAATTTTTTGTATTTTTAGGGAGACGGGGTTTCTCCATGTTGGCCAGGCTGGTCTTGAACTCCCGACCTGAGGTGATCTGCCTACCTCGGCTTCCCAAAGTGCTGGGATTACAAATGTGAGCCACCACACCCGACCGAGGCTTTCCAGAATATTAACCAGAGCTCCAATTGGACTTTTCATATCACTTAGCACCAAAGAAAGAGCACATATATTTGATCTTTTGGTAGTGACATAGATGACCACTAAAAGCTAACATTTGATGTGTACCGACTCCAGGTAAGGTTCTGTGCTCACACTCAACGTGTGTTATCTCATTCAATCCATCTGATTACCCCATGGTGCTATCTTCTTTATTTTTTGTTTACGTTTTTTTTTTTCTTTTTGACAGAGGAAGAGAAAAAGGTCCAGAAAATTTGAGGTACGTGTCAAGGTCACACAACCAACGGTCAGTTGCAGAACTGGCATTCCAGTCTGCCTGGCTCCCAGGCTGTGTTGCCCCTCCCGTCAGCATTGCATATGCTCAGGTTTCCTACAGAAAATTCACATGCAGAATCAGTAGACTGTTGATGACGGCTCCTCTCTGACTTGTGATAGCAGGACTGTACTGTCCTAGCCAGTAACCACCAACCACACTGAGGGCTTGAAATGTAGCTGGCTAAACTGAGATACGCTGTGAGAGTAAACACACACCAGATTTTAAAAGTTTGGTACAAGACAGATAATGTCAAGTATCTTAATACTTTTTTGTATTGATCACATGTTGAAATGACAATATTTTGGATCTATCGAGTTAATTATTTTGCTAGTCCAAATAAAATCTGTAGTTTAGTTAATAATATTGGACCTATGATGATTTCTTTTTCTTTTTTTTTTTAGAGCTAAAAGTCTGCATAAGTTTAATAGAGCTGTGGGTATAGGAGAATAAAAGCTAAAATTTTGTTTAAAGTCTCTTGATAGGATAGGATCCTGGTCTGAATTATTACATACTTCTTGAATCGTGTTTTTTTTAAATTGCTAATTTTTTTACATATATATATATTTTATTGCACTTTAGGTTCTGGGGTACATGTGCAGAATATGCAGGATTGTTGCATAGGTACATACATGGCAATGTGGTTTAGATGATTTCTTAATGTTGTTAACTTTACCATGGTTATGCAAAATACTAACATTAAAAGAAACTAGGTGAAAGATATGTGGGAGCACCATATTATTTTTGCAATTTTTAATGTCTACACTTATTTCAAAATATAAACTTAAAAAAATTATTTCCATTTATTTCTTTCTACTCTTTTTTTTTTTTTTTTTGAGACAGAGTTTCGCTCTTGTTACCCAGGCTGGAGTGCAATGGCGCGTCGGCTCACTGCAATTCTCACTGGGTTCAGGCAATTGCTTACTGGGTTCAGGCAACTCTCCTGCCTCAGCCTCCTGAGTAGCTGGGATTACAGGCATGCGCCACCGTGCCCAGCTAATTTTTTGTATTTTTAGTAGAGACGGGGTTTCACCATGTTGACCAGGATGGTCTCGATCTCTTGACCTCGTGATCCACCCGCCTCGGCCTCCCAAAGTGCTGGGATTACAGGCGTGAGCCACCGCGCCCGGCCTCTTTCTACTTTTTAAAATGAGGCTTCTAGAATGTTTAGAAATGCCATGTATTTGGCTCACATTATGTTTCTATTGATAGTGCTATACTAGAACATCAAACTACAGTAAAAACCAAAGTAATATCCATCCAACTCTTTGCTATCAGTTGCAGCTCCACGTTTAGCGATAGTTTAGTTTACCTAAAAAGCAGTTCTATTGTTGGAAATCTAATTGAACCATCAGTTAATGAAGCACCATAACATCACTAAATCAAAGGGAGTAACATTTGGACTTGTAGGTCCTCCAGTCAATCTCTGATTCCAGGCAGAAATACACTAAAACTTTTCCTGGAAGACAGTCCTGTTCCTCAAAATCTCCTGTGGACCTTTCCACCATCTTCCTTAGAAAACTACCCCAATTTTTCATAATATGAAAGTCAGAAAAGTTTTCCTCTTGACAATAATATTAAATATGATGATATTTATGGGCTTTTATTTATTTTATATCCCCAGGGGTATAAAATATGCCAGAAGTTGTGGAGTAGGCAACCTACACCTCCCACCTCAAAAAAAAAAAAATCTGGGCTGGGTGTGGTGGCTCAAGTTTGTAATCCCAGCACTTTGGGAGGCTGAAGCAGGTGGATCACAAGGTCAGGAGTTCCAGACCAGCCTGGGCAATATGGTGAAATCCCGTCTCTACTAAAAATTCAAAACTTAGCTGGGCTTGGTGGCGCACACCTATCGTACCAGCTGCTCAGGAGGCTGAGGCAAGAGAATCACTTGAACTCGGGAGGTGGAGGTTGCAGGAGCCAAGATTGCACCACTGCACTCCAGCCTGGGCAACAGAGCAAGACTCCATCTCAAAATAAAATAAAATAAAATAAAATAAAATTTAAAAACAAACAGTCTGAGGGCAGAGAATAGTTTATACACTTCCTCAGAAGTACTGTGAGTTAATGTTTATGCTTGAAAAATTATATTAAGCATGGTGAAGTTGTAGGGAAATGAGACAAAAAATACATTTAGAAAAAACAACAATCCCTCATTTATACTTTTGTGAAGACCATAATGAGAAAGTATAAACAAAATTAGTAACTCACATTAGATGAGTGCTTACTCTGTATTTATAAATGCAGTATGAGGAACTGATAGGCATTTAATTACCTGTGAGTCAGGAGACCTGTGTGCTAGTTCTGCCACTAAAATGTCACCCAACCTCATTAATCCTTAGCCACCTCATCTGTAAAATGAGTACATAGGATTAGACTGGTATTTTTCAAATCACAATGTTAGCCCACTGGTAGGTAATAAGTCAATGTCATGGGTCAAGACAACTTTCGTTAAAACGAAACAGAATAAAGGACTTTGGAATTCAACGCACAAATTAAGAGTCAACATTGTTTCATAAAACTTCCAGTACGGATTACCGTAAAATTTTATGAGAATCCCTGTATAAATGTCTAGAGTTCATGATACCTTTGAGATAATATGCTCAAAACAAGAAACAAACCAGTTATAAGCAACAAATCCAATTCCAGTACTCCTCAGTCCCCAACGAGCAATCCAGGAGGCAGCCATGGGGCCCCTAAAAATGGCCACCATCAATTCTTTTCCCTGCCTGTACACACAAGCTGCTCATTCGTCCCCCTAGCGGTGGGAATCTATCCCTACCGCTATCTATCTCCCCTCCCTTGAATCTGGGCTGGCCCCATCACTTGCTTTAATCAGTACAATATATGAGACATGATGTACTGGGACAAGCCCTGGCCTTAAGAGTATAGGAAGCTTCTGCCTCCTTCTTCCTGCAAGCCACCACCATATAACACATCAGAACTCTCTGAGACCATGCTTATCACCTGAAGACAGCGTGTGGAGAGGAATGACTGCTCAGCCACAAGCGGTTCCCAACATTACAGCTGAAGCACTGGACCTGTTAGTAAAGAAGTCATCTTATGGGTTCCAGCCCCAACAGTCACCTGTATCATTAAGGTGCTGAAGAATTGTATCACTAAGCCCAATTCAGGTTACAGAATCATGAGAAATAATCAATTGTTGTTTTAAGCCACTGAATTTGTGGGTAGTTTGTTACACAACATTAGATTACTGAAACAATGCCCATTGGAATTGTCACAAAATTGCTGTGAATCATGGGAGGCTAAATTCTTCTTCATTTGTAACAAAACCTCAGTTTACTCTGAAGGGCTCATTTCACAGTGCCCAGCATCAGTATTTACTGAGTATTTCTTGGGAACACTGGCAAATCGTGGAAAATGCAATGCAAATTGCAGCGCTGCACTAGCAACGTAGGGAATTGACTGGATGCAGAGCAAGGCTGTAAGATCTGAGAAAGTATATTGGATTCATGTAAATAAAGGATTTCAAACATCTTGAGATTTGCCATGTTGTTAAATTTGCTGAAGTGCGGATAGAGAGAACTATTCTGGCAGACAAATGGAGAAGGGAAAGCTATGCTCTCAGACTTTTCTTCTGACACACAACTCTATGGACCAAAGTGAAAACTGAAACATAGCAAATTATTTGCGAGTGACAGCCCTTTCATTTGTACCCACAGCTGCTGTTGAGGACCACCGCTGCCTCAGCTTGATCCAATTACTGCTCTGTGTACCTTATCACACAGCTTCGCTTTGTTCCTCTCCTGTCCTAGGATCTGTAGCTCATTAAGATAAGATCTGACAGGCCCGGTCAATGCTGAGTTAGAGCTGGTGGCTCCTCTTTATTTGGGCACCCCATAAGTTTCATGGACTTATATTCAGTCACACAAAAGGGAGGGTATCCTTTGCTGGTGCGATTTTCATTTACTCTGCCATTATTTATCCCAACCCAAGCATTTACACAAGTAAAATTTTTCAGGCTTTTCCATCAAAAATCTCTTTTCTGTCCCCCTCCCTGTCACATCCTTTTTCAAGAGGGTGAGGTGCTGCTTCTTGATTAGAAAAATATCTCTAACAAGGAGGCTATAAATTCACATGGTGTTTTGTGACATGGGTCAAAATGTTCTTTATTTTAGTATTTTAGCTATTCTCCCAAAGAGCCATAAATAACAATAAATGGTAATAACGGGCTCTTGTTGAGAAAATTCATCTCCTTTACCTTTTGTGAGCTTGATTTCCTCTTATTCTGACAAGGACCCAGTTCCTGTCTGTCTGCCTTCATTTATCACTTATACTTTAGATCTGCCTTTTGCACTGGCTCACAGCATAGTCCATATGGAAATCAAATACACCCACATTTGAAATGAGCATGGCTTCCCTCACTGGTATTTGTTTCCAATATGACATATTTATTTCAGTGACAAGGTCCAGTGGGTAAAGACATAGTCAGACCAGAGTTACATGAGCAGAAAAAGGATTGAAGTGATTCCCTGGTTACTCAGGCAAAAGTAGCAGACGGAGAAAGGGGTCCCAAAGGCCTGGTAAGTTCTGCCTGAATTATCCAGATAATTGCTTCAACCTTTAACCTGACAGTGGAGACCTGGACTAAAATAACATAAGCCAATACAAGTTTATGTAACTTATTTTTCCACATTCCGCTAATAATGACAGAAATGAAAGTGAGTGGAGAAGCCCGTCAGGATTTATGCAGAGGCCTCTAATTCCATGGCTGTGATGTTTGTGGGGAATTAGTAAAATGATATAGAGGTAAACTCTAAAATGAATGAAAAAGAAAAAGGAAGACAATATTCCAACTCCAAAATGCTAAACTTTGGAGTCCTGAAGGGCCCCAGACCAGACCTTATCCTCATTTTTTTTTTTTTTTGAGACAGAGTCTTGCTCTGTTGACCATCCTTGAGTGCAATGGCACAGTCTTGGCTCACTGCAACTTCTGCCTCCTGGATTCAAGCAATTCTCCTGCCTCAGCCTCCCGAGTAGCTGGGATTACAGGCACGGGCCACCACGCCCGGCTAATTTTTGTATTTTTAGTAGAGATGGGTTTTCACCATGTTGGCCAGGCTGGTCTCAAACTCCTGACCTCATGATCCACCCACCTCGGCCTCCCAAAGTGCTGGGATTACAGGCGTGAGCCACTGAGCCCGGCTCTTACCCTCTTTTTTTCAATCTACTTTCTGTCCTTGAATAATCTTCCTCCAGCTCATTATTTTTTAAGTAGTATTTATACTCACAAATTTATAGTTCCAACTAGGACGTCCCCCAGAAGTACACACAGTGTACCATTGCAGAAATCACTGCTTTTTTTCTAATCCTACTACTGCTTGTACCAAAAGTTAACACCTCCTGAGTGTGTGCCGTGCCAGGCACTGTCCTTAAACATTTACAGGCATGATCCCCTTTAGTTCTTACACTTTTAAGCAGTGAAATTTATATATCTGTTTTTTTTTTTTTTTTTTTTGAGACGGAGTTTCGCTCTTGTTACCCAGGCTGGAGTGCAATGGCGCGATCTCGGCTCACCGCAACCTCCGCCTTCTGGGTTCAGGCAATTCTCCTGCCTCAGCCTCCTCAGTATCTGGGATTACAGGCACGCGCCACTATGCCCAGCTAATTTTTTGTATTTTTAGTAGAGACGGGGTTTCACCATGTTGACCAGGATGGTCTCGATCTCTTGACCTCATGATCCACCCGCCTCAGCCTCCCAAAGTGCTGGGATTACAGGCGTGAGCCACCGTATATATCTGTTTTTTACAGATAAAGAGACGAAGGCTTACAGAGGTTATGAGAGTTGTCCAATGTTTCAGCTAAAAAGGAGTAGAATCTGGACTCAAGGGCAGAGCTGTTTGAGTCTCAAACCTCTGTTTATGATGGGCTGCTTCTATATTGTGTTTACTGTTCCTACCACACATCTGTAATTTGGCATATGCTACTTTGAATTACCATCATTATGACGATTATCACTTTATTCATAAGTCCTGCTCCTTCCTACCCCAATGCCAGCCCTGATGACAGGGGTCTGTCTGGTGTCTCTGCACACTATCCCTAGCAAAGCCTTGCATGTCCCATGATTAAATATTGTGATTGAGCTTTCACAGAAAGCCAGCATCACAATTATTAATAATAACCAGGCTAGAAGCCTAAGTCAAGAGGTTTAAAAGAGCATCTTCAGTAATCAGGGTTTTAACTGGTTACCCAGGTCTTTAAAAAGCTATAGAACGTGTTGTCTGTGCTGTACCTGATTTGTAGAGGGATGATGAAGTTCTATGGCTCCCTCTCCAGTATATGCTTTGTGGAGATATACAGGAACTAAATATTAAATGCAGGTCAGATTCCTTTAACTCTGCAAATTATACTTTGGAGGTCACCAGGCCAAAATCTAGGAGACCAGCCTAGAAAGCCTTTTGAGGGTAGGGATTTATTATTCGTGGGACAAAAGATGTAATCAAAAGACTTGTCTCTAACACTACTGGGGATCAGCCTCTTGTCTTAAGGACTGATTTTTTCCTGTTTTTAGCTTTTGTCAAATTGTTCTGTCATTTAGTGTCAAGTGGGGCAAGTTCTTTTTCCCTTTGTAACTAATCATTGCTGACATGTAGTTAAAAATCTTTTACTCCAGAGAATCTGCCTGTGGTGTTTTAGGTCAACCTCACCCCGTGTGAATATAACCATACATGGAGTCTCTGAGTCTGGGATCTAAAAATACAACAGGCTTGTTGTATGCTGACACTTTATAGTACATTAGGCGGGGTCATCTTTCACTGAGGCAAATGTGCTATCCAACAGGTCCACAGCAAGTGCATCACTGGCTTTGTTCAAAGTGTTCCTGGATGCTGCAAATGAAAGAGGACAGCGACTCTCCACCTCTTGCCCATCCTTTGGGAAAGACTTCAGCAAGGTAACTCGCTTCCTCTTGACTTTTTGACGTAGTTAACTCAAAAAGTTTGGCACTAAAAGCCATGTGGCTTTTTGTTTGTTATGATTTTTTACTATATTTTTGTAGCTGTTTATTGTTTTATAAAAAATGTTATGAATTTTTTAAAAATCAGCTTTATAGAGATACAATTTTTTATTTTTTTGAGACGAAGGCTTTCTCTGTCTCCCAGGCTGGAGTGCAGTGGTGTGATCTCCGCTCACTGCAACTTCTGCCTCACAGGTTCAAGCGATTCTCCTGCCCTAGCCTCCCAAGGAGCTGGGACTACAGGCGCACACCACCACGCCCAGCTAATTTTTTTGTATTTTTAGTAGAGACAAGGTTTTACCATGTTAGCCAGCTGGCCTTGAACTCCTGACCTCAGGTGATCTGCCTGTCATGGCCTCCCAAAGTGCTGGGATACAGGTGTGAGCCACTGTGCCCAGCCGAGATATAATTTATATATAGTAAAATTCACCCTTTTTGGTGTATCAGTCCGCGAGTTTTCACAAAGGTATGCAGTAACATAACTACTACAATCAAGGTGTAGAATGGTTCCCTTTCCTGCAAATATTGACTTGTGCCCTTTGTAATCAACCCTTTCCCACAACCCCAGTCTTCGACAACCACTTCTCTGTCTTTATGATTATCCTTATGGAGTTATACAATATATAGCTATTTAAGTCTGATTTTTTTCACTTACCATAATGCATTTGAGTTCATCATGGTGGTGCATGTATCAGTACTTTGTTCTATTTCTTGTTAAATAGTCTTGCGTTGTAAGATGTATCACAATTTAACCATCCACCAGTTGAAGGACACTTGACTAGTTTCCGGTTTTTGGCCAGCATGAATAAAGCCACTATTAATATGTGTGTATAGGGGTTTGTATGACCATGTTTCTACCCCTACTTTAGGTAAATATGGATTGCTGTTTAAATATAGATCACTGCTTAACTTTAAAAAATTAAACACATATGGTGAGTATGTATTTCCCTTTATAAAACAAAGCTTGCTGTGTTCCAAAATGACTGCACCTGTTGTCATTCCCACCCAACAATATACAAGTCCCGGTTGTTCTTTACCCGCCCCAGCATTTGGTACTATCGGTTTCTGCTAGCTGTTTTTGGCAGGGGAGGGGCATGTTTACTTTTTAACCATTTTAGTTGATGAGATCTCATTGTGATTTTTATTTTCATTTTCATAAAGACTAATGATGTGCATCTTTTCGTGTGCTCATTTTTCATCTTTATACCTTCCTTGGAAAAGTTTCAGCTCAAATCTTTGGTCCATGTTTTAATTGAGAGTTGGTTTTATCATTATCGAATTTTTATTGTTCTTTATATATTCCTGATACAAGCCCAAGACAGTTAAGAGACATTGACAGAAAGCAAATTACATCTGGTGTTTACTGTTGTAAGGGCTGAAAGGTTTAATACTTTTCTTCACCCATTATAAGGGTCATAGCTGAAACGCCTGTAGTAAAAAGCAACTTAACAATAGAAAAACACAACGGATGTATTTAATCGAAGTTTTATGTGATGTGGGATCTTTTAGATATTCAGAAATGAAGATAGGGCTTTCAGATCTTCATTTCTGAAGGGAAAGCTGCTGATTTTGATGCTTAGATTCAATGAAGAATGAACAGCTGTGTAGAGATGTGATTGCACAAAAAGGTATGATCTAGTGCTAGTAGACTGAGCGGGGAGCCCAGCAAGGCCTGTCTATTCAGATGCTCCTTGACCTCCTTACATAGCATTCCTTCCTCTCAGGTGTGGGGGGCAGGACCCCTCTGGAATAGAGATCTTCAAGGGAGGAGGGAGAATAACCTTTGTAGACTCACGGTTTGGTTTGGGGCAGAGGAATCTTAATTTCTATGACCTACCTTAGGGAAACAGAGTTCTGGTTTCTATGACTCCCTTTTGGGGGAGAAGGAAGGACAGGAGACAGAAGAACAACAGAAGATCAGAGTGACCTGCTCATAAGGCCCTTCTAGTGTCCTTAAGTTTAAAGCACTAAGCAAATCAAAATGCCATACTTAGGGGTATTGTGTTCTGAGTCCTATTATAGCCTCTCTTTCAGCAGAAGCCTGGCAGAAGCAGGAGGACTTATACCTTTTGCAATTACAAGGCAAGAAAGTGATCAGATGTAGATATGGGCTCTTTTAAATAATGCTGCTTTTCCTTTAATCTTCAGGAGACATTATTTAATGGAAGTAAACTGTTCCAGAGCTCAGCCCTTGGTGCACTCTTCCCTACTGCATGCATTTCTTGGTGATCTCATCCAGTCTGTAACTTTAAACGCCATCTCTATGCAAGCTGTTTCCACATTTATATCTCCAGACTGACCTTGTTTTCGAACTGCAGTTCCACAACTGCCTACTTGACATCTCTACCTAGGATTAAACGTTTTAAAATACAGCATGTACCAAAGAGTAACACCTGATCTTCCACCCCAAATCTACTCCACTTCATTCCCCTCATCGCAACTGTAATCTTCCAGGGCCCTAAGCCAAGAACTTTAAAGTGACTTTTGACTCCTTTCTTTCTCTTGCCCCCTACAGCAAGTCCATCTGCAGTGCTATTGTCTCTACTTTGAATATATATCAAGAATATGATTACTTCTCAAAAGTTCCGCTGCAACCCTCCTGATCCAAGTCATCACCACCTCTCACCTGGATTAGTTACTACACTGTCTGCTGGAAACGTGTTTCTGTTTCTCCCTTGCTTTCCCCTCCCACCTCCAGCCCTGTGGCTATCATCAACACAGTAACCAGAACAGTCCACTGAAAAAAATAATTCAGGTCATTTTACACATCTGCTTATAACCTTTAGTAGTAAAAGTCAAAGCCAAAGTCCTCGCAATGGTCAGCAAGGCTCTGTGTGACCTGTTCCCTCCCTCATTACCTTCAAATCCCTTTCTGAAAACACTTTAGGACCCTGTTATCATCACCAAATTGCAACATCAAATTTTCTATGTAACTTAAACAACTGCATTATTAACGTCAAGTATACAGTGAGTCAATAGTAAGATTAGAAACAAAATTTAGCAACTTGCCTACTTGTAATACTATATTCTAACTAGTAAATATTCTGCCTTCTCAGAGGTGATCATACTCTTGTTAAAAATTAAAAATAGCCAAAATTATTAATTACTTACTGTTGGATGAGTACTTTTCTTTACTCTTCACAACTACCCTGCATGGCATATAGTTGTACCCAGTTTTGAAGGGATGAACCTGCACTCAGGACTGGAGCGAACTCCTTCAGGCCATGTGGATGGCAGGTAAAGGGCAGAGGAGAGTGTATGTGGGCCAAGCTCCAAACCCACCTCATTCCGGCCTTATCCTCTTTCTTCTTCCAAAAGTCAGTCAAAAACCAAATAAAAGAAAAATACAAAGATTATTTCTCCTAGGTTTCTTATAAAAAAGATATCAAAGGTACACATTTGTATGCTTTGCAAATATTCTACACATACTTCCTTCTTCCTTTATTTTTTTTTCTTCTTCTTCTTTGCCCATGCCCAAGTAGGTGGCAAAGGCCTTGTAGCCTTGGGAGAAATGCTGCCAGTGAAAATCCTGGAACTGTAAAGAGAATAGTGAATTTATGGGAGGTGAATCAAGTTCTCCTACCCTGGATACCAGCCAGCCTGATCAATATATAGATCTACTTGGCTTTATGCACTAAATGTTCCTGAAAAGTTGTCTATAAGATAAATATTTGTATACAAAAATCACGTAGTCTCACTGCCTTCCTTTGTGATTTTAGAAATGTGTTCCCACACATAAGAAAAATATTCACCCCAGTATTGCAAAATGATGCTGCTGAAGCTGAACGTGTACTTTCAGGAATAGTCTGACTTTGTCAACACCACTCATGCAAGAAGTACATCAAACCGACAACCAATCCATATGATCATTGATACTCCTGTAAAAGCACAACTATGTCAAAACACACGATCAATCCTCTTTCAAATATTTAAACAGCCTTCTCAGGCCTTGATGCTGGATGTTTAATAAAACCCAGCAGAAATAAATAAAAATACTTTCAGAGAAGTGGTTAGGCATCCCTGCTTCACAGTTAACAGTTAAGCTGCTACTATTTTAACCAGCCACACACTCCTTCACTAATCAATAAAAGTTTGCTAACCTTAATGAGTATCTAATTGATAAAAAAGAGATTCTATGTCTCTTTCATGATAAGAACAATCGTAGTGTCACCAGAGATAAGAGGAATCTTCTTACTACTTCTATATAACCCTGAAAACTTTAAAGTGAGATGTCAGATCTCACTCAGTAACCCACTGAATAACACACTGAGGGCAAAATCAGAATGTGCCCTCAGTGTGTTAGCTACATAGGTGCCATTCTGTGCAAATTGGAGGACTCATATTTGGGAGAATCTTGAATGCCTTCTCTGTAAAAATATGCATAGTAATATCAATCCTATAGAGTCATCCATAGAATTAAGTATTAATTTACTTACATGTATTATCTAATTTAACCTTCATCAATCATGCAGTAAGGATTATTTATCACAATCTGACAGATGTAGAAAGTGAGAATTGAAGGGTTTAAGTCACTTACTCAATGTTAAACAACTAATAGGATTTGAATTAAGGTCTTTCTCAAGACAAAGACTGTGTTTTCCTTTTTAACAATTATTGTGGCCCTCAAACAGGTTTATATATTTAATGACAAATGCATTAATCAGCAAAAAGTAGTTGTTGAATAAGTGAATGTAGTGTGTAAATGTGCATGAATGTGAATTACATAATGTGTATGTGAATTTATACCACGGAAACTCTATTACCTATTATAGCCGGTGGAATAGAAGGCATCCCGAATCAAAAGTTAACATCCATAACCAATTATGAAAGAATTAAAAGAAAGAAAAACACACAAACACCACTAGCTCTATGCTAAACATAGTCTCCCTTTTCTTGGAATGAATTCACAAGTTTTCTAGACAAATTTTATTTATTTAAATAAGAGCTATTGGCTTTGGAAGGTTTTCATCAAGCCAGGCTATTCAGTGCAGAAACAAATGCATTAGTGCTTGATAATCATGCTATTTCTGAAAACTAAAGCCATCACAATTATAAATATGGGCAAACATTGTCAAATTTTCTGATATAATGTGAGGAAATGCTTATATTGTTACTAAAACATTTGAATTATTAATAGGTCTGTTTTTAAGAGTGTTGACATTTTGGTTGGTTTTCAACAGCCCTCAGTAGAGTGAGGTTTTTGCATCCTGGCGAGGTTAGCAGGCCATTTTACACGTCCCAGTCTTAGACACACAAAAGCCAAGGCTACAGATTCCCAGTGAGGGACCCTTCTTTGCCACCACTGGTGGTAGCTACTATTTTCAGTCTCCCTAGCTCAGGGACTCCCTAACAAGGTAAAGACTGAATTAAATGAAAAGAACACAACTCTTGGGATCAGGTGTCCTTGGCTTCAATCCCAATTTCTTTATTTATTCTTCCATTTAATAAATATTTATTTTCATTAATCAGATACTAACCACTCTCTTAGGAGTTATCAAAACAAAGACCAGTGACTGTCTGTAGGTGATGCAAAACTCCAGCAGCCTTCCGCCCTCCTCACTAGGCCCTTCTCTGTGGAGGAGATGTGGAAAGGACTTTCATTTCAGAAATCATACCAGCAAACTGCATGAAGTAGTTACTGACCAAAGGGAAGGAGGGTTCTCTGCATTTCTGGGTCACTGACCAGTAAAGTATAAAAGTATGTTTCTACTCACGTCTTTGAATAGGGCACAACAGATGGGGAAGTGAGTGTCCTGCCCATTCTCTTCTGCTGGGGCTGTGACTGTCCTAATATAAGCTATTGGCACCTAACCTCAAGTACCTAGGGCTCTGCCCCGAGGGTCTGTTTTTTAACAGAGGGTAAGGTCTCCCAGAAATGCGGGGGGAGTCAATCCCTCCTGGAGCAGTGCACATTAATAATGGAGGAGAAGAAATAGCCACCTTTCCCGGCCCTTGGGTGACCCCTCTGTGGTAATTTCCTCAGTCTCCCAGGATTTGGGAAGAGAGGGAGCCCTGGAAACTCCCTGCACACTTCATGGCTTCCTTTCATCCTCTTCTCGACTCACTTCCGCATTCCCCAGTTGCTGTTTCCTGAGATGATCTTCCAAATGGGTGTGTTACACTCAGATCCTTGTCTCAGGGGCTGCTTCTGAGGGACTCAACCTAAGACAAAGCTTTAGTGTCTTCAGTAAACTTTTTGGTAAGAAAAAAGAACATGTGTAAAACTTAACATGCACTCCCAAGGCTCATATCCCACCCCACCCTCCTTTGCTAGCACAGCCTCCACGGCTAACTGGTGAAATTGACCTATGAGTCCTCCTCCCTCCTCCACCCACAGTCCTGTGTCAAGAAGAAATTGGGGGACTAGAAAAAAGAGATTTAGAGTTGGTACTATTTATGTGAATTAATCTAAGGAAGTTTAGAACTTCAGAATATAATCCCACGTAGGGAGGGATCAAGTGCGTCTTTAACAAATATGGCCAGGAACATTCTCAAAAACAAAACCAAACAAAACACCAAGGTCAAAGGTACGTTGAGGCAGGGTGCAGTGGCTCACGCCTGTGATCCCAGCACTTTGGGAGGCAAAGGTGGGCAGATCACTTGAGGTCAGGAGTTCGAGACCAGCCTGGCCAACATGGTGAAACCCCATCTCTACTAAAAATACAAAAATTAGCTGAGCATGGTGGCACACGCCTGTAATCCCAGCTACAGGAGGCTGAGGTGGGAGAATTGCCTGAGCCCGCAAGGCAGAAACTCTAGTGAGCTGAGATCCCGCCACTGCCCTCCAGTCTGAGTGACAGAGTAAAAACTGTCTCAAAAAAAAAAAAAGGTATGTTGAGAAGGAGAAATGTAAACCTGCCGCAAAGATTAGGCACAGTGTCTTACAAAGGAAGGCATCTGAGAAGGGTAAAGAAGGCAGGTGGTGAGGGGAGGGGGAAGTGTTTTCAGCAGAACCAGAAGGTTCTACGTGAAAGTTTATTCTGTGGACTGGGAAAGACTGGAGAGAAGGGAAAAGCCATGATAGGCAGGAGAGGCCTGAGACCTAACGTTCTGGAATTTGCTGGACATGGCAGGGATGCTATGACTCCATTATTCTGGCCAGGGTGTTGAATTTCAAGTTCTATTGGAGGAAAATGGAAGGGGATAGGAATGATGCTGGGAACACAGATGGGGAAGGGCTTGAAAGAGGTGTGAACAGAAAATGAGGAGGATTAGTGAACAATAAAGCATCTACTTGGCATATCCTCAAGGCCTATGTGCAGTGCAGAAGCACCACAATTTCACTGCCCTCATCTCCTGACTCTGGTTAGAGAGCAATATACATGAGCACTTCAATAAAGAGCTGCTGAAAACGTGCATCAGCGTATTTGTTGTGGAAGTCAGTGAAGCAGATGTTGCAGTCAGCCACACTGTGGACTGGCCGATGAAGAGGAGGATATACCCTCTGGAATTCTCTAACCTGGGAAATAGCCCGGCCCATTGGATGCAGAGAGCTGGACACCCTTACAGGAAGGGCCTGGTCAGCTGTCTCCAGCATTTCATTTTCTTCCCCACTCAGCTCATGCACCTCAAGGTAAGAATGTTCCCATCCATCTGCCTCTCCATCCTACCCCAACACATGTATATACATTTCCATGAATTAATTTTCAAGGAGGTTTGGATTTTTACTGAAAGAGGCATTTGGGGGATGGCAGCGTGGCTGTGGTTATGGTATACAGGAAGGGTGTTGAGGTGGAAGAAGAGAATGCAGAAGTGGTGGCAGGGTAGCCTTCGGGTCATTCACCCTCTCTCCTCTCACCACCAGTCTGGTAGACATCAGTCTGGAACACAAAGGGAGGGAGACTTTAAGACAAAAAGAGCTTTTTTGTCTTAAACCCTGACTGATACATAGATGATGTTATGCAATTCTGGGCCCGTATCAGTCAGGGTTCTCTAGAGGGACACAACAAATAGGATAGGTGTATATATGAAAGGGAGCCTGTTTTGGAGAGTTGACTCACGTGATGACAAGGTAAAGCCCCACAGTAGACCGTCTGAAAGCTGTAGAGCAGGGAGGCCAGTGGTGGATCAGTCCAAGTCCAAAAACCTCAAAGGTAGGGAAGCCGACAGAGCAGCCTTCAGTCTGTGGCCAAAGGCCCAGCAGCCCCTGGCAAACCACTGGTGTAAGTCCGTAAGTCCAAAAGCCAAAGAACTCGGAGTCTGGTGTTCGAGGGCAGGAAGCACCCAGCATGGGAGAAAGATAAAGACCGGAAGACTCAGCACGTCTGCTCTTCCATCTTCTCCTGCCTGCTTTATTCCAGCCTTGCTGGCAGCTGATTAGATGGTGTCTACCCAGATGGAGGGTGGGTCTGCTTCTCGCAGTCCACTGACTCAAACGTTAATCTCCATGGCAGCATCCTCACGGGCACACCCAGGAACAATACTTCAAATCCTTCAATCCCATCAAGTTGACACTCAGTATTAACCATTACAAATTAAGTTACTCTGGAACCCAGGTGACAAGCACAGCGCAGATTTGGGGAGAAGCCCTTTTCTTTCTCCACTAGTGGGTCCCCAGCCCTACTCTACTCCCATTATTGTGCAGCTCAGGCCCCCTAAAGGCTACCAAACCACAAGACTTCTGCTGAGCTGAGCAGTTTTCCTCCTCAGGACACAGCCAAGGCTAAGGAAACACCTTGCAAAGAATTTGAAAGACTAAATTGTACGTGGCTGTATTCCAGGGTGGGCCTGCACACATAATTAGAGAATCAAGTTGGCAGGGAGGAGGGGAACTGGGATTCCCAAATAAGCAAGAGGTGCCTCTGAGCTGGTGACGTTCAGGTAATAGTCACGTTTATGTGCCATCGTGTGGAAGAGCTAGGGCCTTCATGTGACGTGAGTAGTCAGGCACATAGAAATGTGGTGCATACGCAGTTGTCACAGAGCTCACTGTTGCCTCTACATTAGCGAAGGTGATTCTCCAGAGCCCATTTGGGGACAACTAAGATATATGGGAATGGATGCTGTAGCCTTTGAAACATTTCCTGACTCTCAGAGACTGATGAGAATAAAATATGTCTGTTAAAGAAAAGGAATGCCAGGATGAAATCGGAAACGGGAGTCAAATCCATCTTGTGCTTCTGAGTGTTGTAAAACTTACTATCAGAGGGGCAGCTTCATCTCTCTCAGTTCATTAGGAAAATTGCATGATTCCAAAGCAAAAAGAAAGGGAAAAAGTTAAAATCGCATTTTCTGATTTCACCTGTCGTTCTGGCTTTTACTTAAACATCTGCTTAATTTCTGGAGAAGGGCCTTTAAACAGTTGTATTTAACTCTACACTCGAGTTGACTGTCCGTCTTTTGCTAGTAATGTGGTTTGGAATTAATTGTTTAAGGAACTTGATTGCCTCGATTAGTTAGGTCAGTTGCCTTCAAACTTGTATTCACAAATATTTATTAAAGATTGTGCTTTATTGTGAGATATAAAAGGTACAACACTAGAGGTCAGTGGTTCACGGCTCTTCTCCTTTTTGGTGACTGAAGAACCACGTGACCTTTTTTATGTTTCAGTGTCATCGGAAAAATGGGCCAAGCAGTGACTTTGGTGCTCCAGGATGCTGTTAATACTCTCTGATGCTTCCATTCTGGTAGCAAAGCAGAGAAATGCATTTGGAGACTCCCATGGCACATTTCACACCATCACAGGGCGTTTTATGAGATGTAAGACCTTCTTGTGGCAAAATTCACTTCTGCATAGGGAAGAGATTAGTAATTGCCTTCCTCAGTGAGCTTGATCTAGTTCAGCCTACACATTCTGGAGAGCAATTGGATGGAAAAACCACGGAAGCTATACTGCCAAAAAACCTTTCTGATTTAGGAGTTATGTAATATATTTTCAAAATAAAGAGTATACTGAGGAAAGTTCCTTTGTGAGGTTCAACATGGAATAACAAAAAGTTGGCACTTACGGGCTTTGACTAAGAAAGTGTACACAGAAAGGACCAGGCTGAAGAAAACACTGCGTCCAAGGCTAATAGGCATCATGAAGATGTAAGCTGCTTGATTCAGGCTGGGTCTGTGATGACAGCCTACTGTAATTACAGACATGTTTTACTTGCATTTTCTCATTCCTCTTTACCAAAATAAATAAATAACCCTCTGAGGTGACTACTGGTATTATCTCCATTTTGCAGATGGCGAAGTGAGGACTCAGACCAACGATCAGCCATTGCTTAAACCCAGGTCTGTCTGACACTAAAAGCCGTGATAGTTCCCTTTACCCAATCCTTTAGGACACAGTAAGTTGCCATGACACTAAAAGCTGTGATAGCTCCCTTTACCCAATCCTTTAGGACACAGTAAGTTGCCAAGCAGGTTGGGGTTTAGTTTTGGAGATTCGGGTCCATACTGAGTGGGTCAGATCATACATTTCCTCATAAAATCTCTTGTGGCCACATTAGATGCCAGTCTGATGGCTTGGGGTTACTTGGTCATGCCGAGGTAGTCTGCAGAAGTTGAGTTTAAGGATAAAGGAAGATTAAAATCAAACAGCATGTATTTCAGATATATTTGAAGTCCTAGGACCCCCTTTCCTTTCACCTAGGCCACATGGAAAATAGTGTGAAACTGAGCACAGAAAAATGTTGAAAGGGATATGTGTTGAAAAAAAATAACTCAAAGGGGTTCAACAAGAAGCACCTAATCTTGTCTCTCCAGACACCACTTCACATATTCTCAGCTCTGGTCTTCATCACAGCCATATCTTAACTGCAGAGGAAGAAGTAAGATCTGCCCACTCCCTCTCCAGCATGCTGTAAATGAGGCTGGGCGCAGTGGCTCATGCCTGTAATCCTATCACTTTGGGAGGCCGAGGCAGGTGGATCACCTGAGGTCAGAAGTTCAAGATCAGCCTGACCGACATGGAAAAATCCCGTCTCTACTGAAAATACAAAAAATTAGCCAGGCATGGTGGCACATGCCTGTAATTCCAGCTACTCAGAAGGTTGAGGCAGGAAAATTGCTTGAACCTGGGAGGTGGAGGTTGCAGTGAGATGAGGCCATGCCACTGCACTCCAGCCTGGGTGACAAGAGTGAAACTCTGTCTCAGAAAAAAAAAGTAAATGAAAATGTGTGAAAAATGTTTAAATCTTATTGATATTGGTTAAATGAATTCAGGGTGCTCTTTTTAATGTATTATTACAAATTATCATTGATATAATAAGTAGCAGCCATTTAAGAGGGCTCTACCTTATCTCCATGCAGAGACTTATTTCTGCCACCCACTCAGTGTTTTTTAATAAAACAGATCTTTCTGTTGTAAAGAAAACCAGCAGCTGGCTATAAAACTATTTGCTTGGGATTATCTTTTAAATGACACAACTCCAGCAAGTTCCCACTCCAGAGTTCTTTTTTTAACCCTCTGCATATTCTCATCTCTTTCCTCTGTGTGTGTGTGTGTGTGTGTGTGTGTGTGTTTATGTGTGTTAAAGTCAGACTCCCAGGACTGGGACAGAACAAATGAATGCATCCTCAGGGGAAATGCTAAATCAGTGACATGAAGGTGATTTAAAGGTCTTGAGGGTCATCCAGTATTATTAAGCTTAAAGCATAGCCCTGACTTCCGAGGAAATAGAGCCAGCTGTAACTAGCATCCTCAAATTTAAAAAATAAACTAAAAAAGAATGTTGTATTACAACTCCCATATTAAAATAACTCAAAAAGAGAAAAAAAAAAAAAGACATTTCCAGAGAGAAAATAATTTTTTTTCTAGATTCATTATATAGGCAAATTCACTGATTTTCTGAAAAGTTCCGTGCAGGATGCTTTTTAACTTAATTTAGTCCCCACTTTAAATTCTGTTTCTTAGGGCAAGAAAGCTTTTTTTAGAGCAGAGCCAGGTAACAGCCTCCTGGATAGTCAGAAGTTTATGAAAGTCATACTCATGCCTTTCATCTCTTCATAAAACTGTACACTCTCCTGATTATCCCAAATTACAATGTTTGCTGCTACTCTCTTTAATCAGATTTGAGCAATTCTGTTCCATTAAAAAAAATCAAATGGCATTTCCCTTTCATAAGGCTTTGCACTTCATAAGAGGAGTGAATTCTGTTATCCTTCATAGCTCCCCATGAGAGATTTTTCCATTACTGTTTTGAAGCCATGATTGTTGTATATCAAGATACTCAGTCTTGGCCCCATGGTGGTGGATTGGATTACTTTGCTGATTTCTTACCTGCAGTGTAAGACTCCCATGTAGATTAGGACATGGTTTAAGAGGAATTATCTCCTTTTTTTAATAGATCACATACTGAGTCTCAAGCTCCAAATTCAACAGAAAATCAAGCTAATTGTTCATTTCTTCCAGGATATCCCTGAAGGATAATTGACCTCTGCAGAGCAACTTCTTAGTAGGAACTAAATAATTAAGTTGAAGGAAATACATTTCTTGTTCATGATTCCAGTTGTAAAGGGTTTTTTTTTTTAATGTGTGATGAGATCATAACCCTGCATGCATTTTATACAAAAGATAAGTGCACCTGTTTCCCCAGCCTCTATTGAACTAGATGTTTTAAGCAGGACACACATCCAAATGACTATTATAGATAAAATCTTTACCTTTTAAGATTATTGAAAGAAAATATTCCCACTCAAATCAGGCCTCTCCTCATCTAATCTGCACCAATTGGGTTAATCCTTACACTAAAATCACACTAAAAAAAATGATCTGGAAACATACAATATAGAAAAATGATAGGTTTCATTGTTTTCTTCAATTGACACATTTATATTATTTTAATATACTGTGTCTAACTGCCTCTCATATACGTTTTCAGCAGTGACAGTGATTCATACTTCCCAAACAATAAGAAAAGAATGCTAGTCACAAACTCCTAATTCAGTAAGAGCACAAATCAACAGCCCTAATGAGGCAGTTATACTTTCGATGCTGTTTACAAGCATCTCAACTCAAAACATTTTAATACATGGCCTTCTCAAAATAAGAGCACACCGAAAGAGAACTAGTATTTGCCCCAAACTCATTAAAAATTACTCTTCAATTACGGAGGCCTTGACATTTCCTAGAATCAATTCCAATTTAAATCAATCCAGTCAATGTAATTTTTAACTTAACAGTTATAACCTCCAAACAAAGTTTTGCCATTAAATATTTCAAGGTGCTAGAGAAAAAGAAAATGGTGTTCTCCAGCACAGCCTGAGACATGGGAAGTCTGCCCTCAGAGAGGACAACTTTGCTGGCTCACTACATCCTAACCACCCCCAAAGACTCTAATTTGTAAATTGCTGAATCAGTTTGTGCACATTTGGAAAATTACTGCTTTCCTGCAATTTTCTGTAAGCTATTGCTAAATTGTTCTGTTGAATGTTAGTGAAAAATTATATTTTTAAACCACCTCAGAATCCTAAAAGCCCATGGCACAGTATTCTGTTTATGTGAGCAATTTAGCTTTATTAAGCAGCATGACATAGAGTGAGCGAGCTAAGATAAGCTTGGTACAGTATGTGCCCCAGAATCATTAGCCAGAGAAGCTAATCGGTCTCCATCCTGATTCTGAGAGTGGAATGGACACCTAGTAAGGAAGGGGGGTCTCTTTGGGTGCTTTCCAGATAGACCTGACTCCCTACTTCACCTCGGATATTATTAGAGAAATTATCCCAGACAGAGGAAGTTTGGAGAACAGCACTTTCCAGAAAGCATTTATTTCTGAACTTCTCTATATTCGACCTTTTGCCAAACCACCAATTATGGAGTTTACTTTGCTCATCTTGGGCAATATGGTAATATGATGCCCAAAAAGAGTTCAAAGTACTCTATTCCAAAGGCAGAATTTGTCCATTCCCTCGAAAAATGGATTAAGGTAACCCAGCTATAACTCCAAAGGTGAGAAAAAGGCACATTTAAAGTTATCTGTTAGCATACAAAGCGATGGTAGCTCTGCAGACCAAGGGAACAGAAATGGTTACTGAAATCTGTTAGTCTGTTTGTGCCTTCTGACTCATCCCCTGACTGGAAGTTTTAGAAAGGACCTATTGAAAGGAACCTTGCAGAAATTCAGTGAATCGTCCTGTGATGTGCTCTCATGTTTCATTGTGAGAAGTAATATTCTTGCTGAGCAGTTTGTTCCACTATAAATCTTTAGATATGCAGCCTTCTCAAAGATTATTGTATGAATTTAGACACACCATTCTGGAAACTAAATTAGCCTGCATTTACTGGGAAGTTGAATGCAGCCAGACTAATGGTAGTGCAAGTGTAATTGGTTCCCACCATGTGTCACTGTGTATACTTCTCAAGCCCCAGAAAAGATGCATTATGGGAATAATTTTTAAATGTTAATGGATATTGGACACTTGCCAGACACCCAGCTGTGCACAAAACACTGAGATGGTAAATAGCTCATGATCTGTTTAGAAACAAATGATGATGGTTTTTAGGATTCCACGAGACTGACGGCATGGCTACTAGCTCAGACTTGGAGGCTGACCCCATTAATGGCATTGAAGGGAAATGTTCTGATTTTTACCATCAAAATTCAAGAGCAAGAGCATTGTGTTAAAGCCTAAATTATTTTTTATTCATATTAAGGAAGGTCTAGTCTCTCACACCTATTAACCTCACCTGTGTTCGCATAGCTCTTTGACAAGTGTTTTTGGTTTGTTTGCCTGTTTTCCATGGGATCAGGTCAAAATGAGAATGTCTTTATCAATTAGCTTGGGTGTAAAAGCTGCAGTCAGAATGACCTGCTCGCTTGTGCTTGCAAAGACAACCTCGCCCTGCCACCACACGCCTGCCACGGGCCTGACAGAATGGCAACAGGTTTCCTTTCACTTGATCTGTTGCTCTTATCATTTTAACTGAAAGTCAATGAATGGAGCATTTTCTGTAAATTCTTTCTCCAAAAGGTCTTACTAACTGTATATACTTTGCCAGCTAAGCCTACTAGAAATGGCTTCTTTTCATAAAATTTTTTTTAAAAAATGGTGATGAGCTGTTTTTTATTAAAACACCATTAGGAAGAAGTATCATTCTTAGCATAAACATAGGAGAGAAATGGAGGCAGAGCGCGGCGGCCTACTGTTCTCTGGAAAGAGGCACAACAGGGTGGTGTATTCTGCATCTAAAATGCCATCTGAGGCTATCAGCATGGCTTAAATATTTCATCAGCCAAGGAGAATCTGAACATGAGCCGAGCTGGCCTGACATCATTTCTGGGGATGTGTGAGGAGCACTAGGGGAGCTCTAGTGAGTTGGCAGTTCAACCACGAGCAATTTGTGTAGGGTGAAAGCAAGAGAAAATACAAGAGAGGGAAGGTGCTGCCATTTGAATTCAGCTAGCAAAAAAGGGAGAAAGTTTGGATTGTGAAGACTTTGGGCGATAATGCTACCCTTTTAGAAATTAGTAAGGGGCCGGGCGCGGTGGCTCACGCCTGTAATCCCAGCACTTTGGAAGGCCGAGGCGGGTGGATCACGAGGTCAAGAGATCGAGACCATCCTGGTCAACATGGTGAAACCCCGTCTCTACTAAAAATACAAAAAATTAGCTGGGCACGGTGGCGCGTGCCTGTAATCCCAGCTACTCAGGAGGCTGAGGCAGGAGAATTGCCTGAACCCAGGAGGCGGAGGTTGCGGTGAGCCGAGATCGCGCCATTGCACTCCAGCCTGGGTAACAAGAGCGAAACTCTGTCTCAAAAAAAAAAAAAAAAAAAAAAAAAGAAATTAGTAAGGATAACTCACTTCGGGAGGTGGCTTGACTTTTGAAAATTCTGCGGATGGACCCTCTGAGTAGCCAGCTTTCCTGTTTGTGTCTTGTATTATTCTGTTGTCCTTAGCAACAGGAGGACTCAAGCTCTGGTGTTGGTCTGTTTTCTTCAAAGGCAGTTTAGACCATTAGACTTTTTTGTCAGATGTCTGAAAGATACAGATTCAAATCCTCGTTCTGCTGCTTATGAAAAACAGTGTGATTTGCAACCACTGTAAACTCTGCTTCTGTAACCCTAAACAGGATTATGACTTAAAGGTATATGAAAGCATCTAGGGCACAAGGGTATTTAATAAATGCTAATAAGCAAAACTTTGGTCATGTCATATAACAAGAGACAATAACATTTTGAAGCTCTTTACATTTATTTTCTTATTTTAAATTGCAAAAATATAGTGTTAAAATAATATGCCTCTTTCATAATCTGTCGCCAGGCTAAACTGCAGTGGTGCGATTTCGGCTCACTGCAACCTCCACCTCCCGGGTTCAAGCAATTCTCCTGCTTCAGCCTTCTGAGTAGCTGGGACTACAGGTGCACACCATCAAGCCCAGCTAATTTTTGTAGTTTTAGTAGAGACGGGGTTTCACCACGTTGGTCAGGATGGTCTCAATTTCTTGACCTTGTGATCTACCCGCCTTGGTCTTCCAAAGTGCTGGGATTACAGGTGTGAGCCACCGTGCCCAGCCACATTTTTCTTTAAAATTTTGTTCTTTTTGATAGAAGCTTACTGGAGAGTGCACAGTAGCAACTGATTTGGGGGTCTTTCCTGGATATCTCACTTTTCTGCATCTCATCATTGCATCTTTAGGAGGAAGAACCTAGGACAGATGATACAGAAAGCACTAAAAGTATAGGAATTACTTTTCCACAGACCCAGTTTCCCCAAATTATCAGAGACTGAAGGACTGAGTTCCTTACTTGCTAAAATACAGATTTTGAAGACTCAAATGGAATCTGAAATGGACTCTCTCTTCTTATTTGAACTAAAGGTATAATTTGGGGCATCCTACAACCTGGTTTGGAGAGTGAAACATTTTATTAGAGACCATTTTCAAACCACGGATTCAAATATTACTCTTTAAAAAGAACTTAATTGAGATAAAATTAAAATGACCATAAAATTCATCTGTTTAAAGTGTACAATTCAGTTGCTTTTTGCATATTCGCAGAGATATGCAACAATCAACATAGACAATTTTAGGTCATTCTTGTCACCTTAAAAAGAAACTCAGTATTCTTTTCACAATCACTGCACTATCCCCTCCCCCAAGCCCTAAGCGACCACTAATCTACTTTTTGTCTTCCAGATGTCCCTATTCTGTATTTTCATGTGACTAAAGTCATACAACATGTAGTTTCTCTCACTTAGCATAACGTTTCGAGGTTTACCCATATTGCAGCAGGTATCAACACTTCATGCCTTTTAATGGCCAAATAATGTTTCATTATATGTAGTTTATCTGGGTGCCAGTTCACGGGCATTTGGATTGTTTTCCTCTCTTGTCTATTATGAATAATGCTGCTATAAGCATTTATGTGCAAGTTTTTTAGAAACATACATTTTCTTTTTCTTTTTTTTGAGGTGGAGTCTTGCTCTGTTACTCAGGCTGGAGTGCAGTGACACTATCTCAGCTCACTGCAACCTCTGCCTTCTGGATTCAGGCAATCCTCCCACCTCACCCTCTTGAGTAGCTGGGATTACAGGTGCTCACCATCATGCCTGGCTAATTTTTTTTTTTTTTTTTTTTTGTATTTTTAGTAGAGATGGGGTTTCACCATGTTAGCCAGTCTGGTCTCAAACTCCTGACCTCAAGTGATCTGCCCATCTCGGACCCCAAAAGCGTATACTTTGGAGTGGAATTGCCAGCTATATGGTAATTGTTTAATCATTTGAGGAATTGTCATACTATTTTCCAAAGCAGTTGCACCATTCACGTTCCTACCAGCAAAGATAAAGGCTCTGATTTCTCCCTATCTTTGTCAATACTTATTATTATCTAACTTTTTGTTTCTAGCCATCCTAGTAAGTATGCAGTGGCATTTTGTGGTTTTGATTTGCATTTCTTTGATGACTAGCGATGCTGAACATCTTCTCCTGTTCTTGTTGACCATATCTTAATCTTAACCATTATTATAAAGTAACATCTAAGTGAGTAGACTTTAGAATCAAATAACTAACTGCAATAGCTTAGAAGCAAATAGCCATAAAAGGAGGAGTTTATCGATACTGTCCAAAGTTCTGAACACTGAGCTGCGGATGAGAGTAAATGAATGTGTGAGTACACTGTGTGAAAGTGATAGTATAGGACACTTCCCTACTGAACTCGTTATCAGCTTTGCCAGTGAAAAGACTTTTGTGGCAAGGGAAAAGGATGTATACTTCTCTTCCCATCTCATAATACCATATTTAGTTGAAGCCATTGATGCAAAATGTTCTTTTAGACATAAGACAGCTGAGGACTAGGGAAATAAAGTGACCTGCTTCAACCACGTAGTGACAGAACCCATGTCCCTGGCCCTGGCCTGTCAACCCCTTGACACCGTTTCCTCTCCCCCTGCCACCCCCACGGGCTCTAATTCTAATTCTCTTCCATTCTTGTAAGCCCCAGGGAACCCTTTAGACACCAGATTTTATAATAGGCCCAATATGATCTCTGTGTTAGCCTGCTGTCCAAAATACCTGTGATTACTTTGTATGCTTAGGTATGTGTCTTAGTTTCAAAATATTTTGTTTTTCAAAAGGCCATGAGCCCAGCACGATACATTTGAAAATTAATTACCTGAGTGATAAGAGTCATAAGGATATAGATATGAATGGCTCCACACAGACCGTCTTCAAACTCTTCTTCAAAAGCAGGCAGCCCCCTGCCGCTGTCTCTGACAGATGGCTACCCAGCCTTATCTGGAACACTTTCTCAAGAGCTTGTTACTTTCAGATGTAGTAAAATTCTAATTGTTAGTAAGTCCTTTTCTGTACTGAGCAAGGTCTGCCTCCCTAGCCTTTCCCATTGATCCTAGTTCTGCCTCATGGAGCAACATCCAACAGAAATGTAAATTCCTTCCTCTTCTAAAATTCAGACCTTCTACCATTTGCAATCATCAAATAGTTTCCCTTCCCCAGGGATTCTCTTCATCTGATAGGTCTACTCTGGAAGGTCTTCAGCGATTCTTCATACTCGCCTATATTCCTCCTTCTTAGTTTGTTTGCCAGAAGGCAGGCTCCCTCAAAGCAGAGACTTTGTTTACCTTATTTAACGCATCACTATTGCATCCCCAGCACCTAAAAAAAATGGGCTAGCACTTAGAGTGCAAGAGATGGTTTTTGAATAAATATATTTTGAGTGATTGAATCCCAGTTGCCCTCCAAGGATGTACAGTAATTTGTGATGTCTTGTATCCAGAATCATATTATATTCTCCAGAGAATGATTGACTAGTAGTGAGCACAATGAGATCACTTCTCCCCTTTGTAGACGTTTAGACAACTAATTTCATAACCTCATGCCTCTGTGCATATAACTCTATAAACCAGAAATGAGGAGCTTCCTTGCTTTGAAGGGCTATAATGAATTGCTGCAAGAGAATCTTATAAATATAAACGCACACTGATGACAATCAAACTGATAACCTTTATAGTTCATGCTACCATTTCATGCACACTTTTTCAAGTCTACTGTGATGACTTAAAAGAAAGTAAACGCCCATCAGGCTTAAAGAATTTTAAGACATTCTAATGATGTCAGGATATCTAGGTGAACAATATGGGATCTAGGGCGATGGATATGTCCATTCTGTCTTGGAAAATGAATGCCACGGTCCCTTGGTATTCATGGAGAATTGGTTCCAGGACCCATGAAGACACTGAAATCTGCAGATGCCCAAGTTCCTTAGTTGGCCTTTATTATTCACCAATTTTGATTCAGAATGTGCAGATACAGGAGGCCAACTGTATCCTAAAAAAGGATTGTATGGGAAAGACAAAGCCCCAATATTTTATAATTCCATTCAAGTTTCAACCCTATGAAAATCATGACACTGGACAATGAGTTTAATGTCCTTGAAATACCTGCTGAATTGTAATCTTCTACTGGTGAATTAGTTGCTGTCTTTAAATCTTAATGCTGTCTGGATGTATGAGGCTGTTCTTGCATTTTTATAAAGAAATACCTGAGACTGGGTAATTTATAAAGAAAATAGATTTAATTGGTTCACGGTTCTTCAGGCTTTAAAGGAAGCTTAGTGCTGGCATTAGTTCAGCTTCTGGCAAAGCCTCAGGGAGCTTTCAACCAAAGTGGAAGGTGAAGGAATAGCAGTACTTTACACCGCAAAAGCAGGAACAAGTGAAAGAGAGAGTGTAGGGAGAGATGCTACACACTTTCAAATGACCAGATTGTCAGAACTCACTATCTTCAAGATCCAGAGTTCTGGACCACAAAGACAGCACCAAGCCATGAGGGATCTGCTCCCATGATCCAAACAGCCCCCATGAGGCCCCACCTCCAGCATTGAGGATTACAATTCAACATGAGATACAAAGGGGACAAATATCCAATCAATATCACTGGGAATGAGGGTATGATGCTGGGATCTGCAAGGAGAATGCAGGATATAGGAAAAGTCCCTATCAAATAGGGAGAATAAGTAAAATAAAAGCCCAGTCTTGCCAGCACTGAGGCATAACAGGAAGAAAAGAAGTGAAGGTAGAGAATGTAAATGCATCCAGATATGCAGACAGCTCTCCTCCTCTTGCCCCCTTCCTGTCATGGGGCCGCATCCCAAGAGGGGATGATAACTTAAAACTTACAGTTACGGGGGAAGTCAGGAACACGGGGACAAGTGCCAGCATGCTATTCCAGACTCCAGGTCTCTAGGACATCCTCAGCCTTTGGAACAAGCCAAGTCCTCATGGTGCAGGATCAGTAGCAGAGAGGCAGCCCTGGGAAAAGGCCAGACGGATGAACCAGAGGCTGGAGTGAGACTGGGTAAAGCACAGGTGACTGATATCTTGTTAATTGGCAACTCGAAATATTCAGGAGATGGGGCTCACAAAGGAGACTCAGATCAATTACAGAACACAGACACACATTGTCTCAGCATGCTAGTGTGGTTTGAGTACATTCGTTACCCCATTACTAATCTACAGGGAGTGGCGCATGGGGAAACCCATGTCAGAAGAGATGGGAGAAATCAACCTGTCGCTGCAACTCCTACCCTACACCAGGAGATCTGAGTCCTGGGAGTTCTCTCAACTTGTCTGAGTGAATCTCCCACACTGTAATATTCTGCTCTGCATCTCTGTGCTTAGGTCTTTCTCCCAGATCAGCATGAAACCAATAAATTGTAGCAATTTCCTGAACAACAGAGTTTTGTTTTGCTTCCCCAGGCTGGAGTGCAATGGTGTGATCTCGGCTCACTGCAACCTCTGCCTCCTGGGTTCAAGCAATTCTCCTGCCTCAGCCTCCCAAGTAGCTGGAATTACAGGCACCCACCATCACACTTGGCTAATTCTTTTTTTTTTTTGAGACAGAGTTTCATTCTTGTTGCCTAGGCTGCAGTGCAATGGCACGGTATCAGCTCACTGCAACCTCAGCCTCCTGGCTTCAAGCGATTCTCCTGCCTCAGCTTCCTGAGTAGCTGGGATACAGGTGTCTGCCACTATGCCCAGTTAACTTTTTTTTTTAGTAGAGATGGGGTTTCACCATGTAGGCCAAGCTGGTCTCGAACTCCTGACCTCAAGTAATTCACCCACTTCGGCCTCCCAAAGTTCTGGGATTACAGGCATGAGCCACCGTGCCTGGCCATGTTTTTTTGTATTTTTAATGGAGACATGGTTTCTCCATGTTGGACAGGCTGGTCTCAAACTCCTGACCTCAGGTGATCCACCTGCCTTGGCCTCCCAAAGTGCTGGGATTACAGGCATGAGCCACAGAGCCAGGCTAACGAGAGAGGCCTTAAATTTCACCAGAGTAGGAGGGAGGGAGGGAGGGCAGCATTCTGGGCTCAAAGGAATGCTGGGTTCTACCAGGGTAGCAGATACAGAGATGTAGGGAAGAGAGCTGTGGCAGCGCTTGTTCAGGAGCACCTCTGAGGCCTCATCATTCCCTGCCTCGCAGATGAAAATCCCGGTACTGCTCTCTCCGTGCTCAGTGAAGCCACACTACGTGGTTTGGTGTTGAGTCTGTGGTTATAATTTTGGATGAGAACGCACTAAGCACTAAACTCTCTTAACTAAAGAGTTTTCATCATCTTCTTCAGTATTTACAAGGTTGTGCCTGCAGATACTGAATAAACAGATGCAGGCGTGAGTGTGTCTAAGAGAAAAGTACATATTGTAATTGTTTGTTTTGGGGAAGTAATTTCCTCTGTCGGTTCATTTTCATCAATTTTATCAATTCACTTAAGCCGCCTAATCCAAATGACATGCCACATATTGAAGCAGAAATGGGAAAGGTGGTGTATTTCAAATCTCTTTTAGTTCTCTGGATTCCTGCACTAAAACTCCCAGGCATCGCCAGCCACAGACTTGACTCCATTTCGTAGCTCTCGGTTTGGGATTCGCGAGTCTATTGTGCTACTGAGCTGCATGGAGAGGAAAAAGCCCATGCTCAGCCCTTCAAGCTGTCTGTAGTCATTATGTGATGCGACGTCTCACCCAGGTTGTGTAACAATATGCTGCACAGGGGTTCCCAACAGGAAAACAAGTGAAGCTTTCCTGTATGCTGCTAGAATTGGTGAACGTTCCCAATATTTTTTTTTCAAAAAGCAAGGTATAATCAGAAAATACATGATTCCCTGTCTTGACAGATTGATACCCAAAGCAGATTTCACAGATATACTAATTTTAACAAATCCATCTTTGGAAATTTTTTATTTACAGAACTCATTGCAGCCTCCTCTTAATGTAATGAGATTTCATAATGAAGTCCAAATACAATCTGGTAGAGGAAGAGGGCATGTAACACTGATTCTAATAAGCCTGGCTAAAATCAATAATGTTGCTAGTTTCCCTGAAACCGGCCTGCATTGGCTCACAGAACCATGTTCTGCCCAGAGCACAACATTAGTGGTTTATGTTATATCGGGAAGATTTCTTCCATAGGGGGGAAAATGATAGGAACTTAAAGAAATCAAGACATGTTATTCAATGTGTCTTTAGGCTTCAAATGACCACACATTTGCTGGCTTCTCTCTTTTAATCCGTGCTTGCTTTCTGTGGGAATCGCTTGATGACATCTTCGGTACCTGCAGGCTTCTCTGTGCCTGTTTCTTTATCGTCCTCACTGCTGTCTCCTTTCCCACTTTCGAGGTCTCACGAGTGGGAGACTGCTTACAAGTGTGTTTGGAAGAGGGTGTACAGAGAGAGCCCCGTATCTAGAAATCATGGTTAGAAACTGCAATCTCAGCAATACATTCTTTCACATGAAGGCATCGTCTAGTTAAAATGCAAACACCCATGGTAGGGTTAGTGGAGCTGAAAATGAAACAGTTAAATTCTGACGGTGGAAAGGAAAGAGAGAGGCCTGGAGGCCCACCCACCACTCAAAAAATGTTCAGAGGGTTCTAAACATCCAGCGAGGGTTTACAGGCAGGAGGGCAGTTGCATGGGGATAGGAGAAATACACAGAGAGAGGAGAATGGGAGATGGGGAGTGAGAATTCGATTCATCTTGATAACAATATTGAGTGTTGTCTGTCTATCAAGCAATTTTCCAGTGCTTTGCATCTATTAACTCACCAAACCTTCAGAAAGTTCTATGGGGTAGATACTGTCATTGTCCTCACTCCACAAATGACGCACCAAAGACCAGAGTCGCGTCTGTGGTTAAGAGGAGCCGTGGCTGGCACTCCTCCAGGCTCCGTCTCCAGCCTTCCCCTCTGTGTGTAATTTCTTGCCTTCATGGTTCTTCTACTCTTCCGGTGTTAACAGCCACCTCTGTGTTGTTGACTTCCAAATCTGCACCTCTATTTCTAATCCGAGCTTCAGAGGCTGTGCAGAAACCGTAACAAAGCAGAAAATTCTTGCTGTCAAATCCAATGACCTCCTACTCCAGATAAGATGTATAGGCAAGTAAAATTAGGTTTATTAAGTAAGTCATAAAGCAGGCTGCATTGCATGGGGGTCTCTGTCTGGGGTATAATGAGTATACATATTGGTTGATTCTTTGTTTGAAAACACCCCTCAAACTTTATGTCTTAGTTAAATCTATCTAAATGGAAATACCCTCCTTTGCCCCTCAAGGTTGACTCTCTGAATCAGGATCCCACCACGTAGAGTTCACAGCCCTAAGCAATTGCCCTGATTTTCTAGGCCCTAGGTTTGCCTCTGAGGCCTACTCAATTTCAGTCTCGCCAGGTGGTGCAGCAGGCAGGTATCTGAGAAACCCCATGCTCATAAAATTTGAGTAGAGCTTCTCCTTGTAACCAGTTCACCTGCCAGCGGCCAGCTTGCAGCCTGTCAATTTGTGCACTGGACCTCCCATAGAGCTTATTTATCTGATGCGTATAATGCGCCTTAAAAGTGTTAGCCAATTGTTCACATGTACTTGCCATGTTTCTCCAAATACATTGTAAGCACATGGACAAAGGCACTACATCTTGTTTATTTTGAAGCAGCTAGAATGGAGTAGTACTGTGGAGGTGCTCAAAAAGGGTAGGTTAATTGGCTGATTACACAGTGGGTCCAGGATCCTGAAACAATAGAATGAGTCCACTGATTCTGATTTTCTCCATCTTTGTGGATGTTAGCAGAGAGTTAAACAAACCAGAAAAAGCTATCTGGGTTCTGGACATTGTCCTGAACCAGAACAGCGGAGTCTGGTTCAAATTCAATTAAACTTAACACAGGAAAATGCCAAAGACAGAACAAAGCGAAACAGCCCAAGGGAGCTCCACTTTAACTTCATTTTTAAGCCTAAAATCAAATCAGCTGATGCTGAGTGCCTACTGTGTACAAAGAAACCTACACAAATCAACGATCCCTGAGACAGCTGTCTTCTCTTAACCCAGACACCTTTTAGGGCAGAGCACCAGGCTCAGAGACAGAACGGTGGGCGCCATATTCCATGCATGCCTCAAAATCCTGGAACAAATTATTTAAACTCTCTGAGCCTCATGGAATTTTTGATTTGTTTGTTTGCCTTATGATGTACTTGCATCTGAGCAACAGAAAGACTAGAGCCATCTTTCTTCCACGTGGAGCCAGAGAATTAAACCCATCGTGGAACTCCGAGGTGATGCAGTTCAACTTGACACCCGGACTTCTTAGTCTTGGCTATCTTCAAGAGCCTGTGCTAGACCCTGTGTTGTGTGACAACATGACTGTGACCCCTGAAGTGCAGCCGCCAGCTTACGACTATGAAGACCCAAGCTGAGGCTGAATCAGTGCTGTATGAGGACAGCAGAGCAGAAATACAACAGCTAGTGCTTAGTATAGAGGACATCACTGTGCCCCGGAGCCTCATATGCTAAAGCTTCTTGTTGTGTGAGATAAATATTTTTCCTTTGTGTTTAAGGCATTCTGATTTGCCCAACCCCTGCCTTAATGTTGTCTGCAAAAGAGTAGAAAAGAAAAAAAAATCTTATCTAGAGTATTTCTTCTCTCCTGCCTTTACTTAAATTTTTATTACAAATATGTACGTAGAATTTAAAAATATGTACATAGGATACTACAAATCGGAGGTAAAAATAATAATATATTTCTCAGAGGGATGGTGTGAGGATCAGTAAGATAAATATGCAAAAAAATACTGTAGATGCATTAATAATTTCCTTTATCATCTTCATCGTCACACCAGCAGACTCCCTTCCTTCGCTCTCTTCCCGAGAACACTGCCTGCCCAGTGGCTCGGAGTCAGGCAGGCAGCACCGTCGAGTCCCTTCAGAGCTGAGACAGCAGGGATGGAGAGAGCTAAGTGCTGTCAGTTATGTCGGCTAGTGAGGAAGAAGGGGGTTAGCTGCTTCACTCACAATTTTGGAACCGTGTAGCTATTCACCCTGTTTATGTAACAGATGCTAAATAGAAAAGAGATGTCAGCTTGGAAAGCAGAAACCCATACTAACCAACTCTGAAGTGAGAACTCTAATGAAAGCCAAAAATAACAAAGTTCTCTTCTCTGTGACAAGAAAGGGGTATTAAAAATTCAGGCAACCTGAAACAATCCATCCATTCAAAATGGCATAAATCCTCCTGTAACATTTTCCCATATTTCTGAATGCAACTTTTTCTACACTCACTCAGGCATGATTGTGATGAAAAGCAGGATGGATGCTATTTATAAACCAATGATTGAAAAAAAAATTCAAAACTCTGACCGATTGACCAATGTAGTCTACATTTTTAGTGGAAGCCATAGAAGATATAGTTCTGTAGTAAAATATGTCATTTCAGTGATATGCAGGTTACATTCGTGCTTTTATTTAAAAAAATCATTACACATCTCCGGTCCCCACTCCCCACTCCCCACTCCCAAAAAAAAGAGAGAGAAAAATCACAAACATCGAAAGTTAAAGATGTGTACATGTCGATATATACAAATATAAATGTAATTTAAATGCCCTGTAAGTTTTCGTTTCAATAAAAACATTCTCACAATTTATATTTATGTAACCATCATTCAATAATGCTAATTGCGAGGAACTCTTTCTTGTCAATGATCTGGAGATATTGCTCTTGACTTTTATTGGTAATTTTCCTCAGCAACAATTCGGATATATACAGTCCACTGCTTCTTTCTTTTGCACATTCTTGTTCAGGGTAATAAAAAGGGCCAAATTCCTTTAAACTTTTAAAATGATATTGTGGCAACATATTTGAAATATTTGTCATTCTCCAAGGAATTTATGCTGATCAACATACAGCAGACTTTCAAATAAATCTAATTGTTTGAATATGTTTATGATGGTTAAATAATATTTAAATAGGTAAAGATATGGCTACTTAAGGACATTGCAGTGTTCCTGTAAAATCAAGGTTTGTTCCACTTTGATTAGGTCTCCTAGGTAAGAAGTTCCTATGGCAGTAGCAGAGGCAAGGGTCTTAAACATTCTGAAACACCTCTCCCATTCACCCGAGGATCCCAGGCATTCAGATGCCGTCTCTCTGCTTTGCGATCCTGCTTAAATGAGCAGAGGTGTTCATATGAGGAAAGTTCATTTTATTCAGAAGTGTGAAAAGGTCTGTGTGGATTTGTTTTAGTAGACCCATCCTGGACATTGAGAGAGTGCTTTGAATTGGATATTGATATTTTTATTGAAGCTAGAAGAATCTGAAATGTTCACTGGGGTAAAGGAAAGAGATTATGTTGTGATAACAACAACAAAAATAAGAAATGGTGTATCTCAGCTGGGTGTGGTGTCTCACACCTGTCATCCCAGCACTTTGAGAGGCCAAGGCAGGCTGATCACCTGAGGTTAGGAGTTCAAGACCAGCCTGATTAACATGGAGAAACCCCATCTCTACTAAAAATACAAAAATTCGTGCGGCATAGTGGCGTTGCATGCCTGTAATCCCAGCTACTCGGGAGGCTGAGGCAGGAGAATCGCTTGAACTCAGAAGGCAGAGGTTATAGGGAACTGACATCGCTCCATTGCACTCCAGCCTGGGCGATGGAGTGAGACTCCATCTCAAAAAAAGAAAAAAAAAGAAAGAAATGGTGTTTCTCACTACTGTGCCTTGTGATGTATTGAAAACATGGTTATTCACCACCATGACACACGTTTACCTGCGTAACAAACCTGCACATCCTGTACATGTATCTCGAAACTTTAAATTAAATTAAGTTTAATTTTTAAAAAAGAAAATATGATTATTTATCATACGGGAAAGACCGTGATGTGTTGACTGGTGTGCACTAGTTGCTAGTGCCCTCTGCTGGACAGAATGAGCATTTCACCAGGAGGGCTGTGGCTGGGCTGTCTCCCTGGTTACCAGCAGTGAGAATGAATCCACATTTCTTCCAATTCAGATGCTTTTGTTGTAGGGCACACAACACACAGCATCTCCCTAAGGAAAAAAAAATTTCCAAACTAAAGGCACATAGACTCATTCCACTACGTGATTCTATTAGGAATAATGGTTTTCAATTTGTATAACCTCTGATAGCATTTTCTTTTTACTTACCCTTCCTGCCTTCTTTTAAACAAACTATATAAAACTCCTTACACTGAAATGTATTCCATGGGAACTCTTCCTGTTCTTTTTTCTTTCACTCTCTATCTTGGACATATTATCTAAAACATTCTTTTTAAAAGAATATCTCATATATATTTTCTATGTATATTTTAATATATATTCTAGTTGTAAAATGCATCACTATAGTGTCATTTCAAATCTAGGCAGTAACCATGACATTGCTCACCTCAAAAGGCTCCAGTTTATCATAAATGATCAGTAGCCGAGAGTGTGAAATCAAAGCTAGAGAAACATGAAAGACCTCCTTCTGGTGTCAAGTCCTTTGAGGCCAGTTCGGACCAGCAGTCCAGCAGTAGGAAACACAGCGGTGGAGGTGTGCAGAGGCTTGTGTGAACAGTTCACCGTTATTCACACCCCTTGAGTTTGGTTGCTGAATGGAAGGTTGAAACATATTTCCTCAACTCAAAGCAAAACTAACCTGAAAACATAAATTGGCCCATTTGGGCTTCAAACTGGACTCAAATGTACAAAAAGGGGTTCACAAACTTCAGGGAACCTGATTCAACCTTTTAGTTTGTTAAGAAACCCAGAAGAGAGGGCCTTTATAGTTATCAAAGGTCTGCACGTTACCTCGTCAATGGAAGTGTGCTGTTAATAAAAGCTGCTCCCCCACGTGCCGGGGGCACCAACCCACTGTGCCTCAGAAGTCCCCAAATGTCTGGCATGGTACCAACCTTTTTTTTTTTAGGCTAAATTTATACTCTATCCAGTTAAACTGTGACGAGCAGAGTGTCAGTTACCTCAGTTAAACAAACAGCTAATTCTGAAAATAATACTAAAATTAACTTTGATAAGGTGTATAGATATAAAAAATGAATATATTAAGGTATTATATCATTGCCCACTTTATAATAATAATTTCAAACACTTACAGCAAGGATGCTAATATATTTCATGTTTGCTTTGTACTTTTCTTAGATATATTTGAAAATGATTGAAAATGGCTTACACTCCTGTAACATCTGCTAAATGGTCTCACAAGTGTCAGCACCTTCAATGTAACTTGCTTTCTATAAATAGTTAACATGCCTGAAGCTTCTCGAATATCACTTACTTTGTTCCTGGGAGTTCGTTTCCCCCCATGTTGGAACAGAATTTTTTAAATGTATAGGCAACCCTAATACCATTGTTCTATTTTTCATACTTAGATCTCTTCTTGCCTTTTGTCATATCTGATATTGTTTTAATATGTGGAAATCAGACAAAAATGTCAAAAGAAGAAGAAAGCACCAGCAGAGATGTACTATAAATTGAAATATTTTATATCTACAGTAAAAAAAAAAAAACTTTAATTTAAAAAATGCCAGAAATGATTCAGTCAGTATGAAAATAAAGATGTCATGACTAAATAGGAATTTGCAGTCTCTTAGCTGTCAATAATTAATAGATTATTTACACTGGCACACTCACATTTCCCAGCTTTCAGGATTCCATTTACACTTTGATCCTTCGCTCAGCAGCAAATTTAGCATCATTGTGACCTTCCTCTGCCCAACACCATCCACCCATCAGACAGGGAGAGAGCATCATCTGATATGTGCATTTATTAAGGCAGCAAGCTCCAAATATTGGAAAAATGACAAATGCCAGTGTTTCCTGTAATAAACTGGAAGAGAAACAGATTGTTCTTAAGGAAAAATCAATTAGCAAACCCTCTCTACAATGCTTTTCTTAGGAGACAAGATGTTTGCATCCTATGGTGAAGTACAGCTCTTAAAAGATTGTTTCTGATTAAAATCCTGCAGAATTGATGGCACTTTTGCAATGGTTATATAATTTCTTCATACAGAGGAAATCTTTGATGTTAAAGATTCACAATACTCGGCTTAATTGCATTGCAAACAATGGTTTAAAATAATTGAAGTATCATTAACACCCTGATCTTAGAAAAACTTAGATTATGATGAATATAATGCACATTTAATGAAGTTTATGTTTAAAAAAAGAAAATGAAAACTTACTGAAAAATTATGCCCAAGAAACATATTGTCAAAGTCCACATGTCATGTTAATGGTCAAAAAAAGCATTATGAAACCATGGAATCTTAAAAATGTATACTAACCAATGTGATAATATTTGGTATAGATACACAAGACTGTTAGTGTGGGAAATCATTTTGAAGCTGATTCGTCCTTTGATGTTGATTCAGGTTTGTATATTAAAAGATTTTGAACTAGGCCAAAATGATGTGGCGCTCCGATATGCAGTAATGATATAAAGAAGAGTGAAAAATACACACCGTAGCTGCTATGTAAACAAGATGTCAAATATTATTTGTGGATTTTCTTACTAGAAAATCGTTGTGCAGATAATGTGTCAACATTCGCATTAATGATAGCACTATTAATAATGAAACTGCGCAGGATGAAGCTGTTGGTACCATGTTTCAGCTTGGAATGTGTTGAGGTGGGGAGAAGTGTATTTCACCTCTCTAAAAACAAAAGCTTCAATATTAAGAATATGTTACAGGTACAGTCTTCATAGTGAGTAAGCAAGTATCATCCTTCTTTCCCGTGGCCTCTTTTTAGGCCATATTCATTCAGACTCAAAAAGAGAACAGGGTTTTTTTTTAAGGTTATATGAGATTGAAATGAGACCTATGCTGCTTTTTTGTCGATTTGGAAATTCTAAGCTCTTTTCAACCGCTCCCTGTTAAGACCAGTCAGCAGGTCAGAGCTGCTTTCACTTCCCTTGAAAGGCTCCATAGACAGACAACCTTTTTCTCAGCCAGTGTAGATCTGCTTTTATTGTTACTACCTCACTGTATAACATCTAACCAACAGTTAAGATAACTAAAATCTCTAGAATCGATGGAGGGCTTTTATTCCAATGAAAGTACCTTTACATCTATTATTATTAAAACATGAAAACTTAGAGCTCAAAAGGAATTCAAGTTCTCTGGCCCATTTTTCACCTAGAGGTTCAGTCTCATTTGATATGACTCTAAAATGCTGAAAATACACTTTGCCTAAGAAATGAAGGGTTAGAAACAAACCATCTCCAAGACCCCTTATCACTATGATGTTTTCATTCTATGATTCTTCTTATGTAAGCTTCCCAGTGAGATATTCCAAAAAGAACTTGGAGAAATCTCTGCTTTTTTGTTTGTTTGGGTTTTTTGTTTGTTTGTTTTTTGCAGACTACACTAATGGGAAGTTCTTCCATTAGTCTGTCTTCCATTCCTTGCCCAGAATTTTATAAATGCGTTCAATCACCATATTAATTACAAAGCCACATGTGGATGCCTAGAACATTCCAGACCAAAAAGGTATTCTCTTCCAACTGGGTGGAATTATGACATGAGCACCTGATCTCTTACTTTTCTCTCCAGAGCTATGTATTTGTCCTCTTGCCAGCCTGACTGTGACTCACAGAGGGAAGAATAGGGCAGGTTTTTCTAGTCCAGGGGTTTTTTTTGCTGCTGCGAGTACGTATTTTTATTCATTGTGGTAGGTATTCAGTACCCCAGCAAATTACATCCTTCATGCAATACCACAGCATAGCAATTTCCTTTGCAAAATTCCTTGGCAGGAAATACTACCAAATGCTAACTTTATCCCAGAAATAACTGCATATTGGACCATATGAAAGATTCTACACAATATACTTTAACTGTGCTTAAAGAAATGATGATGCCAGAAAAATCGCAAAGTATGAATGAAATTTGAAGCTTAGGATAACTTTCTACCACAAGTTTCCATCCATATGGCAATAATCTTGGTAGGGAAATTACCACTGCATTTTTAAAAAGACATCAACGGCTATCTCTCTGGAAGTCACGCTTTGCCTTGAAGGCAGAAAGATGAATGGCTAGTAATATTCTTTCTTATTAACCTGTTTCACAACATGAAATTATCTTTTTATCAGTGATCTGTTTATAATACAGGATTCTACCCAAATGCAAGAAACCCTACTGTTTCAAGATGACTACAGATAAATAGCAGAAAAATATTGCATAAAGTTGATTTATTACCAGGCAACCCTACAATATTTAGACAGCTAAAATAAACCTAAGCAGCATTCCCTTTGCGACACTGGACAACAAAGGTAAGGAGTTTTCACTAGAAGTGAATTTTCAGCTTGAGCTATGACCTCTGAAGAAATGAGATTTGTAATGTAAATGCTAATAGAGCCTCTTCCGTGGCAGCTTGAACCCACTGCTATGAAAACACAGAATTACAAGCATCTTTCAGCTTCTTCAGTTTAGTTTTAATTACTGCAGAACAGCCTTCTTCTCCTTCTCTAGTCCTGCCTCTGTCAACACTCCATTCTGAACCTGGATTCTCTGAAGCTTCTGTGTTCATAATATAAGCTCACTCTTTAAGAAGGCTTTGTTTTGCAAGATTCTTTTTAAATCTCTATTTTTCAGCGCAGCCTTTCTCTGCCCTGAAACTACTTAAGGCACATACTACGACCTTGATTAGCCAGCTTCTTTCTCTGCAAAGTCTGTTTCCCAAACCTTTGAACCTTCCCTCATAGGTTCTTCTCTTTGTATCATTACACCCGTGGTTCTCAAAGTGTGAAATACAGAATCTGAACGGCTCCTAAGAACCCATAATGGTTTCAGGGCATCTGCAAGGTCAAAACTTTTTTCATAATAACACTAAGACATTTACCTTTTTCATTCTGTTGACTGTTTGCATGGATTGTGCAAAAGCAATGGTGGGTAAGACTTCCGGTGTGGTGGAAGTTTCCGGTTTTAGCAAAATCAAGGCAATGACACCCGCTGTATTAGATGGTTATTGTGCTTTTCAACTGTCTCACACAGTTTTTGCAAAATTCTGTTTCACTTAGAAATATCTTAATGAAAGAGTAAAAATTATTAATTTTATTAAAACTCGATTCTTGAGTATAGTATTTAATAATTTTTTTTTTTTATTATTAGAGACAGGATCTCTGTGTCATGCAGGCTGGAGTGCAATGATGTGATCATAGCTTACTGCAGCCTGAAACTCCTGGGTTTAAGGGATCCTCTTGCTTTAGACTCCCGAGTAGCTAGAACTACAGGCATGTGCCACCACTCCTGGCTAATTGTTTTTTTCTGCTTTTGAGAGATGGGATCCCACTATGTTGCCCAAGTTGTTCTTAAACTCTCAGTATTTAATAATTTAGATGACAAATAGATAGAAGACATGTAGCACTTTTGCTGCATAGAGAGATACAACTTTGTCTCAAGGAAAAGCACATGTGTGATTGTTTGAGTTCCAAGCTCAACAAGCCACTTTGTGGAACACTATTTTTACTTGAAAGAATAACTGACAAGCTATAATTACTCAATCTTGTGTCTTTGGCGGACATTTTCCCAAAAAGAAATAAGATAAGACTAGCACTTCAAGAAAAGCAACTGACAATGTTTGCTGCCGTTGATAAAATTAAAAGTTTTGAAAGAAAATTGAAATTTTGGAAACTTGTATCTAAATGATAAGCTTGCTGCTTCCCAATACTTGAAAATTGTTTAATGAGATTAATGTTGGTATCAATGGGTGCATTTTTTATATTGTATAATGAAATATGTCAACATTTGGAAGATCTGCATAACTCCCTGAATATATTTTCAAATGACCATTGAAAAATGTTACAAAAATCATGAAAGGGCAAAATAGCCACTTAAAATGGTTTTTTAAGCACAGAAAGTATGAAAAGTGTGTTTAATGCGATTTTAACTAACTAGCAAAGTATGAAATTTTAATTAACAAAGTATGAAAAGTGTGTTTAATGTGATTTCAGCTTTGGCATTGTAAATAACCTTTAATAAACAATCACTTGCTAAGTTTTGGTGAAGTATCAATATTCACAATGATCTTAACAGACTGTTAAAATACTTCCCCTTTTCCACTACATAGCTGAGAACAGATTTTCTTCATATGCTTCAACAGGAGTAACATATCCAAACAGATTAATAGCAGAGGCAGCCCTGACGATCTAGTTGTCTTCTATGGAGCCAAAGAGATTTACAGAAAATGTAATATAATACCAACAGTTATTAATTTTTCTTGTCTTTGAAAATGTGGTTTTTTGTTTTGTTTTGTTTTTTTGAGACTGAGTCTCGCTCTGTAACCCAGGCTGGAGTGCAGTGGCACAATCTCGGCTCGCTGCAACTTCCACCTCCTGGGTTCAAGCGATTCTCCTGTCTAAGCCTCCCAAGTAGCTGGGATTACAGGCAGGTGCCACCACGCCCAGCTAATTTCGTATTTTTAGTAGAGATACCGTTTCACCATGTTGGACAAGCTGGTCTCAAACTTCTGACCTCAGGTGATCCACCTGCTTGGCCTCCCAAAGTGCTGGGATGACAGGCTTGAGCCACCACACCCAGCCTGGTTATGTTTTATAACAACACTTATGTTAGCATGTAATGGGGTTCGTTATTATAATTTTTGAATTAATAAATATGTCTTTAATTAATTTTTTAATTAATACATTTTTTAATTTAATATATTTTTTAATTAATAAATATGTTTAGATTTATCAGTTCTAATTTCTAATATGATAAGTGTAGATTGATATAACCTACATAAACAAAAAATCGGGAGAGTTCTGAATTATTTTAAAAAGTATACGAGGTCCTGAGATTAAAAAGTTTGAGAATCGGTGCGGTACACCTACTCATTGCAATGGTATAGTAGTAGGCTCGTTATTCAGCTACCTTGTTTTCTTTTAGACACGGGGTCCTTAATGTGGGGTCTCGAGTGGGTTTTAGAGACGTCACAGAACCATAAAACTTCACAGAATTTCACTTAGGTAGATTTTTTTTCTAGGGCAAGTCATGAATTGTATAAGGTTCTCTAAGTCACCAGGAATCACTGCTTTTAGCTGAAATCAGGGAGTGTACCTTCTCCAAACTCTGTCTAGAGTCCATGGCACCTGGAGACAATCAGTATGGAAGTCACTGGGTTCCCTGGTGTCAAGAAAGAGTGACTTAATTCAATCAAATTAAATATGAAAGTGATTTACTTGTTCATACTATGCACAGTTCTCCATCCAGGAGCCAGAGCATAAGGAAGGGATGAGGTAGATAGGATGAAGCTCCAATCATAGGAGCTCTTTCTTTAGCTTTCCTCACTTTCCTACCACCATTCTTCCAGATGGATCACATACCTTTCTTTTTGCTTCTCTAATGCCCTCTCCGCACATCTATGATGCAACGTAAGTTCATGATTATCATCCCTGCTGGACTGTGAGCCCCTGGAGAACAGGAGATATGCCTACTCATCTTTCCATCCACTGTGACCGGCACAGTGCCTGGGATATAAGAAATGTTCAATTATTATCTTTTTAAATGCTGTTCACAGAAAGAAAGAAGCAGAATACAAATAACTATCATAGCAACGTCAACAATATGACATAGCGGCTTAGAGTGTAGACTCTAGATTTGGATCTCCTGGATTCAAAGCCAAAGTTCTGCCACTTAAAACTTTAGTGACCCTGAACAAACTATTCATCCTCTCTGTGCATCAGTTTCCTTATCTGTAAAGTAGGAAAAATAATAGTGTCTACCTCATAGCATTGTTAAGAGGTAATTTTTATGAGAATAAAATAAGTAATTCTTATAAAATGCTTGGAACAGTACCTACACATAGGTAGACCTCTCTTGGTAAAGAGGATGAAGTCATTCATATCTAACTAAATATGAAGAATCTTTAGTGGTAGGTGACATTTGAGTAGAGTGGATTTTATTCCGTTATCATTTTAATTATTATTAACACTTTCACACGTTTGAGGATAAATTTATAGAAGTCAATATCAGATAGTAATCAGGGGTTCATCCCCTCTTCGTTTTACATCCAGTTAATCTCTGGTAACTTTTCATGTGACATGGGGTAGCATCATAAGGCGTTGTGCAGTATCAGACGTTATGCACAGATAGGTGCCTAATGGTGGGTTTAAGGATGTTGTGGCAGTCCAAGTTCTTTCATTTTCCTGATGATAACTGCATTTGCATAATGTATGAATTCAAACATTATTGCTGTTAAATAATGCATAAATATTCTCCCATGCTGAAATATGTCTATTTCCTCTCCATGAATTTTTTGAGTATTTCCTTCAGTTGTTGTTCTATGTACAATGTACTTGGAGATCCAAATACATTAGAACCATGACTGGGGGAAATGTCACAGCCAGAAAAACGCATATTCTCAGAACTGTAAATGAAGTATGCATTATTAAATGTGCCAGGCTTTTCCCTCTTTGGGGTGCATTATATTCGGAATCTAAAGTTTACTGTTTTAAAAATGGCAAATAATTCCTTGATCACCTGATAATTAGAAGAAATTTGCATGTCTAATAAAAATGTCCTGGAAGGTCTCAGAAAAAAAAAAAGACAATTTTTACGTGTTTTCTTCTGTTTTTCCAAAGCTAAATATAAATAGGAACATGTTCATCTACTTTAGAGATTTTCTTGCATACTAGGAAATACTATCTAAATTATCAGAGGCAATGATAACTGGTATGAACTCCCACTTCAACTTTACAGCTTTAAATTTTCCATTTAGTGTATGCTCTGCGGTTCTCTTTTGAAAACCACAGCTGCTTCTTTGTTTTATAAAATATATGTTTAAAACAAAATATGAGTGTTTATTTCTAAATATATTGTCTGTTTTTCTTTCCCAAAAAGATGATTTGCCTTTCCAATTCCCTTTCACTTGTAAAAGAGCTACAGCCTAGGACTTAATTTAGAATCAACTGTAGTAGATTCTCTTGTCTTAGTCTATTTTCTATTTGCTGCTAGTATGAAATAATCAAGTGATCAAAACAGACCACATTTTAAAAATTGTACCGTATTTTATGATTCAACATTATGATGCCAAAAGATGTCTGTCCCCATATTACAATTGCTGTAATGTTACTCACACACATGCAATCACATACACATATGAAGAGAGCCTATTTTCTCTGTCAGATGGATTTTCTGTCACTTCCCTATTCTATCCTCTTCTTACTACTGCTGATAAAATGGTGTGATGCATTCAAATGTCTAATAAAAAAAAAGGATGCGCCTTTAAAAGAATGCATTTTAATTCTAAGTGTTTCATTATAGAAAAAGATAGCTCTAAAATGCATCACAAGAACTTCAAACTTTTAAATGAGAAATTCAAATGTATTTTATTTGAAAATTGAATATACCTGTACAATAAACAAAATAAAATGGACTGTGACATTGCATGTCAGTTTCACACTTGGAACTCCCAAATAAATATTTGCTAAAGAAATCAATTTCATATACAACAAGGCTGTTCATTAACTATTTTCCACTTTGCCATAGATTGTACGCAATGGAGTTATCAAAGCATGAGATAAGAGCTGCAGAGCCCTAGCTCTGGCCACTTCAGATTAAGAGAGTGCAAATTTTCAGCACGAAAACTTGAACCAAATTTGTTTCTTTCTCAACCTCCTTAATGAGCAATTCTAAAGCCCATGGAGCAACGGATTAAAAAGCAATCAATAGGAGGCAGACCACTGGGCATGGAGATCCAAGGACATCTTCCATTGGAGAGATCGTGGCTACAATTTGGAAGCTTTAAAACTCCTGCTCATTTCTCTGCATAGTTTATGCCCATAGGATATGTTACCTGCCTAAATCTGAGTAAACAGAAGGACCTGCTTAAAGCTGCATGCTCAAACATCATATTATCTTCAATGGAAAAGGGGTTTTATAAAAACTTCAACCCAAATTCCAGTTGTAAACCCAGGGAAAGAGAAAACCCAAGATGCACGACTTCCTCAGATCCAACAGACAAACTCCCAGCCTTACGTGTCCAAAAGAATTGAAACTTCACCATTTTACTTTTTACTTTTTTTCTTTTTTTGAGGCTGGGTCTCTCTCTGACACCCAGGCTGGAGTGCAGTGGCACAATCACTGCTCACTGCACCCACAAACACCCATGCCCGAGCCATTCTCTCACCTCAGCCTCCTGAGTAGCTGGGGCCACAGATGCACATTTTACTTTTATCAACTATAAAAACTTGATTCAACCAACCAAATGGCATAAGATTTTGGGGAGCATGCTTGCTTTTATTGAAGCATATGAAATAGTGCAAATAACTTTGGAATTGCATCTGTGAGAATGCTATGGCAACAAGAGGAAATTCTGCAAGTTTTGTAAATCTTCTATCTCGGGTGTTCCCAGAACCTTTAAACCATTTTGTAAGTCTCCCCATATTCCTTCAATTCGATGGCATTTTCTCTACCTTGCAAAGTCCCTCAACCAAAAGAGCTTATTAGTAGAATAAACCTTTTGAAAGACACTAAATTTCCTCAAGGTGCTAGAAAACCACACATAACGTGAGTCTATTGATTGCAAAATTACTCTGTGAGGTCTGAATATTGTGTCAGGTCCTAATGTCCCAGTTGCCTCCACTGACAAGCATTCCTGACTCAAGGTCTTGGGAAGATCAAAGCCCTGGTGACACTCGAACTCCCCATGCTGTCTCCCTTCTCACCCTGACTATAGGTCCAATCTCCAGCTCCTACTCATTTAGGCAGTTTCTCTAAGGCTGAGACAAAGGAGTGTTTAATCAGAAACTGTATTAACTAATTGGTGAAGCCTATTATAAAAATCCCCCTAATTACTCTGTGGTGTCAAGAAAAAGGGCCTGTCAAGAGGGTATCAGTGCTACAACTGTGACAGCAAAAAGCAACATTTGGAAGTGCTCCTCCCTTGGGCCTTTTCTTTGATTTTTGCCTTTAATACTGATAAGAAGTGACAGTAGTTGGATAAAACAATCAAAACTTGAGTTGAAGAGCTTATAAACCTTCTGACACTTCAATAAACCAAAAGCCGATATGAAACTAGCAAAATGGTTTTATTTTAACTCTGGCTAGCCACACACCACAGACATGACATCCGTTTGCAGACCTCTGAGCTATCTTCTTGATATAATATTTTACTAACTCTCATTTCACATCTTTTAAATAAGAAATAAATGCTAAATTCTACCAAGAGAAATAAAATCTTTTATAATCTTTTAGACAGTTGTTGTCATCCCTCAGGAGAGCTTTATGCCTGCTGCTAAATGTCTACAAATCAATATTTAATATTTTGAAACATGAAGTCTTAATTATCTATCTCCCCTTTAAGCGTGAAACCCATACTGAGTGAAAATAAAACCATTTGTTGGCTGATGGATTGATTGCCACTTATTAGCACTTTTTTGATCTGCAGGTCAGATTACAGGGCTTCATTCCAGACACATACTATACCTTATCATTTATGCCTTGACATATGAATGAGTAGAACAGAATATGGTAACTCAGGGCTGAGTGAAGACCTTTTTCGTGTTGGTTTATTGGAGTAACACTGACAAATTAAAAAAGAAATAATCTTCAAGTCATAACCATTATTTGTGTTCCAGACAGACTTTTTACTCTTAGGTACAATAACAATACACATTCTAATGCCCTATGTGCAAACTGGAAGATAAAAGAGAGTTGTGAATATCTTTCCCTGTCAAGGAGGAAGGGAGAAATTGTATCATCTTGGTCAATTGTGTAATATTACGAAGGCTTCAATTAAGAAAGAGGGGAAGCCCATGGGCTTCTGTGCACCTTTAACCTGCCTACGCTTCAACAGAAGCCTCGACTTAACAGAGCTGAACCCTGAGCAAGTCTTCTGCCTCCAGGGGTAAAGAGACCACAAGTAGATTGGTGAATTTTCTGGTGAATAAGCTGAATTTTCTTGGTTGTATTTGTCCAGAACATACGCAGGAGCTTCCTGAAATAAACACATGGTTAAGTGAGGAAAGGATTTGTCAACATTCTAGAACCTGTGAATGTGACCTTATTTGGAAAAAAAAAAAAAAGATCTTTGCAGATATAATTAAGTTAAAGACCCAGAAATGAGATCATCCTGGGATATCCAGGTGGGCCCTACATCACATGATAAATGTCCACATAGGAGTCACACGGGGTAGAGGCACCAAAGGAGAAAGAGGAGAAGGTCGTGTGACGACAAAGGCACAGACTGGAGTTATGCAGCCACAAACCAAGCCAGGCCTGAGCCACCAGTGGAGGAGGCAAAGAAGGATTTCCCCCAGAGCCTTCAGAGGGAATGCGGCCATGTGACACCTTGATTTTGGACTTCTGCCTCCATAAGTGTGAGAGAGTAAATTTCTTTTACATATATATATAAGAAATATATGTATATTCTATTGCACTTTAGTTTCTGGGGTACATGTGCAGATCATGCAGGATTGTTGCCTAGATATATACATGGCAATGTGGTTTGCTGCCCCCATTCCCCCATCACCTATATCTGGCATTTCTCCCCGTGTTATCCCTCCCCAACCTCCCTACCCCCACGTTCCTCCCCTATTCCCCGGCAACAGACCGCAGTGTGTGATGTTCCTCTCCCTGTGTCCATGTGTTCTCATGGATCAACACCTGCCTATGAATGAGAACATGTGGATTTTCTGTTCTTGTGTCAGTTTGCTGAGAATGATGGTTTCCAGATTCATCCATGTCCCTACAAAGGACACAAACTCATCGTTTTTTGTGGCTGCCTAGTATTCCATGGTATATATGTGCCACATTTTCCTTGTTCAGTCTATCATCGATGAGAGAATAAATTTCTGTTGGTGTAAGCTATAAAGTTTGTGGTTATTTGCTGTAGCAACCCTAGGAATGGATACACACAGCATGAACACAAGAAAACTTAAGTCCTTATGTTCAATTAGTGGATTTCTTCTGGGAGAAAAAGAGCTTTTAAAAAACTTACTGTAGTGACCACAGCACAAGTGAATCCTCTCTGTAAATCACTTGTATTTTTTTTCTTGAATATTGTAAATGAAATGTAGGAATAAATTTAACATCCCCAAGAGAAGCAATGGTATCCTACTCTATTGGGGAGCTGGTGAGGTAGACAGCACAGTGGCAAATGAACTGTACTGACTGGTCCTAAATTCAGCTGGATGAGAGTTCCAGCAGTGTTTAGAAGCTTTCCTCAAATTACATCTTTCTCATTTACCTCATTGTGTTCACCATTAGCACTTTTGGTCCTTTTTCCGTTTAAATGCACTACGTGCCTATATTAGAGAATAATGGGATTGTATAGCTTTGGGTTTGCACATCAGCTCAGCCACTTAACCTTAATCATCACATAGTCACTCTGAGCCTGTGTTCAGCTATTTATAAGAAGAAGATAATAATATCTCCTTACAGGTCTGTTGTGAGATTAGAGATATATTTGTGAAGTTTTTAATATGGTGCCTGGAATACCATCAATGTGCAATAGGTTATAGAAAAAGAAACTTCTCTTTCCTCTACACAAGAACAGTCGTATGTATTCAAGTTGGGGAGTATTCAATCTGGACATCATTCCGGTTATAAACTCCAGAAGAATGGGAAGGCTGTCTTTTGGATGTACCTAGCACAAAGTTGGTGTTAACGAATGTTTTTTAAATATGAATGGTGTCACCAAGCTTGCAGCAATTTCTGTCAAACTACATCCCTTCCCACCCTTAAAACTACCTGTCTCCATTATGGCATTTTACACAATTGCTTTGTTCCCATCATTCCAAATTAACTCCGTTAAGCAAGTCCCTAGCCTTACAATACAGAGGTGAAGGTAGATCTTATCTTCAATTCCAAATTCATCCAACCTCCAAATCTTAAGCCATCTCCAATTTAGGACCCTATAATGGATACCACGTTAATTCCAACTCCGTCCAGCTCTCTCAGCCTATGTACTTAGTTTATTTTATCTCTTACAATTTCAAATCAAGAAATATTAGCTTCTATTAAGCAAATCCTTTTACTGCCTCCCTGACTCTAGCCTCTACCTTGGTTCAAGCTCTTTGTCATACTTGATTGATTACCTTGTTCCTCCCACCTACACATTAATCTCCATGCACCTGAATGCCCTGATCAAGTCATCCCTGATGCCTCTATACATATTCATCTCCTTTTAAAAATTTCTTTTATGGTATCTGCATGGCATATTGCATATAGTTTTCATGACAGTACCTCACAACTTAACATTTAGTTTCATCTGCATGTGATATACATATAATTCCAATAAAAATCTGCTGCTAATATAATTATATATAGAGAGAGAGATAGATGCACACATATTTTTACATATATATACACACACACAAACACACACGCATACACATACACACACGTGAGTGTAGCTTGTCCAGGTAATCGTACATACGCTCTTTAGAAACAGTCCACATCTTTAACACTCATTAATTTTGTATTACATAGTTCATAACATAGATATTAGGCCCTCAACAAATGCTTTTTCACTGATCCTAGATCAGACACGACTTTATTGTCTAAGAAAATACAATAGAAACAAAAAATTGAATTATATTTGCTTAATTTTTTAAATCAATATTCCATCTTTAGTATTTTATGAGTTATTTTTAATTTAAGCAAGTAGGAGAATTTTCCAATGCCAGCCCATCTGTTCCTCCTCTTGACTTTGAAGTGGTCGTCAGGCTAAATTGGTAACATCTTTCATCCTGTGGCAACGCCCCCATATTGTCACAGGCATGCAATTCCGATTTCATTGCCCTACTGAGCCAAAGGCAAAGAGAGGCAACAAGAGATAAACCCCTTCAAAAACTCAATAAGTTTTAATAATAGCTAACAGACACAGAATACTACCCACCATAGAAATGCTTAATTGCTCTTTGTCATTAAGTTGGCTCTAATGATAAGGGCTCTTTGTGAAGTTCCCTTCCCCTTTGGTATTAAACTCTGAAGAATTGGACTGCAAGGGCTTTTGAATATCCACCCACCCCCAACACACGTCTCACACACACACACACACACACACACACACATACACACTCTTTCACAGTCTTTCAGCTGCCACTGCACTGCAAATAATATAGACAGGAAGCCAGTCTACTTACAAAGTTCCCAAGGGAAGGAATCTCAGTCATTCTAGATAATACACCACCGTGTTTCAAAATCTTCATCTGGGCCAGTTCTACCCTACGTCTTCCAAATCACTCCTGTTTCACTTTAAATGCAATTTACCTTAGGCTGCCCTCTATGGAGACCAAAAACAAATAACAATATAAGAATGGGCCTAAAAGTAATAGAGTAGGAGACCATTGCTTCTCTTGGGGATGTTAAATTTATTCCTACATTTCATTTACAATATTCAAGAAAAAAAATACAAGTGATTTACAGAGAGGATTCACTTGTGCTGTGGTCACTACAGTAGGTTTTTTAAAAGCTCTTTTTCTCCCAGAAGAAATCCACTAATTGAACATAAGGACAGCAAACGATTTTTATCAAGTTGAAATGTGGAGAAGAATTAGAGAATGTTAAAAAAGCACATATTGGAACATAAAACAATAGAACCGCATTCATATTTACCCATTAATTCACATCCACTAACTTTCTCTTGCTGCTTTATTTTCCTCTGGAAATTTAAAGAGGGGTCACACAATCGACAGGAATTTTCCTATGAATTATGAGAAAACTGAGGCAAAAATGTGGGACAGAGGCCAGATCTAAGAGAAGCTACAACACTATAAAAACATTGTTTCTGGTGCTTCTCTTTCCTCCCTCTCTACCACCTGTTAAAAGATAAACTAAGACACATTAAAATTTTAGGGAGTTTATTTGAGCACACAGCGATTCATGAATCAGGCAGCTCCAGACTGTGGGCCATTTTGAGCTCCACTGAAGAAGGAGCATAAGGGGAAGGCTCTTATAAACTAAAGCAAGGCAAAGAAAACATTTGATTGGTTAAAGTGGAGCAGCTGTCTTATTGAGATCATTCCAGTGAAAAGTCCCTAGTCAGAGGTTAGTTGGCACCTTCTGATTGGTTAAGCCTAAATAGTGGAAAGTTGCCAGTTATGGGTAATTGGTGGTTTCTGATTGACCTAGAATATGAAAGTTTACATTGATTTGAGTTTTATGTTGCTTACTTAACACAGGGTACTGGAGCTGCCCCAGTCTAATGGTCTTTCAACTAAGTATTTCAGCATAACTCGGTCTCTCTACTCAATATTCTCATTACTTTTTTTGGAGAAATAAGTAAAATTAAGAGTTCAGAGCTCATACAAAGTGCCTGGCTTTAGTACCACTCAATAGATACTATTTTTCAGATTATTTTCTTTAATCTTTAAGCTTACTCTAGGAGATAGATGCAATTATTAGGCAAGTTTTACCAGTGAGGAAAATGTGGCTCAGAGAGGGTAAGCGATTTATCTACTCATTGATCTTAGTGCTTTAACATACTACGTCGACTATACGGCAAAAAGGTGCCACAGTGCTCTAGCTTGTTTCCTTCCCTTTTACCTAAGGTGGATGCAGTCCCGTGAATAGCTATAGCCTTGCTTCAGAAACTCCACATTCATAATTGGTTTGTAAAGACTGAGGTAGAGCTGGAGATCAGCTCCAATGACAAAGAAATATAGAGAAAGTCCTTCCTTTCTCAGCCTCACCTAGATTACTGCTTAGCAGCATGGCCACCCAAACAAACCAGCAGAATCTGGTAAGCCAACCACTTGGTCAGATTCATCAAACCATTGACACTGTGGGCCTTCAGGCAGTCCTATAAGTTTGTAGAATCAAAGAATATTAGAACTAGGAGGTGCCTCAGGGGACATACAATTGGACTTCCTCATCTTACATATGAGAAAACAGGCCCAGAGCTTAAACAAACTTCCCACAATGCCAGAACCAATATGTGGCAGAGCCTGGTCTTGAACTCAGGTCTTTGGACAAGACTCAAAAGATGGACTCTTACTTTATCATATCTGCAGTAGCTATGGCCTTGATTTGTCATCCCCCTACCATCCCTTGACAGCAAAAGGATCATAGCTTCTACTTACAAAATTCCTTCCACTTCAAGCCAAACGTGATGACATCATGATACTTTTCTAGAATTGTAATTCATTGTAGACACATTTGTGTTTCTGCTATATATGTTCATTATTTTTCAACATTTAAAAACCCACTGGGATATAAGTCCTTAAAGATAGAATCTGTGTCTATTTTTCTCTTTGTGTGTTTTACTACTTTTCCTCACCCTATAATATACTGCAGTTCTCAAATCTCCACCCAGCAGGCTATTCAAAGACACCTTGCATGGCAAGATTCTTCTTTCATAAATATGAGATCTAAGACTTGTGTAAAAAATTACAATTCTTCATGACTAGAGGAAATTTTTGCTTCCATAGACTTTTTTTTTGTTTTTACTGGTGCAATAATTTTTCAAATTCTAAGAACAAATTTAAAAACAATGAGACAAAAACACACCAGTATTCCAAGCTGCCATAGATTGACTGCTTACGTGCCCCGCTAAAGTCAAATGTTGAAGCCTAATCCGAATGTGATGGTGTTTAGAGGTAGTGATTATAGACATGGATTCAGTTATGCGGGTAGAGCCTTTATGAATGGAATGAGTTTACTTATAAAAGTTGCCCCAAAGTGCTCTCTCCTTCCCTCTGCCACCTGAGGTGACAGCAAGAAGATAGCTGTCTATGAATCAGGAAGTGGGTCCTCACCAGACAACAAATCTGCCAGTGCCTTGATCTTGAACTTCCCAGCCTCTGGAACTGTGAGAAATAAATTTCTGTTGTTTATAACCATTCAGTCTCTGGTTGTTTATTATAGCAGCCCAAACAAAGACATGATCCAAATGTCTGCCAAAGGCCATTCATATTAGTGAATCATAACGGTCAAAATCACCATCCGTTGACATTCTGGCGGTTCACTAGGTGTGAGGTTCTGTGTATTGCTTGCAGCCACCACTACCATCAGCTCTACGGTATCCCAAGCCCCATAATCAGTCTCAGTACCTCTTAAATAAAACCTGATTCTACTTTAATCATAATCAGATGAGAAAGTTTGAGCTCCACAATTACTTCTAATGCCATTTTCTTGACAAACGTGCATTAAAGATTTGTTTAAAGTTTACTATGCAAACAGCTCACAAATGAATATGAACTTGCTTAAATATCAGGAGTTGGGGTTGGATTTCAAAACTGGCCAATGAGTAGGGGAGAAAAAAACAGTGATTCTAAGAGCAGGAAAAGCACGCCATAGCTAATTCTTTTGCCATAGGGCAAATAAATCATTAACTATTATCAATACAAGATCATTAAATATAAAATACCTCTCTCCATTAGGTCTGAGTCTTCAGAATATAATTTGATCCTTTTTAAAAAATCACATGAAGCCCTTGGCTAACACAGACATGTTTAATGCCTGTTTTGTTTCAGTTCTCATTACAAAGGCTACTATTGTCAGAGACATAATATAATTCCTACCAGAGGACTTAAGAAATAAGATTTAAAACAGGCCAGGGACTTAGTCATCCAGATCAGATTTTCCAAAATGTCCAAAAAATTAATCAGTTCATCCTACACTATAAGAAGAGCACCAGTGCTAGCTCATGAATTATGGAGCAGTTAGTCCAACTCTCAGACCTGAAAGTTTCTGAGGCAATTCATTAAGAAAAAGATCAATTTGTAAAATCCTGGAGGTTATTAAGTTGTTTAGAAGCAGCCCACAAAATTTGTCATGTCAAACCAATTCCACTTTCTTCTTCAGCTGGAAGGAGGTGAAAGGTGGCATGAACGATGCAAAGGAGATGGCTTAACTCTGTTCTTAATAAGGCTTTGGATTAATCAACATATTGATCATCAACTAATATGTTGTTTGGTTAAATTTAGGGACAGCCAAACCACAGAAAGTGATACAGTAACAAATAAGAGAATCAATCCTTCACCCAATATTTATCGAGTTTCTGGAATGTACGAGGCACCCTGCTAGGCAGTGTGTGGGAGTCAAAGAAAGTCAGACAGCTGCTCTGCACTCAAGATGATTAGCACGTAGCAGGAAAGGCAGTGTTCCTCAACAGTACTAGGCATAAAGCCCTGGAGATATTTAGGCATTATAGCACAAGGTTAAAAACATGGACCCTTGAACCAGACCACCTAGGTTTGAACCCTGGATATGTTATTTACTAATAGCATGAACTTTGGAAATTTATATGACTGTTGCTATTTTATTTCCTCATCTGTAAAATAGTAGTGATGACAAGATTAGGTACATGACAGGGTATGGCTAGTATTAAATGAGTTATCACATGTAAAGTACTTAGAATGGGTGGGAAGTTCAAGAATAGACATCACTTGCCATGGTAGGTAATGTTGAAAGGGAGGAGGAGGAGAAGGATGAAGTGAGAAAGAGGAATAAGAAAGACATATCGAAGATGCATCATTTAAGCTGACTCAAATAGGTAGGACTTGAAGAGATTGAGATAGATAGAGGCTGTGGTTTATATAAATGCTATTTTTTTAGTAATAACTAATACATTAATGTATGTAAAATAGATTTCTGTCATATCATTGAATAGTCCAACTTTACCACATCATAGTGTCCATAAAAGATATACATGGAAGGTCAACAATAAGGACTCATTTACAAAGATAAAAAATAAGGGCCAGGAAATATGGAAAAATTACAGAGAGAGAACAAAGAAAAGAGAAGGGGTGCCCTGAGCAGTTCAAAAAAAGAAATAAAACACACACACACACACACACACGCGCGCATGCATACTAAGAAGGTCAAAATTAGAGTAGAAAAGATTATTTCTACTTCAATTTTATGCTTATTCGTTTTTCCTTTCCTTAATAATAAACATGTCTGGTTTCCATCAAAAGATAACAGATATCCAGGCCAAGCGCAGGGCTCACACCTGTAATCCCAGCACTTTGGGAGGCTGAGGCGAATGCTCAGGTCAGGAGCTTGAGACCACCCTGGCCAACATGGTGAAAACCCGTCTCTACTAAAAGTACAAAAATTAGCCAGGCGTGGTGGTGCGCACCTGTAATCCCAGCTACTCAGGAGGCTGAGGCACAAGAATTGCTTGTACCCAGGAAGCAAACAAAGATCATATCATTACATTCCAGCTTGGGCAACAGAGAGAGATTCGTTCTAAAAAATAAAAATAAAAAAATTTAAACTCGTATAAGCCAAAAAAAAAGTTGATTCTTAGAAAAGAATTGTAATCCAGTGACTCCAACGGCGAGCAGAGCTGCCAGGTTGCAGAAGGTGAAGTGCTGTCGGGGCTGAGAGCGCTCACTTCCTCTTACTCCCTCAGCGATGCCTCCCATTCTTCCTTCTCTCTCTCAGAGCTGGATGGCAGTCTCCAGAGAAGGTGTATGTGGACTGGTCAGTCACCCATGAGGATTCTGTAAGGTCTGCCCATCTGTTCTTCCTCACCCGCATGGACCCAGAGCGTTGTACAAAGCTGGGCACTCAGTAGGAGACCAGGAGTTGTTGCCGGAGAAGATCGCTGCAGGATTTGACCCCTGCTTGTTTAGAAAGCTTCCCTGCTTCCACCATCTAGAAATAAACTTGGCATAAACTGCCTACTCAATAAATGTTGAGAGACTTACAGTTTATATGAAACCCTTGGTTTATTCCAATTCTTGACATGTTATCTTTAAATGAGATGCTTTCCTTTCTTCAGTATGTGAAATGCATACATTTGAAGAGGTCGTTTTCTTGAGTTTAAAGGAAACTGACACCTGTGTTGTAAGTCGGAGACAGCTAGCTTCTTAGGAAGCATGCCCCTACATCAGAGATACACTCTAGGCTCTCTTTCCTGGTTCCACTCCTCAGATATACAGTGTTTCAACCACATACTCTTTTTACGTAGTCCATGTTAGAGGCTGTGAGATCTTTTCTTTATCCCCATCAATCCTCATTCTATGCTCAGCTCTTAAAGAAAAGAAACCCTCTTCCCACTATCAAGTCACCTCTACCACCACAGTAACACGTTTCCCTCACACCACCTGAGGAAGTGACTGAAGCAGTATCGAGGTGGCCACCATGACAGTCAGGTGTCAGCAGTCACTGTCTGCACATTCAGCCAAGTTCCTGCCAGAAGATCCAGCTGAATGGGTCTGTTCACCTTGGCCATGTAACCACGAACAGGTAATATTTAAAGGAACCTGATTTCCTTGCAGGTAGAGAGAGAAACTAAATTATGAAGCCTCAAAAGGAACACAAATGGCAAATTCTTACGAAATGCAGGAGGTCTAGTTGTGATGGTTAATACTGAGTGTCAACTTGATTGGATTGAGGGACACAAAGTATTAATCCTGGGTATGTCTGTGAGGGTGTTGCCAAAAGAATTAACATTTGAGTCAGTGGGCTGAGGAAGGCAGACCCACCCTCAATCTGGTTGGCACGATCTAATCAGCCAGCGAATATAAAGCAGGCAGAAAAACGTGAAAAAGAGAGATATGCCTAGCCTCCCAGCCTACATCTTTCTCCCATGCTGGATGCTTCTTGCCCTCAAATACCAGACTCCAAGCTCTTCCGTTTTGGGACTCGGACTGGCTCTCCTTGCTTCTCAGCCTGTAGACAGCCTATTGTGGGACCTTGTGATCGTGTAAGTTAATACTTAATACTCTCCTTTATATGTATATAATATCCTGTTAGTTCTGTCCCTCCAAGAGAACCCTAAAACACCAGCTCTTTACACAAACATTTAAGGTGTATTGTGTACCTGAGTCTGACCACTCTTCATTCCTATGTATTTTGCCTTCTCAAAGTATCCCACATATATATATTACCTTACAATCCAAGCTAAGATTTCTGAAATCACGCAGAGAGTTGTATCTTTCTTTGACTCCTTTTGCTCCAACTTTACATCCCATGGGAGAAATATATGCTGATGCGAGGTACTACTTCAGCACGTTGAAAACTGATCTGGAATTTTTCTGAGCTTCATCCTGCCCTTTGCAATAATCAGGCTTTCTGTTGACAGCTCCTTCTTCACCAATACTCTGCAGCTAGTGAGACTCCTTATTCTACGTACTTTGCTGTCTAGAGCCCTATTAACCTCAGATTTATTAGCTTTTTTTTTGTCAACCACTTACACTGCCAGCCTCCCAAGAGGAGAACACATCACAAAGCAAAGAAACTCTAAGAGACACATACATAGAAAAATATCTCAAGTAGCAAACATTTACTGAAAGCAGGAAAGTCAGATGATAGCACTTGAATAACCCTTCTCCCCCACAAGAACATTCTATAGATACACTCATGGAAGTTGTGCAAATAAATCTCATTATGCTGCCGAAGTACAGAATTATTGTCTCCCTGAGAGTACTGAGATGAAGCTGAGAATCTTCACAAATTTACTGGTCTGCCTCCAGACACATGCTAGATTATATTTATCAAAATGAATGGATTTTAAAGTGAGTCCAAAATAGATTCTTTCAAAAATCTAAGACTTTGCCTCAGAGGGACTTCTTTTTTTAAATTCTGTCCTGTCTCTGGCTTCATGAGAGAAGGCTATGAGAGAATAGTTATTAAAACAAAGAGAAAAAGGTAATTTGACTTAAGTTACTGAACCAGAGAGCTGCCAGATGTCAATAGAGGCAGCAGAGGTTACAAGCAGCTAGGGACCTGAAATAGAAATTAGAGCAAATGTAGCCATAGAAAGTGTCTAAAAAGTCCATTCAGCTCCAAATACAGAGTGATTCTGAGATCCCTAGATGGAACCTCTCCTGGTTGACCAGACTAGGCAGCTGCTTCTTTGCTTGGTTCCACTGACACATTCTTCATGAGTGTCATGTTCCTAATGATTCCACTTTAATATATCAGTCTGATATATGCAGTTCAGTTTAACCATAAGACCAACCAAAACGGACATAAGTGCACGCACCTTTTCACTGGATTCATTTTTCATCCAGGTCATATACAAGGTGTTTACACACACACACACACACACACACGAATACTCATTATAGCTATTATTTCTTGATTGCTTACTATGTGCCAATGCATACACAAGGTGTTTAAACAAACACACACACACAACTTATTATAGCTATTATTTCTTGACTGTTTACTATGTGCCAGTGCAAACCGGCACTGTTTGATCTCATTTAACTTCTCTAAGTTTTATTTTATTTAACTCTCAGAAGTTCCATGGGATAGGTAATATTATTGTCTCCATTTTAGAGATGAAGTAACATTTTAGAAATGAATGCAAAGAGGGAATGAGGAATTGGCCCAAGTTCAAATAGTAAGTAAAGGAAGAAGGATAGAAAAATAATTAGTTAATTTTCAGAACTTGGGCTCTTAATGATTGTAATTGTCTTCCTGAAACAGTACTTAAAAATAAAAAGTACACTCGATATCAAAATATGTGCCTTAAGAAAGTAAAATTTTAAAGTTATTTTATCAGGCTCTGTGCATTTGTAGAAAGACAAAATATGGGGTCATTTAACTACAAGTTCTTTGTTTCTATATATTTTTTATCCTCTAGATCTATGCTATAAAATATTAAAGCCACATGTGGCTCTCAAATACCTAAATCCAAATTTAGATATGTTGTAAGTATAAACTACATGCTGAATTTCAAAGACTGAGTACTAAAACTGAAACTGTAAAATACTTCATTAATAATTTTCATCTGGTTATATGTTGAAATAACTTTGGATATGTTGAGTTAAATAAAATATAATATTAATGTAAATTATATTCATTTCTGTTTACTTTTTTTAATGTGGCTATTAGAAAATTTTTAATTACATATATGGTTCAGGTTGTATTTTTCTTCTTTTTTGAGAGACAGGGTCTCACTGTCGCCCAGGCTGGAGTACAGTGTCATTATCATATCTCATGGTAACCATGAACTCTTGGGTTCAAACTGTCCTCCTGTCTCAGCCTCCCAGTTGCAAGGACTACAGGTGTAGGTTGCCATGGACAGCTAATTTTTTAATTTTTTGTGGAGATGGGGTCTCGCTATGATACCCAGGCTGATCTCAAATTCCTGGCCTCAAGCAATCCTCCACCTTGGCTTCCCAAAGTGCTGGAATTACAGATGTGAACCACCATGCCTGGCCACACATTGTATTTTTAATGGCTAGCACTCAATTTATGTAGGTAAATAAAGATACAAATAAACTCTGTCTCAGATCCGTCACATAACCTTGAAACGGTGAAGGCTTAGTGGCTCATTTTTATACTTACATCATTAATATTTTTGTATGCCAGTAACATTTTATCTCCTAATAAGATTTTGAAAATTCTTATAGACAAGTTGTAACCTGTCTTTATTTGCAGACAATATCATCTTTACATAGAAAATCCTAAGGAATTTATAAAACAAAGCAAATAAGTACAATTAGCAAGTTCAAAGGATACAAGGTTAATATGCAAAGTTAATTAAATTTTCATATATCAACAGCAAATACTTGACAAGTGAAATTTAAACTTACTCATTCTATTTAAAATAGCACCAAGAAATAGAAAATAGGAATAAATTTACCAAAAGATATATAAAAGTATACATCATTTCTCACAGAAATAAAAGAAGACACATAAACCAAGAGATATACCATGTTTATGGATTCGAAGACTAAATATTATTACACTGTCAATTCTCCTTAAATTGATCAACACAATTTCAATAAAACTTCCAGTGAGATTTTTAAAGTAGATAACACAAAGTTATTCTTAAATGTATGTGAAAAATGCCTATAACAGCCAAAACAATATTGAAAAAAAGAAGAAAAAATTTCAAGTCACACTGCCTGATTTCAATATTTACTATGAAAAGTATGGTATTGCATAGCATTTTTAAAAAGATCAATGAAACAGAATAGAGAGTCTGGAAACATATGATCGAGTGTGTGAATTTTTGACAAATACCCCACAGCAATTCAATGAGAAAAGAATAATCTCTTCCAAAAATGATGCAGTAATTACATGGGGAAAAAATAAACTTTGACTTCCAGCTCACAGAAATATTAACTTGAACTAGTTTATAGACCTAAATGCAAAAGCTGAAACTATAAATCCAGGGGAAAACAGAATGCCCTGTGACTCAAGGAGGCAAAGTTTTCCTAAAGATGAGACAAAAAGCAGTGATCATAAAAGGAAAAATTGACAAATTGACTTCATCAAAATGAAAAACTTCTGCTCATCAAAAGATATGGTTAAGAAATGAAAATGCAAGCTACAGTCTGGGAGAAAAGATTCACAGTGCATATATCTGACAACACACTTGTATGGAAAAAAATTATACCAGATTGTTTATAGCAGCTTTATTCATAAGAACCAAAAACTGGAAACAACGCGAATGTCCATCAACATTTGAATGGGTAAACAAATTGTGGTATATTCATACAATGAAATAACACTCAGCAATAAAAAGGAATGAACTACTGATATAACATGAATGAATCTCAAAAACCTCATTCTGAGTGAAAGCAGCAAGACATGAAAGAATGTGTACTCTATAATTTCATTTATATGAAGTGTAAGAACAAGCCAAAGCAATCTGTGACGATAGAAATTAGAACACTGATCTCTCCTGTGGGGTATAAACTCAATGGTAAAGTACATAAGGGAATTTTCTGCTGTGATGGAAATGTCCCATAGTTTGACAACAGTTGTGCTTAACACAGGTGTATGTATTTATCAAAACTCATTGAATTGTTCACTTCCTATCTATACATTACACTGTATATAAATTTCACTTCAATAAAAAGTCCAGTTACATTGCTCAAACTTATATATGACTTTCACTAAATATTTCATTTATAATGCAATTAAAGTCATCATGAAATGTGCACTACACAAAGGCAGGAATTTTTTTTTAACTACTAAATTCTCAATGCCCAGTCCTCAATATTTGTTAATAACAAATAAATGTTTGTTACTTGATGAGTTATAGAATGCATTACTAATGTCAGCTAAAGATCTTAGCCTCAAGTTATATATATTCTTTTGTTTCCAGTTATGTATTTATAGAGATATATTATTTAAATTAAACTCAATAGAACATCTTGAATTGCAGTGTGCCCAAAACATAGAAGATAAAAATTGAGTAAAGAATTTATTTAGTGGTTACTTCGGTGGTTATAAACTTAACTTTACCAGCTTAATAGCTAATAACTAAAATTGTCAGTCCAAATTCTCCAAACATTTCACCATTTGTGCAGGCACTCAACAGGTAACTAAGAGATTTTAACACAAAACATGATAAAAGGTGTGCTAAGGTTATCCAAAGAGATTTAAAAGATAAACTTTTGAGAAATGTATGACCAATTTCTAAGGGTTCAGGATATAGTTACATATGTGGTTCACATAATTATTCCTCTGCAAGCATTAGGGTAGAATTAAATTTTTTTCTAGTGAGTAGTCATTTTCTTTTTTGAGAGTTGATCAGAACTAACCAGACATCATTAAGAATTATATAAATGTATTATGTAAAGGCGGTCAAGATGTTTTAGTATTTTGCCCTCATAGTAGCGCTGTGGAAGCTCAGTTTATTCTTATGTTTTACCAAATATTCCAGAAAATATTTGGTTAAAAAACGATGAGGTCTTACATGTGGTAGTCTATTATAACCTATTTTTTTAAGATATATGTCCCTGCAATCTCCAAAAAAAATTACACTTTTATACAGTGGCATCAAATTTTTTCCACTACATTAAAATCTGAGAGAAAAATTAGAAGAATCTTAAAGTAGCTGCACAAACATTTATCAACATTGACGAACATTATTTCCTTGTGGTTTACTATTTAACTCCTTGAAATAAACAAGTAAACTTAGACTTGGCACCTCACAATGGCTATACCTCATGAAATCACACACCTCAGGGAAAGCCAGTTACATTTTGTTTTACATCAAGTTGAGATCTTCTGATTAATTTTGAGCATGATTATCTCAGGAAACTATCTCAGAAAGAAATATTCTAAAAGAAATACCACATGAGATGGTGTTGGCCATACAGTTCTGAGATTTTATACCTGGTTAGTCCTGAGAGAAGAGAGAGAAAAAAGACAGTGTGTGTGTGCAGTGGAAGGGAGGAATGCAGAAAAGACAAGATGAAAGGAGGTTTGTCTCTGAAGAAAACATAAAAATTGTCTAACCTATGCAAGTAATTTATACTTTTTCCATTTCCCAAGCACCTAATCGATCTTTTAATGCTTTTTCTTATTTTTATAAAGTAATCTAGCTTTGAACAGGTTTGAAAAGTAATAGACCTGCATATAATGGGATATTCATGGCCATTTTTGAACGTACACACACACACGTGCACACACATACGCACACATCATACATATAATTTGACCTCCGTAGTTCTATGAGAAAGACTATTTCTGATTGGGTGATTCTGCTTCAGTGGGTGCTAGGTAATAAGCTTTTGGAATAAATGCATTTCCTACCTCCAAATCAGTAATTGTACAATATTAATTTAGAACATGATCTCCATGATCACCATCAATTACTATGAGAATTTACTTTTCATGAAACAGCATTTGCACAAAACTTGTCCCTGCCAATGTATTCTTGAGTACTTCCTATATTTGACATTGGCAGCTGTAAGTACCATGGCTTGCTCTTTGATGTTGGATATATTGATTAAAATGCCATTCATTTTGTGCAGATAAAAGAAATATGGCTTAGCTGGCTTCTGTTTATTAAAACGTGGCCAAGTAGAAATTTCATTTAATTTTAAGAAGCCATGATATCTTTTTCCTTCTATCTCTGCTTCTCACAAAAAGTATTTGAAATTTGGGGAAGGATTTGAAACTATTCACAGGCTATTCATTTAAAAAAAAAAAAAGCCTTTAGCTTCTAGCAAGTCTTCTACTAACAGCCTTTATTTCCACCACAAAAATACTTTCACTATGAAAGCAAACTGTCAAATAGATGTATTTTTTTTTTAAAAAAAAAGCATCCACTCTGAATTAAGACAAAAATACTGATGAAGATGAGTGGAAAAAAAAGAGGATGGGTCTCCACAGAGCATCTCAAATCAGCTTGTAACAAAGCACTTGCTCTCACTTTTTCTATTTAAATGGAATGATTTCACAAAAGAAACAGAGAAGAAAGAAGGTATTTGGAGATCAGTGTAAATGTATCAAAATAGGTAGGTATCTATATTAGTTTGCTAAGACTGCCATAGCAAATGACCACAACTGAGTAGTTTGAAACGACAGAAATTGCACTCTTGCCGTTCTGGAGGCTGGAAATCTGAAATCAAGGTGTGGGAAGTGCCACTCTCTCTCTCTGAAGGCTCTGGAGGATCATCCTTCTTTGCCTCTGCCTACCTAGTAGTGGTTCTCAGCAATCCTTGGCAAAAGGTCTGTGGAGCATAACTCCAATCTCTGGTTGGAAGTCACGTAACTGCCTTCCTTCTGGGTGTAGCTGTGTCCAAATTTTCCTCTTCTTTTGAGGACACCAGCCACTGGATTAGGACCCACCCTAATGCAGTATGACCTTACATTAACTTGATTATATCTGCAAAACTTTATTTCCAAATAAGGTCACACTTCGAGGTTCTGGGTTGTTGTGAACTTTGGCAGGGACATGATTCATCCCAGTACTGTTGGCTACTTCGGATGATTAGATTGTGTGCTACATGAGGGCAAGGACTACTAATGTCTGTATCCTCAGCATCTAGCATGAAGTCTACCATGTAGATACTTAATATCTACCATGTAGTATCCACCATGTAGATACTTAATAAATGCTTGTTTAATAGGGTAGATGGGTAAATAGATAAGAAATGAGATAATAATTCAGTGATAAAAACCAATAAATTACAAATGTTAAAAAAAAGTAAATGTCATTTTTGTATTGCATTATATTTTATGCTATTTACCTTTGGGTTTCTGTTTGGGAACAGTTCAGTCAGGACTCCTACTGTAACCTGGGTCAGAAAACACTATCATGACCCCCAACCTCTCTGGACTTCTATGTCCACACATGAGCTCTAACATAGAAAAACTGTATTAAAGCACCAATGAAGATCTTTCCAGTTTAATCAAACTATGCTGCTCTTCCTTGCAGTACATGAAAATAAAATAGAGCTTCTTATAAAACAGCATATCCAATTAAGGAAAAAGACAGAACAGTAAGCTGTCTTCATTTTATGTCAGCCTCTCTTGGTTCTTTATATACTATTTTTCCAGAAGTCTTGAAAAATGTGTCAGAAGATTTTTTTCAGAATTTTCTTGCTTTAGCAAAGCTATGACAGATTATAAGGTTAGCTCTGCCATTTAAGAGAGAGAAAGCCATCTCCTTGTCTTTATTAAATGGAAGCAGTGACCAGAATTAGTATCTTGTGTTATGAGGATACCACTATATTCTCATTTTCCAAATGTGTTAGAACTTTGGCATCCCAATAATGGGCCAAAGGACTACAAGCGAAAATATTGGAAATCATGGCGATGTTGATCATTTTCTCTGGTGAGAAACCCTGGAAGAGTATCCCAGCTTTAAAAGACAACCACAATACAGTAACAAAGAAGATCTATAATCGTCCTACTCCCTTAAACCTCTCCGTGTTCCTGTTATATTCTTGCTTCTAGAGCAGTTAAGTGGCATGCTCACACTGCCATTAACTAATAGCTTCCATCAGGAATATCAAAAATTACAACTGCTTTTCTGTAAAGCTCCAAATTCCTGCATCATTTGATAATGATATACTAGTATGTGAGGAACAGCAATTGGACCCACTCCCTAAAAATATGTCCCCACCAACCTTATTTCCGAAGTCTGAAATTCCATTGTTAAATCACCAGGCATTGGGTAAGGTTTTCTCCTACTGTTGAAAATGCAAATACCCCTAGAAAGTGGACACATTAAAGACTTCCCTCATAATATTTTATTATGATCCAGAGAGAGATATTTTTGAAAATTTAAAAGTGTTATAGCACCAATTATTATGATTGATTTTTAACTTCCTTTGCCAGGGAAAGCTAGAGAAAAACAGACCCATGCTGAAATTTAACCAGCAATCCTAGTGGAACTCATATTTTCCTAACATACTCACTTTGCTACTCTCTTACATGATAGCTTTTCTTTACTAACACCCCACGTCCAGTCTCCTCTTTTCATTGTCAGCTGATGACCTTAACTCTTACTTTCACTGAGTTATTAGAAGTTTTCAGAAGTACCACATGCCCCTACCATATCTACCCATAAGGTCAATGGGTGGATATGGTAGGGGCATGTGGTACTTTTGAAAACTTGCACCTCCAAGCACTCTCATCTACTCAAGAGTATTGCTCCAGCAACTGTCCTCCACCTGCATCATCAATTTCTTTTCTCTATTCATTCTTTCCTATCAGTCTCCCATTTTTGGAAAAGACTTCCCTTGAACCATGATGCTCTCTATTACTGCACCATTTTATTGCCTCCCTTTATAGAAATCATTCCTAAAAGATGTCTGTTGTTGCTGTCTTTACTTCCTCCCCGACATCACTCTTGAGCTTACTCCAATCAGTTTCATCTTCACCATGCCGCTTGATGCAAAAACTCTTGTCAAGGTTATCCAAACCAATATATTAAAAAATCAAGTGGTTCATTTTCAGCCCTATGTTTTCTCTCTACCAGTTGCATTTTCATTCTCTTCTTCTGGAAGTACTTTCTTCAGTTGACTTCTTGTCTCCACTGGCCCCATCTCAGTCTCCTTTGCTGATCTTTTCCTCTGTTCTCCAACATCTAAATACCAATGCACACCAATAACCAATCTTTTGATGACTCCCAACTTGTATTTCCAGTTTTGAAGTCCAAACTTGCATATCCTACTCTCTTTTTGATGTTGCTACTCAAGTGCCCAATAGACCACTCAATCCTAACATGTCCAAAGACACAATCTTCATTTGCTTCTTCGCTCTTACTCTGTCCTCAAGCTGACTCCTCTATGTAAATATCAACTCCAGCCTTTCAGCTGCTCAGGTTAAAAATCTTGATGTTGTATTTGGGTCATCCTTTTCTCTCATACCCTATTTTCCCTTCATCAGTCATATTCACGGGTAGACCCTCAAAATATACTCACAATCTGACCCCTTCTCCACCTCTGCTTCTACCATCAGGTAGGATATTTTAATAGCCTCTTAACTGGTCTCTCTTCCCCCTGCCTTGTTTCCTTCTCCATCCTCGAAAGGCAGAGTGATCCTTTCAAAACTAAAGTCAGATCACATCACTTCTCTGCTTCCAAATCTTCCAGTGGATACTTATCACACTCAGATTAAAAACCAAATTCCTCAAATGTTTGCTTATGGTCTGCTCCGCAACACATCTCGGAACGCATTTCCTATTTCTCTCCAGTTTGCTTCCTCTGCTCCATTTAAAATCATTTATTTACTCTTCTTCCTATATGGTAAGCACATTCTCACCTAAGGGTCTTTGGGCTTGCTATTCCCTGTGTCTGAAACACTCTTTCCCACATAAACACGTGGTTATATCTTTTACTTCCTTCAGGTCTCAGTTCACAGTACCTTGCCAGGGAGGTCTTTTCTGGCCATCCCACATTAAATAACAATTCTGCCACCAGAATTCCCAACACTTATCATTGCTAAATATATATAAATATATATATAAATTAAAATATATATATAAATAAATATATATATACACACACACATATGTATATATATTTGTTAATTTGTCCATTATAAATCTCTTCTTCTAGAAACTGATGTCTATGCTCCCTAGACAGGGACTCTCGACTATTTTTATTCATTACTATATCCTTAGAGCCCAGAACATTGCCTGGCCTATAGTAAGTGTTCGATATGGTTTTCTCAAATGAATAAGTGCCCACTTTTTAGCAACTTCATTCTTACTTCTCCCAACAATACCTTCTTCTCATTTTCCTCTCATTGACGTGATTAAACCAGCTCAAGAAACTGCCATCTGCAAATGATACTTAGAATTCCTCCCACAGGCAGAGTTCCTTGAAAACTAAACCAAAAAGTAATAGAAAGCTGTGGAAAATTTTAATACATTTATTTTAGGTTAAAATTATAATTTTTACTAGGCCTGCACAGTATGATTTATTTTAGGAAAAACATTTGTGAACCAAAGGAGGAAAAAAAAAGAAAAAGGAAAAGAAAGCAAGAAAAGGAGGGCGGGAGGGGGTTAGTTAACTGTCAAGTCTTTCCTAGCTCCTGCAAAGGTTACCCATGAGGATCAGATGTGTGTGAAAACACCTTGTAAAGTGCACAGTACTGCAAACCCAGGTTGTTTAATTAAAATCATATTTTCTTGTTTCGTTGTCAACCAAGTCATTTTTGTTTACAGATCTATTTTTTAAAGTCTTTCTAAAATATTCGGGTAACACTTTCTCCCTAAGTAGATGTAGTACTGCATTCTAAATCTTGCCTTCTGTAAAAAGAGAAAGAACAGTGTGGTAGGCGGAGTGATGCCCCCACTCTTCCTAACCATCAAAGCTGTCCATGTCCTAATCCCTGTAACCCATGAATATGTCAGGTTACCTGGACAAGGGAAATTAAAGTTGCAGATGGAATTAACACTGCTGATTAACAGACCTTGGAACAGGGAGATTAGCCTGCATCATCCAAGTGTGCTCGATATAACTACAAAGGTCTTTATAAGGGGACACTGGAGATACCCAACAGAGATAGCGGCATGTAACCTGGTAAACATTGAAGGCTTTGAAGATGGAAGGGGGCCAGGAGCCAAGGAATGTGACTGGCCTTAAAAAACCAGAAAAGGCTAAGAAGTGGATTCTTCCCTAAAGACTGCAGAAGGAATGCAGCCCGGCCTACTCCTTGATTTCAGCCCAATGATACTTATGTTGGACTTTTGACCTCTAGAACTATAAGATAATACATTTGCATTGTTTTAAGCACTGTGTTTATGGTAAGTTTTTACAGGAACAATAGATAATGAAGACAATTAACAATGTGGCAAAGCATGGGCTCCTGTGCCAAACAGACCTGAGTCTTCGTTCCAGCCCCACCAACCCCTGCCAGCCTTCGTTTTCATCAGTAAAATAAGAATCACGGTAGTGCCTTCTCCCTAGGAATATCGTTAGGATTGACTATGATGGTGTAAAGAACTTAAAACAGGGCCTGGAACAGGGTAAGTTCTCAATATTCATTAGCTGTTAGCTTTTAACTGATCTTTTTTTTTTAATTTAAAATACGAATTTAACATAGACATCAAGGGCACAGTAAACGGCACATGTATGGAACAAGAATAAAATCTGGAGTTGGAAGAAAGCTATCATGGCAATGTGATCTTGGACAAATCATCTTTCTTCATCTGCAAAATGAGATAATCATAACTTCCCGGTCTATACCAAATTAGGAGTTCAAAAGGAAAACACTGTGGAACTCAAACTCATGCTGCTGGAATTTTTGCACATCTCATAAATCCTTCCTGCCTGCTTCTTTTGTTGATATTTGGGTTTGGAAGTGTGGCATAGTGAAGAAAGTTTCTCTAGTTACTGCAAGATTGTAGTCAGTTGGGTTTTGGTTATGATAATTTTTTCACTAGGTAACGACATAGTTGAGAGACACTGTTACCCAAACAAGATTTTTCTTTAAATGTAATGTGGGTCATAACTAGGTCCCAGAGAGGAATCAGAGAATTTTTTCTAAAATCACCATAAAGAATGTGACATTTCTTTCTCTGTGTTGACTCTTACTTAGCTTAAGCTCACCTCACCTTCATCACAATTCTTTTGAACAGGCTGAGTGTCTGAAGACTAGATCGCATCTGTGTGTGCATGGAGTAGGAATCCTGTCATCACAAACACAGTGACCCAGTCAGCCTGGTCCCTCATTTTCTCTTCCCATCTTCCTGACCCAGATGGTACGTGTGAAAAGTCCTTGCTTAGCTGTAATGTACCTCGACTGGGTTTCCACTTTAGCATCATTGTTGTTCTAGCTCTCTCGGTCCTTTATTATTATTATTTATTCTTCACTTTCCCCTTTTTCCCACTTGTTTTCCTAAATCCAACCTCTTTCCTCTCTTTCTTAGGTATTCTGTGATACAAATTAGTAGAGGCCCACAATAACAAAACTAAGGTAATAGGATGGAAAATGTGGCGAAGTGGGTTAACAGTATATCTCTAACGTGTCTAATACAGACCTCTCGCTCCATACCTGTTTGCATTATGTAACTCTAGAGTTTCCTGCTTTTTTTTTTTTCAGCCCCACAGGTTTCTTTATCTCAGTCTTCTCAGGGCCTTTAATATGCTAGTATACATTGGGCGGTAGTACCTAGCATTTCAGACTTGCCTGACCATGAGTTCTTTTTTAAAATGTAGAACATTTGGGGGAACTATAGAATTCTCTGGATTACTCATAGGTAAAATCTAGGTTACATATCTGCTGGGGGCTGGAAGGAGGGGGTAAGAAGCACATTTACCATACGCACAAGGTGTATGTCAAAGAAGACAGAGAGTTCCAAAATATTGTTTAGATGTCTTTTAGGCTAACATCATATTGTGCTGCATTAAAGAAAAAAAAAAAACTCTGCTCTAATCCATTTCTCTAGAGGAAAAAGTCCACTTAATTCATTTTGTCTTTTCCTCCCTCACTCATTTTTCTTTTCCCTTCCTTCCTAAAGGAGGAGACACACTTCCCTAATTTTTCTCCTTTATTTTCTTCTTTGTATTACTCTTCCACCCAAGTCAAGATGGGACGACATAGTGGTAACTCTACAAAGCATCCAAATGTAGTGGTTTTTTTTTTCCCTCAGTGGAAAGATGAATAGGTTATAGCAGAAAAGTTTTTATGGATCTCTCATAACTAAAATATTTAAATATCCAGGAATCAATTACCATTCAAATTTCTCTGGCTTTGAGTTTTTGCCTCTTTTCTAAAGCCTAAAGCTTACTATGATCACACCTTAATTATTCTCAACAGCAATTAATCATGCACTTGAATTTTACTGTGATCCTGTGTTCCCAGAGCTGGGAATGGAATGTAAGAAGAGATCTTCTTCATATTTAAGAAGTATATACTCTGCCTCTTTGATTCTAGCATACTGCTCAATAAGTAGGCAGTTGTTATTTATTCAATAAAGATTTATCTAGTGCCTGTTAGGATTTGTGCAAGGTACCAAGGATTCCAATGTGTAGTTTATAGTTATCAGTGGTGGTGATGATGGTGTGGAAGATAATGTTGTCTCTTCTATAAGGTGTCTGTCATTAATGAAGTGTCCAGTAAAATGAAAGCTCCCAGCATTCCAAAAAGATTATCATGGGGATAGCTTACAAACAGAGTAATTATTATTGTTGGTGAGTGGCTTATTGGACCAATTTGTTGTTCTGGATCAGAGGTTCTGAACTTCAGCTGCAAAACAGAGTTCCTTATAAATATTGATGCCTGGGTCCCACTACAAATCAACTGAATTAGAATCTCTGAAGGTAGAGTCTTTGGACACCGTTACTAGATAAAAGGTCTGTTGGTGAGTGTAACATCTAGCTAGTGTTGAGAGCTATTGTTGGAGATGAAAGCAAGAAAGGGATTCTGTGAGATAAAAATATCTACATTAATAGTAACTGAATTGAGAAGAAGATCAAAAGAAGAATTATTAATTCTACACAAATTAACTAAGGATCTCAAAAGTTGGGCATGCCACAGAATTATGACCAAGGGTCATAGCACCTAAGAAAACACATTAGCCAGATCCTTTGTTTCCAGAGGAACTCCATTTCCTTAGAACATGCAGAGGAAGACTGTGCTATGAAGGAGATTCCAAATGTCCAGGGAACTCAGCTTGTAGACTGGTTACATTCATCAAATTTAAAGTTATAAATATTGCACATGGTCTCAATACTTAGAGATAAACATTTACACACCAGATTTTATTAGCAGGCTATTGTGAAACCAAATAATGATTTTTCTGCAAAGTTACACACATAAGAACAAATACAATTTAAAAATAAGAGGCTTAATTATTCCTGTTGAAAATGGGGAAACAGATTTTTCTCCCCTCCTTTTCCTCAGAACATTTAAAATTCTTCTCTTTTAAATGTAAACCTCAAGGGAGATACCATCTATCATTTAGTTTTTGTGGAAATGTAAGTACCTGTCATAAAAACAGAATAAATTTGTTTTTCCTCTGGATAAAGTAAATTAACTAACACATATGGTCACCCCAGTTATTAGGTAAAATTAGGACAAACTATACATAACATTTGGTGTTGCTGAGTCCTCTTACTTGAGGACAGTTATTGTTTATCTTGAAAACACATATGTAACGAGTAGTATCTACTTGGCTTAAGAGGATGAGATTTTGGATGATCTAAGATGGCCGAATAGGAAGAGCTCTGGAGTGCAGTTCCCAGCAAGAATGCAGAGGCTGCTGCAGGTGATCATCAGGCAAGCAGGGTCTGGAGTGGATCTCCAGCAGTCCTAAAGCAGAGGAGCCTGGCTGTTAGAAGGAAAATTAAAAAACAGAAAGAAATACTTCATCATCAACAGCAAGGATGTCCACTCAGAGGCCCCATCCAAAAGTCACCAACTACAAAGAACACAGGTAGATAAATCCACAATGATGGGAAGAAACTAGTGCAAAAAGGATGAAAACACCCAAAACCAGAATGCCTCTCCTCCTCCAAGGGATCACAACTATTCACCAGCAAGTGAACAAGGCTGGATGGAGAATGAGTCTAATGAATTGATAGAAACAGGCTTCAGAAAGTGAATAACAAACTTCTCTGAGTTAAAAGAACATATTCTAACCCAATGCAGAGAAACTAAGAACGTTGAAAAAAAGGGTTGACAAAACACTAAAGAGAAAAAACAGCTTAGAAAAGAATATAAATGAATTGATGGAGCTGAAAAACAGCACGAGAAATTCACGAAGCATACACAAGTCTCAATAGCTGAATCAATCAAGCAGAAGAAAGGATATCAGAGATAGAAGATCAACTCAATGAAATAAAATGAGAAGGCAAGATTACAGAAAAAAGAGTGAAAAGAAATGAACAAAGCCTCTAAGAAATATGGGATTATGTGAAAAGACCTAATCTATGTTTGATAGGTGTACCTGAATGTGACAGAGAAAATGAATCCAAGCTGGAAAACACTCTTCAGGATATTATCCAGGAGAACTTCCCCAACCTAGCAAGCCAGGCCAACATTCAAGTCCAGGAAATACAGAGAACACCACAAAGATATTCCTCAAGAAGAGCAACCCCAAGGCACATTCACCAGGATTGAAATGAAGGAAAAAATGCTAAGGGCAGCCAGAGAGAAAGGTCAGGTTACCCACAAAGGGAAGCCAATCGGACTCACAGCGAATCACTAAGCAGAAACTCTATAAGCCAGAAGAGAGTGGGGCCAATATTCAACATCCTTAAAGAAAAGAACTTTCAACCTAGCATTTCATATCCAGCCATACTAAGCTTCATAAGTGAAGGAGAAAGAAAATCCTTTACGAACAAGCAATTGTTGAGAGATTTTGTCACCACCAGGCCTGCCTTATAAGAGCTCCTGAAAGAAGCACTAAACATAGAAAGGAACAACCAGTACCAGCCAATCACAAAATGTGCCAAATGGTAAAGAGCATCAACACAATGAATAAACTGGGTCAACGAATGGGCAAAACAATGAGCTAGCATCAAATGGCAGGATCAAATTCACACATAACAATATTAACCTTAAATGTAAATGGACTAAATGCCCCAATCAAAAGACACAGACTGGCAAATTGGATAAAAAGCCAAAACCCATCAGTGTGCTGTAGCCAGGAAATGCATCTCACATGCAAGGTTACACATAGGCTCAAAATAAAGGGATGGGGGAAGATTTACCAAGCAAATGGAGAGCAAAAAAGGAGGAGTTGCAATCCTCGTCTCTGATAAAATAGACTTTAAATCACAAAGATCAAAAGAGACAAAGAAGGGCATTACATAATGGTAAAAGGATCAATGCAACAAGAAGAGCTAACGATCCTAAATATATACCTACCCAATACAAGAGCACCCAGATACATAAAGCAAGTTCTTAACGACCTACAAAGAGACATAGACTCCCACACAATAATAGTGGGAGACTTTAACACTCCGCTGTCAATATTAGACAGATCAATGAGAGAGAAAATTAACAAGGATATTCAGGACTGGAATTCAGATCTGGACCAAGCAAACCTAATAGACATTTACAGACCTCTTTACCCCAAATCCACAGAAAATACATTCTTCTCAGCACCACATCACACCTACTCTAAAATTGACCACATAATTGGAAGTAAATCACTCCTCAGCAAATGCAAAAGAACGGAAATCATAACAGTCTCTCAAACCACAGTGCAATCAAATTAGAACTCAGGATTAAGAAACTAACTCAGAACTGAACAACTTCATTGAAAATGAACAACTGGCTCTTGAATGTTGACTGGATAAACAATGAAATGAAGGCAGAAACAAAGATGTTCTTCAAAACCATTGAGAATGAAGAAACAACGTACCAGAATGTCTGGGACACATTTAAAGCAGTGTCTAGAGGGAAATTTATAGCAATAAATACCCACATGAGAAGAAGAAAAGATCTAAAATTGATACCCTATCATCAAAATTGAAAGCGCTAGAGGAGCAAGATCAAAAAAACTCAAAAGCTAGCAGAAGACAAGAAATAACTAAGATCAGAGCAGAACCAAAGGAGATAGAGACACAAAAACCCTTCAAAAGATCTATAAATTCAGGAGCTGGTTTTTCAAAAAGATCAACAAAATAGACCACTAGTCAAATTAACAAAAAAGAAAAGAGAGAAGAATCAAATAGATACAATAAAGAACGATAGAGGAGATATCACCGCTGATTGCACAGAAATACAAACTACCATCAGAGATTACTACAAACAACTCTGTGCACATAAACCAGTAAACCTGGAATAAATGAATAAATTCCTGGACACTTGCACCCTCCCAAGCCTAAACTAGGAAGAAGTCAAAACCCTGAATAGACCAATAACAAGGGCAGAAGTTGAGGCAGCAATTACTAGCCTACCAACCAAAAAAAGCCCAGGTCCAGATGGGTTCACAGCCGAATTCTACTAGACATACAATGAGTAGCTGGTACCATTCCTTCTGAAACTATTCCAAACAATCCAAAAAGAAGGAATCCTTCCCAAATCATTTTATGAGACCAACATCACCCTGATACCAAAACCCGGCAGAAACTCAACAAGAAAAAAAACTTCAGGCCAATATCCATGATGAACATAGATGCAAAAATCTTTAATGAAATACTGGCAAACTGATTGCAACAGCACATCAAAAAGCTTATCTATCACGATCAAGTAGGATTCATCCCGGGGATGCAAGGCTGGTTCAACATACGCGAGTCTATAAACGTAATTCACCACATAAACAGAACCAAAGACAAAAACCACATGATTATCTCAATTGATGCAGAGAAGGCCTTTGACAAAATTCAACAGCCCTTTATGCTAAAAACTCTCAATAAACTAGGTATCGATGGAATGTATCTCGAAATAATAAAAGTTATTTACAACAAACCCATAGCCAATATCATACTGAATGGGTAAAAACTGGAAGCATCCCCTTTGAAATCTGGCACTAGACATGGATGCCCTCTTTCACCATCCTATTCAATATAGTATTGGAAGTTCTAGCCAGAGCAATCAGGCAAGAAAAAGAAATAAAGGGTATTCAATTAGGAAAGGAGGAAGTCAAATTGTCTCTATTTGCAGATGATATGATTGTATATTTAGAAGACCTCATGGTCTCAGCCCAAAATCTCCTGAAACTGATAAGCAACTTCAGCAAAGTCTCAGAATACAAAATCAATGTGCAAAAATCACAAGCATTTCTATACACCAATAACAGACTTAAAGAGAGCCAAATCAAGAACGAACTGCCATTCACAATTGCTACAAAGAGAATAAAATACCTAGTAATACAACTAACAAAGAATGTAAAGGACCTCTTCAAGGAGAACTACAAACCACTGCTCAAGGAAATAAGAGAGGATACAAACAGATGGAAAAACATTCCATGTTCATGGTTAGGAAGAATCAATATCATGAAAATGGCCATACTGCCCAAAGTAATTTAAAGATTCAATGCTATCCCCATCAAGCTACCAATGACCTTCTTCACAGAACTGGAAAAAACCACCTTAAACTTCATATGGAACCAAAAGAGAGCCCGCATAGCCAAGTCAATTCTAAGCAAAAAGAACAAAGCTGGAGGCATCATGCTACCTGACTTCAAACTATACTACAAGGCTACAGTAATCAAAACAGCATGGTACTGGTACCAAAACAGAGATACAGACCAGTGGAACAGAACAGAGGCCTTGGAGGCAACGCCATACATCTAAAACTATCTGATCTTCAACAAGCCAGACAAAAACAAGCAATGGGGAAAGGATTCCCTGTTTAATAAATGGTGTTGGGAAAACTGGCTAGCCATGTTCAGAAAGCAGAAACTGGACCCCTTCCTGACACCTTACACTAAAATTAACTCCAGATGGATTAAAAACTTAAACATAAGACGTAACACCATAAAAACCTTAGAAGAAAACCTAGGCAAAACCATTCAGGACATAGGCACAGGCAAGGACTTCATGACTAAAACACCAAAAGCTTTGGCAACAAAAGCCAAAATAGACAAATGGGACCTAATCAAATTCCACAGCTTCTGCACAGCAAAAGAAACAATCATTAGTGTGAACTAGCAATCAACAGAATGGGAAAAAATTTTTACAATCTACCCATCTGACAAAGGGCTAATATCCAGAATCTACAAAGAACTAAAACAGATTACAAGAAAAAAACAAACTAACCCATTCAAAAATGAGTGAAGGATATGAACAGACACTTTTTAAAAGAAGACATTTATGAGGCCAACAAACATGAAAAAATGCTCATCATCACTGGTCATTAGAGAAATGCAAATCGAAACCACACTGAGATACCATCTCACACCAGTTAAAATGGTGATCATCAAAAAATCTGGAGACAACAGATGCTGGAGAGGATGTGGAGAAATAGGAACACTTTTATACTGTTGGTGGGAGTGTAAATGAGTTCAACCATTGTGGAAGACAGTGTGGCAATTCCTCAAGGGCACAGAAATAGAAATTCCATTTGGCCCAGCTATCCCATTACTGGGTATATATCCAAAGGATTATAAATCAGTCTATTATAAAGACACATGCAAACGAATGCTCATTACGGCACTGTTTACAATAGCAAAGACCTGGAACAAACCCAAATGTCCACTGATGATAGACTGGACAGGGAAAATGTGGCACATATACACCATGGAATACTATGCAGCCAGAAAAAACGACGAGTTCATGTTCTTTGTAGGGACATGGGTGAACCTGGAAAGCATCATTCTCAGCAAACTGACACAAGAACAGAAAATCAAACACTGCATGTTCACTCTCATAGGTGGGTGTTGAACAATGACAACACATGGACACAGGGAGGGGAGAATCACACACTGAGGTCTATCAGAAGGGACTAAGTGAGGGACAGTGAGGGGTAGGGAGTTGGGGAGGGATAACATGTGGAGAAATGCCAGATATAGGTGATGGGGATGGAGGCAGCAAACCACATTGCCATGTATGTACCTATGCAACAATCCTGCATGTTCTTCACATGTACCCCAAAACCTAAAGTGCAATAAAATATATATATTAAAACAAAAAAGACGATGAGATTTCTTTCTGTCTTTGCAGCCTCTTAGTGGATTGTCTCTGATGTGCATCATATAAATTTAATGCTTATTTAATAATAAAACTGTTTTCTTTTTGAACTACCTTGTGGAGAGGTTTTCTCGGCTAGGAGAAAATTTTGGTTTTAATTATATTTTCCCAACTGATACAGTTGGGATCTGTGTCCCCATACCAATACCATGTTCAACTGTAATCCCCAGTGTGGGAGGTGGGGCCTGGTGGAATGTGATTGGATCATGAGGGCCGATTTCCCCCTCAGTGCTGCTCTCAAGAGAGTAAGTGCTCATAAGGTCTGGTTGTTTAAAAGTGTGTAGCACCTCCCCCTACTCTCTTCCCAATGTAGCTACAAAGGACATGTCTGCTCCCCTTCACCTTCTACCATGATTGAAAATTTCCTGAGGCCTCTCCAGTCAGCTTCCTGTATAGCCTATGGAACTGTGAGTCAATTAAATCTCTTTACTTTATAAATTACCCAGTCCCAAGTATTTTCTTTATAGCAGTTTAAGAACAGACGAATACACCAACACACAGGAGTTACTTAAGAGTGACTTAATACAGAATAAAAAAATTTTCTATTTTTTCCTCTTTTCCTTCTTACCTCAGACTCATATCAGATACAAATAATTGAGATATTATAGTTAGATTTTGAATTCCCTTTAATGATCACAGGTCACAGTAAACACTTGAAATTTCATTGTTATGATCTTTTTAAAAATCTAACCAAAAACCATAAAAGTTTCTGAGAATTCTCAAAAAATATTTGCTGCTAAAAAGAAAAAAAGTGTCCATGTTGGCAATGATGAGTGGCCAAATTTCTCTAGACACTGCCAAACAAATGGCCAGAGACATTAGAATTAAGGAAAAAAATCTTAGAATTCTTTCCTGCTTAGTGTTCACTTTTGCTCAGGACAGTCTAAGGCAAAGATATTCACTGAAAAGAAAATTGCATCAAGAGAGGCATCTTCTCTCTTCCTCTAGGAAATTCCTTGAAGATGTAAGCCTTTATTTCTACGAAAACAATGGAAATTCATTCCATTTCCATAGTTTCCTGACACTAAAAGCATCGTTCACAAGTGCAAAGTGTTTATTTCAGAAAAAAAGTTTAATTTAACAATTTTAATTTTTTTAACTTTAAAATTTGTTTAACAAGTATCATTTATTTAACAAGTTAATTTGTTTAAAAAGTACAGCGTGCTAGAGGAAATCCATTTTTGGTTGATTATGCTGAGAGTTCTGATGAATCACAGCTTCTAATATATCCTGTAGAAGTACAGCAGCCACACCCAGAAATGTACAATCCCACTCCCAAAAGGATTGGGACACAGCCATTATCAGAACACCATTTAGACAAGTTACACTAGAGTCCTGGGCTGGTCAGATAGATGGCTAACTAAAAAAAAGAGCAGGAAGACCAGGACAGCTAGTGCAAAAACCATCCCACAGATGGTCAAAACAAGGAAAACCGAATTAGTCCAAGAGACACTTTCCAGGACCTGTGACTTGGTCATTGTAGACAAGCAGTGAGAAAGAAGGTGGGGTCATGCTAGATGGTATTGGACACTTACCAAAATGAGCCAGAGCTCCTTCCCTTAGCACGGTGTCTAGGATGTAGAAGTTGCTTAATAAATATCAAGGAACTATTATTTTTATTGAGGAACTATTTTAGTAAAAGTGTCTTTCTTTCCCATTCTTTTTTTAAGTACCATTTGTTTGGTGCATGGTAACCTTGCTTAAATTCCTAAAGTACAAAGTTAACACAAAACACCTATAGTGTTTTGTGTAGGCGGCTGTAGGTGGCTCTTATCTATGCCCTAATGCAGTGGTCCCCAATCTTTTTGCACCAGGGACTGGTTTCATGGAAGACAATTTTTTCACAGGTTGGGGGCAAGGGGTGGTGGGAGATGGTTTTGGGATGATTCCAGCACATTATATTTATTGCAGACTTTATTTCTGTTATTATTACATAATCACCATAATGGAGAATCAATGGGAGTTCTGAGCTTATTTTCCTGCAACTAGATGTTTCCATCTGGGGGTAATAGGAGATAATAACAGATCATCAGGCATTAGATTTTCATAAGGTATGTGCAATCTAGAACCCTTGCATACACAGTTCACAACAGGGTTCGCGTTCCCATGAGAATCTAATGCTGCAGCTGATCTGACATGAGGTGGAGCTCAGCTTCGTTCACCTGGCTGCCGCTCACCTCCTGCTGTGCAGCCGAGTTCCTAACACGCTTGGGGTTGGGGACCCCTGTCTTAACGCCAGTGTAGATTTGAAACTTTCACTGAGTGCTTAAACTCGCTTTGCCTGTGTTTTTACTGTAAGTGAACAATCATCTCATTAGAGGCAAGTTATTCTTTGGAATTTGGTCTAGTGATTAATTAAATGAAAATACATACCTTTTCATTCACCTAAAATTCACCCAAGTGCTCACATTGTCCAATTTCAGCTCCAATTTTCTGCCTCCTCTCAGCAAAATTCAAACTCAGTCAAAAAGTTATTTTCTTTTATAAACTAATAGTTCCCTCATCCCAAGCCTTAAATAAAAAACATAATAAATTAAATGCTTAATGAAGAAGATATATGAGTCAGAAGTGCTACTTGATCTACATTTAAAGTGAAAGAGTAAAAACTACACTTTTGATGCAGATATTGATCATTAGAAACAGGTTCTTAAATTGAGACTATAGATCATGTCACCTTTTCCTGGATCTTATTCTGGCTCAGAGTCTGAAGAAATTCTCCTACCCTCAAATTAAAAAGATGATAAAACCATACACAGGAAAAACTGACGGCAGTACCAACTGGTTCCTCCAGTAAAATCATATCCTCCTTGATTAATATGAAATATTCCAGTGATAACAGCTGAAAAGAAATGTATGGCAGTCATGATATCTCTTGAGATTAAGTCAGTAATATCCTCTCAGAGTAAATTTGTGCTTCTTCTTCTATTTGTATTTTTACATGGTAATAAAGTCTAAATGTACAAATAAACTGAAAAAAAGATTAGCTTTGACAAACAGCAACTCTGAAGCAGCAGACGTTCTGTTGGTTGCAGCCAGGGCCAGTGCTTCATTGTTTCCCAGAAGAAGCCCATGACCCCATCAATGAGAAAGCTGTTGCCTGACTCATAATGGCCTCCAAATCCCTCACATAGAAACCGAGTGGCTTCAAGCTGGGTGGAGAGAGAGTGAGATCTTAGCAAACAGAGTAGCATCCAAAGACCTCGCTGTCACCACGGAAGCCAGCATCCCCACACAATTGCATGGTACTTCTGAGGAAGTATACTCAAAAGCATTTGGTGATTGGTTAAATTTACAGGGACAACAGAGCTTAGTATCCTTTTACTAAACTCACAAGTTGGAAAATTAGGAAATGGGGTAATAATTTGTGCCAGGATGAGAAACCAATGTATTTTGTGGATGACAGCAGATACTTATTTTTTTTAATATTTCTGACCACTCGCAGTATGAAAACACCAATGCTCCAGGAATGTTTAATATTTAAAATCCATTTAACACCTACACTTCAAAAGCATTATGTACAATTCACGTGCTAAAAATAAATTTCTCAAAAACCTAGTCTTCACTGTCCTAGATGAGAGAATGGAAACACTGGGTAGTCGGGGGCTCTTCATGGGATCGAATGTATGGTGGAGTGACAATGACGAAAGCAAAGACTAGGTATCATAATTCCTGCTTAATGACTTTTATGGTAGACATTTCTTTCATATTAAAAAACACATTAATGAAACTACCACAGTCAACCAACTCACCTAACAAGGTAATTATGTTATTGCAATGTTTCTTAATTGTTTTAGCCATAAGCAATTATAGCACTACATTCTACATGTAGATATTCTAAGATACTTTGTCAATTCAGCTCCTTTCTGATGCACTGATATAAGACCAAGCCCCAATCCCCCAGTACCCCTCATCCTTCAGTGTCCTGTTACCTTAGGCAACCCGACAGAGGTGATATTATTTCAAGACATATCTGAAAATAACTTTCTTTTTTTATAACCAACCACCTGCATGGCAGGAAAATCACAGGAAGCAAATAACCATCCCTGCATGAGTCACTGTCGCCAGCAATCTCACAAGGTAATGAAACCAATTCCACACTTTGCTGGTAGTCTGCAACTGATGGATAAAAACCAAAGAGTTTTGATCATCCTGAAAGTGAAGCCCAGAAGAATTCCTGAATTTAAACAAAGAAGAAAGGCAGACATCCCTGAGTTCATTGTTCTCAGCTATTTAATTGTCCTCCTGATTCAATGTTCATCCAGGTGCATGAAGCACTACTGGACTTCTGGAGACCAAACTGAGCTCAAATGAAGAAAATCATGACCAAGCAGAGAAAAGCTATGATTAGATCTGCAGGAAGCTGCAACACAGAAATTTGAATGTGAGCTCTGACAAACAAGTTCCTTTTCAAATTCACTAAAGAAATCTCCTGAGAATTTATCAGCAAGTCAAAAGGAGTTCTACTCAACTGCTGGGATCCTGGAAAACCCAAACCCCTGTCTACATAGATGGTAATTAGTCTGCCACACCTTGAAATCCTTGAAATACTAAGCAGAATACATAACTGGTGAGGTTATGAATAGAATAAGAAACTTCTTCCCCTGGTGGGTTGGGCAGCCTGGGCTGCATCCAGAGATAAACCAGCAGCCTAGTATGCTTACACATTCTGTTTTCCCAAAGCCAAATCCAATGAGAGAATTGGGAGAATGAATTTTCTTTCTTGAAGTCTCCCTTCAAGTTTAAGCATTTCAGACAAGATTCAATAAAAAATTTTAATCTAATTTTTATGCCCGTAAAGCCTATATAAATCAGCACAAGCCCTGAAAAATGAAGAGGCACTGTTTTTTATTGAATCCATAAATCTAAGAACTTAGCACTTAAATAACAGTTTTAAGTGTTTCTTTGTTTCTTTTTTTTTTTTTTTAATAATTAGTGTTAGAACAGGCAGGGAAATAGAGCCCAAGAGTATAAGAATCTTATACAAATCTCAAAAGGAAGAAGTATTTGTGAAACAAACATTGCCTAAATAAAATTGACTAAAATACCTGAATCCAAACTCAACAATCCAATGCCTTTTGTTTCAGGGAATTTTTGTTTGGATTTTGGTCACCTTCCAAAGTGTTTCCACTGAAAACTAAGTGAATTTCAAAGCACCTCCTCAAATGGAAACACTTTGAGATGGGTTTTAAAGATTGCCAGAGAAGTTAGCAGAAAGGTACAAAGGGGGAACTCTAATGTGGCATTATTCAGATTTTTCTCCTCTAACAAGTCTTTTGATCAATTCAATTTGTATTTGTATAGATAGGGTTGCCACCTGACTTCCAATAACAAACTAAGAAGAGTATATATCAATATAAATTCTATTCTACCTGTACTATAAACCACTGCATTGTGTGCCTTTTTTAAGTGTCAGAAACCTCTTGTTTGATTCCCTGAAAGACTTCCTAAAGTGTGGCATAGTATAGAACATATGTGTATCTAGTAGCTTCTGATTCTAACGTTTGTTCTGCCATCCGTATCTGTCCTTGTAACTCTATGTGTGGTCCACAGATCAGCAGCATCAACATCACCTGGGAGCTGGTGAGAAATACATAAACTCAGTCTCCATCCACACATAGTAAATCAGAATCTGTATTTCAAGAAGATACTGAGAAATTCATGGGTACATTAAAGTTTGAGAGGCATTGGTCTATGTAACCTCAGCACACTAATCTATTGTGTTCCATTTTTCTTACTGGTAAAATGAAGGAGATGAACTAACTGTTCACTAAGATCCTGTCCACAATTTATGACTTACAGCAAATGCAAGCTGGAAAACCCCATTTCTTAGCTATTGTGTCATCTTGAATTTCCTGTAGTGCTTCCAAGTACAACACCGTCTATATTTGGAGACTGAGATTAAATGAACCTTTGCTGCCTCTAAGTTTTCTTTACAGAAACAAATCAAGCCAAATGTTTCATTTCATCTTATTCAAAATTAAAGGACCTTAAAGAGTACAAGGGAAAGAGAAATAAGGGTACTAACATATACTGAACTGTAATAAACACTTTAAATCATCATCCAATTTAATTTTAACCACAACCTGTGAGGTAGATTCTTTAAAATGTATTATAGATGAGAACACAGTCACAAAAATCTTAGACAATTATTCTGGGTCACAAAACCAAGTGGTACAAAAAGAATTCAAGCTTAAGCATCCTTCATTCCAAAACCCCTGAAAAGCAGAGTTGCTTTAATAATGTGTTGACAAATTCAGTGGTATTAACTTCTTTCATTAATTCTGGTTTCCTGTATAAACAAAATCATATCGAAGTCATCTAAATTCCAACTAACACAAATGCTACCAAAATGCCTTACTTTGACTTCTCTTTCTTTCAAACCACCCTTTCCAATGATACTTCTATCATTCTAGGTTTTGCTTTTATTTTTCATATACAATTGGATCATCTTTTTTTAACTGATGTATATAATCCATTTACATTTATTGTGATTACTGATTTATTTAGACTTAATTATACTATTTTCTTTTATGTTTTCTCTATACCACATTTTTTCTACTGTTTCCTTTTACACATTTTCAGCATGTTGTTTGATTGATAACATTTGTTTGCTCTTTATTTCTATGTTAACTTAGAAATTATCATTTGTATTTCTATTCTTTTAGTGGCAACATTAAAATTGTTTACAATCCTACTTATTTTCATGTTTTTCCAACAAAATTTAAAGCTTTTGCTATTTCTCTCTTACTCCTAACATGTTTTATCCTCCAAATACTGCCCTTCCTTTTTTCTAAGTTATTGTTATTCCCAATAATCTTAAGATAGTGACTATTAATATTCCTTTTAGAGTCAGTAATTTGGCTCCATTCATATTCCAATGATGTCTTTGTAGAGATTCACGAATTCACTAGTTCATTATTTCTTCATTCATTAATTACATATGGGCAACAAATTTACTTAATCCTAGTGCCTGAAAATGATATTTTGCCTTTACTATTGAATGATAGTTTAGCCAGTTATAGTTACATGTTGAGAGTTATTTTCCCTCTCTGGCAACTTGTAACATCTATTGTTGCCTCTTAGAAGTCTATTGTCAATTTAATTTCAGTCTTTTTTAGGTAGCATGTCATTTATCCTATGTTGACATTCAAAATGTTCTATTTCCTTTTTGTTGTTTACAGGTTTCTTTGGTTCTGATTGGATTTACTTTTATTTTCCCCTTTCAGCTTGCAGTGTGTATTTTGTAACAATAAATTTCTTGTCTTCAATTCAGAAAAACACTAAGCTATTATCTCTTGAAATGCTACTTCTCTGCTATTCCCTCTTTTTGCTACTTCTGGAACTGTTATATGCAGTTTGGGTCTCCCGTATCTTCTATGCTTCTTAATTTTACTTACATATTTCCCATCTCTTTGTCTATCTCTCCTGAATAATAGGTCAAGCTCTCAGATATTTCTTCCAGTTAACTCTTTCTTTCTTGGCTATGGTCAATCGACTGAGTTTATTACCGTGATTATGATTTTTATTTCTCAAACCTATACATTAAAAAAACTCTTATAATTGACTCATAATCATTTATATTTGTTCGTAATATCTTGCTCTTGCTGTATATTTTTCCTGTATAATTTTGAGGATGTTGACCATGTATATTTTAATGCCATGTTCAGAAGATTGTAATTTTCTGGGTAATGAATTTTACTATTTATGAAATTTGTTGGCTATTATGAATTTAGTTTTCATTCATAGAATTTTCGTTGCAAGATCAAGTTAACAATTTCCTTGTGTTTTATTTTAACTTTTTTTTCTATTTCTCTCTCGGCACTCCCTTCTATATGTCTGGTCTTTTTATAGTTGCCTCTATTTGGGTTACCCAAGTCTCCAGTCAGAAACAAGTCTTGTATTGGCAGCTCAGAATTACCATTCTGGGAGCTGTAACAAATTGAGGGTCCAAGTCAACATATGGCTTGAGCCATATTCAGCTGTCTCTGCTTCCTCCTGCCATGCCATCCAGCACTACAATATAGGCTACAGTCCCTGAGAATGATTTTGGCTCTTTTCCCTACTCCAGCTTCTGACTGGAGTGTGGAAGTCTTAGGTCCTACTTCCCCACAGAAATTGAGATCTTAACTGCCTCTTTGTACAGCAGATCTCCAGTTTCAGCCTCCCCGTAGTGCAGTAGATCTCCAGCTTTAGCCTAACTTACTGCAGTTTGGTTTTGTTTTTCTGTTTTTATATAAGAAACATTTATATATTTTTTCCAGAGCAACAATGGTTCCATAAATATTATTTATAGCTATCATTACTATAGGTTTGTAGTTGCAGGGAGGTAGTTTTATACATAAACTTTCAACCCTACCTCAATCAGATCACTACCTCTCTAGTCTGAGTTTTAAATCCAAAGAATGGAGTGCCACCACAATTAGAATCCTTTGAAATATACTTCTCTTTTCCTGTGGTCAGATGAATTGTTTAAACAATTCCCAGGCCCCCTCAAGAAATCTTGAAAAACAAAGCCATAGAGTCTTAAGAGCATGGCTGACCAAAAAAACTGCCTCCTACTCAACATCCGTTTTTCTGTGACTAGTTTAAGGCCAACTGGACCAAATTTCAATCAAATAATGAGGACAGCAAAGCTGATTTTCTTCCCCTCCAATTAATCTTTTCTGCCACTTTTATTCCCCTACCACTTCCATGTCTACCAGTTTCCCAACTTCAGATAAATCAAGCTATCATCTCTGACTTGTCTCTTTTCTTTTGGAATACTAGAAAAGATTTAATAACAGTCATTGGAATTTTTTGGTTTATTAATACAGCATATTTTAGTAAGTTAATTTCAGACATTGTATTATTCGAATAGTGAATAGTGTATAGCTAAATTGGAAATTAAATATTTTGTTTTCTGTTAAGGAATTTCAGTTAGTAAACAAGCAAAATTGTGATTTGTTTATTCCTAGAATAAAGCTCTTAATATCACATTAGATCAATTTGCTGGACAAGCCATGAAAACACAACAGAGCAGAGGGAGAACCAGAAGGCACAGACTAAGATCTTGCTATGCTAGATCAGGAGTCGACAGATGATGCCTGTGGGCCAAATCCAGTCCAATGCCTGAGTTTGTATATAAAGTTTAATCAAACCACTTACACATGGCCTCAGTCTATGGCTGTTTTCACAGCAGCAGAGCTGAGAATTTTCTGCAGAGACAATATGGACTGCAAAGCTGAAAATAATTGCTATATGGCTCTTTATAGAAAAAGTTTGCGGTCCCCTGCCCTAGATGGTCTCCCTACTTTGTTGAGAAGGAAAATTAGCAACTGGCATGGCAACCAAAGTGAAGTCTGAGAGTCTTTGATTAAAAAAAGAACCTGTGTCCATGTTATACCAGCTTCTCTCAAAGATATGGGTCTCTCATGCCCTGGTTCTGTTTTCTCAATCTTCCCTCAATATATTCACTTTTCCACCAAACTGTTTTCTTCTTCCAATGTAGCCCTTCTTTTTCTCTATACTAAAACCCTAGTGCCTAGGAACATAGATTATAGCATGCTTTCATTTTATTCAACAGTTAACTATATTGAGCTATTATTTCTTTCATCTGACATATCCCTTTGCATTGTGTGTAACCAGCCTGTTACACATAAACACAGGGAGACAAAGGATTTCATGGCCCAGAAAGAGGCAAACAGATCAACAAGCACATGCAATAAACTGTTACAATTGAGTTTAATTTGAGACCAAAGTACGGGGATGAGATCAATTCTACCTTGGAGGAAATGAGAAAATTCGTGAGGAGACCTCTTGTGCAAATAAAAGTATTATTAGCGTGCATGTCCTAAAAGTCCTGAAGAAAGTAAGATTTTTATGATTTTGGTATAGCAAAATCTGTCAATATATAAGAAAAAATATTCTAAGATAAGAATGTATCACAGATATGCTTTTTTCAAATGCTTTAACGTTGTTATAAAAAAACAAGTAAAGCAACATGAAATTAATTAAATATAAATAGCACATGATTGATCTCCTGCCCTTAGGAATTCATTAACTCTAGCTGATTGGATTTGAATAAATCAGAATATATAGAGTTACCTTCAGTGGAGGCTGTGCTAGAGTACGAGCTTCAGACAGAAAAATACCTAAGAGAGACAGTGGATAAAATAGAGAGACAATTAGTTGGATGGAAACTTTATGTTGGTTTCTGACAATAATAAAGAGAAAATGGAGGAGAAGGTGAAGAAAAGGAAAGGGAGATAAATAAATATCCTCCCAATCAATTTGGAAATTCAGCTGGAAGATCAGAAATTTTAAATATCTGTTCTCTACGTGAAAAAGGAGACAATGGCAGTCAAACTTTCCTATTTGGAAATTGATCGAGGCAACTAGAATTGACCCTTCTAAACCCATTTTTCCACTTGATTGGGAGCCAAAGCAGTCTAGCAACTCCATTGTCTCTGGAGACAAGCTGGGTCTTCCCCTGCAGGCAGCTCTAGCAGAGCACAGGGATAGAATCTAGTTACCACAGACACTTAAAGAAAAGGATTAAGGCTGAAATTTGAAGAATGGGCTGTTTTAAAAGAACTAAATTCCCAATCCCAGAAAGGTTTCAAGTGGAACTAGAACTGTTTGGAATGACGTAGCTTTTTTTTTTTTTCCTTTTTCCTGCATCTGGAGGGAAGTCTAACCACTTAGATACTCTTTTAGGTTCATTACACCTCGGTGGTTTTACCCAATGGATGCATTTTGATAAGCCTATAAAAGATTATAAGCCAGAATCAATTACAGAAAAGGTATTCAGTATGGATCTATACAAGGATAAGAGGAATAACGTGGATGGATGGACAGAAGGAAGGGAGGAATAAAGACGGGAAGGAATAAGCCAGTTTGTCATTTCAACCAAATGGGATCAATGCAGTCTAAATCAAACAGATCTGCTTTGAAGGGACCTGCCATTTACTAGTATGTAACTTTAAGAAAAATTACTTAGTCTTTCTCTAAGTCTTAATGTTTCATTTGTAAAATGCGAATAATAGTACCTACCTCATTGGGTTGTTTTGAGGAATAAGTGAATGACGTGTAAACGTGTTTCATACTTCATAGCAGAGAGTAAACACTCAATCTGTATAACGTTTTTGATATTCTCATCATTGCTGTCATCCATATCAAAATGAGGTAGGTTAAAGTTGTAAACTGCATTCTATCAACCAACATCAGAGCTTGAGGAAATCTGTAAGCAAGGCAAGGTAGAGATGTGTATCGCTAATAATGTTTTCTGCAGTTAACTTTTATAATAAAAGCCCAGATGGTATCCTTATCATATTTTCTTATTTTAGCCATTCAGAATTATAGAATTTTGAGGTGACAGAGAGGAAGGGAAGCCTGTGTTTTCTGTTATTATTATTGGCATCTCTTCAGTCTGCTGGCAACTAAGGAAAGCAGTAAGTCACCACTCAGAGTCACATGTGGGAAGATTTAAACCACATTAATTTCAAAGTGTGTCTAGCACAAGAAAATATTGCTTCTTTTAAAAAGACTAGTGCAAATCAGATTAAGGGAGTTAAATAGATATAAACCTCTAAAGGTTACTGAGGTGCTGATAGGCTTTTATAGCTGTTAGACAAAGAAGGGATATCTTTTATATTTAAAGGAAGACTTAAAGAGTCAACATTTATTAAGGTAAAAGAACAGTAACCCAATAAAAATCCAAACACCCTGGAAGATGTCTGATTATTTCAGAGGTCCAAAAAGAATACAAATTTCATAATAAGGAAAATTCATAAATTTTCTTTAATTGACAAGTAAAAGTTGCATACACTTATTGTGTATAACATGATATTTTGATACATGTACTCATCATGGAATGGCTCAATCAAGCAAGTTAACATATGTATTACTTGACACACTTTTTGTGGTGAGGACACTTATCATCAATTTTCAAACATATAAAATATTATTAACTGTAGTCACCATTATGTACGATAGATCTCTTGTACTTATTCCTCCTGTCTAATTGAAACTGTGTTTTTAGGCCAACTTGCCCTAGTACCCCTATCCCCACTGCCTTTGGTAACCACCATTTTACTCTCTGTTTCTATGAATTTGACATTTTTACACTATACATATGAGATTATGCAGTATTTGTATTCCTGTGCCTGAAATATTTCACTGAACATAATGTCCTCCAGATTTATCCATATTGTGCCAGATGACAGGATTTCCTTCTTTTTTAAGGCTGAATAGTATTCCATTGTGTTTATATCACAATTTCTTTATACATTGGTAAGAAGTTTCTTAATCTATGAGTCTGGAGAATGTTTCCTCCATTCCTGAAACACCTTCAACATTTCTTCCCCTTTGCCAGCAATCAATAGGGAAACTTATTATTTTTCTCAAAGAGTTTTTTTTTACACTTCACATATGCATTTTTTTGTGATGAGAACATTTAAAAATCTAATCTCTTGGCAATTTTCAATATATAATACATTATTATTAACTATAGCCACCATGCTATACAATAGATCTCCAAAAGATTTTTATCCTAATTGAAACTTTGTAGCCTTTGACTAACATCACTCCACTTCACTGGCCTCCTCACCTCCCAGCGCCTGCTACCACCATTCTACTTTCTGCTTCTAGTTCAACTTTTTTAGATTTCACGTGTACGTACCATAATGCAGTGCTTGTCTTTCTGTGTCTGGGTTACTTCACTTAACATGACGTCCTCCAGGTTCATCATGTTGTTGCAAATGAAAGAATTTCCTTCTTTTTAAAGGCTGAACAGTATTCCATTGTGTTTATATAACAAATTTTCTTTATTCATTTACCAATGAACATTATATTTATTCCATATTTTGGGTATTGAAGTTTCTCTTTTTTTGATGATTGTCTAATTGTTTCAACATCATTAAGACTATCTTTTTTTTTCCTGTTGAATTGTCTTTGCACCTTTTCTGAATATCCATTGAGCATATATGTGTGGGTCTATTTTGTGAACATTTTATTCTATTCCATTCATTCATCTATCTATCCTTTTTTTAATACCATATAGTCTTGATGACTATTACTTTATAGTAATTCTTTTTTTAAAAAATTTTACTTTAAGTTCTGGGATACTTGTGCTGAAGGTGCAGGTTTGTTACATAGGTATACCTGTGCCATGGTGGTTTGCTGCACCTACGTTTGTTACGTAGGTATACGTGTGCCATGGTGGTTTGCTGCACCTACTGACCTGTCCTCTACGTTCCCTCCTCACCTCCCACCGCCCAACAGGCCCTGGTGTGTGTCGTTCCCCACGCTATGTCTACGTGTTCTCATTGTTCAACTCCCATTTATGAGTGAGAACATGCGGTGTTTCATTTTCTCTTCCTGTGTTAGTTCGCTGGGAATGCTGGCTTCCAGCTTCATCCATGTCCCTGCAGAGGACATGACCCCATTCCTTTTTATGGCTACGTATATGTATGGTGTATATATACCACATTTTCTTTATCCAGTCTATGATTAATGGGCATTTGGGTTGGTTCCATGACTTTGCTATTGTAAATAGTGTTGCAATAAACATATGAGTGCATGTGTCTTTACAGTAGAATGATTTAAATTCCTTTGGGTATATACCCAGTAAGGGGATTGCTGGGTCAAATGATATTTCTAGTTCTAGATCCTTGAGGAATCACCATACAGTCTTCCACAATGGTTAAACCAGTTTACATTCCCACCAACAGTGTAAAAGCGTTCCTATTTCTCCACACATTCACCAGTGTCTATTGTTTCTTGGCTTTTTAATAATTGCCATTCTGACTGCATGAGATGGTATCTCATTGTGGTTTTGATTTGCACTTCTTTTTTTTTTTTTTTGAGACGGAGTTTCGCTCTTGTTACCCAGGCTGGAGTGCAATGGCGCAATCTTGGCTCACCGCAACCTCCGCCTCCTGGGTTCAGGCAGTTCTCCCGCCTCAACCTCCTCAGTAGCTGGGATTACAGGCACGCGCCACCATGCCCAGCTAATTTTTTGTATTTTTAGTAGAAACGGGGTTTCACCATGTTGACCAGGATGGTTTCAGTCTCTTGACCTCGTGATCCACCCGCCTCGGCCTCCCAAAGTGCTGGGATTACAGATTTGCACTTCTAATGATAACGACATCGAGCTTTTTTTCATATTTGTTGGCCACGTAAATGTCTTCTTTTGAGAAGTGTCTATTTATATCCTTTGCCCACTTTTTGATGGAGTTCTTTGTTTTCTTATAAATTTGTTTAAGTTCCTTGTAAATTCTGGATATAGATCTTTGTCAGATGGGTAGATTGCAAAAATTTTCTTCAGAGAGTTTTAAATATTTGAATTGAAATACATATGAGCATTTATCCACTGATTCCCCTCAACCACCTCATCACGAGTTGAGGGTTGCCCCAAGGCTGTGAACTTCTTCATGACTTCTGGACCTATAGGTTTTGTAGGAAAGCTACCAACACAACGAGAGTTTGAGTTCCCATGGAACTGTGCATCACAGCTGTAGCTGAAATCAGATATGGTAAGAGATGATGTGACACTGGGTACCAAAGGAGTCTACTGTAGTCCCCAATGTTATTTTTAAAAGGCTAATATGACTATATACATATATAGGTATTATACATTATACATGTATCATACTATATTATATGACAGATAAATGGAAAAGATAGTGAGTTCTTAACAGACTCACCTATGGAGCATGACACATTACATCTTATTTTGCTTAGGTGGTAGTGATGTGGACCGAGGAAAATATGTGCTCACACAGCTACTGAAATGACAGAACCAAAGGTGGCAATATGGAGATTTTGCCTCTGAGCATTTACTTTCTTGGTTTCTCTCCTGCCTAAGCTTTACCTAACAAAATGCTCTCTTCTCCTCAAGACATTGCTCGGATCCCTCTCTTTAGATGGCTTCTATTCAGTAAGATTTATTTCTGCTCTTTGAGACCATTTCTTATTCCAAGAGAATCTCTGGAAGCTTCTTATCAAACCTGCGCCCTCATCCTCTTTGACAATTTGAGTCTAAGGCTATCCCGCTTCCTGGGATCCTTTCTCGTTCAAAGCCTTCTTTATTTTAGTCTAGGTCTACACATCTCTTTTCCAAAACCATTTCTTGATTTCTCCAGGTAGATGCATCTTCTATTTTATGATCCTTTTCACTTTCTGTCTTGTATTATTATTATTTATGTGCCTATTTTATCTTAGATAATAAAAATTCTCAGCAGCAGGATCCAAATCTCATTGAGCTCTGTAAGTCTCACGTCATGTAGCACATGGTATAGCTCGTAGGAGGTATTTGATGGATATTTATGGACTGAATGAACAAAGATTGAATTGTCTGCTCTCTGTAGATAGGAGCTGTGGTAACTTTTACGTGTGTTCTCAACATTGCCTTGTGCAGCACTGGCCATGTGGCAGACATTTTTATGCACTCACCAAACCCAGTTTCCTTTCTCTCCTGGCACATATCTGGACTACATGTCATGTCTTTCCTGCAGTTAGGTTGGGCCATGTGACTGAGTTTGGTTAGTGGAATGTGAAAGCAAGTGATGTATACCACTTGTAAGACTGGTTGGTAAGTCTGCTGTGAAGTTGTCTGTGCTCTCACTTTTCCCTTCATTCAGAAAATCTAGCGGTGGACATCCCACCCCAGAGGATGCAGGAGCCACCAGATGGAACAAGCATAGCTCCCTGAAAGGCTGCATGGCAACAGGCTCCCCTCATCCCTTCTCTGACCCATGTTAAACTGGAACATGAGTAACACCTAAACCTCTGGTAAGCCACTGAGACATTCTAGTTATTTATTATGATACTTAGACTACTCTGACTAATGCAGACACTTAGATATTTTAACTGATTTTATTAACTCTATTAAGAAACAGAAATACCATATTTCTTTGAATTTAAGACACCGTCAAATGTAAGACACATCATTATCATATGTTTCATAAAATAAAATGAAAAAATGAGTGCTGTTAATCAAGCTGTGACAACCCATTCTAATTTCTGAGAAGTTAAAATGTGCAAAAAAGTGAATCTTAGAAATACCACAACAATTCACATGTAAAATAATTCTACAGAATATGAGGTACTTTAGTGAAATATTCAATGTATTGATGAAACACACATTCATTAGTCACCTATTTTATGCTTAGTATTATGTTTGATCCTGAAAGTAAAATGAGAATAGAACATAGTCCCTGCCCTCAAGGAATTCACAGACTAGTAGAAGAGACTAATATGTTAAAATACTTAAAATTCAGTTTAGCAGCAATAAGAATGTAGCTCATATGTACTGAATAGAGTATGTGCTAGATACTGTCAATTACACATATTTTCAAACATATGCCAATCCCATGGGAAGAGTATTATTTTAGCTGTTTTATGATCATGCTGCCCAGCAAGTATACTGATGAAGGTCAGTCCACCCAGTCCAGCAATGGCATTATAAAGGGAGTCACTCAGTGCATGATTGGGGTGAACTCGGGTAGGAGGTATAACACACATAGGGTCAAGGACCATTTTATAGAGAAGATGAAGCTTTAACTGTGTCTTGAAACTGAAAAATGATGTCCAGAGGGGCAAGACAAACATTCCAGGGTAAAGGAATGGTGTGTGCAGACCAAAAGATAATGAATAGTTGTAAAATGCTGATGTATACTGTGTGAGAATATGGGAGGTAAAGGAAGTTAAGTGCAGGGAGAGTAGCGGATAGTTCTCAATGAACTTCATGTATGACATTCAAGTGTTTGAACTAATTTATAGGATGATGAGAATTTTAGAGAGATTTTAGGGAGGAGTGGAAGTGAGAGTGGACATTATCAAAATAAGGTCAAAAATGACCATTTACAAATACTTCTTTATACTGTCTATATTTGTAGAGATTGAGCTCAAATTAGCAAAGAAATAGGGTTCTTTCTGTCTCAGTATCATTCAATCAACAAGAATAAAAGATAAATTGTGAGATCCATTAAGATGGTAAAAACATCAAGAACATTTGTTACTGAAATTCATTTGAATTGATTTCATATTGCACATGCATAAAAAGATAATTTTCTACTCCTTTTGCAGTTTTATGAGTTATTACCTTAAAAAGAAGACTTTATAGCAATCATTCACAAATCCATTCAGTTCACTTATTACTTCTGGAATATTTTCTTTTAAAAATATTTCTAGGAGCAATTTTAACCAGCCCAAGTTTCAAGCTTTAAAGCGCTGCTATTTTACATACACAGTAAGTACTTTTTCTGAAAATTTTGTGTTATAGATTCATAATTCTCAGTGGGCTACCTCTGTTAATATGCACTCACAGCTGCATGTAGCCCTAGGAACCATTAGTATATTAAGAATAATGTAAAGACACTTAAACTTATTCTGTATCATCATGCACATTACCAAGCGTGTGCCATTATGAATAGCAGTCACAGCACACCGCATAATGGTATGTTAAAGACAACGTTGTGGTGTAAACTAAACGCATATTAAGAATACACAAAACTCTGCTGAATTTTAATCGTCCTTATTCATAGGACACAGAGCTCTAATGATCCTCAAAATGCGTGTGATTTAAATAAGCCATCTTTATTCCATTCCATTTAAACCCTTGGTGTGAGTTAATCGGCTTTAGTGGGTTCATTCCTACTGATGAACATGAAAAAAACTCAGCTCACACGTACAGAAATGTGTGGCTAGTGGTGAACAAATAAAGTGAATCGTCTCTAATCTACCTCACCAAAAGCACCCTACTCACCTCCAAGCCTAATCCTAAAGATATATGAGTTTAGAAGGGACTCCCTAATTGATCTCCCTTTCTGAAAGCTGATTTCCAGAAGATTTGCTTATAAAGGAATTACAGCTAAATAAGAATGTTGCCAAAGTTACTCTAGGAGTGCTAAGGAGAGATGTTATTGTTGCTCTGATACTCTATTTAAGAGATGACATTAGCAATAGTTACAACTATCAAAACTCAGTCAGTGGAACTCAGCTTAGTCATTTGGGTAGCTTTATTTCCTCCGATCTGATGAGTGTAGCTTTACAGAAGAAAATACCAGACCTATTACCAGAAATTTCATGAGTCCTCCCAAATTTCTTCCAAATTTAGTTGCAAGAAGTAGATATGTTCTGATCAAGTGGAAGTCATATGTGATCTTTCTCTTTTTCATTTTAAAAAACTTCTGTGACAGACATTTGTGATTGGTGATTGGCTTTCAGAGGAGTGAGAAAATTCATGAATAAAGTTAATAGGGGCACAATATCAAGTCCCTCAGAGGCAACTACACAGCCATAGTGGACTGTGGTGGCTATGGTTTTGTCTGCTCATGTCTCTCCTTCTGATATATACCAATTTTCTTTCAGGAAACTTTACTTCCTGATGCCGTTTGGGGTCATTAATCCCAGTGACCTGGTCTCACCTGGTGAAACTGGGTTTAAATATTGCCAAAGTAGCCATGTGTCTTGGGACCTAGGAATTAATGTAGGAATAGGAAACTGACCCAAACAGAGCCACAAAGTCTTCTTCAAGGATTCTGGAGCTAACAGTAAAGACAGCTTTTGTCCACTGAGAGTGTTCAAGTAGTTGAACATTTCTAGCTTTATAGCAAGCACAAGGCTTCTAGTTGCCATCCGCCCTCTTTGTGGAGAAACCTGATTGCTAAAATAACATAAAGAGAAGTGAGAGAGTGCAAGTGAAGCAGAATCATGCCAACATCATTTGAGCCCCTGGTGCAGCCTTATAAGAAACCAGCTGCATCTCTGGACTTCCCATGTATGTGAGTTAATGAATGTTGTTCTATCTTTAAGTTATTTTGAGCTGGGTTCCTATAAGTTGAGAGAGAAAAAATATCTTAAATATAAATGACTTTTTTAGCCATTCAGCATCTATTCACCATGTTTTCAGTAACAGTTGTTCAAATTCCCTCTCCAGGAGGCACCCTGTTCCCGTTCTTATAGGCTCAACCTTCACTAAGTGTGGCCAACTAGAGCGCCAAATTCCCTGGCCTCAGGGTGATTGGCTCAAAAATGGAAATATGCCCCAATCAGAGCCAATGACGCAGCATAAAAATTTTGGAAGAAAAATACATTCCTTTCCCGTTAGATTTAAATACTGGGAAAACTGAGCCTTGCATCTAGAGGGGCTACTGTGTTGGGCCTACCTAATCAGTAAGTCAGTATAAGTCAAAAAGCAGAGCACAGACCCCAGATCAGCCTGTATCTGAGGCTGTATTTTGCCTCTAGGTTTTTAGTCAATTATTTTCATTTTTTATTTAAATTGACTAGAGATTTTGGATTTGGTTTTGTTTGGGGCTGCTTTTTTGTCACTTAAATGATCACTGATCATCCAAATGCACTAACAATTATTTTCTAGACTAAAGTTGGTTCAACAGTTGGTACAATACAGTTTTTTTATATTTCACTTGATTTTTGTTTCTTCATTACTGGAATGAAATGCTTAAGAGCTGATTCTGTGGCCTTCCTTCTATTCTCAGAGACACCCGGAATTTGATACTGCAAATCCTCCTTTAACAGTAATGGAAGGAATTTTAGGAGTATACGTATACCAGCTCCAAGATAAATAATAATCCTGCCAAGGACTAGGTACTGGACCAAGAACCTATACCTTATTAGCAAGGTTATTCATCAAATAATGAATAATTTTCAGTGGTAAGAATCAGATGCACCAGAGAATGAGAGTTAGAATTACAATCCTGAGGAGTCTAAGAGATTAGCTAGTCTATAAAATCTAAAAGGGCCCAGAACTTATGGTTTTCCTAAACTGAGTTTGTCTGCATCTGCTCACTTTTATTTCATTCCAATTGTAGAACGATGGGGACCTCAGAAGCTGTGCCTACAAGTCATGGGACTTCCATTCTACTGTTTCGTTCATGCTGTGATTGCATCCTGTGGCCTTTCTGAAAACCAAATAAACGATGCTGGACGAACCCTACAGTGTTCTCTGAGTCTGTCTAAACTCAAGATCAGTGCTGCTATCAAGCAGAGATGGCATGGCAATCACAGAACAGATTTGGTTCCGATACTAGGAGGCTAGTAAACATAATTATGAAGAGTGCTGTTTCTTTGAAAATGTGTCATAGATTCCAGCAAAAACTTTCCAGTAAAATCTGATCAGACTTCAGTTAATTTGGAAGAAGGAATTGAGGCTGCTTCGGTCTCCCACATTTCCGCATCGAACTGTTCACCAAGCAGGCCTATGCTATTGAACTGTTGTCTTGAACCTATTCTGGCAACTCTACCCTCACTTCCCTCGTATTGGTTCATAAGCTAATCATTTCATTTCTAGGTTAGTTCAAAAAAGGGAGAAGTGAACTTACTGTCCTCCTCTGTCTCCCCTCCCACCAAAGCATCCCTCACACGCAAGAGTGATCTAAAATAGGATACAAGCTATATATCAAGGAGCTAAGTCTCTTTCAATTGTCCTTTCTAGTCACATATCCTATTGTTTCAAACACACATACACACAATTTACATACATACACCCATGTCAGGAGGCTTACCCCAATTCATCACTGTCTATGACCATGGGGCTAAGTCTGCATAATTCTCAAGACTGGTCAGCAGGCCTATATTAAGCTACATTCTCCAACTTGGCATGTATTGGTTAAAAAAAAAAAATATATATATATATATATTTGTTTTTTCTCTATCTGCTACTCCATTGTCTTTTTTAATGATTTGTTCCAAATCTCAGGTAGAGAAGAATGATGCTATAATTGGTCATTTCCAAATACTCCAATACTCTTGACTGAAATATTTACCTGTCTTCCATCCTTGCCATTCTCTGTCTTACCTTCAAAATCTAGTCTAAAGATCTCTGCCTCTATAAAGCCTGTTCTGACAGTAAATGTATTAGAGTTTAAGAATGCCAATTATGTTTTTTCTTCCCGTTGGATTCAAATCAGATATTAGATAAATGAATAAGAACAGGGTTTGAAGTGTTCACTTATTAATGGTAAGGCTGGATTGGAGAACTGAGTAAAGCCTCATAACCACCGGCTACCCAGACACATTCAAGCATACACACTACGAACAGATAAAAAGATAGTAGGGTCATCTCCCTCACCCTTTCCCAGAGCTTGGGCTACTGAGAGTCTGACCTCATGGAAATTACAAGGAAGGTATATGGCTTCCAAAGAAATCAGTCCTGGAGATCAAGTGTCCGCACCATACATAAACAGTTTATCAATGCCAAGTGGAAAAGTGAGACCCAGGGTATGTCAGATTCTTACCAATCTCAGCAATGAGCTAATTCAGTTAGAAGAATAGAGAAGGGAGGAGAGTCTCCTGTAATGGTAATATCTGATGTCAACTTGACTGGCTGAGGAGTGTAAGACATTATTTCTGGTATGTCTGTGAATGTGTTTCTGGAAGAGTCTGGCATTTGAATCAGTGGACTGAGTAAAGAAGATCTAAGCTCATCAATGAGGTTGGGCATCATCCAATCCATTGAAGGTCTCAATAGAACAAAAAGGTAAAGGAAGGATGCATTTGATCTCTCTCTGTTTGAGCTAGGACATTCCTCTTTTTCTGCCATCAGATATCGGTGTTCCTGGTTCTTGGGCCTTAGTGTTAGTACTGAATTGCACCACCTGCTTTCCTACTTCTACAGATTGTCGACGACGGTAGATCTTGAAGTTCTTGTTCTGCATAATCACAATACAAATACATATATACATATTAAACATCATATATACATAAAGTTTTTGCTCTGTGTGTATCTGTATTTATATGTATGTATTTCTGGAATATTGGATTTTTAAAAATACAAATATTTGTCTATGTTTCACTACTTGGCAAATACTCATTTCTTAGTAAAAATATACTGGCTGAATGAATAAGGCAGAATCATAGAATATGATAAATAGAAAGGGATCTTAGAAATTATCTACTTTGATTTTACATCTAAAGCCAAGAATCTTACAGACAACATCCCTGAGCATTGACTAGTCACTGTTTCTGAAAACTTTACGAGTTTTATCTAGACGTAGAGAAGATTTAAAAAAAACCGCCTCTATGTATTCAGAAATATACAACATCATTTCTTTGACATTCTTGCCAAAGAGACAAAAGTATATTCCAAGAATGAGAAAATAGTAGACAAACCCAAATGGAAGGACATTCTACAGAATAATTTACCAGTATTCTCCTCTTCAAAAGTGTAAAGATCATGAAAGGCCAAGAGAGACTGAAGAACTGTTGCAGATTGTAGAGACAGAAGACGTAACAACTAAATGCAACATGGGATCCTCGATAGGATCCAGGAACAGAAAAAAAAAAAAAAAGGACAAATACTGGAAAAATAGGTGAAGTTAAAATAAGATGTGAAGTTTAGATAAGAGCATTCAATCAGTAATTTCCTTGTTTTGACAATCCAATGATGGTTTTTTAAGGTGTTAACATTAGCGGAAGTGAGATAAGACATACATAGCTACTCTCTGTACTATCTTTGCCAGTTTTCTATAAATCTAAAATAAGTTCAAAATAAAAAGTGTTTAAAAATCACCTCTATAAGACATATATGAGTGTGGGTTTACAACAGTTTAAAATCTTACCAATATTTTGGTCTATTCAGCACAGTAGTGACAGCCATAAAATTGTATGTGGGGTACAATTACACTATCAGGCATCACAGCAAGTCAGAAACAGCTGAATGTCTGTGGTTAAGCAGCATATGGTATACAAGCATTTCAGTAGTTCATTGTTACTAACTGATCTGTCTTTGCATGGGTCTGAACTCCACCCACAGTTAAAACACCTCTCTTATCTTCAGGAGTAATTTATGATTGAGAAAAGTCAGGGAACAGGGTGGTGCAAACATGTGAAATGGGCCCCCAGGAATTTCCACTCTTCCTGCCTTCCTTTCTCAAGAGCCCAATATCCTCAGTTCTTACCCCCAAGCCTTCTGCTTGAATTACACTATAATTCCCTTGCATAAGATCTCCGTGTCACCTCTGTCCATTAACAGATTTCATGAAGACAGTATGTGTTTCACATAAAAGATAAGATGAAGGCCTCTATTCAGAGTTGTAGGAGATGTTGTAGGATACATAGGATCACACCAGAGCAGTTTAGTGGATGTGATATTGATTCCTTAATTCATACAGTGTCAGAAAATGAAAAATCTCGGAAAAACAGCAAACTTCCGAACAATGTTAGCGATTTCAATTTTATTGGAATCCAAGGTAATGTCAAATCTAATTAAAAATAATATGCTCCATTCCCGATTATTACATTTCACGCTTCTTCAAACCTTTACTGGTAGGCTATTTTGTCTCCAATAGACCCTTCTTTACTACTCCACATCCTCTGAGACTCAGTGGTATCTTTCTCAAGCCCCTGGTCAGAGCGTGGTTCTACATGGACCCTGATCAGCTTCAGGGAAGAGCATTTTGATAGCACCTAGCCCAAGCCTGTGCTGTGTGCCCTGTCCTCTTACTCTGGGGTTCCTGGGTTCATACTGTGGTTTGTGACATTGCAGGAACCTAATCAATGTTCACACAGGTACAACCAATGGGTTAATGTCCCATGGGTTAGAGAGATGGGAACTAATTTACACTAGATGCTAAGACACATTTCATTTGGTTTCTCAAATATCCAACAAGATTGGTAGTTGAGACCAGCTCCAGAATCACTCTTTGTAATGGCTTTCCCTCCTTTTTTGCTTTGGACCCTGCTACCTGAAGGCACAGTCTAAATAAAGTATAGGGTCCAGGCTCTACATTTTAGGGAACGTAGTAGAAGACAGCATCTTTGCATATTGCAATTAAATTGTCCTATCAAAGAAAAAAAGTTAAAAACTGGCAAAAGAAGTATAAAACAAAATTCCCAAAAGCATATATGTTAAATACTGGGGAGGTTTTCAGTAAAACTGTCACTGAGGTTTATGCATTCATAAACATATTCTTAGATCACATATAGTCTGGGGTCTGACCAAGAATAATACAGAATACCGAAAACACTAGAAAACCATAAGAACAAACTTGATTCAATTGCAATATTAGCCCTTAGCCATGGTGTACATGGTAAACTTTACAAAACCTAGCTGACCAAAATAACCCTTCTCTCCCTGCTTCCATATGCTTGCCACTTTCTACATATTCAGGGACTATGAAAGTCAACAAACCATGTCACCAGAAAAAGACGAGAACACTCAATGGTGTACAGCGTTTTTTGGAGACACACAGGCACCTGGAAAAAAATGTGAACTGTGGGCTGGGCGCAGTGGCTCACGCCTGTAATCCCAGTACTTTGGAAGGCCAAGGCAGGTGGATCACCAGAGGTCAGGAGTTCAAAACCAGCCTGACATGGTGAAACCCTGTCTCTACTAAAAATACAAAAATTAGTGAGGCATGATGGTGCACAACTGTAATCTCAGCTACTCCAGAGGCTGAGGCTGGAAAATCACTTGAACCTGAGAGACAGAGGTTGCAGTGAGCTGAGATTGTGCCATTGCGCTCCAGCCTGGGCAACAAGAATGAAACTCCGTCCCAAAAAAAAAAAAAGTGTACTGTGAGATGCTGGGACATGAATATTAAAGGGACAAGTACACACTGGCAGGGATTAATGTCCCCTATTCTAAATTTGTGCAAGAATTGCTGTCTCACCAGCATAGGTAGAGAACCCAGCCACAGAAAAGTATCTCACCCCAGTAGACCCACCCTGAATAAAATAAGTGCTAGAAACTAAATGTAGAGACTATTGATACTACTCTGCCTCTAAGACCTAAATCTGAGAGAAGGCATTTCCCAACAATCAGTAGACAAGGAAGGTTGCTAACAACACATTCCCTGTGTCATGTCTACCGACGAATGTGAGACATAGAGAGACTTCTCCCCAACCGAAGAGAAGTAAACAACAAAAAGCAACACATGAGAAAAGGAAAAGTGTACCGAAAACTCGGGAAAACATAAGACCATTTTAGAACAGTGTCGATTTGGTGCTTTCTGAAAGATGTAAAACAAGTCCTTTGTGCAACAGGTCCCGAGGCATGATGAAAAGCGCTGTTAGATCAAGGCACAGGCAAAAATGAAGCTGAAGTAAGAAAGGATTTTAATGAGTCCTAAAATATAATTTAAATTTTTTAAAAAATAGGCAAAAAAAAAAGCAAAGTTACAGTATGTAAAATCAAATCTTTGAGGAAATGGTCCAACTTGAGATGCTCTACTAGAATTTGAAAAGAATTATTTCGATATAGTTATGAATATGAATATAATATGATATAGGATAAAGGGCTGAGATCCAAGCTAATACATATATAGGCCCTAAAGAAAAACATCAGAAACCTGGAACCCTTGAGGAGACAGTATAAACTACTGGCCTAGTACTTAGGATTTGGAGTGAGGCATTTGGGGTTGAAACTCTGCTATTTACTAGCTTAGAGGCTTGGGAAAGTTAACTAACATCCCTGAGTTTTGTGTGCTTCCCTTTAAGAGAAAAAGAATAATCACTATTCTTACGATTACATTAGATAATGCATAAAAATTTTTTACGTAGGCATTTTAAGTACTCTATGAATAACTGTTGCCAATACCATTATCATCGTCTTGAACACAATCATCAAAGATGTGTTCAGAGAAATTTTTCCTGAGATCCAAACCTGTGGTGTGAGACTGAAAGAGCTCACCATGTCTCAGACATGGTTAATGAAAAAGGCACACACCTTACCACAGCCCAACTGTTAAAACTAATTATACAATAACATTTCTGCAAATACCAAAGCTTCTTACTTAGAACAAACATCAGGTCAGCCTCTAACTTTTCTTGCAATACTTACACCTAAGACAATGAAATGAAAAGATGTTCCCAAATTATGCCAATTACAGATCTCCCTAGAAAAAATTATTCAAAGATCTTCTTGGTTACTAAGAGATAATCAAAATAAAAAAAACTCAAGAATGGCAAAGTTGCAAAATTAAAACCAACTAATATAACTTCTGCAGATATATTTACAATAATTACATTAAAAATTATGCACAAAAACACCCCTAATAACTATATTCATCCTTCAGAAATAGCACTAGGAAGAAGAAGTAGAATGGCATACATTCCTCAGTACATAAAGGGAGTGTCATTTCTGCTTGGTTCTTGATTTTAATAAATGGAGAAATTAGAATTATGCATTTATTTGATAAATTAAAAACAATCAAAGTTAGAATTTAGAATAGAATATATCCTGGCTGCAACATTAAAGAAAGTAAAAATAAAGTAAATATTCTCATGAAAGGTAAAAAAGAAACTAGAAAGCACAAAACATGCTGAAAAAGTAAGACATTAAAATTGACAATACACTTTGGGAGGCCAAGGCCTACAAATCACTTGAACCCAGGAGTTCGAGACCAGCCTGAGCAACATGGCAAAACCTCACCTCTACCAAAAATACAAAAATTAGCCAGGTGTGTTGGCATGTGCCTATAATCCTAGCTATTTGTGAGGCTGAGGCAGAAGGATAACTTGAACCCAGGAGGTAGAGGTTGCAGTGAGTCGAGATCATGCTACTGGCAGCAGACTCCAGCCTGGGTGACAGAGTGAGACCCTGTCTCAAAAAACAAAACATTACAAAAAATAAAAATACATTATATGCTGTTTAAACAGCAAAGATAAAACTAAAAAGACATAAAAATGATTAAATATATATTGAGCAAATGCCAAAAACATAAAAGAGAAGGCAATGCCAGAACAAAGCATTAAATGGGGCAGATATATAAAATTATAAAGGAAAGTTGTTTAAAATTTTCAGGAGAAATGAACTGTGTAGAAGACTTTCATGAGCTACCGTCCATCTGTAAAAAACTCAGTTCCCAAAATTATGATATACATGGTTCAAATAACAGGTTTCATAGGCCTTATTTAGTAATTAGATTTACTGATTATTTTAAATATGTATATATGTAATTTTTTAAATATCCAAAGGACATTCGAAATCATTAAATATGTACTAAACTAGTTTTTTTAACTCATCAAGATTCAAATGTAGAAAACTTGTTTGGGAGAGGTAAAGAACACATAACATGAAATCTATCCTATTATATTTTTAAGTGTACAGTACAGTATTAACTCTATGCACTTTGTTGTATAGCAGAGTGTATACTTTGTTATATATTAGGTTGATGCAAAAGTAATTGCCACTTTTGCCATTGCTTTTAAGGACAAAAAAAATTGCAATTACTTTTGCACCAACCTAACAGCACTTTTTCTTCTTGCATACCTGAAACTTCATATCCACTGCCTGGCAACTTACATTTCTCCCTCCCCACCATCCTTGAAAACCAACATTCTATCTTCTGCTTCTGTGAATTTGACTACTTTGGATCCCTCACATAAGTGAAATCATGCAGTATTTGTCCTTCTGTTACTGGCTTATTAGTGCTCTCAAATTTCATCCATGTTGCTGCAAATGACAGGATTTCCTTCTTTTTAAAGTCAGAATAATATCCCATTGTATGTATGTATCAAATTTCTGTTAGTCATTCATCTAACAATGGACATAGGTTATTTCCATCTCTTGGCTATTGTGAACAATGCTGTAATAAACATGAGTGTGCAAATAGCTCTTCAAGATCCTCTTTTCAGTTCTTTTTGGTAAATACCCAGAAGTAGGATTGTTGGATCATATGGTAGTTCTATTCTTAATTTTTTGAGGAATCCTACTATTTTCCATGGCAGCTACACCACTTTACCTTTACATCAACAGTGCACGAGGGTTCCAGTTTCTCTACATCCTTGGCGAAATTTGTTATTTATTAATTTTTTTAATGATGGCCATTCTAACAAGTATAAAGTGAGATCTTATTTGTGATTTATATTTGCATTTCTGTGATAATTAGTATGTTGAACATTTAAAAAATATACCTGTTGGCCATTTATATGTCTCTTTTGGAGAAATGTCTGTTAAAGTCCTTTGTCCAGTTTTTAATTGGGTTATTCATGCATTTTTTGTTATTGAGTTGTAGGACATTCTGATATATTTTGGTTATTAACTTCTTATTCAACATATGGTATTCTGTTATATATTTTTCAGCTTCAAAATTTGTTTGGTTATTTTAGATATTTTCCACTTCTCTCTTACTATTTTCATTTTGTTCATACATCATTTTCCTAAGCTTGTTGACTATCTTTACAATTATTTTCAATTATTTGTCAGGTAATTTGTATACTTCTGTTTTGTTAGGGTTGGTTTCTGGAGATTTGTTTTGTTCCTTTGTTTGGGTCATGTTTCCCTGTTTCTCCCTTATTACTTTGTGTTGGGATGTAGACATTTGAAAAAACAGCCACCTCTCCCAATGTTTACAAACTGGCTTTATGCAAGCAAAGACTTTCACCAATAGGCTCATTAGAGATTCTGACAGCCTCTCAAATCTTTTCTGTAGATGATTCTTCTCTGACTTACATGAGTAATTCCAAATTAGAGTGGGTTTGCTCAGTTCCTTTTTCAGCAGCTTGCAATCTCTTGCACCCCCTGGTACCTCTCTTGGGTTCCCTGGGGCTACTGTAAGATTTTTCTCTCTCTCTGTCACTGGCCGCTTGGCATCTAAAGTATGCTGATTTTGTTATGCCACCAGTCAGGTAAGATACTAACCAGTCCCTCAGGCAACGCCCTTCGGAAGCCAGAAAGTAAGGGAGAAGCTACCAAGCTGTATCAGCCCATATATTATGCTATGAGTTCTATGAAGCAGCAGCAAGTTTTCCAGCTTTTTTGTTCTTAGTGGACCCCAGGCATTTAAAGTCCTATTAACTCTCCAAGTTGGGCAAGATAGTAACCACCCCTTAGGCAGCCACTCCCCTACCCCAACAAGAAGCTGGAATGTTGGACACGTGCTCCAATTCTTTCTCTCACCAGGAAGAAGCCACAAATGGGGGCGGAGGGGGGGTTTCTGCTGCTGACTTTGCACTGAGCTAGGAGAAGCAGCAATGGTGAATGAATATGTGCTAGGTGAAAGCATTACCTTTGTGCTTAGTGGCCCCTAACCTGGCATTCATTTCTGTCACCACTTAGATTCGGGTAAAACAGAAACCAGTTATTTAGTTAGACTTCCAAAAGTTATCACATTAGATGTACCTGCCAGTCTTTTCTTTCCATCCCTAGCGGAAGCTGAGGGATGGAAGCTTCCCCCAATTCACCACATTATGCTAGAGACAGGGGCTCTGGAGAATGAGTGCTATGAATTTTTCTACCAACTTGGATGCAACTGTTTTGGTGCTCCCCTGGGTACACAAGAGCCTCTTAGCTGGTGTCTGGTTTCTCACAAAGCAGAAAGGCCCATTTGCTGTTGAATCAGTGTATCCATGGGGTAAGCAGGGCCTGAGAGCTCCTAGTCTACCATCTTGCTGTTTTCACCTCCCAATATAGAAACCCTAATGACTATTTTCTCCAATTACAGTGAAGTTAAATAATTAATATCAAAGTTTTAACATAAATCCCAAACAACTGAATTTGAAACATAGTCCATAAACAGTGTATGGAACAAGCAGAAAATAAAGTTACAGAATTAAATATTGTTTAAATAAAAATAAAAACCTTATACATTAATACACAAAAGTATGAGAGGCAACTGAATCTCTACTAATTTCTGACTAATTTCATATATTTAATGGTCATTAAATCCTGATTTATTGGTTTTCAACTCAAAGAGTAAGAATATACATTACTACCAACACCAAATAAGCCCCAAGGAAATAAAAAATATAATGTAAGAGAAAATAACATAATACCATAAATGAATGATTTTTAAAACAGAAAAATAGAATTAATATGTAAATCTAAAACTCAAGATTTACTCAGAAAGTTAAAAAAAAAAAAACGCCAAGAATTTAACATCATGGAAAGTAAAAATACAAACACAAATAATAGTTTAAATGAATTACTTTAAAAACAGAAAAAATGAATTAATAAATCTTAAAAGGTTTTCTGCTGTATAATAAATGAATAAACCAGGTCAATCTATTAAAAAGTCAATGTAGAACAACAGAAGGAAAGCAATAAAAATGACAAATGTGAAAAAGGCTACTGAAACAAACATAGTGTTTATTATAATTATTACCATAGAAGAATATGTATACATTGGAAAATCTCAATGTAGTAAATAATTTCCTGGAAAAATATGTGACTAACATTATAAAGAAATCATTGTAGTATTACAACTGGGAGTACATATAAGAGGATTAAATTTTACATATTTTAAAAATAAGTGATTTCAGCAATTCTATGAATTTATCGTAAGAAAATAACAAAATCTGTTAAAGCTGTAACTACTAGAATCTTTATTGCTGTAGTATATGCAACATATAAAATTTGAAAATCTTGAAACAACCTAAATGTATTACAAAGGAGATTCATTAAAACAAGCAGATAAGAGAATATCATGTAGCCATTACAAAATTAAATGTGAAAAATATTAGATTTCAATCCAAAGGGTACTCTGTGTGCGTGTGTTTCAGGGAGTGGTGGTGATGTGGCTCTGTGCATGTGGGTGAGTAATAATTAAATGAACTCATTCTATGGGTCAAGCAATTTTCAAAGCAACACAATAATTAATTATCATTGACTCTCAAAAAAGTGTCCCAATTTAGATGTGCTGTCATTTAAACCTCACACAATAACCAAATTTTTTTTTTAAAAAAACTTCTACTCAATGGTAAAAAGCAGAATTTATCATTTGAAAAATAATGACACCAAATTTAGCAAGATTTAAAATGGATTCATTTGGGTATAAAAGTACAAAAAGAGAGGTACTTGCATTACAAGCAAAAAATACACTGGCACAAGGTTTCCGAAAGATTTGGCAACATTTATGTATATATAATATTTTATAAATATATCCACATACAGCTTCAAAATGTTTTCTATCTTTGACCCAATAATTAATATACTAAGTGACTTTTATAATTTAAGGATGCTTAATATTAAAATTTAAATAATGTAGAAAAATTAGGGAAAAAAACCTAAAAATAAGAAAATAATGAAATATCAAACTAACAACATATAATCATTAAAATCATGTTTTTAGAGTATAATTATAAGAACTGGGGGGAAAGTCTTATATAGTAATGTGAAGTACAAAATGTAAGATCCCAAATTAAATATACAATGTGATTCAACATGTGTTTATATGTGTTTGTGCACAGATAAGTTTTTAAACATATGAAAAAATTTACAAAAATGTTAAAATGGTTACAATTTTTATAGTTTCATGCACATTTATTCCTTTATATGCAAAGCAGAAATTATTATATAAATGAAAGATATGTGTAAGCCTTTGTAGTGGTTGGAAAGAAATGCCATCCTAAATACGGTGTTTAGCATCGGTGAGAAGGGCAACCTTACTGATCCTAGAACACTTTTTCAAATGTTACCACATATCCCTCTCCATCATCAACTTCTTAACAATATGCCCAGAAAGTCCTGTTCTTGGCAGCTTGATTCTGTTTCAGCTCCATTTTAGGTTTCCACTGGAGCCTGCACCAAGGATGCTGATGATTAGAAGCAAGAGGACACAGTGCCATTGTTTCTGGTATAAATAACAAAAACTTTAAAAAGAAAAATTGTACACAATGTAAAAACTGACCTGCCTTCATGCCTGGTGACCAATGATCATCTCCTCCAAATGGCAAACGTTTCCTCCCGTGAAAGTTCAAGAACAAAAGTCACTAGAGAACTCTGTTCTTACTCCTATACTTTCAGACACAGCAGAAGCACACCCTGATGCCTGAGAGGGGTAAATTGGGACACTCTTTTGAGATTTGACCATAGTTGATTATCGCATGGTGGAAATGTTTACCATACAGAGTCTTTGTAACAGATGCTGCTCACTACCTGTCCATATCCATCCTCCCAACACTTTATGGCAGTAAAGATTTACATCAGAAGGAATGAAAGAAAGAAAGAAAAAAGGAAAGAAAGAAAGAAGAATGAAAGAGAAAGAAAGAAAAAGAAAGAAAGAAAAGAAGGAAAGAAAGAAGAAAGGAAAGATCTTAAACAACCTAACATTGCACCTCAAGGAACTAAACAAGAAAGAATAAACTAAACCTAAAATTTATAGAAAAAACATAAAGACCAAAACAGAAAAAAATAAAATAGGGTATAAAAACAATACAAAAGATCAATAAAACAGAGATTTTTTTGCAAAGATAAGCAAAATTGACAAACCTGTAAACAGACTAAGAAAAAACAGACTCAAGTAAGTAAAATCAGAGATGAAAAAGTAGACATTACACTGATAACACAGAAATACAAAGTATCATAAGAGACAATTATATATCAACAAATTAGCTAACCTAGAATAAATGAGTGAATTCATGAGCTCATACAACCTACAAAATTTCAATCACAAAAAAAAGAGAAAATCTGAACAAACAGATAACAAGCAACAGGATGGAATCGGTAATAAAAAGTTTCCCACCAAAGAAAAGCCCAGGACCTGATGGCTTCACTGTTGAATTCTACCAAACATTAAGAGAAGAAAGACTATTAGGTTAGTACAAAAGTAATTGTGGCTTTTCGCATTACTTTTAATGGCAAAAATAGCAATTACTTTTGCACCAACCCAATGTCAGTTCTACTCAAACTATTCCAGAAAATTAAAGAGAAGGAAAATTTTTCAAATTTATTCAACAAGGCCAGCATTACCCTGATACCAAATTCAGACAAGGACACAATAACAAAAGAAAACTGCAAGCCAACATCCCTGCTGAACATAGATGCAAACATCCTCAAGAAAATATAAGCAAACCAAATTCAACAACACATTAAAAAGGTCATTCACCAGGATCAAGTGGGATTTATCCCAGGGATGCAAGAATGGTTCAACATATGCAAATCAATAAACATGATACATCACATTAACAGAACCAAAAACAAAAACCACATAATCATTTCAATAGTGCACAAGAAGTACTTGATAAAATTCAACATGGCTTTATCATAAAAATCCTCAAAAATTAGAGATACAAAAAATGTGCCTCAACACAATAAAGACCATCCATGACAAACCCAAAACTAGCATCATATTGAATGGAGAAATGCTGAAACCTCTAATAATCTCCTCATTATTAAACCGGGAATAAGAGAAGGATGTCCACTTTCACCACTTCTATTCAGAATAGTACTGAAAGTCCTACTCAGAACAATTAGGCAAAATCAAGAAATAAATGACATCCAACTTGGAAAGAAAGTAGTTAAATTGTCATTGTTTGCAAATGACATGATCTTATATATAGAAACGCTGAAGACTCCACTAAAACCTGTTAGAACTAATACATTCAAAATGTTGCAGAAAATAAAGTCAATATACAAAAATCAGTAGCGTTTCTATACAGTAATGGTGAACTATTTGAAAAATAAATTAAGAAAATAATCTCATTTACAATAACTACAAAAAAATAAAATACTTAGGCATAAATTTAACCAAGAAGTGAAATATTTCTACACTGAAAACTATAAAACATTGATCAAATAAACTCAAGAAGATAAAAATAAGTGGAAAAATATTCCATACTCATAGATTGGAAGAATATGGTTAAAATGACCCTTCTACCCAAAGCACTCTGCAGATTCAAAGAAATTCTTATCACAATACGAATGACATTCTTCAGAGAAATACAAAAAATAATTCTAAAATCTGTATGGAACCACAAAAGACATCAAAAAGCCAAAGCAAACTTGAGAAAAATGAACAAAAATGAAAGCATGACACTGATTTCAAAATATGCTACAAAGCTATAGTAACCAAAACAGCATGATAACAGCATAAAAATTGACACATAGAAAAAAAGAACACAATAGAGAACACAGAGATAAATATATGTATTTACAGCCAATTGATTTTTTACCAAGTTGCCAAGAATGCACAACGGAGAAAGAAACAGTCTCTTCAATAATTGGTGCTGTGAAAACTGGATATCCACATGCAAAAGAATGAAACTAGATCCTCATCTCTCATCAAATACACAAATCAACTCAGAAAGCCTTAAATGTAAGACCTAAAACAATAAAAAAAAACTGCTACAGGAAACCATAGGGGAAATGCTTCATGACATTAGTTTGGGCAAAAATGTTTTGTATGATACCCAAAAGCACAAGCAATAGAAGAGAACTTAGAAAAATGTGATTGCAACTGACTAAAAACATCTCAACAACAAAAACACTAAATTATCCAATTTTAACATGAGCAAAAAACCTGAACATATATTTCCCCAAAGAAGACATACCTGTTGATTAGATGATCAACAGGTATATTGTAAAAATCCTCAGCATCATTAGTCATCAGGAAAATGCAAATCAAAACCTCAATGAGACATCACCTCATTCCAATAGAAGGTTCATTCATATTGCCACAAATGACAGCTTTCTTACTTTTTTATGGCTGAATAGTATTACATTATGTTTATATGTCACATTATAATATTACATTGTAGAATTACATTATGTATTTTTGTCCATTCATCTGTTGATGGACACTTAGGTTGGTTCTGTATCTTGGTTATTGTGAATAGCAGTGAGAGTGCAGCTATTTCTTCAAATACTAATTTCATTTCCTTCTTTTATATACCTTGTAATGAGATTATTGGATCACAAGATAGATCTACTTTTAATTTTTTTGAGGAATCTCTGTATTATTTTCCATCATGGCTATAGTAATTTACATTCCCAAAAAAAGTATATGAGTTCCCCTTTTTTCATATCCACACGAGCATTTGTATTATTTGGTTTCTTTAAATGAAATATGTCAAGCACAGAAAGAAAAATATGGCATGATCTCATGAAAATGTGAAATCTAAAGAAATTGATCTCATTGAAGAAGAGAGTAGAATAGCAGTTAACAGAGGCTGGGAGAGAAGAAGGAAAAGAGGATAGGGAAAAATTGGTCAACAGATACAAAGGTTACAGTTAGGTAGGAGGCATAAGTTCTGGTGTTCTATTGCACAGTATGAAGAACATAGTTAACAACGTTGTATTGCATAGTTCAAAATAGAAAAGAGAGTTTGAATGTTCTCAGCACAAAGAAAGGATAAACGTATGAGGTGATGGATGTGCTAATATCTTTTATTTTTGCACAACATATACATGTATATAAACATCATACGTATGTGCAATTATGTACAAATATGTACTATTATGTGTCAATTAAAAATAAAATAGATAATTTTTTAAATTCACATTTATAGCTTTTACCTAGATATTTTTAAAGTTACCCTATACACACTCACATTCAGGATTCTTTATGGGGTCCATGAATATGACAGCCATTTGATCAAGAAGCATTATGTTTTCCAATACTATCTTTAAGAAATACAAGTCATAGTTCTATAAAATGAGAAATCACAGACATATTTCCTCATGAAATGGTACAACAAAATATTTTTGAAACAGACTATGACATTCTGTTACGCCAGAATTATCTTACATCTGGTGAACTTGAATTTATCTTTTCAACCTAAATAATCTAGATAAAAGAAGTGGTCGAAAATAAAACACACAATCAAATGGTTTATAATAATTTAGCTTAGAACAAGTTTCAATATGATGTTTCAACCAAGCAGCAACCCAAAGCTAATATAAAAACAGAGAAGACATACATTACGTGACAAAAAGGAAAACTCCAGCCAGCTTTTTAACTAGGAAATTAAGAAGGAAACGGCATACAATCTGGTATTTTCAATTAACACCCTATATGTTTCTTCAATCCATGACCTGTCTGAAATTATTGAAACCTTTCTACACACCGCCTCAATTTGTGTGAATCAATCCAGAGTGTGAGAAAGAATGGAGAGAACAAATTCTCTCTGATCATTGGCACTCACGTAAATATCACAAAGTTGTGAAGTAACAAACACAACCACATGAAAATATCCTTCTGAGGCTTGCACAAAAGAAGACCAGATTCAGGTGGATTAAATAAGAAGTTTATTTAAAAGATTTTCTTTCCTTCAGATGAAATCATCATAATGGCTATAATTAATTCATTTTTTTTCTATATAGCATCCTGCACTGCTGTCCCAAAATGTAATTTCTGTTGGAGACTTCTTAGAGCCTCAAAAAGAAAAAAAATCTATTAACCGTTGTTTTTGTTCAGTTCTAATTATAATTGAAAAGGTACTTACATCAACTTTAAATCCCTTATGTACACATTGTACACAAAAATCAGAGAGTGTTATGAAAATACACTCTCCTCTGATAATCTCTATGGATGTATCCATGTTTTTAAATCAAAATCTCAGCCTTTGCACATATTTTGACACTAGGAGGTGAGGGAGGAAGGACAATAACAATAACAGAATTTGAAGTTGATTTTGTGAAGTCTATTGAACCTGAGCCCCAAAAAAACATGCAAACAAAAAAATACATGATAAATCAATTCAGAGAAATAATGTTGTTTTAAAACCCTTACATTAAAAGAATAAAATATGCTTTTTTCTTGTATCCACTCACAATTCTGAAGTAATTCATCTTGAACACTTTCTAGATAGCTACGAAAAGAATTGTTGTTATATATATATTTGAGCATTGAATAAGAGTAGTCATTGCATTCTTGCAAACACTTGCATTACACTGGGCATGAGGTTCACAGTTGTTTGACCCTTCTTATGTGTCTATGACACAATTCTATATGTTATCGCATAAGTAAGCTATATTGCGAGATGTGTAGGCAAATAGAATATAAATACAGGGAGGCTGACGTAGGAGAATTGCTTGAACCTGGGAGGCGGAGGTTGCAGTAAACTGAGATCGTGCCATTGCACTCCAGCCTGAGCAACAAGAGCGAAACTCCGTCACAAAAAAAAAAAAAAAGAATATAAATATGATGCCAAAGCAAGGTGGAAAGTTTCAATTGATGTTGAAAGGAAAAAAAAAATCTATGAAATAGATAGAGAATATATGTCACCTAGTAAGAATGGAAAGAGAACAAGTTCTTGTGTGGTGTGGTAGGCTCCACACCATCTCTGGCTGAGTTCAAATGAAGAGCAATTCTTGAGAGAACCCCCACGCTCCTTCCTATTTTCTTTGTAAGATTACCACCCACCATCACCACCCTAGAATAATTCAGTATTTTCCTCACTACAAGCTGCATCCCCGCTTCTCTCCCCTGCCTTTCCATTCTGAAATATATTCATGTATCCCGGTTGATAACACTTTTCCACTTCATTTTAATGTCCTTTCTACTTACCAGTCCATAGCACCCTCCATTTTTATGCCAACAATCTAAACAAATGCCCCATTCCTGACCTTAATTCTCATTGTAATTTCATGTACTCTTACTCTTACCCCTAACATCATCACTGATGATTCTCTCCTTTACCAAATATCATGAATTTCTGTCAGTCAATGACACTGACGTTTCTGGCACATTCGATACTAGAGACATTATTGGAAGTTTCTAGTATTCTCCCTTGGCTTTTTAACTTTCATTATTCTCTTCCTTCCCTATAAGTAATCCATTTCTGATTCCTCTTCCTCCTTCTAATAACAATAGCTATTATCATAATTATAAATTAAAAATCAAAACCAATATTTCATTGAATTTTAGTATATACGATACATGCTAGCTTACTTACCCTATTTGATTCTCCAAAATTCTTTCTCACCATGGATTTACTTCCTTGCTGAGGTTAAATGTACTCAGGATTTCAACTGTAAAATTTGCTGAAAGTAGATTCCAAAACTACTTCTCCAATCCCAATCTCCTAGCTCTACTATACTTTCTTATTTCAAATTTCAAACTATCTTCAAAACATTTTCTCTTGGAAATTTGCTGACAGTCTCAAATTCAAACCCACAAAATTAAACTTATCTTCCCCTCTACCCAATTTGTCCTTCCTGTAGGAAAGAGAAAATGGTGGATATGCAATAAACTACCAGCTCATTCTACTTCTAGATTTGGAATTTTCAGTGCAGTGACCGGTGATATGATAAAGCCAAATTAGGCAGGAAAAAGCTCCGTCTGCTTCTTCCCAATCCATTTTCCTTCATCCCTGCCCTGAGACAAGGGCCATTAAGCACAGAACAACATGGAATGTGGATGAACAGGTCCCAAATAGCAGAGTTTAATCCCATGAAAGTGGTCTTGATCCTCAAAATAAGCAAACAAATTAACTGAGTAAACAGAATTTGGGAAAGATGGCTTGAGAGGCAGAGATCTCTAGAAGTGGCTTTTAACAAATTAAATGGCATTTCTAAAGTGAATGGGGAGGTTTCAAGAGGGTAGAAACATCAATAAAAACCCCAAGCTTAGAGAGTAGTGGCTTATGATTGATTCATCTGACTGGAAGTGTCACCAAGGCTAAAACTAAGACAAAGTACAATGGATACTATGGCAATTCGGACACATACATACATACTTAAAATTATTCCTAGTGCCCTATTAAGATGGGACCTAGAGAAAATACTATGCTAGAGAAAACTACCTAGCCAGCCTGGAGCAGGGAGTCAAGATTTCCTGCCAAGGAATGTATTCTAATGCCAAAAAAGGAATCTGATAAACGATTTCCCATGGATGTCTCTTTTCCCATAATATACTTTATTATCCTATCCAGAGGATGCAGAAGTTGACCAGTATATGGTGTTTACCTGAAGTTTCCTTACCTTTTCTCCCTCCCTTTGGTAAATGAGATTTTTGTTTTAATTGTTTTGTTTTTCAACTAGTATTGAATATTGGCTGGGGTATATTTGGGTGTGGGGTGCGTGTGTGTGTGTGTATTTGCACGTGCGCATGTGTTGTGTTTATTGCCAAATTTTCCCCATGTATATAATATTTTTAACATGACTGCCATCTCTGTTTTAATAATACTTCAGTACTTTACCCCCACTTAACATATACAACTACATTTTTCCAATTTGCTAATCATCCTTTTAACTCCTCTACGGTTGTTGTTCTTTTTTAAGACTTTCTTTTTTTAGAGCAGTCTTGGAGGAAGGTATGGAGATTTCCCATATGCTCCCTGCTTCTAAACATGCATAGCCTCCCCCATTATCACCATTACCCCCAGAGTGGTACATGTATTATAATTGATGAACCTACATTTACACATGCATCATAATCACTCCAAATAAATCCATTTTACATTAGCGTTCACTCTTGGTTTTGTAGATGCTGTGGGTTTGAGAAAATGTATAATGACATGTATCCACCATTACAGTATTTTGCAGAGTATTTTCACTGCCCTGAGAATCCTGTGTGTTTTGCTATTCATTCCTTCCACATCGCCTGGCAAGCAATGATCTTTTCATTGTCTCCATAGTTTTGTCTTTTCAAGAATGTCATTTAGTTGAAATCATACAGTATGTAGTCTTCTCAGTTTGGCTTCTTTTACCTAGTTTATGCATTTGAGGTTCCTTCATGTCATTTTGTGGCTGGATAAGTTCATTCCTTTTAGTGCTGAATAGTATTCCACTGTTTAGATGAATCACAATTTATTTATCCATTCACTTACTAAAGGGCATCTTGATTGCTTCCAAGTTTGGGCAATTATAAGTGAAGCCTCTGTAAACATGTATGTGCTGGGTTTTGTGTGAACATAAATTTGTGACTGCTTTGGGTAAATACCAAGAAGTGCAGTTACTCAGTTTTAGGTAAGAATATGTTTAGTTTAGTAAGAAACTGCCAACTTATCTTCCAAGGTGGCTGTACCAGTTTGCATTCCCACCAGAGAGTTCTATCGCTCCACCTTCTTGCTAGCATTTGGTGTTGTCAGTGTTAAGGATTATGGCCTTTCTAATAGGTGGGTAGTGGTGCCGCACTGTTGTTTTAATTTGTATTTGCCTGATGACATAAGACGTGGAACATCTTTTCAGATGCTTATTTTCCATTTGTATATCTTCTTGATGAGATGTCTGGTAAGAACTTGGCCCGTTTTTTAAATTGGATGGTTTCATTTTCTTTTTACTGAATTTTAAGTGTTCTTTGTATATTTTGGATAATAGTCTTTTATCAGGTGTGTCTTTGGCAAATATTTTCTCTCATTCTGTGACTTGTCCCCTCATTCACTTGATATTGTACTTCACAGTGCAGAAGTTTTTAATTTGAATTAAGTCCAACTTATCCACTGGAGTTTGCATTTAGTCTATAAATTATAAAATCATAAAGATTACAGTAAGTTATCCATTTTTGGAACTGGATATACAAAAAAAGGGGATTGGGAAGCTAGGTGATGAAACATAGCAAATATCTATTGAGTTATCTTCCAAGAACTCTTGTCAGTTATCATTTTATTTGCTTGTGTTGGCTTTCTAATTGTATTACAAGCTCTTTCAGAAGAGAGGTCGTGTCTCATTACTCTTTCTTACCCCTTAGAATTTAGAATATTCCTTTGTAATACATAAATGCTTAATAAATACTTAGACAGTGGATTTCTGTCTACATCTTCAATAGAAATCCAGAAAAAGATTTTATTAGGGACCTACTTATAAATAATTCTCCATATACAAAGATCCTAGCGTATCTAGGAATCCTATTATTTAAATATTCAAATCTGTAATATAATTAACTTTGACAAAACTAATAAAAACCTGTGTGTGTGTGTGTGTGTATGTGTGTGTGTGTGTGTGTGTGTATTCTGAGATTACTGAACAACTAGGAGCTGGCCACAGCCCCAGAAATCAGAGAAATAAACTTGGAACCTTATTTTCCTCTTGAATACTTCTTCTAAGTGCTATTTGAATTAATTTTTATTCACTGAAAAAAGACAATATATTTTAGCAGAGTTTCATCCATTATTGAAAGGTAACAAGAGGCTGGGTGCGGTGGTTCTTGTGTGTAATCCCAGCACTTTAGGAGGCCAAGGCGGGCAGATTACCTGAGGCGGGGAGTTCGAGACCAGTCCAGCCAATATAGTGAAACCCTATTTCTACTAAGAATACAAAAAAGAATTATCTGGGCGTGGTGGTGTGTTCCTGTAATCCCCGCTACACAGGAGGCTGAGGCACAGTAAGTCAGGATGGTTCCACTGCACTCCAGCCGGGGTGACAGAGTGAGACTGCCTCAAAATAAATAAACAAATAAATGGTAACAAGAGAAGACAATCATTTCATAGGAAATCGTGTGAAACAGAAAGATATAAAGATGTGTTCGGTGCTCTCCTATTTAAGTCATTTTTTTGTCTTTCCCGAGTTGTCACAGGGCTGAGTATAAGAGAGAGGAGAGTGCCTAGCAGCGTGAGAATGGACTAATACACATGGTAATGCTGGTAACCTGAAGTTCATCGGATCCTACCAAATATTTATAAAATTAACACCAACCCTTCTCAAACTTTTCCAAAAACTTGAAGAGGAGGGCTTCCAAACTGATTTATGAAGTCAGCATTACCCTAACAATTCTTTGTTGGAAGGTTTTTACTGATTCAATCTCCATAGTCATTATTGTCCTATTCAGATTTTCTATTTTTTTAATCTATGATTCAGTCTTGGTAGACTGTATGTTTCTATGAATTATTCATTTCTTCTAGGTTATGCAATTTGTTGGTGTGTAGTTGTTGTTAGTAGTATCGTTTGATCCTTTGTATTTCTGTGGTGTCAGTTGTATGTCTATTTTTCTCATTTATAATATTTATTTGAGTTTTCTGTTTTATCTTAGCCTAGCTAAATAGTTGTCCATGTTTTAATCTTTTCAAAGCATCAACTCTTTGTTTCATTGATCCTTTCTATTGTTTTTCTAGTCTTTATTTCTGTCCTGATTTGTAATTATAATATTTCTTTCCCTCTACTAACCCTGGGCTTAGTTTGTTCTTTCTTTTCTATTCTACTGGTATACAGCTATACAGGCTGAACACACCCAATCTCATCTATCTTGTTGAGATATAAATTTAGGTTGTTTATTTGAAATATTTCTTCATTCTTGATGTAGATGTTCATAACTATAAATTTACCTCTTAGAACCGCTTTTTCTGCATCTGATAAGTTTTGCTAAGTTGTGCTTCCATTTTCATTTATCTGAAAATACTTAAAACTTCCCTTTTGATTTCTTCTTGGTCATTCAGGAGAGTGGTGTTTAATTTCCATGTATTTGTTAATTTCCCAATTTTTCTCCTATTGCTGGTTTCTAACTTTATACCATTGTGGTTGAAAAAGATACTTGATATGATTTCAATCTTCTTAAATTTGTTAAGACTTGTTTTGTGGCCTAACCTATGATCTGTATTGGAGAATGTTCCGTGTGAGCTTGTATTCTGCTACTGATGGAATGTTCTGTGTTTGACTTTTAAGTCCATTTGGGTCTATAGTGTTGTTCAAGTCCACTGTTCTGTTATTAATTTTCTGTTTGGATGATCTATTAACTGTTGAAAGTGGAGTACTGAAGTCTCCTACTACTATTATATTGCTGTCTATTTCTCCCTTCACTTCTGCTAATATTTGCTTTACATGTTTAAGTGTTTCTCACAAACTGGATTCTTAATCTAAGTTATTCTGTAAACACAGTCAGGAAGATCTGACTACTGTATCTGGGAAAAAGAAAAATTTATATCAATCTTCCTCTTTGAAGTGAAATTTCCATCTGTGATAAAGCTAGTTTCTAGTTCCACAACATCCCACAAATGCTTCTAGTTCACTAGGTTACATGTATAATAGTAAATCTCAAAGAACCATCTTTTTCCTACCAGTAAAGAGACCTATTTTCCAAAAATTTTCAAAAAAAGGAGAAAATACTAATCCAAGCAAAGTTCTGGATTAAGACCATCAGAGTATTTAGAGAAAAGTCCTATGTGTGGGAAATGCTGCAGACCTTAGCTATTTCCTGGATTGGGTCTGGAAATTCTGTGCAGATCACCACTTCAAGTTAAATATTGAGGCAAAGAGCAGAATCCAAAGTAAAGAAACAAGCTTCCAGGAAGGCTCACCTCTACTTGAGAATCTGTTAACAGAGATAATTTCCTGGCATTGCCCAAAACTTTTATACTCACATTAGTGTTTTCTGCTTTATTCAATCTCCTATCTGTTGAATTTATAAGAGTTATAGTTGTGTAATAAGTGGGTGCCAAACTCCTTAGAGAAAATAGCTGACGAGAAATATTCTCTATTTATCTCTGTTAAAGCAAGATAAGCAGGAGGCTGTTAGCCTGGGGTTGTTTCTGTAACCAGAACTCTTCCATAAGCAAACAGAAACTTAATTTAGAGGCATTCCTAATAACTGATTAATTTTGCATTGAGCTTCAGTCGATCACAGATAGCTAATCAGTCAATTGGCTATATAACTAGGGACCTCCAGCATACTCTGCCCAAATAAGGCAAACATCTAGCTCCAGCCAAATCAGGTAATTTCATTTTACTTCCATGTTCAACTTGTAAAATCTTGCTGGTCATGCCACTAGAGCAAGTTCTTGGAAGCTCTTATGGTTTTGAGTGCTGCCCAATTCATTAGTTATTTTTTGCTCAAATAAAAAATTGTCAAAATTATATAAAGTTTTTTCCTCATATTTTCCTATATTGCTAAGAAATAGTTTAAAACATATCCCTTTTGTATACATAAGTCTCTAGGAGCTAGAAGACATTCAACACAATGACAGTACACCTATATTGAGGACACTATGTAAGCCTCAAAATAAAATTACTACTAATAATTAAGTGATCAAACATAACACCACTGAAACAGGACAAAGTGACATCAGTGCCTCTTGATGTCATGCACTGAAAACACAGCATCACCACAAAGTACTACTGACCCTAATGTCAAAAATGTAAACCTGACTCCAGTTATGAAACAACAGTCAAACTAATGCAAACCGAAGGACATTTTGCAAAGTATCAACCTACACTAAAAAAATGACCATGTTATGAAAAATGAAAATAAATGGATATAGACAGATAGATAAATAAATAATGAATGGAGACCTTCTAGATTAAAGGACACTAAAGGGAAATGACAACTACATACAATATATGGTCCTTTATCAAATCTTAGGTTTTAAAACAAAAGCTGAAATCTGAATATAGACTGTATATTAAATATTAGCACTATGTCAAAGTTCCATTTCCTAAATTTGATAACTGAAATTCATTTATGCTGAAGAATATTCTATTCTTAGAAGATAAATGTAGCAAAATATGAGTAACTAACTGTCCAATGGTGTATGTATGTGTATGTATATATATACATATATGTATGTATAAATTACATATATCTATGCTGGAGGGAAAATGGAAAAAAGTTTATTTACTTGAACTATGATATTTGAAGTTATTTTCCATCTTGGTGTGTTGTCCAGGCTGGAGTGCAGTGGCATGATCATAGCTCACTGAAGCCTCAAACTCCTGGGCTCAAGTAAAACTCCTGCCTCAGCCTCCCAGTAGCTGAGATGACATCAGCTACTTGGGAAACATGCCACCATGCCTGGCTAAATTGGTTTATTTTTCTAGAGATGGGGTCTTGCTATGTTACACAGACTTATCTCAAACTCTTGGCTTCAAACAATCCTCCCATCTCAGTCTCCCAAGATGCTAAGATTACAGGTGTGAGCCACTGCACCTAGCATGAGTAGTTGAAGTTTTAATGTTAATAAATAAATGAAGAGCCTTGGCCAGCTGTGTTGGAGTAACATATTTTATTTGACTCACTTATTTAATAAATTGTTATTGAATGTCCATCTTACATCAAGTATTTTTAATCAGATTAAAAATACAGAGATCAATAAGATAGTAATCCTGCCTCCAAGGAGCTCACACACAATTTAATGGAGATATTACTTTGTAGTTCACATTATAGGACATCAGTCTCCAACACTATGATTCTTTATATTATGTTCCATTTCAATATTAAATCATCACATTTTCTCCTGATGATATAAAATTCTAAGGATTAAAGGATACGTTGGCTATGATCAAATAGGTCCTCAGCATTCATTTTTATCTGTTTACCTTTTTATGCACTTTCCCCTGGGGGAAGGAAAACTACAGTCTTCATTTCTCAGATATCTTTGTAGCTATATCTATAAATGCAAATTAATTTCTGCCAATTAGGTACCAATTAGGTGTACTCTCTTGGGTCTGGAAGGTGGAAGAGAATTAGAGAGCAGCTTCTTGTTAATGGGTGCTGACAATCATGATTACGGGGCAGAGGCAGTTGTGGTGGCTGGACTCAGCTTCTCACTGTCTTGTCTTTGGCTTTATGTGTGTCAGGTGGGAGTTACTCGTGGCAGCATTAGTTGCAGTGATGGCGGTTGGGATAGCAATATCCTTCTGACTCCTGCATTGCAGCTATGGTGATATATCCTTAAACTCATTAATTGAATCGTCATTTCCTGACTCCTACTTCTCCAACCTTTCCAATAATGCATGTAAGTTTCTAGTACCCTACGTTATACCCCTTACTGTTTGAAATACATAGTGTTCTATTTCCTGCACTGAATTTTGGTAAATATTATTTGTTTTGAAATATGGCCCTGATCAATGGTTTCTTATCCTTCTGAGTTTTATCTTAAAACAGAGTTTTAAGCCTATTGTTTATTTGGAACATTAGATAAAATGGACTTCATTTAACCTTCTTTTATTGGTCACTAAATTCTAAAATATTTGGGGAAAAGATATGAGAAAGGTGGTGCTTCAAAGACACTTTAAACATGAACTTGATTTTTTATGTACATATGTTATTTATAAATTAGATTTCAATTTATAAGACTGCATTTTTTCCATGAATGATCATTTCAAAATTGGCAAACTTTATTCTCAATGAAGCAAAAAATGAAATCAGCTTATCCAACAATATAGAAAATTCTAAATTCACACATTGAAAGGCAAAGTAGGTATATTGATAAAATATTAGCACCATCTAATATAAATTATAACAAATAACTACAACTTTAAACAACCTAGTAGAAGCTTTTAATAGAATTGGCAGATTTACACAAAGGAAAAATAGCCTACTGTGTTGGTCAGCATTGTGATTCCTGTCTGATTATCTCACTACATCCAGATAAGTAAGATAAAATTTCTATGAATTAGCACCCTGTCCCATAAAGCCCTCATATAGATAGAATGCAATGACATCTATGATCTGGTGTGTGTTTGCCTGTCCTGCTTCATCTCCCCTGGCTTTTACCCACAACCCTTACATTTACACCCCTACAACAGAAAAACATCATGCCTTATTCCATTTGCACTTTAGTTTCCTGTACCTAAAATGGCCTCTGCCTGCTTGTCAACTAGGTAAATTCCTAGTAATTTTTCAACCCTGAGCTTAAATATGAACTTCTGACACCTTTTCTAATGACTGAAGGAGATTAAAATGGCTCTTCATTGAGCTTCCATTGCCCACATATATTCATTCATCCTGACAGTAACCAAAGTATTTCACAATTGTTTCTTTGCCTTTCTCTCCAAGTGTAAGCTTCTCAGAGGCAGTGACTGTGCCTTTTCTTTATGACTTATTAATTCTGCTACTTATTGACTTCATAGCGTAGAACAACAGCAATAAAAGACCGAGGTACCCAACATCACATAAGTAATAACTGGCCAGGATTAGAACCCAAGTCTAATTGGCTGATTCCAAAGACTAGGTTGTGCTGTCTTATTCAAATGTTTAGAAAGTTAAAGAATGAATAAAGTTCACATCAATCAAAAAAGGAAAATGTAATAATTAAATTTGTTTTGCAGCTTTGACTTAAATATTCCTTTATAAATCAGAAAATCATACATCAAATGAGAAAATCAGAGGTACAACCAGGTCAGAAAATGAGTCATTTCAGAAAAATGTACAAATGAAAAAGACAAGAATGCTGATGGAACACAAAGTTTACAACTGGGGGCTCTTGTAAGTACACTTAGAGACAGCCTCTCCAGTGCTATTCTCAGCATCTGCATCCCTGCTGAAAGCATGCCTGCTGTACAGGCCCACACAAACAGTAGGGCTCATCTTTCCCTTCCCACACATAGCTGCAATATCCCTGCAACAGAGAGTGGACCAGCCACAGATCTATCTGTTTTCAGGCTGGGGGAAGAGGTTCCACGCAGATATAATTTCTGCAGTAAGCAGCCAGATGGGAATTTCCTGTGAACCTCAGTAGTAATGCAGCCTAGAGATAAAGATAGATGTGGTTTTTTTAAATTCTGGAAATAAAAAACTCACTGAAGGCATTTCAAAATACAGTGGAAAGCTTTAACAGTAGACTACACAAAGCAGAAGAGAGAATTTCAGAGCTTAAAGACTAGTCTTTCAAATTAACTCAGTTAAATAAAAAGATTTTTAAAAGGAATTTTTGAAACTGAATAAAACCTTTGAGAAATAAAGGATTATGTGAGGCAACTAACCCTACAACTATCAGGCATTCCTGAGGGAGAAGAAGAAGTAAAAAATTTGGTAAACATATTTGAGAGAAAATTTCCCTGATCTTGCTACAGGTGTAGACACCCAGATACAAGAAAGTCAAAGAAGACCTAGAAGATACCGTATACAATGAACATCACCAAGGCAGATAGTTATCAGACTATCTAAGGTCAATTTAAAAGAAAATAAATCTTAATGGCAGCTAGTGAGAGGTGTCAAATCACCTATTGAAAAAAAAAACCTCATCAGGCTAAAAGCAGACTTCTCAGCAGACACTTTATAACCCAGAAGAGATATGAGCTGCTATTTAGCCTTCTTAAATAAAAAGAAAAAAAAAAGCCAGCCAAGATTTTTATATCCTCCCAGACTAGGCTTCATAAATGAAGGAGAAATAAAGTATTTCCTAGATAAGTGAATGCTATGGGCATCCATAACCATAACTGTTCCTACAAGAAATGTTCAAAGGTGTTCTAAACATAGAAATGAAAGGATGATACTCGCCATCATAGAAGCACATGTAAGTACAAAACTCACAGATCCTATAAAGTAATTACACAATTGAGAAGACAAAGTAACTTGCTAACAACACTATAACCAGAACAAAACCTCACATACCAATATTAACTTTCCATGTAAATGGCCTAAATGCCCTACTCAAAAGAGACACACTGGCAAACTGGATTTTTAGAAAACCCAGATGAAATCATCTGCTGACTACAGGAGACTTATCTAACAGGTAAAGACACCTACCAACTCACAGAAAAGGGAAGGAAAAAATATATCACACAAATAGAAAACAAAAATGAGCAGGAGGAGTTATTCTGCTATCAGATAAAAGATACTTTAAACCAACAACAATTTAAAAAAGACAAAGAAGGGTATCACAATAATAAGGAGTTCAATACAACAAGAAGATTTAACTGCCTAAATATATATCCACCCAACACTGGAGCATCTATATTCTCAAAACAAATACTACAGACCTAAGAAATGACATCGACAGCAATACAGTAACAGTGGGGGATGTTAACACCCCACTGATAGCACTAGAGAGACCATCAAGGCAGAAAATCAACAAAGAAACTCTAGACTTAAACAAGACTCCAAACCAAATGGAGCCGATAGACATCTACAGAATATTCTACCCCCCAAACCACAGAGTAAACATTTTTATCATATGTGCCTGGAATATTCTCCAAAATTGACCAGAGGTTTGACCATAAAGTCTAATCAAATTCAAAAAAGTCAAAATCATATCAGGTATCTTCTTAGACCACAGTAGAATAAAATTAGAAATCAGTACCAAGAAAAACCCTCAAAACGACACAAGCACATGGAAGCTAAACAACTTGCTCTTGACTTTCCAGTAAACACAAAATTAAGGCAGAAACTAAATTGTATGTGAAACAAATGGAAATAGAGACACAATACACTAACACCTCTGGGATACAGCAAACGCAATGCTAAAAGGAAAGTTTATAGCATTAAATGCCCACATCACTAAGAAAGATCTCAAATTAACTACCTAACATCACACTTAAGTGACTAGGAAAAAAAGAACAAACCAAACCCAAAACTAGCAGAAGAAAAGATAAAATAAAGATGAGAGCAGAATTCAGACGATTATCAGAGACTACTGTGAAATTCTCTAGAAGACATAGAGGAAATGGATACATTCCTGGAAGCATATAACCTCCCAAGATAGGATGAGGAAGAAATAAAAATCCTGAACATACCAATAAGAAGTAATGAGATTGAATCAATAATAAAAAATCTTCCAACATAAAAAGCTCAAGACCAGATGAATTCACAGCAGAATTTTACCAGATATTGCAAAGAAGAGCTGGTACCACTTACTGAAACTATTCCAAAAAAATCAAAGAGAAGGGATTATTCTCTAACTCATTCTGCAAAGTCTGAGTCACCCTGATACCAAAATTCAGGCAAGAACAAACAAGAAAATAAAACTACAGGCCAATATCCCAGATGAACGTAGATGCAAAAATTCTCAAAAAAAAAAAAAAAAATACTAGCAAACCAAATTCAATAGCACATCAAAAGAATAATACATCATGATCAAATGGGTTCTATTCCAGGGATGCAAGGATGGCTCAACATATGCAAACAAATAATTGTCATTCACCACATAAACAGAATTAAAAACAAAAATATGATCATCTCAATAGATGCAGAAAAAGCATTCAATAAAATACAACCTCCTTTCATAATAAAAATCTTCCAAAAAAGTAGGCATTGAAGGAACATTACTCAAAATAACAAGAGGAATATATGACAGAGTTGCAGCCAACATCATACTGGATGGGGAAAAGTTGAAAGGAGTCCCCCTAGGAACTGGAATAAAACAAGATGTCCATTCTTACCACTCCTATTCAACATAGTACTGGAGCAGCATTTACTTTAGTTTTGGTTTAGTCTTAATATTAAAAAGTGACCCTTCTAGGTTCTCTACTAGGATGAATGTTTCAGTTGCTCAAAGTGATCTCTCTACCAACCTAGTCAGAGCTTGAACATTTCCCAGCCCTGTTTTAGGTCTGAGAATTGTTTGTCTTACAGTGCCTGTAGTCTCTGATTATTCCAGCATAATTCCATCATATGATCATGTAACATCGTATTTTTTTAAAAAAAAACACAGTGGATTCCTATGCAAATTTTGCAGCTATTACTCTGGGCAAGTATTTCCTCTCCTGCAGTGACCCTCAAATTCCAACTACTTCATCTTCCCTGAACTCTGATTTCTGACTGCATAATTCACTGACACCTCTGTGTTCAGTATGGGTCCATCTTACTTTTGCCACAGTATGAAAAGTGCCTCCAGTCAGAAATCTAGGGCAATTATAGAAATAGTCTCATTTGTTTTCCTTTTCTTAGGGGGTCACAATCTTCCTCTGCCTGTTATCCAATGACTGAAAAGAGTTGTTCAATGTATTTTGTCCAGTTTTCTGGTTGTTGTTGTTGTTTTTCCTGTGGGGGTTGCAGAGCAGGGAGAAAGTCAAGTATCAGTTATTCTGTCACAGCCAGACATAAAAGTAATTGAAACTTTTAAAGAGAAAATTTTAGAAATTTTTAAAATTAAAATACCCTTTTGGATCAGCTTCATTAAGTCCAATTTCCTTCACCTTATGAGAACTCAATGAGGATTCATATTCAGAATGATGACCCAAAAGCACTGTAATATTCTAAATTGTCAAATAATCTACATTAAGCATATGATAGTTATTTTTAAGAATGAGGGAAATCACACTAAAAACTTTTGTCAGGGCTCAAATAATCCCTTTTTGGTTGTTTCGGTTCACTAGAAAAGTATATTCATATGCCTATTTTATTACCTGAGTATTCTAGCAAATTAAGCATTTTATTATATTTTTATTAAAATTTTGATCACTTGTATTTTCCATGCATATCATGCGTATATTTTATTTTACATTTACCCAGTGATGTGTGTAAATATTAAAGTATATTTTTCATGTCTTTGCTAATTTGTTTTTGGGATAAATTCTGATTTATCTTTCTGCATAGCAGGGCAAGAAGCACCATTAAAAACAGTCTCATTTATTTCCCCAAGTAGATAATTGTCCATAGTGAATTTCCTGAAAAAGAGTTGTACCTGGACATGAGAAAGAAGAAAGCTCAAATCATGCCAAAATGAAAAATTGAATTGTGCCTGAGTAGGCTAAAATGGCCTTCTCAGACCTCAATACAGCACTTGGCCTACTTTTTTCTTAAGATTTTGTTCCTGGCTCCCAGTTTGTCATTTCTGTAATGGGTTTTTAAATGACTGTTTTCTTCAGGAAGGTAGTATTTATCATGGTTTGGTAGAAAGAGCCCTGGGATGGAACTTGGGAGAACTGGGTTATGGCCTTGCTGGTTCTATGTTGCTATGAGCTGTGTGATTTTGGGAAAATTTTTACCTGTCTGAAGTTTGGAAGATAACCAGAACTTTTTCATTCTGTTTTTCTTTTGCTTGTTTTTTTTTAGCAGCAGCTTTTAAGCTGGAGACGCCAGCATCTAAAATAACATTCGGCAAAAGTTCACTATGTAAAAGAGATGGAAGTGCATCTTTGCTGGTTGATGGGAAAGCCTGAAGGGTCTCCAGCTCATCCTCTCCTCCTGGCCCCTAAGGATGCCTAAAGGCAGCCTGGGGTTCCCTTGAGGAGACTGAAAAGGCCACAAGAGGACATGAACCACCTTCCAGGCATAGCTTCCTTGGATTTCAAGTTTCCATGACATTTGGGCTCCACTCCATACTTTTCAACCATAACAGCCCAGAGGATAATTCTCTTCTCTGTTGGAGAATATCATCTGATGCTGGAGAAAAGGCATTATCATAAAGTTAGAAAAAATAAAAGACTCGAGTACAGTTTTGTTTCTATCTCCTCCTTGCTGAAGGACCTTGGACAGGACTATTTATCTCTCTGAACCTCAGTTTCTGTTCTGCAAAATGGGGAAAAACAAAATCCACTTCACAATTGAAATATTAATATTACATGAACATGCTTTGTAGAGCATCAAATGATATTCAAATATTGGCTCTTATTAATAAGCAAGAAAAGCAGATTATAAGATGAAGAAAGAAAATATGAGAAGATGATCAGGAGGATTAACTACTGAAGTAAGGATCATTGAGTGGAGAGAGTCTTAGGGTACTTCAAGACTTACAGACATGCAATATACATCGTAGAAAACTTTTGTACTTCAGGTTACTAGGTTCTTCCAGCGAAAGGGATTCTGAAAGAGAAAGAAATATGTTTTAGCGAAAGTGTTTGAATAGAGTCAAACAAGAGTGGAAGTTAGTCTCGACTTCACCACCTACAAACTGTGACCTTGGGCAGAGTACTAAACATCTGTCTCCTCGCCTACAAGATATCCTCCTGGTCTATTTCAAATGAAGGTAAATGTGCTTTACCAAAAGTAAGAGATTCTTATTAAAAGAGAAGTATAGAGTAATGTAGACAAAATTTTGCCTTCCGACGCTTTTCTTACAAACAGCTATTCTTACACTTATTTTTAATCACAAATGCTCACAAATTTCTGTAAGATGAAAATCTGTATACCATGCACTAATGTAAATGTGTTTCTAACAGGACAAAGTTTGTGAAGGAGCAAGATGACTTTGAATGGAGTGCTGAAGGCACAACACGCTCTAAATTACACTGTAGAAAAAAGTAAAAGATATTTCAGACAAAATAAATCATGTTGGTACATTTCAATTCCTCTCTATAATTAACATTCAAGGCGACTTCATTAGGTGATTATGTTATCTCTGTGAAATATTACTTGGTTAAAAATGTAATTTTGAAACCGCAATACATAACTGAAAGCTTTGGGCCGATGGAATTACTTTCCTCTAGAACCCTGAGGTACTTGGCAAACATCTATTCACTTCTGCTGTGCCTCTGTGAGTTAGGTCAGGATTTTTGTTTTATGGATGAGAAAATTAAGGCCCATGGAATATTTGGGAGACTTGGTCATGAAAGTCCATCTTACTTCTAACACTCTAACACTGAAAGGGGAAAGATTATATAAAGTTACTTGCCATCCATTTCTTCCCAATATACTCTCCTGTGCTCAGTGTGTAACAGAATTAAGTAGGTACAAGATACTCAAGAATTAGCACTTGTTTCTTGCTGTGAGCTGAATTATGGTCCCCTAAAATTTATATGTTGAAATCCTAACCCACATGACTTCAGAATGTGACTGTTTGGAGATGGGGTAATTCAGCTAAAATGAAATCATTAAGATGGGCCCTAATCCAGTATGACTAGTGTACTTAGAGATTAGGACACAAACATAAACAGAGGGAAGATGGCTGTCTTCCAAGGAAAGAGGCCCCAGAAGAAACAAATCCTTCTGACATCTTGGTCTCTGACTTCTAGCCTCCAGAATTGTGAGGAAATAAATTTTTATTGTTTAAGCTATCTGGCCTACGGTAGTTTGTTTAGACAGCCTTAGCAACCTGATACAGAACCTGTGGGAGTTTGGATCCTAGAACAGATTGCAAATCCTGTCTTTCTGTAAGAGTAATTCCTCAACTCTAACAACTGCTATGAATCAAGCAGGAGGCCAGAATACTGGTTCTCCTTTTAAGTGATCGCTAAGACCTAAATGTCTGAACTCACCAATTCTAACTCAGGTCAACTCATGCCGTGCTGTTCCAACCATCATCTCAGTCCTTTGCCTTGTAACTACAGGAAGGCTCAGAAACTCGAGTTCCAATACAAGACCTATCACTAATTAACGAAGTGATGAGAGAAAGTCAGTTCCCCATTGGGTCTCCATTTTTTAATCTGTATAATGAGTGAAATAGTTTTGACAGGGCAGGGATATCTCGAGCTTCATTCCGGCTCTTTTTTTTTTTTTTTTAAGACAGATTCTAGCTCTTTTCCCCAGGCTGGAGTGCAGTGGCATGATCTCGGCTCATTGCAACCTCTCCTCCTCCCAGCCTCAAGAATTTCTACTGCCTTAGCCTCCCAAGGAGCTAGGACTATAGGCATGTGCCACCACACTGGCTATTTTTGTTGCTGTTGTTTTTTTAGGAGAAACGGGGTTTCACCATGTTGGCCAGGCTGGTCTTGAACTCCTGACCTCAGGTGATGTGCCCATCTCAGCCTCCTGGGATTACTGGCATGAACCACTGCGCCCAACTGGCTCTTACATTTTGATTCTGATACAAAGATAATGCAAATTTAAGGGAAGATGAAAATTTCAGAAAAATGTAGTTCACGATCCAAATCCAGCCACTGCCTCCTTTTGTACAACCCATGAACTATGGATAGTTTTACATTTTTTACATAGTTTTTTTAATGCAAGGAAAAATAACATTTATTGAATACTTTGCAATATGTCATGCACTCTTCTAAATCTTGGCATTTACCCTTTCATTTAATCTCTACAATAACTATGTGAAGTAGATACTCTTACTCATTTTATAGAGAAGGAAGTTGAAGTAAGTAGTCAAAGATCACACGGCTAATGAATTGACCTCATGCCATGGAGTTCTTACCCAAGAGCCTGTGTCCTTAACCTGTCTCCTTGTATTGAAAAAAAATCCAACACTATCAGGGTAGTACATAAGTGCCAAGAGAGGGACTCAGGCAACACATTCTGGTGTGTTTCCTCCAACCTCCCAAAAAATCACTCTTTTTCAGAGAAGTACAGGAAGGCTTTGTAGGGGAATGAGGCCACGTTTCTACCATGATGACAGGGAACACTAATTGAATCACAATTAAATGAAATGTTGTTCCCCCCAAAAGAATCCTATTTTTCTCAGTTATAGACCTTTATTCCAAAAATATGTATTCAATCATTAATATACGAAGTGAGTTGTATTGATTAATAATATTCAATTATTATCATTACGGTACTTCAAATACTTGTATACATTTGCTTTTTCTCTTTTATAAAAGCACCTACATAATATCCTAGATTTTGCCTGTTGGCTCACAAAATCTAAAATACTAACTACCTTCTCCTTTATAGAAAAAGTTTGCTGACCCTTGTTCTAGAATATTGAAGTGTAAGAATAAATATGGGAAATTAGAAAGGTGATTGTAACCACTAATATTAACTTTCTCTCCTTTATTAGCAAGTTTTCATGAGTAAAATTAGATACGCTTCACCCATTATGCTGTTACTTGCATTTTTAATTTTATTATATTATTTTAAGTCAAGAGGAGTTATTGTTGGAATGACAGAAATAAAAATACCTCTGAATGAAGACAAAACAGAACAGATACATGTGCAAAGAAGTGTCATCAGTGACTCTTTTAATCAGATATTCACGTTTTGTTTTGTGGCTATGGGCAATGGAATAACTGATAGCACTCTACTGACATAAAAGGTAACAAGATAAGCCTTAAAGCAAGGTGTCACAGACCCAAGGTAGATATGCTGGCCACATCCTCTATTTCGGTTATTGTTAATTTAGTGTTTTGCTTATTTATTTATCTGGATACTCCCCTATGAAAACTTGCCCATCACACATACTCTTGATTTTCATAAAAAATATTACTGGGGCATAGCTTCAAGATGACTGAGTAGGGACATCAGACTCATGCCCACACCAAAAAGAAGAACCAAGATTGTGAATAAATGATCTCTCATCAAATAGAACATCTTGGAGAGAACACTGGAGTTCAGCAGAGAAGTCACAGTAAACATCTGAGTCACAGAAAGAGAAGGAAGTGAGCAGCTAGGTCAGCCAAGATCAACTGGGAGCCCAAGGGACTCCCTCTTGCAGGAAAAGGGTAAGTGAGAGGCCCTGAGCAGTCCACATTCCACAGTGACCTGCTGCAATCCTAGCCATAGGAGAGCTCCTCTACCCACACGAGCCCTGGGACTAGTGTAGGCAGTGATCTGGATGCTCTGGAAGGTACTGCACCAAAGAGGGAACGGTGCTGGATCACACACAACCATGAGACCTAAGCAGTGCAGGATGGCACTGCTGTGAGAGTCCAGCCATCATGAGACGTTATCCTTCCCTGGGAAGCAAAGCCTCCATATATCCACATCCCAGGAGCCCCCACTGACATCCCTCAGTGTTCACACCAAGGCCTACAGTGGCACAGTGCTGGCTAGACCCAAAGATGCGGGGGGTCTGTAGTACTCTAGGCAGCATGATATACTACTCCCAAGCAAAAGGATGGTGCAACTCACCAAGGAGGCGGCACCTGGCACAATGGAAACCAAAGCATGCACTTTCCGGAGCTTGAGAGCTCCCTCTGGGGCCGTGAGAAGTGACCGCACCCCCAGCAGCAGCACAGATTCCATTCTCAGGCCAACTGTCAGAGAGTGGAACCCCTTCCATTACTCCACACATCACCACAGCAGTTGCTGCCACCAGGAGCTGAGGTGGGCAAGCCTGAGGGTAGACTGTCTGGTCTGGGAGTAGAAACCCTGCTCCCCTGGTGGAGTGACCTCTATGCTCAGGCTTGTCATAGAGCAAGATTTCTTCCCCATTCTGCACACTGCTGCAGCCACTGTTGCTGCCACCAAGAGTAGGGGTGGGTGAGCCTGAGGGCAGTGTGTCTGGAGCTATGTGTGGCAACCACATCCCCACTGGCTGCGTGGTCTCTGTGCCTGGCCCATGCACAGAGAGCAACATCCCTCCCTGCCTCTGCACAGCACAGCTGCCAGGAGCCAAAAAAGCACAATCCACAACCTGAGAGCTACTATCTGGGGCCATGATAGCCAACCCCACCCATTGCAAGAGCATGGCCTCTGTGCTCAAGGGCCATCCCAAATATAGGCTCCCCAGGTATACCAAGGCAGCTGCTGCTGCTCCCAGAGACAAAATGCACACTCACTGGAGCCTCAGAGCTGCCTGCAGGAGACTGCTAAGAGCAACCCCGCCCACATCAACAGCGGGACTGCTATGCTTTAGCACAAGTCCTGAGGTCAGGTTCTCCACACCCACCATCACAGATTGCCCATTCTGTTTACTACAGCCTATGCCACTGCAAATGACCAGGGGCCTGAGGTCAGACCCACCTGGGCTGACAGTACTCTTCAGAGCCTGAGAATGTTGCCCAATGATCTGGGCATCACTCCACCCATTCTACCACATCTGGCATCTGTGCATTCACCACTGGGAACCTAAAGATGGGTCCACCCAGCCTGCCACCAACACCATGCCTACCTACCCACATGTACCACCTAGGAGTCTGGAGACTGATCTTCCCAGCCCATCACAGCCACCACTAATACCAGCACGCACTGCTCAGGAACCAGAGGGTCCTGCCCCTGCTACTGTCATTGCCCGTGCCACACCAGCTGCCCAAGAGCCCGAAAACCTGTCCACCTGCCCAACACACTGCTGCCACTACTACCAACTGAGAAAGCTACCTGGAGGCCCAGGAAAGGATCTACCTGAACCCACTAACACCAGTGCCAGCATATACCACCCTGGGGCCAAAGGACAGGCACAGTCAGCCAACCCGTGCCACTAGTGAGGCCTGAAGACTTGTCTACCTAGCATCCCTGTCACCAGAAAAACTTCATTACAGCCTCCACTAACAACTGCATTCTAAGCCACTGGGGAAATCACAGATTCTACTGATGCTGTTTTTAGCTGAGGAAACCAGACAGAAACTACACTACTGCATACACCCAGAATCAAAGCCAAAGTCAGGCCCTACTCAACCAATATCATAGATACACCTTTTTTTTTTTTTTTTGAGACGGAGTTTCGCTCTTGTTACCCAGGCTGGAGTGCAATGGCTCGATCTCGGCTCACCGCAACCTCTGCCTCCTGGGTTCAGGCAATTCTCCTGCCTCAGCCTCCTGAGTAGCTGGGATTACAGGCACGCGCCACCATGCCCAGCTAATTTTTTGTATTTTTAGTAGAGACGGGGTTTCACCATGTTGACCAGGATGGTCTCGATCTCTTGACCTCGTGATCCACCCACCTCGGCCTCCCAAAGTGCTGGGATTATAGGCCATAGATACATTTTAAGAAACAATCTTTCCCTACAAAAGTAAATTCAAAATATTGGAAGAAGTCACACCGGATGTGCGGATATCAACGTAAGGAAACAGGAAACATAAGCAAGGAAATACCACAGCTCCAAAGGAACGCAGTGATTCCCCAGCAACAGACCCTAATCCAAAAGAAATTCACTAAATCCCAGAAAAAGAATTTAAAATATTGATTTTAAAGAAACTCAGTGAAATATAACACAATTCTGAAAGAACAATACAAAGAAATCAGAAAAATAATTCATGATGTGAATGAGAGATTTACAAAAAAAAATAGATACCATAAAAACAAGCCAAATAGAAATTCTAGAACTGTGGAATTAATTGAACAAACTACAAAATACATTTGGAAGCTTCAACAATGGACTAGATAAGACAGAAGAAAGAATCTCAGAACATGAAGACAGGTATCTTGAAATAACCTAGGCAGATAAAAACAGAGAAAAAGAATGAACAAAGAATTAGTGATACATGGGATACCGTAAAGTGATCAAAAACATGAATTATCAGTAATCTAGAAGGCAAAGAGAGAAAAGAAAGAGTCTTCCAAGTCTAGTAAGAGATTAAGACATCCAGAAACTGGAGGCCCAGTGATTCCCAAACAGATACAATGAAAAAAGTGTTTTTTTCCATAGTACATTATATTCATATTGTGTAAAGTCAAAGATAAAGAGAGAATTCTAAAAACAGCAAGAGAAAAGCAACTAGTCACCTCTAAAGGAATCTCCTTCAGATGAACAGTGGACTTCTCAGGAAAAATCTTGCAGGCCAGGAGAGAATGAGATGATATATTTAAAATGCTGAAAGAAAAAGCTGTCACCACCAAGGATACTATATTACTATATCCAGCAAAATTAGCCTTATAAAGACTAATTTATAAAATGAAGAAAAAAATAAAGTCTTTCCCATACAAGCAAATGCTAAGGGAATTCATCACCACTAGACTGGTCCTATAAGAAATGCTCGAGAGAGTTACCATCATGAAAACTGTTACCATCATGAAAACTGTTACTATCATGAAAACACACAAAAACATAAAGCACACTGGTAAAGCAAACACGCTAATGAAGAAGAGAAAAGATTCATATTGTGCCACAACAGAAAACCACCAAGCCACGAGGACAAACAGTAAAGGAAATGGAAAGGAACAAAGAATATACACAACAACCAGAAAACAATTAACAATACAACAAAATGACAAAACCTCACATATCAATAACAACTTTGATGTAAAGAGATTAAATTTATCACTTAAAATATGTAGACTGGCTGAAGGGACAAAAAATCATAATCATGATCCTACTATATACTGCCTACAAGAAACACACTTTACCGGTAAAGACACATGTTGATGGAAAGGGATGGAAAAAAAGTCCATACAAACAGAAACCCAAATCAAGCAGGAATAGCTATACTTATATCAGATAAGACAGACTTTCAGTCAAAAAGAGGGGCAAAAAGGAAGATTATTATATAATGATAAAGGGATCAGTCCAGCAAGAGGATATAATGAGTTTAAATACATATGCACTCATCCAAATTAATAAAGCAGACATTATCAGATCTAAAGAGAGAGACAGATTCCATACAATAATAGTGGGGGACTTCAATACCTCACTTTTGGCACTAAACAGATCATCTAGACAGAAAATCAGCATAGAAACATTAGACTTAAACTTGGACTTTAGATCAAATGGATCTAACAGACCTTTAAAGAACATTTTATCCAACAACTGCAGAATACAGTCTTCTCATCAGCACACGCAACATTCTCCAGGATCTGTTAGTCCACAAAACAAACCTCAATGATTTTTTAAAATTCAAAATCATATCAAGTATCTTCTTAGACTGCAATGGAATAAAACTAGAAATCAATACCAAGAGGAACTTCGGAAGCTATACACATATATGGAATCCAAATAACGTGCTCCTGAACCACGCCTGGGTCAGTGAAATCAAGACAGAAATAAAAAAAATTCTTGAAAAAGATGAAAATGAAAACAACATAAGAAAACATGTGGGATACAGCTAAAGCAGTGCCAAGACGGAATTTTATAACAATAAACACCTACATCAAAAAAATAGATTTCAAAGCTACAATTTCACAATGCACACAAAGGAACTAAAAAAGCAAGAACAAACCAAACCCGAAGTTAGCAGAAGAAACAAACAACAAGGCAGAACTTAACAAAATATCGCCTAAAGTAAAAATACAAAGGAGTGAAAAAATGAAAAGCCGGTTCTTTAAAAAGATAAACATAATTGCTAAACTTCTAGCTAGACTAACCAAGAAAAGAGAGAAGACTCAAGTAAACAAAATCACAAATGAAAAAGGCAACATTACAACTGACACCACAGAAAGATGAAAACCAACAGAGACTATTAGACTGTCATGTTTATCACAGCACGATTCACAATAGTAAAGATATGGGATTAACATAAGTGTCCATCAACAGAAGAATGGAAAAAAGAAAATGTGGGGAGCGTGTGTGTGTGAGTATGCAATGAAATACTATATATGCATATATAAACACACACACACATATATATGCAATGGAATACTATTCAGCCATAAAAAAGAATGAAATCATGTTATTTCCAGCAACATGGATGGAACTGGAGGTCATTATCTTAAGTAAGGTAAGCCAGGCAAAGAGAGACAAATACTACATATTCTCACTCATATATGGAAACTAAAACACTCCATGTCATAGATTGGACATAGAAAATAGATTGATAGATATCAGAGACTGAGAAATGTGGGTGGGGGCAGGGGACAGATAAAGAGAAGTTGATTAATGGGTGCAAAAATACAATTAGATGTAAGAAGTAAGTTCTAACGTTTGATAGCAGACTAGGGTGACTATACTTAGCAAAACTTTTGTATATTTCAAAATAACTAGAAGACAGGACTTGAAATAACACCAACACATAGAAATGATAAATTCTCAAGGTGATGGATACCCAAGTACCCTGACATGATCATTACACATTCTATGCATGTAACAAACACTCATATATACCCCATAATTATGTCAAATGTTGTTTTAATAAAGGAAGAAAGAGTTTTAAAATTGCCAATTATTTGTCTGAATTAGAAACTGAGCACAAAGAATTCCTTTACTTTAGCTAGATACTTAGGTTTTTAAAAAATAACACATGTAATCCAATGATCTGAGGATTCTTAGCCCTGAGTTCTTTTTCAGTTTGACTGAGGCCCATCAAAATGTTCAAAAATCTGTTTCACAGAAATGCTAACCCATTTCTATTTCTCTCTCTAGGTGTTGAAAACTGGGTTCAGAATTTTTACAAAACCGTACAGTTTTAGAGATTCTGCTTTCACTATATTCAGCAGTGTTCACGAAACACCTAAAAAGGCAATTTCTGGCAAAGTTAAAAGCCAGGGTGTTCTATCATCTCTTTAAATCAACATAGGTAAAACCCAGTTCTAGCACCTTGCTAAGCAAATAACTCCTCCTGTTTTATGTATTTCTAAAAATAGTACCAAAATTTTTCCAGGAATAAAACTCCATGTTTTTTTCCTATGCCCTCAGCAACTAATCAGTCGCTAAAATCATAAACATTTTTCATGAACTTACTACAAATTTTAACTTATAAGTGCTTCTGGCATATTATTTTTAAATCATAGTCATCTTGCAAAGTAGTTCTTAAAATTCAATTGATACAAAATCTTAGGCTCAGAGAGATTAAATAAACTACATATATAGATCTACTAAGTACTAAAGTCCAGATGAAAATGCAGTATGTTTGATTCCAAAGCCATCTTCCTGAGTATTGCTTATTTTTCCTTCATACAAATCCTTGTACACTTCTGTTCTTTTCCATTCCCAATACGCCCACCAGCCAGCTCAGGTGACTATCATCTGTCTCCCTCACCAGCATCTTGGGCTCCAGTTCCTCCATATTCAACCATCTGCCCACTCCCATATTACTGATCAAGAGTATGAAAGGGAGAGAAAGTTCTTTGAAAAATTCCCTAACTGTCTTGAAGGACAAAATCTCTCCTTTTTAAACTTTATAGCACATGTTCTCTGTAAACTAATACTGTTCTTGCCACGTTTACTCTTGTATGATTATTTTGTCATCTCTTATTAGAGTCAAAGCTTTTAGCAGGCAGGAATTTAATCCCAATAAATATTGCTGAATATATATTCTAATTTTAGTCTATCTTAATTCTATTGTGATTTTTCTGCTTCCTAAAAAAATTGATAATGGCTATTTCCTTATTTCTGTCTTTTTTTTTTCTTGCGTAAATTGTTATTTTCCCCTTTCTGAAAGTCAAAATGGCATTAAAGAAAATATAATGGCAGGAGGACCTTATCATGAGAAAACTTTTTTATAAATGTGTTTGCTTGGCATGAGAAGACAATTCTGCTTTTCCTAGTGAGACCCGTGCATCATGTTGAATAGCATTCAAACGACTATCTTTGCTAAATCTCCCATCTAACTGTGTCTTTGTTAAAGTCAGGTCACCAGGGAGTTCAAGGTGAGATTTTACCGACATGGTGTAAAGCAGCACGCCATTCCCTCTTGTATTTTCAAAGATCACTTTATATTGCCTATACATCTCAAAATAGCACTGCCCTTCTTTGACATCACATTGCACTATGAACTCCTATTCAATTTGTTATCCTCCATCCTCCCCAAGTCTCACTCAGCACGACAGCTTCCTGAGTAATACTCCCATAATTTGAATCTGTGCTGAGCATTATTTTCTCTCAGGTGCATATATTATCTTGCATGGCTTTGTATTAAACCTCATTTCACTTTTGTTCAGTCAATGTCCTGAATTATCTATATCCTGCTGGGTGGTAATATGTCATCTTCTTTATCTCCCCTCCTTGCAAGGTTTGTGCTATTTGCAAATTTAGTCAGTATTGCATTAACCATTTCAAGGTGAGAAGGATTGCATGGAAGTGGTGGGCTCAGGCCATATCCTGATGGAGCACACAGGACCCACATCCCAGCCCTGTACTATCCTGACAATAACCCCTCATTTTAAGCCATCCAAGTTTACCCACCAACTCTCCTTATTCTCCAGACAATGCTTTTCTAATCTCTCAGTGAGTTGTCTGTTGCATTAGTCCATTTTCATGCTGCTAATAAAGACGTACCCGAGACTGGGATGAAAACTAGGTTTAACTGGACTTACAGTTCCATGTGGCTGGAGAGGCCTCAGAATCATGGAGGGATGCAAAAGGCACTTCTTATATGGTGGCAGCAAGAGAAAAGGAGAAAGATGCAAAAGCAGAAATCTCTGATAAAACCATCAGATCTCGTGATATTTATTCACTACCACGATGACAGTGTGGAGAAAACCACTCCCATGATTCAAATTATCTCCCACTGGGTCCCTCCCACAACACTTGGGAATTATGGGAGTAAAACTCAAGATGAGATTTGGGTGGAGACACAGCCAAACCATATCATTCCACCCCTGCTTTCCCAACAGTCCCCCAAAGTCTTAACTCATTTCAACATTAACCCAAAAGTCCACAGTCCAAAATCTCATCTGAGATAAGGCAAGTCCTTTCCACCTCTGAGCCTGTAAAATCAAAAGCAAGCTAGTTACTTCCTAGATACAATGGGGGTACAGGTATTGGGTAAATACAGCTGTTCCAAATGGGAGAAACTTGCCAAAACTAAGAGGTTACAGGGCCCGTGCAAGTCCAAAATCTATCAGGAAGGTCAAATGCTAAAGCTCCAAAATGATCTCCTTTGACTCTATGTCTCACATCCAGGTCATGCTGATGCAAGAGGTAGGTTCCCATAGCCTTGGACAGCTCCAAACCCTGTGGCTTTGCAGGGTGTATACCCTCTCCTAGCTGCTTTCACAGCCTGGCATTGATTGTCTGTGGCTTTTCCAGGCACAATGTGCAAGCTGTCAGTGGATCTACCATTCTGGGGTTTGGAGCATGGTGGCCCCCTTCTCACAGCTCCACTAGGCAGTTTCCTAGTAAAGACTGTGGGGGGGGGCTCTGACCCACATTTCCCTTTCACACTGCCCTAGCAGACATTCTCCATGAGGGCCCCCACCCCTGCAGCAAACTTTTGCCTGGGCATCCAGGTATTTCATACATCTTCTGAAATCTAGGCAGAGGTTCCCAAGCCTTAATTCTTGACTTCTGAGCATCCACAGGCTCAACACCACATGGAAGCTGCCAAGGTTTGGGGCTTGCATCCTCTAAAACCATGGACCAAGCTGTACCTTGGCCCCTTTTAGCAATGGCTGGATTAGATGGGATGCAGGACACTAAGTCCCCAGGCTGCACCTAGCATGAGGACCTGGGCCCGGCCCATAAAACCATTTTTTCTTCCTAGGCTTCTGGGTTTGTGATGGGAGGCTCCATGAAGAACTATCACATGCCCTGGAGACATTTTCCTCATTGTCTCGGTGATTAACATTCAGCTCCTTGTTGCTTATGCAAATTTCTGCAGCCAGCTTGGATTTCTCTACAAAAACTAGGTTTTTATTTCCTATTGCATTTTCAGGTTGCAAATTTTCTGAACTTTTATGCTCTGTTTCCCTTTTAAAATGGAATGCCTTTAACAGCACCCAAGTCACCTCTTGAATGCTTTGCTGCCTAGAAATTTCTTCTGCCAGACACCCTAAATCATCTCTCTCATGTTCAAAGTTCCACAAATCTCTAGGGCAAGGGCAAATTGTCACCAGTCTCTTATCTAAAACATAACAAGAGTCACCTTTGCTCCAGTTCACAACAGGTTCCTCATCTCCATCAGAGACCACCTCTGCCTGGATCTTATTGTTCATATCACTATCAGCATTTTTATCAAAGCCATTCAACGCGTCTCTAGGAGGTTCCAAACTTTCCCATTTTTCCTGTCTTCTTCTGAGCCCTTCAAACTGTTCCAACCTCTGCCTGATACCCAGTTCCAAAGTCGCATCCACATATTCAGGTGTCTTTTCAGCAACGCCCCACTCTACTGGTGCCAATTTGCTGTGTTAGTTCATTTTCATACTGCTGATAAAGACATACCCGAGACTGGGAAGAAAAAGAGGTTTAATTGGTTCCACATGGCTGGGGAGATCTCAGAATAATGACGGGAGGCAAAAGGCACTTCTTACATGGCAACAGCAAGAGAAAATGAGGAAGAAGCAAAAGCAGAAACCCCGAATAAACCCATCAGATCTCGTGAGACTTTGACTATCATGAGAACCATATGCAGGAAACTGCCGCCATGATTCAAATTATCTCCCACCAGGTCCCTCACACAACACGTGGGAATTATGGGAGTATAATTCAAGATGGAATTTGAGTAGTGACACAGAGACAAACCATATCATGTGTGATTGGAGTCCAGTGTCCCAGGAAAAACAGAAACACAGCAGGATTACCGTATGAACCAAGTGGAAAGGGGCAAAGTGGAATACAGTGTCCAAATATTTTTTAGCCTCTCAAATGCAAGTATTATAGGAACATCATTTAGTTGTGATCTGAAGATTCCTTTATCTACCACTTCAGGGTTTGGGTGTTTTAACTCTATTCTTTGGCTTCTTTGACCCAAAATCCATACTGACTTCTCCTAGATCCCATCATGGGATTTACTTGCAGCTGAATGCTCATTTATGGCTTGCTCTTGAAATGTGTTCATATGTCTGGTTTCACCAGTTTATCACAGGTTTATTTCAAATTGTTTATTAAGTTTTCAAACCCAATTCAAATACTCTTCCCCTTTGTGTTTGGACTCCAAAGAGGGTAGCAGCAAATGTGCAATTCTGAATTCCTTGTGTGGAAAGCAGATATCTCATCCTGGATGGAGGGCTGGATGGGTAAAAGATAATGGACTGAGACTGGGCATTGCTGTGGCCCATTCCATTTCATCATTTTCATTCTTACTTCTCCGCCATGGAGTGCTTGGTGTAGTTTGCCATTAAGGTAGATTGTGTGGTGTTTTTAATCTTTGTGGACTGATTTACGATTTGGGGCAACAGAAATGAAACTGCTCTTATTTCTATCATTATTCCCCTTTTAACATCTACATCTCTCACATCTCCACAAACACTCTTCGTCCTTAGGTTTTTAAAATAATTGTTTTAGACAGAAATGTATCTCCAAGTGAATACTATTATCAGTGTTATGTCCAGATTTGTCAAGAAACTTCTCAACATGTGCTATAAATTTTCAGATCATTCTACCCTGAACTTGGAGCAACCTGGAATCATTGTCAGTTCTCTCTCAAGATGTTTTCTACTCTACTTTAGAGCTCAGAATCACAGTGCTACAAGCATCAGTGAATGTCTCGCTGTTTTACTCTCTAATGCAGTGGTTCTCAACCAGGATTGATTTTACCCCCAAGGGGACATTTGACAATGTCTAGAGACATTTTGGTAGCCAAAAGTTGGGAGGATGCTTCCTGTGGTTAGTAGGTAGAGGCCAAGGATTCTCTGAATATCCTACAATACCCAGGGCAGCCCTCCAGCCCCACGTATCTATAAGGCCAGGGATAAGAAACTTTGATCTAGTGTCTTTTCAACATTACACTAGTCAAAAAACAAAAACAGAAACAAAATGCCCCATTAAAACGATTGAAGTGAATCTGTATTTTGGCTCCATAGGTATCTATACCTCACAATAAATTTAAACCTTTCCCCCAGTACTTCCCTATCCATCCCTATTCCAGTTTGTCTGTTAATCCTCATTCTGACCTCAGTGGAAGAAAGCAAAGGGCATTGGTCCACATACTCACAAACTTTCCTAGCACTAACGCCTTAAGAGCTCCTCAATTTCCAGACCTCTGACAAAAATAGTCTATTTCCCCTTTCTCCCTTCTGGCTCCCATTAAAGGCTTGGGTTTTTGTTGTTGTTGTTGTTGTTTGTTTGTTTTTTTGAGATGGAGTTTCTCTCTTGTTGCCCAGGTTGGAGTCTAATGGCACGATCTCAGCTCACTGCAACCTCCACCTCCCAGGTTCAAGTGATTTTACTGCCTCAGCCTCCTGAGTAGCTGGGATTACAGGCACCCACCGCCACGCCCAGCTAATTTTTATATTTTTATTATAGACAGGGTTTCACCATGTTGGCCAGCTGTTCTCAAACTCCTGACCTCATGTGATCCACCCACCTTGGCCTCCCAAAGTGCTAGCATTACAGTCATCAGCCACTGCGCCTGGCCTATGTTTGGGGTTTTTACGTCTTACTTGGAAAAAAGTTCTCAAACCTGTGGCTGTCCCAACACTGTTCAACTGATGAATATCTAGTAAGGGGTGGAGGTGAGTGGATAGAGAGAAAAGAAGGGGATGGGGAGGAGAGGGAAGTGGGGCGTGGAGAGAAAGGAAAGAGAAGGACTGCTGTATCCCCTGCAGAATATTTCATTTCATTCTTAGCTGGCAATTCATGTATAGACCTTCTTTTTTCCAGCCAAGCACAGCATATACCAAGTCACCCTCTTGGTTGTCTCACACCTTCGTGATGGGTCTGTTCTACAGTTAATTTTCTACCCCATGCAGATAAAGACGCTTACCAGGTACCTGATTAGTGATGCTGGTGTTACTTTCCTTAATGCCGCTAATTAGTCACAGCCGCAGACCACTCCAAGGAGTCAAACATCCTGCACTGTGCCTTGATGTCCCCACAGTGTGCCCAGGTGGGGTGGCCTGCAATTCAGAGCCAGTAGGGGCGCTGTTTCCTGCCCCACCCTGACTTGTTCCACCCACAGTCTTCCCTTCTCTTTCTCCTATAGAAACGTTACTTTTGCTTCCTGCCGACTACTAACAGCCTCTGACATGTCCCACTGTGATGTACCTGCATTTCTCTGTGGCCTCTCTAAATATGATTTTCAAATTTAACCAAATGCTATAAAGAAAAATAATTTTGATGGGTGTTTTATCCACGTGTGGACAGAGTCGTACTGAAAGTTATTGTACATTCTTTAAGCTAGAATCAGAGAACAAATTTGCAGTGGTTCAGCAGATGGTAGATAATTTTTCTCATATTCTAGGTAGGGGGATTTGATTTCTTTGCCAAGCAAACTTTCTTGTTTCTTTGTGGTTCAGATTTTAGAAAGTTACACTACTAACAAAAATGATCTCTTCCTCCCTTCTGTATAATCTATCTGCTCTGATAGATTATATACTACTCTGCAAATACAGAGAGTGGTACATAATTTATAAACATTCATATTTTACATATGCCGGACTTTTCTATTAACTAGATGACAGATCATGGTTCACTTCAGTGAGCATATACGAGTGTCTGCTTCGTACCAGGCACCATGCAAACAAAGGTGAGCAAGATGAATTGGAATCAAATCCACAAATTAAGGGTTTCCTACAAATTAGGCACTGTGTTGAGTCTTTTACAAACATGCTATCATTAATCCTTATATTGTTTTCCTTTTTTAAAAAAAAAAAAAAAAAAAGAGACAGCCCCTAACATTCTCATGAAGGTTTACTAGAAGGTCTATAAGGATGATCTCTGCATTGAATCTTAAAGACTTGTATGGGTTTGAATCTCTGTCTGAAAATTCTGGTGCGGAATGCATTGATTTTAATCACTTTCTATCTTGTGTGCCCATTCTGGCAGGTGGTAGAATCTTCACCTCAGTCAGTTTGGGGTTGTATCCACATTCTAGGGGTGTTTACAGTGCCCAGGTGTTGTGTGTATGGTAGCATTTGGGGGCTTGGCATCTATAACCGTATCCATCATCCCACCTGCTTCTCGGGTGGTCCATGCCAATCACACCCAGGTCATCCCTCCCATCCCGCAAAAGGCCAATTCATATCCAGCAACTCCATTCAGATTCCCTTTCTGCTGCTGCCACTGCACATTCAAAAACAAAGGTGCTAAAATCTTATGGCACTTGCCTTCACGAGATCCTTCTGAGAAGTCACAGCTCCCAGAACTGGGGTGTCCTGGCTGGAGCTCTAGGCCCATCTGCTTGGATGGGCCACGAAACCATTCCCTCTCTGAGGCTGCTTCTCCCAGTGTGGAGACATGGCCTTCTGTGCTCTCCAATCACACACACCTCTCTAAGAGACCTGCCCCTCCCTGTCCCCAACCCAACCCACCGCCCCTGCTTACTCATTCCTCATGGCTCCTCCACCAACTCCTCCTTCCTTAGAGCAGTAGAGAATTCATCTTTGGTGCTTTCATCTGTGGTGGGGGAAAAGCTGCTTTTATGCCTCATTATTTTCTCAAATCCATGGTCTCTCTTTCCCTGAGGGCCTAAGGCTTTTAAAAACTCAAAAGTCAAGGACAGATGCTTTGTCTTCTGCTCGCTGCTTTTCCTGAGAAAATAAGCAGAATAACTACCCCAGCCGACTGAATGATGAACACGAGAGATCCAAGATGGCCAATTACTAACAGTTTGGGATTGTAGCTCCCAGTGAAAGCGCAGAGAATGAGAGGACACCACACTTTCAGATGAATTTTTGTTGCTCACGGACCAGGAGATTTCTAGCGGAGGAGCCCCATGGGTCGCCAGCGCGACTCTTGTGGCTGGCACGGTGGTTTTGCTGGCACCCTGGTGTGGCGGTTCCCGGTGCAGAGTAAACGGGACTGGGTCCCCTTTTGGTTGACGTTTGGAGCTCTGGGAGGGCAGAGTCACCTATTCAGCTGATTGAAAAAGGGACTCAAGAAGGAAGCCAGACCAGAGATTCCCAGGCAGAAAAGCATCATGAATCTTAACGCCGCTGTTTAAGCTGGTGCAGTGGGTTGCTCAGATTCCAGCACTGGGAATCAACAAGTTGGATGTCCACGCAGAGACCTAATTTGAAAGTTGGTAATTACAAAGACAACAGGTGGATAAATTTACAATGATGGGAAGAAACCAGCGTAAAAAGGCTGAGAATACCCAAAATCAGAATGCCTCTCCCTCTACAGGGGATCACAGTTCCTCATCAACAAGAGAACAAGGCCTGATGGAGAACAAGTGCATTCCATTAACAAGAATTAGGCTTCAGAAGGTGGATAATAAGAAACTTCTGTGAGTTAAAAGAACATGTTCTAGCCCAATGTAAAGAAACTAAGAACCTTGAAAAAAGGTTTGACGAAATCCTAATGAGAATAGACAATTTAGAGAGGAACATAAGTGAATTAATGGAACTGAAGAATACAACATGAGAATGCCACAAAGTATGCACAGGTTTTAACCGTCAAATTGATCAAGCAGAAGAAAGGATATCAGAGGTTGAAGACCAACTTAATGAAATGAAATGAGAAGACAAGATTAGAGAAGAAAGAGTAAAAAGGAATGAGCAAAGTCTCCAAGAAATATGGGACTATGTGAAAAGACCTAATTTACATTTGATAGGTGTACCTGAATGTCATGAAGAGAATGAATCCAAGCTGGAAAATATTCTTCAGTATATTATTCAGGAAAACCTTCCTAACCTAGTAAGGCAGGACAATACTCAACTCCAGGTAATACAGAGAACACCACAAAGATATTCCTCAAGTAGAGCAACCCCAAGACACATAATCATTAGATTCACCAGAGTTGAAATAAAGGAGAAAATTCTAAGGGCAGCTAGAGAGAAAGGTCAGGTTACCCATAAAGAGAAGCCTATCAGACTCACAGTAGGTCTCTCAGCAGAAACTTTATGAACTAGAAGAGAGTGGGGGTCAATATTCAATATCCTCAAAGAGAAGAATTTTCAACCCAGAAGCTCATATCCAGCCAAACTAAGCTTCATAAATGAAGGAAAAATAAAATTTTTCACGAACAAGCAAGCCCTCAGAGATTTCATCGCCACCAGGCCTGCTTTACAAGAGCTTCTGAAAGAAGCACTATACACAGAAAGGAACAACCAGTATCAGTCATCCCAAAAACTTACCAAAAGGTAAAGAGTATCTCTATAATGAAGAAGCTACATCAACTAATGGGCAAAATAGCCAGCTAGCATTAAACTCACAAATATTAAACTCACAAATATCAATATTAATCCTAAATTTAAATGGATTAAATGCCCCAATCAAAGACACAGACAGGCAAATTGAATAAAAAGTCAAAACCCATCAGTACACTGTATCCAGATCCATCTCATAAGCAAGGACATACTAAGACTTAAAACAAAGAGTTGGTGGAAGATGTACCAATCAAATGGAGAGCAAAAAAAAAAAAAAAAAAAAAAAAACAGGAGTTGTAACTTTCATCTCTGACAAAATAGACTTTAATAGTAACAAAGACCAAAAGAAACAAAGAAGGACATTACATAATGGTAAAAGGATCAATGCAACAACAGGAGTCAATGATCACAAATATATATGCACCCAATACAGGAGCACCCAGATACATAAGACAAGTTCTTAATGACTTATAAAGAGACCTGGACTCCTGCACAATAATAACGGGAGACTTTGACACCTCATTGTTAATATTCGACAGATCAACAAGATCGAAAATTAACAGAGACATCTATGATTTGAACTCAGACCTGGAACAAGTAAACTCAGTGAATATTTATAGAATTCTTCACCCCAGGTCCATAGAACATACATTTTTCTCAGTATCACATTACACCTGTTTTGAAAGTGACTACATAATTGGAAATAAATCACTCTTCAGCATTTGCATAGCATTTCACAGACTTAAATGAAATATTGGTTGGCTGTTTGTTTGTTATTTTCTTCCCTTATTCCTTCCTGTCTCCGCTGTTAAGCACAATTATTGGCATAAAAGAGGGTTTTAATATCTATTTTTAGACTGCATTTCAGCCTGGGCAATAGAGCAAGACTCCTGTTCTCTCTCCCCCTTTCTCTTTCTCTTTCTTTTTTTCTTCTCTTTTTCTCTTCCGCCCTCACTCCCTCTTTCCCCCCGTCTCTCCCTCCTTCCTTCCTTGATAAGAAAAAGAAAAAAAGAAATGATGGAACACTACATCCTAAAATGGTGGCGAGGAGAGAGGCTCTATTGGCTACTCTTAAAAGAATGAGAATTGCTCAGGTAAAAAACGCTAAGGAAGAGATCCCAGGCCATGTAACGTAAGGTGCAAAAAGCCATCAGAAAGCACGTGGCAAAAGTGGTTTGGAATAGACGTGGGTCAGCCTATAAGGGGAGGGATGAGATGCAGGGTGGGGAGAGACAGGCAGGGAGCCGTATAGAAAAGGGTTTCTAATTCCAGGTGGGGATATCTTCATTGACTTGAAGTCGGGAGGTTGTTATGTGCGGAATGTTTGTGTCCCCCACTAAAATTCATATTTCGAAGCCCTAACCCGTAATGTCATGGTATTAGGAGGTGGGGCCTTTGGGAAGTGATGAGGTTTAGATGAAGTAGGGACAGTGGGGCTCTCATGATGGGATGAGTGCCCTCCGAAGAGGAAGAAGACACGCCAGAGCTTTGTCTCTCTGCCATGTGAGGATACAATGAAAAAGCAGCTGTCTGCAAGTCAGGAAGCGGGCCCCATCAGAGCCTGACCATGCTGACACCCTGATCTCAGATTTGCAGCCTCCAGAACTGTGAGAATGAATGCCTGTTGCATAAGCCACCCAGTCTATGGCTTTTTTTTTTTTTTTTTTTTTTTTTTTGGAAGCTGCTCGAGTTTGCTAGAGGGTTTAAAAGAAGCCGTGGATGAAGGTTGTACTGGCCATGAAAACAGAAACTATGAATGGCTGCAACCTCTTCTGGTTTTCCCACAGCCTCAACGCTGAAGTGTGAAGGTATTCGGTCAATAACTTAAAGAAGAGAGAATAGAGTTTCACAGGTTAAAAACGCTGCCAGTAAAACAATCCTCTTACTTACTTTAACTTGATTCCTCAAAAGTAATGCAGGCCTACGGGTCTGAGTAACACTCCAGAAGGGAACCTATGCTGCTGACTCCCTCTAACTCCATGCTGGGTCTGTCTTCTCCACAAATGTCTGTGGTGTCTTTTAGACCTTTTATTTTTAATGGCTGTTATTATCCCCAATTTGACTTTCCAAATTAAAGACATTGAAATGTAGCAAATATCTAATCAGGGATGTGATTTGTTTCAAAAGAAATTTACATGCCTAAGCACTTAAACTAGTCAATGGGAGATTTTTTTCCCTTAGTATCGAGCCTTAATTTTTAATTAAAAAAACAAAAGCCTGATTAGCTGCCCACCACATGTACTTAACTAAATCAGAAAAGGTATAGATAGAATTATAAAAGAATTACTGAGGAGGGATCCTATGACTATGTGTGGGTTATGGTTGATATAAAGCCTTGACTTCCTTTTTTCTCCTTCTCTTTGGCATCTGGTTTTACTATCCAATTCGTAACACTCCTGTGTGAAAAATTTAGTTTGTGAAAATGGGCTGAATCAAACTGTTCTTCCTATAAAGAAGGATAATTTTTAAATTTCAGGGAAATGGGCCCTTTATAGAGGAACTGTTACAGCAGTGAAGAGGAATCACTGATCTCAGCCAGCAAATTTTGCAAAGTACCGGCAGAGGAGGCTGTGAATCAACACTGCCTTTCTTTGCAATTTCCTTTTTTTTTAAAATCATTTCAGAAAATGGTAACTCATCTCCCTACTAGATTTCAGCATCAAGCTATCTAGTTTTAAAGCAGTTACTTAGAATTACATCTACTGGATAGGAATGCTCTTAACTCTACAGCTGAAATGAGACCAAAAAAATGCAAGCAATACACTTTTTCTAAATATACAATGTACATTGACTTAAATTTATACTATAGAGTTAATGACTGATGCCAGATCTTTTGATGAGTGCAGATTTTGATAGTAGAGGAGAAAGGAAAGCAAAGATATTGGTTACTGAAAGTAGAGAAAGCTTGACAAAGTTTGTTGTTTCTTTGTGTTAATCTGAGAAATAACTAACTGAAGCATGAAAGGCTGACCTTTTTCACCAATCTGCCTGAAACAACCTTAATTATTAGAAACACAAAGGTGTCCACAAACTGAATTTTCCCTCAATATGGTAAGTAGTTTATGTTGAAGCGTAAGCCATTGGCTGTGTCACTGTTATCTAGAACAGTTCCTGGTACTGGAGTCATGACCCACTAGTGCCAAACAATCAGTTATAAGATGTTGTAAGTAACTTGTAACCTTTAATAATACTACTAAGATATAGGAACGAACACATTTTTCATAAACATGGAACAGAATCAAGATTGTCCCAGTAATAACATGAATTTCACTCATGTTCTCTTGTGTGATAAAGGAAAAGGTGGATTTAGAACTAAGTTGTCAAGAATTGCAGGTGAACTGCCCCAATCTAATTCTTGCCACACCGTATAATCTGGCTGTAACCACGAAAGTGTCGTGCAGATATAAAGGCCGTAAGTGATGTGAGTCGTGGCCCAAAAAACTGGAGAGCCATTCGTCTAGTGTGAGCAAAATACAAAGCAATCTATACTCTGAGTTCATTTTGTTTTTCTCGAGGCAGCCTGGCCCAAATCAAGGTCAAACAGAGACCCTCAGGGGCCCATGTCCACCACTTGACCTTGTTAATAAATATGGAGGCAAAGCAAAAGGTTACATTATACTTGAAACCTGAAAGACTGCTTGGATTTTCCTCTGGCTTTGACGAATTGCATAGATATTTTCCTTAATCAAGTCCCAGGGCCTGAGAAAAGGAACTTAAAGCAAACAGAGTCTGAAGACAGGCTAACAGATTAATGGAAAGGTTGAAGAGTTGAGAGAGAATAGCATGAGATAAAGTGAATAAGTAACTAAAATGTAACCGCTGGGTGCTCTCTAATAGCCTCCTGGGCTGTACGATGGCTTTCAGTTGATTGGTCATGAGGACACTGCAAATACAGGGGAATTTAATTACACCTAAAGTAAGAGCTAAAACGCTATGTTCTGAGAATTTTTAATGTTCTTGCAATATCTTTGGAACTGTGGCTCTAAAAACCACATGTGGTGTCCCCAAATAAATTGGATACACAATGTTAGTTTTCATGATGCGTCAGTGTGCTGGCTGAATCGAAAGGGAAATAGGGTGAGTTTGGCACAATTTATTCTTAACAAGGTTGATTCATGTTAATTATGATTCCTTTTCTAAGTATTTGTGTGTTCTAAAAAACAAATTAAATTCAGTTTGATGACAATGTCCTGCCTTGTCATTAAACTCATATGCTTCTCTTTTTGAAAAGCTGCACTGTTGCCTTCAGTTTGGGGGTACCCCTCCAGGACTTCTCATTTCCTCAAAAGTCACTAAGTAGCGTTTGAAGGCTGCACCTGTAAATTCTGAGAGTGACCTGGCATGAAGTTCATCCACACCAGGACACTTGAACATCCCTCGCTCTCTGGCCTTAATTTCCTCATGCTAATGTCTAATCTAGAATTTCTGCTAAAGATAATTTTCTTTGACAGGAAAATATAATGTGAGTTTAATGCTTCTTCCCTCTATGACTCTCACAGATGGACCCAATGCACTGGTTCCTCTCATTGCTTGCTTAACCTTCTGAGAGAGAAAATTGTCAGCAGAACAAGTCAAGAATTTATGTTGTAATGTTTTCTTTAAATGTGTATTTCTTCTTTTAGGCCATAAGCAATCTGAAGGTTGAAACTATTGCTTATAATTTTTCTTTCTGTCTGACTCATGGTACTTAGCAGTGGTTGGTACAGAAAACTCAATGAGCGTTGAGTGTATCCATTTGATAGAATTGAGTGTGAGTGGCAAATGTCAAGGGAGATTGTCCTTGTCATTCAGATTCTGATTCCAGTTCTCCCATCCATTGTCCAGGAGGATTTTAAAAAACAGAGAAGTCTTAGGCTACTGAGGATTTCTGACTCAGAGCACTGATGAGGAGAGGGTCTCTTTATCCCAAAGAAGTTGTCTAGTCTTGACATGGTTCAGTAAGTATATATCTTCTGGATTCTTATTCGTATGTGAATGAAGTAGGCTTGTGCAGAGGCGGCATTCTGTGTTAGAGGCTCAGAAATGTTTCTTTGGCCATTTTCATCCTTCCTATAGCAGCCAACGGTAGCACTTGTTTTTTCCAGTGATACCCAACACACGTTGTTAAGGTTAGACCATCTTCAATATAAGGCGAGTTGTTGCTGTTTAAGGGTGTTTCCAGTTCTAATCATCTATGCGTTCATAAAGAACTTTGAAAAGTTTTCTGCTCCTCAGGATATCCTAGGACTCCCTGCTAATTGGAAACGGCTAGGGCAAGGTGTCTGTTGCTTTGAGTCTGCAGATGGGTCTGTTAAACACACAGGCAAGGAGAATGTCATCTTCACTTGGGTGACCTGCAAGCACCACCAAGGCAACATGTCCAAAACCAATCGCATTTCTTCCCTGACAAACACACTCTGCTTCCTGCATTCCCATCTCAATGACTGGCATCTCCAGAAGCCAAGACACTCAAAGAGAGATCAGAGCGCTCTTCCTAATGTTTCCGTTTATCTCACTACCAACCCTGCCTGTGCTCGAGACCACTGAGTCGTCAGTGCTTGTACACTCCCTGTACTTAGTTGCCAAAATCTGTCTGCTTGAATTACCTGATAACTGTCACAGCCCCCTAGGTACAGTCTTATCTCCACTTACCCTTGATACTCCACACCTAGAACTTTAGCATTACTTCCTCCATGCTGGCATCCTTAACCCAGCAGTCTAATTTTGGTGCCCCTTATATAAGCTCCATATGAATAGATTTATCAGAGTACTTCTCTCACTATTTTGAACATTAACTACCTTATGTCTCCTGTTATTTCGTGAGCTCCTTTAGGGCAAAACCCATGAGAATATTTTCTGACTGAATGAATGAGGTGTTTCTTGTTTTCAGATTCTTCTTACTATAAATTCTTGCTTGTACTTGAAATCCATTCTGTTAGAAAAGCTTCCTTCAGTGACAGGTGTCTGTGGCCTCAGGGGATACTAGAAAGCCAGGCCGAAGTCAGCTCTGAGCATGCACAATGGGGCCGCCTATCCACCAAACACAGTCCTCAGTTCTCAGCGGCAGTGTGAAGGCCACAAAGAAGGAACTCTAGTGAAAAAATAAAATTGAGAGAGAGAGGGAGAGAGAGACCAGAGTTGGGGAAAAGTGTGGCCAATAAAGAGGGTCCTCACCCAACGATGTTCATAAGAGTTACCTTAAAGAGAAAAGAAAGACGTCCCATGGCTGCTTTGCCAAGGAGTACAGGAAGGAGCAGAGCAGCCAATATGAACCTATTGGAATGAAAAGAAAGGGGCCAGGAATCTGAGTGGGGCCAGGAATCCGAGTGGGGCCAGGAATCTGAGGGGGCCAGGAATCCGAGTGGGGCCAGGAATCAGAGTGGGGCCAGGAATCAGAGTGGGGCCAGGAATCTGAGTGGGGCCAGCCTGCATCTATGCTTAGGGAAGGTGATGAAGCCAGTCCCCAACTTTGGAGAAAGAACTTGCTGGATGAGAGGAAAAAGGTAAAGCTGGCCCACCCCCACCCCTACACACAACCCCACGCTCACCTGGCGTCTTGTGTCTGCAGGCTCTTGGGCTGGGTGAGGAACACAGCACTGCTTGTAGCTATAGGGACCTCATCTATTGAAGCAGGAAGCAGAGATAGCCCTTTGTTCAAGAAATCGTAGGAACAAGTAATGGTGGGGGCTGAGCAGCCCTAGTTCACACCCAGCACCCAGAGAGTTACTGGTTTTGACTACAAATCCTTTCTGAGAGTCATGCTGCCATTTCTGGCTGTCCTCAGATAAGTAACGACTCCCCACCAGGCGAATGATGAGTTATCTACTGACAAAGTTGATCCCCCATGAGACAAATCCCTTTGATCAGAAATTTTGTTTTGTTTCAGCTCATGGAGACAGATCACAGTGAGGCATCTGAGAGTCAATAAGAAAATGTTAATAGATTTACTCTTGCTGGGGAGGCCAGCACCAGTGTTTTCATCATCTTGTGGCTGCTTAATTAACATTTCTCGGCATTATTTCTGCTACTGTTAGCAAAATGTAAATATTTAAATGGCATGTATTTTTCATGAAGCGGGAGAACTGTGAGCGCAGAACTTGAGGCAAAGATCTGGCCTCATCTTAATCTCAGTTCTCAGAAAACACACTCTAGCTTTTGGCAAGTGTCTTGACTTCCTGACTTTTCTACCTCAGTTTCTTCCCCCGTAAAAGAAAATGAAAATATAATGAAAACGGTTCTAAAGAAGGTTATAAAGATTAATAACCAACTGTCCAGAAAAATTCTTTGAAGATGAAAATGGGCAAACATAGTATTCTACCTGTGAGCAAAAGGACTTAGCAGAGAGAGACCAGGAAGAGACGTGGCAATGTCTACTGACATTATTCTACATACTTTGCATTCACTCTGTTTTAGCTGGTCAGGGTGCTGCATATTAAGTATATGCAGACCACAGCGAGAAACAGAATATTCAAGAGAATAGACTAGAATGCTCTTAAAATAAAGTTGTTCGCGGAGAAGCTGTGTATTTCAAACTGCCACTAATGCCCAGATGGAGCCTATTAAACACATCCAGCTTGGCTTTTTTGCTTTAACTTTTAGCTGCAAACTGTTTACGAGTCAGGAGAACAGAAACTGCAGAAAATAAGAATCTTCAGTGTCAGAGAGCAAAGAGTCCTCAAGGGAAAACATTATTGTTCATGTTCCGTCTATGAGAATAGAGTTTTTAAATATTTTGACAAGATTGCACGGAGATTGGTCTTTCTTTAAGGGACTTCTGACCCTTACATTGAGCTCATATAATGCAGTAGTTCATATTACCACGGGTTATAGGAAGATGAAAGGGGGTAGCTTGTGAAGTCTGGAACTTCTTACACTGTCTTGAATAGTGAAAAACTATCTTCATGCTAAATCCATTTTTATCCCCTTCTTCAGGTTAAACAAAGCTGCTTCTTACGGTTTCCATTTTGAGTTTAGCTAAAAACAGCTAGGTTTTTAAAGGGAGATTTTATGAGGTGGAAAGAGACAAAACTATGGGTTATACTTCTAGTTTCATCCTTGAGCAGCAATGTCGAAACCTCTGTTTTCTTCCATACCCGTAAAACCAGAGACACTCTAGCGGTATACGGTGGAGTGGTGAGTGTGCAGACTCCGGGTCCGACCATTGGGATTAACTCCTGACTCAGTCACCTACAGCTAAAGAGTTATTTAACTCAGTATTTTAACCAATAAGCAAGAGTGGTAATCATAGTGAAACTGGACTCGCTGCAACCGGATTCTCCAAAACTTAGGTTCTTGGCCTCCCTAATCCGGAAGAATGGGGAAGGGGGCCTCGTGTCGCGGTGGATGTTACAGCTCAGATAGAACTCATGGACCCAAAGAGTGTGCAGTAGAGCAGTTTATCAGGCAGAACGAAAGGACAGTGGGAGCGGATCGGGAGGGGGTGCCGCTGCAGGCTTGGGCGGCTGGGATTATACCCCTGAGCTATTCCTTCCCCATTCTTGTTCTTGTCCAATGAGAGGGGTTGTTTCAGCCTTTCTCTGGATTAATTGATCTTTGAATCCTTTACCGGATTGGTTACTGTTTTCTTTTCCTTTCATCCGTTGTTAAACGATCCTTTATTGAAATATTTCCCTTCGTGCTTCTTAACTAGCTGGTCATTCCACAGCACCACTGTTGACGTCATCTATGGTGTCATGAGGGTGGCGGCCATCAGCATTACAGCCCACAGACTGGGCAGTCCCCAGGATCTCTTTAATGGGTCCAGAGAGTTATCTGGCTAAAGATCTGTGCCGCATCTGTTGAGCGATGTTGACAGTCTCATCGAAAGTGATATTCCCGCCGTGTCTGTTTTTCTGTTTCATTCTGTCTCTTGGTGGTTCCTTGAGGGCTTTGATGATCAGGGCAGAGGTAGAAGGCACCGCCTCAATCTGGACCTGTCTGTTCTGAACGGTCAGTTTCACTGTAATCCTCAGGCCCTTTCAGTCACCCGTTGCCTTGGCAATGTCATCACCAACCTTTTTTGGAGACAGACCCAGGGGGCTGTCTTCACCCTCGGTGCACCTCAGGTGTATGACTTTGATCTCGTTGGGGTCGAACTTCAGCGGCTGGTGTAGGATGAACCCCGATTCCGGACGACCGAAGAAAGTTGCTGCACCTTGGCCTCCTCCAAGCTCAAAGCCTAAAGTTTTCAAACCCTGGGTTACTGAGCCTCCGCCTCCAGGGGCCAGAGGCGGTAAAAGTCCCTGCCTTTAGACAAAGCCCCTAGCCAACTGGGGAAGTCCCTCTAACACAGTCCCTCAAAGGGGACTTTGCGAGAATAAAATGATAATATATGTAAACCACCTAGATCTGACAGAGGTCCATAGTTAGTGAATGATTAAAGTTCAGCCGTTGTCATCATCATCATCGTCCTCATTGGCTGGGCCACCTCTGAAAGTTTTGTATAAAACCTAAATGAATATAGGAATGTATTGCCAACTGCAAAGTGCTACAGGAGGCTAACTTATAATTATATTAAATTAAAACTTTAGACCTAAGAGTCTGAGGTAGCCTGGGCAATGTAAAGCCTTACGATCCACACCTGGCTTCAGAGAGTCTTCTTGGTTCAAAGATAAGAACTGGGTGCAGGAAAGCTCAGCTGCATCTTACAGCCCTAATGTTGTCTGCTAGGGAAACTCTCACCATTCTGTGCCTCGGTATCCTCTTCGGCAAAACTTCTCTCAAGTGCCGTGGCTTCTCCAGCATCCCCTGGTGGTCTGCACAGGCCAGGAGGCCGTGTGCGCCCTGGGGGAGGGGAGGAAAAAAGCGTTTCCTGAGCAGCAAAGTGCGTGGGAAGTTCAGCAAGTGGAAGAGGAGAGTGAAGCATGATGAAATGTGGAAGAGAAACCTGGAGATCTGGAAGACCAAGGCTGCTTTTTCTTGCCGCAGACCTGGGGGAGGTGAGATATACTCAGAAAAAGGGATCAACAGTTGAGACAGGATGGTGGGAGGCTAAAGCAGGAAGGCCAGAAAAAGAGGAAATGGTGGGCTGGCTATTTTATTGGAAGAGCAGGTACAAATTTCAGTCTCAGGTGAGAAAAAAATGTAACCGTATTTTTCTCTGGTTGAACTAATTGTGGAGCCTTTGTTTCTAAAGCGATGAAGATACTCGCAGGCAATTCCTAGCCCAGTCTTTGTGGCTCTCTCACACACCCTTCAGAATGCTGCTTAAATGTTCCTCTACCGATGAAGCCTCTTAATCATGTCATACAGAATAGCACTCCCTAACTCTATTCCAATCTCTTTCCAAGTTGTGTGTGTATGTGTGTGTCCCCATTGCATTTTCCACTATTTGAGATGATACAGTCGATAGATGATAGATTTAGATAGACAGATGTAGGTATAATTTGTTCATTGCCTGACGTCCCTTACTAAATGAAAGCTCCATGTGGGCTTTGATGAGCATTGAGGGCATCTGTGGTAATATGATGTAGATGACAGCACACCCACTATGTCAGTCAGCATGAGCTGCTTGTTCCAGAAAATCTTTGCAAGGAAAAGGAAAGGCTGTTAGCCAGTAAACAACTTCATTGTTTTCTTTAGGAAATCCCGAGAACAGTTTATCAGACAATGAGCTGTTCACCTCAACAAACAATTCACGCATCAACCACAGCTTACTTATCAAGATTCACTTCAAAATTCTCAGTTCCCCGTGTTCACTAATCCTGAAAAATTTTATAATTTCAAAATGGGCAATTTCAGGCTCCCGCTTTAAGAGGCCTGCCATAAACTACTTGAGCTCCAACTCAAAGTCATTTAACCCTTAAACTTTTGACTTCGCCTTTCTGAGCCACTCTTAAAACTCTATCAAGGTGGTGTTCTCCTTTATTGCAGTCATTTCTAATGAATTTATCTTTGTTTCTTTAACAGGTTGTCGCTGATATTTGGAGGAAGTTCAACATTGTTTAAACTTCTTACACTGTCTTTCATAGTGAAAACGATTAAGCGAAAGTTTTTTTTTTTAATGTTGTGCTTCCCATTCTTAGATCAATTCTAGGAAGACAATATGAGTTCTCTGAGTATTTGTTGAATGCTGAATGAATTGATGAATCAATGAAGCAATGGATATAAGGTCTCCACTCTCCCATTGCTGACATTCTTCAAAGGGGCTTTGTGCATTGACATGGCAAGTGGGGAGTACCTGGTCTGTGGTGTAGGTTCTTAGTCCAGGCTAGCATCAGTTAATAACATCAGTCATCCCTTTGGGTCCCTGGCCACTGGATCGTGAGGGATACTAAGGGATAGTGAGGGGCCATCCTTTGTTCATTTCTGTGCTGGCTCTCCCATGCCCTGATGATATTCTTAGTTATTTCTGTACAGTCATTGTTCTGCTGCATCCACGCCATACATAAGTGGTGAAAAACTCACCTGTCGTGTCTTAGGCTTTCCTCCACTCTTTTGCCACTCTGAGTGCATGGGAAATCATTTTCCTATTACGTGCTTAGTGGTTGTGTCAAGTCCCTCTACCTAAGCACAGCAGCCATTTCTTCTACTCTCACACAAGACCAGGCTCAACTCCCTAGGCCAGGGGCTTACAAGTGTTTCTGTAAAGGACTAGATAGTAAATATTTTGGGCCATGCAAGCCATAAGGTCTCTGTTGCAACATTCAGCTCTGCCATTGCAACATAAAAGCAACCATAGACAGTACATAAATAAATATGTATTTACAAAAAAGGAAGGCTGGTCTGTGGACCAGCCAGTGTTTGATGACTCCTGTCCTAGGCAATACCAGGAGAAGAATACACACGTAATAGAATGTTAGAGGAGAAGGAGGGGAGTAGGACTTCACTGAGGTCAAGTAAAATGACTGACACGGAGCATTGAGGGCCAAGTAAGTGATGGGCGCAGTCTAACAGCTGTGAGCCTGTCTTCATCTCTGGATCCATCGCCCAGATATGTAAATGAAGAAGTCTGATTCTGAGACTGCATAGACTGTATAGACAAAACATGCTACCAAACAACTGACATTTGCAGTAAGTTTTGGAGAAATTTGCCACTCGGACCCTGCCTGATGTACTCTTTAAAGGACCCCATCTCTCTGAAACAACTGCAGTAATATTCCAAGGAGCTCTCCTTTATCATTTTATATTAAACAAATTCTAAGTCTGTGATGATTTTTTTTTTTTTTGAGACGGGGTCTTGCTCTGTCGCCAGGCACCAGGCTGGAGTGCAGTGGCGCGATCTCAGCTCACTGCAACCTCTGCCTCCCGGGTTCAAGCAATTCTCCTGCCTCAGCTTCCTGAGTAGCTGGGGCTAAGTCCTATAGAGATCTTCCAAGCGATCATGATTTTCAAAGCACTGCTATTCAGAGTCCTTAAACTAGTTAAGATTAGATCCTACTTAGGAGCCTAGCTCTTTTCAACTACACCACAGTATGATTTTTTTCAACTATATTGTGATTTTTTTTCTTCCACTAGAGATAAACCCTGCACTTACTTTATAATTAGAAACATTATATGTTGTCGGCATTCTTTAAAAAATGTGTAGCATTTCCTATTGAAATGGAAAGATAGATGAAAAGACTTTTTTTCTATATAAAGAGATATTTTAGTTTCTCTAAAACTGTATCCATTAAATATAGTAAATCTATTCATGAGAAAATGTATCCATTAAATAGTTAAATGATTTATTCAAGGTCAGATTTAAATCATTCTCAATACTGGCTCATTCTTCTGGACTTTTAAATGTGTTCCTTTATGTATTAAGTTTTAGCTTTAAAACAAAAAAAAAAATTCCATGATAAAATGGACATTTTCTAGATGAAAAAATACAATTGTACTAAATAAGTATAATGGATCAGATGTGAGACAGTCTTTCAGTTGTCCTAGTAGGCTTCACCATCAACAAAATAAATAAATTCTTATTTTTATTTAAGAAGTGCCTATTTACATTTAAGTTCAAGTGAAGCATTTTTGAACTATATCTTAGTAATCAACTGAAAGAAAAACAGTTTAGTACAATTATCTAGGGGAAAAAGATGCTCTCATTTTTCACTCTAGCTAGAATCCTTGCAGTTTGTCCTTTCTTCCCTATTGACTTCAGAAACGACATGTTCATTTTACACTCTGGTACTCTATTATTTCAAATAAATAGTCTATTTAGGCCTCACAAATTCTTGCTAAATAAAACATAAACAGAACAAAACTAGCCTGCACCTCAGAAAAAAAGGTATAGCATTGAACAAATAAAACTTACACATGCTTCTAGTTATAAAAACAATTTTTAGATGAATACACAAAGAGAAATCATATTTTATCTGCAATACTGTGGTGGTGTATATTATCTCCAGATTTTAAAAATACGTTAGATTCCTCAATTTAAGAATAAGATAAATTACTTTTGAAGTAATAGATGCTAGCACAAAAGCTGTTTAAATAACTATGCTTTTTTAAAGAAAAGTTGTTACATTCTGAGAAATTGATAAAAATGCCTTTTGTTTTCACGAAAAGATATTTTTGGGACAATCAATGCATGAAATTTTGAGCTACAAGTGAACATTTTAAAAGAGATATGTATTTGCTCTTATTTTAATAAATGATCTATCCTAACATTGTCAGGAATATAGCAAGTATTAAACTTGGCATCAGTAAACCATGGTTCTTATGATAATCATAACTGCCAAAGTAACATCACAGTCATGTTAATTCCAAAGTGCAAAACATTCTTGTATAGCACATAGTATGTCTCTTAACCATGAAACAGATGACTAACAATCAGCCACAACCACAGATTTTTGAGTTAACACGTATCGTCCTTAAATCCTACTATTACTATACCACCAAAGTCTGTGACATGTAGAATGTGGCAAACTTCATGATGTATTTATAGTTAAATAAAAGAAGACACATACATGATAAAAGTGGCAACACACGGGGTACTTACCCTCAGAGAATGCTAAATTTAAATGTATATTAAAAAAATATATCATAGGCAATAAAATTTCTGTGATTGAGTGAAAGGCATTACTCAGGAGTTATATGAATAAGTTTGAACTATAGAATCAAAGCAGTATTTTAGCACTGACTGATTTCCTATGATAAAATAGGCTTCCTGAGATTATTTAACTTGAGAATAAATGAAATTTCTAGCAGCTTAATTACAGGAATAAGGCAACTTTAAGACAGTACTTCTTGAAAATATAATCATGTTTGTGAATTTCCAGCAAAGCTCAAGTTCAATATGCTTCAAGGTCATGATTACATCTTTTAAAGTAATTTTAAAGAATGAATGCAAGCCTGAAAGTCTGTGACCCGAATGAGGTTTGGTGCCATAATATACGTTTAACAATAGAATACCCTGAGGAAAACAGTGTTGAGAAGGACCAGTGCAAAACTTTCAAATATTTATGAGTCAGATCATTAATAATATCAACCAGGCACTAAGCATGAGCCGTATCTGGCCCTCTATGATTGGCTGGAAAAGTATGGGGTAACTAATGACATAAAATGGTTATTACAAATTTGATAGCTATACAGCTATATATTAAGGTCTGGCAGTAAAATGATGAGCTGAAACGTAGAAAAGAGATTTTTGAAGCAATTACGAATCAGGATAAGATTCTAATAAATCAATCAGCGTTAAGGCTGCTCTTCATCAGCTAGATTCATGGTATTGCAAATTATTTACATTTTTAAATGGCTCACCTGGCTTAGCAATGATATTCAAATAATTTTCATAATGTCGCCTGACGAGGACACCTTAGAAAATTGCTTCTTTATCTCTGAGACTTTAATGGAACAAAAAGAATGTGGGGAAAAAAGAAAAGGAAAACAAACCCCACCTCACCTAAGCCAGTTAGTGGAAAATATGAAGAAAAAATGCCAAATGTAAAGGAATAAAATTGTAATATCTATCCACAAATATAGAGTCAGCCTATTGACATAGAGTGTACAGGTATAGATCTAGAATTGTTTAATCTGTGACAGCATATCTGTAAGTAATTTATATCATTATAGAATAAGCAGTGATAGTCTAGGCCCCTTTTCAAACATTTGGTGAAAACCACACAGTACCCTATTTATATACTGTATCCATTCCAATTAGCATATATTTTAGCTTCAAAGCAGAACAATAGAAGTTACATCATCATCACTTTACAAAAATGACTTTTTTATGTTCTTGAAAAGTCTCTAAGGTGAAAAGAAACTCTGCCTAGAGTAGGTTCCACAGAGCGTTCAAATTTTTCCCTGTGGTAGAATTTCATTATATTATGCACCTTGCCAGAAATTACTTTCTAAATTACTCTCTGTGCTGAATTGAACAGAGAGTGCATAAACGAAGAAACAGAAGTACTTTAAACATAAAGGAGCAGAGAGGGAAAAAACTTCTTAAGCAAATATTTATTTACATTGAAAATATCATTTTCTGCTGCCGCACTTTTAGAGGCATACAAAATTTGACTCAATCTCAGCCCTCAAGGTGCACATAGTCTACTTGGACAGAGACAAACCGATAGAACATAAAATAGATAAAAACACAAATATCTACCCTCTCTCTAGAGATAATCTTATCCACTCCCACTGCGTAAACTACTATCTGTATGGTATGGCCAGTCTCTCTGTCATCTTCACTCTCACCTATTCTCTGGGATTCATATTACTCTTTTATAATCCAATGGATGTTTCAAAAGCTCTTTAAACTAATGTGCAGTTCACTAGCTTCCACACTCTTAGACTACACTATAAGAACTACTTCTTTCTAATTTTTTCCTAAAAAATAATAGTTTAACCTTCTGGTCACCAGCTCTTCCTCCTCTTTCACATCTTCTCATTTAGTCAAACCTTCAACCCATCTAAGAAGTATTTCTCAAATTCTCTCCATTCCCACTGCCCGAGCTGATAGCATTATCTTTGGCTTGCACTACTCCAGGAGTTTCTCTGACTGATCTCTATTACTGCAGGCTTTCTTCACTGTAATTCATCCTCATCATTCTTACCAGTTCCCTTTCTAATGTAAATCTGATCAGATAAAGCCCTTACTTAAATATTGACTATTTCTATCTATAGAAACAAGACCTATAGCTTTCCCTCTTTTATCTCTTGCCACTTCCCACCTGCCATCAATATTGAACTATTCATATGAGCTAAACATAATATGTTTTTCCACTAATCTGAATATATTTTTTTACTGTGTCTAACCAAGATGTTCGCATTTATCCTTTTCTCCTTTGGCAAACGCTTCCCTAACCTTCAGTACCCTAAGGAATACCACTTCCTCTGCAGCATTCTCTTTCCCATGTGCTCTCATAGCACAATTTATACGAATATAAATCATACTCCCATGGTTATATATATTGGTATGGTTTGTGTTTTCTTTGCTAGACTGTGATTTTTATAATTTTTACTTGAATGAATTTGGAAAGTACAGCAATACAAATAAACAGAGTTTGTTAGCAGAGTGCAAATTACCAAGGCTAGGCTGAGAAATCAGGAAGGATTTATGTAAAATAATTCAGTCTTAGGAGTACATATACATCAGCAAGCTAGGAAAGAGGGGAGGACATTCCAGCAGAAGGACAAATGTACAAAATGTCATGTTCAGTGATCCTTATGTATTTGCTAGTGGTAAAGATGGAAATATGTATATATAAGCTAAGGGAAATAGGAAAGCAGAATTGAACCTGATATTTTAAATGTTTAAATGATGTTGCTAAAGACTCAGATGAGTTGAGCTCAACTGCAAGGATATAAGATTTTGTTCAACTGTACCTAGGCATTCAAACAAAGAATATAGAGTTTAATACCAACTTGGTTTGGGATTTGTGGGGCATGTGTGGCATAAGTAGACAAATATAAGGATAATGAAGATTTTACTAATGGTTCAGATAACCTGTCATTCATAGAAGGTACCAGATTATGTAGAAAAACTGGGATAAATCAAGGAAGACAGACTATGTTTTCAAAAGTCAGATATACTGGAATTGAAAAATGGAAAGTTATAATTCATGGATCCAGTAGGTTATTTACTAAGCACTTCCTATGTGCCAAGTGCTGTTTCAGCACTGGAGATACAACAATAAAAGGAAAGACAAAAATCCCCAAGATGTTTGTTAATGTTCAAGTTTTCAGAGATAAACCAGTTCTGGAAAACCCAAAGAACATACATGACTCAAGTGTGGTGTTTTTAAGGAGAACATATGCTATAATAATATGTTTAAGTGATAAACAGGAAATCAATCAGAATAATCAGGATATCAGGACTTGGATGATATGGGACAAAAGGCTAGATGCAAAAGTCTTCAATGAATGTGGAGTGAACAGGACGTTCCTGGATTGTAGAGATGAAAATGGGTAGAAGAGAGCATAGTCAGATGCAAATGTTTCATTGAAGTAAGAATTTTTACTTGAAAGTAGAATATGCTGATAAGCAGCCACTGAGAGAAAGAACATGCACTACTTCGTGGTCCTGTGGGATGCAAACAAAAGGAGCAGAACTCAGTTAATATTGGTTAAGACAAGACCAAGGAAAACACATTTTATGAACCTTAAGTATACATTTTATTTACCTTGGCATGAGAGTTCCACAGGCCGCACAAAGTTCAAGGAGATAGTGGCAGTGGTGAAGTTGGTTCAGGAAAAAAAAGGGCAGAAATGTACAGGGTTGAGTGTGAGGAAGAAGATGAGAAATGACTTGAGGAACTCACATTGTGACCAGTGATCTAAGAGTGCACTTAGCTGACTCAAGTGTTACAAAGAGCATAGTGCGGATGAGTGCAGGTTCTGGAGACAGAATTCCTGTTAGAATTACAGCTTTACCACGTATAGACTGTGACTTTGGAAACCATATAAAGTAATTTATGTAGAGCTTGCACAAAGCAATTCTTAAATAGTACCTATGATTAATGTGTTAAAGCCAAAGGAAGTGTTGAAAGTTGAATGGAACTAGTCACGAAGGCCTGGTTATAAGCTAGTGTAGGCTGAAGCCCTGAGAAATCAGAGGTCTGATCTGTAGATGTTTAAGTTAGTACAAATAGGTTCCCAATGGAAATGGAGGTGAACATACTGAAAAACTCAGAGTGGACTGAGGCTTCAGTACACTGGGGTAAGTAACAGACATAGCAGGTGATCAGAGCCTCACAGCCAGCACAGATGTTAAGTGCTGAAAAATAGGTGGCCTTGTTACGTAAGCCAATGATTCTCGAACTTTCGTGTCCATCAGCATCATCTGCAAGGCTTGTTAAAAAATTGCTGAGCCCCACCCCTCTTAATTTGTATTTCAGTAGGTCTAGGCTGAATCTTGGGAATATGCATTTATACTAAGTTCTCAAGTAATGTTGATACTGATCCAAGGGCCACAAATAAGAGAATAAACTCAGGCCCTAATTACAAATGCATTCCTGGTAATCAGAGGTTATTAATAAGTCTGTTTTGAATGAATAAAGTGATCAGCCGAATAGTAGAGAGAAAGGCATGCAGTCTCTAGACATCAGAGAGGGCTCATCAGAGGAGGGGAAATTTAATGACTCTGGAAGGATATGTGGAGATTAGAGAGCTAGAAGCAAGCAAGCTGAGGGAAGGGAGAAACACAAGAAAAACCTAACTCCAAGGAAAAATGAGTATATGTTGTTAGAAAGCAGCTAGCGTGGCTGAGGCAGACTATAAATATTCTACATACCCACATATGTATCTATTCATGAACACACACACATTCCTTTTAGGCAGAGTTGAGATTCTGGTGTACCTACCCAACTAGAAGAGTAAATAGCAAAGAATACTATCACCTGGTCTCTGCAACTGGCTCACCTTCATTGGAAAGTGAGCCCAGCTTTGTGTATTTATTTGTCAATACCCTAGAGCCTGAAGTAGGCAAGGGCAATGAGACAGGATAAATAAATGTGTCAAAAGAAAATTCTGCATATTTATGGAGGCATATGCTAAAGTGTTATCAGTAAAAGCTTGTGGCCTGGGATGACAGTAGGAGAATCAGTGTTTAAAATACAGGTTCAGGCTTTACCATCTGCTATACGACCTTGGTAGTTAACATCTACTGAACCTGTTTTATCTAATATGGAAGTAATATTTGCCACTGGAATTAAATCAGCAAATACATATAGAGTTCGGCATAGTGAATGTTGCTAGAAAATATTCCCTAAGCTCTGGCTCTTACTTACTAGAAGACCACACTTTTAAATCCAGACCTACTGGATATTGGATTTGTTTTCCTGCTGCCATTGCTCCATCAGGAGTGTCATTTCCTGAAGCTTTACTAAACCCTCATTATTTGAAAAAGGAAAACAGATCTGTTCCGACGCTGGTACGTCAGGACAAGATGGGGGACAGCTGAAAGTTCTGACTCTTTATTGCAAAAATGCATTTAGATCCTATGATAAAAATGTGTAATATTTATATCTAAAAGACAGAAGAAATGTTAATATAAAACTGTGTCAGAAATAAAGAGCCAGAACCAAGAAGGATAAAATTCAAAAAACATTATTTTCTCCATCTTCTTTTCACTGAAGGACCACCAAATGGTTCACTTTTAGTGATGGCTGTAGATACAAATTAAAGGAATATGTCCTCTTCTTGCACTGCAAATCTAACAAAGCTAGATTAAGTCCATGGGTAGGAATACCATTTTGATTTTGTCATGTCTTCATCACAGCAAATGAAACAGTATAAATTTAGTTTTTGTACTTAACCTCGAATTTTCAGCAAATTGTCAAATAGCTGTTATTGGCTCCTTAGAAAATACTTCTTTCAAAAGAGGAAGAGAAAAAAATTCACGATTCCAGATCCCAATGCATGAAGAGTTGATTGAGAGAAGCGCAGATTTAAAAGGACATACGTAACCATGTTTGTGTTATTTCAATAATCTTCTTAAATGTTAAATAATGTTGCTATGTTCTTGTGTGTCTTGTTTTATAATCTCAATTGCTTCCTATAGTTTCCCTCAACAGTTCTACCAGGAACCACATACTTCATCTTTCCAACCCCAATGAAAAAACAAAATCCTAGCTATTCTTGAAAATAAAAAAACAAATGGAAAACTCTTGTTACTGGCAGATTCGTACTCGTCTATATTGTGTTTAGATATTCAGTTTAGTGAAAATAGATGACAAGTGAAAACAAAGTTTGGACGAACTTTGCCACTTCTTTTTCATTTATTAGGGACATGTGCTAGATGAAGAGGGTCTGAGATTCATGCAGTAAATATATTAAGTATAGATTGAATAAACAGAGTTCTTTCATCTGCTTGCATAGGTCAAACACTATTAAACCAATTACAACTAAATTACACCTACTCAATAACAACTCATTTAAAGTAATATGTGTCAAAATTTGACAAGCTTTTGGAGTTTCTAAATTGGGATTTGACCTAAGCTATCAACTCCATAAGCCATCCCAGTTATGACTGATTAGTAAAAAGAAAGACACAGAAAGAGGAAAACCTGGAGACTATGATATTGGTAACCTAGATTTCTAGGTTATAGTGATTTCAGTGAAACATTAACACAATTATTTTTGGGAAAACATATGCATCTATCATAAAGCTAAATCTTCCCATAGACATTTTGTTCACTTGATTTAAAATAATTTTCATGGCTGGGTGTGGTGGCGCACACATGTAATGCCAGCACTTTGGGAGGCCCAGGCAGGTGGATAGCTTGAGCCCAAGTTTGAGACCAGCCTGGGCAACACAGCAAAACCTCATCTCTACAAAAAAATAGAAAAACTAGCCAGACATGGTGATGCATGCCTGTGGTGACTGAAGTGGGAATCTATTGACCCTGGGAGGTTGAGGTTGCAGTGAGCTGTGATGGTGCCATTGCACTCCAACCTGGGTGACAGGGTGAGACCCTATCTCAAGAAAAAAAAAAACTAAACTCAATTACAAATGACTCCTATATACAAAATAAATTGAAGTAGATAGCAGGTGGAGAGACATAGGTAGTAACGTATGGTGAATTTTCAATCATTAATCTGTTTGTGTGTGGTCACAAACTCAAGAATGTATTGCATGTATAATTCTACTCAAATTATCTAAAAAATATAATTGTTGCCTGGGTGACAGAGCAACACTCCATCTCAAGAAAAAAAATTCAAGTCTTACAAGCTTTATGTTTTGCAGTTTTCTAATGATATATCCATGTTTCATTTTTAAAAATACTTCAAGTTACCAAGGAAAGACAATTCAAAAACATGCATGCTTATTCCATGGTTTTACCTAATTTTTATCACACAGAGGAGCATGGCCATGGGTTCAAACTACCAAAGTATAACTCAGCTTTAACGAGTAAGGGTCTTTCTTTTAGGGTATTCAACAAGATTCTTTTGGAAGTCTTAATATTGTATTTTTTAAAAGAATCTAGTATCAAGTTTTGTGTACAGCCTTTACATGGGTAAGTTTAAATAAACTTACTTGTATAATTTTTTGGAATTATAAAAACAAAATCAATTCAAAAGGGATACTTGAATGAACATAATAAATTCACTAGTTATGTCACATCAACCCTGTCCCTTCTACTAAGTCCAATAATTGCGTTTAGAAACCCTAGCAGAGTCTAAACACCTTAGCATAGCGCATAATCTGACCTTTCTATCCAAACATATTTCTCTATTTGTTCCTTGTCTCATAATTTATGACCTTGGCATGCTGAACTTTCGCCAGGGTGCCATAATCTTGATTCTGGTCCCTTCCCCCCACCCCCTTTTAAACAAACTGTTCTGTTTCCGATGTGTCTTCCACACTTACCTCAAACCCAGGTAATACAACTACCTTCAAGAATCCATTTTCTAACTCCCAGCAGTTCCTCCAGAAAGTTTATCAACCCATATAATTGTTTACTTATCTCACACTGAGCTGAAAACCCCATGATAGGATATTGTGTTTTAGTTATTTAGGTTGGTGCAAAAGTAATTGTGGTTTTTGTAATTTTAATGGCAAAAATCGCAATTACTTTTGCACCAACCTATATTTCATCCATGGCATCTAAGTTGGCACATAGTTAGCAGGTATTGATGTTGAACACAAGAATTAAAGACTCTCAAGAGGCTAAATGTTAGGAAGTAGGCTAGGCGTAGTGGCCGACGCCTGTAGTCCCAGCACTTTGGGAGGCCAAGGCAAGTGGATCACTTGAGGTCAGGAGTTCGAAACCAGCCTGGCCAACATGGTGAAACCCTATCTCTACTAAAAATAAAAAAATTAGCTGGGTGTGGTGGCGGGTGCCTGTAATCCCAGCTACTCGGAAGGCTGAGGAAGGAGAATTGCCTGAACCCAGAAGATGGAGGTTGCAGTGAGCCGAAATCACGCCACTACACTCCAGCCTGGGCGACAGAACAAGACTGTGTCTTAAAAAAAAAAGGGCGGGGGGGGGGGCGGCAAATAAACTCTAAAATGTTAGCAACTTATGTGGCTAATAATCCATATTTCTAGGAGCTACTTTCCTTGAAAGTTGGTAGTAATCCATATTTTTAGGAGCTATTTTACTTGAAAGCATAATAATGGATGTTTTACACTGACACATAATCTTTAAAACTGAAACCAATCTCTTCTTAACTGTATAAAGTTAACTGCAGGTACACTCCTACAGTTAACTTTGTAGATTTAAAAAATTAAACTAACTTATTGCTTTACAAAACAAAAATGGAAAGTCGATTAATAAATTAATCTCAACTTATGTACACTGTGTTATTCACAATGGTGTAGAGAGAAAAGAGCAAAGACTTTGAGGTCGAAAAATGTCTCATAATTATTTCACCTTAAAATTGTCCCAAAAGGTGATTTTTGTACCACTACAGATATTTCCAACCCTTCATTTCTACAGCATTTGATATTTTGTAAGTTATCTTATTTGAAACTACAAATAACACAAGACAGAAAGACATGTACTATCATCACCTCCATTTTACAGATGAGAAAATGGACTCAAATAAATGAAGGGCCTTGCTCAAGCTACCATTAGTAAATGGTGATATGCTCAGCCTCGTGTTCCCTGATGTCCTTACTTTGCTATACTGTATACTCTCATAATGTGAGTCAGACTAAAAGCTTTTTTAAAGTACTAAGTCAGTTGTACTGTAACACAAGCATTTTCAAGAATTGCCACACTATGCAAAATCATACAATAAAAACCACAGGACCTATGAGGAAAATAAGGTTAGGGCACAACACTAAAAATCTTCATCAGTGACGCTAAGAATAAAAATGTTTTAAAAGGCAGCACAGTTTTACATGTTAAATGGTTAAGAAATACATAAATACTACTATAAATGACTTTATCTTGAAAAAGCCCTGAAGTTTGCTTGAACAAAAGAGGGTGTCAGATGTGTTGAAAACAGCTATCTAAAATCGGATGGGAAGTTATTAGCACCAGATGTGGATGAGTGTGACTCCTAACTTGTGGAGAACTGAGCACACTAATAGCTGTCTGAGGTATGTATGTGTGTGCACACCTGATAAATATATATTTATTTTCTTACACAGCTGGTTCAGCTGGTTGTAATTTCCTGCCTTCATCTGTTTCTCAGGATGAAATCTTAAGTAAACATAAAATTCACATTATGCTTAAATTGTTCCCTAATATAATAAACGTACTAGAACAAATTTGTGTTTTCAATGTCTTATAGAACCGACTGTACTGTGGTTCTGTTTATCACTGCATTCTCTACAATGTCCAATAAATGTCTTTTGAGAGGTCAAAATGATTTCAGGGAAAAAAATTCCATAAATGACAAAAACTGCCCCCATCCCCAATCAGAGGAAAAGAAAAACTAATGGAATGGAACAGTATTTCACAAAATCCTTGTAAGTGAACACATGAAGTAGTTCTCTCCATTTTACAGATGAGGAAATTACAGCTTTCAAATGTCTCTTATGTCAATGTCTATGCTTTTTCCAGAGTAAAAATGTATTTATAATTACAGCTATTATATATATTTTACACTATAAAACTCCAAACTTAGGGCAAAGACAACTACAGCAATGTTACTATCTCTTCTTGAGGCTAATTTCTAAGAATCATGACTATATGAATTGAAATCACATTTTAGAATTCTACAGATCTCCTTTTCAAACGATCTCTTTAACCATAATTCTTCACCAATTTCTTTCCACTATAGTTGCATATACCACTAATAAATACATGAATGCTTCAAGTTTCTAAAGACTACTAGTGATTTCAACCATCTGAAACCACTGCAGTCCCAGAAGTTAAAAAGCAAAACAAAACAAAAAAACAAGTGCGACACACACACACACACACACACACACACACACGGGGGCGGTGAGCAGGGAGATTTTGAGCTGAACTAGACAAAAAAGGCAAAACACATGAATAGTACATAAAATGCACTATCATTTGTCATTAACCACAAATAAAAATAATCTAACTGGTTGATTATGGTTATAAAAAGTCTAAGACATTTAGTTGCAAAGAAGAGAATGATGGAAGAAAAAGAAATAAACAGTGTTACATGATGGACAGCTAATGCAGCAACAAGGTTTAGAGACAAATAGGGGTGGTAAGCAGGAAATAGTAAGACATGACAATAGCGAAAATTGCTAGCCACATTTTTAAATTTTGCTAAGGTTATGGAGAGTAGCGCCTGAAGCCATACTTTGCACAGGTAAATGTATATTTATAGTACAGCTCTAACTCTGAGACAGAGTATCAGTCATCATTCAGTAAGGCTTAGGCATTTCAACGATTAGACTGTGCTATGCAATAGTAGAGAAAGTGAATGAGGAAGCATTAATAGAAAAGCTGTCTATTTACCAAATTGACCCAAGAGTATATTAAACCACAAGATGCAATAACCAAATAAGGGATTAAGAGCATTAATTTGCGGTCTATTAAAAAAATCAATTCACATGGAAATCCCTTCCCTGTCAGACTAAATTTGACTGTTAATACAAAATAATCTTACTGATTTCTATTATAAGCTATCTACTTGTACATAATCATTTAAATTTATGAATAATAGCAGGCCTCTATTTCTTTTGATCAGTGTAATACATTGAAGACTGGATTGGAAACCCAGGGACTTGGATTCTAACTACAGGTAAGTTACAATAAATATGTTGCTAAATTATTCATTTGATCTCTAGAACTGTTTCTGTTTAAAACAAGAGGTTAAAACTAGATATCTGGATTCCTTTTCAGTTCAATTATTTCTTAGTGTTATTAACTATCTATCTGCCTAACGTAAAATTACTAATAATTTTCACTTAGGAAAAAACAAACTTTGAAGCTCATTTTTACAGAAATGAAAAAATGCCGTCTTATTAAGAGTGCTTCTCCAACTTATGTTCAAATGCATCACCTGCCAATCTTGTCAAAATGTAGATTCAGCAGGGCCAGAGATTCTGAATTTCTAATAAACTCCTAGGTGACACTAATTTGCCACTGGTCTGGTGACTGCATTTTGGATAGCAAGCTTCTAGGATTTGAAGAAATGTAGTATTGACAAGCTACGCTAGTCTAGATATTAGAGAAAGCAACTATGACCAGGAATAAAACACCACAAATAAATGCCACAAAATTTCATGATAAAATATGTCTGGGATTTGCATTAACCAGGAGATCAGAATTGGGCGGAGGAAACAAGAACGGTCTAGTTGGTAACTGAAGCTAACTGACAAAGGGTTTGTTATATTCTATTTTTTGTATGTTTGAAATCTCTAAAAATGTTAAAAATTCCTTGACTCAAAAACCTATACAACACGCCAAGACAATAAACCAAGTGAATGAAAACAGAGATGCCACAGTCTGTCCATTGAAATGGAAGCAAAGTAGGGAGGAAGAAAAAGGGGAAAAGTGCAAAAAGGGTGGTTATAATGTGAAGCTAGAAAGGGTATGTTTGTATTTAAGGATCTTACGTATAATTCACCTTCCAAAATACCAACGATAGCTCCTTGTTTACATCTTTAAGAGAAACCTGAGGCCCAAATAACGTATTTCTTAAACACGACTTAAAACTTTTCTTAAAAATTGGTTAAATGCCACGAGATTTGATAAGGGGATTATCAATGTTCAAACATTCTAATGTTAAAAATTATAGTGTGTTTTGGACAACAAAATATTGTACTACTTAAACACCCAATATTGTATTATTTGCTATTTTTATAACTAGGCAGAACAAGAAATTTAACCTACAGAATATAGAAATTCCTCCTGAAAAACAACCAATGAGTAATACTAAATTGAAGGTAACCTCTGGGAAAAGAGTAAGGTTGGGACTAAGATCAGAAAGAGGTTCATGTAGGATTTTAGTTCATTCTGTAACATTTTCTTTCTTTCAAGTGATATAGAATTACATTTAAAACACAGAAAATGTTAGGTGGTGATATAGTTTAGTGAAGTGGATAGGTGTTCGTTATGGTTTTATTTATTATTTTTCCACATATTTAAAACACTTCATTTTGGTTTTAATGTGAATAATCTAATACTCTGTAACTTTAAAGTGTACGCTTTTATTTGCAAAATCCAAAACTAAAAAATTTAAAAGGAAACTATTCAAAATAACAGTAACTGTAAAATTAAGGTTTTGGATAGCCAGTGAATATTGTAGTTTAAAATTAAGACTTTGAGGATGGGCAGTGGATCACGCCCGTAATCCCAATACTTAGGGAGGCCGAGATGGGTGGATCACCAGGTCAGGAGTTCAACACCAGCCTGGCCAAGATGGTGAAACCCCCGTCTCTACTAAAAATAAAAAAATCAGCTGGGCGTGGTGCCAGGCACCTGTAATCCCAGCTACTTGGGAGGTTGAGGCAGAGAAATCACATGAACCAGCGAGGCGGAGGTTGCAGTGAGATGAGATTGCACCACTGCACTCCAGCTTGGGTGACAGAGTGACTCCACCTCAAAAAAACAAAAACAACAACAACAACAACAACAAAATGACTTTCTGCTGAATTCTTGCCATCAGATTTTCTGGTATATTGTTTCACTTAGTTCTGTACTTTCTTCTGAATAAAAAAACGTTTTCAGATTTAGGCTCCATTTAAATATATTAAGGCAGCCAGAAAATCCTGTTTGAAGTTCAGAGCTGCTCGTGAGAATATGTCTTTCTTCTTTAGCCTTGAAATTCTTGTGTTAGAATTACCTCTAAGTTTCACAGCAACTTTTTTTATACATATGAAATCTCATTTTAAGTGCAGTCTATAATTAAATATAAATATATTGTATGTTTGTATAGCCCATTTTATGATTGGGCTATCAAGTTCAAACAAAATATAAAGCTAAATCCATAGTTTCTTTTCATTTGGCTTTGGGATGCTCTCTATAACTGCATTTCACATATTTTTGCTTTATGAAACTAGTATTTAAATAATTTTGAAACATTAATATTTCTTTGTAGCAAGAAGACCTATTATGATAGCATGCATTGTGGATAATGAAGTTTACTATGGGCAAATCTGATAGTCTGGGATCTCTGGCATAACAGTTTACTAATTGCATAGCATTCCTTCACTTATCCTATTTGAGCCTCTTAATAATCCTGTGAGGTGAGCAGAGCAGAACTTACTGCCTCCATTTTACAAATAATACTGAGGCTCTGAAAAGTGATTTGTCCTTTCCCTACTAATTATATGGTGATCCAAATAGATGTACATGAACGAATTAAGCTAATCACCATAATTTCACTCTACTAGCCTTAACTCTAGGGGCTAAAATGCCTCCAAGGTGTTAATTTAATCTCTAATATAATGATTCATTACACTTCCTGCTAAAGCAAAAATTTTCTTAGTTGCTTTCAAATGCTAATATTAAATATAAACCGTAAGAATCTCTTCCTTAAGTAGCTGCTTTAAAACTCATTTCCAAATACATCATTTAAGATCAAAAAGTCATTTTTCTCTCTGATAAAGTCATTTCTAAATATTCAAGTTAAGACCTTACAAAGCAGCTGAGTCCTAAGAATACTTCATTGTTAGCTAGTTCACTGTAAGAGGCACAGAGTACTGAAGCTGTTATTTTTACCTTTTAATAAGCAATTCACTATATGCCAAGGCCTGGGTTAATGTACGGAATTAAAAATATTCTAGAACATCAAAATTCACCTTTACTGACTTGGTGCTTTGGAAGGAAGGCTGTACTGGGGCATACTGTAAGACAGTATAGATCTGCCTTAGGCAGGAAGAGCTGGTTTCCGGTTATCTCCCACTAGGAAGACTGGGAACTCTCACCAGCTTAGCAACTGGAGCAAACTCAGTTCACAGACACAGCTCAGGACTTGGTTTCTCCTTCCCCAGGCAATCTGACCCACAATGAACTGCCTGAAAAGGTGACAGAACCTACTTTCAAATACTATAACCACCACCAATTACTGAGAAAAACTTCACCTTGAGAATCTTTGTTCAATTACTGTTCACTAACCACGGTATTCGTTTTTAAGACTTTAGAAATATCTAATGCTGCGAGTTCCTCTGTGCTACAATGTTATTTTAAGAAAAAAACAAGGATCACCTAGCTTCCAAATCATCCCAAACTGTTGACTCTAATAGGTCTTCTTCAGATGACAACAGTGATACTAAACAAAATTATTTTACTTACTAGATTCTTCTTTCTTGGAGGTGACTGAATTACTGTACTAAGTATAGTATATTTAAACATAATTTTATGTTCCTTCATTTACTTTTTATCTTCTGTATAACTTTTGCATAACTGTGGGATATTTTATAACAGAACAAACCTAAGGAACATGCATAACTTCAAAGTTATTTGATACCAATATATCTGTTTAGAAAAAGTGACCAAAGTATTTTGAATATAAATAGCACCCTAATTGTAACTGTTTAAGAAGTGAAAGTAGTAACTCTTCAGTTGTTAAATGCAAATTACTCTTTAAGTCTTTAAACACCTGAATGTATATCATCCTTCCCACCCAAAACAAAAGCAGATGATATGTTGCTCTTTCTTCCCAGTAACATCGAGTTCTTTTTGTTAACTCACAAGGTAGTCTAAGATTAGTGAGAAATCTTTAGCAGACACAAAAGATGAAAGATGAAACTGCAGCAAGAGAGCATGGCAAATCCAAAGATCTATTAGTGCAGAAATCTACTGGAAAAGAAAAACAACAACAACAAAAGAGATAGAATTAACAAGCTACAATAAAAGTTATGTCTTTAAAGCAGTAGATTATAACAGGGTGGGAAATGTTTAATATGTGTCCTCCTGAAAAGCAGTCACCATCTTTTAATTAAAAAAAACCAGCTGGTATATTTTCACAGCATCTAGATTTATTTATGGTATAAAGCCATAGAATTGTAATATTATTACTCCTTTCCCACCCTGGCAGAGAATAAACATGAATTCAGAAGCACAGTGGAGTGAAAACAAAGAAGAGGAGAGAGAAAAGGCAGCAGAGAAAGACAGAAAAGGTGAATATAGAGCTACAGAAGTGTTTATTGAGCATGCTACAGAGGTAAGCAGAGTACACACAAAATGAAATTAAACAACCATCAAACCTCCCAACTTTGTTAGAAAATTAATTTTTAATTGTGCCGCTTTCAAACTATACTGAATTTTACATTTCTAAAGATGTAAAAACTCAACTAATAGAAAATATACATGACCATTCTGTCTACATAGATAACAGAATCTATGAATCTTGAAACTAAGTACATCAATTTCAAAAAGTATTGGTCATTTAAACAGAATCAACAATTCAGATTGACAAGAACTGTTCAAATTAATTTGACCTGTAGATTCTGAGCCATGTTTTTATTAAAGTCAGATCTATTCCTAAATACAAAATATTTTGAAGATTTATTAAAACTGAATATTACAATGCAAGGTAAATTAAGACTAAAGGCACATAAACTTTGGTCCCACCTGGTTGTCAGTTTTAGAAAACTGCCACAAAATTAATCTTCCTGCATATTTTCGCAGTACACTTTCTTTATCTTTGAAAAATACATGCACCAGTTCCTGAACTAGCTAGACCAGTCTGCACATGCTCAGAAATCCACAACCATATTCCAAATCTTAATTACAAACTAAGGATGGCAATATATATTTAAATGCACGTAAGTCATGTCAACTTCAAAAACATCTACGAAAAATATTCAGCCACAAACAAGACATTACTTAGTGCTGACATTTATATGATACGTCCCACAAGAGTGTGTACAAAAAGGTTAAGATTCCACAATGCTTTCCACATAGGGCTCAAACTTACAGAAATCACTTTGTTGTCTTAAGAAATTAATACTCTGCATCTTGTTAATTTTAACTAATGCCTACATTCATAACTGAATCTAGACCAGAATTGTGAGATACAAAAGGCCAATGTTTTTTTAAAGCAATAAAGCCTAAGGTAGTAAAAACTAAAAATGCTGCTTTATTCTTTCAATATCATGTATCTTATTTGAGTAAATAGAAAAAAAGGTGACAAGCCAGTAATTCAAAATAAGTTTCAAGCAGGAGAAACAAAAACTTAACCTTTTTACACACCCCTGCCTAAACATATTTTAATTCCCATGTAACAGTGTGCCCTAAACAACCAATTCCTTTTTTCTAGTAAATGCACAATAGCAACACTAGTTTTCCTTTTTAAGGCACGTATGTCAACTAAGTTGAAAAAAAAAAAAGCAAAATTAAATCGAAATTTTAAACAGACAAAAATGGCTTCCCTATAGAACAGATGAAATATAGCAGTTGATAACTCTGCCTTTACATATGCCATTTCATTTTATAACCAAGGAATGATAACAGCATGGGAGAAAAAAAAAAAAAAAGGAAACCCCCAAAAAACAGAAAAAAAATCAAACTCTGGTCCCCACTTTTCTGAACAGTCAATAGGTGATGACACTGAACAATGTGATTCACCCCCAATCTTCATCTTCCCCTTTTTAAATTGTTGACTTAGAGAAAGACACTCTCAGATGATGGTTTTCTCCAAGGTTATAATTATGAAGATCAATCAAGGCCTGAATAGCTTCTTCCACTGTTGCCATCTGAAGAAGAGCCATTTTGTGATCTCTTCTGAAACAAAATTATAAAATTAGATACTTTCTAAAAATTAGGAAGATAACTACTTGAATTTTGGCCATTCCAGAATAAAACATTTTTATAAACAAAAAGAATAAAAACTCTTTAAAGAAAACATTTATCGGGTCACTAATTTAAAGATAAGGAAGCTTGCTTACTGAAAAAACTTAAATGCTTTCACCGTGCCCCCAGTGTTAGCAAACAGTGTTCGTAGATCCTCTTCTGCTACTGATGGACTAGGAAAATTGAATGGGAAGAAAAAGTAAAGATTAATAATAAATTTCATATTTTATCAAAACAGAATGCATCTCCTTAATACACTCTAGCTTATATACTTACGGGATATTAGATAGGTGAAGGGTTGCAGAAGGAGGAAAAATGTTTTGAAAATTTTTGGATCCAGGTTTCTTAAAACGATGCAATGGGGAATTACCAAAATCTTTTGTTAGCCCTTGATCATCAAGTCCCTCTCGAGGTAGTTGTACAGTCTGATGTTTGGACAGAGTAACACGAATAATTTTTCCATACATTTTCTGTCCATTAAGATGATTCATGGCTATAAAAAAAAAAAGATGTCTATTAACAATATCAAAGCTCAAAACAAAAATACTTTAACAGTTTAAAAATTTGAATTTTCTAATGATTTAAAAATAAATCACCAATTTACCATAGCCATTGGTGACAAGACCTAAGTGTATTTTCATTTGTACTAGATAAGGCAGTCTAGCAAAAGCCAGCTACTTTCAAAGAATGAAAATTCAGATTATGAATATCTATCTTCCTCAACAATCCTGCTGATAAATTGTATAGTTAGCTACACAAGGAAGAAACTTAATAATAATCCCTAGCTCTTTTTCTCCCTCCTGCTCCACATCCTAATTGCTAAATCCTGTGATAGTCTTCCTCCTAATTATCTCTCAAATTCATGCTCTATTTCTCTACTTTTCACTGCCATTATTTTTTATCTGGATAACTCAGTCTCCTCATTTGTCTTCCTGTTGGATAATTCTTTTTTCCAATCCATTTTCTATACAGCAGCATGATGACGTTTGTAAATTACAAATCTGATCATGTCAATACCTACTTAAAACCCTTAAGGACAAAGTCTAAACTCATTATTTAACATGACTTGCACCTTTCCCAGTCTGTACAGGTTGAGTATCCTTAATGCAGAAATCCAAAATCTCAAATGTTCCAAAATCCAAAACTGAGTGCCAACATTATGTTCAAGGGAAATGCTCATTGGAGCATTTCAGATTTGGGAAGCTCAACTGGGATAACGCAAATATACAAAATCCTAACCTTTGTCTCTATCCCAGGACATAGTGCAGTGTGTGAACACAGAACATTACATGACTATTTCTTGACATAGCTGCTGGGTCATTTTTAAACTAAATGAACTGGTCTGATACTAGAAACAATTATATGTTTTATTCACCAGTCACAATAACTAAAAAGACCATTTCTAATATGTCATGCACTTTGGCTAAATCGAAAGTCTAAATGACTATAATCAACTAGGTAAAAACATGAAAGTATTAACAGTAGAGATAAATGTGGACGATCAGGAAATTGAAAATAGAACATCCACTTTCAAAGAGTTTCTAGTTTAAATGGTATACTACAGTATAATTCTGACACAGAAGATACAAAGAATTTGTTAAATCCATGAGTCTCATACTTATATGTATAAATAAGCCAATTAAATACAAAACAGATCTGAAAAGGATAATGCTGTCAAAATATGAGGTACCATTCAGAAAACAAAATTCTTATAAATTCTTTTACCTATAACTTCCTTAATTTATTTTTCTTATTATAACTACAAGACATTGAACTTACTTTCCTAATTTCAGTTTTTGACAAAGCTTTTGTTTTCTTTTTTACTTAAAAACTCTGGTATTCTAATTATCATTTCCCTTCCCCTTTAGATCACTTCGATCCTATTATCAGCAATCATCTGGCTAGAATCTCTCTCATTACCTGACTACTTCCTGAGGTAGCTGTTTGGCTATTTTGTTTTATTTTAATTCCATTCTTCAGTCATTCATCTGTTCTGCATACAGTTACTATGCCTGGGACTTTTTATTTTCTTATTCCTTCCTTCCATTATCTCAAAGCTCAGCTGTTTGTGTGTCTTTTTATTTAGACAATTTTTTCTCCTGACAACCTTAAGTCTAGACAGGCATGGTGGTGCTTGTAGTCCTAGCTACTTGGGAGGCTGAAGTGGGAGGACTGCTTGAGCCTGGAAGGTTAAGGCTGCAGCGAGCCATGAGAGCACCACTGCACTCCAGCCTGGGCAACAGGGCAAGACCCTGTCTCAAAAAACAAAAACAAACCAAAAAAACCTTTTGACTCATACAATACTGAGACTTATTTTTAAGTCTCTGGATACAGATTTTAAATGTATCCTTTTGTTATTTATCAATTCTAACTCTATTGTGCAATAGTCAGAGAATAAGGTCTGTATGATACTCTTTGAAATTAGTTGAAGCTTGCTTTACGGTTTAGTATGTCACTGATTTTTCAAAAATGTTCCATATGTGCTTAAAAACTGTGTTGGATGCATACCGTTAGACACATAATTCTGTGCAGGTAACTGTGTTGTATAATTTGTATCTTTGTTGATTTTCTTTTTTTCTGGTCAGTGTGACATGTAATTCAGAAAGGTGAATTGAAATCCACCACTATAACAGATTTGCTCAAGTTTACCTGTAGTTCCAGCCATTTATTATTTATATATTTTGAGGCTATTTCACTAGGCCCACATATATATAAATTGTTGCATCTTCCTAGTGAACCAAATCCTTTCTCAATTCTATGTCTTAACAAAGGTATTTAAGTTTCCTTTTGCTTACTATATGCCCAAAATATCAGTATCTCTTTATATCCCTTTCCTTTCAATCTTTCCATATCCTTCTGCTTTACATGTCTCTTGTAAAAATGCATTTAGGTGGCTTTTTAAATATCAAGTCTGCCAATCTTTTTAGCTGACAAATTTATTCCTTCACATTGTTCAACATTACTGATGCATCAGAATTTGATTCTATTATAATTTCTTATTTTTCCCTATTTTTCTCTGTATAATTTGCTGTTTCCCTCTCTTGCCTTTGTTTTGTTTTGGAGGAGAAGATCTCTGTTTTATGAAAACCAGGAATGCTTCAAAGTGTAGCAATTACTCATTACTCATGATAGTGTAAGTGAAAACCAGTATATACAAAAATTGTTCAGATATCATAACCACAGAATAATATGATTTCTACTCACTTTACAGAACATTTTGATATAATTTAGTAAGTAAAGGCTTATTATGAACAAGAACTAAGTTTATTTTTGAGATGTCAGCTATATATTAAATAAAAACAAGGGCATTTAAAAAATAATTCTTGAAAACATGAACTAGAGAAACTGTATTACTATGAACAAACTACTCCAGCATTTTGTTAAAATTTATTTTAATTTTTGGAGATCAATATACTATCTTTAAAGATGTGAATTTACAAATTATACAGTATTATTACCCAATAATACTCTAAGAATGATTTATATAATATTAATCTTTAAAAACATCTTAATGTTTACAACTTTTAGAACTCTGGTCTGAAACAATTTAACATGGCCTGTAAGATTTGTAACAATTCCATTCACATTTAAACATTACTGAGTATCTCTTAATTATCTGCCTATAATATAAAGCAATGAATACTCACAAAGAGTCCCTTTGAAAACCAAAAATAATAAGAACAGAGTCCAGAAACAAAAAAAATGTTTTGGCCTCCTTTATTTGTTCTCAATGGTACACCATAGAGTTTGGTGTGTGGGGCAGAGAGAAAGCGAGAGCGAGTGTGTGTTTTAAAGGAAGTGATAGTGTCAGTACATATTTTTATGGTCACACAGTTTAAGAAAGCAAAATTTACCTAGCAGCAATGAGAAATGATGAATTATTTACCACTAGATATAGTCAAAAAATAATAAGGTCTACTAGCAAGTCAAAACTTTAGTGACAATATCTTATAAAATTGGGCATAAATGATTTACAAATATAAGCACTATAAACTGAATTTTGTTCTCTCAAAATTCATATGAACTCCTAACCCCCCAATGTTTAAAAATAAGATCTTTAAGGAGGTAATTAAGGTTAAATGTGCTCATTAAGGGTGGAGCCCTGACTCAACAGGACTAGTGTCCTTATAAGAAGAAGAGACTCTTAATGTGCTTGCACAGTGGAAAGGCCACATGAAGAGACAAAGGGAAGATGGCTGGTTGCAAACCAAGAGAGACCTCACCAGAAACAATCTGCTGGCAGTTTCATCTGGGACTTCTAGATCCCAGTTTTATTTCTCGAAATTTTGTGAAAATAAATTTTTGTTGTTTCATCTGCTCAAGTCTTTGGTATTTTGGTTACGGTAGCCCAAGCAGACTACGAGTATGGCAAAAAATTAAAATATTACTTAAAACAGTCTTTACATAAAACAAAAACTATCCAGAAGATCTGAGGTAATTCTACCACAAGTAATTATCAACCATAAAGACTCTGTATCCCTTATTTAAATGACACATAATGCCACCCATAACTCAAACAATTAGGGAAAAAATGACACATTTGAGAATACTCTCACTATGAAGTATTGTCAAATGCTACTTACAATATATATAAAAACAAGAGTAATGACTATTCCCACCAGAGTACAGAAGTGTGCACAGAGAAAGAGGAAAATATATACTAAGTATCTTGAAATGATCAGAACTTTCAGATCTCTTTAAGACACGTACCACCATTTTAAAAATGAAGAGCCAGATGGATAGCTTTATACCTCATCTGAGCTTCTAAGACTATTGGAAAGGAACACTAAACTTCAAACTTACTTTCTGTTTGAAATTCAAAATTTTCTATGTGATGCCAAAGACCAAAATTGGTCTAGTATAATAAGTTGTTCATCTCTGAGTCTCAATAGGGATATAAAAGCAGAAATACACTCGTCCTTACATCAAAAATGGCAAATTTACAAATTAACAATGTGAATACAATCAGTCTGAGGTACCACTATCCTTGAATCTCAATGAACAAAACCTAAGAACATCCTGGCACTTACGGTCAATCACTAGTGTGAATGTGCAGGTGTGTTTTAGATTTACGTATTTGACTATGTACGAAGCCAAATGACAAAAAGTTTAATTAAAATAACCAATTATTTATCTAAGTAATGAAATAAAGCGTAACTTAACTACAGTACCTTTTAAGATTCCCAAAGGGATTAACAACAGTGTTTTTTAGCACAGATTTTTCATTTTGTAAAAACCTGGTATCTCAAGACTTAAGAAGAATTAAAATAACATGGCATTAGGTAGGATTCTATGGACTATATGAACAATTAATTAGCTTCTATTACAAGGAGTAGCTGGAATAAAAATCACTACTGATTTTCAATATAAATGATACAATTCTCATGTGAAACCATTACAATTTGAAAGCTAAAATCTTTTCCTATTAGAGCATTAGAGTGCATTTGAGAAATAGGAGGAGGATAGCAGAAAAACACAAATACGTTCATCACATACAACTATTCACATTAAAATGACATTTTGAGCCCTGGCCATTAAAATAAATAATTTCTTACTGATGTAAAGGGGTTTATTTTTATTTGCAGATTCACATTTTATGCATTTGAAAGCAGAACTAAAGATGTATAGATAAAACAATTTAATCTTACCAAGTTGCGACTGGTTTCCATCAGCCATCTGTATTAGAGCACTGTCTTTCTTATTGTACAAAATCTTCACACGCTGCACATCTCCATAAACACCTTTTTTGGAGCCACAGAGAGGTAATCCAAAAACGGAATTAATTTTATGTGAAAGTCACCTAAAGATTATTTTTCTGACATATCAATGAAACATTCAGACATCAACATGATCACTCATTCAATCTCATCATTCTCACAAATGAATAAAGAAGATCAAGATTTTGAACAGTGAATTTTGAAAAGAATAATTTTTGATAAACCCTCAAAGCTATGTGAATGATATTAAATTAAAGACCATGCAAAATAAATTAGCATGCATTAAAACAAATTTTGTGTCTATGGAGAGTTTTAAATAGCAAAGAAAAATAGCAAAAGATTTACTATTCAACTTTAAGCCAAAGTGCTAGCTACAAATAAGAATTAAGGTGAAACAAAAATCAAATCAATAATAAAAGTATAGTGCTAACAATAACATACCGAAGAGGGTAAACAGACTTTGGGGCGTAACCATCTTTAGAAGGAGAGAAGAGCAAGCAGCGTAAGACAAGAAGAGAGAAGAGTCGAGGAAGAGCGGAGATGAACAGATCATCCATAACGAAGGGTGGTTCCCGCAGAATGGTGAGGTGGTCATGGATCATGGTTCAAGGCGGTTAATTGGGGCAAGTTGGTCCGAGGAACATTTGTTCAAGCACAGAAGCATGAACATAGGGAATGGAGACAGGGAATGAAGACAAGGACAAGGAAAATAAAGGATAAGACAGGGAAGGGAATGGGCATTTGGGAAAAGACAAGGAAAGGGAAGGTGAACACACAGGGAAAAGGATGAAATGGGGAAGGGAAACAGCAATGCAGAAGAAAAAAATAAGGAATTGGGGAACAAAAACAAAATAAAATATAGGTCAGTACATAGGAAATGCAGGAATTTGGTCAGAAAATGGTTGGTTTATGTACTGTACAAGAAAAACTGAGTAAAATGTAGTCATCCAAGACAAATATGGGTAAAGTACATCTATATCAAAGAGTAAATACAGCATTTCATCTCAACATAGGGAAGGAAAGCATGCATAGGAATTTTAAACTTTGAACTTTCAACTGCATAAGCATGGCTGGTTATGAAATGCAGGCAAAAGTCTTAAAATAAAAACAAAGGCACTCTGATTCAAACATTTTAGCATGCAGAACTGTGAATGATAATAGTATTAAATGATAAAATAAGCTAATGTTCATATTAACAGAGGCCAATTAAAAATGAAACAAATATTCAAATTAGACATCATAAACTGATACACTGAGCTTCCCACATTTCATACCAGCGTTCATAGCATTCAAAATAAAATATACCAGACATAAAATGTACAACTAAAAAAAAACCACTTAGCAATAAATTTTATTTAACCGGGCAGGGTGGCGGGGTGGGGAGGGGGTCAGGGAGGAAGGGGTGGGGGTTAAAGTTAAAAAATATTTTTAGAAGACAATGACTAATAACTGCAAAGAAAAAATTACTAAGAAAGACTGGAAGAGTGCCTCGTCAAGATCTTTGGAAGAACCTTCAAAGAAAAATGTATTAGAGTAGTTCACATAAAAATAAGATTTAAAAAAAATGCAATGACATATAAGCATGAAATGAACAAGCAAATAATTAGAAAAGGCAAAGAGCAAAATTGTTTTACAATTAAATTTGCAAATTAGATCACATTTGCCTTTGAGAACAACAAAAAGATAAGCCAAACTACAGTACTTCACCATATTTTTCTTAGGAAAAATAGGTTAGGTTAAAAAATATACATATATAGATATAGATATAAAGAGACATGACTGTCTAAGGAAATAAAGTATTACCTAAACGATACGTAGAATTTATTCAGAAGTAGAAACATACAGAAAATACTCTGACTAATGAATGTACATAAAAAGAAAGGCAAGGGCAAAATGAAATAAACATGAAAAACTTTCACAAATGAAATGGAGTTAAAGAATAAACATTAGAGATTATTTTACTAACCTCTTCATTTAAATTGCTAACCAACAGGACTGTATTGCCACCAGCTGAGACTCCAGGCATACCCACTCGGCCAGCAGCAGCTGCAGCAGCTGCTGCAGCAGCATTTGGAATAGCCAAAGGACTCAGCGCTCCTGGAACAGCTGCAACAGGAAGCCCTAATTTTAAAATAAAGCATATTTTACGAAACACACACAAGTCGTTTACAAAAACCAATTTAAGCACGAGGGCTACATGGCTTACGGCTGACCATTCCAAATGGTTCCTGAAAGTTAATTTTTATAGTGTTTAGAAAAATTGTTTGCTGATGTGTAGTAGAGAAAAATAACTGATTTCAACAAAACCATTAATTATTTGAACTAAAGTACATACCTGTATTATGTTAAAATATCAAATACATAATACTCTATTTTCTCTGGAAAAGCAAACAAAGCGTGAAGAATTTAATTCCAAGTCACAGGCTTGGAAAATTCACTTCCATGATTTACAGTAATAAGCCAAATGTAAAAAAGTATCACTTTGACATAATGGTAATTCACTTTTTTCTGCAAGTGCTATCTTCTTCATAAACTCACACTTGAAATCAGACAAATAATTACAGCTTATGAAACAACGATAGTAGTCTTTCAACTCCTAGACATATCACTCTGATCATCATTTAATTCATGCAAATAAAGAAAATCTTAGCAAAATGTGCTTGCCTTCTTAATTACACACTCAAGTAATTATAATGAATACAAGTTTCTTCAACACAATACTCTACCAGTTGAATGAACAAGAAACCATCACTATACAACACAGATTTTGTTTCAGTATTTTCCTATCCTTTCCCAATCTATGTTACCATTTCCTTATTTTATTGTTGTAGTTTCCAGTCTTATTATTGTCCTATCTTTAAGTCACCATATCTTCAGTCACTTATTCTAGAGAGAAAACCCTTTTGTGTTAGTACCCTTCATCTACTTTTCCATTACCAATCAACTTGGAATACTTTAATCTCTTAAATTCTTACACACTAGCTTATTACTTATAAATATTGGTTTATTAAAGAAACAAGTTATATGTTCTTTTTTACCTTCCCAGCATAAAGGAACAAACACTCAAACTAAATGAAGTTGATTTCATGACATACCTGGATAGAACGGGCCCTTACCACTCTTGTTCCATAAGTTCACATTTTATTTCTTCTTTCTTTCCAGCTTTCGGTTGCATTTCGTAAGAATCTGCTGTTATCTTCGGTTTTAGAAATCTTATTCTTTTAAGTCAAGTTTTTGATCTTTTTACTTTATAGAAACTACTATGACCTTTCACTGGCAGTCAGAAGTGCTCTTTAATATTCACAATCCTTAACCTAAGTTTTTGACTTATAAAACTTTTTTCCTCCAATCACCTTTTAATTCAGCCTTTCTCTCTTCTGAGAACTCTGTCAGTTGCATATGATTCTCATTTAACACTTCTGCTCTTGATGAGTCTTTTTTCACAGCTTTTTGCCTATACCTTTTTTTTTTTTTAGGATCTCTTTTTCTTTCTTTGCCATCTTTTTTTACGACTTTACACTTTGGAAAATTTCCAACATATACAAAAGTAAAGAGACTAGAATAACCTATCTCTACGTAGCCATCACCCAGGTTTAACAATAAGCAACTCATGGCCAGTCTTGTTTCATCTCCTTATCCATTTTGTTCTTAAAGTACATTCCAGAAATTAGGATCTAATTTTAAAGTAGAAAATTCTTGTGTTTAATACTTACTAATGCACAACAATCTTCAGTGTGTCTTTGAATACACCAGTATGGATCTTTTCAACCAAATAATCTACCGCACTATCCTCCCCGTAAGCTGTTCTCATCTAACATTCAATGGATATGTTCATTTGTTATCAGTATACATTCCTAATTCCTTTGCATGCATTCCTACACACAACACTTTTTTCTTGCACAGTCTTGAAAAGTGACCTCCCCACACTGTGACACTATTCTTCAGTATTTTCAGATAACTCTGACTGAATGCATAAAATATTCAACTAAAAGTTGACAATACAATTAGTAGCAGCAACTCCAGATGTAGTCATTATATTGTCAAATCATTCCCTTATTTTCCTGCCTTTAATTAGCTACCTTTTAGGAAAAACAGTAACCTAAAATTCTATTAAATTCCATAGTCTTTATGAGATCCAACTGATGGCAAACAAATACAAAACCATCAACTTCGATACATGGCATGCAGAAGTAGTTCAGTACCAAGCCTCAAATTCCCTTTTTAACAATAAAAAGCCTGTTTTTAAAAAGTCTGACAAAGATATTTGGACTAGATCTTTCCCACAATAAAAAATTAAATCACTTTAATTTCTAGTTTCATTTTTAATTCTAACAGGAAGAAGCAATTATAAGGGCCCACTGAGACAAAAAATCTTAACTGAGTAATTATAATTAGTTACCAGAATTAAAATAATCTAAAAAACCTCCTAATCACTAGCATTTTCTCTGTACACCTCTTGACTCTTATAACCATCCACTGTTTATTAAAATACTCTGTATCTCCTACTTATTTACTACAATTGTCTTAAACTTTGTATCCCACAGTGAAAAGTTCTCAAGCTTTTTGGTCTCGGGCTCCCTTTAAAGTCTTAAAAACTATGGAGGATCACAAGAAGTTTTTGTTAATTTGGGTTCTATTAATGGTTATCATTTCAGAAATTAAAACCAAGAACTTTTTAAAAGCACACAAACACACTTTCTTTCTTTTCTTTTCTTTTTTTGAGACAAGACTTGCTCTGTCACCAGGCGCCAGGCTGGATGGAGTACAGTGGCACGATCTCAGCTCACTGCAACCTCCGCCTCCCAGGTTCAAGCAATTCTCCTGCCTCAGTCTCCTGGGTAGCTGAGACTACAGGTGTAAGCCACCAGGCGCAACTAATTTTTGTTTTATATTTTAGCAGAGACGGGGTTTCACCATGTTGGCCAGGATGGTCTCGATCTCTTGACCTCGTGATCCACTCGCCTCGGCCTCCCAAAGTGCTGGGATTACAGGCGTGAGCCACCATGCCCAGCCTCACACTTTCACACATACTATTAGCCTTCAGAGTGATACCACTGTATGCTATTAAGACAAAAAGTCAAAAAGGCAAAATACATTTTAGTACTACCGTGAAAAGTAATACTAAACTGTGTGGGCCCTCTATGAGGATCTCAGGAACTCTCACAGATCTCTGGACAACCAACATTTGCAAAATGCTACCAAATATATGCTTTATATATATGGACTGCTCAGAAATTATTAAGGAATTTAAAAGATACATTTACTCACTTCAAATAAAAGAAAATGCTGTAATATATGACATATATATATATATATATATATATTTTTTTTGAAATGCAGTCTTGCTCTGTCACTAGGGTGGAGTGCAGTGGCGTGATTTTGGCTCACTGCAACCTCCGCCTCCCAGGTTCAAGCAATTCTCCTGCCTCAGCCTCCTCAGTAGCTGGGACTATAGGTGCACACCATCACACCCAGCTAATTTTTGTATTTTTAGTAGAGATGGGGTTTCACCATGTTGGCCAGGATGGTCTCGACCTCTTGATCTTGTGATCTGCCTGCCCCAGCAAAAATAATAAGGTGATCAGTAACTCCCCCCACCCCACCAAAAAAAAGACAACTGTTTTCAAAATACACTTATTTCATTTCTTGAAATCAGGGTTTTCCATGCCGGTATAATATCGTTTAGAACATCAAGCCTTATCATGGAAAAACAGTAATTGAGAATTAAAATAATTAGTTAATAATTAAACTTATAATGGTAATTGAGAATTATAAGTCTAGGCTAAAGCTCCCCAACTCTTCATTTTTTGAGAAAAGGTTTGCTCTGTCACCCAGGCAAGAATGTGGTGGCGTGATCTTGGCTCACTACAGTCTTGATCTTCTGGGATCAAGCAATCCTCCCACCTCAGCCTACAGGCACATGCCACAGGGTCTGGCTAATTTTTTTTTTTTTAGTTTTAGTAGAGACCAAGATCTCACTACATTGCTCAGGCTGGTCTCAAACTGCTGGCCTCAAGCAATCCTCCCACCTTGACCTCTCAAAGTGCTGGGATTACAGATGTGAGCAAAATGCCTGGCCTAAAGCCCTTTTTAGTGTGACAGACCTGAGACATTAAAAAATAATAGTAATAAAAAGGCTGGGTGTGGTGGCTCATGCCTATAATCCCAACACTTTGGGAGGCCGAGGCAGGTGGATCACGAGGTCAAGAGATGGAGATCATCCTGGCCAACATGGTGAAACCCCATCTCTACTAAAAATACAAAAATTAGCTGGGCGTGGTGCCACAGACTTGTAGTCCCAGCAGCTCAGGAAACTGAGGCAGGAGAATCACTTGAACCCAGAAGGCAGAGGTTGCACTGAGCTGAGATCCAGCCACTGCACTCCAGCCTGGTGACAAAGCAAGACTCCGTCTGAAAATAAATAAATAAGTAAGTAAGTAAGTAAGTAAGTAAATAAGCAAGCCAGAGAATGCCACATTTTACTTAACAATCTTGTATTTTTTAGTAAGACTACCAATCTTCTAGTGAGAAAAATTTGGGTTCAAAATAGAAGAATTTACCTCTTTCTAACTAAGGAGGTAACAAAAATCTTACCAAAAAGTCATGCAAGCTGTGAGGTCCCCACTGTCTGAATGCTAATTTAGTCTCCTCACTTGTCCATTTACTTCCACCATTCTTTGCCACCCTGTCAGGTGATCTATTATGCCAAATGATCCTTCCTTTTACAAAGTTCATAGTATGGTGTAAGAATGTTTTAACAGGTAAGAGGAGCCACCACCTGTCCTTAATGCCTAGTATGTAGTTCTCTTTCATTATTTCCTCCCCTCAGCTGATAACTTAGAAAAACGACTTAGGCTATCTTTACAGTTCTAAATCACTGGAGTAGTCTAAGATTTTGTTGGACTTTTAAAGCCTCTGAAGTCTCCAATTTCCCTCAATATTCTTTTCTCTGAAAAATTACTTTGTCAATCAGGTATTTTAACGTTTAATCTAAATGCTGTCTGCTGCAATAAAAATATAAAAATCTACAAAATATTTCATGATGCCCTATTTGTATCATAATAATACATTCTATAAAATAATTCTGTTCTTAACTCCAAGCTAAATAAGAGGACAATAAACTCACCATAGCCCTTTGTAAAAGTTATATGAAGTATATTCCACATATTATATACCCTGGCTCTAACAGATTTTTTTTAGTTACAGAAATTTTAATTTTAACTTCAATGATTTTCGTCTTTAAGGCAGTAGATATGCTGGGAAAAAACTGTTTACACATATTGATGAGGAGGAATAAAAATGCTTGATCTATTCTAGGGATTGTTAGAAGGATAAAATAATGTAAAAGAGCTTCATAAACTACAATGTGCTGAAGAAAATAAGGTGTTGCAGGAATCTTTTTCATGTGAAATGGCCCACATCAGCTGGGTCACCCAGACATTTTGATTAACTCAGCAATCTCCTAAATTTCTCATGTTAGTTCTGACACTATTATTACTAACCTTTCCTCCACGGAAACTGATGGATGCCCAGCCATGTATATGACAAGAGAACCTAAGTCCACAGAGAAGTGATATAAATTATGTATCTATTCTCTTTCATATATTACACTGAAACACATAGGTATCCCCTAACCTTGTTCATTTCAACTGAAGAATTACTGTTTTTGTTAATTAAATCATTTAGAAATTGTATATATAATTTTTATGTATTTTAAAAGGTTTAGATTTACAAAAATTTAAGACATTACACAGTTCTTACATAACCTGGAAACCCCAATTCCCCCATTATTAGCACCATACACTGTAAGGTGTTGAAATTTATTAGTTGTTACAATTAATCAACCAATATTGATAAATCAAAAGTCCATTCTTGGCTGGGCGAGGTGGCTCACGCCTGTAATCCCAGCACTTTGGGAGGCCAAGGTGGGCAGATTACGAGGTCAAGAGATCGAGACCATCGTGGCCAACATGGTGAAACCCCGTCTCTATTAAAAATACAAAAATTAGCTGGGCATGGTGGCGCACACCTGTAATTCCAGCTACTCAAAAGGTTAAGGCAGGAGAAGTACTTGAACCAGGGAGGAAGAGGTTGCAGTGAGCCAAGGTAGTGCCACTGCACTCCAGCCTGGCAGCTGGCAACAGAGCAAGACTCTGTCTCAAAAAAAAAAAAAAAAATCCATTCTTTATCAGATTTCCTCAATTTGCATCTAATGTCCCTTTTTTGTTGTTCCAGTATCTCCTATTACATTTAATCATCATGTCTCCTTAGGTTCCCCTTACTTGTAAGAGTTTAATCTACGAGTTTGAAGAACGTCAAATTTATCCTTCCACTTCCCACTCTAAAACTTCCATCCAAAGTAATTTACATGATTTCTTTTGGCCTTACTTCTTTTACCTGTTCATGACATCTGGTAGTTAGTAGTCTTGTGTACTACTGAACAGAAGAGGATTAGTGGTGGGACTCCAAAGTCCCTTCTAATTCTTTTTTTTTTTTCCTTTTTTTTTGTTTGAGATGGAGTTTCACTGTCGCCCAGGCTGGAGTGCAATGGCGTGACCTCAGCTCACTGCAACCTCCACCTCCCAGGTTCAAGTGATTCTCCTGCCTCAGTCTCCTGAGTAGCTGAGATTACAGGCGCCTGCTATCACATTGGGCTAATTTTGTATTCTTAGTAGAGACAGGGTTTCATCATGCTGGTTTTTAACTACTGACCTCAAGTCTCATCATGCTGGTTTTTGAACTACTTGGCCTCCCAAAGTGCTGGGGTTACAGGTGTAAGCCACCGCTCCTGGCCACCCCATCTAATTCTTAAAGTATAGTCAGCCCTCTATAGGTCTGGGTTCCGATTCAACCAACCTTGGATCAAAAATATTTGGGGGAAAAAACGATGGCTGCATCTGTACTGCACACATATAGAAAGTTGCTCTTGTCATTTATTATCTAAACAATACAGTGTAACAACCATTTACATAGCATTTATATTGTTTTGGGTAATATAAGTAATCTAGAGATGATTTAAAGTACATATAAGAGGTTGTGCATAGGTCATATACAAACACTATACCATTTTATACAAGGTACTTGAGCATCAGTGGATTTTAGTATCCAGGGTGTGTTTGGGAGTGGGAGTAGGGGTGGCGTGGGGCTGTGTGTGTCCTAGAACCAATCTCCCATGCATACCAAGGGGTCTTGAAGGCACTTTTTATATTTTATTTTCTGATTTGAAAATAAAAATTTTACTTTTCATAAGCATGATAAATGCTATTCTTTCCTGAAACAATTCAATTCTCTTCCTCTTCCACCAACCTTCCCTTCAGTTCTTATTTTGCCCTATGGAATCCATTCTCTTCTACCATAACTTTTACTCTACCTGTTCCTCAGAAAAACTTTTTAATTAAAAACTTACTTTTCTTCCACCAATGAAACTTCTACAAACCCCTCAAAAATTCATTAGTCTCCCTTAACTTTTCTCCAAAGAAAAGAATAAGGATGCATCACGCATCACTTTACCTCACCACCCAATGTTACTTTCAAACTGCTGTTGTTCTACCACCATCAATGAGGATGACTTCTGATGTCAATACCACCTAATCATAACACACTTTCTCCCATCAAAGTAGCCACTGGGTCACTGGGACATCTTCACTCATTACATAAAGACTTTAGCACCTGGTTTTATTTCCTTCTTCTCCAGTCCCTGCATCATCCTATGACCTTTCCAACACGCTGGCCTCACAATTTCTTAATAACGTCTACTTTGATGGTTTTTACAACATCAATCCATATTAGCAACTTCTTTTGCTACATCTTTTTCTTTCCTGTGTCACTTTTTGTAATGGTCATTCATGTAACACTTACATCTCCTTTCCTAACTTCATTCTTCTTGATCCTCCTATTCCCACATAACCACTAAACACACTTTTGGCCTTTATGGTGACCAGTTCCTTTATATGCTCCCTGGGCTTGACTTTACCATATAGCCTAAGCTTGAGCCAACATGCTGCTCATCTGCTACTATTACTTTGATGTCATGCAATTTCAGACTTAGATAAATCCAGTCTTACATTCTGTCCATGCTTTCATGTGGGCTTAATGAATTATGAGAGTGAAAACACATATGCCCCACAAAGGCTAATTCTAGAAATATTTTGTTATCCACTTTTAGCTGAATTTTCAGTCCATTTTTGAGAGTTCCCCCAAATCCAGTAGTATTAAGTCTACTTTCCTACTTTCAACTTGTTCAGCAAGTGTCTTACAATATTCAGAACAGAATTCTCTCAAATTTTTCAGCTACCTTCAAAATCCTCACTGCTTTCAGCTGTTCTTCCTTCTCCCTTCCTTTATAAAGACACATAATGGTGAGAGGAAAGAAAAAGACTATAGAACTGATTATTTCAGTTCTGCTTCCAGCTCTGCACCTAATTTTTTTTTTTTTTTTTTTTGGTGGAGATGGGGCCTTGCCATGTTGTCCAGGCTGGTCTAAAAATCTTGGCCTCAAGCAATTCTGCTGCCTCAGCCTTCCAAAGAGCTGGGACTGGAGGTGTGAGCCACCATGCCCAGTCAATACACCTACATTTCTAAGTGAACTTGATAAAAAATTCCTTCTGGTTCTAACAATGGTCCTAAAAAGTATCTCTATATTTAAATCCTAACATGTCCATTATACTACTGATCTAATCCTTACAATCAATTCTAGGACTTAAATTAGCCTTAGAAACAAATACTAGGTTAACAGGTAGCAAGCATTTACTATATGCCAGGCACTGTGCAAAGTTCTTTGCACATATTAACACATTTAATCCTCACAACAGCCTTAAATGATAGGGATTATTATCAATATGCCCATTACAAGCATGGAAATTGAGAGGATTTCAAGGCCATGTTTTAAATGATTATACATACTACCTCACTGCAAACATTCCCCCCAGCAGGTCCTGCTTTACTCCTGAACTACCATCCTATTTCTTCTTCCTTTCTATGGCACACTTCTTTAAAGAGTATTAGATACTTGTTCATCACATTTATATCCTTAATGCCTTGTAATCTGATTTATACATGCTTGTGAATAATCTTATGTAACTACTGTACTCAACAATTACTACTAATTTTAATCCTATTTATCTGATCCCTAGATTCCTTTTTATTTTATCTATAACATAAATATGCACTGCTTAAAGTTTAATTACAAATGCTTTAATCTTCTTGCTTTTTTATACCTGGGAAATCTTATACCAAAATTTTAAGTACCACATCTCTGGCCTCTGAATTCACAACTCCACAGAACTCTTGCCCAAGTCTTCAGTTGAATTTCCTACTGCTCAGTGGACTCCTCCACATGCTTCATTTTTCTCATAAGCAATCATATCAGTAAGATGCCAAGTCCTATTACTTTTACATGAAATTTTCCCCACATTTCTTACTTTGTATTCTCATTTCATGCTCCTAACCTAGATTTATACTTACATCTTACTTAGACTAACAGTATCCTACCTGGAATGCTTAGTCTCCATTTTCACTTCTCCAACATACACAGTTGGTTTCTTAAAACTAAACTGGTCATTTTTACCCAACTGCTTAAAAATGGTGATGAATCCTTCACAGCAATGGTTCTTAACTCATCCCTCTTTGATAATCTGAAAGAAGTCAAACATCTAAAACTTGGTTCATAACATTATCAAATGGTCACAGATACTCCTGACACTCATCTTCTAGCCATAAAGGAGTCCAATAATTCCCATGTAAAATTCATACTCCTTGGATAAACATCGGTTTTAAGATCTTGTCCCATAATACTTTCTGGCATCATTACCTTTCATTTTTTTCCATTATCCTGTTCGTCACACATAACTGAATGTTTGTCACTCCTAAAATATGACATATACTCTATCACATTTAATCATGCTATGTTTTTGGCCCATAAAGCACTCCCAATTTCTCCTTTTGTTAATGGATCACTCATTTCATTATGTGCTAATAACCACACTAACTCCACTATATATTTCACTTTGTCTCCAATTATATCTAACTCATGTTTGCTGTCTCCGATTATAAGCTTTATGAGAAAAGAAACCTTGTTATTCTTCTGAGTCCCTGCAGTGTCTAGCATAATGTTAAAACAACTCCTGAATAATACAACAAATGAATAAACCAGATGACACTGAAGTGAGCCAACATCCTTCTAGGGATATGAAATGTTCATGGTAATTAATTGAGACTAAGAAGAAAACCTAGAAATTGGAGCCAATAGAAAGGTGGATTCTGACAGAGAAAAAGGGTACCAATTTTAAATTAAAATCAAGATCAACAGAAAAAAAACCTGAAAGGGACAGAATTATGATGAGAAAAAAACTCGGGGAAAAAAGGTCAAGAGATAATCTAAATGAAATTTCATATATGTAACTAATGTCTTTTAGAGTTGCTAGTGAAAATCTTGTGCATAACCTTTACCTCCCTGGAAAGAAGCACATTTTATACTGTGGTCGCAAACATATATAGTTGTTTCTCTACTAAATGCAGAAGCAGCAGAAGTATTTTCTTTGCTATTGTCGACTCTTAAAAACACAATTTCTTCAATAAAATCTACAGTGTGATTTGAATTAAACCTATCTTTATGTCGAAGATTTTCATTATGCAAAGGCTGGGGTTGATTACCATAGAATTCAGGCTGTTTGGCCTTAAAAATACTAACTCTAAGATGAATATGAGAGAGGTCTTTAAGTATCTGACAGGTTGTCATAGAAATGGAGAAGGCAATGGAAGGTAAGTATTAATAAATTAAATACATTTCTTAAAACTACAGCTGAGAACAATACAACAGGTAAATATAATGGATCCATTTAAGCAAGAGTATATGAAAAGTTCTTAATAGATAATTACATAGTCTTAACTATCTGCCCTGGATAGTTAAACCTATGAAAAACATTTTATAGTCCTATAGTAATAAGCGTATTTCATCGAAAATGCTGGTCAGTATGTAAATAGGAACTGATGTAGTAACATTTCTTTCTCATCTGTAGCCCATAATACCTTCAAAGTACTCAACTACCATCAAACGTATTTCCTTTACTGAGATGATAAAAATTATTCCAGATGTAAAACACATTCATTTAAATAATACTTATAATGGAATTAAGAGTTGAATAGCTCTCCAAAAGACACAGCTTCAAATTAATTTGTGACTCAAAAGTAAAAATTTGCCAGGCATGGTGGCTCACACCTATAATGCCAGCACTTTGGGAGGCCGTGGAGGATGGATCACAAGGTCAGGAGTTCAAGACTAGCTTGGCCAAAAGGGTGAAACCCCATCTCTACTAAAAGTACAAAAATTAGCTGGGCATGGTGATGTGTGCCTGTAATTCCAGCTCCCTGGGAGGCTGAGGCAGGAGAATTGCTTGAACCTGGACCCGGGAGGCGGAGGTTGCAGTGAAGCAAGATCGTGCCACTGCACTCCAGCCTAGGCTACAGAGCGAGACTGTCTCAAAAAAAAAAAAAAAAAAAGTAAAAAAAAATTTTATCCAGTGGTAAAAATTTTTAAATGAACAATTCTGTCTACTTCAGCTCTTCCAATGTTTGTTCCAAAAGACACATTTTAAAATTAAGAATTAACATTTTAAGCATTAAGCTATAGGAAAGTAGAGGACAATTCAAAAATCCAAATAACTCAGTTGTACACATAGAGAAGAGGCATGCTCCAAATAGTTTTTACTTCTTAGATATTAAAACACATGAAACGAGAAAGTCAAAGTTACAGGACAGTTAGGATAGGTATTTTCGTGTGAACTCTGCCCAAATATTTCTGATTTGTTTATGTTGAAACTAATAAAATACTGATTTTTAATTTACATGTATTTTTTATTTTGGTGTTAGTGTGGCAGTCAGCAATGTGCTTTAAAATCTATGTATTTTTAATATTTCTGGGAAATACTTGTAGCATGTTTATGTATGTGTGATTACTTTAGTCTTTTCTGGGGGGATAGCTTTCAAATATGACTGCAATAGATGAGTTTTTTGGTTTAATTTTATGGCTATTTGCTATAATTAGTCTTAATATTATAGAAGAGGATTTTGAAAAAATAAGATTTTGACATATAAATTTTAATGTGTTTGATAAAAAATAAATTGTTTATTATGTTTTGATTTGCATATTACATATCCACCCCTATTTTATACCCAAATTTGAATGAATATATCAACAATACTCACTTTTGGTTTTATAACCAATAAGATGATCAGACTAAATACTGAATGGACTTGGTAACAAAAAATATCTTAGTATGCCAAAAAAAAAATAAGAAGAAAGCAAAAATGATGGGACTTACATTTTTACTACATGTATAATGTATTGATAACTATTCTACGGGGAAGAAGACGACAGGCTAAAATGTCAAGCTAATCTAATTTTACTCCACTAGTTAGGAGTATGGGCTTTGGAACTAGACTACCTGACTGAGTGCTGGGGCTGGGCCATTCAAAAGTTGAGGGAATCTGAGCAAACTGCTCTTTGTGCCCTACTTTCCAAATCTGTACAACAGGGTTGATAATGTTAACTACATTTAGAGATGATGTATTAACTTATCTGTAAAGGGCTAAGAACAGTGCCTGACATAGAAAACACAAAAATGGCTAGCTAGTGTTAATATTCATACACCTCCAACTTTTGGCTCCTGGGATTGAGACAATTTCATTCTAAACTATAGTATTTTAAATGTTTGTGCCACAAAATAATGACATGAAAAACTCTAAGCAACAGAGGTGGAATCTAAGTAATTAGTACTAAGTTAGTAATTTTCAAGTTATTCCTAGGGTGGCAACTGTTGCAAAGGGATCTATCTAAGCATTTTGATAGTGGAGACAAACTTTTATACAGCGATCCAATGGTGGCAGAATCCGTTCTACCAATACCAGTGATTCAATAAGACTAGTTCTTAGAAACTAATATATATGTATCTTTAAAACCCCTTTTCACTGGGGTTTCTTTAAGAAAAGTCTACTTAACAGACTACATCAGAATAATTAACTAAAAGTATCCTTACTAAACCATGAAAATACCAAGCCATATTTTTGTTCATTCTAAGCTCTGGTTCAGGAAAACCAAAAACTTAGAAGCAATACTCATCTTTGCAGGATGCTAAAACCCTGAACAGCCTAAATTTATTAAATTATATCTAAATGACTACAATGAATCTTGTTCTCTTAAAAAGACATGTACACATACACAAAAGTAAAAATACAGGTATCTACCTACATACATTGTAAGAAAATATATGGGAATTGCTCTATTACCTCACTACTATAATACTAATTAATTTACAATCTGTCTAGCTTTGTAGTTTTTCCCTTCATCACTGTAGGTGAAATATAATAATGTATTTAACAAAACCACATTTCACAAAAGATGTTTAATTGTACATATCATCCTATTTGAAAAAAGTACACATACAACAACAAACACCTGAGGGATGTTAATTCTCTCAGTGGATAAATAGATAATATGCACACCTGGATGGGTTTTTTTTCCCTCCACAATTATGTATACGAGAAAAGTGATTTTTAACCTATTTTTATTTACTGAGAAAATATTAAGACTTCCTGCTCTTTATTTTATGGGGGTAAATTCCTTCTGACAAAAATTTCTAAATTTTAATTAATTTTGTTTAGTCCTTTATCCAACCCACCCCTTCCTTTTTTGGGCCATTGGTCAAGGCCAAATTAAATAATTATATGAATAAAATTGCACACTTCTGGGCTAAGGTCACCATTTCAAACCACTCTGGGGCTACTAAAACCTGCAAGCAACTGACAGTTTCAAAAGTTTAAAGCAGACAGTGGGAAGAATCTATAATGAACCTGTTCATAAGCTGGTTTAAGTACTTACCTGAAAACAAAAGCTGAGCACCAACATAAAATTAGCAAATAAATGCAAGAATTTAACTGATTGTCCTGCACCAATTTAATTACAAGGTAGATAATTTTAGTTGATGAAGGAAAATTCTACTTTATAAAGATTTTCAGCTAATTAATGTATAGAAGGAATACGTGAATTGGGGAGAAAAAAGCATTATTTGCAACCTACTAGTGAAATTAATTAAGGCAGCAACCATTAGTGAATACTAAAATCATTAGTAGAAAAAACTGTAATGAAAGGATCAGAATGTCAACACTCAAATACACAATCAGTCTTAAAGCATCATTAAAATCACTAAAAGTGGGGCAACCAATTACTAGCTGCCTCCTACTGAGACACAAACGAAAGCACAAGAAACACTTAGTAGTTCAGCTTAAAAAACAATAATACCAAAAAAAAAAAACGGCTCTAAGTCTTATCAAGCCTTTGGAACTGTAAGTTTATATAAAAAATGCAGCAGATAGAGGAAGAAGTTAACATGACACTATAAGGAAACGGTCAGACTAGTCTAACCTGTGAAACTTTCTAAAAGGATAACCACATCACTTCATAAGTAAATGGAAGTGAGACTGGGAGTAGAGAGAGGGACAGGACCATTACAGACTGAATCAGACTAATGAGACATAACCAAATACTATGTGCGGCCCTCCACAGGACTTTGTTCTGAACAAATCAAACCTTAAAAGCATTTTCGGGATAATTGGGGAAATTTTAATGTGAGTAGGATATTTGATGATATTAGGAAATCATTGTCAATTTTGATAAGTGTAATAATCATAGTATGGTTTGGTGAGAAAACACAGTTATTTTAGAGAAACTATGGTAATATATGAGAAGACATGTCATGATCAAGGATTTGCTTTAGAATACAATAGAAAAACTGAATAGATAAAACTGTCAGCGCTACTGAACCAAGATGACAGGTGTATGGGATTCATTATATTAGTGTATAGCTTAAATCTCTGATAATAAATTAATAAATATTACCATATGAATAACCCATTCAAATGTAACAAAGAAAGTGAAAATAAGTTTACCAGTTAATTTTACATATCACAAACATATAAAAAATAAAAAATTCAGCTTAACAGCTAATTAATATTGTGCCAGCAGAACTGTACCAAAATAGATTTAAATGACATTAAATTATGAATTATTTTCTATAGCAGCAATTCTCAACTCTTGCTACCTAGGTAAAACCATTTTGAGATCCTAAAAACATAGGAATGCCTGTGACCCACTCCAACTATTCTCAGTCTGGGGTACAGTTTGAGAAACACTGTTCTATAAGACCTACATGTTTACTTTCATGAATAAATGTTATATCTGTTCACAATGATAACTTTTTTTTTTTGAGATGGAGTCTTGTTGTCGCCCAGGCTGGAGTGCAATGGCACAATCTCAGTTCACAGCAACCTCCGCCTCTGGTTTCAGGCAATGCTCCTGCCTCAATATCCCAAGTAGCTGGGATTACAGATGCACGCCACCACATCTGGCTAATTTTTGTAATTTTCTTTAATAGAAATGGGGTTTCACCATGTTAGCCAGGCTGTTCTTGAACTTCTACCTCATAATCCGCCCGCCTCGGCCTCCCAAAGTACTGGGATTACAGGTGTGAGCCACCTCACCTAGCCAATGATAACTATTTTAACATCAATTATTTTCTACAAAAAGTCTGTTTTGTCTTTCTTTTAAAAACTTCATGATGAGAACGGCTGTTATTCAATCTGTAATAAAAGAAAAGCTCTAAAATAAATATTCTTTGTATACAATATCTCTAATTTTTAGAATGTAGACAACATGATCATGAAAAATTATTTCTAGCAATTTTTCTAAAAGTGATCTACCTCTTAATAAATTAACTACACTTCCTAGCATGATAAAATGATCATTATAACGATGTCTCAATATATAATCTCAAGGATTTTTGATCACCGTGTTCTTTGAAACAGAATATGTGAATGACTAATAGTCTGCCAGGTTTGTGATTATGTATTTAGATGTCAGATTTTAAACTCATTACAAAATACTCAGTCTCCTTTCTTTGAACAAATTACAATTTCTGAGACACTGTGACACCTAGCATTAAAAGAAACAGAAAAACCAGAGATAAATGTTAGTCTTAAAAGATTACTGTGTAAAATAAGTCAATTAAAATTTATAGTACTGATTCTTAGGTAATTAAATTCAGTCAAGTAGCTAATTCTAAAAATCATACAAGGTAAAGGGAAGCCCTAACTACAAATATTTAGCAGAAGAGTATCACCTTATATTTGTGTTCTTACAAAATCTTTGAAATAAATATTCTATCAATTATTGCATTTTGAACAAGTACCATTTGAGGAAGACTCAGCAGGAAATTAATCCTATCACTACTATTTTGTTGAAGTCATCTGATTAAATAATTAGAGGAATAGAAACACAGAAAAGATTTAGTTATTCATCTAAAAGGCATGACCTCACTCATGCCATACTGGATGTCATTGTAAACAATGTTTAAAAACCGTAACTCACCTACTTTTAACCTATTTTTGAGTATACTTTAAAAGTCCAGTTGTAACAAGATGTAAAAACATTCGAACAGGTAAAACATGAAGTCATTTAGGAAAGGCTAAATATTTTTTTCCTCTATTCTATGAGGCAGACATGCAGAAACAAAAATGCATTATACTAAAAAATTCAACACAGAAGTGAAAAAAGACACCAGATAATTTTTTTTTGTTACCAAGTGAGCAACTTAATTTACATACTCTTAGTGTAAAAATGTAGAATACTTAAAAAATGAACAAAAGCAGCCAGGCATGGTGGCTCATGCCTGTAATCCCAGCACTCTGGGAGGCTGAGGCAGGCAGATCACCTAAGGCCAGGAGTTCAAGACGAGCCTGGCCAAGATGGTGAAACTTCATCTCTACTAAAAAATACAAAAATTAGCCAGGTGTGGTGGCATACACCTGTAATCCCAGCTACTTGGGAGGCTGATGTGGGAGAATCACTTGAACCCGGGAGGCGGGAGTTGCAGTGAGCCAAGATTATGCCATTGCACTCCAGCCTGGGTGACAGAGCAAGACTCCGTCTCAAAAAATAAGAAAAGCATAGAGTAAGACAGAAGCTAGCTGTGCTAGGGCTTCATAATCTTTATTTAAAATGACTTTAATATTGTTTTATAAGTTTCACCAAGGTCCTAAGATCGCAAGGAAATGGTGATGAATTCCCTAGAGGAATCCAGGTGATTTCTAACCATGCCTCCCACCCACGATCCAAACACATCTAAATATACTCAGATGGGCAAATATACATAGCTCAGTAGGGTCCAAAGAAGTGGACTGTTGTAGTCCATTGTTTATGCTAGCCGGAGTTTCTTGGTATTTTCCTTTTAAATTGTTTCTTTAATGAGTTGCATGTGAATTTTTCAACTTCTTAGAAACTATGTGTAAAATCTTGATGACATCACCTATTTTAACAAAGTAATGTATCTACCAAGTACCTAGCTGAATGCCTATGACCTAGAAGCTACTCAATAAATTCTGATTCTTTTCTATAACAACTTCTATCAGTAAAGAGTTTAATAATCTATAGTAATAATTATAAGCAAGGACCATGTTTCACTCTTGACTTTGCCTTTAAAACCTGCACACTGTGAAATATTCAATTATATTAACTTGAAAGAAAAATTAAGGGAATTAAGAATTAAGCTAGCAACACACAGAGATTCTGTCAGGAAAGAGTGTAAGTGACTGAAAGCATCTACTACAGTCATAATAACATAATAAACACTATAACTTGTGCTAGACATACCAGAAAATTCGAATAAAGGGTCAGATTTATTTGAAGTTACCGGAATTAACACACAGTTAATTCTGATTAGTTACCAGAATTAAGTATCAACTGCCTTAGAGTATCTCTCTCTACACATATACCACTTACCAATCTCAGGTTCACAAACTGATGGCATGATTGTTATATATTGGGAAGAAGTAAATATTTCCAAGAACTACATTATAGTACTTTTTCTTTTTGAAATGATGGACATAAGCTAAACTTTAAGAGCTTGTCAACTATCAATTATGAGTTGCATATGTATAAAAATCAAGACTTAAAGATAATCTTATAAATACCAGAATACATCAAATAAAAGGAAACTATAAAATTCCATCTTAACTTATAAATCACTGCTCATTTTACTTACAAAAGATTTTTCTTTATTTTTTTCTTCATCGTGATTCCACTCTATCAACTATAAGTTGCATATGTTTGCACTGCATTTTTATTAGGTGGCTCAAATCCATTGTGGTACAAAGTAAAATATAAATGATTAAGATACAATGCAAATAAATAGCAAAACTAATTTTACAGAAAATTTTTCTAGTTTAAAATGTTTTTTAAAAAAGGGCACTATAATATGCTTCAAAAAAAAATTCCATATGCCTCCACCCATTATGTATGTTTTATATTTTAACATTTCACTGTTTCCATGCAATAATGAATTAAAACAATCAAATCAGCACTGAAAAACACACACAAGAACTTCAGGTCTAGACTTAGACATAGTGACATAAAGTTTAAAGTGTAAACATGTCATTAAGAATTCAACAGTAATTCTTCATTAAAGCTTTCCTTCTTTTGTTCTGGGAAAACAGCACATGGAAGAAAAGGTGAAGGTATTAAAAGGAACAAAACTAACATAATTTTAATCACACTTAGGAAGAACACTTTGGGTTTTTCTTAACAGTATTCATATGCCTGTCTCACTTGAGAAAAATAAAACTCATGAAACCAAACACAATTTGGTAAGGTCCAAAATGGGGTGATTCATTATACTTACTGGTATTTTTCCATTTGGCAAAATGAGAGAAAAGTGGTTAAGACAATAAGAATCATACCTAAGAGGGATGTCTCCTTGGCAAATGCTGCAGCAATAGCTGGGTCCAATGCAGGTTGTCCATCCCCAGAGGGAAGATCGGGTCGAGTATAATCCCTACTTTTATCATTGTTGTATTTTACATTCAAATTCACAAGTTTGGAAAAATCAATCCTTAGGGTACAGCAGGCATTATAAATATTCTGACCATCTAGGGCCTGTAAAAGTGAATAAAGTATATCAGCAATCTTAAAGAATAAAAATTAGTGAAAGTATAATTTTAATAATAAAAATAAAGAACGAAAACTCGAACTTAAAAGCCACCAGGAAAAGGATTAAAATTTCATACATCTTATTTTGTTGTTTAGCTGTGCATGTATTAGTTTCCACCAAATATTATCTTCCTTAAATAGAAAATGCTACTTCAATCTAAAATACAACCAGCTAAGCATCCATGCTAATACTTTTAATTTTTTATAATTGCAAATAAGTTAATTTTTAAAAACTAATAAGGGTCACAAACAGGAAGTCCTACTGAAGTAGTACCATATTACCCTGCTCAGTAAGGTTAATTTTATTATACATATATTTATTGCTGGATGGCAGTACTTATATGAATCAGTACAGTTTTATGAAGTAACTGCTATTTGATGCTACACTGTACAAGGTTGCTTCAAACCAAATTATCCTAACACATAATAGCAATTCCCATAAAATGAGGTAAAAAAGAAAAAAGCTAGTATTTTCCTTAACCTGAAATGTTCAACCCCAATCAGATTATCTTGATGAAATTAGCAAATCTAATGTTATTCCAGAAAAGTTCTGAAATTGATGAGTGCCAGGTCTAGAATTAATTAAAAGCCTAGACTCTATTAGGTTATCTTAAGCAAGTTTTTTAACCTCTCTGAATCTCAATTTCTTACTCTGGAAAATAGGAATAATGACAATAGCGGTCATGCTTCTTCATAGGGTTATTATGAAGAGTAAATTAAAGATCACATATGTGAAAATACATCATGAATTTTAAAGGACTATGTTACTGCTATGATTATCTTGTATTTTTCTGCTCCTATATAATCATCATTTCTAGTTCAGCTGGCTATAAGCTGTTAACAAACTAGAGAACAGGGGAACATATTGTTAAGTTTTCGTTAGAAGAATGAACATGTCCTGTTATGGAGACAGTAAACCTCTACAGCTTAAGTATATAAAGTTTTAATTCAAATATTCTCACCTCTGGGAATATAAAACCTTTTCTCTTAATACACAAAATTTTTATGTGACGAATTAACCTACCTAAAAACTAACCTAGAACATGATTCAGCACAGGTTCATCCACTTAAATACAGCACTGGTAAAAACTCAAAGGGACCTCATACACATCAGGATTTGAATTATATTTGGGTTAGGCAAAGTACCCATCATCACATAACAGTGGAAGCCATGTATCAACTTTATCAGCCAGAATAACATAACTATTAATTCAATACGCTGCTGTAAAGGCAAACAAAGCACAGAAGATGGGTATTCATTTACTAATATAGCATTCCTATAGGGAAAATGTGAGGTAAGTAGTAGAACTGATGTTTTTACACAATAGATGAATATCAAAAGATGAGTAGCAAAATTCACTCTTAGGTGACTACTTCACTATTATCAAAGAGAAAATGATACCTTATGAGAAAAGACCTGGCTTAGAGTCACAGTATCTAGGTTAATGCTAAAAGTATTAATACAAAATTACTAAACCCACACTAAGTTTCTTAGGAGCTGAATTATTTCCCAGCAATACTGAGGTCGACTGCCAAATTATCTAATGAATATGCCAATTGTTAGAAAGTCCTCCAAGAAGCTTTGAAAATTTCCCTTTGAATATTAAAAAAAAAAAAACTTTATGTAGGTGGAAGATACACAAGTACACGTAAGGTATAAGAGCTACAGAAATAAGCAAATAAGATGTAAATTAATCATTGTTTAGCAAAAGAGGAAAGAAATAGCTGAAGAGTGCATGAGAACAGAAATCCAGGTATAATAGTTGGCTAAAGCAGGTGACCATAAATAAGAAAGGGAGTAAATCAAATTCAAAAAATATATGCAGGTTCACGTCAAGCTCATGTATTTGCAAAATCCAAGAAACAGCAGTAGCACACAAACCAGTCCTATGATTCAGCAATCAGGAATGCAGTGAGCTTGTTGGAGCAAAGATTTCTGACAGTAAAAACTCAAAACGATTTGCAGAACGACCTTCTAAATATGCCTACTCACAGTTAAAGTTTAAACAGTAAGCAAAAACCTTCAGAAAAAAAAATTTCATGTAAATTTAAAATTTATGGCTAAAACACGAAAATCAAAACAAGGAAAGATATTAGGCATAGAAATCATAATTAAACCAACACAATGAAACACCGCATATGGACTTTTGAAAACATGAAAAGCCACAACAAAACGATTACCATTTTTCTCAATGTTTGCTTTTTTGAAGAGATTGTTGGGGATCAGATTTAACACATGCTGAGAGAAACCGTAACATCGAAATTCTTTAAATATCTACTTTTTAATTTTTGGCAAGTCATGAAAAATTATCAAAATCAACAACACAAAATTAAGCTTATACTACTAATACTTTAGACTAATTATTTACGAATATCAAATAACCTGACCTGGTAGATTATGCAGGATTTTCCTAAAGCATCTTAAAATAATTGATTTCATCATAAATCCTCCATTAATATGAATGTAAAATATATACACTGTAAATTAAACATAGTCAAGGAAAATCTTTGCCCAAGAAAATAGGAAAGGATAATTCCATTAGTTGTCTCAAAGACTCTGCATAAAACAATGCTTACTCTGTGAGAAGAAAATGAATGATATATTTTTACCTCATATTTATTTTTATTATGTTAGTGATGAAATACAATCTCCTAGAAGAAATAAATAATAAGAAACAACCCACTTATATGTTAAAATAAAATGATCATATAAACAGGACTTCCAAAAGACACAGTATCAATGTCCAGTGTCAACTAAAGATATTCCTAATAAAGACATGTTTCTGAAAAGCTGTTTCTATTAACAAAAAAACAAAAATAACCATTTCCTACTCACGTGTGTTGTAATTTAAGGACTACATAAAATAATTTTTAAATTCCAAGTGAAAAGGAGATTACACTGTGTCTTATTATACTATTAAAAAGACTGTTTTTTTATGTATCAAGTAATTACATTCCTCAACACTGTAAAAGCTGAATTAGAAAGCCACGAGAAGCCACATGTTTGCCTATTGTTTTCCAAAAAATAAACAAGATTTTCTAAAAGGTATTAAGATGTGTTCTTTAATAAATATGAGGATCATATAAAATACTTTTTATTGATAATTAGGGTTCTCACTATGATTTCTGATTATCACCCTAAATGTCAATGCTTAAGAAATATAGCAGAGTACAAAGCAGACATGGTACTCAGAACTTACAGTCCAACAGAAAATACACACATTTAACAAATTATAAATTTTATGTGTGTTACTGAGAACTAAGAAAGGAAGGGATCTAATCTAGTCTTACGGAAGACTTCTCTCAAGAAGAGACTTCTAAACTGATACCTGAAAGACGAAGATAAGCAGAAGTTGGGCATAAAGAGATGAAGAGAAAAAATAGTATTAGCAAATGGAACAGCAATCTGTAAGACTGAGACATCAGAGATTTTACAAGACATCAGAGAAAATACAGTATATGGAAGCTATTTAAAGAAGTCCAAAATAGCTAAAAAGCCATGAGAAGAGACTGGAGAGGCAAGCTGAGGACTGATTTAGAGTTTTGTAAGCCATGATAAGGACTGTGGACTTCATCACAAGGACACAAAGTCACTAAAGGGCATTGTGATTGAAAGCAATATGACTTGGAAGTTGAGATCATTTTTGGTCCTCTGTGGAAAAACAATGGAGGTAGAGGAAGATGTCAAAATGGTGAGTTCAGTCAGAAGGCCAGTGAAGTAGAGCTATGAAAGAGAATGATGACTACATCAGTGCTACTAAAATTATGATGCATGGTTCAGCAATCCAGGTTACTCTGCACGAATATAAGAAGTTTGTGTCAAAATTTATGTCAATATTGACATTAAGCATACTGTTGCTAGAAGTATGCTGATTTCAGTTTGACACACACTCCTACCTTGAGAAACCAGCATCTTGAGTAACACTGGCTTATACTGGAATGGTAACCAAAGAGTTAAGAGAAAAAAGGCCAGATTCAACAAAAATTTAGGAGGTATAATCAATAGTATCTGAAGATAGACTGGAAGGAAAGGGAAAAATATGCTTTCTGGCTTGTTAATGAGTCTGAAGTTGGTATCTTGCACTTTACTAACACAGGGGACATCAAAAACAGGAGTTGGATTAAACACACTAAGTTTGAAGATATTCATTAGTCTGCCAGGTTCTTAGCGTGGGTCTCTTAAGGGAGGTCTGAGCTAGAAAATGTGATGTGAACACTGAATCACAGAGGTTTAACTGACCTGTGAGAGCAGGTGAGGCCTCCCAGGCAGAAGGGGAGAACCTGACAAGGAAGATAGCCAGAGAGGTAGGGTAAATCTAGGTGAGAAGTATCAGAGACCAGGAAGAGAAAGAATTTTAAGACAATGGTATACAGCACCAATTATTATCTAAATATTAAGTAAGGTAAGGACTGAATCGTATCACTGGCATTTAGCTACTCTAATAATCACTGGTAACACTGGGAAGAGCAATTTGGGTAAACAGTGCTAAAACCAAATTATAATAAGTAGAGAAAATGAGGAGATAATAAACAACAAAGATAGCCTATTTAAGAAGTCTGGTTATGAATGAAAAGGGAGAAGAGAGGCAGGGTGATAGAAAGTATGTAGAGTTACAGATGGATGGATTCCAAGTTGAGGGTAAATTCATTTAAAATCAAAGAGGCTGAGAATGCTTGAAACTGGCAAAAAGTGGCCAGTATAAAGATAAATAAATGAGAAAGAGGGGATGACTGATAGTGCAGTCTCCTGAAAGGCAGAAGATGATAGGCTTTGGTGTTTATTGGTCTTAGACAACTAAACATGCATGCTTTTTATTAGAAGAGAAAGACAAGTTGAGTATTAGCAGATTTTGCAAGAAAAGCTGATGAAGCTTTCATGTGATTTTCTTCTTCAAGCAAGTGATTGAGAAGAGATATGGTAGAAGGGAAAATTTCTATCTGATATAGGCATTATGAAAAACAAAAACATGTTGACTGAAGAAATGTGAAGAGATTTTAAAAGTAGAGGGCTTATTTGTAGTTGATGCTGATGGATTTAAACTGGTACCAACTGTCAGATTATATAATATTATGTGATATTCTCTAGGTAGAGCCCAGATGCAGGCATGTAAAATGAACATTACTCTAGTTATCAAAAATGTAAATTTTAACAAAGGGTCTAGATTACAAGGTAAAGGGGCAAAGCAAGTTTAGGAAACAAATTTCTTTTTCCTTCTCTAGAATGTGAAGTGTGAATTGATACCGAATAAGTACTTAATAAAACAATGATCTACTCTCTTAGAATTATAACTTAAGATGTTTGTCAAAAAGACCTGAGTATATACTTGTGGACAAACATCAATATTATAGTTGGATGCTTATTATCTATTCACAGAAGATTAAATGAAAACTTCAAAATTTCAGTTGACATAATTGAGGTACTATCTTTTATGATGAGATTAAATGTAACTATGTATTACTTCAGACAAGATACACATATTTTCCCCATAAGAATTATAGCCCAAATACAGTATAATTCCCAGTCATATTTCATTTAATTGGTCCTTTAACAAATACTTTTCCTCAGGGCAGAAGAGCAAGGAAAATATTCCACATCAAGAAAAATGTACACTATATTTCAATGTCTGAAGTTGTGAAAAATGCCACAGAAACCATGACTTCTAGATTGTCTCCTACTGATAAAACCTCATACCACACTGATTTTGGTAGCCAGGGCATGTGAAAAGGGTTACTTATTTTTGGAAGAAAAGAATTCTAATTGTTAACCTATGCCTGAAAAGGAAAGTCTAATAAGATTAGATTATACCTGAGAGCCAGTGAGGAGCAGCATACTGGAGAGAAAGGGTACTGAAAGGAAGACTGAAAAAATGTTGACCTTACAGGCAATGTTCATTATAAGTAATGCACATCTTTAAATCTTAGCATCCCCTTGTAACACAGGAAAAACCCCTCTTTTGTAGACAATACAGAGTAGTGGTCAGAAAAAAATGACTATAGCACTTGGTAAACTATTACAATTATGCTACTATTACTTGTACAGCCTTTCTGCTACCTAAAACTAATTTTGTTCCCGAAATGAGGTTGTGAGGATGGAAATGCAATGAAACAATTATTAAAAATGGTCTGGGCTCCACAGAAGTGATCTTGATCTGGAGGAGGCATTTAAGTATTAGAAACAATAATTAGTCTGAAAGTAAAACAAAGAATGAAAGGAAGAAAACTAGTTAAGACGAACCCAGGAGGTGAAGGTTGCAGTGAGCCAAGACTGCACCACTGCACTCCAGCCTGGGTGACAGAGCAAGATTCTGTTAACCAAAAAAAAAAAACAAAAAAAGAAGGAAAAAGAAAAAGAAAAGAAAAGAAAGAAAATAGTTCGAACAACTAAAAATTTAGCCGGGCGCGGTGGCTCACGCCTGCAATCCCAGCACTTTGGGAGGCTGAGATGGGCGGATCACCTGAGGTTGGGAGTTCCGAGACCAGCCTGACCAACATGGAGAAACCCCATCTCTATTTAAAAAAAAAAAAAAAAAAAGAAAGAAAACCAGTTAAGACAAAGGTAAGTTTATCAAATGGTTTTATAATAATGTCTTAATAATGGAATAGTAATAATAATGAGATACTATGGCACAAAAAGTTAGAGAGACAAAGCAAAAGTAGATTTAAGACATACAAACAGAAGATTAAGGTACTTGGAAGCAAAGATGTGGTATGCCGTTTTCAGCAGCAGCCCTGACAGGGGAAATTTTACATGTCTTAATGACCTCATATCCTCCATATGACAACAACAAAAAAAGATAAATGATATGAATAAAAAGTTGACTAGAAACATATTCATAAAACTTTTTTTAAAAAAAGACATTAAGAGAATATAGAGTTTTAAATAAACTGAGAACCTATCATAGCATTTGAGCCACATCTGTATTGATGTATTTCAGCCAAACTGTCTTGAAAATTACTTTGAAACTCCCACTAAAAGCCACTTCAAATCTTACGCAGATGTGCATCCACAATGTAGTCCTGCTTTTTTCTTAACAGCACAGACTTTTGTCCTTAAATTTAAAACAAAAACGTGAAAAAAAAGAAGCCTACATTATGATTAACTGTAACTATGATTTTCCTAAAAATAAACATTTTTTTAATGCCAAATATTAAGGTTTCTTAATATTTTAATGCCATCAATTACTACTATCTATAATGCTACAAGGTATCATTAAGTATATATACACATATATATTTTACATATACATCTCAATGAAAAAACATCAGTAGCTCAAAAGAAAGACTTACTAGTTTTGCTTGTTGAGCATTTACTGGATCACCATACTGGAGCAAAGCTTGAAACTGGTTATTTTTTGTAAATGTGATTATCTTCAATACAGCACCAAATTTAGAAAATATCTGTTAAAACATTAAAATCAAAACATTATTTACTGAGTATATTATTATTTATCTTATAGGTAATTAAGCAGATTAAACTTACTTGGTGAAGAACATCAAGTGTTACAGGGTAGTACATGTTGTCAATAATTATTCTAAGTACTGGACTCTGGGCTGGAGTCACTGCACTCTCGCTAACTGTGGTGCCACTAAGAGGAGTATTTGCTGTCTGGACAGCTGTCACAGCTTGAAGAACTGCTTGAGCACGCTGGAAATTAAGATTAAGTAGTTTAGAAACACATCTATTAATGTCATATACTTTGCTACCTGTTACACTACTAGTTCACTTTGTTCCTAGAACTTACACAGATTAAACAAAATTTAATGCCCACTCGACAATTATTTTTAAGCACCTGGTATTATGAGTATATGAGCCAGGTATTAGCTGTTTAATATGTCAAATATTCTACTAGTATTTTGTTCAAAAAAAGTATCCAGGCTTTGGGATCAATGTTAAACAAGGAAAAAGATAGGATATGTAATTCATTCTCAAAAGAACAAGATAGAGTTTTATAGACACCTCTATACTCAGAAAATGTTTTAAACAGAAATTTAGAGAATAACACTTTAATCACTCCATATAACAGATACATCATAAATCTCAACGAGGGGGTTACTAAATTATCCAAAATAACTCCCAGAAAGCTTATTATTTCTAATACAATCTTAAAACAGGAGCAATTAGAATATAAATTTTTCATACTACACTAAACTTCTGAGACTAAAATTTTTAGAATAGAAACTGATGTGTACTCCAGTCCAAAAACAAAATTTTCAGGTAAACTTTAAGTTATAATATGAAGGCTATTTCTCATGCGTTTTATGGTATCACATACACCATCAATTATAAAATGCACTATTGTTTTATGTACAACTAATAAGATGTTGTCAACTGAAATAGACTATTGTAGAACACATCAAATTTCTGATTCTAAAATGTGAAAAATATACCTATAAAACTGAATAAACACAGTATTTGTAGAAAAATCTGTCGATCAAATAATATGTTAAATGCTCCAAAAGACTGCCTTTATTACTATTATCCCTTTCCTATTATTATTATTATTATGACAGATTCTATAAGGAAATAATTTCTTTTTACCTTATCTGTGGCCAAAAAATATACAAAGGCAAATAGTTCTAAAATATAACAACGACAAATACCACAAATACCTACACATAGCTTTACAAAGTTTGAAAAATCTATATTAACAGGTTAATGAAAGGAAAGGAAAATACAAAAGAATTAGGACACTCGGGAGAAAAAACAAGAACAGTCATTTTACTAAAATATTATAAAATCACAGATCACATGGCTTGAGAATGAAAGAGTCCACATACATATCTAAACAAGCATTTAAATGCTACTTAATAATTTTATGTATAAATGTATATATTAGCCAAAATGACTTCTTAATTAAAACAGAACAATTTGAAACACGATTATTGTTTATTTTAGTAGACATCTTGATATTATTGAAAAATAACTGTAAATTGGTAAAATCAGATTTAGAGAGCAATATCTATTCAAATGTTTAAACATATTTAAATATTGTAAGTAGCTCACTGCAATATTATCTTCATTAGTGAACATGTTCTTACTATATTTATCTATAATAACAAGCATAAGACTACCACAACTTAGAAAAACACTAACATCTGCTGCTTCAAATAATAAAATGTGTTTTTAAAAATAGGAATCTATGATAATGATACGACAGTGGTGTAAAAGATTGAAAATTCCCCTGCAACGCTGTCACCTAGTCTACTTACCCCTACCAACCCCTCACAGTATTATCTTAGGCATCCTTCCAAAGATACTATCTACATCTACAAGTATATATGTATTAATCTTATACTTATTCCATACTTTTTCCCAATACTATTCTTATTTTTATTCAATACTATTCATACTTTTAATTCAATACTATTCATACTTTTATTTAATACTATTCACTGTTCTCTATTTTCCTTTTATGGCTTAACAATCATGTTTTCCCACATCAGTAACAAATTACTTCATATATTTTTATTATTTCATTTTTTTAATGAGTTCATATATTTTTTCTCTAATTCATGGAGCAGAGTTGGCTTGCCAATCTGTATTTTAATAAAACTCCTTATCAAAATATTACACACACACTCAGAAAAGGATACAAATCCTAAGTGTATAAAACTCCATAAAATATCACAAATTGGGCATCTTTGTGAAATAACTACCCAGATAAAAAACAGCATATTATCAACCCTCTAGAAGCCATACTCATGCTTCCTCCAAGTTACATAAATGGAATCTTATCAGATGTGTTCTAGTTTGGTTTGGCTTCTTTCAATAAATTTATGATGTACACTACCCATGTTTTGCAGGTAGCAAGCAGTAGCTTGTTCATTTTTATTATCATACAGTATTCTGCTAAATGAATACACCACAACAAATTCTGCTGCTGTTGAACATTTGGATAATTTGTGGCTTTGGGCTATTACATACAGTGTTCCATTCACTTTCTAGTACATCTCTTTTAACATACCTATGTATATGTTCTTAGGTATGTAACTAGGAGCGAGTTTACTATGTCAAAAATAGATACATGCTCAACTTTAGTAGAAATTTCAAGTTTTCAAAAATGGTCCTTTCATCATATATATGAGAGTTCAAGCTTTTCTACATTGTCACCAACATTTTATTACCTATCCTTTTAATTTTGACCACTCTGGTTATGTGCATAGCAGTATCTCATTTGGAGTTAAGGCTCTCAATCCAAACCTAATCTATTCTTTGCTTATCATGGGATAGCTTTTAGGAGAAGAAATAGCTAAAGGGAAACCTCAAGATATTTAACACTGGCCATGTGAAGTGTGAGGTGGAAGTGTGGTGCACAAGGCAGGCCAACCCACAATATTCCATGCATGAGAGCAGTGACATAACAGCAGAAATAACTGACATCAGGAGAAAGCATTCCAGGTTATAGGATGCACCATTACTTTTGGGACAGAAGCATAAGCAAATAGGGTGGGAGTAGTCATAAGATAGAAGACAAAAAGTAGTGATCTCAGAAATGGCCTTTACCCTAAGCATGAACAGGATATACTGCATGGGAGAACTTAGATAGGTGAATTTGAGAAAGATATTAACTGGCTGTACTAGAGAGAAAAAACTCCAAGAGGGAAAAGAAAAAGAAAGTAGTTTATAAAGAGAAATGTTGTAGTAACATAGTCAAGAGATGAGTGTGTTTGAGTAATACAAGTAGGAAAGATGGAGAAAACCACGCAGATAATTAAAAAGTGTGAACTGATAGGACCTGATGATTTCATGAAGAGATGTGGAAGAATTCATAGTTAATGCATACTCATGTGCATGTTTTCTATTATGAAACCCTATTAAAATGCCTAGAAATAAATGAATATAATTAACAAACACTGAAGGGAGTTAAGGTCATCATTAGCTAAGAATAATTTTATCAAATTCCTGGAACACAGAAAATGAATGGAACCAAACTGGTAATTGGCAGGTTCACAGGAGGAGAAGAGTGGGTGAAAAAAGGATGAACCGAAAGTCTAGCTCATTAACAAAGAGCTAAATTTCTCTTCTCCCTTTTGACCAACTTGTCCCCTCACCATTAAAAAATAACAGAAAACTCTTCCTTAAAGAAACCAGAATTTATTTTCTTCTCTGTTTTTTTTTTAAGAGACTGGGTCTCACTTTGTTGACAAGGCTGGGGTGCAGTTGTGTGATTACAGTTCACTGCTGCCCTGAACTTGCATCAGCCTTTCAAAGTGCTGGGATTATGGGCATGAGCCAAAGTGCTCTGCTGGTACCAGATATTCTAAAGGGAGTTTTGTTGGCCCAGAATAAAGGCCTCTTTGGTATTTAGGGAGAATGGGGGTGGGGATAACAGCTTAGTATACATTCTTCAGTATTTTATCCTAGAGGAAAGCACACAACTCTAACAAAATCTAATTGTCCATTCTGAAATATGAAAAGACAACAGAGGGGGGATGAAAGAGAGTAAGAACAAGATAAACAGAAATGCTAACACTGAAAAAATGATAACTCAGTATATACTGACGTATTATTTAAATACGCCAATTAGTATCCTCAAAGTACCGTTAAGTCGTAAGACATAACCAACTACAAAAAAAAGATGACCAAAGGAAATTGAAAGGCTTTAGAAAAGGAAAAATATAATTATAAAAGCATTTTTTTTTTCCAACACAAGGAACTTTGCCTTGATTATTCCTTCTGTCTGGAATAAGTGGCTTATTCCCTAACCACCTTGAAGTTCATTATTCAAATATCCCCTCTCAATGCGGCATCTACCAGTCATCCTATTTAAAATTACAAGTCCCCCTCTTCCACAAACATCTATGTAGGTGCTCCAGCTTTATTCTTTTTTTTTTTTAGATGGGGTCTCTTTATTCTTTTTTTTTTTTTAGATGTCACCCAGGCTGGAGTGCACAGGCACGATCTGGGTTCATTGCAAGCTCTGCCTCCCCGGTTCAAGCAATTCTCTTTGCCTCAGCCTCCAAGTAGCTGCGATTACAGGCACCTGCCACCATGATCAGCTAATTTTCTTTTTTTTAATTTTCTTTTTCTTTTTGTATTTTTAGTAGAGACAGGGTTTTGCCATGTTGGCCAGGCTGGTCTCAAACTCCTGACCTCAGGTGATCCACCTGCCTCAGCCTCCCAAAGTGCTGGGATTACAGGCGTGAGCCACCACACCTGACCCCAAGCTTTATTCTTTACATGTTCCTTTTGTTTAATCTTTTAAAATGAGAATGTGTTCGCAAATTACTTGAATAATAATGAAATACAAATAGGATATTACAGCATTTTAAGAAGACACTGTGTATGCTAAGTGAATAAGCCAAGCAAATAAAGACAAATGCCACATTATCTCATTTATATGTGGAATCTAAAAAAGTTGAACTCATTTTAGTAGAGAGTAGAAAGATAGTCACCAGAGACTTGAGGAAGGAAGGAGTGAACAGGGAAAGGGGAGATGATGGTCAAAGTACAAAGTTTCAGAGAGGAAGAATAGGTTCCCGTGATCTACTGCACAGCATGGCAACTATTGTAATGCATATTGTTTTGTTGTGACACTGTAAAATAAACATTTAGTCCTCAAACCCATTTCCTGGCATACAACTCTAAATTCCTAATAAATCTCCAAAGTGATTGATATATTTCATATGCTAATGACTTGACTTATGGCTGACAGCCCCACTTCAGGATGGGGGCTGGTCACCTGAAAGACCTAGGCATAATTAGAGGCATATTATCCTCTATAATATCCTATACAATAAACTAGTAAATGTTTCCTTGAGTTCTGTGCGCTGGTCTAGCTAATTAACAAAATCCAAAAAGGGGGTTGTGGAAATCCCAACTTGAAGTTGGTCAATGAGAAGTTCCGGAGGTCTGACTTGCTGGTGTCTGAGGAGGTCTTGTGGGACTGAGCCCTCGACCTGTGGGATCTGATGCTATCTCCTGGCAGAAAGCATTGGAACTGAGCTAAGTTGGAGAACACAGGCTAGTGTCCACTGTAGTCCTGACTGCTTGCTTGGCATGTGGAAAAAAACTCCCCCACATTTGTGGCCACAGAAGTCTTCTGTGCTGATTGTTGTGGTATGAGAGCAGAGGAAAAAGTTTTTCCACATTCCGCTGTACACCTCCAAATAGCTAAAGGAATTTTAAATGTTCTTACCATAAAGAAATTGTAAGTATTTGAAGTGATGAATATGTTAACTAACCAGATTTGATCATCCCGCAATATATATGTATCAGAACATCACATTGTAAACCATAAGTATATACAATTGTTTGTTAAAAACAAGTTAAAAATGCCACAAAAAAAGAAATCTAAGTAAAAAGAAAGAAGAGCAGATACTTTCTTTTGGTATACTTAGTCTTGATAAATTATTACAAGTGTACATCATTTTTCAAAAAAATCAAAAATTTATCAACACATTAAAAAAAAAACAGCTGAAATTTGAGCCTTATCTTTCAGGTCAAAAGTTTTACAAGCTTGTTTTTCATAAACTATCAACACGACTTTGTCACTGCAAAAAGCGACAAAAATCTATGAGGCATAGTTTTCCATTACATTTTTAAGAAATGTATATTTAAGAAAAAGTTTGTTTTGTACTCAAAGAGAAAGATATAATTACTTTTAAAACTACACTAAAAGAACTAAAATTTTAGATTATTACAGCAGTCTTTTACAATGTAGGTCAAAAAAATATTCTAGGCCAGGCATGGTGGCTCACCCCTGTAATCCCAACACTCCGGGAGGCTGAGGTGGTCGGATCACCTGAGGTCAGGAGTTCGAGACCAGCCGACCAACATGGAGAAACCCCATCTCTATTGAAAATACAAAATTAGCCAGGTGTGGTGGTATACGCCTGTAATCCCAGCTACTTGGGAGGCTGAGGTGGGAGAATCGCTTGAACCCAGGAGGCAGAGGTTGCAGTGAGCTGCAATTGCAACACTGCACTCCAGCCTGGGCAACACGAGTGAAACTCTATCTCAAAAGAAAAAACAAAAAATAAAAACAAAAGCGTTCTAATACTAATTTTTAGATATATGAATTTTAAACAGTATCTTCTACATTATATTTTTAAAACATCAATACATTCATATATTCTTCATCCTTAAGACTTCTTTTCCAGGAAAACCATTAACACATTTTCAAAAAAAATTTTTCCATAAGAAATTAAGACCTATAAAAAGTCAAATAACCAAAGGCACCCAACTTCATACCTTAAATTCTAAGCAGGAGAACTGTATAAATAGTTTATGCTACTAATAAATCCCACCTGATAGTTTCTACACAAAAATTTTAACTTGCAACAAGAAAAACTACATTTGACCAGGGCTTTAAAGGAATTCAAACTTACATAGTATTTAATACTTAGAAACATTCTGCACAAAAATACCTTAAAAATTACAAGAAAATGTCTGTAAGAAACATCTGAATGGGTTAACATTTCCTTCCTGTTAATGTTTATGAGACTCATAATACGTTCTAGGCCATTTTATTTATGTACCTACACATACTTACTTGGTTTAATGTGTTATCTGTCTTTAGTTCTTTGTGATTGGAGTACTGGATATATATCGGTTGGTTACGAAGATGAGGTGTCACAGCAGAATAGTAATTAACCATAGTAATAGCTGCTTCCTCAGTTGCTAGCTCCAAAAATGCCTGAAAATTTAAGTAGCAAAAATTTTAATACTATAAATTAAATTCAAATAAAAGTATCTGTGCAATCTATTCAGCTGATTTTAATCAATTATCTAAAATATTTTTCAAGTTACTTTTAAATGTTCTAATAAGTAGAATTAGAAATCTCTTATTGAAGTTTAGGTATACAGTTAAAAATAACCTTAGAAGAAAACTAAGTACATGCCGTTTCTGCTTTCCACTTACGATTTTCACACTCACAAATCTATTCCCATAACAAATGCTAGAGAAAATGTAAACATTTTCTAGCATCAGAATTTTACCACTTCTACCCTAGAGAATATAAGATTTCAAAGTCATTTCAAAAGCAATATAATTTTATAGAGACAAAGCAAACAATTACAAATTAAATGTCAGATTAACATTAACTATATAAAAGGAAGTGTTAAATTTCATACATTCTTCTAAATGGTATCATTTAAAAATTTTAAATAAAATTTCATATTCTCATAAAGTAAGCTTAAGGAAAGATGCGACTAGTACCTCTACTGACTTCTGATATCACAAAGAGCAGAGCCACAGTAAAAGAAATACTTCATTTGTATTTTCCACAATTTCATAACAATTATTCAATTAGAGCCTTAAAGTGAATACAAAAGGCAAAGTTTAAAAACTATGGTGACTCATTCACTTAGGCTACCTAGCATTTGTTTCCCACAGACATCTACTCGAAAAAGTGAGACTAAGACTTCTGTTCAAGAAAAATAACCTACTATTTTCTCCCTTTTACAATTAATTCACACTGCTGGATATAGTTTGGGGTTTAACATTTTATAACCCCCGAAAGAAGTGTACCTGATTTTTTCCTTTCAGCATAAGGATGTTGGTCACCTTGCCAAAAGGTAAGCCTAAAGCAATAACTTCAGTTTCTGTTACTTCCCCAGGTAATTTTCGAATATGAAGTACACGAGAAGGAGCACCATCCATTTTATCTTCTCCTTTAAATTTTTTACTATCATTACCATTGGCTGAAAGACATTAAAAAATAATCTTTATATAGCAACAATAAAAGAATGTATGAATTTTCCTATTTGTGTAAAAACCTACAAAACAAATTTCCAAAAAGAACTTAAAAACAAAGCTGGTAATACTTAAAATTCAAAAACTAGACTTTCAAAGGAATAAAATCATATCTACCTATTCCATAATGAAATTATCAATTAGTTAAGATTGCTGTTTATATGTTTCTCAACAACGTTGTAAAGAGTAATATTAATAAGCAACAACATTAAAATGTAATCTCATAAAGAAACTGTCCAATGACTGAAAAATACTATCACAGTCATGTAACACATGACTACATTTTGGTCACTGACAGGCCACATATACAATGGTAGTCCCATAAGATTATAAATCAATATTTTTATTGTACCTTTTCTGTTTAGATACACCAATGCTTCCTATTGTGTTACAACTGCCTCCAGTATTCATAACAGTAACATGCTGTGCAAGTTTGTTGCCTAGGAGCAAAAGGCTACCTACATATACCATATAGCCTGCATGTGTAGCAGGTTTGTGTAAATGTACTCTATGACATTTGCGCAATGACAAAATTACCTAACAATGCGTTGCTTAAAGGGTATCCCCACCATGATCTCCAAGAATTATGACTGTATACTGTAATCATCTTTTAATGGACTAAGAAATATTTCTAAAAAGTGTAAAACTGGGCTGACAAAAATTAGGGAGATTATAATTTAACTGAGAAATTATAAATTGTTCAATTTGGAAAATGTACTTGAAGGTGGGATCAAAGAATGTAAAGCTTATAAAAATGATTATGCAGTCAATCCATATTATGGCTTACCTACAATGAGCCTCTCCTAATATATTACTATTACCATCTAAACTACATCAATATACTCTAAATCTCTCATGAACTTAATTACCTTATTCTGTTACTGTGAGATTTAAACTAATATACTTCATTAGTTAACTGTCTTCATTTCAAATATTCACCAAAAATAAAAATATTCAAAATGCCTATAAAATAGGTAATATTTAAATGGAGTTGTTTAAAGGAGTTGCAGTCTATCTACTATGCCAGATAAATGGTTCTTAATCTTTCAGCAACTCAAGATTTCTGAGACTGTAGTTAAAATGAAGGATCTCGACACATTCAGAAATATACATGCATACTCCACTTTGCGTAAAATTTTAGGTACTTTATGGTATTCCCCAATACATTCAACACAACCTATAAACAATATAATGTATTTGTGTATGTTCAACAATATCTGTAAGACTAAGATTATCTTGGTCTCTAAGTGTCTTTAAAATCAATTCACTCATTAATTCTTAAACATTTACTGAGTATTCAGGGATGCATCTAGCAATGTTTTACGTTCCGAGGGTACAGCAGCGTGAACAAGATGATTATGATTCCTGATACCCTATAGTGGGAGAGCTGGACTAACTAGTACATGAACCAGATACTTTCTTATAGTGAAAAGTGCTATGAATAAAGTAAAACAGTGGTGTGATTAAAAGTGACTTTGTCTAGGACAGGAAGGTGATAGCAGTAATGACTTTATTTGATGACCAGAGAAGGTATCTCTAAGAGATAATATATGGACTCAAGCTATACTTAAGTCATATTTTACCCTAGGAGTTTCACTTAGGTTTATACACTTGAATGGCTAACCAATGCAATTAAAAATCCCTTTAGGTTGTCTTTGTACAGAAGAGTGAGCTCTGGCTTCTGAATACATTACCCTGTAAATCTTGGCTGGCTAGCTCTTCACCACTCCAGAAATATGAAAAAACTACAGCAAGCTATCACATGTCCTTTCACTACTAACAAAGATTTGTGTGTGCGCTGGCACCTTGTCAAAAGGAAGAAGACTGAACTTTCTAGTTTGTCGTATCTTATCTAACAAAATCATCTCTAGGCCCGTTAATTGAAAATGTAAGCTAAAGCACAGAATTCAAAAAATACACATATACTTTAAAACATATAATTGGCACACGCACACATAATACACATATTCTTCTGATGTAAGACTAAGATCTTTTTTGACAAAGTAGACTGAGTATAGAAACTTGATAGTTTGTTCTTGTTCATTATTTTGTTTGAATAACAACAACAAATATTCACAATGCAAACTAAAGCCCCATGTGTTATAGGTTATGGTATCAAGATATTCAAAAACGCAAATTTCAGTTTCTCCTAATTTGGTCTGTCCACTTCCTTCTGGAACAAAGACAAGGAAAAAACAAACACGAATAAAGATAATATCACTGTACCCATAAGAAGAAACAAGGCTTCCTCTTTCAAATGATTTTCAGAAAATAATTCCCAAAAGGCAAAAGCCTGCCTAAACCTATTATTAAGGAAATCAAATAATTTATTATTTTGGATTTGTGCTGGATGTTTTCTGGACAGTGGATGTTGAACAGAAGTAAAACAGCTGAATAATACAGAAAGAAGGTAGGAGACCTTTAAGAATTGAAGGATAAGACAAAGATCTTGACTTCTTGGAAAAATATAGAAAAGATGTAATTTTGTTTTGCATCAATATTTAATATTCACTGCAAATTAAACGCATGCCAGGCAATTTACAACTCTCAGATTGCTATCATCATGACCTATCAACCCCATTTACAGGTAGCAATTAGTTAAATGTCCAAGATTAGTTACTAAGTGGTACATACAGGAAGTAGTAGAGAAAGGATTAAATTCAGGGAGTATGGTTTTCCATAGTCTGTGCTCTTTAACAACTACACTATAGAAGGATCTCAAATATAGACTTTACATTACATACAGATTGCCTAAAAAGATCTGTCCTTTTCTTACAAAGACCAAGCCAGTTATATAGTTAAACCAATAACATCTACATTACCTGCCACTTCCTTAGTTAGCTAAAAGCTTCAAGAGGGTGACTACTAAGTGTTCGTATCTTAGTGCAAAATACTATAAAGTCTTCATTTTAAATAAACGATACTATGAGAATGTGAAACTGGGAATGGGGACTCCATTAATAATACAATAAAGTCTATTTTCAAACACAAAAACACTCCAGCAACACCAAAAAGGGGCCCAAAAATGCGTGGTTCACAGCTTATGAAACATTAGGTCTGACTGTGCTACAGTTCTATGATTCTTCATCATCTTCCCAAGATCCTAAATGGGAAAGGTTTACTGAGGGAATGAAAGAAATCTTTCCTTCCATTCCTATAGTAAACCTAGAACTTTTGTTTGGGTGTGTAAAACTAGTAATAATTCAAATGTTTACGTTCAACTAATGCATGAGGTAATGCTTTTATTTATGCATATAAATTTTATTCATTGCATATGAATGTAGAAATCTTTAAGCACACCATTTTCCATATATTACTCAACTCTTTTAAAGCCTCTGCTAAGGGAAGATGTTCAGGTATTCAGATTCAAAGCAAATAAAATAAACCATTTTAAAATGCTTTCTACTTGAACACTTCTTTTCCAAACTCAAAATCGGTTTTCTACTTCAATTCTAAAGCCAGCATCTTCGCCTGTGATCAGTACGTCACTTTTCTCATACTGACTGACCTTTGCTCTCCACTAGCTTTTACCTGCGATTTTTACATAAATGGATGTCGCCAAGATCGTGGGTAATCTGTGAAATCACCACATCCATCAGTCAACAAGGAACTTGGAACCCTCACCTCCTCACTGAATTTCTCTGTTCTAATAGCACCCCTAAAAATTTCCACTTCTACTTTTCTCATTTCCCCTGACTCATTTGATACTTGCTTTGAATCCTGATTACTCACTCATTCCCCAAAATTGTTAGTTTCCCATGCTATTTTTGTTCCAATGTTCTACCTATCTTTACTTATTAAATTATAAACACTCTAGCACCTGGGTTTCACAATATCTATCTATCTATCTATCTATCTATCTATCTATCTATCTATCTATCTATCTATCTGAGACAGTCTTGCTGGAGTGCAGTGGCGTGCTCTTACTTCACTACAACCTCCACTTCCCAGGTTTAGGTGATTCTCATGCCACAGCCGCCCAAGTAGCTGGGATTACAGGTGTGCACCACCACATCCAGCTAATTTTTGTATTTTTAGTAGACACAGGTTTATCATGTTGGCCAGACTGGTCTCAAACTCCTGGCCTCAAGTGATTTGCCCACCTCAGCCTCCTAAAGTGCTGAAATACAGGTGTTAGCCACCGCACCTGGCATACTTTCTCATATAATTTGTAAATTATCTTAGTCCTACTCATTCATCATACTTTCAACTGTGTACCAGTATAAAATACAACGTTGTAAATACTTCTGTCTTATACTTATACAACGTCTTAAACTTCTGTCCAACAAACACTAGTGACAAAACTTAAGTACATCTTCATTCTCCAAGTCTTTCAGAGACTCATACATTTATAAAAGTTTTCCTAACTCTATCAAATATGAAACTGAGAGGCAAAGCAGTTTTAATTCTAAGCAGTTTTAGATTTAAAGGCAAAGCAGTGCTTTCTAGCTTTAGAAAAACAAAAAACAAAATAAAAAAAACTCTAAGCTAAGAAAAACAATGAATGCTGCTACTCTTTCCTATATGAGAAACAAATTCCAAGGAAGATTTAACGAGAGAAAAAAAGCAGGTAGATGCAGATTGGTGGTACTTCTGTTTTTCTGCTGGTTGTTAACTGCAACAGCCACCACACAAAAAGCCTCACTAGGTTTCCGTAAAAGGCAACTATTAAATCTTATATTTGTAAGTAGTTGTGTGGCCTAGTTGCCAAAAGTATATCAGGCATGAGCTGGAAAAACACAGAAAGCACCTAGAGAAGGCTCTCACTACCTTTATATGCAAGAAGGTTAAGTTGTTAAAATGCTCATAAATCTTAAAACTCTGAAATAATCTACTGGAATACTCTCAAAACACTGTAACAAAACAAAATGACATCGCCGCAAAAATGTAAGTCTATAAAAGTTAAAATGAAAATCTTAAAAGAGTTCTAAGTAAAATGTTCCAGACTCTATGGAATGGTTTAAGTGCTTTCCAGTAGAGCAAAATGTCATTTTTAGCAATAATTTTTTTTTAAGTCCTGCTTTACAGAGTAACAATCAGCACTGGCAGAAATATGTATACCTAAAGGGATATTCCATTTCCATGGCTACAACAAAATCACTAAAAAAATTAAAGAGACCATGCCTTACAATTGTCAAGCCTCCTACTCACTGCTAAATAGTTACAGATTTAACAAAATCAAATTCTAATGCTACCTGGGAACAGTTGTATTTTTGAAATATTTCACTTTTTTTTATTTTTTTATTTTTATTTTTATTTTTATTTTTGAGACGGAGTTTCACTCTTGTTACTCAGGCTGGAGTGCAATGGCACGATCTCGGCTCACCGCAACCTCCGCCTCCTGGGTTCAGGCAATTCTCCTGCCTCAGCCTCCTGAGGAGCTGGGATTACAGGCATGCGCCACCATGCCCAGCTAATTTTTTGTATTTTTAGTAGAGACAGGGTTTCACCATGTTGACTAGGATGGTCTCGATCTCTTAACCTCGTGATCCACCCGCCTCTGCCTCCCAAAGTGCTGGGATTACAGGCGTGAGCCACCGTGCCCGGCCCGAAATATTTCACTTTTATATCTCCTGAAGGAACCAATTTATTAGAAAATGTCCTTACTATATTAATTTATTAGATTTATTTACCTGAGATTAAGTTTCTAATAACACGAATTTTTCTCATCTATAAAATTAATTTTTTTCTTTGATAAAAAGCACCTATTCAATAGGCACAGAGAAAGAAAAGTCTGCACAGGTAAGGGAACAACTGCTGAGACAGATGCTTTTGGAAACAATTCTACAGTAAAACATATTGGAAGAAATATTTTAGATAAAGCTGGAAGCTGGAACATAAAAATGAAATCCTGTACTATATCTGATAACCATAAAAAGTGTCCTTGTAACACTGTCTACCAAAGTCCTTTTGAGTCACCTGAATCACATGGAGTATTTTTCCAGGCAAATATAATCACCAGTTTTTAAAGGTCTTTTATGCTATGTGCTCTTACAAGCAACAGTATTCAAATTGCTGTCTCTTAGAATATATGCAGACTTTCATCTTTCTTTGTCAGAAAAAAAAAAAAAAACAGAAAAATCTTAAAACTTAGTATTTCCTCTGTACACAAAGGTTAAATAAACTGACTTCTTATGTTAAAACAAGGCTTTAAGGAATTTTATGCCACCACTACAAAAAGATTAGATTGATTATTTGGTCATGAAGTACATTACATATCATCTCTAAAGCATAGTTTAAAAAAATAGAACAGTAGCAAATTATTCTTTCTTTCCACCCAAAACAAGTCTCCTTTTCCTACTTTTCCCTCCTTTGTTAACGGCATCATCTTCCACCAACCCAGTGATTCTAAGACAAAACTCTAATATTCTTCCAAACTTGTCTTATTCCAAATAACTCAAAACATCTCATTTCTTGACATATATCATTTCCTGCATATTCTCCTTCCAAGATCCTAAAATTCAGGACCTTGATATCTTTGGAATAAACTACTGTAATGTTTTTAACTATTCTCCCCTCTATACAATACTGATCCTGCCTCTGAAATAAAATTGGAACAAAATTTCTAAAATGTAAATCTGGTAAAGTCCAAGACACACACACCACCACACACACCACCACCACCACCACACACACACACACACACACACACACCCCAATGTAAATACACACATGTAAATCTGGTAAAGTCCAAGACACACACACCACCACACACACCACCACCACCACACACACACACACACACACACACACACACACACACACACACCCCAAATCCCATATCTAGACCCCTGCCTACAAAGACTCACCTTTAGTCATTCCCAATCTCGTATTTCACATTACAGCAAGACACAACTACTGGTAATTCAGAGTTCTCATACCGTTTCTAACAAATTTTGGATGTGATTGGCAACTTAGTTTATTAAAGTAGGACGTTTCCATCACATCAGAAAATGCCAGTGTATCGCCTTTCTGTTACGCAACATTCTGGTTTCCAAACAAAAAATTAATGATCTGCTCTTAACGTTTCAAGAAATGGAATCACACTACGTACTCTTTCAGGTCTGTCTGGTTTCTTCTGCTTCACATAATGTTTAATATCCACCCAAGTTTTTGCATGTATTACTAACCATTCTTTTGTTAGAAGTAGTAATACACTGTATGATTACACCACAATTTATCCATTTTCCTGTTAATAAACATTTGGGTTATTTCAAGTTTGGGACCATTATCAGTGAAGTTTTTGATACACATATAAGTTTTACAGCAAACATGCTTTTACTGGGTAAAAAACTAAAAGTAGAAGTTATGGATCATAAAGTGGGTTTATGTTTAACTCCTTAAGAAAATGGCACACTTGGCCAGGCATGGTGGCTCATGCCTGTAAATCCCAGCACTTTGAGAGGCTGAAGTGGGGAGGATCATGAGGTCAAGAGATCGAGACCATCCTGGCCAACATGGAAAAACTCCGTCTCTACTAAAAATACAAAAATTAGCTGGGTATGGTGGGGTGCATCTGTAGTCCCACCTACTCGGGAGGCTGAGGCAGGAGAATCACTTGAACCTGGGAGGCGGAAGTTGCAGTGAGTCGAGATTGCACCACTGTACTCCAGCCTGGCAACAGAGTGACACTCCATTATCAAAAACATTAAAAAAAAAAAAAAAAAGGAAAAACTACTTTCCCAACTATGTTATATACTCAGCAGTAATGAATGACAGTTCCACATCTTCATCAACATTCAGTGTTGCCAATCTATTTTAGTTTAGCCATTCTAGTTGGTGTAAATTCTACCTCATAATGGTTTTGACTTGTGATCACCTGATGACTAATGTATCTTTTCACGTGCTTGTTACCCATTCTTATAAAAAAAAATTGGGCTGCTTATATATAGTGATTGGAAGAGTCCTTTACAAGTCCTTTGGAATACAAGTCCTTTGTCATTGATATGGTTTGGCTGTGTCCCCATCCAAATCTCCTCCTGAATTTCCAAGTGTTGTGTGAGAGACCTGGTGGGAAGTAACCAAATCATGAAGGTTGGTCTTTCCCATGCTGTTCTCGTGATAGTGAAATACGTCTCACAAGATCTGATGGTTTTAAAAAGGGGAGTTTCCCTACAAAAGATCTCTTCTCTTTGCCTGCTGCCATCCATATAAGATGTGAGTTGTTCCTCCTTACCTTCCACCATTATGCTGAGGCTTCACATGAACCTGTAAATCCACTAAATCTCTTTCTTTTGTAAATTGCCCAGTCTCGGGTATGTCTTTATCAGCAGCCTGAAAATGGACTAATACAGTCACATATAAGTATTGATATGTAAATATTATATTCTCCAAGTCTGTGCCTTGCCTTTTCATTGTCTTAACAAAGTCTTTTGATTAAGCAGAAATTTCCCATTTTGATGGAGTCAAGTTTATCTATACCTTTATGTTTTAAGAAATCTTCATTTATCCCAAAATTGCAAGTATAGCCTAGGATTTTTCCTAAAAGCTCTATATATTAGTTTTTAGGTAAGTTTTTATATAATTAATCCCAGTGTTCTATATGTAATGTAGGTTTGAGTTTCTTTTGCTTTTTTGCATGTATATTCAGCTGTTCTGGCACGTTTATTGAAAAGCCTTCTCTTTCCTCAATGAGTGACCAAGACATCTTTAAACACATGAGTTTATTCCTATTCTATGTCACTAACTATGCTAGTACTAAATTGTTTTGATTAACTACAGGTTTGTGGTTAAGTCTTGAAAACAGTGGCACAATTTACTTCAAAATAGTTTTATTCTAGCTCCTTTTCATTTCCACATATATTTTAGAAACTACTCTCAATTTCAATTTAAAAGTCTGTGAGACTTAATGAATTTAGATTCAATGCCATTCCAATTTAGGGAGAACTGGAATGTTAACATATTGAGCCTTCTAATTCATGAACATGGTCTATGTCTTCATTTATTTAAGTCTTTTTAAACTTCTCTTAGCAGTGTTTCATATTGGTGCAGATGTCTTACACATCTTTTGTTAAATTTTCTTCCTGATATTTTGTCTGATACTTTTACAAATGAATTTTTAAAAATTTCATTTTCCAAGAATTTGCTTTTAGTATAAGGAGACTATATTTGTACATAGAACTTATATCCTATAATTATTCTAAATTCGCTTATTAGTTCTACCAAATCTGTTGTAGATTACTTTAGGTATTTATTTTAAAAATCATGTTGAATGGTGAATACGACAGTTTTCTTTCTTCCTTCCCAATCTTTATGTCTTTCACCTGCCTTAATGTAAGCAGAAAGCTAGGGGGAAAAATTTGTGAAAACAGACATCCTTGCTTCTTTCTGTTTTTAAAAAGGAAACATTCACTATTTCCCCAGTAAGTATGAAATTTGTTGTAGGCTCTCAGTAGATACCCCTTATTTACTTTGTAAAAGGACCTTCTCTTACTAGTTTTCTGAGAGATAGTTTTCCTCCTTCATTCTTTTGTTGTGACAAATTACATTGAGTTCATTTCCAAATGTTAAACAAATCTTATAATCCTGCCTCAGTTGGAACGGTCTCTCATATACTGCTGGAGGTGATTTATCTACATTTTCTTTAAGAATATTTGCATTAGGTAATGAGAAATACTAGTCTGAAATCTTTAATCTATTATCCTTGTTAGGTTTTACTGTCAGTTACAATGGCTTCATAAAGTGAACAGGGTAGTATTCCCTCCTCCATTTTCAAAGACAGCTATTATTTTCTTAGTTTCACAAAGTTCAATAGTGAAACCACCTATGCCTAATCTCTTAATTATAAATTCCAATTTGTATAATACAGTAGTATACAGCTAATCAGATTCAGTTTTGGTAAACTGCATTCGTAAAGAAACTTAATCTCATTTAAGTTGCTGAATTGGTTAGCCTTAACATTTGTAACATTGCCTTATTTTCCTATTATATTCTCTATATCTCCACTTTTTTTGAAAGCGCTATCTCCACTTTATATTATTTACGTTATACTATTATACTCCATATATTTCCACTTTCTTTGAAAGTCGTTATTTCTACTTTGATTCCCAGTATCTTTTACACAACATAATTGTTTGGAGATTCATTCTTGTTGTTTTGTCTATCAACAGTTCACTCTATATGGCTGTTGTTGTATTCTACTGTATGGAAAAGCATATGATTCCTGTTTTTATTCCCTAATAAAAACAGGAATCGATTTATTAGTTCATCTGTTGATGAATGTTTGTTTCACATTTTGGTGATTACAAATAAAATGACTAGGAACATTAACATGAGAGTTTTTTAATGAAAGATGGCTTCGTTTCTCTTGGGTAAATGCTTAGGAGACAAATAACCTGGATCATGGAGAAACTGCCAAATTGTTTCCCAAAGTAGTTCTATGATTTTACATTCCCATCAACGGTATTGTGAATATTATGATTCTTCCACATTCTTTCCTATTCATGCTTTCCAAGATGGCACTCTTTAATTTTAGTCACCATTAATAGGTTTGTAATGTTATCTCACTGTAGTTTTAATTTTCATTTCCGTAATGACTAATGATGCTGATCGTCTTTTTCATGTGCTTATTTGCCATCTGTATACCTTTTGTGCTGAACTATCTGTTCAAATATTTTAGCCAATCGAGTTGTTTGTTGCCTTACTGTTGAGTTTACATATATTAAAATTTTTAATATTCTAATAGAAGTCCTGTATCAGCTCTGTTTTGTTATGATGCTCTGCCAGTCTACGGCTTGTCTTTTCACTCCCTTAACAGTTTGGTTCAAAGGGCAGAAGTTTTTAATTCTAATGTCAAAATCCATTTTCTTAATAGATTATGCTTTTAGGATCATATCAAATACATTTCTGCTTAATCCAAGGTCACAAAGATTTTCTACCATGTTTTCTTCTAGAGGTTTTATAATTTTTGGTTTTACATTTAGGCCACGATCCATTTGGAGTTAATTTTCATATGTAGTGTGAGATACAGATCCAAAATCACTTTTTGCATATGGATAGATCCAACTGCTACAGCACCGTTTGTGGAAGTCTACTCTTTCTCCACTGAACTGACTTTGCACCTTTGTCAAAAATCAGTCATCCATAATTATGTAAGTTAATTTCTGAATTCTCTGCTCTGTCTCACTGACCTACCTATTTATCTTTATGTCAATCTGATGCTATTTTTAATTACTGTAGCTTTGCAGCAATTCTTGAAAACAGGTAGTAAATGCTTCAATTCTTCCTCTACTGGCTTTTAGCTATACAGTCTTTAAATCTTTTTAAATGTGATTACACTTAGAATTTTGATATGCAACTTTAACTTATCAGAATATTTTTATGTTAGCGTTAACACTGTAACATTTTATGTAAAATACAAGAACCTTACCACTGAAAAATTCCATTTATCTTCACTTTGTACTAATTGTTGTCATATAAACATCCATTTACATACTAAACCCCATAATACAAAGTTGTCGTTTATACAAAGTCTTTCAAAGAAATTGAGAGGAAAAGACAGAGACTTTTTAAAATGTATACATGTATTTACCATTCCCAGTACTCCTCCTCATCTCCTGTAGATCCAAGTTATCTAATGTCATCCCATTCACTCTAAAGAAATTTGCTTTTTTTTCCTTTTGTACAAGGTGTTGGTCTCCTGTTAGATGTCTTTTTCCCAGCTGTTTAGATTTGCTCTTCACTGCTAGTTTTCAGTATTTTGACTGTGTGTCTAAGTATGGTTCTTTTCATTTAGCCTACATGGGGAGTTTACCTGAACTTCTTAAGACTGCAAATTGATATATTTTATTCAAATTGTAGAAGTTCTCTGTCATGACTACCTCAAAGAGATACATGCTTTCTTCCCCACATTCTCACTCTGAAACTCAAATTACATGTCAGACTGCATCATTGCCCATGAGGTGTATTTTCTCCTCTCTGGCAGATTTAATCACTGTATCCATCTACATTCAAATTCACTAACATTTCTTCTACTGTGTCCAATCTGCTATTAGTTCCAACCAGTGAATTCGCCCCAACCATTTCAAATATTATTTTTAATTAGAATATATCTACACGCTTTATTTATAGCTTTTTATCTCTTAAACACACTCCTCCATCACTCATTATTTCAATCTTTTTCTTTACAGCTTAAAATACTTACCGTCCTTGTCTGCCAATTCTAACTCTAGGTCATTTTGGAATCTGTTCCTATTAAATGTTTCCTTATGGTTAATGTTTTATTTTCCTGCTTCTTCACATTACTTGTAATTTTTGATGATATGCTAGATATTAACGGAAGACAGTTGCAGGAAAATTGTATCATGTTGTCTTCCTTGAGGGTGTTGTTTTGTTTTGGAAGGCAACTAAATTAGATTAACTGGTGAATCCTTCACTTCCTATTGGGTTAGGTTTTTGGTTTTTATCTTAGTCTTATAGATGGCACTTCCCATAGGGTGTGATCCTATTTATTCAGGCCTGGGCTTTCTGTAGTCTAAATGGAGTGTCTGAAGTACCCTACAAGATGTCTGCATTCTGACTTCTCAGAACTCCAATGTTGCAGAGTACTATGCAACTTATGGAATCACCATTTAGCCCCAGAGCAGACAACTTCTGATAGACCTGCACACATGTAACCCAGTCATTATCCAAAACTCTGAATGAAGTGAATGACCACACTAAATTCTGCCCCTTGCTGTATTCCTAAACCCCTAGACAGCTTTATTTTCCTCAAGACTTCCCCACAAATTCCAAATGACTGAACAGCTCTGATTCCCAGTCTTGGTCTCTTCAGCTCAGTGAGACCTGTATACTCTGGGTTCTCCACTTCTTGTGGTTTACAGCAGTAAAGTAGTTTAAGGCAAAACGCCAGAGTGTTTACGATACTTAGCTCAGGCATTACCCTTCCCTCAAGGATGATCTTATACCGTCTGCTCATCACTTCCAAACAACAGTTGTTCCACATATTTTATTTAGTTACATAGTTTTTGGTTTTGGGAGGAGACTGAAAAAGGGGTCAAGGCTGCTACTACTCTGTCATTAGCCCTAAATATTAATTTGGAAAACATTCCCATTAACAATCACAATATGCATTGGAACAACAAACAAAAAGAGAAACTGACAAACCAGTTACACACTTATGCCTATTCATTCAGTTAGCTGTACATGGTACTTTAACTATCAAAATCATGGTCCAGTGATTTTGCTTTATAATTATTACATAGCAAAATCAGTGATGATGACCTACTGACAAATTTATCTTCACATCATGACTATATCTGTTAAGTCCTCATAATTTTTAGTTAACTGAACTGTCAGAGATGTGTGTGTGTTTGTGTCAAGATGTATGTATACATAAGCACGGATACCTAAGGGAAATCAAAATGTCTTCTAGTCTTTTACAATCCTTTTAATGCAAAATAAATTTGTTCCTCAAGCAAATAATTCAAAGTTAAAATACAGAAAAAGGAACTTTGGTTTCAGGTAAATAATGTAAAATGTTGAGTTGTGAGGTAAATTCCTTCGATAGTAATAATACTCAGATTCAAAATTTGTTCCATTCAGATGAGAACACGTAAGTTTAAACAAAAAAAAAAAAAAAAAATACTAAGGAAAAAAAAATTGGTCCATCAGCCATAAAACTAAGGTCTAAAATTTGGTCTATATTTGTTTACTGATACTACAAACAACCAACATTATTTCAGGCATATACGACTTTTTAAAACTCTAAGTTTGAAGATTAAACAAATCATCTTAAATATGCAGGTAGACAACATAAAAGGATCAATTCAAAGAATTAACATATTGTTTCAGCAAAAAAATGAGTTTTCAACTATGTTGCTGAATTCTTTGGTTTTTACCAAAAATTTGGGTTTTAGCGTTTGTGGTATAAATAAATACTTAAAGTAAAAAACATTCTATGCCACACGAACAAAAAACAAATAACAGAGAGGCACTTGAGGGGACTATAATGTGAGAAAGAATTACATATTTGTGATTCAAAAATGAAAAGCAATCAAACTCAAGAGTAACTTGTTCATCAAAGTCACCATCTTAAGGTGTTTTTTTTTTTCACTCAGCTCATATATACTCTAGTAAAATTTACTCTAAAATGTTTCAACACAGCATTTAAAAAGAAAGGCTTTTCTGGTAAAACAGAGTTCAATTTGAGTTTTAACATTCTGCTCCCTAAAATGGCAAATGACAGACTGCTAAGAGAGTAATACTTACCTGTAACTACCATGCTGCTCATATTAGAGTTTGGACTACTGAGAACACTGCCTGAGAGTAGTTCGTCAGATCCTCTCTATAAAAACAAAAACAAATTAGCATAAGACATCTTTAAATTTCAATTAACCTAAAGCCTTTCACTTAAACAAATGTCAAATGTTACACTACTGGGAATAGATAAAAATGTCAATCTCTATAATAAAAAATTAACTTAATCCCTCTACTCTCCCATGTATCCCTCTCCCATTCTCACAAACGCAACAGTGTTCCTTTCCCTTCATTTTAATCCAAATCCAAAAGATAATACACAGAAAAACTGATTAGATTCTATAAGCAAAAGCTTTGGAAAGCTATCTCAATTTTTTACAAACAAACCAAAGCCAAACTAGCTAGACTTTCTCAGAAATGTTCTATAAATCCTCCATCCCAATGGCCCTTTATTCATCCAGATAACTCAGGTCTTTAGAAAATTAGAACTTCATTCTGGTGAGTTAGATATCAACGTATCATCATTATTAAAATTAAACAGGTATATACTTCAGTAGCTAGAACGTTGAAAGCAAAGGCAAAATCTATGGAATGAGAAAATTTTTTTCTGCAAAAATAAGGTCATGTCTTAAAATTCTTTAGAGAAAAGGTTATACATTCATCTGTTTGGGAACCGCACAGTTCTTCATACTAGCCAGTGACATTTTAGCTGTTTTGATAATCTATGTATTTACAAAAATATGAACAAATAGACTAGTATTTAAACTAGCTAAAATCAACTGTTTTGCCTTTGTTATGTATATTTACATACATGGGTATTAGTATTTAAAATAGGTTCAATCAATACTGGCTGATTTAAACAACCAATCAATACAAAAAAGTTAAATGCAACCATCAAAATGAAAAAAATGTGCAAAGGAGATAATGAATTATCAAAGCATTTCAGAAAGTCCAAAAAATCCAAATTAACCATAAGCTTTATGCTAATTTATATTTAAACTCATAATGAATAAATTGTATTACAACAAGTGTGAGAACAGCAAACAGATATTCATAGGTCGTCTCTCCTCGATATTTTAAGAGCTTTCTACTTATTAGCACCAAATGCACAGAGGGGAAAAAAAAACAGAAAAATACAACCATAGTTTCAAGCCATATTAATACTATATTTACACCAAGTCTAATTTATAAACCAATTTCTAATCAAGATATGGAAGATTTGGAATGGCATAGTTTTATAAGGACATGATGAGGAGAACTGTATACTCTAGTGATTCTCATAGTGTAGTCCCTAAGATCTAATTGTATACTTTAGTGATTCCAAAGTGTGGTCCCTAATCCAAAGATCAGACCTGGAAACTTACTGACAATACGTGTTCTCAGGTCTAATCCCAGACCTACTGAATAAGAAAGAGAGTATGGTCCAAAACCCCAGGTTTTAAAAAAAACCTCAAGTGTTTCTGACGCATGCTAAAGTTTAAGAATCAGTGATATACTTTACTGGCTCCATATCAACAAAAGAAAATCTTTCCTAGCTTTCTTCATGTTTTCATGACAAGTAGACAATATGGTATTAAGAAAGGGGGCTTTGGAGCTCAGCTTCAACTTATCAGTTAGGTAACTGTACTTAATCATTCTAAGCCTAAAGTTCTTCATTTGTAAGACAGGGATAACATCTACATCACAGCCCATAGGATTAAATATGGTAATACATGAACAGTGATTACCAGGCAAAGTGCATGGCCCACATCAGTAGTGCTCACTATAATATTCCCAAGTGTCAACCAAATAGTTAATGCTATTATTAACAACTGTTACATATTTTTTGGCCTTTGTTCTTAAATCAAAAAAACTGAAGGTCAAGTTACTCCATATATAAAATCAAAGTTGCCCCCCCACCACAGGATACGGAAATAAAGCCAGCCCTTCCATAAATTCACAGAAGTCCAGATCAGATACTCTAAAAGTAAAAAACAAACAAAAACAAAACTGAAGCGATCCTTGATGCTTTACTCACCTGAACAAAATTCCTAGTCCCTTAAAATATTGTCAGTGTCATGTATTTTCCTTATTTCACAAAAACACTTTAACTCTCCAAGTTTTCAAAAGTATACCACCTGACCTCTTTTCAAATGTATTATTATCAGTTATCAGCTTATTCTTTATATGTTTAACTATTTATGAATTCAAATCCTTCCGAAATATATCTACAGTATCCCACCGTAAAACCTGTGATTACAGTGGGTCACAGGTAATTCTGGAAGAGATGATGGGTAGGGAATCTTGAGTCTATTCAAATACAAAAGAAAGCCTCTAATTCTGACTTGTGGTGTGCTGTGCATGACACTCTTCCTTGTTCCTGCAATGCATCTTTTTGCATGGAAAAGTATTTCCATTTTTTTTTAAGTTTATATTTATAATCTTTTTTCTTCCTCAAATGATTTCATACTTGCTGTTAGGAGAGCAGATTTAACAATCTTCATTACTGGGAATAATGTCAAATTATTTGCAATTTTGAGATGTTACAAAAATTACTGGAGTATTTTTACAAATTACATTTTTATTTTAAAAAAGCAATTATGCCTGTCTTTCCAATGAGCAAAAAGCTTACCACTATTATGCCCAAAAGAAGTGATTCAGCACTATTGATATATGTTAACATTACCACATTAACTGACAGAATAATTTCACTTGAACTATTTCAGATTGGTCATTTAACTTAGACTGTATATGAAATAAATGATCAATGGTAGTGATTAATGACTGCCCTACGTTAATGACTGCTGAAGCAAATCAAATTAATGGTACTTAGAATCAAAATATCTACTAAAGAATACATGCTTTTTAAAATTTTTAATTCACCTAAGAATGTCAATCTCAGATTCAACTAAAAGAAATTAAATGTTAAGACTAGCATTGATGTCTCTTATTAAATCTGACCACAGAAACTTTTCTTTCAGTGTAATACCAATGACTATTTCAAGAGTCACTAACATCCCACAGAAACAAGAAAATGCAGAAACAGGAAGACACACTCTACATGTCAGAGAAAGAAATGACTTTTTAAAAAAGTGCAAAAGTAAGTACAGATTAAATGCCATTTGGCACTCATTTCAATGTTACAAATTTCTTGTTTTTTCTTCTCAAGGTTGTTAGATATTCTGTCATAATAGTACAGTCCAACTATTAAGACCATGTATCACTTCCAGGTGGAAGAGCTGCTAGGGCTGCCAAGAAGGCAACCAAGAACTGAAGGCTTAAGTTGACAAGAGTCTCTGGGCTCTGCTATGATTTGGAACTGAGAGCTAACCAAACATTTTTTCCTCTGGAGATGTCAGCCTAGGGAACCATGACAGAAAGACACAGCGCAAGGACATGAATAGTAAGTTTCTGAGGAAAAGTAGATTTTCAGAGAGGAAGAAATATACGTACCCAGGTGGGTATTTCTGTTCTCCTTAAACACAGAGGTGCAACGAAGGTGATGAAGAGGTGGACTAAATGCTACCTACCATCGCTTCTTGGCCTTTTGGTTAAGACCAAGTGTAAATGCTACCTACCTATTAAAGGCTTGCAAAAGCACTGATTCACACACCCAATAAAAATAGAGAAAACAATGGGACAATGAAGACGATCAAAAAAGTCAAAAGCTGACTTTTAAAAAAAAAAAAAAAGACAAAATAAGACAACTACAGGGAAAACTTGTTTTTAAAACAAGGAGAGCACAATTACACATCAACAGACTACGAAGCCAAGAACAAAAGCCTAGGGATTAGTGAAGTAACAATATGAAAGAAACTTGGCCCAGTGAATAACCTTATGAAGCAGATTGATACCACTTTCTTATCAGAAGGATTTTTGCTATGAGAGAAAAAGAAAGAAATAAACAAAAAAAACCTTCTCGTCTATTTATGCCACTATGTTCTGCATTTTGTTATGGTAGTTTTCGCAGCCTTCACCTTATGATATATACACCTGTACTACGAAAAAGTCACTACAGAGATTTCCATTTAATTGACTATTTTAATAAAGGCAAAAAATAAAGCCGGATCCCTACCAAATACAATACACAAAAATAATTTTCTGACAGAGATAAACATAAAAAGCAAAATGTTTTAAAATTTCAGAAGAAAATATAATACCTTTATGAACTCTGAGTATGTAAGAATTTTTAAATTAAGACACAAGGAAACTGAGTATGAAGAAAAAAACTGATAAATTCTACTACAAAATTTCTTTATAATAAACTATCACAGCAACAGCTGAAAAGCTAAAAACTGTTAGTAGAGATTTCTTTCAAGACTTACAACAATCAACATGGAAGATGTCCAGAAGAGCAAAGGAAAATTTGGAACGTATAAAGAATGGGATCATATAAATGATTTTTGTCTAAGATGCAATGGGAATTTGTGGCCATATTAACACTCTATACATTAAGAATGTGTATTAATTCGCAACAATATAACACTGGGAACTAGTGGCAGGGTTGGGTGGGGGGAAAGTATTGTAAACCTAACTGTTGGGTACTGTGCTCACTATCTGGATGACAGGATCACTTGTATTGCAAATCTCAACATCATACCATATATCCATGTAACAAACCTGCACATGTAACTCAACATCATACCATACCCACGTAACAAACCTGCACATGTAGGTAGGTAGGTAGGTAGGTAGGTAGGTAGGTACGTAGGTAGATAGATAGATAGGTATGAAGGTAGGTAGGAAGATCGATCAATCGATCGAACAAGACAGGACAGCATAAAGACTGGGAAAAGACACCAGCAACACAAATAACCAAAAGACAACCAGTAGCTGTAAAACACACACTTTTTTTTGTTTTTGAGACAAGGTCTTGCTCTGCCACCAAACTAGACTGCAGTGGAATGATCATAGCTCACTGCAGCCTCAAACTCCTGGGCCCCACAAGCAATCCTCCTGCCTCAGCCTCCCAAATAGCTAAGATTACAGAGGGCACTGCCCCCAGCAATTTTTTAAAACTACAAAATCAGTTAAATAATAAACTCAAATTTTTATCAGGCAAAAAACACGAATAGGCATTTCACAGAATTTCATGAAACAGAAACATCCAAAGGCCATAAAGGTGGGAAAAAAAAGATGTAAGACCTCATTTATAATCAGGCAAAGACAAAGACCAGAGAAGATACAACACACCACATTGTTAAAAATTAAGAAATTAAATACTTAGCCAAGTGCTGGTAGGGATCTGAAACAGCAAGAACTAGTATGCACTACTGGTGAGAACATAAATAGGGACAATACACTGGAAAATAATCTAGTACTGTCTCATGAAGTTTACTCTACATACTAGCAATACATACCTATACCTTTAGATATATACTCTCAAAAACACTTGCATAAATGCACCAGGAAACAAGTACAAAAAAGTTCACAGCAGTATTGTTCTTAAAGACAAAATCTTATTTTTTTCTTTTTTCTTTTTTGAGACGTAGTCTCATTCTGTCACCCAGGCTGGAGTGCAATGGGGCGACCTCAGCTCCCCGCAACCTCTGCCTCCCAGGTTCAAGCGATTCTCCTGCCTCAGCCTCTCAAGTAGCTGAGAATACAGGCACCCTCCATCACACCCAGCTAATTTTTGTATTTTTAGTAGAGACAGGGGTTTCACTATGTTAGCCAAGCTGGTCTCGAACTTCCAACCTCGTGATCTACCCTCCTTGGCCTCCCAAAGTGCTGAGATTACAGGTGTGACCCACCATGCCCAGCCGAAGTCAAAATCTTTAAATATTGAAATGTTCATCAACCCACATTTCCAGTAAAAGAGATAAAATGAGTATTTCCACAAAAAAAGTATACCACAATGATTATTATATAACTACTCACAAAATATGGCTATTTATTAGAATCATTATTGAATGAAAACACAAAACACAGAAAACATTATATGGGCATACCATTTCCATAACTGAAAAAAAAAACAAACCCTAAACTAAATATATTTTTGTCATTTACATGAAAAATCCATATTGAAAAATTAAGGGAAAAGTTGTGGCAGTCACCTACCCATGATAGGGTAAAAAGGGAGATTAAAAAGCAATATTGTTGCACATGGAATACACAACAATATTGGTAACATTCAAGTTTTTTATTTGAGTAGTAGGTTCACGATGTTTGTTTTCTTGTATTTCATAACATTCTCACATATAAACTTTAATTAATATAACAAAGAAGATTCTAGGGAGAAAACTATAAGGATAAGGTGATCAGATATTTTATCATCCAAAATGGGATACATTTGTGGAAGGACTATTACACCTGAAAACAGATATAAACCATGACAATAAGAAACCTAAGTAAGAAAGAATAACAATGAGAAAATTTAAATAAGACACTTAAGTAAAACTAGGCATGTTATAAAATTCATCTTTATCAAAATGTAATAGGTACAAAGGCTTTACTAACAAGTAAAAATAGTAAAAGAATGATCAAACCACAATCGAAATGGTAGAGTAAGATGATGACATTAACTATTTTATAAACAATGTACACAAAAAAATAAGATGAGGATAATTTAATTAACTTAAGACATTACACAGATAGCCAATATTATTACCTACAAAAAAAGATAAGATGCTCTTTTAAACACTTTGCAATGACTTTTAATATTTACTGGAACATGGCATACTAAATAACACTTCCTACAAATAAAGCTATCCCTAAGTTACGGTTGTTTCGCTAGCTAATTTTCTCTGATCAAGATATGAGACCTGGAGAGCTAGTATTCTGGTCTTCTTTTCTATGTAATAAGACATTTTTTAAAATAGCATTTATCGCATATTTTAATACAGGCATATACACAATCAGAGGCATCATGGACTATAATCTTTCTGCCCAGATAACCCCAATGACATTTTTTACATTAAAAAAATGCAACCATTAACTGAGAAAATTTTTAACAACCCAGAAAATATAAAGATGTTCTTGTTTACTTTCGTTTATTCTGAATTTTCATACAATTATTTTCCTCAAACTTACATATATACATTTTTAACATTCACACAAAAAAAACCATACCATACAAGCTGCTTAGCATTGTTCTCTTTTCATTTAATAAAATAGCTTAGAAATTTTAGGAATGATCACGGCAATACACTAGAAAATAAATGTTATTAAAATCTTTGCTTTTGTGACAGTACTAACAGCAACAAAAAGGAACTCATATTGGTTATACTGGAGGTTGTTTGTTAGGGTACTAACTCATCAGAAAACTTAGAAAGTTAAAATCTCTCCTGTTTTTCTTATAAAAAAGGGTACTTAAGTATGACCAAATAGTTGATGGATAAAATTTTTAAGAATTCTAATATACACACAAAAAAAGAATAGCACCACTTTTGCAATACCCAATATAATTATGCAATCACTAGCTACTAAAAACTATTAGGAGAAAGGATGATGCACTCTGTAACAGATGCATCAAGCTGACACCTGAACCTACTGATAAATGTTAACACCATGAAGAGGTAAGGACACATTCTGATCCCCTTAGCGAGATACAATAGGAATTACACAAAGTATATCTGCAAAATATTCTTGATAAAAATTAAACCAGAATCTGATCAACCCCATGTATTTCAGGTAAACTTGTCTACATGAGGAACATATGAAACGACAACATGGAGGTATAATCAGCAGAATCCAGAAAGTGGAAATACATATGACTCAGTTTAACAACAACAACAATAGAGAAAAGGCAAGAAAAAATAATGAAAAAAAAGTATTCTGAATACTGGAGATTAAATGACATTAAGAAATTATTTTAAATTTTATAATGGTACCAATGTTACACTTAAAAGAGAAATTATATCTGCTAGAGACACATTCTGACATATCTGAGGATGATATGATCTGCAATTTGCATTAATATTCTCCAACAGAACAAAAAGTATATACTATTCCCTCTACTTTTGTATAGCTTAAAGCCTTTATAATAAAGTTTACAAAAAAGAAAAAACAGAACTCTAAAAGTAAAAAAAAAATTGCCAAAGCTATGATCACCTTTAAACTCAAATCCATTTTAAAACAAGAAAAGAAAGAAGTTGAGGATCAAATTAAAGTAAATCCCTCCCCTGCCCCCAATGAAAAATTAAATAAGTAAAAAGGTTGCTTCTTTGAAAAGATTAGTAAAATAAATTCTATGACAAATCAAGAAACAGGAAAAAACATAGGTACTTGATATTAGTAATAAAAGCGAGAATTCGAGAATGCTATAAAATTCTGAGAAATTTGAAGCTCTCGATGAAACAATTTTTTAGGAAAGTATAGTTTTACAAAAATCGAACTATTTGTCAAAGTATGACTGTTCCCTCACTCCTTACATATAAGCTGTTTAAAATCCTTTTAACATTATTTTCTGCATTAAGCATGTCTCTTAGAGAAAATATCATGAGGAAGAAAGTAGAAAATTCTTCAAAGAAATGTTATAGTTCTCTGCCTTTCCCCTCAAAACAATATCACCATTTTATTTTGATAATGCAAATATAATGTTCTCCCAATTAACTACTAAATTAAGGCAAGTATAAATAAGACCCAAAAAGTCTTCACAAAACTTATCCAAATGATCTTAAAATACATACAGTGAAGAAAACACCAAGACAATTTTGAAAAACAAAGTTTTGACACTCACTGTACAAGATTCCAAGATTTATGCTGATGCTATAGTAATTAAGACACTGTTGTAGCGCTACAACACGCAGCACAGAAACAGTTCTGTGAATCTATGGAAACCTGAAGAGCTGAGAATGCAGATCATTGGAGAAAAGCTGAATAATCAAGTAAGTACTAAACTTGCTATCCATATAGAAAAAATAATTAAACCTGTACCATATGCTACACAAAAAAAAAATGCCAGGTAGATTATGGCCCTAAATGTGAAATAAACTTTCAAAATAAAATCCACAAGCCTGTATGTAAGGCCTTAGGTTGAATATTTTTAAAAAAGAAAAACATAAATGTTACATTAGAATTTACAACTTCTATTCATCAGTGTAAAAAGAAAACAGGTCAGAGAGGAAGGAGTTATCTGTAGGACATATAACAAAACAGGCCAAGCACAGTGACTCATTCCTGTAACCCCAGCATTTCAGGAGATCAGTTTGAGAGAACTGTTTGAGCCTAGGCATTCACAACCAACCTGGGTAATATAGTGAGACTTCATCTCTACAAAAAATTGAAAAATTTCCTGGGCGCAGTGGCTCATGCCTGTAATCCCAACACTTTGGGAGGCTGAGGCAGGTGGATCACCTGAGGTCAGGAGTTCAAGACCAGCCTGACCAACATGGAGAAACCCTGTCTCTACTAAAAATACAAAATTAGCCAGGCATGGTGATGCATGCCTGTATTCCCAGCTACTTGGGAGGCTGAAGCTGGAGAATACCTTGAACCTGGGAGGGAGAAGTTGCGGTGAACTGAGATCACGCCACTGCACTCCAGTCTGGGCAACAAGAGCAAAACTTCGTCTCAAAAAATAATAAGAAGAAAGCATTAATAAGGAATACAAAAACCACAAGATATCCTTCCCATATACATTTGATTGGCAACAATTAAAAAGTCCAACAATCCCAATTTTAAAAGAATGTATAGAAACAAGAATGTTGTACATCCAGCACTAACAGTATAATTGGTATAATCGCCTATGAAAGCACTATGTTAATATTCAATTGATTTAAAAACATACACAATCTATGAGAAACTCTAATATTAACATGTTAGAACATCCATATGAATGCCTACAGCAGCAGTTTGTAATTGAAAAAAATTTAAAATATCTGACAAGTCAATCTTGTCAAATATTGCCTCATGTGTCAACAAGATATTCATATATCATGTACTACATGGCAATGAAAATTAGAGATATGTATATAAACTTAGAAAACAAAAATAACACTGAACAAAAAGAGCAAGTTACAGAATACATACGGCATCACAGTAATCCATAGTTTAAACATGCAAAACAAAACCATATATCGCTTAAGATAAAAATACATAAACATGTAGTAAAAGAGAAATTTATAGGAATGGTAAACATCAAATTAAGGATAGTAATTACCTGGAGTGGAAATACAGGTCAACTACATGCAGAGTATTATGAACTGAATGCTTATGTTTCCCCGAAAGCCACATGCTGAAACCCTAACCCCAAAATGTGATGCAGTTTAGAAATAGGGCCTTTGGGAGTTAACGGGGGGGATTTCATGAGATGAGAAAGTAGGGCCTTCATGATGGGGTTAATGCCTTTATGAGAAGAAACTCCATAGAGCTTGTGCCACCCACTCCCCCTAAGTGTGCTCACAAAGAAAAGATCATGTGAAGCACACAAAGTAAAACAGTGGCTTCACTTCAAAAGAAGTGGCCTCTGAAGGAAAACTGCTTTGCTGATACCTTGATCTTGGACTTCCCAGTTTCCAAAATTGTGAGAAAATAAATTTCTGTTTTTTAAGTCACTCAGTCTATGGTATTTTCTTATGGAAACCTGAGTTATGACACAGGGGGCTTCAAACGAACTTTCGTGTACCACAATGGAATGCTATGCGGCCTTAAAAGGGGAGGAAATCTTGTTACATGCTACAACACAAATGGACCTTGAGGACATTATATTAAGTGAAAATAAGCCAGTCACACAAGGACAAACACAATCTGAGCATTCCTAATCTGAAAATCTAAAATCCAAAATGTTCTATTAAGTACCTCCTTTGAGCATCACATAAGTGCTCAAAAAGTTTCAGATTTTGTAGCATTCAGACTTTGGATTTTCAGATTAGGGATTCTTAATCTATATTGTATAATTCACCCTATGTGATGTATTTAAAGTACTCAAATTCATAGACACATTTTCTTATCACTGGACATTTGTTATTTCTGTGCTGGTTATCAGGGGAAAGGGGAAGAACAAAAGGGGAGTTTTAAAATGGGTATAGGGTTTCAGTTCTCCAAAATGAAAAACGTTCTGGAGATGGGTTTCACAACAATGGATTATTATTAAGTACATATAAGAATACTTAAACTTTAGTGTACACTTAGAAATGGTTAAGATGGTAAATTTTATGTTTTTTTTTTTTTTACCACAAAAAGATTTATATTAAGTTATAATATGCAAAGTTTTTTAAAGAAACAAGAAAAAGTCAATGTTTAACCAATTAAGCAATATTAATAACTTAATCATAAAATACTTAAAAACGGGAATATAGAGAAAATAAATAGAAAACAATTATAAAAAATGAAAAGAATTATGAAAACTTATTCCCATCAACCTGAAGAAAAATACTCTATTTTGGTATACTGCCCTCCAGCTTTTGGGGACACATATAAATTGTATGTATTTGTCAAAGTTATTTTTAATCCTACTTTTCACATATACAAAAAAATTTAGGAAACACCATTTGTAATGGTTATGAACAGAATTTATCCATTTTCTTATCACTGTACATTTATTGTTTCTACTATTTAAATAATGCTGTAATCAGCATATAAAAATACACTTATCTAATCATTTTTTCATATGAGTTACTAGACATAAAATACTGAGAAAAGAATATGAAACAAAGCATTCTTTTGTAAAGTATCTCAAGGCCCACTGATAAACAACAATCTCAAAATGAGTATTTCACTTCATAAACATATTTTTAAAACCTGCTAACAATTCAAAATCAAACCAGACAATTTGCAAACACACAAAGCTATAAAAAGCTTCACTGTGCATTTATTATACTAGTACGTTATAAGACATTATATACCATAATTTAAATGTTTCTTAAATACTACTTCTACATAAAAAGTGTCCATTTCAGCTCAGACTTTTTAAAGAGGTATTTTGGTATTTAAACCCACATATATTTGAATTGTACATAAGAGAGAAAGATTATAAATAGCTCCTACCAATATTATTGTCTTATTCAATCTTCAAAACAATCATACAAGTTAGGAATTATTATCCTCAATATTACAAACTAGGAAAGGGAAATTAAGAGAATAAAAGACTCGTTCATCATCACTTAAGTACAAAAGGGGCTGAAACCCAATCAATACAACAATGCAAAGTATTTTTTTTTTTTTTTTGAGGCGGAGTTTCGCTCTTGTTACCCAGGCTGGAGTGCAATGGCGCGATCTCGGCTTACCGCAAGCTCCGCCTCCTGGGTTCAGGCAATTCTCCTGCCTCAGCCTCCTGAGTAGCTGGGATTACAGGCACGCGCCACCATGCCTAGCTAATTTTTGTATTTTTAGTAGAGACGGGGTTTCACCATGTTGACCAGGATGGTCTCAATCTCTCGGTCTCGTGATCCACCCGCCTGGGCCTCCCAAAGTGCTGGGATTATAGGCGTGAGCCACCGCGCCCGGCCAATCTAAAGTATTTTTTAAAAACACCTTACAAATTCAACCCAAAGCCAAGCAAGAATATATATACATATATATTACGTATCACTCCTTTTTTTAATAGTTGAACTATTAAGACAAAGAACTGGAAATGGGTATAGTATGTGTTTGCTACAATTTGAGTAAATGAGGAAAGAGTTTGCTTAAAACAAATAGCGAACACGTATGTCTTACTGAAACCCTGGTAACAGCTTGCCTACACAACTATCTGTATCAAATAGCAAAATACCTTTTTGAGAAGTTTAGGAAAGTGGAACTATTGTTTATTAGAGGGAGTTCAACACTTAAAAAACCTAACTCTTCTCAGAAGTTCATCACAAATGAAGAACAGAAGCCTTAAAATGGCCCACAAATATTTAATTAATAGCATGGCTTGAAAGCAAGCTAGTTAAAAAAAAATGCTACTATAACAGTAGTTATGAAAACATATATTAACAATACTCACAAAGAATCAAGTTTATTTAAACATAAATACTGATAGGAGAAAACGGATCAAATTTTCATAGGTCCTCACTGCAAATCCTTTGCACTCAAAACTCTCCATATTACTGTCAAAACCTACTTTTTAAATTTTGTCTTCAGCTACTCTAACTCAACCTACATTCCAACAACCTACTTACTTCCTCAACATATCCCAATTTTCCTCATCATTACTTGTTACTGTAGCTTTCTCTACCCAAAATGAACAAGAACAATGCCACTCTTTCCTGCAACCTGACGAGAAAATCCTACCTTTAAAGGTTCTAAGGAACCCTTCACAGAACCTTTCCACACTCTTAACACATAAGCTCACTTTGTGTCTTATTCTTTCCTTTTTTTCTTCCTTCTTTTGGATTACACATACGTAATTTCAGTCAGCCTCCCTCTCCAATTTTTTGTGTTCTATCTCTATTGTGTTCACCCTTAGGATTTTAAAATGCAAGCTTATCTGATTCACTCTGGCACAGTTCAAAAGAAATGCAGTATGAACCATATATATAATCTCATAAATTTCTATTAGCCACATTTTGAAAAGTAAAAAGAAAAAGCTGGCCAGGCTCAGTCCTGTAATCTCAGCACTTTGCAAGGCTAAAGCAAGAGGATCACTTGAGCCCAAGAGTTTGAGACCAGCCTAGGCAACACAGTGAGACCCTGTCTCTACAAAAAAACTCAAAAATTAGCCTGGTGTAGTGGCACACACCGGTAGTCCCAGCTACTTGGGAGGCTGAGATGGGAGGATCACTGGAGCCCAGGAGGTTGAGGCTGCCATGATCATGCCACTGAACTCTAGCCTGGGGGACAGGGCAAGACTCTATCTTTAAAAAAGGAAAAAAAGAAAGCAAAAGGAAAAGGCAACAGATAATTTCATTTAACCCAAAATACCAAAATGCTATCAGTTCAACATGTAACCAATATAAAAACCTGGGATAAAATACATTCTTGGCTGGGTGTGGTGGCTCACACCTGTAATCTTAGCACTTTGGGAGACCAAGGTGGGTGGATCACCTGAGGTCAGGAGTTTGAGACCAGCCTGGCCAACATGGGGAAACCCCATCTCTTAAAAAAAAAAAAAAATACATTCATCTTTCAGACTAAGGCTTAGAAATCTGTATTTTTCAACTAAGGTAGAAGATCAGCTTAAACTATGTACATGTCAAGTGCTCAGTAACAAGATGACAGGTAGCTACTGTAACTGACAACAAAACTCCAAGCAATATTAGATCATCAGAACTTAACTCCAGGGACCCTACTGCTCTCTTACATATTGTTATAATTTATTATGTTTAATTCTATTTTTAACCCCCTTATCAAACACTGCTATTACATTCTTATATTGTCAGTAATTAGATTTACCCACAGGCATACCAATTTCTTAATTAGCCTAACTTCTACCTCAGACCTCCTTTCTGGTGTCATTGGCTTTCTTCCTGAAATACAAACCCCAGAAACTCCTTCAGTGGGTCTGTTGATAAATTTCCTAAATTGCTTTTTTGGAGGCAGAATGAAGTGTTTCAAAAAGTGTCTTTATTTTGTTCTTCTCATATGATAATTTAGCTAACTATAAAATAATAGGTGGACAGCTATTTTCACTCAAAACTTTGAAAATACTATTCCACTATCTTCTGAATGCCTATGCTGATGAAGCATATTGGGTCTTTCTAGTTCTTATTCCTTAGGGAATCTCATTTTCTCTGGCTGCTTTAAAGATCTCTCTGTCTTTCGTGTTCTGCTCTTTCATTGTAATGTGTCTAGGTTTTTTTGTGCCTCCTAAATCTGATAACTCACATAGCTCACCAATTCTAGAAAATTATCAGCTTTTAGCACTTCAAATTTGGCCTTTCAGCAATGTTTAATTTCTTTCTGGAACTCTAATTAGATGTTTATTAGAACTTCTCTTCCTTTCCAACATATTTTTAACCCTTCTGCTATTTTCTTCTCTCTCTCTGTGCTGAACTGAGTAATGTTTATTTTTTTATTCATTAAACAAAGATATTTAGTGCAGATTTAGTGCAAAAAAAATCTCTTTTGATAACTTTCTGTGACACCTTATTACTTTTAAAGTAGAAATATCACTTAACCACCTTATCCCCTACTGTGGTATGCCTAGAATTAAGTTAAGAAAGCTACTACAATTTAGCAACACACACAGACCAAGAGATTAAAATAATGAACAATTACAGAGACTCAGGATTCTAATTCATAGCATTCCATGAAATATTGAAGCCAATCTTTTTGGAGATCATTCTCTACATTCTAAAGAAAACAGAATAATGAGCTACTTTTATGTGGAAACTTACAGGTATATAGAATGATGCCTACTAGATGAAGTACAAATTTCACAACTTGTAATTGAGGCCTTATATAACCTATCTGCCATTCTATCTTTTCTCTCATATCCATATATAAATCGTTAGCCATAAAAGCCAAAGTATTCAACTCCGTGCTCAATAGCTGTAAACTTATGTGATCCTACAGACACAACTTTGGTTACGTCACTCTCTCAATGCCTGTTGCTCTCCACTCCTTCCTCTATCACCCATTCTATAACAGACAGTTCACAGTTGAGCCTACCAACCCAAACCAGTATTTTCTACTATAGCTATATAGCACTTAATTAAAAGCTTTGGTCCGTATTTCTCCAACTAGATGAGGTCCTGTAAGACATAGTCTTGGTATTCATCTTTTTATTGATAAATGGCTCATAAGATTAAGAGCATATTAAAGCCTGTGATACTTCTAAGAGTTATTAAATATTATGTGTGTACACACTACTTAATACGTGTACTATTAATGATGGAGCAACAAATATAACAAATAGGGTCACTGCCCTCAAGGAACATGTATTCTGCCTTGAATATTTCTGAAACATCAATTTTTAACATAGTACTGTCATTTCGTAGACATTAAAATATCTGTTAATTGAAATTCCAATAAAAACACCCTAGAGCAAGCATTTAGTAGCATTTAAGAAAAGCATTTTGAGGAAAGTCAAAACCTAAACACCCGAAGTTTTGAACACATCTATTATAAACAACCAATTATACTCAACTATTACCTAAAAGTTACATTTAGCATTCTTTGATTGTAATTTTCTGTGCAAGCCAATAATGGTGAATAGTCATAATTTAAATTGTGAGTTCAGCAATTTACAACCAGTACTTTCAGAATACTTAGAAAAGCTAACATTTTAAGAAATAGGTTATTATTAGCTATCCAGTTATAACATCTTGATATATTAAGTTAACTTACTAAAGAACACTACTATAAATTTCACCGTATTTTAAATCCGTATCTAAAAAGGTAACATTTTACCATATTGGGGACCATCTTGTATTATTCTATAGTCATTTCACACAATTCTGTTTTCCCAAGCAACAGGCCCACTACCCTGCATGGATTTCACATTGGCAAAATGGTTAACAGTACAGAAATGACATCCCTAAATTACAAACTACAAAGAATATAAAAAGCCATTTTAAAGAAATGCAACAAATCTCCTATTAAAAACTCACAAATATGCTTTCTTATAGTCTCGCTGGGGTAACCAAAACAAAAAAAAAGTCTAAAATCAAGAAGAGATTCTGAATAACTACAACAAATTTATAAAATAATGGAAAATGAGATTTCATTTGTATCCTAAAGCCATAAAAACTTGGATAGTCTAAATGTAGTGTAAACATATTAACACTGAGGACCTAGTTTGCAGAAAATACTTTTTATGCACAATCACATTTAATATTCACAACTATTAAAATCCCAATTTTAAAGATGAAGAAGCTGAGGTTAAAAATTTTAATTATCAAATGGATTTTAAAAAGTGAAATCACTCAATTCAAATATGTGTATGTCTAAGACTATACAAAGAATGTCAAAAAAGTAAAAACAAAACAAAACAAAAAACCTCAAGGAAAAAATATCTACAATGCATACAAAATGAATTTTTTTATACAAGGAACTGTGATTAAAGATGACCATTAAACTAGGTCCAGTAGACAAACAGACAGTTCACAGAAAATGAAATATAAATAGCCAAATTTGAAAAACCTCACCCATTTCAAAATATAAATTATAAAATACATTTCAGTGTAAAATTTAGCTAATAATTTTGATAAAACCTAGAATTGCCAAGGGCATGGAAAAACAGGCACTCCCATACACACTTGTGAAAAACAAATGAATATTCTGGCATTGTAGTTTACAATCACTCTTTAAGAATAAATTTCAAAAAAAAAAAAAAAAAGAAGACTCTAGAGCTGCCTGGTCCTTCAGTCTCTTCTGCCATGTGAGGATACAGTGTTCCCTTTTTGTCCCTTTCTACCATATGAGGACATAGCAATAAGATACCATCTTGTAAGCAGAGACTGGGCCCTCAGCAGACACTGAATCTGCCAATACCTTGATTTTGGACTTCCCAGCCACCAGAACTGTGAGAAATAAATTTCTATTGTGTACAAATTAAAATAAATAAATAAATAAATAAATAAATTTCATTTGACATAGCATTTTTACTTCTATTCTAAATATTTCCATACATTATAACTACAAACTGGACTCAAACCTAAATCTCCATCAATGTAGGAAACTAAATTGTGGTATATCCAGTAACTACACTGTGGTGCAACTACACAAGAGTATCCATTGTCATTAACAAAGAATGAGGTTGCTCTCTAACTGCTGAGAACACATTACATAATTAGAAAAAAACAGTGGACTTCTACTTCCAGTCAAGATGGAATAAGATGACCCAGATTTGCCTTGCTGAAACAACAGCAACAAAAAAATCAAACAAATATACAGAACAATGTGTTTTCAAGACACTGGACATCAGGCAATGATGGACAACAATCCCTGAAAGTCAGAAAACAAATGTAAGTCCATGTTTGCCTCAGCTTACTCCCTTGAGTGTCCAGGCCATAGCACAGCTATGAGGAAACCAGGCTGAGTTTCAAAGACTACTTTAACTGTGAGAGAAGACCAAAGTAACTAGAGTTTACATGTCAAAGTACCAGAGAAAAGAGTTGCACAAAGAGCTTTCCAAATCTGCAATCGTCAGAGTATTCAGTAAATACTTCACAAGATAATAATATTTGGACCATAAAGTAAGTCTCCATGTTTACAAAGATCCAAGTCTTAGAAAATATGTTCTCTGGCCAGAATAAAATTAAAATTACAAATATACAACAGAAAGATATGTAGAAAACTCCAAATATTTAGAAATTAAATAACATGCTTCCCGATAACCCATGGGTCAAAGAAATTGTTTAAAAAAGTATTTTGAACTGAATGAAAAATTCATCAAAATTTGAGGAATGCCATGAAAGCAGTACTTAAAAGGGAAACATATAGCACTAAACCCCTACATAAGTATCAAGTTAGTGATATTAACTTCAATGTTAACTAAGTAGAAAACAAAGATCAAACTAAACAGAAAGCAAAACAAAATAAAAACAGGAGAAATCAATAGAAATCAGAAAAAGAGAAAACTTAATGAAACCAAAAGCTGTTATTTTGGAGACTAATAAAATCAATAAACTTCAATCCAGACAGACAAGGAAAAACGATAACACAAATTACCACTGTTGGGAATGAGAGAGCTGACATCACAAGCATTCGACAGATTATCAAAAGTGTAAAAATGTAGTATCATGGCTGGGTGTGGCGGCTCACACCTGTGATCCCAGCACTTCGGGAGGCCGAGGTGGGCAGATCACGAGGTCAAGAGTTCAAAACCATCCTGGCCAACACAGTGAAACCCTGTCTTACTAAAAATACTAAAGGTGTGGTGTTGGGTGCCTGTAATCCCAGCTACTCAGGAGGCTGAGGCAGGAGAATCGCATGAACCTGGGACGCAGAGGTTACAGTGAGACAAGATCGCCCCATTGCACTTCAGCCCAGGCAACAGTATGAGACTTTGTCTCAAAAAAAAAAAAAAAAAAAGCAGTAGCATGAACAACTCTGTGCAAATACATTCAGCAACTCAGAGGAAGTAGACTAGTTCTACAGAACCTCTAGTCCTATACCTACTAAATAAGTTGAATATGTAGTTTAAAACCTCACAACAAAGAAAACAAACATCTGGCCCCACATGGCTTCACTAGTGAATTGTATCAGTTAAGGAAGAAATTTTAGAGTGTTCACCCCAATATCAGGAGCAAGGTAAAGATACCTTCTGAGCACTTCTATTCAACATTGTACTGGATGCCACAGACAAGAAAAAGACGACCAAAAATGGCACCCAGATAGAAAAGGAAGAAAACTGTCTGAAAACAATTGGGTATATATCGTCTATGTAGAAAATTTAATGGAATAGGCTGGGGATGGTGGCTCACGCCTGAAATCCCAGCATTTTGGGAGACCTAGGCAGGCAGATCTCTTGAGGTCAGGAGTTCAAGACCAGCCTGGCCAAATGGGGAAACTCTGTCTCAACTAAAAACACAAAAATTAGCAGGGTGTGGTGGTGCACAGCTGTAGTCCCAGCTACTTGGGAGGCTGAGGCAGGAGAATTGCTTGAACCCAGTAGGCAGAGGCTGCAGTGAGCCAAGACCATGCCACTGCACTCCAGCCTGGGTGACTCAGTGAGACTCCCCTCTCAAGAAAATCTGATGGAATATATAAAACAGAAGAGCAATATGCCATAATCATTTCTATATACTAGCAAACAATTGGAAATGAAGTTTTTAAAATATTTACAATAATATCAAAATATATAAAATACTTATGGATAAATCTATCAATGAACAAAACCTGTGCACTGAAAAATAAAAACACTGCTTAAAGAAATTAAAGATCTAATAGAGACATAAATTGTAGTCATAGTTAGAAAGACTCAGTTGTTAAGATGACAATTTTCCTCAAATTGCTCTACAGATTCAAGTCAAATCCACTAAAATCCAAGTAGTTTTTGTAAAAACTGACTCATGAAAATACCAAGGACTCAGAAGAGTTAAAAACAATTTTGAAAAACAACAGAGCTGGAGGTCCCAGACTAAGTGGTTTCAAGACTCAATACAAAGCTACAATGATTAAGACAGTATGTTTCTAGCATCTAGATAAAGGAAAATGGGTCAACACAAAAGAGTACAGTACAGACACATAATCATACATATAGAGATAACCGATTTTTCATGATGTTGCAAAGACAAGTGAATGGAGAAAGGACAGTCTTTTCAATAAATGACGTTGTAAACACTGGATGTCAACATGCAAAACTAAATACTTCTGACCCAAATTTTGTACCATATTCAAAATATTAAGTCAAAATGAAAGAGACCTAAATGCTAAACCGAAGTATAAAACTTCCATTAGAAAACAAAGGTGGCCAAGTGCAGTGGCTCATGCCTATAATCCCAACACTTTGGAAGGCTGAGGCAGAAAGATGGCTTGAGGCCAGGGGTTCAAGACTAGCCTGGGCAAAATATAGAGACACCAGGTCTATAAAAAAAGTAAAAATTAGCTGGGCTTGGTGCTGTGTGCCTGTAGTCCTAGCTACTTGGGAGGCCAAAGCCCAGGAGTTCAAGGTAATTGTGAGCTATGATTGCACCACTGTACTCCAGCCTGAATGACAGAGTCAGACCCTGTCTCTTAAAAAAAAAAAAAAAATTATTATTATTAACAAAAGGAAAAAATCTTCATGACTTACAGTTAGGCAAAGATGGCTCAGACAAAACCACGAAAGTATAATCCATAAAAGAAAAAATTGGTAAACTGGACTCCATCATAATTAATAACTGTTGTTCTTCAAAAGACAATGCTGAGAATGAAAAGATAAGTGGCAGAAAATATTTGCAGGCCATATATCTGATAAAGGACTTACAACCAGAATGAAGACCTCTCAAAACACATTTAAAAATAAATAACCCAATAAAAAATTGGGCAAAAGATATAAACAGACACTTCACCAAAGCTAACAGTTGACAAAAAGCACATGAAAAGATGTTCAACATCACAGCCATGAGAGGAAAGCAAATTAAAACGCAATGAACTATCACTATATATATACTAGAATGCCTATAATCAAAAAGACAAGACAACAGGCACTAGAGAGGATGTGGAGGGACTGGAAATTTCATACCCTGCTGATGGCAATGTAAGATGGAACAACTACTTCTAAAAAGTTTGCAGTTTAAAAAGTTAAACATATGCCTACCATAAGATCCAGACTTTCCAATCACAGCTGCCCCACCAAGAGAAATGAAGCATATGTCCACACAAAGACTGGTATAGGAATGCTCACAACAACTATATATTTTTTTTGATCTACGGTCAGACTCGTTACCCACTGCGCCACCAGTGCGTTGACAACTATATTTTTAATAGCCCAAAATGGAAAACAATACAAATATCCCTCAAGACTTGAATGGATTAACAAACTGCCGTATAGCCATAAAGTGTATTATTACTAAGCAACAAAAGAGAATGGACTATTGAAACACGACATGGGTGAATCTCAAAATAATTATTCTGAGTGGACTTACCTAGACCAAAAAAAGTACATACTATATGATTACATTTACCTAAAATTCTAAACACTGTGAACTAATCTATAGTGACAGAAAGCAGATCAGTGGCTGCTTGGGGAAAGAGAAGCAGGAAGGGAGGGACTACAAAGGCGCAAGATGATATTGTGGGCAGTGATAGATGTTCATTATCTTCATTGTGGTGATGGTTTCACAAGGGTATACATGAGATAAAACATTGTATATTTAATATGGGTACTTTATTTTATGTCAAATTATATCTCAATAAAGCTATTTTTTAAAAAGGCAAGATGTGGGCCAGAACAATAGTTTGAATCTAATTATGTAAAGATGTTTATATGGATGGTAACATAAATTAATAATTTCAAGAAAAAAGGCACAAAATTACCCACACCTAATAAAAAGAAAAAACTGTGAATCAGTTTGAACTTTTTTAAACATGCACGTCCATCAGTTTCTGTAAAGCAAATTTACGAATGTTTTAAAGAACAGTTAGTTGCTTGTACACAGGCCTGACACTAAAGCAAAAATTCTTAACCATTATTCTAGAAAATTAAATTAACTTTAATTATTCAGACTTTTATATTAAACAATGGATTTTAAAAAATGATGTGCAATTATTTTTATATCATCTTCTAAAGTATTCTCCTCAAACAACTAACATAAAAAACTGGTGTAACCAATGTATTACATCTGGACATCCTATTCTGAGTCTCCTCAGTTTTCTTCTGTCTACTCATTCTGAGCCTTGCCTACAACCTCCTTTCCTTTTCCACTAATAGTGGACAAGTCACACTTGTATTATTTATTCTTTTACAAAATTTACACGAGAAATCTGTTTGGATGGTAACTACAACATCTACCATTTTGCACTCTTTAGCTATTCCTGATTTTAAATCCCATGACTATCTCAACTGGGAAAATAGTATCACCACAAAGAGCTTATTATTTTTCCCTCAGTCTGTATAATCTGAACTCAAGAAACAAGCCTAGATATTAAAGAATGGACAAGTATCCAGTTCACTATAGGTCAGTTCACAGAAAATAAGCAAGAAAACACAGTACCATCCCCAAAAGTATTCTAAAAAACATCACATCATTATGGATGCAATTTCAAGAGTTCCAAAAAGTGTTTGAACAGTTAGCATCACTGGACTAAGCAGACAGCCTCTCAAGGCAGAAAGGCTGGCAAATGAAAAATTACAATATAGGCCAGACGCCGCAGCTCACCCCTGTAATCCCAGCACTTTGGGAGGCCAAGGTGGGCGGATCACAAGGTCAGGAGTTCGAGACCAGCCTGACCAAGATGGTGAACCTTCGCCTCTACTAAAAATACAAAAATTAGCCAGGGTGTAATGGCATGTGCCTGTAATCCCAGCTACTCAGGAGGCTAAGGCAGGAGAATTGCCTGAACCTGGGAGGCGGAGGCCGCAGTGAGGCAAAACTGCATCACTGCACTCCAGCCTGGGCAACAGAGGGAGACTCAGTCTCAAAAAAAAGAGGAAGAAAAATTGCAATACATTATGACATTAAAAGTTTTAAGTACTAAAGGAAATGGTAAGCATTAGAACTAAAGTTTAAATGATGATATAAAGCCAAAAAGGAAAGATTCCAAACGATCTCTACCATAAAGCCTTTCTTTAACAAACCAGCTCTCAACTTCTGTTTCAAATTTGAAGCTAATTGCCTCAACAACTTTCTTTTTAAGGATCAGGATAATTCATTTCTAATGTGCCTTATTATTGACTAAAATATATTCATTTTCATAAGACAAAAAGTAGAAAAAAAAAAGAAAAAAATCTTAGATTAACAAAATTATAAGATACAAGTCAAACCACTTACCATCCACTTAAAATCATTATTTCCCCTCAGAAAACTGCGATATCATTTTATATTCACAAGAAGCCATGTGTGAAAGCATTTTTAATTCCTTGATCATTCATACTTACTTTAAAAGGTTATTCTTACACAGTGACAGTTCTAGAAAAACTTATGGTGACTGCAAACTCTTTATATGGTCCAACTTTACAAATTAAAGGAAACATTTTACACTTGGGTTTTGCTAGCTACATTATAGTTTTCAAAAGCTAACTAAAATTTTCCAGTAATTATCATAATAATAGATCCAACAATCCCAGTTTCAAACATAATCTTTTCCTACCTTCACACCAACTGCAACTTCAGTGACGATTCTGTAAAGAAAAAATAAATAGTTTCAACTTCTTGTTATTCTTCTAATCACTGGCTCTAAAACTTTTTAGGACAGTTCATCATTCATAAGTCTTCCAGCCACTCACATACAGATGGGGAAAAAAAAAATACCACAGATGGGTCAGTGACTTACCTACTGTTATCAACCTGGTTACTAAAAATAACTTTCAAACCTGAGACAAAATTCAATAAACTTGTGGTATATTTTAACAACACATTCAATAGACAAAAAGAACAAAACCCAAAACACCATGCCATTTCTACAATGCCAGTATACTGAGATTAATAATTTAACTCTTCAATTCTTTACTTGTCTCCATAGGAGCCAGGAATCAGGAAACATGAATTCTAGTGCAAGTTTTGCCATCAATTTCTGTGTTGATCTGAGGGGAATACTGAACTTCTCTGGATCTATGTTTCATCTGGCAAATAATCTTTAGATAACATCTAGGATGATTTAAATTCTGTAAGACCGTTAACTTTTATAAAACCATCTTTTTAATATATTTTAAAAAACACCAAACTCTAGGCGCTTAACCAAATTTTTGATTCTTCAAATACTGTCGCTGATTTTAATAAATGTGCTTGTTAAATGATACTACGTTTACACTCCCAAAAGAGCTGCATACTGCTATATTTTCGCCCCTAAGCGTGCCCCGTTTATAAGGAGGAGTTAAATAAATTACTCTTTTCAGGTGTGAAGCTTATCAGCGAGACATCGGTCCCTATCATTTCCCGGAGCTCTTGCCTCTCACCTCACTCAGCATTCTGTCTTCACTCAGGTTCACAAAGATGCAGCATGGTTCTGGCTTTTTGTAGTCGTTATTCCAGAAACTGACCAAAGTAGCTAAAGAGATGGCCCTGTGTTGACTATCTGCTCTTGTTTCTGCCATTGCTGTTGGCCTTTGCCCATGTGACTGATGTCGGCCTCAAACACTTCGTTTTTTAGATGATTTAATTTCTGGGCCCTTTTGCCAAGCCTTGAATGTTTTAAGTCCCCACAAAAAGGCATTTTTTCCTCTCTCCCGCCCCCACTACCAGACTCAAATGAAAACAAAGGAGTATGACATCTGCCCTCCCCCTTCCTCCCGCCGCCGCACGCCCTCCCCCCTTCCCCAGCGGCTCCCACTAGGCTTTCCCCGGAGCTCCCGCCACCCGCATCTCTCCAGACCACGGCGGGCCGGGCGAGGCCGGGGAGGTTGCAGATGGCTGGGGTCCACATGGGGTGCCTCTCTCCTCTTCCCCTAGGGCCTCCCCCACCCCACAGGCCTGTGTCTGCCCATCCCACTGGCTCTCATAGGCACCGCTACCCCAAGGGTCGGGTCCCAGGGTACGGATCGAAATGGCTCCTAGAGGGGGCAGGGACGGACCGGCAAGACGTTATGAGGTTCCCACCCCATCCCCCGCCGCCAAGCCGGAGCCCGCTGCCACTCTGGGATCCTCACCCCCGCCATCTCCCCAATGCCTCCCCAGCCTGCAAGCCCGCTTTCTTCTCATTTTCTCGACCAAAGCCCGCCGGGGGAAGCAAAGGGAGGGGTGTGTGCGATGGGGCGGGGGTTGGGTAACGGCAGCCCAGCCCTGGGAGGGGCCGCGGGAGGGTTTCTCGCCGGCCCGGGATCGGGCCGAAGGACTGTCCAACTCCTTTCTCACACACACCTTCTCGCCGGCCCGATTACATACCCGTCCATTGCCGAACCGGACAAAGCTTCGCTCACAAGAACCGAGCCACGCAGCCAGCGAGCCACACAAGCGGCGAGAAAATGGCGGCTAGGGCCCGACGGAAATTGCCGAAGGTGCCGAGGCGCACGGGGCAGCGCGCGGCAGCGACGGCGGCGGAAAGAGCCGAGCGCGCCGGCGCCCGGCAGCGGGAGGTGAGTGGCGGGGCGCGGGGACTAGGGGGAGTGGGCGCCGCCGCCGACGCCTCCTCCGCGCCTCCGCGCGCCTTCCTCCCTCCGCCCTCCGCCTGCCGCCCTCTGAAACCTGGCCTACTGCTGCAGACTCCGGCGTCCTGGTTTTCCCTCCTTGAGGGGTGTGGGTGGGAACCTCCCAACAGCACTCTACGCTCTATCTGCCCTGGACCTGAGGGGGATGGCCCTGACTACGGGACGGGCCCCAAGCAGCCTCCACTTTTCCCTCCAAGCCAAGTACCAACTTGTCTGCCGTCAACCTGTGCGGGCCAAGGGAAAAAAAATTGGATAGCTTCTCCTAAGCCATCTTTTATTTGCAGACCGACTCCAAACTCTAAAACAAAAACCTTTACCCCATTGCGCAAGACCACTTGGTAGAAACAGTACTTTCTCAAGCAAGTAGGACTCCTCAGACTGAAATGCAGCCTTTTGCTTCAAGACCTGTAGTACCAAGCCAAGTGGAGGAAAATGTGATTCTCACTTCAGTTGGTGATTAGTGTGCACCTGTAGAAAATATTCGCAATACCCTGGGTGGAAAAACGGATACAAATGGAGCGATGTGTTGCAATGCTACCAATAGTTGGAATTTAACATTTAGGGGCGTGAAAGGGAAAGTGGAGATGGGAGTGACAGCAACTGAGTCTTCAGATTGATTAGAGAGAGTAGAAGCATTAAAATGGGCTATGCAAATTGACTCCCTTTGCTAGATTTTACAGTCTCAATTTTAACTTGATGGACATTTTACCTTGAGGTGTTTTTATCAGAGGCTCAATAAAATCGAGAGGGGAACCCACTTCTTGAAAATGTGCTCAGTGAGTAATGACTTTGCCAGTATCCATCCTTCTCCTGCACCCTTCACTTCCACCCCCAACACACAAGCACAAATGCACTTCTAATCCAGAAAAATGACAAATACCCCTGCGTCCCTCCAGTTACTCTCAATACTCACTCCGGGGTTTCTCACATCTCCTTCAGGCAAAGCTCTCACCCTTTACTAATTGGAATTTCACTATATCAAATGGTATTCTGTATAATTCTTAAAATAATATTACTTTTAAATTGGATAGACCCTTAAAGAGCATCTTGTCCAGACACTTTGTTAGAGAACTCTTCAAAGCACCCAAATTTTTACAAATTCTTGATTTGCCTCTGGGATTGTCAATCCTTAAAAAAAAAAAAAAAAAAAAAAAACCCACCTGTCAAATCTCCTACAATTACCCCCTTCACCTTAAATCTTAAAACAAAGGATCTGTTATTAGTGCCATTAATAATCACCTTTCACATATTTGAGGTTTTGCGCTCCTGTTTTCTCTCAATAATTAAATATGTAAGCTACCAAAGGGCAGGAACTATGCTATTAATTCTCGGTATTCCCCACATTCGCTCCATCAGTATTGATTGATTGCTTCTCACTTTGTCTTGGCAAAGACAAACCGTTCTATGAGAGGGAAGCTTGTCCTTAGCAGAAGAAATATCAGTGTTCACACATTTTTCTTTTTTTTTTTTTTCTAACACAGTACAAGACCACAAACATACAATAGTTAATCTGCTTGCTTATTTAAGATAACACTTTCTTGAAAAAATGCAAGGTAGTTAACAAGTCAAAGCACATAAAGTACTAGATTAAAACAAGAAGTGAAACAAGAATAAAACAAGAGGACAAAGCATAGCATGAGTCAGGAATGAGGCTAACGCAACAGTGTACACAGAAGCATATTGATTAAAGCCTGGGTTCAGATTTGAGCTCTTTCATTTAATACCTGTGTGACATTAGACATGTTCATTAACCTCTCTTGGAAACTTTCTTTTGCTGAAAATAGAGTCTTCGGGCTGGGCGCTGTAGCTCACGCCTGTAAGCCCAGCACTTTAGGAGGCCAAGGCGGGTGGATCACGAGGTCAGGAGATCGAGACCACACTGGCAAACATGGTGAAACCCTGTCTCAACTAAAAATACAAAAATTAGCTGGGTGTGGTGGCAAGTGCCTATAATCCCACCTACTTGGGAGGTTGAGGCAGGAGAATTGCTTGAACCAGGGAGTCAGAGGTTGCAGTGAGCTGAGATCATACCACTGCATTCCAGCCTGGTGACAGAGCAAGACTCCGTCTCAAAAAAGAAAAATATAGGGCCTTCATTCTAGATGACTGAAGTCAATACCTTAATGTATGTAAAGCACCTACCTAGCTCAGTAACTACTTATTTACAGTAAATACTGAGCAAAGAGTGTTATCATCATGCTTATTATTTTTGTTATTACTATTAGTCATTTGAGAAGGAACAGGCTACAAATTTGTAGTTTAGATTTTAACAGCCAACAATATCCATAAAAATAAATCTATATAGAGATTTTCACAAAGGTTAAACATGTCACTAAAGTAATTAGATTGGCTGGTATCTACGGGAATAAATCTGGGAAAATGTCATAGATAAATTTCTAAACCCCTATCCAAATCTAAATTTGTATGATTTTATGAGTTAACCATGGGGTAGATTATTAATCTCAACATTAGCAGATGGCCAACCTTTGTAATATATGACAAGATTCTATTAGTGTTTATGGATTCCTAACAAAATAAGGCAATAAAAAGTGAAGTGCCTCTACAGTATTATTTTCATACCCATATCTTTTTGCAGTATAATGAGTTGTTCTTTCCCATCTGAATGGTAAATGTTTTGACCTTTTACAGAAATTTACGCTTATGTGAACAATGATTAAATTTCAGTGTATACTAAGCCAAAATGAGGTCTAATATTTGTGCAATAAAAATAGGAAGTAGGATATGGTTCATAATGTTCTGATTTTACTCTTAGCCCCACCTCTTGACTGCTTATACTACTGAAGACATCATTTAAATTTTTCATGCTGTAGTTTCTTCATTTGAGAAGAAATAATAATGGATCAATTAGATAATATTTTACTTTCAAAATACAAAACAGAGAACAAGTTCAAAAGACATGAAAGCTTATACAGCATTTCCAGAAAAGACAAATATGTCAAGATAGAAAGAGAAGTGATGGCCTAGAACTGGGAGTGGGAATGGAGAAGAACTGTAAATGGGCACTAGTTTCTCTTCAGGATGATGGAAATGTTTTAAGACTATATTGTGGTGATGGTTGTACAACTCTGTCAATATATTAAAATTCATTGAATTAAACAATACTGATGAATTTCAGAGGATATAAATTATGTATCAATAAAGCTGCTGTATAGCTATTGGCTTGGGGCTTCTTTCACCAGTATATAATTCTCTTCTGTATTGGATCTCTGATTTCCTAGATCCCATACCTTCTTTCCTGATATATTCCTTCATGGGGAAATACATCTTCCAGAAGATTTCAGATTAAAAAAAAAATCCATAGCAAATAAATTTTTTGATATTTTGCGTTTCTAGAGATATGTTTATTCTATTTTCACATTATTGATAGTTTGGAAAGGAATGCCTTTTCTTAGTACTGTACTCAGAATTGTGCTATGTCTACCTGGAAGGGGAGTTACAAAAAGAAAAACCATATACTTTTTACTCCTGCTCTCCAGCTACTGAGTTCCATGTTCCAGAGGCAACCCATCTTACTAGTTAATTACTATTTTTTCAGAGATGTCCAAAAACAGATATTGATTACATACATAGTTTTTCTTTTGATTCAGAAGTGGTAACTGTTATGCACACTATTCTGTAATGTATTTTCAACTTTAAAAATTTACGTCTCAGAGATCTTTCCTTATCAGTATGTTTAGAGCTGCCTCGTTCTTTGTGTACAGCTGCATAATATGCCACTGAATAAGTAAATCATGATTTATGTATCTAGATCATATTGATGAACATTTAGATTGCCTCCAATCTTGTTATTTATACACAATTCTGCAATGCATAGCCTTGTTTCTAAGATGTTTTTCCACATGTGTGAATGTCTACTGGATAAATATTGTAAATAAAAATTACTGGATAGGATATGTTTTTTATTTTAAAAGAGGCGATCAGGTTGCCTACATGGGTGTGAGCCTTGCTGTAAAATACTAGCAATTCCTTCCGTTGAAAAAGGGAAGTATACTGATTTCTTTAATATATAAAGAGTTCCTATAAAAAAAAAATTAAAAGCTAATAATCAAATAGAAAAGTAGATAAAGCATGTGAATAGACTATGACATATTATGGAAAAGTAAAAACAAATATGCTCAGCCTCATTTTGAAGTAATTCAAGGTGAAACTAGGATACTTTTTTCACTTGTCAATACTCCCTTTAGGCAGACTATCACAAAGCTTCTGAGTGCAGTACTAGGAAAAAGTATTCCTTTTCAAGATATCAAAAACATGAAAATAAAATAAACATAATTCTAGATACACAAAATGTCAAAAATTTGTTTCCTATGGATTTTTTTTCTTTGGAATCTTCTGGAAGATGTATTTCCCAATGAGGGGAATTCACCAAGAAAGAAGATGTTTAACCCAGGAAATCAGAGATCCACTACAGAAGAGAAGAAAATTGTATGTTGGTGAAAGAAGCTCCAATAGCTATGCAGCAATCCTACGATTACAATGGCATATGAGATCAGAGGGCTCGAGGAAAGATGTCTCTAAGAAAAACACGGAACTTTTTATTTTTTCTGAGACAGCATCTCACTCTATCACCCAGGCTGGAGTGCAGTGGTGCAATCTCAGCTCATTGAAACCTCCGCCTCCAGGGTTCAAGTAATTCTTCTGCCTCAGCCTCTTGAGTAGCTTGGACTACAGGCTTGTGCAACCACTCCTGGCTAACTTTTGTATTTTTAGTAAAGACAGGGTTTCACCTTATTGGGCAAGCTGGTCTCGAACTCCTGACTTCGTGATCTGCCCACCTCAGCCTCCCAAAGTGCTGGGATTACAAGCACTAGTCACAGTGCCTGACAATGAAAAACATGGAACTTTTTTGGATAAAATATAATATGGCTATATATGTTTACTAGAGGTTTGTGGCACTGTTGGCATGCTAAGGGAAAGCATTAATCAAAAACACATGAAATATTTTTTAAATTAACTGCAGCTTAAGTAAAAAGTTGTAAAGAAATATAATTATAGCACACTCTATAGCTTGGTTTGTAAAAGTAATTACATCTTCATAATAATATAAGCACTGAATACTAATAAAATTAAGACTATGAAACAATTCTGCAGGAGGATGGAAGAGAAGTATGGATGTACGCACACGTGTATGTGGTAGGGTTATAAACTCTTATCTTCCGAAGTAGGAAGTCAATAGATAATGTCTAGAATTAATAGATGAGAAAATAACACAAGAACATATTTTTCAGAAGAATGTAAGTAAATATCAGGATGATTAGTGAGAATTGAAAGTAGCTGCTTCTGGGGCATGGTACACTGGGATGAGAAATAGAAGAGTACAGTTTTGGGTTTTGTTCTTGTTGTAAGCCAAAACTAAATTTTGAAGCCCCTCCCTTCCAACTTAATGGACTCCTCCTCTCTGCCAATGGCATTCCAAAGTTAACCCAAAACAGGAGTTCAGGCCTTGATGGGAATGGGTGGTAAACACCTCCCTCACCATACTGTCTTCTCTTCTGAATTCAGTTACAACTGACCAGCATTGACATTAAAACAGAGACCTTAACATAATCTATTCTCTCTGAAACCTGCTACCTGGAAGCTTTATCTGCATAATAAAAACCTTGGTTTCGACAAGCACTTATCTTGAACCAGCCACTCCCTTCTATTGATTCCAGGTCTTTGGATAAACTTTTTCAACCAATTGCCAATCTTTGAATCCACCTAAGACCTGGAAACCCCTGCTTAGAGTTGTCCTACTTTTTCAAATCGAATATATATTAATTGATGTCTTATGTCTTCCTAAAACATAAAACCAAGCTGTAGCCTGACCACATTGGGCACATGTTCTCAGGACTTCCTGAGGCTGACATAGACATGTCCCTAACCTTGGCAAAATAAACTTGTAAATGGATTGAAACCTGTCTCAGATACTTTTGGTTTAAAAATGTCATGGTAAATCTTCCAGAACTATTTACTTTTTAAGCTATGTGCATGTGTTACTTTGATAAAAATAAATTTTACATTAAAAAAGAGAAGGAATTAGATGGCAGTGAGCAAAGGACCATTTTAGCACAAACATTGCCTCTTTTGTATTCAGCCATAGTGACTGCTTATCTCCATGTTTACTGAAAAAAGCTCAGCATAGCTGGCTGTCCTTCCTATATTGCGCACATAATAAAGATTATTCTTGGAAGAGAACACAATAGTTTGAGTGGATCAGCAGTTTTTAGAATGATCATACATAAAGACCTAAACTAGGAGAGAAAATGAGAAAACTAAAGAAAAATACACAGAAAAGTAAAAGATGGAAAAAAATGCTAAATGCAAAGGAAACAACATCATTTTGCTTTGTAATATTATCAACTATGAAATATAAAAATCTTATAAAATCCATATCATAATGTATGTGGCCTTAAGCAAACAGCCACATAGATGAAAACAAAGAACAAGTGATTTTGCGAAGAAAAATGCTGTAGTTTGGGCCGAGCATGGTTGCTCACCCCTTTAATCCCAGCATTTTGGGAGGCTTGTAAGGTCTGACAGTGCCATAAAAGGCATGGTAATCTCTGTGACCTGCAGGTACACGCCAGATGAGTTCCTGGAAGAAATGATCAACCCATGTGGCACCTAACTAACCTGAGACATTCTTCTATTGTTTCTTATTCCGGCCTCAATTGACAAGCCTATTGGACTTTGTAACCGACCTGGTCAACCTCGTGGCTCCATACCCTACGACCCCCTGCCAGCTTGCATAAAACTGCCAACTGTAACTTCTGTAACTTTCCCCTGTTTACCCCAAACCTATAAAACCAACTCCTATCCTTCCGCCCTCAGCTGACGCCCTTTTTGGCCTCAACCCGCCTGCACCCAGGTGAATAAACAGCCATGTTGCTTATACAAAGCCTGTTTGGGGGGATCTCTTCATTCAGAGGCCAAGGCAGGCAGATAACAAGGCCAGGAGTTCAAGACCAGCCTGGCCAACAAGGTGAAACGCTATCTCTACTAAAAATACAAAAGATTAGCCGGGCATGGTGGCAGGTGCCTGTAATCCCAGCTACTCAGGAGGCTGAGGCAGGAGAACCACTTGAACCAGGGAGGCAGAGGTTGCAGTGAGCCGAGATAGTGCCACTGCACTCCAGCCTGGGCAACAGAGCAAGACTCCATCTAAAAAAAAAAATACTGTAGTTTAAGTCAACGTACAGGTTTTAAGCTCATACCTGAAATGATAACACTTCAAACCTAAATTCTCTGAAAACGTCACAAAGATAGGAACTACAACAAATAAAAGACATCAGCCTTTCAAAATCTTTTAATATTTCTAAAGTTTTCAAAGTAGTTTTAATTCTTAACAGTAGCAATGAAGAACTAAGAAATGAAGCTGAAAATAGTTCCAATTTGGTTGTCTCTGAATTGTTTTGCAATAGATGTCTGTGGTGAAGGATTGTCACTTCAGACTATGATCACCTCACCCCCACACCTATTTTCAATTACAGAAATAAAGTATCCTTTTAGGAAAGGGGCAGGGAATATGATTTTGTTCTTATTTAATATTTACAGTGAAGTATGTTTACCAAGTTTGCAAATGACAACTTATACTGGGAAGATAGAAGCAGCATTCAAAATGATGTTGAAAGAAATATAAAATGAATATAAATGGAAAGTCTCTCATTTAGATTAAAAAAATGAGCTACACTATTCACAAAAGCAAAGACATAGAATCAACCTTAATGCCCATCAGTTTACAGACTGAATGAAGACAACGTGGTACGTATATGCTATGGAACACTATGCAGCCATAAAAAAGAATGAAATCATGTCCTTGTAAGGACAGCTGGAGGAAATTATCCTTAGCAAATTAACATAGGAACAGAAAACCAAATACTGCATGTTCTCACATATAAGTGGGAGCTAAATCATGAGAAAATATGAACACATAGAGGAGAACAACACACACTAGGGTCTTTAGGAGAGTGGAGTGTGGGAGGAGGGAGAGGGTCAAGAAAAATAACTAAAGGGTACTGAGCTTAATACCTGGGTGATGAAATAGTCTGTACAACAAACCCCAATGACACAAGTTTACCTATGTAACCACCTTGCACTTGTATCCCTGAACTTAAAATAAAAGTTAAAAACAAAAACAACACAAAAAGAAATATCACAAACTACTAAGTATGCTCAATTTTCTTTTTCTTTGGAGACAGAATCTCGTTCTGTCACCAGGCTGGAGTGCAGTGGCATGATCTCAGCTCACTGCAACCTCTGCATCTGGGCTCAGGCATCCTGCCTCAGCCTCCAGAGTAGCTGGGACTACAGGCACATGCCACCACGCCCAGCTAATTTTTGTATTTTTAGTAAAGACAGGGTTTCCCATGTTGGCCAGGATGGTCTCAATCTCTTGACCTCGTGAGCTGCCCACCTCGGCTTCCCGAAGTGCTGGATTACAGGCATGAGCCACTGTGCCTGACCATATGCTCAATTTTCTATGACATCAAACAACTTTTGTTACTTCCTATTTTTATAAAGTATATGAATTATTTCTTGAGATTGTAGTGGTCCAGTCATATAGCTTTTTTATTCATTTATCCACTATATAATTAATTCATTAATTCAGTCAGTACTTACTGAGCACCTACTGTGTGTCAGATACTGTTCCAGGCACTAAAGATACAACAGTAAACCAGACGTAAAGGCCCTTCTCTCATGAACCTTATGTTATAGTGGAAGAAATAAACTATGAGCAAGTAGACAAATTAAATGGTTTTGAGGATGGTAAGAGTTTTGAAGGAAATACAACAGCTTAAAAAAATAGCGTCGCTGGGTGAGGGTACTGTTTTTAAATCTCTGAACAACAAAAATGATTAATTTTTCTTTAAAAAATTGAATGAACTTGTAGAAAGGCAGTGTACTACTACAGATATATATACCCATTCCTAATTCTGGCTTTAGGAATTCTCCTGTTCACTTACCCTAAGTTGAAATTGCCAACTAAAAAGACCATCGATGTACACAATGGCCCTATTGTTTTAGTCTTTTATTTTTATCTCCAATTGACAAATAAAAATTGTGTGTATTTACAATTTAAAAAAAAAAACCAAGCTGTATAAATACTTTCCATATAAAGGGATGTATGGCTTGATAACAATCCCTGTGAAGAAATCATGAGGCATTGACCCAAAGCAATTACAATCTTAGGCTTTGTTAATGAAGTTGTCGTAGTCTCATTGTGTTCTACTCAATTTCACCCACGTATTATGTTGAGTTAGAATAAATATGAAGAATACAATACTCCTTATACCAGGATGGTTGGGGAGGGCATTGTGATTGGTAGCTTAGTGTTCATTCTGTGCTCTTGTTGTGGAGTAGCCATGCAATTTGGGTAGTTTTGACCCTCCTTCCCCGCTCCAGAGGTAAACCAATCAAAGTGATCATTCTCCTTTCAAAGTGATAGTTTCAGGTAATTGAGACCTAAAATCAATCAAGACATAGTATTTTATTTAATCCAGGAGTTGGTTCAAAGGTGAGTCAATAAGCATGAAATTTACATGTGATGATAGACATGAATGTATCTAATGGAAGCATATACCTCTGATCAATGTTGGCAGCCACACTAAAACACAAAAGGTGCTTACCTAAACATAAAACCATAGAAAGACAAAAGAAACTCTTGTGTCCCAACAATCTATTCTTTTTTTTTTTTCCCTGAGATGGAGTCTTGCTCTGTCACCCAGGCTGGAGTGCAGTGACTCGATCTCAGCTCACTGCAAACTCCGCCACCCAGGTTCAAGTAATTCTCTTGTCTCAGCCTCCCGAGTAGCTGGGACTACAGGCACACACCACCATGCCCGGCTAATTTTTGCATTTTTAGTAAAGATGGAGTTTTACCATACTGGTCAGGCTGGTCTTGAACTCCTGACCCCAGATGATCTGCCAGCCTTGGCCTCCCAAAGTGCTGAGGTTACAGATGTGAGCCACCTCGCCTGGCCCCAACAATCTATTTTTAATAGAAGGAACCCAATGAGATTCTTTTAAAATTATAAATCATGTTGTTCTTTTGCTCAGAATCTTGATATAGAACCTGCTTGCATTCTAAGTGAAAGCCAAGGTCCTTATAAAGGCTTATAAACCCCATTATCTCTTTGACCTTGTCTCTAACGTCTCTTCCCTTCACTCATTGCTCACCAATACACTGGCCTAGTTTGCTATTCCTAAAGCACGCCTGACACTGTCTTACCTTAGATCCTTTGTTTAAGTTCTTTCTCTGCTCTTCCCTCAAACTTCCCTGCTCCCCTCTTCTCCTAAATAACTCCCTCATTTAAGAGTCATTATTCAAGTCCTCCCTTCTCAATGAGAAATACCCTGGTCACACTATTTAGTACAGCTCCTTGCTATTCCTCCCTGAAAATCTCAAACCCCCTTTTCTTGCTCCATTCTTTTTTCAAAGCATATATTGTATGGTGGTAATATGGTCTATAATTTACTTAGTTTTACATTTATTGTTTACTATCTGTGTCCCTCCTCTGGAATACAAGTTCTAGAATGACAGTTTGTCTTGTCCCTGATGTCTCTCAAGTGGCTAGTACAAATGCCTGGCACATAGTAGACACTCCCTAAACATTTGTTGAAGGATGAATGAGTAACTGAGCTGCTGAATCACCCACTTGCTGAAGACTGACTCTGATATGAGCCAAGGTATTCCTTTACTGCTTTATACATTTAGAGTAAAAAAAATTTTTTTAGACAAATGAAAGCCAACTGACTACTAAAATAGTGAAGGCTAGGGGATCCATGTCCAAGAAAGAATGTTTGGAGGAGTTGGAGATGTTTACCAGGGAGAAGACTAGTGAAGAGCATGCTATCTTGTAATAAATAAAGGGTTGTCATACAAAAAAAGAGGAACTAGGCATATTTTTATTGTTCTACAAAGCAGAATGGATTAAAGTTACAGAGAGGCAAATTTCAGCTCAGCTTAAGAATGAACTTTCTAACAATAAAACTGCTTCACACCGGAATGAGCTGCCTCATGCTTTAGTCAGCTCTCTACTGTTATGTGTGTTCAAGCAGAGGCTGAATGCATCTGTTAGAGAGATGATAGAAGAGATCACTGTACTGGGCATTGGATTGGACTTGGTGATTTTTTTTAGTCCCTGTCTACTCTAGAATTTACTATAAAACATGATTTTGATGTGGCCACTTATGGGTTATCTGCTTAGCCCATTAAAAAAAAAATTCTTTTTCGGCATGAATTCTCTCTTTCCTAATTCCTCGACCCTTTTCAGACACATGGGCTTTCAGCACCATATTTGTTCTGTGTGAGCCCAGTCCGTTAGGCCATAGCTGATTAGGTCAGGAATGGGCAGCTTATCGAAGTGTGCCAGTCAGATTCTTTCACCTGGAAGTTTAGAAATAGGAGAAAAGACTCACAGTTGGCCTTCTTTTGTGATTAGAAAGGTAACATGTCAACTCAGAAATAATGGATAGCCAGTTTCTACAATGTGGGCTAAGAGGAGAGGTAACTGATCAAAAGAAGGGATAAAAGAATGAAGCTGATGGAGAGAGAACAAAACTAAGTGACAGAGACTATATCTACAACGGCTTTCCAGTTCTTAGTTCCAGGATTTCCTAAGTAAGATCCAAAGCTAATTTTACCCTTGAGTCTCTGTCTCTCTTTGTCTCTGTCTCTGTCTGTCTGTCTCTCTCTTTTCTTTAAGCCAGTCAATTTATTACTATTACTTGCAACCAAAGATCACAACCAGTATAACTTTTATTTTGCTTTTAACCTCTTTTTATCTGTATCTAAGTATCTGAGTTAATAAATGAAATCTCCCATCACTTATATAAAAAGAGTAAAAATAAGATTCTCTCTGCACATTAATTGTAATTGTATACCCTGTGAATTAATTGAAAACAGTGTCATATGACATTTCTTGCAATGCATTACTTGCCTTACCATCACTACCATCACACTCACAGCTGACACAAAGTTCTAAAAAAAGTGTGATAGCAGATCTACAATGCTGAGTACTGTATATTTCTATTTGGGTACCATGAAGCCATTATTATGTCCTACTCATTTTGGCAGGTATTAGAATTTTTTATTCCTGCCCTTTCTCTAGGTTGTTTTATTCTTTCAGGTTTAGATGGTGGTATTGTGAGCACGATAAAACCAATATTACAGATCAAAGGACGAGACTAAACATTTTTGAAAAGTAGGAATGGCACAAAAGTTCAAGAATGGGGAAGAAGTCCTTTTTTCTTTGACACTCTTTGCAAATACAGAAAGCAGTAACTATCAAGTTTGCTTCAAGTTTTGGGGCATAGGAGTTTATTAAGATTTATAAGGGAACAAACACAGTCATTCGACCAGGATTCCACCACATGAGTTGAGCTCGTAGAAGTCAGATCTAAATCCTAACGGGATGATTTTGCCTTTACTAATCTCCCCTTCTTCAGTGCACTGGAACAGAGGCAGTGGTGTGCTGGTAAAAGTTTAATAAATGGCTCTTTGGCAGAGAAGCACTGCTTTGTTGTGTCTGCTGATTTGTTTAATGTAAGTACTCCCACTATGGCCAATTTCAAGCTACAAATATGATAAACATAGAGTTGGAAAGAGATGTACATAATTAGCCCTCACGGGCCAGTACTAGCTGGCTCCAGCACACTGCTCATACAGGCCACCTTGTTATATCTAGAACGTGCTGTCAAGCAGATTAGCCTCCGGATCTACTTTTTGCCTTGAATGCCTATCTCCCACATCTTTGCACAGTTTTCTCCCTTATTTCACTTAGGTATTGCTCAGAAGTGACCCCCTCAGAGAGGCCTTTCCTGATGGTTATATTTAAAGTGGCAACTATCCCATCACTTTCTAGCTCCTTCTTTATTTTATTTTTCTTCTTAGGAATAATCAACCTAACATTCATTGTCTATGTATGTCTGGTTGATTATTATTTGTCTCACCTCCCATCTCCTAAAATGCACACGACATTAGAGCAGTGACTGCATATTGTTCTTTGCTGTTCTTCCCATATCTGGAACAATGTCTGACAGAAAGTAAATAGCCAATAAATAATTATGGAATGAATTAATAAATGAACTTTATTAAATTATCCAGTGGTAATCATCTCTGTGTCCTCAGTGCTTAGCCTGGTGCCTGAACCAGCCCAATAAATATCTTTGAATATTTGAAATAAGTAATTAGATATTCAAGACAAATGAGCTAAGGTTGGGAGTTAGAAGTTCACACAGGAACATTATTATTTCTAGCGATATGCCTACAAAGCAGATGGCACATTTTTTTGTCCTTATCCTTTTTTATAGCTCAGGAGACTGAAATACGGAAAAGAAATTGACTTTACCTAGAGACACAACATATGTTGCATTTATACAAGGCTGGTAGGTCAACTCAGAAATGAAAATTTGGATTTGAATTGGTCTGATACAATGGAAAGAACACTAGATTGGTAGTTTAGAAGATTTGGCTCTTCCTCTAAAGCCCTGTCTGAATGAAGCATAGCACAGCTTTTTTTTCAATAAAAGAAATGACATGAAATGACATCACTAGAAATTGTACAAATTTATTTCCAACTCAGGTGTCTTACGATCAGGTTACCTTCTTTAAGAATATAGAGTTTCAAATTATTTTTACATTAGCTGAAATATCTAGTTCAGAGACAAGTAAGTTTCTATTCATGAAATTTTCATTCATGTTGTTGTTGTTAGTGAGCCAAGGTTATTTACCTAATTCAAGTTTATGCATGTATATATGTGTATACGTTCTATTTGGTCAGCTATTTTACATACATATAAATGTTGTATATCTGCTTATTGTAATATCTAATTACTTATTTCAACCTCTGCACTGAGGATACACAGATGATTACGACTAAAAATTTAATGAAGTCTATTAATTCACTCATTCCATAATTATTTGTTGGCTATTTATTTTGTGGCAGGCACTATTCTAGATAAGGGAATATATACATATACACATATATTTGTAATGGCTGACCAAATAGAATGGAAGACATATTCATTCATTAAACAAATACTTACTCGTTCATATAATACATATTTATTTATTCAATAAATATTATTTATTTCTAAATAGTTATTTGACCACCCTATTTAACAGTGTAATCTGACCCCTTAGTACCGATCCTCTTCACTGCACTTTATTTTTTCCATGTCTTCAATATAGTACATAATTACCTTATTTATTGTATTTATTTTTTATTATCTTTCTTCCACCCTCCTTACTCCTGTACTCCAGCAACTCAATGTAAATTACAGAGGCAAAGTGCTTAACTTTGTTCGCCAATGTATCCCAAGCACTTAGAACGATGCTGAACTCTGGATAAATATTTACTAAATGAATGAATTTTATACTTTCTTTGTTTCGAACACTATTTTAGGAATTAGAGATACAGCAGATAACAAAACAAATACTCTGACTTCTCTGAAAGAATTTACTTTCCAGAGAAAAAAACGGGGAGAAAAAAATATATATATATGTCAGGAGATGATAACTATTATATGGAAACATAGCTAGGCTGAGTAGAAATAGGGTAATGTGGTGAGAATCAAGTGATGCTTTTTAATGGGAAGATTAAGGAAGGCCATTCTGATAAGGTGGCGTTTAAGCAGAGACTTAAGGAAGATGAAAAAACAGTATGAGATTACAGGTATAATAATTCAGGCTGGTAAAGATATGGAAATATATTAACTGTAGTTCTTCAAAATTTTTAAAAATGAAGTTATTTAATATATATTTATTAAAAAGCCAGCATGGCTCAATCTCTGTGTGATGTCCTAGAGTTCTAGAGATGAAACAACCACAACTGTCCTCAACCTGAAGTAACACAATTTCTGGCAAAGAGAAGAGATAAGAAAATCAATGATTATAATTCAGTATAGCACCAGTATAACCAGGAGAAGGACAAAGGAGAGAATCCCTTTGCAATATTTTCAGAATGTGAGTTGGAAAATGTTGGGAATACATGATCAGCTTTTATCAGTGATTTTGGATTCATTTGTCAGGTTGCCAGAAGGTACAGCAGGGAAGGGCATTATGAGTGGAAAAGGCAGCATGTGCAAAGTCAGGGACTCACGAGAGAGGACGCAGTACTTGGAACCTGTGGATAGATAATAATGGTGTTAAGAATTTTGGTAAGGACTGGACAATGAATAGGAAATCTGTCCTTGAAATGTCTGTATATGCCATGCTAATGAATGTAAATTGTATCCTAAAGGCAATGCAGTAGAAGATTTTAAGCAGCAGCAGGACAATCATATGTACATACATCAGAATATGAGATATTTAGGTAGAGATTCAAAATAGATACATGAGATCTTAACTTTTTTTGTTGTTTTTTTGAGACAGAGTCTTGTTCTGTCACCAGGCACCAGGCTGGAGTGCAGTGGCACGATCTCGGTTCACTGCAACCTCCACCTCCCAGGTTCAAGCAATTCTCCTGCCTCAGCCTCCCAAGTAGCTGGGACTACAGGCGCATGCCACCACGCCCAGCTAATTTTTGTATTTTTAGGAGAGATGGGTTTCACCATGTTGGCCAGGATGGTCTCGATCTCTTGACCTCGTGATCCGCCTGCCTTGGCCTCCCAAAGTGCCGGGATTACAGGCTTGAGCCACCATGCCAGGCCAGCAACTTTTTTTAAATTATAGGATTATTTCATAAAACAGTTGGCCACTTGAGGTTCTTGATATCTCAGAAGAGAAGGGAAAAACCAATATAATGTCTTAGAGTTTCTTGGTAATATTAACAGGATAGAGGATATTTAAGTTCCAAGATATTTGTGTTATCTGCTCTTTAAGGATGCTTAGTATGGCCTGGAAACTATCTTTGATCTGAAGTTTCTATAGTAGGCCAGTAGGATATTTTCCCTCTGATATAAATGTCAATACTATTACAATAACTTTACCTTGGTTAATATAATGGATTAATACTTTTTGATAGTAGTCAGAAACATGGCTTATTTACATCTCATCAAAAGCTATACTTTTCTCATGTTTTCCATAAAAATAGAAAAGTTTTGTTGGATTTTGGCAGCAATAAGCAACGCACTCTACCATTGGTCACACGGCTATAGCTAATAGAAGATACCAGCCTGGCCACTCTGACGTTACATGTGCTTTGGAATGTAAAATGAGCAATTATGGTATATTTTAAGATAAACTGTTATTAGTTTATAATTTTATAAATTTTCTTTGGACTGTTTTTTTACTCATGTCAAATATGGGCACATCTTCTGGATTTCCTTCCCTATATTACTAAAAGAAGAAGAAAGAGGAGGAAAAGGAGGAGGAGGAGGAGGAAAATATAAAAGCTACAATAAAATCTTTTTTTTAAACTGCAATATTCAGATTTCATGATTATTTAAGATATCTGAGGTTGAACTGGTTTTAAATAGAGTTTTCTTTGCCAAAAATAATTCTTTGCTTACAGACCGTACAGTTTAATTATAAGCAGAAGGTTTAAAATAATGTCGACTATAAAGTGTTTCTAAGCACCTTCAACACCCTCAAGTAGAATACTTCAGAAGTAGTGGATTTACATACAATTGATATGTTAATTATGATTAATTTATGAATAATTATTATCTATTCATTAAATCAGTCCCCTAAGGACTTCTATTAGTCAACATATTGTTAGCTTAAAGAGTTCGAGTTAGTTAAGACTTTAGAGCTGAATGTGTGAGACAACATTGTAAAATATTTTCTGTCCTTCATCTTCATGAAATGAACTTAGGCATTTTCTTTTCCTCCTCAGTGACTGTCTCTACTTGTTTGGTATCTCTGTTTAGGAACCAACACCAATATGTCTGCCAATAATACCCATCTACAGAAGCCACAGAATAGTTTTTGAAGATATAATTACAGATAAAAGTATGGTTTCTATCTTTCCAGCTTCCAATATAACCCCGAATCAAAAGAATTCCAAACCTTGCCCGATACATTTTTCTATAGTGATTACTTGGAAACATTTCACTGGGGGAAAAAAAAGTGGCAGCTCTGCTTTGCTGACATACTAAGCAGAAATTTAGCTTGATTATTGATTAATCCAGCATTAGCCATTATAGTGACCAAACTGACAAGCTGTTTCCAGACAATGTCTTTTTTTGGACCAGCCCGAAGAGACCTGAAAGCCAGCACTTACCTTTAGGAACAGATGCCTGTGGCTTTTGGTACGTGGTTGCCATTAGAGTGGTTTTACTTTTTAGCCCAGGCACAGAAAGGTACAATAAGTACTGAATGCACATATGCTTTTAGTTATCCAGTCTTGCTCAGAAAATTTTCATGTGCTATCATAGTACTTTGATGTTTGAAAATGTCATGCCCTTGTTATATGAAAATGACAGTGCTGAGCTGTGCTTTGAGTTGTTTATTCAGACGCAATGAAAGGTCAGAAATCCAGTCACTTTTTTCTTCATTTCCTCTTATAAAGAGTAGCATACATCCTTGAGGGGATGCTTCAGAATAGAGTTTATCTATTGAAGACTTCCTACGTATAAGGCAGTCAGAGGACATGGAAAGAAAAGAGTTTGAATCTCATTCTTGAGACACTGTAGTGGGGGCCTTCCTGCCATTGAAGGTAAACAATGCGAATCATCAATGTTCACTCCTAAGAGGTTAAATTCTCATGATCCCCTCTGTCTCCAGTTCCTGTATCTATATTTTGCATCTGTACCACTTGCATTGAAATTCAGTTTCTTGTCTAGATTACATGAGAAATTAGTTTCTATCAGGAATTCATAAGTATGTCCCCAAATACTTAGGGGTGGTGATGAGGAGTTACATTGTACAGGAGTCAGACGTCTGCAACTTCTTTCTCTTCCTTCCATTTTTCTTGTTTTTGTACTATCTCCTGTCTCTGTTGATCAAAGCAAAATCGCCCCCGTGCATATCATGAGTATTATTTATTGCTTCAACATACCTTTGGGGAATTATTCCAGAAATAGTTCCTTCAAATAATAGTGTACATCTTTTTTCCCAAGAGGAACTCCGATAAATACAGTTTTCCTCCTTGTCACAGGAGTACTGGACAGAAATTTTAAAAAAATAGGTTTTGCTCACCTAAATAAAACTTTTGACTACTACTCAGAGAAACCTGAAGCTTTATCCTCTCAACTTAGCTCAACAAAACCCCCAATCAGGGCTTTAATCTCCTCTTGCCTACACCCTAACCGTTGAGTGCTGCTAGTGAGAAATCTCCTAGTCTTTTAGATGCTGCCACAATAAAGTCCTGTTTTCAAACCTCAGCTGGATCCTTAGCTCCCATCAATTCTTTGATTTGTACTTAGGCTTCTCTCCCTCCTCTACTACTCTAAATCTATACACATCAAATGCTCCACTTACTTTCACACTACTTTCATTGAGAAAACCAGAGCCATAAAGTATAATCTCTCTTAATTTGCGGATCTTTTCCTATGAAATAATATACATAAACCACTCACGCTCCTTTCCTCTAGTCTGGGTACCACTTCTAGTTCCTTGATGGTATATCATCTATGTCACTGCTTCATCAATTACTTCCTCTCTTCTATCATTAACCTTTGTTTAGGGGTAGGCATCATCTCTGAACTCAATTACTATAATAATCTTTTGACTCTTCTAACCCCTGTTCTTGTCCATATTAACTCCACATTCCACCGTATGTAAAACACAGATGTGTTTATTTGACCTATTTTCTTAAAGTCCTTTAATGATTCATCTTTACTATAGGCAAAGTTCAGCCTTGTTAACATGGTATGCAAACTCTTTGTAGTGTTAAGCCTCATTTCCAGGCAATCTCTGTCTCTTACTCTGTCCCCCAGACAAAAAGAACATCAATAGTTTCTGCATCCACCATGCCATTTCTTGTCTTAGTGTGCTTTTTTAAGTCTGTTTATGACCTTCCCAACTTCCCCACACAGCATTATGTCACATCATATCACACATACCCTTTGCATAAATAATTTGTTTACTTTATCAGAGTAAGTTAATGAGCCATTTCTACCGAAAAATCTTTCCGTTTGTGCTGTAATAATATCCTGTGACTCTCTATCACCCATTCTTATCTGTTATTTCCTAATTATCTCCTTAAGCCTATGATCTGTCCCCATTCCCCTGAACCTACTATCATACACACCTTTTAGGTCCTTGAGTGTAGAAACTACATTTTATTCACCTGGATTGACCAACTTTTTAATAGCACTACAATAGTGAAATACAGTTAATCAGGTTCCTCATAACAATCAATAATTTTCCCTGGATAACTTGTTTTTAGAATTGATGGAACATTGCCAAATAGGTTTTGATTTTGTGGTTTGTTTGCTTGGTTGCTTGCTGTTTTCTGTTCAAAATGTGTCCACAGGAATATGTTCACCTCACAAAGGCTAAAACACAAAATGTGAACTACATAATTCCAAAGTTTCAACTTTACTGTAAGCAAAACTCTTAATTTTTACTGTGAAATATTTCATGCATACCATATATAAATGTTCACAAATACTTTAAAGGATATTAATCTGATACCACCTGGGTTAAAAAATAATGACCAAAATCCTGAGTGAGTCTCTAGCAGTGATAAGTTTCACCACAGTCTGGGCATCTGGAGACAAGGCCCTTGAGCTACAGAAGACACAACGACCACAGGGAGCAGGCTGCTCTACATTTTTCCTTCAAAAATTACTATGCTCTGTTTTCAACTCTTAGAAGTAGATTAAACTTAACCCACTTCCACGTGGTAGAATCTAGGTTCGTAGTTAACACAGCAGCAGTGCATGCAGGGGAAAACAAACTTTACTAGTAAATAGTCAAGACAAGTTGACCCAGACAAGAATCCGGGCCACACTCCGGGCAGGAGAATCTCTTGAACCCAGGAGGTGGAGGTTGCAGTGAGTAGAGATCATGCCACTGCACTCCAGCCTGGGCAACAAAGCAAGACTCTGTCTCAGAAAAAGTAAACATAAAAATAAAACAGATATTACAAATATGCTCAAAGATTTAAAGAAAAGCATAAACATAAGGAGGACAGACATATAAGATATAAAGAGATTATATAACATTATTACATAATATATATGAGTGAGATATTAAAAGAACATAAAACTTCTAGAGCTGAGAAAGATAATATCTGATATGAAAATTTTGCTGGGATAGCCTAGCGAAGTTTAGAAACTGCAAAAGAAAAGATTGATGAACTTCTAGAGAGTGATCATTAAAAACTATGCAAACTGACACATGAAAAAAAATGTTGAAAATAGTGAACAGAGCCTCAATGACCTGTGGGACAATATTAAACAGTCTAAACCATATAATTAAAAGACTGGAGTTGGAAGAAAGGGCTAATCATATTTTTTAAAATAATGACTATAAATTTTCCAAATTTGATTAAAACAATACACCCACATGTCCCAGAACTCAAATAACATTAAGCATGATCAACACAAAGAAAACCACATGAAGCCATGTTATAATCAAACTGTTGAAATCCAATGATAAAGAGAAAATCTTAAAAGCAGCCAAAGGAAATAAAGATAAGAATGATAGCAGACTTCTCACCAGGAAAAATAATAATATTGATCCAGAAGACATGTAATGGCATCTTTAAAATGTTGAAAAAAAATTCTGTTGGGCCAGTCGCGGTGGTTCACGCCTATAAACCCAGCACTTTGGGAGGCTGAGGTGGGCGGATCACTTGAGCCCAGGAGTCTGAGACCAACTTCAGTAACATGGCGAAACCCGGCCTCCATAAAAAGTGGGAGGATGGCTTCAGCCAGGGAAACAGAGGTTGCAGTTAGACAGATTGTGCTACTGTACTCCAGCCTGAGTGACCAAAAGAGACACCTTGTCTCCAAAAAGTAAATAAAATATGATGAAATAAAATTCTGTCAAATGAGAATTCTATATTCAGAGAAAATATGTCCAAAATTAAGAAAAAAAAAGTATTTTTTTCCAGATAAACAAAAGCCAAGAAAATTTATCAGCAGATATGCACTGTAATAAAAATGTTCTTCAGTTAAAAAAAAATTATACTAGATGAGAAACTGAATCTTCATAAAGGAAGGAGGAGTGCTGGAACAAGTAAATGCACAGGTATATATATTTCATTTTCATTTTTATGTTTTAGAGACTGGGTCTTGTTCTGCTGGAGTGCAGTGATGCAGCCACCTCTCAATGCAGCCTCAAATTCTTGGGTTCAAGGAATCTTTCTGCCTCAGTTTGTTGAGTAGCTAGGACTAACAGGCATGTGCCACTGTACCCAGCTAACTTTTTGATTTTCTTTTTTCTTTTTTTCATTCTTGTTGCCCAGGCTGGAGTGCAATGGCGCAATCTCGGCTCGCTGCAACCTTCGCCTCCCAGGTTCAAGCGATTCACCTGCTTCAGCCTCCCAATTAGCTAGGATTACAGGCACGCCCCATCTTTCTTTCTTTTTTTGGAGAGATGGAATCTTAACTTTGTTGCCCAGGCTAGTTTCGAATTCCTAGCATCAAGCAATTCTCCCACCTTGGCCTCCCAAAGTGCTGGGATTACAGGCGTGAGCCACCACACCTAGCCCTGAAAGTATATTTAAAAGTATCTGTCTCGTTGATCTGGCGCGGTGGCTCACACCTGTAATCTCAGCACTTTGGGAGGCTGAGGTGGGCAGATAGCGAGGTCAAGAGATTGAGACCATCTTGGCCAATATGGTGAAACCTTTTCTCTATTAAAAATACAAAAAAATTAGCTGGGCATGCTGGCACGCGCCTGTAATCCCAGCTACTCAGGAGGCTGAGGCAGGAGAACTGCTTGAACCCGGGAGGTGGAGGTGGCAGTGAGCCGAGATCGCACCACTGCACTCCCGCCTGGCGACAGAGCGAGACTCTGTCTCGAAAGAAACAAACAAACAAAAAACAAAAAAAATCCCATTGTTTTCACTTTTAAATTTCTTCAGAAGACAATTGATTGTTTAAAGCAAAAATAACTATTATGAGTTGAAACAGAAGAAAGTAGTTAGTATTGGTTAAAATACTCCATATAAATGACATTATATAATATTTTCATCTCTTTTATTTTCAAAGTAAAATTGTTTTACAATATTATAGTGAAAAAATTTAGTCAATGTAGGACAGCAATACATGGAGTGAAAGGGGACCATGGAAAGATAATGTTGTAAGGTTTTTTTTTTTTTTTTTTTGAGTTGGAGTCTCTGTCACCCAGGCTAGTCTGCAGTGGCACAGTCTCTGCCCTTCGGATTCAAGGGATTCTCCTGCCTCAGCCTCCCAAGTAATAGGGATTACAGGCACTCGCCCCCAAGTCCTGCTAATTTTTGTATTTTTAGTAGAGATGGGGGTTTCACCTTATTGGCCAGGCTGGTCTCAAACTCCTGACCTCAAGTAATCTGCCCACTTCGGCCTCTCAAAGTGCTGGGATTACAGGCATGAGCCACAGCGCCCAGCCTAAGGTTCTTAAATTATATATGAAGAGGTGCAATATTATTTACAAGGAGATTAAGATTAGTCAAAGGGATATATAAAACATATATATATAGGAATTATGGCCAACATCCAAAGGAGCAGATACAATGTTGTCATAAAAATACTGAATCCAACAGAAGGCAAGAAAATTTAGGGAAAAATAAAAGGTGAAGAAGCAGATAAGATAAATAGAAAAAAAAACCTAAGGTGAGAGATTTAAATGCAATTATATCAATTCTTAACGTTATATATAAATAGTGTGAACATTCCAAATAAAAGGCGGATACTATCAGTCTGAATAAAAAATGGAATCAACTATTTAACGTCCATCAGTGTACAAATAGTTTATATTTAACTTTAAATATAAATATATTTTCTTAAGTATAAAGACAAAGGGGCTGGGTGCGGTGGCTCATGCCTGTAATCCCAGCACTTTGGGAGGCTGAGGCGGGCGGATTACGAACTCAAGATATCGAGACCATCTGGGCCAACACGGTAAAACCCCATCTCTACTAAAAATACAAAAATTAGCTGGGTGTGGTGGCATGCGCCTGTAGTCCCAGCTACTTGGGAGGCTGAGGCAGGAGAATCGCTTGAACCTGGTGGGGGGGTGGGGGCGGGCAGAGGCTGTGGTGAGCCGAGATCATGCCACTGCACTCCAGCCTGGTGACAGAGCAAGACCCCATGCCAAAAAGAAAAAAAAGAAGAAGAAGAAAAGAAAGATGATAAAGTTTCAGAAGGGAAAGAAAAGAAGTAGTTAACATTGGTTGAAATGTTATGTAAAAATGATTGCATTTCATCTTTTAAAATCTGTTTTCCAAATAAAATTATTTTTTCAATGTTGTAATGAAATAATATAAGACACTGTTCTTATTAAGTCACAGTTAAACTACCTTCTCATTTTGTAAGCAAATTATCATTCAGATAAATAGGAGACAAATTTTTCCCATTTTCCTAGCATTAAAGTGATAGTAAGTATTTTCACAAGACATTGCTAATTCTATTAAGAAGAGGCAGGATGGGATGGCACTCTGGCTGTGATGTCAGTCACCCCATTGATTACCTGGATTGGTTGGGCTGATCTGGCTGGCTAAGCGGATATCCCCTCCGTGTGCATCCTTCCTGGGCTTGGTGGAAGATGACCTTCCCTCTTAGAGCGGGACCATTCTTTGGTCAAGGGTATACCAGCAGTTGTGTTCTCCTGCAATAATTTCCAAGTGAGCTCTCAAAGATGCAAATGGAACCCTCTCTTTCACTGACTGTTAAAACACATGGGTCTGTTTTTAATCTGCAATATTCAATAGCGATACATCTTCCATTTATTGTTTCTCAACGACTTTTAAAACTCTGGCCAGAGAAAAGTTATGTTTGAAGAATTGACTGAAAGCAACACCATTCATCTGTTTCTTTATATACTACAAAATCTATCCCTATAGTATGACAGACATCAGAGAGCATATGTACCCAGACCACATCATGTCGGCCTCATTTTATGCTGGTAGCTTACATTAAGGCACATTGTGGATTATGCACAGAGTGACTGTATACCTTGATTCTTTGGATCAGTTTTGGTTTCCACCTGTGGTCCCATTGCAATTGTCATTAGTGCCCTTTTCACTCTTAAAAGTATATAAGTTTGGACAATAAGTAATATGCTCATCCTGATTATAGGTGAGTTTTATTTTCTTCTTTCCAATATTGTCAGTTTTCTCTAGTGCTTTAAGTCCATTTGGGCTTCTATAACAAAATACCATAGACTGGGTGGTTTATAAATCAAAGAAATGTATTCCTCAAAGTTCTAAAGGGTGAGAAATTCAAGATCAACGTGCCAACAGATTTGGTGTCTGGAGGACCTGTTTGCTGATTCGTAGATGGCTGTCTTCTCATTGTGTCCTTACATTTCAGAATGGGTGAAGGAGCTCATAACCTCATTACCTTCCAATGGCCCGACCTCCAAATGCAGTCACTTTGGGAGTTAGCATTTAACATATGAATCTGGAGGAGGACACAAACATTCAATCTATAGCATGCTCACATACTACATGTGACTATTTAAATTTGAATTAACAGACATTAAATACTATTACCAGTCAATTTGTTGTACCAATTAGCTACATTTCAGTATTCAATAGTCACATGTGACTAGTTGCTACTATTGGGTAGTCCTGATATGAAATTTCCTCAACTACAGTAGTTTAAAACAGTAAAATTTCCAAGCACTAACCAAGAGTAACTTTGAGGGACATGAATGTGCATATAAATCTCATCCTTTAGTAGTCCCAAATCTGGCTGCATAGGTCAAACAATCATTGCATAAGCTGGAATTCTGGTGGATATGAGAGATAAGAAACTAAAGTAAGCTAAATTAAAAAGTGACTTTATTGGTTCTTATAATTGAGACATCTAAGAGTAGAACCCACTTTAGGCCCATGTGGTAGATTGATTTTAAAACTATCCCCAATTCTTCATCCCTCCCTGTATTCACATGCTTTCCAAGGTGACTTAGCAGCTCCTTCCATCAAGACAGTCTGTTTCAGTCGCATTTGAATCTGGGCTTTTCTTGTGACTACTTTGACCAATAGAATTTGGCAGAAGTAATGATCCTTGCACAAGAAGAAAGAGTCCTTGTACATTTCTGCTATCCAAAACATACCGTAATTATCATGTGAATAAGCATACACCGGTCTGCTAGATGACGAAAGACCAGTTGTAGTCTTCTTTGCTTCACCCTACAGGCAACTAACCAGGTATGTAAATGAAGTCATCCTAGACCAATCAGTCCCAAGATGGCCACATACATCTAAGGAAGCCTAGTCAAAAGGAGCCAGCCTGACCAGATAAACAGAACTACCCAGATGACCCATAGACTCAAGAGCAATCATAAATGCTAATTGTTTAAGCCATGGAGTTCTGATGTTATTTTTACACAGCAACAGATAACTGATATAACACAATTAAAAAATTTGAGCAAAGCAACTTTAAACAGTTTCATTAAGATATGCTTTTCCTTCTTTAACTCTTAGTTCTGATTCTTTCGTGTTAGTCTTATTCTCAGACAAGACCTTTATTAAGTGTGTGAAGATTATTCTAGCTTATGTTCTTCCAGCTTGATGTCCAGTGGCAAAAGTAGTCTCTTTTTCAGTAGCTTCTACACAAGTTTTGAGATTTATTCTGATTGCATGGCTTGGCTCATGTAACCATTCTTGAAGCAATCATTGTAGCGATTGGAATTTGTTGTATTCATTGGCTCAGGCATGAATCACATCCCTGGATTAGGGACTGGTTTTCCTGCAGACAACACTTTATACAGCCAGTATATACTATTACTGCTGTGCCAGTGTTTATGACCAGCATCCATTAAAATTAGTTTGTGTATTAGCTTTCTATTGCTACTGTAACAAATAACACAAACTTAAGGACTTATTACAAATTTAGTAGCTTAAAAACAACCTAAATTTATTATCTTATAGTTCTGGAAGTTAGAAGGCCAAAATTAGTCTTGAAGGGCTAAAATCGAGGTGTTGGAAGGGCTGTGTTTCCTTTGCAGCCTTCAGGGGAGAATCCATTTCCTTGCTTTTTAGAGCTTCTAAAGGCTAAGAATGCATTCCTACCTGCATTCTTTGGCTTGTGGCACCTTCCAACATCTTTAAAGCACCTCACTCCAAGTTCTGCTTTCTTCCACACCTGCTTTATCTCACTGTCAACTCCTCCCTCTTATACAGACCCTTGTGATTACATTAGGCTCATCTTCATAATCCAGGATAATCTTCTTATCTCAAGATCCTTAATATAATAAAACATGCAGTCCCTTTTGCTATGTAAGGGAACATATTCACAAGTTCTAGAGATTAGGACATGGACATCTTTGGGAGGGCAAGGGAGATTCTTATTCTGTCTACCACAGTTTGTACATCTATTTCCGTACTCCAGTGATGTTTAGTGCTTTGGCTATTACTTTCCTAACCAATGGGAAGAGTTTCAGGAGAGTGGGCAAAACCATAAAAGAAAGTCAGTAACTAATGTTAACTATAATTAGAATAAAAGCAAAAACCTATATCCATCATGTTCAAGTTGGCAGAAAACACACCATAACTGGGTTCCCAACTTGCATGTTAGATGAAGTCTGCTTAATTATTTACTGTTTTATTAACACTGGTTTATACACCTCCCATTCCATTTTCCATTCCAGCTCTCTTTTCCTTGTACCTAATCACCCCACAGCTACTTCTCTATGATTTGCCGGGATCTTCAGTGGGGAGAAGCAGGAAGAAAGCAACAGGGACTTAATTGGTAAAATTTCCCTACCACCTTAGTAAGGGGCTTCCTTCACAGTAAATTCCTTCTCTTTACTTCCTCCTCCTCAGTGATCTCAAGACTTTGGGAAAATGAAAGTAGCTCCTACTTGGTAAAATTATCTGGCCCGTTTGTGAAACATGATGCATAACCTTGGTCAATTTATATGCCCTTTTCGGCCTTCAAAGCTCTCATAGTTCAAGTATGAGTTAGTTATTACTTAGCCAAGCTTCAGAACATAAAACACTTTTATAAATGGCATGTAATAGTTTAAAAATTAAATGTAAGTGCTCTTAAATCAGAACACCTTTGACTAATTATTTATTGAATCCTTAGTCTTCTCCATAAAATGAAGATTAATAATAAACTATAACTTTGGAGATTTAATGAAGAAAGCATATGTCCTTAGCATAATCTGGCATAACTTCTTAAAATGGTAACTATTATTTAAAAGAATACTTAGTTCCAATTCAGTTAACATTTACTGGACTCCTACTCTGTGCCATACACTGTGATAGCCTCTTTGGTTTTGAAAAAGAGGTATTTTAGTAAAATAACACACTTTGTAGTGAGTTTATCTTGTCTTATTAGTTGACTGACTGGGGATTTAATTAAGACATTGTAATAGAACACTTTCAAACCCAAGTAGCAGAAAACCAAATTCAATTGGTTTCAACAATAAAGAGAACAACATACTGGTGCATCTAACTAAACAGTTCAGAGATAGAGCAGAATTGATTAGGAATTAGACTCTTCTTCTTTCTGAGTTTCACAGCTTCATCTTCCTGTATGTGTTGACTCTGTCCTCAGACTGATTTTCCTCATGGTAGCAAAATGGCTGCAGTAATTCTAGGCCATATATCTGCACACCACATCATCTAGGAGAGAGAGAGTTTTTCTATTCACAATCACTAAAATAAAATTCTTATTTTTGCTTTGTACCAACTAAGGTCATGTGCCTGTCTTCAAAGTAATCACTGTAGCCAAAGGATTCCATGTGCTTACCTCAACAGAAATAGATGAAGAGATTACTCCTACTAAAAATGCATGTAATTCACAGTGTAAGGCCATGCAATATTTTCTGGGGATAAGACCGACAATGTTTATTATACAGTTACACACACACACACACACACACACACACACAGGAAAATTTGAGGGTTAGCTAAAATCATTTTGAAAATGAGAAATTTTGCTCATAATTACTACAGTTTTTCATATCAGCTATCTACTTTAAAACACTTGCTGCTTCAGGCAAGAGTCTTATTTGCAAGTAACAGAAAACTCAAGACTCTTAAACAGTGAGAAGGAATACAATGGCTCATGAAACTGAAATTGCAAAGATAGAAAAGGTCAGGTGGAGATGGATTCAATAATTCAAAATTTGTCAGGAGGGCTCAGTCTGTCAGTTCTGTTCTTGTCTGTAGGCCTTATTATTCACAGAGTGGCCCCTCTAAGCTCTGGGTTTATAATTCCTTATTTAGCAACCCCAGACAAAGAAAGTTTCCATTTTCCACAAGCTCTAGAAAAAAATCCAAAATTCCTTTTGATTTTCCCAAGTTTGGATTATATTTCCACCCCCTGTACTAATCACTGCTGTGGTGAGGTCAGATAAATTATACGGAATGACTACTATCATTAGGTCACCTGCACACCTAGCTGTCACTTGTAGAAGAAAGAGAAATAGAGGCAAAATTGGGAAAAATCAAATAAACTATTACATTTGTCTAGCCAGTTTATTCGATTATTCACTTAAACAGCAAATATTTGTTGAGAGCCTCCTATAGGCCTGGATTTGTATCATGGAATTGAGGAAGGAACAAGAGGGAACACAGGACAGTCCTCACGCAGTATGTAGCGTAGCACAGAGGAGAAAACTGTCAAACAAGCACCATAAGATGTGATGAGTGTCATCACAGGCAGGGCACAGGTTGCCATAGTGGACTTACTTTGCACAGGAACAAAGGAGACTTTAGTATATCTCTCTGCATTTGCAAGTGGGGAATAAAAAAGAAAAAAAGAAAAGAAAACAAATTGCTATTATCTTTCTCTGATCTCTCAAATTTAGATCTTTGCCCTTTGAAGCCCAAACTCAAATTACTTGATATTTACATTGAATAGTTCCCTAGCAACCATCTCATATATATGGAAAATGGTATAAAATTGCTTTAAGAGCCGAAAATCAAACAAATCTCAGCGATATCAAAATATTATTATATAAACATATTTCAAAAGATTTTTAAAAGTCTTACCATGGAATTAAATGCACAGTTACCCAACATGATTTCAAGATGGCCAATGATGTGTCAATGACTGTAAATTTTCACAATAATACAAAAGAATTCAATTCATCTTAGCAAATATTTACTGCAATTGTTTACTGAATATATTGTAATGTACTATCACCCCAGTACATGGCAGCAGTTGCGAAGAAAGCTTTGGAAGGATCTATGTTGAGACACTGCGTTAGAAGTTCAGGAAATTTGGCAAAGCCAGAAGACTCAGGTGGCTGGCTCTGCAAGGACTGGGCTGATAAGCTCCTGTTTCGGAAATGAGGAAGCTATGACAGCTGGAGGCAGCATCACTCAGGGACAGAAGAGGATGCATTTGTTCAATGATTCTATTGCAGGTTGTGCTGCCCCTTGACCTCTATATACTCCTTACTAGGGGTGGAAAGCTATTGGCCTGTAAATGGGCAATAAGAAGGATCACAACTCTGATCCCCAAATGGCTGGAATTGGGGTAAAGCTTGAAAGACTATATGAGGATTATGAGGAGTCTTTAAGCTTGCATTCTAGTAAGATGCTCTAACAAAAGCTCATATATTCAGCCTTAAAAAGGAATAAAATTCAGATACAAGGATGAATGGTAAAACACCGTGCCAGATGAAAGTGATCTGCCCCCACCTCAACCTCCCAAAATGCTGGGATAACAGACATAAGCCACTGTGCCTGGCCTAAAGTGATAAACTTTATATTATATATATATATTTCACAATAAAAAACATACACGTAAAAGCCTTCACTCATTTATCTAACATTACTGGACACCTTGTATTAGAGTTTGCAGATGAAATATAGGGCACAGTGAAATCTGAATTTCAGAGAAACAATACATAATTATTTAGGGCAAATAGGTCCCATGCAATATTTAGGGCATATGCATACTAAGAAATTATTTGTTGTTTATTTGAAATGAAACATATTTACACCAAAAAGATACATTATTTGTCTGACATTCAAATTTTACTAGGAATACTGCAGTTTTATTTGCCAGATATGGCAACCTTAACTCTTATGGATCAGGCACTGTTCTAGGGCCTGAAATGCAATGAGGCATAGATATAATCTAGACTTTCAGGGGTTTTCTTGAGTTATGGCTATTCGTAGATACATCAGCAATATAAATTCTACCTGTATTGGTAATTTACTAAACATCGAGTGCTGTAACTTCAAAGGAAATCTCTGAGTTATAATTTTTGCATGACTAGGAATAAGAAAGCCTAATGCTAACATTAAGAAAACAGAGAAAGGCCTACAAATTAATTCCCAATTTTATAGTGTTTGTATGTAGTGTTGCAATAGTGTCACTATAATGTAATTTTTTGTTCTTTTTATTTGAAAGAACACAAAGGGGAAGGTTTTTTTTAGCCTTAATTTCTTTATAAGAAAACAAATCTCTATTTGGGATAATGATAATGATGCTTTATCCTATGTTAGTGTTTACAAATTTATAAAGTGTTTTCCTATAGATATGTTTTATTTTTGAAATGACAAACATCACTCTTATTCAGTCAGTATTATAATATACCACTAATCTCTTGCCCAGGTCTAATTCCTACTTCCTGCAATCTCACTGATGGATTAATCTTCCTAGTACATAACTCTGACACTGTTACTCCCCTGTCCAAAATTCTTCAATGGCTCTCCTCTACATTAGGACAAAACCTGAAATCTTTGCCTTGGATTTCAAGTCCTCTGTAGTTCATCACTTTTCTCATCTCATCTCACTTTTTCAGCCTTGTCTTACTCCTCTAGTGAACACTCTCTTCCAGATAGTGAGCTAGTTTGTCTTTCAACATGTTTCCATCTTTTGATCTATGCCTTTGCAAAAAATGTATTCATTTTCCTAGCTCATTTTTCTCCTTGGACTCTTTTTTCCATCTTTTAACATAGTGGCTCTCAAATGATTTTTGCTTTCTTTTACTGAGACCTGCTGTAAAAATATATCTACGTTGTAAGCAAACACGGACACACATACACAGAAATTAACAAGTAAAACACAATTTTCATTAAAGCCCATTTCTCCACTTTCTGTGATGAACATTCCTTTCTTAAAAACTTTATTGCATTCTATTCTCTAACGTTCTATTTTATTATAAGAAAATGCTAGTCTCATGCCATCAAATTGTTTTCTTGACCCAATTATAGATTACTATGCTCCAAATGGAAGCATTACTGTAATGCTTATCTATTGATGGCAAAAACTGCAATGAGTTTTGTACCAATCTAATAAAATATCCCTTCCTTTATAAAGATTTTTATGCCCCTAATTAAAAATAGCCTTCCCTTTCTCTAAACTCTAAGGGATTTTTCCACTGATGCATTTATTAACACAAGGCCTTGTGTTATAGATATTTGTGTGCATTTTAGACTCCTTGTAAAACTATACACTTACTCCTTGTTAGACTATCCAAATAAACCCCTAAACTTTTTGAAAGTAAGCCTGGAACTTTATGCTGTGTCTCCTTTGGCACCTCAAACATAAAACAGGGTCTCACTAGAAGTTAGGCAGATGAAAGAAACCCACTGTTAGTCAATATACGCCCTCCCAATCTACCCTAAAATATTTTTTTCTCTCTTCTTTAGCTGGATTTGATTTAGGAATATGATAATGAAATTATTCATTGAGGTATTCTTTGTTACCTATAATCAAATTATAATGCTCTTGAGTAATTCACCAAATACCACCAACCCTTATAAAATCTCCAATGTTAGTTCACACTTCTGTATTGGTTATTTCTAGGAGGCAGTAATTTTTACAGTATTGTTGAATCTGATCTGATGCAGGGAGGCGGTGGGAAAGTCAATCTTAGTTTTATAGTACATAGGAGTAATCCTAACATAGTAGCATCTTCAAGTTCTCTTATTAGAACAAAACAATTAAAGCTATGATGATAATGGGGGAAAATGTAAAGAAGAGCAAACCACCTGAATAGAGAGTCGGATTTTTCAGAAAAACAGCACTCAGGAACATGAAAGGTATTTGAAGGGGGAAATCCTTTAAATATTGTTTTTAAAAACTTCAAAGAGGATACCCAAGTCATGCAACTGTTTTTTAACATGAAAATCTTCAAAGAATACATTTCCCATGCAATGCTTAAAATTCTCAAAGGGGCCTCCCTCTGGACTAAAACTCTTTGAAGGTGAAATCTCTTCAATCATCTGAGTTTTTTTTTCACAGAGAAAACCTTTTCCAAATTTTCTTTAAGCCAGGAACATTATTTAAGGAGGAATTATTTCAGAAATAGAAAACTGTCTTCTCAGTGATATGTGCATTTTTGAATTTATCCAAGCAAACCCCTTGAGAATAATGAAAATGAAGTACTGCCAATAATATATACTACACTTAAGTTTGGCAACAGAAAGAACATTTTTGTCATCTTTGCCCACAATACACTTCATTTTAATGTTATAAAAAATGTAGTAACTTAAGGTCGTTAGATACATATACTCAATCAAAATAATGGGAAAAATAATCTTTTCAAGGATCTTCTTTTTGATTCAAAAAAGAAAGCAAAAATGAACTTATTTTGTGTGGTTCAACTTAATTTCTAGCTTTTATACTTATCATAGCTTCTAATGTGATCTTACTGGCAGTTTCTCTTCAACTATCTTATTATAAAGCTAATCTTGGAAGGTTACTATGACATCTAAAGAGAAAAATTGCCGGACATACTGGGTCAAATCCATTGTCCCCAGAGCCCAATATTCTGTGATTGGTACCAGTAGATGTGCCTTGGGGACTGGCCATTCAGTCATTTATTTATTCATCTAACAAATATTTATCATAGTTAGTATGTGCCAAGTACTGTGCAGTGTGTCATCTCCCATGACATCAATGTATTAAAAAAACGTGGGTGTATGTCCACCAAATAGTCTATTTTTTTCTTTTCCTGTTGTCTAGTGGCTGCTGGGATCAGTAATGAAAGGAGCAAAACAGAAGCAGATGTTTTTACTCAACCATTTAATTCAGGTCTTGACCCTCCCCCCGCAGATTAGAATCCCAGTCTAACTTTGCATATCTAGAATATGTATTAAATTGTTCTGGTAAACAAGAAAACTATTTACCAGGATTTCTAGATTTTGCACAACCAAAAACTGGCTTAAGTTTTGATATGTGTTGCATGTGATTTGAAATGCTCACACTGCTTTGTAAAATAGCATTATCATTGGGAACATTAAAAATTAATAGACAAGTGCACTTTTTCCCCGGGACGTTAGTCTAATGTTGACATAATAGACGTACTCAAGTTGAGGAACACTTTATGAAATACCTGACCAAGAATTTTCAAAAGTGTTCATCAGTCAAGATCATAAAACACAAGGAAAGAAGGAGAAACTCTTACGGTTAGAGAAGACCAGGGAGTCTTTATAATTAAATTGGTATCATGGTATCCTGAATTGGATCCTGGAACAGCAAAAGGATATTTGTGGAAAAACTGGCCAACTACAAATACAGTGTAGCTTAGTCAATAATGTTGTACCAATGTTAATTTCATAACTTTTAACAAATGTACCACGGATATGCAAGATGTCAACATTAGGGGAAACTCGGTGAAGAGCGCATGGGAACTCTCTGTGCTATCTGCACATGTATTATCTCCCTGTAAATCTAACATTATTTCATAGTAGTTGAAAATCATATTGCATAACAGTGCAGCAAGGCACAGGGCAAGCAGAAACACTAACAGTGATGTTTGAAGGCTTGAGTTCTAGGAAATGGCACTGTAATGTGTGTCCTAAGCATTGCATCCGCTTCTGTGTGGATTTCATAGAAAAGTGAATTACATTCTTATTCTTATCCTTGAACTTCATAGGTGATAGAAGAGTTTGTAGGACACTTGCTAAACAACAGCCACATACACGTGACCCAAAGATAGCTTCCGTTGTACTGTCTCTAGATTAGAAGGAAAATGTTTTCTCTATTAGTTCTATGTCTAAATAGTCAATTTATTAATTCAACAAGCCTTCAGTGATGCTTAGGAGGTCTCAGTAAGCTAGATGCTGGATTTACAAACATCAATTAAATGCAGATCTTGCTCCCAAGGATCTTACTATCTCCTGAAGGAGGATGATCTTTCATTCAATACACAGCTACCTTTTTGAGCGCTTACGCTGTGCCAGGCACTGTACTTGGTGCTTGGGATACAACAGTGAACAAACCTGCAAAGATGTCTGCTCCTGAGTTCACATTTTATTAGAACTGGTTTTGGGGGAGATAATTGATTAACAATCAGGAAAACATATTAGTAAATTATGGATTGTCTTATTCAAAGCCAGAGTTTATCTCTGGCAGTAGCCTTTGGAAGAGAATGTGGCTGGTCTATGCCATAACTCTCCTTCAAATGCTATAGTTCCATCATGCCCTGCACCCCCTACTTTTTTATGGCCAAGCAAAGGCATCGAAACATGTAGGCACAATGTGATGAACTCATGATGACATTGCTTCCAAAGGACACTCCTGTTGGGACAAGAGAATTCAGCTTTGTACTTGGGAAGTAAACATGTGGTGTGGCTGGGACCTGGGAATCTGCTACTTTGGGGGGGGTCTTTGTGGTGGCTTCCTTCACAGGCTACCAAACCCCATGCATACCCTTAGCAAGACTAACTGGCCTCTGCGTTTATTCACATCTTTCAAAATTCTACAACATTCTATTCTTTTTCTCACATGTCTTACAGATGCCTCAGTTGTGTCCCTTGATAGTTAATACTAGAATCTTGCTTTTGTACAGGTATGCAATTATAATCACTGCAAATAATGTTTTCTCTGTTATGTCAACCAATCCATGGTAGTTACTTACTGTAGTTTTTATGTTATGTTTTAACATTTTTACAGGTCATACTACTTATTACTCTCCTCTTCCAGGCATCCTTTCACAATTATTTTCATGTTTGTAGTAAGAAAACAACAATAAAACAATGAAACATGCTTGATATGAAATTATACACGTAGAAAAAGAATCATTACATTGGATAAACAAGGACACATCTGGAGAGTTGTCAGCCTAGTGAAGGTTAGATTGGAGTAAACTGCAGTGTTTAAAATTAGCTAACATACTAGCATATATTTGAGAGCTCTTTGAATATAAGAATACTTTTTTTTTTTTTTTTGGAGACAGGGTCTTACTCTGTCACCCAGACTGGAGTGCAGTGGTGAGATCTTGTGCTCATTGCAATCTCTCCATCCCAGGCTCAAGAGTCTCCTTTCTCTTGCCTCAGCCTCTCGAGTAGCTGGGATTACAGGCATGTGCCACTAGGGCCCAACTAATTTTTGTATTTTTAGTAGACAGGGTTTCAGCATAATGGTCAGGCTGGTCTTGAACTCCTGACCTCAAATGATCCACCTGCCTTGGCCTCTCAAAGTGCTGAGATTACAGGCCTGAGTCACTGTGCCCAGCCCCCTGCCAAAATCACACCTTAACTTTTTTTTTTGTCCTCTACTAAAGTAGGGAAGTTTTATAAGAGCTTCTAAGCTAAACTTTGCTTTAATTTTACAAATCAAGGCATGGCTCACCATTAAGACTTATTTTTTTAACCACAATTCCATCCTAAAAATATAATAATTCTTGAGTTCCAAGACATAATGGCAGTATCTCCTGGATTTGGTTGACTGGCTTTCATGTTCAAAAACCTGAGTTTCCTTTAGAAGCATTTCAGAAGCAGGGTCAACAATGGGCTAAATGAGAAGGAGGCCATGTTTCTCTCTTTCTGATTTTCAACACCTCTCTTCAGTTCTAGCCCAGGGGCCTAGCATCTCATGCAAACCCAGCTGAACAGCTATTTTGCGCTTGCCTTGTCCTGCTGTCCTTCCCAGTCTTAATAAAAGTTCCATACAGTTAAGTTTAGTTATATACATATGTTAATGGTTAACATTAGTATGTATATCTATACTGGATAGAATACAAGTACAATAAAGGCCTGCATGATCCTCGAACCCCAGAGAAGATTTTAAAGAGGAAATGACCAATAAACTTTCAACTAAACTGTATTATTCAGTTTTGTTCTTTAGAGTGGCTTGAGAAACAGATACAAATGTGGAGTTAGGAGTCCAAGAGATTTATTGGGGAAAAGATCTGTGAAATATAAAGGGCAAGGAGCCAGAGAAAGTGGAAAGAACATTCAGGTGGTGTGCAATGTAGATCTGCTGTCTGTGAGGAAGAGGAGGAAGGAAGGAGGAGTCAGTAGTTGGAGTTGCAGACCAAAGCCAAATCTAAGAAATTTCTGGTCAGGCCAATAAAGAGTTCTGGAGCCAAAGCCACTCATTTAAGGAATACCATGCCTTGCAGGACTAAGCTTGTCCCTACCATATCCATTTTCTGGGAACATGGTCTTGCTATGATCAGGCTGTGGCTGGGGTAAATCTTGAAGGTCATCAACAGCGAAGGCCTTCAGTGAATTTTGCTCTCCACTGCAGGAGATCTGAGAAGTACATTTGTATAATCACATCAGCAAAACTCTTTTACTGAATATTTCAGAAATAACTGTATTTATTTATATACTCATGAAGTTATAGAGAATGCTATTTCATGGTGTGCCTGCATAAATATCTCTCACTAAACCTACTTTAAGTGTTCTCCTGAATTATATTTCAATGACAAATTAATAATTTAAAACAGTAGTGATAGTGAACTTCTTTTAAAATAATAGTTCAAGAAATACATCCAGGACAAACTCGTTTTATAAATTTATTGTGAAATCCTTTGGATATTCAGGCAGAAGGAATTACATGCATTTTCTCTTTCACTAAGAGACATTTCCTGTTTTTGAGTTGACATTTTGTGGAAAGAAAAAGATCCACATTGGTTTTTCAGTTCCTGGTTTTGTAGAATTCATTCATTGAATCATTCAACAAAGATTTATTGAGTACCTACTATGTGCTAGGCATAGTTTGCTAAGCATTCCACTTTCTCTGTATATGTACCAGGAAATATCACCAATTTGGCCTGGTTGTGGAAGATATGGACTAATCTGAATTAGTGGCATCCAGATTATATACTTATTTTAAATTAAATATTTAAATATTGCAATTAGAGGAATGAGAGATTTGACGAGTAGAAAGACCATTAAAGACAAAAGTTTAACTCGAAAGACACTTGAAAGATCTTTTAGTGAAAGATATCATAGATATCTGCATTTAATTCCTTCTTTAAAAAAAATCAAATACAAATTTACAAAGTGAATCACACCTGGATATATTTCGACAATTTTTGTTTTGCTCCACTGACACTACTGCTCTAAATTATTAATTTGTCATTAAAGTACAAGTCAGGAATATATTTAAGGTAGGCTTAGTGAGATGTTTCTATGCCTGAAATAGCATAAAAATAGTGTATTAAATAAGTTTATGGAAAATAGTGTATTGAATAAGTTTACAGAAAAATACTATTTAAATATTATAAAAATAATGTATTGAATAAGTTTATGAAAAAATCCAGGAGATATTGCCATTATGTCTTGGAACTCAAGAATTATCATAACTTTTTTTAGGAAAAAGGGCTTTGCTAAATTATTTAATTCAGTTGCAATTTTATTAATTTTTTTCTTTAGTATATTCCCTTGTATTTGACCTTTGAAGATCACGCAAGCCTTTTAGGACCCTTAATTTATTCAGCACAGGTATGTATATTAGTGTTAATCTTTAAAGTATGTATAGGTCTCAACTTAACAGTCTGGAAGTTTTGTTATGGCTAGAACAGCCAGGAAGCTAGGGCAAGCTCACGTTAACTGTCCAACTAGCTTTGCATTAGGATGCTATTTCCTGCATTGGAAATGAGGAAAGGAAATGACAACAAGAAACAGAAACATCAAGTTAAAAACGGGCCTGCTTCTCATTCAGCCCGTTGTGGTCTCTGCATAGAGTTTTACTTGATAATTCACTTGGAGTTCTTCCAAAGTGAATTCAGCTTGTAAAATATGATGCCAATCAACCAGATCAGGAGGTAGTGCCAAAATGTCTCTGAGCCTCAAAATCAACGTTCTTTTTAACAACGCCTAAATAATGTAAAAAAAGTCTTAATGGCTAGCTACATTTAATTTGTGGGATTAAAATCAAGGTTTGTCTTTAAGCACTACAACAGGATAGAGAATTTCAGTTTCTGGTTCCACATGTAAGGAGCTTGGAAGCTGTCACTTCATCCTAACTTCAAGTAAAGAGCTGAGCAGACTGAAAAATAACCAACTCTTCTAGGATCCAAAAGATAGGTGAGGAAAAAAGGCAAACTGCTGCCCTCAAGATTGGAGAGACAGATAAGGCAATACAAGGAGGCATGGCTTACCGGAGTAGACATTCACGAGTGGAAATGCTGCAAGAACCAGAGCCTAAGGCAAACCAGAACTATAACCTATAAGCAAATTGCTGGAGCCTCAGTGTGGACGAGTCTTAGAGCTAAAAACTCCAGAGTGACCCAGTCATGGAGGGTGTTCAACAGTTTTGTGATACTCACCTCCAAGGGTTTAATATTTATCACAGTAAAAATTGGAGAAAAATTCACTCATGTCTATTGCAGGAGGGGAAAAAAAAAAACATTTTTAAATGTGCTACAGCACTCTGTTCTTAAGAAAGCTTGCTCTCGGGAGAAACTAGTTAACCAGAACTTAATCTGCTAAGCCTAATTGACCCAAGGAAGGGAAATACTCAACTCCAGACAGCTCTAGCCATCCTCTCCCACTGAAGGAGAGAGGAAAGAACTCAGAAACACTTGTGAAGTTGACAGTCTAGAAGCATAGGTTCACAAAAAGACTGAGACTTACACGTAGGACTACAGAACACTTTCCCTCTCTCCATATCTTAGCACCACATTACTAGAGACCTATTTCTAGCAGTTCCTTTTACCTGGTACATCATGCCCAGCTATCAAGAAAAAATTACAAGGCATACTAAGAAGCAAGAACACACTTTGAAGAGCTAGAGCACGCATCAGAGCAAGACACGGCAAGGATGTTGAATTATCAGACTGGGGATTTAAAACAGCTATTATTAATATGCTAAGGGATCTAATGGATAAAACAGACAGCATGTAAGAAGAGATGGACAATGTAAGCAGAGATAGAAACTCTAAGAAAGACTCAAACAATAAACGCTAGACATAAAAACCACTGTAAAAGAAATAAAGAACAATGGTCTTATTACTAGACTGGACACAGCTGAGGAAAGAATCTCTGAGCTTAAGGGAATATCAATAGAAACTTCCCAAACTAAAAAGCAAAGAGAACAAAGACTAAAAAAAAAAAAAAAGAACAGCATATCCAAGAACCGTAGTAGAGCTACAAAAGGTGTAATATATGTGCAGTGGGACTGCCTGAAAGAGAAGAGAGAGAGAAACAAACAACAACAAAAGATATTTGAAAACATAATGACTGAGAAGTTCATTAAATAATGTCAGCTGATAAACCACAGACTCAGGAAGCTCAGAGAATGCCACGTAGAATGAATGCCCAAAAAAGTATACCTAGGCATATCATTTTCAAACTACAGAAAATCAAAAACGAAGAACAAATTCTGAAAGAAGCCAGAGGGGAAAACACCTTACCTAGAAGAACAAAGATAAAAACTACATCAGCCTTCTCAGAAACTATGCAAGCAAGGAGAGGGTGGATTGAAACCTTTAAAGTTTTGGGAGAAAATACCACCAACTTAGAATTCTGGAAACTGCAAAATTATTCCTAAAAGTGAAAGAGAAATAAAGACTTTCACAAACTAAAATTGAGGTAATTTGTTGCCAGCAGGTTTGCCTTGCAAAAAATGTTAAAATACATTTTTTAGAGAGAAAGAAAATAATATGTCAGAAACTCAGATCTACATAAGAAAGAAAGACATCAATGAAGGGATGTGTGATGGTAAAATCAAACCTTTAAACAAATATTTAATTGATATAACAGGTAATAGTTTGTTCAAAATATTAATAGCAATAATATTTGATTATGTCTGCTTATGTATATATATATATGCTAGCGTATGCTTATATGTGAGCAAAATGAACAATAATGATACAAGGGATGGAAGGAAACAATCAGGTTTACTTTGTTAATATAAAGCACTGGCACTGTTGATAAAGGCATAATGTTATTTGAAAGTGGACTTGGATTAATTGTAAATGTATATTGCAAATTCTAGGGCAACCACTAACAAAAGTAATAAGAGAAAAGTAACTGATATGTCAAGAAAGAAGAGAAAACAGAATCATATAAAATACTCAACACCACATAAAGCGGAAAAAGAGTAGAAGACAAAATAGAAACAAAGAGCAAGGGCCAAAAATAGAAAATAGAAATAAATGTGGTAGATATTATTCTAACATACGAATAATCCCTTTGAATGCTACTAATCTGAAGCCACCAATTAGGTTGGAGGCAGAGGAAGATGGGTAAATAGAAGCCCCCACTGATTGTCTCCCCTCACAGGAACACCTAATTTAACAACTGTCTACACACAAGAGAGAATTAATAAGACCTGAAAATTAGGAGACCAGTTACAGTATCTGGTTGTAATTTCGTATTGCTGAAAGAGGCACTGAAGAGGGTAGAAAACACAGCCTTGCATTGCTGATGCCACCACTCTCCCGTTGCCCCTGAAGTGACCAGGTGGTGTGGAGAGATAATCTGTGCACTTGCAGAGGGGGAGCGCAGTGATTGTGGAAATTTGCATTGGAACTCAGTGCTGCCAACACCAGGCAGAACTCAGCTGATGCCCATGGAAGGAGCATTTAGGTGAGCCCTAGCAAGAGGAGAATCATCCATCCCAGTGGTCAGAATTTGAGTTTTGACAAGCCTTGCCACAATGGGTTGAAGTGCTATGAGGTCCTAAATAAACTTATAAGGCAGTCAAGGCCAAAGACGGCAACTTCTAGTGATGTGCTGGGCTTGGAGCCAGTTGACTTGGGAGACATGCAACCTAGAGAGATACCAGCTGGGGTGGGTAAGGGAGTGTTTGCATCACCACTCTCCCAGCCCTGGCCAATGCAACTTGCAGCTCCAAAAGAGACTCCTTCATTCTGCTTCAGGAGAGGAGAGGGAGGAGGATAGAGGACTGTGTCTTGCTACTTGGATACCAGATCAGCCACAGCAGGCTAGGGCACAAGGTAGAGTAGTGAGACTCCCATTCCAGGCCCTGGCTCCCAGATGACACTTCTATACACACCCTGGGCAAGAAGGGAACTCAGTGCCTTGAAGGGAAGGACCCAGTCCTGGCAGGACTCAGCGCTTTCTGACTAAAGAGTACTTGGGTCCTGAATATCAGCAGTGGCGATGAGGTAGTACACACCGTGGACCTTGGGTGAGACTCTGAGACATGCTTGCTTCAGGTGTGACCCAACACATTCAAAACTGTGGTGGCTATCAGGAGAGACACCTTCTGCTTGAAAAGAGCAGAGGGAATAGTAAAGGGGACTTTGTCTTTCAGCTTAGGTACCAGGTCAGCCTCAATGGGAGAGAGTACCAAGGAGGCTCTTGGGATCCCCGATTCCAGGCCTTGACTCTTGGAAGGCATTTCTAAACCTGCCCTGGGCCAGACGGGATCTACTGCCCAGAAGGTGAGTCCCAGGCCTGGCAGTGTTTACCACAAGCTGACTAAAGAGTCCCTGGGCCTTAAGTGAACAGCGGTGGTACCCTGGTGTGGTGATCACAGACATGGAGAAGACTTCTCTTCCTGGGGAAAGGGAAGAAAAGAATGGGAAGGATTTTGTCTTGTGGTTTGGGTGCCAGCTCAGTCGCAGTAGACTAGAACACCAGATAGATTGCTAAGGTTTCTGACTCCAAGAACTGGCTATTGGACAGAATCTCTGGACCTGCCTGGGGCCTGGGGGAACTCATCACCCTGAAGGGAAAGACACAAGACTGGGTAGCTTCACCACCTGTTGATTATAGAGCCCGAGGGCCTTGAGTAAATACAGGCAGTAACGAGGTAGTGATTACATTGGGCCTTGGGCAGGACTCAGTGCTATGCTGGCTTCGGATATGACCTAGTATAGTCCCAGTGGTGGTGGCCAGAGATGCATATGTCACCCCTCCTTCTGCTCCAGGCAGCTGAGCACAGACAGACTCCATTTGTTTGGGGAAACGTAAGGGAATGGAACAAGAGTCTGCCTGGTAATCCAAAGAATTCTTCCAGATCTTATCCAAGACCACCGAAGTGGTACCTTCATGAGTCTGTAAGAACCACAGCATTCCTGTGTTTGGCATGCCCCTTAATGCAGATATGGCTGCAGTTACCAAACACATCACAACACTCAAATCCCTCTGAATACCTGGAAAGCATTCCCAAGAATAATGGTACAAAAAAGCCCAGACTGTGAACCTACAATACATACCTAACTCTTCAATAGCCAGACACCAAAAACCATCCACAAGCGTGAAGACCACCTGGTAAAACATGACCTCACCAAACTAAACAAAGTCTCTGAGACATGAAAGACCAATCCCAGAGAGACATGAATATCATGATATTTGCTCAGAGATATTTGACCTTTCAGAGCACTCAAAATAGGTATTTTGAGGAAACTTAAAGAAATTAAAGATAATACAGAGAAGGAATTTAGAATCTTATTAGATAAATGTAACAAAGACATTGAAATAATTAAAAAGAAGCAAGCAGAAATTTGGGAGTTGAACAATTCAATTGACTTACTGAAGAATGCATTAGAGTCTCTTAATAGCATTGATCAGGCAGAAGCAAGAATTAGTTAGCTTGAAGACAGGCTATTAAAATACACAGTCAGAGGTGACAAAGTAAAAAAGATAAGAAGGAATGCAGCATGCCTACAAGATCTAGAAAACAGACTCAGAAAGGGAAATATAAGGGTTATTGACCTTAAAGAGGAGGCAGAGTGAGAGACAGAGTAGAAAGTTTATTCAAAGCGATAACAGAGAAATTCCCAAGCCTAAAGCAAGCTATAATGTTCAAGTACAAGAAGGAACACAAAGCTGATTTAACTTAAAGAAGACTACCTCCAGGCATTTAATAATTAAACTTCCCAAGGTCAAGGATCATGAAAGGATCCTAAAAGCAGTAAGAGAAACAAAAGAAATAACATACAATAAAACTCCAGTACATCTGGCAGTAGACTTCTCGGTGGAAACCTTGCAGGCCAGGAAAGATTGGTGTGACATATTTAAAGGGCCGAAAGTAAAAACTTACCCTAGAATAATACGTTCAGTGAAAATATGTTTCAAACATGAAGGAGAAATAAAGACTTTTCAAGAGAAACAAGAGCTGAGGAATTTCATCAACACCAGACCTGTCCTACAAGAAATACTAAAGGGAATTCTTCCATCTGAAAGAAACGAATGTTAGTGAGTGTATTAGTCAGGGTTCTCTTAGAGGGATAGAACTAATAGGATATACATAAAGGGAGTTTATTAAGTATTAAGGTCCCATGATAGGCTGTTTCCAAGATGAGGAGAAAGGAGATGCAGTCTGAGTCCCACAAACTTCTTGGGTTAAATTGATTCCTATTTATGTGTGGTATTAATTTAATGTGTGGCTATTGTAAATGCGGTTACTTTTTTATTTCTTTATGACATTGCTCTCACTGTTGGCATATAGAAATGCTACTAATTTTTGCATGTTGATTTTGTATCCTGCAACTTTACTGAATTTGTTTATCATTTCTAATAGTTTACTGGTGGAGTAAACTGGTTTGTCCAATATAAGTTCATAACATCTGTAAACAAGTGTATTTTGACTTATTCCTTTCCAATTTAGATGCTGGTTTATTTCTTTATCTTGTACGATTGCCTTAGCTAGTACTTCCAGTACTATGTTGAATAACAGTGGTGAAAGTGGGCATCCTTCTCATGCTCCAGATCTTAGAGGAAAGACTTTCAGTTTTCCCCTGTTTGGTATCATATTAGCTGTGTGGGCATCATATGTGGTTTTCATTATGTTGAGATATGTTCCATCTATGTACCAAGTGGTATACAATGCTGGTTCAACATTCAAAATCAATTAATATATTCATCACATCATCAAGCTAAAAAGGAAAAATCACATGATCATACCAATAAATATAAAAGAAGCTAAAGCCAATATTGTACTTAATGGTGAGAAACTTGAAGTTTTCCCACTAAGATCAGGTATAAGCCCCAATGTCCCCTTTTCAATATTGTACTGGGAGTTCTAGCTACTGCAATTAGACAAGAACAGGAAGCAAAAGGTATACTTACTGGAAAAATAGAAATATAACTATCTTTGGTTGAGGATTACATAATTATGTCTATGTAGAAAATCTGAAGGGATCAACAAAATTAAAACAAACTCTCCAGGAATTAATTAGCAATTATAGTAAGGCTGTAGAATACAAGGTTAAAGTATAAAACTCAATTACATTCCTATACACTTGCAAGGAACAAGTGGAATTTGAAATGAAAAACACTGTTCTGTTTACATTAGTACCTCTGAAAATGAAATACATAGTTATAAATCTTACAAAATAGGTACAAGGTCTATGTGAGGAATACTATAAAACACTGATGAATGAAATAAAAGAGAAACTAAACAGATATTCTGTGTTCATGGGTAGGAAGACCAATATTATCAAGATGTCAGTTCTTTCCAATTTAATCTACAGATTCAATTGAATCCCAGTCAAAATCACACCAAATTATTCTATGGATTTTGACAAATTGAATCTAAAGATTATTGAAAAGGCAAAAGACATGGAAGAATCAATACAAGTTTGAAGGAAATGAATAAAGTTTGAGGACTGATATTACCTGTCATCTAAACATACCAAAAAGCTACAGTAAAACAGACAGTATGGTATTGTTGAAAGAAAAGAAAAATAGAACAACAGAACAGTATAGGGAGCCCAGAAATAGACACACAAATATAGTTAATTGGTCTTTGACAAAGAAACAAAGGCAATGCAATGGACCAAAGATAGTTTTTTAAACAAATGGTGTTGGAACAACTGAATAATCACATACAAAACATGAATCTAGACACAAACCTTTTACCCTTCATAAAATTTAATTCTAAATGGGTCATAGACCTAAACATAAAATGCAACACTATAAAACTCCTGGATGATAATATAATAGAAAACCTAGATGACCCTGGGATTAACAATGAGTGTTTAGATGTGACATCAAAGACATAATCAGTTAGAAAAGTTGATAAGCTGGAATCCATTAAAATCTTCTATCTGACAAAGACAAAATCAAGAAAATCAGAAGGCAAGCCATAGACTTGGAGAAAATATTTGCACTAAAAACATCTGATAAAGAACTGCTATTTAAAATATATGAATAATTCTCAAAAATCAACAATAAAAAAACAAATTTTGCAATTAAAAAATGGGCCAGAGGGCCCAGTGGCTCATGTCTGTAATCCCAGGGTTTTGGAAGGCTGAGATGGGTGGATCACCTGAGGTCAGGAGTTCGAGACCAATCTGGCCAACATGGTAAAACCCCATATCTGCTAAAAAAAAAAAAAATACAAAAATTAGCAGGGCGTGATGGCAAATGCCTATAATCCCAGCTACTCCAGAGGCTGAGACAGGAGAATTGCTTGAACCCAAGAGGTAGAGTTTGCAATGAGCCAAGATAGTGACGCTGCACTCCAGACTTGGCAACAGAATGAAACTCTGTCTCAAAAAAAAAAAGAAAAGGCCAGACTGGGCCCCGGTGGCTCACGCCTATAATCCCAGCACTTTGGGAGGCCGAGGCGGGTGGAGCACTTGAGACCAGGAGTTTGAGACTAGCCTGGCCAGCGTGGTGAAATACAAAAATGAGCTGGCCATGGTGGTGCGCACCTGTAATCCCAGGTATTCGGGAGGCTGAGGCATGAGAATCACTTAAACCTGGGGTCAGAGGTTGCAGTGAGCTGAGATTGCCACTGCACTCTAGCCTGGGCAACAGAATGAGACTCTGTCTCAAATATATATGAACACACACTTATATGTGCCAGAGACCATGTATACAGGTGGCAAATAAGCATATGAAAAAGTGTTTCACATATGCCATCAGGGAAATGCAAATTAGAACAACAACTAGAGACTATTATACTATATACCTATTAGAATGCCCAAAATCTGGGAAGTTGACAACGTCAAATGCTAGTGAGGATGTGGAACAATCGGAACTCTCATTCGTTGCTGGTGGGCACAACTTTGGAAGACAGTTTGGTAGTTTCCTACAAACTAAACATACTCACATGATCCAGCAATTGTGGACTTGGTGTTTATTCAAAGAAAAAACTTAAGTCTAAACAAAAATCTGCACAGGGATGTTTATAGCAGCTTTGTTTATAATTGCCAAAACTTGGATGCAACGGAGATGTTTTTCAGTAGGTGAATGGATGAATAAACAGAGGTACATCCAGACAATCAAAGACTATTAAGTGCTAAATGGAAATGAACTACCAAGCCATGAAAAGGCATGGAGGAACTATTAAGTGAATTAGGTGAAAGAAGCCAATCTGAAAGTCTACATGCTGTATAATTCCAACTATATGATATTCTGGAAAAGGTAACTATGGGGACAGTAAAAAGATTAGTGTTCGCTAGTGGGTGGAGGTGGGAGGAGAGATGAATAGGTGGAGCAAGAGTATTTTTAGAGCAGTGAAAATACTCTGCATTTTATATATATGGATACATGGTATTATACATTTGTCCTGATCCACAGTATGTACACACCACAAGTGAACCCTAATGTAAATATGGACTTTGGGTAATTACGATGTGTCAGTGGAGTTTCACCGGTTACAGCAAATGTACCACTCTGGTGGGACTGTTGATAATGAGACAGGCTATTACATGTGAGGGGCAGGCAGGAATCTACGGGAAAACTTTGTACTTTCCTCTCAATTTTGCTGTGAATCTAAAATTGCTCTAATTAAATAAAAACTGTAACATTTTGCCTTTTAGGTAGATGTCAATGAAAACAAGATAAATCACAACATACTAAATGTTTTTGTTAGATTTCCTATATTTAGAGAACTTCTAAATATATACTAAGAAATTGCTTTTGAAAACTGTTGTTACTTTTAAAATCTTCACTGGAATATGCTGTGTCCAACATGCGAATCTATTTTCAATATTTCAAATGATGCTGCTATTCAATAAAACAAAGCAAACATTTTCTATCAATGTTATACATGTTCTTATTCACACAAATGATGAAATATACATATTCTTATCACACAAATGATGATATTAATTTCTAGAATTAATCTAATATAAACATAAGTATGTGTGGTGAGACAATGATCAAATGATACTTTTTATTTCTGAGAATAATTTACCATATGGTTTTCTTCAGTGTCTGCTTATAGAGAGATGATAAATTATGGCTTGGTTATATATTGCTTTATTAACTTGATTTTACTGGTCACTTGACTTGTAAGTCTTTTTGTGGCCTTTTTGTATTTGAGAAAGAAATACAGGTAAAATCTGTGGTTGGAATAATAACATCCTAAAATGCATTTCTGAATGAAATTAGTCATGGTCATAGAAAGAAATCATTTCATCTATGTGTATGTGGTAGTTTTGATTGTTTAGCAAAAATTTATCCTTCCTCTCTCCAGCTTCATGAAAGGGTCCATTGCCTGCCTCACTGATGTTGAGATCAAACCCAGATTTTAAGAGGCAGAATGTGTTTTCACTCATTCCTGCCAAAACTTCCCATCTTTACCGTAAGAAAAGCATTTTTCAGATAACTGCTGCCCCAGTCAGCTTGGGCTTCTGAAGGAGACGATACAGCTGAGTCACTGCAGCTGACCTGAAAACTAAGTTGTACATTTAAGCCAATCTGCAGACCTTTAAATGTTCCACTGTGACCAGGTATATGCAAACCTACCCTCAGAAGGGTAAGAAAGTTGAGAAGATGAAGAAAAACGCTTATAAATGCAGTTTCTTAGAAAGAAACATTCAATAGGGACTTATGAACAGAAGCAATGCCTCAGGCAGCCCAGACATGATGTACCCCTGCACTTGCCCTCCGGAGAATATCCTTTATATAGCAAGATTTTTTGGTAAAGCATGTGTAACTACTCACGCCTTAGACCTTCTTGTGAAACTTGTGATCACAAGAAAGAGATTAGATCGCCATCTTTATGAGGGGTTATCTATGCTATGGGAATACCTTGGTATGCAGGAGTCAACCATTGGTCATCATGGTGGTTTTACCTCAAGATGGCATCACTCATTGCCATGCAACAGGCTCCTACACTAAACAAAGTAATAACAATAATAATAATAATAATAATTAAAAGCTAATTGTTGAGTGCCACTGAGATATTTCGGTTGTTATGCAACAAAAGTAATATATTTGTTTAAATACACTTAAGTTACTGTTTAAATAACTTACACTTATTTATTTATCTTTATCTGAAATTTCTTGCCTTTTAGTTGAACCAAGAAATGGTCATAATTCACAATAAAAATTAATTTACACAGTTCACACACTTCATTCTTTTAAGAATATATACTTTTAATTTGTAATCACACTTTATTATTTTTCATCCAGATTACATGAAAACCAATGAACTCTTCTCTCTTTTTTTTTTCCCTACAGAATCTTGCTCTGTCACCCAGGCTGGAGTGCAGTGGTGCGATCTTGGCTCACTGCAACCTCTGCCTCCTGGGCTCAAGCGATTCTCAAGCCTTGGCCACCCAAGTAGCTGGGATTACTGGCATGCACCACCATGCCCAGCTAATTTTTGTATTTTTAGTAGACACAGGATTTCACCATGTTGGCCAGGCTGGTCTCAAATTCCTGGCCTCAAATGAACCACCTGCCACGGCCTCCCAAAGTGCTGGGATTACAGGCCTGAACCATTATGTCCAGCCTTAACTTCTCTTTTAACTAATTAGCACCTTTTAGCCAGGGTGTCACCTTGGTACCAAGAATTTCATAATTTTCATATGACTATTTACCTATTATTAAAATGGTTTCTTCTCAAGTTACCATTATGTCTCTAAATAATATATCTTCTCTAAATCAAAAAAGATTGGCTTTGATTTAGATAATGTTGGCTAAATCATTGTTGCAAACAGAAAGGAATCACAGCTGCACTACCATTTAATTACTGTCTCTCTTCCTTACCCACTGTATCACTGTATTGATTATTCCGATTATTCTAGTAGTTGATATAATAATTTTAGTATTCTATTTCTTGATTCATCACCTTTAGATGGAGTCTACTCGGTTCCCTTCATACACTATGGGGAATTAGCTCCGTTACTTGTCCCTTTGCCTCTCCTCATGCCCTCTTCCGCTTTCTGTCATTTTTATTCTTTATTTAACATTTTAAGGGGTTATTTAATTTGAATCATTATATAACTCTAATCGAGGATTTTATGAAATTTGAAAGTAGGCTGAATCTAAAAATTATAAACTTGACCAGGCACAGTGGTTCCTGCCTATAATTCCAGCACTTTGAGAGGCCAAAGGTGAGAGGATCACTTGAGGCCAGGAGTTTGAGGCCAGCCTGGGCAACATAGCAAAACCCTGTTTCCAGAAAAAAGAAAAAATTAGCTGGCATGGCAGTGCGTGCCTGTAGTTCTAGCTACTGGAAGGGCTGAGTTGGGAAGATTGCCTGAGCCTAGGAATTGGAGATTCCAGTGAGCTACGATCATGCCACTGCATTCCAGCCTGGGTGACTGAGCAAGACCCTATGTCTAAAAATTAAAAAGCATTATAAAAATTTAAAAATTATAAACTGAAAAACAGTATTTATAATAATTATAGACTATCAGATGCTGATATCTAAATTTTGTGATTCACCTGTAGAGAAGAAAATACAATTGTAGGTGGTTAAAACTGTGCCGCTCGAAACTGAATGTTCTGGTGAGAGATAATAACATTCTTTTAGGTACATTATTTTTTCATGTTAAAACCCTGGCTTTCTTGTATAGCTTGTTGTGTTTTCCTGAATTTCTAATTGCCTTTCTTTTTCTATATTGAGAGGGGAAATCCACATTTTGGAGTCATATTTTTGTTTAAAAGAACCACCTTTTTTTTTTTAAAGTGATGCTTCACAGAGGCAGCTTGACTTCTGTATCAATGTGGACCAATAGTTTCTAGTCTTACTGTATAGCTTCCACCTGTGATTTTCTTTTTTCTTAATTTTAATTTTACATTCCAGGATACATGTGCAGAATGTGCAGGTTGATTTTCTTACTTTTATATCCTGTCTTAATTCCACAATTCCTTTAAGCATATTTCTAGCTCTTTGTAAGATTTTTTGTGTGTTTGGAATACTTATTCCTGTAGTTTTACAAAAATATATATGGGTGGTAAACTTTTAAAGTTCTTGCATACATCCAATCCTCGACCAGGTTTAGAACTTTAGTTTTCAATTTTAGACTTTAAAAAATCATCTTCTAATATCCAGAGTTACTGATGTAAATGTTGTTCTCATTTTGTTGCCAAGCACTGGCCTTTTCTGTCTGAAACATTCTAGAATCTTTTCTTTTTCTTTTTTTGAGACAGTCTCACTCCGTCACCAGACGCCAGGCTGGAGTGCAGTGGCATGACTTCAGTTCACTGCAACCTCCGCCTCCAAGGTTCAAGCAATTCTCCTGCCTCAGCCTCCCTAGTAGCTGGGACTACAGGTGCGCGCCACCACACCCAGCTAATTTTTTTGTATTTTTAGTAGAGACGGGGTTTCACCATATTGGCCAGGATGGTCTCGATCTCTTGACCTCGTGATCCGCCCGCCTCGGCCTCCCAAAGTGCTGGGATTACAGGCGTGAGCCACCGCGTCCAGCCCTATAATCTTTTCTTAATCTTTGATGTTTTTGTACTTCGTGATTTTTTTTTTTTTTTTTTTTGATTCACATATGTCTTTTAAAAATTTCAGCCTGTTCACTTGAGCCCAGGAGTTTGAGACCAGTCTGGGCAAGATGGTGAAACTTCATCTCTATAAAAAAAATACAAAAATTAGCCAGGCATGGTGCACATGCCTGTAGTCACAGCTACTTGAGAGGCTGAGGCAGGAGGATTGCTTAAGCCTGGAGGCCGAGGCTGCAGTGAGCTGTGATTATGCTGGTGCTCCCCAGCCTGAGCAACAGATGACAACTTTATCTCAAAAAAAAAAAAAAAATGTATCCTGTTGAAACCCAAACCTTTTTGATATGGATTTGTGCCTTTATTCATTCTATTATTGCCTTAATGACACCACTTCTTCCTTTGTCTTCCACTAATAATGTATCTTCTCTCTCATTTTTCATCTTTGTTTCTCTCATTTATTGACTTCTCTCCCTCCCTCATCCTCCTCCTCTCTTTCTACCTTGTTCTCACTCTCTTTCTTGCTTGAAGTCTTACAAGACAGATGTTGGACTTTCTGAATCAATTTTTCATGCTCGTTAAATATGTTGATCATATTTTTATGTGATTAAAGTAGTAACTTGATAACTCTAGGTTTGGAAACTTCCATGTGCATTTCCAAAAGGAATTACTTCCGTATGTTTTGAGCTCTTTTCTGTGCATGTTGTGGATTGTGACACCCTTTGTAATGAATGAACTCTACAAGTATTTATTAAATCTATGCTATGTGTCAGGTACCATTTAAGAAGCTGAGGATGCAGGGAGGAAAAGTCAATTTCTCCCGTCATGAAGCTTACAGTCTAGTAGAAGATACAGGTAATAAAAAAGTAGCAAATACATCTATTATAACATTATAGACAACTATGAGGCCATGAACAAAATTAAGAATAACAAGTTATAGGGACCTAAGGTACAGAAGGAGCACCATTTTAGACAGAATTGTCATAAAAAGCTTCTCTATCAACCATGCCACACTCTGATTGCTGTGTGAAGAATGGAATTTAAACAGAGCAAGAATAGCAGTGGAAGGAAGTGTTAGGAGGCTATTCCAGGTGTTCTGATGAGAGATGATAACATTCTTTTAGGTACTAGAATGCAAACTTCTTGAGAGCAGGCTCTTCAGTTACTGCTACTTTCCTGTTTAAAAAAGACCTGTCATATGATAAATGTTCAATAAACATGTGTACAAGGAGTGCATGGATGGTCAGATCAGTAAAACAGCTTGCCATGGTCTGAATGTTGTGATTCCCCCAAATACATATGTTGAAAGATAATCCCAAGGTAATGGAATTAAGAGATGGGACATTTGAGAGGTGATTAGGTCATGACGGCTCCAACTGAAATTATTGCCCTTATAAAAGAGGCCGGAAGGAACTTATTTGCCCCTTCCACCATATGAAGACATGGCAAGAGGGTGCCATCTGTGAGAAATGAAACCTCTCCAGACATTAAATCTGCTGGTGCCTTGATCTTGAACTTCCTAGCCTTCAGGACTATGAGAAATAAATGTTTGTTGTCTAGAGGCCACCTAGTTCATAGTATGTTTGTTATAGCAGCTGGAATGGATTTAGATATGGCCCTAAGGTAGGAATAAACCTGGCAATTTGGATAAGGCACTAAAAGACTAATGTTAGGAGGGTAAAGGGCAGGAAGTAGAATGTTTTAGATGATGTCTGAGAGCCAGAGAGTGACCAGATATGTAGGGCCTTGTTCACCATGATCATAAGTTTGGATTTTATTCTAATTGCAATGGAAATTGTTAGGGGGTTTGAACTGTGCAATGCCACGGTCTGATTCACAATTTAAAAACATCACTCTGCTGTGTAAAGAATAGACTGTACAAGGAGCAAGAATAGGAGCAGAGAGGAGTTGGGAGGCTATTGTAGAAGTCCTGATGAGAGATGATAGCAGCCTGTTCTAGTTAGTCACAGTAGAGGATGTGAGAACGGTTTCGGTTGAAATGTATAATTAATCAAACTGATAGAACCTGATAGAATCCTGAAGGGTTAGCTGAGCGCAGTGGCTCATGCCTGTAATCCTAGCACTTTGGGAGGATGGGGAAGCCGGATCACCTGAGGTCAGGAGGTCAATACCAGCCTGATCAACATGGAGAAACCCCATCTCTACTAAAAATACAAAAATCAGCCGGGGGTGGTGGCACGCATCTGTAGTCCCAGCTACTTGGGAGGCTGAGGCAGGAGAATTGCTCGAACCCAAGAGGAGGAGGTTGTGATGAGCCGTGATTGTGCCATTGCACTCCAGCCTGACCAACTAGAGCAAAACTCCATCACACACACACACAAAAAGATCTTGAAGGGTTGCTGTTGGAGATGGGAGAAGAATTGAGGGTGACTTCTAGGATTTGAGACTGAATATATGTGTGATGCATAGTTACATTAATTAAAATGGGAAAGATTTAGGATTTGGATGAGGATTGGGGAATTTATTTTGCCATGTTAACTAATAGGCCAACTAGATATCAAGATGGCTATATAGAGCGAACAAAACATCCTTAAATCCAGAGCAAAGGCAGGCAGGTGGGGCTGAAAATACAAATTTGGCTGTCATTGTTAATACAGCATTTAGAGGTGAGAGTTATCTAATGAGTAGGGGTAGATAGAGCAGAGGTCAAGAACTGAATCTCGAGGGCTTTCCAACTTTGAGAGAGAGAAGAACGTGCACTCAGGACTCTGTCTCCTCAGAAGGCGTCTTTTCCTCATTTTCACAGAGGTTCTGTGTGGTTATGATCTCACTCATGGTTTGGTCTTCTGAAATTTATCAAAATTTCCAGTCTGCAAACAGTTTCCTTATCCACTTTCAGTGTTGATGTGAATCCTTCCACCTATTTTTTTTTTTTTTTTTTTTTTTTGAGATGGAGTTTCGCTCTTGTTACCCAGGCTGGAGTGCAATGGCGCGATCTCGGCTCACCGCAACCTCTGCCTCCTGGGTTCAGGCAATTCTCCTGCCTCAGCCTCCCGAGTAGCTGGGATTACAGGCACGCGCCACCACGCCCAGCTAATTTTTTGTATTTTTAGTAGAGACAAGGTTTCACTATGTTGACCAGGATGGTCTCGATCTCTTGACCTCGTGATCCACCCGCCTCGGCCTCTAAAGTGCTGGGATTACAGGCGTGAGCCACCGCGCCCTGCCCTCAAAAATCTTTATTAAGTTGTTTTGTGGGGATCATTTGACCATCCTATGCTTCCTCTTATACATTTGTTATTCTTTTAAACTTAATTTTTCCGTAGTGTTACAACAAAAAAATTAAAAAAATAACGACACACACACACACAAGCAGACAAGCAAGATATACTACCCCTAATGTAAAATTGTCATGATTTCTACTTGAGCGTTTCAGACAAAGCAGAATGGTCATGCTGAACTTCTGTTGGCTTTCTGAATGAAGGGAATTAAAACAACATTACAGCAAATAGCAGTGAATCAAGTGCAGGTTAAAGGAGCTATGAACAGATGTAGATTGGGGCATTTATTCTGTCCTAGGCCTGCTGCTGCTGGGCTAGGCTTCATGGCACCTGCTGTCTTGTTAGGGAGTCAGACTTTGAAACTGATTCCTGGGTGGAACCATAGCGGGAAGTTTTTTTTTTTTTTTTGACAAGTACAGCACAAAGAAGCAGCAGAACCACCAGCCACCCACCTTGCAATCTGGCCCTGGTCTCCAGTTCCACTCCTAATTCCTCTAATCAGATACCTTGGCAGTAATAAACAGGACCAATGTCAGGGACATGCTGCTGAAACAGGAGTGGTAAGACCCAGAGCGGAGACAAATTTCACAAATTATTTATTATTAGTAAAGTACTTTGAAAATAACAGATGACAGGCAGTATGAGTTCAAATAATTCTGTTATTAGAAATAGAGTTTTAAATATGTATGCATGAGGGATTCAGTAGAAAAGGAAGTGGATTCTAGGATCATAAATTCTGCACTTCAGGGAAATTTGACACTCTCATTGCTTGCTGGCACATACTGGAAATATTTAAGTGGTTGGACAATTATTTCAGCAGCTGACAAGTTATGGGACTTAACACATAATAGGTTGATGATGACTTGTTATTGCTTTCAGTTTGGTGGAACAAACAAAAGAAAATTTAGGGTTGTCATTATGACATTCAGAGTTTTTCCCACCCCTTAAAATCGTTGCCTCTTTCTGCATAGACACTATTACATCAAGTTTTGCTTTAAATTCAAATTTGGCTCTCCATGCAGAACCATGGTGAGCCCACACTTAGAACAGTAATGCACCACTAATGGGGTCTGTATATCATTATAAACACCCATAGCCCAAACCAATTGTGGCAGTCATTCTCCTCACTCTTATTGAATTTGTTATATATGACTTTTGGTTCCCAACAGAAAACCACTAAGGCTATCATTTTAATCATAGCTAAAAAAAAAAAAAAAAAAAAAGGAGTTGCATTGGGTAGCCTAAGCAAAAGATGCCTTTTTTGAAAAGCAAAACAGTTGTAATTATTTCAGATTGCAATATTGATAGAGAATATAGTGTCAAAATATCTATTTTGTAAGTGTGCATTGTTGTGTAATTAAGTCAGTTTCAAAACTTTAGTGTAATATTTTATACTTATACAATAGCTCTCCTTCGAGTTTTCCAGAATGTTCTACATTTGTTAATGAGTCAAATCTCACAGTGTCCTTGTAGAAAAGTATTATACTAGTATCTGGTTTTTAGGGGGAAGTAAACTGGGGGAAAAAAGCAACATAGGATTACAAAGTAAGTTAGTGACAGAAGAGGATTAGAATTCACAGCTTCTGAGAGCATTCTAGGCATTTAAAAATATGGGTTTCTATAAATTATATGAAGGAGCAGGCAGCTCTAGGAACCACTTAGGAGTCTGGTCACCTGGAATGGTTTTCGATGAGAGATAATTCATATTCTATTAACTTCATAATTTGTTGGAAAATTAGGCATCTATGTTATGGTGGGTTGACAGTTGGTTCTAACTATGAAGTTAGACATTTGTGATATATTTTTAACTTCTTACTCTGTAATGCTTTCTGAAATGATTCACAAAGCCATTAATAAATTATGTATAACGTACACCAGAAACTCGTACATTCTCAATATGTCACAATTGTAACTTTCAAAATCCAGTAAATGTGTTTTCACATACGGAATTATTTTCTCAGAAAGTAAACATTCACCAAACTCATTTTATATGACCGCTAACCTTACAAAACAGTTTATGTAAAATACTGTGGCTTACTGTTAAATGTGGATCGGCAAGATGAATTGAAAATCTTGAGAACTATGTGGAAATTCCCCGTCATCACAACATGCCCTGGGTATTTGCTCTCAGAGAAGAAAGCAATCTGAAAAACCTATTTATTTTTAAATTATTGAAATTTACCCTTTTAAAAGAATGTTCAAGGAAGTTTTAGCCACTGTGGGGAGGATAATTTGGGTTGTGCAGCCTTTTTAGTGATTCACTATTGCCTGCATTTAAAAGTTCTAGGTCTTCATAACAGAATGTCTCTGAGAAGATAGCCAAGAAGTCGATGTCTGGTAGTCTCAATTCAGGTACAGGTGAAATGGAAGAGCAAGAGAGATGCCTTAAGAATTAACTTAAGTCTGAAATTCTGCTATAAGGAAAAGAATTACTTTTTTGGAAAGAAGAATTTAGATTCACAATGACTAAGAAGCAGTCCAGAAAACAGAAACAGGTTTTTAAGATGAAGGCCAACTCATGCATTCAACAAATGTTTATTCAACACTCACTATGTGCCAGACACTAAGTTAGATGCTAACAATTGAGTGGAGAATAAGACAGACCCCATGCTTAGTCTCCACTCTTTACAGAATGGGCTACAGAGAAGGAAAGGGGCAATCATAATATCTGGTGCATAGCAGGTGCTCAAAAAAATGTCAAGTTAATTCATGAATTTAAAATGTGACTTTAAATGTGACTATCCTACTGTGATAAAACATTAGGTACTATTTATGGGATTTTTATTAAATGTATTAATTATGATATAAGCATATTGTAAGCTTAAAAACATATTCACAATTGTGGAGTCATTGTATATGTACGAATACTAAATGTGGAGTTTGAAGTGTGATTGAGAGTGAAAACTATTAATATAGTGCTGAGATACTGGAGACATAAACCTTAAATGGAAATTGCATTTTTTTGCAACTATTTCAAGGCTGCATAACGAGTACATGGAAAATTGTATGTGTATGTTTCTGCATAAAGATATGAGCTAGGACAAAGGAGAGAATAGGCATTGGAGTATGTTATTACTAGTTATTACTATCTTACCTTGTCTCGATTTTTAAAAATGTAAGGACTACAGGGAAACATCTGAAAATTTTTGCTTCCTTCAACTATATGCTCTAATATTCTTATATTTTACTTTTATTTACAAATATACATATTCATTATTGAAATGTATACATGGTGTATTGAAACAGTGTAGAGAAACATTTGAACTTAATTTGTGTATTTATGTATGTATGTATATTCATGTATGTGTGAATAAATAATAAAGCAGAGAGGATAAAAAAGAAGGGAGAAAAAGAGAACAAACAAAGGATCATTCACTCGTTTTAATCTCTTTGTTCTTTGTTTCTTTTTTTTTTTTTTTTGAGACACGGTCTCACTCTGTTGCCCAGGCTGGAGTGCAGTGGTGCAATCTTGCCTCACTGCAACCTCCGCCTCCTAGGCTCAAGAAGTCCTCCCACCTCAGCCTCCCAAGTCACTTGGACTACAGGCACACTCTGCATCACGCCTGGGCCGATTGTATTTTTATTTTTGTATTTTTGGTAGAGATGGGGTTTTGCCATGTTGCCCAGGCTGGTTTTGAACTCCTGAGCTCAGGGCAATCCACCCACCTCAGCCTTTCAAAGTGCTGGGATTACAGACGTGGGCCGCCACACTCGGCCTAATTTCTCTGTATAGTTTATTGCTAGCAAATTTCTTCTTGAGTACATCTGTTAGTTGTTTTGAATTCCTCAGATACAGAAAAGAGGGAAAACATTAATTTTTTAGCCTATGGTCTAATATTTTTATGTACTATAATAAGATGAATTTTTTCTTTATTTAAAAATTATTACACATATGTTTTTATGGAGGCACTGGAACATCTGGATTTTTTCCTCTCCCTGGAGCGCCCTCATCAACACCCCGGGAAGATAAGATTGAATGCAAGTTGACTTTGATTTTGAGAAACAAACACTTAGCATGGTTGTTAACTTATTGTCTTCGTATTTGATTATTTTCTTTCTTCTATCTCCATTTCTTAATGTGCTTCTTTTTCTATTGTCCCCTCTCTCTCGTTTTCTCTTATTAATTTCAAATACTTTTGGCTCTGCACTACGATCTTTAAGAAATTAGTTATTCTGCAAAATGTTTATTATTTCTGGGTTACTTATGTAGTGCCCTAAGGACCCTAGTCAAAACCATAATAAAATTTAACAGATATTCATAGCAGTATATACATTTCATGAATACAATTTCCTTAAATTTTAAGAAAAATTCTCTAATCTTCAATGGAAAAGACAGATATGTAAATTTGTTTCTTCTATTTTAAGGACTGGAAAGTTAAAATACTTGATTTATCAACCATAGTTATAGGCTGGATTGGCCATAAGACACAGGTTGGTCAATGATAATGTAAACAGAGACTTTTGAGGAAGGAATGCCCAGGTGACGAACCCTGTGAGAAGACAGGTTCTTCTGCTTTCTTTCTGCCTGGAACACAGGTGTGATAGATGGAGGTGCAGCATCCACTTTGTCAATTTGAGAACAAAAGATACATGCTAAGTACACAGAGCAGAAAGAATGAGCCTCGCCCTTCGATGGCCTTCTAGAAATGTGCTAGACTTCCTGACTCGGAATTTAAGGTTAAAAAAATAAACTCTTATTTCTTTAAGCCACTATTGGTAATGTTTTCTTTTAATTTTAGCTAAATGCATTCTGATTCAGAATCAAATCTCAGTGGATGGCATTTTCTCTTCAGCTTTCAAATGCTGGACAGAGTATCCTGAAGGCCTAAAGAGCAGAAGCTGAGCTCATGCTGGTGCAGCATGCCACTATAGTGAGCAGCCCAGACTCTAGCCACGCAAAAGGGAAATGATGTGAACATCTTGTTCTTAGAAAGAAAATGGGTTTTATCTTATCTGCTCCTCAAAGGCTAAACATTCTCCCTGGTGAATATCATAGTAATCCAGATGATGAAGCATAAAACTGAGAATAAATATAGAGCAGAAAGGTTGCCTTTCTGGAGAGACTAAAGGTGACACTCACATAATGAGGAACTAGAGGGGTAAGAATCAGGAGGACCTATCAGAAGCTATGCCTCAGAGGGCAGCGGGAAAGCCAGCCTAGAGTCCTTCATTTCTGCAGCCATGAATGAAGCATAGCATTCCTCAAAGGCTGGAATTTTGCAACGTTTATAGGTCTCCTATTATATAATATATAATTTGTGTGTTAATTATGTTGTTTTACTGACCTGGTCATAAGAATGCTACAAAATGGACAGCTCAGACAATGCTTGTTCTGTATTTCAGATATCCCTAGTGGTGATGAGAAAAGAAAATTGACAGTGGTATTAAGTAAAATTGCCAGGCATTGTATGGTAGTTTCCCCCATGGAGATTATTAGGGCAAAGTGAAACAAAATCATTCAGGCATGTGAGGGATCCAGACCAGATTGATTACAGGCCTAGAACCATCACCTAGTGGCAGCAGTGGGCAATGCATATAAGATCAGGGTTTTAAAAAGGTGAAAAGAGGCCAGAATGATCAATATTTTTCATGTTCAATATGTGCTTTACAAGTCAGAATCTGGTAGGATATAGCTAATATTTTTTTTCAGTAAATCTTGGCCTTTGAAATATACTCAGCCGTGTTTTAGATTCTGTGTGGTTGGCCGTAACTTACTTGAATTAATAATGGTGTGAGAGAGAAAGATTTCATCTTACTAATGCTATAGATAATCTGCATAAACATAGCTTGAACTCTATCAGTCAGACAAACAAAATCATTGTTTCTTTAGGGTTGTTTCTAGGTAGAGGAGAGGAAAGGGGATTAGACGTGGGCTGCCCAGAACATCTTTGTTTTAGGGAGTAGAGCTTTGGGGGAAAAAATGAAAGAAATAGAAAACACTAGGAAAGGGCTTAGGATAGGAAGAATGGAAAGGGAAGTAGAAATAAATGTCAAGTATATTCCTGTTTGGAGAAGCTGGCAAACTTATTTTGTTTAATAAGCGTATGTGCTTTGCTGTTTTGAAGGCTATCTTTGATGTTCAAAGTCCTTGGCCTGGACTGACTCCACAAAGCCTGTCTGAGACAAGCAGCAACAGCCCAAGCAAGCTGAGAATGTTAGGAAGCTATCCCCCGAGAGAAGGTGTCATAAGAAAAGAGGTGAAGTTTTCTCCATCATGCTTTCATATTTTTCTCGTCCTAGAGGAGCACATGGCACATAGTAGGCACGCAAAAGACATCAGCTTCATTTTAATCACATATTAAATATAGATATTTCCTATATTCACAGGTGAGGATGCTATAAACCAGGCCTGAATAATTGTCATTCAGGCCAATTACCTGTAGATATGTTTTGTTTAACCATATCATGTTTTTAAAGAGGCACATAAATGTCTTGAAACAAGGCAGTACCACTCCAGAGGGCACCACTGTGTATAACGTGGCAGTCCTGTGACTAAGGGGCATATGTCTCCTCACTAAAACAGGGTTTACCACTAAGTATTTTCTTACACCTGATTCATACATTTATGTTCCCTCCTGCTCTGTGGGTATTTGCTCGCCCCTTTGCTTATTCATTCTTTTATCCTTTTCTTTTCATAAACACTTTTAAGTGCCTTTTATGTGCCAGACGTCATGCTAGGCATTAATATATTATCCAATTTAATAATAGGATCAATCTTATAAATATGTATTATTGTTTCAATTTTTTCAAATAAATAAACTGAAACCCAGGAAAGTAAAGTTAATTAGCCAAGGTCTCTTTGACAGAAATTGATAGAATCACTGGGCATGGTGGCTCACACCTGTAATCCCAGCACTTTGGGAGGCTGAGGTGGGTGGATCACCTGAAGTCGGGAGTTTGAGACCAGCTTGACCAACATGGTGAAACCCTGTCTGTACTAAAAATACAAAATTAGCTGTGCATGGTGGCGCATGCCTGTAATCTCAGCTACTTGGGAGGCTGAGGCAGGAGAATTGCTTGAACCTGGGAGGCAGAGGTTGCAGTGAACTAAGATCTCACTATCGCACTCCAGCGTGAGCAACAAGAGTGAAAAAATAAAAAATAATAAGAAAAAGAAAGTGAATCAGGATTTAAATCTAGATATGACTTAGTCCAAAATACAAACTTTCCATTAGAGAAAATATTTCTCCTTTCAAGACTCCAAAACTCAGAACATTTTCACTTAAAGTAAACATAAAGCAGGATGTAGTGTTACAAAACCTGCATACAAAAAAGGAAAGGAATAAATATTGGAGCCAATAATATGGCTTACTAATGGGCTATGTATATCATGACAGAAGGACCCAAGGAAACTTCCTAGATTATTCCTCAAAGGGCTATAATTGACCAAAGGGCTAAACCTGTTCTAAATGGAAGCAATTTTAACTTATTGGGAGTCGGGATTGTCAGGATTACTCAACCTTGAATGTGAGAAAATAAAGGCTTGGATAACTAGTGTCAGAAAGTCCCAAATGTCTGTTGACAGGATAATGCTTCATAAATTGTGGAAATATTTACACAATGTGATTTTATGCAGTAGTGAAATGAATGACCTACAGTAATATGCAACAGCATGGTGGATTTTTGAAACAAACTGTTGCTAGAAGAAAGTAAATTATAGGAGATTGTGTACGGTAGGCTACCATCTTTAGGATTCTCCAAAACCAAGAAATCAAACAGTCCATTTATCACTAAATAAATTTGTGGTAAAAACCAAGGGAGCAAAAAGCAAGGAAAGGATAAATACAAGTTTCAGAATAATGGTCACTTCTTGGTGCATAGGTAGACAGAGAAATGGAACAGGAAAGGACACACAGGTAGATGCGACATTATTGGTAACGTTCTTAAGTTGATGGGTAGCTTTGTAACTGTTCTATTTACCATATCTCATGAATAATTTATGTTAAAAAGGATGGAACAGAAAGCTAATTGAAAACTCACCCCTTTAGGGTATCATGGGCATTTTAAGTTAATAATAATAAACACTGCTCTTCTTTTCTCCAGGAGATTGCCCATCATGGGGTCTCAAAGAAGATTTTTATTTTGAACCTTATATCTAGCTGAGGATAGTAGAAAAAATTTCAAATATAAACTTTAAGGGAAAAAACTTCAGACATAAACTCTAAGGAAAAAAATTATATTTCAGATACAAATTCCAATATCACATTTCCTTCCTCCAGAAGCAAAATTATTCAACTGTGTCAAGCAATTTTGTGATTTTTTTATGATAGAAGAAATCAGAGGAGTGGGAAAATTGTGGGAAAGAGTGGTACAGTTGTAGTCCTGATTAATCTTACATGTTAATAAGAAGTAAATAAGCAAGGAGAATAAAATTCCATTTTATCAAATTCCCACTACTTCAGCTTGAAGAAAAATCACTTAATAGGTTTGACCAAGTACTCCTGACATACTAAACCGAGCCATACAATTTGGAGTTGTGGTTCAATCGAAGAGTTAAACCCGAGTTAAGAGTTCAACATATTTGGTCACTAGTACAAACATTTTCTCTGAAGACTAGTATTCTGCATAATTAGTGTTTTGCTTAAACTTGTAAACTTTTGCCTAAAGTGAAATCTGACTTTAGCCCTTTGCATGAAAAATCCATTTCACAATCAATTCAAATAGCAAAATCACTTTGCTGTTTTGTTTCTGGAATATCTGCCAAAAGGAAGGGCCACATATAGTAATGCATTTTTTTCTGTTGGAATCTCCATTATTTAAGCTGAATATGATTCTTGCGATGATAATGTTTCAGGAACATTATTATAATGATAATTATGAAACATCATGATAACGTTTCAGCCCCGTGCTCCTTTATACGCTCTGGAAGGTGAGAAACAAGCGCTTCCTGGTCTAAGCACAGTAGTTTCTTCCCTTTATGCCTCAAGCAGATCTTCGGGATGCTACACATCAAAACACAGCATTTCTTCATTCATTTTAATGGGTGGCAAGGAGTTTGGAATGTTTAGGTTCAGAAACTGATACAGTCTTACTTTGACCTTTATCAGCATGCTAAATGCCCTCCAGTCCTCTGCACTGGAGTGTGGCAAGCAGAGCTGAATTCTCATCAATCTTGTGAAGGAAGGCAATACATCTGATCTACGGAATAGTTTCAAGCCACTGCTTCAATAATTCAAAATATGTAGTTGCAGTCCATTTGCTGCAATGGCGGCTGCATCAGTGTCTATAATCCGGTGCATTGAATATTCATCCAAGAACTGATCCTTGTCTTCCATATTGCAAATACCCAATTTTCTTATGTCATTACCTTAATCTTAAGTTTACAGACAGGATGTAGAATTTTAACATATCTTCTTCAGGAGAAGAAAGATATCTAGAGCGATTGTAACCTTATTCCCTAATGTAACTTGGAAGGAATTTACTCTTTTTAGCTAGGAGGATCATTTGAAATCATGAGCCAAGATCAATTATACTTCCAAGATGCTAAAATAATTGGTAAACAACTTCATGTGAATGAAGACACTACGATGATTACAGAATACATTGCAAAGCTACTTTCTTGAATTCTGAGAGAAATTTTTAAGAAAGAATAATGGCACAATTTAAAAACTTCAAGTCATCCTATGAAATAGACAATGCTTTACAAAAAGAAAGTCAGGAATTTAAATTTCAAAGTAGTTAAGTTATTAACTAAAAAAGATAATAAAAGAAACAGCAATTTGAGGTGAAAACTATAATCTCTGGCTTTAACCTAGCTAAATAAAACTCAATGTTTAATCAAGCTCATCACTAAACTTTTCCTGATTACTTTAATTTTCTTGTGTCTATTTTCCCTGAATTTGTTTCCAATGATAGCCTCTGATATTAGCTTCAAATCTTCTCACTCCCTCCTTCTCCTTCAAAGCACTTGCCAGGCCTTAATTTCCCCCAGGAACCATGCTTTCCCTGTTTTGTAAAATATTGTTTGTAGAAGACTTTATTATTAGATAAATCACTTGGAAATCCAGATTCTTTACGGGTCTATTATTTTACAGATTTGAATATTTAATAAGTATCTAGGTTTTAGTTAATTTGTTTTTTTGTATTTTACCAGTATAGATATTTACATGAACTTGAAGTTACAGGTGGAAGTTGCAGGTGGAATATTTATATTTCAGGCACATCATACTTAAAAAAAAAAAACACCTTATTTTGAAATAACTGAAGACTGACAAGAAGTTTCAAAAATAGTACAAAGATTTCCTATGTATCTTCATCCAGATTTCTCCAATAACGTCTTAAATAATCATACTAAATTGTCAAAGCAGGAAATTGTCATTGGTATAGTATTACTAACTGAAGTACAGAGCTTGTTCAGATTTCATTTCTTTATTTTTTTTGGTGCGTATAGTTCTATGAAATTTTATCACCTGTGTATATTTACATGCCCACCTCTACAAAAAGGCTACCAAACTGCTGCCACTACAAAGGAAGTCCTTCATGCTAACCCTTTATTGTCACGCCCTCTCTCCAATCCTAAGCTATGACAACTACTGATTTGTTCTTTATCACTATAATTTTGTCACTGAGTGTTATATAAATGGAAACCTATATAATGTAGCCTTTTGAGACTCATAGCTTTAATTCAGCATAATGCTCTGAAAATCCATCTATGATGTTGTGTTAATAATTCATTTCTGTTTATTGCTCCGTGGCTTTCATTGTATGGACGGTTTGTTTATCTATTCACCCACAGAAGAATGTTGAGTTATTTCCAGCTTTTGGCGATTTCAAATAAAACATATAAATATTTGCATACCATTTTCGTGTGGTCATAGTGTTAATTTCTCTATGATAAATATCTTAGACTGCAATTGCTGGGTTGTGTGGTAAGTGTGTTTAACTGTAAGAAATTGCCCAACTGTTTTTCAGAGTAGTTGTTCCATTTTACATTCTCCCTGCAATTGATGAGAGATCTAGTAGCTTTACATTTTTGCCAGCACTTGGTGTTATTAGTACTTTTCATTTTAGTCCTTCTGATAGGTACATAATGATAGCTTATTGTGGCTTTAATTTGCATTTCCCTAATGGCTAATAATATTGAACATCTTTTGTGCTTGTTTTCTTTCTGTATATCCTCTTTGGTAAATTGTCTGTTAGAGTCTTTTGCCCATTTCTTAATTGGTCTGCTTGTTCTTTCATTTTGAATTGAGAGAGTTCTTTATATATTGGTCATATAAGTCCTTTTGCAAATTTTTTTTTTTTAGTCAGTGGTTTGTCTTCCTATCTTCTTAACAGGGTCATTTGCAGAGCAAAACGTCTTAAATTTTTATGAAGTCTAGTTTGTTAATTTTTTACCCTCGCTTTTAGTGACATATCTCAGAACTCTTTGTCTAACACAAGGTCACAAATATTTTCCTCTCTGTTTTTTTCTAAAAGTTTTATAGTTTTTCATTTTACACTTAGATTTATCATCTCTTTTGAGTTAATAGTTTTTAAAAAGGTGAGATTTTAGTCAAGGTTCTTGTTTTTCCCTATTTATGTCCATTGGTTATAACAATATTTATTGGAAAAAATATTCTTTCTTCATTGAATTACTTTCAGACCTTTCTAAAAAAAATCAGTTGTGCACACTCTATGGATTTATTTCTTGTTTTTCTATGCTGCTCCATTGATCTATGTGTTTAACTCACTTCTAATATTGCATTGTCTTGATTAACACAGACATAATTCTTTATTATTTGTAATGTTTTAGGTAAGAAGTCACTCAATAGCATTGCCATATATGTTTATATATAAACTGTATTTATATTCGGTTGTGAAATAAATCTCTGGCATTGTGTGTTTTGTCTCTTAGACATTTGGGGGATTTGTTCTCTTTAAATAAATACTCAATATAAGTCACTTAATACGATTCTTAGTATTGTAGACACTTAATACGCATTAAGTCCTCCTCTATTTCTCTTTCCTCTATAGCACTTGTTTGTCACTCAAAAATTAAAGTATCTCATAGTGATTAGCCTTGTGGTCAGCAGATGACCAATCCCAAGACTTGAAATTTCAAAGCAGACTGTCCAAGTGTGATTTTCTAAAGCAGCATTTTCTGTTTGGGCCGTCAAAATCCAAATGCAAAGCCCAAGTAGAATCATCCCATTAGGGAATGTCAAGAGTGGGATGTCCCCCAGGAATCATTATTTTAATTAATCATTGAAGTTAGATGTTTATTTAAGGGTAAAAACTTTTGAAAATATGCACCCTGGTAAATATATATTTATATGGAAAAATGCTAAGCAGAATCTAAAAATCAGAAGTAGCAAGGAAATGGCTGTAATTTCCTTTCCTTGTATTTTAGACCACGTTGGTCACAAAATATCAAAACACTCAGTCTGGCAGAGAAGAAAATGGAAAATATCCTAAAATGCAAAATTTTTTCTATTTTGAATTACTTACTTATGGAAAACATATTTAAGTAGTAAGATAATAACTATATGTGTATGTATGTGCATATATATGAAATAAAAAGATAAAAACATATTTAAGTAGCAAGATACTATGTGTGTGTTATGTCTGTGTGTGTGTCTATATATAGACACACACACATAGTATCTTGCCATATATATATATATATATATATATATATATACACACACACACACACACACAAATGCTGGGCTGTATGATAAGTATGTGTTTAACTATAAGAAATATATATACACATAATACACACAGAACACCTTTGTAAAAAATCAGTTGTGCACACTTGTATGAATTTATTTCTTGTTTCTCTGTGTATATATATGTAAGTATATGTATGCATATATATATATACATGCACACACACATATTATTATCTATCTACTTAAATGTGTTTTTATCTTACTACTTAAATTTTTTTTTATATACACACATGTATACATGCACACACACACATATATTTAAAGTACTTTCATTAAAGAATTTAACATGGGACACACATGACACAAAATTTTGGTGGTAGCCTAGGAAATATTTAAGTTTTCTTAAACTAATATTTTAGTTAAAAAGTTTAATAGCGAATACAAATTATTAGAAACATATTTTAAATTATTTTTGTAAAAGAATATCACAGGTCATTTAGAAACATGGAGAAAAGCCAGGCACAGTAGCTTATGCCTTTAATTCTAGCACTTCGGGAGGCCGAGGTGGGCAGATCACTTGAGATCGGTAGTTCAAGACCAGCCTGACCAATATGGTGAAACTCCATTTCTACTAATAGAAAATTATCTGGGTGCCATGGTGCATGCCTGTAATCCCAGCTACTCGGAGGCTGAAGCAGGAGAATCACTTGAAACTGAGAGGCAGAGGTTGCGGTGAGCTGAGATGGCACCATTTCACTCCAGCCTGGGCAACAAGAACAAAACTCTGTCTCAAAAAAAAAAAAAAGAAAGAAAAGAAAAGAAACATGGAGAAAACATCACTATGATATTTGTTGCATAGCAGAGAATTTTTTTTTATAAAAAATAAATTGTTAAATTAACTAGTCCATGATAAAAGCTACCTTACTAGCTCTACATTATAGGTAAAACAAAATGAATAATTTTTCATCCATTTACATTAGTAACAAACATTTCTTTGGGTACTTGGTAAAAGTATCACTTTATTCCACGAGGGGTACATAGTTTCTAAAGTAAGCCATAGCGTCCTAACTTGTAAACACAATGTTGGTGCCACTGTTTTAGTTTAGCAGTTTATTCTTGGAACAGTGCAGGTACGCATTTAATAAGTGGTGTTTGACAATATTTAGGAATGATAGTATTACCCTTTTACTGTATTCCCACACACTCATACAAAGCTTTAGAGCTTGAGGAAAGCTTTCTTACATTTTATCTTCATCGATCCTCATCACGACATTTAGAGGTAGGCAGAATAGGAATTATTATCCTCATTTTAAATTAATGCATTTATATTTGTAGGTTTTGGGGTAGCTCTTACACCACTGAACTCCTGCCTGGGGCAAAGCTGCCAGAGAAGGCTTCATTATATTACAACACCAGAGGAGAACAAAGAGACTTCCAGACTTTGGGGACTATTTAGTCTAGTGAGTAACAGGTAGAAAAAGATCAACAATCTTTTATTCTTCTTGGATACACATACATTATTTGAATATTTATATATTCATGTTTAAGTTATTTTATATATGAAAAATATAGTCATATAATATTTAATATAGTTTATACTTTAAATATAAATCATAATTTAATTTTAATATAAATTATATATTATATGATAATATGAATATATTATAAACACATAATGTTTGATTACATTCTATGGAGACAACAGAGTTAATCTCTTGGCATATGTTCATGTCATAAACTGAGATGATGAACATGTTTATAAGATACACGGGATATTTTCTTATTCTGTTAAAATTTAATTTTATAACACATATTTCCTAGGCATAAAAATTTTTAAAGAAAAGTGTCATCAACTCTTTTGACAGTTAAAACAAAAACATTGGAAAATTAATGTGAAAATACAATTTTCAATGTTGTTAAATATGTATTCTTTTGTGACATGACTGGATTTAAGAGGCATTGCCATTTGCATTTTCCGTACTTAGTAAGTGATTGTGAGAGACTCCTACTTTAGGTCTAGAGGGAATTTGTGCTAGTTAAGAGAAAGTGAAACATTTTACTGTATAATGTGAATGACCCATAACTCAAAGCTGCCCAAGGCTGATATTTAATTTATATAACAGACACTTTGGCATTTTCTCAATATTTTCAGGTGAGGACTTCATATAAAATGCTTAAGTTTTATATTCAGAACACTTGGTATACAGTATCTATCTGCTATTGTCTGGAATGACTATAAAAAAATAAACAAACAAAATAAAACCAATTCTTATAATTTATTGTCTGTTAAAAATACACATACAGAAGAGATACCATTTTGTGAGTGTGCAGTGAATTTTAAGAGAACTAAAGGAGAGTGTTCTAATGTATATGAAATTGAACTAAGAAGAGATCTTTATTTTAATTCCAGCACTATATTGTGTAATTGTAAAATATGGCACTAGAGAAATTGATTCTTATTAATTCTCATTAAAAAGTAATTGATGGGGAGAAGTTTTATGTTATGGCTTAGGAGATTATTTGAGATAATTCATGGATTTCAATCATCCTGTACTACCTTTGTTATTATAGAAAATTATCTCTAACATTATCCACATGTACATTATATTTGTTTCTTTGACAGTTAATTTAACCAATAGCAAAGGTGTATTTAACGTATTATCTGTATAACAATGAACAGTGTGGGAAGGCAGAGAAGGAGCGGGGAGGGAGGGGAGGAAGAGACTCAATAATTACTGAATGCTTACAATAAGCCTGGCACTTTTCACCACGTGCCTCACGCAACCCTCACGAGTGCTCTTCAAATGAGTCATTTTTACCAACAATTTTTACATAAGGAGTATGAAGCCTAGAGGCAGGGCTGGTATTATGAGGGTACAAACTCTGTAGTTGCACAGAGCCCCACACTTAGAGGGGCCCATACTTAGGGGCCCCCGTGCTTGGTTTAATGCTTTGCTGTCGCCATATTGAAATTCTCAATAACTTTGTAACCAGGGGCCCTGTTTTTGTCTTGCAAATTTTGTAGCTGGTCTTGCCTGAGGAGGTTAAACCCTTTACCCAAATTAAAGTCTATGCCATGCCAAAGCACAAGGCCAGAATAAAACACTGCTTTGATCCTCTCCACCTACACCAACAAACAGAAGTTCTTGGACTATTTATTTAACAGGGAGGCTGACAGATGGCAGGGGAGGAGGGAGGAAGAAGAAAGAGCTCTAATAGCAGTGGCCAGCTTTTCCTCTTTTGCCTTCAAACTGACATGTCTCTCATAAAAATCAAAGCTCTGTGGTTTATAGGTTCCATTTTCTGAGAAAGTTGGTAATTTTTATCAGCTTTTTACTAACACTTCATCTCCCACAACACATTAAAGAATTCTTCTCAACCTTTTATAGTATTTTTCTGGACAGAAATTTTAAGTAAAACAAAAACAAACCAAAAAACCCTCCACTTTTTCTTCATCTCTTTACATTTTCATTCTGTCTTGGTGTGCTTTATATTCTGGAATCCCAGGGCACCTGTATCACTGGCCCGGCCTTGAATCAGCTTCTGTAAAATCACATGACCTTTCCTTTATATAAGGCTGTAGCTCCTAATCAAAGATTATCTGTAACACTCTGGATAAAAAGTAAGGACTTGTGTTGAGATGGATCCTTGCCTCTGGGTTTTGAACCACGCCTTAAGTCATTTAGGCCACAGGCTATAAACAAACAAAATAAAACATGAGTCAAACCTAACCTAGAGTGGCTCACGCCTGTAATCCTAGCACTTTACAAGACTGAGCAGGAAGATCACTTGAGCTCAGGAGTTAGGGACTAGCCTGGGCCAGCGAGGCCACCTCTACCAAAATATAAATATAAAAAGCCCAGCATGAAAAGTTAGGCCCTACGCTAGTGCTTAAAGGGCAAAGCGGAGTTCACTAAACAAGGGGGTCTCTAAGATTGTATCCTCCATGAGGACAGGCACTTACTGTCTTGTCAGGCTTACTGGCCCATAGCAGTCTCTCAGTATGTATTTCTGACTAACCCCATAGAGCAGGTATTCTAAGGAAGAAGAAAGCACAGGTGGAACCTCCTAGTAGTGAGACGATTCGTGACGTCTAAGGAGTAGAGAAAAGTGTAATGAAGCAGCAGCTCTGGCAGAGGAAGGAAAAGAAAATGAGGCTAGAAAGATTTAGCCCATGTTAAGTATGGCTCCATGTGCCACACTTACGATTTCATCCTAGAAACATCAGGAAGTAGAACTATTTACCCAAATGGGTGACATGGGCAGCGACTAGTGAGGCCAGCATTAGAAAAGGTAAAATGTTAGGATGTGTTTTGGCTGGTCTGGTCAGTGTGACCAGTATTAGACAGAACTGTATTCGGCCGCAGAGCCTACCTTTGAAATGATAATATTAACTCGCTCTGGTCTAATTCTATGACTAGATGAAGGCAAAGCCTGGGGAAAGACAGTGTATCCTTGATTGTATAATGCCTATTTTAGAAAATCTATAGATTGTCAAGACCCCTGTTTGTAAGCTAGCCAGTGAGACCACCCCAGGTTCATGGATACAGACACAAAACAGAAACACAATTTTGCCAAATGATTTTGTGAGGAAAAAAAACACCTAAAAAACAGAAACACAAGACTCCTGGGTTAGAGACACAGTACTGTTATTCATGGCACAGAAATTGACATGAGATTTATGTTGGCATTGGTCTGTTTTCCTTGTGATGTGAGAGACCCAGGTGGAGGCTGTGCATGCAGTGGGATTGTGTCACAGGTGAAGCGCTCTGAACTCTGGGGACCCTGATCTTTTGTACTAGAATGAAAGCAAACCTGCCAGACCTCTGCTCTGAAGGGAGACATTATCTTTCTTATGCTGGACAGTAAACAAACCTGCTCTTTGTTCCATAGGGAGACACTATCTCTTTTAAGGCTGTTTGCCACACAAACATGCTTAAAAAGATAATCCAGAGCAAAGATACTCAGTGTCTGCACTATTGTATTGAATGGCCACATTGCTCTTCTTAAGAAATTGAAAAACAAAATTAAGGATAGAGATTAGATTTAATGGACCACTCTTGCTACCTTAGGTTCAAACTACTTATTTTAAAGCTATATGTATTATATTCATTCCTTGTTAATAAAACTTTGCTGTTTATTTTCAGATATCCACGTACAAATGTTTAATGTAATTGCTTGTAAATTTTTAAAGGGAGAACTCAGATGACACCGGGGTTGGGCGCTATGGCTCACACCTGTAATCTCAGCACTTTGGGAGGCCGAGGTGGGTGGATCACTTGAGGTCAGGAGATCGAGAGCAGTCTGGCCCACATGATGAAATCCTGTTTCTAGTGAAAATACAAAAATAAGGCTGATGTAGTGGCAGGTGCCTGTAAACCCAGTTACTCAGGAGGCTGAGGCAGGAGAATCGCTTGAACCTGGGAGACAGAGGTTGCAGTGAGCCAAGATCACATCATTGTACTCCAGCCTGGGCAACAAGAGCGAAACTCAGTCTTTAAAAAAAAAAAAAAGTGTGAATCATATTAAATAAACAATGCCATTCAAATAATTTACATATTCTCTAAAGCACAATACACTAATAGTGTGCTAAAGGTGCACTTTTAGTGTTGTAACTAATAGTCAATAAAGATATTAATTAGTTTATCTGTAATTGATTTAATATGACATTGGTATCACAAATAGATTTGAACAAAAACACAGATAAATGTTCAATCCTAGAAAGCAGTATAATTTAATAAAAAGACTAATCATCTAAAATTTGCAAATTTTTTATTTAATGATGTATTTTATATATGTATAAATATACCCTCTGAGCTCTGTGGCTATGAATTCAGCTATTCTAATTATGGTAAAAAAATTAAACAGCTAGATACATGTGGTAATGTTAAAATTTTTAAAAATCATAAAATCCTTTCAATATAAGAACAGATTACAGCAAATTAAAATATATGGAAACTTAGGGTATGCTCTGTGACTTCACTTTTTTTTAATCAAAGAAGAAAAAAATGTTTTTATGTGAAATTGTCTTTTTTGTTATCAAAGCCAATCTAAATAAGGCTGTCTGAGATGGTTCTATGAAGAAAACATCTATATTCTCATAAATGTAATTATTTTGTAGCAGGTTGAATTCATGAGTTTTCATGATTGTTTCTGTACCTGCTTCACTTCATTCTCTCCTTCTCATCCCTCTGCCTCTTTCCTGCCCATTCTCTTCCTTTTCCTCCTCATATTTATGAGTATAACACACATGCAGTAAAGTATTCAAATCTTAAGCATATAGGTTTTAAAAATATGGGACACTCAGGTAATCATACCCAGATAAAAATGTAGACCATTCCCAGTACCGCAGAAGGTTCTCTTGTGTCTTCTTCAAGTAGATATCCAAAAAGCAGTCACTATTCTGAGTCTAACCTCTGTTGGGTAGTTTTGACTGATGTTGAACTTCGTAGAAAGTCTTTTGTATCTAGCTTGTTAGTTCAATAGTATGTCTAAAAACTAGTTCACACTAATTCATATAAGCTATTGTGTATTCTTTTTTTTTTTTTTTTTTTTTTTTTTGAGATGGAGTTTCGCTCTTGTTACCCAGGCTGGAGTGCAATGGCATGATCTCGGCTCACCGCAACCTCCGTCTCCTGGGTTCAAGCAATTCTCCTGCCTCAGCCTCCCGAGTAGCTGGGACTATAGGCACATGCCACCATGCCCAGCTAATTTTTTTTTTTTTGTATTTTTAGTAGAGATGGGGTTTCACCTTGTTGACCAGGATGGTCTCGATCTCTTGACCTTGTGATCCACCTGCCTCGGCCTCCCAAAGTGCTGGGATTATAGGCATGAGCCACCACGCCCGGCCTTGTGTATTCTTTTTTATTGCTACACAGCGTTTCCTTATATGACCATATCACAATTTATTTATCTATTGTACTGTTGATGTACTTGTAGTTGTATGGTGGTGTATTTTTTCTAATTTTTGGCCATTATAATAAAACTAATATGAACATTCTTAACATATCTTTTGGTGGAAATATATGCTCATTTCTATTACCTATGTCTGGGAATAGTATTGCTGTGTCACATAGTTGGACCATGTGTAGCTCCAGTAGATATTGCCAAAATGTTTTACAAAGTAGCTGTACTGATTTACATTTCCATCAGCACAGTCTGAGAGTTCTGATTGCTCTAGATTCACATCAATACTGTGTACTGCCAATCTCATTTTAGCTATTTTGGTGGGTGTGAAATAATATCTGTTATGGTTTCAGCTTGCACCTCCCTGATGACTAACAGTATAGAGCACACCTTCATACATTTATTGGCTCTTTGTATATCCTGTTTTATAAAGTGCTTGTTCAAGTATGTTGCCCATGTTTTAAAATTGGGTTTTCTATCTCTTATTTGATTTGTAGGAATTTGTTATATATTTGTGATATGAGTTTTTGTCAGATATAGGCATTGCCAATATTTTCTCTGTGTCTTGAATGTCTAATCTCCTAATGGTGTCTCAATAAGCAGAAGTTCTCAATGTCAATGAAATCCTATTTGCCAATTTCTTTTTCATGATTAGTGCTTTTTGTGTTTTGTTTAAAAAAGCACTGTCTAGTCTGAGGACATAAAGATATTCTTCTAGGCTGGGTGTGGTGGCTCACACGTGTAATCTCAGCACTTTGGGAGGCCAAGGCAGGTGGATCACTTGAGGTCAGGAGTTCAAGACCAGCCTGGACAACATGGTGAAACCATATCTCTACTAAAAATACAAAAATTAGTTGGGTGTGGTGGCTCATCCCTGTAATCCCAGCTACTTGGGAGGCTGAGGCAGGAGAATCACTTGAACCTGGAAGGTAGAGGTTGCAGTGAGCTGAGATTGTGCCACTGTACTCCAGCTGGGTGATGGAGTGAGAATCTGTCTCCATAAAAAAAAAAGAAAGAAAAAAAAGAATAAGATAATCTTCTATATTTACTTCTATAAGCTTTATTGTTTTATTCTTCATATTTAAGTCTAGGGTCATTTTTCTATATGATATGAAGGTCAAGATTCATTAATACCTCTATGAATGTAAATTAACCTAGCACCATTTATTGAAATACTTCCTTCAGTGTATTGCAGTGGTATCTTTGTTATTAGTAATTAAAAACTGACTGTGTAGAGAAGAGTATTTTTCTTAATTCTATATTCTAATTCATCTCTCTATTCTTGTACCAATTTTACATTGTTTTAATTATTGCAACTTCATAATAAATCTTCATATCTGGTAATGTAAGACTATTTACTTTGTTCTTTTTAAAAATGATCATTGCTTTTGTCCTTGTACATTTCAAATTAAATTTTAGAATCAGCTTATTGATACACACGTGCATGCATGTGTGTGTGCACCCATACACACAACTACTAGGATTTTAATTGGGAATACAGAATTATTGCTTAACGATAATGAAAACAACTAAATAAAAATATTTTATTTCTTGGTATATCCCTGTGATGGTTAATCTCTTCATTTATTAAATGCTTAGTTTTTAATTTAACTTTTATTTTAGGTTCAGGGGTACATGTGCAGATTTGTTGTATAGGTAAACTCATATCATGGGGGTTTGGTGTACAGATTATTTCATCACTAGGTAATAAGCATGGTGCTTGATAGTTATTTTTTTCTAGTCTTCTACCTCCTTCCACCCTCTACCTTCAAAGTGCCCAGTGTCTGTTGTTCCCCTCTTTGTGTCCTTATGTTCTCATTATTTAGCTCCCATATGATGGCTAATTTTATGTGTCAACTCAAAGGGAACACAGGGTACCCAGATTAAACATTGTTTTTGGAGATGTTTGTGAAGATGTTTTTGGACAAGATTAGAATTGGAATTGGACTTAGTAAAGTAGACTGCCCTCCCCAATGTGGGTGGGCATCATTGATCTGTGGAGGGCCTGAATAAAACAAAAAGGTAGAAAAAGGAAGAATTTGTTCCTTCTGCCTGACTGAGCTGAGCCATCAGTCTTCTCCTGCCTTTAACTGGGATGTACGCCATCAGCCCTTCAGTTCCCAGAAATGCCCCACTGGCTTTCGTGAGTCTCCAGCTTATAGGGGACAGATAGTGGGACTGCTTAGCCTCCATAGTCTCATGAGCCAATTCGTTCTTGTAAATTACATACATACACACACACACACACACACACACACACATATGCACACACACACACACACGCACACCTTATCATCCTATTGGTTCTGTTTCTCTGGTGAACCTTGACTAATACAGCTCCTAGAAAATTAAGTTGTGATCAGAATTTGGAATAGGGGAGAAAGAGAGATGGAAATAACATGAATATAAAACTATTTCTAGAGGCAATAACAAAACTCCATCAGGCCAGGTGCAGTGGCTTACTCCTGTAATCCTAGCACTTCGGGAGGCAGAGACAGGTGGATCACCTGAGGTCAGGAGTTGGAGACCAGCCTGGCCAACATGATGGAACCCTGTCTCTAATAAAAATATAAAAACTAGCCAGGCATGTCGTGCATGCCTGTAATTCCAGTTACTTGGGAGGCTGAAATAGGAGAATCGCTTGAACCTAGGAGGCAGAGATTTCAGTGAGCTGAGATCGAGCCACTGCACTCCAGCCTGGGAGACAGAGCAAGACTCTGTCTCAAAAAACAAAACAAAACAAACAAAAAAACCCCAAACCAATTACTGCATCAAATGTTAACAGCTTTTCCTTTCTGAAAAAAGAAAATACAAAATTATTTAAGTGATTTTGGAGACAGGTTTAAGGTAACTTTGAAATTCAGGAATGTTCAAACTTCTTCCAACATGCCATGCATTATATGCCCTATCATCCTGCTTCACAGGAGTGACTTGATCAGTTAATGGAGATTGGTTATTTTTGCATTAATCTAAATAAAATTGAGTATAAATACATTAAATTGTATTCATTGTTATACTTAATGATATTGTAATGTCATTAACATTTTAAAAGAAATTTTGTAATTACTATCTATGTTGTTAATGTCTTTCCCTTTTTTCCTATAACAGACTTCAAGTGTATACAAAATAAGTTAGGGGTTTTTTTCTGTTTTGTTTTTTTTTTTGTAAACTTTTATTTAACTTCAGCAGTACATGTGCAGTTCGTTACATAGGTAAACTTGTTTCATGGGGTTTATTGTACAGATTATTTCATCATCCAGGAATGAAGTCTGGTACCCATTAATTATTTTTCTTGATCCTCTCCTTCTTCCCACCCTCCACCCTCCTATAGGTTCCAGTGTATGTGTGTGTGTGTGTGTGTGTGTGTGTGTGTGTTTTAGGTTCTTATGTGAAGTAAACTATAGTGTAATGATTCAGTAGAATCAGAACATTGAAGGAAAGTGTGTGTCTCTAGAGAGACTGGATCAACTTAAGGGAGGTCTGCATTTAGTGTTCACAAGATCAAGAAAATCAATTCAATAATAAATGAAGGTTGCTAAACATTGCATTTATGATTTATAGAAATAAACTATACCTTGGGGATATATAAATTATTAACCCCCTTAAAGACTGGGGTTGGAATTTATTTTATTTAACACATTTGTAAATGAAACAGAAAAAGAGGGTAATAAAATTTCAAATTCTGCAGAGAGAACTCAGCTTGACCAAATATGGAAAGACAAACTTGTGTGCACAAACTTTGGAAAGACTTAATGAGGCCGATTAGGCTGTTAAGAGTGTGTGTGTGTGTTTTGTCTAGACATGAGGAAAAATTATAAAATAATATACCTACATTATTTTAACCCCAAATTCCTCATTTTTGATTCAGGACTTTAGACACATTTCAGATTGTCTGCTGAAGTTAATTTTAAAGGAGGTCTGGGAGAGAATAGATAGCTGAGGGAAAAGGTGGTCCGGTTCTAAACTCAGATCACATGAAGGAAGGACTGCAGCCAAGAAGACAGAAAGAGAATATTTACAGGATGAAGAATGAATAGCAAAGCAAACGCTGAGGTAATGTGGCATGTCGTAGGAGCCGAGGGAGAAAAGAATATGGGCTGAATATGGGCAACAATGTCATACGGAGGAGAGAAATAAAAAGAATGGAAACTGAAAAGCGCTAATGTCTTGATATTTATCAGGTCATCAGTGGCACTGACTATGAAATATATTAAATAAGTAGAACATTCCGGTCCAAAGGTAAAAAGGGTTATAATCAAAATTTATAATATGAAAGACCTGCAAAGGGTAATTCACATGGACTTGTTCACTGACTCCTGTTCAACTAGAATGGGTTATCCTCTGAAATTTAAAAGAAGAAAAATATAAAACAAGGAAATAATATTACAACTTTACAAAATGGATATTAAAATTATGGAAATGTATTACTTCAACATTCAGTATAGGTTGAAATAAACGTATTTAAAAACATTTAGGTACCTGCATGGGTGATAGATTTCCAATGAGCTCTCGAGGAAATATCTTGGCATTCTGCTGTTAACATAATGGAGGGCAAACATGCTCTCTCACAAACCATTTGTTTGTACTGTTTTTAGGGACAGAATTCTCTAGGCAGTAAAGCTGAGATGTGCACCAGTACGACGGTTCTTATTAGTTTATGTGTGGGTAATTGTGTATTTTTTTAAAACAGAGAAAAAAAGTTACAAATCTCTCATACTAAAAATAAATAGTGTCTTAGATCCCTTGGGAAAATGCTGCCTGATAAATTAAAGATGAATCAATGATTAAGGCAAAAGAAAGAACTGCAAAAACAACACGGAATTGTCTTTCTAGTCCAGAGAGGAAGAAATCAAGGTGTTACTTTCTAATGTATTTATTTTTTAAATTAAAAAATATTTTTAAAATTATGCATTTAGCAGAATTACCAGATATTATTGGTGTGTTTTATTATAGATATCTTAAGGTATTTTTTTTTCAGATTAGAAACACCAGATAGCATTAATTCTAAGGAATTCAGTGTATTTTATAGATATCAAAACCTAATTACTGATAGATTCTTAGCAAAATGTTATAAAATAAGAAATCATATCTCTGTTTTATAAATTGAGAAACTGAAAATCCATAGCTTGTTCTGCGTTACCTACTGACTGCTATCATTCAAATTTTATTTTGTTGGAAGAAGCAGAGAGTGGGATAAAATCCTTTAACAGAGGGATTTAGAAGATTTAAGTGGCATTCAGTCTAACATGGGCTCCATGGAAACCACACAGGCTATGCAAGCTTTTCACTGAATAGCCAAAATGCTCAGGTAGAAAGAATGTCAAGCCAACCAACACTGAAATTTGAACACTTTAATTCTCTTGGCTCAAAATCCAAGCTTTAAGCACAAGTGCTGTGGTGGAGTCCACAATTTTTTGGCAATTGTAGCCAATGTGAATCATTTAAAAGCTGACGTTACCAGAAAACTGTTCTCTCTAGTACAAACTCCTTCTAGTTCTGAGAAGTTGGTTTTGCTTCAGCTCTGTTCTTGGATAAAATTTTGGAGGGCAGCTGGCATGTTCTTCTCCACTTGGCTAGCTAAGGCAATCCAGTCAGGGGTAATTTGTTGTGCTTAGAAATTAGGACACCTGAGGTACAAACAAAATGCCACTGATATTTAAGCAGAACCCAACTAAGACTAAGATCCAATACACTGGGTGGAAACCTGTTCTTGTACGTTTTCATGTGTCTTCCATTCATTCAATAATCTACGCCTTCATCCATTTAACAGTTACAATGAGCTCCTATCCCAAAGCGTGTGCTGTAAGGCAACTGTGGGCTTGCAGAAGGGGAAAAGATTAGTCAAAGGATGATTACAACTTGAAGAGCTCATATTCTAATTGGAGGAGTGTGAAAGGGGAGACAGACACTGCAATAAATGTTGTGTATTCCTTATTCAAAATGTATGGGACCAGAGTGTTTTGAATGTTGAATCTTTTTGAACTTTGGAATATTTGCGTATACATAATGAGATAGCTTCAGAATGGGACCCAAGAGGAAATTCATTTATGTTTCATATAATACCTTACATACTGTATTAGTCCATCCTCTTGCTATAAAGAAATACCCAAGACTCGGTGATTTACAAAGAAAAGAGGTTTAATTAGCTCATGGTTTTGCAGGCTATACAGGAAGCATAGCGGCATCTGCATGGCTTCTGGAGAGGCCTCAGAAAACTTAGAATTATGGTGACAGGTGAAGTGGGAGCAGACATCTCACATGGCCAAGCAGGAGGAAGACAGAAAGCAAGGAAGGAGGTGCTATGCACTTTTAAACAGCCGGATCTTGCAGGAACTCACTCACTATCACGAAAACAGCACCACGAGGATGGTGCTAAACGGTTCATGAGAAACCATCCCACGATTCAATCACCTTCCACCAGACCCCAACTCCAACACTGGGGATTACAATTCAATGTGAAATTTGGGCAAGGACAGATATCCAAGTTACATTACATATGTAACCCGAAGGTAATTTTGTTTTTCCTTTGGGGATGCTGGATAAACTGTGTTATGCACCTGTGTTTGTACTAAAACCTATCACATGAGGTCAGGTGTGAAATATTCCACTTGTGGCATCATGTTAGTATTTAGAAGATCAAAATCTTTTGACCTTTTGCATTTTGGAGCATTTCAGATTTTAGATTTTCAGATCAGGGATGTTCAACCTGTGTAATTTTCTTTGCTTTCTTGAGACAGAGTCTTGCTCTGTGGCCAGGCTGGAGTTCAGTAGTGCAATCTCAGCTCACTGCAACCTCTGCCTCCCGGGTTCAAGCAATTCTCTGCCTCGGCCTCCGAAGTAGCTGGAATTACAGGCACCTGCCACCATACCTGGCTAATTTTCATATTTTTAGTAGACACAGGGGTTTCACCATCTTGGCCAGGCTGGTCTTGAACTCCTGATCTTGTGATCCACCCGCCTCAGCCTCCCAAAGTGCTGGGATTACAGGCATGAACCACCGTGCCCAGCCCCAACCTATGCAATTTATTGGGTGCTCTTGGAGAAGTAGATACAAGTTGCAGGAAGAGTACCAAGGAAGGCGTGACTCCATGTTTGGGAGATCTGGAGAGGTTTTCAAAGAGGAAGGAAATTCTGGAAAGTGAGTTGGAGCTTTTGTACCAGAGAAGTAAGGATAAGGGAGGTGGAGTCGAGGGGTTCTTCCTATACTGATGAAAATATAGATGATCCTACCCTGCACACTTGATCTTTCCCTTTTTAGATTGCAACTGTGTTGAGGGCAAAGACCGTATCTTAAGCATTGCCTATTCCTTACGATATCCTAGTCCAGGGCATTGGATCTAGTCATTATTCAATAAATGGGTGTATTTTCAATAATTGAAATTCAGATGATTTCTTTTTCAACCATTTTCACAAATGTGAGTATTTTCTCCACCACTAATAGAATGTTACATTTTAGGTGAATAATATTTTATGTTCAGTTGGGTCTTAGAGATTAATGGCTCTGATCATGGGTGAGAGCCTCTTTATCAGCAAAAAACTTTTGTTACATTTCTAACTTGAAATAAATTATCTGAAATTTCAATTTGTTTTGAATTCTCCTGTTCTCTGTGGAGGTCACGTTCTGTCACCCTTGAACAGCTGACAGAACTTGTTTCAATAAGGAAAAGATGAAGCAGTCAGTGAGATAGGATCGTCGGCTTGGTCCCAAGGCTTGGGGTCCTGATCACTCCCATCCCATGGGGAGAAATGATGGTCTCATTTCTTGGAGCGCCTGACAAAACAAGAGTCCTTCTCACCTCATCCCAATATTCATAAAGTAGTAATAACAGTCATAAAAGAAAGATAGGTATCTATAAAACAAGACATATGTAAAATAACTCCTGAATGCTGGGGAGAAGCAATCCAAGATGGTCAGTTAGGAGGAGCTCAGGATTGCAGGTCCGAGTGAAAGTACAGAGGGTGAGTGGACGCCGCATTTCCAGATGGATTTTTACTGCCCACAGACCAGGAGATTCACAGGCGGAGGAGCCCCATGGGTCACCAGTGCAGCTGTTTTGGCTGGCGTGGCTGTTTGGCCTGTGCCCTGGCACAGTGGTTCCCAGTGCAGAGTAAATGAGACGGTGTCCCCTCTTAGTCAGCAAGGGGAGCTGAAACAGGGAGCCAGGCCAGGAGATTCCCGGGCAAAAAAGCACCACAAATCTCAGAGCTGTGGTTTCAGCTGGCGCAGCGGCTCCCAATGCAGAGTAAACAAGACTGTGTCCCCCTCTTAGCCAGCAAGGGGAGCTGAAACGGGGAGCCAGGCCAGGAGATTCCCGGGCAAAAAAGCGCCATGAATCTCAGAGCCACGGTTTCAGCCGGCACAGTGGGTCACTGCACGGGAAATCACACAGATCCCGGTGCCTATTCAACAGGCGACCAGGTCACCTGGTAGAGAGCCGACTGTTCAACTAAAAAACAAAAGGCTCTGAGGCAGGGAGCCAGGTGACCAGGTCTGGCTGGTCCCACCCCCACAAAAACAAAAACAAAAAAACAGCAATTGGAAATGGTCTGGGTTGAGACTTTCACGGCAAGCACAACTGAACCCAGGATTGTCCAGCTCTGTGGAGGAGGGGTGTCCGCCATTACGGAGGCAGCCCCCAGTTCCCGAGGTAACCTGCCGTCGCCAAGGCAACCCGCCATTACAGAGAGAGTCCGTCACTACAGAGGCGGGCCAACATAGCGGAAGCAGTTCTAACTACACCCATATAAACAGGACTGCAGGGAAGTTCACATGGCAGCTGGGTGGAGCCCACAGCAGCTCAGCGAAGCCTCTGCAGGCTGAGAGTGACTAGGCTGCTTCCTTGTGGGTAGGGAAAATGGCAGCAGCACAGCGGAAACTCATAAAGCCCTAACTCCCTGGGACAGAACACCTGGGGGAAAAAAGGGGGTTTATGAGTTCTGCTGCTGCAGAGTAAAACTTACCAAAATCAGAAAGTCAACAACTACAAAGTCGACAGGTGGATAAATCCACAAAGATGGGAAGAAACCAGTGCAAAAAGGATGAAAACACCCGAAACCAGAACACCTCTCCTCCTACAAGGGATCACAACTCCTCACCAGCAAGGGAACAAGACTGGATGGAGAATGAGTGTGATGAAATGACAGAATCAGCCTTCAGAAAGTGGATAATAAGAAACTTCTGTGAGCAAAAAGAACATGTTCTAACCCAATGCAAAGAAACTAAGAACCTTGAAAAAAGACTTGACGAAATGCTAATGAGAATGGACAACTTAGAGAGGAATATGAGTGAATTGATGGAGCTGAAAAACACAACACGAGAACTTCGCGAAGCATGCACAAGTTTCAACAGCCGAATTGACCAAGCAGAAGAAAGGATATCAGAGGTCAAAGATCAACTCAATGAAATAAAATGAGAAGGCAAGATTAGAGAAAACAGGGTAAAAAGGAATGAACAAAGTCAATAAGAAATATGGGACTATGTGAAAAGACCTAATCTACGTTTGATAGGTGTACCTGAATATGACAAAGAGAATGCATCCAAGCTGGAAAATACTCTTCAGGATATTATCCAGGAAAACTTCCCCAACCTAACAAGGTGGGCCAATATTCAAGTCCAGGATATACAGAGAACACCACAAAGATATTCCTCTAGAAGAGCAACCCCAAGGCACATAATCATCAGATTCACCAGGGTTGAAATGAAGGAGAAAATGCTAAGGGCAGCCAGAGAGAAAGGTTGGGTTACCCACAAAGGGAAGCCCATCAGACTCACAGCAGATCTCTCAGCAGAAACCCTACAAGCCAGAAGAGAGTGGGGACCGATATTCAACATCCTTAAAGAAAAGAACTTTCAACCCAGAATTTCATATCCAGCCAAACTAAGCTTCATAAGTGAAGGAAAAATAAAATCCTTTGTGAACAAGCAAGTACTCACAGATTTCATCACCACCAGACCGGCTTTACAAGAGCTCCTGAAAGAGGCACTACACATAGAAAAGAACAACCAGTACTAGCCACTCCAAAAACACACAAAATGGTAAAGAGCATCAAGACAATGAAGAATCTGCATCAACCAATGGGCAAAACAGCCGGCTAGCATCAAAATGGCAGGATCAGACTCACACATAACAATATTAACCCTAAACGTAAATGGACTAAATGACCCAATCAAAAGACACAGACTGGCAAATTGGATAAAAAGCCAAAACCCATCAGTGTGCTGTATCCAGGAAACCCATCTCACAGGCAAGGATACACATAGGCTCAAAATAAAGGGATGGAGGAAGATTTACCAAGCAAATGGAGAGCAAAAAAAAGCAGGAGTTGCAATTCTCATCTCTGATAAAATAGACTTTAAAGCAACAAAGATCAAAAGAGACGAAGAAGGACTTTACATAATGGTAAAAGGATCAATGCAACAAGAAGAGCTAACGATCCTAAATATATATGCACCTGATACAGGAGCACCCAGATACATAAGGCAAGTTCTTAATGACTTACAAAGAGACTTAGACTCCCACACAATAATAGTGGGAGACTTCAACACACCATTATCAATATTAGACAGATCAATGAGACAGAAAATTAACAAGGATATCCAGGACTTGAACTCAGACCTGGACCAAGCAAACCTAATAGACATTTACAGAACTCTCCACCCCAAATCCACAGAATATACATTCTTCTCAGCACCACATCACACCTACTCTAAAATTGACCACATAATTGGAAGTAAATCACTCCTCAGCAAATGCAAAAGAACAGAAAATATAACAAACAGTCTCTCAGACCACAGTGCAATCAAGTTAGAACTCAGAATTCAGAAACCAACCCAGAAACGCACAGCTTCATGGAAACTGAACAACTTTCTCCTGAATGTTGACTGGATAAACAATGAAATGAAGGCAGAAATAAAGATGTTCTTCGAAACCAATGAGAATGAAGACACCACATACCAGAATCTCTGGGACACATTTAAAGCAGTCTCTAGAGGAAAATATATAGCAATAGGTGCCCACATGAGAAGAAAGGAGAGACCTAAAATTGACACCCTATCGTCAAAATTGAAAGAGCTAGAGGAGCAAGATCAAAAAAACTCAAAATCTAGCAGAAGACAAGAAATAACTAAGATCAAAGCAGAATTGAAGGAGATAGAGACACGAAAAACCCTTCAAAAAATCAGTAAATCCAGGAGCTGGTTTTTTGAAAAGATCAACGAAATAGACAGACCACTAGCCAGATTAATAAAAAAGAAAAGAGAGAATAACCAAATAGAGGCAATAAAAAATGACAAAGGGGATATCACCACAGATTCCACAGAAATTCAAACCATCATCAGAGATTATTACAAACAACTCTATGCACATAAACTAGAAAACCTGGAAGAAATGGATAAATTCCTGGACAATTGCCTCCTCCCAAGCCTAAACCAGGAAGAAGTCGAAACCCTGAATAGACCAATAACAAGGTCTGAAGTCGAGGCAGCAATTAAGAGCCTACCACCCAAAAAAAGCCCAGGTCCAGATGGGTTCACAGCCGAATTCTACCAGACATACAAAGAGGAACTGGTACCATTCCTTCTGAAACTATTCCAAATAATCCAAAAAGAGGGAATCCTTCCCAAATCATTTTATGAGACCAACATCATCCTGATACCAAAACCCTGCAGAGACTCAACAAGAAAAGAAAACTACAGGCCAATATCCATGATGAACATAGATGCAAACATCTTCAATAAAATACTGGCAAGCCGATTACAACAGCACATCAAAAAGCTTATCCACCATGATCAAGTAGGATTCATCCCGAGGATGCAAGGCTGGTTCAACATATGCAAGTCTATAAATGTAATTCACCACATAAACAGAACCAAAGACAAAAACCACATGATTATCTCAATTGATGCAGAGAAGGCCTTCGACAAAATTCAACAGCCCTTTATGTTAAAAACCCTCAATAAACTAGATATCTACGGAATGTATCTCAAAATAATAGAAGCTATTTATGACAAACCCACAGCCAATATCATACTGAATGGGCAAAAACCGGAAGCATTCCCTTTGAAATCTGGCACTAGACAAGGATGCCCTCTCTCACCACTCCTATTCAATATAGTACTGGAAGTTCTAGCCAGAGCAATCAGGCAAGAAAAAGAAATAAAGGGTATTCGATTAGGAAAGGAGATGTCAAATTGTCTCTATTTGCAGACAACATGATTGTATTTCTAAAAGACCCCAATATCACAGCCCAAAGTATCCTGAAACTGATAAGCAACTTCAGCAAAGTCTCAGGATACAAAATCAATGTGCAAAAATCACAAGCATTCCTATACACCAATAACAGACTTAAAGAGAGCCAAATCAAGAACGAATTGCCATTCAAAATTGCTACAAAGAGAATAAAATATCTAGGAATACAACTAACAAGGAACGTAAAGGACCTCTTCAAGGAGAACTACAAACCACTGCTCAATGAAATAAGAGAGGGCACAAACAGATGGAGAAACATTCCATGTTCATGGTTAGGAAGAATCAATATCGTGAAAATGGCCATACTGCCCAAAGTAATTTACAGATTCAATGCTATCCCCATCAAGCTACCAAAGACCTTCTTCACAGAACTGGAAAAAACCACCTTAAACTTCATATGGAACCAAAAGAGAGCCCGTATAGCCAAGTCAATTCTAAGCAAAAAGAACAAAGCTGGAGGCATCACGCTACCAGACGTCAAACTATACTACAAGGCTACAGTAATCAAAACAGCATGGTTCTGGTACCAAAACAGAGATATAGACCAATGGAACAGAACAGAGGCGTCGGAGGCAACACAACATATCTACAACCATCTGATCTTTGAAAAACCTGATAAAAACAAGCAATGGGGAAAGGATTCCCTGTTTAATAAGTGGTGTTGGGAAAACTGGCTAGCCATATGCAGAAAGCAGAAACTGGACCCGTTCCTGACACCTTACACTAAAATTAACTCCAGATGGATTAAAGACTTAAACATAAGACCTAACACCATAAAAACCCTAGAAGAAAACCTAGGCAAAACCATTCAGGACATAGGCCTAGGCAAGGACTTCATGACCCAAACACCAAAAGCATTGGCAACAAAAGCCAAAATAGACAAATGGGACCTGATCAAACTCCACAGCTTCTGCACGGCGAAAGAAACAGTCAATAGAGTGAATTGGCAACCAACAGAATGGGAAAAAATTTTTGCAGCCTACCCATCCGACAAAGGGCTGATATCCAGAATTTACAACGAACTAAAACAGATTTACAAGAAAAAAACAAACAAGCCCATTCAAAAATGGGCGAAGGATATGAACAGACACTTTACAAAAGAAGACATACATGAGGCAAGCATATGAAAAAATGCTCATCAATCACTGGTCATTAGAGAAATGCAAATCAAAACTACGTTGAGATACCATCTCACGCCAGTTAGAATGGTAATTATTAGAAAATCTGGAGACAACAGATGCTGGAGAGGATGTGGAGAAATAGGAACACTTTTATACTGTTGGTGGGAGTGTAAATTAGTTCAACCATTGTGGAAAACAGTGTGGCAATTCCTCAAGGACCTAGAAATAGAAATTCCATTTGACCCAGCAATCCCATTACTGGGTATATATCCAAAGGATTATAAATCGTTCTACTATAAGGACACAGGCACATGAATGTTCATTGTAGCACAGTTTACAATAGCAAAGACCTGGAACCAACCCAAATGCCCGTCAATGATAGACTGGACAGGAAAAATGTGGCACATATACACCATGGAATATTATGCAGCCATCAAAAATGATGAGTTCACGTCCTTTGTAGGGACATGGATGAACCTGGAAACCATCATTCTCAGCAAACTGACAGAAGAACACAAAATCAAACATTGCATGTTCTCACTCATAGATGGGTGTTGAACAATGGGAACACATGGACACAGGGAGGGGAGCACTATACAATGGGGTCTGTTGGGGGGAGTGGGTGGGGACAGCAGGGGGTGGGGAGTTGGGAAGAGATAGCATGGGGAGAAATGCCACATATAGGTGAAGGGGAGGAAGGCAGCAAATCACACTGCCACGTATGCACCTATGCAACAATCTAGCATGCTTTTCACATGTACCCCAAAACCTAAAATGCAATTAAAAAATAAAAATAAAAAATAAAATAAAATAACTCCTAATTAAATGAGTTTTCATAACTTTTCAGCGGAAAATATACACAAATCACCCAGTTTCTTTGCCATTGTAAATTAGCTGATTTAGCCCATAATTGTAGACAATGACTGTATGGGGAGTCAGTCAAATCAGTCTCATTTTACGTAACTGTGTTTCAAGACATCTCTCAAATTATATGGGAAAATATTCTGATGTGTGACTATGTAACTAAAAGTTCCTATTGTATTATATACACACTTGAAGTTTTCTGTATAGTATGCTGTTTTGACATCTTTCACAGTGGAAACCGAAAAACACACACACACACACAAACACAAACAAACAAATCCCAATCTTTCTGGAGAGGAGGGCTGCCTTTCCTGGGGCTAGTCAATTCTTAAGAGGTAACAAATGTCTCAGCCAGGAGTATGCCTTTGATAAACAGACGAACCCACCCAGAGCCCTACTGCCTTTGTTTGTCCCATACACCACAGGAGGCAATATTTCTCTGTCTTAATTATCCTGGGTCATGGTACCAGACAACTAACCTTTACAGCCTGCTGAAATTATTTAAACTAGACAATTCTAAACCGTTTATCCTGCCATGCCTTGACTTACTTGAGGAAATCCTAATAAAGGTTGTGGCCTGAATATTCCCCTGGCTCCTGTGTTCTGCTTCCTGACCAACTTGGTGTCTTCTCCCATGTGGCCCTGTGTGGCATGCCCTGCTAAACTCTGTCTTCCTGGGCCTCTTCTCTGTCTCCTATTGTGGCTGCACCTGGCTGACTAGCTCATAAAAGAACACAAAACATCTGAAAAATAGGAAGGCTTAAGATTGAAGATACAAAATAGCAGCTGTTACATGATGATTTTTAAATTATTTCTTTTGGAAAGAATAGTTACTCTTGCTATTTGAGATTGAAACAATAAATTCTAGTGCAGATTAAATTAGGTGACTTGATGTCAACAAACATCCAGGAACATTGTTTGAATCCTTGGGTGCTTAGTTACTCCTTGTCAAATTGTAGTCAGAAACTGTGTGTACACAGGCAAGTGTCTACATTTTACCCAGTCACATGCCTCCCACTGCCCAGTCACTCCTACCACAACTGCAAGCTTTACTTGGAGCTGATTACTTCTTCTTTCATTATACTTCAATCTACCTTGGTCTTTTTATGCCACTTGCATTTAATAAGCAATGTTGGAAAATCAAAAGCATACAAGTATTAAAGTTAGATACCCTTGAGTCTGAATCCTAATTTGTTATATATTCATTTCTGACTTTTATAGTCAGATATAAAATGATTTATGCACTGGCTCTGATGAGAAGGTTTCATAACCTTCCTGAGAATTTATCATCTATAAAATGGGAATACTAATTATGTTTAACATCTATTAAGGGCTTATTAGGTACTGCACATTGTATTTGCATTATCTCATTTTATCCTCACTGTAACCTTGTAATATAGCTCCTGTTGATGGTGTTCAAGACACACTACTTAAAAATATAAACCTTGACATTGGAGGAAACAGTAGAAGAAATAAGGTTATGAGACAGAAGAGTTCCCGTGACCCCTTCACAGGACTTTCTGCAGGGGTGTGGTTTGTTTACTCGGCCACTGTGCTCAAACCCCTTGTGAGGGAGAACACACAGGTAAGTGGGAGTAGGAGCTGGGGTGAGTGCCTTTGGGTGCCGACTGGCCTGCAGCATCATCTAGGGGTTGCCCATCACCTCTGGAGACCCAGAGGGTGTGTGTTACAAACAATGCTCTTTTAGTTTTGCTGTTCATGTTTAGCTTAAGTGTTAAATAGCTCAGCAAAGAGTCGATATGACAGCCTTTTTGGGTTTCTGCACCTAGTGTGCCCCGAAATCTTGCCTGGTATCCAGGAAGAATCAGGTCACATGAATGGATTGAAGGGTGGTGTATGCAGAGGATTTATTGAGCAATGGAAGTGGCTCTCAGCGTGATGGGGAACGGGAAAGGGGATGGAGTGGGAAGATAATCTTCCCCTGGAGTTCAGCCATCTCTTGCCAGACTCCTTTCCACATTCAGATGCTTCTTCTCTTCTTTCCTTCTCTGTTGCACTGCTCTGCTCCTTGCCAGTGGAGCTTGGGCTTTTTATGGGTACAGTGTGGGGGGCACAGCAGGCCAAGGTGGTTTTGGAAAAGATAACATTTGGGTTGAAAAACAGAATGCATGTTCTCATTTAGGGCTGTGAGTCTAAGTTTGAGGGTGGATCCCTCGCCAGGGACCCCGCCCTCTTCTACTGAGTATTTTCCTGCCTCTTATCTGTATCGGTTAGTCTCTCCTCCCCTCTGGAAGCAGGCCTAAAACCTGGAAAAGAATATTCTGACCTTCCCCTGAAGTAGGCCATAGACCCTTTTTCCAGAGATACTTTCCCTATACCCAGAGGAAAGAAGCATACTTATTCTGAGGACATACAACACAGAAAAGAAGCTGAACGAACAGATCTTGTTAGGTTTCCTCCAGTTTATTACCATTAGATCATACTCACTTTATCCAATCACACTTCACAACAGTGTACTCTTCAGCAAACTTCGCAGAAAAATATGCTGGATTCTTTGTTTCCTTGGCCCTTCATTTCTGATGGCTCCTGCATCACATAAAACTTATGTTCAATAACTATGTATGCTTTTCATATTAGTCCATCCTCACACTGCTATAAAGAAATACCTGAGACTGGGTAACTTAAAAGAGGTTTAGCTGGCTCATGGTTCTGTAGGCTTTTCAGAAAGCATGGTAGCATCTGCTTCTAGGGAGGCCTTAGGGAGCTTTCAGTCATGGCAGATGGCAAAGGGGAAGCAAGGCATCTAACATGACTGGAGCAGGAGGAAGAGAGGGTGAGGGGAGAGGTACTAAACACTGTTAAACGACCAAATCTTGTGATGGCTCGCTCATTCACTCTCATGAGAATGGCACCAAGATGGGGCTAAAACATTCATGAAGGACCACCCTTGACCCAATCACCTCCCACCAGGCCCCACCTCCAACACTGGGGATTACAATTCAACATGAGACTTGGGTAGGGACACAAATCCAGACCATATCACTTTTCTCTTGTTAACCTGTCTTTGGTGATAGGTGCCTCAGCCATGAACCTAGTGATGGACAAGGAAAATAAATCTTTTCTCCCCTATACAATTTTTGTAGATTAAAAAGGGAGGCTTATGCAAGTTAAATTTCATCAAGGTCACTCAGTTAATAAGTACTATATGAATTAGAATCTAGGTCCAACTTTTTCTCACTCATATATATATATTTTTTAATTGCATTTTAGGTTTTGGGGTACATGTGAAAAACATGCAAGATTGTTGCATAGGTGCCACTCATATATTTTTATGCACTTTACTATTGTTCAACAGCACTGGCTTTTAATCCTAATTGCAGATCAGAATTACCAAGAAAGAATGATTTTTTCATTTTTTGTTTTGTTTTTTTTGAGACAAAGTCTCAATCTGTCACCCAGGCTGGAGTGAAGTGGCACAATCTCGGCTCACTGCAACCTCCATCTCCTGAGTTCAAGTGATTCTCCTGCCTCAGCCTCCCAAGTAGCTGGGATTACAGGCACGTGCCACCACGCCCAGCTATTTTTTGTATTTTTAGTAGAGATAGGATTTCACAATGTTGGCCAGGCTGGTCTCAAATACAGAAGGATTGTTTTTTAAGCTATGATGCTTAGGTCCTTTCTTCAGGGATTCTAATTTAATATATTTGGATGCATATTGGATATCACTTTTTTAAAATGTCACTCATAATTTTGATGTGTATCTAACATGTAGAGCACTCATTGCCTTAAAGGGTCTTAAATAACATACTGTATGTTAAAGGAAACCAGTATATTTCACCTTCAAGCATGCCTCTTTGACATATATATTTTTAATCTAGAGGCAATTGGGAAGCAGCAGGTACAGAAAGGGCTGTCTGAGCTGTCCCTTCTGACCTATGGCAGGCCATGAAAATTTCTGTAAAAAAATGCAGGGGGACTTCTGCCTTTCCTCTGCTTGCTGAAAGACAGAGTATGAATCCTGCTTTGCTGGAGACAGCTGTTGTCTGTTTCAAAGGTGGCGCCAACATGGCTAAAGGAATCTGGAAGCAAACTGCTGCCTTCCCATAGACTTCCCTCTCCGGGGAGTCTGAAGCTGCTCCCTTCTTTGTCTTATTACTGCTCGAAAATGTATTGCTCTGTGTTAAAATACTATTTAAAGAAGGCTCCCCACCCACTGCTTTGGAAGAGTTACTTTCCTGAAAGACTTACTTGTCTCCCACATGATGGGTGTGGCACATATTATTAAACTTGCTTGTTTTTCTCTTGTTATCGGTCTTTGTGTTAGAAGAGTGTCTCAACTATGATCTTATGAGGGTTGAAGAAAAATTATAATTTCTTCCCTTCAATATGCACCGGAAATCATCTCCTGTCCTAGTTTAACCCATCTTTGATGGTTTTGCTAAAGTCTATCTCCTCAGTTTCCTGTTCACCCTAACCTTGAAAACACAAAGTATCCTGTGGTTCTTTCTTCACAAAAATAAACAGACGATTTCATATTCTTATACATTTCTAGTCTTAACTTTAGCAAATCATTTCAACCTAAAGATTCATCATCAATGAAATCTCTATTATCTAACAATGCCAGGTCAAGATTTTCCAAACAAAAAAAGGTTTAGTGTTTTTTTCTGCTGAGTGAAACATACAACTCTTTGTCTCGCAATATACTTTTAAACTTAGCATTGTCATTCTAGGAACCCAAATAATGTTCCTCATTGAATTCACATTGACTATGAGACAGATGGGATTTCTAAATGAGCTGAATTTGAGAATCAAGGGGGATGACTTTTACTGTACTTGGTGATTTGACTACATTCACATGCTCTATATTGCATTTTTATATGTGGTGCTTACTTTAGCTCTTAAAATGTGACTCCTGATTGAATTATTTAAAAAACTTAAAAGAATTTATAAATGGTAAATAATGAAATTCACTAATTTTATTCTCTTTTCCCTCTCCTCCATTTTTTCTCAAAGCTATGGAACCTCAATATAGGCCTATGCCTATATTTTCTGTTTTACATGAAATGACCAGAGTCCTAATGTCAGGTAGATTTGCAAAAATATGCTTCTGGTCACAAAGTGGGACAGAGATATAGGGTATGGATAGAACATGGGAAAACACATTGCAGTAATATCATGCTGAAGGGTCACTACAAACATCCCCATAAAAAATAATCACAAGTTATTGTAATTTGGAGTACGGCACTTGTAAGGCTGGTTGCGTCGCTGAGACCTCGGACACCCCCCCTCCCCCGTGGGGACCTCAGACACACCCCCTTCCCTTGCAGGGAGCTCAGACACACACCCCCCACACCGGGAGCCCGGGAAAAAAAGCCCCGCCGGGATGTACCTGATACCATTTTGTCCAATCCAGGCCCTACTCCCTGCCTGCCATTTTGTCTTCCTGCCTACCATTTTGTCCTATCTAGGCCCCACTCCCTGCCTACCATTTTGTCCTATCTAGGCCCCACTCCCTGCCATTTTGTTCCATCCGGGCCCCACTCCCCACCATTTTGTCCTACTCACCTTGAGCACAACCAATCAAACGCCTCCACTCCCTATAAAACCCCACGTCAAAGAGGAGTCCGCGCGACTTCTCTGGCCCTTCCTGTCGGACCGCAGAACCTCACCTGGGAGCCCGAATAAAACCCTTTGCATTGGATTATTTTCGTGCTGGCCTCAGTTTCTTCGTTTTATCCTCGGCGAGAACAGACCTTGCAGCACTAAATTCATTTTCACGAACACTGCATTACTACAAATGGATATGATGATAATCCATTTGTCTTTGCTTTGCTTCAACTGATATTCTAAAATCATAATTTTAGAAATAAAATTAAAATGATAGTTTTAGAATCATATCACTTAAAAGGCAAATGGATAATCATGTTTTGATCTTATTACAATAAATGTTAATAAAGTTCCTTATTTAGCTATTGTCTAATGCACTTTGAAATATGTGGTAATTATTTTTAGCTAACATTAACTCTTTGGTTAATCGGTCCAAATGATTGCCAGAGAAGGGGTATCTTAAAAGAAAGCAATTAGGATTTAGGCAAATTAATTTGGTTAAATTGTAGCTAAAGTTAAAAGTTCTTTCAATCATATCACATAAAATCTTGAGTAAATGGTCATTTAATAATTAGTTCAAATTTTGCCTGCTAACAATAAAGTATTTAAAGTTTCTATTGAGTAAATGCAAAGTTTGATTGTCCCTTTCAATCTTGTCAGTGCCTCTTTTCCTGAACACTTTGCAAAGGAATCTATATAATTAAAATAAATGGAATTGAGTACTTGTGGGTGGGAGATTTGACTGCAAAATGGACTCCTCAGAGTGTGTTTACTTATAAAATTATGACAAAGCCTTTTAAAATTCATACACAAAATGGTATGATACAGTTGTCTAAGACTTTAATACAATGGGTAGATCCAAATCTCTTGAAGTAAAAATAGATCAAAAGTCAAAACATGCCAAAAATATTGTATCAGCAGCTTTCATTACTGTTAATATTTTATGGAATGAAAATATTCCTGATGCCGCTGTCAGAAGCCTTCTTGAATCTTGACCTAATTTGTTGGGATAATTTAAGAATTTAAAACTTGCTGTTTCTATCTCTGGCTAGTTTAATTCATCATTTAGCTCTCTACAAGACTAAAGACACATAGCAAAAATAGCTCTTACATATCAACATTTAAATGAAAATAGCCTCTATATCATGCAGAGTGGAGAATTTGCTAATCAAATGTTCGCTGGGGCAATACTTATAAAACTATAGTAAAGAGCATCTGACCAAGTGTTAATGCTTTGTAGGAAAGGAAATGATGTTATTTGCTTTAGATATAAAGTCATTTCTTTTTAAAAATTAGCCTATTTAATGCATGGGAGATTGCCATATTCCTTCATTTAATGTTGCATTCTCTATAATGATTTCTGATTACCAAAATGCATAGTACAAATGCTAATCAGGACCCTTTTCACAACAAGTGCGGATGCTGAGTGCCTCCTACGAGTTTAATCACAGTGTGTGATTCACACAGTAATGGGTCATAATTGCCCCCCACCAAGTTGTCTTGAGGGTCTTGCTTCATTTTATTACCACTGGACCTTATCAACCATTGAAATCCAACACAGTTGCCTTGAAGGTTGCAACCAGTCTTTACATGCATAATTATTTCCAAATAAGGATGTCCAAGAAGGGTGAAGGATTGTATTTGTTATCTCCCCAGTTTTACAAAAACTTAAAAAATGAATAGCAGTATTTATACAATTTTATATTACCTTTCACTTTTCTTTTACTTGAAAAACAGGCTGATTGCCATCTCTCCAGGTAATTAAATCTAGTTGATAGCTTATGTACAGATGCATTAGAAAGCTTTTTATTTCTCTTAGCTTCAGACATCCTGGGGTTCATTTTCTCTGTGATACCTGGGGAGCTACACATATAAATCACTGTCACTTTAGAGAACAGCAGGCTCCATCATTTCTTCTTTAAACCAAACTTGGAAGATCCCAAACTTTGCAATTCACTGTTGCAGATTCTTAGGAGCAGACTGAATGGCTGTTCTTGTCTCCTTGGCAGGACTGACTGTGCATAGAGTAAATGGCTGCCTAGGTTATGTATTGTCATTCTTTCCCCTTTAAATAGCTATCTCCCACCTAGACACCTGTATAGTTGACTACATATTTTGTAATCAAAAAGAAAACTTTTTTCCATTTAGTGCAGGTGTGCAACAGTTTCTTCATGCCTAAAGTTGTTTCAACAAGCACAAGCTATTTGTGGTCCGTAATTAGAGAAATTAGGCCGTGGATATTTGCTAAGCACCTACTATGTGCCAGTCATTGTCTAAGCTCTTTGGAAAATAGCAGTAAGCAGGAAAAGTCCCTATTCCCAAGGATCTTATAGGCTAGTGAGAGTAATGATACCACAAATAAGTAACAGCAACTTAAATTGACAATAAGTTGTAAATGAAGGGAAGATTTGTTGGGGTTGGGATGGGGGGAAAACACGAGACTATTAAATTGGAAGGAGTGAATGAATTATAGGAAAGTAAAACACATGCCAGGCCCGGCGCGGTGGCTCACACCTGTCATCCCAGCCATTTGGGAGACTGAGGCAGGTGGATCACTTGAGGTCGGGAATTCGAGACCAGTCTGGACAACATGGTGAAACCCTGTCTCTACTAAAAATACAGAAACTAACTGGGTGCGGTGGTGTGTGCCTGTAGTCCCAGCTATTCAGGAACCTGAAGCAGGAGAATCGCTTGAACCAGGGAGGCGGAGGTTGCAGTGAGCTGAGGTCACGCCACTGCACTCCAGACTGGGCAACAGAACAAGACTCTGTCTCAAACAACACAACAACAACAACAAAAGCAAACCCCATGCCCCAAAGAAGGGAAATTCAAAGACAATTTCCTCCTTACAAGTTTTGCCTCAGACTCACTCTATTTTTTATTTCTTTCTAATTGGGCAATAGCAGGATTTTAGCTAGGCTTTGGGATTCTGATTTCTTTTCTTTCTTTCTTTCTTTTTTGTTTTATTAAGAGTATTGCTAGTAGTTGCTCAAAAAGTTTAACATAGAATTTCCAAATGACGCAGCCAATTCACTTCTAGTTATATATCCAAAATAATGGAAAGGAGTTACTTAAATCCATGTATATTCATGTTTATAGCAGCCCTATGCACAACAGCCGAAAGGAAGAAACAGCTCAAATGTCTATCAATGAGGAACTGGATGAACAAATTGCAGTATATACATACAATGAAATATTATTCAGCCATAGAAAGGGATAAAGTATTGATACGTGAAAACATGCTAAGCATGAGAAGCCAGGCAGAAAAGATTACACATTGAATGTTTCCACTTAAGCAGTATCTAGAATAGGTAAAATCCATAGAGACAGAAAACAGATTGGTTGTTGCCAGGGACTAGGAGCAAGAAAGAATGAGGAGTAACTGCTTGACGGGTATGGGTTGTCCTTGTTTGGGAACTTCATAGAGATGACGGTTGTATAACATTTTGAAAATGCTAAATGCCATTGAATTGTATACTTTAAAGTGGTAAATTTTATGTTAGATGAATTTTTTCTCAATAATAAAAAAGAATATTGCAACATGTTTACTCCAGGAGAAGGTAAGCATGATAATATGGAATGCTGTGCCATGCCCTTGTAAATTTATTGATCCAATCATTTTTCCCCATATTTATTGTGTACCATTTGCCAGACATTTGTACTGTTTTGCCAAGATAGACTTAGTTGGTGTCTTCATAGATACTGTCTAGTATGGGATCCAGACAAATATAAGTATTTAATATGGACCATAGAAGCTTTCCTTTTGCAATGCCCATCTCATGCTTTTATAGGTTAATTATGCATTTTGTAATTAAAAAGAATGTGCACATGTGCAACCGGCATTTCCTCAGATACCAATACTCAAAGTAGGATGCCTCAATCACTTCTTTAAATTCAGCATGGAATCCTCCACGTTATTAAACAAACATATTTTGGTCACTAAAGATTTGTCTATACAGCACAAGTATTTGCAGATATACAGCTACAATCCCTATTTTATCAAAATCAACAGCACTCAGTTTTTTTGCCCAAATGCTTTCTACAGAGAATTTGTTCAGCAAGTTCTACAGTCTAAACAGGGAAATTCTCCAAGTAATCTTCTAATATTCTTATATTATAGAGCTCCAGCACATATTAGCATTCTCTACCCTCTGAAGAACTGTACAGAAATACATTTACTTTATCTAATTTAAGATTTCTTAAGGCTATTTGACCACAGAATTTTTTCTGCATAAAACACCTGTTATTATCTGACAAAATTAATATTCTACAGGACACATAGTCTAAAATGCAGTTGTAGATCTCTGAAACTCTTCAATGTGTTAGCCTTGCCTTTATGGCCAAATAATTTATGGAATAGTGACTGTAAAATAGACTAGTGCTCCTGTACACTGAGCTGGCTTCATTTTTCTACAGTTACTACTTCTGAGATGATTTTATTTTATTTTAGAGACAGGGTCTCACTCTGTCACCCAGGTTGGAGTGCAGTGGTGTGATCCTGGCCTAGTGCAACCTCTGCCTTCTGGGCTCAAGCCATTCTCCCTTCTCAGCCTCCTAAGTAGCTGGGACTATGGGCATGCACCACCACACCTGGCTAATTTTTCTGTGTTTTTGTAGAGACAGGGTTTCGCCATGTTGCCCAGGGTGGTCTCAACTCCTGGGCTCAAGCAATCCACCCACCTCAGCCTCCAAAAGTGCTGGGATTACAGATGTGAGTCACTGTACCCGACCCTGAGATTATATTATTAATTATTTTGTGTACTCACTGTCTCTTTCTCTAGAGCATAAGCACTATAAATATAGGGATGTCTTATGTTTTATTCACTGCCATATCTCCAGTGTCTAGAACAATGCCTGGGATGTAATAGGTGTAAATATGTTTTTGTTGAATCAATGAGTGAAATGAGTACAAAAAATACATATTGATTTATTGACTAAATTTTTATACATTAATCTTATGTTCTTGTTCTGCTAAGGGAAGAAGAGAGCAGATATGTACTGTAATCAGAAGAGTTTAACATGATTCCGAAGAAAAGGGCAATTTCACTCACCATTTGGAATGGACCATTTTTTGTTGACACTATGATTGTAGCAGATAATAATATTAATATTAATAAAAGCAACCAGAGAATATAAACTGCCAAGAACATCTTGGACAGTAAATGAGACAGGATTGGATTTATTATCTGTCCCATTAAGTCTATTTTAATTTATGACTAAAGCATTGGAGAGGACCTGGGTAACCTGATACTTTCACCAACAAGGCATGGTAAAAGCAACCACAACCACTGACTACACGATCCAAATCCAGGTCCAGCTCTGCTGTTAAGAAGCTGGGTAAGTCATTGTGTAACTCACTTTTCTGGGCCACTCTTTTGTTATCTGTGAAATAAGCAGACTGGACTAACACATCTTGAAGGTACCTTCTGTATTTTATGTTCCATGATTCCCAGAGTTCTGGATTCATTACTTTCCTCCTTTATAAATCAGTCTCTCTGACTGCTTACTCTTCATCACGCTGTTTTGAATTCTTTCTCTGTGGCTACATTTTGAGTCTCTTAGGAACTGACTTCAATAGGCTATTATTTGGATTCACTGGGTCCTTGTTGTTATTCTGAGGTCAGCTTCTGCCCACTCATTTGCCATCCATCACCAGTCTCCAGACCTTCCAAACAAAACCTATTGAATACATCATCACTTTCCAGGGTCAGGATGAGGGTCAAACATCCCTAAAAGCACATTTCCCACCAACTGGCGCTTGGTGTGCAGACTCTCATCACTCAAAGTCCCAAATCAGCTAAGTCCTGAGGGATCTGCTAGGGAAATCAGTCAGATTGTCAGTTTTCTCATTGCATTCCAGGCCATTCAGTTTATGGAGAGGGTCTGAGTGAAGCACGTAGATTAAACCTGGCCTCTTCTTTTACCATTCTTTAGAGTTCAGGTCAATCTTGTCTCCCAAGGGAGCCTCAGTTCTGCTTCATCTTGGTTAAGATCTTTGGGCTCTCTAACCCAGAGGTCCTAAGCCTCTATTATCTTTGTATGTTTTTCTCTTCCAGGAATCTTCCAGGACTGGGTTTACTAAGGGTCATCCGCAACGGCAGGCTTGAGCTTTTCTTGTAGCACCATCCAAGTGGGAGGGGAGGAAGACAGCATGGAACTGGAGAAGCGACATGAATGTCTCTTTTGTAGCTACATTCTCTTTTGTGTTGTCTCCCAGTGAAAAAGGCCCTTGAGACAAAATTACTTCTTTTCAGTGAGTTTCATGGAGGAAGTTTCATGGATTCAGTTGTTGGTGTGAATGTTAAATTAAATGTTAATGTTAAATCGGTATGTTAAAATGAGAACTATTCTAAATATATGTGGGGTGAAAAAAACCTGATGCAGTAAAACCTCCTTTAGAATAGTGTGTTTCTTGTTAAATACCAAAAATTAGCACCATTTTGCTGATCCTAAAACATGAAGTTTAAGGCCAAAAAATTTTTAGATTCTCACAATGGATTTTTCAGAGTTCTTAAAAACATTATCATAAACTCCCATATATTCTAAAATAATTAAACGGAAGTTCTTGGAGCTATCTTGCCAAGGTCATTTGGAGATTATTTTCTGAGCTGCTTTGAAATAATGAAAAAAAATTGTAATGTGAATTGTAATTACTTAGAACACTGTAGAATAAAGCTACAGTAAATTCCTTCACAGTTGAACTAAACTGTTTAACACATGGAATGTCTAATTGACAATTCTGTACCAAAGTGTAAATTTGTCAAGGAAGGATACACAACAAGTTTTTTTTAACATCTCAGTGAGTGCTGTTGTGATTTGGATCTATTACTTCTGAATATTGCATGAAGCTGACAAGCACTTGTCATTTAAAGACCACATGGAGGCATTTAGTTTTCCATTTAGACATAATAACACATTATGCAAATAAGCTTGCAAAGGAAAGCTGGAGGCTGACATGAAATAAACTGTCAAACACAAGTTGCTAATAAATGAACATTTCTTTATAGATCGTCTTAATTTGGGGAGTTGAAAAATACATTTGGCTGTGGTGGATCAGGAACCTTCTCTATTGGTACGTGGTAGAGGTTTCAGTTGCTGGCTTTGCAACGACATTCCTTCCTTCCAATTATGGCAAGAGGTTTTAGTTTAAGAAAAACTCTCAAAACTTACATTTTATAAAAGAGGTTTATAAGTAAATTGTATTCCCACATTTCCATGGTTTAGAGATACCCTCATTTGATTTATTCCCACGTGATTATTCACTCCTCATTTTCGTACCGTCCTGTAATAGGTCTAATACTTTCAGTCTACTCTAGATAACAAGATTATTGGAATTCAAAGGAGTTTTTGACATTTGTAATTTAAACTAGACAGGATTTTTCAGAGAACACATCCAAATCTCCTGGAAGCCTTCTTAAAAATGCATATTCCTGGAAGCCTTATTACAAATGCACATTCCGGAGTATCAACCAAGACTGACCTAATCAGAATTTCTGGGAGTTAGGACCTGCTAATTTGCATTTTTGAAAAGTAGCCCAGTAATTCTTATGCTCAAGAGAGTTTGAGTAACTCTGGACTAGACAGTCCTTGAAGGCCCATGACAAGTACAATTTTAAGACTGCTAAAGCAGGAATTTGTGTTTCAAATCAGGTGTAGCATGAAGTTGCGGATTGATTTATTTCTAGTGAGTCTGGCTCAAGATGCAGCATTTGCCACTTAGCGGGCTGCATTCTGCATTTGTCCTCATGTAACAGTAACTCCAATGAAGTAATATACAAAACACAACCAGAGTGATTTCTCTGTGACAGCAGCCCCCATGGGCAGACCTGGAAGTGGGACGGATATCAGAAGTAGGAGAAAGTGGCCGGGAAAGTGGGAAGGTCTAAGTGCAGAGACAGAGCAGAGGCTGTTTAGCTTCCTCCCTTCATTTAGTCTCTGCCCAGAACTATTCTTGAGAACTTTTGCTCATTTTTTTTCCTCACAGAACATAGTAAAGATGGCAAAAGTTTCCTTCTGGCCTGGAGTGGTGGTTTATGCCTATAACCCTGGCACTTTGGGAGGCCAAGACAAGAGGATCGCTTGAACCTAGGATTTTGAGACCAGCCTGGGCAACATAGTGAGATCCTAGCTCTAAAAAAATGTTCGTTTGTTTGTTTAAATTAGCTGGTGTGGTGGCATGCACCTGTGCCCCAGCTACTCGGAGGTTGAGGTGGGAGGACTGCTTGAGCCCAGGGGGTCGAGGCTGCAGTAAGTCATGATTGTACCCCTGAACTCCAGCCTGAGCTGTGATTGATTGCACCCCTGAACTCCAGCCTGAGCTGTGATTGATTGTACCACTGAACTCCAGCCTGGGCAACAGAGTGAGACCCTATCTCAAAAAAATAAAAAATAAAAAAAAAGTTTCCATCATTTCCTTAAATTAATTGGGAGAGCATTAGACTGAAGCAACTCCAGGGCTCTGGGTTTCCACTTAAGCAAACTGAAACCCAACTCAGTATAACTATTCTGGAAAAACAAACTTAAGCTTAACCAATCAGAAACCATTAACCTCTAACTAGTGACTTCCTAGTGGAATGATGGAAATAAGATTGCTGTTTGTTGCATTTTAACTAATCAAATAATTTCTTGGCCTTGCTTCTGATAGTAAAAGCCTTCTGCTTGTGCCCTTGGGAGGAGCCTCTGAAACACTTCTGGTTTAGAGCCACCTGATTCCTAAATCATTGTCTACTCTAAAACTCTTTAAAATGTTGATGTGCCTAAATTTATCTTTTAACACCCCTCAGACTTCCTTTTAAGCCCTTTATGAGAACAGGAACACTTTTCTGTTCCCTGACACTGCTGTACTGTTGCTTAGTTAGCTGTGAGTTCAGACTTTAACGGATTCAATTCAGCATCCAGTTTAGACTATTGAATTAGCTCACATTTTCTCCATGGTAGAAAAAACATTTGCTTTATCTACCACCGCTCATATGGAGGCATCCCAATGTGTTTCTAATGCTGAAGTGCAGTTGTTGTTTCTTTTAATGCCAGTCTCCTGTCTGCCTTAGTTCCCCAACCTACATATTGACAAAGATTCCCCAACCAAATTTGAGTCAGGCTCCTCTGAGCCCTCTTCTCTACTAAGCCTTGACCTTGGTCCCTGTCTTTGCTGGATTTGCATAGCCCACTTGTAGCAAGAACCCTACTGAATCAATTTAGGGAGAATGTCTCACCCTCAAAATCTGATGAAATTTTTCATGCCCCAACCTTGATATCTTATCACCCAGGCTTGCCTTCAGCAATAATTTTGTTAAATTGGTTTAGAAAGAGTTCTCCCACCCTTGATGTCTTCTCGTAGTAATCTTCCATTCAGTGACCTCCTCATTCTGCTTGTTGGCTGTCAATCTCCATTTGTCTTTGCTGTATTCAGTTCTATCCTTCAGTTTCTTTCCCCCATTGCAATATTTTATGAATAAAATCTGTTTAAGCTGCTCTAACTACTGTCTGGCTGAGGTTTTCTTTAACAGTTACAATACCCAAACTTGGATGGAATTAGATTTCTCATTGAACCCCCAGGTCTCTCACTCAAGACCCCAACTGCACACCTTTGAGGTCTTTCAGGAAGCCCTAGTGGGTCCCACTCTGGAGCCAGTGCCCCAGATCACTGTCCACTGAAGCACAGAAAGGACAGGTTTTGATTTTTAAGACTTTGGGTATGCTATCTTTGTCTGAAAGATATCTCCTGGGCTGGAATTTCTTCCTGGCTCCTTGTTTCAAGTGGGAATTCACTCCTTGACTCCTTGGCTAGAATTTTTTTTTTTCTGGCTCTTTGTGAGGCCTCTCTGCTCTCTCTATTTCATCCTGTTTCTCCCATAGAAAATTCTGTCTACTAAAACTCAACCACCTCCTCAAACCCTCCCAACGACATGCTCCACCAACTCTGTCTGCTTCCTTTCTTGTTGGCATGACTTCACTAAGGATAATTTGGAACTTCATTCTCTTATTATCTACCCACACTAACTCATCTAAGACATCTTCTCTTCCCTTCTCTTTCTCCTTTACTACCTTCGATCTTCCCATCAGCTTTCTTGAATCCTTTGATATGCCCCTCTTTAAAGACCCAACCTCCTCTGTTTCTCTGTGTGCTCCTGCCAGACTTTAAGTCCAGTCTGCTTAACTCCAGTTAAGCAGTCCAGCTGTTTAACTCCAGTCCAGCTGCTTAACTCCCTACAGTCACTTGAAATTTGGGTCCCTTGTCCCCACAGGGGGCTCTCAAGGGATTCAGGAGACCCCAACACAATAATGTGAAGCTTAAAGGACAGAGAAAAAAAGATAACAGGCTTAAATTTTACCCCCTCAGATGGGCTTTGGAAACAACCAATCACTTGGTATTTCCAAAAGGTCCAATACCCAAAATTTAATCTACAGCCTCCATAAGATTACACATCAAAGCAAATGAAAATCTTAAGAGTTTCCTCTGTAAATAGTGACAAAAAGAACTAGTTATCATCTTAAGCAGGTCATCTTAATTTGTTTCATCTGCCAAAAACACAATTTAGAGAAAGATAAGAGCCGACTATTTTACATAAACCAGTGAGTTTTGGATTATTTTGTTTGCCTGTGTCATGGCTAAAATTTAAAAATGAAGTACCTGAGGTCTCCATTTGTGTCTGCCTGTATGTTTATATGTGCATATATGTAGGTTATATACATGTGATATTTTTCTTCCTCCTGATGGTATTAGCAAGTTTATTTATAAAATTCCTAAAAAAAAAAAAAAAAAAAGCTCTGTTCAAATTGACTGAAGGCTAAGTAATTATGTATTAGAAATGAAATACTCTTACAACTCAAGAAATATAGAAAGCAACCCAAATGTTTTTCAAATTTATGTGATTTGAGTAAGACTACTGATATAGTTTGGATATTTGTCCCTTTCAAAATCTTATTTGGAAATATGGTTGCCAGTGTTGGAGTTGGGGTTTGGTGGGAGGTGTCTGAGTCATGTGAACAGATTCCTCATGAATGGCTTGGTGCCCTTCTTACAGTAATGAGTCTACCCAAGATCTGGTGGTTAAGGAGACTGGGACCCCTCCTCTCTCTTGCTCCCTCTCTCATCATCTGACATGCTGGTTCCCCTTCCCTTTCACTGCGAGTGGAAGCTTCTTGAGGCCTCACCAGAAGTAGATACCAGCACTGCATTTCTTGTGCAGTCTGCAGAACTGTGAGCCAAAATAAACCTCTATTCTTTATAAATAACCCAGCCTCAGGTATTTCTTTATAGCAGTGTAAAATGGACTAATACAACTGGTTTGTTATTGTTGGTTTAATAAAAATAGGTATACCTTCTGAGTTATCAGAATAAAGAATAATGTGAACACATATTTTTATTCTATTTGGGTTTAATAGTCAAGTAAGGTGATATTATAGCTACTAGATGTTTAAGATTATAAAAACTATAAATTCAACCTAAGAACAAGTGTACAAGTGAAAATGCAGTACAAGTGAGTATAAATGGCTTGATATATACATCAAAGCACAGTAGTAAATAAAACATAGGCACATTTATTTGATTTTTAAGGTTTTTTTCTATTGTAATTATTTTGATACTTTCCTAACATGCATGTATTATAAAAATAGTTAACAGGGAAATAACTCAAAATGATGACTAGCTTTGTTTAATGTCTCATAAAATTTTCATGAACAATCTAAGCAGAATTTTTTAAGAACATGTATTAAATTGACATACATGGAGTAAAAGTTTTATGAAAAGACTTTTCAACAATAATTATGTTTTATAGTATCTATAAACTAAAAATAGTTTCCAAAATCGTTTCAGAAATGTGCAATCTTTGACCTATGCTAAAGTAAATTGTGTAATAAATATTATTAATTTATAAGATAAATTACTAAAACACTGACTAATAAGAATAAGCGTAAATTCATTATTAACTTGTAGACGGTTTACAGAAAAGGAAGGTGGGAAAAAGTGATCTCATATGGTCAAGCTAAGATTTGATGGATTTATTTATAAAGTTTTTTTGGATGAAAATTTTTTAGAATATTGGTCTGCTCTTAATATGATATTATAAAAGGTTTTTCCTTTACCTTTTGAATAATCTACCTAGGAAACAAACATTTTGTGCTTTATCAGAATAATTTCTTGTGTTTTTTTACAACTTGTATTATTCCCTTGACTATTTAAGAGAGCCAAGTTTCTCACTTTTAAAAGAGCTAACATTGGCCAAGTGCAGTGGCTCACGCCTGCAATCCTAGCACTTTGGGAGACGGAGGTGGGTGTATCACCTGAGGTCAGGAGTTTGAGACCAGCCTGGCCAACATGGTGAAACCCTGTCTCTACTGAAAATACAAAATTAGCTGGGCTTGGTGGTGGGTGCCTGTAATCCCAGCTACTTAGGAGACTGAAGAAGGAGAAGTGCTTGAATCCAGGAGGTGGAGGTTGCAGTGAGCCAAGATCGTGCCACTGTACTCTAGCCTGGTGACAGGGTGAGACCCTTTCTCAAAAATAAATAAATAAAAACAGAAATAAAATAAATAAAAAAATAAAAGAGCTAAGATTTTTTTACAATTATTTTACCTCCTATAGTTACTTTTGAAATCTCGTATTGTCACTTTGGTTAAATAGGCAATTGTTAAGTACTGTTTCACAGTGACCTAGTATCTTATTTAGTCAAGTGTTCAAGACTTTTGACATTTTTGATATATTTCCTTCCTCAAATAAAATCCTAATAATTTTGAGATTTCACATAGGTCCCCTGGAAAGTCTCAAATGATTTATTCTTTCACCTTGTAAAAGGAGAAATGCTTTTTAAAAAGTGATGTTTCTTGTATATATTAAATTGCATGAGAAATGTTGTCAAATAAGAAGAGATGCTTACTCTTCCCTGGGTTAACCATTCGTATTTGTGTGGTTATATGTTATTAATACAAATATGTCAGAAATTGTATAGTTCTTAGAAAGTTGTTAATAATTTAGCTGTCTATGATATGCTTTGTAGGTATAATTTTATTAGTCACAATGCCAGTTATTATTTTGAAAGGTTGTGCGCTATAGAAATTACCAGATTTTCTTGTCAAATGAACTCTCATAAACTCTTTAACTATGGCCACTGTAAGTCTTATCTAAGTCATCATAGATAGTTATTATTTTACTCTGATGCTTTCCTGAAAATGCTTGCAACCAGCTACAGGTCAGAGGGCTTTGTTTTTAGTGAAAAGGAACTGTTTCAGAGATGCATAAAAAGGACTATGGCAGAGCCCAAACCCGACCGCACAGATACCTATTGGGACTATCCAAAAAGCCTGGTGAGCTGAAGTCAGACTCCCTCATGCTCTGCTTGGGATATAACCGTGGCTGTGACACTGATGTCTATGATATCACCAAAAATGCGCAAACTTCAAGCCAGGAAATCTGCTGGATTGTCACTTCTGTCCTCACTTTACCATCTAGAGCCAACACCTAGAAGTATCCTTGATGGGTTGTGCGATGGACTTAAAAACTGGGCTTGTAGACTGCTCCGACCACTAAACTTACTTTTTCTTTTTATTTTCATGGCACTTATCCTCGTTAAATGTCTGCTGATGTGCACTATCCAGCAAATATTCTTTACTACCAAGTCCCAACAGATGGTTCAGCTGCTGCTCGATGAACAAAAGAAGTATAAATACATTTGTATTGTTTAGAGGAAAGAAAAATATCTCTTCTTTCTTTGAACGGGAAGAACTGACAAAGATCCTCTCCCTGACCAAACTTTAGTCAGGCTCCTCTGATAGGCCTTGACCTTGGTCCCTGTCTTTTTTGGGTCTGCATAGCCCATTTGTAGCAAGAATCCTGCTGAGTCAGGTTAGGGAGAATTTCCCAGGCTAAAACCTGATCAAATTCTTAATATCTGATCACTCCAGCCTGCCTTCAGCAAAAATCCTGTTAGGTGGGTATAGCAAAAATCCCCTACCCTTGATACCTCCTCTTAGTAATTTTTCATTCATTGACCTCCTTATTCTGATTGACGGCTATAAATTGCCGTTTGTTTTTGCTATGCAATTAGTGAGTTGAACCTCATCTCTCACCTCTATTGTAATGGTCTTGACACCTATTGCAATAGCCTTGAATAAAGCCTTCCTTACTATTTTAACAAGTGTCAGAATAATTTTTTCTTTATCTATATATTCACTTTATATAATATATATATGACATATATCATATATATAAACGAGACTCCTAAGAACAAACAAGATTAGCAAATATTAAATCTAACTCTTTTGTTTTTTACGAACAATAAAAAGAGACAAAGCTAAGTGAGTTATTTAAAGTTAAAAATATTTTCCTCTGGTTGCAATGTAAGCCAGTTCCTCCTTGTGCTATAGTGAATCAAATCAGAAAAGCCGCTAACTTTCACAGATTCACGTGCTGTACTTTAAAACCATGAATGTTCGGGTCATCCTGTTCTCTCTGTTTAATAGGTTAGAGAAAAAACAACCATTTATCAAACGTATGAAGCTCAAACTATATAGTTAGGGCGAATTTCCAAAGGAGGTTTATATATCTTCAATACATAAAATAGTGTCCTAAAGCCACAATTCTTCCATTAAAAAAATTCTCTCTGCTCCTTCCCCTTTGATTGTATTCTTCTTTAGCGGAACTTGCCCAAAAAAAGGCCTGAAGAGTAAACACATGGCAAGCAATTGTGATCACTCATCCCTTGCCCTGGCCAAAAGCTTATTAGATTATATTGATTTACCAGCTCTTTCCTTGCAGAAATAGCCTAATTAAATGCTTAGTACTGCCTTTGAAGTTGAGTTCAGCTCAACAGTTATTTTGAGTTCTAATTTTAGAAGCTCTCCCTCCTATGATTATAATTTTGGTAATGAGAATTAAATGTTGATGCCTTAAATTGGCATTCTTTCCATTCTTTAACATATTATTTCCTGGAGCCAAAATGTTGTTGGAAGTCCAAGTTTAAATTGGACCCAATCACGGAGTATTTTTACCTTCAGCAGAAAGATTATTCTCTTGTTTACTGGGGAGTGTATATGTAATTCTAGCTTTTCTTCTTTCTTTAAAAAGTTATTTGGGGAAAATTTCAAAGTTATTCTGGTTTAAGCTTTGGAGTGGATGCATTCTGCATTCAGGATACTATATCCTTTTTTTGGAAATGGAGCTATAGGATTCTTTTTTCAATGGGCCTTTTGCCTTTATAAGAGAAAAAAACAATTTTGAAGACTTTTTTTTTTGGTAAAGCTACATGATCTAACTCTTGGGGATAACTTCAGCAGTTTAAAAGGCAGGCTCTTACAGTGGCTGTAGGAAGAAGTAGGATATATGGATTTGGAGTAGCTATGACTTTTTCTCTTCTTTTCCTTCCTCTTCAAGAATAACTAGACTCATTCTTATGGTAGTAAAGGGTTGGCAAATCTAAATGACACAATCTGTCTTTAATCTAAGATAGTCTAAACTTTCATTTTCTAGCAATAGGTGACCCCAGAGTAACTGTGTAAAAATTATTTTAAAAGTAGACTAAACATCTCAAGTACCTATCTTCTGTGGTTAAAAAAAGTATTTGGGCCAGGCGTGGTGGCTCACGCCTGTAATCCCTGCACTTTGGGAGGCCAAGGCAGGCAGATCACGACATCAAGAGATCGAGACCATCTTGGCCAACATGGTGAAACCCCGTCTCTACTAAAAATACAAAAATTAGCTGGGCATGGTGGCGTGTGCCTCTAATCCCAGCTACTCGGGAGGCTGAGGCAGGGAAATCACTTGAACCAGGGAGTCAGAGGTTGCAGTGAGCCGAGATTGTGCCACTGCACTCCAGCCTGGTGACAGAGGAAGACTCCATCTCAAAAAAAAAAAAAAAAGGATTTAAGAGCCTTTTGTCTTTATGAGTCTTTATGATTGCTCTTTGCTTTAAATTGACTACTTAAGAGTCTTTGATGGTAATATTTGTTACATACCTACTTCCTTTCCCAATGACAAGTTGATTATTATTATTTTTAATCTACTAGGAGATAATTTTGAGCAATGTAACTGGACTTGTACAACTGACAAGCAACAAAAAAGTTTTGTTTCATTCCTTTTTTTTTTTTTTTTTTTGGTTTCTGTGAAATTAAGGGCATCATCAACACCCCAGGGCATTTGAAAACAAATTTCCTTTTTTGAGGCTTTGATGGTTTTCAAATAGGGTGTGAATTTACCATGCTCCATTGCGCTGAAGGAGACCCCCGTTTGATGGTCTTGCCAGGCATTTACACATTGTATAATGCTGCCTCCACTTTCAGTTCAAAGCAAGCATTGTCTCCTGGGTTTTCACTTAGCTTATATTGCTGCTTCTCATTTATTTTGAGATAACAGTTCACTTCAAACTAGATAATCTTCTGATCAGGAAAAAGGAAAGCTAGTTCCTTTCCTTCATAAAACAACCTTTTCTTTGAAGACACAGTTCAGTAAATCCAATAAATGTTGAGACAGCATGACTTTTCATTGGTTGGGTACTATGATAACAAATGAAAACAAGTCCTTTAAAGATGCTTTTGATACAAGACTTCTTCTTTTTTTTTTTCTACTCAGTTTAGAAAAGCCATTCTATATGTATAATAATTTGATAATATTAGCCCCGTGAATTTTAGCTGTGTCGGTGGAATTTCGACTTTTGAACTGTGTATGTGAAACAGAAGAAGAGAAAGCAAAACCAACAACACGCTAATGTCGTTGATTTTTTGTTGAAATTCTAAAGGGACTTGAAACACTAATTCAAAATGCTGTTTATTAAACAGCAAAAACAGAGAAATCCATTGTAGAAGTTTAAAAATGTAGCAAGATTGACTTTAAAAGTACAACTCAAAATCATGTTTTAGAAGATGTTTCAGCTAACGGTGGCCAGCAAAAGATCTCTGCTGGCAGTGGTTTTGGAATCTCAGAGCTATTACTTTCTGTGAACAAATGATTTCTTTTCTCTAAGGTTAGTAAATAAAGTCAACTAAAAACAATTTCAGGTATGACTGGGGAAACAGAAGCAAAATGAAAACCAGTTGTTTGCTTTCTACGTTGAAGCCTCAAAGGGAGGTCATTAAAAAAATTGTTTTGAAATTTACAACTTATGGATTGTTCCTGAAGTTTTCTGAAAATGTAAGTGTCTTAGTATCTATTTACAATACATAGGTAAAATTTTATCAAATAATTTTGGAATCCATTGAAAGTGCTCAAACATGCCTGGTAAGTGATCTAACTATACAAACTAGAAATGTTACATTCTAAGTTTATATAAAACTTTTGTGAATTTCTGCCTGATACAAATACTAGCCAATATTCAGTTGGAGTTTGAGTTTGGAAAATAATTCTTCATTCATCACATTATATGATTCTTCTAAGAGTCCTGTAAATACATAGGACAGGTTATATAATCTCCATTGTGAAGAGAGGGTAAATAATAGCTATGATTTACTGAAGGGTAACTTCAATAAATAGCTAATAGCTTCAATAATAGCTATGATTTATTTAAACATTTTGGATGTATTAACTCATTTACTCCTTTCTACAGCCTTATGAAGTAGATATTATTGTTGTGCCATTTTGTAAATGAAGAAATAAAGACAGAGAGAGATTAATCATCTACCCAAGGCTCTATAGCTAGAAGTGATGAAGCTGAGATTTAAGTTGAGGAACGATTACTGTCCCATTTTGCAGATGAGAAACCTGAGGTTTAACGATGCTGAGGTCACTAAGCTTACCAAGGTCAAAGTCCTTGTAAAGGGGCTGGGTGCAGTGGCTCATGCTTGTAATCCTAGCACTTTGGGATCCAGAGGTGTGCAGATCATTTGAGCCCAGGAGTTTGAGACTAGCCTGGTCTCAGGATGGTGAAACTTTGTCTCTGCTAAAAATACAAAAATTAGTCAGACATGGTGACGTACACCTGAAGTCCCAGCCACTTGGGGGACGGAGGTAGGAGGATGGCTTAAGCCCAGGAGGTTGAAGCTGCAGTAAGCAATGATTGTGCCACTGCACTCCAGCCTGGGCAACAGAATGAGACCCTGTCTCAAAAAAACAAAACAAAAACAGAAACAAAAAAACCCAAAATCAAAACAAAACAAAGAAACCTGACAGAGAACAATGCAGAAAAAAAAAAAAGATCTGTCAATCTGTCTGCCTCTAAAATCTTAGCTTTTAAGCTTTTAAACATTTTATTATGATATTTAAACCCTGGCTTCTCAATTATTGATTTTATGCCAAGATATTTAAGTTTATATGTTGCTCAATTATGGCCACAGTATACAAAAGATACATTGACATTTTTCTCCCACTGTGTAATTTTTAGTGTCTGTTTCTATTTTGATAGATAAATGGTCTTTACCTGGGATATTGGAAAAAGTTTGAGGGAGTATAAGATACAAAGTACATAGTAATGTACCAGAATCACACCGGGTAAACATTTTTAAAATACGTTTTAAAATTTTAAAGTAGATGCCTGTGAATAGATCTGTCATAGTAGATAGCTATGGCGCTATCCAGGGTGGGTGGGTACTATCAGAAGGAGGGTGCCCAGCCCTAGGTACTTTGAGAAAAGTTCCTCAGTAGAACCTGATACGTTTCTAACCCATATGAAAACTGCAAGAGGCCCCTCTCCACACCCTCACAAGCTGTCTTGCGTCCTAGTGACTTCTCATGTTGTAGATATTACCTGACAGTTACAAAGTTCAATGCTAGAACTGTTTCCCTCCATCTGGGTAATAAGGCACCTGCTCATTAATTTGGGGGCAGTATTATCATGCTGTCTGTGGTCAACTAATATCTGTAATTTTTTTCTTACTGAGACCAAGATTAAATCATCCCCTTTGCCCTTGTCTATATTACATGTATCTAATTTGGGTTCATTATTCCTGTGTGTTGAACTTTGTTAAAACAGATTTAGCAATGTAACATATTAGTTAACTATTCTTTTCAGATTTGTGTCATATGAAAATTTGAAAAGTAGAGTCATCCTGAAGCAGAGGCCAGAAGCAGAGACACGGGCACGAGCATCAGAATGCCATGCCTTTCTTGGACGCACAGAAAAGGTTTGGCCTTAACATAGATCGATGGTTGACAATCCAAAGTGCTGAATAGCCCCACGAGATTCCTGCTCTTGAAAAAGAATGGATAGAATGTGCGAATGGATAGGATGTGCACATGGAGCTGGTGGTATCCAGGCAGAGAAAGAGTGCAACAGAGAATATGATGATTTCATAGTGTCTACTTCTGCAGAAAATGGTGAGATGTGTGAGTACCATCAGGAAGCAGCAGGATAAGCTGATAAAGGAAGGGAAGTATTACACCCCTCCACCTCACCACGTGGGCAAGCCGGAGCCTCGGCCCTGAGCGGAGCGGCTGCTGATGTCTGGAGGCTGATTTTCATGTTCTCTGTTCTCCACTGGAAAGGCTGTTTACGGAAAACCACTTTGTCAAATTGTGTAAAAGTAAAAGATTGCTCCATCTGAAAAAAAAAATTGAAAAGTATATCTTAATAAAGTTGATGGTTTAAAAAAAAATGACTCAAATAGGGCCAAGTGTGAACGCTTTTGTACAAGAGACTTCTTTTTGGGAGAACAGGGCACAAGTTTCAAGTCAGACGAGGGTTCAAGTCCTGGCCCTGTTACTGTGGCTATAAACTAGTTATTTTATATATATATAATTTTTTTTTTTTTTTGAGATGAAGTCTTGCTCTGTTGTCCAGGCTGGAATACAGTGGCACGATCTCGGCTCACTGCAACCTCTGCCTCCTAGGTTCAAGTGATTCTGCCACCTCAGCCTCCCAAGGAAATGGGAGTACAGGCACGTGCCACCATGCCTGGCTAATTTTTTGTGCTTTTAGTAGAGACAGGGTTTCACCATGTTGGTCAGGCTGGTCTCAAACTCCTGACCTCAACTGGTCTGCCTGCCTTGGCTTCCCGAAGTGCTGGGAGTACAGGTGTGAGCCATAGCACTCAGCTATTGTAAAATTTTTTTAAGCTTGATTTTCTTCACTAAAAAATTGGGCTAGTAATACCAATCTCAAAGGATTGTTGAACATACTGAGATTTTATATACATATATACACTAACACACACGTATACAACATATATAACATTTCCTCCAGAATAGTACCTGAAATGGTAAATATTCAGTGAATAGTATCTATTATTAATAACTAATAATTATTAGCTAATACTTATTAAAGGTTAATAATCATTTAACATATTATTATCTTTGAGAATATTGTGAGAGAGTTTGATCTTTCTATGCCAGAATGTTACCTCATCAAAAAAATGAGATCAAAGTCTCAGCTTACTTTGTGACCATTGATGATTGATCACCATTTATCTCTTATTCGTCAAGTTAATAGACACTTTTAATCTACTAGTATTTCTCAGTTTGTAAAGTCTTTGACTCTGTTTTTTGTGTTTCTTTCTTTCTTACCTTTTTTTTTCTTTGGAGATGGGGTCTCACTATGTTGCCCAGGCTGGGGCACGGCGGCTGTTCACAGGCATGATCCCACTACTAATCAGCAGGGGAGTTTTGACCTGCTTGGTTTCTGACCTGGGCCTGTTCACCACTCCTTAGGCAACCTGGTGGTCCCCTGTTCCTATGTGGTCACCACATGGATGCCGAACTTAGTGTGGACACCCAATTGGCTTAGTGCACTAGAGTCCTGGTGCACTGGAGTCTTAGTGTGCTAAACTCCTGGACTCCAATCCTTCTGGTTCAGCCTCTTCAGTAGCTGGAACTACAGGCATACATCACTGCACCCTACAGTTTTTTGTTTCTATACATGATGAAATAGAGTAAAACCTTGCTTTTCTTAAACCTAGTATTAAGTATATCCCAAGTACCATCTGCCATTGCTGAGAACCCAGAACTAAATGAACAGTTGAGGAGACGAGCTTTCATTTCTAGCTTTACTTGTGAAAGGTTGATCTGGCTTTAGTTTTCTTTGGCAGTCAATCTGAAAAAGTTCTTAAAAAGTTTGTTTTCCAATCAAGTTAAATGAAATCGGCTAGAAAGTTTTGACTATTGCTAAGAAGTCAAAAAGGAAAAACTGAAAGAGATTTTGTTGAGGGCAAGAAAGCAAATTATAAGAATATGATTGGTGTTTTTAATTCAGTAACTAATTTTGTGCAATGTTATGTTTTGTTGTGGATGAAAGGTTAAAGTGACATTAAAGATTTATCTCAGGTTATATAAGATTTCACTGCTTTTGGGTAGTGAGTCGACATACTGAAAGGTGTTCATTTAATCTCCAGAGAAAGTTTAAATGGGATTCTCAGTGTGCCAAGAAATATCTGTTCAGGTTTAGTTTATAAGCAGGATTCCTTAGCCAACATTTTTATTTCCCTTTTTATAGTTTCTAAAATAACATTAGCTGTAACATGTTTAACAATCTCAAGAAAATATATCCTAGTTTGTTGTACGCACTCTCCGTAACGTTTTGCCATCATAGATTTCAGGAATACGGTTCAGTAATCTTAAAACTCAATGCCGTGACATAGAAAACCACTGGCATCATTAACTTTCAAGTCAGGAGGAGAGTAGAAGAATGTTTTAACAGAAGAGCTAATGGCTGTTTTCTTTAACCTATGGTTGGAATAATTAAATAGCATGGCCTATTCATCCAACACTAAAAGTAAAATGGAGAGTCTGACGTTTTATATCTGAATTCTGCAGAGGATACCATTGGCACATGTGTGATAGGTTTCCATTTTATTCTTCTTTCCTTAAATAGATGTGCTTCATAGTGGTGCCATATGATTCTTATTATTTAACATTTGTTTAGTAGTAGCAATAGATTTGGCTCTGCACTGAATATCAGAGAGTAGGAATAATCCCTTCCCAGTGGACACAGTATAAAAATCAGGCAAACCAAACCTCAATATTACAAGATAATTAATTATCCATGACACGAAGCAGAGGCAGGACACGACACACGGGCTCTGCTCCTTCAGGAGGCATCTTAAACACATATGGAGGCGAGAGCGCCTGTACCCTCGTGCTGTCGTCTGGAATGCTGGTAAAACCGCCCCCTAAAGCTGACTGAAAAGACACAGCCGAATTGAGCACAAAGAAACCGACGAGCTTGTGGATGTTACTGTGCCTTCAATGTCGCTTTAACTCGATAATATGATGATTTAAAAGCAGAAGTGATTTCCTAACATTGCAACAGTTTCGACCACCCAGCTATTTTGCTCTTTTGTGATTCTGAATGAATTATTGATAAGGAATACTTCAAAGGTGTGCAAAAAAAATTTATTTTGCGTTTAGCGTTTATAAAACAATGATGTTGATGGAGGGAAAAAGAAAACCAGTGTCAATATTTCTCTGTGACTAAACAATAACAAAGTGCCTTCAGGATTCATTTTAATGAGAAATATCAGTGTGGCTCTGTGGAAATCTCGGGACAGGCAGTGCACACCAGCAAATTAATTATAGGTTGGCAGCCAGGCAAATGTAGGAGGCTTATGGTGGCACTGTAGAAAATAAATATTGTTTTAATCAGCAATACTGGCTCATTTCCTCAAAGGTAACATCAACCTTTAAATGGACAAGTCAAATATATTTAGAAAATGATTTCAAAACAAGGAGTGCGTGGCTTTTCTGACTATCATTTTCAGGTTAGTGTTTGCACAAGATTTCCTCAAAATAAGGCACAACTGATCCCTTAGTCTTGTCCACGGTCAGAGAACAGGGTTATCATTACCGACAGCATTTTATCTAAGCCTGACTCTGATCCGTGCTGGAGAAGACATTGACTTTCATGATGGTTTTATGGATCGATGATTCAGGTGGTTCTCCAGATAGCTCTGCTGGATTCCTGGGCCCTGTTTGCAAGTCAAAGCTGCGTCTCCTCCCCTAGGTGGAATTTCTCAGTTCAAGGATTCACTTCTTAGCTGCCTCCAGCTCCTGCGGTTGGCAGCTGACGGGGCCGCGCTGTTAATGCAACCAGAGTGTTTAAAGCGGCAGGTGATAAGAGACGCTGGGATTTTAACAGAATAATGAATTAATTCGCAAACTCACTGAGCACAAATGATAACTTTGGTACAATTTCCAGTTGCAATTAGGAGGGGACTGCATTGTTTTACAGGATAAAGGTATTAGTCCTGATTCTTGTAATGTAATGTGTAGTATACTGGTATCTTTGAGGAAAAGCTAGTTTCTGGATGTGTGAATTTGCCCGTGACCAACTCCTGAAATGGATGCAAATTAAAATGAGTGATTTCTGTGATACTGAATGTGCTGTAGCATAGCCTCTATACCCCGATTCCTAAGAGGGGGCTGGCAGAGTCTCAGGATTTCATTTTGCCTGAACACTTATCCAAAAGCAGCATAACCAGCCCCTGTTCAAATGTACCCAAACTTCTATTATATTTTGAGTTCATCCAGCCTGAGCATGCAATCTTCATTTTGTACTTCAACCTGTAACTATTTCAGCGGCTGCCTTCAGAATCAACAAATTGGAGATGACTTCTAATTTCTGGGTCCATTGTGGAAGGGGAATCATTCGTATCTTCACCCATTATTTCTGGCGTTCCCGCAAAAATGTTTCTAGCAGAAGAAATACATTTTTAAATACCAAAGACAAGTTTTAGAAAAACAAATTCTACTTTTATCAGGGTTTGATTGGCATTATCAACAGTAGTTTCAAAAAGAAAATTGAGTTTGTGTTAATGAAAGTGTATGCTAATGTCATTTTAAGAATTATTTGCCACTATTTTTCTCTTTAGATTGTCAAACTGCTGAAAGTAATCAATATAATCTATTGTTAACTGTAGAATGCTCAGGTATACACAGCTAATTAAAAAATACCATTTGATGATAATAATGGTGATAGACATAATGATAAAATACTTGTTCTTTCAGATGACTGACTTATACTAAAATGATATATTCATTCAATACAATGAATATTCAATACAATTTAATAAATATTCATTGGACACCTGTGTTAGGCCCTAGGGATATTAAGATGAGAAAGATTCAGTATTTAGGGAGATGATATTGTTGCAAATATTCCCTCCTTTTCCTATAAGAGGATTATACTTCCTGCCTGTGGCCATGTACTTTGCAGTGTGTCCTGAGGGAAGGGAACATGTATTCCTCTCTATTCTTGGCCATGTGACTAATTTTAGCCAATGACCTGTGAGCGGACATGGCTCCTGCTACCTCTGAGAGGCATTGTGTGTTTCCAGCAACATTCTTACTTTTTCTCTCTTCTGTGAGAATGGCATGTCTCAAAAAAGAGCTGCTCCTAATCTGAAACATAACCCTGACTCTAATCTGAGTCCTGGAAAGAAAAGATTAAACAAAGCCACAACAGTTGACTACAGCTGCCAACGTGTAACACTTGTGTTGTTGTAAGTCGCTGAGACTTTGGAAGTTGATTTTTCACCATAGCGAGGCTAACTAAAACACTCTACATAGCGTTAGACTACAGTACTTTAATTCTAAGGCAGTAAAAGTTGTGATAAACTGCACAGAAATTTATGACCCAAAAAAAGAACTAGTTCTAGTCCAAGAATCCTACAAGCTAAAGTTATGTAACATTGTCGAGATGTACTGTGAGCAAATTACATCTGGGTTATTCTGGCCAGATTTGGATGCTGACAAATTTTAGCGGATTAATTGTATAGCTATCTCCGTTGAGTGTTTAGGTTACCGAAAGGAATAACTCTGCCATAATTTAATTGTCCTAGATGTATGAATCTGGTCCAAGTCAAAGAATGAAAATTATGGCTTTTTTTCAGGACAGTTAACATGCCAGAGATATATATCTACTCATTTGTAACATCTCTTGATGCTTCTTAATAACTAGACATCAACAACCATTTGGATCTCTCTTTCTCCTCCTAGGGTCTTGGTTATCATGGATGCAAAGGACTCCTGCCTTAGGCCGGGCGTGGTGGCTCACGCTTGTAATCCCAGCACTTCGGGAGGCTGAGGTGGGTGGATCACCTGAGGTCAAGAGTTCGAAACCACCCTGACCAACAAGGTGAAACCCTGTATAGTACTTCCTTAAGAGTTCTCTTGTGTACCTGAAAATACCAGACACCAGATGAAAATCCCATGATTGCGTAAGAAAAAGAAAAAAAAGATTATTTAACCTACTTATTCTTGTTGGTTCTTTTCAGAATGTTTTCCTACACACCCTTTGCCAACTGCCTTTCCTTAGACTTGGATGCCAGGGCCCAGCCTGCAATAGACATTGCTAGTGCTCCCTGTGTTTGGCCCTCTTCTTTTCCCTTGGAGCGTGGCACGCTCCATCTCCCACTGCCCCTGCAGCTGGGTAGGTCATGTGATGGGTTCTAGCCAATGGACCTGGATAGAGGTGATGCAGTCATTCCCTGGGCACGGCTCTCCATGGCTCTTTTCTCTTGCACAATTACCTTGGAAGACTCACGCTGAGAGGCCAGTGCCACCAGATGGAATTTGGATGGATCCCCGACTCATTGCTTGGACCTGCAAAATACTTTTTGGGAGCAAGACATATGTTTTTATATATTATTGTTACTGTACCACAGTCTAAGACAACGTATGGTTTCTGAACACTCGTCACTTTTTTTGTGTTGGGATTAGTTCCTTTTTCAAATCTGTCCTTCCTTTCTTCTTTTCTTTCTCCTTCCTCTGTACTTTCTTTCCTTTTTCCTTTCTTCCTTCTTTCCTTTATTCCAAAAGTATTTATGAAACATAAACCATATGCCAGAGTCTATGCTGGGATTACAATGGTAAACAGCAAAGTCATACTCCTGCCCTCATGGATTTATAGGGAAGTGAGAATAATTCATATTTAAAACATTTTTTTACCCTGTACAACCACTCTACCAAACTATCTCATTTAATCCTCGTAACGACACTGTGAAATGAGTCTTAGTGTTATCTCTATTTTATAGATAAAGGAACTGGCCTTCAGAGAAGTAAATGCTATACCTTGAATCACACAGACAGTAAAGGGCAGAGTTGGGCTTCCACCCTGAGCTGCTGACTGCCAAAGCTTCAGTGTTAAACAATAGACAATACTAAGTAGTAACTTTTGGTTTTCTGGAGAGTTTGATGTAAACTCATTATTATTACTGTAAATCTGTCAAAATTAGAGATTTTTCCCCTCTTTGGGCAAGAGTTTGTACTTTGATGTTTTGATCATAACAAAGAGGTTATCAAGAAAGTGAGACCAAAGCGTTCCATTCCCCTTACGCTCTGTCTGAAACAATGACCAGCCATATTCCATGATTGCCTTCGGTGCTTTCATCCCTCTCTTGAAGGTGGGATTCCTTATCTATGTGGACAGTCTCATGAATCCACTGCTGGGGTGGCTTACTAAGCAGTGGGCATGAAAGGATTTTTCTCACATTTTCAGTCAAGCCCCTATGAGGATAATACTGTTTTTTGTTTGTTTGTTTTTTTAGACGGAGTTTTGCTCTTGTGGCCCAGGCTGGATGCAATGGCACAATCTCGGCTCACTGTAACCTCCACCTCCTGGGTTCAAGCGATTCTCTTGCCTCAGCCTCTTGAGTAGCTGGGACTATACCATGTCCAGCTAATTTTTGTATTTTTAGTAGAGACGGGGTTTCACTGTGTTAGCCAGGATGGTCTCAATCACCTGACCTCGTGATCTGCCTGCCTCGGCCTCCCAAAGTGCTGGGATTACAGGTGTGAGCCACAGCGCCCAGCAAGGATAGTATTTTTATCAAAGGAAGGGGCAGTAGGAGTCCAGGGAAAAGATCTGTGCACCAATGCGAGTATCTAATTACAACTTTAAAAAAAACATATTGTTTGGAATACAAAGTGAGACGTCTCTCCCACTTATTTATGATTTTTTTTTCCATCAAAGGAGCAAGCAGGACTTTGAAACAAATCAAGTTTACGTGAAAATTTTTAACGTCACTGCCTTCCGCCCCCTCCCCACTGGTGACTTATATGCAGCATGTCTTACTGGAAGGGGCACAGAAAACTTTGGCCTTTTTGCTTAAGGGCATTTGATAATAGTAACTGTTAATTTCATTTGCTTGAAGCAAATTCTCAAGCTCTCAGGTCATTTAGGGCAATCCTCAACTCCTGCATTGCTGATAACAGGAGTGTTTCTCAAAATGTAGACCATTGATCACATCTGATCATTTGAGTCTTCAAAGATGCAGATTCCAAGTCTCATCACAGATTTGTTGAATCAGAGTCTCTGTCGATACTACCTCTCAGTACTGAGCATTTTCTCAAGGTCTGAGGCGGTCGTGATGCACACACTTAAGTCTGAGAACCAGCGTATTGGCACCTATAGTCTCCTGGCAAAGGCTTTGCTTTCATGAAGAGCAAACATTTTAGCATTTTATTCCTGTCTCCTTCCCCCATCCCACTCCGTTTTTAACCCATTTATGGAATATTCTTACAGAACTTCTAACAATAAATTTCCCGTTAAAAATGATCTACTTGGAATGGAATAAACATTCTCTTTAGGGCAGAAATCGAATACAGGACCTTTGGGAAACCGCAGCTTTCTCTGTTGATTTCCATTAGGCATACTGAAGGACAATTTCTCCCCTTAAAAGAAATGTGCTTACAGACTTAAAAACCTCTCTTTAAACAGTTTCAGAAATCAGGTTCGCCGCCTTATGCATCCATATTACCTCAAGCAGGCACCTGCAAACATACCGAATGGAAGCCTACAAGAGGAAGGTGAAGTTCAGGTTCGTTCTGTGCGTCCCTCGTCCGTGCTTCTCTACTGCGCTCTCTTCTTTTGCATTTGTTTCCTTGACACACATTTTTCCTTTTACTCAACCACCTCCCTGTACCCCTTTCTACATTTATTTTAAGCAAATATTTAGGCTTTGAGGCTAAAAGACTATTCAGACCATTTACAATGAAGCCCAGGACTCAGAAGGATTAGCAAGGGGGAGGAAGAGGTGAAAGCCAGGCTCTCCCTGGTGCATTTGACGAAGACTGGGTTTGCTAGGAGAAATGTGATGATCAAAACTCACATTCCTGTGGGAGGCTCAGTGAGAAAACATCATTCCAAATGTGTAGGGGATAAATTACCCAGAGTTACAGAGGGTAAAAAACCCCTCCTGTCTGCAGCAAGTTACGTACGCTATGAATTATTTTACTGAACAGCATTAAGTGCTTTCCTGTTGGAAAATGAGGAACTTATTAATTATTTTAAGTTTGAAGTAATTAAGTCAGGCACTGTCAGGCTGACACGGTGTTCTCAGCAGGTGGTTGGATTCATTCAGCAAAGTGAAGGATTTTTCCCATATGCTGGGCTACAGGTGAGCCGGTTGGTAAATATGTGACACCTTTTAATTATACCTCATTGCAATATGTAGCTTGTCTTATGAATTATTTGATCATTTGTTGCTCTCTCATGAAAGAGAAGATATTGTTGAGTTTCCCTAGGATGGATGGAGAGGGAGGAATGGAGGAGTGTCTGTGTTCACGGAAAGGAGGAAAATCACCTCTGTGGTAGGTACTTTGCCAGATTATTTTAGGACCTGACCTGCATGTGACCTCCTATTGTAAGTTTTGGGAAAGTTCTGTCTCCACTGGCTAGCAGTTGTGAGAAAGGTTTTCTAGCAGGCCACATCAGGACTGGACAGTAGGAATGACTGAAAAGCTGTCTCCAGTTGACCTCCCTTCTGGGCTTTTCCTAGAAGCCTTCCTGGTTACCAGCTGCCTAGCTAGATTCCAGGTGCATGATGGAGAGTCTACTGATATGGACTAGGGATAGGGTAGAAGACAGCAGTTCCCCAGCAAAGGTCCCACCCTCAAGCCTGGAAACTCATGGCCATAAATGGGAACAGGCATTCTTGTTTTCACACCCAAAAGTTGCCTTTTGGCCTGCTATGCGCCCCTATCCTGTACCCATATAAACCCCAAACCCCAGGATCCATGAACAGATTAACAGAAGAATAGAAGAATGACAGAGAAGGAGAGAAGAGAAGAAGCATCTGAACGTCAAGAGGAGTTTGGCTGGGGATGGTGGGAGGGGAGATCAGCTTCTGGGTGGCAGACAAAGATTATTTTCCCACTCCATCCCCTTTCCAGATCTCCATCCATCCACTGAGAGCCACCACCACCACTCAGCAAAACCCCCAAATTCACCATCCTTCAAGTCCATGTGCGACCTGATTTTTCCTGGACACTGGACAAAATCTCAGGATACAGAAAGCTATCACACTGGCCCCCTGCCCTCGCAGAAAAGCATAGGGTCCACTGAGCTGTTTAACACTTAAGCCATTGGCGGATGGCTTAAAGAGCACACTGTAATACACACGCACTTGGGCTTCAGGAGTCGCAGGCACCCGCCCCTAGACGCTACCGTGGGACTTGAGCCCAGAAGCCCTTGACGCGGCTCCTGCACCTGCCTGTCTGCATGCTCCCCTGCCGTAAGGAATGTGAGTGCATGAACAAAAGAACCACATCCCTGTCACATGTCCTGTGAGGGGGGTCAGGGAACTCTCCCATTTCACTTTGAGCTTACATTTGCTTAATAGAGGAACAGGGCAAAAAGATGGAAAAATGGAGGTTGAACAGAAATTTGCAGCTGGAGAGATTGACTTCAACATGGCTGCAAAATTTTCCAAGCTTTTTATCTTAAAAGGCTCAAAGTTCCCCTTTCATAGCAGTAGGTTTCCAACACTTTCTTCCATCAATTTGATAAGGATGAGAACAAATGTGTCTTTGTCATTCCTAGCCAATGTTCTGCACCCCTGCCATCCCCAATCCAATGCCAAGTGCCTACTCCTCTATCAGCCCTCTGTGGAACACAGCATGTTTGTATCCTCAGGTTGCAACATGTTGCTCCTTTGTCTCTGGTCCTCCAGTGTTGGGGAAATTTTCTTTTTTTGGACTCAAAACTTATTTGTTCTTCCTCTGTACTTTCTGCTGGATAATAACTAATTTAATAATGACATTGGTACTAATGTGTTTCTCTAGTCACTCATTTATTTAACCACTATTAATTGACTGCCTACTTTATGCCCTGTGGAAATTATACACAAAACGAATGTGTTTCCTCCCTCTTAGAACTTATCTTCTTGTGTGAAAAGAAATCTTTCCTGGCTCCCATATGTAGAGACCCTGAACTTTGTCCTCAAATTCAAGAGGGCAAGAAGTATTATATTAACTTAAAAAATATTCATGTAACTTCAAGTTCAATTTCTTATCTTGTCAAGTTGGTAGAAAATTCAATCTGAGTGACTTTTATTGTAGTGATCGATATAGTGTATTTATACACAGAGATAGGAAACCAGAGTAAGCCCTTTCATCCCCTGCAATACAGAATTCTCTCTACAAAATATAAATAATTTAGTGGCCACTGTAGGGAAAGGGGAAAGAGTACAACATGGAAGGGAAGGGTTCAAGTTTCTTCCACCCTTCTGGGTGGGGAACAGGGGCAGGGAAGGGCAGGGGTAGGGAGAGGGAGCCCTCAGCACTGTGAAGATGCGGGACACAGTGAGTGGCTGTAGAGGGGGACCGTAGGCTGGAGGTACAGGGTCTGGGGGCATGAGTGGAGCCTCTGAGGTCGGTGTTTGTGAAGAGAAGAGTAAACCAGCCTGGGAGTCATCAATTGGAAGAAAGTAAAGACCAGGGAGCAGGGGCAGAGTGACTTCCTGTGAATGCTTTCTGAGAACCCTACGGTGGTTGTGAGGCATGGAGGAGCCCAGTCAGGAGCAGGGCAGGACTGGAGTGAGGGAGAAAGAGATCCCGGAGAGAGGAGGAGGACCAGCTGGCTGTGGGGATAAGGGTGGGAGAGGTGACTGCTGGCACAAGGACCTTACCCAAATGTCCCTAGGCCCTCAGCCCAGAAAGATAAATACACGCACACACACACCCTTAGAAACCCCATCTTTTTTCTTAGCGGGGACATGTTGCCCACAGTCCTACCCAATGCCTGGAACCCAACTGCAGCTCTGGTCTGGTCCTGCTGGTCATTTAAACACACACCAAACCTCCTGCCCTCCATTCACAGCTGCTGCCTAGAGTCCCCTGCCTCAGCTGCTCAGGGCCCAACCCACTTGCTCCCTTTCTCTGACATACCTTCAAACTCAGCCTTTGTCCATGTAGCTTGCACCTCTTGGAAAAAGCGGTGGGGGCACGAGAGGACCATAGAGAAGGAGATGGCCATGGTCTTCAACAAGGAAGATGAGTAGAGGCAGGTTTGAAGCCGGTAGAATAGCTGTGTAGGCTCTAGGGGGCCCCCACCTCTTTGGGGGATCAGTCCTCAGACCCTGGTCCAGACTCTATTCTCAGAGTCCACAGTAGGGACTGCCACCTCTCATGTGATCACCAGAGATGATGGCACCAGCAAGCTGAGGATGAGACAGCACTAGAGCCAACAGGAAGGAAGCAGGCTGGCAGGGCTGGGGAGAAGAGGCAGAGGCGCGAGTGCATACGGGTGAGATCTTAGCAAGGGACCACGCACGAGGTCATGAATGTCCTTGAGCTGAACAGCAAAAAGATGAAGAAAAATAAGAAGATATTTGATAATTGGATGACAACCCAAGAATTCTTAACCCAAGGCACAAATCACCAGATGGCTCTAGAGTATATAAGTCATTATCAGTGACTATTGTTTTATTTTTTCTGCGTATGAACATGAAAATGAACACTCTCATGGTAGTAGAAAATCGTGTCTTGCTCAATGCAGCAAGTTTCTTTATATAAGATAAATATAGTCATCAAGTTTACAGTCAAAGTTCATAAACTCCACAACTCTGGGTATAATAGTTCTATTTTAACAGTAGAAAACCACTCTATTATTCTGAAAGGCAATAATAACAAATAATCTTTTTCCAGATTTAAAAAATTGGTTATCTTTTTTGATTATCTTTCACATAGTGTTTAAATGAAAATGGAATTATTTAGCCTACTTTCCCAGAATAATTTATTTAAACTATATTCATTTAAAAAGTTAAAACATGTTTTTTTTCTGCCAAAAACACACATCCAACTGCCAATTTGTATTTGTAGTGAAACTGTATTTTGTAATGTTACCTTGCTGACTATGTTTTATATAAGTGACCACTAATAAATTATGTAAGTCAAAGTTTCAACTCAAATCCATCAAACTCTTTGGTCAAAGATTTAATACTGATAACCTAACCAGCAGTATTCAGAGTTGGATTACAGCTATAAGCATTTTCGTCATTAAGCTTCCCAAGATACTGTATAAAGGTTTTAACAGAAGGCATAATGTTACACAGTTTAATGTATGTTTGTAAATATTGCTGCCCATTGGAAGAATTCGCATGTACAGGAAATGTAGATGAAGTAAACTCATGCTTTGCAGATTTGAAGGTACAGACTTTTGTAAGCAAGTTCATATGGTGGCGATCTGGCTATAAACATTAAGTAAAATGAAGTTAAAATAAATTATTTTCTATTTGGTGTGTTTTGAGGTGATCCTTCATCTTGCAGTAGTACCTCTAAAACAAACACCTATTACAGTGTTAAAAATTTTAAAAAAACATATGTAACGTGTTTGGATTTGCTTACTTGACCCTGTGGAAAACCTCACACCAGTGGGCATGCTGGGTAGATCTGGCCTGTGTTGGGCTCTGCCAGAAACTTATGAACTGAAATGTAAAACAATCTCTTGCTCTATACTGTTGCATTTCCATTAGAACATCCTATTATACTTATTTTTAAAATTTAATTATTTCTAAAGTCTACATATTTATTACTCATCATCACAAAGCAAAGGTACAATGTATGTACAATATTAAAAGGAAGTCACACACACACAAAAACACTTAGAATAATGGTTTTTCTGGTGTACACATACAGTTTGGAAAATGTAAAAATCCAAACACAGAACTTTATGAAGTAAAACAGTCACCAAATAACTAGTACAATCGAGGCAAGAATTTCTAAGAGTGAAAACTACAATAAACCCAGGTGGGAAATCAAGTCATTCCTAAAAGCCTTGGGAGAGAAGCTCTTGGCTTCTTGCCAAACCATAGTATATGAGTAGATGTCAGTTGTGCTTATGCTAAGGACGAGCTTTCTGCTTATAGGATTTGTACAATTGAGAAAATATTTCTGAATTCATGACAGAAAGAAGCAGCTTTCTTTAAAGGAGAAATCATGTTGCATAAGTCCATGATGCTAAAAGATAGTGTATATATTGAACTCTATAAAAAACTATATATGCCTTTCAATAACAAATATTTATTTTATTTATTATCTATTATTTTCTTTGTTATCCATGTAGAACATTGCACTAGCTATTCTTTTTTTTTTGTTTCATTTCTATTTTGAGCCAGTATTTCCTTATAACAAACTAAAGTACATAAAGAAATGTAAAAGCAGTAGAAAAAGTCAATTTGCAGAGAGTCATTTTCTCTTAAATCTGAACTTTGTGGACTGCAGGATATGGCAACTAGCAACCTATACCCCACTGAACATGTTAATTCCCAATTTCTCAGAAAACAATTAATGCTGATGTATAAAACCTTCAAGTTAGAACCACCGCAACCTCAAAAATGCCCTGAAATGCAGCCATGTAATTATCATCCCACATGGGTGACATTTAAAACTTTTACTTGCTTTCTATTAACAAGATGGACTCATAGCACATTTTATATTTTCAAAAATATTGGAGAAGTTTGAACCGGGCAGAGCCCACTGCACCTTGGCAAAACTGCTGTAGCCAAACTGCCTGTCTAGATTCCTCATCTCTGGGCGGGGCATCTCTAAAAGAAATGCAGCAGCCCAGTCAGTGGCTTCTAGATCAAACTCTCCTCTCCCTGAAATGGAGCACCTGGGGGAAGGGGTGGTTGTGGGCACAGCTTCAGCAGACTTAAACATTCCTGCCTGCCAGCCCTGAAGACAGCAGTGGATCTCCCAGCACAGTGCTGGAGCTCTGCTAAGGGAAAGACCACCTCCTCAAGTGGGTCCCTGACCCCCGTGCCTCCTGACTGAGAGACACCTGCCAGCAGGGGTTGACAGACACCTCATACAGGAGAGCTCTGGCTGGCAGTTGGCAGGTATCCCTCTAGGACGAAGCTTCCAGAAGAAGGAACAGGTAGTAATCTTTGCTGTTTTGCAGCCTCTGCAGGTGATACAGGCAAACAGGGTCTGGAGTGGACCTCCAGAAAACTCCAGCAGACCTGACTGTTAGAAGGAAAACTAACAAACAGAAAGGAATAGCATCAACATCAACCAAAAGGTCGTCCACACAGAAAGTCCATCCGAAGCTCACCAACATCAAAGATCAAAGGTAGATAAATCCATGAAGATGGGAAGAAAACCAGTGCAAAAAGACTGAAAATTCCAGAAACCAGAATGCCTCTTCTCCTCCAAAGGATCACAACTCCTTTCCAGCAAGGGGACAAAATTGGACAGAGAATGAGTTTGACAAATTGACAGAAGTAGGCTTCGTAAAATGGGTAATAACAAACTCCTCCAAGCTAAAAGAGCATGTTCTAACCCAATGCAATGAAGCTAAGAACCTTGAAAAAAGGTTAGAGGAATTGCTAACTAAAATAAACAGTTTAGAGAAGAACATAAATGACCTGATGGAGCTGGAAAACACAGCAGAAGAACTTTGTGATGCATGCACAAGTATCAATAGCCGAATCGATCAAGTAGAAGAAAGGATATCAGTGATTGAAGATCAACTTAATGAAATAAAGGGTGAAGCCAAGATTAGAGAATAAAGAATGAAAAGAAACAAACAAAGCCTCCAAGAATTACAGGACTCTATGAAAAGACCAAACCTACATTTGATTGGTGTACCTGAAAGTGACTGGGTGAATGGAACCAAGCTGGAAAACACACTTCAGGATATTACCAGGAGAATTTTCCTAACCTAGAAAGACAAGCCAACATTCAAATTCAGGAAATAGAGAGAACACCACAAAGATATTCCTCGAGAAGAGCAACCCCAAGACACATAATTGTCAGATTCACCAAGGTTGAAATGAAGGAAAAAATGTTAAGGGCAGCCAGAGAGGAAGGTCAGACTACCCAGAAAGGGAAGCCCATCAGACTAACAGTGGATCTCTCTGCAGAAACTCTACAAGGCAGAAGAGCGTGGGGGCCAATACTCAACTTTCTTAAAGAAAAGAATTTTCAACCTGGAATTGCATATCCAGCCAAATTAAGCTTCATAAGCAAAGGAAAAATAAAATCCTTTACAGGCAAGCAAATGCTGAGAAATTTTGTCACCACCAGGCCTACCTTACAAGAGCTCCTGAAAAAAGCGCTAAACATGGAAAGGAACAACTGGTACCAGCCACTGCAAAAACATATCGAATTGTAAAGACCATTGAGACTATGAAGAAACTGCATTGACTAATGGGTAAAATAAGCAGCTAGCATCATAATGACAGGATCACATTCACAACTAACAATATTAATCTTAAACATAAACAAACTAAATGGCCCAATTAAAAGACACAGACTGGCAAACTGGATAAAGAGTCAAGACCCATTGGTGTGCTGTATTCAGGAGACCCATCTCACACGCAAAGATACACATAGGCTCAAAATAAAGGGATGGAGGAATATTTATCAAGCAAATGGCAAGCAAAAAAAAAAAAAAAAGCAGGGGTTGCAATCCTAGTCTCTGATAAAACAGACTTTAAACTAACAAAGATCAAAAGAGACAAAGAAGGGCATTACATAACAGCAAAGGGATTGATGCAGCAAGAAGAGCTAACCATACTAAATATATATGCACCCAATACAGGAGCACCCAGATACATAAGGCAAGTTCTTAATGACTTACAAAGAGACTTAGACTCTCACACAATAATAGTGGGAGACTTGAACACACCATTGACAATATTAGACAGATCAATGAGGCAGAAAATTAACAAAGATATTCAAGACTTGAACTCAGCTCTGGACCACGTGGACCTAATAGACATCTACGGAACTCTCCACCCCAAATTGATAGAATATACATTCTTCTCAGCACCACATCACACTTGTTCTAAAATTGGTCACATAATTCGAAGTAAAACACTCCTCAGCAAATGCAAAAGAATGGAAATCATAACAAACAGTATCTCAGACCACAGTGCAATCAAGTTAGAACTCAGAATTAAGAAACTCACTCAAGAAACTGAACAACCTACTCCTGAATGACTACTTGGCAAATAATGAAATGAAGGCAGAAATAAAGAAGTTCTTTGAAACCAATGAGAACAAAGACACAATGTACCAGAATCTCTGGAACACAACTACAGTAGTGTTTAGGGGGAAATTTATAGCACTAAATGCTCACAAGAGAAAGTAGGAAAGATCTAAAATTCACACCCTAACATCACAATTAAAAGAATTACAGGAGCAAGAGCAAACAAATTCAAAAGCTAGCAGAAGACAAGAAATAACTAAGATCAGAGCAGAACTGAAGGAGATAGAGACACGAATGACCCTTCAAAAAAATCAATGAATCCAGGAGCTGGTTTTTGGAAAAGATTAAGACAGACCACTAGCCAGACTAAAAAAGAACAAAAGAGAGAAAAATCAAATAGACACAATAAAAAATGATAAAGGGGATATCATCACTGATCCCACAGAAATACAAACTACCATCAGAGAATACTATAAACACCTCTATGCAAATAAACTAGAAAATCTAGAAGAAATGGATAAATTCCTGGACACATACACCCTCCCAAGACTAAATCAGGAGAAGTTGAATCTCTGAATAGACAAATAACAAGTTCTGAAATTGAGGAAGTAATTAATAGCCTACCAACCAAAAAAAGCCCAGGACCAGAAGGATGCATAGCTGAAATTGAACAGAGGTACAAAGAGGAGCTGGTACCATTCCTTCTGAAACTACTCCAAACAATTGAAAAAAAAGGACTCCTCCCTAACTCATTTTATGAGGCCAGCATCATCCTGATACCAAAACCTGGCAGAGACACAACAAGAAAAGAAAATTTCAGGTCAATATCCCTGATGAACATCGATGCAAAAATGCTCAATAAAATACTGGCAAACCAAATCCAACAGCACATCAAAAATCTTATCCACCACGATCAAGTTGGCTTCATCCCTGGGATGCATGGCTGGTTCAACATATGCAAATCAATAAACGTAATCCATCACATAAAGAAAACCAACAACAAAAACCACATGATTATCTCAATAGAAGCAGAAAAGGCCTTTGATAAAATTCAACACCCTTCATGCTAAAAACTCTCAATAAACTAGGTACTGATGGAACATATCTGAAAATAGTCAGAGCTATTTATGACAAATCCACAGCCAATATCATACTGAATGTGCAAAAGCTGGAAGAATTCCCTTTAAAAACCAGCACAAGACAAGGATACCCTTTCTCACCACTCCTATTCAACACAGTATTGGAAGTTCTGGCCAGGGTAATCAGGCAAAAGAAAGAAATAAAGGTATTCAAATAGGAAGAGAGGAAGTCAAATTGTCTCTGTTTGCAGATGACGTGATTGTGTATTTAGAAAACCCTAGTGTCTCAGCCCAAAATTTCTTTAAGCTGATAAGCAACTTCAGCAAAGTCTCAGGATACAAAATCAATGTGCAAAAATCACAAGCATTCCTATACACTAACAGAGGATCAAATCATGAGTGAACTATCATTCACAATTGCTACAAAGAGAATTAAATACCTAGAAATACAATTTACAAGGGATGTGAAGGATCTCTTCAAGCAGAACTACAAACCACTGCTCAAAGAAATGAGAGGACACAAACAAATGGAAAAACATTCCATTCTCATGGATAGGAAGAATCAATATCATGAAAATGGTCATAATGCCCAAAGTAATTTATAGATTCAATGCTATCACCATCAAGCTACCACTGACTTTCTTCACAGAATTGGAAAAAACTACTTTAAATTTAATATGTAACCAAAAGAGAGTGCATATAGACAAGACAATTGTAAGCAAAAACAACAAAGCTGTCGGCATCATCCTACCTGATTTTGAGCTATACTATAAGCTACAGTAACCAAAACAACATGGTACTGGTACCCAGAGAGATATATAGACCAATGGAACAGAACAAAGGCCTCAGAAGTAACATCACACATCTACAACCATCTGATCTTCGACAAACCTGACAAAAGCAAGCAAGGGGAAAGGATTTTCTATTTAATAAATTATGTTGGGAAAACTGGCTAGCCATATGCAGAAAACTGAAACTGGACCCTTACCTTACACCTTATACAAAAATAAACGCAAGATGGATTAAAGACTAAAATGTAAGACCTAAAACTATAAAAACCCTAGAAGAAAACCTAGACAATACCATTCAGGACATAGGCATGGGCAAAGTCTTCATGACTAAAACACCAAAAGCAATGGCAACAGAAGCCAAAATTAACAAATGGGATCTATAAACTGAAGAGCTTCTGCACAGCAAAAGAAACTATCATCTGAGTGAATAGGCAACCTACAGAATGGGAGAAAACTTTTGCAATCTAACTATCTGACAAATATCTAATATCCAGAATCTACAAAGAACTTAAATGAATTTACAAGAAAAAGAAAAACAACTCCATCAAAAAGTGGTTGAAGGATATGAACAGATAATTCTCAAAAGAAGACATTTATGCAGCCAACAAACATATGAAAAAAAGCTCATCATCACTGGTCATTAGAGAAATGCAAATCAAAACCACAGTGAGTTATAATGATGATCATTAAAAAGTCAGGAAACAACAGATGCTGGAGAGGAAGTGGAGAAAATAGGAATGCTTTTACACTGTTGGTGGGAGTGTAAATTAGTTCAACCATTGTGGAAGACACTGTGGCGATTCCTCAAAGATCTAGAACCAGAAATACCATTTGACCCAGCAATCCCATTACTGGGTATATACCCAAAGATTATAAATCATTCTACTATAAAGACACATGTGCAAGTATGTTTATTGCAGCACTGTTCACAGTAGTAAAGGCTCGGAACCAACCCAAACGCCCATCAATGATAGACTGGATAAAGAAAATGTGGCACATATACACCATGGAATACTATGTAGCCATAAAAAAAGGATGAGTCCATGTCCTTTGCAGGAACATGGATAAAGCTGGAAACCATCATTCTCAGCAAACTGATACAAGAACAGAAAATCAAACACCACATGTTCTCACTCATATGGGAGTTGAACAATGAGAACACATGGACACAGGAAGGGGAGCATCACACACTGGGACCTGTTGGGGGTGGGGAGCTAGGGGAGGGATAGCATTAGGAGAAATACCTAATGTAGATGACCAGTTGATGGGTGCAGCAAACCACCATGGCATGTGTATACCTATGTAACAAACCTGCACGTTCTGCACATGTATCACAGAACTTAAAGTAAAAATATAAAAAAAATTGGAAATAAACTGACATTTGGCTAGGCATTTTCTTGAAAACGGAGCTAGACAATCATCAAATTTAGCAAATCTTCCTTTCCCTAAAAAGGAAACAAAGTAGCCATGAATATTGTGATGCTAACATTGGTTTACATTTTGGAAATCTTTTAAAGGCACTGCTGTCTGAAAAGTGACATCTCTTTTGGTGTTTAGAGGAGGCTGACATTGAGTGCACCACTTGCCTTTCTATGGGTAGATACTTTCATATCTTTCATAATGACTGTGTATTCATATTGCTGAAATGTGGCTTTCTGTCTGAGCTAGAGTTTATGGACGATTTTGAATTGGACACATCATGTAATGGACTAAAAATCGAGAAGATAAAAAGAGGCTTTTATTTGCAACTGGGACAAAATAGACATTTGCAACAAAATTAAACGTTTGGTTTAGCTTGGCCCCTAGTGGATGGTAATTCTCATTTTCTCATTGAATTGGTAGACTTTGCTTAAGTGAGGTGCAGAACGAAATGACCCTGGAGACTAGATTACCTCTTCACTTTGGAAATGGCATTTACCTCAAACCAGTTGAGATGAATTTGTGGTGAGATGATAGAACGCCTGGAAACATTTGCAGACTTGGTAGAGAGAGTGCAGATAAACAGATGCCAAATTCAGAAAACAAATTCTATCCCATTCCCAGTGAATTCAGAAAAAAACTTAGTGATCTAATTAGCGCAAGTTTAGTACAGAGATTTGACATCAGTGTTACCTAAAATTAAAGAGTGATTTGCTTTCCTTTCATATTCTTTAATTAGAGAAAATTTAAGAATTTTTTTTTCCTTTGTAAGAGTCACATTTAAAAAAAAAAAAAAAGCAGTCAATCAATCAGCCAACCAGCCAAACAAACAAGCAAAACATCAGGCATTTTCAACCCAAAAGCACTCAAGGTACACTGAGGAGAGAGGGGATGATTTTGGCATTTTGGCCCTGTGTGCAGCAGCTTTCATACGAGTTCTGTGATGCCTGCCATGTTTCACCCCAATGAAAATGATGTCATTTGCTTGTGATTATAGACTCCTATTGATTTCCAATTTTCACCAGGCATGTTCAAATCCCTTGGGCTCTGGGTGCTTGTAGATTCTTATCAGTCTTGCAGGGAGGAAACAATGTGGTAATATAATTGGCACGGTGTAGCAATAAGACTCCTGTTGTAGTTTCAATTTAGTTTTTTATTGCAATATCTTGATTATATATGTTGTCATATATACTTAGAATTATATGTATCCATATCTGTATACCTGTTGTGTGTGTGTAAATACACCCACATGTATTTAGCACTTAACACTAGTAGACTCAAAAAATTTCTCAAAGACCAGACTAAATTTTAATAAAGCCAGGGCTTATCCTATATATATACATATATATGCATACCAGTCATACCAGTAGTACCCTGAGTAAATCAGGTTGTGTCGTATTACTATTTTAGCTTCCTGTGACTTCCGACTCTAGAGTAATGATTGGTCCACAATGACACAGCAGCTACTCTCCCAAGAGCTATTTCTGTGGGGGAATCTGCATTGAGCAAGTGTTTATCTTACGTAGTACAGTGCCACCAAACAGTTCTGAGCTGTTACCAAAAAGTCATCCCTTAGGCAGCACACTTCACAACTGTAGTATGTAACATGCAATTACTTTCTTTTTATCATAAAATGTCAGAGTGACACTTTTATTTGAGCTAGGAAAAGGACTTTCTAACAATTCCAATTTTTTTCCTGAGGTTGTACGTTCTAAATTTAGGTTTATGTTCTAACTTACCAATTAATACAGATCATGTATGCTAAACCTTAGAATCACACTAAATGTTAAGGTGATTTGTCAAAATTTGGAAGAAACGTAAATGCCTACATTTCAATTTGTCTCTGAAAGAGTGGATACTAGTAATTGCTTTAGGGAGCTGACCAGGATGAAAGAAAGTAAGCAATTTTAATTTCTTCTTTATAGGATTGTTACAAAGTCACTGCTTTGGACGGTGCCTCCCATATGCTTACGCATTGTGCTGAAGCTCCGTTAGAGAGAGTGCACACTTTGATCCAGCTACTGCATTGCATGTGCTGTTATGTGAAGAGCATGACAAATCTGTATGGTTTCCAATCTTTCTCTTTATTTCCTTTTACACAAACTTAGAGGGGAAAAACAAATTTCTGGTAAAAACAAATGTAGCAGTATTGTAATATTCATGTAGTCTTGTGATTAAAGAAAAAGAAAAAAAAACCTCTGCATTTTAGATGGAAGTACAAACAAAATTATTTATTTGTGTCTGCGTGTAACCTTTATTTTTACTTTCTGATCATTCTACTGAGACTGGGTTTCAGTAGAATCCCCAAGGTAATGGGGCCTGGTGGCTAATCCATTGAGCCATACAAACTCCATCTGCTTACTCACTTTGACATTTTAATCATATCCCATTTGGGCCTTTGTTCAATTTTGCTTTGTGTGCTACATCTTTGTTTTAACATTACAGCTGAAATAATTTATTATAATGAATACTATCAAATATCACTAATTAAAACATACAGAGAGATTTTGTGTATTTCTACTCTGTATACTTTCCATGGAAAATGGACCCATTAAAATTTGTCAATGGACCATCAAATTGCCCTCTTAATTATTGTTCATTGTGTATTTTACTTGGAATAAAAGAAAAAGTATGCCATTTTATAAAAAGTAATACCCTATATTATTTCCATCCTCCTTTGAAATTTCTTGTATGAATTTTTTCTCAAAAAATACAGTAATAGATTAATCTAATGATACAGTACAGTAGGATAGTTTCAAACACAACTGCTGATGATGGAAGTAATATTAAATGCTAGCTTATTTTTGTTTTATAAATATGTGAGTTCTTTAAAGGAAGATTGATTATGACCTACTATTTATATACATAAATCATACAAATTGTGACAGACTTGTAACATGCTGTATGTGTTGCCCTCCAGGACCTGACTATACTCAGCATATGTCACAGTCAAAAGCTTATTAACTATTATTGATTAATTAATATATTTCTTCTCATTCATACTAAGATACTGAGGAATATCATAATGGAAGAATTAAGACTTAAACATGCATTAGAAGATCCCCAAAATATTTAGTCAAATCTTAGTAGGACATGAAGTACACAAAAATACTGTAATGTAACCTAGATTTTGCAGAAGACACAGATGGTAAAGCAAGTGATACATCATTTGCAGGATGTTAAGTTGCAAACAGAAAGTTAAGCACGATCCAGACTGTAAAGCAATGTAGGAGTCCAAGTGTGAAGAGATTTAAATAATAGAACAGTAACATGCAACATATTTTCTCTTCTTCCCAAGTAGTCTCCATTTCAAGAATTTATCGGTAAATGCTGCTCTAATAAAATAATGAATATAGCTTGAATTTACAGAGTGCTCTTTAGAATGTAATAACCTTTTACACACATTATCTCATTTAATCTTCTTGACAACACTATGAGGTCAGTATCCCTATACTTCGACTTAACAGATGTGAAAAAGGCGGTTCAGAAAGGTTAAGTGGCCTGTGAAATGTCAATTGGCTAGTAAGTGGTGGAGCAGAATCTCAATTCAAGCTTGTGACACCAAGCTTTAGTACTTGAATTTCACCACCATCACGGTCTGAGCAACATCTTGGGCCCATAACTTGTGCCCACATCTCAGAGCTGATTCATTTATTTCAATCATCTTTATAATATAAACTAATGGCCATGGTGTTAGCAACTGTCTAGAGATCTTATATAGATCAGTCATGCAGATAGTAAATACATGCATTTACCGTACCAAGTTCATTAGTTCTACCATACATTAAAAATCTATAGAATAAAAATGAGATGGAGGGGTGGGATATTAATCAGACAACATGATCACTGAAGAGACAGCTCACCTGTATAATGGAGAAGTAACGCAGAATGGCGGAATAAAATACAGGCTTTGGGGTTGCACAAATCCAGGTTCTGATTATGAATCTTACATATACTAGCTGAATTTGAGCAAGTTAAGTTATCTCTATGAGCTTTAGACAACCTCCTTATCTGTAAACCACAGTGGTTTTTTTAAGAATGAAATATCTCTAGGGTTATTGCCACATTATAAGCACTCAATAAAAGTTATCATTGTTATTAATGTAATTCAGACATTGCATCTAAGCATCACATTTACTTTGGAAAGTTTCAGGGGACATAATTTTAATAATGAAATCATAAATAAAGATTAAAACCATTGTTATCAATTTATTAAATATTTTAAATACTTGAAGTACTAGATATTAATCAGGCTATTTTCTGGGTAGTTGGGAAACATTCATGATTCATATCTAAAATTACACTTAAAGAACAAAGAAAATTGTCATGAATGTATTCAGGAATAAAATATGGTCAGTGACAGAAAATTATAATTATAGCATTTAAGAGCAGATGGGTTAGGCATGGTTGCTCATGCCTATAATCCTAGCACTTTGGGAGGCTGAGGTGGGAGTATTGCTTGAGCTGAGGAGTTCAAGACCAGCCTGGGCAACATAGCAAGACTTTATCTCTTTAAAAAAAAGAAAAAAAAAGGTAGAAAATAATAATAATAGAACAATAAAAATGGGGAAGTCAAATTATATTCGATTTTATCAGCATAATGATGATAATTAATTCAAAAGTGAACATATATCAGGAGGTACCCAAAGGCGTTAAAGGTGTCAACTTTTAATATTGAGAAACACTATCATTAGGTCATGCCAACAGTTGAACTGAAATAAGCAAAGAACAAGAAAACAGCTATCAGAACCATAATATATACTTTATTTGTAAACATTTAATTCTAAAATTTAAGACTGGTCAATTGATAGCAAGCATCCTATTATGATGGAAGCTTCAGCTCTCTCATGAGAAGAATCCAGATGGCAACTGATGGTAAATCATTCAATTTTATGTATATTCATTGGGTTTTGTAATGGTATAACTTATGAATGACTAACACTATATCTGGGTTGAACTGGCTCCACCAAATTATGAGACTGTAGGTGGAGGCAACTCAGCACCTTCAATTTGAATCTAATAGGTAATAACTGATTTGGTAAATAAAAAGTCTTCCCTATATACTTAACATTAGCTATTTTTGTTTGCATGTAATATAGGTGACCAATAGATAATTAAAATTACATGGAAAAAATCCAAGAAACCAGAGAAGATGAAATGTCATTAGCTATAAGATGAAAAAGAAAAGATAAAGATGTATATGAAGAAAACCTAAAGGGACAAGGTCAGAGAGATAAGAAGTCTGTCTGACCTCGATTGTAAGAGCAAAAACAACATCCTCAGAGACCAGGAGGAAAGAACAAATGGAAAAAGATGAAAAAGCCAAAGAGCCAGAAATATAACTCTGGAATCATAATAGGAAAAGTTATCTTCAGTTCCATCAGTTTATCTTTTTAAATATAGCCAATTCACAAATTAAGTAGACTAGTAGAGATAAAAGTAATCCTCTTGAATTCCAAAGATGATAGAAGTTAAAAAACATTTTGGAAAAAAAAAAGTTGTTAATCTAGGTAAAAGCTTCAATGAAAGAACTAACAGAATGCTTTTTCTTTGCAGAAATACTTATAAACTAAAAAGAGATTTGAAGAGCATTCAGGTAAACACAAGTCCAGACTCAGTTGACAATCCCCAGATCATTAGATTAATTTATCACTTAGCAAAGGTCAAATAATTAAAATGTGTAGGGAATAATGTCCTTTGAGAGTCTAAGGAGATGAAAAATATGTGATCTTAACATAGTTTTTTAAAATGTTAACTCCAGTCACAGTATTTCAAAATATAGTAACATTTCAATTGAGTAGTAATTCCAGTTAATCAGAGTCTCTTATCTTAAAAAAAAAATAGGTGGGGAAAATTTTCAAGCCAATACATTCATACAGAAGTGACTTCAGTATGCTTTTGGACAAATCACCTCCTCCTTCATCTCAATATAGGTAGCTCCAGACTGATATGTTCCAAAACTCATCTATCAGTTGATTGTTTGAAACTCAGAGTATATATTTTTAATAGCATCAGGATAATAATACTAGTTTGCATGTGAAGCTCACAAAAGAACAGGACAGATCTGATATGCTCTGCATTGATAATAAAAAGAAGCTTTAGGGTTATAGTACCAATAATTAAAATAAATGGTTTAAGTAAAAACAATGTTCAGATTCTTTGAATTATCCTATTACCATATTTACCTTATTTATGATTGACTTGGGGACTTCTACAGTAGAGACGAAGACCAAGCTTCCATTTTACCCTTTCTGATTGTTCACAGAAATGACTGACAATAGACGGATTAATAGGAGAAAAAGGCTGCAAATTTATTTTATGTGCATAAGCACAGGGAAATCACAAGAGTGTGATTACTCAACAATCTAATGATGTTCAGATGCTTATATAAACTTCTTAATAGGGCAAGGGGAGATGGGAAGTGTAGAAGTAAATAATTTTGCCAGGAAATGAATGAGCTTCAAGAACGATGGCCTGGGACAAAGTTCCTCTGAGCTGTGGGGGAAGTGGTGGGAAGGTGAGGAGTGAAACTTCACTGTGAACAAAGGTTGTCTTGTTATGCAGATAACGTTTTCCAGGTAATCTTTTGGAGCTGTCTCAGAAGAATAGACAAAAACTGTGTCTGAGCAAGGTGAAGACACTTCTCTTTAGGTGCTAAATTTTTCCTTTTTTTTTTTTTTTTCAAGATTCCTAGGGAGAGTGTCTTAAGACAACTGCATTTCTTTTGGAAAAAAGTTTCCCTAGAGATATGAGGGAATTCCAGAGAGAGAGTCCTTCCTGGTACATCAGTAAAGAAAGAGGATTAGAGAGACAGGTGCAGGGCTTGAGGGGCAGGTCAGAGAGAAACCTTGGTTCTGAGGTTTACTTCTGAGGTCTTTTAATTTCCTTTAATTCAAAGCATTCAGCATGCCAAGGCCCCATATTCTGCTTTATCACTTTTTAAGCCCCAATACCACCAATAGCAGTTCTTCTAAAGTCCTAGAAGGCAAAGACTGAAAGTTTAATAATGTTTACATGGCAGAATATTAGTTTCACGTCAAATTTATGAGACACATTGAATATGTTATGAGATGTTAATTTTCTTTATTAAATAATGCTATCTCTTCAATAATAATTTATGCATCAGATTTATAATATTTTAGTATTTTGTTTTTATGAAATCTTATTTTGATACATGTGCTTTTAAGAAAGATTATTGTTTATATTTACAAATTATTTGATGGTAAGTCCTTCATTAAGAATACAGCATTTAGGCTGGGCATGGTGGCTCATGCCTGTAATCCCAGCACTTTGCAAAGCCACTGTGGGAGGATTGCTTGAGGTCAGGAGTTCAAGACTAGCCTGGGCAACATAGTGACACCCTGTCTGTAAAAATTAGTCAGACATGGGACATGGTAGTGTCTACTTGGGAGGCTAAGTTGAGAGTATTCCTTGAGCCCTGGAGTTTGAGGTTACAGTGAACTATGATCATGCCACTGCACTCCAGTCTTGGTAACTGAGTGAAATCCCACCTCAGAAAAAAAAAATAAAAAAGGAAAGAAAAAGGAAAAAAAAAGAATATAGCATTCAAAATCCTAGGATGTTTTTGACACCAGCAACCAGTTTCCTAATTCTTTAAACACCAACTGGGTATCCAATAAGTCAGTTCAATTCTGTTACTACCTACCTAGAGTTAGCTCCAGATCCCACAAATTAAAGTGGTTCAGTCTCACAAGACCACCCTACCAGAGATGCCAGTTGCAAGTCCTGAACTACCTGCACTTCTGATTGATTGGCTATAAATTGGAGGTTCCAGTTACCTTCTCTTCATGTTTGATAATTTGTTAGAATGGCTCACAGAACCTAGAAAAAAAATACTTTATCTACATTTTCTGGTTTATTATAAAAGCTATAACTCAAGAACAGTTAAATGAAAGTGAGGCAGAAGGCAAAATATGGGAGGAGAGGTGATGTAGTGCTTTTGTGTCCTTTCTGACACACCATCCTCCCAACACTTTAATATGTTCATCAACCTGGAAGCCCTCTGAGCCTTCTTGTTTAAGAGCTTTTATAAAACTCAGTTTTCAGCCCCTCCATTCCCTGGAGGTTAGGTGTAAAGCTGAAAATTCCTATGTTATAGGACCCATGGGTTTGTATGACTGCAGTAACAAACCAATTACATTGAGATAGCAGGCTTTGCAATAGAGAAAGAATTTAATGATTGCATGGTACCAAGTGAAGAGATGGGAGGAGACCCTCAATCTGTCTCCCTGAGGAGTTCTGGGCTGGGACTTTTAAGGGGATCATAGTGGGTGAGGGAATATTGGAGTTGTTGACTGGTTAGCTAAGGAGGATGAAATTATCTGAATGTGGAAACTGCATTTTTTTGTGAGTCAGCTTCTCGGAGAATTCTTCGGACCAGCTGGCATCAGTAGTTTCACTTTTGTGCAGGATTGAAAGAATAATTCAAAGGCAAAACTTACTGTTTCACAATGTTCAAGTTGTTATCTATAGAGCAGTCAAGGGGAACTATGATCCTGTGACAGGGTCTACATGATTCTGATGAAACAGGCATCAAACAACCATGAGGAGGCAGGTCAGAGAGCCAGCTGGCCTAGTGATTAATGCTCAATGTGCCGCAAGCTTGGTTTATTTTCTTTCTGATTGATTTTGTAAAGTTTATGGGGACAGTTTCACTTCTCTCTAATTCTTTGGTCTTTCTAGTGACTAGCACCACCTTGATGCTACCTAGGAGCCCCACCCTAAGTCACCTCATTAGCGTAAACTTAAGTGTGATTGAGAGAGACTCCACATAGATAACAAAAGACTCTCCTATTATTTAGAAAATTTGATGAGTTTTAGGAGCCTGGTGCCAGGAACAGAGCAAAGATCAATGAATGTATTCCCGACTTTACAACAATTACCAAACTACTTTATAACTCAGAAATATTTTGAGACCAAAAAAAAGAAGATTTTGTTCCCTACTTCCCTTTTATTTTGCATGAACACATTTTGAGAATTAATTCTTTTATAACTGAAGGAAAAATGATAGCTATTATGAAGACTACAGAGAAGAGGATGACTAAGAAAGGAAATAATTTTGGGAGACCACTCCATTTGGTTAATTGAAAAGATACAGTTGAGGCAGCACAGCTTTAGAGTTAGATGGTTCTGCATTTGGAACTCAGTTCTAGCCCCTTCTAGGTATGTAAACTTCATCAAGTTACATAATCTTTCTGGGCTTCAGTTTCTTCATCTATAAAATAGAGAAATAGTAATAACAACTTTGCAGGGTATTTCTGAGGTCTACAGTTAAATTACTGGAACACCAAAAAGGATAGTCTTGATCTGAAGTTAAATTATTTGGAACATTTATGCATGGTTGCATGAAGAACAAAGAAAAGTGAGAGAAAATCAGCGTGTGTCTTGGGTGTAAACAATGGATCCCGAGGGCAAGCAAAATCCGCAATAGAGAGAAGAGAAAGAAGACTTACATTTATCAGATAGTCAGACTAATCCTCCTGAAGAATGCAAGTAAAAACGTGGGACTGTATGTGTATACTGCTGTGTTGGTAAAATGCTTGATCAGATTTTTAGAAAAAAAAAAAAGTTTGTTTTTGTTGTTGTTGTTGAATATTACAGTGTAAATACTCTCACTGTAGCTTATTTTAAGGTACAAAGATGACATTGCTGAATGCACATTTGGATAGCGATGTTAACAATTCAATCTCAGGATTCGGCATAAGCCACCTCCGGCACAACATTTTGTGTGTGTGTGTGTGTGTGTGTGTGTGTGTGTGTGTGTGTGTATACATGTATACATTTGAATAATATATGGACAATTCATATATGTATATATAAACACATAAAATCTTACATGATGGAATTGCTGACAAAATAGTAACAATTTATTAGAATATAGTCTAAATAAAAGTTACTTAAACATTGATGCCACCTTCATCTTGAGTTCATTTGCTAAAATTATTGACGTTTGGCTTTGAACTATGTTGCCTCATGGGCTTGGGCAATGGCTGATTAAGCCTCAGACTCATACAGGCAGGAACCCTAAAAAGAAACAATCTTCCCATAAAAAAAGTCCAAGAGCAACATCCTTAGTGCAAGGAATATATCCTTTTCATCCTGCCTTTGGAGACTGAGTGGAAATTCATTATTGAGCTAATCAGATGAAGGGGGAAAACAAATTGCCTCTGAGAAGTTTTAACCACTAGCCAGCCCTCAAATGGATTGGTAGCCCACATGAGTGGTTCAAAACACTTGTAAATCTAAAGTATCTCTACACACTTGGCATAAGAAAATGCGGATTATCTCCGGAGGAGAATGCACTTTCAGCCCAGATTTCAAAATACATCCACAAGTAGTTTTAGCATTTTTCAATTAAAAAAAAAAAACTTCATTTAGTACAGAAGGAAATATGTCATCATGCATGAGACCATCAGAAATTAGATAAAGCAGAAACAGGTCCTCTAAGACTTCAAATATTGAAATACAAAGCAAACATGCCTAAGGAAGACAAAGATATTCTAGGAAATGGAAAACAAGGGATTACAAAGCATATTTTAAAAAGAATCAAATTCAATTGATAAATTTAGAAATATAATACTGCAAATCATTGCTTCTTCTAGATTAACATGCGTAAAAATTAACTAGATAGCTTGTCAAAACATAGATTCCTATGGGCCCTACTCCTATAGATTCTGATTTAGTTGGTTTGAGGTCAGTTCTAAGAATTTTCATTTCTAACAAGCTCTCAGATGATACTAGTGCTGCTGGTCTGAAGACCACATGTTGAATAACACTATTATACATAAAAGAGCACTTTGGGAGGCCAAGGCGGGTGGATCACGAGGTCAAGAGATCGAGACCATCCTGGTCAACATGGTGAAACCCCGTCTCTACTAAAAATACAAAAATTAGCTGGGCATGGTGGCACGTGCCTGTAGTCCCAGCTACTCGGGAGGCTGAGGCAGGAGAATTGCCTGAACCCAGGAGGCGGAGGTTGCGGTGAGCCGAGATCGCGCCATTGCACTCCAGCCTGGGTAACAAGAGTGAAACTCCGTCTCAAAAAAAAAAAAAAGAGCTCAATAGATTGACTTGACAGCAGTTTAAATCAGTTAAAGAGACAATATGCTAGAAGGAAGGTCAGAAGAAATTATTCAGAATGCATTCAGGAAATATAAAAAGACAGAAAATAGAAAAAGAGAAAAATAAACAATAATGGAGAATGGAGCCTGAGAAGAGAGAGAAAGGGTAGCAGAGGCCATCTTTGAAGAAAATAATAATTAACATTGTTCAGAAGTGAGATACAATTCACAGATTTGAGAAGTCAAATAAACCCCAGTTAGTGTCAATTTTAAACAATAAATAAATAAGAAAGATAATAAGCTTGATTCCTTAGCCAGCAAACTGACCGGTTGGTTTCCTTGTTTTTGAGGAATGTGACTAAGAAGAAAGAAAATGCAGCAGTCTGGAGATACTTTTCAGACACTGGTCCAGGATTCCTTCAACTGTAGCTCTGCATCATTAGGTTTGCATATTGGTTTTCCTCTGATCATGGCGTGAAACAGAGAAAGGGCACGTGTTCCCTCAAGTTGTTCTACAAATCGCTGGGGTTGAGTCAGTGTCTTTTTTATAGGTATTCTGAGAGAATGTTCATTTGTTTCCGGAATCACAGGTGATGTTGGGGGTGGAGTCCTACTCATTCGCCGTATTGGGAACGATCAGAATTTGGTGTAGCCATAATTTAAGGGAGTTACCTGGAGATTTTTCTCTTCCTGAATATGTTCTTAGGTATTAGGGATTGTTTGGACAGAACAGAGTGGGGTGGTGTTCAGAGTTATTGAAGAAAAATCCATCTATCTCAAATTTGCTGGTTATTCAAAGGCTACATCTTCTAAAGGAAAATGAATTCTTTTATTTCATAGACATTTTCAATAGTAAGTATCAAAATAGAAAGAATTTTTTGTTAACCCTCACTAGGTGGGAAAATTACATTAGCAGATAATTCTCTTCTCTGAGGCACTCTTGTTAACCTAGATTTTTGCTTTAATTTGCCTAAGTATTTATCTGTCTACCATCAAAGGATTAGAAAATGTTTAGTTATGTATAAATAGAAGTCACTGAAGAGTAGCAGAGAAAATTGTCTCATCACCCCCCCAATTAATTTTAAGAAATTAATTTTTAAAGAATAAAAATCTGTATTGGTTATCTCATGGGATAATAAAAACATTACCTAGCTAGAACAGTACAGCTCATTAAAAGGCATCACTCATTCAATACTTTCTTACATAAAGAGTTATTGATTAGTGGGGACACTGTTTGCTAGACACTTAGAAGTGCCTGTGTTATAAAAATAAACAAGAGAGATTTTTCTTTTTTTTGGTAGAGATGGGGTCTCACTATGTTGCCCAGGCTGGTCTTGAACTCCTGGCCTCAAGCGATCCTCCCGCCTTGGTCTCACAAAACACTGGTGTTGCAAGTGGAAGCCACCAAGCCTGGCCTAATAAGAGAGATTTCTGACTCTAGTTATGCTGTTATCATTGATACTAGACTATCTTTCGTGACATAAGTGACTTTAAAACTGGACAAAATATATAAAACAACTATTTCTGGGCACTGAACAATAGTTGACATTACACCTGCAACCCTGGGGATGAGAAAACAAGAGATGAGCCTCATGATTGGCCAACCTTGTGCCAAGAGGCGATTCTCTGAGCATGGTGAGAAGAGCTGGAGTCTGAGCAGAGCACAGTGGCCTCATTCAGCTAAGGAGAACAAGATCAACGTTTGGGTCAACTGAAATGGCTGGAATCTACAGGTTAGGACATCAGAAACAGAATTGTGTAGAGTAGGACCTAGAAGTTTCTGGGATCCTCTGTGGATTTGTGTGTGAGTGAGGACTGGGTTATATATATATATGGAGAGTGGAAGTACTTCAGGATCACTAGAGAGAGAAACAGAGATACCATTGGATGAGCATCTGTGGGAAGAGCAGTGCCTGGGAACATTGGAATTCTGGCCTTGCCAGTGTAGAGAAATTCCTCAGTACCTTCCTGGTAACACCCTTGCATGCAGCTGAGATACAAAAAAGCTACATTTTAGGAGTAAAATGTACACTACACTAGATCCTCCTTAACAAAGCCTAAAATCGTGATTCAACAAGATCTTCAGAGGAGACAAAATTTAGTTTGGATGTCCAGTTAAAGACATTTGCAAAACACATTTGGTTTCTCATGGATCTAAATAACAAAATAGAAACCCAAGGTTGCCGTAGTACATAGTGATCAAGCAGCAGTAGAACTGTCTGATAACATAAGCATCAATCATCTTCCAAAGAACATGACAGAATTGAGTTTCTACAATGTATTAGTAATAATTCAGTATTCAATCAAAAATTGTTAGACATAACAAAAAAATTTTTTTAACCAGGAAATTATGATTAGTAATCGAGAAGCAAAGCAGTAGATAGAAATTAACTCTGAGATGGGCCGGGAATTAGGGGCAGAAGACAAGGATTTAAAGGTAAACTATTCAAGTTCCTGTTCTCATGTCATTATAGTTTGTTAAGAGAGGCAGATATGATTTTTTTAAAAATGCTGGTCTTGTGCAGTGGCTCACACCTGTAATCGCAGCACTTTGGGAGGCCGAGAGGCTTAGGTGGGAGAATTGCTTGAGCTCAGAAGTTTGAGACCAGCCTGGGGAACATAATGAGACTTTTACAAAAAATTTAAGAATTAGCTGGACCTGGTGGCATGCCCCTGTAGTTTTAGCTACTCAAGAGGCTGAGGCAGGAGGATTGCTTGAGCCTGGGAGGTTGAGGATGCAGTGAGCTGTGATCATACCACTGTACTCCAGCCTGGGCGACATAGCAAGACCCTGTCTTATTAAAAAAATAAATAAACAAATGCTGTGAAGTGAGAGATGAGCAATACTAACATTTTGTAGTTGCTATAGTCTTGGTCCAAAAAGGTAATGATCAAATCTGTGAAGTAGATTTAAAAAGAGTTCACAGAAAAAGCATCTGAAATGGGTCTTAAAGGATAAATAGAAGTTTGCAAGGCTGTGGAGGGGGAATAAGGGCAGTTTCAGCTGATAAGCAGAAGGAATATGTGTAAAGGCACAGTGGCTTGAAATAGGGGCCCTGCAAGCGTAGCAGTGTTAAGAACATGGTTTCTCATCAGTAAAATGGGGATAATAATAATACCTACCCCTTCGGGTTGTTGTAAAGATTAAATGGAGTAATCCAGGAATAGTGCTTGACTTGTGATAAGCACTCAATAATGTTAGTTATTATCTTGGTGAAATTGCTTGGTGTATTTCGGAAGAAGCTATGTACATCAGTATAGCGGCAGTATACATAAAGAAAAAAAGATGTAAAGCCTAGCATGGGACGAAAGCTAAATGCAATAGAAGATCTGAAAGTTCCCGGCAGTGTTGGTGCTCAATCAGCTTAGGGCAAATCAGCATTTACAGCTTTGCTCTGGAGAGGCAAAACAAGAACAAAAAATTGAATCAAGTGCATTGTGTGAGGCCGACAGGAATGACAATGGGCAGAGAGCAGTTATACTTTCCCCAGCACAATGATGTCAATTTCTGTCTATGTGAAAGGCTAATAGACAAAATCAGGGTCACTATTGAAACAACTTAGAGTTCAAAGAGAGGTAGTTGCAAATAATGGCTGCAGATGAGAAATAAGGTCAACACAGAGTATAATTGTCAATTAGCTCAATATAAACTAGATGAAATGTATTCTTGAGGACATGAACAAAATGCTACATTAAGAAATATAAGTAGCCGGGCGCGGTGGCTCACACCTGTAATCCCAGCACTTTGGGAGGCCGAGGCGGGTGGATCACGAGGTCAAGACATCGAGACCATCCTTGTCAACATGGTGAAACCCCGTCTCTACTAATACAAAAAATTGGCTGGGCATGGTGGCGCGTGCCTGTAATCCCAGCTACTGAGGAGGCTGAGGCAGGAGAATTGCCTGAACCCAGGAGGCGGAGGTTGCGGTGAGCCGAGATCGCGCCATTGCACTCCAGCCTGGGTAACGAGCGAAACTTCATCTCAAAAAAAAAAAAAAAAAAAAAAAAAAAAAAAAAAAGAAATATAAGTGTGATCAAGAAAGTAATCACTGATAAAAATTCAAGTGTAGGTGTTAGTAAATTCCCCTAGTGGGTAAAATAGCAATGTATTCCCTCTCTTAGACAAAGTTTTTAGGTAAATATCTAAAATGACACTTTGGAATTAATATTTTTATGTATATTCATTTTCTTTAATGGTCTGGACCAAGAACTTTACCAGTGGTAACAGTATTCAATTACAAGCATTTCTGTTCCAAGGACGTACCCTCTTTCCACTATCAATCAAACCTTGATTGAATGCCAGGACACTACATCACATCCTAAGATATTTGATATTTGTCAGATGTGAGAGAAAATTAATCCATAAGATATGGGCTTCCTTTAAAAAATGACTCGTTCAAATTTGGAGACCATCTAGAGTAGGACTAGCCTCTTTACCTACACCCCCACTCATTCATTCAACTCTTCTCCCCACGCTATGGGAAATTTTAAAATAAGTAAATAAGTGAAAGGAGTTCCAGCTTCTGTTCTTAAAGGATTTTTGGTCTTTAGTTAACAGCATATCAGTGTAAGGTACAGATGAACCCATTCAACTGATAGCTAATAGTTAGAGTACTCCAAAATACATATACATCTCAGATAAAACAGCTGACTCAATTATATTAATCACAAAACAATAATCTTGAAAACTTTTGGACATTTTTATTCATGTTGAACAATGGCCAGCTCTTTAGTGATAATAACCATTATATAGGGACACATACGTAAATATGAGAAAAATTCCTAGGTTACATATTTATCAGCCAAACACACATATGCTGGAAACTGTTAAATAGCAAAACACTAGTCTCTGAAGGCAGGGAGGTTTTTCACACGGCTACACAAGTAGTATCATAGAATCAATGTCTTTTGCACTGTGGGAAAACAATTTCAGTTCAAATTCAGCTTGGAAGGTTTTCTCTATCCATCAAAAAGCCAGGACTGTTTATAAAGCCCTTTCCATTGCCACAATACTCTGAGAGAGACAGTGAGAAGTACAACACAGAAAGAGATGTAGCTATAAAGCGCTAGAGTAGAATTCAAAACCATGTCAGATTTACTGGAGCTGATACTTGTCAGTGCTTCTTTCTAAAAGGCAGGTTGGGGGAAAGATTCTGGGCATTGGACTAAGACAGGTGAGGATAAATTTTTTTCCTTGGCTACATTTCCTGATCTTTGTGCTTTTCATTACCTTCTCCTTTAAAATTCCAGTCCTTGGCTGGGTGCGGTGGCTCATGCCTGTAATCCCAGCACTTTGGGAGGCTGAAGTGGGCGGATCACAGGGTCAGGAGTTCGAGATCAGTCTGGCCAACATAGTGAAATCCCATCTCTACTAAAAATGCAAAAAATTAGCTGGTTGTGGTGGCACACACCTGTAATCGCAGTTACTCAGGAGGCTGAGGCAGGAGAATTGCTTGAACCCAGGAGGCAGAGGTTGCAGTGAGCCGAGATGGTGCCACTGCGCTCCAGCCTGGGCAACAGTGTAAGACTTTGTCAAAACAATAAATAAATAAATAAAATAAAATTCCAGTCCTTAAGCACTTCGTCATACTTAATAAATATTTATTGAATGGATAACTACAAGTATTCCATTCATTCAATAATAATAATAATAGGTACTTGTGAAGTTATATAGATTAAAAAATCATTTCTTTCATATTTTTCAGGCAAATGTGATAACCGCTACCCTACAGAAATGGATTCTTTTATATTCGTATAATGCTTTGCACATAGCAGGTGCCAAATAATTGCTCCTTTCTATTCTCATTCCTTAGGGAAAGATGCCATACTTTTTTTTTTTTTGATTAATTATGGTAACTAGGATAGTGCTAGAACAATAAAATACATCTTTATTGGTTATTTAATAGTACGCATTTCATGTAACAATAATTGGAAACTCAGAATTTATGTCAGGATGACTTATGCCAAGTATATTACAGTAATCTAGGCAGATAATGTTTAAGACAAGCTGCAAAGTGCAGGCCTGCAGGCCATGTCTGCAGATGTGTTTGATTTGGCCATACACAATGCTTAAAAGAAAACAGTACGTATTGGGATATCTTTAGAAGGGAATATGCACTCTTGATCTACCTCAGCCTCCATCATTTCCTACTATCTTTTAGGCTGTTCAGTTTATGATTCTATTACCATTCTGGCTGCTGTTGGCATTTAAGAGCGTATCTTTGGTTTAAGACCAAGGAAAAGTATTGAGACTCACACTGGAGAAATGGGGATGTCACCTCTGAAAAAAGTATAGGTAGAGGAAAGTTTTATTGACAAGTGCAAGCTGAGAACTCAGGGATTGCTGAATATCTAGGTGTATTCTTAACTCACACAACATATCAGTTAATTGAAAATCTATGTATTTTAAAGAAACTAAGGAAATTCTGATAGATGTACTTTGGCAGATAGCTTATGCCAAACCCAATAATTTTTAGAAAAGCAAGTATAAATTGATTCAAGATTAATTGTAAAAATGAATTATATATGAAGATAATCAGGTAATATTAACCTTAGGAAATAGATATGACTAATAAAAAACAAGGTTCCAATTTGACCAAAAGGTAAATTGCAGATAATAATAATATTTTTTTATCATATTGGCACATCAGAAAGTAGCCTATTCCAGGTTTAATGGCGATGCTAATATAATTGAGTTATGAAAATTGCTTAGCCAGGTTGGGCACCATGGCTCACGCTTGTAATCCTAACACTTTGGGAGGCCAAGGTGGGTGGATCCCTTGAGCTCAGGAGTTTAAGACTACCCTGACAAACAGGGTAAAACCCCATCTTTATAAAAAATAGAAAAAATTAGCCTGGCGTGGTGGTGTGCGCCTATGGTCTCAGTTACTCAGGAGGCTGAGGTGGGAAGATTCCTTGAGCTGGCGAGGTCCAGGCTGCAGTGAGCTAAGATGGCACCACTGCACTACAGCCTGGGCAACAGAGTGAGATCCAACATCAAAAAACAAAAAACAAACAAACAAAAACGCTGTTTGGCCAGAAAAATGCATATATTAACTATAAAAAGAAATGAGAATAGTGCAGATTTTAATAGTATCAAAATAAACTTCTACTTTTATATTCAGCCAACTGAACATTTTGCTACCTTCAGCTTCAAATTTACTGCTTAACTTGAAATGAAGCATAAAAGTTTCTCTTTAGTTTTCATGAAGTCCCATTGTATTTTACAAAAAGGAGCAGGTTTCTTTGCTTTCATGTAAGATCTGCATTTAATTTTAGTAGAAAATTCTGTAATTCAACATGAAGAGCAGGTATTTTATTTCAGGCTAAATTAATCATCATCATAAACTCTATTTCTTTTTCATAATTTAGAATGAGGGCAAGAATCTTCATTTTGTTCACGATGTACTTAACAAATGCCTAGAATAATTTCTGGAACATGGTAGAAAGTCAACATATTTATTAAATCAATGAAACTGAATCATTCTGTGACAATATAGTAGGGGTTTTCAAATCATAGCAAAATGAGAAAAATAATAGTTCATCCATTGAAAGGACTGTTTTTACTCTATAATTATGTCCTTTCTTCTAATTAAATTTGATGATAGACTATGGTAAGATTTGTTCCATTGTTGGTTTAATGATTATATTTGGAAAATAAAATTTGGCCACCATGTATAATTTGGGAGGGAATTTTTTTTGGTTTATTAAATCACAAAGCCTGAATGCCACAGCTATAGAGTAAAGAATGAAGTGTGCCATCCTCTCAGCTACACCATTGTTCTTTATTTGTGTTTTGGATGACACCCTATGTCAGCTTTTACATTTGTTCCCACCTGTAACTCCATGTGGTCTTAGACTCTACTCTGTGTATTTGAAGTGTCCTCTTGAATAAAACACCTTTCATTCCTTCTGAAGAGTTTGTGTGTTTTCCATTAGCTCGTACATTGTGTAAAAAGAATGACCTGGTATGTTTGAGGGTTCCTGAGCTCTTACCTATTTTTTGCATGTCGTAGGTATAAAATGAAATTTTGTTTATTGAATGAATTAATGGATGAGTCAAAGGAATGGATTGAACAAGGTCAGGGAATAATGAGTAAGATTAAGAAGGAGATTGGCTTGTTTGATGGTCTTACAGAAAATTTGTTCCTCTTACTGTATTAATGCCCCAAGTATGCCTCTATAGTTAGAAATGACATCATTTCCACATTACACTTGTGGGAACTGAGGCACCTGAATAGAATTCAAGAATATAAATAGCTAGGAAAATAGTCCTCAGAGCAGTAAAGTCTTACAACTGGAATCCACATTTTCTTATTGCTTATCTAGTCAAACGTTGGGCGTTGATATTAACCCAACATTCATGAGATTTAAGTCATGCAGAGAGCCACTACTGCTGTGGAAGTTGTGAGGAAATCCCTTCCACAGTCACTGTTGATGAAGGAAAAAAGTAAGTAATTTTACAGGCAGAGATTTGAAAAACTAAAACAAATACAAAAAAGATGTCTTTGGTTCTGGAAAAGATGGAGCCCTGTGGAAGAGAAGATACTGTTGCCTGATTCTGAGAAGGTCGGAAATGACCTTTTCTGTCCTAAACCCAAGGCTTGGTTTGAAAGATGTCCCATATCATTATATTTTCTGTGTTTACTTCTTTTGTAAAAGTTGCTTAACTATACAAAACAAACCCAGAAGAAAAGTCTTATGCTTTAAAAATTATTTGGAAAATAATTATACAACATTTCAAACATCAGAAAATATAGAGAAATTTGAATAATCACATGTGTACCCACTACCCAGGCTCAACATACGGTGACATTTTGCCACATTTACTTCAGTGTTCTTTCCTCCCTCCCTCCATCCCTCCCTCCCTCCCTCCCTCCCTCCCTCTCTCTTCCTTCCTTCCTTCCTGCCTGCCTGTCTGCCTTGTTTTTCTTTCTTTTTTTCTTTTTAGAGGAAGAGTCTCACACTGCCACTGAGCCTGGAGTGTAGTGGCGCAATGACAGCTCACTGCAGCCTCAACCTCTGGCTCAAACAATCTTCCCACCTCAGCCTCCCAAGTACCTAGGGCTACAGGCACACATCACCATGTCTGATTATTACTTTTTATTTCTTGTAGAGATGAGGTCTTGCTAAGTTGCCCAGGCTTGTTTTGAACTCCTGGGCACAAGTTATCCTTCAGTCTCAGCCTCCCAAAGTGCTAGGGTTACAGCATGAGCCCCTGCACCCACACAGTTTTCTTTTTTTAAAAAAAATCTGTTTTAATTTAAGCTTCTTTAAACCCCATCCTGATTCATTTTTTTTCTTTCCCTGGTTAATTGACTGTTTATTATTTTCTTACTTCCAGTCTGTACATTAATAATGTAGAGTGTTGTCATGTATTTTAAAAATCTTCTGCAATTTCCTTTCTCATTAACAAAATATTTTTAAGATTAAAAAAAAAAACATGTGGATCTAGGTCAGTTACTGAATTGCTGTATAGTATTCCATAATACGAATATGACACAACTTATTTACTCATTCTCCTATTCCCAAAATGCTGCTACAAATATTTTAGCATATCCCTTTGTGCATATGTGCTTGAATTTCTTAGAAGTGCAGTTCTTTGGCCAGAAGGTACATGCAGCTTCCATTTTGTTTGATGTAGTTAAATTGTTCTCCAGTGAGGTTTCATTGCACAAAAGGAGTCCTGCTGTTCCATTTTCTCCCCAACATTTGATATCAGGATTTTAAATTTTTTGACAATATTTCTGATGTGAAATGTTATAGTGGAAATTTGCACTTCTCTGAACACTAGTAGATTTTCTCATTGTTACATATTTTACCCTTTTTTTTCTATTAAGTTGCTTTTTTTTGATTTGGACAAGTTATTTTGTATTCTGGATTCTATTCTAGACAGTATTTTTATATGTTAGCATTTAAAAGAAAATAAAAAAGCCGGTGTGATAAAAAACTGATTTTTCATACTGCTTGAAGTTTTGTCTTTTTTAAACCCACTTGGCAGTGAGACTGCATGAGGTTGCTACTTTGATTATAGAATTTTTTTCTTTTGATGGCATTTACTACAGGATTTATAAGTAAACTTACTCGTTTGGATACACAGATTATAAAATTTCAGGTAATATTACTATCTTGCAATTGTTAAGTTTAAATTTCATAGTCTTTGATATGGGTCATTCTTGCCCAAATGAAAGAAAGCTTTGCTGAAAGCAAAGTTCCAGGGTGGAGGACACCTTCACCAAATCATCCACTGTGGTTGTGAAGACATTTCATTCATACTAGGTGATTTCAGATTTTGCAGATTATGAATTGGAAATAACTAATATTATTTTCACATTAATTTATAATTTATTTGGTAATTCATATTTATAATAGCCTATGATTAATTGCATGTGTCAACTTGACTAGGGCATAATGCCCAGATATTTGATCCAACATTATTCTGAATGTTTTTGTGAGAATATTTTTTTGGATGAAATTAACATTTTAATTCTGTGAACTTTCAGTAAAGCAGATACAATGTGTAAGGGCCTCAGTCAATCAGTTGAAGCCCTTACAGAACAAAGACTGACCTCCCCCGAGCAAGAAGGAATTCTATCAGCAGATGAACTTTGGATTTGAACTGCCACATGGACTCTTCCTGGGTCTCCAGACTGACAGCTTTAGGACTTGAAATGCAACTTCAGCTCTCCTTGGGTCTCTAGCCTGTTGGCCTATCCTTTAGATCTGAACTTGCTAGTGTCCATAATCACATGAGCCAATTTTCCTTAAAACGAATTTCTTTCTCTCTATGTAATCCTATCGGTTCTGTTTCTCTGGAGAACATTAACACAGTGCCCTTTAATATACAGCTACTCAAGAAACACATTTTTATTATCAGAGTGTACTATGTATTTCTTGACCCAGCTGGCATATTAAACCAAAACTATAGCCATGTCTTCCAATTTTATTTAGAAATGAAGATCCTCCATAAATGAGTGTCTGCAGTTATTACTGATTCAAGATTGTTAGAGTCATAAAGAAAGAAAGCATCCCAAGAATTTATTAGGACATGGGTAGAAGTTTTACCTCTTTATTCAGGCTGAAATATGAGTTAAACCATGCCTGGATGGGAGGTCAGGTTGACAAACAGGTCTACAAGGCCAATTTCTGATCCTTGGTGATGGCCACCAGCAGGACTGACTTGAGAAAACTTCTGTGGCCATTTTTGGGCTCAGGGAGAAAAAGACTGTGATATTTGCTTTAGGAAGCAGAGGAATCCTTACGCTATGTATTTGCCATCTCTGACCTAGGCCTTAGGCCAGTGATTTAGAAGAAATTCCTCCAGCTCGTATGTGAGATGGCCCACTTGTTCATAGGCAGGAGCACCAACGCTTCTTATTAATATTAATCTGCATTTGCCTGAATGTTCCTCCTGTGTATGTTCCTTGAGAATGTACAGTAAGATCCTGGGCAAATACCTTACCACTGAACAACAACTAATAGAAAAGTAATCACTGAATTCATTCTATTTGTATGTCCCATTTATGGAATAATTACATTATCATTATTATATCCCAGCAACATATTTGCTTTAAAAGCACCTGGGTTCTTTTACATTTCTGAAATATTTGCAGTCTAATGTCTGGTGCCTAATAATATGTTGCTTTGTTTTGTATATAAGACGTTCATAAGTTTATGGGTTCATGAATATTTTATCTACCTGAGCCTTCTGCCAAGACGGAGCCTTTTGCTTCTTTTGTATCCTTTGTAAATGCTCAACAAATAGTGGGTGGATTGAACTCTTTCTAAGAGAACATGGAGTCTCAGGTCTTGAAGACTCTGTAGCTGTAAGGGAAGAAAAAAAAGGCCAGAGTGTTCTTGGCATCACCAAGCAGGGTATTAGAATGAAAATAGAAAGTATAATATTACCCTTGAAGAAGAACATGTTCTGGTCACTAGACTTCCAAAAAGCTATAACTGACCTGGAAAAAAGGTCAGAGATGGGCAGTGTTTGGTTGGCAAAGATGCTGGAATAGTTTCCTGATAACAACAAACAAAAATATCTAGTATTATGGCCTCATCTGAAGGCATTTCCTGCCAGAGCAGCATCTAGAACATGCATAACAAGGGAATATTTTGATAAACGTAATATAAGGACTCCAATAGGGCAGGCTCTATTGGACTAGATTCATGAGAGGATCCTTAGGTCAAAGGATCCTTGGGTCTGATTGGCACATGTAGCTTTATCCGCAGATGTAGATGTCAGTGGTCCTGAATGAATGAGGAGATCACTTCTGTGTTTTAAGATTCAGGCCTGTAGTAACAGTCTCTGGTTTCTTAAGATGAAAAACACCTAGGCTGTCTCCAGATAATCAAGTTTCCTTTGCTTTCTATCTTTGCTAGAGCAACCAGCTGCCTTTAGAATTTTCCACCCAGATTCTTTTAATCTACTGAGTTTGCTAAACCAGGCTTAATTCTGAAACTTACCTGGATTTGGACTCAGTGTTTCCTCCTCTGTTATCCCTACTGTAAGCAGGACTGGATCAATCAGACCCATGCTAGTGCTCTTACCATTTTTGATCCCAGGAAGTCAGCTATGTCTTTCCTATAACATTGCCTGGGTCTCGGCCTGTTTTGTTCCATCAAGTCTGTGGTCATCCAGCTTTGCCTTTACGCCCAAGACTGAGAAATTAACACTCTTCTGTCTGCAAAGAGAAAGGGAAAGTAGGCTATACATGAGACTATAAAATTGGGACTCACTCACTGCATTTCTAAAATTTAAGAATTAGAGGAGTAAAGTGTTCTGCCCTTTTCACAGCAAATAGCAGGCCCTAGGAATACTATTATCCCAGAATTGTACAAGACAAATATAAAGAGAGCCCTCAAAGAGCTTGAATTTAGTTAAGGAAGGCTGGATTCATTATTTGCTAAAGGAAGTTTATTAATATTCAGTGTTGTTAACATTTGAAGATGATATTGAAGGGCAACAAGGCTTTTTCACTAAAGGCAACTCTTGGCATTAGACTGCTGGCCTGCATAAATAATTACTTTGTATGAGGCTTGGTTTTTTTGATTGTTATTGTTTATATACTCTTTACTTTGTTAAGTAATGTGGGATTTTTTAATGCCTTTTTCATGTTTTCATCAGACTATGCTAAAAGACAGGAGATTAGTTCTATACCTTTATAGCTCTACCATAATAATAATGCGTATTTATTGAACACATGTGAGCAAATGCTTTATGTAGATAGTTCCATTTAATCCTCAAAACAATCCTATGTGATTGATACTGTATGCATTTTGCTGATGAGGAAATGGAGGCACACAGAGACTAAGTAACTTGCTTGAGTTCCTGTGGTAGGAACTGGCGCTCTAGGATCAGAACTCTGCCTGTCTGATTACAGAACCCAAATATTTAGCCACTTCTTATACTGTTATTGAATGCAACAAGGCCACACTTTCTGATTGTGTGTCTGCTTGGGAAAGTCCAGCCCAGGAAAGGCTGGCATCTGTCTTCTCTCGAGGCCTTATTTCAGGGCTATTTCAGCAGTGTTGTCAATATCTAAACTTGTCCCCTGATGAGATTATTCCTACTGAAACCACAAACCCAGAAAGTAAAGTTAATAAATCCTCTACTCATGCTCAGGAACTTAGTAGACTGAATGTGAAGAAGGCCAAAGCAGATTTAAAGTGATTGAAATGACAAAAGGTGAAATGTGAGTGAAGTGAATGAATCACAAAAGCGTGTATGAATAGTATTAAGCAAGTGAAGCAAATTCAATATCAATTCAATTTCTGTCCACGTGCGGAGGGAAAACAAGGGCAAAGGAGCAGAAGAGTCAAGGGTAATGAACAGCTTTATTACTTTTTTCATTGTGCCACTACATATGAATTTTTGTTGCTATTTATTAACACGTGGAGGTTAAAGTTTTTGTAAGATTTGATTACAAAATTATGGAAGGCTAAGCGAAATCCTGCAACAGAGAATGCGGTTTGAAGTCAGATTACCCACCAAAACGTTAGCTGCTTTTTGTATTGTAAAGTGCTGAAGATATTTTAGAAATTAAACATGAAGGCTTTGAAACAAGCATGCTTGAGTTTTGTTGGGTGAGTCCACTGTTCCTGTCTGTAGGTGAATCTCGTTTAGGTTATTTGGGGGAATGGTAGAGTTTCATACTAAGCCATCTTTGCTGTTCATGGTTGTGTAATATTCAGCTTTGAGCAATACAAAAAGACTTACCCATCTAAGAGATGACACCATTCTCCATCTCCATTTGAATTTAGACTGGCCTGGGTTTGCATGTTGGTGCCTCACATACAAGGTGTGTCTATGGGCCCGTTGTTTAGCGTTAGCCTTTCTTTCTTTTCTTTCTTTCTTTCCTTCCTTCTTTTTTTTCTTTCCTTCCTTTCTTTCTTATTTTCTCTTTCTTTTCTTCCTTTCTTTCTTTTGTTCTTTCTTTTTCTTTCTCTTTCCTTCCTTCCTTCCTTCTCTCTCTCTCCTTCCTTCTTTCCTTCTTTTTTCTTTTGAAACAGGGTCTTGTTCTGTGGCATAGACTGGAGTACAGTGGTGCAATCACGACTCACTGCAGCCTCAACCTCCTGGCTTCAATCAATTCTAAGTAGCTGAGACTATAGGCAGACTTCACTATGTCTACTTTCTTATTATTATTTTGTAGATACGGGGGTCTTGCTATGTTTTTCAGGCTGGTCTCAAAATTCTGGGCTCCAGTGATGCTCCTGCCTTGGCCTCCCAAAGTGCTATGAATAGAGGCATGAGCCACTGTGCCCAGCCAGTTGTTTAGCTCTCTGAGCACCACCTTCCTTATTATAAGATGCAAATAATTGCTACTTTGGAGGATTATAAATAATATGGTATCTGGAAAGGGATTGGTAGAACCCCTACTGCACAGTAGGACCTCCATGAATGACAGCAATTGCAATATGTAAAGCGCACAATACCATGCCAAACACATGCAGAAGCTTAATACATATTAGTTGAAGGAGTTTAATAAATGAAGGACTAGAAGCTGTCTTCAAGCAATAAATTTGCTTTTAATTCGTAGCTCCTTGTTTCCATTTTTAAAATGTGACTCCAATAGTGGCAGTTGCACCTGTGCTGTTGGTGAGGAAGTGGTAGAAGGCATGACCCAGATGTTCAGAAAATTCCTGATGAATACACCAACTTTCATTGGTCCTTAAACTACTGTGTATAGGCTGCTATTTATCTGAAATATTTATAGAGCCTGACTTGGTTGCAGATGCTCTATCAATCTTTCAGGGCAGGGGCGGAATCAAAATAAATGTAAATGGCTGATGTGGACAGCGTTTTAAATAAAAATATCAATACTTACATATTCTACTTATTAAACACATAAGACTATTCTTACACACACACACACACACACAGAGGCACAATAGTCTCTCTCTTGCATGTTTCTTCAAATACATGGACTTTTCTTTCTTTGTTCATTTTCCTACTTTTATTAGAGACAGAGACACAGATCTTTCTCTACTATTAGAGAAAGATCAGTGCCAGGGTCATGTTAAATAACCTTTGTGCCACAGGGAGCACTGATGACTATACACTGGGGGACATTTGTCCTTTCGAGGAGCGCTTGCTCAGCTTCAGCTGAGTGTTACCATAGGATAATTTGAGCATGTTGTGAGACCTTCTAATTTCTCACAAGAAACCAAAAACCAGGAGTTTTCTGTGAGATTTATCAAATTTCATGATTGACACAAATATTTTTAAAACACCACATGGATGAAATAAAACCTGTTTGCCAGCTGAAGATGGCTCACTGATTCGTGTGATCTTTCTTCTAGATCTGGCTTTACCAAAGTACTCCATTGCTTTAATCAGCTAAGAGTAGGAGAATCTAGGTTGGAATCCAAGGGACTTCATGGTCTGAACCTGTATTCTGAGCTCAGTAAGCAGTGGGAGGAACTAGATATGGAGGCTGGAAACTGAAAAGTAGGCACAGCCCTGAGAACTGGCGGTAGGGCAGCGCAAACTTAGCAGCGGGTGGGGCAAATGTTTCAGAGGGAGTCCTACAGGGCATGTTAGGAGCTCAGCAAGACCTAACAGAGGGGATAGGTGGCAGTGTGGGGGTGGACAGTGGGGCCAGACTCAGTGTGGTGACGAGAAGGTGGTGGATTTCTGTCTGAAGGCCGGCCTGCACATACTTAGCAGCAGGATTTCTGAGAGGAAAAAGGATTTGAGAGGGGCCGCATAGATATGACCTAGAGCTGCAAGCTGGATACTTGGTTTCAGACACGGAACAGAAGTGATTTTAGAATAAATGGCATGTTGCACAGTCACTTGGGTTATGGAATGAGGGCTCTATAACCCACTAGCTCTCATTCAACAGTAACAGCAGCCGTAACCATGAAGCCTAAAATAGGGCTGAGCCTGTGAGTTGAGGAAGGAACTAGAACTAGCTAGAACTCTGGCTAGAATTCAGCTGTGAGCAAGGGATCAGGAAAGTCAGTATGTTAAGAGTACAAAATAGCCTGAGAGACTGCTCTTCTGTGTTTTTAGCAAAAAAAAAAAAAAAAAAAAAAAAAATTCACGTTGAGAACACTGGAAGCATGTCTACAATGCATTTTCATTGCTGGTGAGAGCATGGGGTGGAGGGCCTGAAGGAATAATCCCAGGCTGTTCCTAGGAAGAGTCCTTTCTGAAAATGACTCAGAAGATTTTGGGCCTTTGAAAAGCAAAAGATGTCCCAACCTCTTTGTAGCTGATTCACACCTAGCATTTAAGTTGTCATTTAGACCTATCTAGATATGTTTGGTGAACTGATGGGTTGGGCCTGCCAGAGGGACCAACAAGCTTTTTGGTAAAGAATTTATTTAAAATGAAGAGAATGCAGAAAAGAGTAGGTTGACTCAGAAAGGGGATCCAAAAATGTCAGCAGTGTCAGGGCAGTGGGGAGATGCGGTACAGTGACTGTCACTGGGAATCTATGTCATGGATTATCGCAGGCCCAGGGCCCACTGGAATCATGTAGCAAGTTTTATTTCCCCCTTAAAAATTGTTTTACCATATCACTAATTATGAGGGAAAGGCAAATTAAAACCACAATAAGACACTACCCTATTCCTGCAAGACTGGCCATAATTAAAAAGTAAAAAAATAATAGATATCCGTGTGGATATGGTGAAAAGGGAACACTTCTACTCTGCTGGTGGGAATGTAAACTAATATAACCACTATGGAAAATGGTATGGAGATGCCTTAAAGAACTAAAAGTAGAACTACCATTGGATCCAGCAATCCCACTACCGGGTATCTTCTCAAAGGAAAATAAGTCATTATATGAAAAAGATACTTGCACACACGTGTTTATAGCAGCATAATTTGCAATTGCAAAAATATGGAACCAACTTAAATGCCCACCAACCAACAACAAAGAAAACGTAATATTTATACAGCATGAAATACTACACAGCCATAAAGCAGAATAAAATAATGGTCTTTGCAACAACTTAGATGGAGCTGGAGGCCATTATTCTAAGTGAAGTAACTCAGGAATGGAAAACCAAATGATGTATTTTCTCACTTATAAGTAGAGCTAAACTGTGAGGAGGCAAATGCATAGGAATGATACAATAAACTTTGGAGTCTCAGGGTGAAGGATGGAGGGGACTGAGGGATAAAAGACTACATATTAACAGTGTGCACTACTCAGGTGATCGGTGCACCAAAAACTCAGAAATCACCACTAAACAACTTACCCATGTAACCAAAATCCACCTGTACCCCTGATATGGTTTGGCTGTGCCACCACTCAAATCTCATCTTGAATTCCTATGTGTTGTAGGAGGGACCTGGTGGGAGATAATTGAATCATAAGGACAGCTCTTTCCCATGCTGTTCTCATGATAGTGAATAAGTATCATGAGATCTGATGGTTTATACAAAAGGGAATTTCCCTGCACAAGCTCTCTTCTCTTGTCTGCTGCCATGTGAGACGTACCTTTCACCTTCTGCCATGATTGTGAGGCCTCTCCAGCCACGTGGAACTGTGAGTCCATTAAACCTCTTTCTTTTGTAAATTGCCCAGTCTCAGGTATATCTTTATCAGCAGTGTGAAACAGGCTAATACAATGGGCAAAACTACTGAAATAAAAATAAAATCTAAAAAATTGTTTCACCAAATATTCTGACCACAAGTAACACTGAGTAGAATCCCACTGGGGGAAGACATTTGCCAGGAGATTCTTCCCCACCTTGAAATAGACACTGGTGCAGCTTTGGCTCATTGGAACCCTAATCTGTTGGCAAAAGCAGCAATGCTTGGCGGTGGATCTGGTGTCTGGCAGGAGATGGCACCTGCTAGAGATGAAAGTGAGCAGAACAGGAGAAGAGAAAACTGTTGGCAGTACAACAGAGCAGAGTTTTCCTGAATGCATGGATAAGGCATGCTCTGCAGACACCTAAAAGTATTTGGAGGACAAGAGGAAACTCTGAAGTCCTGTCTGACTCAGCCTGGGCAAGGAATACAAATGATTTCTGTTCACATGAAGCTCTGTGTGCTTACTATCTGCTAAGGTTTACTACAGACTTATGTTCCACTTTTAAGTCATGACACAAAACCCCTGTGCTTTTCCATTATCAATTAAGTAGGGCCTTGCCACCTGTGAAGGATCTGAGCTGTTCTGACAGCATTTGGTGTCATCTCAAAAGTTAGTGTCCTTAGGTTCTTTGACCTTTGGATGATACCTCTGAGAAGCCATTCTGACCTGTGACATTATTTATCATGTAGGAAGTAAATCAACTGATCCATTTTATTTAAAGATCTGTAGCGGTAGATGCACAGAAGAGCCCACCTGCTGGCACAAACATACACATATACACACAGACAAAGGAAAATGGAACTATGTAGAAAGAGAAATAAGTATGTAGGAACTGCTGGTCATGCAATTCATTGTTGAGACCTCAGCTTTCATTTATCTCACTGAGAGCTATTTAAAAAGAGACCTGGCAGGGCCATAGCTGGAAAAGGTGTAGAAAATGAAACAATTTGTTCTGTGTCCCACTTTTAAGACTATGCATAAAATTAAGTGGCTTGTTAAAAGACTCATGTCAGAAAGATGTGCTACCTTCGTAAGAAAAACACTGCATATGAAGCATATTACTTTTTCCCTTTCTGCAAGCCTTCTCTGGAACAGTGTTTAGATCAAGAAAACAGCCAGAAAAGGAATAGTAATGCAATGTTAGGCAATTATATTATAAAATGTTACCCCCTTATATGGGGTCTCTTTGGCAGACACTTGCAGTCCTGTGTTTTTCATTGTAAGTGGCTTACATCAGTACTGACATCTTCCAGATGTTAGTAGCTTTGATTTTTTTCCCTCGTGTTGCAAACGAGTTGGCATGGAAACAACTCTTTGCTGGCAACATGACATATGATTCAAGGCAAAATGCATTTTAACACAGATGAATAGTTCAGGAATCTGCCTTTAACAAAAGTCATTTTGAGAGTTGTTTTGAATCTGTTGGTGTTTTGTGACAACTTTTTCAACTTAGATGGGAGAAATCAAAGCATTCTGCGTTATGCAATGTAGTTCTTGCTAAAATGTGCTTTGGCTCTCATGGTGAATAAACCCTTCAAGTTTAGAAATGGACTTTAGGTATAAGGAACTTAAAAAAAAAATCTTCAGTGGAAATTATCTGCTTGTTTTAAATAATGAAGCCTCTAAAACAAACCAAATACAGACTGGCAGTGTGCTGCTCTTCAAAGTAAGAGCTAGTGCTATAATTATTTCAGATGGTTTGAATTTTTTTCCCTTAAGAGGACTAGAGAAAAGAGAAAAAAATCGCTTCATTTTGCCTTGCTAGCTACCATTGCTCACCACTCTACAATCTCTTTACCAGAGAGCCTGGGCGCACAGGATGTTCTAGACGCCCTGATGTCATTCCTTCTGCTTGCTCCAGATACTGGAGAACTCACGTGCTTGTTGGTTTCCTGTTGTCTTTGCCATCTGAGCGCAGAAAGAACTGCACTTCTTGGCCTCGTTGCAGGAAAGACTTTGTGACTAGCTCTGGACAGTGGGATGTACGTGGAAACTAGTTGCCTGTGAAAACTCCTTCGGTGCCCTCTTTCTCTCTGCCGCAGCACTGAGGGGTCACATGTTTCAGACAGTGCAGCTACAAACTGTGGAGCCTCCATTAGCCTGGGTCCTAGTGACCCAGTTGAGCAGAATCTCCAAAGATACCCATGAGGATATGTAGCAGGAGTTGAGAAAGAAACTTTCCGTGTTTGTTAAGACACTGAGATTTTGAAATTCTTCATGACCACAGCATAACCCAGAGAATGTTTGAGCCATGACATACTTTAGAGATCATCCAGTCCAGCCCCTCATTAGGCAGATAAAAAAAGTAAAGCCCAGAGAAGTAAGAAACTTGCTCAATCATCACACAGTTGGTAAACCCATAAACCAGAGGCTACAATGCTGCTTGTGGTAGAAATAAGACTAGTCCTTAGGCTTTGCCTCATGGGAATATTAGGGCATTTGATTTGCATATGCCACTTTAACCTAGTCACTCCTAGTGAAATCTTCGTTATCATGACAAAGCATGTTATAGCTTATCTTCTGTCATCCCCTATCAACAAGACAGCTATGCCCAAGAGACTGGATAGGAAAGTATGAAGAGCAAGGAGAGAGTTTGGGTAGAAGAAAGCACATATAATTCTATTTTGACTACTTCATGAATTTTTTTGTTACTGGTAAATTTAAAATTAAAATAGAGGCTGGGCACAGTGCTTCACACCTGTAATCCCAGCTTAGTGGGAGGCTGCGGCAGGAGGATCCCTTGAGCCCAGAGTTCAACACCAGCCCGGGCAACATAGTGAAACCCCATTTCTACAACAACAAGTTAGCAAGTGTGTGGTCTGAGCTACTAGGGAGGCTGAGGTTTGAGGATCGCTAGAGTGGGAGAGGTTGAGGCTGCAGTGAGTGACCGTAAGACCCTGTTTCAAAAATAAATAAATAGTAAAATATAAATAAGTAAATGGAAAATTTTGAAATATTGAAATGGAACGGGTAGTAATGTGTCCACCTAGGGAGAATATAAAGTGGTGGCTAAGAGTGGCAGCGGCAAGCCTTGCTGGGCCTTCCTGACTCCATTCTCATTATTGTTTCTGAAGAGTCCCACTGCCCTGTCTACATTCATAATGCCTATAGTTGGAGTGTAAGCTCCTCAGCATGGCATGAAACCTCTTTAAACATGACCACAGTTTACCTTTCTAGTGTCAGTTTTGAAGACTCACACTGGCTCCCCACTAGTCATTATGCACCTTCAACTCTAGTAATGTATACACTTGGTTGCAGAGTCCAATCTATAACCTAAAATTGTCATTTGTAAATTTTGACTTTTTTTTTTTTTTTGAGACGGAGTTTCGCTCTTGTTACCCAGGCTGGAGTGCAATGGCGCGATCTTGGCTCACCGCAACCTCCGCCTCCTGGGTTCAGGCAATTCTCCTGCCTCAGCCTCCTCAGTAGCTGGGATTACAGGCACGTGCCACCATGCCCAGCTCATTTTTTGTATTTTTAGTAGAGACGGGGTTTCACCATGTTGACCAGCATGGTCTCGATCTCTTGACCTCATGATCCACCCGCCTCGGCCTCCCAAAGTGCTGGGATTACAGGCGTGAGTAAATTTTGACATTTTAAGCCGCATTTGTGTTGCACACAGAGTCTTCTTTGTCTACTTAGATATTTACTAATTATCCTTCTTGATAGTTCTTAAAAATTTCCTCCTTGAAGAGGCCTTCTTCAACATTCCTGGGAGGAGTAAGCCACTCCTTCCTGTGTAGTCCTCCATATCACAGCCATGTCACTTAAAATCTGTATTTTACTTCTTTATCTATATCTTTCCTATTACTGGATTATGGATTCCTCAGGGACAGGAGCCATGTCAAATTCGTCTTTGCATGAACAGATGACTAAACTATTAACACAACGCTTATGCTTATTTTTTTTCCTAGTGCAATATGATGTGAGTCAATATTCAGAGTGTTTTCCAAATGCAAAGTACTGTTCCTAGGCTAACAAGATACTTAAGACACTGCTTCTTCTCTCAAGAACTTACTGTTTTATCTCATTTATGTATACATTTTGAATGAAGACTTCTAGGGAGCTTGTTGTTTTCTTCAATATGGCACATTTGTAGCATATTCCTGGACTCATTTACAAAGTCAGCTTGCTCTAAACAACTACTGTAATGTAGTTATTATTATTATGTGTGATACATTGGCATTTAAAGGTTTCTAAAATACGGCTACAGTTTCAATAAGCCATAATGCATGTGAACATCTATTTCATATACTGTCTATAACCACAGATCTTTAAAGCAGCCTGGTGAGGCAGGGAGGTATAAAAAAGCCATAACTCTGGGATTTAGAGTCAGAATATGTGAGTTACAACATCTCTTCTGGCACTTCCTAGCCATTATCACCCTGGATTAAATGAATTTAGATATTATAAAGAGATTTAGAAAAGTTCTGAAGATTAAATGAATTTGGATATCATAAATAATGAGACTTAGAAAACTTTTGCATACATTGTAAATGCTCAATACATTTTGGCTATTATTATTTCATACATAAAAAAATAAAGATCAGAAAAATTAAATAGTTCCCCAAAGATCACAGAGCCAGATACAACTTTGGGTCAGATTGACATCAAAGTCCTTGCTCCTGTCACCACAATGCTTCCCTCTCTATAGAGGCAGACTGGCTCAATGCCCTAAAACTTCATGTGGGTTATTCAAACTGTAACTGGTCAGCTTCAAACTGATGGTGTGCACTTTACCTGTTGATGCCTCCATTTTATCATGTACAAAAGAAAATGACCCAAATATTCAGTAGCCTGTTCATCAACATTTAGAAAATTTTTGTGGTTGGGCTTCAAGAAGGAGAGAGGCGGTGTACATAGCTGAAAGACTTCAGGTGTCTGACTTCAAACCTCAGTTTTCTCATCTGTAAAATGGTAATAACATCCATAGGCAGATTTGTTTTGAGGACTAGAGACAATGCAAGAACAGTGCTTGGCACATAGTAGGTACTCTGTAAGCAACAGCCATTATCATCACTATTACCATCAGTGCCAGTAAGTTTAGAGCAGCTGTCTGTAAGTTCACCCACAGGGAAAAGATGAGCTTTGCACACGCCTGAGGGCCACAACTCAGTGAGCTACTGCTTAGCCTGCTTATTTATGAAAGTTCTTTATTCTATTTGTGGCTGGATTATGGTCTTAGGGCAATGACAGCGCTGGTGCTCGGTGTTAATTTCTGAGCAATAATGCAAATTGATGGAGCACAAGACTCAGGCCACCAGCTGTACAGAGTGATTCCCTCTGCCATCTGACTGTGAGCTTAGCACCAAGAATTCGCATAAGGAGAGACCGCGTGAAGGGCCAGTCTTGGCACTGTGCTTGAGAGATGTTTTCCTGCCACAAAAGTAGAGACTATGGTGATTAAGTGGAGTCCATGTTGCTAAGGCAAAGCAGAAAATGATTTCTTAGTAGTAGTAGTTATAGCATTAATAATAACAATAGCCATGAAATAACAAAACAGTCTCTGTCTTTGAAATATAGGAGAGAAATAATTGGCCCAGAAAGACATTACCAGTTGGAATGTTCCGTATTTGCTTGATTTACCATCTTTAAGCAGTTCAAACAGCTTTGCACAATAAACTTAAATGCCCAAAATGTCCTGCTCCTGCACTGAAGCATCTTTTATATACTTGCTTCCATAGTTTGGAACACTCTTGCTGCAAAAACAAGAAATCAGAATAGACCCAATTTATTTTACTGATATTCGAAGGTAATTTTTCCCTTAATGAATGCATCTGTTTGGATGATAAATTGTCCATTAGAAAATGCTCAAGTGTTTTTATGCTCTCTGTTTTGATTACGGGGCTTTTAATGTAGTGTTGTATCCACTCTTTGAATTTCTCCACAATTCAGTCATCCGCCGAAGAGAATAGACTGAAGAAAATGCCAGACTGATTTTCCTTCCCTCAGTATTTTAATTTATTAAATGACCTAATAGATTGCATAAAGATGTATTTCTCTGCTTTGTGCTGACCTTATTGAGAGTTAATCAGTTTTGTAATGATAATTAGATGTCAGCATTAGTATCCTGTGGGTACATAAAGATAATGGCTCCAGCACACAGCACACATAATGACCAAGACTTGACCCATCACAATCACAAGAATTTCTGAATTTGCTCCACTTTTCAAGGGGGTGGTGCGCTGCTTGTTTTCCTTCAGACTCATGGGGGAATATGTTCAATGTAGTGTGAGCAGAAGATACATACAATGTGGGGAATTAGTTACACAGTTAATGGTAATTAGGCATCTAAATTTCCCTGTAGCAATAGTTCACAATGGGCACTGGAAAGGAGTAAAAATGCATGAGAGAATTCAAATAATGTATGACATGGTGACTATAGTTAATAACGATACATTGTATTTTTTGAGAAATGCTAAAAGGGTGGATTTTTACATTTTATTTCTTATTTTTGTAGATATAGGGGGTGTAAGTGCAGTTTGTTACATGGATATTGCATAATGGTGAAGTCTGGGCTTTTAGTGTACACACCTTCTAAATAAAGCTTGTCCAACCCTCAGCCTGCTGGCTGCATGTGGCCCAGGATGGCTTTGAATGTGGACCAACAGAAATTTGTAAACTTTCTTAAAACATTATAGAATTTTTTGGGGTGTTTTTTTTTTTTTTTTTTTTAGCTACTGTTAGGTTGGTGTTTTTTATGTGGGGCCCAAGATAATTTTTCCTCTTCTTCCAGTGCAGCCCAGGAAGTGAAAAGATTGGACAGCCTGAAAAACAGTAATCATTGTACCCACCATATAACTTCTCATTCCTCACCCGCTTCCCACCTTCCCTAGTCTCCAGTGTCTACTCTTCTACTCTCTATGTCCGTGTTTACACATTATTGTTTCCACTTATAAATGGAGCATGTAGTATTTAACTTTCTGTTTCTGATTTACTTGAGAATGGATGTCAACTGTTCTCACCGCAAAAACCATAACTATGTGAGGTAATGCATATGCTGATTAGCTAAAATTATTTAACCTACAATGTATGTATACTTCAAAACATCATGTGTTTGAATGAATACATATAATTTTATCTGCCAATTAAACAAATGGAAGAGTAATAATTTTGGCTGGGTGCGGTGGCTCACACCTGTAATCCCAGCACTTTGGAAGACCAAGGTGGGAGGATCACGAGGTCAAGAGATTGAACCATCCTGGCCAATAAGGTGAAACCCCGTCTCTACTAAAAATACAAAAATTAGTTGGGTGTGGTGGTATGTGCCTGTAGTCCCAGCTACTCGGGAGGCTGAGGTAGGAGAATCACTTAAATCCAGGAGGCAGAGGTTGCAGTGAGCAGAGATCACGCCACTGCACTCCAGCCTGGCAACAGAGCAAGACTCCATCTCAAAAAAAAAAAAAGTAATAATTTTAAAAGAATTGAAACAATGAATAGTATGATATATTAGTCCGTTTTCATGTTGCTGATAAAGACATACCCGAGACTGGGAAGGAAAAGAGGTTTAATTGGACTTACAGCTCCACATGGCTGGGGAGGCCTCAGAATCGTGGAGGGAAGTGAAAGGCACTTCTTACATGGTGGTGGCAAGAGAAAATGAGAAAAATGCAGAAGTGGAAACCCCTGATAAAACCATAAGATCTTGCAAGACTTATTTACTACCATGAGAACAGTACGGGGGAGAACACCCCCATGATTCAAATTATCGTCCACCAGATCCCTCCCACAACACGTGGAAATCACGGGAGTACAATTCAAGATGAGATTAGGATGAGGACCCAGAGTCAAGCCGTATCACATGGTGTTTTAGTTTGGTTGAATTTTAAACTTCCTTTGGAAATGAACACATCTTTATCTTACATAAACACTGTATATACGTAGGTTTCCTGTCAAAATTGGTATATGTTTTACTTAAATGTGGGCTCTGCTGCTGGTGCTGGGAAATGATATTTGACAGTGATGTCCAGTTCCATTGGATCTGCTTGGAGAAAACTAAGTAACGATATTAAGTTATTTTGACAAGTAGCTTTGCATTTCCTAAATGTTTATTCCACAGTATCACTTAGTATCCTGACCTACTAGAGAAGTAATCTTCATGACACTAACGTGTGTAAATGAAGGCCAAAAAAACAAAAACATCCCCTTGCATCCTGTGCTGTGCATCTTGAAATTCAATATGCTTTTCAAATAGAAATAGATAAAAAAGACATGTGCTTATATCTTACTTTTTCATTTTTTAAACCACAGGTTTGTATACTGTGCAAACAGAGTCCCCCCTCCACCAAATAAAGCCCACTTCATACTAAACTATAAAATTAAGCAGCCTCCCATCCTAAAACATCAAATGGATCTTCTTAAGTTGAAGAAGGGGTGGCAAGACTGGGGAATCCCTTAGACTTCATCCTAACCCTATCTTGCTACCACACGGAACCCTAAGAGGCACATTTGCAAAATATTAGGGCTCCTAGGAGCAAAGTTTAAAAATCATAGTTGAAAATATTTGTATGTTGGAATAATATTTTAACAATTCTTCCTCAATAAAAGAGAGAAAAACCAGGAAAACTGACCTTTTGGATGTACCAGTTTTAACAATAGATAATTAATTCATCCTCCTTTACAGCTGAGAGCAATCATTTCCCAATCAAGGAATGGCTGGGAATATTCTCTACGATACAGTGGTTAAAAACCACTCCTTCTTCAATAGGTTGGATATGAAATGTTCCAGGTGATAAAGGTCGAGAGCACTTGCTCTGACACTTGCTATGTCAATGGCCATGTGAATCCATTGAGGGAGCATTGCTATATTGGCAACTCACTAAACTGTTAGTCCTGAGAGGTAAGAGACCTCATCTTGATTTTCCTTGCATCCTGGTCCAAGCAGAGCATCTTGCTGAGTGAACAAATGAAATCTCTGGGATCTGATCTCTGGCTTACACATGTCCCCGATCATGATCCTATAGTCTTTACACTGAACTATGAGTATTCCTTAATTTCTATTTGCTTTTAGATGAGTCTTCACTGGTACTTACCAAAATGTATACCTTTTTTTCCATTTAATGTTGAAACATTTTGAAATTCCAAGAGTGGAATTTAATAAGATCAGTTGGAAATAAGACTCCCCATTTTTATTTTTACAGTTCATAAAAAATAATTCATTCAATGAGAATGAACCCGTCTTGATGTATTACAGTTGCAGCAGGCACCTTCAGAACGGCTCCTGAAAAGAAGTCCTAAATAAAAACTGCAAAATAAGAAGTATTTTCCTTTTGCCTGAAAGGCTTTTCATGACACAATGAAACTGCTGTCCTCTAGGAGTTTATAATCTCTTGAGGTAAATAAAACAGATATAGAAATTGTAACTAACAGTATGTGAAAGATATTCCAAACTAATGATACAGAAAGTAAGCTAGAGAAATTCAGAAATAATGATAACATTTCATTCGGTACCTGAAGCCTCACATTCATATTCATAATTATTTAGACACTGTATTCATCTGTTTTCATGCTGATGATAAAAACATACCTGAGACTGGGCAATTTACAAAAGGAAGAGGTTTAATTAGACTTACAGTTCCACATGGCTGGGGAGGCCTCACAATCATGGTGAAAGGCAAGGAGGACCAAGTCACATCTTAAGTGGATGGTGGCAGGCAAAGAGAGAGCTTGTGCAGAAAAACTCCTGTTTTAAAAACCGTCGGATCTCATGAGACTTGTTGACTATCATGAGAACAACACAGGCAATACACCCCCCACCATGATTTAATCACCTTACACCAGGTCCCTCCCACAACATGTGGGAATTCAAGATGAGATTTGGGTGGGGACACAGCTAAACCATATCATTTTACCCCTTGCCGTTCCCAAATCTCATGTCCTTATATTTCAAAACACAATCACGCCTTCCCAACAGTCCCCTAAAGTCTTGACTCATTTCAGCATTAACTCAAAAGTCCACGTCCAAAGTCTTATCCAAGACAAGGTAATTTCCTTCTGCCTGTGCACCTGTAAAATCAAAAGCAAGTTAGTTACTTCCTAGATACAATGAGGGTACAGGCATTGGGTAAATACAACCATTCCAAATGGGAGAAATTGACCAAAACAAAGGGGCTACAGGCCTCAAGAAAGTCCAAAATCCAGCAGGGCAGTCAAATCTTAAAGCTTCAGAATGATCTCCTTTGACTCCATGTCTCATATCCAGATAATGCTAATGCAAGAGGTGGGTTCCCATGGTCTTAAGCAGCTCCAACCCTGTGGCTTTGCATGGTACAGTCTCCCTCCCAGCTGCTTTCACAGGCTGGGATTGAGCTTCTGCCACTTTTCCAGGTGCATGGTGCAAGCTCCTGGTGGATCTACCATTGTGGGGTCTGGAGGATGATGGCCTTCTTCTCACAGCTCCATTAGGGAGCACCCCAGTGAGGACTCTGTGTGGGAGCTTTGACCCCCCATTGCCCTTCCGCACTGCCCTAGCAGAGGTTCTTCATGAGTGCCCTGCCCCCTGCAGCAAAATTCTGCCTGGGCATCCAAGTTTTTCCATACATCTTCTGAAATCTAGCCAGAGGTTCCCAAACCCCAGTTCTTGAGTTCTATGCACTCACAGGCTTATCACCATTTGGAAGCTGCCAAGGTATGGGGTTTGCACCCTCTGAAACCACAGCCTGAGCTCTACATCGGCCCCTTTTCACCACAGCTGGAGCAGCTGAGATGCAGTGAACAAAGTCCCTTGGCTGTGCACAGCATGGGGACCCTGGGCCTGACCCTCAAAACCATTTTCTCCTAGGCCTCTGGGCCTGTGATGGGAGGGGCTTCTGTGAAGACCTCTGACATGTCCTGGAGACATTTTCTCCATTGTCTTGGGGATTAACATTTGGTTTCTTGTCACTTATGCAAATTTATGCAGTTGGCTTGAGTTTCTTTTCAGAAAATGGGTTTTTCTTTTCTATCACATTGTCAGGCTAGAAATTTTCTAAACTGTTATGCTCTGCTTCCCTTATAAAACAGAATGCCTTTAACAGCACTCAAGTCAACTCTTGAATGCTTTGCTGCTTAGAAATTTCTTCTATCAGATACCCTAAATCATCTCTCTCAAGTTCAAAGTTCCACAAATCTCTAGAGCTGGGGCAAAATGCTGCCAGTCTCTTTGCTAAAGCATAACAAGATCACCTTTGCTCTAATTCCCAACAAGTTCCTCATCTCCGTCTGAGACCAACTCAGCCTGGACTTCATTGTCCATATCATCAGCAGCATTTTGGTCATAGCCATTCAAAAAGTCTCTAGGGAGTTCCGAACTTTTCCAAATTTTGCTATCTTCTTTTGAGCCCTCCAAATTGTTCGAACCTCTGCCTGTTATCCAGTTCTAAAGTTGCCATGCGTTTTCAGATGTCTTTTCAGCAGCATTCCACTCCTGGCACCAATTTACTGTACTAGCATGTTTTCACACTGCTGATAAAAGCATACCCAAGACTAGGCAATTAACAAAAGCAAGAGAGGTTTCATTGGATTTACAGTTCCACATGGCTGGGAAGGCCTCACAATCATGGCAGAAGGCAAGGAGGAGCAAGTCACATCTTATGTGGATGGTGGCAGGCAAAGAGAGCTTGTGTAGGAAAACTCCTGTTTTAAAACCCATCAGATCTCATGAGACTTAGTCACTATCACGAGAACAGCATGGGAAGATCCACCCCCATGATTCAATTACCTTTCACCAGATTCCTCCCACAACACATGGGAATTCAAGATGAGATTTGGGTGGGGACACAGCCAAACCGTATCCGATATTGAGGTACTTAAGCAATTGTGTAAAAGAAGCTAAGCCAAGAGAAACTGGATTTCTGTCTCTCTGCTTTAGAATAAAAACCTTGGGAAGAAAACGTGGGATTTTTTTGCCTACTGTTAAATTCTTGGATGTTAGTATAGTGACTGGCACATAGTACATGTTCCTTAAATATGTGTTCAGTGAAAGAATAAATGAACACACCGCTATGCCACTTAAATCTTCTGTCTAACCTTGAAACCCCAAGGTGGGAATTAATACATTTCTAATGATAAACTACTCTTGATAGCCAGAAAGTATTAGGCAGTATTCGATGACTGACATCTATAATCCAGGCATAAAGAAGGGAGAGTCTTAGAGTTAAATGGTGGGAGGGTTTGCTTATACAGGAATGTTGGTCATTGCAAATATTTTAAACTGCATTCAGTACTTAAGCTTTTGGAATGTGGGTTTTAATGCAGCCTGGTGTAGAAGTAGAGAAAAGGTTATGGTGGCTCATAAAAGCCTTCACCACTTTGGACTCACAGAAACACAGGGATGAAAATTATGCTTATGAACATTTTTACCTAACTCAAGGGCGAGTGTGGTTTATTTGTGAGGTGGCCTTAATGAGGAATAAAGAATGGTCACGAAGCCAAGAATAATGAAAGGTGAGTGTGTGAGAGCCTGAGGTGAACATCTGGCTAAGTTTTATGATCTGCTATTACCTAGTATGAATCTATAAATTTTCATTTTGTGTTAATAATTACATTTTCAGCCATACAGTTTATCAATTATCAAAATAACTGCCATTATGAGGAGCTCTTACCATACCAAAAATATGCTGAAACCACAATAGTTAGCCTTAGAGATGAATGATTATACAGATGCATTAGTAAACATGAACATATATAATAAGTTTACATGTGCATCACATAAGTATTTAAACATTTCTTCTGTTTCAATAACTAGATAATTTATGCCTTGAGGTCAGTAAATTTTTCATTTATTTATTCAACAAATATTTCCTGAGTGTCTGAGTGTCTACCATGGGACAGACAGGCACTGGTGTAAATGATGAATAAGTCAAATGTGGCCCGGCATTCTCATGGAGATTTTAGCCTGGAGGAAAAGATGAATAAATGAGCTTTTTTGTGCAGCGTCTCACTGTGTAAAGTGATGTATTATGGGGCGTACAGGTTACTTTAGTGACATGTAGAAGGAACATCTAATCTGTACTTAGCGTTGGGAAGCTACCAAGAGAAAACTAGTCTATGTAAACTGAGGCTGGAGAGATGAGAAGGAGTTGGCCAGGCTGATATGTCCTTTACAAATCTTCATAGCACCCAGCATGGCATGGCATTGCACATAGACTGGATGCCAAATGATTTTATTTGATTTAAATTCTTTATTTTTGAGCGCTTGCCACAGATTCAGCTTTGCACTAGGAATTGGAAGAGATTCAAGGGAGTGTAAGACTTCATCTCTGTAATTAAGCATTCTACAAATTAGTTAAGGAGAAAAAGTACATACATTGTTCTCTAATTGTTTTATACACAAGAGGATGTAATTAATAACCACATGCATGGTATAGGCAATGAGCACCATTGTAACCGCCCAGTGGGTTCACCTTGCCTGCTGCCTAGACAGAGCCAATTTATAAAGACAGTGGAATTGCAATGGAGAAAAAGTAAATCACGCAGAACTGGCTGTGTGGGAGACTGGAGTTTTATTATTACTCGAATCAGTCTCCCTGAGCATTCAGTGATCAGAATTTTTAAAGATAATTTGGCAGGTAGGGGCTTGGGAAGTGGGGAGTGCTGATTGGTCAGGCTGGAGATGGAATCGTGGGGGCGGGGTTGAAGTGAGTTTTTCTTGCTGTTTTCTGTTCTTGGGTGGGATGGCAGAACTGGTTGAGCCAAATTACCGCTCTGGGTGATGTCAGCTGATCCATCTAGTGCAGGGTCTGCAAAATATCTCAAGCACTGGTCTTAGGTTTTACAATGAGATTCAGACCCTTGAAACCAGACGCTGCATGACCCCTAAACTGTAATGTCTAATTTTGTAGCTAAGTTGTTAGTCATGCAAAGACAGACTGGGCTTCAGGCAAGAAGTGGGGCTTTTCAGGAAAGGGCTGTTACCAATTTTGTTTCAGAGTCAAACCATGAACTGAATTCCTTCCCAAAGTTAGTTAGGCCTATGCTCAGGAATGAACAAGGACAGCTTAAGTGTTAGAAGTAAGATGGAATCAGTTAGGTCTGATTTCTTTCACTTGTCATAATTTCCTCAGTTATAATTTTGCAAAGGCGGTTTCACTATGGAACATCAAGAAAATGAGAGATTAAAATAAGGGTGAAATTAAAAAGTGGATAAGGGAGACAACATAGAATAAAAGAAGCTTGAGATGAATCATGGGACAGGCAGAGTTGATGGGGTACGACTTGATAATGGGAATGAATGTGGCAATGCAGGAGAATGGCTGCAGGGACTTCACGTCCAATATAGCAGAGGGTGTGTGTTTACTTGCAGTTTTGACTGAATTTGATAGATCATGGGATCTAGTTTCCCAAATAGGAGCATGGCAAAGACACGGTAGTAAGTTGCCAGCAAGGCAGATCACCCCTCTCTTCAACCCAAAGCCCTATCTCAACACTTTCTTCCTTCCGATGGGCCTACTTTTTGCACAACAGATCTTGGGGGATGGGACAGGATGTTCTGATACAAAAGAAAACTGTTAATTGCTTGAAAATAGAAAAGAGACCTTAGAAGATAAAGACCTGGTTGTCTTTCCAATGAAGGAAGTAGGAGCCAAGTCCCTTCTAATCCTTCAAGTCTTCTGTAGCACGAATCACAAATACCAATCACAAATTAATATCTCAACAGATTATCCTATCTCATGATCAGGGTTGCTAAAAAAGATAGATACACTTTTGAAAGAATAAAGATAAGGCCAGAGAAAAGATCTCAAAGATGTTGGTGAATAAATACAGGAATGAGAATGCAAGATAAGTGGCAGTTGACAGGATTTATATCAAATCCCTGTTTAAAATAAAGGTAAAGGCTTTAGCTGTTAAGATAAAGAAGGTATTAATTGAATTTGAATTCCCTCAGTCATCTAAAGAAAACAGGTCATATCTTGGTTCTGTTCCCTTTTTCTAATCAGCCATGGGGTCTTAGCATGTGCTGTTCCCGCTGCCTAGAATGCTTCCTCGCTCATGCACCCTGTCTTTTGCCTGACCTTCTCCTAGGCGATATTCACCTTTCAGCTTAAGCATGACTTCCTCAGAGAGGCCTTTCGAGACTCCTTTGCATCCCTTTGTTATTCTCTTTCATATCACTGTGCGACTTAGCTTTCACATTGTGCCTTTGTCTTCTGCTAGACTATGAGCTCCATGGAGACAGGGAGCGTTTTTATTTTGTTCACCACCGTATCTTTGGAGCTGGCACCATTTCCAGAACAGAGCATGCTCCCACTAAATGTTATTAAATGTGTACATATGTGCAGCTGCTGCAGATAAAGACTGGCGGCAGTCCTGCTGGGAAACGGGGAGAGTAATGGTGGGACATTGCCCGCTTATGAGCCAGCAGTCAATGGACGATTGACCAAAAAACTTTCCGCCATTGTCAGAAAGCATAGATTTGTACTGGGTTGACTTCTTGCACTCTGGGATCAGGGTTCAGGAAAGCCAACTGTGGGGAATATAAGGTATTCAGATATTCTGAGCATAAGATTTCCCGAAACAAATCTTAAGGTCCATGTTTCCTAGATCTGAATAGTTTTAATGTTCCTAATAGTTCCTGTTCTTTATCTATAACTGTTAATACTGTAACATATGACAGAATGGAATCTATTTGGAATTAAACATTCAGATTAGAAAATTCTAAAATTGCCAACCAATTACAAGTCGAAGGGGATTTTATTACCATTTAGTTGAGTCTTTGTTCTTACTGTCTTTTCCACCAGAAAAGTCAGAGTTATCCTGAGTGGGGTTTCTGCTGTAGATCAAGATATCAGGACTATTAACTTGCTTGTGTGGAGCCATAGGATTTGTGTTCAGAGGGTTCCTCTTCACATTGTTGTTGTCAGAGCTTCCTGTTCTCAGCGCCTTATACACCACTCATCACTCACTCCCCATGTCAGAACCTTATCAGCATCCTGAGCTGTGGCTGCCTCTAGCGGATGTAGTTTTTCAGCTTACCAAAAAGAACATCAATCATTCTTCATTTTCAGTGTTCAAACTTGCTCATCAGTTAGTGACAACACTTCCTGCAGCCTTGAAAATTATTTCTGAATAAACACAGGGCGGAGGACAGCTAAAGTGATTGACAGTTCATAACTTCTCCAGTGCTTGATGTTTCAAAACCAGTGTGTATGCAGACGTCTCCTCATTACTAACGTTTGGATGTCACTTAGTGTAGCTGCTTCTGAGAGAAAAATGGCATGGGTTAGATTGTCAAGCATCTTAATGGGGCTTTGTGTCTGTAGCAGACATTCTAGCAAGCTCTGAACCCGAGTTGAGATTTCAGTAGGAGACGAGATATTGCTTGCAGATCAGGTAGCTCACAAAATTGTGATGTGGGGAAAAATTGTTTTCAGCGTTTCTTTTCCTTTCTTTATGTTTTCTTTCCAGATCCTCACAACCAAAGCAAGACTCCCCACTGAGATACCTATAAGCCTTCTGAACAAAACAGATGTTCTTCCCCAATAAGGGATTAATCACTGCCATCCCACTCCAATTCCCAGCCTTGGATTTACTGCTACTGGAGCAGAGACAGGTGGGGATGGGTGGTGATAAAGGCAAGGGTTAAGAGGAGAGAGGGGAGAGGGTAATGGATTAATTAAATACATTAATTCCTGATAATGGGTAAGATTCGATCATGGATTTTTTTTTAATTTCCAGGTATTTCATGACTTAATCTGGTGAAAATGCCTTTCTTGGAGGGTCATTAAGAATTTTGTAGTTGTCAGGGCATGGTGACACTCGCTTTTAGACCCAGCTACTCAGGAGACTCAAGGGAGGACCACTTGACCTCACGAGTTTGAGACAAGCTTCAGTAACATAGTGAGACTCCGTCTCTAATTTAAAACATAAAAAAGGGAAAAGGAGAAAGAAAAATAATTTTGTGACTGGTTTGAGGGACAGGATGGGCTTCAGCCCCTTCAGAGGTGTCAGGCCTTCCTGCCTATGCATGTCAACTGCTGTATTTGCATAATTTCGAAAGACAAGGATGGCTGCTTACTGTTTCTAGCTGGCCCTGTATTGGATTTCATAGATACCCCCTCTGCCTAAGGAGTATATTTGGTATTCACCTGGGCAGTGGCAGCAAGCCTATTGGCATGGAAAAATGATCTTAGTGCTCAACAATGCATAAACTAATAGCCAAGCTCGTGGCTCTAGTTCTGGGAGGTTTCATTCATTATCAGTTACCCTCCGCACCGGAACAGCCCAAGGCCTAACATCCACTTACATAGTAAGATTTTTGGGGCAGTGAAATCAGTAAGACTATTAGGTTGATATACAACAGCCCCCAGTAGATTTTAGGCTCTTGAGAACAGGGACTATGTCCTGTTTATCATTATTTGGCAAAGACAGAGCTCAGTACTTGGCTTAGAGTAAGTAAATGATGAATCGTGATCGAATGTACAACGAGGTTTTTCCACCCTCTTTGCTTCTTCTCTTCTCACCCTCCTTCTTTCTCTCATTTGCAACTCTTTGCTCCACCCCCACTCCCAATACATGCGCTCACACTGCCAGTAAAAGTTCAGTGGCACAGAATTTCAGATTCCGTAGATATTCATTTGAATGAAAGCCACAGATTCTCTTTACTGACAGCATAGTGATTTGAGTAGGTGTATTCTTCTGGTTATTTGGATTAGGAGCAAGGATAATGACAAAATAGAAACAGCAAGGGATAGGGAGCACACTGCTCATGGAAAATGCCAGGCCCATCACTCATGGTGTCTTGTGCTCTTAGTAATAGGGTAAACTCAAAAGGTCAAACTGCAATAGGTTTAAAAATTTCAGCTTTTGCATTTGAATCAGATGGTTCTGTAGCTCTGACATTGAAAAGGCTATTTGTTCATTCATTCATTTCAAATTATTGAAATCCGTCTATAGGCTAGGCACTGTCTTAGACTTTGTGGATAAGACAAGATGCCTGTCCATGCGCTGCTCAGTCTAGTCGAGTCATATATGTAAACAGCTGCAGTGTGTTAACAAAACAGTGACTCAGGGGAAAGATCACACAAAGCACAACCTATCATATAATTTATTTTTTTTAACCCCACAATCTCCTGGGGCAAACACTGGGTCAAGACCAAGCCTCCTTACTCAGTCAGACCATTAGTCTGGGTGGTGTGGCTGTGAAATGTTCTTTTAGTTGTATGGTCAAGAGTGTGAGTCTTTTTTTTTTTTTTTGCTCTCTTGAGTTTCACTCTGTTGCCCAGGCTGGAGTGCAGTAGTGCGATCTCAGCTTATTGCAACCTCTGCCTGTTGGGTTGAAGTGATTTTCGTGCCTCAGCCTCCCGAGTAGCTGGGATTACAGGCATATACTGCCATGTCTGGCTAATTTTTTTTGTATTTTTAGTAGAGATGGGGTTTCACCATGTTGGCCAGGCTAGTCTCGAACTCCTAACCTCAAGTGATCCATCCGCCTTGGCCTCCCAAAGTGCTAGGATTACAGTTGTGAGCCACCGTACCCAGCTAAGAACATGAGTCTTCAAATATCTTACATAAGCTGAGAACAAGAACCCATCCTATTAATGAGTGGATAGCAATTGGAGCAACCTGTTTTCCCAAAACTTAGTTAAAACATGCCCAATCCCTGATTTAGGTCAGTTTTGGTGAATTCACGAGATTAGATAAATCACGAATGGAAGGCTCAGCAAGAGGTCCTAGGGACAAACAACAAAAGAACATACACACTAAGGCACACAGAAGAAAGAAGAATACAGCAAGTGAAATGAAACAAGTCGTTAGAAATAAAAAATGGGCCTTACCACGAACGCTTGGGACATCTGACAGAACCAGATCAACAAGCTTTGCTGCACTTTCTATTGGCTGTTCATTTTCTATTTTTCTCTCTAGACATCTTTCTTTAAAAAGAAAATCCAGATTTCCCGGGCTGGGCAAAGTGTTGGGATGAAATGACAGGAGGCAGGCGCTGTCAAGGAAAGACGTTCTCTCTGGAAGGAAGTGAGGGGACAGACGGGATGGCTGGCTCCTCTAGGCAGGTTTCCTTGCTGCCATCCCATGTGTCTTTTCCCTCCCACTCCTGTGGGCACTTTCTTGCTTGCTTGGCACAGTGAGAATTTAGGAAAGTCACGACAAAAATCCTGTCATGTGCTAGAAAGGAGAAAAAGTTTTAGATCTTTGCCTTTTCACGAATGAAGAGTTTCATGGAAATTAATGTGCAATTTTAGATAGAAGCTTTGCCTTGTTGAAGCTACTCTGACATTCTGTCTCCGCAAGTTCCTACAGTCCCTGCTTCTAGCACTTTAACAAACAAAAAGAACAAACAATGCTCCCCCTGCTACACACACACACACACACACACACACACACTCACACACACACACAATCCAACTTAGTTGGCAGCCCGCATCATCTACCCCAGGGCTTTCGCTGAGGACTGAAGATTTATCTTGGACTGACTTCAGACATTCCCCCTCTGATCTTCCTCTGGCTACGTTTTTCTCCAATGTTTCCTCACTGCCTCCCTTGGCTCTCATTAATTAACTGCTCCTCACTCTGTGACTAAATGCGAGCCGTTGTGTTTGGCTGTAGAGAGGATTATGACATTTTGCAAACACACACACCACTGGGGAGAATATCTTGGGTAACACACAGGCAAAGGAGGTAAACTAAGAAAACCCATTTTTAAAAACCTGTTGAAGCAAGTAACCAAAAAAGAAACGATAGGGAAACAGGTTGATTATTTGGTGACATTTATGTATTCCTGAAATGATATTTTAAAAGGCAAATACAGAAACTGGAACTTGCTATTTAACCGAGGTTCAGGTATTTCAAAGCTTGCTTATCTCTCCAGCCCGTCTGGTGTTTCCATGGTGTTCCTTTTCCGCTTCTATTAGTCTGGAACGTGGGTAGCAAGTTGATGAACATTTTTAATGAGTAAATCCTTTTCTACACCAAATTTTATAGATAATTAAATCTGATTTATAGGGCAGGTTTCAGAGACAGTAAAAGGGGAAGGAAAGGAATGCAAAGGAGGGGGGCCAATTATTTGACCCCGGCCTCCGTGAGTGGGCTCTGCTTTGTTTGTATAACCTTCCCAGCAGGCGCACTGAAGGGCCTGCAAGGTTTCTGAAGCAGAATAAAACCCAGTGAGGCCTTTGCCATAGGTTTTTGTTTTTTGTTTTTTGTTTTTTTTTTGGTACTGTTTGTTTGGTTTTGGTTTTTAGGCAAGGAAGTTCTCTTGTTCAAGAAACAGATCCCAATCTTTATTCTTTGCTGGCCACTTTTACTCCAAGTTATGGTAAAAGCAAAAGCCACACATAGAAAACCTCACAGCACACCACTAAGGAATTTGCCCTTTCAGCAGATATTAATTAAACATCTTCTTTGTAGTAAACATCATTCTAGTTGCTGGAGATACAGTAGTCAATAATACAGGCAGCTCAGACTTATTACCTGTGGTGTGAAATAAACACACTGGAAGAAATGTAGACAAAAGGCAGTCTAATGAGAAAATTGAAACCCAGAGAGGGTAAGTGGGTTGACCGGACTCACCCAGCGTGTCTGTCAGAAGCACATTTGGGTCTAAGAGTTCAGATCCCCTGAGTGACTTCCACACTGGACTCTTGTTTTGCTTTTTCGTTTTTGGAGACAGGGTCTCCAGCTTACTGTCCAAGCTGGAGTGCAGTGACATTCATACAGGAGTTAAGAAGAAATTACTTAGGCAGGTAGTAAGGGTCCCCGGTAAGGTTTTCCTTTTAATGAAAAGCAGCCCCCAAATCATTTTCTTTTCTAACAAAGAGCGGCCTGTAAAATCTATCTGCCGACATAGACAAGCAAGCTGGAAGCGTGCACAGGTGAGTGCCGGCAGTTGTGCCAGCAGGAATAAGCTACCTGGGAATAGGCATGTTCAAAATGGCGCTCCGTCTTCTCTTCTCCTTGCTGGCCACATGTCCGGTAGGAGCAGACAAGATGGCACTGGCCAGATGGAAAGCCCATTTGCGTAATAAGATTCGGGTGGGGCGACCAGCCTTCCCCATGTGCTATGTAAGCGTCACAGCTACGTAAATCAGACACCACTTCCTCAAGCTGGCCTATAAAATCTGCTGGGGGCCACCACAGACACAGATGGACTTTCTCCTTTCAGAAGCCTCTGCCTTGCGAGAGAGAGAGAGAGAGAGAGAGAGCTGCTCTCCTGTCTTCTATCTTCTGCCCATTAAACTTTCTGCTTCTTAATTCACCCACATGTGTCTGAGTGCTTAATTTTCTTGGTTCGAGATGACAAACCCCGAGTATTTACTCCAAACAATGATACTACTTCAGTGTGATCATGGCTTACAGCAATCTCAACCTTCCCAGGTTCAGGTGATCCTACTACCTCAGCCTCCTGAGTAGGTGGGACTACAGCAGCATGCCACCATGCCCTGCTAATTCTTTTAATGTTTTTTGTAGAGACAGGGTCTCCCTATGTTGCCCAGGCTGGTGTTGGCTCCTGGGTTCAAGAGATCTGTCTGCCTTGGCCTCTGAAAGTGCTGGGATTACAGGTGTGAGCCACCATGCCTGGCAAAGGTTGGACTCTTCTTAATGCAATCTCTTCTTTTCCATTTGCGGAATACATTAAAAGCAATAAAAACTCACGATTTGAAGTACCTATGATAATGCCTGCAATAAGGCAACAGATATTAATTGACCTTGAAACACGATGTGAAGTGGTTAAGTACGATCTTATTTCAAATCATCATATAAGTTTCTAACAGCTCCTCTACCCCTTTGTTTGTATTTGTTAATAAATAAAAAATTGTGTTGGTTGGAGTTATGAGTCATGAAATATCTGATACTACTGAAGCTTAAACATAACCAGATTTTATCAATCAAAGTTTCCTATCCTGACTCCTCTCTGACGGAATGTGCTCAACATAAGTTTTTAAAAGCCAAGCTCATTCCTGTCTGTCACCATCATCATCATCATCATCAGACTACTATGAGTGGTACACATGTGAGACACCTTATAAAAATTTAAAACATAATTAGTTCTCTGAAATAAGACAAATGGCATCCTAACTGTGACAAACTGTGCCCTAATGCTTAACTGAAGACATTGAGAGGCCAGGCCCAGTGGCTCACGCCTGCAGTCCTAGCACTTTGGTAGGCCAAGGCGGACCGATCACTTGAGGTCAGAATGTTCGAGATCATCCTGGCCAGTATGGTGAAACCTCGTCTCTACTGAAAATACAAAAATTTGCTGGATGTGGTGGCGGACTCTTGTAATCCCAGCTGCTTGGGAGGCTGAGGCAGGTGAATTGCTTAAACCTGGCAGGTGGAGGTTGCAGTGAGCCAAGATCACACCACTGCACTCCAGCCTGGGAGACAGAGTGAGACTTCATCTCAAAAAAAACAAAAAAGACATTGAGAGAAGACTGTACATGTCTATGGGCAGCTTACTTCCATATTGTTTTCCCTTTAAATTTTCAAATTATTCTAATGGTAATATAAACTTGCAACCAATTTTCATCTAACAGAAAATATATAGAAAATGAAAGTCCCATCCCCAGGGAGAACTACCAAGAACAGTATGACACATGGGCTTCTAGCTTTCTTCTACATGTATGCTGATACAGGAACATAGACACAGAACTGTGCTGCAATACATTGTCACTTTTTATTTTATTATTTTATTATTTTTTAAGATGGAGCTTCACTCTTGTTGCCCAGGCTGGAGTGCAATGGTGCAATCTCGGCTCACTGAAACCTCCACTTTCCAGGTTCAAGCGATTCTCCTGCCTCAGTCTTCCAAGTAGCTGAGATTACAGACATGCTGGCACCACGCCTGGCTAATTTGTGCAAATTTTTTTAGTAGAGATGGGGTTTCACCATGTTGATCAGGCTGGACGGTCTCAAATTCCTGATCTCAGGTGATCCATTGGCCTCAGCCTCCCACAGTGCTGGGATTACAGGAGTGAGCCACTGCGACCGGCCGGTCATCACTTACTAGATTTTGATTGTCTTTTTATGTCCCTACATGTAAATTCTGCTTTAATTTTTTAACAGCTCTATAGTATTTGCTACAAAACTGAATAATAGTTTAACTAACCTATATTTAATTAATATTTGAGTTGTTAAGAGTATCCTCTTTTTTTTTTAGATGGAGTCCAGCTCTGTCACCAGGCTGAAGTGCAGTAGTGCAATCTCAGCTCACTGCAACCTCTGCCTCCTGGGTTTAAGTGATTCTTGTGACTCAGCCTCCCAAGTAGCTGGGACTACAGGCATGCACCACCGCACCCAGATAATTTTTGTATTTTTGATAGAGACGAGGTTTCACCATGTTAGCCAGCATGGTCTTGAACTCTTGACCTCATGATCCAACCACCTAGGCCTCTCAAAGTGCTGGGATTACAGGCGTGAGCCACCATGCCCAGCCGAGAGTAACTCTTTATTAAAATCAATGCTCTAGAGTTCATTCTTGTGCGTATTTATTTATGAACTGTACCCGTGAACCCAGAATTCCCTGTTTCACTCTTAGGTTAAACATCAAAGCATTTGGGCTGATATATACACAGACATATGTGACATATACTATATATATTATACACATATAAATATGGGCTCATACACACACACACACACACACACACACACTCTCTTCCCGTGGGTAAAAGCACTAGCCCACTTGATACTGAAGGTAGTTAGCACTACAGTACTTACTGATTTGAAGAAACCCCCACATTACCTACCCGTCTTCCTCACCATCATAAAATAAATAAAATCACTTAAAAAAATAACTTGTCTGGGTTATGTTATTTAAAGCTGGGCAAGTTGAGGTGATAGCTATTAGTAAAACCGATTTAAAATATAGTGTAAATTTAAAAAAAATTCTTTATGAATCACGCCGTTATTACTGTGAGTCAATTAAACCAATTTCCCTCAGGGAAAGAAACCTAAGAACCCAAATTCCTTTCTTAGAAGGATGTTATTAAAATATCTCTGTGGTTTATTGATTTCTTTACTTCTGCTCCTTTAAGAATATGGGATTTGCTGACAGAACCGATACCAGTACTAAGTGCTAGGAAATGCTTGTCAAAATAGTATTTAGAAACAATAAGAGTAGTATGTCACTATGAAGGCATTCATTAGAAACTTTTCTTTCAGAGGGCTTCTCATTCTAACCAGGTATGCCCCTTCCTTTCACTTGCCCTCCTTAGGTTAGCCCCTATTCAGAATTAGTTTTCAATTTCTTGAGGAAGAAAGCCAGAGATTAACACTTAGCGGACTGTCCCATAGATTTTTTTCCTGATGGTATCTTGCAGTGTCGCGCTATCTTTTGCTTGGATTTGCTTACCCTTTGCCTTGACTTTGGCCTGGAACAACGGGACTTTGACGTTTTGTCCATGCTTTTCACTGGAATGCAATTCTGAACTTCAGTGTAGTCTTGCTCCCACTCGGTACTCTCTCCTACTTCCACTTTGTTAAACATGGACTTAAAAGCATAAAATGATCTATAGGAAGCCTTAGGGATAGATAATATAAAATTCTATTTAAGAGATGAGGAAATGAAACACAGTGAAGTAAGTGACTCGTGTAGAATCTTAACACAAATAAGAGTGAGAACCTGAATTAACAGCTCCTGATTCTCAATCTGGCATCATTTCGGTACACCTGTCAGTTACACTCTTCTCCACGGTAGGTTGGTCACTGTACCTGTTCCAACCTGTGTTCTCCACCTTGGCCCCTATGTGTGACCTTCATACCAAGAACTGTTGCTTCCTGCATTTGCTGACTGAAACTTGTGATTAGTCCTTCTATGGGATGAAGTGAAGACAAGTACTAGTTTCTAAGGCATCTTATGTAAATGTCAGCATTACTCTTTCGAGTTAAAATCTTCTGACACTCAGCTTGATGACCTCCTGTCTCTTTGGGGCTCTAATCCTCTTGTGGGTTGATATTATCCTTTAAAATAACTGTGTGAATGCTTTGCATCTGTGATTCAGCTAATCAGGAAACAGACTGTATATTTTTATAGGAGTTTGTCTACAGTATACATTTCTAACGACAGGATTACACATTTTCTCTCTGTGCTTAGTGTGTGGACACTCAATACTATGGGGGTGTTGACAGCATGGATTTTATGGTCAGATGTATCATGGTTTGAAACTGGTTATTATCATCTGCTGGCTGCATGACCTTGGATTACATCAGTAAAACTCAGTTTACTCATGAGTAAAATGGGGATAATGGTGCTGACTATGAAACAGTGCTGGGGAATTAAATGAGATAATACACAATTCAGTGCTCAGTGTGGGGCCTGGCACATTGTAAGTTCTCAGTAAATACTACTTTGCTTTCTGTCCTCCTTTTTCCTGTCCACTTTACCACCCAAAAAACTCCCTCCAAGAGGAGAACTGGGAGAGAATTGTAAAAGACTAAATACATCAATTTTAGTTTTTCTTCTTTTTTTAAATCAAGGATTTCGTGCTGGAAGTGCTGGATTATAAATGGACTTCTCAAAAGCCACTTGTATCTGTAGTCTGATCATTTATTCCTTGATGAGAAATATTTTGGTCTATTAGTGAGAAAGAAGAAAGATGAACTGAACATTAATCAAAAACTTCATGATGAGTAGAAGTGTGCATATATCACAGAAACTGCCAGAGAGGGGCCACCGTCACAGATGGGGAAATGCGTGTTCGGTGTATTGACTTTGGTCTCACACTGCTGAAGTGGAGCCTGACTACACTGTTAACTGGGCAACCTTAAAATGCTCTTAAAAATCCATATGTGCTATTATTTTTAAGAGAAGTTTATCTGATTTTGTTTTACTTACATTTTCCCCCCTTCTCCCAGGCAATTAATTTCTTGCTGGTACTATGCCTGGAAACAGGAGGAGAAAATGAGGTGCTAGAAGTGTATTTCTAAATTAGCAATCATCTCAGTGACGTGTGCACTTAGTCAATGTGTTTATTTCTTGGTTATTGCCTGTTTTCTAAAAATACCTAGAGCAAGGCTATGCATATCCTGGTAATTCCCTGGAAGCTGAATTAGAGCATGATAAAGTCGGCCAGAGTTTGCCATTTTGGGGTTCTCACCACTGTTTCTGGGATGAGGCAAGAGTAGGTCTTACCAAAATAAGATGATTCTGTCTCCACCTGGAAATCCTCTGGCTAGCATAAGTATCTGGTGGAAAACTTGGCTAAAAAGTCAAGTTAGATTCAGGTTGTTGCTGCAAAAAAAGAAAATATCTTTGAAAGCTTTGAAGAGGAAGCGCCATTTAAAGCTCAGTCATCACAAAAATAAAGGAGGCTTCACAGGGTGTAAATTCCCTGTCAGGGGTGGAGAACTGTTATTTAGCTATTTGCTAGCATGCCATTATATCAGCACATAATGGGACAGAGTTATCCAGGAAACAGTGATCACTGATGCAGGGCTGAAGATTGTGTGTATGTGAGTGTGCATGCACATGAGAGTGTGTGTTTGTGTTTAATAAGGTCCACTAAGCTATCAACCATCCATCGTCAGAATTCTCTTCCCTATTTTTGCTTTTTCCCTGAGGCTCACTGCTATATGGAGTGTGTATAGAGTAGCTTTAGGGATGCAATACTGTATCAGGAAATGGGGATGTATAAGTTGTGAGTCTCCAAGGAGAGTTGTATTGGGTTTATAACCCATTTAGAAATGTAACCACAATTTCATTTCATCCCAGAGACCCCCATGGAGCAGTAACAGGGGAGAGTGGGATGATTCACCTAATTTCTTTGATATAAATTTAAAATTTCTCCTGACAGATTCTGCTGGAGAACTGGGGCTTGAATGCATCATCCTGAAGAATTTTTGCAGTTGCCCAGAAATGTGGGGCTAGAGAGCAGATGCTTGGAAATGCCGTTGACATTTCCAAGTTTTTATAGCCCTGGTACATAGCCCACTAACTCCAGCATGCTTCACACATGGAGAAGGATCATTTGTCATTTTGATGCCAAAATGATACTCACAACTCTAAATGAAATGGATTACTTCTTTCTACCTCCTGCTTGGACAGTCAAAGTAGAAGCATTTCAGGCATTTACTGGTCACCCTGTGTATGCGTGAATGGCAGAGTGATATCAGTATTTGCTTTGTGGCTGTGAAAACGAGGGCCTTCAAAACTGCTCATGACAGCGAAAAGTACAAATTTCTGCCATGCTTAATTAGGGCGTGATTCATGTGGCAAAAGTGATTTCACTGAGAAACGTACAAACAATAGTTATTAAAAATGCATTTAAATCTGAAACAAGTCACATTCAAATAGACAGTACACACCTATATACACCATTCTTTGTATTTAAACCAAAGTGTTTTTTTGGGTAACTCAGAAACTTGCCAGCATTGAAAATCTGGACAACTTCCCAGACAGTAGATATTTTGTGTTTTGAGTTGTAGACATTATAGTCAGGAAATTTCTACGACAGGTCTCCCTGCTTTCAGGGAATTATTCCTTTACAGTATCACCCAACTCTTGAATATTACCAAAGAATATATTGAGGTTAGGATTACTCATATTTTGGCTACTGGATGAAGGACAGTGGCCAAGGACATGGTTGGAACCAAGTTTCTACTTCTCTGGAAACCTAAAGATAATGGCAAGATCAATTAATCCACAAGTATTGATTGTGTGCCCACACTTACCAAAAGGCATTAGAAGTCATGTTGCTCTCTCTGGCCTGCTCATCTAAAATATTCCATAACCTTAGGTTGCCTTTTCTGTCAAATGCATGTGAGATGATCCTCTCAGGGCAGATTTCAGCCACCAGGATGCTCTAAGGTTTTCGGTCTTAGTTTGCTTCTTTCTGGGGCTTATAAAGAAGTTGTTATGCCTTGGACTTAAGGGTTTGTGGAGCAGGTGCACTTGGGACACAGGCTGTGGGCAGGCAGCTCTCCATGGGGACGCTGGAATCTGTGTCAGACAAACTCTTATAAAGGACAAGGAGACAGCCCAGCAGTCCCAGAAGTTGCCCAAGCTGCTGATCCTACACCCTTCATCATCATTGTTTTCCTTTGTTTTTTTGGGGGGGACAGAGTTTTGCCTTTGTTACCTAGGCTATAGTGCAATTCTGCCATCTCAACTCACTGTAACCTCTGTCTCCAGGATTCAAGCAATTCTCCTGACTCAGCCTCCCAAGTAGCTTGGATTACAGGCACCTGCCACCACTCCTGGCTCATTTTTTCTATTTTTAGTAGAGACAAGGTTTTGCCATGTTGGCCAGGCTGGTCTCGAACTGCTGACCTCACCTCGGCCTCCCAAAGTGCTGGGATTACAGGCATGAGCCAACACGCCCCGCCCCTTCATTATCTTTTGACCACCTTTGGTTCACCTAGTAACCACCTGATGGGCTTTTTATGCCTTGAAATAGCTGGGCTACTTGGCTCTCATCTGGAATTTTTTTTTTTTTTTTTTTTTTTTGAGATATGGTCTCTCTCTGTCATCCAGGCTAGAGTGCAGTGATCATGGCTCACTGCAGACTTGATTTCTTGGGCTCAAGTCATCTTTCCCACCTCAGCCTCCTGAGTAGCTGGGACCACAGGTGTGTGCCATCACGCTTGGTTAATTTTTGTATTTTTTTTTTTAAATAGAGGCGAGGGTTGGCCATGTTGCCCAGGCTGGTCTCGAACTCCTGACCTCAAGCAATCCTCCCAAAGTGCTTGGATTAGAGGCATGAGTCACTGCACCCGGCCTGGAAACTTAATTTTGTTCCAATTCTACCAGGACCAATCCTGGTTCCAGGCAGGTAGAATCAGAATGGAAGGCAATGAGTCAGCGGCTCAGGCTCTGGTCAGTCTTATTGACTTTCTACCCTAGCTATCACCTATGTTGTGAGTAAAACTCTATCTTGAATCCCAATTCAAATACTTAGAAAAAATCCATGGTGCTGCTTGCTGCCTAGAGTCCTATATCCTCCAATCTGTGATCCTGTTTTGCCACCTGAGTTATTTTATGGACCTGAACTTTAGTGCCGTGGTCGGCTTCCTGTACCTGTTGTCAGATTTCCCTGATATTGAGTCTGTCTGCTGCCAACCTGGCTCCTGATGCTGTATTTGTCTTCTCTGCCAGCACACCTGTTGCTCACTGCTGACTCTCCCCTGATGCAGACTTGCCATCTGCCTGGACTTTGTCCTATCTATTTCCTGCTGTTGGGAATGTGTCCTGTCCTCTGTGTCTGTACCTATGATTAGAACACACATTGTAGGGCCGGGTGCGGTGGCTCAAGCCTGTAATGCCAGCACTTTGGGAGGCCGAGGTGGGTGGGTCACGAGGTCAAGAGATAGAGACAATTCTGGTCAACATGGTGAAACCCCATCTCTACTAAAAATACAAAAATTAGCTGGGCATGGTGGCGCATGCCTGTAGTCACAGCTACTCGGGAGGCTAAGGCAGGAGAATTGCTTGAACCCAGGAGGCGGAGGTTGCGGTGAGCCGAGATCGTGCCATTGCACTATAGCTTGGGTAACAAGAGCAAAACTCTGTCTCAAAAAAAAAAAAGAAAAAAAAAGAACATAATTGTTAACAACAAATAAGCAAACGTTCGAAAACCAGGATATGTTTATTTGTCCTATTCTCCATCAAGCCTTGGCTATAAAATGTATTGTTTATGATGCATTATAACACTAGAATATTCGTATAAAAGTTCAATTTTATGAGATAATTGCTCCATAGACTTGCTCAGGAACAAATGAACAAATAGAGTAGCATCCATATCTAAATGGTGAGTATGGATGAAAAGTCCTGGAAAAGTGAAGTCGGTGTTATCAAATAGAAATGATTCTAATATTTCTAAGGATGTTTGCTGATGGACTTTAACAGAGCCAGACAATGGCTGCCTTTAAACATGCACAGAGAAATTTCAGGGATATTCATGAAGTGACAGGAAGCCCTGGAAGAGAGATGTGATCGCCACTGCTGGGGCGAGAGTAGAGACAATGGAATGCTCTACCTGGGCAGGTGTCATGAAGTTGCTGAGGCAATTAGAAAGGAAAGAGCACTTTTCAGTAAACCTGTGTGTTTACAGAAAGAAGTGAGAAGGAGTCTTAAAGGAGCCAGGAGGAGTTGAGCCTGGGTTAAGGGCCTGAGGAGACAGCAATTTGAAAAGGATCAGGAGAAAGGAGAGAAAAAATCGAAAAGAAACAAGATTAGGTGGTGACAGTGAAGGCAGGAGGTTGGGGGGTGGAAAAGAGAGACAGACCTTTCAGGAAGAGCAGATTATATTGGAATTCAGTTTAAGGAGTCTGAATAACAGGTGGGGGTTTAGAGTTAAGAAAAATATTTGGCTGACCAGGAAGATTTCCAGTTACACACATGAAGCAGGTCACTAACATATGATCTAAAGTCAAAAAGGTTTGTAGCCAGACAGGAAAAGCTGTCTTTACTCATTGACCTAGGTATCTGAAGAAGAGGTCTTGACTCATGCCTGGCAGTGATACCAGGGAAGGCTTAGAAGAAAGCCAGGACCAGGTCTTAGGAGGGGTGGATTGATGCGACGGAGAGAAGTGATATATGAACACACACCTCGTGCCAGAGTAAGTGAGAAATGGAAGTCCATGTTTGTCACCGGCTCTTAATATCTACCGCTTTGTGTCTCAAGGGTTTCTCGTGTGGAAGGACACCTGCATCAAATGGCAGCAGAGCAGAGGAATTAAGGATGTGACCTCTGGCCCAAAGGCTTCAGTTTAAATCCTAGACTCTACCATTTAGGAGCTATGTAATCTTGGACAAGTTATTTAATCTCTACATAGCTCAATCTCTTCACCTATGAAATAGCATTAATAAGAGAATCTACTTCACTGAATTGCTGTGAGAATTAAATGAGATAATGTTCTGAACAATATTAAAGGTGTCTATGAACACAAGAAAGGCAGCCTGTCAAGAAAGGAAAGGAGAATGTGGTCCCCCTCCTTTACTTTCCGGAAGGGTCTGCAGACAATTGTCAAGACATCAGCAACAACTCATGGAAAACGTAATAGGGAGAAGCCTTTTATTTGCACTCTTGTCAAAGGAGGAGCCTTATATTAAGGAGTACCTTAGGAGTAGTGTGTCTCTCTGGCAGCCAGTTTCCTGAAGGGATATAAGGGAATTACTCCTCTGCCCTAGTTCAGTGAAGCCTTTTAGCCTGGATTATCTTGATTTTTTGAGCACCCAAGTTCTCCACATATTCTCCATTTGTCCAACTTGTTGAATACAACAAATTATGAGAAAGTTTAAAGTAGACATCACGTTTAATGCAACATCCAGCAAACGCATTCCACTTGACAGTAAACTAGAATGTTGAATTCTGCAAAGGTAATTTCATGTCAATGGTAAGTAAAATAATAGATGGTGCTGAAAGAACTGTGAGGCTGTAATACTCTTGAGGTGCTAAGGCAATTGACTAATGGGAGCTAGGCCATTTGAGATACATTTTAGAGTTATGGATGTATTTATAAGATTACCGTATATCATTTAGCTTATTCCCTTCACAATGCTGAAGTCTTTTACAGAGGATGAGGCCAGAGGGGCTCCAGCAATTCAGCATTTTGGACAGCTGTTTTACTCGTCCAAAACGGCCAGGCCAGCTTCTGCCAGGTGAGAAAATTACTTCCTGGGTGTGGATCAGGCACTTTTGGGAAGAGATGTTAAATTTTCAAAGTCTTGAATATGTCAGCTCCTTTTTTTTGTTTGTTTGCTCGATATAGGCAAAAGCATTCATGCTTCCTTCAGAGAGGCTGTTTGTAATTGTCTTAAGAACCTCTTTTGGGGTTATATACTCAAACAACTAGAAATATTTCCTTAGAGCCAAAAGAATTTTTAAAGTGAGTGGTTTTCAGATGGAACCCATGGAGAATATCTTAGAGTCTCTCTTGACCCATTCCTATAGTTAGATTGTTCTTGCGGTATAAATGCTTCCAGTTTCTTGTGGCAAAGTCTAGTTCCTTATGAGAGGCTTCTAATGCCCCTTTCAGAGTTGGTGGAAGATTTCTCTCCAAAGGATATATGCAGCACATTCAGCATGTAGCTTCTGTGGATGCCATCTGTGTAATCATTATAATCTTGAGAAGTACGTGGTGGCCGCCACACAGTGGCAAAAAGCCTCACTGTTGGTATCTTTACTGACTGACAGAGCAGAGCCAGTACTGACTCCCATCTGGCAATCTTAGCCATTTTCTAATTTTGTGCAAAAGGCTGCAGTATCCTCAAATACCTTCCCATGAGCCCTCTGAATACAGCCCAACTCCCAGGCTTGCTCATCATGATTAGAAGGTAAACTCTAATGTCAGGTGATGCGACTTGCCATGCCCCTTTGTGAGATTTATTTTGAAGTTTTCTGAATACCCTGTTAAGATGGTGTCACTTTTCATATCTTAACAAGGGGATGTGTGTGAACGTAAGTGTAGATTTCGTGGGCATGAATTCTGTTAATAGCAAAATTCTTAGATTGTTGTCAAGAAATTCCAGGTTTTTGCAATACGAACCGCATATATTTGCTTCTCTGTACTCGGAGGCTCTATAGCAACTTGACCACGTGTATTAAACTTTCTTCCCTTAGCTGCCCTCACAGTTCCACTTGAGAAGCTTGTTGAAATAATGTTGAAATGACCAAAAAATAAAATGCAATACAATTTTTTTTAAAAAAAACCACAATCTACATCAATGCTGGAAACTAGAGAGTATTGCAATTTCCCTGTCAGGTACTCTGAATGAACTAATGACAACATAGACGGGATAGGACTGAAATGTGTCATCATGGGTTGATATACTGCTCTTCTCTATAACAAGAAGTAAAATGTTCCAGACAAGAGTGAAGTACCCGGTAGAACCTATCACCTACTAAATGTAGTGGACCATGAAACAGATGGAAGCATTTTCCTTAGAATCCCTTTTTCTTTTTGTTGAGACAGAGCTTCGCTCTTGTTGCCCAGGCTGGAGTGCAATGGCACAATCTCGGCTCACCGCAACCTCTGCCTCCCGGGTTCAAGCAATTCTCCTGTCTCAGCCTCCCGAGTAGCTGGGATTACAGGCGTGCACCACCGCACCTGGCTAATTTTGTGTTTTTAGTAGAGATGGGGTTTCTCCATGTTGGTCAGGCTGGTCTTGAACTCCCAACCTCAGGTGATCCGCCCACCTTGGGCTCCCAAAGTGCTGGGATTACAGGCCTAGAATCTCTTTTTCTTTAAAAGGCTTATACATTTAGATGTGGCTGCATTGGGATGTCGTGAGGTGTATGCAAATGGGCACAGCAGAGATGATACGGTACAGCAGTAAAACAGGTTTCTAGCTGAATATCAGTGACTATTTTCCCTGACGTGGAAGGCAGCACCAGCAGGAATGCCTGGACAACCACACAAGGTAAATAGCATGGAGTCTGGAACAGAAAGCTGGACACAGCAAAGCATGGCGGTTCTGCTACGCATCTGCTTAGAGACGGTGGCATGGACTGCCCATGGTTCACACAGACACTGTCCCACAATGCCTCTGGCTGTTGAATCTTACTATGTAGTGCTTCCATCTGCACTCTTGTGCAAGGTCTGAACAAAGGTTTCTGACCAAGAAGATAAAATAGAAATTGGGAGAGCATCCACACTTCTGCTCCTAGGCAAATGAGAGGTTAGGACAGTCAAATTGTCATTCAAAGGTAAATAGTAAAAGGGCAACAAGAAAGTTTTTCTTCCATAGAAGAATAAGAAAAATATAATATTTAACAGCAGAGGAACTTTTTTAAGATAGTTTTTTCTTTTAAATGAAGCAGAAGTAAATGTATAAAATCTACTTTGTGCATCCCATAAAATTCTGGGAACCATGAACTATAAAGAAAGAGGAAATGAAAGATAAGACGACAGATAAAAGGTAGAGAGAATAGAAACTGTCTTACAGGCGTGAATAACAAGACAAGAAAATAATGGAATAGTACTGTAACAGACAAATGGAAATGTGTTCTAGAAGCAGGCAGAGCTAACATTGAAGAAAATCAAGTTGGATGTGGCAGTGAATTAAAATGGTTTTATAAAACTTAGAAAAAAGGAAAAAATGGTGAATTTAGAAAGTAAAGTAAAGAATTCCAATATATAGATATTTTATTTTTTGAAACAGAGTCTCTTGTAGTCGTTCAGGTTGGGATGCAGTGGTGCAATCACAGCTCAGTGCAGCTTCAACCTCCCCGGCTCAAAAAATCCTTCCACCTCAACCTCCCCAACAGCTGAGACCACAGGCACAGGTATGTACCATTAGGCCCAGCTAATATTTTTATTTTGGCAAAGACAAGGTCTTGCTATGTTGCTCAGGCTGGTCTTGAACTTCTGGGCTCAAGTGATCCTCCAACCTCAGCCTCCCACAGTGCTGGGATAACAAGCGTAAGCTACCATGCCCTGCCAGTATTTCATACTGTTGAAGAAGAAGGAAACAAAAGAAAAAGAAGCAACAATCAGGGCTAAAAAGGAGGTAACTTTCTGAAATTTAAGCAGGAAATCAGTGGAATTAGAGACCTTAACATGTTTAGCAAAACTAATTAGAAGAGAAAAACAGCAAGGCACATTATTGGGAAACTTAGAAATTTCAAAATTCAAAATGATTTCCAGAGTCATGCTGTCAGATACTTAGAAATAAATAAAAGTCAAGCAGGTCTCTGAGTTTTCTGATAACTCTAGATACCAGAATAATGATATCAATAATGATGAATGATAATAAGAAATTAAATACTTCCTGAGCATATTTAATGCATCAGGTACTGCTCAATATGCTTTTTACATGATAGGTAATTAAAACCTCACAAGTTTATGACTTAAGTACATATAGTCTCCTCATTTTATAAAATGATGTTTTAAATAAATCTAAAGAAAGAAAAAAAATGAAATAAAAAAATAAAGCCAGGGCCGGGCGCGGTGGCTCAAGCCTGTAATCCCAGCACTTTGGGAGGCCGAGGTGGGTGGATCACGAAGTCAAGAGATCGAGACCATCCTGGTCAACATGGTGAAACCCCGTCTCTACTAAAAATACAAAAAATGAGCTGGGCACGGTGGCGCGTGCCTGTAATCCCAGCTACTCAGGAGGCTGAGGGAGGAGAATTGCCTGAACCCAGGAGGCGGAGGTTGCGGTGAGCCGAGATCGCGCTTATTGCACTCCAGCCTGAGTAACAAGAGCAAAACTCCGTCTCAAAAAAAATAAAATAAAATAAAGCCAAAAATAAAGCAAAGAAATCATAAAAGGTACAAAATATAAGACTATGAGATAATTCAGACTAGCCATGTTAATTATGACAATAAATGTAATTTTAATGACCCTGTTTATAAAAACATATAGAATTTAAAGAGTGTGGAATCAAAAGTTAAACCAAATCTGTGCTATCTATAAGAGTGATCTCCCCTGTACCCTAACTCAGAAAATTAAAAATGACAGAATAGGCAAAAATATTTAAAGTAAATGAAAACAAACAGAAACAAGAAAAGAAATGCTAATATTAAAGTGGGTTTTAATGCAAATTTCATGTTGAAAAACGGTAACAGTGCCTTAAAGTTGATCATCATTATGGTCAACAGAAATATTCCACTACACTTGAAAGATTAATAGGCAAAAAACAAATAAGGATGTAAAGGATTTAAATGGCTTAAAAACAGATGGTTTAACAAATATAATGTTCTGTTCTCTGAAGCATAGGTAATATCTTTTATTTAGGTGGGCAATGAATATTTTTAAACATTTCAAAGTACATTAGACCAAAAACTCCTTAAACATATGCAAAGTAGCAAAAAGTGCAAAGGGCTCATTGTCTGACCACAGCGCAAGGAGTAAATTGTAAATCTATTAAGCTACTCCTGCTCCAACACTTTGGGAATTGAACCACCACTAAAATTTTTCTAAATAATTGTGGGGTTAAAGCAAGAAACAAAACTGCATTTTCAATGATTAGAAAACAGATATCATGTGAATAGCATATATCAAAATATATGGGATCTATCGAGTTAGAGCTGTAATCACAGGCATCTTACTAATTTAAATTCATTCATTATTAAACAAGAATGAATGAAAATATTGGATCTAAACCTTTAACTCATGAAGTTAAAAAACAAAATGAACATAAGGAAATAAGGAAGAAAGTAATAAAATAAAAGCAGAAACTGTTAACAAAAATTGTATATTTGAAAAGTAAACCCAAGGGCTAGTTGTTGAAAAGCAAACAATGATTTATAAAGAAAACTCTTTGCAGCTTTTGAAATCAAGAAAACAGAAAAACAAGTACCTAATTCTAGAAGAAGAGAAGGAAAGGAAGAACTATCAAAGACACTGGAAGATTTAACAAAACAAAATCCAGGCTATTATGTGCAATCCAGACTTTAAAATCTGGATTAAGTGCATAATTATTTAGTGAAATAAATTAACAAAATGATTAAGTAAATGGAAAGTCTCTCAATAGACTAAAATTTTGAAAGATGTCAAATAAATACTTGCAAAAATATGCCAAATGCAAATGATTTTATGAACAAAGTTTTTCAAAATTCCAAGATGTAGCTTTTTAATTCATTGTTGATATTTACATTTCCTAATAAAATATTAAGATTAGTATCAAAATAGAATATTCTAATTAAAATACATATGGTAAATTGAACTTGTTAGTATAATAAAGTATGCTAGCCCATGATTAAGTTAGATTTATTCCAGAAATGGAAGTTTGGCTCAATAATAGGAAATTTATTAGAATAGCAGTTAGATTAATAAGTGAAATAAGAAAGACTGTACCTTGATACGTAAATGACAGAAATACATTTGAGAGCATTCAAATTCTATTTGAACCATCCCTGATAAATAAGAAATAAGACAAGGATGTCTACTATCACCGCTATTATTCAACATTTTTCAGGAAGATCTAGCCAATGCTACATGTAAAGAAAAAAATTTCAAATAAGTAAGTATTATTAAAGAAGGGATTTTCATATGATATGAATTCTCTATGTGGGAAATCCAATAAAATCAACTGAAAAACTATCAAAAACAGAATTCAATAACAAGGTCAGATACAAAACAAATACAGAAAAAGTAAAAATGTTTCTCTATATTATCGATCATTGGAATGCAATATAAATGAAGCCTTAGTTACTTTAGAAATGTAAAATCTAGGCTGAGCGTGATGGCTCATGCCTGTAATCCTGCACTTAGGTAGGTCGAGGTGAGTGGCTGGTTTGAGCTCAAGAATTTGAGACCAGCTTGGGCAACATGACGAGACATCATCTTTACAAAAAAATACAAAAATGACTTGGTAGCATGCGCCTGTAGTCCCAGCTACTTGGGAGGCCGAGGTGGGAGAATTGCTTGAGCCTGGGAGGATCATGTTGCAGTGAGCCGTGATGGCACCACTACACTCCAGCCTGGGCGACAAAGTGACAGATCCTGTCACGAAAAAAAATAAAGCAACGTATAATGTATATAATTTCTTGAATAAACTTAACAGTAGAAATTCATTAAAGTCATTTTAAAATTCATATGGAAAAGTACATAGAAAGCAAGTCTACTTGAAAAAGAAGCACAAAGGGATAACACTTTTCTTATCAGATATTATCATGTAATAAAGCTATATACAGTTATAGAATCTGTTGCACAGAAAGGTAGACCAATGGAAGTCTAGAGTTCAGAAATAGGGTCATGCATATGTGGAACACTGATATACAATAGTAGGAGCCCAAGGTATTAGTGGAAAAGGGATAGATTGCAGATAGTGTTGGGGAGAATGCCTTACTGTATAAGAAAAAATAAAACATGACGTATAGAGAGGGATTCCAGATGGATTAATTATGTAAATGTGAACATTATAAAGCTAATGGAAAAGAGTAGACTATCTCCGTACTCTAATTGTGGAAAAGTCCAATACTCCAGAATCATGAGGTAGAAAATTGCTGTATTTGATTATATCAAATTAAAGATTTTTATTCAATGTTGAACACCATTGAGACTCATATCTAGAGTATACATGAGCCTCATATGAATAAAGAAGTAGATATGAACCTCAATAGGAAAACAAACCAGGGATATATGTAATGGCAATTCATAGAAGAGCAAACCCAAAGGCCCAATAAATTCATGAAGAGATATTCAAAATCACTAGTAATTAGATGAATGCAAATTCAAATAACAATACCATATCCCTGAAGACCTAACAGTAGCTGATACTGCTAAGTGTTGGTGGGAGGAAAAACATATAGGTATACTCAAGCACTGCAGTTTGATACACACTGACTAAATTATTCTGTAATCCACTGCTGGTTGGATTACAGAATAATTTAGCTATATGTATCAAATTGGCAATACCTAACCAAATTAAATAAAGATATCTCTTATGACCAGTGATTCTACTCTATACCGGAACCGTAAGTGTAAACATCCTCATTTGTTTCTACTTGAAGCATTGTTTGCGATGTTGAGAAGTTGGAGGTAATCTAGTTTATTCTTTGCTGGAGGAAAGGATACATAAATGTTGTCACTGCATCCACAGGAAATCCATACAGGTTAGAATCAGTGAATGATGTGGAGATGTGTACTCATAGTAAAATGGATAAATTTTTAAAACCTTTCATGGAATGAAACAAAAGCAAAGAAACAGAATGAAGTTATGTCGCACAATACAATTTTTGTAAATTAACAATTCATGCCTATAAATAAATACACATTCATAGAGACACATACAAATACTTGAAAAAGATACAAAAACAAGTGACAATTATTGTCTTTGGGGAAAAGAAAGAAAACATATGAAGGGAATAAATTTAAAAAAAAGAAGAGAGAAAATCTGCAAGGTAATGTTAAAAAAAAGGAGAAAAGAAAAAAAGGAGGGAGGGCAGGAAGGGGAAAAAGGTCTCTCATAGTGATGTTTTTCTAGGGTTTTCCTAGTCCACTCGGATTCACACTAGCTAACAGTAATCCAATCAGGGCTCCTTGGCATCAATTACCTCCCTTCCCATGAGAATGCTATTTCAGACGAGGAAAAGGAAAACTGTTTTAGTTCACCAAAAAGGCAGCCCTCTCCTGTGGGTTGTAAACTCCTATTTTTAGGAAGTTTGACCCTAGGAATTTAGAAGTTTGCCATGCTAGCTAGGCTCTGAACCCTCTACCTGTAGGTAACTTGGTTTCTTTAACCTTAGTATCCATCTTAGTTGGTAAAGGGGCATCTGGTTTGGTCTCTGAGATCACACAACCCTGCCTCCTTCAAAGATCACTGTGGATTGAATAAAGCCTCTATTGTCAGGCTGACTTCTCTACACAGTCCTTTCTGTACCTTCAAGCCTTGAGATGATAGTGGTGCCTGGTTGTAACTGACCCAAGATGATGTACTATTCATTGCTGCATAAGAGCAATCATGAAATTTTTGGAAAAAATGAACAAGAAGTGATTTATACCATCAGATACATTTTAGTGCATTCTAAAATCATAGTAATTAAAACTAAGTGATGGCACAAATATAGACAAAATATGAGTAAGCCCTGTATGTTTGCACTTTTATTTGTGCATGTATGAATATGAATAAAGGTGACATTTTAAATCAGTGGTTTGAGAATATTTGTTTAATTTTTTAAAGCTATAAAACTACATTCCATGTTATGGCACACACTGAAATAAATTCAAGGTGGATGAAACAGTGAAATCTAAAATAAATACATAAATAAATAAATGAAAAAAGGAAGAAATTCAGCAAAAATTAATTTAAAATCTGGTTGGTAAATTTATGCTTAAACATAAATACAGAGACCATAAAGGCAAAGAGAGCTCTATTTGATTGTATAAAAACTATATAAACAAACTGCTCATATGTTAAATGACATAAATAAATGTACAAGGCAAATATCAAATAAAAAAATTTGTAACATATGACTGATAAAAAATTAATTTTAAAGATTCTCAGCTTTTAAAAAAATAACTTAAAACATGAACAACTCAATAGAAATGTAGAAATTTACTAAAAAATTGCCAATAACCAATCGGTTTATGAAAATGCATTTAACCATGCCAATGCTAAAATGAATGTAAGTTAAGATAATATGATACCACTTTGACTTGTCAATTTGATGAAAATATAAAACATAGTGCTGGCAGGTTTTTGAAAAATGAAGTTAAATTATTAAAACTATTTTGGAGGCAATGTAGATGTATACACACACACACATATTTAAAACTTTAATTCTATATACAGAATTTTAATCGTTGAATAAATAGTCATAAACATAGGCAAAATATATGTAAAAAGAAGTTCATTACTACATTATATGTGGTACCAGAAGATTGGAAGTAATCTAAATATCTTAAATTGGTAATTGGTTAAATAAAGTAGGGCATAGTTGTTGTGTTGCATAGCATAAAGACATGTAAAATCTTTTCATGTAACATTTAAAGAAAAAATAAATTTTTTTTGTTAAGGAAAAGAATAATTTCCAGAACTTTCATATATTAAGTATGAGCCCAATTAAATATAAAGACATTGTATAATTTCAAAAAATGATAGAAAATAAAAACATAAATGTATCAAAAATTATCTCTAGGTTATTATCATAAAAATGATCTTTAATTTCTTCTTTGTATATTTCCTGTATTTTCCTAAAATTCATCTTTATATAAATTAATACATTTTTATAATCAGAAAAAATTTTAATTTTAAAAGGGGCTGTTCCCATTACTTTTAGTTCATATAGTATGACAAAGTGTTCTTGACTAATCGGTGGGCATTTATAAATACCAGTTTTGCTTTAGTAAAGAAGCATTGCTGAGGACTTTACATTATTTACTTTGTGATTCCAAAATATGTCACCAAATAATTTCCTTAAGTTGCAGTGTTGAGCCAAATGCTATACTTTGTTAAATAAGATAATCCTTTCATTATGCTGATAAAATTTCTTGATGATTTTATATATCTGAATGATAATGATATGAAAGGCACCCTTTTAAAGCTTTCTATATAGATTACAAAGTGCTGTGTTTTATAACAAGTCAGTAATGCAGGTACTATTATTCCCAATACGTAGGTTAAAAAACAGATTCAATTTATGAATGAGGAGCCAGATCACTAATTGATGAAAATATAAGAAATGAGTATTTTAATCCTACTCATCGCTCTTCTGCTCCACAATACTGCTGGTATAGACACAGAAAGAATAGACAACCTTTGGATATCAAAGTATTATTATATTATGTATTCTTCCTCAGATTAAGGCAAGGCCCTTTACCCTCCCCTTAAATTCTCCAGTAAAATACTTTCCTCCATTCCTCTCTCCCTTTCTTTGTTCCCTTTATTTTAATGCAGTCTACTCCCATTTATTTAGGTATCGTGTATGGTTACGTCTGCATCACAGTGGCTGAGTTGGACAGTTGCTTGGATGAGATTGGATGGCTGACTAAATCTAAAATACTGCCATAAGGCCCTTTACAGAAAAAGTTTGCTGACCCCTACTGTAGAGAAAAAGATTTTTAAAAATAGAAACAAGCAGGCTTTCATAAAGTACCTTGAACCTCCCTGGCATATGTAATAGAGCTGTTCCTTGAAAGAGCTATTTCCCTAAAAAGCGGCAACACAGTTGTAAACTATCCTCTGTAGATTTGTGCTGACAGAACAAAAATGAATTGCTCATTTCCCAGAGGACCTTAGAAGCTATTTGGGCAGGTAGTAAATGCCTAACAATGGAACAGCATTTACAAGTTCAGCTCAGATAGACCTGGGGTTTAGGCAGGTACCTGGGAATGAAGTAGCAGTCAATAAACTTTAACTTGGATAGGAAGAGTTCCTGGATGAAATGGAGACATTACAACAATCAAGAGAAAAGAAAATAAGGATGATAAAACCCCAGAAGCAGTTTAAGCAGCCACCGGACAGGGCATGAAGCTTAACAATTTGTATTACCTATAAGTAGGGCATCCCGCTGTACCACAATGTGAGATGTGGCTGTGGGAAAGGGTTGTGTGAGGTCTTATTGTTAGAGTACACCTGAGGTATGCAGGTTATTTTGTGTGACTATGGGGGCAACAAGAATACTACTGAAGCAGCATAATATTATGTAAGGCCTTAAAACTCTAGGTGTCTGGATGGTTTCAAACCGCATATAAAGACTCTGGGAGTAGAATCTGAAAAGGAGAATTCAAAACCATGGATGAGTATACTCCAAAGCGAGATTGGTAGAGAACTGGTAGATGACCTCGGAGGCCAGGGTGCAGGGAATGGTGTTTTGGGGATCCATCTGAAGGCAGAGGGTTGCTACAAAGCAGACCATCCATGAGTGCGCTGAGCCACGGAAGAGAGACAAAAGCACAGTCCACAGGGAAGGGAGGGTAAGGGGCCAGGAAGGACTAGAAAGGTGATAAAAAGATAGAAATGCGGAAGTTAGGGAAATTACGGAGGCTGGGACAAAGAATGAGGAACAGATAAGATGGTATCATTTCATGTGGGAGAAAGCTCCCTTCATTTTTGAAAACCCGATTTGCCAGGGTTATAATAGGACATAATGGATTAGAATACACAGTGCCTTCTTTCAAGGAACTTGCAATCTGGGGTTGGGGGCAGCTGGAGAGAAAACATGTACAAATAAAAATCAACTAATAGTGCAAAGCAGTAAAAAGGAAAACAATCTACAGAATCATAGCAGGTGGTTTAACCCACACAGATGTGAACTGTAAAACATATTTCTTTTTCATTCCTGAATTTTTTAGAAAAATCTCAGATCAATGATTTGGTTAAAAAATGGTACCTAGGGCAGTAGTTTCCACTAAGGTTATCCTGAGGGTCACATTCAAGTGGCACAGATAATAAAAAAGATTATGCATATATTTGCATTTAAAGTGGTGTGATTTACATGTTTTTGCATATTCACATGTACTATGCATATGATTATGTTGACTGTACGGTCTGCCCTTATACACAATATTAAAGTTTAATAGGCTGGCGGGAATGTGTTCTTAACTTTTCTTGCCTTGATTTCTTCTAATCCTTTGTCAATTGACCCAGCCATCTTGTGGGAAAGGCAAAGAAAAGGTGCACAGGGACTGGGCTGGTAGAGTGTGTGAGTGTTGACAGGGGTTTAAACCAGACCCCAGCGTGGAGAGTGCTGGGCTCAGTTTATCAGGTTGCTATTTCCCCACAAAATAAACAAAATCTATATGTTCTGTGTTAGTGAGAGGTTCAGTCAACAACTGTAATATTGTGCTAATACCATTAATATAATTACCGATTATTCACATTTGTCCATTTTTTTCTCTGCCCTGTATGAGTAACATAATCCCCAAAAGACAGTGATTAATAAAAGCAGTCACTGCTTATTGAAATCTTAGTATATATCTGGTATTACCTGTGCCAAGCCCTTTACATACAGCCTTTCGCTCTATTTGTATAAATACTTAATTACCTAATGAAGTTGGTATTATTGTCTCTATGTTTGAAAAATATGAGACTTAAAGAGGTTATGTGACTTACCCAGTTACACAGCTAGTGTCAGGGCAGGGATTCAATTCATTGATTTATTCATTTAATACATATTGAGTGCCCATGTGCAAGATACTGGTGAGGTTGAACTATCTGTTGAACTCCAGAGTCATGCTAAGTAATTAGAAAAATTGCATAATTAGAATAATTATTTCCTGCCTTAAAACTGCTTATCCTTTTGGTGTCTCTTCGTAAACAGTCAAACCATTCACCCACTCACTGAAGCCATACATCCACAAAGCCATCTTAGAGTATACCTACCCCAATGACTCCATCATATCCAAATAATCATGCAGACCTGTCAATATCTCAGTCTTCCAAGGCCTCCTTCAAATCTGCATTGCCACCAAGGCATCTTTTGCTTATATTACCATATAGCTTTCTCCTTGTACTCCTTTTCTATAGAAAATGAGTAGCCACAGATGGCAGGGATGACCTATTTGGCATCTTTCTTTCCTAATGCTTAACACAGAGGGCAGAACAATTATTACTTAATGTTTGTTGAAGAAATTCTTTACTAGAATTCTTACAAATGAAATTTTGAAAAGTAATCTGTCCATGAGACAGAGACTTATTCAAGTATATATATATTTTTCTATTGGGATATCCATATACTTATATTTCTATTCCAATTAAAAAAATGTATGTCCATGGTATTTGTAGATAAGGACATTTTCAAATGAGGTACCATTTGGTCAGCAACAGAACTGTTCTGCAAAGAGCCAATGGGTATAGGCCAGTTTGCTACATAATGTAGTAATTTTATTTGGAGGTAGGGTAAGAATTGTCATGATTTAAAATGATCCTAGAAAGCAGGCTGAGTGGGGCACCAGACTAAGAAAGAAACCTACATCTTAGAATCCCCAGCAAACCAGCTCCAGATACTTTCTGGCAATAAGTTCTTACCATTCATGCCAACTTGCTTTCTCCCCCATTCCCCAATGTAAAATGGACCAGCCATAATGAATTTAAGTCAAATTAATAAACATTTACTATGGACTGATTGTGTGTCAGGGGAATGGAAAATAAATAATACATAAGCGTTGGGGACTGAGAATTAATTAGTGATGCAAAAGTAGAATCTCTGCCTTTAAGAAGGTTACTGAACACATCAGTCCTTTAATGTTTGTGATGTGCTTTCACATAAACTATCTGTTGTAAACTCATTTTCCTAACTATTGTCCCCATTTTTTACTGATGAGGAAATAGTCTAGAAATATGAAGTAAATTACTCAATATCACATTACCAAGAAAGGTCGAAATCCAGGACTCTGAGGCCAAATCTTTGCTCTCATATTACGCTCCCAGGTTCCTGAGGCATTTATCAATTTATTTATTCAGTGACTTACTAATCAAGCAAATACTTATTGGACATGTAGTCTTTTCTAAGCAGTTGGGATATATCAGTGAGCAAAAGGGATGAATATCTCTGCTCTCAAGGTGCTTATGTTCTCGGGAAGCTGTAATAAGCTGCAAATCTCCCTTTCTATGAGAAGGCTCTGGCTGCTACACAGTGAGGCTTCAAGATTCTCTCTCCTTAAGGACAGTAGCTTACTCTGTGGAACAACTGTCTTCAGGCCGTAACCAGTGAGAATAGCTTCCCAGGCTACAAGCTTTTGGGTTAGCCATTTTTAACTACATTCCACTGATTTGGCTGCACATATCAGTTACTGCAAAATTACTTAGAGCACAAGGCTGTTTGCATTTAATTAATTTAAATATAAACACATAATCTTAGGAAAATTAAGTAGACAAAAACATTTTCATGCATCATAGGCATTTTGCAAACATATACAGTGTAACCTGTTAATTACATTTTCTCTCACAAACCATTTATCTTCTCAAAGCCTTGCCTAATAACTTGATGCGTCTCACTTCCATTTTTAACTCTTTGTGATTTATTTTTCCATGCTGTTTCTAAAGCCATTGCCATGTCCCAAATGAGAGGGAATATTATAATAATGTGAAACAGTAAAACAGCATATAGTATCTGATTCTAGCCCAAAGACTATGAGAAATCATTCAAATAGTTATAATTTACTTGAACAAAATGGTACAATGAATTCTTTACTAATCAGTATCCTCTCTTTAATTTGAAGGAAGCTCATCAGAAGATCAATAATAGAAATTTCCAAAATTGGATACATATCCATGTATGTATCAGTTGGCATCACCATTTATGCACTCCTAAACTGAATCCTGGCAGTCATCCTCATAGTGTCCTTCTGCCTCACGCGCAGTGGACAATCTGTGACTAAATTTGGCTCAGCTCTAGTCACAGCCATCTAGTCCTCCTTGCCATCTCCTCTCCACTGCATTCTGACATTCATTATCTGTTTCAACTACTGCAACAGGACTCAATTTCACCTCCTTTTCTCCAAGCAGCCACCATGGGAAATAGATGTGTAGCAAGGAGTACCACCCTAAGCTCCAGCCATACCAAATTCTTTGTGATTTCCTAAATGAATCCTAGTCTTTCAAATCCCTGTGCCTTTGTAAGTTCCTCCTTTTGTTTCCTTCTAAAAAAATTCTTTCCTGGCCTGGCGTGGTGGCTCACGCCTGTAACGCCAGCACTTTAGGAGACCAAGGCAGGCGGATCACGAGGTCAGGAGTTCAAGAACAGCCTGACCAACATGGTGAAACACTGTCTCTACTAAAAGTACAAAAATTAGCCTGGTGTGGTGGTGGGCTCCTGTAATCCCAGCTGCTTGGGAGGCTGAGGCAGGAGAATTGCTTGAACTGGGAGGCAGAGGTTGCAGTGAGCTCAGATAGTGCTACTGCACTCCAGACTGGGCAACAGAGTGAGACTCTGTCTCAGAAAAATAAAAATTAAAAAAAAAAAATTCTTTCTTTTTAGTCTTCTTAAAATTCTGCTCTCATTTTTCATACTCTGATCAGGGGTCACTTCTCTTCTAAAAGAAGCAAGTATTTTTTCTTCCTTTCACACTCCCCTCTTCACTCGGTTTCGGTAAAAATGGCTCTTCTCCTTTGTTCCAACTCCACCACGCACTACAATGCTTTACTAGTCACCTTTCTTGGCAAGTTTTCTTTCTCTCCTACAAACGTTAGTGCCTTTGGTAGAGGGTATGAGGTATTTATTTCCCCAGCAACTACCAGAATGACAATCAATGGTTCAGGGAAACCCACTGGATGAATAAATAGACACCTTCAATACATAGGAATGTCCTCATGCTCAGGTGCAGTGTTACTCTGAAGTAGTACAAGAAGCCACTGAAAGTTGTTCCTGAAAAGTGGTGAGATAGGCCAGCACGGTGGTTCATACCTGTAATCCCAGTACTTTGGGAGGCCAAGGTGGGCAAATCACTTGAGGTCAGAAGTTCGAGACTAGCCTGGCCAACAGAGTGAAACACTGTCTCTTACTAAAACTACAAAAATTAGCCAGGTAAGGTGGCGGGTGCCTGTAATCAAAGCTACTCAGGAGGCTGAGGCATGAAAATAGCTTGAATCTGGGAGGCAGAGGCTGCAGTGAGCCGAGATGGCTGCACTGCACTCCAGCTTAGGCGACAGAGCAAGATTCCATCTCAAAAAAAAAAAGAAAGTGGTGAGGTGAAAAGATTTGCCAACCATCTTTTTGCTTCTTCTCTCTTTTGATTCTTTACTCTCCCTTCTTCCCAAACAGATAGATATAATATTTCTATCCAAATGATATTTGCTATGTCTTAGCAAACTAGGGATTGTAGAGTTTTCAGCACAGGAAGTGGCTCTGCTAGCCCTGGATATTTTCTCAAAATGAGCTATGCTGGTACCAGCTGGTGGAAAATGACTTGGTCACAGTGTCCAAACCACAAGCCATATGCTGTGCCTGCAATTCACATGGGACTTCTAGACCAATGTCTCCTGTACCTATTGCAAAAATAAATTCCTCATTTTAAATTATCTTATTGTTGTTACTTATACCATCACATGTCTTGAATTTGCTTGTATTGCTGACGTGTAGGACAAGTCCACTTCTGCCATGAATGATTGCCTAAAGTATACACCCAACTTTTAAAACAAAATATAAAGTTGATCAAAATAGGTGACTTTAATAATTCTTATCAGGCAAAGCACACTTGTTTGCACAGTATAGCCCCTGAAAACTAGGGTGTTTGGCAGTAATACGAAAATTGATTTGTGTTAATTCAGTGGTGGGAAGAATCTAGGGATAATTTTACTATCCAAGGTATTAAAACAGGCTCAAACATCTGCCTTTAATGGCTTCCTTAATATCTGTTTGATATTTCTTAATAATCAGCCAAAGTGGATGCCAACTGGCTTAAGCAAAAATATGAGGAAAATCAAAATTACAATTAAGAGATTCTGTTAACTTTATCTGAGAGTAGTGTTTTCTTAGGAACATAAATTTGAGAATAATTAAAGTAAATTACACTTATGGGAGCAAACATTTGCTAAAAAAAAAACCATCCTACGTATCGCTGCAACTAAGAAAAAGTCCTATTAGTTCCTCTTTGACTGTGCTCTCATGATTTGCTAGCCCAGAATTCTCTTTAACCTCAAATACCCTTTTCCTTAACCACCTTTGCAACTCCACTGTTACCGTGACAGTGGTTATAGCATACCAGCGAGTTATTTGTTTATCAATGACTCCCCAGATGGACTGTGAGCTCACAGAGGACAGCACTCACATGTGTAAGAATGTATCTAGCATAGGATCTGAGCTAGATCTGGCATTTTAAACATTAAAGTCATTATTAGTTACAGAAAAATCTGTAGTCTCTATGCACTTGATCAGGGTTTACTCTTAGTGTTGCCTTTATTGTAGAATTTAACAACCTTAATGAAGGTTGATTTACTTCAGTATTAGGGAAATGCCTGCCTCAGAGCGACCATCAAACTGAGGAAGTGACCGTTTTCTACTTACTTGCCCCTGCAATTTCTCTGTTTCCTGAATCTCTTGCACTGCTGCCTTTATTTTATAGAAGATGAATAAGTGAGGTGGTGCAGCTTCCTACTTAGGCAATTGGATGCTGGTGTCAGGTGTCTGGTGTCAGGTGTCTGGTGTAAGGAGTCAGGTGGCTCTGCATTCCGCTCTATTAGGTACTAGCTGTGTGATCTCAGTGTAGTTACTTAATCTTTCTGTTTCCTCTGACCAGAAACAAAGGGGGATTAGTTTCACTCTTCTTTTTGCCTGGGTTTTCTCATTTTTAAATCAAGGTCATTATAAGATTCACCTTACAGGATTGTGGGAAGCATAAAATGATGTGAGATGTTTAAATTTCTCAGAAGAGGATCAGACATATGGCAAGTGCTTAAGAAATGTTAGTTGTTGTTATTATTTTATAATTCAGTGGTAGAAGGGGTTTTATAAGCCAGTTCTTAGTATAGGATAATCTTCCTAATTAGGGTCTAAGCTAAAAACGTTTCTACAAATAAACATAAATTCTCTGAAACTTTCTGTATCTGTAATGTCATTAAAGATACTTCTTGCTACTGGAGCTTAATGATTTTCTGTTTTATCATTTCATTTAATTTTATCACATGATATAGACCCTTTCCACTTTAATTATGGTCCCTGGACCAGCAGCATCAATATCACCTCAGCACATCCAGAATTTTAGGACCCACAGATATCTGAATAAATTAGAATCTAAATTTTAATGAAAACCACACATGACTTCTGTGCACATTAAAGTTTGAGGGGCACAGATGTAGACTAGACTGTAGTTTCTTTATCTAAAACAATGAGAATGACCAAAGTACCTACCTCACAGGTTTATTGTGAGAATTCAACGTGTCAATAGCTGTCAAGCATGTTACACAGTGCCTGGCACATATAGCAAATGCTAAAGGCATCTATACACATATTATACACATAAAATGTATGTGGAAATAAGGATATTTTTCTCTTTTAAGACACATGCCTGGTATTTTACTCCACTTGTGGAATCATAATTTAAGCAGACATCGAAAAACCATAACATATTCAAAAGACAGTGTGTTGAGGAAAACTAAACTATGTTATTAGAAGGACGATTAAAAAAACTAGGAATATGTATGATAGAGAAGAACATTCTTATGGAAGATGAAAACTGCCTGCACATTTTTAAAGGTTCAGACTAATTCTTTGTGACCTCAGACAGTTAAATAAGGACAAATGAAGGGAAGTTATAGAAAGCTAGATTTAATTCAAAATAAGGAACAGTTCTAATTTCCTTGCAGTTAGATCTGTCCAAAGCAGAATGGACTTCCTTGTAAGAATGTGAGTTTCCTACACTAAAAGGTCCAAATAGAGCTTGATGTTCACCTTTTGGGGACAGCAACGGGAATTCATTACCTGGATGATTTATGAGGAGCCTCCCAACTCTGAGATGCAATTCTATGAACGATATAACTGAAGGGTGTCTAACCTTCACCTAGATTCTAGAAACTTCAACTTCTTCATCTTATAGATGAAGGAATTAAGACATAGAGCTGTTAAGACATTGGCATGCCTGTGGTTATAGTTAGGTGGCTGGCTGGAGCAGGTCCTTGGCCAGAATGCTGATCTTGTGAAATCTGCCTCAGTGCTTTAACTATGGGTCTTTTCGTTGGGCCCTTATAATCACTAAATTAGTACCAAGCACAAAATACACTAACAATGATATCTAGATTTTGATACTTTGGATTGCCTTTTTTTTTTTTTTCCTGTTTGAGACAGAGTCTCGCTCTGTTGCCCAGGTTAGAGTGCAATGGCACAATTTCAGCTCACTGGAAACTCTGCCTCCTGGATTCAAGCGGATTTTCCAGCCTCAGCCTCTAGAGTAGCTGGAATTACAGGCACCTACCGCCACGCCGCCTAATTTTTGTATTTTTAGTAGAGACAGAGTTTCACCAATGTTGGCCAGGCTGTTCTCAAACTCCGGACCTCAGGTGATGTAACCGCCTCGGCCTCCCAAAGTGCTGGGATTACAGGTGTCAGCCACCGAGCCTGGCATGGATTGTTTTTTTTCTTCTTTTCTTTTTTTAAAGAGCTTACCTTGGCTTCTATCTTGGGGAAAAGATATCCTGGATCTTATAAAGTGCAGTAATTTAGGCTAGTTTTGTGTGGAAAATCTTTCTCTCAGCAGACATTGATCTGACCTTCACATTATGGCAGAGTCTCTGAAAGCAGAAAGTATTCTGCTGAATGCTAGTCCTTTGATACGCTCTCTGAAAAACAAGTTCCGAGGAGAATTACATTTGTAAGACCAGAACACTTAATTGAGTTCTTGATGTTCCACAACATACAATAGCATATTAAGGATTCATCCAAGTCCTGTAATACAGCCACTTGTTTAATTTGATATCAGAATTTCTTAGTCATTTCAGCATTCAGACACTGAGCACCCCACACATAATTCCTCAATCTCATATAATGAACATGAATACTTTACACATTTTTCTTTTTTTTCTTTTTGAGACAGAGTCTTGCTCTGTCACCTAGGCTGGAGTGCAGTGGTGCGATCTCAGCTCACTGCAACCTCCACCTCCTGGGTTCAAGTGATTCTCCTGCCTCAGCCTCCCAAATGTCTAGGACTATAGGCATGCACCACCATTGCCTGGCTAATTTTTTTGTATTTTTAGTAGAGATTTCAAAAGCAAGAAGAAAGCAAGAGCAAACTTAGGCCTTTGTACAATTAGTACATGAATTGTCCTCTACTGATTTAGTCCTTTCAAACCAAAAGATAATTATTTACTTAACTGTCAAAAGGAAATGGAGGTGCCCCATCTCCATGTAGCCTTGTAGACGTTTTCTTCTAGGAATTATGTTATATCGAATAGGTCTTCTTTTGCCAAAGGAATAGAATGCTTATATACAAGGTTTATATACTTCTTCAAGAAGAATTCTATAGGATTGATCTACGTATATCCTGGACCTAATTGGAACAGTATATACATATATATATATATATATATGTTTCTCTTTTCTTGTTCCTAGTAATTAGAACTTGTGAATGGAGCAGTACATTTTAAAGCCAGGGTAAATATATGTTAGAGCTGAAACTTGCTTGATTAACTAAGTAAGAGGTTAAACATCCATCAGGGTTCATTTTATCACTGAATCATCGCTTCTACTAAAGGGGGTATATTCCAGGAGAATTCCAGGCACCAAGACAAGGCCAGTAGGGGTAACACAAGTCAGACTAGGAGAATGATAAGATCAAACTCCTTAATCTGACCTACACTAGGGTGAAGAAATATGACAGAATGATTGTCTCGTTTTTCATGGGCAACAATTGGTCTAGTGAACTCGACACAGCAAAGGGCAAAACTGAAAATGAAATAAAAACTAACTGACAATCTGCTGTGTGTCAGATACTTCCACACATATTTTCTCATTTAAAGCCTCACAATAAGACTCTGAAGAAGTTGAGCTCTTCTCATTTTATAGATGAGGGAGCTGAGGCTCAGAGAAGTTGAGTGACTTACTCATCACACAGCTAATTGATGGCTAAGCTGATATTCAAACTTGAATATCATGTTGTGATTTTCAATGTCAGTTCTTTCCCAATACGCTCAAAGTGCTGGAACTTGCAAATCAGCAAATCTTATCCCTGAGACTAGACAACAAACAGAAAGGTAGAGTCTCTTCTAAACAAGTGCTCACTGTCAATTATTTCAGTAATTTAATAGACAACATTCCAGGTGGATAACGTCAGAAAGCAAATTTTTAGATGGAAAAGAGGCAGCATTTTAGATGAAAATGAAAATCCTAGAGCCCTTTCATTGCGTGTGGTCAGACTTACCTCTACAGTTCCCCTCACTCCTTAAAGAAGCAACACAGCAAGGGAAGGCAACGTGAGGATCGCAATTTGCTAAGAGAATGAACTAATCAGCATATATGTACTCCTTATTATGTTCGTGTGGCAAAGTGTGTGGGTGGGGGCTGAAGAACTCAGAGACTACAGAGTTGGAAGAACTGCCATTTCATGTCAGCATGAGGGCAAAGAATGGAGGGACTGGCTGTGATCGAAGTGTCAATAGTCAGAGCTGTAATCACAACTTCAGGAGAGATCAACGCCTACTGTACAAGAGGATTTTAAAAATCCAATAAATGAAACTAAATGGAGCTGCTATACTGAACGGTGGCATAAAGCCATGGTTTACTGGCAACATAGAACGTCACTGCATAATGGCTGAACACAACCAGCATGCTGCGTCAGGCAGCGTGAAGCCCAGCCTACGAAAAGCCAAAGAGAGGTTTTGAAGTGATTGACCAAGTTATATGATTTGCAGGTGCTTTTGTGTACCGTTTCACTGGTTGGTAACTTATTCAGAGGTAGGGAAGGCTTGAACCCAGGCTGGCAATTATGCCACTGATTTTGAGTTTGGAAAGAAGCCATAAAGGGGTCACAACATGGTCTGGAATCTACAGGTGACTTCCAATTTGTCTATAAAAAGGGAATTCGAGGGAAAACTCAGTAAGCATTTTAAATCACATTTGTGTAATCGTATTTAACGAACAGGTGATTGTTGTAGAATTTATTTTAAGTATGATGGCGTGTGTGCATGTGCCTGTGTGTGTGTGTTTCCTCAAAAATCTACAGGAATTATTGAAATGAATGACATGTAGTCCTGTTCTGGGCTGTAATTGGCATGCCAGAACAACAGCCATAGCTGTTACCACATTCTTTGCCTCAAAAGGGGAACAAATGAGCTTCTGTTGTTAAAGCCACTCCTTCCTGAATGACTATTTCACTCTCTCTCTTTTCTGCTGCCTGTTATATAAAGCTGTTTTAATTTAAAACATAAAATAAAATAGACAGCTATTTTAAGGCAAAATATTAAATATGAGAGTGATTTGAGCTCTGGGTTTGTTTTTTAAAATTAAGGAGTCGGTGTGTGGGTATTGTAAACAGGCAAAGCTTTAGCTCTCCCTACAGGCTTTTGTTACAGTAGCTGTCGAAGAAGAAGAGAATATTGGAAGCTGAAATCATCCCAAAGGGTTCATCAAAGACAGTGATTTCCTTTGTCCAAGACAAGGTCACAAGTTGTTACCTGGGTTGACAGTGAGATCATGCAAATGACACTTTATCACATTACTGAGGCTACAGAGTCTTATTTTTTTTCTTTAGTGATTCTCAGCTTTTTACTAGAACAAGGGAGAGTAATAACAAAAGCAACAACTGGAACAACAGTGACACAATCCCAGAAATGCTGATGCTGCTTTCCAGTTTGCATGGTCTTTTCATAGCTTGGCGTTTGAGACTAAGGGTCTCACCGGGGCTTATGATTGGGGTTGGACTAAGTATGGATTCCAAGTGGAATCACCGTAGAATGATAATCTATCAGCATAATGCTAAAAAACAGATCAACAACGAAGATTCTCAGTGAGGCTCTTATCTTAATAGTCATACATCAACAACATGGATACCGTCTAAGAAATGTGTCATCAGGCAATTTGGTCCTTGTGCAAACATCGTGGAGTGCAGTTCCACAAACCTACATGGTATGGCCTGCACACTCCTAGGCCGCGTGGTACAAACCTGCACAGCACGTCACCGTACTGAACACTGCAGGCAGCTGTGACACAGCGGTAAGTATTTGAGTATCCGAATACATAAAAACATAGGAAAAGTACACTAAGAATTTGGTATAAAAGACTAAAGCATGCCTTTATAGGGCCCTTACCACAACATTCCACAAACATTCCATAAGTGCCAATGATAAAAACTAAGGCATGCCTGTGTAGGGCCCTTACCGTGAATGGAGCTAGCAGGACTGGAAGTTGCTCTGGGCGAGTCAATGAGTGGGTGGTGAGCAAATGTGAAGGCCTACGGCGTTGCTACACACTACTGTAGACTTTCTATACACTGTGCAGCCAGGCATAATCTTATGTTATCTTCTTCTGTCTTGTTTTGTTAAGAAGGTACCTCTAGATAGGACACGACAGCAAAATCAATTTAGCAGACATTATTGCTTTTCAACAGGTACATTTAGTATTAAATGAGCAAAGTATTTAATAGACACATAAAACATTGCTAAGAGAAATCTGGCAGATGAGAAACATACAAAGTAGGACTACAGAATATGAATGAGTCAGATAAAGAAGTAAGTCAAAAGAAGGTGAAGGGAAGTAAGCTATTGAATTAAATAGGACATCCTAGATAACATCACCACTGAGCGGGGTGAGGGGCACAAAAGTTGTTATGATGAGTAGAGTCAGTATGGGGATAGACTGAAATAATGAATAATAGAGAAAAGATAAAGAAGAATTTTGTTTGAATTTTTAAGGTTAGAAATTAGGGAGCCTACTCAACCTTCCAACATTCATTTATTCCACAAACATTCCAGAAGTGCCAATGATAAAAACAGTAATTGTTCCATGCCTTCTGGTGACAAGACTGAGGAAGAAAAACAGACATATAAACAATAACATGTCATGAGTGCTATGATAGAACTTGTGCAAGGTACAGTGAGGCAAAGAGGAAAGACTCATTAAAATTCTATAGAGAATGCCTGTTAACTTCCATGTTTCACAGAAAATGCAACAATTTAATATACTCTTGAAAGATAAGGAGGCTTTTGCCAAGTTAACTGGGTAAGTGATAGGGGAAAAGAAAGGTATTTTGGGGAGGAAACAGGATGTGCAAAGGCATGAAGGCATGGGTCATGGGGGATTTGTGAGTAGTTTTGAATGTCTGAATGAAGCGTTAGGATTTAAGAAGACTGTAGAGATGTAAGCCTAGAGCAGTAAGTGGGGTCAAAGTCATGGGGATTTTCAATGGGGAGCTGGTGCTGAGAAGTCGCTGAAGAGACTATGAAAGACATTCATCATTTAAAAATCAACCTGGCAGCAATGTGGCAAATAAGTAAGGGGCTAAAGCTGAAGACAGGAAGACGAGGAAGGGAGCTGTGCAATACATGGTTGCAATAGGGAGAGAAACAGGTAGATCAATTCAACAGATCGAGGAAGTAGAATTTATGACTGATTGTGTACTGGGAGTCATTCTGTAACGTATTTTGTAATTAAGCAATGGATGTTGGAATTGGAATAAAATGATGACTCTGCCACTTCTATATGGAAAAAGAACAACTGGCTAATTTTACGCAAATGCTATTTTTCAACTCCTGTACCGTTTAGTGGTTAACACAGCTCTTGGTTTAAAATATTCCTACTTCTTCAGATCTATCCACATCTCCTACAATCAGAATTTTTGTTACTTAATAGGACCTTAGCAGTTCTCTAGTCCCAAGCTGCTTCTGTATTGTCTCATCACACAGATAAATAATTTAAAGTGAAACTACTTGTCAAGGGCGACACAGTAAATTAGAGGCAGGGCCATGACTAGAACCAGGTGACTTTACGCCCAGGCCACACTGAGTGCTCCTTAAACACGGACCATGTGGCACATTTCTGCTTGGGTTCAATTCCAGGAAAGGTTATATCTATTCAGATCACTTTTGTGCTTTTCTAGTTGTCAGAAAATTTACATCCAAATTTAGCATTCAAGTGCTATAATTTGCTCAACACAAGTGACTAAAAGCATTTATTCTCTCTTCTTCTATTCTGTTCTTAAGTACCTTACCTTGCACTGCATTTTAAACTGCTGGCCACCCTTGTGTCCTTTAGGATGGTCGGAGGGAGTACATTTATTCACTGTAAATAAATAAATGTATCAGCAATTAGTTAGTTTCTCAGCAGGAAAATAACTGTATTTTATGCTTATGGCCAACAATCTCATCATGATATTTTTGTGAGGTGGAAATGTAAAAATTTCAGGAGATTTTTCCATGAGCAGGAGAAAAGTCTGTTTAGGATGAACAAGTAGAAGCATTCTTGGAGTGTTCTCTGTAAAAGCTCTTTCGAAGCTGTGTTTGTCTTTGTTTAAAATATCACCAGGCAAGCCTCTTTATCCTAATGGCACTTGCTGCATATTTTGCTATCCCTGCTTCTGCAGTCTCCTGCGGAGTCTTTACTAGAAGATTATCTTGATAATTCAGTCATGCATCCTTCTCCTCACTCCTAGTTCAAATGTTTTCACTTCAATTAAATTAAAACAATCAGAGGGAAGTGTATAAAAGCATAGAAACCTAGTACTTAACCTATACAATTTTAAGAAGGTCTAATAATACAGCTACAGGAAAAGCATAGGAGTTCTAGCTAGAACGAAAGCAAAGGGAAAGCAGTCTTACCAAGAAGATGTGAAACATGGTGTGACTTTTCTGCTGGAAGCAAGTGGGAACTTCGCTTGTAATATGTGTTATAAGGCTGAGTCCTAGAATGGAGACTGGAAAGCCTTCTTTGGTGAGTGCGTGGAGAATGAGGGTGGGGAGGACAGGAATAACCTCTACTGTAGGTTCAGCACAGTATGCATTAGCTGGTTCTGGCCATTCCAAGTGAAGGTCATTAAAAAGTTGTGTGGGGGATGCTGGGCACAGTGGCTTATGCCTGTAATCCCAGCACTTTGGGAGGCCGAGGCTGGTGGATCACCAGAAATCAGGAGTTTGAGACAAGCCTGAACAACATGGAGAAATCCCGTCTCTACGAAAAATACAAAAAAATTAGCCAGGCTTGGTGCATTTGACTGTAATTCCAGCTACTCGGGAGACTGAGGCAGGAGAATTGCTTGAATCCGGGAGGGGGAGGTTGCAGTGAGCCGAGATTGCGCCATTGCACTCTAGCCTGGGCAACAAGAGTGAAATTCCAACTCAAAAAAAAAAGAAAAAACAAAAGTAAAAAACAAAAAAAAAATAAAGTTGAGTGGGAGAGGCAGGCCTGTGATAGCCAGAGAAAATACAGAATAAACAAGTAGCTTTATAAATGGCATCATGTGGTGAGTACATTTTATAAACTGTCAGGACTTAGCAACTTGGGGTTTAACAAGTCTGCCTGTATTTATGATGCAATAGAAAGAAATATTTGAGATTAGAATTAATTCTTAGAAGTAAAGTCATTGTAACCATAGTGTTACTAAATGTAATACATTTGGATTTTTTTCTATTCTTTTTGACCTATTCTTCTTATTAAAATCTTGGTGCAAACCTCTAAATGGATTTCAAGACTGACCAATGGGCTGCAACCAGCAGTTTGAAGATCACTGCTTAAGATGACTGTTGTAAAATCAGTCAACTTGACCTAAATCAGAGAATCTACTTGATCCAAAAGGTAGAAAACTAAACAGATGTAGGATGGTCCCTCCTGATCCTATGAAAGCAGAAGCAAGAAGTGTTTGATGGTGGGAAATTACAGAGAGGAAAATCTTAGTGTTAGATTTATTAGCTTTGTGGTCCAGGAACCATCATTCTCGAAGTCAGTATTCTACTTGATGATAGAAAACCCAGAGAGAGGAGGAAAACAATATTATTTTTCTAATAAAATATTGAATTGCTATTAATATGATTTTCTACTGCAATTATAATCTGTTGTAAGCCTGCTCTGCAGGGACTGAGCCTAATTCTCTCTTGTGCAGAGCCTGGCATCCTGTTGGCAGCCAGCACGTGTTTATTATGGGTAATAACAATAATAATACTAATAATGATAACTTGGTGATTAGAATCATTTGCAGTAACATCCAAAGCTCGGTTATAAGAACTTCTTTCCTGTAGCTTCTACTTTTATTCTCCATGGTTTATATTTTTCCCATCATAAAAAATACATTCCTTATTTCCCTTCTGATTTAGTCTATTTGGCAAACATTAATGTTTTTGAGCATTTTTTTTCCTTATGGACCTCGAAATTAAATGCCTTTCCATTTGCCTCCTTGTTTGTCTTACCAGAAGTGCTGATGAGGTCAACACAGGTAGAGCAGGGAGATTCATTTGTTAACTGTTGCTGCAGAAGCCACAAAGAGAGCACAAAAGCTCACAGAACATCATTTTGGTGTTCTTTCTATAACAACAGCATAAGTTACTAATTTTTCCAAATCGTCAGTAATTAACTAATCTTTTAAAATTCAGAAACAGGAAAATTAAAAAAAATAAGCCAGTGTATGCTTTTTTCTTAGACTTTATCAGATTTTAGTTTCCAGTTAACGCTCTAATTCAGCAGGGGGATAAATGGAAAAGGGAACGAGAGAAGCGACTACCTGCCAGTAGAAGATAGGAATACCTGAGAAATAAATGCGACAGTGGGAAAGGGAAGAGAAAACTTGCTGGTAAGGTAGACAGAGTGGTGGGAGGAAGAATGAAGGAGGCGTTAAATATGGCCATAGAAATAGACAGGTGACCTGAATACCAATCCAGGGAAAAGGGATGGAATAGAAGTGGAAAGGAGTGGACTGTTAACAATGGGATAGGGAGTTCCAACTAGGGAGAAAGGAAAGGAGAGGTAGAGAGAGATGGGGCTTTCTGTGCCGGTATGGAGGAGAATTTCGAGCTGACACCATCTTTTATAAAACGGAGAGTAAGTTCCTGGCTATTTGCTTACCTTCAAAGTTTTTTTCCTTCTTATATTGCTTATATGTATAAAATAATTTTAGGCTGGGTGCATTGGCTCATGTCTGTAATCCCAGCACTTTGGGAGAGCAAGGTGGGTGGATCACCTGAAGTCAGGAGTTCAACACCAACCTGGTCAACATGGCAAAACCTCGTCTCTACTAAACATACAAAATTAGCCCAGTGTGGTGATGTGCACTTGTAGTCCCAGCTACTGGGGAGGCTGAGGCAGGAGAATCGCTTGAACCAGGGAGGCTGAGGTTGCAGTCAGCCAAGATGGCGCCACTGCACTCCAGTCTGGGTGACAGAGCAAGACTCCGTCTCAAAACTAACTAACTAAAATAAAATAAAATAAATTTCCTTACCTACGTATGTTGTGCTTCAAGAAATTTTATACATTTTAATATTATGCCCAATGTTATCATTCACTCCCAAATAGTACTGTACAATCAAATTTATTCTTTTTAAAAATCTGTATAAATTTAAATTTATTCTTAATTAAGTCTATTAACTATGATTTTCCCTCTCAGTTGATATCACATTCAATTCAAATTTAGGTTATTTAGTGGAAGAATCACAATCTTTCCTATTTATGTTTTTATAGGATGGGAGAGCTGATCCAAGCCATGGCATGAATTGAAGGTCCTGGAGGGTGTAATGGTTAGGGCAGCCGGCTCCAGTCTTGGCTTTATCCCTGTCTAGCTGTGGCACTTTTAACAGTTTCCTCATTCGTAAAATAGAGGTAATAATATTTAACTCAGAGGGTTATTGTGGGGATTAAAATAACAATGGTGAAAGCACCATCCTTAGCATAACTTAGCACATCACAAGAGGCTGGTAAAACAGCGTCTTCTATTACTATATGTTACAATATATTCATTAGAAAACTTCAGGGGAGGGTGTGTATTAAGATAGAAGAAACAGCTAGGAGATTACAGTTGATTTTACTGTTTTATTCAGGTACATTTGAGACATGTGTGCACTGTGGCACCTGTCTCACAGATCCGATAAGGAGGGTTGAAGGGTTAAGGTAGAGAGAAGTAAGTAGTCACTATCGCAGGCAACACCTATATCACTGCTTTCTCACACCCGTCGGACATGAAAAGCTGAGTTAAACACCATGACATCTACTGCTCTTTATGTTAAATAAACCGAGGCCTTCCATAAATTAAAATGATTTTATTATGCAGTGTGACACAGGGTTATCCAATATGCCAGGGAGGTGCAACTGAGTCTGTTGTCAGGGGAAAGTGCAGGTAGGCTGTGTTCAAAAGCTGCAAGTACCGTGTCATAAAAGTAAAAGCCCTCTCTGTTTAGTAAATGCATTTGCTGAGCCCTAATAAACTAAGAATGGAAAAAGGTTAATTGACAAAATGATACTTGTCTAATGCCGTCCCAAGCACTGCACTCCGGCAGATGTGTGCGACAAGGATCCTGCTGGGCTGACAAGGATGATTATGGTAACTGACGCTTTCTGCCCTCGAGGGTATGTGACTTCTAGAAGCTTTTCACCCTGGAATCTCACTGTTGTGCTAGAGCCGATCCAAGAAGGTTCACATAACAGGCAAGCCGAAGGTCGATGCAGTTTACACTTGTGTGGTAAGACAAGGCCACAGATTGGCGCGAGTTTTAAATGTTGTAGTTGAAATTCCACTTTGCATTCACTACTTCCATTTATTGAATTACCCAAGTGCCAGGCACTGTGTAAGAGCTCTCGCCCTACAGCTTGTTTTATTCCCACCGTCAGTGAGTTAGGAGTTAGTCTCCTACAGATACAAATGGTGAAACAGAGGCCATCACAACGCTGTGATTACACTGTGTTTTCAGTTTCCAAAACAACTGAATGTATCAATATATTAATCCAAATTTTTCTTTTCATGGTTTGTTGACTAATTTACTGAAACAGCTAGGGTCCTAGACACAGTGTCTGATTCAGCTCAGCAAAGAGAAAAGGATTCCCTTAAACCTGTTGCTGTGATTTCCACTGGAATTATGGAAGGGCAGCCACTTAACGTTCCAACCAGAGGATGGGGAAACCCACACGTTTGCTTTTCTAATTCTTGGTAGCAAGACTGAAATTCCCTGAGAAGAGCAACAGATTTGATATGGAGCTTAAAGGAGATGGTGTTGTAGGGGAGAAAAATAATTTTCTCCTCTACCCTTCGTGAGAGGGTAGGTGGGACTCCCTGTAACAAGAAACACATTTACAAGAGAAAAACAAATAGAAGTTTTATAAAATGCATACTTCCTTTTTACCTCGAAGATAACTTGGAGAATTGAGTGCATCTCCAGATCTCAAAGAATTATCTTACACGCCAGGCTTAAATACCATGTTCTCTGAAACAAAGAAAGAAGGATGTGGTGAAAGGCTTGGTTAACCATAAAACAAGGGTAAGGTTTATTACGAAGATTGAAGTCCTTGACTTTATTTTCCATTGATTGAGACTCTCTAGTGATTTAGACTTCCCTCACTTCCTGGTGCAGAGAGGGAGACACACTCACAAATGGAGATTTTCTTGATAGATGTAAATTTCACCTAGGGCAACTTCTCAAAGCTTCTTCTATGTCTGCAGTTTCTTGAAATAACCAGCTCAAAATAATCCGTATGCCAAAAAGGCATATTTTGTGTAGCATATTCTGGTTTTCTACAGTCGGATTTTGGGGTGGGTGTCCCTAACCTCATCAGTGCTGTGGTTCTGTGACTGTCTGATGGTTGAAATAAGAACAAATTAAATAGCAAACCTATATATGAATGCGTACATTAAAGTGACACATAGTACCTTTCATAAATAGTTATCTGCCTGTTTGCAGGTCAACATTTAAACATTTCTATTTGGAAAACTTGGGTCCTACTGGACAGCAGGGAATAATCATGATTTTTTTCAAAACTACTAGGGCTGTTAGCTGTGATATAAACTAAACAGAATAACAAAAAGCCTTCCCAAGTAAGAACTAGTTCTATTTTCATAGTCATCAGAGCAAGGCTCTTAAAACCTAATGTCTCACAAGTACCTTCTAATGGGTTTATTGCTTTGTTTATTCTGCTTAGAGCAAGTCAGGGGGCAATTTGCAATTTGCATCATTAAAAATCTTTTCTGAAAATGTGTTGACATTTCAGTTGCTGGTTTTGAAATGCATTAAACAGCTCTCTTACTGTATGCAGTGGTCATCTGTCCAGACGCTAGGGACACATAGACATTGTTGCATTCCAACATAGGCTGTCACATGTATGGATACATCTACATGCATTAATATGCCTGTTTTCCCAAATGCACGTTAGCTGTGGTTACTTTGATCCCTTTTGTCTAACCATTTCTAGATGTTACTTTCAGGTACATCAGACATAAGAGTCCACCTTAGGTCTTTCTAATCAGTAGGTGGATATTTAATTTATTCTTTTTTTTTTTAGAGACGGATTTTCACCATGTTGGCCAGGCTGGTCTTGAACTCCTGACCTCAGGTGATCCGCCCGCCTCGGCCTCCCAAAGTGCTGGGATTACAGGCGTGAGCCACCGCACCCAGCTATTTACTTTATTCTTAAACATTCTTCCTTTAAGTCAGACATCTTCTTTTATCCCCTTTCCTCCAACATACTAAGGGCAAAATTCCCCATGTTTCTGCATATAGCTGGACAGATCTCCCAGAGTGCTCACTTTCTCCAGGCACTCTTCCAAGAATCATTTTCTGAGTTCCCTTTAGACAAACTAAAGGGCTCCTCCAGGTAATAAAACAGGACCAGGAACACAGAAAAAAGCAAATGCACATTAAGATGCATAAAGCAGTCATTGGTGAAAAGAAAATTACAGAAATCGTGTTGGTCATTGTATTGGCTCCTGATTTGAATACATAGTCCTATGGAGTTTATACAGTTCAGATTTTAACATGGACTCCTTGGGAAGAGTTACACTGTCTTTCTCTGTTTCCATTGAATAGTGAAGAGAGTTAGTTGTCAGGATCCTTTACCCCCAGTCTTGAGGAGAACAGAATGGAGGGGGAAGAGTACACATAGTTAAAGATGTGTCACCAATGCCCTAGGAACTGGAACAAGTGGACAAGCCATTTGCATTCTCTGAGGTTCCATTTCTCCACAAAATATGTATACACATATATAAACAAATGATACATTTTGTGATTTGTGTGTTGTCAGAGCAAAATTGCATGGACCAAAACAGGCAAGGTAGATTATTAAAGGCTACTGCAATAAGGGACAGAGACCAGGATAGTGTTCATGAACTCAACTCTTCTGAAAGAAAGCAGAGGAGAGTTTTTAAGAGCTGGGGTGGGGGCGTTCTTAGGCCATCTGTGTTTGCTAACTGGCCTTGGTCAAAGGAAAAGTAAACCTTTTCTCCTATCTTCATAGCAAGGGGTAGTTTTACAAGTTGGAGCAAGTACCCACAGACTCCTATCCTCACACAGAAACTGAGACAGGGGCAAATGTACTTCCGTTGATGTTTACACTTGAAAGAGATGGCTCCTAGACCGTTGAGAAGTACATTCTTGGGTTGTAAAACTGGCTAGAGGAGTTTTAAAAGATTTACATCACAAAGGGGTGGAAAAAGAATTTACGAGGTTTCTAAAGTAAATGCTCTAAGAAAGAGAGGTCAAGGGCCTTGCAGAAGCCTGTCTAAAGCTTCGTTAGACACCCACTGACCACGAGGACTTTAGTCAAGCTGAAGGGAACCATTCAGGCCCTCTGGGTCAGTGGGTGTGTCTGAGGGTGGGAAGAAATGTGAACAAGATCAAAGCTCTCCTTTCTGAGCTTTGATTCTGTTAAGTCTCCTGTGGATTTAGGTGAAGTGTGATCAAAGCCCTTCGTGAAACGTGTGGGCCAAGCCAAGTCGTGCAGGGCAGGTTTCCTTCTTACTGTGCCCTTCCAGGTGCCCCTAGCTGTGTCCCTGGGTTGTCTCCACCACCCCACCACAGTACCGGCGTGCCCAATCCCACACGTGACCCAGTGTGGAGGAAGGCTGTAAGGGCGGGAGCGAAATAACCCCTTGCTGCTTCGGCATCACCCGAAGAACTTCCTAGAAGTGTAAAAATGCAGGTCTCACCCCAGACGCAGTAAATCAGAATCTGCATCACAACAAAATTCCTGGGTGATTCACAGGTAGCTTAAAATTAGAGGATCCTGTAAACAAAATCTGTCAGGAAGTGGCACACCCATGACACCTACCATTAAACAAGAAAAGCAGGGAATTCAGGGAAATGCCCACACTCAAGGTGGCTACCAGTATGCCAAGAATTGACTGACTTTGGAGACAAGCATCTTCCTTGGGTTCAGAGTTTTGAATCATTTTGGGGAAACTTACCCTCCTTCTCACAAATAACTAGCAATTTTACTTTTCCAGTTTTTCCCTCTGGTTTTCTGCTCCCCCTGCATTAGAACCCCTCTCTTTCCACCCAGTCACTGCTGACACCTAGAATCGTCCTGTAGCTATGCCCAGATACCTCTGCAGCCCTTTTTCACCGCCATTAGCCTCTGCTCTTTAGGGACAGACCCAAGTCCTGACATTTGGATTCTGGTATACGTTATTTGTTATTCAGATTCATCCGCTTCTTCCAGAGAGCAGCCTGAATTTTTAAAAGAGCATAAACTCATAAAACAATTCAGAAGAACTGGATGAATTTAGTGCAATACTCTGAATAACGGTAGACAAATCCTGGGACGTGAGAAATGCTAATTTCCACTGGCGCTGTGAAAGCAGAGGATCGGCTTTAGCCCAGAGATATTTGCAATGAAGAACACACCGCTGAGCAGACAGCGCTCACTCCCTCCGCTCCCAGCACCCTGTGGCTTAGCCCTCCTTTTTATTTCTATTTTCTCCCTCCACTGAAAACACCTTCCCTGGTGCCCAGCTCCCGCTCAAGGCCAACACCCTGACAGACAAGCAATCTCACAGTACCTGGGGGGAGAAAAGCTGTTTTAACTAAAATAGATCAGCCAGGATATTTTCTTTGACAATGCTCTCTTCATGCAGTTATGCCTCTCCTACACACTGCCCAAGGGGATGAAAATGGGAGTCAGCGGGGAATTCACATCTGAGTCATCTCTCACCAACTGACTCCCTGGGATCGCTGAGGCTGTGTCTAAATGCAAACGTGTCTCCCCTACTTTTCCTGAATTCATTGTGCATCAGAAAGCATTGCAATGGGAGTCAGGAGGTGTGTGGGGTTCTAGTCCCAGTTTTGCTAGGACCTCACTGTTTAGCCTTGGGCTTTAGTCTGTCCTTTCTGTTCCTCAGTTTCTTCGTGGGTTAAAAGAGAATTTGGACTAGACCAGCGGTTCTTAGCCTTGGCTACTCATTAGAATCATCTGAGCATCTTAAAAAACAAAACAATACAATGACAACAAACTAATACTGGAGCCCACCTCCCCGTCAATTAAAACAGAGTCTCTGTGTATGGGGATTGACTTTGGTAAGTATTTTCCTAGCTCCCAAGATGCTTTGTAACCTGCATGTAGGATGTAGAACCACTGGACTAGGATTCCCATCAAATGTGTGTCAGAGGACAAGCAGCATCAACATCACCTGGAAACTTGACAAGAAATGCAGAATCTAAGGCTCTCCCTGACCTCCAAGATCTCTTCTAGCTCTGCCTAATAATATAACCATTCTCATTTCACTGTAGTCCCATTTACAGATTTTAGAGGCTCTTTCTTTTATGTAATAAATATTCCTTGAGCATTTACTCTGTGGTAGGAACATGTGAAAGGCTGGGGATGAAAAGTAAACAAGGAAAACATAGTTTCTACCAATGCAGAACTTCAGTCACTGGGGGAAAGACAGATCCTAATTAAATCACCACACAGGATAATGTGCTTGAGGACAGGGAAAAGATGGGGAGTTCTGAAAGCACCTAGTAGGCAGGAAGGAGGTCAGCTAAGTTAGGGAACACTTCTCTGAAAATAAACTTTAAGCTTTATAACTAGTGCATCCTGTGAAAACATAGAGCTAGTTTTATATCTATAGATACTCATGATTTCTGGAAAAGCATAGGCTGATGTTGAGCCTTCTTTACTTATGTATCTTTGAGTAACTGAGAATTGACTATGAATCCAGTGCAAATTAGCAATTCCCCTTTGAAAGCTTTCTCTTCAAGTCTACCCACGATCTTCTCATTGTAAACTTGGTATAATTTTCTAAATCACATCTTGATGAGTAGCCTTCAATAATAAGGACTACTCCCATCTTGAGTAGTTCATTTTCTTGGATTCTGTCTGAGCTTGGATTTCTCTCAAATAGCTTGAAATATGAGCATGATTGTGGTAAACTAGTTTTGAAAGCGATCCTAGATGTGGTAGGTTGAATAATTGTCCCCGCCCACCCCGCCTCAATCCCTTCTTCAAGCTATGCACAGAATCTCTTATCTTATATGACAAAAGAGACTTTACAGGTATGATGAAGTGGAAAAATTATCCTGGGTTATCTAGGTGGACTTTAAATGTAACATAAGGGCCTTTAAAGGCGAGGGAGGCAAGGAGATCAAAGGAGGAAGTGTGAGCTGTGATAATGAAAGCAAGAGGTTGGAATTTTCAGTAAAGATTATAGGAGGTCATTGTTTTGGACTAAGTTCCCATACTAGGCCCCAACAGACCAGATTAAAACTCAATATGATGTCACTCATACTGAGTCCTACCTCATCAAACTAAATCTGAGTTGACACCTGGCCTTCCCAGAAATCAGGAGAGAAATCTGACAGCCTAATGTCCCAAACTGCTGGTTTCAGTCCACAAGATAATTAAGTTCCCTTGGTTTTAAACCTGGACCTGAAGTAATCTGGTTAACCAACCAGTTATCGTTCCATTCTCCCCGTCTCTGCTTTATAAGGAAAGATAAGTTTGACATGACCAACCCACTTTTTGCTCTTTATTTCTGCTTTCTTCAGCCCTCTTTTCTTTTTCTATAAAGCCAATCTCTTATGTTCTACTCATTGAGACACTTATTTTATTTCAAGGAATAAAATGTTGTCCAATTCTAGAGTCTCAAATAAAGCTGACTGACATCTTTAAACTAAATTTGTTGTAATTTTGACAGAGTGATTTGAGGAAGTGTCATGAGCCAAAGAATGCAGATGGCCCCCAGAAGCTAGCAAAGGCAAAGAAACAGATTCTCTCCTAGTGTCTCCTGAGGCTGCAGACACCTTGACATTGCACAGTGAAACTGATTGAGGACTTCTGACTTCCAGAATAGTAAGAGAGTCTGTCTCTGTTGTTTTAAGCCATTGAGTTTGTGGTAATTTGTTACGGCAGCAATACGAAACTGACTCACCAGGGAAAAAAGGAATAAGGGATTGGGAAGAATAAAGATAGGAAAGAGAGAAAATCAAAGTTGAATTGATTTTTCCCATGGGAAACTGGGGGCCTTCTGGGGTAGCAGGTACAATGTCATGTCTGTCTAAGACATGGAAGAGGGAAGTTTTATTTATTTATTTATTTATTTATTTATTTATTTATTTATTTATTTTGAGACAGAGCCTTGCTCTGTCACTCAGGCTGGTGTGCAGTGGCACGATCTCGACTCACTGCAACCTCCGCCTCCCTGGTTTAAGCCATTCTCCTGCCTCAGCCTCCTGAGTAGCTGGGACTACAGGTGAGCACCACCACGCCTGGCTAACTTTTGTATTTTTAGTAGAGACAGGGTTTCACCATGTTGATCAGGCTGGTCTTAAACTCCTGACCTTGTGATCTGCCTGCCTCGGCCTCCCAAAGTGCTGGGATTACATACATGAGCCACTGTGCCCGGCCCAGGAAGAAGGAAGAATTTCTCCATAGGCTTCCACTCCTCACTGGTTAAACCTTGACGGCAATGTTAATTCCCATGACTTTGAAGGGCAAGGAAAAAAATACACCTGTAGCTTCCTTCAGAGACTTGTAATTCAATGGGAGATGTAGTCAAGAAATGGCATAAAGTTCAGTATAACGTGGTAATGGTAAAGGTAAGTTTATACTGTATAAAGCATAGAACAAAGTTTCCATAAGAGCATCTGGAAAATATCATGGAGAAATGATTACTTGAACTCATGAGTATTAGTCCTTGAGATTGAAAAATAAGGGAGATCATTCGAGGAAAAATAGGGCAATATATGCATAGGCAGGGTAGTAGAAAGGCCTATTGTAAACAGGCAGAAGTTCTGTGTAGATGGGGTGTGGCATTTACATGGGCCAGTGAGAAGAAGATGCTGAAAGAGCTGAGACTGAAGGCCAGATCCAGAAAAGCTTTGTGGCTGTAGCTATCGGCTCAGTACCTGAACATACAAGCACGTGGCAGCAAACCCCTGACAAAAGAAGAGTCTTTTGACAAAGGCTTATTTGGTCCCACATGGGGGTATGAGACCAAAACCCCAATTATATGATTCTTTAAACTTCCCTACAGCAAATTTACAATTATAAAAATGTCTCGAGTTATCAGCCTTGACTTTACATTTCCCTTCAACATTGTTTAGAGCAATTCTACAAAATAGAGAAAAAAGTTAATTAGAACATAAAGTAGGAAGAGTTTAATTCTTGTTTTCAATAAGAAGCTGGCTGCAGTTTATACAGGCTTAACGATAATTCTATTTTGTGACTAACAATAATTACTCGTGAATAATTATGGAATAGAAATGTGAAAAATGTCTAATTAGAAAATAAACAACTCCCCCAAATTAGGTGTTTATTATTGCAATTAGGTACTATTAGAACCAATAATGACACGATGGCAATACAAGATATTAATGAATACATTGTTAGCCATTGTATGTATTTTGTTATGTCAGAAATAAATTTGACATTTTCCTGAAGACATTTAGTTGAAACTGTTACTGCAAACGTAAACATTCTAGGGCGATAACTCCACATTTTAGCTACTGTATTAATCATACATCCTATTAAAAACAGAATTTCTTGCTGAGAAGAAGATAAATCTGTCTTGGTTAATTGAAAGGTGAAATACCTTGAGAAATTGTGATGACGTGTAGGGTCACCCTGCTAGTTCAGATTTTATAAGAAAAGTGTCCTAAATATTGTATTAACTCAGAGAAATAATACAAGTACCAGACTTCTCTAAGGAAATGCTTAATTAAGAAGAGAGATTTGATGAGCCTTTAAAGAGGCATTTTGAAACTTTGTGGTTGCCATGATCGTCGGGAAGTGTCATATTTAACTTTCCAATAGTCTTCACTTAAGAGTTAGTGTACTATTTCAGAATAACTTTTTAGTGAGTCAGAAATATGAGGGAGCCTTGCACTGCCCATTGCCTTATAGGCTCCGTGAGAACCCCTTAGCCAGTTTTTGGATTTCAGAGATATAGCGGCAGGTCAACACTCACACTGAAGCACATACTTAGTATCTGGCTCTCTTGAGAGACCTGGCTCATGCAGTAAAAGAGGGGCACACAAAGCCTGCCCTAAGAGTTTTTGTAACAGTGGGGAGTGCAGAAAGGAGAAATTTCTGGCCAGGTTTGGGGCTTTATTGGTTTCTAAGACACAACTTAAATTTCCATATTAGCTCATACTCTCCAAGACTCCTGGACCAGGACAACTCAGTGCTGGCTCGAGCCATAATGACTTGGGGCACATTTTATTGACTGGTCTATAAAAGAACCAAGTTCTAAGGCAGCTATGAAATCTTGCTAAGGTGATTGGGTTCCCATGGTTATGGATTTTGTTCAATGTAGGATCTTGTTTTGTAAATTGGAGGAACTGAAATTAGCTGAAATGAGAAGAAAGAGAATTGGGTACTTTATGGAAAAAGTACATTGAGAAAGACACCATTGGGATTTACGCCTCCTGGTGAGATATTTATTGTAAGAATGTTTTACTGTTAAACAATACTGTAGGCTTAGGTGATGCCCTCCAGCAGGGCACATGATACCACTCAAGAGTGGAAGTCTACACCTTGAACTTGGCTTTCAATCCTGTAGGAATTCTAAGACCATGTTGGAGATACAATTTTGCACTGAAAAATGCATATGAGACCCATAGCTGTTTGGAGAAATTGTAGGCATAAGTGCAGAGAGTGCAGGGTAGCAGAAGACATCTGTGCTTGGACTTAGATCAGCTTCTAGGTGGGTGAAGAAAGAAAAGGAATTAACAAGGCTGGGTGCGGTGGCTCACTCCTGCTGCAATCCCAGCACGTTGGGAGGCCGAGGTGGGCAGATCACAAGGTCAAGAGATCGAGACCATCCTGGCCAATATTGGTGAAACCCTGTCTCTACTAAAAAATACAAAAATTAGCTGGGCGTGGTGGCGTGCGCCTGTAGTCCCAGCTGCTAGGGAGGCTGAGGCAGGAGAATTGCTTGAACCCAGGAGGCGGAGATTGCAGTGAGCCGAGATTGCACCACTGTACTCCAGTCTGATGCCTGGCGACAAAGCAAGACTCTGTCTCAAAAAAAAAAAAGAAAGAAAGAAAAGAAATTAATAATTACTGAGTACCACTGCGTACCAGATTCTATGATTACCCCATTTATTTTTTATAGCTCTATGAATTAGGCATTATCCCTGTTTTACGGATTAGGAATTTGGAGAAACTAAGACAGTTGTTCAAAGCCATACATTTAGATCTCACCAAAGTTGAGATATAAAGCAATTTTTGTCTGTGTCAGTGCATCCATGCTCTTTCCCATATTAGGCTACCTCCTAATAAAGGATGTAGGTTTTCTTGGGATTAGGACAAGTGTCCAAGGACACCTTGGTAGGATATCACTTTAACTGGAGTGAATGCTCTATCTTTATCAGTGTTTTCTCCTCCCTCTTCTTCCTCTCTATACCTTCTTGAGACCTAGGGAGACCTCACACATATTTCATTTATTTTATAATTCTTTACAGAATAATGGAAATAGCCTAGACTCAGACTAGTCATCAACTGAGTCTAGATGAGAAATTGCCATTTACTTCATCAATGTCAGACATGTTTTAGATTTTGAAGCTGCTGTGGCTTGTTTGGGCCTTATTTGTAAGTGCTCTGAGAAAAGAGCTAAGAGCATAGATTCCGGAATCAAATAAACCTCAATTTGTATTTTTTTTTTTTGATTTGGCATCTCACTCTGTTGCTAGGCTAGAATGATCTCGGCTCACTGCAACCTCTGCCTCCCAGATTCAAGCAATTCTCCTGCCTCAGCCTCCTAAGTAGCTGGGACTACAGGCATGTGCCACCACGCCCAGCTAATTTTTGTATTTTTAGTAGAGACGGGATTTTACCATGTTGGCCAGGATGGTCTCAATCTCTTGACCTCGTGATCCACCGCCACCCCCACCACTCCACCTCAGCCTTCCAAAGTGGTGGGATTACAGGTGTGAGCCACCACGCCTGGCCTGTGAATTGTATCTATTTTTATCTCTTCACAAAGTTCTGTTACCCTGGGTAAATTATTTAACTTCCTGAGTTTCAGTTTCCTAATCTGTAAAATGGGAATGAAACAATAACGGGTGCATACTCCACACAGCAGGTGCTTAAGTACATGGAAATGAAAAACAGGAGAAAATGCCTTCACAACACTGTTCATCCAAACAACAAAAGTGAAAACATGAGTCTTTTAAACCTCACAACTAGAATTTTCTGCCCGGTGTATTAACAGCCTAGAAACAACTCCAGCAGGTTACCTGCAGTGATCTGTGAAGCACAAAAGCAGTGCAGAGAAACTCAGCTCATTCATCAGCAAAACAGAACAAATTGTTTAAGGACATCATATAATCTTGCTGATTATTTCCTTAATTCTAACTCTTACTTTCAACTACAATTCACATCTGCAGTTGTACTTTGAGGTACACAGTTAGAAAATGGCTTTTGTTGGTAAAATAAAAATTGCAAGTTTTCATTTTCTTTCTTACGCCTTATCAGTAAATCTCAATGTCACTCCTAAGTTACTGCATCATCTAACTCAACCTGTTCACCTATGTGCAAATCCTCAGTGGATGGGGAAGATGAAGGAGAAATACTGGCCTTTTTAACTCATCTGAGAGGCATGGGAACTCTTGTGTTCCACTTGGACCTCTGTTTCCTTCAGTGGCTGTCAATCTGCCTAAAGAACCTTTTACTTCTCTGAGTGTTGACTTCTGAGAGAGCCCACCACATGAGATCCTTAGAAGTTAAAAGCAAGAAAAGCATGAAAAGCACCCATGGGACTTCTTTCTAGTGCTTTTGCACCTAGCCTTGCTGTGGCAAGCTGTCTACCAGAGAACAAGTGACTTTTCATTGTGCCACATAGCCATTGTTTATGAGGCTATTTCTAACTCACTCTCAAGACATTTGACCCAGTGAAAAAGATAATCTTGCGAGTGAATGACTTTGAGGCTTAATGAACACTCACGACAATAGTTGAAGAGCTAATACGTGTGTGCGTTTGCAGGCACATGCATGAACTCATTGGGCCTGTGTTGAACTGGGAGGCTGTCTCCTTCAATCTCATATTAAATTATTCTCTTTGAGATGAAAAAGAAATCTAGTTTTTTTTCTTCAAGAAAATCTATTCGTTATTCCTTCTCAGTTTCTTTAGCTTTGAAACAAGTTAACTGTGTAGGAAGAAGGCCTGGAACTAGGGGCTATGTGTGATCCATTCATTGAGCAGAAAGCACGAAATAGGCCATGAGGGATCTGGAGCTTAAGTGTAGTGAACTCCGGAGAGCAGTAGCAAAGAATCACAGTGCCCACAAGCCAGCTACACAGAGAACCAAAAACAGGTCATTGGCTTCTGCCCTGCAATTCACGGTAACTGCCAGCGATATTTCTACATAGGGGAACACGCTTTACACGACAGCTCTCCTTGCAGGAAACCTCCATCCTGGGGAGTTGAAATTGCATTAGGATTACTTCTCTGCAAGTGCACTGACACCAATATGCAATATGTGGTATGAGAAACCAAAAAGCCATTAATCTAAAGCAGGAACTTAAACAATTGCATCTAACTCTGGAAGAACTCCATTGAATTAGAATGCCTCTCTAAACTGAAACTGCTTTGACTGAATTCAACATTGCAAAAAAAGATTTACATTTAGCAAAACAATCAGATTTAAATGTAAACGACCTACTCCCACCTTTATTCCTACTTTTTAATTGGAATCTTTGGAATTGAATAAATATATTCATTCATCCATCCATCCATTCATTCAATATTTATTGAGTACCTATTCAGGGATGTGCTTTGTGCTAAGGATTAGGATTACAAATACAAATAAATTATGATCCCTGACTTCGAGAAGTGTGCAGGACAATGGTGAACACAGATGAGGAATCAGATAGGTGTAACACAGTTTGACGAGGGTTCATCAAAGACATTGGAAGTACAAAAGATACTTGGGTTCTCAGTTTATTGAATTTTGATCCTGCGCAGCCAGTGTCTTTAAACTAGGGTGCCTATCTCAGTCAATCTGCAATCTAGATTCAGAAAGGACGGGAGAGTCCCAATCACTATTGTGCCACCTTTCCTGGAAGGAAGTATTTCAGGAATATTTCAACGGGACTTGACCTAGAAATCCTCATTATATTAATAACCGGCTCTGGAAGAGATGTCACACTTCAGTCCCTGCCCACCTTCCATGAGAAAGCGTCCTGCTCGTGACTTTACATTCATAAATACGCTCACAATGCCAAGGGATGTTTTTTTCTTCCATCAATTCATTAGATCTGCTCACATGAATTATTTATATGCAGTGCTAAAAATGATTCTGAAACATTACAAGAATTCAATATCAGTTTTCACAGTGGGATTTCATCATTTTAGCACTGCAGTATGGTAGCCTAATGCAATACTAATAAGATATGGTGCTAATAGGGTACAACGAGAATTCTCTCTAATATGCAAACATTTCCATGTTGTCTTATTATTTCTTTTAAGTTAATATGCTATGGTGATAATATGATGAAATGAATTAGCTTCGTATCATTGTCTGCATGAGTTGTGCATATTAACGGCATCTTTCTTCCCCCACCCCTCCTTTGAATTTACTTGGAATGAGCTTGAAAACTTACCCTGTAGTTATGCTTATGTTAATGAGGCTGTTTAGTAGGAAACATCCCTGCCGTTGCTTAGCCAGCTGGAGAAACAATAGATGCGTATCCCCTCTCTTTGGAATGAAATGTTTCCTGGCCTCCCTTCAAAGGGTCTATCTCCATCAGGCTGCTTTAGTATTCTCCACTTGTTCACAATCTCAATCCACCCATGTGTTAGACATTTTACCAGCAACATTTAACCAGATTGTATATTTCTATTAGATATGAAGCAAATCTTTTCCAAGAGAAACTGAATGCACGGCCAACTGGCCCAAAGCTTTGGAATATTTAAACACGCACACACACACACACACACATACACACACACACACATGCAAACCTACATGCATATATACATGAAATGCATAGAAATATACACATATTTGTGTGTGTGGATTATGTATAGACATGTTTACATATGTATACAGACATATACATATGTGCTGCTTTGTTTTTGTGTGTAAATTACTTAAAAGTTTATGGAATCCATGCCATAACCAGCATTTCTTTTCTGGCTGTTAAATCCTGGGTGGATTAGGTCCAGTGAGTATGAATCCTCCAGATTTCAGTGTTTATTCATTTTCAAATATATAACCAAAAGCCAGATGCTTATCCAAGTCTTAGCTGACATTTGCAAATCATGTATTTCTCACCCAAACCTGTGTGACCTTTCCTCTGGAGTTGCTATCAGGTTCAACTAATTCAGTTTCAGAAATCCCAGATGACAATGCTCTCAAGAGACATCTAAAGCTCCTTCTTATCCTTTCAATCAAGTTTCTTCAAAAGGTACCTTAATGAGGATGAGGACCACATGCCAGGCTATATGGTATCTTAGCTCAAACTGCAAAAGGTGCCTGTTTGGACCAGCATAACTCCTCAGGGAGGAGCATGGTGGGTGAAACTAGGCTGAACTTCTGTTTCCTCTTGTCTGCTCAGAAAGGCTTTCTTGGGTTGCAACTCCAGCGACGTTTGGTCCTTCCCTTCCAGAAACACCTCTGGGTGGGAATGTTTCTATCTTAATGGTAGTTTGAAGTTGTACAACAAGCAACACAATTCTGGTCCAACTACATTGAACCTATCTGTAGCTCATTTTTTCATTTGCAAAATGAATAAAGATATGATCTCTGGTGACCTCCAACTTTGAACACTACAAAGTTAGTAGTATTTGCATCTTGCAGATGCAACATTTGAAAGACATTAGCAAAATGTATATTTTAAGGCCTTGTAATATGGACCTTGGTTATTGGAATAAAATATTGTGATTGGACTATGTAGTGGACCACCCCAAATGCCACCCCAAAATATCCCATTTGACATAAGTATTATTTTGAGCTAGAGGCAAATAAGATCAACAGATTCAGAAAGAAGTGTTCTTGGAGCTTCTCTTCTCTAAAAGCAGAAACTGGCCAGGCATGGTGGCTCATGCCTGTAATCTCAGCACTTTGGGAGGCCGAGTTGGGAGGATTGCTTAAGTTCAGGAGTTAGAGACCAGCCTTGACAACTGTCTCCACAAAACAATAGAAGAATTAGCCAGGCACAGTGGCACAGGCCTGTAGTCCCAGCCACTGGGGAGGCTGGGGTGGAAGAATCACCTGAGCCCAGGAGGTCGAGGATGTCATGAACTGAGATTGCACCACTGCACTCCAGCCTGGGCAACAGAACGAGGCTCTGTCTCAAAAAACAAAAACAAAAACAAAAAAACAACAAAAAGAAACTCCTAAGACATAAGAACAATCTCCTCTCTTGTGGAAGTTTTACAGCTAAGAAGAAGACGGAAAGTTGGCACCAAGATGAACTTGCACAACCTTACCTTACTGCCCCATACATTTACCTTCCACGATATGCAGTTCCTAAAAGCCTAAAAACCTTTTTGTTTTGTTTTGTTTTATCACTTCTCTGCAAATTTACTGTTCTTCGTTAAAATCCTGTATATGCCCCAAGTTCTAACCACCTCTTTGAGTTGCTCATCACTGAGTTTCTCAGCATTTGCGCTTGCTTGTCATGTTAATAAATTCTGCATGCTTTCTTCTTGTTAATCTCTCTTTTGTTTTAATTTTCAGGGGCCCAGCCAGCTATAAAACCTAGGAGGGAAGAAGAAAATAATTTTTTCCCCTTTCTTATTACTCGTAAGATGGATCCTTTTAGTGAAAGTACTCCCAAAGGCTCTGATAATAGGAAAAATGGTGCCAAATCTCCCTTATTCTGCACCAGATGTGAACACATATTTGGATCGCTTTTGTCTACATTCACCTAAGAAAGAATCAGATTTATTCTGAGGTCTATGAAAGACTTCCTCTTCATACATCACATGGGACAATGGAGAATAAAGGAATAATATTGGGAGAGAGTCCATTGATTCACCTTTGAATCAATTCAATTTCTTTAGCAGATCATTATTTCCTTGAAAGTTACAGTTATTTCATTATAAGTTTATGCTTCTCTTCCTTTCTCTGCTCAGACCTAGTCAGAGCAGATGGCCTTTTTGCAGCTCTGTAGCCAGGGTAGTTGGCTTTTCTGGTAATAATTTTGCATCTTTTCCTTTATTCACAGTTCCCTCTTAAGGTAGCTAGTTTAATTGGGGTTAGAAATGTACTCACAATGTGCAATATTACTTAAATATAAAATTTCACTGTAACATTGATGAAAACTTTTTAGGCTTAAAAATGTCATCAACAAAGAGTCTGGTGCTTCTTTAATTATCCGATTTCCAAAGCTATAATACATAATTCCTTGTTTAATCAGAGCTTAAATTCTGAAGAAACTCATATGGATGACATTTCCTCTCAATTTTGAATGGGGATTATTTTAAGAGGATACAGAACTTAGAAATATTTCAATGGAGTTGATATTTAAAGCATATTTAGTGGCATTTATGTTTTAATCTGCTTATTGACTAGGCATTAAAGGGAGCTGTTAGCATTTTAGCAGTGATTAAAAGAACCAGAAATTGTTTGATATAATGAGCAAGGCAGTATTTCCAGAATGTTGTACTAATAATTTTTTTTAACTTACAAAATGATTTAGTCTCTTCTCAGTGAGGCATTGGCATCTGAAGAAATTTTATTTGGATTGTTTGTTTACTACTGGTACAAGAAATTCCATTTACAGATAAATTTTCCCCAATTGCATAAAACATGAAGATTTAGTGAATTTCATTGTTAAGCTACTTTCTTATCTTATGTATTATCACAATCAACAGCAGCAAAAGTAATTATGAAAGCAATAATAACAATTGTTACCCAGGGCCAATATGAGGCTATGTAGATACCAGACATGCTAAGATAAAAACAAATATATTCTTCTCTCAAGGAACTTTCCTACCAAATTGTCATTTTTTAGTACAATACCTGGTATATCTAGATAGTCAATAATATTTACTGAATAAATGAATGAGTGAATGATTTGTCTCCAATCACCAAGGCAACTTATTGAATGATTACTAACTTCACAACAGCTATTACAATCTACTCATTTAGGCTCTGTTTGCATAATGGCAAAACAGCCATCAGATCAGTCACTTTAGAGAAACAAATAGATTTTTTCTTTTTGAGACAGGGTCTCCCTCTGTAGCCTCTGTTGCCCAGGCCGGGGTGCAGTGGCTCCATCTCAGCTCACTGCAGAACCGACCTCCCCATCTCAGGCGATCCTCCCACCTCAGCCTTCAGAGTAGCTGGGACCACAGGTGCATGCCCGGCTATTTTTATTTTTATTTTGGTAGAAACGGGGTTTTGCTTTGTTGCTCTGGCTGGTCTTGAACTACTGGGCTCAAGCGATCCACTCGTGTCAGCCTCCCAAAGTCCTAGGATTAAAGGGGTAAGCCACTGTGACTGGTCAGTTTTTTTGATATATAAAATAATAGATCATTTAATGGGTTTCTTTATTTTTTCAGCTATCTTTGTTGCAACATTTTTTCTTTTTTTGAGACAGGATCTCACTGGGTCTTCCAGGCTAGAGTGTGGTGGCATGATCTCGGCTCACTGCAACCTCTGCTTCCCAGTCTCAAGCAATCCTTTCACCTCACCCTCCCAAATAGCTGAATCTACAGGTGTGCGCCACCATGCCTGGCTAATTTTTGTATTTTTTTTTTTTTTTTTTTGTAGAGACAGGGTTTTGCCATGTAGCCCAGAGTGGTCTCAAATTACTGGACTTGAGCAATCTGTCCAATCTCTTGCCTCCCAAAGTTCTAGGATTATAGGTGTGAGCCACCACAGCCAGATGCAACATTATTTTTTAATCCAGAAAAAAATAAACAGAAGTTACCAAAATAGCAGTGATTTATCATTTAAAAAACAATAGCTTTCTTGAGCTGTGATGTGTACATGCTGATCGTTGCCAGTAGATATATGATCAAAGCTTCTTTTCGTTGTTTTCTGTTAATATTGGTGACTCTAGACAGTAAGGTGAGTTTCTGAAACATATATATTTAAATCAGGTCTCTTTTTCACCCAAACTATTTGATACAGTTTTACTTTAAATACTCAGTGGTATCAAAGTAGGTTTTATTAAATTTTCTTCATTTTTTTTTCAACTGTTGCATATTCATGAAGAAAATTTATTCCTTTGTATAGGAATCAATTTTGTTTAAATACAGAAACCATCCCCTGACTATTTCTTTCCCAAAGAACATCAGAAAAATCTAAAAGGAACATTTGTAAGTAACTTGGATATGAATATAAAGTGACAATAGCTGTAATAGTCTTTCTGTAAATATTGCTATAAAGTAAATGAAGTAAATTGATCCACAAAGTCAATGAGAGAACAAAAAGTAAGGTAAAAAAGCCTGGTATGCACCTCAACCTCTCTACCTAGGGACTGCCTTTTTCCTCTTGCTCAATTTCCTCTTCAGACAAAATGAGAAAATTGTAACTATGACCACATAAAATTGGCATTTCTTGGACAATGGACACCATTTTAGGCACCAGGAAACTGGGATAAAATGTAGAATTACAAGACTGTGAGTGACTGGAACATTAATGTCACACAAAGGCAGTTTGGGTTAAGATTAAAATTGATTTTCATTTTTGTTCATTCTTTAATTCTATCTTTATTTGCACCATAAAATATTTTCAGTGAATAATTAGGATTCATGAGCTTTCAAAGTAGAGGAAGAAAATAAAGATGAAAAACTGAGATATATCTGCTTTTAATTTTTATAAAGTATGAAATTATTGAGGAATTCCCTTCATTTGGTTTCGGGTTACTCATAGATGCAGTCCAGTAAACTCTAGTTTGAGTAATACTTACCTTTTTTCTTCCTTTGAATAATTACTTTTTAAATCAGTTTCTTGTATTTGTAGGACTTTTGAACTTGGTCATGGTTCTTCATACATAATTAGTTTACATATGGATAATCACATGATATAAATATTTATTAACATTTTAGTTATCTGAGGATAAATTTAAAAAATATTTTAAGTTCCTTTTACCTAGTACATTATGTTTGACTATCAAGGAAAAAAATATAAGACACACTAAATGACAAAAACCACAGTTTGAGGAGATCGACCAAGCATCAAAACCAGACTGAGATATGCTCAGGATGTTAGAATTAGCAGACTGGAAATTTAAATCAACTATGATTAATATGCAGATTGCTTTAATGGATAAAGTAAATATTATTCAAGAACAGATGGGTAATGTAAGCAGAGAGATGGAAACTCTAAGAAAGACTTAAAAAGATGTGCTAGAGATGAAAAACATCATAACAGAAATGAAGAATAACTTCGATGTGCTTATGAGATTAGATACAGGTAAAAAATTATTTCTGAGCTTGAAGATATTTCAGTAGAAACTTCCAAACATGAAAAACAAAGAGAAAAGAAATGACTGAAAAAAAATAGAACAGAATATCAAAGAACTGTGAAAATAAAGACAGAACTTGTCAAACTTTGTGATGTAGTAAAAATAGTGCTTAGTAAGAAATATATAGCATTGAATTATGTATTTTGGAACAGAAAGATCTAAACACCAAAAATCTAAGCTTCCATTTTAGGAAACTAGAAAAAGAAGAGCAAATTGAGTCCAGAATCACAAGAAGAAAAGAAATAATAAAAATTAGAAAAAAATAAAATTGAAATGTGAAATCATTGGAGAAGATCAACAGAACCAAAAGCTGGTTCTCTGGAAAAAGTCAGTAAAATTGACAGGCCTCTAGCAAGACTAATTAAGAAAAAAAAAGGGAGATGACACAAATAACTAATATTTGAAATGTAGGAGAAACATTATTACAGATCTCATGGACACCGAAAGGATAATAAAATAATACTGTGAACAACTCTGTAACATAAATATCATAATCTAAATGAAACTGATCAATTCCTTTAAAGGCACAAAACTCACCCAAGGAAAAATAGGCACTCTCAATAGGCCCATATCTATTAAGGAAATGAAATCAATATTTAAAAGCCTTCTAAAAAAGAAGACATCAGGTATTAATGGTTTACTGGTAAATTCTGCCAAACATTTAAGGAAAAAATTGTACCAATTTTCTACAATCTCTTCTGGGAGAGAGAAGCAGAGAAAATACTTATGAACTCATTATATAAGGCCAGTATTACCCTAATACCAAAACTAGACAAAGTTATTATAAGGAAAGCAAACTACATACTAACATCCTTCATGAACATAGACACAAAATTCCTTAACAAAGTATTAGAAAATGAAAATCCAACAATGTATAACAAGAGTTATACAGTATGACCAAATGGGTCTTACCATAAATCTGCAAGTAGTGTTCAAAATTTCAAAATCTATCACATGAACAGGCTAAAGAAAAAAAATCACACAACTGTATCGACAGATGCAAAAAGCTTTAGAAAAATATCCAACATGTATTCATGTTGGAAACTCTTAGTAAACTAGAAATACAGAAGAATTTCCTCAATTTGGTAAGTGGTATCTACAAAAATTCCACAGCTAACAAAATATTTAATGCTGAGACATACAAAACTTTCTCACATCAGGAGCAAGGCAAACATGTATCCTCTCAACACTGTTTTTCAACATTATACTGAAATTCTTAGCTGATACAATAAGAAAAGAAAATGATGTAAAAGTTTATAAAAGATATACTGATGGGAAAGGAATAAATAAAACTGCTTTTGTTAGTATTGACATGATCGTGTATATGGAAAACCCAAATAATTAAAAAATTCCTGGAATTAAAAACTGATATTGCAAAGTTGCAGCATATAAAGTTAATATACAAGAATGAATCACTACAAATCTAATAAAAATATATTCATTATCTATATGAGAACACCTGAAAACACAGATGAAGCCTGGGTGTCGCGGCTCATGCCTGTAATCACAGCACTTTGGAAGTCCAATTCTGAGGATCACTTAAGGATAGTAGTTCGAGACCAGCCTGGCCAACATAGTGAAACTCCGTCTCTACTAAAAATAGGAAAATTAGTGAGGCATGGTGGTGCACACCTGTAATCCCAGCTACTTAGGAGGCTGAGGCACAAGAATCACTTGAACCTGGGATGCAGAGATTGCAGGGAGTTGAGACTATGCCACTGCACACCAGCCTGGACAACAGAGCAAGACTCTATCTAACAAACAAACAAACAAACAAACAACCACGCTAATGCAAGAAATCAAATAACTAAATAAATGAAGAGATATTCTATGTTCCTGGAAAGGAAGAATCAATATAGTCAAGACATCAGTTCTTCCCAAATTTACCTAAAGATTTAATGTAATTCCAAACAAATGCGAGTAAATTGTTTTATGGATACTGCCAAATTTAGATTAAAGTTTATATGAAGAGGCAAAAGACCCAGAATAGCCAACACAATATTTAAGGAGAAGAACGAAGTTGGAAGACTGACACTATCCTTTATCAAGACTTAATACAAAGCTACAGTAAAAAAGGTTGTGTAATATTAGTGAAAGAATAAGTGAATAGATTAATAAAACAGAATAGAGAACCCAGAAATAGATCCACATAAATATAATCAATTGAACTTTGAAAAAGGAGGAAAGGCAACGTAATGGAACAAAGATAGCTGTTTCAACAAATGGTTCTGTAACAATGGAAAATTCACAGGCAAAAAACAAATCAGATACAGACCTGGTATTCTTTATAAAAATTAACTCTAAGTGGATCATAAACCTAAATGTAAAATGCAAGATCATAAAACTCCTAAGAGATAACACAGGAGAAAATATACGTAATGTTGGGTTTGGTGATGACTTTTTTGATATAAGACCAAAGGCACAAACCACAAAAGAAATGACTAATGGGGCATGGTGGCTCATGCCTGTAATCCCAGCACTTTGGGAAGCCAAGACAAGTGAATCACAAGGTCAGGAGTTCAAGGCTAGCCTGGCCAACAAGGTGAAACCCGGTCTCTACTAAAAATACAAAAAATTAGCTGGGTATGGTGGCAGGCACCTGTAATCTCAGCTACTCAGGAGGCTGAAGCAGGAGAATGGCTTGAACCTGGGAGGCAGAGGTTGCAGTAAGCTGAGATCGTGCCACTGCACTCCAGCCTCGGTGACAGAGCAAGACGCCATCTCAAAATAATAATAATAATAATAATAATAAGCTGGACTTCATTAAATTTAGAGCTCGCACTCTGCAAAAAATGACCCACTGCCAAAATAACAAAGAGACGAGCCACTGATTGATAGCCACTGATTGATAGAAATATTTTTTTAAATATCTTATAAAAGACTGTTATTTAAAATATACAAAGAACTCTTAAAATTCAATAATAAGATAATGAAAACCTAACAAAACTAGGTCAAAGACTTTAACAGACAACTCACCAAAGAAAATACACAGATGCTAAATGAACATTTGAAAGATGCTCCACATCATATATCATCAGGAAAATACAAATTAAAAAAACAATGAGAAACCATTTATATAAATTTTAGACAGGCCAAAATCCAAAACACTGACCACGCCAAATGCTAATGAGGATGTGGCGCAACAGGAACTGATATTGCTGGTGGGAATAGAAAACGGTATAGCCACTTTAATAGCTTGGCAGTTTCTTACAAAACTGAGCATGTTCTTAGCATGCAACCCAGCAATTGCCCTCCTTGGTATTTACCTAAAAGAGTTGAAAACTTATGTCCACACAAAAACATGCACGTGGACGTCTATAGCAGCTTTATTCATAATTTCCAAGACTTGGAAGCAGCCAAGATATCCTTGAGCAGGTGGCACAGGCAGACAATGGGTATTGTTTAGTGCTAAGTGTCAAGCCATAAATAGACATGAAAGAACTTTAAATGCATATGACTAAATGAAAAAACCAGTCTGTAAACACCGTATACTATATGATTTCCTACTATATGACATTGTAAAAAAGGCAAAACTATGGAAATAATGAAAAAACAGCAAAAAGTATCTGTTCTCAGGGATTTGTCAAGGATGCATAAGCAGAGCACGGAGGAATTTTAGGGCAGTGAAACTATTCTGTATAATACAATAGTGCTGGCTACATGTTATTATACATTTGTCCAAAGCCACAGATTACATAACACAAATAGTAACCCCAGTGCAAATTATGAACTTTGGCTGATAATGATGTGCTGATGTAGGTCCACTAATTGTAACAAGTGTACCACTTCGAAGAGGGAGGTTGATAGTGGGAAAGGTTATCCATATGTGGAGCCACAGATTATGTGGGAAATCTATGTACCTTCCCCTCAATTTACCTGTGAACCTATAGCTTTTCTAAAAAATAGTCAATTTAAAAATACATCTAACAACAATTACAAAAGTCTTATGAATAGCTTCCATAAAAGCATTTTATACCTTATATTGTGAATTTCCCCTAAAAATGTTTAAGTTGGTTATTATTTCTATTTAACATATTAAAAAACCCTGAGACTTTCAGATATTAAGGAATTTGCCAAGGTCACATAACTCTGAGAACCCAGTTCAGACCTGTATGACCTATGAGTACATCCTTTTAAAAATTGTGCTCTGAAATACATTATCTAATTATTATACAATTATGCATTGTTTATAAGCAACCATCAATTGTCCATTCTTGATATAAAGTATTTAATTATGCCTATGTTTAAAGAAGAGGTCCTTTTCAGAATAAAATTAAACCCAGTCTTCACCTATTGCAGTGGTTTGGTTTCAAAATGTGAACTGAGTTCTTTTGAATAATATATACACAAACATATTTGTGTATATACATAAACAAATAATACACACACACATATATACACACACACAGACACACATATATACACACACACACAAACACACACACACACACACAAAATATACTCAAATTCTAGGATAAAATTTTACTCTACCCCCCTCCACTTTAGAAAGAAATATGGGTATTGAGAGAATGAAGTAGTTACATAAAGAGAACACAATGCAAACTAATTGTTGCCTAACATTTCTAGAACTTTGTCAAGAGGATATTAATGCCAGTAAATGTATTTTAGCTTCCCAGGACACATGCTGGGCACTCCATATATATTCGCCAAAGGAACAAAGCTTAGGGATAGCCATCAGTGCATAAAGAACTTTGGAGATTTTGAGCTCATCTATAAGATTTTCATGGAACAAACTAACAGAAATGCTGTCATCTTAACTCCATTAGTAATGGTGAGATTTGCTCAGCTGCTTATAAAACTAGTTTATGACCTTACTCTTATGAAATAAGGAAATAGAACTATATAATGTTATCTAAAGTTAACCAAGTTGACTTGCTTGTGTTGAATTGCAATGCAGCCATACTTTTCATTCCTTCCTGAACACATGTAAAATAAGAATGGCATTCTAACAGTTATTCCATTTGCCAGAATTACAAAACATATTAGGTACATTTTTTCTTTTCTTTAGAGACAGGTCTTGCTCTCTCACTCAGGCTGGAGTGCAGGAGTGCTGTAGCCAATCACAGCTCACTATGTCAGTCTAGCTCACTGCATCCTCCAGGCTCAAGTGATCCTCCTGCCTCAGCTTCTTGAGTAGCTAGGACTACAGAGGTGCATCCCTACACCTGGCTAATATTTAATTATTATTATGATTATTACTGTAGAGAGAGTGTCTCACAATCTTGCCCAGGCTGGTCTTGAACTCCTGGGTGATTCTTCTGCCTCTGCCTCTCAATGTGCTTGGGTTACAGGGTGAGCCACCACACCTGGTCTAGATACATTTTAATTAGACCTTTTTGAGACTATGTCTGTGTAAAAGAACAATGAACAATTGGGTTAATTTTATTGGCTAATTTCATTAAAAAACTCTACACACACAAAAAAAGAGAACTCCCCTGCCCCCAAATCCAAACCCCAAGCACACTAAACAGTGCCAATAAACCTCTTTATCATAAACATTGTCACCCCCTTTAGACCAGTAATCAGTAGTGCGAGAGTGAGACCATCCCATCCTAAAATCTGGCACCCCTCAAAATGGACGCATATCCGGGGAGGCAATATCCTCCCCTCATTATCACAGCCAGTGCCCTTTAAAAAAACTCACTTGTAACTTTTCAGCAATTGGCACTGTTAATCATCCACTCATTCTTGAAATTCACTCATCTCTCCTGATTTTATGATAATATTTACTATTGGCTCTTTTTTTGCTGAGCCAATTCCTGATTAATTCATTTATCTATTCTATTTAATAGATAAATTACTTATCTATTTAAAAAACATTTGCATACAGTAAACTGAATAAATCATGAGTTCACAGCTAGTGAATTGTCACAATATGAACACATTCATTTAAAACTATCTAGATCATGAAATAATCTACAACCACCACAACAGAAGCACTCCTTACACACTTTCTCAATCACTGCTCCAAAAAACAACTGCTATTCTGACTTTCATCAATATAGATTAGTTTTACCTGCTTTTTGAACTTTATATAATTAAAAATGCAATGCTCTTTTTGGTTTCTGACTTCTTTACTCAGCATTTTGTTTGTAAACGTAATATTATGATTAAAATTAATCATGTTGGTACATTAGGCAATATTTCACATATTTTCATTGCTTTCTAGTACATGATTGTGTGATTATAACACATTTGTTTTGAGACAAAGTCTTGCTCTGTTGCCCAAGCTGGAGTGCAGTGGCATGATCTCGGCTCACTGTAACCTCCGCCTTTCAGGTTCAAGCAATTCTCCTGCCTCAGTATCCCGAGTAGCTGGGATTACAGGCATGCACCACCACGCCCCACTAATTTTTTGTATTTTTAGTAGAGACAGAGTCTCACCATTTTGGCCAGGCTGGTCCCGAACTCTTGACTTTAGGTGATCTGCCCACGTAGGCCACCCAAAGTGCTGGGATTACAAGAGTCAACCACTGTGCCAGGCCAATACCACAATTGATTTATCGATTCTAATGCCAATGGATACTCTGAATTGTTTGCAAGTTTTGACTATTATGAATGGTGCTGCTAGGAACACTGTTATATATCTACTCTGCACATGTGCATCTATTTTTTAGGAGTAAATTCCTAAAACTAGAATTACTGAATTGCAAGCTATATATGTGATTGACTTTAGTTGAATTAGCACACCCACCAGTGGTTCATGGGAATGCCAGTTCCTTCAAATCCTTAATAATCAGTCCCGTTTATTTTAGTTATTCTGGTGAGATTATAGTGGTACCTCATAGTGGTTTTAATTTTCATTTCCTTCATAACTGTTAAGGTGGAATATCTTGTCATCTATTTACCGCTATTTGCATATCATTTTTTAAAATGTTTTGCTCATTTTTATATTGGTTTGTCTGTATTTGCTTTATTAATAAGTAGTAAAAAATATATTCTAGGTATGAGTTACTTGTTGGATATATGTTTTGGAAATACCTTCTCCTATTGTATGACTTAAATTTTCCTTCTCTTTTAGTCATTAATAAATGAATGCTCTAAAGTTAAATGCAATATATCAGTCTTTTCCTTTTTGATTAGCACTTTTTATGTTCTGTTTAAGAAATCTTTGCCTACCTCAACATTATAAAATATTCTCTTATGTTATCTTCCAAAAGTGTTTGTATTTTAGCCTTATATTTGTGTCTGCAATCATCTGCTATTGACTTTTGTGTTATATAAGCATGGGGTTAAGATAAATATTTTTATATGAATACACAATCTCATATGACCTAGCACAATTTATTATAAAGAGTATTTTTTTTTTTTTGAGATGAAGTCTCACTGTCACCCAGGATGGAGTGCAGTGTATTATCTCAGCTCACTGCAAGTTCCACCTCCTGGGTTCAAGAGGTTTTCCTGCCTCTCAGCTGGCCGAGTAGCTGGGATTACAGGCAGGTGCCACCATGCCTGGTTAATTTTTGTATTTTTAGTAGAGATGGGATTTCGCCATGTTGGCTAGGCTGGTCTCTAACTCCTGACCTCAGGTGATCCACCCGCCTTGGCCTCCCAAAGTGCTGGGATTACAGGCCTGAGCCACCACGCCTGGCAAGAGTATTCTTTATTCACTGGGCTGCAGCATCAGCTTTGCCAGCTTTCAGTGGACTGCAAACATGTGATCCCTTTTGGAACTAAATACTGTTTCTCTGGACTAATTGATTATTGTGTTTATACACCACATTATATCAATTGTTCTAACTTTATAATGAATCTTTTTTGCTTCAAAATTGTCTTGAGCCTGGGCACAGTGGCTCACACCTGGCATTTTGGTAGACCAAAGTGGGCAGATCGCTTGAGCCCAAGAGTTGGAGACAAGCATGGGCAACATAGCAAAACCCTATCTCTACAAAAAATACAAAAATTAACCAGACACAGTAGCATGCACCTGTAGTCCCAGACACCTGAGAGACTGAGGTGGGAGGGTCACCTGAGCATGGGATGTCAAGGCTACAGTGTGCCGTGGTCACACCATTGCACTCTAGCTTTGGCGACAGAGTGAGACCCTGCCTCAAAACAAACAAAATTGTCTTGGTTTTCTTAGTCTTTTGAATTTTCATATATATTTAAGAATTAATATGTTGAATTTTCCCATATTCAAACACAAAAACATGCTGACAATTTGATTAGGATTGAACTGAATCAATCTGGGAAGGACTAACATCTAACATCTCTACAACACTGAAACTTCTAATCAATGACCATGGTATATCCCTTTCTTTATTTAGGGATTTTAAAATTTCTCTCGATAATGCTTTGTAATTTTATGTGTAGAGGTCTTACATGGTTTAGTTGAATTTATTTTTATTTATTTATTTATTTATTTATTTTTGAGACGGAGTCTTGCATTGTCACCCAGGATGTAGTGCAATGGCGCAATCTTGGCTCATTGCAATCTCCGCCTCCTGTATTCAAGCAATTCTCCTGCCTCAGCCTCCCGAGTAGCTGGGACTACAGGTGTGTATCACCACACCCAGGTGTGTTTTTTGTATTTTTAATAGAGACACGGTTTCACCATGTTGGCCAGGATGGTCTCGATCTCCTGACCTTGTGATCTGCCCACTTTAGCCTTCCAAAGTGCTGGGGTTACAGACGTGAGCCACTGCACCCGACCATAGTTGAATTTATTTTTATAAATATTGTGTTTCTGATGCTATTATTAATAGTATCATTAAAATTTATTTTCCTTTTTTAGCTAGTATGCAGAAATATAATTTGTTTATATGTTTACTCTACTAATTTTACCTAATATGTTTAACAGTTTACTTATGAAGACTATTTTTGAATTTCTATGTTCAATATGATGTAACTTGTGAATGAAAGCTTTTTACTTACCTTCAAATTCCTATTTTTTTCATGTCTTACTGCACTGACATTTAAACAATTGTATCCTTGTCCCATTCAGTACCTCAAGGTAATTGCTTTCAGTCTTTTACCATTAAGTAGAATATTTGTTTAAGTCTATTTAGACATAGATTTTGTCAAAGTAAGAAAGTTCCTTCACATTTCTTATTTTCTAAAAGTTATTTTTTAAAGCATAAATATGTGTTGAATTTCATCAAAATGCTTTTCCTGCATCTAATGAAAGTATCCTGTAATTTTGTTCTTTTTTATTTTATTGTAGTAATTTAAATTAATTGATTTTTGAGTATTAAAAACTTCATTTTTCAAATCAAACCACTAGGATATGATATATTATTATCTTTCTAGATGACTGGATTTGCTTTGATAATTTTGAGATTTTGTGTCTTTATGAGAGGTATTGGCCTGTCAGTTTCCTTTTTTGTCATATCTTTGTTCAGTTTCAGTATCAAAGCTATGAGGAACTTATAAAATAAGTTGGAAACTGTACCCTTCTTTAAAAAATGTTTTTTGAGAAATTTGTGTAAAGTTAGTGTTATTTCTTCTTTAACTGTCTGGGAATATTCACCAGTAAATCTCTCTTGACTTGAAGATTTCCTGTGGGAAGATTTTGAAGTATAAAATAAATTTCTTTAATAGAATTAGACAATTCAGGTGTCCTACTTATTCTTGTATCATTTTTATAAATCGTATTTTCAAGTAACTTGTTTATTTCACATAAATTACATAATTTATTAGATAAAATTTTTAATAATATTCTTTTTGATTTTTTTAATGAAAAGACCAAAATTTTAGAAAAATTTTACTTCTGTCCTCTTTTTCCAATATCTATTTTCTTTTATTTCCCATTTTCAGCCTTGTAGAGTTTTACTAATTTATTTAGTTTTTTCAGAAAACTCGTTTTTGATTTTAACTTGGTCTGGGCATACATGTCTGTTTAATTACATTTCTCATTTTTTTTGGTTCTAATATGCTCTTTTTTTTAAATAAAATGCAGAAATATAATTATGTTTTTACCTAATATTACCTAATTTTACCTAATATGTCTAATAGTTTACTTATATAGATTATTTTTGAATTTCTATGTTCAATATTATTAACTTGTGAATAAAAGTTTTTTTACTTTAAATTCTTTATTTTTTCATGTCTTATTGTAATAAATTCTTATACTTTTTCATGTCTTATTTTGAAATAAGCATATTAGGACCACAAGTAATTTATTTATTTATTTATTTATTTATTTATTCCTTCCTTCCTTCCTTCCTTTCCTTTCTCTCCCTCCTTCCTCTTTCTTTCTTTCTTTCATCCTTTCTTTCTTTCTTTCTTTCTTGAAATGGAGTCTTGCTATGTTGCCCAAGTGGGACTTGAACTCCTGGCTTCAAGTGATCCTCCTGTCTCAGCCTCTCAAAGTGCTGGGATTAGAGATTTCTTTTACATTCCAGTTGTTTTATTTTTTTTAATACCTCCTTATCCTTGACACTGTCATTCTGTAATTTCTATCCTTTACTTAATCCACCTGATGGGATCCTTTCATATTTGCTTTCCTTCTCTGTCAAGCCATGAAGACTACTTTTATTACTCAAAGAAAAAATAAATTTTTCTCTCTTTTATACCCTATAACAATCTGTCTACTCCATTGTGCTAAGGGATGCCTGAAGGTAGAAACCTAGGTACATAGCAAATTGCCCCATATCCTGTAGAGATAAAAAAAAAAGTGACGTATTTAATAGAGTTCAGTTATTCTTATTTCTATCCTATTTCTTTTTTCCTTGACCTTTCTTTCTAAGAGAGTGTATCTGAAATATCAAGCAGAAGGAACAGGGTAAGAATTTACAGAGTTTTTAGATTCTTACATTAATAGCACGCAAACCACAATTACCAAAACTTACAGGAAAAAAAAAACTGTCAGTATTTATAAAATTCCTGTGTTTGTTCATCAGCATGATCTGTACAATTATATTTGGCTAAGGGCGTCACAGAAACAGGGTGTCTAAGTCCACACAACGACACCTTAGCTCCTTGAATATTGTTGCTTAATTACTCATTGGGAGAATTTCCGAGTTCCTTGCAAGTGAGAATCTGATCATTCTGGTACTCTTCTGGAACTTGAGGGCATGTACATGGATAGAAGTACACAGTGTTACAAATTCAGGCTCAACCTTACTAACTTGGCTTCTAGCAAGGAATAGAGGTCACAGTCAAATTATCACATGAAGAAAGTTTAAAAGGGACTATTTACAAAGTTTTGGTAAGGTATAGTGCAACTACAAGAGATCATGCCATATCTAGGGAGAGTATAATAGGAGTAATGTCTACTAACCTTGGAGATAAGTGGTAAGGGGAGAGAGTGATTGCTTGAGTGACAGACAGAGGTGGTTATTTGGTGAAGGCTGCTTATAGGAGCTAAGATATTTGGTCTAGGGATTGGCACAGCCAACCATGATAATTCTGCATGAAAGGATCCAAGGGAGTAATACTGAGATGTTACTTTTCTCCCTCGCTCCTTTCCATCTGTCACTCCTCTCCCCTTTCCGATCCCTGACTTCCTCCTTCCAGGTCTCTTGCTCTACCTCCTTCCAGATCTCTTTCCTATTGGCTAAACTCAATGGGAAGTCAAAGGATGTGGATGTCTTCCAAACAGATCAGCCGCCCAGGGGCCATAGCAGAGCCTGGGAGATTGGAGAGTGGATCACATTGAGAAAAGGCATCACTCCATTTTCCAAAAGTGAATGAAGAATTTTCACTTGAGGGGATAAATGAGCCCAGATGTTGGAAGCTACACTAGATGAGGTCAGAGGTTAGGGAGACTGTGTTTATCCTGAGTCAAAACAGAAAGTAGAAAGCGATCCTATGTCTCATGCTTTTGGTTTTGCTTTTTCAGGTCTGGTTTTGTTTCTTCTGCCTGTCCTGCAGTTTCTCTCCTATGACAATAAAAGGTGGGTGTTACTATTAGCATTGGCCCAATTACATGGAGAAAACATTCTAACACAAGGAAACAAGTATAAACAAAGCCCAGTTAATTATACAAAACATTCTTGGCTGCCCTAATTAAAGCATAGTTCAATACTACTAGCTGTGTAATTTTTTTAAAAATTGTGAATAGATTTAGTAGGTACTTGTCTGGTGAACTAATAATGAGATCAGTGTCTCAGAAAGAATCTGATTAAGAAAAATTATTCACAAATCACTTGTTTTCTGCTGCTTTAGAGAACTCCTTCCCACTATGGCATGGATAGAGAAGAATGTGAATTTACTCTCCTAAAACCCTGAAGCCTAAATTACAGGAAACTAGGGGATGTTTAATTCATTAAGTGAGAAGGGCTGAGGAATAGAGGAGGATCCCACAGGGACATGTGTGTATTCTTTGTGCTTCTGGTGCCTTTTGTGACTGGTTTCTTCCCCAGAGAAGTTTCTAGACCTCACGAGCTCAGCTCCCATGCAGATGTGAATGATGTGACAATGTAAATAGTGGCTATCCAAAACTTCTATTTTCTTTTTGTTCACATACAATACTAGAAGCGAATAGTGTTGAATATAATAGCCAAATATCTAGTTTTATAGACCCTTTAAATAGTTTGGAGATCTAGGACATAATAGTACAAAACTAGACTTTGAACTTTGGTGTCAAATAAAAGTACAATCAAGTCCTGGCAAATACTTTTCCTGTATGACATCAGACAAGTAACTAACTTTGCTGAGTCTTCATATTCTTTCCTGTAAAACAGGTATTATAGTTGACACTTCAACCAGGTGGGGGCTTGGGATGCTAACTTTCTGCATAGTAAAACTTCATGCATAGCTTGTGACTCCCCCAAAACTTAACTACTGATAGTCTACTGTTGACCAGAGGCCTTACCAATAACATAATCAATTGACACATATTTTGCATGTTGTATGTGGTATATATAAGTATATACTATATTCTTAAAGTAAACTAATCTAGAGAAAAGAAAATATTATTAAGAAAATCCTAAGAAAGAGAAAATGTATTTAATATTCATTAAGTGGAAGTCAGTCACCATCGGCCAGGTGTGGTGGCTTACTCCTGTAATCCCAGTAGTTTGGGAGGCTGAGGCAGGCTGATCATTTGAACTCATGAGTTTGAGACCTGCCTGGCCAAGACGGTGGAACCCTGTCTCTACCAAAACTACAAAAACTTGCTGGGCGTGGTCATGTGTGCCTGTAATCACAGTTACTCAGCAGGCTGAGGCAAGAGAATCCCTTGTACCTGGGAGGTAGAAGTTGCAGTGAGCCAAAATTGTACCAGTGCATTCCAGCCTGGATGACAGAGTGAGATTCTGTCTCAAAAAAAAAAAGAAAAAAAAGAAATTATCATGAAGATCATGCTCATTGTCCTCAGGCTGAGTAGACTGAGGAGGAGGAGGATTTGGTCTTCATGTCTCAGGGGCGGCAGAAGTGGAAGACAAGAAAAGTAAGGGGGTCCACACAGTTCAAACCTGTGTTGTTCAAAGGTCAGCTATGTTCCTCATGGTACGTGGTACATACATAAATCTTAAGGGTTCTTTTTAATTTAGTTTTCATTTTGAGAATCAAATGAGACAACACACGTGGAGAACGTTACCATTGTCAGGCACGTGGTGATGCATAGTCATGCTTTTATACCTCCTCAGTTCTTTCTTCTCTAATAACCTGTGTATCTTTTGTTGTCCAAATGTTCACATCATCTATGTAGGGTACTTGTAAATGAGATTTTTTACTTTTTCAAAAAAAGGAGAGGAAAATGTTACTGAGCTGAGTTGTGTGTTGAAAGAATGGGAATGGAAATTAAAATGACCTATACTTAGAGTTTTCTTCATATTATGTTCTCTTACAAAAAATTTTGGGTAATTTTAATTTCCTGTTTTTAAGCCATTAAACATGTTCTGTAAGTAAACAAATGAGTTGGCAATTATGCAGTTGATATAGTTTATGCTAAATTTAGATCATGACTAATTCAATACTTGAGTTTTAATGTACAGATCCAATCCAGAGGAGGTAAAGAGAAATAAAAGATATTTTAAAAATAAATTTAATTTACTTATAAAGGCAAATTCATCCAATTTATATCTTTTCCTATAGGCATTTTTAGCAAGATGGCCATCAAGTGCCACCCTAATCAGTTTCTGATTCCTTTCAATTCTACCTGTATTTTTTAAACCCAATTTTTGCTTTCTGTCCACTTGGCAGGATTGAAAGATGGTAGAATTTGTATTTTAGAGAGATCACTGTCTTATGGAGAGTGGATTCACGGAGGTCAGTTTGGAAGCACTGAATCCCCATAATAACTAATATTATGGTGTCCTACCCTATGGTCAGGTTGTCTTCAGGCTTCTCTCTACCTGATTTCCTTCACTGCTCATAGTAGCCCATTTGGAAAGTGCTATTAGTATTTACTATTTATTATTAGTATTTGCTATCACAAGTGTGAAGAAGTGAATTTAGATTAGTTAACCTCTATCAGATCACACAGTTAAGAATTAGTTGGAAGTCTGAGACTTGAATGAAGGTCTACTTAATTTCAAAATCGATGTGACTAGCCACTGTGTTCCAGAGTGGCCTAAGTGAGAAATGATGAGTCTGAACCAGGACAGTGTTATTTAGGGTAGGGATGACACCATGGATCTATAAATTACTTAGGAGGTAAAGTTTTCCGGACTTGGTAATGCACTGAATATAGAAAATGAGAAAAGAAGAGGAGTCTGGGATGATCTGCAGTGCTCTTTTCTGATAGAATAATGGCGCCATTTACTGAGAATAAAGGAGGGAGTGAATTGGGGTTACAGGAAGAATGGGAAAAAATTACAGGCTAAAAATTAGGCAAGTGATAAAATTTGAAGTGAACAATATACTTTAAAACTGTAATGGGATTGTATAGGAGGAGCAATGCATGTAGCAGACTAAGGATGGAAAATGTCAACTTTAAAAGACAGGCAGAGAAAAAGGATTCAAGATAGAATGTTGGTGTGGGGTAAGTGGTCAAAGAGGATAGAATCACTACAGGCAGAAGCAAATGTCAAAGAAGTAATTTCCACTTAAAAGATACAGAATGGTAGAATGGATAAGAATTCTCTCACCAAGTTTCTGCTGTCTTCAGGAGATTCACCTAACACATGAAGACTCACATAAATTTAAGGTAAAGGATTGGAAAAAGACATTCCATGCAAATGGACACCAAAAGCAAGCAGGAATTGCTATTCCTATATAAGACAAAACAAATTTTAAAGCAATAGCAGTTAAAAAAGACAAAGACGGATACTATATAATGATGAAAGAACTAATCCCACAGGAAAAATATCGCAATTCTAAATATATAAGCACCTAACATTGGAGCTCCCAAATTTATAAAACAATTACTACTAGATCTAAGAAATGAGATGGATGGCAACACAATAATTAGTGGGGGCTTTTAATACTCCACTAACAGCCCTAGACAGATCATCAAGACAGAAAGTCAACAAAGAAACAATGGACTTAAACTGTGCCCTAAAACAAATGACTTAAGAGATATTTACAGAACATTCTCCCCAACAACTGCAGAATATACATTCTATTCATCAGTACATGGAACTTTCTCCAGGACAGACCATGTAATAGGCCACAAAACAAGTTTCAGTAAATTCAAGAAAATCAAAATTATATCAAGTACTCTCTCAGATCACAATGGAATAAAATTGGAAAGCAATTCCAAAAGGAACCTTCAAAACCATGCAAACACATGGAAATTAAATAACCTGCTCCTGAATGATCGTTGGGTAAATGATGAAATCAAGATGAAAATGAAAAGATTCTTTGAACTGAACAATAATAGTGACACAACCTATCAAATCCTCTGGGTTACAGCAAAAGTGGTGCTAACAGGAAAGTTCATAGGATTAAATGTCTAAATCAAAAAGTCTGAAAAAGCACAAATAGACAATCTTACACCTCACAGAACTGGAGAAACAAGAACAATCCAAACCCAAACTTAAGAGAAGAAAAGAAATAACAAAGATTAGAGCAGAACTAAATGAAATTGAAACAAAAACAATACATATGATAAATGAAACAAAAAGCTGATTCTTTGAAAAGATAGATAAAATTGCTACACCATTAGTGAGATTAACCAAGAAAAGAAGACAGACATCCAAATAAGCTGAATTAGAAAGAAAATGGGAGATATTACAACTGATGTCACAGAAACACAAAAGATTATTCAAAGCTACTATGAACACATTTTATGCACATAAAATAGAAAACCTACATGAGAAGGATATATTCCAGGAAATATACAACCCTCCTAGATTAAACCAGGAAGGTATCTGAATCTCTGAAGAGACCAATAACAAGCAGTGAGATTGAAAATACCAACAAAAAAGTCCAGGACCAAACAGATTCACAGCTAAATTCTATGAGACATTCAAAGAATTGGTGCCAATCCTATTGACACTATTCCACAGAATAGAGAGAAAAGAATTCTACTGACACTATTCCACAGGACAGAGAAAGAAGGAATCCTCCCTAAATCATTCTATGAAGCCAGTATCACCCTAATACCAAAACCAGGGAAGGGCATAACAAAAAAAGAAAACTACAGACAAATATCCCTGATGAACACAGATGCAAAAACCCTCAACAAAATACTAGCAAACTGAATCCAACAGCATATCAATCCAACAGATCATCAAAAAGATGATCAAGTGGGTTTCATACCAGGGATGCAGGGATAGTTTAACATATGCAAGTCAATAAATGTGATACACCACGTAAACAAAACGTTTTAAAACATCACATGATTATCTCCATAGACACAGAAAAAGCATTCGACAAATTCCAGCATCACTGTATGATTAAAACACTCAGCAAACAAGCATGGAAGGGACATAAGGTAATAAAAGCCATCTATGACAGACCCACAGACAACATTATACTGAATGGGGAAAAGTCGAAAGCATCCCCGCTGAGAACTGAACAAGGATGCCCACTTTCACCTCTTCTATTTAACATAGTACTGGAAGTCCTAGCCAGAGCAGTTAGACAAGAAAAAGAAATAAAGGGCATGCAAATCTGTAAAGAGGAAGTCAAACTGCCACTGTTTGCTGATATGACTGTATACCTAGAAAAGCCTAAAGACTAATCCAAAAAGCACCTGGAACTGGTAAATGAATTCAGCAAAGTTTCAGAATACAAAATGAATGTACACAAATTAGTAGCTCGCTCTACATCAACAGCGACCATGCTGAGAATCACATCAAGAATTCAACCCCTTTCACAATAACTGCCAAAAAATAAAATGCTTAGGAATATACCTAACCAAGGACGTGAAAGACCTCTATAAGGAAAACTACAAAACACTGCTGAAAAAAATCATAGATGACACAAAGAAATGGAAATACATCTTGTGCTCATGGACGGGTAGAATCAATATTGTGAAAATGGCCATACTGCCAAAAGCAATCTACAAATTCAGTGCAATTCCCATCAAAATACTACCATCATTTGTCACAGAGCTATAAAAAACAATCCTACAATTCATATGGAACCAAAAGAGAGCCCTAATAGGCAAAACAAGAGTAAGCAAAAGAAACAAATCTGGAGGTATCACATTATCCAAATCCAAACTATATTATAAAGTCATAGTGACCACAACAGCATGGGACTGGTATAAAAATATGCACATAGACCAATGTAACAGAATACAGAATCCTGAAATAAAGCCAAATACTTATAGCCAACTGATCGTTGACAAAGCAAACAAAAAAGTAAAGTGGGAAAAGGACACCCTATTCAACCAATGGTGCTGGTATAATTCAAGCCACGTGTAGAAGAATGAAACTGGATCCTTGTCTCTCACCTTATACAAAAATCAACCCAAGATAGATCAAAGGCTTAAATCTAAGACCTGAAACCATAAAGACTCTAGAAGATAACATTGTAAAACCTCTTTTAGATATTGGCTTAGGCCAATGTCTAAATGACCAAGAACCCAAAAGCAAATGCAACAAAAACCAAGATAAATAGATGGGACTTAATTAAGCTAAAGAGCTTCTGCACAGCAAAAGAAATAATCGCAGAGTTCACAGACAACCCACAGAGTGGGAGAAAATCTACACAATGTATGCATCCCACAAAGAACTAATATCCAGAATCTACAAAGAACGCAAATAAATCAGCAAGGAAAAAAAAAAAAACAATACCATGAAAAAGTGGGCTAAGGAGATGAATAGGCAATTCTCAAAATATGATAAACAAATGGCCTACAAGTATATGGAAAAATGCTCAACATCACTAATTATCAGGACAATGCAAATCAAAACCACAATGCAATACCACTTCACCCCTGCAAGAATGACCACAATCAAAAAACCAAAAAATAATAGATAGATGTTGCCAGGGATGTGCTGAAAAGGGAATACTTTTACACCGTTGGTGGGAGTGTAAACTAGTACAACAACTGTGGAAAACAGTGTGGCAATCCCTTAAAGAACTAAAAGTAGATCTACCTTTTGATCCAGCAATCCCACTATTGGGTATCTACCAAGAGAAAGTCATACAAAAAAGATACTTGGACACTCACGGTTATAGCAGCACAAATTGCAAGTGCAAAAATATGGAACCAGCCCAAATGCCCACCGATCATTGAGTGATTAAAGATAATGTGGTATATATAGATGCCATAAAATATCACTTAGCCATTAAAAGGAATGAAATAATGGCATTTGCAGCAACCTGGGTGGAATTGGAGACTATTATTGTAATTGAAGTAACTCAGGAAGGAAAACCAAACATTATATGTTCTCACTTGTATGTGGGAGCCAAGCTATGAGAACACAAAGGCATAAAAATAATACATTGGATTTTAGGGATTTAGAGGAAAGGGTAGGGGTGGCAAGGGATAAAAGACTACACATTGGGTACAGTGTTCATTGGTTGGGTGATGGGTGCCCTCAAAACTCAGAAATCGCCACTAAAAAACTTATTCATGTAAACAAACACCACGAGTCCCCCAAAAACCTATTGAAATAAAAAAATTAAAAGTAAAAAAGAAAGTCTATTGAGAAGGTAGCAGTTGTCCACTATTGTTGGCTGCTCCATAGGTCATTAATGGTGCTCTACGGTATTGACGTAATTTTTTGCAAATATATAGTTGCTGTTTTAATTTCGTGAGACTCAATTGTCTACAATTTATGATTATACAAGGATATGCCATATATTTTTAAACTTAATGTGGGCCATTATTGCAAGCATTCATTAGTAGTAAGAAGTGTCAAGAGGAGGAGAAAAGGATGAGGAACATTTTTAGTTCAGTATTTATCAGCAAGCTGTACCAGATATTGTGGGGATGAGTGGTGGGCAGTTCAGAAAAGGATAATATGGAGCCCTCGACTTCAAAGAAATTAGCTTGTTTTCAGGAAGAAAATATACAGTCACCTAAAATAAAGGGGTGCTGCCATCAGGCAGTGCCTGATTGTGTGCCAAAATGCAATGTGCAGAAAAGAAATTCTACTAAGGATTTCTGCACTTCTTTCTGCAAAGAGAGGAAAGATCTTATGAAGTGGAGAAGCTGAAAAGCCTTTTGGAGAAAATGGAAATAACATACATTAAGTGCCTACTTTGCATCATAAATTGTTAAGCTTTTGCTTGTTGGCTCATTAACAACCTTGGGAGATAGATGTTGTTATGTCAAGCTTAGAAAAGTAAAGCTAAAAAGATTAAATATTCTCTATTTCTTGAATACCAGAGCCAAGATTCAAACCGTCTCCTGGAACCCAGTCCAGTAAGGTTTTGGCCACATTGGGCTGCATTCTTTGGAAGACCTAGAGCTCGTTTATCTTCTTGAGAGAATTTATCCTACCCATTTTCTACAGCTTCTCAGATCCAACTGGAGTATTTGTTCTTCTTCAAAGTATCATTGGCCCTCCCGAACTTAGTCATCTGATGTCTTTCCTGGAGTGCAGTAGGAATTGGCAATGCTGAGAATCACAGTTTGGATTATACAGCTGGGAAAAAGAAGCATATATATATATTTTGAGACAGAGTCTTGCACTGTCACCCAAGCTGTACTGCAGTGGCGTGATCTCTGCTCACTGCAACCTCCACCTCCCGAGTTCAAGCAATTCTCTTGCCTCAGCCTCCTGAGTAGCTGGGATTAGAGACACCCACCACCACACTGGCTAATTTTTTGTATTTTTAGTAGAGATGGGGTTTCACTATGTTGGCCAGGATGGTCTCGATCTTTTGACCTCATGATACACCCGCCTCGGTCTCCTAAAGAGCTAGAATTACAGGCGTGAGCCACTGCTCCCAGCCAAGAGCAGATATTATAAAGAGTTTCAAGTTGAATATCATAGAATTCTCTACTTTGCTATATCTTTCCGAAAATTTCTGCATTTTGAGTCCCTTAAGGTGGGAAATCAGAATGGGCAGGGTACCTTACTAGGATTTTCTTACTCTCAATAGTCATTTCTTCTCCAGACAGTCTCACAGCTATAATAATTAATTACTGAGTTTCTTATATTTGCCTGGATGGTAAGCAGGTCATACACTATAGTAAATAGCAGTTTGATGATGAACAAAGACCCATTGGGGCCACTAAAATATGCTCACTAGCTTCTGACATAGGAAAACGAATTATACAGCAGCAGTTATAAACATCAAATCTGGAACATCAAATTCTCACCATTGAGAACTGGTGGCTTTATCATATACATATCACAGCACACAGGAAAGTTTCCCTGGGAATTAATTAGGCCCATTAGCATAATATATTGTGACAATATTTCACAGTCATAAAACAGTTGAGTTTGAAATGTTAAAGTGGCAGAATAGATTTAAAATAATTAAGACAAAAGAGAGATGGAAAGGAACTAATCAACTTAATGTTGAGCTGCGGACTGCCTTATTGGAGATTTGATTTGAAACTCAAAACAGTGACCAAAACCGAACCCAAGATATTTGTTGTTTGACTGAGCTATAGCATGTGTTTGCAGGTATTTTTGAAGGTAGTTTTCTTGAAATATGGTTTTTAACACCTGCCCAGAAAGTTTTATGGTAAAAACAGACTTAAGACTAGTTAGAAAAATACATAAACACTCACACACAATTTGGCAAATACAGCTAAATGATTTGTGGTTGGAATAGTTCTTTTATGATAAAGATGATAAATGATTCACTTTTCTACTGTTATTTTGATGAGAGTAGAAATAGTATTAGAATTAAAGAAAACCTACATTTACACTGTTGGTGGGAGTGTAAACTAGTTCAACTATTATAGAAGACAGTGTGCCGCTTCCTCAAGGACCTAGAAATAGAAATTCCATTTGACTCAGCAATACCATTATTGGGTATATACCCAAAGGATTATAAATCATTCTATTATAAGGACACATGCACATGTATGTTCATAGTGGCACTGTTTACAATAGCAAAGATCTGGAACCAACCCAAATGCCCATTGATGATAGACTGGACAAGGAAAATGTGGCATATATACACCATGGAATACCATGCAGCCATAAGAAAGGATGAGTTCGTGTCCTTTGTAGGGACATGGATGAACCTGGAAACCATCATTCTCAGCAAACTGACACAAGAACATAAAATCAAACACCACATGCTCTCACTCATAGGCGGGTGTTGAACAATAAGAACCCATGGACACAGGGAGGGGAGCATCACACACTGGGGTCTGTTGGAGGGGCCAAGGGAGGGACAGCACAGGGGGAATGGGGAAGTTGGAGAGGGATAACAACACAGGGAGAAGTGCCAGATGTGGGTGACGGAGGGATGGAGGCAGCAAACCACATTGCCATGTGTGCACCTATGCAACAATCCTGTGTGATCTGCACATGTACCCCAGAACCTAAAGTACAATAAATAAATAAATAAATAAAAGAATTAAAGAAACCCTAGGTAGGAGTGCTGGAGTCACTTATTCACATTCAAGAAATTATTTTGAAAAGCCTTCAAATCAACCAAGAGAATTTATTCCCCCAATGACCAGGACTATTAAAGCTAGCTACGAATGGAATGCTTACACCTGTGAATGGTTAATCTAGCCACTAATTCAAAGAGTCCTGGGTTGCCACAAAACAGCATTAAAATGTTGATTATTTTATTGCTTGTCCAAATGCCCAATCCCCGAAGCAATAGTTATAATTTACACAAAAAAGAAGAAAGCTCAGGGAAAAGAATATCCATCTTTTAACATTATCCACAAGGGTCTGGTTCTGACTGCAGACATAAAACAAAATAGAAGAATCTAGCTCAGGCAATTAAAATGTCCTTGTTTTCTATTAAACAAAAATGTATTCGGTTGTGAGAGACTCCAAAAGGAAGACTTAGAAGTAATTGTCATGGTTTGCTTTGGTAAGAGCTGTAGATTTAGTGATGATAACTCCAAGAACAAATCTACAATTGTCATTTTTCCAATCCATTCACTATCAAATATTCACAAAATGTAAGTAGTAAAAATGTATCAGTACCAGCAAGTAATATTTGCTCTTTATTTGCTGACAGGTGAAATAGGTAAAATAAAACCACAAAAACGAGCAGAAATATTAGAACTGGGATAGTCTCAGTCTCTCATTTTAAAGATGAGAAAACTGAGGCCCAAAGACGTTAAGTGATGTTGGTTAGGTTATACTGCTAATTACAGACAGAAGGAAAATTAGCACCCAAGATTTCTGACTTTTCATCTATTGTGCTTGTCCCTATACTGGGGTGTTTTAGCATGAAAAGTTCATGGCCAGAACTTGTTAGTTTTGGCTTTAGGAAGCAATTGGAAGTTCCTACAGCGAAAGATGAAAAAGACTGGTGAAACCAAAGTGACTGCCTCAATGACCAGAGTTTGTACCTTGGTTAAGAATCTATGGTCTGAAAATTCCATGTCTAGTATCTGAACAAATTTGAAGTCTTAAAGCTTAACCCACATTTTTCCCAGCTAATGAATAAATCAGTGAGAAAGATCAGTGGGTCCCCGGGCCCCACTGGAAATCTAGCTGCTGTCAGAAAACTGTATTGTGTGCTCGCCTCACCTGCTACGTGCCCTCTGTAATCCCTGCTCTTTGCCCTGTCTCTTTGCCTGCCTTGTTTTATCTGCTCTCTAGTTTCAAAACCTTATGTGTAGCCCAGCATGAGAGTTTTCACAATCCATTCTACCTCGATCAGATCCTGTCCAGCAAGTCATTTATCTCCTGATGTGGCAACAAGTCCTGCCACTGACCTATATTCAGTGTCATGTTCTCATAATGATCAATACCAACATTCACAGCTGGAAGGAACATCTGCCATGGAAGTAGTATTGAAAAGGTCAAGACTTATTCTTGGGAGACCTATTCCTTTTACTTTTTTATTTTTGTTTTTTAAACTAGTTCACTGTGGTTGTTTCTAAACAAGTGTGAGCTTCTTGAAGGCAGCACTCACAATTTTTGGTATTTTTTTTCAGTAATTTAATGCCAAGCACTGAATGAAACCTCTAATATCTTCTAAGAATTGTTTTTGAATAAATTTTCAGGAGATGTGAGTAATATAATAATACAACCATACAGAATCCTGGGTGATGAGGAATCCTTGGCTGTTTGAATATAAATCTCACTTTTTATTTCACACCAAATTTTTGGCATTCATCTTAAGAAATCTCTGTGGTAAGTCTGAACATCTGCAGCACAACCTGGCCGACAACAGGAATTTTCAGAGATTTCTTACTGGGAGAAAAGCCATATTTATTTTAATCTACTGTTTGCTCTTTAAAGAGTTTCCATTTTTTCCTTTTGTTTAAATAGCAATAAGTCTCTACACAACCAAAAATCATTTGACCAAACCTGAGTATGAATTTTATGCTCACTTCTGACTTTGAAATGTATCAACCAATTTAGGAAAGCTTTTTTAAAAACCAGTTACCCAACATATTGTAACAGGATATATGAGGAACGATAGAGATCAGGCAGGTGTGCAATTTTTAAACATAAAATTGAAGAGATGTTAAAAATGAAAAATAATTCTTATGGTTATTTAAAACTAACCAATCAAAACTTTATCAATTTCTTATTTTTTAATTTTTATTTATTTAATTTTTGAAATTTCATATTTTTTGACCCAAAATATTATAGTATTCTGTCTCTGTTTGGATACAATGAAGATGCTTATGAAATACTGTCTAAAGATTTCCATTCATAGTAACAGTGGTCAGTTTCTGGATATGTGCAGAAAACAGTGTTAATGAGAGAAAAAGATAAGAAGGGAGTTTTTTTTTATATATATATATTAACAACAATACATTTAACCACTTGGTCTTCGGAGGATGTAGGATGGTGGAAGTCTGTGCTCTTTCACTTAATCTATTAGTATTCAGGGAAAAGGACAGGTACATTGCTTCTATTTTTTCCTTTGAGGTTGTCTGTCAGACTAATTAATGTTAGAGAAGAGAGTGGGTAATAGCCCTAACAGAGAACTCACCATAAGGGATGGGGTGGCTTGTAGGCTTATCTGCAGATCATAGAACTTTGGAAGGGAATGTGGCTGGAACTCTCTACTAGCCAAGTTATCCTTTGAATTGAACGGAAAGTGCTTTATTTCTAAATAATGACAATAACTAGGTTGCTATAAAAAAGCCTTTCTGAATGTGATTTTGAAAGAGGGCATATATTCTCTCATTTCTAAAGAAATGACTAGAGGCCTAGGTCAATGACTGAGGTCAGTAATGGTGGTAGCAAGAGACAAGAATAGGACCATCCAGAAAGGCAAAGATTGCTGCCTGTTCTTTCCTCTGGTAGCTTCATCCCAGAAGGGTGCACGTTCTCACTCATAAGTGAGTGTTGAACAGTGAGAACACATGGACACAGGGAGGGGAGCATCACACATAGGAGCCTGTTGTGGGGTGGGGACTAGGAGACGGATAGCATTAGGAGAAAATACCTAACGTAGATGACGGGGGGATGGATGTAGCAAGCCACCATGGCATGTGTATACCTATGGGACAAACCTGCACATTCTGCACATGTACCCCAGAACTTAAAGCATAATAATAAAAGAATAGGACCAGCCAAAGAAGACGGCCAATTCAGTTTCCATTTTTGCACAGTGAAGAGTCTCAGCATTAATATCAGAAATACTGACGATCCCCCACAGGCATGAAGACAGCACTGCTAGAGACAGCAGCCCCTGGCCAGGAGGCTTCAGAGCTACAATTTTTTACTGAAGAAAATGTCAGCTTATTTTATTTTAAGCTTATGTTATGGAACCAAACATGTCCATGCACAATTCTCTAGTCACCCTTCTCCTGCCACAGTGACTGAGGAAACTATATATTCTAGAATGTGCAGCTGAAAGATGAGGCTGTATAATCCTGAGTCTCCAAAGGACCGTGTAGAACAGAGACCCTTGCTAACCTGAAACATACATAGAGTATGATTCAAAAATTAATCATTGTGTTAGACCAATCAAATTTTCAGGTTAATTTATTTTGCAACATAGTTTAACTTATCCTGATAGTAATAGATAGGCAGGTTCAAAACTGAATATACTCTTTGATTTGCTTCTTTGCATTTTCCAAAGTATTGTGAACATTGTTCAATCTCTTGAAATCTTGATACGAATTATTCTTAGATTCAGACAGCTATAGGATATTTTAGTATGGCATGGTGGAAAAATAGAAGCCATTGAGTCAATATATGTGTTTTTAACTTGTATTTTTGTTTCATGCTGCATTTCAATCTACATCAAGCATGAGTTAGATAAATTCATGTCGAACATCAGCTTGGAAAAAGCAGAATTTTATAAGATGTTAAGTTCTATTTTATCTTGGGGAGAAATTTGTCAATAATACTTAAAGTTTATAAACACATAGCCTATTATTCTACAAATCTTAACTGCACACAAATGGTCAAGGGAAAAAGTTCAAAAGTGAACAATGCAGTTTTGTTTTAGCCAAAAATGCTGGAGACCACCTAAATGCCTTTCCGTAGAGAAGTAGCTTAGTAAAGTATGTGCATCCATTTAGCAGTCAATAAGAAGAACATGATTTATATGAATATATTGAAATGAAAGATTGTTCATGACATATGTTGTATAAATAAGGCAAGTTACAGGACATCATATGTTGTATCATCCCATTTTTTGTTGAGCATTATAAATAGTGTTTAGGCATGCAGAGAAGTGGTTGAAAGGATATACATCAACCTTAAAACTGCTTACATTTGGTAAGTGGGTAAGAGGAGTTGATAAAGAGACTAGCTTTTTACTTCTCATACTTCTATGTCATTTGATTTCCTCTTTACAATAAGCATATATATCAACAACTAAAGCAATTTAAATAAAGACTGAAATCATTCTTTTTTGTGACACTGAATGCTTTATTTAAAAAAATTTTTGAACACACAGTGCCTCCTCTTCTTTTCTATGTTTAGGAAGAAGTTATAACAAGTTTTAAATATCTCTATTCTCAAAAACAATAGGCTTCTCAAAAATAAGACTTGATTACCAGAAACAAGCAATATGTAGTTACATAACCATTTTCATATCACTGCTCATTTCCATTATTTACCAATTCATCTTTGATGCAATTTGGAAACAATTAAGCAGTCACTAGACACCTGTTTCAGAATCTGAAGAAATTATTATCCACCACAGGAATCTAATGATATATATATTTGCATAGATTTAAAATTTCATAAGGGAAAAAGTAATAAATGATTCTAGTTACTTTATACCAAATATTGATATTCCTAGTCAAAACAACAAGGATTAAAATCTTTTTCCAGGTGAACTGTTGACTATATAAAAGCACTTTCTTCTGGGGATTAAAAATGCTTTATTTCCCTGCTGGCTAATATGATAAATTACGTATTACAAGTAAATCCTTCAGAAGTAAATATTAACTACTTAAGAGAGCAACCATAAAATGTATTTTTTAAAAAATTATCTTAAAAACTGAAAACAATTCTTCTCTTTAAAACCTATGGTATTAATCCCTACTTGACAAAAAGAAAAAAATTGGAAGGGCACCATGATCTAAGCATGCATAAATGAGGAAGTGAATGTATCACCATCTTAATGTAATTCGGCAAACCAGAAGAATGGCCTAAACATAAATAAACAAATAAACAAATAAATAAATAAATGAGTGTACATTATCTTCAAAGTATGAAAAGTCTAATTCTGTAGGCCTGTGTAGCAAATAGTGCCCCACAGGGAATGCAAAAAGGAGGGAAGTTGCATATTTCTATATACATTTTCTTGATACTCTGGTTGTCTTTTAACAATATATTACAGAGAAATATTCTTTGTATTATTACAAGTCATTCATTAATTGCCCTCTGTAGAGCAATGACTCAGATAAATGCCTTATGACTTTTAATAATGTAACTTACATATAAATTAAATTCAGTGTTTCCTGAATTCAAGAGTCTTATTAATCTGATTATGAATTTTGAATATTTATGCTCCTATATTTTAGGACATTTCATCTGATTTTCCTCTCTTTAAACCATAAGATGTACTGAAATTATTTCATTTTCCTCTACTTTCCTTGTTTCATTTTAGTTCACTTTATGATATGTATATGTAGAGAATACGGTGTGTTAAAATATTGTTGTAAAAAACTCGATTGAGGCTATATATGACCTATTTACTCTATAGTATAGCATTGTTAATCTTTGACCCAGTATATTAATTCCTTTGGTGAATAAATGTCACTGGTCATTTCTTTATAAAAGCATTTTAGTAAGAAGACCACCAATATGGAAAGAGATTTTTCCCTAACCTCCAGAAGAAGATCAAGTCAAACAGTCGTGTAGAGCAGTTATGTAAAATATGAAAATACACAATTTACAGCTGCAATTTTCATATTAAAAGCAGTTTAAAACTATGAGTAATTCAAAAACTTTTTGTCTTGGTTAAACAGGCCAACTAATAAAACTGACAGAGATCACTGTGAGAACTTACATATATCTAGTCAACATAGAACAGAAATGTTCTATAATTTTTTAAAAGTTTACCACTTTTCTTAACTAGCAATATATAAATAGTGTCCACAATTTAGTGGCTGGCCACAGTTTTTTTTTTTTCAAGTTATTTCTACAGCAGACATATTTTTGAAGTCTACCCACCCCTGAGTTCAGCAATTATACTTTTAGAGTGTAAAATTATATGCCCTTAATTAACAAAATGTACAAAGCTACAAAATATCATCTATACAGATTAAAAACAATTTTAAGATATTTTTTACCAATTATCGAGTGAATGGTTTTACTGGGGTACATTTTCCAACCTTTCAGCCAACTGGCTTTTAGTTTTAAGCCCAAATTGATTTCTATATTCACTGCAGGATATTTCAAAAAGAGTGCATCAATAAGGCATTAGTATAAATAACGTTGTAGTAGAAACAGATTTTGCATATATGAAAATTTATAAAACACATTAATCACTTTTTAAAAAGAACTTAGTTGTAGTATCATTAACTCACATGGTACTGAGAATTGGACCCTTCAACAATTATTTTTCTATAGAAAATGTTATCTATCTGTAAGCAAGTTCTTTTCAACAACAACAAAACAATCCTTCCAGGAAAAACTACATGGCTGTATAAGACAAATAAGCAAACATACCATTTGACAGAGATTTTTGCCTAAATTTTAAAATAAAAATGTCCACACTCTTTTGTTAAAACAGTAAGCCTCTGTCAAAAATGTATTTCTTATTTTAGGGTACAGGATTAAAGGACAAGATAATACTTACAAGTAAAGAAAACTTACAAGAAAAAACTTAACAAAAGTTTTTCAATAAAAGTATTGTAACATTCAAACTTGACTTATATCAAAAGAAACAAGATTGCAAACGAAAATGTTTATGGGTTTTCCAAACATAAATAAATGAAATAGTGTTTAGGCAGTAGGGCTCATGCTGATGGCTAACAGGAAGTTAACAGAGTATAATCTACTTGGAAAAGATCTTTAATGTACAGATAACAATCCCAAATTATGGCCTGTAGCAATTTATTCATCACTGTCATTTTTCTTCAAAAATAAAGGCTTGATTAAACCATTCCTACCCTTTATCATTCACACCTTTATTTCAGAGATTGAGGAACTATATACAACAAATGAGTTTATTTTCATCATGGGGATAACATACTGTACCTCTCTGCCAATGTTACCTGAAAATCTTCCATGTCAAAACAACTTGACAGCAGATATAAACAAATAAATACGCAAAGATCTTTCATTACAGTCCTTTAAAGATGCATGTAATTCATTCTGTTAACCTTTGCATCACAGTGCATAGAATCCAAATATAAACAGTTGGAATGACTTTTAAAGCAATGTTGGATCCTTCACTTTATTTATATTCCCACTATAGCTGATAAGTTCATTTCATAGACCCTATTATGCATTAATCATTGAGTGACAGGAATTATTGAAAACTTTTCCTGTTACAACGCCCATTGCCGGCAGTGAACGTACCAAAACCACCAAGGAAGTCATTGTATTGCACAATGCATGAGGACCTAGAGCTTTTTCAAAGGCTTAAAAAGTAAAAATAAAACATATTTAAGCTTTTTCAAAAGCTTCAAAAAGTAAAAATAAAACAAATTATATTTGTTGTTTTCTGACACCTGCATTAAAACTGTATGACTAATAAAAGCATGTCAGTTGCCTAGATTGAACCAGCGATCAACACATGCCCAGAATGCACACAAGGAAAAATGCAGTAAAAGGAAGTAGTCTTCATTGCCTATAGGTCACTTCTAGTCAAAAGTTAAAGTTCAAAGTCTGAATGATCAAAGTGTTCATCCTCTCAGTAGGGCTATCTTCTGCTAGGAGGATGATAACAATGGCATCAACAAGTGTCATTGTGATGCCACCATTTTGTTTTCTTTGGATTCTTGTTACATGTTCATACATAAAAAGAATCATCTGGTGGTCATCTCTTTTCTTTACAGCTGGAAAGCATGCTAATAATAATAAGACAAACTGATTGAACTGAGAGCGCTGGGGGCCAGTCTTCTGTTAGAATGGATAAGCAGATATGACCATTGCCATAAATATGAGGATGAACAGGAATATTTTCACCAGTAAACACGGCTGTGTAATTGAATTTTGAACACTCTTTTCATTTAAAGTCATCCCAAGAGGTGGGTCATTTTGCAAATCCAACAGTTCTTTCTGTAGTCATTAAGACTGAAATAATTCTTAACTCACAACTGCAGTGCATCACTTCGGCATAGCATACTTCAGTCTAGAAATAAAAGATACTAGTCTGAAAAGAAAATTATACTACTCTTTTTTTTTTTTTTTTGAGATGGAGTCTTTCCTTGTTGCCCAGGCTGGAGTGCAATGGAGTGATCTTGGCTCACTGCAACCTCTGCCTCCTGGATTCAAGCAATTCTCCTGCCTCAGCCTCCTGAGTAGCTGGGATTACAGGCATGTGCCACCATGCCTGGCTAATTTTTTGTGTCTTTAGTAGAGATAGGGTTTCACCATGTTGGCCAGGCCGGCCTCGAAATCATGACCTTGTGATCTGCCCGCCTCAGCTTCCCAAAGTGCTGGGTAACAGGCGTGAGCCACCACGCCCAGCCTGAAAATTGTACTATTCTCTAAAACAGCAATCAATATCATATGAAGACCTTAAGAATTTCAAAAGAGATTGCAGAATTGAAAGTTTTATGTTTCCTATAAATAGTTACAAAGGAGTGATTGTAATGGCAAAGTTGGTATGTTCTGATAGCTTTAGAGTTCTCTGACTCATAAGTTTTTGTAAGGCAATCTCCTTCTCAGATTTAATTTTTTTTTTTGAAATAGAGTTTCCCTCATGTCACCCAGGCAGGAGTGCAGTGGCATGATCTCGGCTCACTGCAACCTCTGCCTCCTGACTTCAAGCCATTCTCCTGTCTCAGCCTTCCAAGTAGCTGGGATTGCAGGTGTGTGCCACCAAGCCCAGCTAATTTTTGTAGTTTTAGTAGAGATGGGGTTTTACCATGTTGGCCAGGCTGGTCTTGAACGCCTGACTTCAAGTGACCCACCCTCTTGGCCTCCCAAAGTGCTGGGATTACAGGCACGAGTCACTGAACCCGGCCTCAGATTTAAAATTTAATGCAGGAATAGAAAACCAAATACTGCACGTTCTCCCTTATAAGTAGGAGATCAATATTGAATACTCATGGACATAAAGATGGAAACAACACTGGAGCCTACTAGAGGGGAAGGCAAGGAGAGGGGCAAGGATCGAAAAACCACCTATCAGGTACTGTGCTCGCTACCTGGGTGACAGGATCATCTGTATTACAAACCTCAGGGACAAACGATTTATCCATGTAGCAAACATGTACATGTACCCTCTGAAATTAAAAAGTTGAGAAAATATATGTATGATTTAAGGCCAAGTGGGAGACAGAGTTGCGGGTGCCTGGTAAATGTCTGCTAATTATTGCCTCTCTAAACTTAACCATATATTCAAATGACATTGTGTCGGTAAAGTATTGATTTTGAAAATAAAGTGAGTCATAGGTAAAATGAATTTAAAATGATAGACCCAAATGAAATAATATTATGGAAAGAAGTTCCAAAGGCCTAGCTTGTTCAATCCTTTATAATGTGAACTAGAATACCTAAAATAGCCACGATCTTCGATACAATCAAATAACCAACAAAATCTGCCAATTTGGGCTTCCTAAAATTCTCTTGGGGGCCCAAATCATCCATTTTGTATGGTCATGTGCCCATATAGCTAATGCCAAAGCTCCGGGTTTTTTTTTCTGCAATTCTTTCCATTCGGTGACTGAATGGAAATGCCATTGCTCTTTGCAAAAGTAAGATTTTCATGGACATCTTGCTCTTTATGATTTCAGGAAGCAGATAAATATTCTTCACTTACTGTTGTAACGATATAGCAATCCAGAAAAAAGATTTGATATCACAAAGAAGTGAGTTCATTCTAAAATTTCATTTGAAATTTTCTGGTCACAGTGTTGTAGGGAGGCATGGGTAAGTATTAAAATGAAGCACTTGCTTAAACCGAAGGGGATTTCCTAATCAGAAGTGAAAGCCTCCTGATACTCTGCTGCAGGCGTCTGATACTGCAGCCCTTCCCTAAGTGCAAATCTCACATTCAAAGTCATTTCTCCATGCCTGTCAAGTGAACTGAACTCCCTGATTGTCTGTCTAGGACAGTGATCCATTTCTAATGCATGAGGCTACAGTTTTTGAACTCATAAACTGTAAACTGTATTAAATAAACTGTCTCCTGATTGATGAGTGCTGCTCTTATAGGCTAATTTCTCATCTAAACAGTGATATGAAAATTCTTGCTAAAGGGTTGGTGACAGGACTAAACGGGGGTAATAGCAGACTTAATCAAGAAAGACAAATGGGATTCATTAACAACTGGCACTCAGCAGACAGTCTTCAGAGACTTCTCAGCACAATCTCATTGGTCCAATCGAAAATAATTGTGTGCTGCTTTTATCACGGAATGCAGAACAAGGCCAGCGAAAAATTCTATTGGTGATATTAAGCAGAATTCAAATTTGGATTGAATTTTGTGCCAGGCAGCCCATCTTTGGATGAGAGGAATGGAGGGGGAAAACATCCTGGGTTTCATGCTGGGATTTTTTTTCTCTGATTGATCAGTTTTCCCACATTGCTCATTCCACCCCAGTATCTTAATCAACTGGATCTTGCCCTAACTGGAAGGGATGAGCTTGCCAGAGGCATCTGGTCTCTGGCCGGCTTCAGAATTGGCCCATGGTCCGTTTTGTCCAAGCTTGCTGAGCTCCTCTTCCAGTAATGTCTGTCTTATTGAGCTGTTTAGATTTGGCTTATGCTGTAGAGATGGCTAACTGTTTACCAGAGGCGTGCTCCTCTTCCGTAGGATAGAGAGTTTCCTGGGAAGTTCCTTCTAAATCGGGAGCTATATTTTCCAGTCCCCGTGCATTCACACGAGGGAAGTGTGACTGAGTTATTGCCAGTGGTTTGTGGGCCAAAGCAGTGCATGCCATTTCCACACCTGTCATGTAACACTTTCACACTTAGTCTTTCACCCTCTGTTTTTTGATCTGTCAGCCAGAGTTAGAGGATCCAGCAGATCCAAGCCACTTGTAGATGATGAAGCCACAGACAGAAAGGAACATGAGTCATATGTGGAAAGAGTAGTGGATTTTACAAGAAGGAGAAATAGTTCCCACATTATACCACTGAGAATTGGGAGTTTATTTGTTGTAGCATCTAACTTTACTTTGATTGAGGCAGCTAGTTTTATGTCTGCCCTTTGGCCTATTGGCTTTAGTGACCTCCTTAGCTTTTGATTTTGTATGTAGTTGGGCTTTAAGGCATGCATACCCTTCTGGCTAAGTCTTGTGAACTCTAAGCTTCATTTTTGGATGAGGGTTTCTTACTGGCCTGCTTTCCCTGAGAGCCCATTCTCAGGTACCCACGTATAATGTGTGCCCCCACCACACCCAAACTGTCCATGAGAAAATGAGATTGGGCACACATAGATGAAGCCAATTGACATTTAATTTTGAATTTTTTTTAATCTTTAGCATCAAGAGGATATAAAGGAATGTTATAGAAACAGCTCCCCATCTGGTCAGATGGAGGGAAAGCAACAATTGTGGCCCAGAAGTTTTAAATGCTGCTCAACCCACTCTCCTCTGGGCTGCACTTCTGGGGTTATTGGGCTGACAACAGCTGGACCATTCTGAGCCCCTGTGGCAGATGCTGTTGTGGCCTGCCCATATCCTTTCAGCTCCCACTGTCCCATTACCTGTCAATGGTGTCTACTGCACGATACTGTTATTCTCCAACTTGGGGTTTTATCTTGACAGGTCTGAAGTGCCTCTGAGGGCAGCAGACTATAGTCCATGACAGATGAGGGTTAGGGGATAAAAAGCCCAGCCTCCTCGCCCCTTAGCAGGAGGCATGCTCTGCATTGTCTCTCGGAGTGCCCAGTGGGGCTGAGTCTCAACTGCTGGTCGGCTATTATGTACATGTCATTGTCTCCCTGCTCCCCGCCCCCCGTTCTACGATTCATTTCCCTATTTCTCTACTGGGAATTCCTAAAATTGCTACCCAAATTAACTACTTCTGCTCAAATCCTTGTCACTAGATCTGCTTTTGGGGAATCCAGCCTGAGACACTGACAAGCTTCATTTTCATTTTAGGGATTATGATGTCAGCTGTTTTTGAACCTCAGCAAATCAATTGATGGGAAGTAGCTGCTGACCTGATGTAGTGAATTATTATCTGCTAAATGGGAGAATTAGAAACAGCTAATATATAAATTTGATATATAAATTAGTATGCTGCATTAAAGCAAATTAAGGCTGAGAATTATATAGAAAATAATTTTTGGTGTATGTGGACATGGTGAGAGCTGTAATCACAGATACATTTTATCTAGTTGAAGCAACTTCAGTAAATGTGGTCACTACATCTCTTTTTTCTGCTCTCTTTTGAGGGTTCAACTATGTTGTTCTAGATATAACATCAAGGAACATTATGGCTGCTCTACACTTGAGGATGAAAATTTCCATTTGAAGAACAAGTTACCTGTACCTGGCAGGTGCAGTGACCTGGCAGCTGCCTCAGAAGTGGCAGCTCTTGCTGCCAGCTCTGCTCTGATCTATTTCTACTCGTATGCTTGTGCAAGCCATACTGCCTAGTGGACATGCCAGTGTGGCTGGGTAGTGGTTTTTATCCTTCCTACGACCTCTCAGGTGCCTTATGCCCCCAGATAAATTCCCAATCTTAATAACAGTTGTGTGCTGGCCAGGATAATATATCTTCAAGTAATTTAACATAAATACAAAAATAAATATAAAAACAAGTAAAAACATTAAGCTCGTTATGCATTGTGGTTTTAGCACAAGTCCATCTCTCCATCCACTTTCTGCAGATGGCTGCATGAAGCCCTTCCCAATTAGAAATTCTGGAGCTGTTTCAACTCTAGGTACAAGTAGAGACACAGCACGAGTGAGTGGCACGAACAAGGTTTACCCTAACTTCGTGCCCTGTCCAAGATCTTTGTGTTTTCAACTTCCACTTCCCTCCAAGGCTTTACGTGAACCATTATTTCCCCTGCCTCTCCCAATCATTAGATGATTGTGAGAGTGAAATATGAGTCTAGCCACAGAAGGTAACATAATCCTTTAAATTTTCAGCAGAAGCAGGTGATAGCATATCTTTGCCCTTCAGACACTTGAGGCAACTCTAGCCACACCCCCTCAAACTCTCTAGGACCCATAATAATGAGTAAGTCAAGTGGAGATCACAACTTTGAGGGTAAACAGCTAAATACCCCTCAGCATCTACAGATGCCTGTGTTATCGCCCTGAAGGATTTCTTCAGGTTTTGAAAAGCGGTGTGAGAGAGCTTTCTTGCATTGATTCTAGCCCCTGAGTTGTTGAAAGGGACACTTCTCAGTATGGCAAAATATTTCATTCCCTGTAGCTAAGGCTTAGCAGATGTCTCCTGATGAAAGCCACTAAGCAAAGGCTTGAAAATTCACCTAAAACTATAGAAACACAGAACAGGTGCTAATTGACGCAGGAGAGCCTGGGCTTCTAGTGAAGGTCTCAGAAATAAAAAACAACAACGCAGAATGTGAGTAGAGAAGTCTCACTGGATGCCATGGAATAAATAATATGCATATAATGTATAAGATGTATATATTTTTATACATATCATGCATAGCATATGTATCTACATCCTTTTATTTAAATGATTATGGTACACTATACACTTTTATGTACACTGTTTAGTAACTTAATGCTAAATCTCAGGGATTGTGTCATAGTTCTCTTTATAGAAAGGGCTTGTTATTTTCTACATATATAAATATAATGAATTTATGAATATAGTTATTAATGTTACTTAAAAGGTTATATCATTATTAGATTTGATCTCTGACATATAATCATTGTTCCTATAATTAATCATAATGCAGCTTCAAGCCAATTTAATAACTTGCAAGTATTCATATTTTCTAAAGTACCCCCAAATTTAATTAAATATAAATTTTAATGGTAAGACTAACGTGGAGACTGCTGATACCTCATGTATCTTTCAAAAGAGATGTTTAGAACTCAAGTTACTGTAAGCATTAATAACATGACTTTAAAAATCATTTAGGATCAATCATTAGTAAGAAATCACATATTATTAAGGTGAGATAATATTATTAAGTAGAACTCTATAATTTGCTAACAGGCTTTTGTGTATGCTTAATGTGATGAAGGAGTTTATTAGAAATGTGATGTTATTTACTTGAAAAGGCAAATTTGCACTACCATGTTGACTTGGGGTTACTTTTCCTAATTTTCTCTTTCTACATATACCTTGCTGTGGTAGAACCCATAATAATTAAAAACAAAAAAATTTTTTTTTAAATTAATCAGTATTCTGGAGAATGTGTAATACACACATTTTGCTATAGTTTTTTCATATATATAGATATTTTATCATGAAGCAACCGAGAAAAGATGGCGTATACTTTTTCTCATAGGTGCTCCACTGCTGTGTGTTTTCTTCCTTTATGTATTCTGCCCAGCACCAAGTACCATGTCTTGCGTATTATAGACACAGAGAAATAATAGTAGCTGAACTGTACCATGCTAAATCTGATAATAAAAATCGTTCTTTATTTGTGAACAGGAATAGCTTCTTATCCTCTAGGTAATAATGACAACAAAAATTCAAAGAAGTTTCTTTCTTTGGGGTTGCAAGTGACAGAAACTGAGTGAAACATGGTGCCAAAATTGAAAACTCTCTAATAGTGATCATTAAGTAGAAGTGACACTTTATGTGATTTCTGGGTCTGACTCATTGCTTTTGGGAGAATGGAAACTTTATTGAAAAGTCTGATCTTTATAGCACGACAAAAACTCCTTGGGAAATATGTAACAAAAAGTCCCAGAGATAACTTTGGCACTGGGAGAAGAGAAAAAGATTTCCTGGAGTGGGAAACTAGGAGTGCAAAATCAGAGGTGGTGGTTGGGCTGCAAAGGGACGAGCAAAGGCCCGTGTGGAAAGCATCTCTCTGTCTTCTGCTAATAGAACGGATGCTTCTAGAGAAGTATAACTGAGACTATAAAAGTAAATACAACTGATATTAGAGACTTTATAATTATATAATTATACTTATATAATTTTATAATTATATAATTATACTTATATAATTTTATAATTATATAAATTATGATTTCCTGATCTTGGGGAAATTATTTAACTGCTTAGTTTCTTTATGAATAAATTGAGGATAAATATCTACCTATTTAATTATGAAGATTAGATGAGCAAATTCATGCAAACCGTCTAGTTATTCTAGCATACAATAAGTGCTCATCAATGTTAGATATTGTTATTTCCTGTTCTATAAATGGGAATGGGGAATTGTCCCTTTGAGTAGATTCTTAGCCGGAGTGTGGAATGGTCTATTTCTTTCTTTCTTTCTTTCTTTCTTTTTTTTTTTTTTAAGACGGAATCTCCCTCTGTTTCCCAGGCTGGAGTGCAGTGGTGCAATCTCGGCTCACTGCAACCTCTGCCTCTCAGGTTCAAATGATTCTCCTGCCTTAGCCTCTCGAGTAGCTGGGACTACAGGTACACACCACCACACCTGGCTAGTAGACACAGGGTTTCACCATGTTGGCCAGGATGGTCTTCATATCCTGACCTCACTCTGCCCGCCTCAGCCTCCTGAAGTGCTGGGATTACAGGGGTGAGCCACAGCGCCCGGCCGGGAATGGTCTATTTCTAACCAGCATTCCAACTATCAGTAGGGAAAGCAGTTGACCAAATACTGCCTTGGGATAGCAAAAAATGAATGATTGCCTTTCTGAAGGGATATCAGATTCTTCTCCTGTTTATGCCACTGAAACACAACAAAGCATGCCAAGAGGGCCTCCGATGCTGTCCATGAAAGCAGAGGTAGATAGTGATCGGTTGGAGATGAGTATGTGAAAGCACCATGAGGAAGAGTCATTAGGACCTCTAAAATGAATCCTGAGGCTTCCCAGGATACTACGCAGACCTTCCCTAGGCTATCTAGTTCTTAAAAGGAAACACCAACATCTGTTCTACCTCTGTAGCATGGCAGTGAACAGCCACATAGAAGTGATAACGAGCAGCTAAAGCTACAACCAGTTTGTCCATTTCCATGTCTATTCATGCTAATACAGGTTGACAGATTGGAATGCCAACCAGTGTGTGGACAGTAAGAAACATGCTTTAAGCAGGGGATTGGCTTGGGTCTGCTGGGTTGTGCTATGCCCAGAAGGGATGCCTATAAGAATACATAAGAATAGAGGTTCCAAGGCTGCCAAACTAGGGTCATTCGTTACCAATGGAACTTGGGAATTATCAACTGGGTATTAGAGCTGGATTGTGCCAAGCATAAGCAGAAATGCAGGAGGAGGAGGAGGGTACGCAATAGAGATATCGACACTGCGAAGAGGTAAGAGCTGAGGCCACAAATACTGATATTCCCCACCTGAGGTCAGGAGTTCGAAACCAGCCTGGCCAACATGGCGAAACCCTATTTCTACCAAAAATACAAAAATTAGCTGGGTGTGGCTGTATGCGCCTGTAATCCCAGCTACTCAGGAGGCTGAGAGATGACAGTTGCTTGAACCTGGGAGGTGGAGGTTGCAGTGAGTCGAAATCACACCATTGCACTCTAGCCTGGGCAACACAGCAAGACTCCACCTCAAAAAACAAAAACAAAAACAAAAAATTGATATTGCCACACCTACCTGGGAAAAGGCATATTCTAAAAGAACAATGTCAAATTGGGCAGAGATGGACTGACTGTCAGAGATTTCCAAGCAGTGTCTGTCAAATTCTGGATACTATACAAGAGGGCTAGAGGATAAAGGGACATTTCTTCTCCCCAGAGACTCTGCTAAAATTTGCCCCCACAATGAGCACTTGATCATTCGGGCACTTTCCACTTGGTAAATGAATGGGAGGCATCAGACCCTTTCAGCTTCGCCTGGACTGCTATCTGGCATGTATCATTTCCTTCTTCCCTCAATTTTCCATTGTCAAATCATCCATTAAATTGGATTGAGTCTGCCTAAGCCAGCCTGTGTTGGAGTGCTCAGGGGAGATTACTTTGAAGGGAACAAGACCTTGGCTGTCAGGCAGGTTAGCACAAGCTCTCACTGCTTGACTTCTCACCTCGCAGAGGTCCTGTGACATCTCAGAGGGCTCCAGCCACCTAGCATGCTTTCTCCTCTCAACGCCCTTCTTTCCCTGGCTCAAAAACTGTGATTACCCTCTGTTCTAGCCTCAAGACCTCTTTTGTTTTCTTTTTTAAAGGAGAGGTTGATAGGACAGAGGACAAGTAGAGAGCAGAAAATGTGAGCTACCCTTTGACGTTTTATGTTCAAGTCTTACTAGGTAAACTTCTGAGAGAATCTTCCCAACAGGTGTTAGATAATTTGGGGAAGAATTTTAACTGTGAGACTTCAACCAGTGTTCTGTCAAAAATCATTTGTTTAAAAATTAGAAAAGGAAAGAGGCCTCAGAGAAAGATGAATTAGCTCCCTGCTCTTAGAGACAACTGAAATACATTTTTCTTTTACTGATCACTTTCCAGGGGAAGGTGTCTCCTCACCCAGGGCACGATGGCAGCATTGTGGTCAGTAAGCATGAAAGGCATGCCAACTTCAGTGAAATGGAAAGCTGGCAGCTTTCATAATCTGTCCTTGGTCACACTCCATGTGGGTGACAGAGCTGTTGCACTTCAAACAAGAGCCCATAACCATCAGGAACTGAGAGTTGGAAGGGATTGGTAGGAAGGCTTAGTGCAAATAGACACAAACTGAATGCGTGGATCCCACTGTCCTAGCCTGCTTTGGGTCTAGGAAAACTTTGTTTGTAAATTCATCTAGAGTATTTTTTTTTAATATTAATGCTGTAGTTTAACGAGGTTGAAGAGGTGATAGTTTCTCCTGTCTTAAATCCAAACTTAAAATTCATAGAATTCACAAATTACCCTATACTTTCATACATTTGCTATGCCTTCTCAAACTAGTTTCTATAACTCCCTATGCGAAATAAATCTTAACAATGTTTTGAATATGCCTGATGTGTACTTGGTCATAGTTGCCCTAATCTTCTCCCTTGTCTCATCCTTACTCTCTTCGTTCAGACTATCATGATCACTCACTCGGTTATTGACATGATCTCTTAATTGGCGTCTCTACTAACAGTTTTGCCCCTCCAAACCACCCCCATCACGCTTAAAAAATGCAATTTTTCTCCAAAACAAAGTCAATAATTCATTTTTCTGTTAAAAATCTTTGAATTCCTTCTCATTGCTCATTATCTATTGTACTAGAGTTCCTTTGAATGAACACAAGCCAGCTCAGGGATTCCGTGAAAAGTTACCATGAGCTGCTCTACCCCACCTCACAAATCCTTCCTTGGTGTTTCCTTACATCTGCTCTTTGGATTCCCTGCTTTGATTTCCTGCTTGGCCCTCACTCTCTCGTTGCTTGGATTGAAAACTCAGTTTTAGATATATTAACCTGGCTTCACTGTTGGCCTCCCTCCCTCCAGACATAACTTCCTGTGTTCCATCTAGTTTCATACACTACAAAGTTGCATACATTCATTTGTTCATCCATCCACCTGTTCATTCAATTAAAAAAACAGTGTCAAGCACTATATGAAACATCATGACTGTTAAATGATATACCTTGCTGAACTCAAATTACTTACACTGTGGTAGAGGATGAAGGCAAATCTTATGATATCAAAGGACATTCTCAGAGGAAATGATACCTAAGGTGACAACTGAAGGATAAGCAGAAGGTAGGAAAGAGAAGAGGAGAGTGTTTCATAGTGTAGCAGGGTCTTGCAGAAGAACTTTCCAAGGGTAGAAACTGTATCAGAGAGAATAAATGGCAAGAGATGAGGCTGAATAGCTAAGCATCATTCACATTATGAAGGGCCTTACATACTGTGAAGGGATAGGACTTTATTCTGAGGCTAACAAAGAGTCATTGAGGCTTTCAAGAGGGGGAGACATTAATTCACTTGAACTGCAGGAGGATTACTCTATCTTTGTGTATAGATTAATTTGGGGTGGGTAAGACTGAAACTGGGGATAACAGATGAGTGTAAAACACTGTGGTGAGCATTACCAGTAGCCTAGGCTAGTATAGTAGTAATCTTGGTGGAAATGATTGCATGGATGTGACATATTTTGGAGACAAAAGCAAAAGGATTTGGTGAGTGATAAGAAACGGAGAGTAAAAGTAATAGTAAAAAAATTATAATGACTAGTATTTCTTGAGTACTTACATGTACAAATAACTATTTACCTGCTTTACATATATGATCTCGTTTCATTCTCTCACAATTTTGGGGTAGATACTATTGTTATCCCATTTTCAGAAGAATGATCCCAGGCACAGGAATTAGATGACTTGACCAAGGTCACGCAGCCAAAAGGGAGAACTAGGATGCAAACTGATGTAGTTTACCATCAGAACCAGCATTACATTATGAAGGTTTGTTACATTGATATATTGCATAATGGTTTGGATTTCTAGTGTTTCCATCAACGGAATAGTGAACATTGAACTCAATAGGTAAATATTTCACCCTGACCTTCCTCCCACCCTCCGTGCTTTTGGAGTCTCCAGTGTCCATTATTTCCCTCTGTATGTCCACGTGTACTCATTGTTTAGCTCCCATTTACACGTGAGAACACGTGGTATTTGATTTTTTTTGTTTCTGAGTTATTTCTCTTGGGATAATGGTCTCCAGCTCCATTCATGTTGCTGCAAAAGGTGTTATTTTATTCCTTTTTATGTTTGAGTGGTATTCCATGATGTATATGTACTACATTCTTTTTTTAACCAGTCATCCATTGATGGACACAGGTTGATTCCATGACTTTCCTATTGTGTATAGTGCTGCCGTAAACATACAACAGCAGTACAATTTCTTTTCCTTTGGGTAAATACTCAGTAATAGGATTGCTGGGTCAAATGGTAGTTCTACTTTTAGTTTATTGCAAAATCTCCATACTGTTTTTTATAGAGATTGTGGTAATTCACTTCTCACCAACAGTGTCTGAGCATTCTCCTTTCTTTGCATCCTTGCTAACATCTGTGTTTTTACTTTTTACTAATATTCATACTGACTGGTGTAAGATGGTAACTCATTTGGTTTTAATTTGCATTTTTCTGATGCTTGGTAATGTTGAGCATTTTTTCCACGTTTGTTGGCTGCTTGTGTGTCTTCTTTTGAGAAATGTCTGTTCATGTTCTTTGCCCACTTTTTAATAGGGTCACTTGTTTTTCTCTTGTTGAGTTGTTTGTGTTCCTTGTATAAAAATACCTAGGAATACATTTAACCAAGGAAGTGAAAGATCTCTACAAGAAGAACTACAAAACACTGATGAAAGAAATTGTAGATGACACAAATAGGAAAACATCTCATGCTCATGGATTGGAAGAGTGTATCGTTAAAATGATTATACTGCCCAAAGCAGTATAATTTCTATATATTTCTATAATTCAATGCAATTTCTATTAAATAACCAACATCATTTTACACAGAATTAGAGAAAACAATTTTAAAATTCATATGAAACCAAAAAAGAGCCTGAATAGCCAAAGCAATCCTGAGCAAAATAGAAACAAACAAACAAACAAAGCTGGAGGCATCATACTACCTGACTTCAAATTCTACAACAAGGTTATAGTAAGGAATCAAAGCGGTATGGTACTGGTATAAAAACAGACACATAGATCAATGGAACATAATACAGAACCCAGAAATAAAAGCCACACAGCAAAAACCAACTGATCTTCAACAAACAGTCAACAAAAATACATAATGGAGAAAAACACCCTATTCAACATATAGTGCTGGAAAAATTGGGTAGCCGTAGGCAGAAGAATGAAACTAGACCCCTATCTCTCATCATATACAAAAATTAACTCAAGATGGATTAAAGACTTAAATATAAGAACTGAACTTATAAAAACCCTAGAAGAAAGCCTAGGGTAAACTCTTCTGGACATTGGCCTAGGCAAAGTATTTGTGGCTAAGACCTAAAAAGCAATTGCAAACAAATAAACAAACAAACACCACCATGAACAAAAACAAAGACCCCCAAAATAGACAAATATGACCTAAGAAAACTGAAGAGCTTCTGAGCAGCAAAAGAAACTATGAAAACAGTAAACAGAAAACCTACAAAACGGGAGAAAATATTTGCAAAGTATACATCCACCAAAGGACTAATATCCAGAAACTGCATTCTTGGCCACTATTCTAGACTGCCTTAGAAAGATTAGCAATACCCACTCTCAACTCTAGGGCAGGCTGGCCCATCTCTCTTTCATTACATACTAAGTGCCAAAGAATCGGATATTTATAAATTTGTCTGGAACATAATTTCTCAGGGGGACCGTGGTGAGTGCTTCTTGGCAAGGCTCTAGACATACCAAGTTTCAAATTTTTCATAGAAGAGGCCATCTGCTTTGCAATCTATCAGGTTGTGCTGGAATTAGTAATGGTTTGGCTTCCAGAAACAGACCTTAGGGGGATGGATACTCCATTTACCATGAGGCGATTACCATGCATTGCATGCCTGTATCAAAAATTGTCTCATGTACCCCATAAATATATACACCTATGTACCCATAGAAATAAAAAGTTTAAAATTAAGCAAAGCAAAACAATCAAATAAACAAAAAGAAACAGATATTAATTCACACTACCTCAAGTAATAGTGAGCCTAAATTCAAGGGACTCAATTACGAGGAACAGAGCTGAGCCTAGACTAGGAACTGGAAAATCAAAAACAACTTTGACTTCTCTCAGTCTCCATGGACCTTTGTCTCTCCTCGTAACATCAAGTTACTGGGTTCTCATGCTTCTTTTCCTGAATGTATTATCTCTGCTTCTCTCAGTGTGTTCATGGCTAAAAGTGACTTCCTGATCTAAATCTATATGACCAAGGATGACAGTCTCTACCTCCCCAACCTCTGTACTTTTTAGAACAAATTCTAAAGAAAAGTAGCCTGTTGGTTCACCTTGAATCATGTATATAGCTCTCATCTCAGCTGTGATACAAGCAAGACCACACAGAATCACCGTTTCCGAAGGAGATGAGGGTGAAGATAGATTCGTTTAGAAGGAAGCGTGGGCAAGAAGGGAAAGACAGCGTTTGTTAGGTTAGTCTTAAATATTTCACTCTTTGTGCTTTGTAGGCAGGAGCATGTTGTTGCATGTGGGGCTGTGGCCACTTCTCTTCTTTATCTGTATTGTTTCTCATGCAAAGCTCCCACTTATGATTGTAAAGAGTTCCATGTCTGACTTCTGACACACACTGTATTATGTCATTTGACATAGCTACCCTCTCCTATCTCTATAGTCACTGATTTAATTCCATCCCTTGTGTCTAATTGTATTACCACGAGAGCTCCATGACTGATCTCCCTGCCTTCAATTTCTCTTGACTCTAGTTCTTTCTGTTCTTCCTTCATATTGCTATCAAAGTGGTGTTTCTAGGACACCAATCAAATTATGTCTTTTTCTTTTTCATTTTAAAATAGCTTTTACAGAGGTCTATGAGAATATGGCAAAAGAGGCCAAGAGCCAATTGCATGTGACTACTTTTTTTTTTTTTTTTTTGAGATGGAGTTTCACTCTTGTTGCCCAGGCTGGAGTGCAGTGGCACCATCTTGGTTCACAGCAGCCTTTGCCTTCTGGTTTTAAGTGATTCTCCTGCCTCAGCCTCCCAAGTAGCTGGGATTAGAGGTACCCGCCACCACGCCTGGCTAACTTTTGTATTTTTATTAAGAGACGGGTGGGGTTTCACCATGTTGACCAGTGTGGTCTTGAACTCCTGACCTGAGGTGATCCACCCTCCTCGGACTCGCAAAGTGCTGGGATTACAGGAGTGAGCCACTGCACCTGGCCTCCATGTGATTATTAAGCATTGCATGCCTGTATCCAAGTACCTCATGTACCCTGTAAGTATATATATATATACCTATATATCCACAAAAATAAAAAGTAAACAATTAAACAAAATTATTTATTCTCTTCCACACTTTCCTAATGATGCTACTTGCATTCCTTCTTGTGTGTATTCTCTTACCACTCTGTACATATAAACAATGTGCACTTGTTTTTGTTTTTGAGATGGGGTCTTGCTATATCATCCAGACTGGAGTACAGTGACATGGTCATGGCTCACTGCAGCATTGACCTCCTGGTCTTAAGCAATCTTCCCACCTCAGCCCACCTAGCTGAGATTATAGGTGCACACCACCATGCCTGGCTATTAATTTTTTTGTAGAGATGGCATCTCACTATGTTGACCAGGCTTGTCTTAAACTCCTGACCTCAAGTGATCCTCCCTCCTACTGGGATTAAAGATGTGAGCCACTGCATCCCACCCACATACACACCTTTAAATAGCACAATTTCCCCCGATCTTCCTCTTCATCTGGACAACTGCTGCATAATCTCAAAATCTAATTCTTATTTGACTTTCTTAGAAAAATGTCCTTGTTAGTTTCTCCTTAACACTAATATCCCCACTTTTGCCCCACCCTACTATAATTTAGGTCTAGAAAATTTTGACAAAGATGCTCCCACCAACATTGAATGGGAATTTCCATCTTGCTATGCCAGTGACAGCATTAAATAATTAAAAAAACCTTCCTCTATTGAATGAACTAATGAATGTATCACTGTTAAGAGGTACATGTTAAGATTTTAAATGACCTTGGCATTATCTAATTCAACTCTCTCAGTTTATAAGTTAGAAGGCCTAGAAAGGTTATATATTATTATGGATACACAGAGAGCAACACCAGAACCAAAACCACTTTTATTTTTCTCCCAGCTCATCGTCATTTCCACTACAACAACGCTGGCTCAAATGCCTCCTTACCTGTAAACTCTTCAGTAGTCTCCCTTCCACCAACCGGCCTCTGTCAGTGTGACTGTGGTTCTTCCTCTTATTACTGTCACTGGCATTGAATTTCAGAATGGGGAGGCTAGTGCTCTTGTTGAAACATCTCTATGAGATTTCAAGCTTTAATGACAGACATCCTGTGCTCAGTGTCTTTGTATTTCCTTCAGTGTCTAGCACAGCGAAAAGTATATGGCAGGTATCCATAAAGGTGGCTAAATAGTCAAAGATTATTGACAATTGGGAGTATGTGTTGGTGTTAATACATCTGTAGACAAGTAATAAATCAATGTGTATGCGAGTGTGTGATCAGTGCAATTTCAGTGATCTCCCTTGATTTGGAATTCAAGTGCCATGTGTTCTTTAGGCAGGCACTACTATCAATCCCCAAAACTTGGATTTTTGGAATCTTTGGAAAGCTAGTGCTATTTATTATTGTTAGTATCATTCTAATATATTTTTACTATTATGGTCTTTAGACATTTATAGGGTACTTTTTATAATACACTGTATTATCATGCTTATCTTTGATTTAGTCAAGCACAGACTCCATTTGGGAAAATCCCATTTCTAATACAAATCATAGCACTAAATGATTTTATAGGGTATCATTAAGAATTAATTTGTCAGACTGGGCGCGGTGGCTCACGCCTGTAATCCCAGCACTTTGGGGGGCCGAGGCGGGTGGATCACGAGGTCAAGAGATCGAGACCATCCTGGTCAACATGGTGAAACCCCGTCTCTACTAAAAATACAAAAAATTAGCTGGGCATGATGGTGCGTGCCTGTAATCCCAGCTACTCAGGAGGCTGAGGCAGGAGAATTGCCTGAACCCAAGAGGCGGAGGTTGTGGTGAGCCGAGATCGCGCCATTGCACTCCAGCCTGGGTAACAAGAGCGAAACTCCGTCTCAAAAAAAAAAAAAAAAAAAAAGAAAGAAAGAAAGAATTAATTTGTCCATTCTTTCATTGTTTTCACAATGAAAGAAATGCTAGGAATGCTAAGCAAATATTTAGTTTTTATTTTACTGGTGAGTGGTTTAAAATGATTTGGTTTTGTTAATGTCAGAATTCAACAGCACATTTGTTAAGGGTGAATTTGGAGCTTCACAAGTCAAGAAAAAAAACCCACAAATTTTGACAAAAAAAACTGTAAAAAATTATTTTCTTAGTCATTTACAAGTCTTCCTTCGCGCATGCATTCCTTCTTTTAAAAGAGGAAATCTGGTAAGAGAACATATCCAACAGCTAAATAATCCAGTGTGTGCACCTTCAGGGCCTTGTGCATGTAATAGAACATCCTGCAGCAGTAAAGCGGCTCCTTCAGAACACACTGCAAAAACATTAAGCCTTTTTATTGCATTACATAGATCCAGATAGTGTAGAAAACTCTTTAAAGTAGTTCTTCTCTCCTTAAATCCCATTTTCCTCTCTTGGTAGCAGAAATTGTGTTCATAACACTGGTTAAAACATCTGACATTCAGTGGGAAATTTCCCCCTAATTTGGGGTTTCTTATCATCAAGATTGGCTGTCTGCATGTGTCTCTTTCAGCCTTAGGGCATTGGAAAGTTCTTAACCATACCTGAGCAAAACAGGCCAGAAGGGTTCCAGGTCTGAACAATGACCCTTGTCCTGACCTCAGTCACCAAGACATACTCCGCTCAGCTGGCCTTAGGGGGGTGGAATTTCAAAGCTGCCATGGCCACAACAAAACACGATTTGTGATCATTTTCTTCTCTACAAATGCCAGATGACTCATCCATTTTTTTCTCAGTGCCTTCAGAATCATACAAAACTTCCTAAGTTCATTCGCTCTAAAATAGTAATAGCTAATGTGTATTGAGTGTTGACTAACTGCACTGTGTCCAACATTTTACATAGATTATCATCTTTGATCTTCACAACAATCCTTATTTTAAATAAGAACTTTCATGAGGTATAATTACATATCACAAGACTCACTGTTTTAAAGCATAGAATTCAATGGCTTCTATTTACAGAGTTCTGCAACCATCACCACCATGTAATTTTATTTTTTTTGTTTAATGATTATCTTGTATTATTATTTAAATTGCAATATGCAAGTTATAGCTTTTCCTTTTTAAAATTAATTAATTAACTAGTTTTCTATTGCTATTTAATAGCTATACTTTTTTTGTGGCACATGCGATAATTTGATACATTCATATAATTGAATTAGGGTAATTGGGATATCCATCCCATTAAATATTTAGCTTTTCTTTGTGCTAGAAACATTTAAATTATTCTCTTCTAGCTTTTTTGCAATGTATAATAGATTAGGGTTAACTATAGTCACCTTACTGATCTATTGAACATCAAGTCTTATTTCTTCTAACTGTATATTTGTACCTATTAATCAATCTTTATTCTCTCCTCTCCCACCCTTCTTGGCTTCTGGTAGCCACAAATATACTCTCTATCTTCATGAGATCCACCTTTTCAGTTCCCGAATGAGTGAGTACATGCAATATTTGATTAAACATGCAATATTTTTCTTTCTGTGCTTGGGTTATTTCACTTAACATAATGGTCTCAAGTTCTGTTGTGAGTTATTTGAGAAATTTCCAAACTTCTTTCCACAGAGGCTGAACAAATTTACATTCCCACCAACAGTGTGTAAGCCTTCCCTTTTCTCTATAGCCTTGCCAACATCTGTTGTTTTTTGACTTTTTAATAGTAGCCATTCAGACCGGCCTTAGATGGTATCTCATTGCGGTTTTGATTCGCATTTCTCTGACGACTAATAGCATAGTACTTGTACACAAACAGACACATAGACCATTGGAACCCATTAGCTCAGAAATAAAGCTACATACCTACAACCATCTGATCTTCAACAAGACTGAAAAACATAAGCAACAGAGAAAGGATTCCCTATTTAATAAATGGTGCTGGGATAACTGGAAAGCCACATACAGAAAAATGAAACTAGATCCTTATATTTTACCACCTACAAAAATTAACTCAAGATGAATTAAAGATTTAAATGTAAAATCTCAAACTATAAAAATCTTAAAGGGAAACCTAGGAAATACTTTCCCATCATCATCAGCCTTGGCAAAGAATTTATGACCAAGTCCCAAAAAGCAATTGCAAGAAAGCCAAACATTAACAAGTGGGACCTAATTAAACTAAAGAGCTTGTGAAGAGCAAAAGAAACCATCAATAGAGTAAATAGACAACCTACAGAATGAGAGAAAAATTCACAAACTATCCATCTGCAAGGATCTAATATCCAGAATATATAAGGAACTTAAATGAACAAGAAAAAAATAAAAACAACCCCAGTAAGAAATGGGCAAAGACATAAATAGACACTTCTAAGAGAAGACATAGAAGCAGCCAACAAACATGTGAAAACATGCTCATCTGTGTCTTTTAATTGGAGAATTTAGTTCATTTACATTCAATGTCATTATTGATAAGTAAGGACTTAGTATGCCATTTTTCTTTTCTTGTTATCTGGTTGTTTTATAACTCCTCTCTTCCTTTCTTACCATCATCCCTTGTGGCTAAGTAATTTTCTTAGTTGTAGTATGTCTTATTTGTTGCTTTTTATTTTTAGTGTATCCATTACAGGTTTTTGCATTGTAGTTAGCATAGGCTTACATAAAACATCTTATAATAAATTATTTAAAGAGATAACAACTTAGATTACCAAAAAAAGAGGAAAATCAAAGAAAAAAGTAAAAACAAAACAAAACAACCATATACTTTAATTCCATCTTCCCCACATTTTGACCTGTGGTTGTCTCAATTTACATATTTGTAGACTGCCTATCTCTAAACAGGTTGCTGTCTGGTGATAATCTCAGTGTTGTATATACATATTTTTTGGTTTTCTGTGATAGGGAGTGAAGCCAGCTGTGTCTGTGTTGCCATTTTAGAACCAGAAATCTAATTTAGAATGCTTTCATCACCCTTAAAAGAAACCCCAAGCCCATTAGCTGTCACTCCCATTATCATTTTCCCCAGCTATGACAGCCACTAACTTTTCTGTTCCCATACATTTTTTCATTCTGGCCATTTTATATAAAAAGAATCATATCATATATGACCTTTCGTGACTGGCTTCTTTCACTTAACATAGGGTTTTCAAGGTTTTTTTTTAATGTTGTAACATAAATCTTACTTATTTTTTATCTGGCTCCTCAGTAGCTTCTCAAGAAGCCAAATCCCATAGTCTAATGTAGAGTATTTCATCCAACTTTAAGAGCAGAGAGCAATTCAATGAAGGCAGGCAGTCAACTAAGAGAGAGATAGAAGGCAGTCAATAAAATCTGAGAGACCAACAAAGTTTGTGTTCAAACCATAGAGAGATTAAAGTTGCTTAATTAAATGTTTATTTTTTAACTGAAGATGTTTTACATGTTCAGTATAAAAAATGTAGAATATATAAAGAAGCAAAAAGAAGAAAATTTAAATGACCTATATATCTTCTTTTCTCTGGCAACTCATTTCACTTTTTTGTTTACAGTTTACAGTAGTCCCCTCCTTATCCATGATTTTGCTTTCTAAGGTTTCAGTTACCTCTGGAAAACTGTGGCCTGAAAATAGGTGAGCATAGTACAATAAGATATTAAGAGAGGGAGAGGGAGAGAGAGAGCTTTCACATAACTTTTATTACAGTATATTTTATTGTGCCTAATTTATAAATTAAACTTTATAATGGGTACATATGTATAGAAAAAAACATAGTATATATAGGATTTGCTACTATTTAAGGTTTTAGGCATTCATTGGGGGTCTTGGAGCATACTGCTGGTGGATAAGAGGGGACAACTGTATTTTCTTCTGTGTGTACATCTATCTTTTTACAATATATACACATTTATTACTTATTATGGCATTATGCGATACCCAATTTAAATTGTTTTTCTATTTTACTAACTATATCATAAAGTTCTTAATGTTAATTCAGTATTATTTTACCACTTAATTTTTACTGGCAAGATGGTACTATAAGAATGTGCCATATTTTTTTGACAAATCTTCCCTTTCATGGTACATATGTAGTGATGTGGTGAACAGTCTCGTTGCTCTATTTATAAAGACCTCAGAAATCTAGGTTTTCAGCTGAATTTCCTGGAAGTGGGTTCCTGCTATACAGCATGACAACTTTTAATTCTTTTAATGCCTGTTGCCAGATTATATTCTAGAAAAATGTTGCTAATTAATGCTCCAAATAACAATTAATAAGAGGGCCTATTTCTATGCACCAATCCTAAATATTACTACTAGAAAGTCTTTTCTAAGTTGGTTGATAAAAAGCAGTATCTTACTGTAATTTTAAAGTTGCATTTATTTATTACTAATGAGGATGAGTATTTTAGATACATTTCTAGACAATTAGTTATTCTTTTGTGAATTGCCTGTTTGTGCTCTTCGTAATAATTTTAATGTGAAGATTATCGGTTCTTTGAGGGCAGAAATACACCTCACTTCTACTGGAGCCCATTTTCATCAGTGTTGCACCCTGGATCTAGCCCATGCTGGAACCTGAAAGTATCTGTATAATAAATGAATGAATGATATTCCACCATATATTTTTACTGGTTATTAATAGAAGGGAATCAAATCAATTTTACATATATTTATTTAGTAAACAAAAAAATGCCATTTTCTCCACAGAAAAGTTTTTCGCTGAAGAAAATTCAACTTCTTTTCAACAATAACACCATTTATAGACTGAATGGATAAATACAAGATTGGACAGATTTGGCTTTTTTCATGTATTTTTTTCTTTTTTCACAGCAACTGTCAGATTTTTCTATTCTTACTAGCTATTTTGGAATACTAAGACGCAAATAGGGATTTGTTATCTCATTTCATTATAGAAAATGAAAGCACCAAAATAAAACATCTCAAATACTCATCATTTCTGAGAATATTCTACAAATTTGTGCTTTTTCTGGATTGCATTCCACAACTGAGACAATACTCAAACTTTTTTGAGCTTAATTGTACTTAAACTGACCTGCTTTTTAAAAAAGAATATTTTGTTTTCAGCAGAACTTCTATTTTCATTGAATCTAGGGATATGAAAGTGACATATTATAGATGTAGTGTCTTTCACACCATTGCACTTGCTTATATATGAGTAGGTGTATGTATACACACAAACATACATATATTTCTTTTGAACAAATTATTTTTCTTTTTAACTTTTCTTAAGAATTCTGTTATGAAGAGAAAGTGGAAACCATAATTTTTGAGGCAGCTCCTAGTGTCATACATACAAACATAGTCTCTGATTTGTATTGTATAAAAAACCCTTGTTTACCCTGCATCCCGCTTCCGTTTCTGCTCCAACTTTGCTCCCTTTTAAAGAAAACTAATCATTTATCACCCTTACTTCCAATTTTCTCCTGAAACTATCCCAAGTGGCCTTTGGTTTTGGCATTGCTGTAGAAGCAGTTTTTCTAGATCTCCCACTTCTTCCTTTCCAGAGCAAGCATGGAGATTGTAACACTTTTCCAATGTTCTACGACCTCTCCTGGGACTCTCTAGAGTTGGGAATAGGCAGAATTAGCAGGCCAGATCACATTGGTCAGGCACATTTGAACCCACTCACCAAAAATTTGTGATTGGCCTGGCCAACATGGTGAAACCCTGCGTCTACTAAAAATACAAACATTAGCTGGGCGTGGTGGTAGGTGCCTGTAATCCCAGCTACTCAGGAGGCTGAGAAAGGAGAATTGCTTGAACCTGGAAGGCGGAGGTTGCGGTGAGCCAAGATCGCATCACGGCACACCAGCCTGGGCAACAGAGCGAGACGCCATCTCAAAAAAACAAACAAACAAAAAAAACCAAAAAACAGAAAAGCAAAACATAATGATGTAGACATAGCTGTGGACTTTTGATTTCCATGGTGGAATTTCAGAAGATGCTCCTGGCATTTATTAAGCAGGAGCCAGGTATGCTAAACCAGTTGCAATACATAGGACGGCTTCACCAAAAAGGAGTGCTCTTACACTGTTACCAGTTATGGCCTCCTTGAAAAACACTTATCTATAGAGAGAAATTAATTCCCTAAAAACAAAAGCTGAGATTGCAGAAATCAGAAGACTGGACAGAGTTAAAGAGGAAAAGCAGATATTAAGACCAGGAAAGACAACTGGGAAAATAATACGTACCCACATCTAACTATACTTAACAAAGGAATTAGAAAAAGGGAAGATGCTTTGTTGTTAGTAGATCAGAAACTGTGGCAGAGATACAAAGAAATCTTGGGTAGAAAGAGAGGGGAAGATACGAAAGAGCACGCTAAATTGTCTGTAGACCCTGCTGCGAAACAGGGTCCAAAAACTGTTGAGAGGTAACCTCTTAAAGCTGAATGTGAAAAATTCATAACGTCACATTTTGAGGTAGTGGGGTTAGGACTTGAACATATATTTTGGGGGAGCACAATTCAACCCATAAAAATCTCTCCTCCATCCACACACTACCGACAACAACTCTCATTTCACTCTCCTCCTCTTGTATCGAAGGATGATGGCTTCTTTCTGTTCAGGTTAATTTCATGTTTTTGTTCTTTATTTCAACATCTTCTATGAGTTCTGAGACTTTGCCCTTTAAACCAACCACTCTTTTTGGTATTTTAATCTTCCGCCTTTCCATTAAAAACTCCCCTGCATTCTGAAAGCACGTGACTCTCATGTTCCTCTCTTATCCCTGTCTTATTCAAGATACCAAAGTTATTCCTTCCTTGAACTTGAACCGGTCTTTAGTCATAATTTCATCTTTCTCTTATTCTTTATAGATTAGATCTCTTCACTTCTATCAGAAGCATTAACTGCTTAGGATTTTCACAAATAATTGCCACTGTTGTCCTTTGACGTGAATCATTGCATGTAGAGGACAATTAAAGAAAATCAAGACTGAGTTAAGAGGTAAATATTGATTCATTTTGGTTTGATTTTTCTATATGGTGAGACATAGAGTCTAGTTTTATTCTTCTGCATATGTTTATCCAGTTTTCTCAGCATCATTTATAGAAGAGGGTGCCCTCTCCTCATTGTATTTTCTAGGTGTTTTAATCCAAAATGGGTTGACTGTAAGTGTGTGGATAATATCTGGGCTCTCTATTCTGTTCCATTGTTTTTATGTAGTATGGGCTGATTTGTTGTCAGGTAGTGTGATGTCTTCAGTTTTGTTTTTTTTTTGCTCAAGATTTTTTTGGCTATTTGGGATCTTTTGTGGTTTCATGTTAATTTCAGTACTTTCTTTTTCTATTTCTGTGAGGAATGTCACTGGTATTTTCATAGGGATTGCATTGAATCTGTAAATCACCTTGGGTAGTATGGTCATTTTAACAATATTGATTCTTCCAATTCATGAGCATAGGATATATTTTTATTTAAATATAAAACTACTAGACAAAAAAACTATAAAGCTTCTAGAACAAAATACTGGAGAAATGCTCCAGAACATTGATCTGGGCAAAGATTTTTTGAGTAAGCCTCAAGAACACAGGAAATAAAATCAAAACTAGATAAATGGGATTACATAAAGCTCAAAAGCTTCTGCACAACAATAAAACAATTGAAGAGACAACCTACAGAATGAGAGAAAATATTTGCAAACTATTTATCTGACAAGGGATTAATAACCAGAATATGTAAGGAGCTCAAACAACTCAATAGTAAAAAAACAAATAATTGAATGAAACACTCAAACAACTCAATAGTAAAAAAACAAATAATTGAATAAAAAAAATCTGAACAGATATTTCTCAAAACAAGACATACAAATTGCTAACAGATATATGATAAAATGGTCACCACCACTAATTATCAGAGAACTGAAAATCAAAACCACAATGAGATATCATCTCACTCCAGTTAGAATGGCTTTTACAAAAGAGACAGAGAATAACAGACACTGGTGAGAATGTAGAGAAAGGGGAACCCTTGTACACCATTAGTGTGAATGCTAATTAGTACATTCTTTTTTCAAAAAGACACCTGCACTTGTATGTTTCTTGCAGCACTATTCACAATAGCAAAGTCATGAAATCAACCTAAATGCCCATCAATGGTAGATTGGATACAGAAATTGTGGTATGTATACATAGATACAGCTGGAGGCCCTCATCTTTTAAAAACATAACTAGTAAGATGACTGCTGATGCTGTGAAAAATGCTGCTATGATAAATATCCTGATTCCAACAGGAAATATTTTGGTTGAGACCAGTAAGGGTTGAAATTCAACCACAATTGCCCCAATGATGAAATCCTACAGTCTGGAGTACATGTACAGCAAACTAATGAATATAGACAAAGAAGAATACAAATAATCCAGATGTACTGTCACTCCTGAAAGCTCCATAAACTGGTCTGTACCAACAAATGAACAAGGAGTAAAAAGTAAGAACCACAGGATACTCAATCCAAAATCAACCACTCTTGCAAAATCAACACAAAACCAAGCCAAACATCTGAAGATATTTAGAAACACTGTTACAGCATGGGACATCCACAATTAGTATGTAAGTTTTACTGTCTTTTGGAATTCTGTAGGAATGTCAACAGAGAAATCCTGATAGAAACAAGGTTCTGTAGGAAAATTGCTAAGAAGAAGTGGCCAATTATTTTTTCTATGATGTTGAGTGAGGTTTTGCATTTCTCATTCCCTGTGATCTAATTCTGCATCTTTTCTTTCTACTTCTTTCTGGTGCTTAAGAAGTTCAGCTTGGGCCAATGCATGTTTTTTTGCAATCTGTGTATAAACTGGATGTTTCTCTGTTGGTTTCATTATTGCTGGTTGTGTATTGGGTGCATTAGGCATCTTCACACTGCCTGGCAGAGGCTTGAAGGGATTGTTGAGATGTGGTCCAAAAGAAAGGAAATCAATACATCAAAGAGATATCTGCACCCCCATGTTTACTGCACCACTATTCACAGTAGCTAAAATATAGAATCAACCTAAATGCCCATCAATGGATAAATGAATAAGTAAAATGTGGTATATACACAATCAAATATTATTCAGCCATAAATAAGAATAAAAACCTGTTATTTGCAGCAACATGAATGGAAGTGGAGGGCATTATGTTAAATGAATAAGCCAAACACAGAAAGACAAATATCAATGCTCTCACTCACATATGTGAACTACAAAGGTAGAGCTCATGAAGACAGGTTTCCAGAGGCCAGGAAGTGTGGGAAAGGAGGAAATAAAGAGAGGTTATTAATGGGTACAAATACACAGTAACTAATAGATAGAAGAAATAAGACCTGGTGTTTCATAGATCAATAGGTTGAGTGTAGTTAACATTAGTCTATTAAACATTTCAAAATAGCTAGAAGGCAATAATTTGAATGCTCCTAGCATAAAGAAAAGCTAAGCATTGCCTGTGATGGACATCCTAATTATCCTGATTTGATTATATGAATGTATCAAATTATTATATGTACCCTGAAAATATGTACACCAATTATGTCTTAATAAAAAATGAATTTTTAAAAATATATAAATGTTGGATAGTCAGCTCAAATCCTTCCGGAGTATCCAGTTTTTTCCCCATGAACCTGACCGTGTTTAGGTTAATATTCATGAATCAGAAGAATCACGATGGTGTGCCCTGGATGCTTGGAATGTCCTAAAATTGTGGTAACAGAGAATGTTAGATACATTATGTTGCAGGTGGTTGTTTTGTCAACTAACCTTAAGCTAACAAAGATTTGAAAACTGGATTAAATTATCTTTCTATCCTCACGACCTAGCAGAGTTTGGAACCTATTAGGTCACCAATAAATATTTTTTGATGACTGGGATCATGGATGAGCCAATGATATCTACTCTGAGGTAGCTAGTGTTATAAGATGTCTATATGAAGATCTGTTTTATACATTGATTTTATTAATGCAGTACCTTAACCCGGAAACATGCTGTTCATTATAAAAGTTATATAATACAAAATAAAATGGAATTTTCCGAACAGATATTCTGTGAAGCATTGTTCATATATTATAGGAAGGAAAAATAAATTACTTATAAAAAAAAGTGGTTGTGTGCAAATAAGTTTGGTAAGGACTGAGATTTTGCCTCTTATTTACTTAGGTCTTTCACAGCTTTATCATTTTATTATTATTATTATTTTTAAATCGATCGATAAAATTGTATATGTTTATGGTTGTACAATATACATACGCTGTGGAATGACTTTTTCTTTCAGTGCAGAAATTCTTAGAACTTACAAATGTTTAGACTTGCATTTGGCTGCATGTGATAGAAATCTGATTGCGTAGATATAAACAAGTAGGAGTTCAGAAAAATAAATGCAGACACAGGCATCCAGAGTGGAATGTCAGTTCCAGGTTCCTCCAGTGCACAGTCACCTTTCCAAATTCTCCTCCAGCCTCCCTGGCATAGTGTGGGGTTTTCTTTCTCATCCTCACAGGGTGGCTGCCACACTTCTAGGCAGGAAACATGGCTGAGTCAAGGGCAGAAGGTGGAAAACAGCAAAAAATGTGTCCCTTTATTTCTGGAAAGAAATATGTTTTTCTCAGTTGTCCACTTAGTTAACTTGTGCTTTTGTCTCACTGCCAGGAAATAATAGGTCGTGTGGCTATCCCTAGCTGTAAGCGAGTCTGGAACAAGGAGTATTTTTAATTGGTGCACTGCTGTCCTAAAGCAAAATCGAGGATTTGTTAGTTAAAAAAGGAAGAGGGAATGGGTACTGGTCCGGCAACCAACAGTGTCTAAAACTAAGGTGTATTGTGACTTCCCCAAAGCGGGAATATAGCCATATGTGTTATTTCTCCACCCTGTTTTTCACGCGTTCCTTTGAGAAGGCTTTACAGGCATTCTGGCAAGAATATAATTGACATCATGACCGGAAGGTGGCCTGTCACCAACTTTAACCTTCCCAGCATATAATTCTTTCTTCTCTTTGGTAAATAATTAGAGTCATTAGCTTTTTTCAGACTGCATTTCTGAAGAATCTGGACCTGACATTTCTTAGGTTACAATACTCTGGGAAAGTCTAGGTCAACTGATAAGGATACTGCCATATCAGGGGATGATCTCAAGCAGGAACACCTAAGGATCTATTTAAAGCAAACAAACAAACCCTAAGTAGAGCTAATCCCTGCTCTGTCCAGCTTCTCCTTAATTCTCACAGTGAATGAAGTAAACTGGGAAAAGTATACACGAAGATAGTTTTTGTCTAACTGTGGTAGATTGAGGGTAGCAATGGTCTTGATTTGTTCACTCCTTCCATTAAAGTCACTGGGTCTCTACTAGCCCTGGCATAGATAATGTGGGGAACTAACAGTGTGCCGGTTCTGAGCCAGGTCTTCAGAGGCCCAGTGTGTTTCTTCTTGTTGCCTCTTGCTCCTGTCTTTGCCATGAGAATAAGCCTGGATGAGCCTGCTGGTGAGCAGTCACGTGGAATAGAGCCAAGATGGCACAGGCTTATGAGCAAGTTCATCCAGGGTCGACTGTTTAATTGCCCTACAGCTGGCAATAGACACATAACTAAGTCTCGATGAGCTCAGCTTGGATCAACAAAATGTTAGTCAAGCTAAAGACTTGTGAGTAACAAGAGTTTATTGCTATATGCCGTGGGGGTTTTGGGTTTTTTGTCGTGGTTGTTACATGGCATTCCTCTGGTAACAGATAACTGATACACTAACCCAGCTGAGAAGGGGTGATGAACAAGTTGTGAATAGATTGGAGTGTCTGGCGTACCATCACTTACCCGAAAGCCCCTGCTATTGTTCTCCTCTCTGTATTTCTTGCCTCAACTTGTTTTGAAAATTGCATCCCAACTTGTGTATGACTCTCCTGAATACTCATTTTGCTCTTTATTTAGTATTATCTTTACCACATCTTTTGAATGTTGTAGGTAACATTACTCCTTTTAAAAATAATTTTTATTTTCAAAAATAAATATTTAAAAAGCATGTAATAAGCACTTCTGTCCCCCACACAGAATGAGTAATTTTTAGCGTTTTGTTATATTTGCTTCAAGTCTCCTGTTTTATGACAGCATACTCCCACATGTGAGGCTGTGACCCTCTGATATCCCAACTCCCCAACCTCATGACTGTTCTTAATCCTGAAATCAGTCATTTGACAGATTTAGTGCAAATCCTGCCAATGCTTTATAAAAATATGTTAACATACTATATTTATAAATAATTATTTTTAAATGTAGGTTTTATTATTATTTGGGTATGGTGATGCCAACAGATCAGGACCCAATTGCCATTGAAAAGATGATTTATGACAGTTCCCAAGGGGAGGGCTACACTCCACCATGCAAGGGCCACAAGGGGAAGCACCAGGGTTAGCCAGGAGTCAGAGAGAGCTAGGGGAAAACACAGGCAATGTCTTTATTGTGGGTTCTGCAGAAACAGGTGAGGTAGGGCAAATAGGTTTAAGACTGGCTAATTTGAATAATTTCAGCTGGCTCAAGGGTATAGGGGTTGTCTCTAGTCATCTGGTAGGCCCTGGGGTGATTAGGGCAGGGGAATGGTGGCCCTGAATGAAAGAGCCCTATGAGGGCCATATAAAGAAGTTGGTGTGGGGTGGGGGGGAGGGCTGGGTCTGGACTCTGGATTGGTTGCTTTGCATATGAAAAGTACACTCACAGGAAAGTCTTTTACTGTGTTTAGGAACTAGCTAGCCCTGGGAAGCCCAGTTTATTCAGGATCAGCAAAGCCCCCACCATGTCAAAGCATCAGAAATACAGAAATAAAAAAGACAGGATTACTACAATATTACATATCTATAAATAAGGTATTACATTATATGCATTTTTAATAGACTATTAGGTTCACAGAAAATTGAGTGGTAGGTATAAAGAGTTCCCATACACGCCCCTGCCCTCTACATGCACATCACCTCCCACATTATCAACTTCCCCTATCAGAGTGGTATGTTTGTTACAATTGGTGAACCTACATTGACACATCATTATCTTCCAAAGTGTATAGAACTCTCTCTACCTACCACTCAGTTATTGTACATTCCATGGGTTTTAACAAATATATCATGATGTTTCCACTACAATTCCATTGTAGTATTATACAGAATAGTTGCCCTTTCCAAAAATCCTCTGTACTGTGCCTATTCATGTCTCCCTCTCCTCTTCAATCCCCTAACGGCCACTGACCTTTTTTATTGTCTCTGTAATTTTCTCTTTTGCAGAATGTTATATAGTTGGAATCACACAGTATGTAGCATTTTCACATTGGTTTTTTTCACTTAGTAGTATGCTTTAAAGATTCATCTGTCTTTTCATGGCTTGATAGCTTGTTTTCTTTCAGTGTGGAATAAGATTTCATTGTCCGGATATACCATCTTTTTATCCATTCACCTTTTTCAAAATCTCTTGATTGCGTCCAAGTTTTGGCAATTATGAATAAAGCTTCAATAAACATTTGTGTGTAGGTTTTTGTGTGGGCATAAGTTTTCAACTACTTTGGGCAAATGCTAAGGAGTGTGATTATTTGATTGTCTGGTAACCATATACTTAATTTTGTTAGAAATCACTAGACTGCTTTCCAAAATAGCTGTACCATTTTACATTCCCACTAGCAATGAAGGAGAGCTCCTGTGGATGCATATTCTTGTTGTCAGTGTTCTATATTTTTGACATTTGAATAGGTGTGTAGTGGTATTTCATTGTTGTTATAATTTGCATTTCCCTGATGACATGTGATGTAAAGCATCTTCTCAGATGCTCTTTAGCATCTGTGTATTTTCTTTAGTGAGGTGTCTGTTAAGGTCTTTGGGCCATTTTTTAATTGAGTTGTTTCTTTTCTTTCTCATTATTCAATTTTATGAATCCTTCATGTTTTTTGGTTAACAGTCTTTTATTAGATGTGTCTTTTGCAAATATTTCTCCCACTCTGTGGCTTGTCTTCTTATTCTCTTAATGTTGTCTTTTGCAGAGCAGAAGTTTTTAATTTTAATGAAATCTAGCTTATTAATCATTTCTTTCAATGGATTGTGCCTTTGGTACAATATCTAAAAAGTTATTGCCATACCCAACGTCATCAACATCTCCTATATTGTCTTCTAAGAGTTTTACAATTTTGTACTTTACATTTAGGTCTGTGATACATTTAGAGTTGATTTTTACAAAGGGTGTAAGGTCTGTGTCTAGATTCAGTTTTTTTCTTTTTTCTTTTTTTTTTTTTGCATGTGGATGTCCAATTGTTTCAGCACCCTTTGTTGAAAATCACTCTTTTCTCCATTGTATTGCCTTTACTCCTTTGTTGAAGATCATTTACATGGGTCTATTTCTGGGCTGTTTGTCTATTCTTTAGTCAATACTATACTGTCTTGATTACTTCGTCTTCATAGCAAGCCTTGAGGTTGAGCAGTGTCAGTCCTCCCACTTTGTTCTTCTCATGTTGTGTGCATTTTAAAACCTTATATACCTACTTTCTTTGTCCTTTTTTTAAAGTTCAAAGGTAAAAACAGTATTTTTTTAAAGAAATTTTTTTATTTCCATAGGCTTGTAGGAGACCAGTGGATATTTGAAACATACAGTATTTGGGTTTCCATTCCTGGAGTTACTTCATTTAGAATAATAGTCTCCAATCCCAACAAGGTAGCTTTGAATGCCACTAACTCATTCCTTTTTATGGCTGAGTAGAATTCCATCATATATATTTACCACAGTTTCTTTATCCACTTGTCGACTGATGAGCATTTTAGTTGATTCCACATTTTTATGATTGCGAATTGTGCTGCTATAAACATGCGTACACAAGCGTCTTTCGTATAATGACTCTTTTTCCTCTGGTAGATACCCAGTAACGGGATTGCTGGATCAAATGGTAGTTCTACTTTTAGTTCTTTAAGGAAACTTCACACTGTTTTCCACGGTGATTGTACTACCTTTTGTAGTGACTGTGCTACTTTACATTTCCACCAGCAGTGTAGAAGTGTTCCCTTTTCAATGCATCCATGCCAACATCTATTATTGTTTGATATTTTGATTATGGCCATTCTTGTAGAAGTAAGGTGGTATCGCATTGTGGTTTTGATTTGCATTTCCCCGATTGTTAGTGATGTTGAGAATTTTTTATGCTTGTTGACAATTTGTATATCTTCTTTTCAGAATTGTCTATTCATGTCCTTAGCCCACTTCTTGAGGGGTTGTTTTTTTTCTTGCTGATTTGTTAGAGTTCCTTGTAGATTCTGGATATTAGTCCTTTGTTGGATGTATAGATTGTGAAGATTTTTCCCAATCTGTGGGTTATCTGTTTACTCTGCTGACTGTTCCTTTTGCCCTGCAAAAGCTCTTTAGTTTAATTAAGTCCCATCTATTTATCCTTGTTTTTATTGCATTTGCTTTTGGGTTCTTCATCATAAAATCCTTGTCTAAGCCAATGCCTAGAAGGGTTTTTCCAATGCCATCTTCTAGAATTTTTATAGTTTCAGGTCTTAGATTTAAGTTCTTAGTCCATCTTAAGTTGATTTTTATATAAGGTGGGAGATGAGGATTCAGTTTCATTCTCTTACATGCAGCTTGTCAATTATACCAGCACCATTGGTTGAATAGAGTGTCCTTTCCTCACTTTGTTTTTGTTTGCTTTGTCAAAGCTTGGTTGGCTGTAAGTATTTGGACTTATTTCTGGTTTCTCTACTTTGTTCCATTGGTCTATGGGCTGGTTTTTATACAAGTACCATGCTGTTACCGTGGCTATGGCATTATAGTATAGTTTGAAATCAGGTACTGTGATGCCTCCAGATTTGTTCTACTTGCTTAGTCTTGCTTTGGCTATGAGGGCTCTTTATTGGTTCCATATACGTTTTAGGATTGTTTTTTCTAGTTCCATGATGAGTGATGGTAGTATTTTGATGAGAATTGCATGAATTTATGGATTGCTTTTGGCAGTATGGCCTTTTTTTACAATATTGATTCTACCCATCCATGAGCATAGGATGAGTTTCTGTTTCTTTGTGTCCTCTGTGATTTCTTTCAGTAGTGTTTTGTAGTTTTCCTTGTAGAGGTTTTTCATGTCATGGGTTAGGTGTATTCCTAAGTTTTTGTTGTTGTTTTGTAGCTATGTAAAAGGAGTTGAGTTCTAGATTCGAGTCTCAGCTTGGTTGCTGTTGATTGTATAGCAGAGCTACTGATTTGTGTACGTTAATTTTGTATCCGGAAACTTTGCTGAATTCTTTTATTAGTTCTAACAGCTTTTTGGATGAGTCTTTAGGGTTTTCTAGGTATACAATCAGATCATCAGCAAACAGTGACAGTTTGACTTCCTCTTTCTGATTTGGATGCCCTTTATTTCTTCCTCTTGTCTGATTGCTCTGGCTAGGTTTTCCAGTACTATGTTGAATAGAAGTTGTGAGAGTGAGATCCTTGTCTTGTTCCAGTTCTCAGAAGGAATGCTTTCAGCTTTTCCCCATTCAGTATTACGTTGGCTGTGACTTTGCCATAGATGGCTTTTTTATATTGAGGTATGTCTCATATGCCAGTTTTGCTGAGAATGTTAATCATAAAGCTATGCTGGATTCTGTCAAATGCTTTTTCTGTATCTATTGAGATGATCACGTGATTTTTGTTTTTAAGCCTGTTTATTTGGTCTATCACATTTATTGACTTGCATATGTTAAACTATTCCTGCATCCCCATTATGAAACCCATTTGATTATGGTAAATTATCTTTTTGATGTGTTGCTGGATTCAGTTACCTAGTATTTTTCTTAAGGATTTTGCATCTATGTTCATCAGGGATTTGGTCTGTAGTTTTCTTTTTTGGCTATGTCCTTCCCTGGTTTCAGTATTAGGGTGAATAGAATGACTTGGGGGAGGATCCCCTTTCTCTCTATCTTGTGAAATAGTGTTGATAGGATTGGTACCAATTCTTCTTTGAATGTCTGATAGAATTCAGCTGTGAATCCATCTGTTCCTGAACTTTTCTGTTGGTAATTTTTTCATTACCATTTCAAACTTGCTGCTTGTTATTGTTCTGTTCAGGGTATCTAATTCTTCCTGATTTAAGCTAGAAGGGTTGAAACTTTTCAGATATTTATCGATCTCCTCCAGGTTTTCTAGTTTATGCATGTATAGGTATTCACAGTAAACTTGAATAATCTTTTGTATTTCCATGGTTTCAGTTTTAATATCTTCTCTTTTGTTTCTAATTGAACTTATTTGGATTTTTCCCTCTTCTTTTCTTGACTAATCTTGTTAAAAGTCTATCAATTTTATTTATCTTTTCAAAGAATCAGTTACTTGTTTCATTTATCTTTTGTATTTTTTGTTTGTTTCAATTTCACTTAATTCTGCTCTGATTTGGTTATTTCTTTTTTTTTCTGGTGGGTTTGGGTTTGGTTTTTTCTTGGTTCTCTAGCTCCTTGAGGTGTGACCTTAGATTGTCTATTTGTCCTCTTTCAGACTTTTTAATGTGGGCCTTTAGGACTAGGAACTTTCCTCTTAGCACCACCTTTGCTGTATCCCAGAGGTTTACATAGGTTGCATCATTACTGTTCTGTTCAGAGAATTTTTAAATGTTCATCTTGATTTCATTGTTGATGCAATGATCATTCAGGAGCAGATTATTTAATTTCCATGTATTTGTATGGTTTTGAAGGTTTTTTTTGGAGTTGATTTCCAGTTTTATTCTACTGTGGTCTAAGAGTACTTGATGTAATTTCAATTTTTAAAAAATTTATTGAGGCTTGTTTTGTGGCCTATCATATGGTCTATCTTGGAGAAAGCTTATTATGCTGTTGATAGAATGTATATTTTGTGGTTGGTGTGTAAAATGTTCTGTAAATATCTGTTAAGCTCATTTGTTTCAGGGTATAGTTTAAATCCACTGTTTCTTTATTGACTTTCTGTCTTGATGACTGATTTAGTGCTGTCAGCGCAGTATTAAAGTCCTCCACTATTATTGTGTTGGTGTCTATCTCATTTCTTAGGTCTAGTAGTCATTGTTTTATAAATTTGGGATCTCCAGTGTTATATATTTAAGATTGTGATATTTTCCTGTCGGACAAGGTCTTTTATCATTATATAATGCCACTCTTTGTTCTTTTTAACTACTGTTGCTTTAAAGTTCGTTTTGTCTGATGTAAGAACAGCTACTCCTGCTTGCTTTCCGTGTCCATTTGCATGGAACGTCTTTTTCTACTCTTTTACTTTAAGTTTATTTAAGTCCTTACGTGTTAGATTAGTCTCTTGAATGCAGCAGATAGTTTGGTTGGTGAATTCTTATTCATTCTTCCATTCTGTATCTTTTAAGTGGTGCATTTAGGCCATTTACATTCAACGTTAGTATTGAGATGTGAGATACTATTCCATTCATCATGTTATTTGTTGCCTGTATACCTTGTTTTTATTTTTAATTGTACTTCTGTTTTGTAGGTTCTGTGAGCTTTATGCTTCAAAGAGGTTCTGTTTTGATGTGTTTCCAGGATTTGTTTCAAGATTTAGAGCTCCTTTAAGTAGTTCTTCTAGTGATTGCTTGGTAGTAGCAGATTCTCTCAGCATTTGTTTGTCTGAAAAAGACTGTTATCTTTCCTTAATTTATGAAGCTTAGTTTTGCTGAATACAAAATTGTTGGTTCATAACTGTTTTGTTAAGGAGGCTGAAGATAGGGTCCCAATCTAGTTTGCAGAGTTTCTGCTGAGAAAGCTGACGTTAATCTGTTTCCTTGGTTACCCAATATTTTTGCCTCAGAGTTCTTAATATTTTTTTCCTTTGTCTTAACTTTAGATAATATGATGACAATGTGCCTAGGTGATAATTATTATTATTATTTTTTGAGATGGAGTCTCGCTCTGTCAGCCAGGCTAGAGTGCAATGGTATGATCTCGGCTCACTGCAATCTCCACCTCCCAGGTTCAAGCAACTCTCCTGCCTCAGCATCTTGAGTAGCTGGGATCACAAGCACGTGCCACCACGCCTGGCTAGCTTTTGTAGTTTTACTAGAGACATGGTTTCACCATGTTGGTCAGGATGGTCACAAACTCCTGACCTTGTGATCTGCCTGCCTTGGCCTCTCAGAGTGCTGGGATTACAGGCGGCGATGATTTTTTTGTGGTGAGTTTCCCAGGTGTTTGAGCTTCTTTTATTTGGATGTCTATTATCTCTAGCAAGGCCGGGGGAACTTCCTTCAACTAAACCCTCAAATATGTTTTCCAAACTTTTAGATTTCTCTTCTTCCTCAAGAATGCCAATTATCCTTAGGTTTGATCATTTAACATAATCCCAAACTTCTTGAAGGCTTTGTTCGTTTGTCTTATTCCTTTTTCTTTGACTTTGTTGGATTGAGTTAATTCAAAAACCTTGTCTTCAAGCTCTGAAGCTCTTTCTTCTGCTTGTTCGATTCTATTGTTGAGACTTTTCAGAACATTTTGCATTTCTGTAAGAGTGTTAATTATTTCCTGAAGTTTTGATTGTTTTTTATTTATGCTATCTATTTCATTGAAGATTTCTTCCTTCATTTCTTGTATCATTTTTTTATTTCCTTAAATTAGACTTTACCTTTTTCTGGTGTCTCCTTGATTAACTTAATAACTTACCTTCTGGATTCTTTTTCAGGGAAATCAGGGATTTCTTCTTGGTTTGGATCAATTGCTGGTGAGCTGTTTTTTTTTTTTTTTTTGAGGGATTGTTAAAGAACCTTTTTTTGCCATATTACCGGAATTATTTCTCTGGTTCCTTCTCATTTGCATAGGCTCTGTCAGAGGGGAGGTCTAGGGCTCAAGGCTGCTGTTCCAATTATTTTGTGCCATGGGGTGTTACCTTGATGTAGTACTCTCCCTGCTTTCCCAGGAATGTGGCTTCCTGAGAGCTGAGCTATAGTGATTGTTATCTCTCTTCTGGATCTAGCCACCCAGGTCTACCAGGTTCTGGGCTTGTATTGGGGGTGGTCTGCACAGAGTCCTGTGATGTATACCATCTGCAGGTCTCTCAGTCGTGGATACCAGCACCTGTTCTGATGGAGGTGGCAGGGACAAAATGAACTCTGTGAGGGTCCTTAGTTTTGGTTGTTTAATGTACTGTTTTTGTGCTGGTTAGCCTCCTGCCAGAAGGTGGTGCTTTCAAGAGAGCACCAGCTGTGGTAGTATAGGGAGGAATAGGCAGTGGGTAGGAGCCTAGAACTCCCAAAAGTATATGCCCTTTGTCTTCAGCTACCTGGGTTGGTAGGGTGCAGAGCTAGGTGTGTCTGAGCTCAAACTCTCTCCTTGGGGGAATCTTGACACAGCTGCTGTAGGGGGTGGGGGTGTAGTTCCCAGGTCAATGGAGTTATGTTTTCAGGAGGATTTTGGCTGCCTCTGCTGTGTCATGCAGGTCATCAGAAAAGTGGGAAAAAGCCAGCAGTCACAGGCCTCACCCAACTCCCACACAATCCAAAAGGCCGGTCTCACTTCCATTGTGCCCCCACCAGTAGCATCAAGTCTGTTTCCAGGCAGTGGGTGAGCAGGGCTGAGAACTTGCCCCAGGCTACCAGCCACGCAACTGCAAAAGCAAGCAGGGCTTTGATGCCTCCTCAACTGTGAACTCTGCACACTGGATTCATACCCTCCCTCAAGTTCCTGCCAGGAGACTTCACGTTTGGGTAGAATTGTTACAAAGTTAAAGTGGAGATTTTTCTTTACCCTGTCAACCTTTCCCAGTTCCTTTAGCAGACCTCCTCAAGGACCCTTGTGAGACAAGGCAGAAATGGCTTCCCAGGGGACCCAGAGAGTCCACAGGACTTTTCCCACTGCTTCCTCTACCCCTGTATTTCGCTCGGCTGTCTAAATTGACTCAGGTCCAGGTAAGGTCAGAATCTTCTCCTGTGACCTAGACCTTCAGGTTCCCCAGTGAGGGTGTGTGTTCAGACACACACCAACAAGAAAATAAGAACTCAGTCATACAAATGAGTGGACAATTCCTCTTTCCTACTTCTGCAGCTTGGGCACCCACAGTATTTGGGGTGTCTCTTGGGTCCTGGAGGAGGGTCTGTGAGTCCTGTCAGCTTTTCTGGTTTATTCCTGCAGTAGTTCTGGAGCAAAAGTTCATGATGCAAGTTTCCACACACTGCTCTGTTTGCATGGGAGCTGTAATCTAGTCCTGCCTCCCATCTGCCATAATTCCTCCAAATTCCCCTAACTCTGTTATTTCATTCATTGCCACATTCAGTGAAAGAAGAAATATGCATGTTTCAAAGGTGTGACAATTGCAACTCACAATTTTTTAAGATTCTGATATCAGAATGATAGACCAGAGGATTAACTCCCCCCTCCCCCCGCCAAACAGGCTTTATGTGAGCAACATGGCTGTTTATTCACTCGGGTGCGGGCAGGCTGACTCCAAAAAGAGAGTCAGCAGAGGTGGTGGGATAGGAGTTGGTTTTATAGGTTTGGGGTAGGCAGTGGAAAGTTACAGATGGTACAATTTAGGGTGGTTTTTGCAAGCTGGGAGGGGGTCATAGGGTCTGCAGTCACAAGGTTGACCAAAGTCAGTTACAAAGTCCAATTGCCTTATCAATTGAGATGTGAATAAGGAACAATAGAAGAATGTTTCAAGTTAATAAGACACCACAGGGATTGATTATTCTTCCCCTTTTCGTGGTCTTCCAGTCACTTCAGATTTTCTAATTCTGGGAGGCCATTCAGAGGTGTACGTGTGGGTCACAGGGGTTGCCATGACTTGACTTCGGGTATGGCTGATGGTGCAGCCAGTTCAAAGAACCTTGCAATTGTGTAGTATTATTCTAGTTTTTCTGTCCTTGTGAATATTTGTTTTGGTCAGTCTTTTAAATTTTAACCATTTTAATAGATATGTAGTGTATCTCAATGTGATTAATTTTTATTTTCTTAGTGAAAAATAATGTTGAGTATCTTTTTATGTGCTTATTTGCTATCCATATATGTTTGCTACTTAAATCTCTTGCCCATTTTTTAAAATGATTTTTTCAAATTAAGTTTTAAGAGTTATTTACATATTGTGGATACACATCCTTTATCAGATAAGCAATTGCAAGTCATTTTGTTTGTGATTTGCAAATATTATCTTTTGGTCTGTGGCTTGTCTTTTTACTTTCTTAACAGTGTTTTTCAAAGAGGGAAAGTTTTTAATTTTCATAAAATCTAGTGTACCACTCTTTGTTTTTTGGATTGTGGATTTGGTATTGTATTTAGGAATTCTTTTTCTAAAATACCATCACAAATATTTTCTTTTATCTTTTCTTCTATAAGTTCTATAGCTTTCAGTTTAACATTTAGGGTTATTATTCATTCTCAATATCATGGATAGGAGCACTTATCTGGTATATGTATATCTAATTGTTCTAGCACCATTTGTTGAAAAGACCATTCACCAATGAAAATTGTTTTACACCTTTGTTAAAAATCAATTGCTCACGTATGTATCTATCTATTTCTTAACCCTCCTTTCTTTTTCATTGATTGACTAACTGTCTTTTTGTCAATATCATGCTGTCTTGATTGCTATATTTTTATAGTAAGTCTGGATATTGCAATGTCCCTTCTCACTTCGGCAAATCTCTGAAAATCTTTTACTTCATAATGCTTGCTTACATTTGGCTGACTCTGGTCTCAAAGGTGGGACAATTGCAACTCACAATTTTTTAAGAGTCTGATATCAGAATGATGGACTAGAGGATTAACAGCCCTTAGATAGCAATATTCCTCAAAGTGTGGCCTGTGGACCACTCACATGAGACACAACTTTGAAGTTTGTTTGTATGATATTACCATTTACATTCCTGTGTGCTTATGCCTGATCTATTAAATTGGAATCTTTAGGTATAGGGCTTATGAATCTTCACATTTAGTAAGTTTTCTGAGTGGTTCTTATGGACCTTAAAGTTGAATAATTGCTTATACAACAGTGCTGGGGGAGAAAAAAACCCTTTCTTGTATATTTTTAACATTTGCTATACAGATGAGTAAAACAGATGTACTTAGGTAGAAATAAAGAAAATGCTTTAATTTACCTGTTCATTTATTTACTCACTTTTTTATTCATACATTTGATTACTATTCATAAATGACAAAGGATAAAGTATAAAATGTAAAAATGCAAAACTGCAACTTTGAAGAATTTGTGGAATCTATTTTCAAAGCCAGGATATGTTTCTCAAGTATTATTTATGGCTGTCAGATGATGACTCAAATACTCCTTGCAATCAGGAAACAGAGGAATATTGTGCTGGAAGAACTGCCCACAGGCATCCCCACCCCCAGGCTTTTTGCAGATTTCTTTTAAACGATCTCAGACTAAAACAAATCTAACTTATTCTTAAGCCTGTTTAGAACAGGAAATTTTGTGGCTTCCTTCAAACATTAGTTCCGGTGCTGAATAATGCTACTTCCTTCAATACAAGTTCCTGAGTTACAACAGATACAGATTCTTTAACATGGAAAATGCAAGGGAGTTGGGGGTAGGGGGTACTCTACAGCCCATCCTACCCTGAGCAATATGAGAAATATTAAGAGGCTGATCAAGCTGGTTCACCTTGTTTTTGCTTTGGTCTCTTTCAGTGGTATGTCCACATCAGTATCATAATGTTTTCTTTGGTTCTCTGTAACTCCAAATCTCTACCAAGGAAATGGTCTTGAAAACTCACGCCTATCAATGGCAAATGATAGATAAATGCACAATATCTTCCACTGTAGAACTGAAGTGTGGAACTTCAGATACTGTTAGTGGCAGTGGATCTGCACAAGTCTGCAGCAACCTCAATTCTTGCCTCCTCAGAAGAAAGAATTTGACCAAGGGCCATAAGACACAGTGAGAGATGGAGGCAAGTTTTACAGCAGGAGTGAAACTTTATTAAAAAGCTTTAGAGCAGGAATGTGTAAAAGGAAAATAAATCTTCGGGGCCTCCAAATCATTAAGCTAAAGGGAAAAGTCAAACTGGGAACTGCTTAGGGCAAACCTGTCTCCCATTCTCTTCAAAGTCACTGCTCTACTCACTGAGATAAATGCATATCTGATTGCCTCCTTTGGAGAGGCTAATCAGAAACTCAAAAGAATGCAACGATTTTCTCTTATCTACCTATACAACCAGGGTGGGGTGCAGGGGCTCCGCTCCCTCTCCGAGCTTGCCAAAGATGTAACCAGGGAACGAGAGCAGAGCTTTGGGGTCATCCCAAAGATACTTTCAGTTGTCTGATCCAATGTTTTCCCTGATGTGCCCAGGTCTTTGGCCTCTCTTGTTCCAGGAATGAGGAAAAAGGGTCCCAGAGGTGCAGTGAGCTTACCGTTTGAATAAATATCGTGGACCCAAAGAGTTTTGCAAAGAGAGATTTATTAGGCAGAGAGAGAGAGAGAGAAGGAGAGAGAACACCCATGCTGCCATGGGAGAGGATCCAAGGGAGGAATCCGTATAGGTAAGGAGCAGTGGGTTTTTAACCTTGGCGTTATTCCCACCCCACTCATGTTCTTGTCCAATGAGAGGAGTTCTTTCAGACTTCCACAGGAGTGGTTGATCTTCGACTTTGATACTGGATTGGCTGCTAGGTCAGCAACAGAGGCCCTTCCTCCCAGAGCTTTTTGCAGGCTTTTTGAACAAAGAGGCTCACCTGGAATTTCTACCTAGCCCGCACACGGGAAAGTCGTACAAAGAACTCTACGTTCCCAGATGGGGATGTGGATGGAGGCATGGCACTGGAAAATTCCTGCCTTTGAAACCACGCCCCTCGTGGACTCGGTTTTCCTTAACACGGTCCCTCACCTGGAAGCCCCCTCCCCGCTTCAAGTAGTCCTGTCGTTGCTTCGAGTTGTACTGCTTTTCTGGACGAACCAATATTCATCTTACATATGTTGGATGATATCTCATGTCTCCCTAAAATGTATAAAACTACAAACTGTGCTCTGACCACCTTAGACACATGTCGTCAGGACCTCCCGAGGCTGTGTAACGGACGCACATTCTCAACCTTGGCAAAATAAACTTTCTAAATTAACTGAGACCTGTCTCAGATACTCAGGGGTTCACAAATGAAAGGAAGTAAAGTGCACTTGGAGGAGGGCCAAGCAGGCAACTTGAAAGATCAAGTGCACAGACTGACTTTGCCTTAGGGTTTGGCATGCTTCCTGGGTCTTGTATTACTCCTCCCCTGATTCTTCCCTTGGCTGTCCTCATGCACAGTGGCCTGCTAGTGCTGGGGAGAGGCCATATGTGCAGGTGTTTACTGGAGTTACACGCATGTTCTCATGAGGACTTTTTTTTCCTATTACTAGTCAAGTGTTCCTATAAGGTCATATATCAGTTAAACACTACCGTTTTGCCTTAGTGCACATGCTTAAGCCACTCGCCCAACTCCTGAGATCTTATTGGAAAGCTGATCAACAGTTTCAGGTTTTTCTTTTCTTTTCTTTCTTTCTTTTTTTTTTTTTTTTTTTTGGTGAGATGGAGTTTTACTCTTGTTGCACAGGCTGGAGGGCAATGGCACAATCTTGGCTCACTGCAACCTCCACTTCCCAGGTTCAAGCAATTCTCATGCCTGAATTCAAATCCCAGCCCCCCAGGTAGCTGGGATTACAGGCATACACCACCACACCCAGCTAATTTTTGTATTTTTAGTAGAGACAGGGATTCACCATGTTGGACAGGCTGGTGTCAAGCTCCTGACCTCAGGTGATCCACCTGCCTCGGCCTCTCAAAGTGCTGGGGTTATAGGTATAAGCCACCACGCCCGGCCTCAGGTTTTTCTGTCTATTGCGGAACTGCTTTTCCCTGGCACTGGCTGAGACTAATTTTTATTTTACAGAGACAGTTTAGCAACTGCCTGACCATCATCTGATTGTTGACTGACATTCCTGATATGGGGCAGGGGGGCCCTCTCCCGCCCTGCTCATGTTTGATTAGCTAATTACTGTGACAATATCAGAGCTGAGAAAGATAGGTACTTCAGTGGATCCTCTCCCATGTTTCTGAAATCAGTTGCAAAAGGAATTTTGTTATTCTGCTTTCTCATTAGACAGTCTTGGAGACTCTGTGATATAAACTCTCAAGAGGGCTGATAGTTATGAGCAGTCACAAAAAATGACTCTGTATTAGAAAATAGACATCACATCTGTTAGGTTTGCAAGATAGAGGACTTAGAGATCAAGAGAAACTTTGCTCTCAGGGAGTAACAGAGCATGTTAAAAGTTGGGAGGGGCCTTGATATACAATGATACATAACAAGAAATTATCTGAGAAACACATTGTTAGACAATTTCATCATGAACATCGTAGAGTGTACTGACACAAACCTAGATTGTATAGACTGCTTCATACTGAGGCTATATGGTGTATAACCTATGGCTCCTAAGCTACAAACCTGTATAGCATGTCACTGTACTTAATATTGTGCAATTGTAACACAATGGTAAGTATCTGTGTATCTAAACACATCTAAACATAGAAAAGACCCAGTTAAAAGATGGTATATTGGCTGGGCATGGTGGCCCACACCTGCCATCCCAGCACTTTGGGAGGCCAAGGTGGGAAGATAACTTGAGGCCAGGAGTTTGAGACCAGCCTGGATAACATAGTGGAACTGTGTCTCTACAAAACATAATTAAAAAAGAAAACTTAGCTGGGCATGGTGGTGTGTGCCTGTGGTCTTAGCCACTTGGGAGGCTGATACAGGAGGACTGCTTGAGCCCAGGAATGCAAAGCTGTAGTGAGTTAGAATTGTGTCACTGCACTCCAGCCTGGGCAACAGAGCTAGACTCTATCTGGAAAAAAACAAAGGCAATATGAAAAACAAAACATGATAAATCTGTATAGGGCACTTAACATGAATGGAATTTGTGGGACTGGAAGTTACTCTGGGTAAATCAGTGACTGAGTGGTGAGTGAATGTGAAAGTCTAGGGCATTACTAAACACTACTGTGGACTTTATAAACACTGTATATTTAGGCTACACTAAATTCATAACAAAATTCTTTTTTAATAATACATGAACCTTGGCTTACTGTGATTTTTAAACTTTATCAACTTTTAATTTTTTAAAAAAAATTTTGACTCTTGTAATAATACTTAGCTTAAAACACATATGCATTGTACAGCTGTACAAAAATATTTTCTGGCCAGTAATCCCAGCACTTTGGGAGGCTGAGTTGGGCGAATCACAGGAGGCCAGAAGTTTGAGACTAGCCTGGCAAACATAGTGAAACCCTGTCTCTACTAAAAATACAAAAAATTAGCTGGGCATGGTGGCACCCACTTGTAATCCCAGCTACTCCGGAGGCTGAGGTGTGAGACTTGCTTGAATCCAGGAGTGGAGGTTACAGTGAGCCGAGATCGCACCACTGCACTCCCACCTGGGCGAGAAAGCCAGACTCTGTCTCACAAAAAAAGAAAACTTTCTTTATATCCTTATTTTATAAGCTATCTTTTTGTTTATATTTTAAACTTTTTTTGTTAAAAACTAAGACACAGATACACGTCAACCTAGGAGTACACATGGTCAGGATCATGAACATCACTGTCTTTCATCTCCATGTCTTATTCCACTGGAAGAGCTTCAGGGGCAATAACGTGTATGGAGCTGTCATCCCTTATAAAAAATGCCTTCTTCTGGAACACCTCCTGAAGGACCTGCCTGAGGCTCTTTTACAGTTATCATTTTAAAAATAAGTAGTAGGAGTACACTCTAAAATAACGATAAAAAGTATAGTACAGGAAACACATAGACCAGTTACACAGTTGCTTATCATTGTTATCAAGTATTATGCACTACCCTATATTTTTTTCTGGCAGCACAGTACATTTGTTTACACCAGCCTCACCTTGACGATAGGAATTTTTCACCTCCATTATAATCTTACGGGATTACTACCATATAAGTGGTCTGTTGTTGACCAAAATGTCATTATGGGGTGCAAGACTGAACTGGCCTCATTATATAGATGAGGAAGCTGGATTCCGGGGTGTAAAGTGATGCATGCTAAGTCACATAGATGACTAGGGACTATCTGTAATGTGGAAATCAGATACAGCAGCCTCTACGTTACTCTGGTAACATAATTATCATGGGCTTACTAATAACCCAGAGCAAGTAAAGAGCATGCTAAATACCTTCTTGTTTCATAATCACGGCAAGAGCTCTGCAGTACAAATGCAAGATAATGTCCTCTGAGCCCAATCCTTTGTGGCAAGAAGCAGAGTATAAATAAACAAGCAAGTAAGCAAGTAACCTCCAACTTACACTCCCAACAATGAAGAGCTTTAATTTTTTTTTTTAATGAGTGCCTCCGTAGGGGTATGTATGTATATTAACTTATATTGTGTACTGACTAGAAAATGATCCACGATCTCTCGGAAGACCCATTCCCTTGATTAGTGGTAAGTTAGGTTAGTTAATTAAGGTTACTTTAATACTAATTAGTCAGGGCTTTAATTATGCTTTCAGAACAGGAACACAGGAATCATATGGTTCTTAGTGACCCAGTTAACTAAAGTGATAGGATTTTTTGTCTTTCATCTAATAATGATTCGTGATAAGGAACAGACGGAGAAAAGCTGATCCTAATGGGATTATAGGAGAATTCTTTAACCAGAGTAAACGAGAGAGCAACAGAAGGTCTGAGATAAAAAAGCACCCTCAGTAGCTTCTGGAATAGCTCTGCAGGAGCACAGTCAATGGGCTGAGACATGGCTGCCTTTGTCATGAAGAGCTCCCCAAAATTGGCCCCATACTAGTAAGTCAATGGATTATAGAGTATAAGCAATAAACGACTGCCTTAATTGCAGGAAGAGTGTCCTGACAAACAGAAAACTAAGTGGAAAAAGCCTTTTCCCAATCATGGTAGTGGACTTCCATTACCGAGTACCCTTTGTACACCAGAGCCTAAGACTTTCTGGAATTATGGAAATTAGTGTGCCAGGATTCCACTTCTCAAGGCAGTGATAGTCTAGTGGAATAGACAGATTTGCAGACAAATAAACTATACTGCAACACACTAAATGTGCTATTGGCAAATCTGTCCCTCCTATCCAAACTGTAAACAGACTGAAATGCATCCAATTTTCCACCAAATTCAGCATGAAAGTGTGGTTAACTTCTTTCCAGCACCAGTACTGAGTTTTAGTAGCTGTAGCCTCTTGTATTCTGGGATAATGTAGTGAGAACAATGTCCTCTAACTTGTCTAAGGAGACTTTTTGAATTCGGTGTCCTTTAGAGGTGGGAATAAGCAATGTGACAACTCAAGACTGACTCAAAGAACTACGTTTGCAGCAAGTCATTGGATCTGTACATGTTTGTGGTTTTAATGGATTATATCTATTTTCCATATTTGCAGAATACTTTGCAATCCCCATCCAGTGAAGCCATTTCTCTCTACCATAGAAATGGTAGCAGGATAATCTACGACAATGTTAATTTGTACTATTACATTCTTTCTTCTGTTTTTTTTTTTTTCCCCTTCCTATATACCAAGTCGCAGTGATTCCCTGTCTGAGGGTCTTTTGTATTGTGGGACAAAAAGACAAACTAGTTTTGTTTTTAAAAGCTCTACCAATGTACTGGATCTTCCCTGGAAGGAGCCAGAATGCAGGTGAAATAAGGCGAAAGCTTAGAGGTTGAAACACCATTATGGAGAGGGGTGGGGACAACAGTGTGGCCAGGCCAGGGCTTTACAGTTTTTATAAGAATTGCACATTGTATCTACTTGGGGTGGCTGTGGAATCTCTGATGAGAACTGCGGTGCAAGCAGAAATCTTGGATACTTGATCTTGACAAAGACGTCCCCACTCTCAAAGAGCCCCCGCTGGCTTGAACAATGAGCATACAGGCAATGGACTTCATGAACAGGAAACCAGAAGGCCCTTCCCAGGCATTGGGCTTGGCTCTGTGGATCTCAGAGTCTGTGCAGCAGATCTCAGAGTATGTGTAGCAGACTTAGTGATAACAAAGATTGAATTTCTTGCCAGCTTTTTGGAATAGGAACTGAAAACACATAGAATTTGTTTTAGAAAATTATAAGTAAAGTTGACATTAATCCTGTGTTGTGACTTACAAATTCTTACACATCACCCCACTCATATTCCATAATAAGCAAATGCATTCTTTGCTCCTGAATCAAGGACATATGTTCTCAGCAGTCTCATTTCTGTGTTCTTAGGACCCTTGATACCTAGTGCACGGAGCTCCCCTTCATTACCACTGGAAAACCTCCCTTTAGAATCTACATATCTGGCCACAGAGAAGCTCAGACTAGTATTAGTTATAATGTGAATTCATTTCATACATCCTTAGAAGATTCATGAATCCACTTCTACCTGCTACTATTCTTTGGTACAACCCACAGCTTTTATCTGGTACTCGACCACAAAAGTAGTTTGAATTAATGCTGGAGCAAAAAACCAGTCTTCTTTGGACTTACTGAGAAATTTGTACATGTATAGGGTTGATATACAAAGCATTATGCTTTAGATGGACAATTTGGGAGGTTTTCAAGGATAATTTTTGTTTACCAAAACTTTGCCTTGCTTTTTTTTTGGTTCTAGAAACTACTACGTTGGCATATAAGTAATTACAGCTTTTGCCATTACTTTTAATTGCTTATTGTCCAATTTCACATTAAAAGTAATGACGAAAACTGCAATTAGTTTTGCAGCAACCTAATATGACACTTCACCATTTTACATACATCTTTTTCAAATCACACAAATATTACTCATTAAATAAATAAATTCTGGTTTTTTTCGACTCTATCCTGATGATATTACTGTAATCACAAAAGGAGATGCCACAGAAGTTTGAAGGTGAAAGGGAATGCAGATGACAGCAGCGTCTTCAGGGAAAGGCAGAGAGGATATTCAGTAGTCATAAAATCACAGTTAGAGAAGTTACAGGAGGAAAAAAGATAAATGCAGATTTGACAAGTTTTTTTTTCTGGCTTTAGACCTCTGTTGTTTAAGATCGGTGCCTCAGACAGTTCATGCCATTCCTGATAAGCATCCCCTTAAGTGTCTAAAAGTCATTAATACTATCTCGCAAATAACACTATATGAGGTTGTGAAACCTCAATTTGCTTCCCCGGATCTCCCTCACTTATTTCTGAGACTGTTTCCATTACCAATATTCTGATGGCTTCTGAACTTAACTCTGTAGCCATGACCTCTCTCCCGACCTCCAGACGTTTTTTTTAATCCAATTGCCTACCTGACATCTCCTCTAAATTTCTAAAACATCACAAAATAAATAGCCCTCTCCCCAAACCTATTCCCAGTTCTCTCCCCTTCTTGATAATTAGCCATTTCCCTAAGAGCTGCTTCAGCTAGAAACCATGCAGTGTTTTGTTGTTTGTTTTTGCTTTCTTTTGAGATGAAGTCTGTCACCCAGGCTGGAGTGCAATGGCGCGATCTCGGCTCACTGTAACCTCTGCCTCCCGGGTTCAAGCAATTCTCCTGCCTCAACCTCCCGAGTAGCTGGGATTACAGGTGCCAGCCACCATGCCTGGCTCAGTTTTGTATTTTTAGTAGAGACGGGGGTTTCACTATGTTGGCCAGGCTGTTCTCAAACTTCTGATCTCAAGTGATCTGCCCACCTTGGCCTCCCAAAGTGCTGGGATTACAGGCGTGAGCCACCACGCCCGGCCCCATGTGGTGTTTTTAATTCTGTTCTTTTCTCCACCCCAACATCCAACATGTCAGCAAATCCTGTCCACTGTATCTGCAAAGTATGTCCCAAGTCAGCTAAGCATTTTTCTGTTTCCACTGCTGCTATCTTCATCTCAGCACCCACTGTCATTTTCCTGCAATACTGTGGTGGTCTCTACACTCTCTCTCCCCTCCCGCTTCTGCTGCCACTTCCCTCCACCTTCCAGGATCTGCAGAGCAACTATGGTGAAGCTACAAAAACAAAATTCAGATCATGGCAATTCTTAGCTAAAACCCTCCAGCAGTTTCCTATTGCACACAGAATAAAGTCCACACGCCTGACGTGGTTTAACAGTCTCTCCATGACTCAGTGCTTACTCATCTTCATGAATCACCTTCTACCACTCTTTCTCTTGCTCACACACGGCGGTTTCTCCTATGACCTTCTCTTGGGTCTTTGAAATGCCAAGCTTATTATGATCTTCAGCCCTGTGCCCTTGCTGTTCATTCTACCTGGAATGTTCTCTCAGGATCTTCACAAGGCTGATTCCTTTTTGCTTTTCAAGTCTCAGCTCTGGTGGCATCTTTTCAGTGAGACCTACAGTGACTCCAGCTCTCAATCGCATCGACGTGTTTAATTTTTTATTAAACTCATGGATACCCAAAATGCCCTTTGGCTTTTATTTGTGGGCTGGTTTATGACCTACTTTCACCTTCCTGTGTCTGTCTTATTCTCTGCCATGTCCTTGGCACCTCGTGGGATGTGTTCACAGAGTAGACCCTCATAAACACGTGGTAAATGCATGGATGAACGTCTCTATGGTGTATTTCATTTGGGTTCATTAATATGGTTTTTTGAACTAAAATGTGCCAATCCCCATATTTCTAAAAAATCTTGCTTTAGTTCATTTTTGGGATACCTGCTGCTAAAACCTCTTCTTGTCCCATAGCCATAGGGATGAGTTTCTGCAGCCAAACCCTTCTTCCTTCCTTACTTCCCCCACAGAAGGGCAGGCAATGAACACTTCTAGCAAGACCATTTCTAAAGCTGCATCGAAATTTCTACAGCTAGTTCAATGAATCCATACAGTAATGGAACTACTTCTATATAAACCTAAGGAAAGTGCCTTTTGCTTTTCATGGCTGTGCCCAAACAATCTGTGCTTCTGTTTTTAGTGGCCCACAGAGCTCTCAGTGAGATAGTTTTTTAGTATATATATATTTTGGAGTCCTCATTCCCAAGGATTCAGATAAAAGCTTAGGGCTATTGTGGACCAGGGGAAATATTTAAGAAACAGACTCGGTGTTGTGCATAAAAAAATATTTCTCACAAAACTGGATCTGGTTCCTTGTCTGGGCCTGATACTTTAAAGGCCCCTGGTTCCTAGTGCAAATAGCTTCTACATATCTTTCCTCTCCAGGATGCCAGCCTTGCCTGGATATAGCTGGATCCCACCAGTGAGTATAGCTCCAGCTGCTATATTCAGTCCAATGCCAAAGTGATATTAAAATCCTGACACAGGACTGATTAAACCACGCCTACGTGGTTAGGAAAGGATTCATGGAGGAGATAATATTTAAGCTCATTTCAAAGGGTAAGTTGAAGAATTTAAGGCAGAGAGGAAAGTGAAAGCAAAAAAAAAAAAAGTGACATATATATGCAAAGACATAGAATTACCCAATCAGGTTCTTAAAAGGAATTTAGTCGGGCGCGGTGGCTCACGCCTGTAATCCCAGCACTTTGGGAGGCCGAGGCAGGTGGATCACGAGGTCAAGAAATCGAGACCATCCTGGCCATGATGAAACCCCGTCTCTACTAAAAATACAAAAATTAGCCGGGCGTGGTGGCACACACCTTTAGTCCCAGCTACTCGGGAGGTGAGGCGGAAGAATCGCTTGAACCCAGGGGGCATGGGTTGTAGTGAGTGAGATCACGCCACTGCACTCCAGCCTGGTGACAGAGCAAGACTCCATCTCAAAAAAAAAAAAAAAAAAAAAGAGGAATTTAGTCATGTTACAGTAGAAGAGGAGAGAGAATGAGAAGAGATGGGGGCCAGTAAGGGAAGTTGGAATCAGGTCATCTAGGCCTTGTGAGCCCTGACAAGGAACTGAGTTTTAACGAATAGGGGAATGTCACCGAATACATTTTTAAGCAAGAGACAGATGTGATCAAAATTTTCTTTTACAAACATGACTCTGGTAGGAGCATATATAATAAATTGGAGTGGGAGAGACTACTGGTAGAGAGATCAGAGAGGGGTCTATTCCCAGAGTCAGGCAGGAGAAAAATAGAAACATGGACTAAGGGGATAGCAATAATGGTGGTGGGGAAAGAAGAAGAAGGGTCTGATTTAAGGGGCATTTCAAAGATAGCATAGACCTATAATGGCTGGTTAGCTTGGAGCAATTACGGAAAATAAGTTTCAAGCGTGATTAACCAAATTTTACTCTTGGAACACTGTGAGACTTAATATGGCATCAACTGAGATAATTAATCCAAGAAGAGAAGGAATAGAGAAGAAGAGAGAAAGTTGTTTGCCATGCTTTAATAAAGCAGCCCAGAAGAAAAGTCTTACATCGTAGATATAGTATTTAAGGTTGGGGTTGTAGTGCTCCTTGGACAGGAAGACAGGCCACCCATTGATACTGCTAATGGAATGGAGGGGTAATCTGACACATGTGACATATTAGTAGTTTGTACTAAGGATTTTGATGTGTATTGAAAAGGTAAGTGATCCTCAAAGTGTCACTGATCCTTGTCTGACATTTACCCATTCTCTAGCTTCCATTAGCAGTCTGTTGGCATTCTCGCACTGAGATATACAGAGCTCTTTGCCTTTTCAGTCTCATTGCACAAACACTGAATCACCGTCTGTGCTGCAGGAGGAAGAAACCAACGTTTTGTTTTTTGCTTTTTAAAATCTGTGGTGTTTAAAGCAGAGAAGAGTACAGAACTAGGAGTCAAAAGATTTTGGTTCTTTTCCTGGTTGCTCAAGTTAGGTAGCCTTTCCTTTTGGTTCTTTCACCCTTCCTTCCTTCCTTCCTTTCCTTTCCTATTTTTTAGAAGTTTGGTTTCATCATCTGTAAAATGGTGATGAATGGTGGCTGTGCTTGTAACATTTTGGCTACTTGGCAAAATCAAGTGGGATAGGGTTTACAAGGATTCAATGTGTTGCTATTTAGTTTAAAGCACAGTAGCAGCAAATATTATCCGATGAAATTACCTGGTATGGTGTACAGAATGCTCCATGATGCCTGGAGAAGATGACCACATTTCCATAGCAGTCAATGTTGTGTAATAATAGAACAGCGATTGAGAGCAGAGGCTCCGGAGCACACTGTGGCAAGTGCAAGTCCCAGTCAGCCACTTTTCAGTGGAATGCTCACAGACAAGTTATTTGGACTCTTTAAACCTTTCTTTCAGTGCAGTAAAAGAGAGATAGTAATTCTTATTTCACAAATTTGATATAATAAAGCAGATGATACAAGTATTGAGGATATTGATTTTATCCTATCACATTTGGGTGTAAGAAATGTCATATGATTCTTCTAAATAAAAACTAAATCTCACTCTGAGCAGCCATTCACCAGGATATTGCGAGTTATTATCATTCATATTTGTTCTTTGCCTCTAGCCACAGATAATTGTTTCCAAAGAATCTAAAAGTCTTACATTGTATCTTGAAGGGAAAAAATTCTCAACTCCTCAACCTATTGTGGTTGCTATTAGATGCTTATAGTTCAACTCTAATAGAAGAGGCTCTGCTAGTTCTGTGGCAAGCTTGGGTATAGGGGCCTTTGCCAAGACAGGGAACTTCAGCGTTTAGTGCCTCTAGTACAGCATACGGCCATTCACTCCAGCTTTGAATCTTCTGAGAGAGCAGAAACTGAATTAAGTGTGAATCTTCACTATTTGCAAAACCAGTCAAAACCCCACCCCTTCCCAGGTTTGGGCTGTTGCCCCATCTTTCAGGTTCAGAATATTTGGCCTCTCTGCTTACATACTTTCCCCACTCAGCCTTGGCATTTCCCCATAGTTTCCCCTCAAAGCATCTTCAAAAACAGTGTTGTTATTTCTTTCCTGGGGGTGTGGTGAATAGCCTATTTACCCAATTGATGTTGTCAGGTGAAATTCCTGTTTTATGCATATAGATCACTTACTATACTTCTTAGCACAAGATAAGTGCTCTATTAATGGCAACTGTGATGGAGAGCTGCTGTTTCTCCTGAACCATCCTCCAGCTTCCTCAAGCTCTACAGTCCTGCTCTGTGTCCAGGAAACTGACACACAGGATGCATCATTGAGTTCCCATGTCCTCTGGCTTCTGGTTAGGCTGTGTGTGTAGAGGGGAGGAGAGAGGGGAGAAGAGTTAGGTGGAGGCATTCTGCTCCTGGCTGCCCCCTGTGAAGTCGCATGCTGGCTGCCTCACTCTGTGTCAGGCTATACCTTTTGCTAGATGGCCCATGCTTCATGATCTTTTTTTTCTTTTCCTGCCTCTTCATGCCTTAGATGTGGTGACAACTCCCATGATTACTAGCTCCAGAGTATTACCCAATCCTTTGTTGCTTTTCTTTTTTTGGTAAATAGCTGCCATCCTCATTATTCTTGATACTTTTTTTTTCTCAAGATGGACTCTCTCTCCATTGCCCAGGCTGGAGTGCAGCGGCAGGATCTCAGCTCATTGCAACCTCTGTCTCCTGGGTTCAAGCAATTCTCCTGCCTCAGCCTCTCAAGTAGCTGGGATTACAGGAGCCCACAACCACACCAGGCTAATTTTTGTATTTTTAGTAGAGATAGGGTTTCACCTTGTTGGCCAGGCTGGTCTCCGAACTCCTGATCTCAGGTGATCTGCGTACCTCGACCTCGCAAAGTGCTGGGATTACAGACGTGAGCCACCATGCTGGCCTCTTAATAAAATCTTGATTTGATTTAAATATTGGGTTCTTAAGTGCTTCCTGGATCACTTCTCAAAACTAGAGGAATAAATTAAGAACAATCATAATCATTTTATTCCCATGTCAGCAAAAAATGGTCATGTACTGCGCTGCAGTCAGTGAAATAAAAGAAAGAGGGTTCTTGGGAGTACCTCAGAAAATTTTCTTTACCCTTAAAAAGAGACATCTGATAAAAGCTTGTGCTTTTTATCTTTACATGTTGTGTATGGATGTGATCATTGGAGCCATTGGAGCCATCTTGTAACCATGAGTGAAAGCAAAGAGAAAAATCATAGAGAAACCTGACATTGTTAAGTTGCTGAATTAAGTCCAGAGTTTCCTACCGTCAAGATTTTGTTAAGGGATAGTATTAATTTTCGGTGATTTAAATGACTTTAGTTGGAGTTTTATGTTACCTGTAGCTAAAAATAGCCTGAGGGGACCAATCCTAAATCTCTCTTTATACTTGTTTGTTTTTAGTGCAAAAACAATCCCTGATAGAAAAATAATTTTTTTCAGTGTTCAGTAGCTGATTTTTTTTTCTATTGCATTTTATTTTCAAGTTAAGACCATAAAATAGTAAAGAACATTTGGATCTCTTTAAAGTGATGACTTCTAGCAGTATGAAATTTCCATATCATCTGAGAATGGCACACTTCTGAGATGAGTGGGCTATGAGGTGGGAAATCTACATTTCAACATATGTCAAATAGGGGTTAAATTTTTCTTGAAAAAACAAACAAAAAGATAATATCTATACGATTAAAGAAAAAATGTTACCTTGCTTTTCTTAGAATTTCAGTTTTACTGTGGAAATTGTGGAGTCTGAAAAGGAAAAGCTATTTGCTTATGGATTAAAGACTAGACAATCCTGGAGACTCTGGGAAACTTTAGTATCAGCCATTCTACCAATTATGATCTACAATTTGACAAATGCTTGGCAAAATTTCTGGCCTATTGTTACCATGTTGTAATTATTTATTTAACATATTTTCTATCAAGAAAAGAGAGGTAGAAGCCAGAAGTGATAAGTTTTCAATTTCAGATACGGGTCAAAGGTAAAGGAGTTATACAGCTGGATTTTCCAGGAAAGGATCCATCTCTAATATGAATTGATTCATTCAGTTCTACTTCGGTGACTCAAGCATCACAGAACATAAAGACCATAAGTCATATGACTCATCTCTTTCATTTTTTTTTTCCAGAAACTCTATCAGTTGCCCAGAAATAATTACCATTTCATAAATCCCCTACCTTCCTTAGGGAAGGTAGATTTCCTTCTTTCTAATGCCTTTGTCATATAGAGACAGAAAATAAAAAAAAATACATCTGGGGATGAGAAACTGCTACTATCAACATTTATTCTGTTTCCCTCCTCTTTACTCCTTATTTTCAATTTTGTGTGCCAACTCAGGTGACCATCCTCCCACAAACCTACATAGCGGTGGGGAACAGGGAAGGGGTGGATGTTGGCCCCGATAAATAGCTTCCCCTCTTTCTATGCCTCTGCTACAAGGTACTTATTGCTACAAAAATAAAAAAAGTACGAAACATATTATCCAGTTTTTCTGTGTAAATCCGAAAAAGACATTATTATTGACTGGGTTCTATATCAAGTCAGGGAAAGTTATCCACAAACAGGATAAAGATAATAAACTCTTTGGGGCATCAGTATACCATACAGCAATCTCACCATTCCCTAGAGCCGTGGAAGAATTCATTTACCTCACATAGGTGAACCTTTGTCTTCCCTAGAGAGCATTTTGTTCATCTTAGCTCAATACAAGATCAGATCCATTGTCAGCAGTAACAATTTGTACCATGTCTTTTTTTTTTTCCCCCTCTCTGGGTTGAAACTTAAAGCATCTCTGAGTGGAAAATAAATGGCAATAGCTGTATCTCAATTTTTACAAAGGGGTCGAGGAGGAGAGAGACAGAACCTTAGAGAGATTAAGATGTTATTCTGAAATCATAGGTCCATCCAATCAGCGATAAAGCAGGAAACTAAAGCCAGACCTCAGAAAAACCAGTGCACTCATTCCCTCAAACCTTGTTTTCTTATTTGTTTCAGGTACATGGTAATCCTTGCCTCACTAGCACTCTTTCAAAGACAGTGAAGCATCCCTCAGCATTTGAAAAGAATTTTATTTTGCTGAATTTTGGAGCTGGCCTTGGCTGACTCTCTATTAATGTTAGAGAAAAAGTCAAATAACATGATTTTTCTATTAAAGCAAAAGTTTCTACATTAACGCTGAACTTCGGGACACCACACAGAGCTGAAGATAGCAGCTGGAGTGACAGTGACACAGAAATGGAATGAATTAAAATTGCCACTGACAATAAAGCAGGAAGAGGTGGTAGGCAGTAAAGGCTTGTCCCTGAAAATTTTACAGCATTGCTGATGCTGGAAGGAACAGTAATTTAAGACAGTTATGGACCTTAAAAAAAAGCAATAATACTGAAGTCAGACCCAGTCTGTATGGAATGGTTATTATTTGGTTTAAAACTGTGAAGAATGCATTTACTACTTTGGTTAAAAGGAGATACTGACCTTGATGCAGTGCAAATTTGATATGGGATTAGAGGTCCTTGTTCTTAGATTGCTGCTAAAGACAGAGGAGCGGCAGTAAAACAGCATCCTGACACTGAATAGGCACATGTGTGTGCAGTTCCACTTTAGACCGGGCTTAGAATCAGCACACTTGCATTTTAGGGATACAGTCTAAAAGCTCTGAGAGGACTGAAGTGGTACTCTGAGAACACATATGCATATGCTCCCTCCGAGGGAGGTGCCCCGATCTATCTGGGATTACTGTGCATTATGCAGAAGGTTGGTCACAGAATAAGGAATCGGGATTTCCAGACATCACGTCTGCATCCAGGTCGGATCATAGCTCTCCTTTGACTGTCTGTGTTATCCTGAGCAAGCTATATTCTTCTCTGATTTTCAATCTTTCCTTCATATGGGATTATACTTATATTTTGTTTATAACGTTAAGAAAATGAAGATACTTTTTCAATGTCGAGCACTATATAAAAGCTGAAAATTGTTCCCACTAGATTGGACTGACAAGGGAATGTAGGTTTACCTCTTATTAAATATATGTGCATATGTTTATTTATGCATTTGATATCAGTTGCCATCTGAGACTTGGACAAAATGGCAAAGAAGGCAGAATTTGAATCTTTCTGATTTTCCTATGAGCAACTTATCTACCCATTTCTTTTTTCCCCTTTCTCTCCAGAAAACTAAGTCAGAGCAGAAGGAAAATTGAAATGGTGATGAGGTGAGTGGGGCAAAAGTAATGGCATGTAGGCAAAGTGTCAAGGGTGTACAAGATTTCAAGAGCTACAATGAGGTTTGAGATTTGAAAAATAATTTTGGCTTCACTGAAGCTTAGCCCAACTTACATAGAGTTACTATACTATGTATTTATTGTATGATGTGGGCAAATTTTAATGTTTTATATTATGTCAATTATGTGCCTAGAATTTTAGAAGATCTTAAAAGGACTTAGTGTGGATGATAAGGAAAGACCTGTTTGCATGGTAAGACCAGCATCTTATCATGGAAGAAAATGTTCAGCTAGACTGATAATTGGTGTATGTGTGTGTGTGAGCATGTGTGCATGTGTGCATGTGTGTGTGTGTGGTGGGGATGAGGTGAGCAGGCATCACTCAGAGTAGCTAGGGAGACATTTTTAAAATTCACACATTTCTGTCTCTCCTTGCAGGACATAAGGTAAGACGTGGGAAGCGACCTTACAGCATACGACAATTTTTGTTCCTCATTGTATTTCTAGCTTTGGCAAAGGTCTTAGCACACATTAGGCACTCAATAAACACTGAGTGGATACATGAATGAGTGGTCTAAGTCAAGGGGTACCTGGTGATGCCAGAGAGGTAGGAGTAGAGGGAGGACGGTGTCAGGGTGTCATGCATGATTCAAGCACTGTGAAGTGACTAGCCTGAGAGTTATCCTGAATGAGATGAGGAGGCATTGGAAACTAAGTGTTTGGAAGGGATACAAAATAATAATAATAATAATGATGATGATACATCCACAATGATATTTTGAGTTTACCATCTGCCAGGTGTTACAATAAAAAACTTACATTCAGCATCACATTTTTTTAAGTCACATCAGCTCTATAATACAGGCGGTATTACCATAGCCATTTTATGGATAAAGATATACAGAAGTCAGGTTAGTTACCTAAGGTCACAGAACTAGTATATGATAGAACTGGGAATTAAAGCCAGGTTTGTCATACTTCAGTTCTGAGAGCTCTTAATGACTGCAATGTAGGAATCCATAAAGTATACAACAAGCATACAAATAGAGCTCCAATCCTAGAGGATGCTGGAATAGTTATTATAACACAGGTTATTGAAGCAGAAAACTGTTTTGAAGGGAAGGTAAAAGAAACTCATTTTATTAAATAGAAGATAAGGAAGAGGCTAAGTTATAGGAGCAAGAAAGGAACCTGCTTTCTTGAACTGGGATACAGACTCTAGGTTGAGTTAGAGCAGGACTGGGTTGCTTTCAAAGCTTAGACTGGAGGTCTTAGCTAGAAGATCAGAGTCACTAGTTGTAGAGAGTACTGGATCTCACATTCAGGGCACTCATGCTGATGCTGAGTTGATGTCTGTGTTTTACTTGAACCTGTCCTTTTTAAGTCTAATCACTCCTCTTTCCTTACAGGGGAGTCTCTCTAAATGGGTTTAGACTATTTCTGATTCTTAGCTAGAAATGCCTCTTAAAGTACCTGAGTAGCTCATGAAAATATCTGTTTGAGCTTCGCCTCAGACCAGTAAAATAAGACCTCCTGTGGATGAAAGCCTGGTGTTATTGTTTCTTAATAGTTCCTATAGTCAATTCTAATGTGCAGTCAAGGTTAAGAACCATGGGTGTAGGTTAATATTTCTGATTAAATTAACAGTTATTTATGTAAATTTAGCTTATAGTTCTTGGGTGGCATGTGTGTATGTATTTGTAAAGTTATTTATTTTTTAAATATTTTTTCTAATTATAAAGTTAAGACAAATTTATAGAATGATACATATCTTTTCAAAAGAAGAGATAATTTATTGTTTCCTGACAGTGTGATAGAAATCCGAAATACAGTACAAGAACTGAAAGTGCTATCAAAAAGCCCTTTTGAATAAATACAAGGAGGAATTTCTGAGAAATCAACAGAAATTTCCAGAAATAAAAACTGAACAGAGAGCTGAAAGGCACATTTTGAGACTTGTGCTAATGTTACAGATGCACTGGAGCCAGGATTGGGTGATAATGGCCCAACATCTGATGGAGAAAATGTCCTAGGACAATGGTAATTCACGAAGGCTTGGAACTGAGATCCCCTAACAAAGACAGGCACTTGAAAGCCTATTCCCTTAATGAAAAGTTGAGCTGGGGCCAGAGGGCTGGGGTGGGGAAGATGAGTTGTCTATATTAGCCTGGGCTTCGGATAAAAGAAAGTTCTCCTCTTCTAATTTGTACCTTTGACACAATGCACTGGGCATAATTTATGTACAGTCTTATACTTGGTTGGTCTTTCTCACCTCTGGAGCCCCCTAGCTGCTTTCTCATGGGACCCCTGGCTGCTGCCTCTGTACCAGCCACAGCTGCCACCACCTTATCTGCCAGCCTCTGTTATGATTGCTACACTTTCCAAAGGAACTACAGCAGCTCTGGAGACTGGGCCCAAACAATTGCACCCTGGGAGACCTGGCTCCCTTAATCACTTCTGGATTCAAATAAAGCACTATGAACAATAGTTTGGGAAATTCGAGTTAAAATAATTATGATTTTATTCATAACACTCTGGCAAGACTGATGAAAGAAAATAAATCTCTTTTAAGAGAACCCGGATGAACTCAAAAACCCAAATCTTGCAAGAGTCTCATAAATAAATGATGCAAAACATAAATTCACAATTAAACAACAAAAGCAACACACACACAGTAACAAGTCAACAAAAGCATGAATCAAAAGGGGAAAAAAACACAGCAAATGTACTCTTCAGGAGCATCATGTAATGGGAATACCAAATGGTGAATGTAAAATAAAATTTTGGTTTCCCTCCAGAAGATGATTGCAAGGGAAGGATTCAAAATGCAAGTTGTGGGGAGGATCCAAGATGGCCGAATAGGAACAGCTCTGGAGTGCAGTTCCCAGCGAGAACAGTGCAGATGGTAAGTGCTCACCACATTTCCAAACAAGTTTTCACTGCCCACAGACCAGGAGATTCCCGGGCCAAAAAGCACCCACAAGTTTTCAGCACAGCGGTTTCAGCCGGATTGGTGCACAGAAACTCACACAAGTACGGGCAGCCATTTTGACTGGTGCCTGGAATGCCTGGGAGACAGAGCTACCCATTCAACTGAAAGGGAGGGGGCTGAGACAGGGAGCCAGGCCATTTGGCTCAGCATGTACCACCCCCACAAAACAAGCAACCTAAAACGCTTTTGGATTGAGAGTTTGGCAGCAAGCGCAGCTGGACACAGGAAGGTTCAGCTCAGTAGGGGGAATGGTGTCCGCCACGACCATAGCAATCCGCACTACTGAGGCAGTTCACACGGCAGCTGGGCAGAGCCTGCATCAGCTCAGCAACACCTCTGCTGGCAGATTGTGACTAGACTACTCCATACAGGGCAGAGCATCTATGAAAAAAGGCAGCAGCATGACAGGAACTTATAAATAAAGTCGACCTTCCTAGAACAGAGTACCTGGGAAAAGAGGTGGTTATGAGTTCAGCAGCAGCAGACTTAAAGGTACCTGCCCAGCAGCTCTGCATCGAACAACAGAGCTCCCAGCACAGCACTTGGGCTCCTATAAGAGACAGACTGTCTCCTTAAGCAAGCCCCCACCCCCGTATACCCAAAGAGACACCTCATAAAGGAGAGCTCAGGCCAACATCTGGCAGGTACCCTTCTGGGACCAGGATAGCAGAGGAAGAGGACTAGATAAACAATGAAATGAAGGCAGAAATAAAGATGTTATTTGAAACCAATGAGAACAAAGACACAATGTAGCAGAATCTCTGGGACACATTTAAAGCAGTGTCTAGAGGGAAATTTATAGCAATAAATGCTTACCAGAGAAGCGAGGAAATTCTAAAATAGACAACCTATCATCAAAATTGAAAGAGGTAGAGGAGCAAGATGAAAAAAACTCAAAAGCTAGCAGAAAACAAGAAATAAGTAAGATCAGAGCAGAACTGAAGGAGATAGAGACACAAAAAATCCTTCAAAAAAATCAATAAATCCATGAGCTGGTTTTTTGAAAAGATCAACAAAACAGACAGACTGCTAGCCAGATTAATAAAAAAGAAAAGGGAGAAGAATCAAATAGATGCAATAAAAAATGCTAAAAGGTATATCACCACTGACTCCACAGAAATACAAACTACGATAAGAGATTACTACAAACAACTCTATGCACATAAACCAGTAAACCTGGAAGACATGGATAAATTCCTGGACACTTGCATCCTCCCAAGCCTAAACCAGGAAGAAATTGAAACCTTGAACAGACCAATAACAAGGGCTGAAGTTGAGGCAGCAATTAATAGCCTACCAACGAAAAAAAGTCCAGGTCCAGATGGGTTCACAGCTGAATTCTACCAGACATACAAACGGGAGCTGGTACCATTCCTTCTGAAACTATCCCAAACAATCCAAAAAGAGGGAATCCTTCCCGAATCATTTTATGAGACCAACATCATACCGACACCAAAACCCAGCAGAGACTCAACAAAAAGAGAAAAACTTCAGGCCGACATCCATGATGAACATAGATGCAAAAATCTTCAATAAAATACTGGCAAGCCAATTGCAACAGCACATCAAAAAGCTTATCCACCATGATCAAATAGGATTCATCCCGGGGATGCAAGGCTGATTCAACATAGGCAAGTCCATAAACATAATTCACCACATAAACAGAACCAAAGACAAAAACCACATGATTATCTCAATAGATGCAGAGAGTGCCTTTGACAAAATTCAACAACCGTTTATGCTAAAAACTCTCAATAAACTAGGCATCGAAGGAACACATCTCAAAATAATAAAAGCTATTTATGACAAACCTACAGCCAATATCATACTGAATGGGCAAAAGCTGGAAGCATTCCCTTTGAAATCTGGCATTAGACAAGGATGTCCTCTCTCACCACTCCTATTCAATATAGTATTGGAAGTTCTAGCCAGAGCAATTAGGCAAGAAAAAAAAATAAAGCGTATTCAATTAGGAAAAGAGGAAGTCAAATTGTCTCTATTTGCAGACGACATGATTGTATATTTAGAAGCTCCTATCATCTCAGCCAAAATCTCCTTAAACTGATAAGCAACTTCAGCAGAGTCTCAGGATACAAAATCAATGTGCAGAAGTCACAAGCATTTCTATAAACCAATAACAGGCTAACAGAGAGTCAAATCATGAGCGAACTCCCATTCACAATTGCTACAAAGAGAATAAAATACCTAGGAATGCAACTAACAAAGGATGTAAAGGACCTCTTCAAGGAGAACTACAAACCACTGCTCAATGAAATAAGAGAGGACACAAACAAATGGAGAAACATTCCATGCTCATGGTTAGGAAGAATCAATATCATGAAAATGGCCATACTGCCCAAAGTAATTTATAGATTCAACTGTATCCCCATCAAGCTACCAATGACCTTCTTCACAGAACTGGAAAAAAACCACCTTAAACTTCATATGGAACCAAAAGAGAGGCCACATAGCCCAGACAATCCTAAGCAAAAAGAACAAAGCTGGAGGCATCACGCTACCTGATTTCAAACTCTCCTACAAAGCTACAGTAATCAAAACAGCATGGCACTGATACCAAACAGCGATATAGACCAGTGGAACACCACAGAGGCCTTGGAGGCAATGTCACACATCTACAACCATCCGATCTTTGACAAACCTGACAAAAACAAGCAATGGGGAAAGGATTCCCTGTTTAATAAATGGTGTTGAGCAAACTGGCTAACCATGTGCAGAAAGCAGAAACTGAACCCTTTCCTGACACCTTACACTAAAATTAACTCCAGATGGATTAAAGACTTAAACATAACACCTAACACCATAAAAACCCTAGAAGAAAACCTAGGCAAAACCATTCAGGACATAGGCATAGGCAAGGACTTCATGACCAGAACACCAAAAGCATTGGCAACAAAAGCCAAAATAGACAAATGGGACCTAATCAAACTCCACAGCTTCTGTACAGCAAAAGAAACAACCATTAGAGTGAACTGGCAACCAACAGAATGGGAAAAAATTTTTGCAATCTACCCATCTGACAAAGGGCTAATATCCAGATCTACAAAGAATTAAAACAGATTTACAAGAAAAAACAAACAAACCCATCCAAAAGTGGGCAAAGGATATGAAAAGACACTTTTCAAAAGAAGACATATATGAGGCCAAGAAACATATGAAAAAATACTCATCATCACTGATTATTAGAGAAATGCGAATCAAAACCACATTGAAATACCACCTCTTGCCAGTTAGAATGGCAATCATTAAAAATATCTGGAGACAACAGATGCTGGAGAGGATGTGGAGAAATAGGAACACTTTTACACTGTTGGGAGTGTAAATTAGTTCAACCATTGTGGAAGACAGTGTGGTGATTCCTCAAGGACCTAGAAATAGAAATTCCATTTGACCCAGCAATCCCATTACTGGGTATATACCCAAAGGATTACAAATCATTCTATTATAAAGACACATGCACACGTATGTTCATAGCGGCACTGTTTACAGTAGCAAAGACCTGGAACCAACCCGAATGCCCATCAATGATAGACTGGACAAGGAAAATGTGGCGCATATACACCATGAAATACTATGCAGGCATAAAAAAAGGATGAGTTCCTGTCCTTTGTAGGGACATGGATGAATCTGGAAGCCATCATTCTCAGCAAACTGGCACAAGAACAGAAAATCAAACACGGCATGTTCTCACTCATAGGTGGGTGTTAAACCATGAGAACACATGGACACAGGGAGGGGAGCATCACACACTGGGGTCTGTGGGTGGGGGCAAGGGAGGGACAGCAGGGGGTGGGGATTTTGGGGAGGGATAACATGGGGAGAAACGCCAGATGTAGGTGATGGGGGGATGGAAGCAGCAAACTACATTGCCATGTGTGTACCTATGCAACAATCCTGCATGATCTGCACATTACCCCAGAACCTAAAGTACAATAAAAATAAAAATAAAAATAAAAAAACACAACAAAACAAACAAACAAAAAAACCAAAATGCAAGTAGTTTATGTAGTAGATGGTCTCAGAATATATCAGTAAAAAATTAGGGAAATTAGATAGAAAAGAGAAAGAAGTCAATAGATGATATATTACCAAATGAGTTTCTACTGTGGACAATTGAATCTCAGTATCACTGGGAACTCTGCTAGCAGAGGTGGACATGCTTCAGAGTTATCCCAACTAAGAAATAAGGAAGCTGGGGATGCTTATTCATCAACTTCTCATCCATCATTAGGTAAATGATGCTTCTGGAAACATTAGGTCAACAGCTGGGCTGATCCTAAGGGCTTTGAACCAGGCAAAAAGTAATCAGACAGAGAATGGCAAGATCCAGCTAACAGATTTTGGCATATACAGGTGAATGTCAAGGGGTAAGGAGCAGAAATATGAGGATTTGATCACTAAGAATGCTTAAAGAAATAAAGACTACTATATATATGCTTACACATATACATCTATATTATTAAAAGATAGAAAACCTCAGTGTCAAGAATTCTTCCCAAAATTCAAACAGGAATAACAAGAAATCTCCTTTGAACACACACTGAGACCTATCCCAGAGACTGTAGAACACAAGAGAGAAACAAGAGGTATAACAAGCAGTCAGAAAGAAAAGACAAATTACAACAGATTTCTCATAAACCAAAAAAAAAAAAGACAGAAGCATACTATCTTCCAAATACTTAAAGAACATGCTGTCAACCTAAAATTGAATTCCTTAGCTAAACTTTATTCAAAAAAAGAATAAAATAGAAGTATTTTCAGACAAACAAAAATGGAGTTTACCACCAACAGAATGTGCCATATCACATAAAGATATTTCAAAAATGCTTCAAAAAGATGAAAATTGACCTCAAAATGGAGATCTCTTAGATCAGAAGTCAAGAAACTATGGCTCAGAGGTTGAATCCAACCTACAGATGGATTTTGTAATTTCCATGAGCTAAGAATATTTTTTAAAAATAACTTCATATTTTATAACAATATTAGGTTTACAGAAAAATTGAACAGATAGTACAGAGGGTTCCTATATATACTCTTTCCCACCTCTGCTCTAGTTTCTTCTATTATTAGTTCTTATATTAGTGTGGTACGTTGGTTAAGATTGATGAAATAATATTGACAGACACATATAACATCTATACATACACATACTCATACACATTACTGTGTGTACATACAGACATACACACATATGTATACACATACCTCTACCAACACACACACATAATCCATGCATTATGGATTTTTATGTCTTCTTGGAGAATGACCCCTTTTTCACTATACAATGGTCCTTTTTATTCCTGGTAAAGTAGTTTCCCTTGAGGTCAGGGCTTTGTTAGAAAAAAATAAAATGCTCTGGGCATATTTCAAAATGTTTACTTTTTCTCCCTTCCTGCCAAAAAGAGGAGAAGATTTTTGTCCAGTTTTTGCTCCTGATAATAAAACTCACAAAGGTATAGGGGTCTCCCTAAGACTGGACTCCCAGGAATTTTTAACTCTCAAGCTAGTCCACACTCAGCTTCCAACAATTAATCAATTACCATTTAAATGTTCCTACCAGTTACTGGCTCCAGCTCCTGGTAAGTTATGATTCTTTATATTGCCCTCTCTCTCTCTTGTTTTCCAGGTGGTGGTGTGTTCTGCGTCCTCAATTCCTTGATGGATATAAACGGGTTGCTGATATTCAGTTCTTTTAAATTGTTATGAGGATGGGAGTGATAGCTTTAAAACTCTATATGTCTCATCTGAAATAAGAAGTCCTCTAAGGATGTTTCTTATGTTTTAAAAAAGGTTGAAATAAAACAAAAGATGAATAATATTTTGTAGTATATAAATATTACATGAAATATAAATTTCAGCATCCACAAATGAAGTTATTTGAGTTATGATCATCCTTTTCGTTTTTTATTTTTTATTTTGAGATGGAGTCTCTCTCTGTTGCCAAGGCTGGAGTGCAATGGCACCATCTCAGCTCACTGCAACCTCTGCCTCCTGGATTCAAGCAATTCTCTTGTCTCAGCCTCCACAGTAGCTGGGACTACAGTTACATGGTGGCTAAGTTTTGTATTTTTAGTAGAGATGGGATTTCACCATATTGGTCAGACTGGTCTCGAACTCCTGACCTCAGGTGATTCACCCGCCTCGGCCTCCCAAAGTACTGAGCTCATTCTTATATCTATGGCCCATGGCAGCTTTTGTGTTACAAAGGCAGAATATAGTAAATTGTGACAGAGACCACGTGGCCTGCAAAGCTTAACTATTTACTCTCTGATTCCATACAGAAGAGTTTTGCCATGGGAAATCTCTGTGTAGTTAAACAAGGAACAGTAACATGTGGATAAATGTAAGCAACTACTGACAGCATAAAGTAGGGGCATGAGCGGCCTGTGGAGCCAGGATGACTGGCTTTGAATTCTGGCTTCACCACTTAACTAAGTGGTCACAGCTGGGTGATGTAAAGCGCGTTCACTAACTGCCCTCTACAATTTTCTCATATCCAAAATAGAGAGAACATAGTGCCTATAACGTAAGTGTTAAAACTTCAGGGAGTGGTTAAAAGACTTAAATGACCTAATATTGATAAAATACTATAAACAGGATCTATCTGTAAAAAACTGAATATAAAATAATAATGATCAATTTGATAACATTAAAAGAAACTAAAATACTGAAAAAAATGATAATTTGTAAAAATGGAGGCAATGACCAAAGTTAAAACATTTCGAATATCTTATAATGTTTGAGTAGAGGTAGAGATTTGAAAACTTCAGCTTTGGTTAGATATACTGTTGTAGGTGTGCTTACCTATCCACCAAGAATTTGTTCTCAGACATAGTATAGAGTTGATGCTGGGAGCGATGGCTGCCCACCAAAGACTATTATTCTATCCAGTGAAATATAAAAGGTAATGATGTTGGTCACCCTAGGGCCATGGCTCTTAAGAAGGGACTCAGGCTTCTTACTCTGTTAAATGAAGAGATTGCCTACATTCCGGGGATGATGAAGGCACAAGAGTGAAAGGCCCTGGATTTCTAATTTATCCCATAAAGTAAAGCCATTTGCTGATTAGGAACACCTGCTTTGGGCTGATATGTGTCTATGGAACATATTTACGTTGTATTAAGCAACTGAAACAGGAAGACTGGTTACAAAAGTTAGTTTTATACTACCCAAATGCATGTATTATATAACTACCTCACCATAGGTGGAGGGAAAATAGAATGTAAAATGCCTGATAAATTCAAAAGCAAGCAGGAGAGAAGGAAAGAATGAGAAGCAGAGAAACAGCCAGATAAACATAAAGCATCAAGTAAGTGGTAAAAGGAACTCAAAATATACTATTAAGCACAATAAATATCAATGGAGTAAACATGCAAGTCAAAATATAAATATTCTCAGTCTAGATAATTAGTAAAATCAAGGTATATGCTATTTTTAAAACATGCCTGTGTATTAGAGACATAAAAGATCAAAGTTAAAGGTTAAGTATGCTAGGTAAATACTAAACAAAATAATCTGGTATAGCTATGTACATATATATATTTATTTATATCTCTATTAGGGAAAATTATCTTAAAAGTAAAAACTTTCTTTTGGGTGGTAAAGAGTGTCAATATTTAATAATGAAAGGTACAATTATCAAAGGAAAATACAAAAAAAACTAAGTTAATGAGCTCCTAAAAACATAGTCTTCATATCTCTATATACAGTTCTCCTTCAGTATCCAAAGAAAATTGGTTTGCTTCCAGGACCTTTGCAGATACCAAAATCTATGCATACTCAAGTCCTAAAGTTGGCCCTGTGGAACCAACCAGTGTATAGGAAAAGTTGGGCCTTCTTACCCATGGGTTTCATAGCCCACAATTACTGTGTTTTTGATCATCATTTGGTTGCTGATTCAGAGCCCACAGTTATGGAATATTGACTGCATTTATTGGAAAAAAAAAATCTATGTATAAGTGGATCCACAGAGTTTAAACCTGTTTTGTTCAAGGGTCAGCTCTGTGTGTGTGCACATATATATATGTGTGTGTGTGTGCATATGTATTATATATTTTGATATATATGTATATATGCGTATATATATATACACATAGAGAGAGAGGAAAAAGTGGACAAAATTATAAAGAGAAATTAATAGGCACAGTGGCTGACATCTATAATCCCAGCACTTTAGGAGGCCAAGGCAGGCAAATCACGAGGTCAGGAGTTCAAGATCAGTCTGGCCAACATGGTGAAACCCCATCTCTACTAAAGATACAAAAAAAAAAAAAAATTAGCCAGGCATGGTGGTGAACACCCATAATCCCAGCTACTTGGGAGGCTGAGGCAGGAGAATTGCTTGAACCCAGGAGGTGGAGCTTGCAGTGAGCTGAGATCACACCATTGCACTGCAGCCTGGGCGACAAGGTGAGACTCTGTCTCAAAAAACAAAAAAGAAATTAATAGATTAATATTCTCATAAGAAATCTTTAACTCATTCTTAATACATAGTAGAGAAAGCAGACAAAAACATTAGTAAAGATATGGAGGATTTGAACAACACAATTAGCAAGTCTGATTTAATGGGCACCTACAACTCTATGTCCAACAATTAGAGAATGTATATACACAGATGATTTGTAAGAACTGAGTACATTCTATAACATCAGACAGGTATCAAAAAAGATCAATTTTTTTTTGTTAAATATATTATCTTTTCTTTAAAAATGTATTTAGGCCAGATGCAGTGGCTCATGCCTTTAATCCCAGCACTTTGGGAAGCTGAGGCTGGAGGATTGCTTGAGGCCAGAAGTTTGACACTAGCCTTTGCAAAAAAACGAGATCCTAACTTTATGAAAAAAAGTATTTAATTTAGAAATTTAAAATTATAACTTAAAAATCTATTTAGAAATTATAATAAAATACCCTTCCAAATAATTCTTGGTCCTAAGGAAAAAACCATGATAGACATTAGAAAATATTTTAAACTGAAAATGGACAAAAACATTACATTCTAAAATGTAGGGGATGTAAGTAAAGCATTACTTAAAATAGTTTTAACACCCTGATTATTTGTATTATAAAGTTTGAAATTTTGTAATCTAAGTACCAAAGTTAGAGGAGTTAGAAAAACAACAGAATAAAATCAAAGTAGAAAGAATCAAATCATAATATAACAATAAGAAAAGAAATTAATTAAATAGGAAAAAGCAAGAAATAGAGTCCACAAAGCCAAACACTCACTTTTTGAAGACTTTAATAAAATAGACGCCCTCTGGCAAGTCTGAGTAAGAACAATAACAGAAAAAGAGAATCCATTAAAGAAGAATATTAGCAGTGAAAAGAGTAGTATCATAACCCCAGAAACAGAAGAGCAGATTTTTTTTTTAAAAAAAGAAGATACAACAATTTTAAGCCATTAAAATTGAAAACAAGCAAAATTTTCAAGTTTTTGGAGACATATAACTAGGTGATTCAAGAAAAAATTACAAACCTAATTCTGAGTGATCAAAGAAAACGACAGTTGAAAATCTCACTTCCTGAACCCCCATTCAAAATTGGATATCTAAGCCAGTAAATAAGACAAAATTTCAATCAGAATCCCAACTTTTTTTCTTCCTTGGAACTTGACAAGATGATTAAAAAATATCTGAAAGTGCAAATGGTTAGGGCAGTCAAGATAATTTTTTAAATTATACTTTAAGTTCTGGGGTATATGTGCAGAGCATGCAGGTTTGTTACATATTTATACCCATGCCATAGTGGTTTGCTGCATCCATCACCCCGTCATCTACACTAGGTATTCCTCCTAATGCTATTCCTTCCCTAAGCCCCCACCCCCTGACAAGCACCACTGTGTGATGTTCCCCTCCCTGTGTCCATGTGTTCTCATTGTTCAACACCCACTTATAAGTGAGAACATGCAGTGTTTGGTTTTCCGTTCTTGTGTTAGTTTGCTGAAAATGATGGTTTCCAGCTTCATCCATGTCCCTGCAAAGGACATAAACTCATCCTTTTTTATGGCTGTATAGTACTCCATGGTGTATATGTGCCACATTTTCTTTATCCTGTCTATCATCGATGGGCATTTGGGTTGGCTCCAAGTCTTTGCTATTGTAAACAGTGCTGCAATAAACGTAAGTGTGCATGTGACTTTGTAGCAGAATGATTTATAATCCTTTGGGTATATACCCAGTAATGGGATTGCTGGATCAAATGGTATTTCTATTTCTAGATCCTTGAGGAATCGCCACACTGTCTTCCACAATGGTTGAACTAATTTACATTCCATCAACAGTGTAAAAGCATTCCTATTTCTCCCCATCCTCTCCAGCATGTTGTCTCTGATAGTCAATATAATTTTTAAAAACAAATACAGTATCAGGAGGCTCCTCTAACATAAATGACTACTATTATAAACTATAAATAATATAAACCCGTAAACAATAAAGACAATGTGTATTGCTCTAGGAAAGACAAACTTATGGAACTGAACAGGGAGATGAAATTCAGCAATCTACAGGTGGAAACCTGATATATGGCAGAGGAGACATTGCCCATCAGTGGAGAAGGACGGGCCACTGATCAGCATTCAGACCTTTGATTAACCATATGAAAGAAAAAATTATGAATCCCTGTCCCTAACCAAGCACCGTAATTAATTCTATGTAGATTAAAGATTGAAATGTGATAGCAACAGTTTAAAATACTTTAAAGGAATTACAAGAGACTATGACATCAGAATACAGAAAGTTAGATATTTTAGTCAATCATCTGTTTACTTTGTGATATGAATCCAAATATTAGGATTGCCTAATAATTTTTACCAGTGTAATAATTTTTTACTATCATTATAATTTTCCTGCCCTGGTTGGTTCTATATTATATATGCAGAGCATTGGTGGATCACATTTATTCCTCCCTTGAGTGGTTATTGTTCAGAAGAATCAGTAATATTTCATAGTTCAAACTAAGTAACTTTACAGCAGAGTTTAAATAAGTAGAATTGTTTAAATTTCACATATTGTGTTTTTCCTCTAAAGCAGGGTAAATATGGATCAGAAATATACCTTAAACTAATAGGAGGAAATATTATAGCATTAAATTTTGACTTCAGAAGAGTAACAAAATTTGTGCTTCTAATGAACCTATTTTTTATAATAAAATTTATTGACTAAATCATATGAATGATGACCCAGAATATATGTATAAAGCCTACATTGCAGTGGTATAGTTATTTGGAGCAAAGTATTATAGAATAGGTATAGTGATGTACATTACTGTTAATCCTTTTTTGATCAAATATAGCACTTAGAAATACAAATTTGAAAATTGGCATATAGTGCTTTTTATATCAACTTTTGCCAATGAAAACATGATGATTGTTTATTTTTATAGAATTGTTAATGACAAACTGGACTATAATATGATTTAAATGTGAGATCTATTTTCACATAGTCTGGTTTTACAGTTTTCTCTTCATCTGATTGCACAAAGGAAGTAAGTGTGACTGCCTCATGCATTTAGAGACAAAGCCGTGAAAAGAGTGTCATTCGTAATAGTGCTCCTTTTCCTCTTTTAAGAAACAAAGCAATTTCATTAATGCATTTATTTGGAAGTAGTAGTAGTTTTAAATATTCTACTAATTAAATAATATAAAAACTATATTTTTCATAGATGAACATGATAAATCAACATTTTCACTAATATTTTTCTGTATCTGTCTTAGGAATGCCAATCCTTTAAAACACCTGCAGGACTTTGGTTGCAATAAAGAAGTCAAGTAACTTTAAATGCTGTTTTTTTCTTTTTGATTAGCATGGGTACTTCTGATTGACCCTTGCTACATATGCTAGGAATTTGAATGAAAGATGGGAATAGACAATATATTCAGTGCACAGACTTTACATGCTAATTCTCATTACCACAATTTCAAGCCTTTACTTCATTGTGCAGTATAGGGAAATACAAATATTCTATTGTTATGTTTTGTTAATTCAAAGATGAAAATAATACAAGGTAATCAATAAGACTTCTGGTCTCTATAGAGTGATTTTGATGTCATATTATAGGATGGTGCCTGAAAATCATTTTGAAGGGTATTTTTGTTATTGTTTTTGCCTTTCTAGCATCTATTCTCTCTTCCCCTTACTATTTTTTTAAGCTAAAAATATATTTTATTATTATTTTATTTTATTTTATGTTCCAGGATGCCACGGGCAGAACGTGCTGGTTTGTTACTAGGTATACATGTGCCACGGTGGTTTGCTGCACCCATCAACCTGTCATCTAGGTTTTAAGCACCTCATGCATTAGGTGTTCGTCCTAATGTGCTCCCTTCCCTTGCCTCCCCTCCCCCACAACAGGCCCTGGTGCGTGTTTTTCCCCTCCCTGTGTCCATGTGTTCTTATTGTTCAACTCCCACTTATGAGTGAAAACATGTGGTGTTTGGTTTTCTGTTCCTGTGTTAGTTTGCTGAGGATGATGGCTTCCAGCTTCATCCATGTCCCTGCGAAGGACATGATCTCATTCATTTTATGGCTGCATAGTATTCCATGGCATATATGTACCACATTTTCTTTATCCAGTCTATCATTGATGGGCATTTAAGTTGGTTCCCTGTCTTTGCTATTGTAAATAATGCTGCAATTAACATATGTGTGCATATGTCTTTATAGTAGAATGATTTCTATTTTGGGGGGGTATATACCCAGTAATGGGATTTCTGAGACAAATGGTATTTCTAGTTCTAGATCCTTGAAGAATTGCCACACTGTCTTCCATAATGGTTGAAAGAGCCTGTACAGCCAAGACATCCTAAGCAAAAAGAACGGAGCTTTTATTATTTATTTTATTGAATTTTCCCTGAAATCTGCAAATTTCTGGAGTCATTGCATTCCCTGAAATTTTGTCCAATATATAAGAGCTTTATTGAGATGTTATTCAAATGCAGTGACACTCTTTTTGTCTGTTACATGGCATAAAGAGTCCCAAAAGTCCAGAAGGTGATCTTAGCTTTAATTCAACAAGGCTCTAACTTTGTTTTCTGGTGGGAGCATTCTTCTATATGGCTCTAATACCACCCAAACCACTGATCCAAGTTTGAAGAAAGGAAGGAAAAACTTTCTCTGATAGTTTATTTGGAGTAATAATGAGAGGAACTATTCTCACCTCTGTAACTTGATTCCCAGACCTGCTAATTCTGGCTATAGGCTAGTGGCATTATCAACTGCTGGTTTAAGAATCTATTTCATCCTTTTAGCTAGATCCCTGGTTTCCCATGATGATGTTTTCTACTCGGCGCCCAAACTGTGGCTTCCACAGTACATCTCACCATTCTGTTTAGCCATATGTTTTCTGGGTGATGATGGCATATGGCAAGGGCCAGTCAATTATGTGAACAGAAGTCCATTGTTACACATCCTTTGCCATAATATATGTCACCCATTACAAGGTTATTTGTGTGGTATACCATGGCTGAAGATGATAAGGTATTTGGAAGAGTGGTATCGGCAAAAGTGCTGTCAACAATAAAGTACTTATGCATCCAAAATATGTGTCTATCTCTGTGGGAACAAATCACTGTCTCTTTCATGATAGAAAAGTTTATTAAGGGAAGAAAAGTAATCAGCTCTCACCAGGTAGCAGGCCAGTCTCTGCTGGAGGTGGTGTCATATCAGCTTTCTTGTGGCAGGTTGGCCATTTGGCATGGGGGTAGCAAAATCAGCCTTTATAAGGGGAAATTGAAGGTGTTAAACATGTGAATAGCCTTCAACTCTACCCCCCACAAGTACTCTGTATATAGGTCATTTAAGCAAGCACTGGGGTAGCAGAAGAACAAGGCTAACTGAGATAGCCACAGGAAAGAACACCTTGACAACATATTTATTGAAAGCATTCTCCACAGTGGATTCGTTCTGGTGAGCATTTATGTGGAAAAACATATTTTCACACTTTGTACTCTTTCCAGGAAGTTCTTTTGAAACTGTCTCAGAAGCCACCGCTCAAAATTTTATTCTTTCCACGTTCCCAACCATTTAGACAACCTAGTGGCCACTGTTCATGCATCGGTATAGTCCTGAACATGAGGCTATCCTTCTTTTTGTGTAGAACAGACAATCAGATGTGCTACCTCCATTTCTAACCACAGGAACTATTTCCTCATGCTATTTTATTTCAAGGCATACCCTGAGTTGAACTATATTGCAGTGACTATTAACTTCTGATTTAAATGAGCATATTAAGCAGGTCATTCTATAAACCATAGTCCTGCTTTTCTTTCCCCATTTATTGGTCATAGAGAAATCCCATGAGGTCACATGTGTGTTTTGGGAGTGTCATAGTCTGTTTTCTGCTGCTTATAACAGAATATCTGAAATTGGATAATTTATAAGAAACAAAATCTGCTTCTTACAGTTCTGGAAAATGAGAAGTCCAAGGTCAAGGGGGCACTTCTAGTGAGAGCCTTGTTGCTATTGGGAACTGCCTGCAGAGTCCTGAGGTGGGGCAGGGCGTCAGATGGTGAGGGAGATAAGCATGGTCGCTCAGGTCTTCTTCTTATTCTGAAACCCTCATGAATTAATTGATGAATATAATGGGTTATCATGGGAGTGTGACTGGGGACTGTATAAGAATGGGTTAATGGATTAATGGACTTAATAACCTTTTAAAGGCTCCACCTCTCAATACTGCCACATTGAAGATTTCATTTCAACGTGAGCTTTGGAGGGGACTAATGTTCAATCATAGCAGGAAGAAGTTGTGAATTTGTAGGAGCAAGTATCTTAGTAATCTGATCCACCATCCAATGACCTTAACTTGTGCCTCCCACCAAGTTGAATATGTCATTTCCTTTACAATGCAATGCTACAGCACACATCTAAGTTGATGGTTGAATGAACCAGATAACATGTAGTTTACAGAATGTATATCACTAGGGTCTCATAGACAAGAGTTCTGGAAACACTAGGGCCTAATAGCCAGTCAGGAGCTCATTTTCAAAAACAGAATTGTGACTGAAATAAGTAGTTGTGTCCTTCCTCCCAAATTTCAGCAGTGTGAGCTTTGATTCACCTATTGAGCTTCCCCAAAGCTCTGTATGATATCTCTGTCTGCCATAGACACCTCAAATGCCATTGGATCCAAAAGGTCATGATGCCCATGAAAGAGGATGCTTGCACACAGAAAAAACTGAGAAGCTATACAGGTTTACATATATGGTTTATGTTTCTTCTGAAACAAAGAAACTCAGCAAGAGTTGCACCTTTGTGTGTGTGTGTATGCGCTGTCAGTTCAATATACAGCCACTTGTCTTTTACTAAGAAAAGGATATACTGACAGTTCTTGGACTATTAGATCCTCAGAATATCATATTCTCCTGAATTTTCATAGGCCTCATTTTCTACTCTCTGGCATGCATACGTCTTACCAAGGCATCCAAAAGGCTTGCCCTTCCTGTTCATTAGATTCAGTTAGCAAAATGTCACCAGTGTAATGGACCAGGGTTATGTTCTGTGGAATATCAAGATGATCAAAGGGCCTCAAGACTATTTTATGACACCACAGGAGAGGTGACATAGCTCTGAGGCAAGACCATAAAGGTATGCTGTGGTATCTGCAAAGGCAAACTCTTGATTATCTTTGCGGAAAGGTATAGAAAAAGAATTCCAGGTTAATTAGGTCAATAGCCGCATGCTAGCTGCCAGGGATTGGGCTGATTTGCTTCATTAAAGACATCACATGCAGAAATTCACTTGTTATTGGTATCTCCCCCTAATTAAGTCTGTAATAATCTACTTTCATTTTCCATGACCCATTTGGTTTGTGAACCAGACATACAACAATGAGAAATTGGATTATAGATATTATAGGAATGTTTAAAGTGTTTGAAGATTTTACTAACCTCTGTAATTACTCCAGGAATGCAAAACTGCATTTGGCTTACTTTTCCTGAAAGATATAGCTAGAGGAAGGTGGGGAGTTCCATGGGTTTTCATGTAACATTTTCTACCTACTATGTTCTCAAACATTCCTGATCTGAATGTTCCCAAAAATTATATGTTGAAATCTAACCCTCAAGGTGATAGAAATAAGAATAAAACCTTTGGGAGGTAATTAGGTAATGAGAGCAGAGCCCTCATGAATGGGATTAGTACTCTTATATAAAAGAAGTCTGAGTGAGGGAGCCCTTTTGCCTTTTCACCATAAGAGGATTAGCTAGAAACTACCATCTTAGAACCAGAGTGAGCCCTCATCAAGTACTGAACCTGCTGGAGCTTTGACCTAGGACTTCCTGGCCTCCAGAACTTGGGCAATAGATGTTTATTGTTTTTATATTACCTGGTATATTTTGTTATAGCCACCAGAATAGACTGAGACACTATCAAAATACATTTCACTCAGTGGTTCTTCCTCTTCCCACAACTAGCGTGATTTTAGCACAGGACATTTAAACATCTAATCTGTATTTCCAGTGTACAGCCCTTTGACTATCAATCTTTGGTCTTGGTTGGCAGCCATTATCTCCCCTGTGATAACAATAGATGAGAGGTCTCTCTCAGAGCTGCCATTACAGCTTGTGATTTTAAGCTTAGATCTTAAGTTAGAAATTAACAGCCTTCAATTTTTTTCCTAGGTAATCTCTGTAGGATCATCTGAAACATTCAGGTGATGTCGTAATCACTATAATTATTATTGCTGTCACAGTGATCAACTGACATAGCCATTTGTCCTCCCAATGTCGTGTTCGCCTGTGGTACTTCCTCTTATGCCATCATTAAAGTCCCTCTGGACTAGTAAGTGTGGGAGGCTGTTACTACTCCTAGGCCTAAAAAGGTAGTAAGAGGGAATTTTTACTAGAACTAGGAAAAACAACTGTACTAGAAAAAACAACTGTAGAGAAAGGCAACTGACATGAGCTATTTTAGTAGAAAGACACAAACACATGCCTTCATAGGATAGAAAATAAATACCCAACTTATTTTTCTCCCATCCTATAACATCCTTTTTCTATTGGCCAAATTCAACCTGAAGTCAGAGGTAAAGGCAACCCATTAGCAAAGTCCATGTGAGTCAGCTTTCTGCTGCACAGAGCAGAGAGAAGGGTGAATTTGTCAGTCCAAAGAGAAGATATCTAACAAACAAATCAGTTGGGTAAGTCAAGATACCTTTTGTTTCTTAGCTCACATATTATTTCCTCACAGTTTTCCTAAAGCCCTAAATACAAAATTGTGCATTAACTGTCTTTACTCTTAGGACATAGTTATTTATCTTTCTAGGTCTTGTTACATATCTAACTATATATGATTTAGTTGGGTCTATAGGTTAATTTACAGAATGACTCACTTCTGTCTCTCCTTTTTTAACTTTTATTTTAGGTTCAGGGTTACTTGTACAGGTTTGTTTTATAGGTAAGCTTGTATCACGGGTGTTTGTTGTACAGATTATTTCATCATTCAGGTACTAAGCTTAGTACCCAATAGTTATTCTGTGTACTCCTGTCCCTCCTCTCACCCTCCATCCTAAAGTGGAGCCTGTGTCTGTGGTTTCATTCTTTGTGTTGATTAGTTCTCCTCATTTAGTTCTGACTTATAAGTGAGAGCATGCTGTATTTGATTTTCTGCTTCTGTGTTAGTTTGCTAAGGAAAATGGCCTCACGCTCCATCCATGCTCCCGCAAAAGACATCTCATTTTTTATGGCTGCATAGTATTCTTCTTGTATATGTACCACATTTTCTTTATCCAGTATGTCATCGATGGGCATTTAGGTTAATTATGGTTTGGCTCTGTGTCTCCACCGAAATCTCATCTTGAATTGCAATCCCCACATGTTGAGGGAGGGACCTGATGGGCATGATTGGATCATGGGGGCAGTTTCTCCCACACTCTTCTTGTGATAGTGAGGGAGTTCTCATGAGATCTGATGGTTTTAAAAGTGGGAGTTTTCCCTTCACGCTGTCTCTCTCCTGCCACCATGTAAGACATGCCTTGCTTCTTCTTCTCCTTCTGCCATAATTGTAAGTTTCCTGAGGCCTTCCCAGCCATGCAGAACCGTGAATCTGTTAAACCTCTTTTGTTCATAAATTACCCAGTCTCAAGTTGTATCTTTATAGCAGTGTAAAAACAGACTAATACACTATGTCTTTGCTATTGTGAATAGTGCTGTAATGAACATTCACGTGCATATGCCTTTACAGTAGAATGATTTATATTCCTCTGGGTATATACGGGGTAATGGAATTGATGGGACAAATGCCAGTTCTGTTTTTAGCTTTTTGAGGAATTGCCACACTGCTTTCCAGGAGGTTTGAACTAATTTACACTGCCCCCAACAGTGTATACAGTGTTCCCTTTTTCTCTGCAACCTTGCCAGCACCTGTTATTTTTTGTTGTTTCAACAATCAGCATTGTTGACTGGTATAGAAGGGTATCACATTGTGGTTTTGCTTTGCATTTCTCTAATGACCAGTGATATTGCGCTTTCATTGGTATGCTTGTTGGCTGCATGTATATCTTCTTCTGAAAAGTAAATGACTCACTTTTTTATTTCACATTTTCTCAGTTGTATTGCTGTGACTGCTTGGTGGTTAACACACAGTAGATACTTATTAAATGTTTGATGAAAAAAAAAGAATGAAATAATTACGCCCATGTGGATTGCTCTGTGGCCTCAACCTCCGCAAACAATATTATCTCTTACAGAAAATCACTTCTCAAATGTAAATCATTGGGGATTTACATGAAATCCATGAAATTTATGTAAATTACAAATCCATGAAATGTGTGAAGTTTGAATCTTTCTAAGTTATGTCTAATCTGTGTGTATAGTTTATATCCAACCTCATACAGTTGGTAAAAAATTTTGTAGCAATTTTTGTATTCTTATTTATTTTTAAGTTCTTCCAAGAATTGTAATATATCTGTCTTTATAGAATCTAAAAAGTATTGATACAGTGACTTCATTTTTTGGCAAATTAATGAACACATCTATAAATGAATAAATGTTTCTGAAATGTTGAAAGACAACAATTTGACTCATTGTGGGAACCCAGACAGAAATGTAGGCTAAATGAGGAACTAACAATGAAACACTACAGTATTTGCCAGACAAGATGCTGAATGCTTTGCATGGTTAAATTTAGGACCACAGCTAGTAAATAGATAATTTTATTCCCATTTTACAGATTGGAAAATAAAGGCTCAGAGGGGTTAAATGGTGGAAGTCCTTTAGTGTACTGAAAAAAGGAATTTTTTCCCTCTTTTCCTGAATGGTGTCACTGAAGTATATGCCAACTATCACCATATATTTGTATGCCAAGAGTAGATATATTTTTCTCAATAATTTTTTAAAAACATTTTTGTTGATTATTTAGCAACACGAGTAGAAAATCTAATCCCTCTCAGGTGAAGCCTTCTGTCTCTTTTATTGAATAGTAAAATATATCTTTAAGAGGAAAACAATTCTCAAGAATTAGCTGAGTAAGATCAAGATAAGAGCCAAATGATTTATCAGGTGGAAAACATAGAGTTTTCCTGATCAGTTCATTCAGATCTTAAAAATTGTTACTATTGTAACACTTCAATGTCATTTGATACTGGAATGCAGCTTCTCTAATGGCAGTTATCTTGTGTGTGAGGCTCTAGTATGCAATGATGTCAGTATCTTCTGTAGTTTTAATTTCATGAGGATTTAACTTGAAGTAGTTTTCTTTTGTGGTTCTGACATATTTCAAAAAGATTAACATCATGTTATTGTCCATGCCACAGAGCCATGATCAGCCTTTGGCAATGTAGAGGCATTTTACATAGATAATTTAGCGGTGGCACAGTTCCACATATGTGATTAGTACCTGCAGGCAATGTCCAGTGTACTATAGTTGTGCTTTTGCAAAATACCCCAACTAAAAATATTTTAAAGGTTCAAAATATTGACAAGTTGAGTTTTAGCTAAATGCACATAAATTCTTTAGCACTGAAGCATTGCTCTAAAGCAAAGGTCAGAAAACTTTTTCTGTAAAGAGCTTTGTGAGTCATATGTTCTCTGTTACAACTAATCAACTGTGCCATTGTAGCATGAAGATAGTCCTAGACAATATATAAATGAGCGTGGCTGTATCTCTATGAAACTTTATTTGTAACCACTGAAATTTGAACTTCATATGTTTTTAATGTGCCACAAAGTATTATTCTTTTTCCCACCATTTATAAATGTAAAAAGCATTTTTAGCTAGTGGCCTATTAAAACAAACAATGGGCTGTGTTTGGTTCATGCATAGTTTGATGATCCTACAATCTGATTGGGACAGATTTTGCCTTCTTTTATGGTCAATTAGCCTATATTTCTGATTAAAAATAGCTAAAAGTCCATCAATAATTTGTGCTGTTTCTTCTATATTATAGCTGGACTTGGGAAGCAACTGTCCAGCCAAGAGCTCACCATTCCCTCCCACCGGACCCACATCCCTGCTTCTATTTGGAGCCACGTGGTTGGTTCTTACCAAAGGGATGTGAGTGAAAGTGATGTGTGTCACCTCTAAACCAAAGCAGTTAGTTGGTCATTGTGCCTTCTCTGTCTTCAATTTCCCTTCTGCATGGATCAGAGAACTATAATACCTTAGGGAATGGTATAGTCACAGAAAAGAAGGAGCCCAAAGACTTGAATCACAGTATGGGGGAAAGATGTCTGTAGCTCAGGACCCCTACACTGAAATGTTACGTGAGGGAGAAGTAAATCTATTTTGTTTAAAAGAGTGAAATAGGCTGGGTGTGGTGGCTTATACCTGCAATCTCAGCATTTTGGGAGGCTGAGGTGGGAAGATCACTTGAGCCCAAGAGTTCCAGACCAGCCTGGGCAACATAGGAGAGAACATATCTCTACAAACAAACAAAACAAACTATAAAAGTTAGCCAGACATGATGGCACATGCCTGTAGTCCCAGCTACTCTAGAGGCTGAGGTGGAAGATCCCTTGAGCCCAGGGAGGTTGAGGCTCCAGTGAGCTAAGATCATGCCATTACACTACAGCTGGGGTGACACAGTGAGGCCCAGTCTGAAAAAACTATAAATAAATAAATAAAACAACGAAATAGTGAAGTTTATTTGTTATAGCCACTAGCATTATACCAATGAATGCAATAATGATAATAATTGTACTTAACACCAGCAGTATACAAATATTTCCCTAGAAATGAAAGTTGATTTTTTTCTGTCTTTTATAACAGTCACAGGAGGTAGGATGAATGCTCTTCTGGGAGAATGCCAAGAGAACGTGCAAACATTTGGTTGTACTATGATCTTCTGCCTACTTTGACTATTTTACGTCACACAAATATTTTCTGTGGGCTTATTTCTTAATATAGGACATAGATTATGGCCTATCAATAGTTTCCTCCAGAAATTCTCCAAAATTCATCTAGAATTAACTTAAAAGAAAAAATTCTGGGGCTGGGCGCGGTGGCTCACACCTGTAATCCCAGCACTTTGGGAGGCCAAGGCAGGTGGATCATGAGTTCAAGAGATCAAGACCATCCTGGCCAACATGGTGAAATCCTATCTCTATTAAAAATACAAAAAGTAGCTGGGTGTGATGGCACATGCCTGTAGTCCCCAGCTATTTGAGAGACTGAGGCAGGAGAATTGCTTGAACCCGGGAGGCGTAGGTTGCAGTGAGCTGAAATCATGCCACTGTACTCCAGCCTGGTGACAGAGTGAGACTCCATTTCAAAAGAAAAAATTCTGATCATGCCACTGGCCATCCTCCTTAAAATATCTAAGCATCCTTGTAGATTCTACCTTTTAGATTAAATCCCAAACTGCTTGGGTTTTGCAAGTCTGGTTTTCACCCTCTTCTCCAGGCTCATTTCTGCAGTGACACTCCTCATTTTCAATACTTTGGACTTATTTTTCTCCCATTAGTCACTGGATTTGCATATCCTGTTCCCTTGTTGAGAAAGTTCTACTCTTTCTTCTGTTGACCTCTAATCTTTCTTTAGATCTTATTTCCATCAGCACCTCTCCAGAGAACATTTTGTATCTCCCCAAATCAGATTCTACTATTGCTTATCATATCACCATATATCTTTTCTTTGTAGCATTTATTAAAGATGAGATGTTAAGCTTAACATGTAAATCTTTAAATATGTTTTAAATTTCATGAAGGTATGACAATGCTTTTTTTTTGTTGTTGTTAAGTCTGTAATCCTAGCACACAGTCTAGCAGAGAAGAGGTGATAAAAAGTTTGATGATTGGCCTCATGTATGTCTTCTTTTGTAAAGTATCTGTTCATATCATTCATCCACTTTTGAATGTCCTTGTTTGTTTTTTTTCTTGTAAATCTGTTTTAGTTCTTTGCAAATTCTGGATATCAGCCCTTTGTCAGATGGGTAAGCTGCAAAAATTTTTTCCCATTCTGTTGGTTGCCGATTCACTCTAATAACTGTTTCTTTTCCCTTGAAGAAGCTGTGGAGTTTGATTAGGTCCCATTTGTCTATTTTGGCTTTTGTTGCCAATGCTTTTGGTGTTTTGGTCATGAAGTCCTTGCCTACGCCTATGTCCTGAATGGTTTTGCCTAGATTTTCTTCTATGGTTTTTATGGTGTTAGGTAAATTAGTTCAACCATTGTGGAAGACAGTGTGGCAACTCCTCAAGGACCTAGAAAGAGAAATTCCATTTGACACAGCAATCCCATTACTGGGTATATATCCAAAGGATTATAAATCGTTCTACTATAAGGACACATGCACACAAATGTTCATTGCAGCACAGTTTACAATAGCAAAGACCTGGAACAAACCTAAATGCCCATCAATGATAGACTGGACAGGGAAAATGTGGCACATATACACCGTGGAATATTATGCAGCCATCAAAAACGATGAGTTCGTGTCCTTTGTAGGGACATGGATGAATCTGGAAACCATCATTCTCAGCAAACTGACACAAGAACACAAAATCAAACACTGCATGTTCTCACTCATAGGTGGGTGTTGAACAATGAGAACACATGGACACAGGGAGGGGAGTACTACACACTGGGATCTGTTGGGGGAAAATAGGGGAGGGGACGGCGGGGGGTGGGGGGAGTAGGGGAGAGATAACATGGGGAGAAATGCCAGATATAGGTGAAGGGGAGGAAGGCAGCAAATCACACTGCCACGTGTGTACCTATGCAACAATCTTGCATGTTCTTCACATGTACCCCCAAAACCTAAAATACAATAAAAGAAAAAAGAATACCTACTACGAAAAAATGAAGAATAACAAGTGTTGGCAAGGATGTGGAGAAAAAGGAACACTTGTTCCACATTGGTGGGAATGTAAATTATTACAGAGATTATGAAAACAGTATGGAAATTCCTAAGAAAATTCAAAATATATTACCATATTTTTCTGAAATCCCACTTCTGGGTATATAGCTAAATGAAATGAAATCAGCACATCAAAGAGATACCTGAATTTCCATGTTCACTAAAGATCATTCACAATAGCCAAGATATAGAATCAACTTAGGTGTCCATCAATGAATGAAGAGATTTACAATATATACAATACTATTCACCCTTTAGAAAAGAAACAACTCCTGCCATTTGCAACAACAAGGATGAACTTGGAGGACATTATGTTATGTGAAATAAACCAAGCACAGAAAGGCAAAAACCACATGATCTTACTCATATGTGGGAGCTAATAAAGTTGAACTCATAGAAATAGTAAAGTTATGATTATCAGAAGCTGGATAGTGAGAGGACTGAAGAGATGTTGGCCAAATGGTATAGAATTTCATTTAGAAAGGAGGAATAAGCTCAAGAGATCCATTGTATATTGTGGCGACTATAGTTGATAACCATAAATTGTATGCTTAAAAATTGCTAAGAGTTGATTGAAATTGTTCTCAACACAAAAAAATAAGTATGTGAGGTAATGCATATGTTAAATAACTTGATTTAGCTATTCCATAATGTATACATGTATCAAAACATGTTTTACATCATAAATATATACTGTTTTTTCCTGTTGGCTAAAAACAAAGAAAACAAGTTGTTGAATAAATGAAAGAATGAATACTAAGTTCTAGGTATTTTGTATTACAGGAGTCTTCCACTTGCAGATAAATTTGTGTTTTATATAATGCTTGATATCTATTTTCTTGCTTTATTTCATAATAGCCTTATAAATTATGTGGGCAGGTTCTTATTTCCTTATTTTTTTTTTTACAACTGTGGAAGCTGATGTTCAAAGAAATTGAATGCCTTGCCCCAGGTCACTAGCTACCTAAGGGTGAAGTTCAGAACTGGACTCTCAGCTTCTGATTATTTTTCCCTTTAATTATTTCAGATTTCATGCAGAGCCAGGTGTGTACAAGCCATAAAAACAAAATGAGCATGATCTGTGTTCAATATAAAAAGTAAACCAAATGTCATATGAAATTAATCTGATATGCTTAAAGATATGCATAAGTGTTATTGTGTTGCATAGTGATTAGGTACAGATTCTAAGACATTTGGATAAACTACAATAATTAGTATTACTTTTCCTTAGACACAGCCACCAATTGGGACACTTGGGTACCCCAACAAATGCATAATCATATTCAAGTGGCAAGACCTGCTGTCTAAGACTCCTCAGGAGACAAAGACTACAGATAGTTTCCCTTTGATAAGACAAGTGACAAGAGAAAAATACCTGTAGGAAGGGCTTTTAACCCAGAATCTCCTGGAACAGATACTAAAAGAAAGAAGAAAGGGATGAGCTGTGAGGGGAGGTGCAATAGAAGAGGGATGAAGGGGGCAGTGCTGGGGAGGGAAGTTTGAGTTTATGCATTAACTCTCTGTACACTTAGGAATGACCAGCTTTCTCATTTTGAACATGTCATAGTTATCATGTCTGGAGTCAAGATCAATTTTGAAATTCAATTGCAAGGACAGGCTATTCCCCATCAAATGAACTGAATTATACGACCTACAAATTTTTGTAGCTCTGAGGGTTAGTGAGAACTATGCTCAAGGTAGCTTGTTCTTCACTGCTTTTTAACATCCATTATTCCACTGTTTGATTTGCTTAATAAACAATTATAATACATATTATTTCTCTTCCTACTTCCTTCTCCTTCTTTTTCTTTTTACTACCGCAAAAATAGAGCCCAATTACTACCTGTCATGTAGGTTCTATACCGTGACCTCCAGGAGTTCAGAGTGTAAAATAGGAATTATTGATGCAGTAAAAATAGATTAAGGGCATATGTTCATTCATTAACAACTAGCTCAAGAATAACAGAAAATGGAACCAAGGTACACATACTATATAGCTATACATATTGTGTGGAAAACTCTCTCTACTTTATTAGAAAATATATAACTTTTTCTTCTAAAACACCAGCGCCTGAATATTAAGGCATGTTTTTGTGTGTGAGAACCTCTTTATACATATGTAGCACCAATGTAGTATATATATGATAATCTCTTTATACATATATACCACTGTTTTGTATAGGTGTAGGAAATTTATAAATTATAAAGGTGTAGGAAATATATACAGGTGTAGGAAATTACTCCTTTCATTTTTCTACTTTCCTCTCCGTGATAATGTATGTATATGACAATGTCCTCTTGCATTTTCAGCAGGTGCTTGGATGAAGACAGATTCAAATGAATAAGTTTATGAGTCATTTTTAGATATTATTCATGTAACTATTTACACATATGTATATATGTCTATGTTTGTGTATGTATATATGTATGTATCTCAGCTAACTCATAAGTTAAAAAATTTGGTAGCTAAATTTGTTACAAACTATTACAAAATGTCAACAATAGCAAATAAAATAATAGTGAAATAAGTATAGACATTATCAAAATGAAATAAAATCCAGATGCAACTAAACCTCATTTCTAAAGTGTACTTTTATTTTGTCTCAAGATTCAGCTGTACAGTTTTAATAGTTGAACATTTTATGAGCTCTAAGTGGTAGTGGGTAGACATGATTAAAAAATATCATTCATATATAGACTGGATTATTCATTTACCTGTCAGAGAATAATTCATCTCTAATATATGCATGGCACCATATTAGATATTTACTCAAAGAGATAAAAGTTAAACTTACAAACAACACAAGAAACATCTTATTCTTTGAAAAATTGTGACAAATTCAACATTGATTAAACATCATGGACAAATAAATGCAAGGTAATTTGAGAAGTACTAAACCATAGCCACACACACACACACACACACACACAAACAAGCCTGTTAACAAAAATAAACATTGCATTAAGCCTTATTATGTCCCAGAAACTTTGCTAAATGTTTTACTGCATCATCTCATTTAATTCTCAGAGAGACTCCCTGAGGTGTTATCTCCACTTTAGTGATAAGGAAACTAAGGCACGAATGGGTGAAGTAACTAATCCAATGTTACACAGGTTTGTCGACCCAGGATTCAATCCCAAATCTTCCCGTCTTTAAAGTCTGCATAGGTACTCAGTGGGTCATGCTGCCTTCTCAGTGCAATGCAGCATATACGAGTGAAGATAACACATATAAGACTTGAGGAGAATGGACCACCTTCCAGGTAACAACCTAAGTTTAGTTTGTTCCTTGTTTCTAAGAAAATGGAGGCTTTTATGGAAGTGGATTTAAACTGCACTTTGAGAAAAGTCACGAATGTGGAATACAATCAATGGTGAAGAAAAACTCTCAGGAGGATGGTCATGATGTGAGATAACGCATCAAGCAGTATGAGAAATGAGAGTTAAAGCCAGGACCTGGAGATAGTGCCGGTAGCCAGAGGGTTAGGTAGAATTAGAGAGAAGCATGGTGCAAGTGAGGATAATGTGGTGGAAGAACTTCTGAAGTGAGGGGTCCTGGAAATGAGGGACAGGGAGAAGGGGGTCAGAGTGGATCATGGCTGCACAGGGAGTACACGAGGATCAGGACCAGGAGCTGGCAATCAAGTATAACGGAGGACTGTGCTGAGCCAGAGTCAGGGAAGAAAGCCACTAATGCAAGTTACTGGGTTATCACAGCAAAGCAAGTGTTAAGTATAAACAGAAACCACAAAGGGAAAAAAAGAAAAGGAACTAATGTTTATTCAGTACCATCAGTCATAGATTTTATGCTAAAAGCTGCTAAGGCATTATATCACAATTGTTACATTATTTACTCCTTATATCAAATTTTCAACATATATATTGTTATTTGGAAATGAAGGAAATCAACATCAGTATGCTGAAATACTGTGGCAAACACTTACATGTCTAGTGTTCAGTGAGATCAGAATAGGCCCTCAAGTCTGTGTGCATACAAAGCCCACATTTTCCCAAATAACAAATGTGTATTAGAATATTAGCAAGGTGCTTCCTAAGTACTTCAGGGAATATAAAGATGAGAATGAGTCACTTCCTGCCCTCAGAAGGTAAATGAGCTAGCCACACAACTCAAGAAAAAAATGTCAGAAGTTCAAATCTTTCTCTTTCCATGTACTGGTCCTTGCATAGGAGGCCATTGACAAATATATGCTCACATCATTCAGATATTTCTACATAAAATGTTTTCTTTTAAACATATTCTATGAAAGTTGGTTATATCCATTTTGGTAGATGGCTTCCTTTTTTAAATCTGCGACTTCTCCGTGTATCTCATTTTGGGTGCTAATCGGCTTCTGTTTTGTGAAGTTGTTCCAGAGGCTTCCCCACTCACTGTCTCCTGGTAATTTAGCAATAGGGTTGATATCCACATCATTTTCAATGATCGCCACAATCAAGTGTACTAACATATCTATCACTTCACATAGTTATCATTTTTTGTGCTTGGTGTGAACATTTAAGATTTAATTTCTTAGCATTTTCAAGAATACAATACATAATTATGAAGTATGCCACCCTACTGAGCAATGAAACACCAGAACTTATTCCTCCTGTCACTTAGTACCCATTGACTCATCTCTCTCCATCTTCCCATTCCTTCTCCCCTCCCCAGCTCTGGTAACCACATTTTACTCTCTACTTCTATGAGATCAACTTTTTTTTAAAAAGGTCCCATGTATAAGTGAGATCATGTGGTATCTGTCTTTTTGTGTCTGGCTTATTTCACTTAACATAATGTCTGCCAGTTTCATTCATGTCACACATGACAGAAGTTCCTTCTTTTTTATGGCTGAATAGTATTCCATTGTGTATACATATTACATTTTCTTCATCTACACTTAAGTATTTTAAAGGGATGAAATACTCCATCTCAGCATTGACTTATAGCCTCACTTTTTCACTCAAGGGAGGTAAGTCTTATAAGCCCATTGAGCAAACCCCTCAATATATTAACATCTCTGACTTCTGTGTGTGTGTTACAAACACATATACAGTTATACACAGGTACCACATACTAATTCGGAAATAGTTCACTTCAAGAGAGCTAGTCAGAGAAAACCGAGGTCATTTAGCTAAAAGTCTATTACCTTTCTGCTCTTCCATCTACAAGTGTATATCGATTCTTACTCATTTTTTCCTTCTTTTCTCCACTCAAAGATAAATTATTTCTTCTTTACTCTGTGAATCACCCTCCTACACATACTTTGAAAAGATCTTACTTCCATTATTTCTTCCCTTTTCCCTCATATCTCCTTTTCTCTATTGACATTTCCCCATCAGCATGTAACCTTCTGAAACTTCTTTCTCTCTAAATATTTCCGATAATACTTTCTCAGAGTTTACTATTGCCTCTGGCTTTTTAGTTTTCTTTTAATTTTGACACTGACGACTTGTCCTATAAAATAATGGAGCTCTCAAATGCTAGGACTTCAGCCCTCAACTATCCTCTAGACATGATTCCTGAATCAGTGCACTCACACTCAAGGATTCCATCACAATTTATTTGTCAAAGACTGCAAGTGAATATTCCCATGACTGACCACCCTGCGGAGACCCAGAACTACACGATGTGATTAATTACTAGGCATCTCTACTCAGTTGTTTTATAATCATTTCAAATCTACCATGACCAAACTCCCCCAGAATTTTTTTAATCATATGCTCCCCATTATTGCTAATGTACCAAATCTTAGTTTGGTGGCAAACTAGATGAACTTGGGAAAGTTATTTTTCATCTTTAAATCCCAGTTTTTCATGTGTCAAATGAAAATAATAGTAATTGCAATAGGTTTTCCACAAGGATTTAAAATTGGCTATTATGTTGTCCATGATCATGAATGCTAACTACATAGAAGGCACAAACGAATGAAGCAGGCACTAATATTGTCCTCATGTTATAGCTGAGGAATAGGAGACACAATGTGCTTAAGTAAATTGGTCCACACTGTAAGGTTTGTTCTTGGGTTCTTGCCGCGTTTAAAACGAAGAAACTGAGGCCAGCACGAAGATAATCCAATGTGAAGGAATTTATTCAGGCTCCCGGGTGAAGTTCTGCAGTCGCCGGAGAAATCGCAGAGACTCCTCTCAGGCAGGGGGTTTTATAGGGAGTGGAGGCGTCTGATTGCTTGTGCCCAAGGTAAGTGGGACGAAATGGAGGGGAGTAGAGCCCAGATGGAACAAAATGGAGGGGAGTGGGGCCCAGATAGGACAAAATAGTAGGCAGGGAGTGGGGCCCAGATAGGACAAAATAGTAGGCAGGAAGACAAAATGGCAGGCACGGGGTGAGACAAAATGGCAGGCACGGAGTGGGGCCTGGATAGGACAAAATGGTAGGTAAGGAGTGGGGCCTGGATGGGACAAAATGGTATCAGGTAGGTCCTGATGGGGCTTTTTTCCCAGGGTGGGGAGGTGTGTCCGAGCTCCCGGAGAGGGAAGGGGGCGTGTCCGAGCTCCCGGAGAGGGAAGGGGGCGTGTCCGAGTGCCCGGAGAGGGAAGGGGGCGTGTCCGAGCTCCCAGAGAGGGAAGGGGGCGTGTCCGAGCTCCCGGAGAGGGAAGGGGGTGTGTCCGAGCCCCCTGGCCAGGCAACCGGCCTTACACATACTACCTAGCTAATCTATGATGTAGCAGCTTTTAAATTAAGTCTGGATTCAGAGCCTGGGCTGTTAATTGCTGCACTATCCTGTTTGTTAGGGCAGTACAATATCATATACAAAGTACATGGCATGATCTTTAGTACTTATTAGATACATCAAAATCACAGCAATGGGGAGGAGCACTTTAAGATGCTCTGGAAATATGTATTTTAAAAAGCTCTCTGGCACATCTAATATTCAACTTGGGTTAAGAACCATAGTAGACTCTCAAAAGTATTTGTTCCTTTTATCCAAATGAAAATAATTGAATCAATTTGACCCTGTGAACACTTTCACAAATGCTATAACCATTAAACCAAAAGTATCCTTTAGAAGAGCTCTGTTAGACATTCTTTTCTAAAATGACAATAGAAGAGCAATAATAAAGACATATATATAAAAGCCCTTGGTGTTAATACAACCAGAGGCATTTAATACATGCATTGTGTTTTCATTTGCATTGCATGATTTTATCCTTAGGAAAAAGAGCTCCAAAAATATTAGGCTTGTATGTAACCCAGAAAAATCACTCTCTTTTCCTTTTTTAAAAATAAATTAATGGAGGGTCTCACTTTGTCACTCAGGTTGGAGCGCCGCCATGTTGCCCAGGCTGGTCTTGAACTCCTGAGCTTAAGTGATCTGCCTGCCTCGGCCTCCCAAAGTGCTAGGATTGCAGGAGTAAGCCACTGCATCCGGCTAAAAAAAGTCTCTTTCTTAAGATCATTATACTGCTAGGTAAAATATTCTATGTTGGGCTGGGTTTCTTGTGTCACCTGTAATCCTAACACTTTGGGAGGCTGAGGCGGGAAGATCAATTGAACCCAGGCATTCAAGACCAGCTTGAGCAACATAGTGAGACCCCCATCTCAAAAAAAAAAAAAAAAAAAACCCCAAAAAAGAAAAACCCAAGATATTCCATCTGGTTAAAAATGTTTCCTTTTACCTTTCTCCATCTACCAAGAAATATACTTTCTCTTTTAGCTATCAATAATTCTTCCAATTGTTTCTTGTACAATTAAAGTAGGATATCTCTCTTCAGTGTATATATCCAGAAAAACCAAAGTGATCAAAAGGATATGAAAAAGAAAAAGCAATAAATTCTATTCTCTTTCTCACGAGTTCTGTGTGTGAAAATATATATTTATGTGCATGTGTACATATATAATAACATATTCATCTCGAGTACAGAATTTATTATTGGCATACAGCTATTTTTTTGTTTATAAGTGACAGCATATTATGTTTTTTAAGAGGAGCAGAAAGAATTCATTGGAATGACTTGGGGTGGCTCACTGAAATAAATAAATGAGTATATAGATGTAGTATCCAAATAGAAGAGGAACAAAGAAGCTATGGAGTCTACAGCTCACTAGAGGGCTGTAGGAATGAATCGCTCTAACCTTTTCTTCCAACTTGCTATCATTTGATTTGATTTCAAATTCCAGAGAGAATCTCGATTATTTAACCTAGTTCCCATGTCCAACAATTAGGTAGAGCACCTATTGGTATTTCCATGAAGGCTGCACACAGTGGAGTAGAGGTGAGTCTTCCAAAGGAAACTGAAGATGCTTCTAACCAGAAAAAGGAGAATGGATGGGGGATTCTCCAAAGCTACAGATGTCTCCTCTAGTTAAATATATCATAAATAACGTTGATTTCACCACTGAGTGTCTTCTAATTAAGGTTTTTAGGTTGTTGCTGAATATTTCTAATAGTTTTTCTTACAATAAGATTTTCTTCATATAACTTTGACAAAAAAAATTGTATATATTTATGGTATACAACATGATATTTTGATATATGCTTATATTGTGAAATAATCACCACAATTAGGCTAAATAACATGTCTCTCATTTCACATTGTTATTTTTATGTGTGTGGTGAGAACATTTAAGCTCTGATCTCAGCATTTTCACGTATACAACACATTATTATTACTATCATCATCATGCTGTACAATAGATCTCCAGAATTTATTCATCCTAATTGAAAGTTTGTATCTTTGACCTAAATCTTACCGTTTCTCCCCACAAGCAGCCACTAGCAACCACCATTGTAATCTGCTTCTGTCCGTTCAACTTTTATAGAGTCTACAGGTAAGTGAGATCCTGCAGCATTTGTCTTTCTGTGCCTAGCTTATTTCACTTAATGGTCTCTGGGTTCTTTGATGTTATCACAGATGACAGGGTTTCCTTCATTCTTAAGGCTAGATGATGTTTTATTGTGTGCCTATACCATATTTTCTTTATCCATTATCTACTGAGGGACACTTACATTAATTCCATATTCTTTGGTATTGTGAGGAATGCTGCAATGAACATGAGAGTACAGACAGGCCACAGCTGATTTTGTTTCCTTTGGATGTACATCTAGAAGTGAGATTGCAGGATCATGCGGTAGCTCTATTTCTAATTTGGGGGGGACGTTTTATAGTATTTTCCATAATGGCTGTAATAATATATATCTCTACCAACATTGTACAAGGGTCATCTTTTCTTCATATCCTCACCATTACTTTATTATATCTTTTTTGATAATAGCTTTTCTAACAGGTGTGAGATGATAGCTTACTGTGGTTTTAATTTGCATGTCCCTGATGGTTAGTGGTGTTGAATATTTCTTCATATGCTTGTTGGCCATTCATATGTCTTCCTCTGAGAAATGTCTACTCAAATTCTTTACTTATTTTAAAATCAGATTATTTGTTTTCTTGCTATTGAGTCATTTGCATTCCTTCTATATTTTGGATATTTAACCCCTTATCGGGTGTATGGTTTGAAAATTTTTTTTCTCAAACTATGAGTTGTCTCTTCACTGTTGATTTTTCCTTTGTGGTGCAGAAGCTTTTCAGATTTTTTTTTTTTTCTTTTGGTTACTGTGTTTTTAGGGTCATATCCAAGGAATCATATGTCATGGAATTTTCACCCTATGCTTTTTTCTAGGAGTTTTATAGTTTCAGATATTATGTTTAAATCTTTAATTCATTCTGAGTTGATTTTTGTATATGGTGTGAGATAAGGGTCCAACTTCATTCTTCTGCATGTGGATATACAGTTTTCCTACCATCATTTATTGAAGAGATTATCCTTTTCCCATTTTGTGTTCTTGGCACCTTTGTTGAAGATCAATTGACCAAAAATGCATGGATTTATATGTGGGCTGTCAATCCTGTTCTCATGGTTGATGAGTCTGTTTTTATGTCCAAATCATGCTATTTTGATTACTATGGTTTTGTAGTAAATTTTGAAATTTGGCAGTGTGATGCCTCCAGCTTAGTTTTGTTTTGATTTTTTAATTCTTTTTTCTTAAGGTTTCTTTGGCTATTCAAAGTTGTTTGTGGTTCCATAAAAATTTTATAATTATTTTTCTATTTCTTTAAAAAATACCATTGGAGCTTCAGGGATAGCACTGAATCTGTAGATCACTTTGGGTAGTACGGAATACAAACAATATTAATTATTCCAGTCCATTAACACAGTATATTTTTCCATTTATTTGTTTTTCTTCAATTTCTTTCACTAATGTTTTAGAGTTTTCAATGTATAGGTCTTTTATCTCCTTGGTTAAGTTTATTTTCCTGATGGTTAGCAATATTGAATGAACTTTTTTTTTCATATACTTGGCCATTCATATGTCTTCCTTTGAGAAATGTCTACTCAGGTTCTTTGCCTATTTTTATTTTTAATTTATGAGACAGGGTCTCACTTTGTTACCCAGGCTGGAGTGCAATAGTGTGATCATGGCTCACTGCAGCCTCAACCTCCCAAGCTCAAGTAATCCTCCCACCTCAGCCTCTTGGGGAGCTGGGACTACAGGTGCATGCCACTATGGCCGGCTAATTTTTGTATTTTTTATAGAGATTGGGTTTTGCCATGTTGCCCAGGCTGGTCTTGAACTACTAAGCTCAAGCAGTCTATCCATCTCAGTTTCCCAAAATTACAGGCATGACCCGTCTCTACTAAAAATACAAAAAATTAGCTGGGCATGGTGGCGCATGCCTGTAATCCCAGCTACTCAAGAGGCTGAGGCAGGAGAATTGCCTGAACCCAGGAGGCGGAGGTTGTGGTGAGCCGAGATCGCACCATTGCACTCCAGCCTAGGTAACAAGAGCGAAACTCCGTCTCAAAAAAAAAAAAAAAAAAAAAAAAATTACAGGCATGAGCCATCACACCCAGTCTCTTTGCCTATTTAAAAAATCAGATTATTTGCTTTCTTGCTATTGAGTTGTTTGTATTCCTTATATATTTTGGATATAACTTTTCATCAGGTTAAATGATAGGATTGTGTTCTTGCTTTGTCAGATAGGTTCTTGTTACTGTATGGAAACACTGCTGATTATATGTTGATTTTGCTTTACCAAATTTATTATTTCTAACAATTTTTGGTAGAGGCTTTAGGGTTATATATGTACACACATACACACACACACACGCACATCACACATATATATGATTATGTTGTCAGAAAGCAGTTGCAATTTCATTTCTTTCTTTTTTGGATACCTTTTTATTTTCTTGTTTAATTGATCTGGCTCAGAATTCCAGCACTATATTGAAGAGAAGAGGTAAAAGTGGGCACTTCTTGTTGTCTTCTTCCTGTTCACATGAGGATAAGCTTTCAGCTTTTCATGACTGAATATAATATTAGCAGTGGTTTGTCATATATCAGCTTTGGGCTTTATCATATTGAGGTACATTTCTTCTATATCTAATTTGTTTAATTTTTTTAAATTATGAGATAATGCTGAATTTTGTCAAATTCCTTTTCTGCATCTATTATAGTGATTGTATAATTTTATCCTTCCTTCTATTAATATTGTATATCACATTTATTGATTTGTGTATATTGAACTATCCTTGTATCCCAAGGACAAATCCTATTTGATTAGGGTGTATGGTAGTTTGAGTGTGCTATTGAATTCCATTTGCTAGTTTTTTCTTGAGGATTTATGCATATATGTCCATCAGCAATATTAGCTTGGGTAGTTTCTTATCTTGTAGAGTCCTTGTCTGGCTTTGATATCAGAGTAATTCTGGCCTCATAAAATAAGCTTCTTCCTTTTTTTAAAAGAGTTTGGGAAGTAATGGTATAATTCTTTAAATACTTGGTAGAATTCACCTGTGAAGCAATCAGGTCCTGGGTTTTTCCTTGTTGGAAGGTTTGTGACTACTGATTCACTCTCCTTACTCCTTATTGGTCTGTTTATATTTTCTGTTTTTTCATGATTCTGTTTTGGTAGGTTGCATGTTTCCAGGAAGTTATCCATTTCTTCTTGGTTATCTAATTCACTGGCATGTAATTGTTCATAGTAGTTGCTATTTCATTTTTCCTACTCTTGCTAAAGGTCCGTCAATTTTGTTTATTTTTTCAAAAAAAAATTAGTTTTGTTGATCTTTTCTATTTGCTTTTTTATTCTCTATTTCATGCATTTCTCTTCTGAGAGATTTATTATTTTCTTCCTTCTAATTTGAGGCTTAATTTGTTTTCTTTTTCTAGTTTCTTGAGGTGTAAGGTTAAGTTGTTTATTTGAAATTTTTTTCTTACGGTAGGCATTCAGTACTATAAACTTCACTTTTGAAACTGTTTTTGCTGGATCCCATACTTTTTGGTGTGTTGTATTTCCTTCTTTATTTGTATCAAATTTTTAAATTTTTTCTTTTGATTTCTTCTTTGACTCATTGGTTCTTCATTGGTGTGTTGCTTAATTTCCACATATTTGTGAATTTCCTCTCTGTTACTGATTTCTAGTTTTATAGCACTGTGGTCTGAAAAGACACTTTATATGATTGCATTCATCTTAAATGTGTAAAAACTTGTTTGGGGCCTAATATATCACATATTTTGGATAATATTTATGTACACTTGAAAACAATGTTTTCTGCTGCTGTTGGATGGGATCTATGCAATATGTCTGTTATATTCATTTGGTTTATCATGTTCAAACTGCTGTTTCCTTACTTACTGATTGACTAGATGATCTATGCATTATTGTCATTAAAGTTTCCTATTAATATATTGTTCTCTATTTTTTTTTTCAGTTTCATTACTCTCTATTTTATATTTTTAAGTGCTCTGATGTTGGGTGCATACATATTTCCAATTGTTATATCTTCTTAATAAACTGACCCTCTGTCATTACATGTTGACTTCCTTTGTCTCTCCTGGCCATTTTTTACTTAAAATCTACTTCATCTGATAGAATTATTCTTACTCTTTGTGTTTACATTTTTATGGAATATCTTTTTCCATCCTTTTGAATTTAGTCTCTGTGTTCTTCAAGCTAAAGTGAGTTTCTCATAGGCAGGATACAGTTGGAGTGTTAAAATCCATTCAGCCACTCTATGCCTTTTGATTGGATATCCAGCATATTTTAATACTTTTCTTCTTTAACTTTTATACTAGAGTTAAAAGTTATTCATGCACCACCATTACAGTATTAGAATATTCTGAATTTGAGTATATTTTTATCTTTACAATGAGTTTTATACTTTCTTATTTTTTCATGTTTTTCATTAGTATCCTTTTATTTCAACTTAAGAAACTCGGTTTAGTATTTATTTTTTGTAAATGGGAGGTCCAGTGATGATAAACTCCCACAACTTTTGTTTGTCTGGAAAATATTTTTCTATCCTTCATTTCTGAAGAACAGACTTGCCAGGTATAGCACTCTTTGTTGTCAGGTTTTTCTCTTTCATCACTTTGAATATATTTTCTCAGTCTCTCCTAGTCTTCATGTTTTTCCACTGAGAAATCTGTTGATAGTCTTACGGGAGTTCTCTTACAGTTGATGAGTTGCTTTTCACTTGCTGCTTCCAGAATTCTCTCTTTGTCTTTTATTTTTGATAATTTAATTATAACATGTCTCAGAATAATTTTTAATATTTAATCTATTTGGAGTTATTTGCACTTCATAGATCTGGATCTTCATTTTTCTCTTCAGATTTGTTAAGTCTTCCATCATTATTTTTTTTAAAGAAGATTTCTCACCCTTTTTCTTTCTCTGCTTCTTCTGGAACTTTTAAACTTAATATATTGGTTTTCTTGATGGTTTCCCATAAGTCCTGTAGGCTTTCTTTACTCTTTCTTCATGCCATTGACTTTTCTTTTTGTTTCTCAGACAGGAAAATTTTAAATAACCTGTTGTCTTGCTTTTGTTTTGTGCTGCTATAACAGAATACCTGAGCCTCGGTAATTTGGAAAGAATAAAATTTATTTCTTACAGTTCTGGAGGCTGGAGAGTCCAAGATCAAGAAGATCAAGATGGCAGCAGGTTTAGTGTCTGATAAAGGTCTGATCTCTGTTTCCAAGATGCTACCTTGAACACTTAAATTTCCAGAGGAGAGAAAAACTGTTTCTTGCAAAAGATCAGAAGGACAAAGAGAGGGAACCCACCCCTAAAAACTCTTTTTCGTAAAAAGCATCCAGCCCACCCATAAGGGTGGATCTCTCATGACTTAATCACCTTAATGGTCTTATCTCTTGATACTATTTGCAATGGCAATTAAATATCAACATGAGTTTTGGAGGAGACATTTAAACCATAGCACTTGTCTTTTAGCTTGCAGGTTCTTTCTTCTGCTTGACTGAAGCTCTCTGTGGAATTTTCTGTTCACTTCAATGAATTTCTTCGCTTCAGAATTTTTGTTTGGTTCTTTTTATTGTTTTTATATCTTTTTTGAACTTCTCATTTTGTTCATACATTGTTTTCCTGACATCATTTTGTTGTCTGCTGTTGTAGATCACTGTTTTAAAAACAATTATTCTGAATTCTTTTTTAGGAGATTTGTAGATATTCATTATTTTATGGTTGCTTACTGGTGCTTTATTTGTTCCTTTGGTTGTGTCATGTTTCCTTGATTATTCCCGATCCTTGTGGCCTCATGTTAGTGTCTGGGGATTTTAAGATGTAGGCACCTCTTTCAGTTTTACGGATTGGCTTCATCGGGGAAATGCCTTCAACAGTCAATCAGTTCCAGAGATTCTCAGCAGCCTGTCTGAAAGGGTTTGTTGATGGGATTGCTGCTGGAGTCCTCAGGCAGGCTGATCTAGTGTTTGCGTCAGTGAGTGTGCCAGATTGGCAACTGGGTCCATAGGGCCAAGCCTGAATCCTGAGTCCATAAGATTGAACCTGAGTTCAGTCTGTGAGGGGTTCTGGCCTGCAGCCTGGAGATATAAGGGCTAACCTGGAGCCTGAGGCTATGGGGACTAGCCTAGTGCTGAATTTTACTGGTGTTCCACAGCGAAGTTAGATACTTACTTCATTCTCTTTTTTCTAGGTGAAGAGTATCTTTCTTTTGCTACCTGAGTTCAGAGAATTGGTGATGTGAAAATGTGAAACTGTTCTTACTCCCATTTCTGCGCTCCACTGAAGCAATGTAACCTCTCATCTGGATTCTTTAGCTGCTATGAAAGCACTTTCATGCATGGATAGTTGTTAAAATGTATGTTTCTGCAAGGGGATGAGTGCTAGAAAGTCTTTCCATCTTGCTGATGTCGCTCCATGCAAATACCCTTTAATAAGATGTTTATTTATTTCATTTATTGTGTCAGAAGTACCTCTATGGTTTACTCCTTTGTAGATAATTTATCTAGTTTTAAATGTTCCTAAATGGTCTTAAAACTTTCTGGTCACTATAGGAAAAGATAATGTTTTACTTCTTGATATCTGTTTTCTCCAGTTGAACATATGATTTTCATGCCTACCAGAAAACTATATTCTCAGTCTACCCCAAAGTTAGTTGTGATCTTGAGACTAAGATCTGGCCAAGGGAATGTGGACGACAACGATAGGTGCAGTTTCTGAACTTTCTTCTTAGTGAAAGTGATATGGTCCTTCTTCCACCCTTTATCTTTTATGAGTTGGATACACATCTTGGACCACGAGGCTGAGGGGCCTATCCTGAAGATAGAGAGAAGCAGCACAAATGTTGCCTGAGTCCTAGATGACTGAGCTGCCATACCAATGGTGAAATATTTACATCAAGACTTTTAAGTGAGAAAGAAATAGATGTTTATCTTATTTAAACTGTTTTATTTTGGATATCTATTACATATGACTATGTATTATAACTAACACAGTCACTTAGCATTACTAATTCCACTATAATGTAGTATATGTACATATACATATATTAGATTTAACCCTGAACAAATGGTATTGATTCCAAAAACCACAATATAAAATTGAATTCAATTTATTCTTTGTCACAACATGTGTGAGACTCACCGTATGTGAGTATGTTACTGTATTTATATTTTCTAAGCCTGTACCCAAGACTGTTTTGGAATCATGGATAACAGAATCCAGAAATTAGCATTAACATTTTAAAACTGCAGTGTTATGCTCCTTAAGAATTATATTTTAAAGCACACTACTCCTTTGATATGAAAGATCACCTTAACAGACTATTTCTGCAGAGAAAATTGCAATCCTAGGTTTTGTTACAGAGGTTTAACTCCATGATGAAAAAACTGCTTTGCATAATAATACTGAAGTGGTCTTCAGTTTGGATGAAATTGCATCCATGGAGATTATGTTTCACTAGAGAAATGGTTTCTAAACATAAATACATGTGAACCCATGTTTAATCAGTTACCATCTACAAACCTAGGCAGAAGCCTGATGATGGAAAAAAAAAAAACCCATAAATTTTAATATTTTTCACACAGTGGGAGAGATTCTGAAGAGGATAAGAGTGAGAGTGCTAGAGCTCAATTTGGACTATTCTGATAAAGACATTCTTCTTGACCAGGAATTGGCAAACTATGACTTGCTGGCCAAATCCAACCCAAGGCCTGTTTTTGTATTGCTCATGAGCTATGAATAATTTTTAAATCTCTAAAGGATTGAGAAAAAGAAGAAACCCACGGAGTAAAGAAAAATATTTGCAAATCATACATCTGATAAGGAGCTAATATCCAAAATATATGAGGAACTTAAATAACTCAAGAACAAGAAAACAATGTAATTAAAAAATGAGCAAAGGACCTGAAGACACATTTCTTAAAAGAAGACATGCAAATGACCAATAGATTAACAAAAACATGCTCAGTATTCTGAATTATTAGGAAAATGCAAATTAAAACAACAAAATATCATCTGCACCTGTTAGAATGGGTTTTATTAAAAAATAAAATAAAATATGACAAGCGTTAGCAAGGATGTGGAGGAAAGGGGATCCTTACACACGATTGGTGGGAATGTAAAGTAGTACAGCCATTATGGAAAATGAAATGGGGGTAGAACTACCATATGATCCAGCAATCTCACTTCTGGGAATATAGCCAAAGAATTGAAATAGATATGTTGAAGGGATGTGTAAATTTTCATGTACATTGCAACATTATTTACAATAGCCAAAATATGGAATTAACCTAAATGTCCATCTAACTGATGAATTAAAAAAAAATTAAAGAAATACATATACACCATGGAATACTATTAAGCCTTTAAAAATAGAACAAAATCATGTCATTTGGAATGAACCAGGCACAGAAAGACAAATGTGTAGTTCCCACTTATCTCCAATTTTGCTTTTTACAATTTCAGTTATCTAGGCTCAACCATGATCTGAAAATATTAAGTGAAAAAATCCAGAAATAAACAGTTCATAATTTGTAAATTACATGCCATTCTGGGTAACATGATGAAATATCCTGTCTTCCTGCTTTGTTCCACCTGGAATGTCAACATCCTTTGTCCAGCAAATTCACTTCATATACACTACCTGCCCATTAGTCACTTAGTAGCCATTTTGGTTACTAGACCCAAATAATTTAGTGCACATAAGATTCAGCACTATCTGCAGTTTCAGGCATTAACTGGGGGTCTTAAAACATATCTTTTATGAATAAGGGAAGGCTACAGTCCTGCATGATCTCACTTATATATAGAATCTAAAAAAATGTGACTTCACAGAAGTAGTGAGTAGAATGATGGTTACCAGAAGTCTGGTGTGGGGGTGGGAGGTGGGTGGGAGGGCAAGGCAGGTTTGAGGGCTGCTGGTCAAAGGGGACAAAGTTTCAGCTAGACAGGAGGAATGTTTTAAGTTTTGGTCACACAGGGTGACCATAGTTAATAATAATGTATTATATATTTCTAAGTACATGAGTAAATATCAAATGTATCATCACAAAAAAAGTTAAATAAGTAGGTGATGAATATATTAATTAACTTGATTTAATCATTCCACATTACATACACATATCAAAATATCACACTGTATTCCATAAGTGTAATATATTATGATTTGGAAATTTAAAATATTATACATTTTAAAAAGCAGCAGCAGCAAGAGAGATGCATGGCCCCCAATGCCTAAAATATTTACTGCCTAGTCCTTTAGAAATAAATCTGCTAATCCCTCAGACTCACTAACCCAACAATATGGAGTACACTGAAGTTAGTGTATATTTATATAGTTTGTCCTTGGCATATAATAGAATCACAATGTTTGCTAAATAAATAGTGGAAGGACACTATTTTTTCAGTGATGGTGAAGGCTATGGAGTACATATCATTTATTCACCAGTGTACACCATGATTTGGTGTGTATGTAGTAGGTGAAAGCAGTGAAAGTTTGAGACATACCTGAAAACGGAGGGAGTTGCTTTGTTTACATTTAAAGCTATAGGATAGGATTTATATAATTTCATCCAATAGCACTGTTTTGTGGTTTATATTCTGATTAGCGGTTGGCACTGTGTCTATAGCAAATTTGAGTTACATTTGTAAATTCACTTGCCATTTTGCAGTGTCTGGTGTACAGCATATTTTAATGTTTGTTTAATAGGTAAATAAATATTTAATACTGTTATCATAAACATCATTCGTTCAAAGATTACTGGTGTTTTTTCAAGTGAAACATTAACCTTGGGAGTCAATAACTTTATGCCAGATAGTTGCTTTCTCTTGTCTTCAGCTAACAAATATTTCTCTCATATATTTTCTTAATTTAAAAATTCTATGAAAAAGACCACAACAATCAATTATAATTGACTTAAAAAATAATTTCTCTGTTGTGTGAGCCACAAGGCCTAAGCGACTTAAAGGAAAAATGTCTCAAAATGATCAAGAGGTTAACAAAAGACCATAGATGTTGGCATTTCTCAGGGTGATAATGAGACATGCCCTTGCTTTCTCTACGTTGGTGCGATTGTCTGGTGCATACTCTTCTTTCAGATGGATTTCAAGAGATGATGTAACACAAAACTCAGTCTCATGGGCAGGCTTTGTTCACAAACTTCTCATTTATGATAAACTTTAAATACTCATGATTCTTTTTTTCTTTCTCAATGATATTTCCCACTTTAACCTATAAAGTAAAAGGAGGCTGCACCTGGAATAGAATTTAAATAAGTTTTTTTTTTTTATTTGCTATGACCAAAGCATTCCCTAAGAGATACTTCAGTCAATTTCAGGAGTTTGAGCCTAAAGGAGTACTTTCTTCACAGTAAGGTCAAGGCAGAGAAAAAAGAAACATCACAGCTGTGCACTGCTCTGCTGTCCAGATAGAGTCTTTGAACATTTTCTTCTCTTCATCAAAGAACAACTGGGAAGGCAACACATAGAAATAAAATCCATGAGACCTTGGCAAATGTTATGAAAAATGAAGATTAGGATCAAAAGTTTAAAAGGACAATCTTGGCTTAAAAGAAAAATACAAAAAAATCTTTCACTGCCTTCTGTAGCATATGTGAAGGTGTTTAAATTGTTTGGTCTATTGGTCTGCAGACACCTGGATGATACTTGTATTATGAATTCAGCAGAGCAGAAACACACCTGACTCATGCAGATCATTTATAATTTGCTTTTAAAATAAACTCAGTGGCAAACACAGCTTACTGAAAAAGAGAAATATAACTGGATCTTTAAAAACCTAGAGGATTTTTTTTAATTTTTAAGATTTAATACTTTGAAATATGAATAACGAAGTACTTGTAAAAGGACATTAGATAATCAATAGTAATAAAGAAGGCAAAAATAAATTATTTCTTTAGTCATTTAGCGAAAACTGATTATCTCTTATTAACCAAAAACTGAGCTAGGTGCTGACATAAAGAGATGAACAAAACAAAAATACTTGGTTTCAAAGAGTTAAACACATATTAACATGGATATGGAAAATCTACAGATTCAAGTCTCATTTGCAATAGCTAAACTTCTTCCCCCTGCCATGGATCTTTGGAAATAAATTTTCATTTCATCTCACTGAATTAACAATTTTGGATGTATGTAATTAATTTTGCATTTATCCACCAATGCAATAGATACCTTGTGTGGAAATATCTCAAAGCTAGGAAATAAAGATGAGGAAGACATTTCTTTCTATCAGGGAATCTAGTCAGGTACTTATGTGCTTAAACAACAAAGGTTTTAATAAAAATGCCATCATATTACTAAAACTAGTTACAAAAATATCTAACCTTTATGGAATGCTTATGTATTTACATTCATTATCTCATTTAATATTTTTATCAATACTGTGACATAAGTACAAATATAATCTCCATCTTATAAATAAGAAAACTGAGGCAAAAGGAAGTTAGATAACTTGTCTAAAGTCATGGTAAAGGTTGATTCTAATAGCTCCATATTCTGTGTTCTTAATCACTACATTCATAAGAATTTAGTTGAGAGAGTAATTTTTTCTGATGAAAAAAGCTTTATGGAGGCATTATCATTAACATAGGCTTATAAAAATATCTAGAACTTTATATTTCCAGCTAAAAAGAAATAGATCATAGCAGATCACCTTCCCAATGAGAGCAAAAATAAAAGCTAGATAAAAATTTAAACCAGTTTGAATCCACCTGAAAGTTATCATGGCAACCAAACTTGGAGACCAGGATTCCAGAGAGAAGAAAAACTTGCTAAGAGTATTGTTCTTGGCAGCTTTTCCCTTTGAGTCATCAGTTAATGCATATGCAATGTGGGTAGAAAGGCTTAGGAGATAAAAGAAGGCAGATGCTAGGAGGCAGAGAATTTCAGGGCTGTTGGAAATTTTTAAATGTAGTTCAAAGCCCAACAAGGGAGAAAACCACAATAAACTTTCTAGGCATTTCTCTAACTCTCCTGAAATAGCATACACTAGGAATAATAGCAAATTAGAAGACCAGACCTAAAACCAGTTACAAATAGCTTAGTATTTAATTGCATTAAAGTGATTAAGTTTTATACTAACTGGCTATCAGAGAGGTGTAAGACAGAGGATTAGTGACTTTGAAAGATGTTAGTAAAAAGAATACAAAAAGGATGGTAAACACAAAAAAGAATGATATGACTTGTAAAATACACAGAAAGTACACATATGTGACAGACAGAACCTCGGCAAAAAAGACCAAATAAAGGACAAAAATTACCCAGAACTGATGAAAGACATTAAGCCACAGATTCAAGAAACACTATAAAGCCCAATCAGAATGAGAAGAAAGAAACCATTCTCAGGCACGTTACGGTTAAGTTAATGAAAACTAATGACAAAGAGCAAACTCTTAGAAACATCCAATATAAAGATAAATTACTTTCAAAGGACCAATTTTATAATTATTATCTTACGTCTCAATAAAGACAGTGCCAGTTAGAAAAGACTGACATGGCATCATTAAAATGGTGAAAAACATGTAGTTGTTATAGTAGGATTCTCCTTAGAAGAAATATCCCTCAAAAATAAGAGTAGAGCCTTAAAAACAAAAACAAAACAGATATAAAACAACAATTATGATAACATACTGTGACATTTAATCAAAACACATGACAAAATAACAAAAGAATGAAAAAGGGGTAATCGAAGTGTTCTAACATCCTTGCCTTACCTACAGATGCTAACTTACATGAAATTTAGAAGTGGGAGATCTACAGAAGAGTCATCAAAAAGACAAATAAAATAGAATTTTAAAAGTGAATTACTATAACTTAAAAGAAAATACAGGAGAAAATATGATAACAAAAAAATACTTAATAAGCCCTCAAAAAGAAAAGGAAAGAAAAGAAATGTAGAGCAAGTGGAAGAAATAAAATAAAGTATTAAGATGGTAGATTTAAATCCAAATGTATCAGTAATTAATTAAATTAACAATAGTTATTAAATTTCTATTAAATTATCCAATTAATACAACTATCAGAATAAAAACCACTGCCTAGTATATGCTACTTAAAAGAGATAAAACTTAAATAATTACAAAAAAATTGTAAAATAAAAGAAAAGAAAAAAGTCATAACATTCAAAGGATAATCAAAATAAATATGTAACTATGATAATATAAGAAATACTAGACTTTAAGATAGGAGCATATTGGAAGTAAAGAGGGAATATTTCATAATGATAAAAAGATCAATCCACCAGTGATACATAACAATTTAAAATTTGTATGCACCTAAGGTATGTAATTAACATACCTTAGAAAGCAAAACTGAAAAAAATAATGAATAAATACAGTGAAAAATTTTGAACACAAAATTCACAAAATGTCATAAAATAAGGCATATACAATATCAGTAAAAATATAGAATACTTGAAAAGTAAGATTAATAAGCTTTGGCCTAATCGATCATATAGAGCACTGCATTCAACTGTGCAATATACAGGAGTACACATGCAATATTTCTAAAAATATTTATATGCTGGACTATATGTACATGAGACAAATCTCAACATATATCAGATAATTGAAATACAGAGTGTGTTTTCTGATTACAATAGAATTAAATCTGAAATCAGTGACTATAAAATTCCTAAACTCTGAAAATTAACCCATAAATTTTTAAAAAAACAATAAAATAATAAAAAGTATTTTGATTTAAAATATAACCAAAAAAGAAGATATAAAATATGTGGTATGGAGTTACAACCATTGTTAAAGAAAATTTTATAGCCTACAAAGTATATTTTAATTAAAGATAAAAGCCTGAAAATTGATGAACTGTGTGTATCCATTTGAAGATGTTAACAAAAGAGTATCAGTTGAAACCTAAATAAGGTAGAATGAAGAAAATAATAAGGAATCAAATTTAATAAGAGAGAAAACAAGCACACAATAGAGAAAATCAGCAAAACCAGAACTTGTTTATTTCAAAAGCCAAAATTTGATAAATAATATGAAGACTAACCAAGACAATGAAGCAAAAAGGTACAAATTACTAAATATTAAGGAATAAAGGGAAGGACATAAAAATGGAGTCTACAAACATTAAGCTATTCAGTGACTATCATGAACACCATTTTTCCTCAAAATTAAAAATTTAGATAAAATTAATCAGAATCATATCTGTAATTTGTTTTCAAAATGTGCAAAAGGCAAAACAATTTTCAACTAATCTTTAAGGCCAGCATACCCTGATACAGAACTTGATAAAACAAAAATTATTGGTCAATCTTTGTTATGAAAATTGATTAAATATCTAAAAATGATATTAGCATTTCAAACTCATCAATGTATATAAAGGATAAAGGATAATATATCACCACCATTTTGAACATTTTGTAGAAATGCAAATTTCATTTAATATTTAAAAAAACAAGAAATTGTAAGTCTACAGTGGAAAAGCTTGGGAGACCCCAGATTAACCAAGTGATCAGAGTTAATGCTACCATTATTAAGAAAGGATATACCATGTTCAGAGATTGGAAGATCCAATATTTTAAGGTGTCAATTTTCTGTACATTGATACATACACTAAAATTCCTCAATTGTCTAAGGTAAAAATATTATTCCAAAAATTATGTGGAAAATTAAAGGACCCAAACTAACCTCTTTAAGCTGATAAAGTCAAAACACATATTACCACATATTATCATTATAAAGCCATTGCAATTACACAAGTGTTATTGAAATTAAGGATTGAAAACCAGATTAATGGATCAGAACAACTCAGAAACAAAACTACATGTCATTTGATTTATTACACATAGCCCTGCAGAACAGAACCTTTTCAATAAATGGTGCTGGATAAATTGAGTGTCCATATTAAAAAAAAAACAAACAAACAAACTGCCAGCCACTTCACAGTGATAAGTAAATTCCTCATAGATTTAAATACAAAAGACAAAAAGTTAAACTGTTTATATAGAGCTGTGTTAGTCAATAAGATAGCCATTAGTCACATGGGCATTTAAATTTATATTTCAATTAATTAAAATTAAATACAATTAAACATTCTGTTCCTTAGTTGTATTAGTCACATTTCGAGTGTGTAATAACTACATGTGCCTAGCAGACACTGCACTGAGCAGCAAAGATATGGAACATATCATCTGTCACTGTAGAAAGTTCTGTTAGACAGTATCAGTAGGGGTTTACATAAGAGACCATCGTTATGACTAGGGCTAGGAAAAAATAAACCAACCATAAAGGAACAACTGACTATATATAGAAATTGACAATAAAAACAAAAAAATTGACAATAACAACAAAAAAATTGAAAAATCATGGAATGTTTAAACAAAATGATATACAGATGGCTTTTTAATACAGGAAAGAAATGCTTAATGTTACTCATAATAAGACAAAAAATTATAAAAGTATACTGAGGTATTATTTTTAACTGTCAAATTACTGGCCAAAAGATTGGCCACAGGCTCGTCAAGAGAGGTGGGGGAATGGGCACTCTCCTAATGGGAGTGCAAAACGGCACAGCCACAATGAAGATGAACTTGATATTGTTTATGGAAATTATATATTCATTTGCCACATGACTCAGCAATCCCTCTTCTAGGATTTTAGTCTGAAGATACAAAAAAATTAGGTACAAGATTACTCACAGTAGTATTAAAAAAAATTAGAAGCAAACTAAATACCATATAGAAAGTTGAATACACCCTGGCACATTCACACATTGGAGTACTATGTAGCTGCCAAATTTTAATTCGTAAAATAACTTATCAATAAAAGCAATGATAAAAATATCTTTAATGTAAGTGATTTCTAGGATGCATTGTTATATGAAAAAAGCAAGATGCAGATGAAAAACATATAATATGCTACCTTTCTTCTAAGAAGCAAGAGGAAATTAGAATATGTATGCCTATATTTGTTTAATTTTGCTGAAACAAATACAAGAATAATGAACTAGAAAGTAATAAAATTGATTACCTGCAGGGCTGTTAGTTAGGCGGAAGGGGTATAGATGTGTGATTTTTTTGCGTATATATTTTATGTAATTTTTATTGTGAACTATGCTTTTTTAAAAAATTTTTAAAAATCAATAAAGATGAAGAAAAGAAACTTCAAACTGGCAATAAGTAGAAACAAACTTAACTTTGTAGTTCATTTAAAAAAAAACTACAAAAAAAAAGAATTAATCCAAGTAATTTTGGAATGCTGTATTCTGATTATTCTGACTATATAGTCTCAGAGGGATATGTTCTAAGGACTAAAAAATGCAAAGAAATTCCTTATTTTTACTTCAAGGTTTGTTTCAGTAGTGGTATGGATGTAGCAATTCTGAAATTATGTTTTATATATTATAGGATCGAGCAAATATGTTAATGTTGGGGGCAAGATAGGATGTACAAGTGGTACAAGTCAGAAACATGGGGATGAAGTACAAAGTCATGAAGCAGATGAGACTGCCAAGGGTATAGTGAGAGGAAAAGACTGTTTTCAAGAGGAGGGAGAAATTCTGACATTTCAGCAGTGGACCACTTTTGAGGAACTCCTGATGTGTTTTTTCTCTTCCCTTTTTCTTATCAGGTTGAATGAATGTGTTATAGACAACCAAACGACTCTTTAAAATGCTAAAAAAAGAAACCTCTCAACGATGGTCAGGTAATCTCTTTTAATACAATGTGTAAGGTACAGAAAATCTGTTCAGGATTTCATTATGAATATTTTTTGAGATATTACTGAGCAGTTTCTTGAGGCAAGATTTTTTTAATTAAAGACTTCTGACAACCCAAATTTTAAAAATAAGCTGTACATTAAACGATATGAATGAAGAATATTATTGATTTCTTTAAGGAAAAAATTCACTCAGGTTCATAAAACGGAACAAGATCATGTCGTTTGCAGGGACATGGATGGTGCTGGAAGCCATTATCCTCAGCAAACAAACATAGGTGCACTAAACCAAATACTTACTGTTCTCCTTTATAAGTGGGAGTTATACAATGAGAACACATGGACACAGGGAGGGGAACAACACACACTGGGGCCTGTCATGGGGGCTGTGGGGAGGGAGAGCATCAGGATAAATAGCTAATTCATGTGGGGCTTAATACCTGTGATGGGTTGATTGGTGCAGCAAACCACCACGGCACACGTTTACCTCTGTAACAAACCTGCACATCCTACACATGTATCCCGTGTAATACTTAATATTCTTAAATATTTTATTTAAATAAAATAAAATATTAACAAAATTAAATAAAATATTTTTTAAAGTTCACTCAGGATCAGAATGGGCATACACATTGGCTTGATTGCAAATACAGAAAGCATATTTACTTTTTCTGAAGTGCCCTGGAATCAGTGCATCATACATTTTGTGGGGTTGTCCGGGTGCTTGGTGGGAAGTCAGTCACCACATCAACAACCACAAACATTTTGAAAAGAATTCTTGGGGTTATAGAGAGTCAATGAATTACCATCTTTTCTCCTCTATCCTAGTTTTGAAAACAATGAGACATAACTGACCAAAAATGAGATAAAATTTACACGTTTATTATTGGTAGACATTTGATTGGCAGTAATGGCCCAGCGGTGGGTCAGTGGTCCTCCAGCACTGTCGCTCTTTGGTGGTCTAGACACTCACCTAAAGGAACATGTGGAATGGAAGAGGTGACACATTCATTGCTGAGTTACACTGGTCAGGGTCGGAGATGGAAGAAAATATATAAATAAATCCTTGGTCATTTTTAAATAGATTTTCTAATCATTCAATGTGGACACAACAGTTATTTCAGGTTTATTACATAAGAAACAATGAGTAAGAAAATGAAACAAGATACCAGGAATGTTCATCTAGAAGCAGTACCTCTCCATGGAAACATGAATAGGAACAAGAATTATATTTTAAATTCTTGTGGTTGCCTTTGGACTGCAAATATCAAGAATTAACAAGTATCTGTTTAATGAATGTGACCTAGTTTTAAGTAAAACTGATTTGGTTAAAAATCAAAACTACTCATTAAAAAGGGCGGAATGATCTTTTATAAATACATATATATCTCTTAGAATTATTGCAAAGTTTTTGGCCTTGGAATTATTGTAAAGTTACTGTAAGCAACTTTTACATCTCATGGGATTTTGGAAAATATTTTTTTTTTACTATAAAACTGGTAAATTTGGCACTTATTAATGATGTAAAGAAGAGCCAGAATGGTGATATTCCAGGTCTAAATATATCTTGCAAATTTTAAGAATGTTTGAGTAGTCATGTAGAGCACACCCTGTAATAAGCCTTGCCATAATACAAATTTGGAGATACAGTAGCACAATTGGAGCTTGACTCCTATTCTTTGCAGTGAGCTCACCCAGGCCATTTCGTTAGCCTCTAAATTTCATGATCCTGAGCTTTTTGTAATCAAAAAAGGTTATGGTAGAATTTTACTGTATATATTCATCAAAATTATATATTGACTAGCATTAGGCCTACAACTCTGCATCATTTATGACTAAAATATATCTATTATTGGCTAGATTTATTTGTTTTGTTTATTGAGACAGAGTCTCACTTTGTCGCCCAGGCTGGAGTGCAGTAGTGAGATCTCAGCTCACTGCAACCTCCATCTCCTGGGTTCAAGAAATTCTCCTGCCTCAGCCTCCCAAGTAGCTGGGATTACAGGCACCTGCCACCATGCTCGACTGATTTTTGTATTTTCAGTAGTGACGGGGTTTCACCATGTTGACCAGGCTGGTCTTGAACTCCTAACCTCAGGTGATCTGCCCACCTCAGCCTCCAAAAATGCTGGGACTGTAGGCATTAGCCACTATCCCTGGCCATTATTGGATAGATCAAATAAACTATATTTATCTGTTATATGTTTATATGTTATGTATTATTTTCTGATTAAATGAATAATTAGTGAAAATATTTCTATGTCCCTAATGAAAATGGCAGCTGTTGATGATAACATAGATTGAGCATTGTATCAAGATGTGTCTGATTATGTCTCATGTTAACAGAATAATAAGCCTACTTAAGGAAAAATGTCTTAGTTTGGCATCTCTAGAAACAGAGCCTGAGATGGGGTTCTTATGAAAGTGATTTATTAAGGAATACTCTCAGGGATTTACTGAAGGCAGTGAAGATAAAGAGAGGAAGAAGCTAAGCAAAGATACAGTTTTAAGAGAAGTATAAACTCGATCTGATCACACTGGAAGTGGTGAAGAGCATATCACATTACAGAGTTTGATCCACCTAGAGGCCAGACTGGGCTTTTAAAGACCCTACCAAGCAGTGGTTATAGACCAGGGAAAATCCCAGGCATCTCCCAGCAAGGCAGCGCCTATCAAGTAAGGGCAATCTTCGGCAGAAGGTGCAAATGGGATGATCATTCACCGTCAATGCCTGCAGAAGTAGGGGTATAGACAATGGGCTGCTAAAGGGAATCTGGGTGAGTACTCAGGTAATTTTCAATTATTAGTTCTCTTGACTGTATTATGTTATGTAGCCAGAACTCAGCTCATCTCCCTTACCCTCCAATTGCATTTCTGAGCTTTGCTCCTGCTTAAGACTTATTTAGAAACACCTAGGTTTCCTTTTCTGTGTCACGTTCACTGGGCACAAGGTGGGATCTGTTTTATCTACTAGTAGTACAGCAACTATATTTTTAAGGTGCATATCTCCTTTTGGATAATGCAAAGCGAATACTAGAATGCATAAAAAATAAAAGAGTTTCGAATAGATATTTCTCCACTGATAGGAAACCTGCACCTCTGTTTATGGTTACTTTGGAAATCTGGGAGGTATTTGTCTAACAAAATGGATTTTTTGCATAAGTGGAAATTTTATTGTCTATTCAGGCTCAGCACCTTCTCATTGGCTCATGGAATGTGAAGATTGTTCTCACACATCTTTTTAGATGTTATTCATTCTGGATAGGAAATACAGGTTGAAATTTAGTGATGATGTATGCAGAATATGACTGGTTATTTTCCAATTATCTATTCTTCCCTTTTTCTATTTTAATAGAGCTCCTGAATTTTAGCTGGATACATGACCATCCAGAATAAAGATTATATATTTCAAGTCTCTATTGCAGTTATGTGTGACCACATGACTAAATTGTCGTGAAAAGGGTTTGATTGGAAGTGATAATTTCAACCTCTGAATCCTGATCTTTAAAGGATGCCTGTCTTCCCAACCTCTTCCCTCAGCCTTTCTCCCTCCTGCCAAATGGAACATAGATAAGGTGGTGATTCCTCTTGGATCAATGGATATAAAGCAAGCTTCTAAGGATGGTATGGTAACAAGATAGAAGGAATCTTATCCCAGATACTGCAGAGCCTGCATACCAGCCTGAGATACTTCAATCTAGTTTGTTGCATGCAACAGAAGTGAACTTCTATGACATTAAGTCACCTTATTTTGGGATTCTGTTCCAGAAGTTGAATCTATCCTCTATCCAGCAAGTCTTTTTCAATGAATTCATTATGTACTCCATCTGCAACAAGGTAGGAATGAATCCCTTCTGATATTTGAAAAGAATAATTACAAGAAACATTTTTGACTTATTGCTTTTATTTAAATGCTTATTTATTATAAAGAAACTGGAGATAAAGCCATGACCAACAAAAATATTTTATTAACAGAGACTTAATCCACAGTTTAAATGAGAATCAACTATTGTTATACTGTGTTACAAAGGGATATAGATTAGTTCAGGTTTATGAAAACTCTGAAAATGATACAGACATAAAAGGATAAGGTATATATCTTAAGAAAACAGAATTATGCAGAGAAAATTTATCTAGAAACAAAGAAGCATATATATATATCTTCTTAAGAAGAAAATAGAAGTGAATAGTAAATGGTATTTCTACAAATTAGCTCTACACACCTCAAAGTCCAAACTGTTGTTAGGAAGCATGATGGTCTCAAGCTTTACAAAATGAGGTATTTGAAGTTAGGATGTCTACTAGGCATCAATTCTCAACAGCAACAAGATCTTTGAAAAAGAAGTATTTATTTATGTTTATTGTCCTAAAGCTAGGACATGTACCAACACAGAACGAAATTAACTTTCTCAGTAGAAATCTCAAGTTTGTTAAAGTATAATATTTTAAAAGATGCTTTCAGGACTAGAGGTTGCATTTTAAATAGGCCGCATTTAAAATATTTCTTGTTATATAACAACATAACCTCATCTTTAATATACCCGGTTTCAGGAAAGAAGACCAAGTTCTGTGAATAACTAAATTATCATAATGAAACAAAATGATAAGTAGAAAGCAAGAGTGCTTTGAAAGGTGAGCTGAATTATTAACTTCAGACTATTTTTTTAACAGCATATAACATGAACTAGGTATTTGTTGTGTCAATAATTCACCCCAGAGAAATCCAATAGCGGAAAGAAAGCAATAGTGATAGTAATTTCCCTATATTAGAATGTGAGCTAAAACAAAATGATTAAGCGTAAAAAAGAAACTGCAGTAATGCTCATACTACGTTCTCATTTTATGAAAATTGTTACTTTGGTATCAGATCATTCAAATATTTAGAAATTACTTTTTTCACATTCCTATGGACTGAGTTTCTGCCTAAAGTTTATAAATGTTTTGAGCCATAACTATGTTCCAGGAGCTGAGTAAATTGTAAGAGAAGGAAAAATGAATAAAGGACCATTAGGAAAGAACAGAAGTGAAGGGCAGAATGAGAATAAGAGGAGAGAAATACATTAAACAAATAATAAATAAATGAAAGAGAATAAATAAATAAGAACTCAAAATGAGGGTCATTCATTGGAAAATGATGGCATTTATCATAAGCTAGTTGAAGAGAATAAACTCTCCACCAAGAATATAAATATAACCCTGAAATTTAAACAATTATGAGTTGGGCTTCTGAAAATACGTGGTCTAGATAGTTGGAAAATTTTATTGCCAAACAGTTGAAATTGCCAAACTTGAAAATCAACATCCTAGATGAATTTGCAAGAAAAACAAAAGTAGGAAAATATGGAAGAAGGAAATGTCTGCCAATGTGATAAACATAAACTGATGGTGAATTTACTTTGAGAAGCATTTTGACAGCAGAAAACTGTTTTGTTTTTTTTTTTGTATTTTTGGGGGTGTGTGGTTGTTTTTTGTTTTGTTTTAAATGTAATCACCATATGGGGAAGCAGGTAAGGCCTTGGACTCACCTGAGGTAGTGTTGGAACTAAGAATATCACTAAAAAGACCTTAGAACTCTTAAAAGCCCATATCTGATTTTTTTTTTTTTTTTGAGACGGAGTCTCACTCTGTCACCAAGCTGGAGTGCAGTGGTGTGATCTCAGCTCACTGCAATCTCCACCTCCCAGGTTCAAGAAATTATCCTGCCTCAGCCTCCCAAGTAGCTGGGATTACAAGCAGGCCACCACCCCCAGCTAATTTTTGTATTGTTAGTAGAGACGGGGTTTCACCATGTCAACCAGGTTGGTCTCAATCTCCTGACCTCGTGATTCACCTGCCTCAGTCTCCCAAAGTGCTGGGATTACAGGTGTGAGCCACCACGCCCAGCAGAAAGCCTGTATCTTTAGGTAATGTGAGGTAGAAAAAAATCTACCCATCAGCAAATGGAGAATTTGTAGTTACAGTGCTATCCTTATGTGGGTGTGCCTGAGTGATACAAAAATCTCAAGTAAAAACGTTATTTTAAAGTAGAATCAGGTGTATCATGCCCAGAGTGCCTGGCAGTTACAACTACACACCCTCTCTAGAGCACTATATCTCAATTCACACTCCAAATATTTCACAGATTTAGTCACCTATACAAACCAAAATTAAAATCACATAAGGAAATCAGGCATGAGAAAGAATTCTAGAAAAAAATTATATAAATAAGAATTAAACTCCTCCAAAAGTTTTATGTTTTAGATTAATTAAACAAAGAATATAAAATTACTGTATTAAAATGATTAAAGAGACAAAATATGGGTTCAAAGCATGAGTAATGAATATAAGACCATAAAAATGATTAGGCAATGCATTCAGAAAAAGTACTGCATATAACTCCTAGAAATGGAAATGTATCTAGAATGATTGGAATTAAATTCAAAACCAATGGTTTAGACACAAGATTACACTTGGTTGAAGAGTAAATTTGTTAAATGGTAGATTAATCAAAAGAAATTGTCAAATGAAGTACAGATATAAAGGAAATGGAAAATTAGAAAGATGTTAATGGGCATGAAGATAAGGATAGTTATTCAAAGATACATCTAATTAAATTTTTAAAGGAAACAAATAGAGGGAATGGAGGCAAGACAGCAATAAAAGAGACAGGAGCTGATTCCAGATTGATTAAGTGTAAGAATTATCAGATTCAACAGGCAGAAATGAAACCTCAGTAGATGACTGCAGGAAACCAAAGACAACCAGAAAATCATAAGTTTAGCCATAAACAACCAACTGTACTAGAAGCTGACTTTCTCATAGTAATGATAAAAACCACAAGAAAGAAAAATAATAGCTGAGGGACAATGACTATCAACATAAAATTCTGTATCCTGTAAAATTATCAATCCAGGAAGCGGTTAAAATGAAGACATTTTCAGATGAGAATTTGTCAAGTATGGACTTAAGGAAATTCTCAAGGTGGTAGTTAAGGAAAATAATCAGGTTATAATGATGTGAGATATAAGAAAGCGTGGTGAGTGAATAACTTTAAAAAACACATATATCATTCTCAACAGATATTGGCTGTGTAAACAATAATATTCATCTCTACTTAAAATGATAGAGACTAAAGATGATATTGGCTAGCCATTACAGACAATACAAAGTTGGAATGACTGGTGTTAAAAGAATTCTGAAATATGTGTACTATACTGAAGTGTAGAAATGTTAACTTTAAATTTTAAGTGTACTATATTAAAGGTTTAGTAGTAAGAGAAAATAAATAGAGTATATAATTTTTAAAATAAAGTGAAACATGATCAATTTAAAGAATGCAGGAAAATTGGATAAAAGAAGCATAGAAGCACAAGGGAAATATAAAGCTGAAAAAGATGGCAAACCTAATTCTAAATACATTATTAATTATAGAAATGCAAAATGACTAAATTCACTGATCTAAAGACAAAGTCATCAGACTAGTTAAGCTAGTCTAGCTAAACGTATGTTTTAAAAGACACACCTAAACAAAAAAATATAGAAAATATAAAAGTAAATGAATGGAAAAAGGAGAAACACAAACACTAACCCGAAGAAGTGAAGGGCAGCCATAAAGACAATATGCTCCATCAGTGAAAAAGCATCATTAGTAATAAAGCAAACAACTACACAATGATAAGAATGGTTTTAATTTGATGATGAGTAACACTGAAACTTTTTTGTATGTTTTTCGGCTACAGGCAAATATTTGTGCACTACCTATTCAAGTATATTTTCTATTTGTATAGGTTTGTCTTTTTCTTCTTGAGTTGCACAAATCTTTTTATGTTTGGATTCAAGTCCTTAGTAAGATACATGCATTATAAATATTTTCTGTTTATAATTTACTATTTTAATTTTAATTTTTTGGAATAATTTCAGATTTTCAGTAAAGATGCAGAAATAGTACAAAGAATGTCTTCTATTTTTCCCCTAATTTCCCCAAATGTTAAAATTTTATCACATTTGCTTTCTATCTTCCTTCTCTCATGTACCTATATATGTAGTATGTATACACACATACTGAGAGAATATTGTGAATAAAAAGTTCTTTATTACTACATAATTCAGTGTGTACTTCCTAAAAACAAGGACATTGTTTTAACTACATCACAATTATCAAACTTAGGAAATTTAGAATTGTACAATTTACAATATTACCATGTAGTCTATAGCTGTTATTCAAATATTGAAAATTGTTCTGCTAGAGCATTATATAACAAAAGAAAAAAAATTGCTGTGATCAAGAATTAATTTTATTTCTTTGTCATGTTCCTTTAGTATCCTTTAATCTAAAATAGTACTTTCTTTGTCTTTCATGACCCCATGCTTTTGAAGACCACAGTTATTTTTTGGTAGAAAAATACCAAACACCTTCATTCCTTTATTCATCAAGACTTTTTTCCATCTACTGTTCTTTGGAATCCCTATGGAAAAGCATTACTTTAATTTTGTGAAAATTTGTATTGCTACCTCAGGAATAAAGATGTTTCACATCTTTGTTGAAATACCTTTAATGAAGCTTAAGGTGTTTTGCACTTCCACCTGAGGCTTACATTTCTTACTTTTTGAAATGGAAACACTGACAAAACATAATCCACTTACCAAAAATTATAGCCTAATAATATTTGCATTTTAATATGTTGTCATTTATATTTTAGTTATTTTTTCTTTATGTAGTTTTTCAATTTTTTTTCTATTATAAACTTGAGAGGATTTGGGTAATTTGACTAATTAGATGTAGCCAGGTGGAACAGCTGCCACTGAAGGACTGGGATGACTGGCACACTCCTAGCAGATATTCAGAGGGAAGGCACTGAGAGTAGACAGAGGGTAGTCACAGAAGCTGGGCTGAAGCGGGAGGAAGCTTGAAACCCTGCACAGAGCTACTGTGCACCAGGACTCATTCCTGGTACCCAGAGACTCTGGGGGAACAGGTGAGTTAAACTGGCATGAAACTAACCAGTCTCACCATGGGCCTCTGGAATCCCAGCAGGAGGAGACCCCTCAACCACCACAGACACTTGAGTTGGCAGAGAGAGCTGGTTACAGAAATGGCAGGGGAAGCACACCAGTGGATGTGGAGCCCAGAGAGTTTAGTATAAGAGGGTCTGTAGCTGAGCATGGCCAGGGATACTCATACCCCCAGGCTGGACTTGCTCCCATAGGAAACTTTAACCCTAGAGAAACTGTTGGACTTGAACTCTGCAGGGCGGTCTTGCCCATCAGATGGGGCTAGTCCAACCTGAGCACTGTTTGGTCTGCTGGCCTCACCTAGGACCCCATCCTGACCATGCCTGCTTATAGTGCAGCCTCTGGTGCCCTGGGGGCCTACATCATAGCTCCTGCTCTGGCAGACTGGGCCTATCTGGCAGAGAGCTCCAGTAGAGTGTCCCCTATGGCCATACACCAGCCCACCTGCTCCCTTCTCCTAGTGAAATTTCCTCCAGACCCAGTGCCACTCCTGACATCACTTTGCTGGCACTTGTGTGCAGGGGTAGATTTTGCCTTCCCTGACCTACCAGCACGTGTGTGTGCAGGGACTCTGCCCTGCCTAAGCTGCCAGCAGAAGTGCACCCTGCCCCACCCCTGCCATACCACCTTTGGAGTTGGAGCCTTGGTGGACACAAAGCCCAACAACCCCACGCCCACCAGCAACTTGCCCTGTGCCAACATGGCCAATGGAGTGAAACCAGGCACAGAGAACAGTGGACCCTCATCTGCGCTGAGTGGTCACAGAAGGTGCACACAGACTTGCATCCACCAGTGTCATGCTCCCATGCTAATACCATCACCAGGCTGACCATGTGCAATCACCAACAAGGGCTCCCTTCCCCACCAAACTGTGCTACCACCCCCATTGCCGTGAATGCCCACACAAAGACAGGCACCCTGGCCCTTGCTGTCACCTGCTGCAGCCAACAAGCATGTACCCCAATTCTCTGCTGCTGCACCACTCATTGGCGTGTAGTGACCAGTGGTCTGGAAATACCTTGGACACCCAAGCATAATGGGTTCCAAATTGCAGGAAGCCAGAGAGCAAAGTTGGGGTCTGACACGAGATCCTGTGTTAGAGCATACAGTCCAGGAGTTGGGAGCTGAGCCTTGGCCACCTAAAATCTTCTAGAAACAAAGCCAGTTGAATGAACCCACCTTACACCATAGTCAAACCCTCAAGGTCATCAAATAGGCTGAAAGCAAAAAGCACCCATCCAAAGGACAGCAACTTCAAAGACTGAAGGAACACAAGCCCACAGAGATGAGAAAGAACTAGCCCAAGAATGCTGACAACTCAAATTAAGCCTGAGTGCCTTAATTCCTTCAAACAACTGTACTCGTTCTCCAGCACGGGTTCTGAACTGGGCTGAGATGGCTGAAATGACAGAAAATAGAATTCAGAATATGGACAGAAATGAAGATCATCAAGATGAAGGAGTACTTTGAAACCCAATTCAAGGAAGTGAAGAATCACAATAAAATGATACAGGAGCTGACACACAAAATGGCCAGTATAGAAAAGAACATAGACAACCTGATAGAGCAGAAAATCACACAAGAATTTCATCATGCAATTGCTATTATTAATAGCAGAATAGATCGAGCTGAGGAAAGAATTTCAGAGCTTGAAGACTGGTTTTCTGAAGTAAGACAGACAACAATAGAGAGAGAGAAAAAAAAGGAACAAACCAAACTTTAGAAAAATAAGGGATTATGTAAAAATGCCAAATCTATAACTCACTGTTGTGCTTGAAAGAGAAGAAAAAAATTACAAATAATAAATCTGAAATGAATGAAAGAATGAAAAAAATTTACAAATAATATTTCAAGATAATATTCATGAGAATGCCCCCAACCTAGCTAGAGATGCCAACTTTCAAGTTTAGGACAAAAAGATCATCCCCAAGACACATAATCTTCAGATTCTCCAAGATTGAAATGAGGGAAAAATGTTGAAGGCAGCTAGAGGGAAGAGTCAGATCACCTAAAAAGGGAAGCCCATCTGGCTAATAGTGGATCTCTCAGCAGTATGCCTACAAGCCTGAAGAGATTAGTGGCCAATATTCAACATTCATAAAGAAAAGAAATTCCAATCTAGAATTTTCATATCTGGCCAAACTAAGCTTCATAAGCAAAGGAGAAATAAGATCCTTTTCAGACAAGCAAATACTGAGGGAATTTGTTACCATCAGACCTTCCTTATAAGAGCTCCTATAGGAAGCACTAAACATGGAAAGACAATTACCAGCCACTACAAAAACACACTGAAGTACATAGACCAGAGACACTATAAAGCCACCACACAAACAGATCTGCATAATAACCAGCTAACTTCATGATGATAGGATCAAATCCACACATATCAATACTAACCTTAAATGTAAATGGGCTAAATCCCCCAATTAAAAGATAGAGTGGTAAGCTAAAGAATCAAGATCCATTGGTATGCTGTCTTCAGGAGAACAATCTCACATGCAATGACACACATAGACTCAAAACAAAGGAATGGAGAAATATCTGCCAAACAAATGGAAAACAACAAAAAAAGCAGGCGTTGTAATCCTAATTTTAGGGAAGAAAACAGACTTAAACAAAGGTCATAAAAGGCAAAGACAGGTATTACAGATGGTAAAAGGTTTAATTCAACATAAAGACCTAACTATTCTAAGAATATATGCACCCAACACAGAAGCAATCAGATTAACAAAGCAAGTTCTTAGAGACCTTCAAAGAGACTCAGGCTCCCACACAATAATAGTGAGAGACTTCGATGCCCCACTGACAGTAGCAGTCAGATCATTGAGGCAGGAAATTAACAAAGATGTGTAGGACCTGAACTCAGCACTGGATCATATGTACCTGGTAGATATCTACAGAACTCTCCACCCCAAAACTACAGAATATACATTTTTCTCATTGCCGCATGGTACATACTCTAAAATCAATCACATAATCAGACTCAAAAATACTCCTCAGTAAATGCAAAAGGACTAAAATCATAACACCCACTCTGACCACAGAGCAAAAAGCAATCAAGACAAAGAAAATAACTGAAAACCATACAATTACATGGAAATCGAATAACCTGCTCCTGAATGACTTTTGGGTAAAAAAATGAAATTAAGTCAGAAATCAAAAAGTTATTTGAAACTAATGAGAACAAAGATACAACATACCAGAATCTCTGGGACACAGTTAAGGCAATGTTAATAGGGAAATTTATGGCATTAAATGTCCATATCAAAAAGTGAGAAAGATCTCAAGTTATCAACCTAAAATTAAAACTTAAAGAAACAGAGAACCTAGAGCAAATCAAAGCTAGCAGAAGACAAGAAATAACCAAAATCAGAGCTGAACTGAAGGAGACTGAGAAACAAAAAACTATTCAAAAGATCAATGAATCCATGAGTTGATTTTCTCGAAAAATTTAATAAAATAGATATACTGTTAGGTAGACTAATAAAGAAGAAAAGAAGGAAGATGTAAACATACACAATTAGAAATGATGAAGTAATGACCCCACAAAAATACAAATAAGCATCAGAGAATATTATGAACATCTATAGTTCGTGTGTTTATGAGCACACAAACTAGAAAATTTAGAAGAAATGGATGAATTTCTGGATACATATATCCTACCAGGACTAAACTGAAAAGTGACTGAATCCCCAATCAAAAATAATTAGCTACAAAACTGAATCAGTAATAAATAGCCTACCAACCAAAAAAAAAAAAAAAAAACACAGGACCAGATGGATTCACAGTCGAATTCTACCAGAGAACACAGAAGAGCTAGTACCATTCCTATTGAAACTATTCCAAAAATTTGAGGAGTAATTCATTCTATGAGGCTAGCATCATCCTGATATCAAAACCTGGCAGAGAGACACAACAAAAAATGATAATCTTAGGTCAATAGTCTTGAAGAGTATTTATGAAAAAATCCTTAACAAAATACTGGGAACCTGAATCCAGCAGCACATCAAAAAGCTAATCCACCATGATCAAGTAGGCTTTATCTCTTAGATGCAAGTTTCGTTCAACATATGCAAATCAATAAATATGATTTATCACATAAAGATGATTTGAGAAATGCAATTTAAAACCACAGTGAGATACCATCTCACTAGTCAGAATGGCTGTTATTAAAAAGTCAAAAAATAACAGATGATGGTGAGGTTATGGAGAAAAAGAAAGGCTTATATACTGTTGGTGGAAGCGTAACTTAGTTCAACCATTGTGGAAAACAGTGTGTTGATTCATCAAAGATCTAAAAACAGAAGTACCATTCAACCCAGCGATCCCCTTACTGGGTATATACCCAAAGGAATATAAATTGTTCAAATTTAAGACATGTGCACACATCTGTTCATTGCAACATTATTCACAATAACACATGAAATCAACCTAAATGCTCATCAATGGTAGACTGGATATTGTGGTACATATACACTAGAGAATACTATTCAGCCATAAAAAAAGAACAAGATTATGTCCTTTGTAGAAACATGGATAGAGTTCAAGGCCATTATCCTTAGCAAACCAACACAGGAACAGACAGCCACATACTGCATGTTCTTACATATAAGGGGGAGCTAAAAGATGAGAACACATGGACACAAAGAGGGGAACAACACACTCTGAAGCCTATTGAAAGGTGGAAGGTGGAAGGTGGAAGGAAGGAGATCAAAAAAAATAACTAATGGGTACTATCCTTAGTAGTTTGGTGATGAAATAATCTGTACAGCAAACCCTGATGATAGAAGTTTGTCTATATAACAAACCTGCACCTGTACCCCTGAACTTAAAATAGTAGGTAAAAAATTAACTTATATAATGCAAAAATAGAAAAAATGGACAGTTTACATCATACTTAATAATATTGTCTTACTAAAAATGAGACAAAATGTTTAGATTTACATTTTAAAATATCTTATACATTTTCATGGAAATTTTGTAACCTTTTACTGTAATAATTTATATATGTACTGTGTATCTCTTTTGCTATCTCTATTGTCAATAAAATAAAATATTAAAATAGAATTGTCAAGGTTGAATTCTATTGACTAATTTTGAAGCAGGTCATTGAGAGAAAAATGGAAACTTACATAAAATATATTTAGAACATAAAATAACTAGATGTCTACAATATTCTGTGCAGTGTTATTGAGAGAGATGGATTTCTGGCTCTGACAATTAGTGGGAAATAGCCCTTTTAAATATATAAGGGGATATAGAAATAAAAATGGATTTCAAAGAAGAAATGTGTTATCTTTTAAAGGGTTTATTAAACAAAGTGATAAAACAAGTAGGTGGCAGAATATTAAATGTAATTTAAATTAAACTCCAAACTTCTCTGTCATACTTCTTATATTCTGATTCAGGAGCTTAATAAGCTATTAGAGCAATTTTTGGACTGGAGATACAGATTTTGTGAGTCAGTGGCATATAGAAACTAATTGAATTTGAGGTTGTAAACATGCCAATTAAAAATAATTTCAATTTAAAATGGGGTATTAAGAGCATGCCACAGTTGAATTAACATGATCATCATACCAACCTAAAATTTTTAATAATTTCCAGATGACATATCAATTCCCTTTGATATGATATAGTATATTTGATTCTTGAATCTCATCACTGGCTATAAAAAATCTCCTTTGTCTCCAGTATTGTCCCCTCCAAATCTCATGTTGTAATGTGAACCCCAATATTGGAAGTGGAGCCTAGTGGCGACGTTTGGGTCATGGGGCTGGATCCTTCATGAGTGGCATGGTGCCTTCTCCATAATAATGAGTGAGTTCACAAGAGATTTGGTTGCTAAAAAGACTCTGCAGCTTCCCTGTCCTCTCTCTTGCTCCCTTTCTTACTATGTGACACACTGACTCCCCTTCACCCTTCACCGTAATTGGATGCTCTCTGAAGTCCTCACCAGAAGCAGATGCTGGCATCATGGTTCTTGTATAGCTTATGGAACCATGATCTACATAAACATCTTTTCTTTATAAATTTCCCAGTCTCAGATATTCCTTTATAGCAGTGTAAACAGACAAATGCAGCCCCTCTTCCCCCTCATTCCCTTTCCCTGCCACCCTCCCTCCCTCCCTTCTTTCCTCCCTAATATTCTAATGAACACTGTAAAACAAATTCCCATACGTACACCCAAAAAACTGAATATAATTTACATGCATATTTAGTCCTTCCTCTTCCTGTCCCCTTTTGTTTCCCCATCTGAAGTAACTACTCTCTGAAATTTCATATTCAGTCCTTTACTATCCATTTTCCTTTTGATGGATATTTCAATTGTTTCCAGTTTTAGGCAAATGTGAATACTGCTACTGTGAGTATTTGTTACACCTTTATAACATTCCTTTGGGTATTTACTCAAGAGTGAAATTTCTGGGTCACATGATACACTTATGTTCATTTTAGTAGATAATGACAGTTTTCTCAAGTAGTTGTACTGATTTACATTTTTTCTGGTAGTATTTAAGAATTCAGTTGCTCCATTACTTCTTCAGCATATAGTATTGTGTGACATTAAAAATTTTATTTAGGGCCAGGCGCAGTGGCTCATGCCTGTAATACTAGCATTTTAGGAGGCCAAAGGCGGGTGGATCATGAGGCCAGAAGTTCAAGACCAGCCTGGCCAACATGGTGAAACCCCATCTCCACTAAAAATACAATAATTAGCTGGCTGTGGAAGCACACACCTATAATCCTAGCTGCTTGAGAGGCTGGGGCTGGAGGATTGTTTGAACCCCAGAGGCAGAGGTTGCAGTGAGCAGAGATTTCACCACTGCACTCCAGCCTGGGCGACAAAGCAAGACTCCATCCTGAAAAAAAATAAAATATAAGAAATTTTGAAAGATAAAAGTAAAAATTTTATTTAGCTAAAGGTATAATGATATTGCATTGTGGGTTTTCTTTGATATTTCCCTGATGACTAATAGGATTAAACACTTTTTCTTTTGTTTATTGCCATTTTAGACTTTTTGTGTGTGTGTGAAATATCTGTTCCAGTCATTTGATTATAATTTGTCTAGTTTTTTCTCTAGATTTCATAGATTTATGAGTTCTTTATATTTTCTTGATATGTCATCTATTTGCAGATAAGATTTTCATTATAATGAAGCCACAATTACCAATTTTTTCCCATTATAGTTGCATTTGTATTTTCATGTTCATATATATCCTGTATGAGATATATTTTCTTCTCCCAAGATTATAAACATATTTCTCATATTTTCTTCACAACCTTTAGTCTAAGGAAATCTTACTTTTTTCAATCATGGTTTATGTAAATTGATATATTTTCTATTATTTTTCCTGGGGTTGGTTTGGTTGGAGTATGTTTGATGTGAAGAAAAATGCTAGGTTCTCATTGCCTCACTTTGAATCTAGAAAGTACACTTTTCTTCCATATCTCCCTGGTTGATCTCATCCGGTTTTAGAGCTTTAAAAGCTATTTATATGATGACAATATCCAAGTTTAGTGGAGATAGTCAGCTTAGATTTAGAAGGTGAGTTCCAAACTCACATATTTATCTGTTTTATGACATATTCCGTTGGCTGAGGTAGGGACAAGAATAGAGTTGTCTAAGACCTATGGTGAGAACTTATGTATTCTCCACAGATGTAATAGATGCAAACATGTAATAATGTGGAAACTGACCACATTACTTACATTTATTGAAGCATTAGCTCATATATTAAAAGATTATATAATATAAGCATCTAAAATTACACAATCTATCCAAAGCAAATCTTTCTCTATTAATATACACAAGCATAGTACCCCTGGGTAAGCATCTCTACTTGTGAATGTACGTGCTCTCTCCCTCTCTGATGGCTCCCTAGGCTGTCAATGTGGATTGGAGTACATATGAAGTTCTCACCAGACACAGATCTAGAGCCTCAGGTCAGAGGCTAGAGACTAGATCTTCCAGCATTAAAAGAGTGAAGGGACTTCATATGCTGCTACAGTAAGAACAAGTATTGTTGAGCTGTGAAAATTCAAGATTTTATATGGAAAAAAAAAACTCAATGTCACTGATCATTAAAGAAATGCAAATCAAAACCACAATGAGATACTATTTTACACCAGTCAAAATGGCTATTACTAAAAGTCAAAAAACACAGATGCTAGCAAGTTTGCAGAGTAAAAGGAATGCTTTTACGCTGTTGGTGGAAGTGTAAATTAGTTCAACCATTGTAGAAGACAGTGTGGTGATTCCTCAAAGACCTACAGGCAGAAATACCATTTGGCCCAGCAATCCCATTACTGGGTATATACCCAAAGGAATATAAATCATCCTATTATAAAGATACATGCATGCATATGTTCACTGCAGCACTATTCAAAATATCAAAGACATTGAAGCAACCTAAATGCTCAACAATGATAAACTGGATAAAGAAAATGTGGTGCATATACACCATGGAATACATGCATCCATAAAAAGGAATGGGATCAAGTCCTTTGCAGGGACCTGGCTGGAGCTGGAGGCCATTATGCTCAGCAAACTAACACAGGAACAGAAAACTAAATACCTCCTGTTCTCACTTATAAGTCGGAGCTGAATAGTGAGAACACATGGACACACTGGGGGAACAACACACACTGGGGCCTGTTGGAGGGTAGGAAAGGAGGAGAGAGATCATCAGGAAGAATAGTTAATGGAGGCCAGGCTTAATACCTAGGTGATGGGACATTCTGTGCAGTAAACCACCATGGCACATGTTTACCTGTGTAACAAATGTGCACATTCTGCACATGTACCCATTAACTTAAAAAAAAAACTCACAGTTTTTATACTTAGTGTACTCTACTATGTCAGTCTTAGACTGGGATAATGAATATGCCATTCTGCTACTTACACCCTATTGGTTGAAGATTTATCTGTAAGTAAATTAAACAATCCAAGTATGTTCATCAGAAAAGAGACTGATGTATCTGGTTCTGCTACTCTCACACATCTAGGTACAAGGTTCACGTGGTTCTACATTAGGCAACCTAATATTTTGATACCTATCGGATTCTATGTCCTTAAATGGCATGAGAATGTCTTATGGATTGGTACTGATAAGATGCTAAGGTTTATTCAGCATGCTTATCCACAACACTTATGAATTTTGTTATGTGTGTACATCAGTTCATATGCCCACACACTGTAGAGCCGTCTTTGAGAACTACTGAACCTAACAGAGTCATTATAGAGATTCTCATTTTTCTCTTCCAATCTTGTTTCTCCTCTAGTCTTCCCCATCTCAGTAGCTGGCACCAATATTCACCCTGCTTCACAAGCCAGAAACCAGGAAATAACCATAAGTGCCTCAGATATTTTGTACCCCATCCAACCCAGAAGTAAATCCGTTGATTCTCTCTCCTACATATATCTGAAATGCTCACACTTCCTACTTCCACCTCTTAATCTAGGCCTCTTTCACTTCTCATTTAAACTATGGCTTTTATCTCCATCTCTTCACACTTGCCAGCAACATCCTAATCCATTCTCCACACAATAGTCATAATGGTAGTTTTAAAAGGCAAACTAGATGAAACCAGTTTCCTATTTAAAACTCTTCCATGGCTTCCCATTGCCTCTAGAGTGAAATCCAAATTTCTTAACACAGTGTAGAAAGCTCTGCATAGATGAGTCTTTACCTTCCTCGCCTTTTGCTGCTCTGCCCTTAACTCACCTTGCTTTAGCCACACTGGTCTTTATCCAGGTGTGTGAACACACCAAGGTTTTCACATCTAGCAGCCCTTGTGCTGTTTCTATACCTGGAATACTCCTCATCCAAGTTAAAAAAAAAAAAAGTTCTTAGAAATACCTGTCCTGACCACTTTCTTTCATAATACCCTGCTTATTTTATTTATAGCACTTAAAAATTGTTAAATTTCATTATAAGAACTTGTGTGGCCATTTACGTTTTAAGCTCACATTCTCCTAGGATGGAGAGGATTTTAAACTCAGTCCATTTTGGAACCTTTCCCTCTCAGGTTAGTGGAAAGATCCAAGGTACCCTGGAGGCCCTATAATCAGGGCCAACAGTTTACTCTCTTCCCCATTCTGCAGACTGCATGGTCTTGCTTCTTTGAGGACCTGCCTTCTTCAGAGGGTGCTGCTAGAGGCAGGTGTCTGTCCCCACTCCACCTGGAGTCTATAGTCCTCTCGCCTTCCAACTTAAGGGGACTCCTTTTATTCTCAAGAGAAGCCTATTCTCCCTGGTTTTCCAGAGGCACATCCCTTTCTCTTTCCTTCTAAACAACCTAGCATGAGTTCCTCAATTACTACTGATGGCATTTGGAAACAAAAGCCAGGAAAGAAACTTCATGTTAGCCTATTTTTCCTGTCACAAACTTCTCCTAGGGTATTAATGAGAAAAGGAAAATATAAGGTTAAAAAAGTAAATTAGTATCTTAAACTATAATCCTACAAAGTCTCATCACCACCTCTGTTGGGCTCATTTGTTTATTGCCTATCTCCCTCAATACACTGGGAATATGATGAGGGGAGACATCATCTCTGTCTTGTTTATCATCTATCTTTAGTGCCTCCACATATAATAAGTGGTCAGTAATCATCTGCTGAATGCATGAGTTAATGTGGTACATGGTGTGGTTTATCACTGTTCTCAATAGACTGTTAAATCTATGGTGTTACTTTGTATGTGGCTAGGAAAGCTTGCTAAAATTAAGCCACCTAGAATTGTATAAAATTATGATGATTTTTTTGAATTGTGAAAGATTCAATGGTCTTTCAATAAAAAGAAAATATATCCAGAAGATTTAAAACCTAAATCTGTTACTAATGCTTTAGCAGAATCAGCATATGTTGAGCAAGCGTTATAGAAAAGGGGCACAGAGTAAGCACCTGGGAGAAAACAAGGTCTCTGACGAGAGGAGAGGAGCCTGAAGAAACCAGTTCTTTCGAACAATGCACTTCCCTTGTGCTTGAGCCCCGGGCAGCCATCAGGAAGGACACCCTCCTCACACAATCATCAACCAAAACAGGAGGGTATACAATGTGCACTCCAGTGTTAGCACACCTTTTTGGTAAAGGACAACACAATCAAAGGCAGTTATAACGTTAATATAAAGTAACCAGAAAGTACATGTGAGAGTAGAATTAAATGGATTCATAGCTGATGGTAAGGCCATTCATAAACAACATTAATAGTTGATTGATGTTTCCTTGATTTTTATTACTGAGAACTACTCTGCTTTGGTCCTAGCCTAGAATATATGAGGTATGGATGATCAAATTTGAATATCACATAAAGGAAAAGTAGTAAATATAAAATACGTCCTATATTCTAGGCTATGTGCTTGGAATTTTATGTATGCTGTGTTATTTAATCCTTTCCACAATACCGGTCAAAATTTTATTTTCTTGATTTTTGTATTCTGTGCACTCAGCAAAAGCATAAAATGATTGCTAATACCTTGTTGACCTTGTACTTTGAGAAAGTTAACAGAGAGCTAAACTCAAGAAGAAGGATAATTGGATTAAAATGAAAATGCTACATATCTGTTGAAAATGACCAACTGTACAAGATTAGAATGGTAGACACTTGGATTAGAGAACTTCATTCACAGGTGACCTAGGGGTTTTAGTCAACTGTAAACTAAATATAAATAAACAGTGTTATGGAACTGCCAAAAAAATGAACGTAAATGTTGTTGAGCTAATGGAAGATTGGTGTTTCATAAAGGAAGGACATCATCCCACTGAAATCTGCACTACTTTGTCCACATCTGTTATGACCCATACCATTCTAGACACTCTGTTGCTAGAGAGACTGTTATAAACCGAAGTGCGTGGACTTGAGAGTAGACAGGATGTTATAGAACATTTTGGAAAGGTTGGGCACTGTGGTTCATACCTGTAATCCCAGCACTTTGGGAGGCTGAGGCGGATGGATCACCTGAGGTCAGGAGTTGAAGACTAGACTGGCCAACATGGCAGAACCCTGTGTCTACTGAAAATACAAAACTTAGCTGGTTCACACCTGTAATGCCAGCTACTCGGGAGGCTGAGGCAGGAGAATGACTTGAACCTGGGAGGTAGAGGTTGCAGTGAGCCGAGATCACACCACTGCATTCCAGCCTAAGCAACAGAGTGAGATCCCAGCTTCAAAAAAGAAAAAAGAAAAGAAAAAGAAAATTTTATATAATTAATGACTGAAGGACCAAAGAGTTAACTAGTTTTGTCTTTTTTAGTGCTATTTACCTGGAACTGTTTTAAGTGCTTTACATGTTTCATTTTATCTGATGGTCATTACAACCCTGGGAGGTTAGTGCTATTTAAAGATCTAAAAGAAAGGTTCCATTGAGAGATTTAAAAAAGAAACAAAAAACAATGGGTCTTTGAGGGATTGGGTAATTTACCTCACATCTCAGACTTCAAATATTTGATGATTTGTTTTATGAAATCAAGTTAACTTTATTCTTCAGCCTATCAAGGCATGTTCTGACTCCAAGACTAGCAGAGAAAAGCTGAATTAAAAGAAAAAGTATTTTGGTTTGATTTACAACAAACAACAAACAATAATTTTTTCACAATTATATGCATTCAAGAATGGAACGGTCTTCCTTTTGAGACAGTGAATGTCTCCTCCTTGAAAGTCACTTGTCAGGTGTTTTGGAAAAACTGATGTTTGTTCAGGAAGAATAACTGAACAAATGGCTTCTGTGGCATCTATAGTATAGAGGATAAAAGCACATATAATATTCTAACTATGCATTTATTCCAGGGAGATTTATGTACTGTGTGGGTTTTCTCTCATAAAAGACAACTCCCAGAGTATCTCTCTTCTTGCAGTGTTCTAATCTATACTTTCTTTTCGTAACTCAGCCCCTTGGTCATTTACCATTCATTATGCTGCTACTTAGGATCCCTGAGAATTCCAACAGGTCCCTGGCCTCAAGTAGTTCACACTTTTGAGGAAAAACTGACATATGTAGACAGTTGTTTCATGGTGGTGTGAGTTCCGAGAAAGAAGTAGGAACAAAATTCTGAAAGAATACAGTGGAGATCTCATTAATATCTCCCAGTAAGTAGGCTAGAGGGAGGACTAATATTCACAGAGGAGAGCCTGAATTTATCATGGAAACGGAGTAAAAAACTTGCTAAGTGGAAAAAGAGAAATAAGGAATATCAGCCACACTTTATCTCATGGACTTGAAAGCTACATAGATTTAACAAACTGCAAATAATTTAGTATGATTGGAGGACAGAGACCTATGGAAACAGACAGGTCACAGACCACAAGGGGCACATTAAGAATTATTGGAATTTATCCTATAGTTGATGGGAATAGTTGAAGAGTTTTTAAGGAGAAAAATTATTCAAAATTATGAAAGTACATACTCTGGAGACATATCATAAAAGGCATTTCTAAAGCCAAAAAAAATAATATTTTTATCATTTCCTCAATTTGGATTTTTTGCCCCATTTCTGTTCTCTCTTAGTATATATAATTGAGAATCAATTTGAGTACATTTCTAGCTTCATGATAATCATTATTCTGAGGAACATTCATAAGAGAAGTTTCAGAAAATTTCTTGTGAGCTTACTTAATTTCGTTGCTAGTTGTAGATGCTTATTGACAGCACAGAAAGGAAAAAGGCAAAGTGTGTTTAACTAGGTTAAAACGGTAACCTTTGTAAATGTTATTATAGAAGCATGACTTCTTCAGAGGGGAAAAGTGTTACAGACAACCTTTAAAAGTGTCAGTGTACATCATATCCATAATAAGGATCCATGGTCCTTGTTTGAAGTACTCATTCTGCCCACACTACAGCCTGCACACCAGGCAACGCCACAGGGCTTTGATTTCTCTGTATTCTTGGCCCCCAGTTCCTAGGAGGCTTCTCAGCCCATCGGTCAGACTGCTGCCTGTGTGTTTGCACTGCAGCCCCACTAAGGAGTTTCCCAGTGACTTGCTGAGAATTGCACTGCAGTAAGCAGGGAAACTTCATGAGGTTAACCCTTCATGTAAACCTCTAAAATAACATTAACATGCCCACTGGCCAATACGACAGTGGTAAAAAGAATAATATACTTTCAGCCTTCTCAAAAGAAATTACTACACAAAATTTTCACAAAATACCGTCTGTCACCTAATCTCTCTCTTCTCCATGAGAAATACCAGAAAAGGAGAGAGAGTAAGATGGCCACTAGAAGCAGACAAATGGAACAGCTCCCACAAAGGACTGAAACAACTGATGTACTTTGAACAGATGTGAATGTTTTCCAAGAGTGAACAGAGGGAAGACACAGAAAGTGGGCTAAGGCAGGAGGAAGTTGGGAATTCTGCATGGGCTACCACACACTGGGACTCACTTTTGAGACACAACAGCTCCAGGCTAATGGGTGAGATCAACTGGCAAGGAGTCTTGCCACAGGCCTCTGGAAACCCAGGAAGAGGGGACCACTCAACCACCATGGACACTTTAAACTGTAGGGAGAGTTGCTTAAAGAATGGTAGCAGCAGCAAGCCAACTGATGTAGAGTCCAGAAGATTTGGTGCTGGAGCATCTGTAGTAGAGCCCAGCCAGGGAAGACCATACCCCTGGGCTCAACTTGCTCCTATAAGAGACTTTAGCCCTAGGGGAATTGTTGGACCTGACTGCTGCAGAGCAGTCTTGCATATCAGATGGGGCTGGTTCAATCCATGTACCCTTTGGTCTGCTGGCCTCTCCTGGGGCCCCAACTTGGTCATGCCTGCTCACAGGGCAGTCTCAGGTGCCCTGGAGGCCCATTCCATAGTCTCTGTGCTGGTGGATGGTGCCTGACCTGTGGAGAGCTCCTATAGCCATGAAGCAGATCCCATGCTTCCTTCATATACTATAGCTTACCCCGGGTCCATGGGAACTCCCTACATCACTTTGCAGGCACGTCTGCATGAGTGGTTTTTTCTTTACCTACCAACACAAGGGAGTGCAGTTCACCCCTCATCCCCTTTCTGACCTGCCACTGCAGACAGAGCCTTGGTAGCCACAGAGCCAGCAAGCCCTGCCTCTGCCAGTGCCCCACTCTGCACTAACACTGGGCAGAGAACAGTGGATCATCTGACACCCTGAACAATCACTTCTGCTTGCAAGGCACAGAGAAGGCACCCAGACGTGCACCCACCAGTACTCTGTTTCCAAGCCAACACCACCTCCAGTGCAACTGCTCATGCAGTCTCCAACAGGGGCCCTCTGCAGACTCACTCTCACAGATCTGTTGCCTCTGCAACTGTGGTAAAAGCCCACAAGTTGGCAGGCACCCCTGCATCTACTAGCACTCGGCAGCAGCTGCTGCATCTCAGCCCCTCACAGCACAGCAGGCTCCAAACCTTGAGGAGCCAGACAATGAAGTCAGGCTTCATTGTCTGGAAGTACCCCCCCATGCCAGAGTTAGAGTATACAGTACAGAAGCTGGAAGCTGAGTACTGGACCCCTAAAAATCTTCCAGACATAAAGCCAGTTGACTGAATCCACATTATACCACAATTAAACCCTAGAGGTCATCGAATATGATAAAAGAAAAAAAAAGTTATCCGAAGGTGAGCAGTCTCAAAGATTGAAGGTAGATAAGCTCACAAAGATGAGGAAGAATCAGTGCAAAAATGCGGAAAGCTCAAAAAGCTGGAGTGTCTTCTATCATGCAAACCAGCAAATCACCTCCCCAGCAAGGGTTTGAAATGAAAGCAATAGAATTCAGAATATGGATAGGAAGGAGGATCATTGAGCTACAAAGGTATATTGAAACCCAATGCAAGGAAGCTAAAAATCATGATAAAACAGTGCAGAAGGTGATAGGCAAAATAACCAGGATAGAAAAGAACATAACTGACCTAATAGAGCTGAAAAACACACTATAAGAATTTCATAAAGAAATTGCAAGTATTAATATCAGAATAGAAAAAGTGGAGGAAACAATCTCAGAGTTTGAAGACTGGCCTTCTGAAATAAGACAAGCAGACAAGAATGGAGAAAAAAAAAGAATGAGAATGAAAAAATATATCTACAAGAAATATGGGATTATGTAAAGAGACCAAATCTATGACTGATTGGTATCTCTGAAAGAGATGGGGAGATGAGAACCAATTTAGAAAACATATTTTAGGATGTTATCCATGAGAACTTCCCCAACCTAGCTAGAGAGGCCAACATTTAAACTTGGGAAATGCAGAGAACCCCAGTGAGATAATTCACAAGCAGATCAGCCCCAAGACACATAATCATCAGATACATCAAGGTCAAAATGAAAGAAAAAAGTGGTAAAAGCAGCAAGAGAGAAAGATCAGGTGACCTACAAAGCCCATCTGACTAACAATGGACCACTCAGCAGAAATCCTACAAGTCAGAGGAGATTGGGTCAAATAGTGAACATTTTTAAAGAAGAGAAATTCTAACAAGAATTTACTATCTGGCCAAACGAAGCTTTGTAAACAGAAGATAAATAAGATCCTTTTTAGACAAGCAAATGCTGAGAGAATTTGTTACCACTAGACCTGCCATACAAGAGTTCCTAAAGGAAGCACTAAACATGGAAAGAAAAGATGATTACCAGCCGCTACAAAAATACACTGAAGTAGAGAGACCAATAATACTATAAAGCAACCAGATAAACAAGTCTGCATAATAACCAGCTAACATCATGATGACAGGATAAAATTCATACATATCAATACTAACTTTAAATGTAGATAGGCTAAATGCCTCAATTAAAAGAGACAGGTGGCAATCTGGATAAAGAACCAAGACCCAATGTTATGTTGTCTTCAAGAGATCAATCTCTCATGCAATGACACCTGTAGTCTCAAAATAAAAGAATGGGGAAAATAATCCAAGCAAATGGAAAACAGAAAAAAGCAGGGGTTGTTATCCTAATTTCAGACAAAACAGACTTTAAAGCAACACAGACAAAGAAGGACATCAAATAATGGCAGAGGGCCCAATTCAACAAGAAGACCTAACTATCCTAAGCATATATGCACCCAACACAGAAGCACCCAGATTCATAAAGCAAGTTCTTAGAAATCTTCAAAAAGACTTAGACTCCCACACAATTACTGTGGGTGACCTTAACACCCCATTGACAATATTAGACAGATCATTAAGATAGAAAATTAACAAAGATATTCAGGGCCTGATCTTAGCACTGGATCAAATGTACCCAATAGATATCTATAGAACTCTTTACCCCAAAACTACAGAATATACATTCTCATTGCTACATGTAACATACTCTAAAATCAATCATATATTTGTACACACAACACTCCTCAGCAAATGCAAAAAACTAAAATTATAACAAACAATCTATTGGCCCACAGAGAAATCAAATTAGAAATCAAGACTAAGAAATTCACTCAGAAGCATACAATTACATGAAAATTCAATAACCTGCTCTTGAATGACTTTTGGGTAAAAAAAAAAAAAAAGAAGTTAAGGGAGAAATCAAGAAGCTCTTTCAAACTAATGAGAACAAAGATACAACATGCCAGAATCTCTGGGACACAGTTAAGGCAGTGTTGACAGGGAAATTTATAACACTAAATGCTCACATCAAAAAGCAAGAAAGATCTCAAGTTAACCAACTAATATCACAACTTAAAAAACTAGAGAACCAAGAGCAAATCAATATCAAATCTAGCAGAAGACAAGAAATAATCACAATAGAAGCTGAGCTGAAGGAGATAGAGACATAAAAAACCATTCAATCAGCAAATCCAGGAGCTGGTTTTTTGAAAAAATTCGTAAAATAGATAGATGGCTAGGTAGACTAATAAAGAAGAAAAGAAGATCCAAATAAACATAATCAGAATGACAAAGGGGATATTACCACTGACCCCACAGAAATACAAACAACCATCATGGAATATTATGAACATGTCTATGCACATAAACTCAAAAATCTCAAAGAAATGGACAAATGTTTAGACTCATACACTCTCCCAAGACTGAACCAGTAAGACATTTAATCCTTGAACAGACCAAAAATAAGCTCTGAAATTGAGGCAGCAATAAATAGCTTACCAACCAAAAAAATGCCCAAGACCAGATGGATTCACAGCTGAATTCTACCAGATGTACGAAGAAGAACTGGTACTATTACTACAAAAATATTCCAAAAAATTGAGGAGGAGGGACTCCTCCCTACTCATTCTGTGAGGCCAGCATCATCCTGATATCAAAACCCAGCAGAGACACAACAGAAAAAGAAAACTTCAGGCTAATACCATTGATGAACATTGATGCAAAAATCCTCAACAAAATACTGGCAAACCACATCCAGCAGTATATCAAAAAGCTTATCCACCACAATCAAGTAGGCTTTATCCCTGGGATACAAAATTGGTTCAACCTACACAAACAAATAAATCTGATTCATCACATAAATAGAACTAAGACAAAACACATGATCATCTCAATAGATACAGAAAAAACTGTTTTTTAATAATATTCACATTATAAACACTCAGTAAACTAGGTATTGAAGAAACATACCTCAAAATAATAAGAACTATATATGACAAACCCACAGCCAACATTCTATTAAATGGCAAAAGCTGGAAGCATTCTCTTTGAAGAATGGCACAAGACAAGGATGCGCTCTCCTGCCATTCTGATGCAACATAGTATTGGAAGTCCTGGCTAGGGCAACCAGGCAAGAGAAAGAAATAAATGGAATCCAAATAAGAAGAGAGAAAATCAAATTATCTCTGTTTGCAGACAACATGAGCCTATATCTAGGAAACCTCATAGTCTCAGCTGAAAAGCTCCTTAAGCTGGTACACAACTTCAGCAGTGTCTTAGCATACAAACTTAATGTGCAGAAATCACTAGCATTTCTATATGCCAACAATCATCAAGCTGAGAGCCAAATCAGGAATGTAATTTCATTCACAATTGCCATAAAAAATACTTAGGAATACAGCTAGCTAAACAATCTCTACAAGGAGAGCTACAAAACACTGCTCAGAGCAATCAGAAATCAGGGATGACACAAACAAATGGAAAAATTTCCTTGCTCATGGCTAGGAAGAATCACTATTGTTAATATGGGCATAACACCCAAAATGTATAAATTCAATGCTATTCCTATGTAACTACCATTGAAATTCTTCACAGAACTAAAACCAACCAAACAAACAAAAAACAAAAAACTATTTTAAAATGTACATGGAACAAAAAAACAGCCTGAATACCCAAGGCAATCCTGAGTAACTAACCAACTTCAAATTATACTACAGGGCTAAGGTAACCAAAACAGCATGGTACTGGTACAAAAACAGACACATAAACCAACTGAACAGAACAGAGAACCCAGAAATAAGGCCACACACTTAAAACTATCTGATCTTCAACATACCTGACAAAAACAAACAATGGGGAAAGAATCCCTTTGATATATGGAGCTGGGATAACTGGTTAGCCATTGGCAAACAATTGAAACTGGATCCCTTTCTTACATCATATACAAAAATTAACTCAAGATGGAACAAAGACTTAAATGTAAAACCCCAAACTATATATATAGACAATACTATTTAGGACATAGGCACAGGCAAACATTTCGTGATGAAGATACCAAAAGCAATTGCAACAAAAGCAAAAAAATGATGAATGGATCTAATTGAACTAAAGAGCTTCTGCACAGCAAAAGAAACTATCAACAGAATAAAAAGTCAACCTACAGAATGGGAAAAAATTTTTGCAAACTATACATCTGACAAAAGTGTAATATCCAGCATCTATAAGGAACTGAAATCTGTAAGAGAAAAACAAGTGACCCTATTAAAAAGTGGGCAAAAGACATGAACAGACACTTTTCAAAAGGAGACACATGTGGCCAACAATCATATGAAAAAAGCTCAACATTGCTTATCACTAGAGAAATGCAAATCAAAACTACAATGAGATATCATCTCACACCAGTCAGAATGACTACTACTAAAAAGTCAAAAAACAGCAGATGCTGGAGAGGTTGTGGAGGAAAAGGAATTCTTATATACTTTTGGTGGGAGTGTAAATTAGTTTAACAGTTGTGGAAGACAGTGTGGTGATTCCTCAAAGACCTAGAGACAGAAATACCATTTGACCCAGCAATCCCATTACCGGGCATATACCCAAAGGAATGTAAATCATTCTATTATAAAGACACAAGCGTATGTTCATTGCAGCACTATCAGAATATCAAAGACATGGAATTAAACTAAATGCCCTTCAGTGATAGACTGGATAATGCAAATGTGACATATATACATCATGAATACTATGCAGCCATAAAAAAGAATGACATCACGTTCTTCAAAGAGACATGGATGGAGCTGGAGGCTATTATTCTCAGCAAGCTAACACAGAAACAGAAAACCAAATACCACATGTTCAAATTTATAAATGGGAGCTAAATGATAAGAACACATGAACACATAGATAGGGAAACAAAACACTGGGGCATAACAGAGGATGGAGGGTGGAAGGAGGGAGAGGATCAGGAAAAATAACTAATGGATACTAGGCTTAATATCTAGGTGATGAAATAATCTGTACAACAAACTCACATGACACGAGTTTACCTAGGTAACAAACCTGCACATATACCCTTGAACTTAAAATAAAAATTAAGAAAAGTCAGAAAAATCCATCCCTTTTGTTTTTTATTCCTAATAGACTCCCATACCATATTCTTCCAGCCCACTTAGACTGGCCCCTATATTTACAACACAAAATTCTGCCACCAACACTGCCCATGCTCTTTTGATTAAAATCTTCCCATTGACACTTGAAAACAACTCAGTCACAGTGTAGGTTTGATCCACATAACATTTCAATACCAGTGTTTCTGAATATAAAGTAGGTCTTTTGTTTGGATGCTTACCTGCCAAACCTATATTTGCATGCTCAAGTTTGCTTTAAAATCTTCTACTATTTGTTTTACTTTTATGCAAACCTCAGAACTATTATTTAGAGATCAAGAAACTATAATTAAAGAAAGGCTTTCAAATAAATAGTTTTCCAGTTTCATTACTGGAAATGTGTGTGACAAGTCTCTAGCATCAGCAATAGTGAAACCAACCTCAGAGATGAACTTGTCAGGTCACCAACAGCGTGGGAAAAGGAAGACACCTTGGTTAGTTGTATATTTGTACTCAACATGGAAAACACTCATGAACACTAACCAACATCATCTCTAATTACTGTTGTGATTAGTATCAAAGAACTGGGTCCCAGGAGGCTTGCTTTTCTGAAGAAAATACAGTACCATATGTTGTGACTTTCTTTTTTTTTTTTTTTTTTTTAGTACAGTTCTCTTATGTTAGTAAGAATTTCTCTGTCCTGACAATTGTACTTTCAAATTTTTATTTATTTGAAATATAGTCTAAAGAAGTAAATTTTCCCAGTTGCTTAGAGTTGACCTTTTTTTAAAAAATAAACTGTCATTTCATTTTTTTAAAAAAAATCCCAATTTTATTCTCAAGGTGTATAAGCAAAATGTAACTCGTTTAAAGACCAAATAGAAGAAAAAAGAGAGTTTAATAGACACCTCAAGGCCTTTTCTCAACATGGAGTCTGCTTCTCAAACAGTGTTTCAGTAATTAATACAGTTTAGTCTTGCTGACCAAAATATTTTCTGCTGAAAAAAATATTTTTTGTAAGTCTTTCAATTTAAATATGAGATCAAAGTTTCTGAAACATGAGGCAGCATGACTTGGTAAAAAGCATACAGTATTGGATACTAGTTTTTCTGACAACTATCTTACAGATATGTTTTATCTTTTAAATAACAGACCAATATAATTAATATAGTGTCCAGTATATATTAAGTGTAAGGATTTATCATGATATTTCTTCTAGAATGTTGCTTTTATAAATATTACCCTGTATAGACTTCTGAAATCAGATCCAGCATGAAAAAAAGCTTGGAAAACATCACTACCATTCTTAAAATAAGAAGTTGATTATTCAATCCTCTATAATTCAAGGGAAAAAAGTTGATCAAACTGAAAATTAATTACTTCCCTTAGACTAATCAGAGATATAAGGTCACAGGGAACACTACCACCCTGAATTCTTGAGAGACGTGAAATTACAGTCACAAATGAAATTTGCTTACTGAGCAGAGAAACCACTGGAATCACATTTTTTGGAGGCTGAGTGTGGGGAAGTATGACAGTGAGAAAGTGCTACAAGGCACAGTCTCAGGAGAGGCCTACATTTTTATAGATTTACTCTGAAAACCCTGTCAGGTCCTCAAATTGAAGCTCTTAAAAAGACCTCATGACTGGCAAATGGAGAGTTAGAGTAACCATTGTAAAATATCACCAGCGTGTTCTCCATTACAAAGACATACTTTTTAGAGAAAAAGAACCTTACAGGAGCCTTATCCTACTTTAGGAAAATGCATTTCTCTTGTTTTAGTACTCCCCCAGCCTTCTTGTCACACCTCATCGGTGAAAAGGAGTGGGGGGACAAAAAACCTAAGAAGCACTTGTGACAGTCACAGACCAGGGACACAGACTGAGATTTAATCATAAGATGAGCTAATGCTTCCCCTCCCCCACACTTACCAGCACATCAGTGAGCTTCAGCATAACAGTGGATTATAGAAGGAAGAACTACAAGACACAGATTATCTCTGAGAAGTACTTAGTGAAGGCTGAGGTCAAGAGGGGAGACAAAAACAAGGGCATTAGATTAATTTAAAGCCTCTGGAACCTACAGCTCTAGCCAGATTAAGATAAAATCTCACACTAAAGACATATTTACCTTAGTTCCTATTACTCTTATTTTTGCAATCATTTTTATTGTTTGTATATCATGTTCAACTTTCAACAGAAATTATAAGGCATGCTAAAAGGAAGACAACACAAAGTATGAACAGAGAAAGTAAACATCTGGTTCAGGCTCAAATATGACACACATGTTGGAATTATTAAATAAGGAATTTTAAATAATTATAATTAATACATTAAAGGCTTTAATAACAACCATACAATGTACAAAAACAAATGGAATGTAAACAGATGAGAACTCTAAGAAAGAATTGTAAGAAAATGCTAGAACTTGAAAAATGCCTTTGGTGGACTAATCAGTTGCCTGAAAAAGGCCTAGAAATGAATAAGTGAGCTTGAATATATATCAGTAGAACTTTTCCAAACCAAAGTGCAAAGAAAAACAGGATAGTAATAATTAAACAGAAGAGAAAAATCCAAGAACTTTAGGACAATTTCTAAAAGTAAAACCTACATATCATTGGATTATCAGAGAGAGAAGAGAGAAATAATGAAGCAGAAAAATCTTTGAAATATAAAGGCACAGAACTTTCCAAAATTAGTGACAGACACCAAACTATAACACTAGGAAGCTCAGATAACATGAAGCTTATAAATACCAAAAAACTACACTTGGTCACATCATATTCAAATTGCAAAAACAAAAAACAAAAAAAACAAGAAATTGTGCTACAGAAAAACAAGGAATGATTAGACCAGACTTTTGTTTAGAAATCATGTATCCGAGAAGAAAATGAAATAAAGCAAAATGTTGAAAGAAGAGAAACATCAACCTAGTATTTTATATTTAGTAAAATCATCATCCAAAAGTGAAGGAAAAATATAACTTTCACAGACAAACAAACCTGAGGGAATTTATCACCAGTAGACTATGCGGCAAGAAATTCTTCAGGTAGAGAAAAATGATAGGTCAGAAACTCAGATTCACATAAAGAAAGAAGGTGTTGGAGAAGGACTAAGTGAAGGTAAAATAATTTTTTTTTTAATTTTGTCTATTCTTAATTGATCTAAAAGATAACTGTTTATAATGATAATAATAACAATGTATTGGGTGATGATAGCATATAAATAAATGAAACAAATGACAATATCATCAGAGATAAGAAGTAAGAATTGGGAATATTTGTTATAAAGTACTTGCACTAGAATGAAGTACTATACTTTAAAAGTAGACTTAGGTTAGTTAAAGACATATATTCTGCAGAGAGTGACATCAAAAAGATAGCAGAAAAGAACTTTCCAGCACTCTTCCCCTTGCAGGAGCACCAATTTGAACAAATAACCATGCGCAAAAATACTTTTACAAGGGCTAAGGAATCCAGGTGAGACATTACAGCATCTGGGTATAGCACAGAAATAGAAAAAGTCACATGGACGAGGATAGGGAGGACAGTTTCACAAGACCCACATCACCCCTCTACTAAGCCCAGTCAGCACAGCATGGGGAGAGATAACCTTTAGGTTGTGGGGAAGAGACTAAAATGAGCACCTGACTTCGCTGTGCTCACTTCACACCCAGCACCAGGTCCACTCCAGTTAACTCCACTGTGAAGCTGGCCCCTCTAGCAGCCAGCCAGCCCTATAACTGCCAAGCTGTAGACTCACTCCTGCTGTCCCAGACTCCAAGCCTGCTCCATCACCAGGCCAATGCCTATGTTCTCAGGCTCAGGCGTGCCCCTGTGCTTCTAGGCTTTAGATCTGCCTTAGCATCATGCCAGACCAGCCCCTGAGACCCCAGTTTCCAGGTTGACCCTCACAGCCCAGGCCTCAGTCTGCCCCTGGAGACTCAGACTCCAGGCCTGCCCTAGTTCCAGGTTAGCTGTCATACTCCCAGGTTTCAAGATAGCCTTATAAACCAAGGATCTATAAACCCTGTGTTCTCAAGCTCCAGGCTGCCGTTTGCAGCTTCAGACTCAAAGAACATCCTAGTACCAGCCAGGTTAACTCTTGTGGACACAGACTTCAGGATGGCCCTTGCATACACAGTGTCAGGCCTCTTCCCACTACCCTGTAGACCCAGACTTCCGGACTGTCTGTGGGGATTGAGGTTACTGGCTCTCCAAGTGGACCTGGTACCAAACAAGTTACTATGGCCTCAGGATCCAGGCCTACTCTGGTAGATCCTGGGTCCCAGGGCCACCCTTGTGGACCCAGGCACAGGCCCACCTTTCAACTGACCCAAGCACCAAGTCAGCCCATCCAAAGATTTGAGCAGCAAGCCAGCCCAAGGAACCTGCCAGGCAGCCTACCCAGAACCTACAGATTGTCTGCCTAGTTGAAGGGTTTTTCCTGCCAAAAGTAGTCTGTAAAGACTGGCAAAGATGTCCATTTCTTCAAATGCACAGACACGAATGCAAGGACACAAACATCATTAATAATCAGGAAAACATAAGACTACCAAAGGGACAAAGTAAATACTCATCACTGGTCGTAAAGAAATAAATATCTACAAAATGCTTGATATAGAATTCAAAATAATTATCTTAAAAAAGCTTAGTGAGCTAGAAAGGAATACAAACAGACATCAAATGAACAGAAAAATAATATGTGCATGGAGAGAAATGCCACATATAGGTGAAGGGGAGGAAGGTAGCAAATCACACTGCCACATATGCACCTAGGCAACAATCTTGCATGTTCTTCACATGTACCCCAAAACCTAAAACGCAATAAAAAAAAAAGAAAAAGAAAAATAATATGTGAACAAAATGAGAAGTTCAACAAAGAGACAGAACCTACTAAGAACCAGACAGAAATTCTGGACACAAAGAACACAATGATTGAACTGAATTCAACAGATGGCTTCAAAAGCAGGCTCAATCAAGCAGTAGAAAGAATCACTGAGCCTGAGGACAGGTCCTTCGAAGCTACTCAGTCAGAGAAACAACAACAACAACACAACAAATGAAAAAGAGTGAAGAAAGCCTATGAAAGTTGTGGGACACCAGCAAATGAACCAATATACGCATTGTGGGAGTTTCAGAAGAAGCAGTGAAAGAGAAATAGGAAAAAGCTAATTTAAATAAATAATAACAGAAAACTTACCGAATCTGGACAGGAAAATGAACATTCAAATTTACAAAGCACAAAGAACACCAAATAGACTAAATGTAAAAAGGTCTTTACTGAGACACATTAGAATCAAATTCTCAAAAGTCAAAGACAAAAGCAGTAATTTCTTTTTTTTTTTTTTTTTTTTTGAGACGGAGTTTCGCTCTTGTTACCCAGGCTGGAGTGCAATGGCGCGATCTCGGCTCACCGCAACCTCCGCCTCCTGGGTTCAGGCAATTCTCCTGCCTCAGCCTCCTGAGTAGCTGGGATTACAGGCACGCGCCACCGTGCCCAGCTAATTTTTTTGTATTAATAGAGACGGGGTTTCACATTGTTGACCAGGATGGTCTCGATCTCTCGACCTCGTGATCCACCCGCCTCGGCCTCCCAAAGAAAAGCAGTAATTTCTAAAGCAACTCATTACATTCAAGGAAACCTCCATGCAGCTATCAGCATATTTCTCAGCAGAAACTTTGAAGGGCAGAAGAGAGTAGGATGATACAGTCAACGTGCTGAATGAAAACAAAAACTTGACAATTCAGTGTCAGGACTCAGGAAACGCTACCCCAAATTTGTCACTTTGTAGGTCACTCTCTGACCTTCTCCTTCCCTGTACTCTTCTATCTTCCTTTCTCTACTGAAGTGGGTCAGAGAAACTAGAATTTCTCTCCCCACATTATGTATTCTGCCACATCCTTGGGGTGGGGGGGGGGATGGGTTGGAGAAGAAAGTATGTCATACAGGAACACATGAAAGAATGTGAACAAACAGGTTTTGATGAAGTCCTCCCTAGTTTATTACCATTAGATCATATCTCTTTTTGTCCAGTCATGTTTTTCCACAACTATTTGCTTCTTTTATTAGAAGTAGGATAAAAATACAATTTTGTACTGGGTCTTTGAGTCTTTATTTCAGAAGGCCCCCAAGTCAAGTAAAACTTTGATTAAAAAAATGTGTTATGCTTTTTAGTTGTTAATCTGTCTTTTGTTATAGGGTTGCCAGCTATAATCCTTGTGATGGGTAAGAAAAAGATACTAAGTCATTTCCTCTATACTCAGTAAGTCTACCCTTAAGAAAAAAATAGAGAAAGTCTTTCCCAGAAGAACAAGTTTGGGAGTTTATTAATACTAGATATGCTTTACAAAAAATATTAAAGGTAGGTCTTAAAACTGAAATGAGACAATGCTAACTACAACAAGAAAACATATTAAAGTATAAAGTTTACTATAAGGTGAAAAAAGAGTAAAAATTCAGAATACTCTAGTACTGTAATGATGGTTCATAAATCACTTTTAACTCTAGTATAAAAGTTAAAAGACAAAAGTATTAAAATAATTATAGCTACAATAATTTGTTAATAGATACACAGTATGTAAAAGATAAATTATGACATCAGTACATAAAATGTGGGGAGAGGAAAAATTAAAGCATACAGTGTGTTGTGTGTATATGTATATATACGATGTTTTATGTCTCATAGTAGTCACACCAAAAACAAACAAAAAAACCTATTATAGATACACAGAAGATAAAGATGAAAGAATCAACATCACAAAGGAAGACTGCAAGAAAGAAGTAAGGATTAAAGAAACTACAAAATAGAAAACAATGTATGAAATAGCATTAGTAAGTCATTATTAATAAATAATTACCTTAAATGTAAATGGATTAAATTCTCCAATCAAAAGACACAGAGTGGTTGAAAGAATTTTTTTAAAAGATCCAATTATATACTGCTTACAAGAGGCTTACTTTTATTTAAGGACACATAGGCTAAAAGTAAAGGATAGAGAAAGGTATTGCACGCAATATCTCAGTAACTGAAAGAGAATGGGAAGCTGGGGTTATAAGCTATACTTATATCAGACAAAGTAGACTTTAAGTCAAAAACTAAAACAAGAGAAAACGGAAATCATTATATAACAAAGGGGTCAAGCCATCAAAAGGACATAACAATTTTAAATACATATGTACCTGACATGAGAGCACCTAAATATGTAAAGCAAATATTAACACAACTGAAGTGAAATATGGAAAACAGTAACAGGGAACTTTAATACCTCACTTTCAACAATGGATAAATCAAGTAAATAGTGGACTTACCAAATGGGACTAACAGACATATACATAACATTCCATTTAACAACAGCAGAAAGCATATTTTTTTTCTAGTACACACAGATATTTTCCAAGATAGATCACATAGTAGCCACAAAACAAGTTTTAACAAATTTAAGAAGATAGAAATTATAACAAATATTTTTTCCGACCACAGTGATATGAAACTAGAAATAAAGAACAGCAGGAAAATTGAAAAATTTACAAATATGTGGAAATTAAACAATACCCTCCTGGACAATCAATGGGTCAAAGAAGAAATAAAGATAATTTCTTGAGACCAATAGAAATGGAAGCATAAAAAATAAAAAATTATGAGATGCAGCAAAAGAAGTTCTAAGACAGAAGTTGACAGCAATAAATATCTATGTTTAAAAAAAGAAAGATCTTTAAAAAAGCAACTTAACTTTGCATCTGAAACAGCTAGAAAAATAACAAATTTAGCTTAAAGTAAGCAAAACAAGGAAAATAATAAAGATTTGAGAGCAGAAATAAATAAAATAGAGACTAGGAAAACAATAGAAAAGATGAACAAAACTCAGAGTTGATATTTTTTAACTAATGATAAAATGGACAAATCTTAGCTAGATTAACTAGGAGGAAAAAAAGAAAAGACTCAATTTTAAAAATAATTACAATTAAAAAGGTCATTAGAACTACTATCACAGAAATACAAAGGATCATCACAGACTGCTATGAACAGTTATATGCCAACAAATTAGGTAACCTTGAGGAAGTTATTTCTCCTGATCTTCTCCCTCCTCCCAACCTCTACCCTCTGATAGGCCCCAGTGTGTGTTGTTCCCTTCTATATGTTCAGTGTTCTCATCATTTATCTCCACTTATAAGTGGGAACATGTGGTATTTGATTTTTTTTTCCTGTGTTAGCTTGCTAAGGATAATAGCCTCCAGCTCCAACTATGTCCCTGCAGAGGACACGATCTCGTTCTTTTTTGACATTTATGATTCTTACATGCATATTGTAAGTGAAAGAAGCCAGTAAGAAAAGGCAACTTATTGTATAACTCCAATTAAGTCACATTCTGAAAAAAAGTCACAGAGACTGCAAAAAATCAGTGGTGGGCAGTGATTATTTGGTAGAAGAGAAGGAAGGGCTGAATAATTGAATCTCACAAGATTTTAGAGTTGTGCAAATGCACAGTGTGATGGATCCATCTTACAGTGTAGTATTCTATATGGTACTATACAGTATTCTATACAGTATGATACTACAGTATTCTATACTACACTGCAGTGGTGGATACATCACATAATATTACACTGCAATGGTGGATACATCACACTATGCATTAATTTGTCAAAATCCAAAGTACTTTACAGCACAAAGAGTGAACCCTGAGGTATACAATCATGAAAAAGGAATTTAGGAGGTGAACCCAGGATAGAATGCAGAATGTGATAACAACCTAATTGTATTCTGAACACGTGAAACAACCTTATTGAAGGGAGTTAGGGGAAAGGTTGCCTACCTAAGTAGCTTTAGAAATCAGAAAAGTCAGTAACACTGAAGGCACAAGAAACTAAGGTATAGGTTAATAATTCTGATGCCACTATTCACGTATACTGCAAGTAAGCAACTAACCAGGTGGATGGTGTATGATGTGAGCCAGGTTATTCAACACCATAATGGGAGTCTACAGATGAGCAAGGGTAGAAGGCTGCAGTGATGTATGTTGCCAGAGTGGAGAACATCAGAATGAACCCATGTGTAGCTTAACATGGATACAGATAGTTACATACACAATATTTATAAATCTATGCCTTAGCATATACACATACAGTTCCTTGATCTGGTCAGTTGACGGGGCCCAGAATTAATGACACTCCAGTATCAACAAGCATATCTAGCTCTTGATTTGGGTTTCTAACATTCTCCAATAAAAAGAAGAAAATGTCATTATGGAGAAATGATTTGAGACTACAACAAAAAATATATAAGATAATCCTGGAGCATCTTATAGCGCTAGAAAGTAAGCAAATGTGTTTTTTTAAAGCCTCACAAACCCATAATTACGGGAGTATGTTAAAGTGAGACAGGACCAACTGAAAGAGCTCTCAGTGATCAAAGCTGGAACAATCTGAGCAACAAAATAAAGTTGTATTAGTTTATAATCTAGACTATAAAATAAATGTTAATGGACCCATAAAGATATGAATCAATAAAAAATAAATTAGTGGATAGAAGAAGCACATCTCCTACTCAGAAGAATTCTAAATTATTTATGTAGCTACTGTCCTTGAAGGAGATGGAGCATAACTCCTCACTCATTAGGTGCATTATGACTGAATTTTCTTCATTCCATTATGAAAAAGAGGAAAAATGATTAAACTTTAAAATGGAGAAAACTGTCAAGCACTACCTCAGCCAGGTGGTGAGCACCAAGAATGGTAAATCACACTGATAGCACATAGCCACGATACGATGTGATGAGAATGGCATTTTATCTCTGGGTCATCCTCCAAAGAATCTGTAACCTCAATGTAATTCAAAAAACATCAAAGAAGTCCAATGGAGTAACATCTATGAAATACAAAAAAACAAGGTAAATCTAAGAAACTGACACAGCCAAGAGAAGCCTAAAGAGGTAGATAGTTGGATGCAAAGTAGCATCTTAGATGAGATCCTGAAACAGAACGAGGACATCAGGTACAATCTAAGGCTATAGGAATAAAGTATTGACTTCAGTTAACAGCAATGTATCAGTATTGGTCCACTAATTGTAATAAATGTACCATACTAATGTAAGGTGCTAATTTAACAATGGGGGAAACTGGCTGTGGGGGCATATGGGCACTCTTTCAATTTTCTTATAAATATAAAACTAAACTAAATTAACTGAAATAAATAGTAAACCAAATAAAAAATAAACTAAAAATTTCATAAGAATAAATTTTAAAATAAACTTAAAAACTCTAATAATTAAAATGAAGTTTAATTTAAAAATATTTTACCTTACAGAGAGCTCAGTGTTTAACTCAAGGAATAAATTTTTATTGTGCAATTTCAAGCAGCAGTAGGCAAGTTCATGTTTGTATGGTGATGGTCATGTCATGTCATAGTCCTCAGCTTTTGTCATTCAACAATGCAGAAAGCAATCATGAAGGACACTTAAAAATAAGTCCCAAATTATGTAGTCTTTAGATATCTCCTGTTGATGTTACAGGTGCCATAATTCAGCAAGATGATCTGGGTAATGCCTTTTGCAATGTCAGAGCATAGCAGTGGGAGTGTATATCTTTGCCAATTAGCATTCTAGCATTGCAATAATAGGATGAAAGAAGTAAGTGTGCTAAAATTGATACCCACAATAATAGGATTAAATAACATTTATTTTTTCAAATACATATCACATATATTAGAAAAATTTTAAATATTGTATATTAAAAACACTTTTGTATTGGATACTAGAAGGAAAACCAAAGAATATAAAAGCTGATGTAAAATTTTATATTCATTTTCTTCTGCTGGGTTAGAAATTGTAATTTGCGTGTTGCCCATTTTGAGGTGGCTTCAATGCCTAAGAATTACCCTGCTGCTAATTGTTGTAAATCATGTTTGTACGATTTAAGTAAAACATCTTTTCAAGGTAGCAAAATCAATTTATTGCCCTGCAAAGGGCAATAAATGGCTTCTGCATTGTGGATAAAGTACTGAAATTGCTCATGCTACTCTGGTGACTCAGATTAAGCTGTTGGCCTTTGCTGCACTGGCAGGTGTTACCCTGAACTACTGCCATGTATTTATTTAAAATCTACTAAAATAAAGCAACAGCTACTCATATGTCCTAAACATTTTCTTTTGAAAGATAAAGACCTGTGGAATTTAATGACTTCTAATGTGCTATATGTTTTTACTTACAAATTCAACAAAGTGGAGTTCTACAGTTCCACTCAGAATTGTATAATATCCATATGGAGCCGGGTTGTTCTGTCTCTATCCTTTCACCAAGTGGAAAGGGGCACCATGGTTTTAGGAGGCTGACAATGATACAGCCACATGGATGTGTCTGATTCACGGCATCCAAAGACAGAAAACGATTTTTAACAGGTAGAACTGTACTCCTTGTAAGCTTGATTTATCCTCTCTTAATTAAAAAAAGATTTATAATTGGCATAAAATAAACTGAACATATTTAATAAGTTTTGACATATGCAGAAACCTATGAAACTATCACCACAATAACATAATGAACATGTTCTTTTTCTGTAAGAGTTTCCTATGCCCTTTGGAATCCCTCCCTCCCACCACTCTCCCATCTTCCCTTAGACAACCACTGATCTATCAGTATAGCTTAGTTTACATTTTCCACAATTTTGTAAGTGGTGCCATACAGTATGTATTCTTTTGTAGTAAGGCTTCTTTCATTCAGCCTAATTATTATAGAGTAATATTCCATTGTATGGATATATACTCCATAATTTGTTTGTCCATTCATCTGCTCATTGGCATTTGGGTGTTTATTCAAGTACAGCTTTCTATAAGAACATAGGCTTTCCTTCTCTTGGGTGACTGCCCACGAGTGGAATAGCTGGACCATATGGTGGTCATGTTTAATTTTTTTTTTTTTTTAGAAGTGGAAAAACTGTTTTTCAAAGTGGTGATATTATGTAAAATTCCTACCAACAGTGTATAGAAGTTTGTTTCTCCAAGTCTTTATTAATACTCTTTGCATTCTGTCCTTTTAATTTTAGTCATTCCAAAAGGTATATAATGATCTATCTTTGTGGTTTAATTTGCGTTTCTCTAATGACTAATGCTGTATATATTTTCACATGCCTACTTACCATTATTTGTCTTCATGCATTCTTTGGACAAGTGTCTGTTTAAATCTTTGCTCAGTTGTTTATTGGGTTGACTTCTTATTTTCAAGTTTTGAGATTTCTTTGTATGTTGTGGGTGCAAGCCTATTATCAGACATATACTTGCAAATATTTTGTTTCAGTAGTAAGTTATCTTTTCATCCAATTAACAATGCCTTTCAAGAACAGAGGTTTGTAATTTAGATAAAGTCTCATTTATCAATTTTTAATTTTTTTCTTGGTCTTACCCAAAGTCACAAAGACTTTCTCATATATTTTCTTATAGAAGTTTTACAGTTTTAGGTTTTATATTTATTTCAATGATCCATTTGGAATTTTTATATAAATTAAATTGTGTATGCATTGGTATTTATTTATTTATTTTGGCATGTAGATAAACAGGCTTTTATAACAGCATTTTTTGAAAACTATCCTTTCCCCATTGAATTTTCTTTGCACCTTTGTCAAAAATAAGTGGTTCATACATGTGTGGGTCTATTTGTGGTCTGTATTTTTTCCCATACATCTATTTGTCTCTCATGACATTGATATTACATTGATATGGTTTGGCTCTGTCCTCACCCAAAGTTCGTCTTGAACTGTACTCCTGTAATTTCCACATGTTGTGGGAGGGACTTGTTAGGAGGTAATGGAGTCATGAGCATGGTTTTCCCTATAAAGTTCTCATGGTAGTGAATACATCTCACAAGATCTGATGGTTTTATCAAGAGTTTTCACTATGGTGTCTTCTTTGTTCTCTCTTTGCCTGCTGCCACCCATGCAAGAAGGGACTTTCTCCTCCTTGCCTTCTGCTATGACTGTGAGGCTTCCCTAGCCACGTGACACTGTAAGTCCAATTAAACCTTTTTTGGGGGAGTAAATTGCCCAGTCTCAGGTATGCCTTTAACAGCAGTATGAAAACAGACTAATATACACACTATCTTAATTACTGCAATTTTTATTCATTTACTTATTTATTAGAGATGGGTCTTACTCTGTCATCCAGGCTGGGGTGCAGTCGTGTAATCATAGCTTACTGCAGCCTCAAACATTGGGCTCAGGTAATTTTCCTGCCTCAGCCTCCCAAGTAACTAGAACTACAGGCATGTGCCACCATGCTCAGCTAAGCTTACTGTAAACTTACAATAACGTCTTGAAATCGGATAGTTCTGGCTTCTCAACTTTGTTCTTTTTCAAAGTCTTTTTGGCTATTCTAGCCTATTTGTATTTCTATTTGAATTCTAGAATCAGTTTGTTATGTTTTACAAAACATTCTCCTCTGATTCAAACAGAATGCTTAGAAATATAATAAACATTTTACTTTGATCTTATATCCTGCAAACTTGCCAAATTCATTATTAGTTCTAGTAGCTTATGTGTAGGTTTAATCATATTTTCCAAGGTGATTATGTCATCTATGAACAAAACAAATTTCATCTTCTTTTCCAATCATACTTTCCACTGCTTTTATTTCTTTCTCTTGCATTATTCCACAGGCTACAAACTCTCTAATACAATGTTGAAGAGAAGAGTAGACATCCTTGTTTTGTCCCTGATTTAGGGGAAAAGATAGCATTCCATCTTTCATCATTAAGTATGGAGTTCACTGTAGATTTTTGCCCTTTGTACAGTTAATGAAGTCTTCTTCTATTGTTAGCTTTTTGAGAGTATCTATCAGGCATGAATGCTAGATTTTGTCAGACGCTTTTCCTGCATCTATTGAATGATCAGGCTTTACTTTTTAAATTTGTTAACACGGAGAATTACACTGATTGATGGTTGAATATTAAGCCAACTTGCTTTCCTGGCATAAGGCCTATAATTGCTTTATATATACTTTAGGATTTGATTTACTAATTTTTTTCATAAGAAATACTAGCTTATAGTTTTTTCCCCTAATGTCTTTGTCTGGGTTTGGTATCTGAATAATACTATCCTCATAAAGTGAATTAGGAAGTACTCTCTCCTTCAAGTTTTCCAATCTGACACTCTCTGCCTTTTGACCTGAGTGTTAAGAACATTTAAATTTAATATGATGATTGACATCATTAGAGCTAAGTCTATCATCCTGTTATTTGATTTATATTTGTTCCATCTGTTCTTTATTCACTATTTTCAGCCTCCTTTTAGAGGAATTGAATATTTCATTCCATGTTATCTCTTCTGTTGGCTTATTAACCATAACTCTTTGCTATTTTAGGTGATGCTTTCGGGTTTATATTATACATCTTTCATTTATTATAGTGTACCTTCAAGTGGGATTATATCACTTCATGTATAATAATATTTTAACAGTATAAATTTCCCCTATGCTACAGATTTTATATTTTTTATTAATCATGTTATAAACTCTCAATACAATGTTATTTTTTGTTGATATAACCAGTTATCTTTTAAAGAGATTTAAATATTAAAATTTTTTTATATCTACCCATGTAGTTACTATTTAACTGATGTTATTTTTCTTCTTCCGAGAGCACTTTATTTAAAAATATATTTTGGTATAAATCTACTGGTGAGTTCTTTCAGCTTTTGTATATCTAAAAATCAATGCTTATTTTACCTTTGTTTTTGAAATGTATTTTTTCTAAGTATAGAATCCTTGATTGGTAGTTTTTTTGTATTTGCTCTTGCCATTAGTACTTTAATGATTTTTCACTGCTCTCTTTTTTCTTGCATTGTTTTTGATGAGAAATATGTAATTATTTTAATCTTTATTCCTCTGTATATGAGGATTTTTTCCTCCAGTTCCTATTAAGATTTTTTATCATAAATTTTAAAAAATAATTTGATTATAAAGTACTTTAATATAGTTTTCTTCAAATGTCATGTGCTTGGAGTGCATTGAACTTCTTAAATCTAAGTATTTATAGTTTTCTTAAAAAAAAATTTTGAACATTTTTTAGCCATTATTTCTCTTAATTATTTTTACTGTGTTTTAAGGAACTCCAATAACCCTAACATTGGGCTGCTTGAAATTGTACAAATCATTAATGTTCTTTTATATTTTTCTTAGTTTCAGTTTGGATAGTTTCTATTACTATGCCTTCAAATTCATTAGTTTTCTGTGATGTCTAATCTACCATTAATTCCATCCAGAGAGCTGTTTATTTCAGATTCTGTAGTTTTCACCCTTAGATATTCAATTTGTGCCTTTTTTTAAAACCATCAATAATACTGTTATAATTACTGTTTTAATGTCATTGTTAGCTAATTCTAATATCTGTGTCAGTTCTGGATTGGTTTTAATGGACTTTTCTCCTCACTATGGATTGTATTTTCCAACATCTTTGTATGTCTCTTACTCTTTGATTGGATGCAAGATATCGTGAATATTACTTTGTTCAATGCAAGATATTTTTGTATTCTTATAAACAATCAGTTACTAAGAAATAGTTTGATCCATCCAGGTCTTTCTTTTAAGAACTTTAAAAAGAAGATTTAGAGTCTACTAAATGTAGAAGCAGGTCAACATTCAGTGTATGGATAATTATTTCCCATTACTGAAGCAAGACCCTTTTGAATCACTCTACCCAATGTGCCATGAATTATGTTATTCCAGTCTGGGTGATGAAAACAGGAACTGTTCTTGGTGTATGTGAACACTGAAGATTGCTCTCTGTAATCATCTGGAATGATTTTATCCATCCATGAGGTATTACCTCATGCACTGACTGGTATTCTGCTGAATATCTGAGGAGGACCCTTTAAGGTCTCCAGAGTTTTTTTTCTCTGTGTAGCTCTCTTTTCACCAATATGCTCTCTGGCAAAATCTAGCCACTTTGTTTTCCTCACATTTTCAGCTTTGTCTTCTCAGAGAGTTGACAGGTTTTACCCAAGGTTATTCTTCATGCACGATGGTTTCCCAAAACAATTAAGGCACGAAACCGGGGAAATCAGAGCACATCTTACTTGCTTCTCATCTCTCTGGTTTACTGCCCTTAGTTACCAGATACCCATTGTCTTAAAACGGTTTTAGCATATATTTTGTCTGTGTTAGTTGTTTCAGGCATGAATAGGTTCCATTTACTCTCTCCTGCTCTATCTCATTTGATAACAAAACACTTATCCCCTTTTCAGGATGCAAATTGATGGCCCTATACCACTTTATACATCAATATGTCAACCTACAAGGAGTCAATCCTATGTTTTACTATTTGTATACTTTGTGTACACTCTGTGTAGAGTGTGGCTCTCCCCACATGCTTTTCTGCTATTGGCTGGGTGTTTCTATCACACAAATGAAAGGTAGCTCTTGCCTGCATAACTCTAAGAACTCTTATTTTGATAAGTATCAAGTGTTAACATATGGGAATTTAATAAAAGCTTAAAGGTTATTTTGGATTGCAGTATGTTTTCCATTTTTATGACAGGAAAGTTGACGTTTCTTCCATTAATTTTTGTGAAACAAATTCTATCAGGTAAATCAATCCTCAAAATTTAAGGAAAATAAAACTGGGAATAAGAAATTAGGTCATGCCACAGTAGCTGTAAATTGTGGGAGAAAAATATCCTGATTGCTCAGCTCAAGTTTGAGCTTTAAATCTTTTACTAGCTTCTTAGCTTGCCTGTGAAGTGCTGAGTCCTGGCAGGTGGCTCACCACAGGGACTAATCTGGGAACATTCAATTGCACAGAGAGCTACTAATCCCTGGAGGTTAATGGTGCAGACTGAACTGATTGTCTGGCATTACCCGCAGCCCTAGGAAGCACTGTTTGGGACCCAGGACCAACTCAACAGCATGGAGATGGGATTGGAGGTATTGTCACCAGCCTGAAGCCCAAGAGGCCATGCATAACTTTAGAACGGGTTACTAAACTTGTCCTTAAAATCTGGAAAACAACCTTACATGATCAATTATCTTTCAACTCTTTCAATAGTAAGATTAACTAAAAAGCAGGCTACAAAGTATGGAAGAAATAATCTAGTAGAGCAATTTTACTGTAAAAATTTGTCCCCAAGTAAGGAGAGTAAACTAGCTTGAAACTCTGTTAAATAGCCTTCTTTGTTTCTCTTGCTGTGTGGGAGATTTCTTACGCAACCAACCATGAGGGAAATTTACTGGATGCCTCATATTTTTCTCATGAAATTTCAGGAGCATTTTGTATTCTGCAGCATAATTTTTCTATATGTGCTTTAATATAAAAAGTATGTCTTCAATTACTTACTATTAAATTACTTAACTTGCCCTACTTCCAAATCATTAGATAAAATTGTAACTCCAGAAAGATGTGGTGCATTTATCTCATGGCATTGTGCACCAGCACACAACCACATACCCTTAGGTGAATACATAATCCAATCTGAGAAGATCTTTATGAGAATAAAGTGCATCAGGTCTAGGAAATACTCTTCTTTATGCTTTGTGAGGGCAATCTTAAGCCTAATCTTTAATGAAGGTGCACAAAAAATATTTTTCAACTCTCTTACTTATTAAATTTTGCTTCTTGATTTTTAAATTTCAAGTTCTACTCACAAATCTCAATCTTGTGTTTTAAAATAACAAATAAAATACCAGCAGTAGAGTCTTTATTTACACTTAACCTGGATGTGTGTGTATTTGTGCATAGTCAAAGAAACATATTCAATGTGAGTGTATTTCCTTAAAGAAAATTGCCACTGATAAACTACAGGGGTATCTGCTTTATTTTATTTTAATTTTTTGTTAAATACCTCTTTAGCTTAGAAACTCCAAATATACATACAAGTTTCTGTAATACTTGTTGAAAGTCATTAAGATTGCTTTAGTTAGGCAGATATCTGTTTCTTTTTCTGTGTAAAACAGAACCAAATGAGAGCCCTAGTGTCTCTGCAGCTAGTTCACTGGTTGAAAAGCTTATTTTCATCCTTATTGGAGAGATCAGTTTTTTTTTTTTCTTTTTCTCTTGAAAACTCTTCTGTCTAGATACACTGCTATATCCTTTCTCCCTCTACTCAAGCAGGATGGGAATGATTTTCTTTTTGTCTCTGATCATATTCTCCATCCAACAGTCATGCACCTGTAAATGCCCTGCTCTGAGTTCCTGCTTCCCTGATTCCTACAAACTATTCCAAGCTCAGTCTTACACCTCCTCTGGACTCTCCCATCGATCCATATCAATGACTGTTTCCCTTGTGTGAATCTCTATAGGAATTTTTTTTTTCAATTTTCATTTGATATTTTTACACTTATCAGGTTGTATGTTGTATTTTTAATGATTCTTTTATGCATGTATATCCAATCTCTCCAACTAAGCTAATGAGTTCTTTGAGAGAAGTTGTGTATGTCTTGATGGACTCCTTCCCTATAAGTTTTTAGTGACAATACACAAAATAAATATTGATAAAATTCTGAATGATAAATTTTGTAGTTTTACTATACATTTTAGCTTTGACAGAGGCTATGACGGCTGAGATTCAGCATCTGCTTTTACATGTTCATACTAAATGGGAATATTGACTAGATAATATGTCATCAATTGCAGACATAAAATGCATTTTTTAAAAATACTAGTGCTCAATTTTGTGTAGAGACAAGGTCTTGCCATGTTGCACAGACTGGTCTCAAACTCCTAGACTCAAGCAATCCTCCTGCCTTGGCCTCCCAAAATGCTGGGATTATAGGCCTGAGCTACTGCCCCAGCCTGGAATGGCTTTTTAAAACTAGTCAAAGTAATTTTATATGATTTAGGCAGTTCTTTTGAAAAGTTACACAATTTTTGTAGCCTAAACAGGGCCTGAACATATACAAAAATATAACTAGGACATTTTATTGTTGAATTCAATTAATCTGTATACAGCCAAAAGCAAATTTAACTTTTAAATATTTAATAATTCTTCAGAGAGTATCCTGGGGAAAAGTCATTTAAGAGAAGTTATTTGATCCCATGTTATATTTTCTTACATTGATTTAGTATAAGAAGTTTAGCCAGACAAGGATTCCGATGTAAAGAAAGTTCACAGGAGTACAGTCCTCCTGGATGTTTATATTAGTTAAATGTTAATTTCTCTCTCAATGCATGATTTGGCTGCTAACGTCATTCAACTACATCAGCATGTGTAGATTTTTTTAAGGAGGTTTTGGAGGGGTTTTCTATAGGTCTTTATGCTTTTTCAGTATGAAACTGTAAGCATGCCATAAATTCAGGTTGCTGTGTTTTAGCACAGAGGGAGAACTCCAGCATGAGCACTTAGAAACCTTTAAAAATATATCCCTTTCCCTTCTTTATCATATATCCTCTCTTTAGTACCATCTCTTAGAAATCAAGTTTTTAAAATAAAACTATCCAGACAGTGTGGGGAAAAAAATACAAAGCACATTAAAGAGAATACAAAGCCAAAGTATGATGAGAAAAAGAAGCAGGTCATCTGAGAAAATTATTGAGAGGACTGATGGGAAAGGAAGAGGCAGAAACGCAAAGAATGTTGTAGGAGTTGGGAGTCAAGGTCTGAATCCTGAAATTACTCTGGAGAAAATGGATAGAAGATTGGGTCAAATAAATATAGAAATTATTTTTTTTGAAGAGAGGTTTACTACCTTTTTTTTTTTTTTTTTTTGAAGAGAAGATCACTCAGTATCTTTCAGATCTGATGAAATTTCCAAGCTAACATCTTTATGAAAACCACAAGACAGGAATAAGAGAGAGATTATGTGGCAATTTGTTTGTTTTTGTTTCAACTGCTTCTGTGTAATGTGGAATGAGAGAAGCTCTTCTGTTTGGATGCTGGGATACTAGTAATATGTATTATCTTAACTTTTATAGCAGTAATTTCAAAGAAGATGAAAGCAAGGGATTAAGAAAAAAATGAGACATACAATAGATACTTGTGAGAACAATTTTGAACTTGCAAAAATAGTAATGTCATCTTATTTTTCCCTTGATGGTTAATTTTGTCTGTGAAGCTTATGAAAGACAAACTGTCCACAGAAAATTCAATCCCTGTTGGACAGTTCTGGTTTTGCAGGGAGACAGTAAAATATTGAAGCAAAAGCAGAACAAAAAGAATAACCAAATCTAAAATACCATTAACCTTCCTTCTTGGGCTTCATGGAGGAATTTTTCCTACTTTTCTCAGCTTCTTATTAAAGGTCTGGGAGGTTGCAAAAGTCCCAGCTTATGATGGTTCTTGCAGTTTGCAATTTCTTTGTCAATAGTGAAATGTGATCTTATTTCTTATTTACAGAATAAAAGAAATATTTGTCATGACTTAAACTCGTCTTTATTTGCAGAGATTTTCTCCTAACCATATATTAGTTAAGATGCTGGCTGTAAGTAGAGAAACTAGTCTGAGCTACTTTAGGCAAAAAAAGGAGAATTTATTTTATATAAATGCAGAGGTGACTCATATAAGTCAAGAACAGAAATGCAAGTGGATCTCAATAGATGGTCATAACTAGGAGTAAGAAAGGGATGGGGAATCCCTCTCTGTTTATTGTCTCTAGTTTTCTTTATGTATCCTTTTACCTTCTTTCCATTTAAACATTTGCCTTCTATCTGTATACCCAGGTTCATTACAGCATTAATCATAATAGCCAAGAAATGAAGCAATCCAATATCCATTGACAAATGGATGGATAAACAAAATGTGGTACATACATATAATGGAATATTACTCAGCCTTAACAATGAAGGACATTCTAATACATGCTACAACATGAATGGACTTTGAAGACATTATGTTAAAAGCAATAAGCAAATCACAATAGACAAATACTATATGACATATGATTCCACTTATATCAGGTAGTTAGAGTAGTCACACTCATAAAGACAGAAAGTAGAATGGTAGTTTCTGGAGGGAGGGGAAGAAGAGACTAGGAAGCTGTTGTGTAATGGGTATAGGGTTTCAGTTTTGCAAAATAAAAACAGTTTTGAAGATTAGTTGCATAACACTGTGAATATATTTAACACTACTGAACTATATGCTTAAAAATGGTTAAGATAGTAAATTCTGTTATTTTACTGCTTTTTTTTCTTTTTCAAGTTTTATTTTAGAATCAAGGGGAACATACACAGGTTAGCTACAAAAGTATATTGTTTGATGCTGAGGTTTGAGGTATGATTGAACCTGTCATCCCATTAGTCAGCATAGTACTAAATAGGTAGACCTTCAGCCCTCATCACAGTTTTTTAAAAGTACATAAACAATTGTAGGTATCTAATTTGTTACTGTGCACATGAATATACTAAATAGGAAAATGTCACTAAGCTGTGGATACACATTGTTTACAATTCAATGAGAATTGGCCTCTGTTGGCTAACAATAAATGTCAAACCGTTCAACATTGATTATTCATGAAGGAATATTGCTTAACAAAGAATAAAATATCTTTCCAAGGCTACAAGCAACAACTGGCTTTCTCTGACTTACTGGTTGACATGATGCAAAATGCCTTCCCATCCTCAGCATCTGACTTTATATTTGATATTCTAGTCACTTACAAAGATGACAACTGTACTAGTCCATTTTCACACTGTTGATAAAGACATAGCTGAGATTGGGCAATTTACGAAAGAAAGAGGTTTATGGGACTTATAGTTCCATGTAGCTGGAAAAGCCTCACTATCATGGGAGAAGAACAAGATTTCAGGCATGTCTCACATGGTGGCAAACAAGAGAAGAGAGCTTGTGCAGGGAAACGCCTGTTTTTAAAACCATCAGATCTCTTGAGACTTATTCACTATCATGAGAACACCATGGGAAAGACCTGCCCCCATGACTCAGTTACCTCCCACTGGGTCCCTCCCACAACATGTGGAAATTCAAGATGATATTTGAGTGGGGACACAGCCAAACTATATCAACAACAGTCTTCCAAACACTAGGTAAAGAAAATCAGACCCAGTTTGTTAAGGTGTGTTTACTCCTGGTCCAATACGGTAAGATCAGAAAGGGTGGTTATAATACCAGCAGGGCTTCCAACTGGTTCACCCTTAGGGATCTGAGGGAATAAATAAGAATGTCTGCCCCATAAGAAGCTAGAAGATAGATCTTGGAGCCCCTGAGTCCCTGGCTTGATTACGGGAGCAAGAGAGGACTGTGGGAATCCCTGAGATATCAGCCTCATCATAGTGGGTGACTACTAGAAGTAACAAGGGGAAGAGCTTTGGTGAGCACCCTGGACCATTTTGGTTCCAAAGAAAGAAAAAGAAGCTAATGAACAAAACTAATGATGAAGGGAGAAAGCTAAGAACCTGGTCTAGTTCTTACTAGATATAAATTAAAGCAGAGGCCAGCAATCAGAATTCCAATATCAGACACATGTGGGGAGGTCAGAACTGAAAAGAAATTCTAGAATCAAAGAGCAAGAAGTTGAAGAGTTTGAGATAAATTGTGTCAATAAACCCAGATCAAATTCAGTCTGTTTAAAATAGCACCATGAATCACCCTAGCACATTTAAAGGGTATTGGCTCAAATCACTGCTTCTATTGGTTAGCTGCCAATTTGGTCAAAAACAATTTGCCTAAAACCAAACTAGTAAAAAATAATACAACATGACTATTCTTCTGTAATTGGTTATTTATGTATTATTAATATGGAAATAATGTGGAAGGTGTTTAGAATTGTATTGGCTTGTTTTTTTCTTTTTTCAGGATTTGGAAGATTTTTCTCTAGTTTTTTAAACTTCTGTTTTCAATTTATGATGCATTTTCATCCAATTATGTTTGCTTTTCTGATTTAGCAATACTTTTATGATTTTGTACCAAATTGCTTAAACCAACCTAGTCTAAATCTGTTTTTTAAACTTCTGTTTTCAATTTATGATGCATTTTCATCCAATTATGTTTGCTTTTCTGATTTGGCAATACTTTTATGAATTTGTACCAAATTGCTCAAACCAACCTAGTCTAAATTTGTTTTAATTAGTCATTTGTTCTTTTGTAACAATTGTATATTCCAAGAAATCTGCCGAATTAAAGACATGATGTGGCAAAAGATAATTCTGAAGAATAAAGTTACTGGATATCATTAAACTTGTGTTAATCACTACATTGACTTAGAACATTCTGCATTTTTCATTTCAATCATAAAGGCTTTCAACTATCAAACTGATGTAGTGATTAAGTGGATCAGAAAAGCTGGCATATATTTCTTTTCCTAGCTTTCTTCAGTGAAGTTACCAGGGGTCCAGAGCCAACTGCTATCAAGAGTTTTACCCATGAAACATTTTATTCATTGTTAGGTCAACAAATTTTGGCCTAAGCTTATAGCTGTCTGAGAAGCTCACACTGAGACTTTACATGTTTTTCATTACAGCTTCAATCTGACAGCAACCTTGAATAGTAAAACTGCCGCTCTGTAAAATTTGCTGAAATACATAAGAAATGTGTAACCAAAATGGAACACAAAATAGGATTAAGTAAATGAAGTTAACATCACTGGCTGAAAATAAATCTAAACAGTTTAAAAAGTGAAATTACATAGTAAGAAGTATAACTGTTATAAAAATATGGATAAAAGATCTAAAAATTATAACAAATTTCAAAATTATAAAATAATGTTAACTGGCAGTTGGAAACATTGATTTTTAGAATAATTAACTTTAAGACAAATGAGCAGAACAGACATAATTGACTATATGAATTAGAAACGAGAAAGAAAAAGAACCTTTGTTCCCCTGAAAATTGTGGGGAAAAAAATTACAAAAAGGCTTAATTACTCATGAAAGCTAACAAAATTTCAAGTGCATCAAAATTACTAAAATAAAAAATCTATATTACATGATTTTTTTGAACAATTTATTCTTTCCAACAATTTGACTTTGAGAAAATTGTTTTAGGTCAACTTGTTTTTGACAATTCACTTTTAAGTTCCTGGTTATTCTCAGCAGCCCAGTTCCATCTGGCATTCTTTTTTGTTAAAAGCCGTCAATGCAATAAAAGGACTCACCCTTTCCCATTAGCTAGCTGTTGGAATAAAATTGGGGAGAATATTCTTCTCAGGATTCATTAGCAGTTAGCAGTTAGGAGACACTTAAGATCATGCAGTCCAAACTTTGCTTTACACTGAGGAAGCAGAAGCCTGGGCATATCAGGTATCTTGCCAGAAGTCATAGCAACACCCTGATAAAAATAAAACTAGGGGTTAAAACTCTTGCCTCTCCTACAGTTTTAAATACCGGAAAGCAATGACACATCTTAATAATGGGTACACTCTTTGGCTCATATTTTAAGATATGACTTAAAAAATCATGATATGACTTAAAAAATCATTGTCCCCCATACTAAGAAGGTAACAAATTGTTGTCCTGTCTGGGTCTGTTAAGATATCAGGATTAAAACAAAAACACATATAACACTGCTCAGCTGTCAGAAACTATGGTAAGGGCTTTACATACATTAACACATTTAATCCTCAAAATAACACTAGGTATTAGGTACTATTATTATCCCCATTATGATAAATTGAATGCAAATTCACCCAGATAGTCCTATAACTGCTCTTTTAGTATAACATTGTAGGTTCTTCTGTCAAGCAGTGAGGTCTGCTTTCCTAAATTCTGAATTTGAGTTGATCTTGAGATTTGCTTTGGCCAATAGAATGCAGTGGAAGAGATGTTGTGCCAGTTCTGAGCTCAGGCCACAACGGCCTTGCAGATTTCTGCTGTCTCTCTCTCACATGGCTCCTACCATAAGCCTGAGCTAACCTTGTAGTTGAGAGACCACATAAAGGAGATCTGTCTCAGTCAAAACATCCTAGATTAGCTTCCATTCGGTTAACCTGGATGTGTAAGAGATACGTAAGAGAACCAAGCCAAAAGCAGCAGGTGATATAGTTTATGCTTGTGAAGCCACATGGCATAATGATTTAAGAGCATGGATGCTGGACACAGACTGTAGACCCATGGATAAGCCCAGTTGAGACCAGAAGAATCACTGAGTTGATACTATAAAGAATATCCAAAGAAACCAGGTAACTGTGAACAAGAATAAACGCTCTTTGTTTTAGGGCAACAAGTTTTGGGTTGGTTATATTACATAGCAAGAGATAGCAGGTTGTCAGCTATTCTTCTTTTAAAAATTTACAAAGCATAAAATAACTAACTCATGGTTCCAAATCAAGCAAGTAGCAGATCTGGGATTTGAACCTAGACAGTCTGACTGCTGTCATCCATCCCATTAGTCCTGAGTTGTTTACAGTAACTAACGGGAATAAAAGTTCCCATGTCTTCCATTTACATATTTAAGTCTCATATCTATCTTTTTTTTATAACGCACATCACTCCCATTTCACTTCACTAAATGCCTTTTTCAATTATAATTCAAATTCTGCCTCTATTTATGCTGCTACTGGCTACCATATTGGCTATGGTAAACAACTTACCCATTCTAACTCCCTCTTAACCCAGGGGAGATTCCAGTGAACGCAAATGACAAATCTGCTATTGTCCAGATTATAATCACATTTTCTAACAGTTTTGCCTGCTTAGAAAATCTTCCAGTAACTACATGACAAGTGTAGCATAAAAGGATGCTCATTCCCTGTTTGGACCCTAACTTCCTAAACCATGTACCTCTTCAATATCTCACCATTTGTTCTGTTTCTCTAAATCACTCAGCCTTTTTGCTTATCTTAACATTGCTTCCTCACTTAACCACTAAGAGCCACATACTTCCTCTTGGGTCAAATTATTTTCACTGCAAGTGACTAAAATCCACTAGGTCGGCTTAAGCAGAAAAGGGTAATTTCTGTCAGAGTTATTTCACAGAGTCCAGGGCAGACATGCAGCTGGGCCTCCAAAAGGGACAGAGTCTGCTTCTTTCCAGTCTGTATATTTTTCTCTACAGACAGGCTTTGATTGGATTGAATAATTGGAGCATATTGCAGAACACATAGAGCTGACATTTCCCAGTTTCCTAATAAACACCCACCACTTCATCTGAGAGTGAATTTCTTTTCCTTACTCTGTTTGGTTTAGGGACCAATCATCCCTGAAAGAAACAATTAGGGTCAAAGAATGAAATGGGGAGAAAGGTCATCAATTGTCTCAACCATGTCATATACAACTTCTGGTCCAATCAACCTTGATCATAAGGAAAGGATCACAGAATGGCTCTCAGGGGCAACCAATGTTACTTCTAGCTATTCTTAGAGAATGTGAGGATGGTCTGCTGAGGCAGTCTGGTAGATATCTACTCTCCCGTCTTTCCCAGACACAATCTTAGCTATTCCTGGGTATGGCAGAGAAACCAGAATAATGTGGAGGAAAACAGAATAAAAGAAAAACAGTTTTGGGATCTGATGATCTGTGTTTGAATTTCAGCTTATTCATCTGCGCAACAAGTGACAGATTGATTTATGTCCTTGAGTCTCAGTTTTATCTATAAAATGAGATTTATCAACCTCTTTAGATCAAGCATACCATGCTTGTCTTATTCATCTGCTAGTATTCCCTTTTAGTATTCACTGTTACATTTACGCTGTCTCTCATGTTTTCTATGAATCAGGAGGAGGCTCTGGATGTTGACACAGTCAGTATTCCACACTTTAATATGGATGACTTGAAGTTAAAACAAAATTCTAACGAATTGAAGTTTCTCTGCCCATGTTGACAACACTTTGTTTACAGTTTTGTATTTGCTCTTTTAGCCCCTCCTTTGTTAATTATGCTCACATTACTGTGGACAACCTTACTCAGCTTCCTCCGGAGGTTTCATGTATATATCTTATGCTATTTTACTGTTGCAAATGAGTTCCATGCTCTTAGAAGGAAGAAGCATTTTTCTTGTGTCATTTTTATTTTCTTGGTGCTTGACCCTGGGCTAGCACATAGTAGGCATTCATTAAGCCCTTGTTGAACCGCAATTACATTGAATATCAACTGTCGTATGTAAATGGATTGCTGATGATCCACAAAGAAATCAATTGTGGTGAGTCACAGAAATAGGATTATCTTTTCAGCAGAGCATAATGTTGGTTCTTTGATCCAGAGGAGTCTTTTTTCCTCTGACAAAGATTTAAGCACATTGGGTGCTTTCTTTCAATTAATGCTAATAGCAGGGTTTCCAATGAATACAGCAAATAAGAAGGATAAGAGACAAAGACAACTTCCAAAGCTACTTTTATTAAAAAGTAATCTGCAGCTTATCTTAGCTCTTTCAACATCTAATATCCAATGATGCTATTTGAATATTTTCCCCACCAACATCCCTAAGGTTCTGAAGCCAGGACATCACCGAGCTTCACTCTCATCTCTGGCTCAGCAAAATGTGCTGCACGCACAACAAACTTGCCTCCGTCTCCTCCTCTATTCCCTCTTCTGTTGCTCTTTGCTACTTCTCCATATTTATGAGAGGAGAAGGATGAGGGGTAGCTTTCATGGCCTGATTATCTGTTTCTACCAAGTATACCTTTTTCTGCCTTTAACACTCTCTCATTGTTTCTTTTTCTTCCAGTCCAATCCTATTGTGTATACCAAGCTAACTCTGCCAAACTTTGGGGTTGATGACCTTAAATTGGAAAAGAGAAATACTAGCACATGCCAATACTATATGTATAATTGTGAAAATCTATCTTTCTGCACCTCAGACCAATATCTAGGCTTACATTTGCCAAATATGGTAGTCACTTATCAGCTGTGTGAATATGGCCAAGTTTCTTACCCTCTCTCAGCATCAGTTTCCTGCCTATAAAATGGGGATAACAGTAACTACCACATAGGTATAATATGAAGAATAAAAGAAATAATCATATAAATCTGTTATAGTTTCTGGCACATTACTAAGAGCTCAGAAAATTTAGTTATGTCCTTGTTATTATTAATAATTGTATTATTAGTCCTTAGCATAATTCTATTCCATGAACTACCAATCAATGAGTTTAATATAAATGAAAAATCCTGTAGAAGGCATTAAGTTCAATGAGATGGTTCCAAGTTTAAAGGAGATTGTAATCTGGTAGGGATGAGATACATATGGAAACTAATCGTGCTATTAGGTAGAAGATAGTCAATGCAAAAAATAAGTTATAATTCAAAATTAATGTGACTGAGCAATTAATTACAAGTAGTTAAATCTGGTAAGGCTTTACTGAGGAGGTATCATGTTAAGTAAACTATGAAGAATAGCATGGGGTGAAGTAGACAAAGAGGGAGAAAAGTCATTGCAGTTTGAACAAATAGAAGTGAGTATAAAATGCATAGCCTATGCAAGAAATGCTAATCATGTCCCATTCATAAAATATTTTATTGCACTTTTATTTACTTATTTATTTTGGTAATAATTCACATGCAAAGAGAAAGGAAAGCGCATTCTGGAACAATGTTTTCAAAAGTAGGTTGACTAACAGATTCCAGGAAAAGTGATTTTGTGATCACATATATTTTTATGTTTTAAAACATTGTGCTATTCTTTCAAGTTTTGTTAAGTTTCCTCAATATTTGCAATCTAACCATGTGTACTAGTCAGGGTTCTCTAAAGGGACAGAACTAATAGGATAGAGGAATATATGAAAGGGAATTTATTAGGAGAATTGACTCACTCACATGATCACAAAGTGAAGTCTCACAATAGACTGTCTGCGAGCAGAGGAGTCAGGCAGCCAGTCCCAGTCCCAAAACCTCAAAAGTCGGGAAGCCGATAGTGATCCTTCAGTCTGCGTCCAAAGGCCTGAGAGCCCTTGGCGAATCACTGACGTAAGTTCAAGAGTCCAAAAGCTGAAGAATTTGAAGTCTGATGTTTGAGGGCAGGAATCATCCAGTTTTACGAGAGAAAGATGGAGGCCAGAAGACTTAGCCAGTCTAGTCCTTCCACATTCCTCTGCCTGCTTTTATCCAAGCTGCGCTGGCAGCTGATTAGATTCTGCCCACCCAGACTGAGCGTGGGTCTGCCTCTCCCGTCACAGACACACCCAACAACAATAGTTTGCATTCTTGGATCCAATCAAGTTGACCCTCAATATTAACCATCACACCATGGAACTCATGCCACATATTTTAGGGTATTGTTATACAAGCACCTCACTTTTTTTTTTTTTCAAAATCCTGTATGACACGAAATAAGCTAAGTTATGCTGTAGTAACAAGCAGCCTCAAAATTTGGCATACAATAACACCATATTGATTTCCAACCATGAGTACCATACCAAAGCAGATCAGTAGAGGGGAGACACTGCTCACTGTTGTCAGTCAGCAACACAGACTGATTGAAGTTCCATCTAACTTATGCTTGTGCACTGTCCAAGACAGGAGAAGGGAAGTGGTTCCAGTGGTTCCACCAGGAAACGTCACATGTCACTTCATTCTCCTTTTTTCCCTAAAGCAAGTCATATGACCACATCTAATTTCAAAGAGTGAGGAGGTAAAACTGACCACCTCATGGAGGAAAGGAAAAATGAATATTTGTAAATAGGCCAAATGACCACTATAATTAGATTATTCGAAAGTAAATGAAACAGCAGAATTTCTGAGTCTTTAATATATTTAGGTAAAATGTGAATCTCCCAGAGGGTGTTACACTAGGCGGACTACCACTCTTATTTCAATCTGAGACCTTTTTTGTCTTCAATAATTTCATGGCACTAGTGTTTTAAGAAATTCATATGAAGAAATTTTATATACACTAAAGGCTATTTTTAATTGACTATGTCTAGAAACAGAAACTGAGATAATATTACATTCACAGATCTGAATAGCTGGTAAAATAATCTGAACATTCTTCAGTATAATAGATAGATAATCCACATTCTTTACTACGTGTTTATCAGCTACCATATGCCAAGTTTTGTAACATGTACTTTCGTGTGCATTTAATTCTCATAAAGAACAATGCCAGGAAGATAAGTAACATTACTCCCATTTTATAGTTGAGAAAATTGGGACTTAAAGCGATTAAATAACTTACCAATAAGTAGTAGTGCCTGGGTTTGAATTTGGGCCATGTGGTACCTGAAGCCATCATGCCCTTTCTTTTATACCAGGCTTGAGTGTAATCAGAACCTCTCTGGGATGGCTGATGTGTCAGGATTCTCCAGAGAAACAGAACCAATTATATGTATATACACATTGTGTGTGTATGTGTATGTGTGTGTGTGTACAGAGAAAGAGATTTATTCTAAGGAATTAGTCCACCCAATTATGGGACTGACAAATGTGAAATTCATAGAGTGGGCCCATGGGCTGGAAATTCAGATAAAAGTTGATGCTTCAATCTTAAATGTGAAATCAGTAGGGCAGGCCACCAGGAAGCTCAGGCAAGATTTCTATATTATAGTATGAGGGAGAATTTCTTCTGGAAAACACCTCAGTTTTTTTGCTCTTCAGGCTTTCAACAACTTGGATGAAGCCCGCCTACATTATGGAGGGCAATATGCTTCACTTAATATCAGTCAGTAGTGAATGTTAATCCCATCTACAAAAATACCTGCAGAACAGCGTTAGACTAGCATTTGACCAAAGAGCTGGGCATCATAGCCAAGCTACCTTGGCACACAAAATTAACCATAACAAATGGAATAAATCAGTTGCTCTACCAAAGCAAAAATAATAGATAAAATATATAATCCACATTTTAATCTTGCTGTATCTAAGATTAAAATTTCCATTCAGGAGAGAGACTTTGTCTTTGTTTTTCTGCTCCTATTCCTCATCAACTAAATTAATTTCATCCTAGGATGCAGCAAAGCTGCCAGGATGCTGTGACTTGGTTTTCACAGCCCACTCTTCCCTATTCTCCAGCAACATGCCCCAAGGACTCAGCATTAATCAACCCTCTAGTTTTAACTTGGTTTCATTCTTCCTTCGTCTCCCTTTCTCTGGTTTCCCAACACCAACCCTTTCTATCAGAGCAATTTAAAAAAATTGCTTTTTAAAAAAGTGGGGAGGCCTTTTCTTTAAACAGTCTTTCTCAGAAGCCTAATGTGTAAAACAGATGATCAGATCTGCTCTGCTAAAGTTGGAGTAGAGATCGTGGGACTCTCCCACTCCCATTTTACAATCATCAGCTTGTCTAAGCTGCTATTCCATCAAAGGAAGGTAAGTGAGCACCATGTTACTAATGCCGAGCTGCTCCTCAGGCTGATATGAGGGTCCCAGAATGCCTCTGGGAGGTTGCCCCACCCAGCATCATATTAATTCCATGCTGTCCCTGTGAATGAGGCTCTGACTTCTGCTGGGACCTATATGAATGTTCCTCCTTTTGCCCTGTGTATGTTTTCTGGTTATTACCACTGACTGCTTCAGAGCTTGTCATAAACTACCCAATATGACTCTGTTATGGAAGAATTTACAAGAGCTGCCCTGAAAATGCTGTGCTTTGGATCAATGACATTTCAAGTGGCTTAGTGCTATAATGGCTCCATAACCATGTGTCAAACATACGCAGGAAAAACTAATAGTTATTGTTGGTTTACAATAGTTATGATTTTCTTGTACTAATAACACATTTACTTCAAAAGCACCTCACGAAAAGATGATGTCAAAAGGGCTTGTGGCCTGTTGTAGAAAACCTGACAGTTTGAAAATTTTTATTTCAGAAAACAAAGGCCTCCTTTTCCCTTGAATAAGTAGAATATTAGCAGTTCCAAAACAACGAAACTGACTTAATTGCTATGTCATCAAAACATATTATTCATGCTTTAAGTTCTAAGTTAATTCCCTCCCCCATAAAAAATTCTATCAATATTTTAGAAATCCTCATTTTTCACAATCAATGTGCATTTGTCAGCAACTGCATTCTGAGACTAAATCAGTAAAATGGAAGTTTCATGTTGAGTAGCCTATGACATGGCATGAATACCCTTTATTCATCTTCTGAACAATGAGTCAAGGTCTTCTGAAGATGTAAACTCTAAGAGCAAAACTGTCACGTTCTTCATATTCCCTGTGTTAGTATTTGTTCTATTAAGACTGAGAGTCCTGGCCAGACACCTCGCCTGTATTACGTACTCACTCCCATGGCAACTGTTGTCACTGCTCCTAATGCCTCAGTTAAAGTAAGTCGCAATGCTCTTTTGATAAACAGGTGCCTTGGGACCCTGTGGTTTGTCAGAGCCTGGTTCTGTTAACTGGTTCCTTGCCTGTTGTCCTTTATGGACTCCTAATGACAGTCAGGGATACGTGGTAGCCATCTACCAGTGAGTATAGTAGTCACTGTAAATTGATGTCTGAGGGAGCTGACATGAGGCCCTGCAGAAAGGCCATCACCTAGGAAGTCATGTGGTAGTACTGGGTCTCTGAAAATGCACTAAATAAAGCAAAAGACCTAAATTAACATGTAGCCAAGTCCCAATACCAGTTGTAGTGAGCCTTGGGCTAGGCAGGAATAGGGAGGAAGGGAGGCCCCCCTATCACTGGGGGTTGGCTGGGGATCTACCATTGTAAAAAGGTTCTACCCTTTACACCTTCTTTATTTTTTAAATCGTCTTTCTTTCATACCACTCTGACTTATAATTTCTTATCGTACTTTTCACCATCAGGTCAACATATTAGTTTATAAAGTTGTTTAATCTGCATTGTTTCTCCCTGCTACCTACCCTATCTATAGATACATTTCTCATATACCTGTAGAATAAACTAGACATAGTAAGGCTACAAAGACAAGGCCAGAAGGGATGTGGTGGTGACGATGATGACGATGATAAAGATGATGATGATTTTTAGAGGGCTTATCTTCTTTGTGCCAAGCATCATTGTAAGTGCTTTACATGCAGACCCTAGACATACAATCACGCAAAGTGACCCCTGCACCAGGATGGCCAGGAAAAGGGACAAGTGAGCTTAGATCTAGTGGAAGCTCTGCTTGCCATGTTCTGCATCCTAGAGAAGGGATGTATGTACCCTGAGAGGCATCTTTGTCTAATATCCACAATGTGCTTCTGGCTAGGAGCAGCTACATTTATATGAATTCACTCGTTTTATCTCCACAACAGTACTTTAAAGTATTGTTATCAAATATTTTAAAATAAGAGGCAACTGGTGTTCAATGAAATCCCCAAAAATATAAATGGATGTGCCAGGATTTGAAAACTCCAATAAGAGCAGAGTTCATGCTTCGGTAAGCGGCAGCCCAGGACACAGGGCCACTGCATCCAGATGCTGCCCTTTCTCTCTGTGATGACACTTGAAATGTTTACAACGGCATCTGCGTCTTTGTTCATGTGCCCACCTTATAGCTAAAGTAAACTGCACTTCACAGAATTTCTACAACATGCTCTAAAATAGATCCTAAATGCTTTCTGTTCTTAATCTTTAGCAAATTGACATCAAATATGGGGAGAAACACAGGTTCTCCCAGGTAGCTCTGAGAAAACAAAATGTACTTTCTGCTTTTTATTTGGCGGTGTCAACCTTACTTATTCACACACGATCCAGTATACCCAGATAGCTGTCTGAATGCACTGCAGTGGTTTGTAAATCTTGGTGATAAGTGGTTTTTATTTAAATGTAGAAATGACACCTTTGTCCTCAGATGGTTGACATTAAAAGGTTTCCATGAGGAAACAGAGCAGTAAGAAGGACATCAATGTGATTTCGCCACCTTGTGGCAGCTGATTAATTTTCAGTCTCTTTGGATCTCTGCTGGTGAATTTCAAGGACTTTCTTGCTGTTGACTATCTGCTGTTCATTTCAGAGGCGAAAATTCCTATGTGAATTTATCCCTAAGATTCAGCCTCTTTTCATTCTCAGAGACATTCTTCATTCACAGGTTGTGCACGACACACCAAGCGCATCATTGCTGATAGCCCGTACCTTCCTATTTCCTTGATGGCTAAAAGCACAATGTAATGTATTAAAGCAAGAAGGAGTGCTATACAAATATCAGCTAAAAGCAACCTAAAACCTATCTTAGGACAACACTGCATAATTGTCACATACTCAAATATTGCTTACCACTAGAACGTGGGTCATGGTCAAATCTCAGTTAAGCATTTCTATCAAGACTTCCCGCCTGCTACCTAGGCAGCATGCTGGACTCGATGCATTACAGGTGCTTCAGTCATGTCAACGCATAGGGGTGACTCTCAGAATTAGAAAATAACAGTAGTGACATCTTCTGTGGTTAAAAACTCATAACAACCTCAGAAGGAATGAGTCTGTGGGAGGAAAATGCTTCTAAAGGAAGGCAAACTTCTTCCATACAGGTCTTTGGCAAACACAATCATCTCAAGAAAAGAAAGGGGATTAGAGTTTAAATATATAATAAAAAAGAACTGAAAAAGTAATAAAACTCCAAAAGCTGCAATACACTGTGTTAATGCCACAAATGTTTCTATGGTATTTGAAAGTAACAAGGATGAGTATTTTTAGTAATTTATTCGAGTCAAGGAGATAAGAGCCTTAAACATACTCATTCTTAGCAAAAACATGCTGTGGAAAGTATTGATCTTTCTGATCAGAAAGGAGTATATTTAAATGAAGAGAATACATTCTTGAAGCCTTGCAAATTTACAGTTTTGAAGCTTTTAATATAATGTAAGGATATACCTTCTACTTTACTGAAAGGAAATGACTCCAAGAAAAGAAATATCAAGGAAAAACGTCTGAAAGGAAAGCAGGTTATCTGGGGTGATTGTTCCGTGTCATCAAGAAAGAAAAGAAAATAAATCTGACCCATATCTGAAGACAAACTCAAACAACTTCAAGCCACAGGGCAAAGGGACAGGGAGGGCCTGGATACTTGAACAGACCGTCTGGACTGGGGCATCTGTGAATAACTTATCAGAAGAAAAAAGGGTTTACTATGACTTAGTGGCAAGTGCATCACATTGAGGGGCTTTTGGAACACAACTATCCTAAGGCCCACTTGCACGATTTGCAGACCTGGGAGGGGTTTCCACAGGAGGCAAACTATTTCTTAAGGATGAGAGAATAGAGAGGGAAAGAATAGAAGCTATCACATGAGATGAATTGAAATTTGGACTCACAGCCAGACACCGAAGACCATAGAAAAAAAGCCCTAAGGATGGGAAAATCTATTACTGTATAATAAAAGGCTTCTGGCCAGTGAGTCTTAGAATAGATAAAAATGAAGCAATAATTAGCAGGATTTTAAATATCTCTCTAAAACACAGTACAAAGATTTTCCTCCCTCAGGAGGTCTATAACTAAAAACGGACATAAAACTGGAGGAAAATTCTGTTTCCAAGTGTCTGAGTGGCAGTCTGAGTAATTTACCAGGTTTCTGGTAAGAAAAGGAGGAACTATCCAAAATTTCAGTCAATATTTATCTCTTAGGTTAATAAATCTTGCTCTTGACTTCAACAGAAGTCAATACCTCCTGATTACTATAGGCAAGTGCCTCCTGGGCCTTTCTATTTGTTCAGACTCATCACGGAATGAGTCACCCGTTTCCCAAGAGCTCCTTTCTTAGGCATGGGTGTAGACTGAAGAATCGCTCACATTTCAAAGGTGTGGGCGGGCTGCCAATAATTGGTGCTATCGCTCAACATTTGCTTGAATCTCTAATTCTGATGTGTTTGCTTTTTCATTTTAGGCTTTGGGGCTTGTGCTCAGAGGTGAAGTGGGGCTGAGATAAACTTGTGAAACATTCAAAGGCTGTAAAAGAGACAGTAGCATGAGAGGCAGACGCAGAGGAGAAGAAAGTATGTAGAATTTAGAGAAAGAGGACCTAACTGTGAATCTTGTTCATGCCACTGAGTGGCTATGAGTTAATCACTCAGTTCTTTGCACTTTAGCTGTTGCCTCTGTTAAAGAGGGCTGATATCAAACTTAAAAGGTTTTTGTGAGAATTAAACAGATCACAAAGATAGAAGTGATTTGTCATCTAAAGCATATCAGACGTTGGCAATTGAAACCTAAGAAGAATGTAAGTTTGAATCAGTCCCAGCAGTGAAAGCTTTAAATGGGAAAAATAAAGCAGATCTTTTTTCTGTCTCTTCTAAAAAAAAAAAATGAATTAAAAGATTTCATTAAAGGTGTGTTTATCTATTAGGGACATGATACTTAGAGACAAACTTTGCAGTAGAATTAGGAAGTATGTACTTCCTTTTCTTCATACATTTCCTCTCACTTTAACAGCTTCTGCTGGGAATCAGACCTCTTGGCTCAGAAGAGATGATCAAGGTCAATGAATCTTTTCTTTCACCTTCTTCAAAACAGATTTTTCATTTAAAAGGTGCAGAGATGCTTATGTCTTTAAAGTTCCGTTTGGTGCTTCAAGTTGACTTAAGGAATCTAACTTTTTCAGGGCAGAGAGAATTAAAAACATGAGATAACTAAGCCTTGTCATGTGGTTTTCTAGGGAAATCTGCAGTTTGCCAGTGAAGTTCAGCAAAACTCTGTCTCATTGCCCATTGCTAAAATGATCCTCACAAGATCTTCTGAACTTTCTCCACCACAATAACAACAACAACAACAACAGAATACTGATATAAAGGGACTAAGCAATGAAATCTGGTGTGTATTTGCTTCATCTTAGATGTGTTTACAATATACAGACATTTCTTTCAGTTCTACCAATTTGCATTTCAGAAATAAGATGTCTCGATCTCCTGATCTCGTGATCCACCCGCCTCAGCCTCCCAAAGTGCTGGGATTACAGGCGTGAGCCACCGTGCCCGGCCCAGAAGTAAGATGTCAACTGACCAGATCAGAACTGGAGAGCTGAGCCCTCTTCCCAGTTTAACCAGGAACTCGTTGGATAATTGCCTCAGTCTTTTTTACCTTTCTGTGGCTGAAGTTCTCAGGCATAGTATTTGATCATCTTTCCCATCAAGCCTTGCCCAAATATAAAGAATGCTTTAAATATTTATTATTTTGTAGACTATAGATGCTCTGCACCCTGATGGAAAGCATGTGTTTGAGTTTCACATTTCAAACAGCCCTCTGAACAAACCTCATGATTGGTGAGTGAAGTCCTGTTAAGAAAAGTGGTTGTTTATCTCTATCCTAAAGGTTCATTCATGGTTTACTTTCAATTTTAAAAAATTAATTAAACACTTTTTAAACTAAGGTATTTAATTTATTTATGGCCATTGCAAAATTTAAAGAGATGTGAAAATAACAAAATTAAAATTTTATTATCCAAGTATAATGTTTTTCTTTCCACTTTTCTTTAGTTTACTATATTTTCTAAAACTGTGAAAGTAGCACATCTTCTTCATACGATGCAAGTAGTAATAAGGTATAGCTGTCTGTTACTAGTACTAGGTACTGGTTGATGAGGAAAAGTTTATAATCTTTCCTTTCCCACACTCCTGAGGTAATCAAAGTGACAGTCTGGTATGAATCATTTGGCACCTTCCTCCATACTCAAACAAACATGTGAAAACAAATGATAATTAGTTTTTTTAAACAAAAATTGAGTCATACTATATACATTATTCTGAGATGTCACATATTTTATACTGTTACAGTTAAATTTACATATCCATTATAAAGTTATATGAATATACTTAAACAATTCTTTTTCCATAGCAGTGTATGCTTGATTCTATCAGTGGACACAATTTTTGCAGGGATTAAAATGATAAATATGGCTGGTGCAATGGTTCACCCCTGTAATCCTAGCACTTTGGGAGGCTGAGGTGGATGGATCACCTGAGGTGAAGAGTTCGAGATCAGCCTGGCCAGCGCGGCAAAACCCCGTCTCTACTAAAAAAATACAAAAAATAGCCAGGTGTGGTGGCTGGTGCCTGTAATCACAGCTACTCGGTAGGCTGATGCAGGGAGAATTGCTTGAACCCAGGAGGTGGAGGTTGCAGTGAGCTGAGATTGCACCACTGCACTCCAGCCTGGGCGACAAAGCGAGACTCTGTCTCGGAAAAAAAAAAAAAAAAGACAAATATCTATATCTTATAGTTTCTGAGTATGAATAATCTGGAAGAAGCTTAGCTGGGTGGTTCTAGCTTAGAGTCTCTCATCAGGCTGCAGTCAAGGTGTTGGCTGAGGATGCCATCATCTGAAGGCTTGAAGAGGGCTGGAGAACATGCTCTCAAGATGGTTCCCTCACATGGCTATTGGTTGGAACTCTCAGTTCTGCTGTTCAAGAAAAGAGGCCTTCATTTCTCGACACATGGGCCTCTGCATAGGACTGCTTGAATGTCCTTACCACATGGCAATTGGCTTACCCCAGGGTGAGTAATTCTATGAGAACAAGATAGAAGATTCATTGTATTTTATGACCTAGCTTTGGAAGGTTCACAGCACAGCACCATTTCTATAGTATAACTAAGAAACATTTAAAGTGTTTCTCCTTTTTACCAAGACAAAAAGGTCTGATAATTTTAGGGATGGATATTATCACTCTTTTCATATTTCCTTTTATGATAGTACAATTAGGCAGGGTCTAAACTAAATAGGTCATACAATTTGGGGGTGCAATTATAAAACTATAATTCCTCTAGAAATGAATATATAAGAGTGTCTATCAGAAGACAAAAGAGCTTATTGTTGATAAAAAACACCTTTTTTAAATCTTGATTGTTGTGGTTTCTATACAACGGAAAAAGGAGCTGTTTTACACTGTCTCTATCCACTACCAGGTGCAAAACTTTTATTCACTGAATTTGTAATTATCATGTTTTGTTTCTAAGGGCATCTGTTTAAAAACTGGGATAAGAGTTTTTCCTGTAGAAGACTTCTCCTCTTAATAGTACTAACTTTTATTTAGCCTTTACTTTGGTGCCAGGTTATCTGCTAAATACTTTGTAAGCATTATTTCATTCAAATCTCTTAACAATTTATGTATATGAACCATTTTTCAAACAACAAAAAAATGAATCTTAGCAAGTTAAGCACTTACCCAGAATCTCACAGCTAGTAATGAAGCAACTGGGGTACTGACCACATGGATCTGACTCCAGGGCCCAAACTGGTGATTACTGCCTGATACGGTTTGGCTGGGTCCCCACCCAACCCTTACCTTGAACTGTAATAATCCCCACCTGTCAAGGGTGGGGCCATAATTGAAGGTGGAAACAATAGAATCATGGGGGCAGTGTTCCCCATACTGTTCTTGTTGTAGTGAATAAGTCTCACCAGATCTGATGGTTTTAAAAGCGGAAGTTCCCCTGCATAAGCTCACTCATCTGACACCATGTAAGATGTGCCTTTGCTTCTCCTTTGCCTTCCACCATGATTGTGAGGCCTTCCCAGCCATATGGAATTGTGAATCCATTAAATCTCTTTCTTTTATAAATTACCCAGTCTCGGGTATTTCTTCATGGCTCTATGAAAATGGACTAATACACTACCCCATTCTGCTTCTCAGTATCAATACCATGAAATGTGCCTAAAGTTGAGAGTATTTGAAGACATTCGTAATATGTAATAATTGTAGGAGGTCTTAACTTTCAGAATAATTTAAAGCTTATCATCTGTTTTGCTTTAGCAATGAAGTTTGTCAATGTCAACATTTTCAAGGACAGATTTCTGCATGCAGGAAAGATTATTCAGAGTTTTAGTTTAGCTAAAAATATGTTTGAATTATTAGACTTAAAATTTGACAGCTTAGCTGTTCCAAAATCTTGTATTTATATGTCTAGCAAATGTAGCAATCACTTTTATGAGGCCTTTGATTAATGTTTAGTTCCATTTACAAACTAGTTAATTAAACTCCTTTAAACATTTTACACCAAATTTATAAATTAAATGTATTTTATTTCTTATTTAGATACTTCAAATGTGTGATTTAAAAGTAAAATTTTTCAGAACATTTAAAATACCTCTAATGCTTCTAATAAATTAAACCTGGAAATATTATGAACCTTAAGTTATCTTAAATGTTTTAATACTATATAAACTTACTGCAATGACTATATAAGCTAAATAAAATTTTGACTTCAATTCACAGGCCTAAGTCAATTACCTATTTACACATTTAAAATTGAATCACACATTTCACCTGTTCTCTAATAGACTAAAATATCTTAAACATTATAAATACCCAAAAGTCAAGTATGCTTCCTTAATATATACTCATATTAATACTGTGTTTGATTTTCTTAACTAGTTTTATAATTAAAACTTCCAAGCTAAGAAAATGATTGTCTACTAGGGAAACAATTATAATATCCTAAGCAGTGTTGGGGCATGTTTTCCTAAGTAGCCAAGAGTGAATATCAAGAGATGGGGTTAGGGTGGTGAATGAATTATTTCTAGTGACCGAGTGAGATGTGTAGAGCCCTATTCATAGTCACTATATCTCATGGGCACCTAAATTAAAAGAAAAAAAAGAGTTTGGTCTCATAATCTAAGTAACCTTAATCTTGAGCTGCTCAAGAAATTCTGTTGCCCCCACCTAACTTGCAATTTCATTTGAGTATTTGTATTTCTTTTGATCTTAAGTTATTTGGACACCCTTTTGTCTAGTCCTGTAGACTTTTCAACTTGACAGAATTCTCAGTTGCTTAGTATTCTTTCTACTTGGTAATCATACAGATTAAAACAAGAGCCGGTTCAATCTCTCATGCCTTTTTTTGACAATGGGCCACAGCCATCAAAACCATTCAGCCAACATGCTCCATTTAGGGTAGTGGTTGTTAAGTGAAATAACTGACACAACTCATATCGCAGTGCCTAGAATACAGTATGAGCTCAGTAAATACTAGTAACTATTACTAATTCTGCTAGTACAATAGCTACTATGGTTGTTACTGGGAACATTACAAAATACGTAAAAATATTTAATTTTGGTTACAGGGCTATAGAAAAGTTTCCTCTTAAGGTGTACTCATGTTTTATTTATGGAAACAAAACTGTGAGGAGGGGTGTGTGTGTTGTATGTGTGTTTGTGTGTGTGTGTGTACATGCACTTGTGCATGTGTAGTTACAATCCCCAAAACAGAATTATCAATTTAACTGGTCATTGGTGATAGCGGTCAAGAAGTAACAGCAAAAGATGTCAGAAGGGAGAAGAAAAGTAGCTATAAGCTGCAAGATGGAGATTTTCCAGAAAGTAAAGTATAAAGCTAGAGATTCTGTAATAGCCCAAGGATCTTCTTTTCACTAGGGAGGAATCTGATAGCACTGCCATTTTAGAACAGTTCATGATCCGGTGTACAGAATCCAGCATTCCAGTTCGAAGAGGCCAGTAATGGAAAGCAGTGGTTTCTTGGAGAGCAGAAATGAGGAAGGGATGGGTAAGGGGGTACAAAGGGGCACAGGGAAACTCTGAGGGGTGATGAATATGTTGATTATCTTGTGAAGGTTTCACAGGTCTATTCATATGTCAAAATGGATCAAATTGTACACTTTATAAAGTATATACATTAAAATAAATACATGCAGTTGATACGTCAATTATAATACAACAATGTTGTTTTTGAAAAAATCTAATTTTAAAAAACTAAACAAATCACATCAAATACTTAGAAATTTTAAGATTAAAGCATTATATAAGTCAAGGTATTATTTTGTGGCAGTCATGAATCTCAATTCGCACAGGTATCTGAGTAGAGAAGGTCAGAGTTTCTCTGCTGAAGAATTCATAGTAAAAGCCTGTGAGACCTGGCCAGCCAGAGCTCTGAGGACTAACCCCTTACACAGTCACAAGGATTGGCCAAGGTATAGCATATGAAGGAAAAATCATATAAATTTTCTTTCTTTTTTTCCTTGATGATGTATACAAGTAGTTTCTGTACCACCGTTTGTTTAATTTTTTTGAGACAAAGTCTCCCTCTGTTGCCCAGGCTGGAGTGCAGTGGTGCGATCTCGGCTCACTGAAACCTCTGCCTCCTGGGTTCAAGCAATTATTCTTCCTCAGCCTCCCACGTAGCTGGGATTACAGGCGTGTGCCACCACACCTGGCTAAGTTTTTTTATTTTTAGTAGAGACGGGATTTCACCATGTTAGCCAGAAAGGTCTCGATCTTCTGATCAGCCTGCCTCAGCCTCCCAAAGTGCTGGGATTACAGGCATGAGCCACTGTGCTCAACATCTGTACCACTTCTTACCTGAGCAATGGGCATCCTAGACTGGTGACTGATATTTATGCTTTTCTTTTATTTCCTCTCATTTTTCCCTTTTCATCTTCCAGGAGATTTTCTCATCTTTATCTTTCAAGTCTTCTGTTGAATTTAAACAGTTTTTCTATTATAATTAGGAGAGAGATCCAAGATGGCTGATCACTAGCAGCTCAGGATTGTACCTCCCAGTGAAAGCACAGAGAATGAGAGGACACCACACTTTCAGATGAATTTTTGTTGCTCACGGACCAGAGATTCCCAGCGGAGGAGCCCCACGGGTTGCCAGCATGACTCTTGTGGCCAGCGTGGCGGCTTTGCTGGCACCTTGGCACGGCAGTTCTTGGTGCAATCTTAACACTGCTGTTTTGGCTGGCGCAGTGGATTGCTCAGATTTCGGCGCTGGGAATCAATAAGTTGGACGTCCACTCAGAGACCTAATTAGAAAGTTGGTAATTACAAAGATGACAGATGGATAAATTTATAATGAAGGGAAGAAACCAGCCTAAAAAGGCAGAGAATACCCAAAATCAGAATGCCTCTCCCTCTACAGGGGATCACAGTTCCTCATCAGCAATGGAACAAGGCCTGATGGAGAATGAGTGCGTTCCATTAACAGAAGCAGGCTTCAGAAGGTGGGTGATAAGAAGCTTCTGTGAATTAAAAGAACTTGTTCTAACCCAATGCAAAGAAACTAAGAACTTTGAAAAAAGGTTTGACGAAATGCTAACGAGAATAGACAATTTAGAGAGTATAAGTGAATTAATGGAGCTGAAAAACACAACAAGAGAATATAATTTTATTTTCCAAGGCTCATGTTTCCTCTGTGTTCCTTAAAAACAAGCCCTCTTTCCTTTTTCACAGTAATAGTAGTTTCCTCATATTGCTAATGATTATTATTCATAGTGATGTCTTTTTCTTTTCAATTTCTCTCCTTTCATTGTCTCTGTTCTCCAGGTAGTGTTCACTTCTGATTGTTTTGGATTTCACTTTATAATTTTTCATTGTCTGATCCTTGATACTTCATAGTTAAGAAATATATATATAAGAAACATACATATTTCATATATATATATATTTAAAGGCTGGTTGGAAGTTCATGGTATGAGAGTAGCTGACTGAAGTATTTACTACAGAAGATATGGCAAGGACATTTATTTAAAGAACCTCAATGTATTCTTTGTCCCTTTGGGGGAAATCCATTCCCCAGTCCTCTACTTAGGCTGAAAGCCTGATTACCTGTGTTCTGGAAACCACAAAAGTAATTGGATCTCCAATTTCATAGATCATATTCAGACATTCACGTATGCTTTCTTTTTTCTTCTTTCTTTTTTTAACTAGGAGAGAAGCCAACGCAGTTCCCCCACTACCACAAATTATGCAGACGAATTTCTCAAATGTGTGTAAATCACAGGGTCAACATATCTGAAATGCAACATTTAAGCCTCGCCCTAGGAAAACCACCTTTGTGATAAGGATATCGCCCCTGCCGGGTAAATATGCACATATGCTTTCTAAGTTCAGTATATAGAACCCCTGACCTTAACACTTACTCCCGGCACAGAGAGCCTCTGCTTTATTACCTCCAGGGAATTGAACTTTATTCTTTCATTGAACTGAGAGAGGAGCAGATGCCCAGCTGTGAGAGGTATGGAAGGGGCTCTGACTACTAGACTTGAAATCAGTCCTCCTTCTCAGAGTATCTTTCCCCTTTCCCCTGTTTCTACATAGGCTGAGGCTTTTGGAGGATTCTGCAACACAAAACATGGTTGGATTTTAGCTTTCTCTGTTGCTAGTTTATAATTCCATCTTTTTTCAGGTCTGCAAACTCCTTTACCAATTGTTCATTTGTTTTCCAACCTCCAAAATGTTCCTGTTGTCCCCTCCCCAGGTCACCCCTTACTTGGGTGTATACCTTAAGAAATGTCTTTTCTGATGATTAGGTGTAGTTTCAGAATGGAGCGATGTTAACTCTGGAATGATGTTAGCTTTTTTACATCTGTGCACATGGTCCTGGTCTGCCTCCTGTGGTTCTTAACCATGGTGCAAGTCCCATAAGTAGGCACCTGTGGCAGACTGTGACCAGCTGAACTACAGAACAAATAAGAAGGTTCGAGTGCAACCCTCCTATTACAAGAAGACAAAGTTTTTAGATTATATCCTTTTCTGGCCTTTACTTAAAGAATATGAATGTGAGGAAGGGCAAGATTATATATCTTTCCAATAATTAAAAATAGCAAAAAGTCAAAGTAAAATTTCTCAGTTTTTGTAGAAAAATTTATCTAATCTATAAATAGATAAGATAGATATGTTTACTTTGTATAATGGGGTTGGTAAGATTAAAAACATAATTTTTTCTTGGAGTGGTATCCCAGAGCTGTCCTCTAGCTACATTCTTGCCTCATGCACTTTCCTGTGTTTATGGTGAAAACACAGATGTTTTGGTGTATAAACCTGGATGCATATCTATAAGAGTATCAATATACGTTATATGATTACATGGCTCCTCTGTACTATTTGGGTGTGTTCCCATTATAGTACTATTTCTTTCTCACTAAAGACCACAGATTCTAAAACTTAATTCAACTGATCAATGCCTCTGGCTAACCAACATTTTGGTTCATTTCCAGTGGCTTTGAAATTATTGCAAATTAATTACCAATTTGTCTCAAGCGATGATTCATTGTAAAGTACTTAAAACCAGTAAAGACAGAAAAGACCTGCCATTTAGTACAGAGGTGTCTCTGGAGCTTCTTAGCATTATGAATTGTGTGAATTTATGTGGATAAACCAAATGAGGTTGTTTATGAGAAACTTGTTCTCAAAGTTCATAAAGGCTTTAAGGCTGGAACTTGGATGCTGATGGCAAATGCACAAGTAGATGTAAATGTAATTCAACCATTAAAATCGAAAGCCATAAAAGCAAAGAAATTCACAGTTAAAGGAGGAAATGGGTTGTGCAGCGCTTTCTCCAGCCGTGAGGCACAATGGGGTGTATTAAGGAACTGGAGACACCCCATAGTGTGAGGCATTCAAGGCATCTCTCATGTTTCATCCCTAACAGATTTCTGAGCATTTATGGACTTGAATATTGCTTGTAAAGTACCCTCTTTTGGGAGGAGCCTAGAAAGGAAATAAACTTCGTTTTTCCTTCATTATTACCATGTAGCCAGGGATGGAGGTAGCAGGGTGGATTCACAAGGCACAAAAGAATTTTGGGCTGGTAATCTGAAACATCGATGTTCTGGCTGAATCTTCCTCTAGGATTTCATGCTTTCATGATGCCTGTGTGCAGACCCCAGTTCAGGCAAAACTATAGAACAGAGACTTAGTGTAGCCCTGCATGCTCTATTCAGCTTAGATGTACAGAAATTTGATTTTTTGATCAACATGAGAGCTATTTGGAACAATGGAAAATTGTTTTCCATTTCTCCTTCTCTCAACTATAGAAAAATAAAATTTCTATTTTGCTTTCTGTGGATGGCTGGTTGGTGATGAATAGAAAATCTTAGAAATGATCTAGCTTGCATATATTTTGTGATTTCAAAAAAACCTCTCATTTTAAATATACATTTAAAAAATGTCTTAATCTTCAAAGGTGACACGCTTTTTAGATGACCCAGTAAATCTAACAACTCACCTGGGGAAGAGTCATCTTGCAACGTGCAGCCTAGAAGGAAGTCTTTCCATTGCCTGAAAATGTAAGGCTGTTGGGAAGGTGTCAACTGCTTTCTAGAGAAACGAATGCTAAATGTGTTTTCTGTTTTTTTGTTTTAAACAAAATTTCATCATACAAGCTTGTGTAATCCACATTTGAATTTGAAATTAATCAGGATAAGAGAGCCTGAAGTGCAGGGAGAAATATGGTTGAAATGGCGAATGATGAATCAGGTGTATGATTGATGTCATGTAAATAGCCATCTTTTTATAAGCCAGGGAGCCTGTATTGGCCACCACCATGATATAAAAAACATATGGCCATATGCATTTAAAGTCTTAAAAATGACTCCACCCTTATCATCTACACCAAAAGAAAAATGTTTATAATAATACATATATTGACTTCTGCTTTCTAGTCAATAACAAGATTTATTGTCCCACTCTTCAGTCAATTTTAACCTCTTTGGGTCAACAAATCTTGATATTGATCTCAACAGAAGTCAATACCTGCTTATTACTTACCTCCACATTTAGACGCCTACCAACAATTCTTATGGGCATTCCTTTGACACAGAAAAGTGAATGCTGGCTGTCCACTTTCTATACAAGATGTATGTCTGTGGGCTTCATATATAATGTCACTTTATAAGTCTAAATTCAGATCTAGTTATAAAACTCAATGAGGAATAAAGATAGATGGTTTCTAATATCTGTAATTATAAGCTAGACAGAGGCTTAGTACTCCTTTATCATTTCCTAAATAATAAAATCATGATCTTTTATATTAATTATGCTCTAGTCATTTCCTACATCAAAGATAATTAGGCAACATGATATTTTTCATTCGCCAAAGAGTGAACACAATAAATATTTTTAACAATGAAGTCTTAATGTGGTATAAGGTTAAAAATCTATAGTATTTCAAATTTTTTAAAAACGAGAAAAGCAGACTAGTTATTCATTCCAGCAATTATCCAAATGTCTGCCAACCTCTAACCTCTAAATGTTGACTTTAGTCAAAGACATTCTAGGTTAGATAACTAAGTAACTATCAGGAAGGGAGTTTTGTTTGTTTGTTTGTTTGTTTGTTTGCTTGGCAACTGAAAAGAAATGAAGATCAAGGAAGCAGCCTTGCCTGGAGTTTTTAATGAATGTGAGACAAGCTCTACCAAAGGCAATTATTAAACCATCCCCCAAAGTTGTTTGTTCCACTTACAAATGCAGTCCTGGTTCCATAAGACCTCTAGGTGTAAAACATCATCGGCAGCCTTCTTGCCAGCCTCACCTGTTGAAATATTAAAAAGGAAGAATAAAACACCAATATGTACAAACCCAGGGGCAGACAAAGCAAAATACACTCAAGGCTGTAAGAAATTAATTTTTCAAAGTCAATAAATAAAGCTTCATTGCATACGTATGTTAAACTGCTTAAAATTAAAATTCAAGAATACTTATATTTTGTACTGCTCTTGAAATACTTTACCCTCTCTAGGCTGACTCACCTAATAAAGTCCACATTTAAAACTTATGTTTTGCTGCAGGTGAAATGCCAGTAAATAATAACAACAAAAAGGGAAGAAAAGACTAATGGAGCCAGGTGACACAGATCACTTTATCACCAGCCCAAGTTTGCTTCTGCACAGTCCTATTTTCCAGATAATGTAATCGTGAACAAATTTGCAGAAACTGAAAATAGAACATTAGGAGAAAAAAAGAACACTTAAGTACATAAATGTGTGTTAATTCCAAATACGTATATACTTTCATAATAATTGAAAGTTGTTTTCTAAAAGATGTGAAAGCATGTCCTTTCAACAGCCGCTACTAGCTTGTTAATCAATTTTTACCAGCTTTGTCTGAGAGAGTTAATTTTTCAAAACGATGTCACTAATTTCACATTGTGCTTCCTGAATAAACTCATTAGCTTCCCTGTAAGTCTTAGTTTCTATTTGCCAAAATTACCTGCTCAAAAGTGACAAATGCAGTAGGGAAAAAAAATAAAGCCTGTTGTTTTACTGACTCTGAATTCCTTTTGAAAACTTAATCACTTAGTTTCTGAGTTTAGACCCAACTCTAAGGTCATCTTGCAGATTCAGTTCTCATTTTTTCCTCCTCTCTCACCACAGGTATCGGAAGAACTAGGGTCACGTGCCCTCCATTCCACTTTGCAAGGATGGATATGTGAGAACACTAAGTGAGCAGGACAGCGATGAAATGGTTATATCGTATGATGTCTTGAAGGCTAATTTGTCATGGACTTAAGAAAGGTGAAGAAGAAAAATTGTTTTTCAAACTCAACACTATTGATATCTTGAGAGGAGAATTCTTTGTTAGAGGAGAGAGGAATTGTGCTGTGCATTGTAGAATGTTTATCAACATTCCTGATCTCTGTCCACAAAATGCCAGTAGTACCATCCTACTAGCTGTGACAACCAAAAATATCTGCTAACATTGCCAAGCTTTCCATTGGTGACAGAACTTTCATACCAAGATACATTCTTAAAATACATGTAGGTAAAGCATCAAAAAATATTGCAAAATCATCAACTACTATAATCATGTAGGACAGGTTAAATTGAGGTAGCCATTGTGAATTATGGTAGGAAAAAAAAAAAACCCACAATTACTGAATCATGCCTACAAATTTGTTTAATCTTATGAATTGAGTCCTCGTTCCATAAGACCTCGGGATGTCAAACAGAGTCACTACCCTTTTATTAAGTGAAAACACATACCAGCACCTTTAAATGTCAAGTCTGCAAGTCCATATAGAGAGTAGAATCTGAGAATTTCAGAGTTGGAAGGAAACTTGGAGAACATCTATACAAACATTGTCTTTCACTGATGGACAGTAAGTCTAGCCAGGATATCTGACTTATCCAACATTACATAGCTAGTTAGTGGCAACAGTGAGATAAATGAGATAAGAATCTAAATCTTTGAAATCCAAATCCAGATTCTTTCTTCTATATCAAAATATAGGTCTATTTAGTATGGCAGGTTACTGAAGTTTTTCATTGAATATTTCAGCCCCTTTCATATATGTAAATTTAAATATGGCAACAGTCTAGTTAAAATTCGCTTCAAATTTTTAAGAATCAGATCTTATGGCTTTGATTATCATCTCAGATAATAATTTTCCCAGATGTCAGCTTATATTTAGTAGTAGGCATGTTCATCTTGAGATCCATTTTAAAGCATCTTGATACCTTCTTTTGGAAAATGTTATGCCATAATAATAAGATATTATTAGATATTTCCACTTAAATATTTGTAATCTCCTAAAACTTACTTTCCCTTCAAATTCTCCTCTAGTTTTCCCTAACTCTATGATTCTCCTAGTTTAAAAATTCACATTGCCTTTTACTAATTTTTTTTCTGAACACACAACAGCCAAACCATTTCTAAATCCTATTATTCCTTTTCTTCATAGTCTTTTTGAAAAGCAATTATTTCTTTTCAGATTCATTGCCATCAGACTGTAGAGATCCTTATCAGTATATGTATACAGACTGGTAAACTAAGCCAAACGTATTTTGCCATATTTAGTCTTTTCTCCAACTCGCTTTGCATATCACCATCTGAGGATTCTTACTAAAATATTTCTCATAAATCTACCAATAAACAAATATTCATTGAACAATCCATGGGTCAAGTTAATATTTTAGGCATAAAAGATGGGTAGAAGTGGTGGGGAGTGGAGAATTTGTAGCCAAAACAATTTTAAACAAGGTTCCTGCTTCTATGAGTTTGTATTTCAGTTGAAATGCATACTGCAGTAAACTAAAAGGCTTAATGCAAGACTACACAAAAATGCAAATAGGTAAATACAGAAACTTGACATTTGCCATTTCAAATTTCTGAGATGTTTATCCTGATTTCCAGTTCAAAGATGAATCTTAGTGATAGCTTGAAAATTAATAACTATACACATGCATTAACCTTTATAATCCCATTTGTGATCATCTCAACACTTTGTTCTTTCCCATATGTGCTTGTTACAGCGACCGATTTTCCAATGGTAGCAACCAATGTCCAGTAGCAGCTGATGTCCCCATCTGTTTCTGCTTGCTTTCAATTAAAGACGTCATTGTATCACATGCTCAGGCTGACCAATGGACACTTGGCTAAAGCAGTTATGAGAGGAACCTCCCAGCAATGCAGAAACTATTGGCCCAGGCCAATACTTATTCAGGGATATTTATTCACAAGTCATCTCTCCATCAGGGTTCAGTCTTCTGGGTTTTCATTTTCTGTATGCCTGTTAAAGATGGAACCCAGATTCTTGTTTGTAAGACAGTAGAACAGAAATAGAGGGAACCATGAGGCTCTGATAGCCTAACCAAACTGCCTCAGTTTGGTCTAAGCTTTGGATGGTGATTCAGCACTCCTGTGTAATAAGCGCCCTTTTAGTTAAAGTTACATGTTCCCTTATTAAAGGATGGTTGAGATGGTCACTTCTGTGTGCAAGACAGATTTCTTCTCTGGTGGTCCATCCTAAACTTTTCTAGAAATATCTCCCCCTGGCACTCACATTTTTATCATAGGAGCAACAATTTTATACAATGTAACTCTGCCCCACAGAGGGTCACAGTTGATTGCTAAGAAGTTAGAACCTGAATCAAGCTGGACCACTGAACCCCTTCTCTTGAGATTTTGAATTTTAGAATGAGAGCTCTGGCATTCTCTCCTGAAACTAATGATGTTAACTGTAAATTAATCTGAGAGTTCCTCACATTAATTTAAAGCCATAAAATGTAAATCAACTGACTTACACAAGGAGAAAAAAAATGGAGCAGATAAATAAAAAGGTACAATGACTAGAGATAAAGAGAATCCTGATATTCTTCTATTCCTGGATAGTTCCTGAGCCCAATTGTATAACTGACGTTTCCATAGCTTAGATTTCTGTTGGATTCTATGGGATATCTCATTATTCTCCCAATAAATTCTCCTATTTCTGTAAAGCTTTTCAAGCTGGATTCCTGCCACCTGTAATTAAAATATGTATAATGAATACATTCTGTCTCCTGCAAGTCCATTAGAGGAAAATGTTGTAGTTTTGAGTAGAAACCATTCTAAAGGCCATGAATAAACAGTCATAAACACAAACGCACAGATGCACACACACACAGATGCTAAAAACTAGGCCTATATAAGTTTAGATTCTATCTTACAAAAAAATGAAGCCTACAATAGCAGCATTATTAAAAAGCAGCAAATTAGAGTTTGCCATATCATTATCTGGTTCAAAACGGTTTTTTTTTTTGTATCCCATTATCATTACGTAACTGGGTTTTTTTCAGATGTGGGTTCTTGGCCACCAGCCTCTTAAGGAATAAGCGGTGGGGCCGCTTCAGCTGCATCGTATGCTCGTAAAGTGAATATCGGACACAAAAAGTGTTGCAGAAAGGTGATTTTATCTAGGTAGAGAAAAGAGAAGGAAAGGAGAAGAGAAAGGCTTCCACGAAGAGTGTGGAAGGGGATTCCAGAGGGGAAAATCCCGGAGGGAGCTCCTACCGTGTGGGACAGGATTCCAGAATGTTGGAAATCTGGCACAGGTGAGGGAGAGTGGACTTTTTCCTGGGAGAAACTCCCACCTTCTCTAAGACCCTGAGCCAATGAAAGGAGTTCCTTAGAACTTCCGCTGGTGTGATTGACTTTTAGCTTCTTCCCGGGCCCGCGAAATTCAAACATAAACCGTTGAATCTCCCGGATGGAGAGAGATGGGAGCGGGGCATGGCGCTGGGAAATTCTTGCCCTTAAAGCTACGCCCCCTCATGGACTGGAAAGAGAACACATTCACTCATTTAGAGTGCAAACTCTTGATTCTGGGGTTCAAGGCCTCTAACCAGAAGCCCCTAAGCCACCTATGGCAGTATTTGCCATCATTTCTACACAATTCCTCCCTACCCATTCTCACCTAAGTTCCTTTGCCATGCTTCCTGCCCGAGAGGCACGCCTCTTCCCCTACGCCCAGTGAAACTCTTTATCTGTCATTCTTCTGGGCCACATTTAATTTCTACCTCCTGAGTTCTTGAGTCTACAAAGCGATCTCCATTCTCTGAAATCTTACAACTCTTGTTATTTTAACCACTTCTTTAACATTGACTACTTGTACCGTATATAATTAGTTAACTATTTCAGAGGTCTTGGTTTTTATTCCCGCTGGAAGATTGTACCCAAGCTCTTTGAGGGCAGCGACCGTGCCTTTCTTTTTACAACACTTTCTCCCTTCCCTGAATCCACTGAAACTGAGCATTTGGTAGAGTGTGTTTTATTTGAATTAACACATACAAGAGCAAAATATAGCATATTCCCTAAGGGAACCAATTATAAATTTTGTTTAAAGGAGCATTAAAAAGTTAAATTAAAAAGCTCACATTGGCAGAAGATAAAAAAGTTTTAACCACCAGCTGCTGCTGATATAGGGACATTTGATAATGAAAAACAGATACAAATCTTAAAGGAAAAGGTCTTGTGAGTAAATTGGAAGGGATGATGGTTAAATAGAAGGAGAAAATATGCAAATCCTGTAATATACTTTTTTAAAAAAAATCAACTAACGTCTGTGTATCCCCTTTCCTTGTAGACTGTAAACTCCATGAGGCCAATTATCCCATCCGCCTTGTTTATCACAGTAAAGCCAATGCCTGACTCTCAGTGAGAGGGATCCAGTAAACATTTCTGGAATGATAAACCGCCGTTGTAGAACCAGAATACATTTTGAAGTGAGTATGTCTATAGAGGTGGCAGACACTTGATAGTGCAGTGCAGAATTTGCACCCAATTCCTGCAGTGGCAACTAGGGATTGACGGACACAAGCAAAGTATTAAAAACACTATTGATGAAATTTGTTTAGTCAGGGGGAAAACCTCTGTACCATAGAGGCTAAATCCACATTAGTTGCAGGCAGGAAGTCTGAGAGCTGTCATTAACAGAGGGCCTCTGATGAAAGAGGAGTGATCAAAGCATCATTGAACAACATGGAACTAGACCACTGCAGATGAGCAGAGGACATAGAAACTGATGTGAAGAGTGGGCAGAGAAGAGACTCAGGGCCAGGCGCGGTGGCTCATGCCTGTAATCCCAGCACTTTGGGAGGCCGAGGCGGGTGGATAACGAGGTCAAGAGATCGAGACCATCCTGATCAACATGGTGAAACCCCGTCTCTACTAAAAATACAAAAAATTAGCTGGGCACGGTGGCACGTGCCTGTAATCCCAGCTACTCAGGAGGCTGAGGCAGGAGAATTGCCTGAACCCAGGAGGCGGAGGTTGCGGTGAGCCGAGATCGTGCCATTGCACTCCAGCCTGGGTAACAAGAGCGAAACTCCGCCTCAAAAAAAAAAAAAAAGAAGAGACTCAGACTAGTCCCAAAGACGAGTGTTCCTAACTTCTACTTACAGGCTTTACGAGAATCTTTGTGAAGAAAAAAATGGTAGTTTTATCAGTAAGTTTTTTCTAGATTTTACTGCAAAAACAAATGACCCTCAACTCTAAGTGGCTTAAGACTGCAAAGCTTGATCACATTTTAGATTGGCTGTAGGTCTGCTGAAGCCCTGTTTACTTTCTCTTTATTCTAGAACACTGGCCAGTGCAGCAGCTATTATCTGGGATCCTGCCAAACTTGGATTGCCAAATTTAGCAAATGAAAATATAAAACATCCAATTAAATTTGGATTTGAGATAAATAACGGATGATTGTTAGTTGCAGACATAATATCCCTTGCAATATTTGGGATATACTTATGCCAAAAAAGATTTGTTGTTTATCTGACTCTGATTTAACTGTGTGCCCTGTATGTTTTTGTTTTTTTTTTCCTGGCAACCCTTTGCCGGATTCATGAAAGACAAAAAAGAAAAATGATGTGACCTCATGAAGGCTTTTACACCTTTTATTCAGGAGTGTCATTTGGCCGGGTGCGGTGGCTCACACCTGTAATCCCAGCACTTTAGGAGGCCAAGGAGGGCAGATCACTTGAGGTCAGGAGTTTGAGACCAGCCTGGCCAACATGGCGAAACCCCATCTCTACCAAAATTTACAAAAATTAGCTGGGCATTGTGGCACACTTATAATCCCAGGTACTCGGGAAGCTGAGGCACAAGAATCACTTAAACTTGGGTGGTGGAGTGAGTCGAGATAGTGCCACTGCACTCCAGCCTGGGTGACAGAATAAGACCCTGTCTCAATTTAAAAAAAAAAAAAGTGGCATTTGACACTTCCATTCTTCTTACTCATTGGCCAAACAAGGCACATGATTAAACTAGTATTATTGGGCTAAGAGGCACCATCCTCCCTTACAGATAAGCCTGGCAAAGGGCAGCCATATCAGTGTGTATCACTCATTTATGTGGTGTGTGTGTGTGTGTGTGTGTGTGTGTGCATGCACATGCGCACGTTGGGGTGGGGGTGCTTTTATCTCTATAAAGGAGCTACAATAACTCCTTCCACTAGTGTTAAGAAGTAGCTGGAACAGGAAGGGCCACTTGACATCTGTACCCTCTCATTCTCTGAGCTGTCAAGGGAACAGAAGTTCCTGAAACTGTTCTAGTTGAGGGAACCACTTTAATTTGACAGTGAGGGGTCATTTCTGTTAGAGTGATTGCCTTAGGTCTCATTATTTTAGGGCAAAGCCCTTGATTGTGGTGAGTGAGCAGTGACTGAGAAAGCAAATTTGATTGGGAGAAGAAAGTGGTTTGCTAGCAGAGGCTAACACATCTCTGAAGGGTTCACATTTGCCTGTGGCCCATGGCCTCTTCCACACCTCCTCCTTGGGGGCCACCTTCCTTCTTCACACACTCATTAGCTGGCTCTTCTTTGTAACTGTTTTTGCAATCAAAGGTTCACCTTGTTCATGTTTCACTACATGTCAAGTGATATTTTTCTAGAGGACAGGGTGATGGTAGATAGAGATATGAGCCAGTGACACACAGAATTTTCCTGGTTCCAACAGCCTTCTTCGTTTGGCCTAAGGTCTTACATATATTCAAATTCTTTCATGAAAAACTAATTGCTAACTTTCTTTATTATTTTGTGTCACCAAGAATTCATTATTTACTTAATACAATGGGTGAAAATCGTTTGCATTTCCAAGATCAATCACAATAGAATTAGATTCTTGAAATAGCCTGGAGTATGATAAATACAAAGATCTACATGGACTTCTAGTTTGCTGGGGTTTTTTTCTGTTCAAGTCTGTTTCTAAATATTATTTTCCTACTTCATTATAATATGCTTCATATTCAGAGTTTGCCTAAACAGGACATTTAGCTAATGAAGTGAGATAATGGGGAATTAAATGGTTTTCAGTGTGAAGAGAACAACATTATTTACAGGGTATATTGCTGATTAAGATTTCTTTTTCTTTTAAAAAGAGACAAAATGATAATTAAGCTCCTCAAACAAAAAGTCATTCCCAACTTGTGATATGGTGTGATCACATGGGATTACCTAATTTAATACCAATCACACAATAATATTTTGAATGGGCTAGTATAAAATGAACTTATACACTTTCATATTGAATATGCTGGTATAAAATCAACTTACACACTGGTTGTCACAATTGCTGACAATTGGTGTGAATATATAGGCAAAAAGTATGGATCATCTCAAAACACATAAGTTTATCCAAAATTTCATAAATATCTTTATTTGAGTGCTATCACGGTGGTATCAGCACGTAGAAATAGAAATGAACTATGCAGCTTTAGATTTCAAGCACTAGGGATTGGCAAAATGTTCGTTTTAGATGATGGGGCAAAACTTCCAGATATTGAAAAATACATAAAAATAAACTAGGTGATACAGGCCACAATAAACGTCACCTGATCCCATTATTAATTCATTTTGTATTTGAATATATTTAAAAGTCTTGATAATTTTCAGCTTTTCTTAAAATATAAAGTATTGATAATTTTCAATTTTATATGTGTGTTTATGTGTGTGTGTTTATAATATGTACAAATTATTCTATGGCTGAGAATTAAGATTCCAGAACTCAAAGAAGCATTTTAACATCATCTCATTCTAGGGTGGCAGAATCTGGTCCAGGTCCTGCTGGTTCAGGTCCTGGCAGATGTTGCTGAGTAATGGGAATTTTTTTTCTGCAGAGTCCAGACTGAGAATCACGATGCTTTTTAAAATAGCAGTGCAAACCTGGGCAACATAGTGAGACCCTGTCTCTACAAAAAATTAAATTAGCTGGGTGTGGTGGCATGTGCATTATAGTTTCCGCCACTCAGGAGGGTGAGGTGGGAGGATGGCTAGAGCCCAGGAGTGCAAGGCTCCAGTGAGCCATGATCACACCACTGAACTCCAGCCTGGACGACAGAGCAAGATCCCATCTCGAAAATAAAAACAAAAACAAAAACAAACCAACCCAAAAAGACATAGGAGTTCAGGTAGCACTAGCAATTGGTCTGAGTTGACCTGCAAGAGGGAACCCCTTTGCTGTTGCTGAGAGCCCAACCTCCTTTATCTTACAGGAGAGGATGCTGCAGTGGGTCGGCTTTGGTTTACAAGTCCATTGTACATCTACTTCACCAGGCTGTTTAGGCAATTTAATTTAACACAGACACTTTTAAATGACAGTTTCCTTTTGTATGGCATTATTGATATGGAATATCATATAAGCATTATCTCTTCCAATAATATTAGAAAAGAAATAAAAGAGAAAATTGTCCTTTTATTTAGCAGACACATTTAGTGAAAAAAGGGAGTTGCATAAAAACAGAAAAATATAGAGACATTCTATTTTGTAATTCAAGCGAATTTCAGCATTGTTCTAAGTATTTTATATTCTCAGTTGTTGAAAATGATTTGGGGGTGGGGAGAGAAAGACAGATAGACTTGGAATGGCGGATTCTGTATGTAGAGGGCCTGGTGTGGATGTTCCTGAGCCTAAGACTGATCTAATCAGTAATCTGCCATCTGATGATGCATTGATGCTCTGGAGAAAACAGGAGGTAAATAAGAACTGGGAGACAGAGGGAACCCAGCATTCTTGTTAAGCACCACAAGATGGGAAATCTGTATTTTCACTGTGTGACTCAATACCTTCTGTGCATATTGTCCCATGCTGGGAAAATAGCTCTTAGTGGTTTTTTTTCAGTTTTGAATTAAGTGGAGGGTATACAAAGAAAGATTTATTTTAGAAGTACCTGTTTTGTAGTCTCAACTTCTGGGGATGCAATGGCAAAAGCAGGGTAGCTCAAGGCATAACTGATAAGCAAAGAAGCAAATTCTCAGTTTATTCAGCTTCCATGTGCTTCCCACCCACCTTCCCTAATTAGCTGACACACTGTTCATTCTACTGAGGTACCCTCTGTCCTAGACCTCTTACAATGTGGATTAAAACCTGTCTGGCGAGAATCTGACAATATCATTATTACTGAAGTGTAAATGACTAATAAAATGTTATCTTCTGTAGAGACGTTTGCATTTTAACAGGGACAAAGCCTTAAGCCAAAATAATCTGGGTCTTTTGTTTATTTTGTTCCCCTTGTATTTTTATCACACTAATCTTCCTATGCTGAGAAAGACAGTTCAGTGTAATCTTCAAAGGTCATCATTATGTAAGTCAAGCAGCTTTGATGGGTTTGGGGATCAACTACCCACAATGATACATCTAGTTTTAAATGTAGAAATAAATTTTGTTCCGTGAAAAATAATTTTTTTTCTGTTTGCCCTCAGTATGAGGGACTCTCTATTTTTGTGATCTGCTTGAAATGATTACAATGTCCTCACTGGCCCCCAACCCAGAGGGGTAGTGTCTTTTTTGAGATCTCTTCCTTCTCACAATATGATTCTCAACCCTTCACAAAGACCTCTCATCGTCCATCTCTAGGCTGGGGCCCAGAGCATGGTCCCATTAGAAGTATCATGCTTAAATGCTATTTGATAATCATTGCTTTTTCTCTCCTTTATCCCCAACCAAGGCTCTTTCTCATATTCCCAAATGCATTTTGTAAACGCTACAGTGCTAAACAAAAGTGAATCCACATTATCTCTGTGGTCATATTATCATTTCAAATTTTTCTGGAGTCAGGAGAAACTGACATTGGGTCATCAGATTTTGGTGGATTGGATTATTAAAAGTGAGCCAAATTAAAGGGTTTGTTAGGATTTGCAGGGACATATTCTTAAACACATACTTTTGTGATAGTTGTCATTAAATGTTTAAATTTCTAATGAATAAAATGACCCTAGAATAGGACAGGGAAAAAAAAACTTAAAAGGAACATGATGGCTCAAGTTTTGATTATTATATGACTAAAACTTCAACTAGGATAAACTCCGGCAATATTTCAAACTGTAGGCAAGCTAGTGAAGAAAAAAGGACACACTGACTCATGTACTCTGCATTTGGCAAAAAAGATTGTTGAAGTTAAAAAGAAACTAGTGGAGTAGAATAAGACCTCTAGAAGAAATATGGGACTGAATCTTATGTATTTCCTCAATTTGAAAGGTAAGACAATTATTTCCTGTTTTAAGTGAACACTACTGCTCTTGAGGCTGTCCCTGGTCATTTCCTGAAACAAACATATTTACGAAGTGACCACTGGGTGTGTGTCAATGATCTAAGAACTGAGGGATATGGAAAACCGTGGACTGATCTTTACTCTTGCTGAGCTTCCTCTCCTTTCTCGGAAAATGTGTGCCCAGTGTTAGCAATGCAGATCAATGACCTTCCACCACAGGGCAGTCGGTCAGGGGCTTAAATTAAACAGGTTCAATACATTTTTGTGTGTGTACTTATTCCCCCTTTAAAAATCAACATTTGAAAGAAAGATGCAGAGCAAAATATCTAGAAACACAAATTTAAAAATCAAAATAGGAAGTGAATCACTACGGTTGCAAGAAAAGACATCGACAAATGAGATGCTGCAATGTATTTCCCCTCTGGACTAGAAGTCCGAGGAAAAAAAAAATCTAAGCTTATGCCTTCATGGAACCAAATTGTTCAGGTGCTAGAAGCATTATGCCTTGAGATATTTTGCCAAGTAAGCGGTGTCTCATTCTATACTAAAGAAAACCGCATTCTTTCTCGCACTTACCAAAAAATGAAAAAAATAAATCGCACCTCTATTCAGAGCCCAAGTTGTCATCAGAAAGGAAAAGGTTGGAGTTCATTTATCATGTGCATTTCTATGGCTACGAAGATAATTGGGTTGATTCCGTCCAGCCTTTTCTTCTCTCACATTTTAATTGAAAAGCCGCCAGAGTGTTGGAAGCACAGAGCTGGCCTGAGACTTGAGTAGACTTCAGTTAGGCAGCGATGGAGTCGACTGACAACCAGAAAACAGACAAAGTGGTCTGTCGGACCAGGAGCCTGTTGTGTTAATGCCTGAAACTTACTGGAAAAAGGGTGATGGGGGAAGCCATACATTCTGTATCTATTTTCTGCTGGCAAATCCAGGTTTCATTTCTGGCTACATTAATTTAACGTACTGATCAAAGCATTTTTGTCAGAGTGAATACCTGACTTTGGGACAGTTTTTAGCCCATAGAATTTAAGCAAAGCCTGGTTGATTAAAATGAAGGGCCAGAGGGCAAATGGTATGGGAGTCAGCAGAGAGCGAAACCAGTCTGTAACTTTTGGGCAGCGTTAAATGGGCATACATTTAACATCATTTTCATTTTTCATCATTGAACTCGCCCCTCTTAAAACTTTGCAGGTTCGGTTGGTCAAGATTTTATGATTGAAGGTACTGTCTAAGCATGCTCAAGGTGTGCCTAGAAGATTAATTTATAAGCTCTTCTGACTCTGAATCTCCAACGTTTATTCTGTCTATGTGTTGTTTGCATAATGCACTTTTGTACAGCTAAAGCACTACCTATAAAGGGATTATTTTCATATTCAGCACATTAAAAATCCAGCTCAATTCGCAGATCCCATTCTGTGTTTATGCCTGAGATAACAGGTGAAAAGTATCTCATTACAAGTGTCCATGAAGCAAACATAAGAACGCGAATGTTTGAGGAGAGAATGTGCCCCTACTGAAATTAATTCCCCAATGGTTTTATTAAAGTCTGCAAATTGCATTATTTTCCCATCATATTTGAAATATTGTCCTCCTTTAATGCCTGCTCTAACCCATGCCATACCATCTTCCCTGGAGTGTCTAGACATGGTGTCTTAGATTTATGTGTATGATCTCAGTGTGTTACAACATCACTCCTGACTAATGCATTATTACAATACTTACAGATATTCCCAAGTGCCACTGTATTGATTAGAAAATCACCAATCTGCATATGCACACCATCTGTGCTGCAGAGAAGCAAAACATGCAGGATGACATTTGCCTTATTTGAAGGCAGATTCAGAAACCACTAATAGAACGAAGAGGGAATTCTCTTTTGCAGAGAAGTGATTTGGTTTTTTAGAATAGAAAAAAAAAGTGCATAATATGAATTTTATAGAACTGTATAGTATGAAGTGTTTAAAACTAGTCACCTTTCTCTCTTTTCAGGTATATGGAAAGCCCAGGTCTCAGCATACAAACAACATGCTTAACCATTCAGATCCTGAAAATGATACCATGTCAGGACCACTGGTGCCATGAAATTGATAAATCTCAGCTCAACTGCAGCCGCCCTTTGGTAGAAAAGCCGCCTGTAGTGAGCAGTCGGTTGTGTCTCAGTGGAAAGGCCGAAAGCATGCCTGCAAAAGATGAATGAGACACTCACCTACTGGGCTGAAATGCTTTTAAAGGACAGGAATCTGTTTATCTTTGATTGATTGTTCAGTCTGATACTTTCCTTTATAAAGTTTATTGACTACAAGCACATAAATCAAAGAAAAACAAATCACAGGTTCAATTTTGGGGGCATCGACATCCTGCCATCTCTGCAGCAACTGCTCATACAAGTCAAGGGGGCAGGAATAAGGATGCAAGTAACTAGGGGAAAAAAATCACATGATGGAAACGGCCAACAGGAATTCCTACCCTTATTATTCTCCTAATGGCTCTTTAGATGGCAAATGTCTTGATACATACTATACAGCCAGTAGTTTAGGCAGCTGTTGGAATGTGGATGATAAAAAAATGAAACAACAACAAACTTTTTAAAAACAATTACAAGCAAATGACATTGAGATCTGCCATTTTTGAATGTCTCCTATTTTGTATCACTCGATTTGTTCCCAGTCTTATTTATTAAAGTATATTTATTCAACTTCCTCAATGCTTAAGAAAAAAAATAGAAAAATAATAAAGCAAAAATTATGACTTTTGAGTCAAGTGAGAGAATAGCTGCAGGAGGCTCTAATCACATCCCCCAGTCCTGCCCTGTCCCAGTGTAAGATGTCACCATGCCGCCTGGCCTAATGAGGAGCTCTTTCCACCAGGACTGTGGGGTAAATTCTAACATGGAATAACCCACATGGCTTTGTGCCAGGAAGCCTAATGATGCATCACATTGTGTCACCTTTTAAACTAAGTGTACATAGACTAGAATATCTACAGAAAGTGCCCTGTTAGTGTGGGTATGTGCCTTTCTCACAATTAGTTAGGACAACAACATGTTTCTCACTGAAGAGTCAACAGCAGCCTTCTCAATTTTTTTTTAAGTATCCTGGACATATACTTTAAAAATTAAAAATAACTGCATTCTTTATTTCTTGTGCTCTTCTCAAGTTTATTATTTTCAACTTGTTGCCTTTTAGTCAGATGACAATTACTTGTGGGACACTACAGAATTCAGGGTGCTGTTATCTTTGGGTGCCATAGGCCTGTCTCTGAACACATTTTTTGTATTTCAAGTAAAATTAGAGAAAGAGAAGAGATGGGGGCAAAGGGGGAGACAAAAACCAACCCTCTACATGTGGCTATCTGTAGGAATTTCCAAACGACCACCCCAGATAGAAGTCATAGTATAACAACTGAGCCATGGAAGGTAAAGCCAGCCCCAAGTGACAGCAGCTGTAGAAAATTGAGAGAAGGAGCTGGCTGCTGGGCAGAGTGTAAAATGCATCCTTGCCTCTCCTCTGCAGGAACTCGGAGGACCTCACAAAACCTTCCCAAGAGCAAATATCACTTTGTAGTGGTCACCGCTGTTGGAGTCACTAATGAGGCCTAATTGGAGGACAGAGTCTGCCCGTGCACATTAGCATCTCTAAGTTGTCCCAATTAAGGAACAAGATACAACAGGGTGGGCATTGTTTGGGTACTGGTGCCCCACTCGGGTGTGCTGTGAGGAACAAGGCCAAAGGCTGAGTGCCTGCAACCACCCAATTTGTGACCTAATTGCTAATTGATGCACAACCCTAGGTGGCCTGCTGTTTCTTAATGATGTTTGAGACAGTTTGGGGTCCTAGAACAACAAGCTTGTTTTGGAATAAAGCCAACAATTTATCTCCATTTATCAGTGCTTTACTTGTGTTATCAAGAAACACACACACACATACACATTGCAGGATGGGAATAAGAAACACAACTCAGTACTCTACTGTAAGTAGAAGCGGCCCATCACCATTAACAGGCAGAAAATCTCGTCTAATTTGGTGTGTAAAGCAATGTTAAAGAATATACTTCTGGAGCATAAAGAAAAAAATAGAGAAATGGATAGCACATTATAGATTAAAGATGAGATCACAGCAAGAACCTTTTAAAATTCAAGGAATTTATCTCAGAACCACTGCCTATGAGAATGTCTTCATTATCACATTTGCTTCGGTCCGTTTCTGGTCTTCACGTTTTCAGGCGACTGTGGAATGAGTAGAAAAGTTTTAGATGTCTTACAAGGACTGAGGAAGGAGAGTTATTTTTGACAAGATAAAAACAAGAATGGACTGAAACTTTTTACTCATAACTTTATTCAATTAATAATGAAAGTTCCAGGCACTCATAGATATTAGGGTTTACAGGATGGACAAAACTAATCTAATCTCTGACTTCTCAGAATTTAGACATTAGCAAACAAAGGTCATTCAATGTAATGAAAGTAACAATAGTTAAATTTTATTTTGTTTTTAAGAACATACTAAGCGAGGAGAGAATGATAACTCAATCTAAGGGTCAGGGAATTTCCTGAAGAAATTCTGAGACATTGGGGAAATCATTCCTCTGCCCTGGGAATACAACTGATTTGTACTGCCCCTTAGAGTCATTGCGTTAGTCTACTCTCACACTGTTATAAAGAACTTTCCAAGACTGGGTAATTTATAAAGAAAAGAAGTTTAATTGACTCGCAGTTCCATATGGCTGTGGAGGCCTCAGGAAACTTACAATCACGGTGGAAGGCGAAGTAGAGACAGGCACCGTCTTCACAAGGTGGCAAAAGAGAGAATGACTGAAGGAGGAACTTGCCAAGCACTTATAAACCAGCAGATCTCATGAGAACTTACTCACTATCACAAGAACAGTATGAGGGAAACTACCGTCATGATTCAATTACCTCCACCTGGTCTCTCCCTTGACAGGTAGTGTTTATGGGGATTACAATTTGAGATGAGATGTGGGTGAAGTCACAAAGTCTAATCATTATAAAGTGATATTTGGACTGGTTTTAAAATTAAGAAGTAACACATTTTTTTTTGACAAACATAGCATAGTGGTTTTAAATACACCTGATTCAAGATGGCCGATTAGGAGGAAGTCGGGATCGCAGCTCCGAAAGAAGGCGCAGAGGGTGAGTGGACGCCGCATTTCCAGACAGATTTTTACTGACCACAGACCAGGGGATTAACAGGAGGAGGAGCCGCACGGGTCACCAGCGCCGCTGGTTTGAGCGGGGCGGTGCGCCGCTTGGCCTACGCCCTGAGGTGGGGGGGCGGCGGATCCACGTACAGAGCGAGAGAGACTGAATCACCTCTGAGCCAGCAAGGGGAGCTGAAGCAGGGATTCAAGCCAGGACACTCCCGGGCAAGGGCACGCCACGAATCTCAGAGCCGCTGCTTTGGCTGATGCAGCGGCTCACAGGGCAGCGGATTTTTACTGCCCACAGACCAGGAGATTCACAGGTGGTGAAGCTCCACGGGTTGCCAGCGCCGCTGGTTGGACTGGCGCGGCTGCTCTGCCTGCACCCGAGACAGGGAGCAGCGGCCCCTTGTGCAGAGTGAGCGAGACCGGCTCTCCTCTGGGCCAGCAAGGGGAGCTGAGGCAGGGACTCAACCCAAGAGTTTCCTGGGCAAAGAGGACGCCTCCGGAAACACGGCTGAACACCGGACGGTCCAGCTCTGTGGAGGAGGGGCGTCACCCACTGGGAAACACCCTGCAGTTCCCAGGACAATTTGCCCACAGCAGCTCAACGAAGCCTCTGCAGGCTGAGTGTGACTAGGCTGCCACCTTGTGGGCAGGGAAAACCATTGCAACAGCGGAAAATCATAACGCCCTAATTCCCTGGGACAGACCACCTAGGGGGAAGAAAAGGGGGTTTATGAGTTCAGCTACTACAGACTTAAAATTACCAAAATCAGAAAGACAGCAACTACAAAGTCGATAGGTGGATAAATCCACAAAGATGGGAAGAAACCAGCACAAAAAGGATGAAAACACCCAAAACCAGAACACCTCTCCTTCTACAAGGGAGCACAACTCCTCACCAGCAAGGGAACAAGACTGGATGGAGAATGAGCGTGATGAAATGACAGAATCAGCTTTCAGAAAGTGGATAATAAGAAACTTCCGTGAGCTAAAAGAACATGTTCTAACCCAATGCAAAGAAACTAAGAACCTTGAAAAAAGACTTGACGAAATGTTAACGAGAATGGACAACTTAGAGAGGAATATGAGCGAATTGATGGAGCTGAAAAACACAACACGAGAACTTCGCGAAGCATGCACAAGTTTCAACAGCCGAATTGACCAAGCAGAAGAAAGAATATCAGAGGTCGAAGATCAACTCAATGAAATAAAACGAGAAGGCAAGATTAGAGAAAACAGGGTAAAAAGGAATGAACAGAGTCAACAAGAAATATGGGACTATGTGAAAAGACCTAATCTACGTTTGATAGGAGTACCTGAATGTGACGAAGAGAATGCATCCAAGCTGGAAAATACTCTTCAGGATATTATCCAGGAAAACTTCCCCAACCTAGCAAGGCAGGCCAATATTCAAGTCCAGGAAATACAGAGAACACCACAAAGATATTCCTCTAGAAGAGCAACCCCAAGGCACATAATCGTCAGATTCGCCAGGGTTGAAATGAAGGAGAAAATACTAAGGGCAGCCAGAGAGAAAGGTCGGGTTACCCACAAAGGGAAGCCCATCAGACTTACAGCAGATCTCTCAGCAGAAACCCTACAGGCCAGAAGGGAGTGGGGGCCAATATTCAACATCCTTAAAGAAAAGAACTTTCAACCCAGAATTTCATATCCAGCCAAACTAAGCTTCATAAGTGAAGGAAAAATAAAATCCTTTGAGAACAAGCAAGCACTCAGAGATTTCATCACCACCAGACCAGCTTTACAAGAGCTCCTGAAGGAGGCACTACACATAGAAAAAAACAACCTGTACCAGCCACTCCAAAAATGCACGAAATGGTAAAGAGCAGCAACACAATGAAGAATCTGCATCAACCAATGGGAAAAACAGCCAGCTAGCATCAAAATGACAGGATCAAATTCACACATAACAATATTAACCCTAAATGTAAACGGACTAAATGCCCCAATCAAAAGACACAGATTGGCAAATTGGATAAAAAGCCAAAACCCATCAGTGTGCTGTATCCAGGAAACCCACCTCACAAGCAAGGATACACAAAGGCTCAAAATAAAGGGATGGAGGAAGATTTACCAAGCAAATGGAGAGCAAAAAAAAGCAGGAGTTGCAATTCTCATCTCTGATAAAATAGACTTTAAAGCAACAAAGATCAAAAGAGACAAAGAAGGACATTACATAATGGTAAAAGGATCAATGCAACAAGAAGAGCTAACGATCCTAAATATATATGCACCTAATACAGGAGCACCTAGATACATAAGGCAAGTTCTTAAAGACTTACAAAGAGACCTAGACTCCCACACAATAATAGTGGGAGACTTCAACACCCCATTGTCAATATTAGACAGATCAACGAGACAGAAAATTAACAAGGATATCCAGGACTTGAACTCAGACCTGGAACAAGCAAACCTAATAGACATTTGCAGAACTCTCTACCCCAAATCCACAGAATATACATTCTTCTCAGCACCACATCACACCTACTCTAAAATTGACCACATAATTGGAAGTAAATCACTCCTCAGCAAATGCAAAAGAACGGAAACCATAACAAACAGTCTCTCAGACCACAGTGCAATCAAGTTAGAACTCAGAATTCAGAAGCCAACCCAGAACCGCACAGCCTCATGGAAATTGAACAACTTTCTCCTGAATGTTGACTGGATAAACACTGAAATGAAGGCAGAAATAAAGATGTTCTTCGAAACCAACGAGAACGAAGACACCACATACCAGAATCTCTGGGACACATTTAAAGCAGTCTCTAGAGGAAAATATATAGCAATAGGTGCCCACATGAGAAGAAAGGAGAGATCTAAAATTGACACTCTATCGTCAAAATTGAAAGAGCTAGAGGAGCAAGATCAAAAAAACTCAAAACCTAGCAGAAGACAAGAAATAACTAAGATCAAAGCAGAATTGAAGGAGATAGAGACACGAAAAACCCTTCAAAAAATCAATAAATCCAGGAGCTGGTTTTTTGAAAAGATCAACAAAATAGACAGACCACTAGCCAGACTAATAAAAAAGAAAAGAGAGAATAACCAAATAGATGCAGTAAAAAATGATAAAGGGGATATCATCACAGATGCCAGAGAAATTCAAACCATCATCAGAGATTATTACAAACAACTCTATGCACAGAAACTAGAAAACCTGGAAGAAATGGATAAATTCCTGGACAGTTGCCTCCTCCCAAGCCTAAACCAGGAAGAAGTCGAAACCCTGAATAGACCAATAACAAGGTCTGAAGTCGAGGCAGCAATTAAGAGCCTACCACCCAAAAAAAGCCCAGGCCCAGATGGGTTCACAGCCGAATTCTACCAGACATACAAAGAGGAACTGGTACCATTCCTACTGAAACTATTTCAAATAATCCAAAAAGAAGGAATCCTTCCCAAATCATTTTATGAGACCAACATCATCCTAATACCAAAACCCGGCAGAGACTCAACAAGAAAAGAAAATTACAGGCCAATATCCATGATGAACATAGATGCAAAAATCTTCAATAAAATACTGGCAAGCCGATTGCAACAGCACATCAAAAAGCTTATCCACCATGATCAAGTAGGATTCATCCCGGGGATGCAAGGCTGGTTCAATATACGCAAGTCTATAAATGTAATTCACCACATAAACAGAACCAAAGACAAAAACCACATGATTATCTCAATTGATGCAGAGAAGGCCTTCGACAAAATTCAACAGCCCTTTATGCTAAAAACTCTCAATAAACTAGGTATCGACGGAACGTACCTCAAAATAATAAAAGCTATTTATGACAAACCAACAGCCAATATCATACTGAATGGGCAAAAACTGGAAGCATTCCCTTTGAAATCGGGCACTAGACAAGGATGCCCTCTCTCACCACTCCTGTTCAATATAGTACTGGAAGTTCTAGCCAGAGCAATCAGACAAGAAAAAGAAATAAAGTGTATTCAATTAGGAAAGGAGGAAGTCAAATTGTCTCTATTTGCAGACGACATGATTGTATATCTAGAAGACCCTATCATCTCAGCCCAAAATCTCCTGAAACTGATAAGCAACTTCAGCAAAGTCTCAGGATACAAAATCAATGTGCAAAAATCACAAGCATTCCTATACACCAATAATAGACTTAAAGAGAGCCAAATCAAGAACGAACTGCCATTCACAATTGCTACAAAGAGAATAAAATACCTAGGAATACAACTAACAAGGAACGTAAAGGACCTCTTCAAGGAGAACTACAAACCACTGCTCAATGAAATAAGAGAGGACACAAACAGATGGAGAAACATTCCATGTTCATGGTTAGGAAGAATTAATATCGTGAAAATGGCCATACTGCCCAAAGTAATTTACAGATTCAACGCTATCCCCATCAAGCTACCAATGACCTTCTTCACAGAACTGGAAAAAACCACCTTAAACTTCATATGGAACCAAAAGAGAGCCCGCATAGCCAAGTCAATTCTAAGCAAAAAGAACAAAGCAGGAGGCATCACACTACCGGACTTCAAACTCTACTACAAGGCTACGGTAATCAAAACAGCATGGTACTGGTACCAAAACAGAGATATAGACCAATGGAACAGAACAGAGGCGTCGGAGGCGACACAACATATCTACAACCACCCGATCTTTGACAAACCTGATAAAAACAAGCAATGGGGAAAGGATTCCCTGTGCAATAAGTGGTGTTGGGAAAACTGGCTAACCATATGCAGAAAGCAGAAACTCGACCCCTTCCTGACACCTTACACTAAAATTGACTCCAGATGGATTAAAGACTTAAACATAAGGCCTAACACCATTAAAACACTAGAAGGAAACCTAGGCAAAACCATTCAGAACATAGGCGTAGGCAAGGATTTTATGACCAAAACACCAAAAGCATTGGCAACAAAAGCCAAAATAGACAAATGGGACCTAATCAAACTCCACAGCTTCTGCACGGCAAAAGAAACAGTCAATAGAGTGAATCGGCAACCAACAGAATGGGAAAAAATTTTTGCAGCCTACCCATCTGACAAAGGGCTGATATCCAGAATTTACAACGAGCTAAAAAAGACTTACAAGAAAAAAACAAGCCCATTCAAAAATGGGCGAAGGATATGAACAGATACTTTACAAAAGAAGACATACAAGAGGCCAACAAACATATGAAAAAATGCTCATCATCACTGGTCATTAGAGAAATGCAAATCAAAACTACATTGAGATACCATCTCACGCCAGTTAGAATGGCGATCATTAAAAAATCTGGAGAAAACAGATGCTGGAGAGGATGTGGAGAAATAGGAACACTTTTACACTGTTGGTGGGAGTGTAAATTAGTTCAACCACTGTGGAAAACAGTGTGGCGATTCCTCAAGGACCTAGAAATAGAAATTCCATTTGACCCAGCAATCTCATTACTGGGCATATATCCAAAGGATTATAAATCGTTCTACTATAAGGACACATGCACACGAATGTTCATTGCAGCACAGTTTACAATAGCAAAGACCTGGAACCAACCCAAATGCCCATCGATGATAGACTGGACAGGAAAAATGTGGCACATATACACCATGGAATATTATGCAGCCATTAAAAATGAGGAGTTCGCGTCCTTTGTAGCGACATGGTTGAACCTGGAAACCATCATTCTCAGCAAACTGACACAAGAACACAAAACCAAACACCACATGTTCTCACTCATAGGAGGGTGTTGAACAAGGAGAACACATGGACACAGGGAGGGGAGCACTATACACGGGGGTCTGTTGCGGGGGAGTGGGGGGGACAGCAGGGGGGGAGTTGGGGAGGGATAGCATGGGGAGAAATGCCAGATATGGGTGAGGGGGAGGGAGACAGCAAATCACACTGCCACGTATGCACCTATGCAACAACTTTGCACGTTTTTCACATGTACCCCAAAACCTAAAATGCAATAAAAAAAAAAATAAATAAATAAATAAAATAAATAAATAAATAAATAAATAAATACACCTGATTTCAAATGACTGATTTAAATGGGAAAAGGTATGTATGGTGAAAAAAGATGAAGTAGAAAAATAGTAAAGAAAGGAAGAAAGCCAGGGAAGAGGAAGAAACAGTGAAAGAAGAAATGTCTCCACAGCAATGAGGACACTTAACGAGAGACATACAGCAAAGAAGAAAGTAATTGGCGGATACACGTAGGAAAGGAGCAGAAATAGAAGGAAAGAGATATGGACATGGAATAAGGAAATGGGACACTGAAAAATATAGAGTAGCTTCAGGGGACAATTTCTAGTCTTATATGAACTGATCTGGTTAGAGCTTCTGTGTTCCATACATTGTATTTTCTGGAAGCAGTTAACTTTTCTCATTAACTCTCTTCTAAATGCTAAATTGCTGGTCAAACCGTATTTACAGTTCTTCAACTGGGACAGAAAAATAATGATCTTTTTGAATGATGTCCAATCAGGGAACATAAATAACAGCCTGAGAATTATTATAGATATTTTTTGGCAACAAAAATTAATTACTAACATGTTCATGGTTCAATTCATTTATTCAACAAACATTTATTGTTCAACAAATATTTAATATAGTAGTTAAAAGGCACCATTAAAGACCAATCATTAAACTCCACAAATATTTTTAATTTAATTGTCCTGCATATCATATTAAACACACATTATTTTTTGCTCACACTCCTCTCCTCCTCCTCCTATTTTCACCTGTACCCTACAATACTGTCCCTTCTGCCCTGGCCAAATCCAATTTTCTCCTGTTGCACAATTCAAGATTCATGTTCTGTGCAGAACTTTTTCCAACTATCCTTTTTTTCCTCTCAAAACTCCTGTGATCAAAACCCCTCAATAAGGTCATGTTACTGCTATCTCTGCTGATCTTTGATGCTTTCAATTCTCACAAAATCACTACAGTGCCAAAGTCAGTTGTAAAGAGGGGGAAGGGAGTGCTTTCTCTCTCTGTATAATTCTCAGAGGGAAGTCCTACAGTGTGATGTACCTGGAGCCCCCAAAACAGAATATAGAGTATACTGCAGTAGCTCTTTCTAGTCCCATTATTAGCTATTTTTCCAACTTCAGTGGGGTGATTAGGTTGAATTATGGTCCCTTCCACAATTCAAACATGGAAGCCCTAACCCTGAACTACTTCAGTATACTTCAAATATAACTACTTATATTTGGAGATAGGGCCTTTGAAGAGGAGATTAAGCCATTATGGTGGGCCCTGATCCAATCTGACTGGTGCCATTATAAAAACAAAGGAAATCTGGACACACAGAGAGACACCTGTGATGTGGACGCACAGAGGAAAGACTATGTGAGGACTCAGGAGAAGGAGGCCGTTGGCAAGCCAAGGAGAGGGACCTCTGAAGGAACCAGACCTGTTGACAATTTGATGTTGGACCTTCAGCCTACAGAATTGTGAGAAATACATTTCCGTTGTTTAAGCCACCCAGTCTGTGATATTTTGTAATGATAGCTGGAGCAGACTAATACAAGGGATATATCACAGCCAGGGAGTTAATATAGAACAGGTTTCTGTCAACCAATCATACTAGGCTGTACTCAGTGCTTACAATCAGGACTGGATCTGCTCTGGCTTTTCTTACTAATTTCCTTCTTCCTGGTGCATTTTATATTTGGGGCTCTGCTATTAATTTTTTTAATTTGTTTAAAATTTTTATTTTCTATTTATTAGAGTTTGAAAATTTTAAAAAGTTCATTTTAACCTTTTTTCCCCTAGTTTCGTCAAATACATGGTATTTTTGTAATAATATTTAAGTGTTACATACCTATAGAAAAGTGTAGAGATCATGAATATACCAGCTCGATGACGTTTAACAGTCTACATATCTAAATAACTAGTACCTGGATTCAGAAACAGAATATCATCAGGAACTCAGGAGCTTCCTTGTGACCTCTTTTCCCCAAGTAATCATTATCTGATTTCTAAAACCATAAGTTAGATTTGTCTGCTTTTGAACTTTATACCAGTGGGACCATAGAGTCTGTACTCCTATGCATAGATTTTTTTGGTCAGCATTATGTAGGTGAGGTATGCATAACGCTGCATATGGCTGCAGTTCACTTATTCTCATTGGAGTACAGTATTTCATTTTATTAATACATCATAATTTATTCATTCTACAGTTGATAGGCTTTGGGAATACTTTCAATTTATAGAAATAGTCTGAGTAGCACTGCCATGAAAATTACTGAGTCATTAGCTACATATATTCAGTTTTAGTTAATTATTCTTAACAGTTTTCCAAAGTGTTTTTACCAATTTACCATTATACCAGCATTGTATGAAAGTTCTGGATGATACTAACTCTCCAATACTTGGTACTGACAGTCTTTTTATTTTAGCCATTCTTAGTTTGTACAGTTCTGTTAACTGTGGTTTGAATTTGCATTTGTCTGTTGACTATCATCAACACAGAACACATTTCAGTTTACTTGTCATTTTATTTTGGGACATGCATATTTAAGTTTTCCTACATTTAATAAAATGATTGTCTATCTCTATTTTATTGATTTGTAGAAGATCTTTATATGTTCTGCATAGGGCTCCTTTGTTGGGTATATATATTGAAAATAAGTATTACCATTTTGTGGGTTGTTGTTTTTTCTTGCTTAACGGTATTTTTTGATCATTTAAAGTTCTCAATTTTAATGTTGTTCACTTTTACTTTCTTTCTATTTCTGTATCCTGTATAAGAAAATTTTGCTAACCCAACTCATTATGATGTTCCCCTATATTTTCTTCTCAAAGCTTATTTGTTTATTTTAAATTTATTTTAACCTGTCTTATTTATATCTATAATCATACTGGATTTGATTTTATGTGTGCTGTGAGGAAGGGGCTCCAAATGGATATCCAGTTGGCCCATCATTTATAAAAATATCAATGTCTATCACCACTACAATATAACAACACTTTTATTTCAATTCAGTGTAAATCTCTTTTTGGAATTTGTATCCCATTATTTTTGTCTGCTTTTCTTTCCCTATTTTTATGCCAAAACTCATGGTTTGATATCTTACAGTGTAACTTCTCCACCTTCATTTCTCTTCAAGATAGCTTGGCTATTCTTAGACCTTTGTATGTCCATATAAATATTAGAATTATCTTGTCAACTTTCACAAACCATCCTTCTGAAATTTTAGTTGGGTTTGTGATGAATCTACTGACCGAATAAAGAACTCCTGTCTCTAAAACAAATTATCCAATTCATGAATATGCTTTATCTTTTATATGTTTAGGTCTTCTTTACTCTTCCTCAGTAATATTTTATGGTACTATATGCAGAGGTCTGGCACATCAATTATTAGATTGATTTCTATGTTTCTGACTTTCAATGCTTTTGAAAATTCTATTATTTAAATTTTTTAATTTTATGATGGCACGTTGCTAGTGGCTAGCCTATAGATATACAATTGTTATCTATTGGCCTTGTGCCCAGTGATATTGTTGAATTTGTTTCTTACGGTTAGTAGACTCTTTTGTATCTTCTTTATACAGAAGCATATCCTCTAATAGCAATAAAATTTTATTTTTTCTTTTCTAAATTTAATGCCTTCTGTTTAATTTTCTTGTCTTATTTCATTGACTAGGATCTCCAGTTTGATATTGAAAAGGAATATGATATTCAGCATCTTATCTTATGACTGTTCTCAAGGGAAAAGTTTTCAGTGATTCATTATTAAATATAACATTTTATGTAGGATGTTTTTGTAGATACTATTTATTATATTAAAAGAGTACCATTCTCTTTTTAATTTGTTTAATTTAATATTTTTTAACCATAAATACTCAATTTTATCACTCTTTCTACATATATTAAAAAGTTCATGATTGTTTTGTCTTTCCTGTTAATAAGGCAACTTATATCTATAGATTTTCAAAATTAAATAGACACTTACATCCCTGATTGTGATGTATGATCCTTTTAATAAATTATTGAATTTGATTTGCTAATAATTTACTTAAGAAATTTTTGGCAAGTATGTTATTAAAGAGGTTGGTCTGCATTTTCCTTTCTTGTGGTGTTATTGTTAGATTTTGTTATCAATATTACATAAAATTATCTGGGAGTATCTTCTGTATTCTAAAAGAGTTTGTATAAGGTAGTGTTGTTTTGCCACTCTTTTTAAAGTCTATCTTCATTGCTTACTGGCACACACACACACACACACACACACACACATTGTTGGCCTGGTATAATTATACAATTCAATGTTGATATAGTTGACATGTTACTCCATTTCTTCACTCTCCACTCAAGGTTGTCTCTCTAGATAGTGGAAATCAATAAATGTCATATGAAAGGTTTTGTAACATTACACATTAACCATATTCAAATCACAGTACTGTACTCCCTCTTTTGACCCCTACCTCTACAGCTTTCTTTTTTAAATTAAGATACTTAAAAATAAAAGTCATCTTTTAATAACTGGAATTAGATAATTTTCTAACTTTCCAATGACTCCTATCTCATTCACAATCTAGAAGCTCTTACCTCTACAAGAACCATGATTACTTCCCTCCTTTGCTTACTCTGTATGAGCCCCATATCCTTCTTAATGTTCCTCAAACACTTCATATTTGGCTTTTCCATTTCCTGTTCCTTTTCCCCATTACTCACTTCCTTCAGATGACCATGTAGATCACTGGCTCCACAGGTCTTTCATCAATTGTCACCTTCTCAGTGAGACAGACTTTCACCAACCTTTTTAAGACTGTAACTCCCCTGGTGCCTCATTCCACTCTGCCTATGCTAGCATCTGCTATCTTCCGTCCCATTTTTATCATTACCTGACAAATAGTTCTAGAATCACATGTGTTTGTGGATATTTTGTGTGTAGATTGCTTGTTTGTCTCCCTTCTCTGAGGGAATGTAAGCTTCATAAGAGCAGAGTTTTTGTTTGTTGATTACTATATCCCAAGCACCTAACATAATGCTTGGTATATAAGAGCTGCTCAATAAACACGAGATGACAGGATACCCAAAGAATGTATTCTGCAGCTTGATTTATTTTTGAGATTTTTAAAGATATATGTAAATCTATTTATTCATTTTAACTGATGATATGTATTATTATATTGTCTCAATATACTAGAATTCATTAATTCAGTTTCCTTTTGGTAGACATTTAGTTTATTTGAAAACTATGTATCACCCTACACATTTTTAAGTTAACATCTATTTTTTAATTCAAATTTTAAAATTGCAAAAGATACATGTTTCAGCATAGTATATTTTGTATTCATGCTTTAAATATATTTTAGTTAAAACCTCAGAGCAGATTTGGTGAATCTGATTTGTAGAAAATATATATCATTTAACTTAAATGGATACTCAGTCTTCATTGTCAAAACAGTTATCAGACTTATTTCTGTCAGAAATATATGACTTTATATTTCAATTCAAATAAATATGCTTTCATACTCATCTCCATGGCAACCATCTCACTTTTAAATTCTATCTCTAAGATACATAGAAGAATAAATTTAAAAAAAAAAGACGGGGCCTTTGACGTCTTCTAGTCACTCGAATGAAAGTAACCACTGGCCTTCAATATTTCATAACCAAGCTTAGTGCTTGCATTTCTGGGACTGTCTTTCATGAGCTATGTATTCTTGAAATATCTCTTTGGCATGCAGAGATTTTTTTAGACCTAGGCGAAGCCATCATAGTAAGGTTCATTGAGGAAAACTGTTTCCCATTCTTTTAAAAAAAGAATGATTGCGAAGGTGGGGGTAGGTAAGGAAAGAAAATAGGTAGGTCGAGCATGGTGGCTCATGCTTATAATCACAGCACTTTGGGAAGCTGAGATTGGAGGTTCACTGCAGCCTAGGAGCTCAAACCCTGTTTGAACAACATAGAAAGCCCCTGTCTCTACAAAAAATTTAAAAACTAGCCAGGTATGGTGGCACATGTCTGTGGTCCCAGCTACAGGGGAGGCTGAGGTGGAAGGATCAATTGATCCTGAAAGGTTGAGACTACAGCCTGGGGTACAGAGAAAGACCCTGTCTCAAAAAAAAAAAAAAAAAAAAAAGAGAGAGACAGAAATTAGGCAAACCTGTTTTCCAAAGACTCATTTCTAAAATTCTAAAATGAGTACCAAAAACGTTGACTATCTAAAGGATGGTATATTAGTCTGCTCTCACACTGTTATAAAGAGCTACCTGAGACTGAGACTGGGTAATTTATGAAGAAAAGAGGTTGAATTGACTCACAGTTCTCCAGGCTTAACAGGAAGTACTACTGGGAGGCCTCAGGAAACTTATAGCAAAAGGCAAAGGAGAAGCAAGCATGTCTTAACATGGTGGAGCAGGAAAGACAGAGAGAGAAAGAGCAGGGAGAAGTGCCACACATTATAAAAGATCAGATCTCTTGAGATAACTCACTATCACAAGAACAGCAAGGGAGGAAATCTGTAACCATGATCCAGTCACCTCCCACCAAGCCCCTCCTCCTATTCTACACAAGATTTGGGTGGAGACGCAAATCCAAACTATATCAGATGGTTCCCATAAAACCATGCCGATGTATCGCCTAGAACGTTGATGCACATTCCTCAGTTGTATGAAATCACCAGTAGGACGGAAACTGCTCTATCATATACATATGATTCAGGTTGAGGTTGAATTATTCAGTTGAAAGCACGGTTTGTCCTCAACTCTATTAAATATAATTAACTTTCTGGAATGTTCTACAATTAGAGCATGAGAACTGCAATTGTTCTATCTCTCCTTCTGCATGGTCACATTTAAAAATTTTAAATCATATGATGTATGTGCAATTTCATCATATGGTGATATAAATTTGTATTGCCTTTATAAATTGTGAGGTTAAGATGCTTTTCATATTTTCATTGCTATTAGGATTACCTATTCTGTTAACTGATGGTTCATATTCTTTGCCAATTTTTCCTTCAGATTATATGATTTTACTTATTTATTTGTTATAGTGTTTTACATATCCTAGATGCTAATCTTTACCTGTTACACTTGTTGTAAAAAATTTCTTCCACACTATGGCTACCTTCTCTTTTTAACAAAAACCTTAATGCTAGAACAATTTTAGAGTTACAAAAAAAAAATTACAAAGAAAGTTGCTATGGTCTGAATGTTTGTGTACAAATTTATATGTTGAAACCTAATCACCAATGTGATGGTATTAGGAGTTGGGGCCTTTGGGAACTGATTAAGTCATAAGGGCAGAGCCTTCATAAATAAGACTAGTGTTTTTATAAAAGAGGCTCCAGAGAGCTGCCCTGTTCCTTTTCCACCACATGAGGACATAGCAAAAATGTGTCATCCATGAACCAGGAAACAGGCCCTCACCAAACACCAAATCTACCAGTGCCTTGATCTTGACATTTCTAGCTTCCAGAGCTATAAGGAATACATTTCTGCTGTTTAAAAACTATGCAAGCTATGGTTTTTGTTACAGCTGCCTGAATAGACGAAGACAATAGTACAGAAAATTCCTACATACTCACAGCTTTCCTTATTATTAATATCTTATATTAGTATGGTACACTGGTCACAATTATTGAACCAATATTATACATTATTATTAAGTAAAGTCCATACTTAATTCAAATTTTCTTATCTAATGTCTTTTTATTGTACCAGGATTCCATCCAATAGATCACACTACATTTAGCCATGATGTTTTCCTTAGGCTCCTCTTAGCTATAATTTTCTCAGGCTTTGTTTTTGTTTTTGATGCCCTTAGCAATTTTGAGGAGTTCTAGTCAAATATTTTGTAGGAAGCCCTTCTACTGAAATTCACATTGTACTCATATCATGGTGAAATGGGTTTATGGGTTTGGGGAAGGCAGATAAAAAGTACCATTCTTATCACATCATGTGAATGGCACTCTTTTGCCAATTCTTATACAAACTAGGAAATAATTTATTTCTGCTTAAATTTTTGTGTATAATGTGGTGTAGAGATCCAATTTTTATTTTTTGCAAGCTGACCAATTTTTCCTATATCACTTGTTTAATAGACTGTCATTTTGTTACTTATAGTGTAACCAGAGAGGTATATTAATTTTTGTATGTACACTGCTCTGTTTCTGGGCTTTTATCCTTTTTAATTTGTTTATTTGTTTAGCACTGCATCAGTATTATGCTGTTTTAATTATAATAGAAGTATAAGTTTTGTTATAGTGAACAATTACTCAGAATTTGTTATTCCTTAAAATTGTATTAGATGTTCTTGGTCCTTTTCTCTTACACATAAATTGTCAAATTCCATAAGATTCCTTATCAGGAAATCGATTTGACAGCATTGATTTTTTTCTTCCTTCACCTCCTCCACTTATTTTTCCTTCTCTTTTCTCCTCTTCCTCCTTTCTCCTCTTCCTCTTCCTCCTTCTTCTCTTTCTTCTTCTTCTTTTTCTGCTTCCCCTTTCTCTTCTTTCATCTCCTTCTTTTTAGAAACATTTCAAATTAACATTTTTAGGATATTGGGCTATCCTACTCATGAACTTAGCATATCTTTTTGTTTATTCCAATCTACTATGTTTTTCTATGTATAGCATTCGTTACAGTTATCTCTACATATTTCATAAGTTGTTTTAACTAATGGAATAAAATCTTTTATTTCCAGTAAGTTTTATTATTAGTCATGACTATGTACAGGAATGCTTTTGAATTTTGTATACTGATCTTATTTGCAGGAATATTCATGAACTTGTTTGTCTAAAAGTTATTTTAATTTATGTAAAGTGACCTATGTATGCAATCGTGTTACTTATAAATAACGACAATTTGGTCTCTTCTATTCTACTGCATGTATTATTTTTAATTTGTTTTGTTAACTAGGATTTCCAATACAATATTCAACTGTGGTATTTAATTTCTAAATATTTGGGGATTTTAGAGGTAGTTTTCTGTTATTAATTTCTAAATTAATTTCATTTTGATAAGAGAACCTACTCTGTATTAGTTTATTCCTTTAAAATTTAAGACTTGTTTTCTGTTCCAGCATATGACCTATCTTGGGGAATATTCCTCATTCACTTAATAAAACCCTGTATTTTACAGTTGTTGGTGCAGTGTTCTATGAATATTAGTTAAATACGATGGTGATAATATTTTAAATCATTTATGTTTCTATTGATTTTCTATTTTTTTTAAATCAGCTTCTGAGGTTTCACTATCTTGGCCAGGCCGGTCTTGAACTCCTGACCTCATGATCTACCTGCCTTAGCCTCCCAAAGTGCTGGGATTACTGATGTCAGCCACTGCGCCTGCCTTTCTATTTGCTTTTTATTAGTTTTAGCTATATTTTTCTCTGTTTTTCTCATTTTCTGTTTTGGTTTGAGTATTTTTATGAATTTCCTTTATCTTCACAATTGATTTATCAACTCCTGCTCTTTGATTTATACTTTCAGTGGTTGAGCTCAGATTTAAAAGGTACATGTTTAACCTGTCACAGTTAACCTTCGTATTCTGTTACACCTCATTACATGGGATATAAAAATCTTACAACAGTTTACTCTTGTTTTCCCATTACATCCATTATGCTGTTGTCATATATTTTTTTTGACATGTTACAAATATTATAACAATATTGTTTTCTGCTTTAAGTAATCAATTATCTTTTGAAGAGACTTTTTAAATGAAAAAATAAAAGTCTTTTATGTTCTGATATTCTTTATTCCACTGTGTTCCTCCAAGTTTTCATCTGCTAATATTTTCTTTCTGTCTGAAGAACCTCTTATGACATTTATTGAAGACCAGCTGGCAATAAATCCTCTCAATGTATTCATCTGTTCTTGTACTGCTATGAAGAAATACCAGAGATTGGGTAATTTATAAAGATAAGAGGTTTAATTGGCTCATGGTTCTGCAGGATGTACAAAAAGCATGATGCAATCCTCCAAAGTCCTAACTCATTCCAACATTAACTCAAATATCACAGTCCAAAGTCTCATCTGAGATAAGGCAAGTTCCTTCTGCCTATGAGCCTGTGAAATAAAAAATAAGTTAGTTACTTCCAAAATAAAATGGTGGTATAGGCATTGGGTAAATACTGTTCCAAAAGGGAGAATTGAGCTGAAAGAAAGGGGCTACAGGTCTCCCACAAGTCTAAAGCCCAGTAGGGCAATAAATCTTAAAGCTACACAATAATGTTTTTTGACTCCATGCCTTATATCTAGGGACAGCAGTGCAAGGGGTGGGCTCCCAAAGCCTTGAGCAGCTCTGTCCCTTGGGCTTTGCAGGGTACAGCCCCCACTGCTGCTTTCACAGGCTGGCTTTGAGTGCTTGTCAATTTTCCAGGTGCATGGTGCAAGCTGTCTGTGGATCTACCATTCCGGGGTCTGGAGGATGGTGGCTTCTCACAGCCACATTAGGCAATGATCCAGTGGGGACTCTGTGTGAGGGGTCCAACCCCACATTTCCTTTCCACACTGCTCTAGGAAAAAGTCTTCATTAGGGCTTCACCCTGAAGCAGGCTTCTTCTTGGACGTCAGGCTTTTCCATACATCCTCTGAAATCTAGGCAGAGGCTCCTAAGCCTAAACTCTTGCACTCTGTGTATCTGCTGGCTTAACACCACATGGAAACTGCCAAGGCTTATTGTTTGTTCCCACTGGAGCAGTGGCCTGAGCTGTATCTGGGCTTCTTTGAGCCATGGCTGAAGCTAGAGCAGCTGGGATGGGAAAGCAGAGTCCCAAGACTCTGCAGAGCAGGAGAGCCCTGGGCCTGGTCCATGAAACCATTCGGTCTTTCTAGGCCTCTGGGCCTGTGATGGGAAGGGCTGCTGTGAAGGTCTCTGAAATGGCTTAAAGACCTCCCATTGTCTTGGCTATTAGTAATTGCCTTGCTTTCGGTTATGAAAATTTCTGCAGCCTGCTTGAATTTCTCCCCTAAAAATGGATTTTTCTTTCCTACCAGCTAGGCAGCCTGCAAATTTATACTCTGCTTCCCTTTTAAATATAAGTTCCAGTTTCAGGGCATTTCTTTGCTCACATATATAAACTTAGATAGTTAGATGCAGCCTGGCCACATCTTGAATACTTTGCTGCTTAGAAATTCTTCTGCCAGATACCGTAAGTCATCACTCTCAATTCCAAAGTTCCGCAGATCCCTGGGTCAGAGGCACAATGCACCCAAGCTCTTTGCTAAAGCATAACAAAAGTGACTGCTCCAGTTCCCAATAAGTTCCTCATTTCCATCTGAGACCTCCTCATCCTGGCTTTCACTGTCCCTATCACTATCAGCATTTTGGTCACAATAATTTAACAAGGCTCTAGGAAGCTCCAAGTTTCCCTCATCTTCTTGTCTTCTTCTGAGTCCTCTAAACTGTTCCAACCTTTGCCCATCACCCAATTCCAATGCTGCTTCTACATTTTCAGGTATCTTTATAGCAATGTACCATTCCTCATTACCAATTTTCTGTATTAGTCTGTTTTTGCACTGGTATAAAGAAATACTTAAGACTGGGTAATTTATAAACGTAAGAGGTTTAATTGGCTCACAGTTACGCAGGCTGTACTAAAAGCATAATACATCTGCTCAGCTCCTTGGGAAGCCTCAGGGAACTTAAAATCATGGCTAAAGGCAAAGAAGGGGCTGGCACTTCACATGTCCAGGAGCAGGAAGAAGTGAGTGGGGAGATGCTACACAGTTTTGTTTTTTTTTTTTTTGAGACGGAGTTTTGCTCTTGTTACCCAGGCTGGAGTGCAACGGTGCGATCTCGGCTCATTGTAACCTCCGCCTCCTGGGTTCAGGCAATTCTCCTGCCTCAGCCTCCTGAGTAACTGGGATTACAGGCACGCACCACCATGCCCAGCTAATTTTTTGTATTTTTAGTAGAGACGGGGTTTCACCATGTTGACCAGGATGGTCTTGATCTCTTGACCTCGTGATCCACCCGCCTCAGCCTCCCAAAGTGCTGGGATTACAGGCGTGAGCCACCGCGCCCAGCTGCTACACAGTTTTAAACAACTAGATCTTCTGAGAAATCTATCACTACGCAGTACCAAGAGGGATGGGACTAAACCATGAGAATCTATCCCTATGATCCAGTCACTTCCACCAGGACCCCACTCCAGCATTGGGGATTACATTTTAACATGAGATTTGGATAAGGACACATGTACAACTCTTGCACTCTGAGTATCTGCTGGCTTTACATCACATGGAAACTACCAAGGCTTACGGTTTGTTCCCACTGAAGCAGTGGCCTGAGCTGTACCTGGGCCCCTTTGAGCAGCTGGAGCTAGAGCAGCTGGGATGGGAAAGCAGACTCCCAAGACTCTGCAGAGCAGAGAGCCCTGGGCCTGGCCCATGAAACCATTCAGTCTTCCTAGGCCTCTAGGAAGAAAGATATCACTCAGCTTTTATTTCCTAAAAAATTAACAATCTTGTTTTACCTTCATTTGTGAAATATTTAAATTTATATTGAATATCACATTTGCAGGTCATTTTTTAAGCACTTTAAAGATGTCATTCCATTGTCTTCTGGATTGGTAAGATTCTGATAAGAAGTCTGTTGTCATTCCTATCTTGTTTTTCCCTGTGTACATAATGTATATTTTTATTGGCCATTATTAAGAGTTTCTTCTTATGAATGGTTTTCAGGAATTTTATTACATGTACCTTAATATGTATTTGGTTTTCTTCATCTTTCTCAGAGCTTGATATGTCTCCTGGATCTATAGGTTTATTTCATCATTAAGTTTGGGGAAAAAAGCCATTATTTTTTCAAGGTTTTTCTTTTTTCCACATTCTCTTTCTTTTCTTGCAAGGACTTTTGAACATGTGCTAGAGCACTTGATACCTAGCATATAGTCTATTGACGTGCTGCTTTTGTTGTTTGGTTAGTTTTTTCCTAGATATTTTCTTTGTCTGCTTTATTTTGAATAGATCATGTTGCTATTTTGTCAAGTTCACTAGCATTTTTTTCTCTGAAATGTCTATTATGCTGTTAACACTATTTAGTGAAACTTTCATTTCAGATATTTTATATTCCATCTCTAGATGTTTTAGTTGAGTCTTTGCAAAAACATTCCTCTCCATATTTATGTGCTTTTTCTTTAATCCTTTGAGCATACTGATTACCATCTTTGCCTGCTTACTTCCATTATCTCTGCCATTGCTGACTATGTTTCTATAAAATAATTTCTTTCCTGGTTATGAGTCAAGTTTTCCTGTTGTTTTTTACACATAAGAATATTTGACTGCATGCCAAACATTGTCAATCTTACACATTTGAGGGTTGGATATTGTTGTATCTTTAAGCACAGCCAGATTACTTGAGAATTAGTTTGATCCTTTCAAAGCTTGTTTCCAGAATTTTAAGTAAGTCTACAATAAGATTTATTCTAGGCCAACTTTAGCCCCATGAATAAATTGTAACCCTTTTGAATTTTCTTACGAATTTCCCATATGTCAATGAGGTCTTTCCACTCTGGCAGGTGGGAATTTAAATGACTTCCTGCTTTGTATGAGCTCTGAGAATTATTTGTTTTCTAGTTCTCCAGTGATTTTTCTTTCTCTGAAGGTAGGTTTTTGCCTGACTTCATGGAGTTTCCACGTAGGCGTATGCACGTTGGTGTGTTTATTTAAAAACTCACGGAGACTGGATGCAGATTTCTTCCTATATATCTCCCTTCTTTCTTGGACCTTGTCTTGAAAATTCTAGCCTTTTTTAGTATGTGTTTTCTCATTTGGTTGAGACCACAAGTCTGTTTGGGTTCACTCTCCCTGCACCATTGCCTGGAAAATGCCTCCAGGCAGAAATTTGGAGTGATTGCAAGGTTCATATTATTTTTATTTTTTCTTTCTTCTGAGGAATCATAATTCTGTTATGCTGAGTGCCTATTTTCTAAAATCTACTGTATCATATATTTAGTTCCATTTTCTAAATATTTATGATGAAAGGTTAAGTTTGGACTCATTTATTCTCTCATGGCCAAAAGTAAAAGACCACCTGGTATAGTTTTTAAGTACTTTTTGTTGCTTTTATTGATTTTGCTCTTATGGACATTTTATATATAGTTTATTTACCTTCCACCTTAGGTTAGATGGTAATTTTTAACAAAAGAGTTTAGTTTCAGCCAGAAAATCCTGATGAGTTTCTACCAGATTTTTTTTTTCCTGAGTGGATTTGTGATTAAGCCTAAAAAAGCCTTTCTCTAGGGAAGCTAAATAATGTTGTTTGTTTTCTCGTGTTTTTGTTTTTTGAGTGTATGTTAGCTGATTTCTAAGCTTCTCTTTTAATTCTCATATAAGTAGTTTTACTTGATTTCTTAAGTTCCAGAATGAAAAAAACTCAAGAATTAAGTGAGATACTATCTTACATCTGGCCTTCATTGTATTGTTCCAGTGTTCTGAAAGCAAATGCAATTAAAACTCCACAGTTGGTACTGGGCTTCAAGCATCAAATGATGCCTTAGTGTCTGAGGAGATGCTGCGTTTGCTATTTCCCAAAACTTATAAATTTTCTTTTGCCTTGCAGAATGTAGAGTTTTAAAAAATTCTAGAGTTTTAATCCTTCTCTAGGAGAAACTCTAATTTAGTGTAACTATTTGAAATAAATATCTCAGGAGACAAAAAACTATTTTAAATAGATGACAACATCTTGTGGCATAATTGCATGCTAGTGCAATTTAAATGAACACTATCTTTCATAGACAAAATCTATTTTAAAATTCTATCTATAAAACAGTTGAGGAAGAATTGTAAACATAAGAACATTTTGTTATTTTCTTTGGCATTTAGAAAGTACTGCTTTTGAAACCTACTTTATTTTAGGATCTGAAATAATTTTAGAAAGTGTACATAGTTTTTCTTTTCCAAAGGTCATGAGCAAGTATAAATATACCCATTTTTGTACAAGGGAAAGCTTTCAATCTCCCCCACATCTTACCATCCTCCTCCAAGACTAAAAACTAAAGCATATCTAAAAATTTCCAATATCTGCTCATTTCCCAAAGTTGAACAAAGTAGAATATATTCATATTGGATCAATAGTATTCAAAAATGAAGAGACGAAACCTTATCTGTGTTGGAAGATGAGAGCAAATTCTTTTGGATGCTTCTCGGACTTGAAGTCCACTCTCACTGAGGGGACTCAGCCTCTCAGATCCCTTTGCTAACAATAATTCATGGTCCAGCAAGATCTTAGTAAAAGCATAATCATATCATAATGGAGAAGAAGAAGAAGATGATGATGATAAAAATAAAACAAAAACCCACCCACAATAACAAAACAAAAAACAGAATATGGAGAAGTAAGCAGTCTAGAAACCTAAAATAATTGTCCACATGAAATTGTAAAGTTCTTTTACACCCATAGTAATTCTATTTTATGTTTCATAGTAATATTGATTACTAATGAGTTTTTGGCTTGGGCTATTATTTCAGATGATGGTAGAGTGAGAGAAGTGCTCACAAGAAATACAGGTTTATATATATAAATGTGCATTGTGATGGAGAGCCCTTAATTTACAGTACCATATAGAATTAGAAGATTACTTCAAAGGGTATTCAAAACTCTTGTGTTTGAAGTCCATGATAAGAAAATGCATATTTTTTTAAGGGACAAAGTTTTCAGGTAAAGTTTCTACTAGTCAGATTTTTACTAAGAGGTAATTTGAAACTTGACGACGGAAAATGTGCAAACTAGAGATATGTTCATTCTCTTACACCTCTCTATTTAGAGACTAAAGGTAGTACAAGCTGCTTTCATAGTTGGTTGAAATGCCTTGAGAAAGCAAACATTTTTAAGAGAGCTGCTTATCTGCAGCTTCTTTCAACTATCCCGACTCTCCTGTAATAATTTGTCTTTTAATCTCTTCTAGCAGATACTCCATTCTGGTCCCCTTACCAGTCCCTACTAATCCTCCCAGTGCTAGACTGCTAGACTGCTCAAAACAACTCTGTGTGAGGCTCCACTCACTGTGTAATTAAAATGATTGTCACTGTGATTATATTATACTCGTAGGTGGATAAGGAAGAGTTAATCATCTGAATTATGGTGTACCTAAGAGTTCTAAAATTGTACTACAGACAGCCTAAAGCCAAGGTGACCTATTTTTAAAATTATATTTTATTTTTACAACTATATTTTATTTTTACCTGAGAAAAGTAATAAATAATCATCGTAGAATATGAAGAGAACGTGAAAATCCAGGGTCACCTCTTCCTCTTCCATCTAATCAACTATTTCCAATTAAGACAACAGTATACAGACTATCCAGTTACTCCTTCTCCTGGAGTTTTTAGATTTTAGGAATCTGTGCAACGAAATATTGCTCAAAAAAAGTGAGAGACTCACAACTTCAGACTGGGTGAACCTGGAACCTCTCTGGCAGTCCCTAGTGAAACCAAACTTGATCCTTGTAAACAGTTTCTGGAGTTCTAAGTGCGTGTCTGAAACAAAATCATATTTATCCAGACTAGATGAAAGGAGACAAGTCATAGAGTATAAATTTTTCTAAGATTCCATGATTAAAATTCTCTAAGCTATATTGGACTCTGTTTTGTTATTACTATTTGACTTTGAAATCTGTAGCCAATTTTAGGTAATGCATTTCAATTCACTTGCAAAGGAAAAAAAGTCATCCTGTTTGAATCTCTGGTAGAAAATTACTATGAAGTATGGTGGGCAGCTTCCCTTCTCTTTACAATAACAACAGTGTATTCCTCTGTAACAGAAGGGGTTTAAGTTAGAAAGAAAACCTTTGTGACTAAGCGGTCAAAAGCTAAATTGGGCTTCTTAAGGCAGTGGTGAAAGCTTTTAATAGGATGATGTTTCCAAAACAATTCAGACTTCATTCACCAGGAAATCTTTTGAAAATATGGGGACTGTCATAAAGTTGCCAACTCTTTATTTTTTCCAAGTAAGTATGTTAAATAAAAACAACATTTATTTATTCAAAAATACACACTGAAAATCTTTTCTCAGTCAGGTACTGTGTCAAATAAAATATGGTGCTGTGGTGGCGAATCTGTTTCTTCGTGTCGTTAGGGTTTGGTTGGGGATTGTTATCAACCAAACACACAAATAAACATACAGCAACAATTGTGATGAGTGCTGTAAAGAATATGTAGCTGTATAAAAAGAGACTAATTTGGCCATTTACAAACCAAACGTGAAGTAAAGACACGTGGTCAACATCCTCATGGCTACGAGTGATTGAGCACTTACTCTGTGGCAGGCACTGTTCTAAGCATGTTGCAGTTATAACACCATTTGATTCCCACAGCAACTCTAGAAAGTGGGAATTTTATTATCCCTATTTTAAAGTGTGAAAATCTTAAAAGGCATAGGAAGATTAATTAACTTGTCGTGGTTTTGTAGTTCACCAGTAGAAGGACGGCCTGTAGTTGAACTCTGATAGTCTGATTCTGGAGTTCATGTTCTTAACCATCAAAATGAGGGAAATTTTTCATAATTTTCATAAATTCCTAACTTTATGAAAATTGTATTACCTTGTTCCCATTTTTTCTTTTAGTGGCAGAGTGCCAAAAATTTGGGTCCAAGGGCTAGTCATGGATCAGCAATGGAAAGACACTTTTTGAAGGTGGCTTTTCCAATGAGGATCTACTGATTAGAATAGTTTAAATGAGTTCCTGCCCAAAGAGAGGGGAATAAAATAGATTGCTTTTAGTGGACAATTCCAGCCTTCTAGTCTTAAATGCATTTTCAATAATGTGATATGCAACCTTAATCGGACTCTTAAAGGTATTGCATTTTGTGTTCCCTTTTACTTATTATAAACACATGAAAAAGTAAAATGTGCCAGAGAAGACACGTAGAGCATTCCCTTGTGCTTCTATTCAAAAGATGATTTGGAATTTACTTTGTTTAAGCAAGTTTTAGGGTGCAGTGGCTCCTGCCTGTAATCCCAGCACTTTGGGAATCTAAAGTGGGAGGATTGCTTGAGCACAAGAGTTCAAGACCAGCGTGGGAAACATAGCAAGACCAACCCCACCTCTATGAAAAATTTAAAAAATTTAAAAAAAAAATAGCTAAGTGTGGTGGTATATGCCTGTAGTCCCAGCTATACAAGAGGCCGAGGCAGAAAGATAACTTGTGCCCAGGAGGTCAAAGCTACAGTGAGCTGAGATTGTGCCACAACACTGCAGCCTGGGCAACAGAGTGAGACCCTGTCTTAAAATGGAAAGCATTTATTTACTTGGTTTGTTTGTTAAAGGGCAAGGAAGTACGGTAAGTATGCAGTTTTTTTTAAGTTCCATATCACTTGCAGGTTTTATCTTTGGCTACAGAGATGAGAGGATGCTAGCAATAAGAAAAAGTCCCAACATTTTCTGATGAACATTTAATTTGACCTTAATGGGAATTGTTGATGTGAAGGAAATGAAAATTGATTACCATATTCCTAAGGATTAAGAACCGCCTGAGAGAAAATAAACATTTCATTTTTATGAATCTGAGATGACAGAGTTTCTGACAAAGCACCTTCCTTTGGTGGCCTTCAATTTATCAGACCATTTCCGGAGCCCAAGTCACTTTTCAGCTCTAGTAAGGAAGACGTTAATGCTTTATAAAACCAAGTGGGGTATCTCACCACAGTGGGAAACCACTTTTAAACTGACATCAGCAAGCCTTCACGAAGCCTTGTTTCTGGGAAAAGTTACATAAATCACTGCTTTTCCCAGTTGAGATTGGCCGCCTGTGGTGGTGATGACAAGGTCAAAGATATGAACTGGGGGGCCAGGGTCAGGCCTTCCAAGGGGTAACTACAGAGAGTGTTCCCTTTACTTTTGTTTCATGCATTGAAAATGCAAGCTCATCAAGCAAAGCCCCAGAAGGTAGGCTGGCAGGTCGGATGTATCATATTGTTATGGTTCCTTTCTGTATTTGTATTTGTTATGGACTATAAACCATGATGATGCAATAAAGGGCTAGGGCCATGAATTCCAACTGGCTGTGGAGTCCTATTTCATGGAGGGGCAAGTCCAACTGTTACGAATTCAGACAACTTAATGATTTCGGTTTCACTGCCTTGCTCTGCTCCCCAGGAACCTGCGGAAGATAAGTGATTGGGCGCTATCATAAATCCAGACATACATACAGCATGAAAGTAACTGGTGAAGCTTTAAATCAATGCAGAATGTTAGACTAATAAAAATGTTGATCATACTATTTGGGGAGAAATATTAATTAACTAGGAAAAGTTGATAAAATTTTTTTTTTAAAAAAGATGAAACGTCAAGTCTATTTCTTTGTGCTTATTTTTATCTGCATGAATATAAAATGCCATTGGTTCTTCAGCTTTAACACCTAAGGGATTTATAAGCATATTGCTTCAATAAAACTTGGTTCATCTGTATAGTACATGGCTCAGATATGCATATTTAATTACTCTGAAAGTAATTTACTTGTACAGATGGTGGTATTAGAGGGTCTTACTTCAATTTAAATTACTTTCATTGGGAAAAAAAGTGTTCTTTGGCTATGATTTCCAAGTAAAAATTTAACTTTTATAACATATAGAACATACCTGCTTGTAGTAATTACACATGAATAATCCCACACATGCAAAATAAACATTATTGTAAAATTTTGAAACCACTCATAGGGAGTAGCATTATAACCAGATAATTCAAGACCCTCAAATGCAAAGCTCAGGGTGTTGTAAAATAAACTAGCAGCCAAAGTATATAAATGAGCTTAGAAAAAAGCATGGAGGATCTAATTTGCAGCTGAAAGCAATGAGCAGCCTCCTCAGCAGACCACTGTGACTTAGCTCTCGCATTTGGTAAAACCCATTAAGCCCCTCCTCCTTGGGTGAAATGCAAAAGAAATTAGGAGATGACATGTAAGCCATATACCTGGGCATACCTCAGAGACTCACGTGGATCTGTATGCTCCCTAGGCAAAGACTCAAGTCATTTTGTACTCCCCTTTCTAGAAAAGCAAAGGCTGCCTTCCCCCCATCACAGCTTGGTGCCTTCTGAAATGTGACATTCATCCTGTTAAAACAAACACCCATGTAAAAATTATCACTTTCAAAGGCAAGCCAGTCACAAAGAGACAAATGGCTTGTGGCATATTGTATTGATTATCACACAGTAGCTGGGTATTAAAAATTGGGAAAATATAAATGCTTTTGAAAAGATATTGTTTTCTGTTATGAGATTGTAAAAAAGTGCCCATGTGTTTGTTCATTCTTCACTGCAAGTATTTCTTTATTAGGCACTGTATCTCAGAGGCAGCACATACACTTTCCACTACTCTGGTTGCTATGGTAAGTAGTCATGTTTTATTGAAGAGTAAATGGCCACCACCCACAAGAATAACTGCCAAGTGGCCCTAGCATACACTCCCTCCCCCACCCTTTCTTTCTAAGCCAACCTAATTCTTTTTAAAGAAACATGAATTTTACCCTTATTTAGAGTAAGACAAAAATCTTTCTACTACCTTCTCTCACCTCTATCTCTTTCTCTCCCTCACCCTCCCTTTTTTTGAGATAGTGTCTCACTTTGTCACTCAGGCTGGAGTACAGCGGTGGGATCTTGGCTCACTGAAGCTTCAACCTCCCGGGTTCAAGGGATCTTCCTGCCTCAGTGCCCCCCAAGTATCTAGGGTGACAGGAAATGCCACCACATGCCAGCTAATTTTTTTTTGTATTTTTTGTAGGGATGTAGTTTCACCATATTGCCCAGGCTGGTCTTGAACTCCTGAGCTCAAGCAATCTGTCTCCCTCAGCCTCCCAAAGTGCTAGGATTACAGGTGTGAGCCACCATGCCTGTCCTCAAATTTATCTCTTAAAATGATTCTGTTCATTATGGACAAAAAATCAGGTCACATCAATTAGCCTTAAAAATCTTTGCGATAACACATCCAAACATGCATATGTATATATATACACACAAAATAAGTATATATGGTGATATATTGGGGATTATATTATAGGATTCCTTTTAAATACTGAACCTAGAACACAAATAGAGAACTATTTTGGTGATGTGTGCATGCTTGGGGATTCTATCATAAGATGTCTCTATAATGTGAAGCCATACCCATGAAGACATTTTTCAAACTACTTATTCTGTGTAAATGAAGAGTTTAAATGATTATCTATCTATCGATCTATCTATCTATCTATCATCTATCATCTATCTATCTCAGCAAAAATGTATTTGTCGTATGGTGGTAATCTGACTGATTGCCAGTCTTTATGCCTTGCAGCAAAGTGGAGTTTGAGTTAGGTCAGTTCTCACTTTGAGTCATGACTATTTGTTGTGAGTTTTACTCCAGAAATACTCTACCAGAAATGCTTTATCAAAAATTTGGACCATGTACAGTGGCTCAAGCCTGCAATCCCAGCACTTTAGGAGGCTGAGGTAAGAGGATTGCTTGAGCCCAGGAGACTGAGGCTGCAGTGAGCTGTGATCACATCCCCGACAGCCAGCACAGCAGAGTGAGACTCTGTCTATACACACACACACACACACACACACACACACACACACACACACAGAGTGACTTAAGAAGACAAAATCTCTGAGGACAGTGACAAAAATTTCTTGGACTAAAAAACCTCCAATTAATCAATGGCATGCAGTCTCTTTAACAAATTCAGCTAGCAATTTCTGACTTTTGCCGTATTTCTGTTTTTGCTTTATCTGCCTCAAATTTGGCCTGAAAATGACTAGGTTGGTTTACTCACTTGGGCTCTGCGTGTGCCTGTGACTCTGTGCACAAGTTTTCCTATCATTTGAGGTTAGCTGAATTGTTATTTTCTCACCAAGACTGAAAACTACTACCATTTCATGAAGAAGAAAAACACAGGGCAAGGTGAGAAGAAAAGATAATGCGGAGCAGTGGAATGAGAACAGTGTTTCTTAATTATGCTGTAGACTGTCTCTGCTGAGTCCTTTTTCTACCCTGCACTGTGCAAAATAACTGTCACACAGTGGCTGCTACAGAGATGAGGCAGCAGCGGCACGTGGATAATACAGCGGTACCTCTGAGACATACAGGAGGTGACTTTTTACTTTTAAGGAGAAAAGCAAGAGACAAGGGGAAAAAATATCAAATATGTTCAAGATTTTTTTTATTTTACTCTCACTCTTGTTTATTACGTATTTTCAGTCATAAGAGGATTCCCCCCATATAATTCTTTTTATTGATTTTTATATTAAAGCAATCAAAAGCAATGTGGCATCATTTTCTGGTATAATAGAGCTATGGAAGCATGACAGCAGACACCTCACTGGGGAAAATAACATGTAAACACTCTACAAATTAGCCTCTTCTAATGCAGTTAATAAAAGAAAGCAAACACTTGCAGATGGAGTAGAATTAAACAATACATTAGAGCCCAGTGTATGAGTGTACTGTAGTCTTTGTTTTTTATCATAAAGGACCATCACTAAAAGGATCTTAAATACCCCATTAAAGAAAACTTACTTGCTAATAGGTGAAGACTAATCAGGCAATAGAAAGTATAATTGGAGAACTTGCTACCTCAACCACAGAAAATTATACTAGTATTCACAAACACATACCAGTGTTCGTTAAAATTTTCAGTTAACTCTGAAAAGTGAAAAACACAGTTTGAGACCAGACTGGGCAATATGGTGAGACCTCATCTCTCCAAAAAATACAAAAACTAGCCAGGTGTGGTGGTGAGTACCTACAGTCTCAGATACTTGGGAGGCTGGGGTGTTAGGATTGTTTGAGTGTGGGAAGCTGAGGCTGCCATTGCACTCCAACCTGGGTCATGGAGCAAGACCCTGTCTCAGAAAAGGAAAAAAAAGTTAAAACACGGGGGTGGGGAGTTGGGGAGAGATAGCATGGGGAGAAATGCCAGATATAGGTGATGGGGAGGAAGGCAGCAAATCACACTGCCATGTGCGTACCTATGCAACAATCTTGCATGTTCTTCACATGTAGCCCGAAACCTAAAATGCAACAAAAAAAAGTGAAAACACATGTACACTTCATTCATTTATTCATTCGTTCAAATTTGATTAATTACTTACATTTGTGTCAGTTTTAAATGCTATGGAGGAAAAAAGTAGCAACAGTCACTAAAGTTATAGAAGTATGGGAAATAGGATTCTTGTCACATAGAATTGATTGCTTCTTTAAGATTTACAAAGATATGAGAAGCTCTGGGCCTTCAAAAGAGAACTCAAAATAGTACAAGAGTACATCCATGAATAGAATAGAATCTGAATAGAACAAGTGCCTGTTACCATTACTTCCCGTGTTCGCCTTTTTATTAGATTCCTCTCACTACAACCCCATGTTTCCCCATGGACTTTGATTCTCATACATGCCCTGTATGGCTCTGATGTTTCTTGTTCCATTAGCCACACCTTCAACTTTGCTTCCACCAACCAGCATGAATGTGGTGTTGCATTTTGATAACAATTCTTTAGTATCCAATTCGTGACCCTCCCCTGATTTTAAGCTTCATTACCCTCACATTTTGCTGACAGGTGGTAGTGGTTTGCCCTGAAATGCCATCAAGATAAAATAAATGAAAACAAATGCAATTCAAGATACAGTGTGATAAGTGCCATTAGAGGTATATAAACAGGATGCTAGGGAGTTTCGAGCTAGAAAATGCCACAATCAGGGATGCCAAGGAAGACTTGATTTAAGACATGCAACGATATCAGAAACTAAATCCAAGAGTCCCAAAATGTGTTAGCAAAAAAGCTGCCACAAGATATTTAGGGGAAAATCTTTTATAGACCTAACAGAAATTTCTGACCCACAGAGCTCTTTGATCACTTAAAAATGGTTCATACACATAGCTATGCTTGACAAAACACATATACAGAATTCTCACATTTCGTTCAGAGGAATTCACAAATGTGAAGATGAATTTTACAAAGAAGTAAGCCAATTATTTCAACTTGAGTGCTTTCTTACATGCAAGTTAAAATTCTTAATAAAAATTGAAATTAACTCCATTACTACCATATCTGAAGGGATTTAGGAGGTGTTTTGATACTCAAATCATCAGGAGAAAGCACAATTCAAATAAAGAACAACATATTCTCATGCATTTAGACACAGTCCGCAATTTTTTCAGTTACATGCCTCTTGAAAGCAGGAAATTGGGAATCTTTATTTTTAAGTTACTGCAGGTAATTTCTGAATCAGTAGGCTCATGAGTCTCCAGCAGAGAAACAATGCCCCATAGACTTCACCTCTCTGCTTCTGGGACTAGGTTGGCCAGACAGGGGCTGTGGATCAGGAAAGTCAATCTCAGACTCACCTGATTTGTCTGGATGTGTCTGAGGAAATAGCCCATCAAAACAAGAGAATGTATATGACGAATCCAAATGGATGGGGCTGGAGTGAGGGCACATGGCAGTAAATGGCTATGAGAACTGAATGTGGGAGGCCAAGAAGGAAGTGGAGAGCCAGACTAGTGATGACTGGTGAGGAAAAGTGAGCAAAGAGGAGCAAAGGAGAAGGTGGGGTGGAAAAGGACTCATAAGCAGCCCCAAGCCTGCCTGACACTTTCAAGAATGGAGTGGGGCTAGGACCAGCGAAGCTAGTGTCTCCTCAGGTTACCTAAATAAGGGGTAGAGTTGCTGGGGAAGCCCTTTGGTAGAATTTAGTTAACTTAGCAGAGATCTGAATGAATTGTGGAGGTGAATGAAGACTGAATTAACAAGATCATACTGTACTCCAGAAAAACTCGATCGAATGACTGATAGATGCATTCTTTCTTTGTTCAAGCATCCAGTGTGTTTTGTGCATGCTCTAGGCACCCTTCCACACCATGGGGAATCATTAGAGAAAAACATTTGCATATGAACATGTTCTTAGCTATGGTCTACTTAGTCATGATTTGTTTTTAAGTATGAAAATAATAAAGCTGATTGGGGGTAATAGCATGCAGCTTCATTCTGGAAACACATTAGTCAAAACAAGGTATTGTTAAATAGTAAACAAGCAGTATAAATCGTAGTTAATTGACAAATGAATCTATCATCAATTAACTTTGAAATGGAAGAAACAAGCAGCATGGGTTATTGATATTAATCAATATTCCTCAAATAATCTTTTTTCTTCACTCAACAAAATCTTTCTTGGAATTGAATAAATGGTGAAGTTACTTCATTGAAGAATTATCTTCTATATGATTCACAAAAAGCAGATCATCTAAACTTATAAAGTGGTCAGAATCTAAAATAGTGAAGTAGTCAAAAGACAAAGTGGGAAGACAATAACGTGGCTTATCTTGTGGAATGGACTTCCTCATTTATGCCTAAACAGTGCCTAGTACTGGCAGCGAGGCCTTGATGACTGTGTCTCCTGACCTGTTGGGGTTAGGCATACCAGGGTTCTAGCCATTTAAGGGGCCGTGGAGACTGTCAGGAACCAATACCTCCTAAGAGAAGAGAAGCAGTCTAGATGTTACCCAGTTACAACTGTATCAGTTGTCAGAGGGATTCTCCCTATAGCATGGTATCTGTCTTTCATTTAGTTGTATATCTAAGGCCCAGGGAAAGAAGGATTGTAAGTAAAAACCGAAAAATGTAGTTCATTAGAAACTCATAAATTAAGGTAAGCAGCACAGCTCAGAAGACTGTTTTTCCCTTTTTTTTTTGAGATGGACTCTCCCTCTGTTGCCCGGGCTGGAGTACAGTGACGTGATCTTGGCTCACTGCAACCTCCGCCTCCCGGGTTCAAGCGATTCTCCTGCCTCAGCCTCCCAAGTAGCTGGGATTACAGGTGCTCACCACTACGCCCAGCTAATTTTTTACATTTATAATAGAGACAACGTTTCACCATGTTGGCCAGGCTGGTCTCAAACACCTGACCTCATGATTTGCCTGCCTCGACCTCCCAAAGTGCTGCGATTACAGGAGTGAGCCACCACACCTGGCCGAAAGCCTGTTTCAGCAAGGTATTACGTGACAGAGAGAGAAGCATCCTTTATTTTGCCACAGAATACATTGGAGTTTCAGCTCCATGAACATTCAGTGCATGAACAACCCAGCAAAAGAAGTAGTCGTGGTACCAGAGGACAAGGCAGGAAAGCCTGGCATAGGCAGCCTCGCTGGAAAGGTCTGAATAGTGGTGAGCGGGATGGCATCCATGCAATGGGACTCGTACTTGATGGATCTCATATCTGAGCACAAGTGAGGTACCCCTGGGGGAGTTCCAGAAAGTCTTCAGTGGTGGGGAAAATGTTGATGATGCTTGAGGGCTCTGTAATAGCAGGTATAAACCACAGCAAACAAGTTAAATAAGAGTTACTAACGTTAAAATAACCTATTTATTATCAGTCGACCATCAATGGGTCTCAAAACTGACTGAGAAAGGTTTCACCACACATATAATCAGTTGCTAAATAAATAAAATGTGAATATTATGGCTCTGTTGGAGAAACTATTGTGTAAATGATTTTGAAACATTCAGCAGAGAGCTGTAGAAACTAGTAAAATCTCAAGACCTTTAGAACTAAAAATTTTCAGTGGATGCCACATATTTATTTATTATAAAGAAAGTATAAAAGCCAGATAACTAAAAACAATAGTAGACTATAGAGGCTAGGGTATGTTACAAAAAATAGTTTGAAGACAAATAAATATCTAGATAACATTTAAATAATAGCTATTGCCAACGAGGCAGATGGCTTATAGAGATTAATTGTAGACTCAAATCCAGGGCATTTTCAGTGACCAGAAACTTTGTTAACTAAGAAAATACGAATTTTCTTGGAACGAAAACCCAGAAAATCAAGTTACTTACATAGCACTTGATAATATTATATCTAGATATGTTATTTTTTTACACTTTTCCATAATTCTATTGTCATTGTTTCCCTTTCTACTTCCTATTTTTTATTTGCTTACTCCTCCTTTTTTTCTGTCCCTCTTTTTTCTCCTTCCTCCTGTCCTCCCTCCTTTTTCTCCACTTCTTTGTCCCTTTCCTCCCTCTCTCCCTTCTTTCTCCCCTTCCTTTGTTCCTTCATTCCTTCCTCCCTCCCTTACCTCCCCCCTTCCTCCCTCCCTCTTTCCCTCCCTCCCTCTGTTCCTTCTTTTTTTCTTCCTCCCTTGCTTCCACTCCTCAGAAATGCCTGATTAAAAGCCTGGATCACATTTCTTAGGAATCTACAATTTCCCCTAACGCTTTAAGTGGCAGTTTCACTCCGAAGTTCAGAATGCCTCTACGTAACTAGTATGCAGTATCAGCTAATAACAGGATAGATGAGGGTTTAAAGGGAAAGAAGCAACCCTGGATTGCCATGGTAGAAAACATTGTCCCCATGAAACTAATGTATTTCATGAATATTTAATCCCAATGATACTGTAATACAGGTGTTTGGAACTGGATTCAAATATCTATTCCTAAAATGTTTAATGTTGACCTGTCAAAAAGAAGACAGATAAAAATAATTCCTATCTGACTTTTACTATATTGACTTCAGTGAACTATGTGAATTTACTTCTTTACACATATGTGCTGCATTTCTCATTATTTTTTCAAGCATCTCCAATAGTCTTGGCCATATTGTAGCAATAAAACATATATTCCTGTATTTTCAGTTCAATTAGATTCCATTAGGCTTTGTCTTATGATTTAATAAATGAAGAGATTCTAGTATGAGTCAAGAAACAGGAACCAAAGTACATAAAGAATTGTAAAATGAGAGGTACAATAAATTTTAATTTATTTGGATTTATTTTGCCCCCTAACTCTGCTATCCCTTCATTGTTTTATTTTTCTTCATGTTATTTGTCACTTTCTAACATTCTGTCTATTTCACTTATTTTTCTTAATGTCTGATTCCCACACATAGCAGAGGATCAGGAAAAATATGTTCAATGAGTTGATTTCACTTTTGGGGAATTTATTATTATTGTGCTGTGTTAAAAACATTTGCTGAGCAGATAATTAATATAATTAAGACTAAAAGAAGATCATTTATCAATAGCAGAAAAAATTTCTTTCAAACATTTCAGAAATAATCGTGTGTGGGGAAAAGTTACCTAGAAGTCATTCAGTACGTTATTAGGCAGTGTTACCAAACAAACCCTATGTGTGTAACATACACTCAATGATAATGTAGCAACCGTGACATTACAGGACTTTTCTTTTAAGTCTTTTAGAATTCAGACATCTCTCATCAATCCAGACTAACTTTTCCAGATTTGAAGGAGCTATTAAAGTGCGCATCATCTGTAGGGTCAGTCTGCTGGGCAGTATTAGTTCACTAAACATTTTCTGTTTACCGAGTGAGAGGTCCTCAATTGCATGCTGTGGGGAATAAAACAATGAAAAAGACATATTCCTCATGGAGACTAAAGGAGCAATGAATTTACCCTGAAAGAGTAATATTAAAAATGGAGAAGGCAATAATAAAATAATGGAACTGTTCCTTAAGCACTTAGGATGAACTGGATTTTAACAGAAGGATGTGAAAGGCAAAGATGCAGTGGACTGAAGAACTAGCATGGACAAAGATATGGATGGGGTAAAGTGCATGGGATTGTTTAAGAACCAAGATCAGCTGGCATGAAGGCATGCAGGTTTATTAAAAATGGAATCATTTTTCATAAATGTGTAGGATATTGGAGGAGAAATTATGTAGTAATCTGCCTCAGAGATGCTATCTAGGAAAGGTTCCCTCTGTGCTGCCTTCTTACTCCAAGATTTTCTAAGGTCCTTTGGCAAATACTTACTGAGAGCAAATGCATTCTGGAAGCACCAGAGAATACAGGATGAGAAATTTGGAATTCTCATAAACAGAAGTCATAGATACAGATTTGCTAAGGCACTGTACAGTTGGTCAGCTTATCAATTATTAAGTGAAAGACCTGACTGGTTATAAAAGGCTCTGCCAGATGAAATGAACCACAGGGTGGAACATGAAGCACAGAGAGTGATGTTCATCCCAAATGGAATTGAGAAGTCTGAGAACCGCAGAGCTTTATTATTCTCCAAGTCTTTGAATTTGAGCTTGGAGTAATGAATGCATAATAAAGATGAGTCATTATGTTTCTAGTCACCACTCCAGAATCAACAGTATTATTTTCCTTTTGCAAAACTAAGTTGCTCTAAGAAATCGTAATATGCAGTACGAGTCTCTGAATTCTCATTTTAGAGCTATCATTCTTGCCAAATTTACCTAGAGAAATGGTATACCTTTCTCTGGCTTTTTCTTAAAATATCTCTTATTGTTTTGTCTCTTTTTCAATACTGATAGTAATACATAACTATATTTATTTTAAAAATACCAATAAGTACAATAAAATACCTAAAATACCACAGCTGCTATTATTTTGTGTGTCATTTTCTCACTGTTTTTTTTTTCAGCTAATGATGAATGGTCAGCTTGAAATCACAGCATGAACAAACACACATATATAGACCCACCCCAAACTGAACACCTGCAAACACTATTTTTACTTAAAATACATTATAAATATTTTCACATCTATTGTGTTTCCTTCAAAACAGAGTGGCTAATTATTGGATAGAATTTTAATATATAAATATACCATAGTTTATATAACCAACCTCTAGTCTTTGGTCATTTACATTTTTTTCCTAATTTTTATCTTAAAAATATAGTGATATGAGAGAGAGATCCAAGATGGCTGATCACTAGCAGCTCAGGCATGTAGCTCCCAGTGAAAGCGCAGAGAACGAGAGGATGCCACACTTTCAGACGAATATTTGTTGCTCACGGACCAGGAGATTCCCAGCGGAGGAGCCCCGCGGGTCGCCAGGGTGACTCTTGTGGCCGGCGCGGCGGTTTTGCTGGCGCCTTAGTGCGGCAGTTCTTGGTGCAGAGTCCAGAGATTCCTGGGCAGAAAAGCACCATCAATCTTAACACCGCTGTTTTGGCTGGCGTAGTGGATTGCTCAGATTTCGGCGCTGGGAATCAACAAGTTGGACGTCCGCTCAGAGACCTAGTTAGAAAGTCGGTAATTACAAAGACAACAGAGGGATAAATATATAATGAAGGGAAGAAACCAGACTAAAAAGGCAGAGAATACTCAAAATCAGAATGCCTCTCCCTCTACAGGGGATCACAATTCCTCATCAGTAACGGAACAAGGCTTAATGGAGAACGAGTGTGTTCCAATAACAGAAGCAGGCTTCAAAATGTGGGTGATAAGAAACTTCCGTGAATTAAAAGAACTTGTGCTAACCCAATGCAAAGAAACTAAGAACCTTGAAAAAAGGTTTGACGAAATGTTAATGAGAATGGACAATTTAGAGAGGAATATAAGTGAATTGATGGAGCTGAAAAACACAACACGAGAACTTTGCGAAGTATGCACAAGTTTAAACAGTCGAATTGATCAAGCAGAAGAAAGGATATTAGAAGTCGAGGACCAGCTCAGTGAAATGAAACGAGAAGACAAGATTGGAGAAAAAAGGATAAAAAGGAATGAGCAAAGTCTCCAGGAAATATGGGACTATGTGAAAAGAGCTAATTTACGTTTGATAGGTGTACCTGAATGTGACGAAGAGAATGAATCCAAGTTGGAAAATACTCTTCAGGATATCATTCAGGAAAACTTTCCCAACCTAGCATGGCAGGGTAATATTCAACTCCAGGTAATACAGAGAACACCACAAAGATATTCCTCAAGAAGACCAACCCCAAGGCACATAATCGCCAGATTCATTAGGGTTGAAATGAAGGAGAAAATACTAAGAGCAGCCAGAGAGAAAGATCAGGTTACCCACAAAGGGAAACCTATCAGACTTACAGCAGATCTCTCAGCAGAAGCCCTGCAAGCCAGAAAAGAGTGGGGACCAATATTTAATATCCTTAAAGAAAAGAACTTTCAACCCAGAATTTCATATCCAGCCAAATTAAGCTTTACGAGCAAAGGAAAAATTAAATCTTTTGCAAACAAACAAGTACTTAGAGACTTCACCACCACCAGACTTGCTTTACAAGAGCTTCTGAAAGAAGCACTATACGTATAAAGGAACAACCAATATCAGCCTTTCCAAAAATATATCAAAAAGCAAAGAGCACTAACACAATGAAAAATGTACACCAACTAATGGGCAAAACAGCCAGCTAGCATCAAATGGCAGTATTAAAGTTATGTATATTCTAATTGGCTAAAAAGCCAAAACCCATCGGTATGCTGCATCCAGACCCATCTCACATGCAACAATACACAAAGACTCAAAACAAAGAGAAGGAGGAAGATTTACCATCCAAACAGAGAGTAAAAATAAACAAATAAACAAAAAGCAGGAGATGCAATTCTCGCCTCTGATAAAGTAGACTTTAAAGCAACAAAGATCAAAAGAGGCAAAGAAGGATATTACATAATGGCAAAAGGATCAATGTAACAAGAAGAGCTAACGATTCTATAGATCAATGAGACAGAAAATTAACAAGGACATCCAGGACTTGAACTCAGACCCAGAACAAGTAAACTTAATAAACATATATAGAACTCTCTACTTCAAATACACAAAACATACATTACCACCTCACACCTATTCCAAAAGTGACTACATAATTGGAAGTAAATCGCTCCTCAGTAATCGCATAGCATTTCATAGGTTTAAATGAAATATTGGTTGGCTGCTTGATTGTTATTTTCTTCCCTTATTCCTTCCTGTCTACATCATTAAGTATAATTATTGGTATTAAAGTGGTTTTCAATACCCATTACTAAATTGCATTCTAGCCTGGGCAAGAAAACAATACTCCCATTCTCTCTCTCTCTTTCTCTTCCTTTTTCTTCCTCTTCTTCATTCTTTTTTTCTTTCTTTCTAAAAAAAAAAATATAGTGGTATGTTGTACATAAACATTTGGCATAACCATTATCATTTCCTTATGATAGAATTGTAGGGTAAAGGGTTTGCAAAATGTTCAGCGTTTTGACATACATTGCTAAATCACCTTGTTGCTGAGCATGAATGACTATTTCCCTAAATACTATCCAACACTGGATATAGTAACTAAAGAAGAAAAAAATGAATGCGACATATTATCTTAATGTTATCTTGACTAGCATCTTTATTACCACTGAGATTGAGCATTTTTCATATGCTTATTAGTTATTTGTATTTCTTAATTTGTATAGCAGGTGCCTATTTGGAAACCTGTGCTTTATTGATTTCTAAAAGCTCTTTAAATGTTAGGAAGAGTAAGCCTTTATTTGTTATACATGAATTCTTATTGAGAATCACAAAAATGCAGTTCTACACACCATGGATATAGTATAACCTGGATATGTTTTGATATTTGCATCAAGTAAATTATTTTAAAAATAATTTATAGGAATAGAAAAAATTCAATGCAAAAATAAAATATATTTCATGATTCTTATGAACAAACAGATCTTAATTGCTCCACTAGAGATTTTAATACCAGTCTTTTAAGTTACAAATAGCAATAAAAAGGATAATTCACTCCATAAACTGGCTAGCAATCCGAATGCAAATCAGAGGATAAACTATTGCTTCATCAGGAAAGCAATGACTACGTTTTTAATTGTCACACCAAATTTCATCCCAAACTGGGGAAATATGACTGACAGCACATTGAAGATACATAGAGCAGTGAAAACCAGAAATTAATGTAGATGGAATTTATTTTATTTTTCTTTTGAACTTCTGATCCAGATTATCTTGCTGCAGGAAGAAATTATAGATTAAAAACAAATTATTGATAGCTTTATTAGAACATAATATCTGATGATAAACTTCCAAGATTTTTAAACTAGATTTGGCTTTAGATCCTTAAATTAGCTCTTGCTTTATATTTCTGCTTGCTTGGTTTACTTAAATGGCTCTATAGATACTGGTCTTGTGTAAAGTTTTATTTCTAGAAACAAGATATTTAAACAGAAAATCAAGACCTAAACCATCTTCCAAAAATCCCTATTCTACAGCATTTATTTTATTCAACATGAAAATTTCATTAATCATGCTTGTTTTTTTTCTTTTCCCTTCTTCAATTACTTCCTTGATATGAAAAAACTCTTGCGTACCAAAAGAGTGCCTTATAGATAGACAAGATTCTTCTCCATGATCACTTCTGAGTCTAGTTAAGATTCTTAGTAAAAAATATCTGCCCCAAATGATTTTTTAAAACTGTGGTACATTTATGCCATGCAATACTACTCAACAATAAAAATATCCTATTGATACATACAACTTGAATGGATCTCAAGGGCATTATACTGAGTGAGGGGAAAGCAATGTAAAAATCACAATCTATGTGATTCCATTGACATATTGTGTTTGAAATGAAAACATTGTAGAGATGGAGAACAAATTAGCTAAGGGTTAAGAATGGTGGCAGTGAAGGAAGTGGATCTGATTACAAAGGACAGCATGAGCCACACTGATGTAGTGATGGGATCATTCTACATGTTTATTGCAGTGGTGGTTACATGAGTCTACATATGTGATGAAATGGCATCAAACTATTTATACACAATGTACCAATGTTACAGTATCAATACGATATCAAACAGCATCAATGTTTGATATTGTATGATAGCAATATAAAATGTAACCATCAGGAAAAGTTAGGTATATAAGATCTCTCTGTAGTACTATATTTACAATTTTTGGTGAATCTATAATTATTTCAAAATAAATTTTTTTTAAAAAATCTACTCAAATGGAGAAGTGGGTAGGAGAGAGTCTTTCTGGAGGGTCAGAGATGACCAAACTTTTACCCGTCTTCAGCCAATTCTATTAAAAATTAAAAACAAAACAAACAAAAAAGTACATGCCGAAAGCATTTACCATTCCTTTAAAAGTATATGTTCATAATCCTCATTTTTGAGATTTAGGAAAGAAAATGTATATTTAGTTTCCCTAGCAATTTCATAAAGCATGTTTTTAATAAAATTTTTTTAAAGAGATGGAATCTGACTATGTTCCCCAGACTGGCCTACAACTCCTAAGTTCAAGCAATTCTCCTGCTTTAGCTTGAAGAATAGCTGGGACTACAAGTATATAGCACCTTGCCTAGGTTTTTAATACAATATTAGAACAATTTTATAATGTATGCTTTTTAGTTTATTATGGATATTTTTATTTTTACATATCATAGACTTTCTTAGCAAATATATATACTTTTACTTTATAAAACGGTTTTCTTTAGGAAATTTATCTTTATAACTTTAAGAAAAGTTATCATGGTAACCATGGAAGTCTGTCAAAATTTCAAAAGGTGCTATCTGCAGATCTGAGTAGAATCAACTACCATGAAATTATATAAACCTGAAATTTTGATTCGAAGATGTAGTTCAGCATGTTAATTCACTTTTGCGTAAACTGAATTTAAATACATTTGAAATCCTTTTTTGAGGATACAGAATAGGATATCAGTTGGCTTTTTCATAAACTGAATTTACTTAAACTTGAAATCTTGATTTAGAAATATAGTTAAGTATGTCAATTGGCTTGTGTGTGTGTATTTGTGTTTAATTTGCATAATGTGGGCAATTATATAATTTGCATATTTCATCACAATAGTTGGATGACCTGGGGCAAATGACTGTAAGCTCTCTACATTTCTGAAATATGTAGATGATAATAATACCTGTTTTACCTTCTTCACAAGGTAAAACACTAAAGAAAGGTTATCATTGTTACTAATAAAAATAATTGCAACAGGGCTGTTTTGGCAACGTGTGGAGTATGATCTATTAATAAAGCCTGTCTTTTCCACCTCTGAAGACAAATTTAAATGAAACACACACAAAGTTTTCTGATTAGATTCAAGTAAATACCATCAAATGAAACCCCTAAACAAACACATAGACACTGTAAAAATAAAAAAGCCACACTCTAACAATGGCACAGGGCAGGTATGTTTCTTCTGTTATGGTAACTGCAACCTGCCCCCATTTTAAAAATAATTTTCTTCTTTTTGACATCAAAAAATTTCAAGTTATGCCTGTTCATTTGAAAACTGCTTATTGACCTGCTATGATGGCTCATGCCTATAATCCTAGCACTTTTGGAGGCCAAGGCAGGAAGATCACTTGAGCTCAGGAGTTCAAAGCCGTCCTGGGCAACACAGGGAGACATGATTCTACAAAAACTAAAAAAAAAAAAAAAAAATTCCCGGTGTTGTGGCATGCACCTGTGGTCCCAGCTACTCAGAAAGCTGAGATGGGAAGATTGCTTGGGTCCAGGAGGCAGAGGCTGCAGTGAGCTGTCATCATGCTACTGCACTCCAGCCTGGGTAACAGAGTGAAATTCTGTCTCAAAAGGAAGAAAACTGAAACTAGTCTTAGAAAATAATGGTTCTAAAAAGTAAACATTCTAAATATTCAACAACTAGAGAATGGGTAAACAATGATACATCTACTGCAAAAATGTGGCATTTGCAGAGATATAATAATAATTGAAAACAAGATACGTATGCTATTATTTCAACTATATAAAAACTTGGTTTAAAAATTAGTGTGATACTTCAGAATATTAATTAGGTTTCCTAGATAGTAGAAATACAGATGGTTTTTTCTTCTTTTTTACAAATTAGTTTCCAAATTTTCAGTAATGAGATTTCTTACTTTTATTATTAGAAAAAAAACTTAAATTTGAAACTGTTAATCCTTGCTGTGGTAGCCAGCCTCTAGGGTGGCATCCAGTGAATCCTCACCTTTTGATACACACACCCTTGTGCAATGCCTCCCTGAGTGTGGGCTGGATCTAGTGATTTGCACATAATGAACAGAGTATGGCAAAAATGATGGAATATTATCCCATGATTAGATCACAAAAAACAGTGTCTTTCATCTAGAGTCCCCTGTTTCTGCTTTCTTGTCCACTCACGCTGAAGGAAGTTAGTTGCCATGTTGAAACCTTCCTTATGAAGTGGTCCACATGGCAAGAAGTTGATGTCTCCAGACAACAGCCATCAAAAACCTGACACCATGTGAGTGAGTTAGGAAATGGGTACTTCCCCGCTTGAACCTTGAGATGACTACAGCCCTGGTCAGCAGCCTTGGGAGAGATCCTGAGACAAAGGCATCTAGCTATTGCCAGGAATCTTCACTCATAAAAACTAGGATATAATAAATGATTATTATTTTAAGCTGCTAAATATTGGGGCAATTTGTTATGCAGCCACATTTACCTAATACTGTCATTATTTAAAATGAGCATTTATTTTGTATTCTAATATTTGTAAAAGTGTATAGGTTTTTTCCTCCTGTATGCCCGTAACACTGATAAGCATAATTAAACCCGGCACATGTGAGGCCCAGAAGATGATCACACATCCAGGATGCATGGAAATTACAAGGTGCTATAACTGGGGGATGCCCCAGGGCTAGCAGTTGCAAGGAATAACCAGGGATGTGGGCATTCCTGTGTTCAATTTCAGATGGGTGCTACTCTTCCCAAGGCAAGATCACCCTTAAAGTGTATCCTGGATAACTGGGGCAAATTTGACACACAATCTTTGAAGAAGTGGTTCATGTTTCTCTGCCAAACAGCGTGGCTGTGATGCCCTCTGCAGAGTGGAGAAACCTGGCCTCCTAAGGGGAGTACAAATTACAGCACCATTCTACAATTAGACCTGTTCTGTAAGAGCGGAGGTAAATGGACTTGGGTCCTCTATGTGCAAGTTTTCTTTTCTCTAAGAAATAATCCTCAGCTATGTAAAGCCTGTACCCCAGACCCTACTGGCCCCTCCTCAGGACTACCCCCACATTTAGGACTCCCTGTAGCTCCTCCCTCCACCGATGCTGACCAGGTCTCCTCAGCTCCTGCCACACAAGAGGAATCAGGGAAGGCCAAAGCAGCCAAGGCTACTAGGATGCCCCAACTCTGCCCCCTACAGGCAGTTGAAGGATAATTTGGTCCAACCAAGGTACATACTCCCTTTTCACTTTCTGACTTACAGCAAATCAAGGCAGACTTAGGAAAATTTTCAGATGCCCTGAACAAGTACATAGATGTTCTGCAGGGCCTGGGTCAGTTCTTTGAATTAGATTGGAAAGATATCATGTTATTGATTAGTCAAACCCTAACCAGCAATGAGAGAGAGGCTGCTCTAGCAGCGGCCCAAGAGTTTGGGGACACGTGGTACTTTACCCCAGGGCTTACGAGATAGCCCCCACCTGTTCAGCCAGGCTCCAGCTCAGGACCTTGGTCATTTTTCACATCCAGGTACCCTGGTTCTTCAATATATGGAGGACTTACTTTTAACTGCAAACTTAGAAACCCAGCATCAGCAGGCCACACAGGATCTCCAAAACTTTCTAGCCACCTGTGAATATAAGGATTCCAAATCGAAAGCCCAACTTTGTAGGCAAGAGGTAAAATACCTAGGACTTGTCATGTCTAAGGCCCTTGATGGAGAATGTTTCCAACCCATACTGGGCTTCCCCCAACCAAAGACCTTAAAACAGTTGCAGGGATTCTTAGGAATAACTGGTTTTTGCCGACTATGAATTCCCAGATGATATGGTGAAATAGCCAAACCCTTATTCGCTCTGATTAAGGAAACCCAAAAGGCTAATACCCATCTAATACACCCATCTATAACTGAGGCAGCCTTTCAGATCCTAAAGCAGGCACTACTGCAGGCCACAGCTTTAAGCCATCCTACAGGGAACGACGTCTCCCTATATGTTACAGAAAAGTCAAGAGTGGCATGGGGGTTCTCATCCAGACTTGGGGGACCATGCCACAGCTGGTGGCATACCTAAGTAAGGAAATTGATGCAGTAACAAAAGGCTGGCCACACTGCTTGCTAGTCATAGCCACGGTGGCTACACTGGTCTCAGAAGCTGGTAAAATAGTGCAAGGGAAAGATCTAACTGTATGGACTTCACATGGTGTAGCTGGAATTCTGGCCTCTAAAGGAGGCTTATGGCTGTCCGATAACCACTTACTCAAATATCAGGCCTTAATGCTCGAAGGGCCCGTGCTTCGGCTGTGCACATGTGCAGCCGTCAATCCAGCGACTTTTCTTCCTGAGGAAGGAGCAGACACAGAACATGACTGTCAGCAGGTTATAGCTCAGAACTGTGTGGCTCAAGAGGATCTCTTAGAAAACCCTCTAGCCAATCCTCACCTTAACCTACACACTAACGGAAGTTCATTTATGGAAAATGCAGTTTGAAAGGCAGGATATGCAGTAGTCAGTGATCAAACAGTGCTTGAAAGTAATTCCCTTCCTCCTGGAACTAGTGCCCAGCTGGCAGAACTAGTAGCCCTCACTCGAGTTCTAAAATTGGGAAAAGGAAAGAGAATAAACATATACACAGATTCCACATATGCTTACCTGGTTCTGCATGCCCATGCTGCCATATGGAAGGAAAGAGAGTTCCTAGCCTCAGCAGGGACTCCCATTATATATCACAAGGAAATTTTAGACTTATTACAAGCCGTCCAAAGAGGTAGCAGTCTTACACTGCCAGGGTCACCAGAAAGGAAATGAGAAGGAAGTGGAGGGCGATCATCGAGCTGACCTAGAGGCAAAAAGGGCAGCTAGATAAGAATTTCCAGAAGGACCTTTAATATGGGAAAACCTCTCCAGCGAACTAAACCACAATGCTCATCAGAAGAGGTAGAGTGGGCAGTCTCCCAGGGACATAATCTTCTTCCTTCAGGGTGGCTAGCTACTGAGGAGGGAAAAATACTCCTACCTGCTGCCAGCCTGTGGAAAGTACTTAAAATCCTGCATCAATCCTTCCATATGGGTATAGAGAATACACATCAAATGGCCAATTCTTTATTTACAGAAGAAGGTCTCTTCAAGGCTGTCCAACAAATAGTTAAAGGATGTGAAATATGCCAGAAAAACAACCTTCAGCACATCGAAAAGCTCCTCCTGGGGAGCAGCGAACCAGTCATTACGCAGGTGAGGACTGGCAAATGGACTTTACCCACATACCTAAATCTCAGGGATATCAATATCTGTTAGTATGTGTAGAAACCTACACAAACTGGGTGGAGGCTTTCCCCTGTAGGACAGGAAAAGCCCAAGAGGTAATAAAAGTCCTGATTAATGAAATAATCCCTTGATTTGGACTCCCTCACTGTCTTTAAAGTGATAACGACCCTGCCTTCAAAGCTACAGTGACCCAAGGAATTTCCAGGGCATTAGGAACATGGTATCATCTCCACTGTGCTTGGAGGCCTCAGTCCTCAGGGACAATGGAGAAGATGAAGGAAATTCTTAAGAGACACCTAAAGAAACTGGCACAGGAAACCCACCTCCCGTGGCCTTCTCTATGACCCATAGCACTCTTAAGGGCTCAAAACTCTCCTCGGAAAATAGGACTCAGTCCCTATGAGACGCTTTATGGACGGCTCTTTCTTACTACTGATCTCCTATTAGACAAGGAAACAGCAGATCTAATAAAAGATATAACCTCCTTGGCTAAGTAGCAACAGGCTTAGGCCCTTACCTGAAGGGCAGCCTAGGGAAACAAGGGAAAGAGTCATTCTGCCCTGGAGACCTGGTGCTTGTTAAGTCTCTCCCCTCAGACTCTCCCTGTCTAGGCCCATCTTGGGAAGGACCATTTTCAGTTATTCTGTCTACCCCAATGGCAGTTAAGGTGGTGGGAATTAAGTCGTGAATTCATCACACTCGGCTGAAGCCTTGGACACCTCCTGAAGAAGATCATAGGCCCTCCACTCCGCAGCCTGAAGTTCCAGGAGACGACCCTTGGTACACTGCGAGCCGTTAGAGGATCTACGTTTGCTCTTCCGACAAGATCCCCCGGAAAGTAACTGCTCATGAGTCTAATTTATGTCCTGGCATTAACAGGACTATCACTCTTAGCTTTCCTACCTGTGACTGGACTCTATGCGATTGTCCCTAAGGATTGGCCTAATAGCTTTCCTCGTCTCCTTCCTAGTGGCCCCCATAACAATGTACACCGACTCTCTGGTGCAGTCTCCTCTTGCCAAGGCCACTCCATACTCAAATCCCAATTATTCCTTTCATGGGAGGGGGCGGGATAATAGGAAAACCTAATACTGGCATTGGAAAAGTTACTACCTCTACTCAGTTTTACTATAAGCTATCTCAGGAGTTAAACAATAACATAAAAAAGGTTGCTAATTTTCTCTGCAGAAGCAGTTTAACTCTTTAGCTGCTGTAGCTCTTCAGAATGGAAGGGCCCTGAATCTGTTAACAGTAGAGAAAGAAGAAACCTGTCTCTTTCTAGAAAAATGCTGCTACTTTATAAACTAATCAGGTATTGTCTTAAAGTTAAAAGCTCAGGGACCGAATCAAACTCAGGGCTAAAGACCTTCAAGAAACAGGATCCTGGAGCTTGTTTAACAACTGGCTGTCCTGGCTGTACCCTCTCCTAGGCAGGTAATAACCATTCTATCATTGCTGGCCTTCGGGCCTCTCATCTTTAACCTTCTTGTCAAGTTCGTTTCTTCTAGAACTAAAGCCATAAGGCCACAAATAATCCTGCAAATGGAACCCTGGATGTCCTTGGCTCCAGAGCTCCATCGTGGACCTCAGGATCAACCTGCACCCCTGGAAGACTCCCCTCTGGAGGAACCTCAACTGCAGGGCCCCTTCTATGCCCCAATTCAGCAGGAAGTAGTTGGAGAGTGATCGATGCCCATGTCCCAACAGCAGTTGGACTTCCCTGTTCAGAGGGGGGACTGAGGGACTGTGTTAAGGAAAACCCAGTCCACAAGGATGTGGTTTCAAAGGCGATAGCTTCCCAGCGCCATGCCTCCATCCACCTCCCCATCCGGGAACCTAGAGTTCTTTGTCTGACTTTCTCGCACATGGGATAGGTAAAATTCCAGGTGTGCTCCTTTGTTTAAAAAGCCAGCAAAAGTTGTGGGAGAGTTGTGGGCTGGGCAACCAATCCAATATCAAAGTCAAAGATCAATCACTCGTGCGGAAGTTTGAAAGAACTCCTCTCATTGCACAAGGACATGAATGGGGCGGGAATAACTTCAAAGTTAAAACCCCACTGCCCCTTACCTGTGCAGATTTCCCTCTCTGATCTCCTCACACAACGTGGGAGTTGTCTTTGCCTCTACTTGTGCGATATCCCCTTTGGATTCCCCTCTCAGGGCAGCGTGGGTGCTTTCTCTCTTTCTCTCTCTCTCTGCCTAATAAATCACTTTTTGCTAAACAATTTGGGTCCTATATTTACTTGAACTCTAAGCTCACTGTGCTGCCAGGGCCCCTACTCCCATTCTTGGGGCAGAGAGGCCAAGAACCTCAGTCACATCAAATAGAGGAGGGAGCTGAGCCCGGTCCCGTCCTGAGACCTGGTTACAAAATCATGTCACTGCACTCCAGCCTGGGTAACAGAGCAAGACCCTGTCTCTAAAAAGCAAAAAATGAAAAATAATAATCCACCATAATAACACATACTAATGTTTTAAAACATTGTAGAATATTGCATGCATTTAGTCTTAACAATTAGCTTGCCTAATAGCAATAATTGCATTTCATTTATGAGGGAAGGGAGGCCTAGAAAAGTTAAAAGACTTGCCTATCTCACAGCAACTAAGTTGCACTGCTGGTTCAGGGAAAAATAAACTATAAAAAACTAACAAAATGGGAATTCTAGAACTGAGAAATATAGCATCTAAAATAACAAATTTGCTGAAATGAACAAATAGCAGAATGAAGATAACTGAGGAAACACAGTCAGTGAATTTAAAGATAAATCAATAGAAATTATCCAGTCTGAAAAACAAAGAATAGATTGAAAAATATTAAAAACGATGTTGGGAACCAGCCCAACCCTGTACGTGGGTGCCCTTAGTCCTGGCGGTGATGAGGGATTGAGAAAAGGAAATAAAGATAGAGACACACGAGTAGAATTTACAGCATGGGTCCAGGTGACCAACGCAAGCGTGGAAAATGTGTTGGCCCTGAGCTCTGGGCTCCAAACACTTTTATTATGTGTATAATCTCATTGATCTTATGGGCGTGGAAGGGGAGGGTGTAGGGGTAGGTAAGATAGCTGGGTGGAGAGCCCTTGAGATCCTTCTAAGACATGCTAAACTAGCACTCTGAGCATTTAACAGTACTTGAGATCCTTCTAGGACATGCTAAACTCAGTGCAGTACTCTGAGTTTATCACCAATTGCTATCAGGGTGCAGCTGCATCAGAAGTATAGCAGATTAGGAGCCACCTGGTCTGACCACACCCAATGCATCAAGGGGCTTTTATCTCTGGAGCATTGATGACATAGAGCAATTAAAATCACTCCATATTCCGAGAACCTAGGCAGAGCCTGAGGTATTCTGTGATCTCTGCCCTGCAAAGCTTTTCTCCTCCTTGCCAGCTCCCATCTACAAAGACCCTCCTGGATCTTGTGAGCAGAGGTGGCCTCCCTTCTCAGAGATCTTTGCACAAGCCCTCTTTACAAGACCCTCATGCAGTCTCCATGTTGAGAAGGCATTTGTGGGACCAGAGCAGTGTTCCCTGCTCTGCAGCCACTCCAAGGTGTTCTCCAGCATTACTGCGCTCTGGGATGGTCTTGACCTTGGGCCTCCTGTTGCCGCTTGATTTCTAATTAACTGCACCAATAATGCAGTTCAGTTCAGTGTATAAAACTTCAGTATACTCCGAGCCAAGCAAGCTTATAATTATTTAGCTAGAATTAACATAGGTCTCCCCTTGGCCATCTTACCCACAAACATCCTCCAGAGAGCTGTGGGAAAATATTTAAAGATTTAACATACATATAATTGGAGTCTGAAAGGGAGCAGAAAGAATATGTGTTATACAAACTTGTTTTTTAATGATGGCTTAAATATTTTCCAAATTCAGGGAATGACATAAATTTGCAGATTCAAGAAACTCAATGGGCATCAGGTAGAATCAATACGAAGAAAATTTTATCTAGGCCATTAATAGTCAAACTGCTGAAAAAAAATTTTTTTTAATTGAAAACAGAAAAAATAACATGCATGTAGAAGGAAACGATACAAATGAATCATCAGAAACAATAGAGGCCAGCAGATAGTGAAAGAACATTTGCAGAAGTTGCTTAAACCACGGGGAAAAAAAAGCCCTCTATTCTTTTTCCTGAGGATGGTAAGATAGTTAGATAAAGCCTGAATATGATACTGTCATCTCACTATCAGACATGGGAATGGTAACCAGATTCTGGATGGCATGGCTTGAGTGATTAGATCAAATGTGACTCTCATTTATTGAGACTATGCACTTTTTTTTTTTTTTAGTATAAAGCACTTTTAGGTTTCTATCATTTACAGACAAATGACAGCCTATTAAAGCAATCATCCTTTCAAATGTAGTCCAAACATTCTCTCCTCTTAAAAGTCTTTCCTGGACTGGTGCAGGATTGGCTCATGGACTAGCTCATGTCTGTAATCCTGGTACTTTGGAAGGCCGAGGTGGGTGGATCACCTGAGGTCAGAAGTTCGAGACCAGCCTCAACAACATGGCGAAACCCCATCTTCTACTAAAAATACAAAAATTAGTCATGTGTGATGGCGGTCACCTGTAATCCCAACTACTTGGGAGGCTGAGGCTGGAGAATCACTTGAACACAGGATGGGGAGATTGCAGTGAGCTGAGATCACACCATTGCATTCCAGCCTGGGCGAAAAGAGCAAAACTCAGTCTGAGGGGGAGAAAAGTCTTTGCAATCCTTCCCATTCTTTAATCTCTCAGGAAGAATTAGTTGCTACCCATCCTCTGTACTTAGTGTCTCTTCATTGTTGCACTATTTATATTGTATTTTTAAAAATAGACTACGATCTCCTTGAGGGCAGGAATTAACTTAGTTTTCTCTGTATCCAGAGAACAGATGTCGCACATAGTGAACCGTAAATATATGTTTTTTCAATTAGACTTTTTCTTAGTAGATGCAATAGTTTTTCTTAATTGATTGGATCAGTTAAAATGCCTCTGGTTAAAAGCAACAGAAATCTCAGATGAAATGGACTTAAATGTTCAAGAGAATTGATTGGCTCATGCCACTGAAAAAATCCAGAGGGAAAGTATCGTAATCAAGGTTGACTACAGGGGATGAAGAAGGAATCACAGTAAGAAAACTATCAGGTATCCTCCTTAGGAACTGGAGGAATTTTTGTAGAATTAGCATATATGGTCTGTGTCTTGGATGAAAATATGAGGGAAAGAATCCTACACCTCTTTCTTCCTTCCCAGAGTCTATCACAGTGGTTGCAAAGTCTTAAATATTATTGCATGGAGAAATATGTGATGATATCTGGTAAAATAATATAATGTTTTTCCTCTCTTGTGATTCAGAATTTTTAAATTTTTTAATGTCTTTAATTCTTAAATTGATTTATTTAAAAAAATTTTTTTAGAGACAAGTTCTTATATGTCGTCCAGACTGGTGTTGAACTCCTGGTTCAAGCAATCTTCCCACCTCTGTCTTCCAAGGTGCTGGGATTACAGGTGTGAGCCACCATGGCAGGTGAAGAAATGTTAATGATCATAAAGATCATTCATAGTATTTTATTTTCAGCAGCAGATGATAAATAACTCAATATTCATTCAAAGTGGTATACCAACAGATAATTCCTACAGTAGACAAATTACAAATGTCAAAATAGGCATAAATTTAAGTAATATGGAGAGTAAGACTAGACCTAAAGTTGGAAGGGTAAAAAAATTGCTTCCGGAGTATGGGGCTGTGGGCATAGCATACATAGAATAATGGCTTCTCAAAATAAGTTCTGTTCTATCAATCACTGGATTTTCTAACCATGTTTATGTACCTATTTGATAAAATTAAGCATTCTTAAAATTAATGAAACTTAAAGTAAGGCAATTCTAAAGATTTAGTAAGGCCTAAATTAGTCTTTAAAAACAAACAAACAATAAGACTTTGGCAAACATCTAATCCCAATGCTTATGCTAGTCAAAACAGCTCTCTTTCTGTGCCTAAAAATTATTCAGACACTTCCTATGTTTTTTCCCTCTTGCCTGCCTAGACTTCAATGATTCTGCTTTTAGTTCAGCATCTGAACCCTAGTCCTTGACTTTGCCCCTCCCTAGACTCAGCTTGGTTTTTTCCATTGATTCAGTGATCTCCATACGTATGGCCACCCCTAGTGGGATGAAGCTGAGAGTGTTTATCAACTGTGCTGAAGGCATGTCTTGGCTTGGCCCATGGCTTTCAGGGAAGGGTACAGTGCACATCATCATTACCATCTGAGAATTATATTTGAGCATTTATTTGGTAATATAGTTCATTAAAAAACATGGCATCATGAAGAAATCATGGTTTAGAATTTACTGACCATCTCTAACTTCTCATGTAAAAATAATTTCTGACTTCATCTACAGAGAAGGGAACCAAATAGGAAGGGCTACTTCAAGATCATCTCACTGTTCAAACAGAGAAACAATCACGAGGTGTAATGCCTACAGCTTGCCTCACTCCTCCCATTCCCTGGGAAGAACTATTAAATCAACAATGGTGTTTTAATTATAATGGAAAGGGTCAGTAACACAATCTTCTTTAACTCTACTCTCAACTTGGCCAAAATAAAGGGCACAAGACTCTCACTGATGTCATTTTGATTACACTAATTCAAACATGCCCACTTTTAATAGCTAGCAAGGTAAATTCTCTATGTCCATTAAGATTCAAGATGTCATTACAAAGTTATATGGAAGGGTATGACACTCAGCACAAATATTTGCAGCAGGCTAAACTCTTTGTCACAATACTTATTTCTAAATGAATTACCTTGTGGTTGATAGTAAAACTGAAAACTAAGAAATAAGGGTCAGATTCCTCCTGTGAGATCTCCCTTGTAAAATTATCCCAAATGCAATAATACCACATTATTGACTTAAGCACACTTCCCAGTGACATGGCATAGCTGACCTGCAATTTTTATTCTGCATGATGCCAGCCCTAATAAAATGACACTTGTGAATGTAAATTAAGCTCGCAAAGGGGACAGATTGCATGATTCTGGTTTCTCTCAGATGCCTGTAGGCTATCACAGGTTCCATATGTGAAGTAATTATGTTCACTGAAGGAAAGAATAAATGCTGTCAAATTGTGTACGGAGAGAGAAAGCAGCTATTATATTTCAGTAGTCGCTAGAGCATTGCCCCCAGACAGTAGCAAGATGTATAAGAAAATAAAAACGGTGCCAGCCATATATCACACATCTGCCTTTACATTTGTAGCTCCCTTTAAATGTATATTATACAAAGACAATAACTTACCAATGAACGTTTTAACTGTCTTCTTCGGCATATTTTCTGTGGAACCATTTTGAAATATGTGGCGTGATAGTTATTGAAGGGATAATGAATATAGGTACTTATTTCTCTTCCTCTTGTGTTGTGCTGAGAGGCAACAACCCTGTTAGAACTCTGATGTGTGGACTTTGCTTTTTGCTCGAATGATATCTCAAATTCAAGCCCAGCCCTGCCCACAGCTGTTTTCTTCATAGCTTGTGGGAATGGGGGTGAGTCTTTCTCCATTTTAAAATCTCCTTACTGACCAAGGGCATTGTAAAAAATGAATTTGAATAGTTAGAATAATATTTGGTACTTACTGTGCACTGTGTAATTTATTAGTTGAAGTCTTTCTCTTTCTTAGTATCCTAACTGAAAAAGTGATTGATACAGAGCCTTTTAAAAGTGTATGGTTTCTAGCATAGAGCTAATGGGACCTCTCAAAACCTTCTCTCCTTGCCTAGGGAAAGTTGTATTGAGACCTGAGCAGCACAGCCAACATGCATTAGGTCTAGATAATCCCTGGAAGAGGAATGCTCTGTATTTTGGGGGATCTTATCCCTACCCTCTGAAAAAGATAGGAAATTTTTAAGATTGGTGACCATCCCTCTTCTGCAACCCCCCCGAGAACTCTGTTCTGTGCTGCTTTTTGACTGACCAGAGTCCCCGAGTCAGGCTTCTAAACTTAATCTAAACTAATTTATGTTTCACTCTTCTTCTCCATTCCCTGAAAACCAAACACAATCTACCCTCACTCTTTAGAACAGTTTATTTAAGTTGGGTATTAATAAAATAACAAAAACAAAAACTAATGCATACTCTGGTGTTAATAAGTGGGAGGTGGTTACAATTTATTTGTACTTTACAAAGGAATATTCATTAAACTAAATGAGTGATTCCAGACTGGGTGATAAAATGCATTGGAGAATCTCAGGTGGAATAGATGTTGATGTTTACTTACGTAATTTAAGAAACAGAAGTTTATCAGTTTCAGTGTGAACAATCCCAGTGCCTGGGAATATGAAGCCTCAAGAAGGTTCTACTCCCTTCAGCATTGACTGCTAAAACAGTTCTTTATAATGAGGTAAAGTCAAAACCGTCAGTGGAAATATCTATCCTTGGATGCCTGTTTTACCTTTTACAGCTGCAAAGAAAACTCAGCTTCCTCTCCTACAACCTTCCAACGTGTGAAGGCAGTAACCACAAGCTCACTTCCCAAATGAATCTTCAGTATGAAATCTCCCATTCCTTCAACGCTTCATCTTTCAATATTGCTTAGAAGCCTTTCCATGCCTTGAATATATTCAGGAAGTACAAGGGAGCAAACGTTTGGAGAACACTGTCTCTCTTAAATCACACCACTTTGGTGGTCCCCTACTATGGTAATACTAGCACTTTATGCTGTAAACTATCTTGATGGTTATCAATGAATGCTGAATTCAGTGAGAGTGATATGAAGAGTTCTTACACTTCCATTCAGGTACTTCCTGGTTTTGTCGTTGTTGTTTTCAGTATCTGTAACTGGACTAGGTTATCATGCTGGAATGTATGAAGGAACAGTGACTGGTATGCCCATTAAAATGTCTGCTCCCTTAAAGTCAAAAGAGAAAAAGAGTTCTCTTAGATTCTGCCTTGAAAATAAGGCATAGGTTAGAATCTCTCCATAAAGCAAAATATTTTCCCTAGTTAATCAAACACCATATTTCACTTCCTGAAACTAAAAATAAATAAATAAATAAGTTGAATGGGATGGTTTGTTGCATGTGACCAAGGAGATCCTGTGTGCTCTATGCAGCTCCCACCCTTTGTTTCAGGTGAGCTTCTAAATGCAAGTTACTTTAAATCACCCCAACAAGTCATATGAATCAAAAGAGAAATGTGAATGAATTGTTTCATTTACTATCATGTCTCCAGGTACATCCATGTTGTTGCAAATGACAGGATTTCCTCCTTTTTAAAGGCTGAATAGTATTCCACAGTATATATATACCACATTTTCTTTATTCATCCATTCATCAATGGACACTTAAGCTGATTAGCTCCAATTAGCCCTTCTTTCTTGTATACAAATTTCAAAACACCATGTTGCCCACGGTAAGTATACACAATTTTTATTTGTCTATTAAAATAAAACAAAGCAAAACAAAAGAGGAAATTGAAGAATTCTACTGAAATAAAGTAAAACTTTTCATTTGCTATTTGGCAACAAAATTTAACTCTATATTAACAGATGAATCATTGACAAAGGTTGTCATGGGGAAGAAAGTTCTTTGCCAAAGCTTTTACTGGGAGCTCAACCAAAGAAAATAAAGACCAGGAATGGATGTCCTCTAATCGCTGAAATAAATTATTTAAAGAGCTTTATTGATATATAATTTACAAATTATACAATTTATTCATGTAAGGGGTACAATTCAATGGTGTTTAGTATATTTACAGAGTCACACAACCCTCAACACAATCAATTTTAGATAATTGTCATTACCTCCAAAATAAACCTTGTATCCATTAGAAGTAACTCCCCATTCCTTCCTGGTCCCAATCCCTGGCAACCACTAACCTAATTTCTGTCTCTATAGATTTAGATTTATCTGTTCTGTTCACTTCCTGTAAATGAATTAATATGTGATTTTACGTAAAGAGAATTATACAATGTGGTTTTTTTTGACTGGCTTTTGTCACTTAGCCTACTGTTTTCAAGTTTCATCCATGTTGTACAGTTTTATGAAAGTATTACATTTTGTTTATTCATTTATCAGTTGATTGATATTTGGGTTATTTTCATCTTTGGTGTATTGTGAATAGTGCTGCTGTGAGTATTTGTGTACAGCTTTTTGTGTGGAAGTATGTTTTCATTTTTCTTGGAATTGGTGGGTCATATGGCAACTCTATGTTTAACATTTTGAGAAATTATCAAACTGTTTCCAACAAGGCTGCAGCGTTGTACACTCCCACCAGTAATGTTCAAGAGTTTCAATTACTCTACATCCAAGCCAGCACTTATTTTATTTTTGATTATAGAATCCTAGTGAGTGTGAAGTGCTCTCTCATTGTGATTTAATTTAATTTTTCTAATCACTAATGGTATCGAGCATTTTTTCTTCCATGTGCTTATTGACTGTTTACAGGTCATTTTTTGTAGAAATGTCTATTCAAACCCTTTGCTGATTTTTAAATTGGATTACTTATATTTTTATTGTTGAGTTGTAAAACATTCTTTATATATTATTAATATATATATTAATTGCAAGTGGTTTTTTTTTTCATTTTGTAAGTTGCTTTTGTAACTTTCTTCATAGTGTCTTTTGAAACGCAAAAGATTTTTAATTCTGGTGAAGTCTATCCTATTCTTCTTCTTCTTCTTTTTTTTTTGTTTTTTTTAGTCGAAACTTTTGTTTTTGGTGTGATATCTAAGAATGCTTTGCCTAACCCCAGGTGACAAAGATTTATTTCTATGTTTTCTCCTTGAGAATGTGGTAGTTTTAGTTCTGAACTTAGGACTATGATCAATTTGGTGTTAACTTTGGTGTGCAGTATAAAGAAGCTGTCCAACTTATTCTTTCATAGGTGGACATTTGATGGTTCTAGTACTGTTTGTTGAAAAACTATTCTTTTCCATTGAAAATTCTTAGCACCATTGCTGAAAATCAGTGGCCACAAATGTATGGGCTTTTGACCCGAAATTATTAGAATTTTTTAAAACGAAGAACAATTTTCTGATTTAACTAGAACATTAAAAAACAATATATCTAAGACAGTATAAGGTCTACGGCGAAGCAAGTGAGGCATCTGCTTTGGGCACAAAATTTAAGTACTTACTAATCAAGACAAATATTATTTTAAGGCAATATTTAAAAATTCATTTTGCAGATATCCTCAGTCTTAAAAATCAAAATTGATCGAAAAGTCCACAGTGAACAAAATATAAAAATTTTAAATGAAGACAAAATTAGTATTACAATTATTTTTGTCCTTGGGCTCCACCTTGGCTCAGTCTAGCACTGTTACTGATGCTGTCTTTATTAAATGTTTTGACACTTCATCATGACTTTTTACATTAAAGTGGATTTTTAAATGTATGGCATCAAATACACTTATTTATACTTTTGGCACCCTTCCTTCTTAAGTTTTGCACTGAGATAAGTGCCAGAATTACTTCCCTTACCTTGTCCTGGGTCCCAGTCCTGCTGGCAACTACACATAATTTCTTTACACTCTAAACTTGCTAAATAAATTGGCTGCAAGCTTGATTAGCTAACCACAAACAAATGTCCATTCATTTAGTTCACCAGAAAAAATCCTCTTTCCCTATTTAACCAGAGCGAATTACTGACATTGCACAATACTTGTATCTACTATAGTGATGTTCAATATTGTGACACCTGATCCAGTTTGACTGAATAAAAGTGCATTTTGTAGATCAAAAGCAGAGAGCCTAAGTTCAGGTTCTGTTCTTTAACTAACTGTGCTCTGTAGAACTTTAGTACTTTCATCCTTTTATTACTAATTATCCGTATTGGCTTGTTATCTGCTGTTGTGTTGAAAGGATACAACAATGACATCAGTGCTTGTAACGAGTGTGAATCTACTAGGTAACTACAATCACTGACTCAGAAAATTATGGAATTACATAAATATGAGAGATTGTGCTTCACTATATCATATATTATAGGGTGTGGCTAATTGTAATGGTTATGGTGGAGCAAAAGAAATAGTTGTAGGTAACAAGAAAGCATAAATGAAATAGGAATAGGAAGAGAGATGAGAGTCAATTTTTCCTCCATTTTCATAGTGACATTTAAGTTTTTTAACTAAAGATACTTTGGTTTTATACTTGAACCTAAACTGTAATTTTTTTCACTATTGCTTTGGGGCTGGGTAGCCAACAGTAATTTCTAATGGCAATTAACAAATACATCTAACCACCTTTTCAATTAGAATAATTACTTGGCTTAGAGCAGGAGTATATAATAGGCCAGTTTGAACAGGGAGAGGTTGAAGACAGAAATATGAAGGAAAAGACCTCCCAAAGAAAAAGTGTTTGTGGAAACAGGAATAGCTATAGGAGAATATGGCATCGAAAGATAGTATAATAACTGACCATCTGGGGTGGAAGCCATAGTGTAAAACAAGTGAGATCTGAGGACTCTGAAGGTCAAAACTCTCGCTATTATACTCAGGGATGGGTTTGCTGGTCCGCGGTCAAGATAAAACAATATTGAAACAAGAGCCAATATTGTCTTCCCCACTGGTGTGTTTTCTTCTTTGGTACCAATTCACTTTGATTAGATCATCTACTCTCACTCTGAGGTGAAACTGAAAAAAAAAAGATAAAGAAATGGTTACACATAAATAATTACCCCTTCTGAAGGAGCCGACTTGACTAGTCAGGCCATGAACTCCTCTGCTGTATGAAACGCCTTTGATTTCCTGTCATAGGCTCTACTTGAGCCATTTTCCACCTGTGGCACCCACATTCCTGAAAAATTCTTACTTATGTCAAGGTGGTTTGCAGTTAGCCCAGCCTCTGTCCAGTGCTTTCTAAAGTGTGTTCTGCTTAACTCTGTGATACAGCCCTAGGAAAGAAAACTGGATCTGAGGGATCCAGAGATGGACAATAATGGAAGTTAAAAGGCACAATGCAGGTGAGCATGACTAATTCCTGTCAAGTTAGCCAAGCCTCCCATTTCATGGATAAAGGTCATACATGTATCCATGGCATAAATGAGGTCTAGGGAACTCAAAGGCTACAGACAGCAGGGGGAGACAGGGCATATGTGAGTAAGAGCAAATATTCCCAACCCCAAACTCCCCTGTTAACACAGGTGAAAGCCACTTTGACACTCATGAGGAGCACCCTGTCATAGTCACCAGGACCTGGGGATAAAAGGACAGAAGAAAGAAAGAGGGGTGCTGTTGCAGACCAGCTGCAGTACAACCTGTGGGTGTTCTAAGCCCCAGCAGCAATGAGGGAATTAAGGAAAAAAAGACACAGACACAGAAATAGAATCAATAACATGGGTCCAGGAGTTCTCCACAAGATGAGGACTGTGAAGACCCAGAGCTCTAGGCTCCACACATATTTATTGCAACACATACGTACTTTGATTATGTCACTCAAGGTGGGGTGATCATGGGGTGAGTAAATACAACGGAACAGTTTATGTCATCTACATTTAGTAGAGGTATGTGGCTATTCTAAAAAACCAAACTAGTATTGCATAGTTAAACAATAGATAATTATTGAGGTGCAGCTGCAGGAGTGTGGAAATGGGTAAGAGCCAGCAAGTTCTGACCACACGACGTACCTTGAAGGAGAGACTATCTCCTGAGCCCAGTCACCCACTAAACAGGCGGGAGACCAGAGAATGCCACTCTTCTCTCAACCAGCCCAGAGGCCTCCTGCAAGACCCTTTAAGACCCTGTGAGTAGGGTCCCCTCCTCCAGGCACGAGACCCTTACTGAGGGGTTCAAGCAGCAGGAGGTTGAGCAATGGACGAGGTGTTCCAGTCTTCGATGCCCAAACGTTCCAGGGCTGTGATCAGCACTTTACAAGCTTTCTCACCAACCCAGCATTGTTTTACAAAGTACAAACTGCACTCTTTGTTTAGCTAATACAATGCACAAACTTCTATAAACTACAAATCTTAAACTAAGGCTAATTTATTAAACGGAAGCAGATTAACTCTCAAGTAGATATGGTGTAGGTCTACTCTGTATTATTTTGGCCTACAGGATGCCTTACTTTCTCTCCCTCACATATCCCAGGTATTCACTAGGAAGAGAAAGACAGGGATGCTTGCTCCCCTCTCTCTACTAATTATGGTAACATTCTAAACTCATGTCCACTGGTGAAACAAAGACTTTTATCAATTCCTGTTAATACTTATTTAAGAAACTATACTAAAACTTTAATTGGATTATTTAAAAGCTGCAAAAATTAGAACATATTTCTGTACTCAAGCGTCAAGTAAGAAAGAATAGTGTTGGGGCTCAGGAAATGATACTCTACACTGAGAGTACCTGGGAGCAGCAAATGCAAGACCCGCTTTTTTTGAGGTTCCCTTATCTGACTAAGGGAAGCTCCTCCAGAAAGAATGGAATTGTCTTGAGTCTCCTTTCCATAATCTTATCAAACAGGGAAGATTAACTTACTAGCAAAGAGACCAAGGGTCATTATCACCTATTTTTCTGAGGACTGCTGCCTGAGAGACCTTACCTGCATAACAAAACAGACTTTGTTCACTTTGTTTCCTCTCCTCAATCTCCTATAACCTGTCATCACCTCTTCCCAGAAGCCCCAAACATTCATTTCTCAAAGTACTATTTAGGTTTCAACCTAAATAGGTTTGGCCTTTCTGTGAGTCTTACTGTGAAACTCCTATGCATATGCATGTAATAAATTTATATACCTTTTCTCCTGTTCATCTGTCTATTGTCAATTTATTTCAGCAGATTAAATTATTGAACCTTTAGAGAGAGGAAGCAAAAGTTTCCTTTGCCCCTACAATAGACATTGAGGAGACTATCACTGTAAAATACATAATTATGATGCAATTTGATATTTTCAAATGTTTATATTAACTTCTGATGAAAAGTAAAAGCATAACCACCAGCCATCATTTCCTTTTGGCTACCATGACTATCTGTGAATTTTGAGAGCCATGGCTAAGATGACATAGCATCTTAAACAAATATTTAAACAGCGAAAAACTGGGGCTTAAAAAAAAATCTCTTGAACAAATGACCACTGTATTCAAATTATTAACGATATTAACTTGTATGTTGTTATCAATCTCATAGATAAGTTTGCATCAAAGGAGAAGGCCTAAATAAATGTTTAGTAACTGTATCTTCTTGGTTTTAGTTGTAAAAATAGTTAGAAAATAATTATTTTTTATTTCCAGTTTAAAAACTAGAATTAAAAAAATTTTTTTTTCGAAACAGACAATTTAATATCTCCACACAGTTGTTTTGTAGCCAGCTGAGACTACAGCTAGTCAAGTAGTCAAGGCTTTGTGTACATGTGTGTGTGCACACACCTGCACATGTATTAAGAGTAGAGTGACAGGAATGTGGTGGCTCATGTCTATAATCCCAGCACTTTGAGAGGCTGAGGCAGGTGGATTGCTTAAGCCCAGAAGTTCAAGTCCTGCCTGGGCAATATGACAAAACTCCGTCTCTACAAAAGAATACAAATAATAGCCAGTTGTGGTGGGCATGTTCATAGTCCCAGCTACTCAGGAGGCTGAGGTGGGAGGATCCCTTGAGCCCAGCGGGTGGAGATTGCAGTGAGCCATGTCCGTGCCCCTACATTTCAGATCCAGCCCCACCAAGGAGAACAGTTGTTTTTTACTTCCTCTCCCTGTGAGACCAAGCATGTAACCACACCTGAACAAACGTTTTCACTGTCAGTGGTAACTATTTCTAAGTTAATCAGTTGTTCCCTGAGCCATTCATTCTCCCTCGTAATTCTTTATTGTCCCTCAGCAGAATTCCTCTACCTTTCTCTCTCCCATAACCTGTTTTGCCAGGATCTAAGCCCCCGTTCTTTCCATGAGTTTTCAGCAAATCTTTAGGGGACTGAGGGCCTTGGTCCCCACACCACATAGGATATGGCTTGAGAAATTTAGTCATAGGAATAGGTGCATAGGTCTGAATGTTCAGATTCTCTGGGGTTTCTTTTCAGAAGCTTAGTCCCTGACTCTAAAAAGTTCTTATTTTTTGACAAGTAAGTAATTTAGTTCTTTCAAATTACACACAAATACACAAAAGATGCCATTGAAATATATATGGTGGCCTTACTATATCAAAAATAGAGACAGTGATCTAGTGAGATTCACTGAAGAAAAAAAAATGGTTTGAGCTAAAAGAGAAATACTAGAACATCAATGTGGTAGCAGAAATGGGAACAAAGAAGATAGGCAGCCAAGCCATTGTGTATAATTTTATTATACTCAAAATAGCAGGGTACTCTTGTTTAAAGATAATAGAGTGAGATTTTAACACTAGTAACTACAACTACCTCACTATATTAACTGACCTTTAAATGTGATTGTCCTTTTCATTTGACCAAATGACATTTACCCCACAAAAGAAGCTATTCATTCACTTTAGACAACCAATATAGGAAAATATGCTAAATTGACATTTAGAATTATCTCAAAACACCTTTTTGATAACTTACGTTATTTCCATATGATTTGAATTTGAGATTTTAAAATGTATTTGAAATCCATTTAAAATAATAGCCAGATATCAGGTGGTAATTAGGGTCATCCGATAATGATATTAGGATTTTTCTTCACAGCTAAGTAATTGCTTCTTTTCCATGCTGAAGGCAAGTTGTACTTTATGCCCTCTTCAAGATTTACACCTGTATCGTGTGAGGTAACGGGGCAGCAGGCTGAGATTTTACGTCCCACAGCATTGTGTTATAATAAGAACTGCATTCCTATGTTGTCCTTACAAGTTGAGAAATAGTGGGAGCAAAGCAGCAGAGAGTTACCAGGTTGCAGATGCTGGCTGACCCATGATTCAGAGCTATAGGTCTGCCCAGTAGATTTTTTCCTTCGAATGACTTTTCACTGCACATGAATGCAACCTACCTCCCCAGCTGCCCTCTTTGCTTCCCAGAACCTCACAAGTCATGGAACACATTAAATAGAAACATTTCAGTGAGCTTCAGTGCCATGAACATCTGCTTTAATTTGACATAAATAAAAAGACTTTGGACACTTTGTGTATATAATTATATCAAAGAAAGCCAGGCAATTTTATTTTCTGGTCTCATGAAAGTTGAATAATCTATGTCTTGTTATAAAGCGGAATTCAACCTGAGTTGCATTCCTGAATCCCTGACCTCTTGGAAGACTTTTTTTTCTTTTTTTTAGTGGTTTTGGCATGCTTGACATTGATAACCCAATGCCCTTTCCCCCCTACTAAAACTTTCAGAAATAGAAAGCAAACAAGTAGATTTAGAATTAAAAGTATATTTTAAAAAGAGCAGACATCTAGTCTCTAGAATCTAAATGGATTTGAGTATACCAATCACTGCTCTATTTTAGTGCTGTGTATGAAATCTGGGCTAACAAGTACCAAGAAGGCCTAGTGAGCGCTTTTAATGCATTTTGTTAACCTAACGAAGCCTTGGGGGTCCATATATATACATATATATATATATCTGTGCTACAGGAAGAACTCCTGTTGCTTCTCTTGAAAAGAATGCCTAATTTTAAACACTTAATGAGCTTGGAGGGGTGATCCAAGGTTCTGAAGATTTCCATAGACTTAGAGCTAATGAGAGCCAAGTTGTGGGCTGATTTGTATCAGTGGGAAGCTCTGCTTTTTGCTTATCTAAGGAACGGAGGAGAAGTGTATAATGGCTTTTGCCTTGAGGCGATTTTCAGGCTAGCTTTTCGTTAAGTAAAAGTCTTCTCTTTACCCCTAGGGCTTCCTACAGATCAACTATAGATGGAGGCCTCCTTAAAGGTAAAATTATTTTTAGATACACAAACAACTGCTGGAAAAGAGACACTTTAGTCACATCTTTTTATTTGGAGACAGACAACTAGAAATGTGCTTAGTTTTATTCCCATTCACTCATCTCTACCTCTGTTTTTTTTTTTTAATAAATTGAGTCAAACTTGTTGAATTCAAAGACACAGCTTTCTCTCATAAATACTAAACATACTCAATTGCTTTTAGTTTTCATCGTTAACATACTATCCAATTTATGACATCTAAATTATTTCTTCCTGTCCTTTGTTATGAGTTATTTTTGGGAGTTATTTAATATCCAATTGGTACAAATTGGAACCATGGAGTTTCCATGAAAAATAACTATAGCCTCTCCGTGGGTATTGATATTAAATTTAGTAGTGTTAACAGCATAATAACAACAGGCATAATCAGAATTACTTTGAGCAGAGCATTATCCAGCAAGACACTGTAGGATTAGCTATTTTAGTGGCATTAAATACCTGTCATTTTATTTCCATCACTTTGCAGTGGGTGGCTGATTGGGATTAGTGGGTAGATTAGTCTTTTTATGGAAATGTTTATATGCATTTAAGAAGTAAATCCTAGATAACTGGCTGAGTCCTATATTTATTTATCTTCAATAGTTAGATAGTCTATGGGGCCTACTACTTAAGGGAGAGTGTTCTGGGGAGAGATACTAGGATTAGAATACATTTCCAAAAGCTTTTTGTTCAAGGACGTGAATTTTATCTCAAGTTTTTTCTTTTCTTCTTGTTGTTCTTTCTTGTTAAATATCAGTAAATTATAGAAAAAGATAAAATAGACGATTGAAATTTGGAAAGAGATTCTCAGCTGAGCAATGATTAAAACAGTTTCTGGGAGAACAAAAGCTGTTGAAGAAATAACAGGAGAGAGAACTGATCCAGAGAGGGGCTTACTTGCCCTATAACGCCCCAAAGAGCCCAGAATCAGAAAGACCAGTTATGAAGGAGAAAGCAACCAGAAAGCAGTGGGTTAATTAAGAGCCTTTCTACAGAACATCTGAAATCACCAGCACCATGTGCATGCATGGAATGCCTTGGTATAGTTAGATGTTTTGCCCAAGGAAAAGACTGAAGGTCTCTTCTGAGAAGAAATTACATATTATATTTAAGAAGAACTAGTATGTCTCAGGTGAACATTAGAATCCTAGAGAAAAGCCCTGGCACTTGGAATTCCTAGGTACTCGAGGGTCAGGCAGTCATCAGACCCTGCCCATGTGTATCATGCTCTTAAGCAGCATTTAAAAACCTCACTGTTCAGTATGAAGTCAAAGATCATTATTTTAGAACATACAGTTGTGTGAAAGTGAAAGACAAAAATAAACACCTACAAAAAAAGCCTCTGTGAGAAAAGATAATAAAACTTGCACAAAATAATCTTTGTAATTAGAACTCAAAAAGATTTTAAAAGAACCTGATAAATTTTCTAAAAAGGTATAAAATGGTTGGTGAAAAATAAAGAATGAGAGATCTCTTGGAAAACAAAAATATGACATTGAAATACAAAATTCAAAGGAAGTGTTGGGATGTCACTGTCACAGAAAATAGAATGGGAAAAAAATAGGTATAAACGTGTGAAAAGATACAAGACATAGAAGATCAATGTAATACACTTAGCAATCCAATTAACAGAAGTTGCAGAAAGAGAGAATGGAGTAATTCCTGGACAAAAAATTATCAGGAATACAGGGTAACTTCCATGAGCCTTCAGCATAGGACACTGAGTACTCAGCACAATCCCCGTGGAAAGACCTACACTCAAGCACATCATTGTGAAATCCCATAACGATGAAGAAAAAAAGGAGATTCTAAAAGTTTCCAGAGGGAACCATTATATCATCTAAGAAATAATATCAAATTGATAATAGGCTTCTCAAAAGCAAATGGATAACAATGGATTAAACAAGAGTCCACTTGTTTACTTCTCCCAGAGGTACAGAATTACACATATCTAATTCTCCAGAATTACACATATCTAAGCTATTACTTAAGTGGGTAAGAAAAATAGAGCAGTTTCCAACTAGAAAATTTGACACCTTATATTCTTAGGAATGTACTTGATAGATGGAGCAAAAATTACAAAAATACAGTAAAAAAAATCCGTGGAAAGTAAGAAAAAATAAACTAAATCTAGTGAAACAACGAAGAAAAGTTTCAGATGACAACATACAAAAGGTGCAGAAATCAACTAGCACAGATCTCTGCAGATCGCCCCGGAAACACAACATGAAACAAAACCAACTAAAAGCAAGCTTTCTATCTCGTCTTTCCCACGTCTATGTATTCTACTTAAATCACATGTATTTTGTAATAATCTGCAACTTCTCTGTTTTTTCCTCCATGCCACTTCTAATACATCAGAAAATCTTATAGGCCCTACCATAACTGATCCAGCGTCTATCCTGATCAAAGTTATCCTAATCTCCCACCTGAACTTTTGCAATATTGTCCGAACATAAATCGCATTATGTTACTAATTTGTTCAAAAATTTCCCATGACTTCTTATCTCACTTAGAGCAAAACCCAAAGTCCACAGATGAGATGTAATCTGGCCTCTTGCTGCATGTCTGACACCAGTTCCTACAACTATCACCCTCTTCACTCTTCTCCAGCCAAACTGGCTTTCTTGCTGTTTCCTGAGCACACAAATCACATTGTTATCTCGGGGTCATTGCACTTGCTATTTCCTTTGCTCTTCCCATCAATACCCACATGACATTTTCCTTCACTTCCAACAGGTCGATCTTTAAATATTACCTCATCACGAAAGCCTTACCTGACAGCCCTCAGTTTTTATTATTCTCTTATCCTTGTTTTCTTCTTCTTCACAACACTTATCACCACTTAATACTGATATGCTTATGGTATACTTGTTTATTGTCTTCTGTGCCCCAACTACAATGTAAACACCATGAAAGCAGGGACTCTTGATTTATTGTTGAGCCTCTAGCACCTATAACAGAGATGTATTAAATAATCATTGAATTAGTAAATAAAAGATTAATTAAAGGCATTTCAAAAGTGTAAGAAAAGGAGAATTCAAGGCTGGGCACAGTGGCTCACACCTGTAATGCCAGCATTTTGGGAGGCCAAGGTAGGAGGATCACTTGAGCTCAAGAGTTTGAGACCAACCTGGGTAACATAGTGAGATGCTGTTTCTACAAAAAATAAAAATAAAAATGAATAAATAAAATAAAATAAAATTAATTGAGCATAACACCTGTAGTCCCAGCTACTTGGGAGGCTGCAGTAAAAGGGCCCCTTTACCCCAGGAGTTCAAGGATACAGTGAGCCATTATTGCTCCACTGCACTCCAGCCTGGGTGACAGCCTGGGTGACCCTGTCTTAAAAAAGAAAAAGAAGGCCGGGCGCGGTGGCTCACGCCTGTAATCCCAGCACTTCGGGAGGCCGAGGCGGGTCAAGAGATCGAGATGTGTGCACAGGTCAAGAGATCGAGACCATCCCAGTCAACATGGTGAAACCCCGTCTCTACTAAAGATACAAAAATTAGCTGGGCATGGTGGCACGTGCCTGTAATCCCAGCTACTCAGGAGGCTGAGGCAGGAAAACTGCCTGAACCTGAGAGGTGGAGGTTGCAGTGATCCGAGATCGCGCCATTGCACTCCAGCCTGGGTAACAATAGCGAAACTCCATCTCAAAAAAAAAAAAAAGAAAGAAAGAAAAAGAAAAAGGGTGGATTGATTCCAACTTGATTCCAGAAAAATTCTCACAGTATTGTGTCATTAAATCTGCAACGTAATTGCTGCCATCTCCTTGATTTTGAAATAAACAATATTTACATAGTTGTAATGTTACAAATGGTGAATAATGGTTTTCATTTGGATCCATCCACCCACAAATAACAAAAGACTTTCTTATGGGTTAAAAACAGAATCTAAGTGAAATCCACCTAGACATTGTAAAAGTAAAGACAGACGGTGAGAGATGTTGGGAATGGAGTTGGGGGAGGGGTGGAGAAAAATGTGGGAAGGTTAATGTCACTGTTTTAAATACCTGAAAACAAAATTTGGAGCAAAACTTCATTTTTTTAAGTAAAATCACTGAAGTTCTTTCATTATCTTTTTTTTTTTTTTTCAGAAATGTAACTCTATTCTTTATTATTTAGAGGTGAAAATACGAACACAATAGTTCAGGCAAACAGTGTTTTTGATGGTCAATTTTGATAAGCGTATTTGCTTATTTCATAAGAGGCAAATTGTGTCTGGTTTTGTACCACCATACACATTATATTCTGCATTGGGCTCTCCAGGAAAGAGACAACCTGTCTCTCCTACCGGAGATCATAACCCGGAAAGGCAACACTGACCTGTGCACACCTAAAAACAATTAAAGATTGCATTATAGACAGGATCAAAGATTGGTGTGTATCTAAGTATTCTAATTGTTTTCTGGGTTCCTTTTAAATGTTTTCTTTTTAAATGATTTTCAAATGCCTCCATTTTTAATCAGTCTAAAATGTAAGTTGGAGATATATGTTCCTTGTTTTTTGTTTTCTTTTAAATTAGAAACAGTATCACTACGTTGTTCAGGCTAGTCCTGAACTCCTTGTTATATATAAATTTTCGGTGCCGCAAAAGAAATAGCACTCAAATATAAATTTTCTCTGCAAGGCAATTTAATTCTATAGAAGGGTGCATCTCATGGATGGAGCAATTGTGAGCACACACCCGAACAGGGGAGGGGAGAGCATTCTTATCCCTGACCGTTCCCTTATTGGCCAGGGTTGGACTGGGTAGTCTAAGCTAACTCCTGTTGGCTATTTTAAAGGGAGCAGACATATAAGGCAGAGTGCTGGGGTGAGCAGTTTGGCAGGAAGGTCGGCTATGGAACAGGTAACTAAAGGTACCTCAGGTCAGAGCAGGTGACCAGGGAAACAGATGTGAACTACTCATTAGAACTGGTGGGAAAGTTGTTTACTAAAGCTAGAGGCAAGGCGGCTAGAGAACCAGGAAGTTAAATGTTAAAATGGAGAACAAAGAATAAGAGAGCTGAACATACTGACATACTGATTCTTTGAAGAGAAACCTGGAGCTCACTATATTTAACATTCTAGACTCCAGTGATTCTCCAACCTCAGTCTTCCAAAATGCCGGCATTCCAGTCTTGGGCTGCCACACCCAGCCAAGACAAATCTTCTTCCTTGTGAAATATTTTACAGGAGTGAGGATTTCAAACATCTGTGTAGTTGAGACCCTTTTCACACCCAACAGCAGGTGCTACACCACAGTCCAGATGCTTGTCCTATATGTTGGAAGTTCAGAATTACACACAAATGCTCTCTTACCTTTCACATTTCTTTAAAATCGCTATGAAGATGAATGCAATGCATCGAAACACTAAATCCCAAACAACCAGTATGGCTAAGCAGTGTGATGGTACTAAGTTGCCTGAAAAGAGAGAAACTATTTGAAATATTCATGCTAAGTATGCAATTTAATTAATACCAAAAATTACTGAGGTCGAGGTGGTGCTCAGCTGTCAGCAGATTACCATTTTATTTCAACTTGTCATCTATAAGCTGATTACAGAACAAATACCCTGGTTGTTCTTAAGAATATTCGTTGCTATGTCTACAATTTGAATAGCTCAAATGGACTCCATAATCCAGAGACCAGAAGCCACCCTCAGAGACTTATCACAAGTAAAAATACTTAAGAGGCACAGTGTTTTGGTAATTACTTTTGAAAGCTAAATAGCAATAATTTGGAGCCGCTTGGAAGAAAAGCCGATGAATTTCTCCTATAGGTTTTCAGACTCACTAGTGTCTTCGTTATCTCTTTTCTGGGAATGATCATATTGGAGACATTTGATTAGCAAATGAACCATTTTGAATTTATAAGGATATTTCAGAACTGGCTGTGTTTAAGGTATTGATTATTAGATTGCTAATTGCATAGTATATTATGTTATATTACATCAGAATGTAGTATATAATACAGCATATAAGTAAAAATACATTGGACATTTACACGCTTCATAAATAAAAAAAGGATGTTATTTTATTATTACAGTACTGAGTCATATTTATATGGACAAATAAAATACTCTTAAATAAATATGACCTAGTAATGGTTGTCACTTAAAAAAAAAGATAAGCCTGGTGGCTGGTTTTCCATTCCTCAAATTAAAACCAGAGGTGGTAATTTAAGAATGCCTTGAGGGGCCGGGCGCGGTGGCTCATGCCTGTAATCCCAGCACTTTGGGAGGCTGAGGCGGGTGGATCACGAGGTCAAGAGATCGAGACCATCCTGGTCAACATGGTGAAACCCCGTCTCTACTAATACAAAAAATTAGCTGGGCATGGTGGCGCGTGCCTGTAATCCCAGCTACTCAGGAGGCTGAGGCAGGAGAATTGCCTGAACCCGGGAGGTGGAGGTTGCGGTGAGCCGAGATCGCGCCATTGCACTCCAGCCTGGGTAACAAGAGTGAAACTCCGCCTCAAAAAAAAAAAAAAAAAAAAAAAAGAATGCCTTGAGTGTATTTCTACTGACCTACTGATTAAAAAGGCAGCATGGGCTTTTCACGTAGAACGCGTGCCGAGTTGGTCCTTTCATTAATTCCTGCTGCTGCTGTTTGAGTTTTGTCTCATCTATGGCTCATATTGGACATTGATTGTGGCAGAAAGACGTATGTGAGAAACTCTATAAGCTTTCATCCCTTTGGAGTAGCCTTTTTAAGTTGCTATCGGAAGTCAGTAAATATTTCCCAGTAGTATTTCCGAGTGTTCCAGTAGAGCACCTGCTTTTTGGCTTTACGTCATTTTCTATTCCATTTGCTTATCTCTCTCCAGCAAAATAGCATTACTATTAAGGATGACATTATAATGGAAAATGTTATTAGCTCTTAAAACTCTGTTCTTCTTTTTATGGGGATATAAACAATGACATATGATCATTGTGACAGTCTCATTTGTCTCTCCATTCTACCAAGGACACACTCTGGTGAGTGAGGCTGGCTCGGGGGCAGCACCAGGTCAGGGCTCAGGGCTCAGGGCTCAGAGGCCTGAGAGCGTGACCTGAAGGAGCCAGCTCGGGAAATGACAGAAGCTGCCTGCAGGAAGGAAGAGGTGCAGCTGCTGTTCACTGAGCGCAGACAGCAATGGTGGGGCCGGTTTTTGATTACTTGATGTCAGTCATAAAATATGTGACTGTTCTCTGCCATTCAATAAAGTCAAGAATTTCCCCCACCGGGTTTAGAATGTTACTTATCTACTTAGTTTTTTTAATGTAAGGAATGTGTTGTTTTCTAATATTTAAAATTAGATTAAAATTGTTCATCATCTTGGGTTTTTTGGGGGATATATGTAAGATGAAGTCAGGAGAGAATTAGGTTTTCCTTGTTACATATCATAAATATGAAAGTCTGCTTCTTCCTGTTTATTTGTAAATTCACCATTACATTTGTCTGAAAATCAAAAACTACCCTCTACCTTAATGTTAATACATTCTCAGACAACAGGAAAAAAAGTCAAGAATACCTTTCACTCTAATACATAAAAATATCTTGAATTGCATTTAGTGACTACAGAAATTTAGTGTTTCAAGTTGTTTCCTCTAAAACTAATTTTGTTGATAACTATAAATACATAGATTAAAAATATACCTTCTAGAAAAATTCAACAATTGAGTATAGATTAAATTTCTATCATTTTATAAATGAAGACACTACTACATGATCTCTCTCTTTCTCTCTTTGTTTATTGGGAGGAGTAGGAAAGCTGTTTGTTTGTTTGATTTTTAAAGAGATGAAGTCTCAGTATGTTGCCCGGGCTGGCCTTGAACTCCTGGCTGGAGTAGCTGAGGCTGTAGTCATGTGTCACTGCTCACAGCTTCATTTTCCTTTTTTGACATTTAAAAGTAAAGTGAGCACAACAAATAAATGTATTTAACAACACTGAAATGTATGCTTACAAATGGTTAAAATGATAAATTTTATGTTATACATCTTTAGCTACAGGGTCTTGCTCTGTCATGTAAGCTGGAGTGCAGTGGCATGATCATAGCTCACTGCAGCCTTGAATTCCTGGGCTCAAGCAATCCTCCTGCATTAGCCTCCTTTGTAGCTAGGATTACAGGCATGTGCCACCATGCCCAGCTAATTTACTTTTTGTAGAAACAGGGTCTCGCTATGTTGCCCAAGCTGGCCTTGAACTCCTGGCCTCAAGTGATCCTCCTGCCTTGGCCTCACAAAGTGCAGGGATTACAGATGTAAGCCACTGCACCTGGTCTGTTATATCTATTTTACCACAATTTTAGAAAAGCGAAACAAATATTTTCACTATTATAGAGAATGTAGCCTGCTTTCATGTGGCAGGCATTTGAAGGTTCTTAGTGAAAGACTAAACTCAATGACACAAACTCGTCCTCTAGAGTCATCAAAGGCAGCAGCTACGAGGCATTTGGAGACCATGCAATTATTCAGCCTTCTCTTTCCACAGATGAGGAAAACTTAGCCCAGACCAGTGAAGTACTGGATCCAGGTCATATAGCTGGTAGAACAGCATGGGGACAGAAAACTCAGTCTCCTCCCTCCCAGGCTTGGCCCTTTCTGCTGCCTTGTCCTGTCTATCATTAAAATCTGCATTTTTCCCTCCTCTTTAAAAACCACATACTCTGTGTTTTTTAAATTTGGTCATCTCTACTTTATCTCCATTTCCCTGTTTGTCTACCCCTCCCAAGAGCTTCCTGCATACTCTGTTCTTGCAAATACTTTCCATTTCCTTCTTCTCTTTTCACCAACTTTAGAAAGGTAGGCCTTGTAAGATGGCAAGTTGATTATTTCTGGAATAGGTAAGAAAAAACTAAAATCAAGTGTTTTCTGATTTATTAATGGTATAAAATACATTATAGATACATGTTACAGTTTATAACAAATTTTCACATATATTTTCTATTAAATCCTTTAAGGGCAGGTAATTCCAAAATATAAGACCCAGGAGGGAGGAGCCTTGAGAGATTCTATTTTCATTGCTCTGTCTGTAGTTCTTAAAATCATGCCTGAGACATAGCAGTTGTTCAATAAACATTTGGCAAATGAAAAAAACTAGCATTACCCTCATTTTATTTAATTTTAATTTAATTTAACTTAATTTTTGAGACTGGGTCTCTGTCACACAGGCTGAAGTACAGTGGCACAATTCTTGGTTCACTGTGGCCTTAACCTCCCAGATTCAAATGATCCTACCACTTCAGCCTCCTGAGTAGCTGGGTCTACAAGTGCACACCACTGTGCCTGGCTAATTTTTTTTTCTTTTTTTTTTTAGAGATGGGATTTCACCATGTTGCCCAGGCTGGTGGTCTCAAACTCCTGGGGTCAAGCCATCCACCAGCCTCAGCCTACCAAACTGTTGAGATTACAGGTGTCAGCCACTGCACATGGCCACCCATCCTTATTTTAGAATAAGTGAATATTTGCTTAAGGACATGTACATTAGTGGCAGAGCCTGGATTCAAGCTCAGAGCTTCTAATTTCAAATATAGTGTACCTTGCAAATTAAGAGAGTTTGATTTGCAAAATAGGAAGAGGTGACATAGAACAAAAGCACATGTAGGAAGCTACTAGGGTCATTGGAGGAAAGGTCTAAGAACATTGCATGCTCGGCCTTCATTTTGCTGGGGACAGTGAAGAAGGTCGATGGTGATGGAAACAGGGAAACTAACTGTAGAGAGGAGGTATGGGAAACGGAGAACTCAAGACAGGGAGAGTCAGGATTCAGCCCAAAGAAGTGTGCCATTGAGATGGACTCAGTAAATTGGAGGAAGGGTCCTGATTCAGCCCTTCCCTTTACCCCCTCCCTGAATGATTCCTGTACACAAAAAGTTTGGAGACCCAGGTCTAATTTGAGCCACAAATAAAGCCTAAACAAACAAATAAAACAACAAACAAACAAACCCCTCTATATTGCTACAAAATATTTATTTATGAGGCTGCTACATCAATAACACTAATTATACTGTAATTGCCAAGAACTGAAATTAATGTGATTTTATAGAAATCCACAATCAATCTCAGACCTAATTTCTGTGAATGAATGCACTTTGAGCAAAATTCCAGTTTAGAGAGCATATTTCATTCTTAGAGTACTTGGCAAAATGACATTGGGGAGGAGAACTGTAAGATGTAATAGTATACTTCAATCCTCAACTATAAAGGCAATAAAGTCAGTCCATTCAATGCTGCCAGATCATAAGGCAGCTCCTTAATGGTTGCACAGTGAAACTGGTTCTGTGAATTATCAGACCTTACCTCTAACCATGAGAAAATTCTCAGGATAGGAGACTGAAAAGTTCAGTGATCTCAGCATCATAATAATATTTCTCCAGCCATACATAGAGGTACAGTAAAATTGAATTATTTTCTGTTTAGATAGCGGGTGTAAATGAGAGAGACAAAGGACGTTTCTGCTGATCTGCTTCAGCATATGGAAACTAAATGTACTTTGCAGGAAGCCTAATGTGAATGTTATGTTCTCTATCTTTGTGGTTAATTTTGAGCAACACTGTGATCTTGAGAAAGGTTTTTAAAATCCATCTCACTGTCATTGTGTGAATGCTTCTTATCTAGAGTGTTATTCTGATATTATGGAGCTGGGGTAAGGCTAGACCTCTTGTTTGTATTACAGACTAAACAAGAGCTGCTGAAAATAAGGGACCATATTCTAAACATTCAATTTTAGCATGGAAAATACTGTTTACACAGTCCACAGTAATGGCAGCTGTTTCAGCTATTTAAATAGTATAATTACACATTTCATTCTGGAGTATAACAGTAACAGTTAGTTTACTAGTAAATCTAAAAATGAATGTACCCGTTCCCATATAAATATGTACAGGTAACCTATCAATAGTTACTGCCAATTATATCTGAACTATAATTTGGTCTTTATTAAAGCTGCACTGCTTGAAAAGAACACTTTTTTTGAGAATGTTGAACCTTCTTTTACCACCCCCCAATGATGAAAAAAAAAATACAGTTGTCAGCATAATGTCTTGACATTCATGATGCCAGCCTGTCTTTACTGGTGTCAGATGTGAAAATAAATAGATATTAAACTGTCAGTCAATGAAATTGCAAAGTCAAGAACAGCTCTAGCTGTGATCCTGTGTGTTCTATTTGATGGACACAGGTGTTTAAGTGTTATGAATTCAACAGGGCCAGGGAACAAGAGAAACATTTTCCAGCAGTTTTCTATTTGCTAAAACATCTGAGATGAACTTTCCTTCATCTCAGGACTTCAGTAGACTCTCAGAGGCTTGAGAAAGTGCCAAGAATTTCCCTACTGTTTTTAGTGCTAAAATGTGAAAAGTTCTCAATTCCTGAAGGCACATTCTTCTATCGCCTGTGCATGCAAGGTCTCCAAAGCCAAATAAAGGGCAGCTTCATTGGCTTTGAATACACATTTGTGACAGACACGAGACACCCACCTCGTTTATTTATTATTCATAAGACACTTAAAGCTAATCATCTGTCACCAACAAACATTAACACTATTAAATATTAACAATCATCTTACAGCATGCTGAGACCAACTCTTCCTTGTATTTGATGAGTATTGAAGCAAAGAACATCACATTCACATATAACTGTTTACCCTTTGTTGTTATTATTAGCTATATCATGTTGGTGGCCCATGTGAGAGATCTTGTCTGCTTGAAGTTACAGATTTCTGTGTTTTCAGTAAGAATCATTAAATTATCTTCCCAAAAAGTATCATTAAATTATCCTAGAAGAAATGCTACTATATAATGGCATCATAAATACAATCCTATACTTGAATGTTAACTAGAGGTAAGAAAACAAGACTTGGATCCTTGTTGGTGTAGGATTCCTGTACTTCATCACTATTCAGTTCTCAGAATAGTGTTCTCGAAAATTCAAGACATGTACTAGTTGATTTGGGTGCAATTCAGCTAGCTTACATGTCTACACTGATCAGATTAAAATGTTGCTGGAGGCTGATAAAACACTATTTATGCACCTGTGATCATTAATTAAAATTATATGTATAAAACCCTAGGTGAGAGTTTCCCTGAGAATTCTCTTGCACTTATAATTCTGTTTTGGTGACTGTTTCTCTAAGGATCTGAACCAACACAGTAGAAAATGTAGTTTAGAAAGATTATTCCAGTGGCTAATTGGAAAATGGAATTTGACAGAAACAAACATTACCAGATTAGATAAAATGCTTTATTCTGACTCATCTCTTCAAATCAATGTTCAGGCATTCCCAAACTTGGGAGTGTATCACATTTGCAGTGACTTATAACTGAAAGCAAGCTGAGTGCTCGGCAAACTTTATTCTCCTGTTAATGGGAATAAGAGCCTGCCCTACACGTCCTTTCACATAGAGGGTCTGCATTATTATCTCATCACCTTTTTATTGACAATGCTTGGGAACAGTGCCTGTTTTTACCGCCTCATCTCCCTGTCGGTGGTAGGTTGCAAAAGTGTCACAATTCTTTATTCCTGCATCCTCTTGCAATATGCTGGCCATTCCTTCCATCAAGAAGTAAAATCTGTTTTTCTTCTGCTTGAATCTGGTTGCCTTTGGGTTTGGCTTTGACCAATAGAGTGGAGCAGTGCTGATAGTGTCCCAGTCCGACACCTAGATCTCAAGAGTGCTTCACTCACTCCCTTGAATCCCTGCAGAGCTGCCATCTGAGCAAGCCTGGAGTGGCCTGCTGGGTGATCTGAGACACACGGCCCAGGCACCACCATCACTCCAGCTGACAGCCAGAAAAATATCAAAAGCTACGGACAGCTGGGTAAAAATAGCATGTATAAGTCCAACTGAGTCCTGAAAAATCACCCAGCCATCTGGCCTAAATTACTACCCCACAGAATTGTGGGCAAACTAAATCATTATTGTGTTAAAACACAGCCATACTTTCTTTTGGTTGCCCTTAGGTGTTGGAGTTTCTTAGAAATCTGGGCTCAATTATTTTCTCTACTTCTATATGCTGTTCTTGAGTGGTTTCCACCCCTTGGATGTCCTCAATTTGTACATATACTGATGCCACTTAAACACGTATACAGTAGCCCTATCACATACAAGGAACAGCACAATCAGGATGTCTAATAAGCACCTGAAACTTAAATTTTAATTTTAAGTCACTATTTAATCTTGTCACATTTTAATTTTAAGTCACTATTCACCTGTCCTCCAAGTGTTTTGCAATTTTGACAGTCATAAATTTCCATTTGAAGAACTTCAGAATCATCCCTGTTGCTTCTTTAGATCTTCCTTTCCACAGCCAAAGTGCCATCCTTCCTTATCACCACAAAACATCAGCTCAGATCATTGCAAAAGCCCACCAGTCTCTGTGCTACCAGTGTTTTCCCAGACCTAACAGAGTTATATTCTTGAAAAGAAATGCTATTATGCCATACCCCTACTTTTTCATTTTAGTTTTAAATTTTTATTAGAGATGGGTTCTCACTATGTTTCCCAGGCAGGTCTTGCACTCCTGGGCACGAGCGATCTTCTTACTTCAGCCTCCCAAAGTGCTGGGATTGCTGGCATGAGCCACCATGCCGGGCCCCATTCCCCTGCTTAAGGCCTCTGCTACAGGTAGTCTACACACTTTAATATGCATTTTAAAATCACAGAAGACTGCTCTAACATCTTAGCTTCCCAACTTAGTGAGTCTCTGACATTGGGAAAGATTGCAGCCCCTGTGAACTTCAGTTTCTCCATATCTATAATGTACTTTCAAGTCACTCTGAGAAGATGTGTTTTATGTTTTCATAAAAGGGACCATTGGCACATCGTAGCTATTTAACATATTTCAACCTACACTTTACAGTCTGGCTCTAAGTTACTTCCCCAATACCATTTTTTCGCTAATGCCTCTCACCAATGTTTTTTCCTTCACTCCTGCCCTTGAAATACGGGTATAACTTGGACATGTCGTGGGTTCAGTTCTAGACTACCACGATAAAGCAAATATTGCAAAAAAGCAAATCACACACAATTTTTTTGGTTTCCCAGTGCATATAACAGTTATGCTTACACTCGGCCATAGTTTATTAGGTATGCAATCGCATTATGTTTTAAAAAGCATATACTTTGATTTAAAGAACTTTATTGCTAAAAAAAAATGCTAATGCTCCCCTGAGGCTTCACTGACTCATAATCTTTTTGCTGGTGGAGCGTCTTGCCTCGATGTTGATGGCCACTGACTGGCCAAGGTGGAGGTGGCTGAAGGGTAGAATGGCTATAGAAATTTCTGAGAATAAGACATCTACGAAGTTTGCTGTATGCGTTGAATTTCCTTCATGAAAGATATCTCTGTAGCATGCAATGTTATTTTATAGCCTTTTGCTCACAGTAGAACTTTTTTCAAAATTTTAGTCGTTTTTTTCAAACTCTGCTGCTTCCTTATCATCTTTGCTTACATGATAGTCTAAATCTTTTCTTGTCATTTCAACAATGTTCACAGTACCTTTACCCAGGAGTAGATTCCATCTCAGAAAAAACACTTGTTTTGTCATTTGTAAGAAGCAACTCCCCATCTGTTCAAGTTTTATTATGAGGTTACAGCAATTCAGTCGCATGTTCAGGCTCCACTTTTCATTCCAGTTCACTTGCTATTTTCACCAGTAACTCTCCACGGATATCTTCAACCTATCAAAATCATCAATGAGGTTTGGAATCAACTTCTTCCAAACTCTTATTAATGCTGATATTTCGACTCACTCCCATGAATCACAGATGTTCTTAATGGCATCTAGAATGGGGAATTCTTTCCAGAAAGTTTTCAATTTACTCTGCCCAGATTCATCAAAGGAATCACTATGTATAGCAGCTGTAGCCTATATGTATTTCTAAATGTATTCCTTAAATACAAGACCCAAAAGTCAAAATTACTCCTTGATTCATGAGCTGTAGAATGGATGTTGTGTTAGCAGGCATGAAAAAAACATGAATCAGGGATCTTGGACAATCAGGTGCATTGTCAATGAGCCGTAATATTTTGAACGGAATCTTTTTTTCTGAGCATTAAGTCTCAACAGTGGGCCTAAAATATTTAATGTTACCCAGGCTTTGTTGTTCCATTTATGAAGCACAGGCAGAGGAGATTTAGCATAATTCTGAAGGGTCCTAAAATTTTCAGAATGTTACATGATCAAATAAATAAAGTCATTAGCCCCTAACAAAACAGTCAGCCTGTCCTTGGAAGCTTTGAAACCAGGAATTGACTTTTCCTCTGTAGCGATGCAAGTCCTAAATGACATCTTCTTCCAATGAAAGACTGTCTCATATACTTTGAAAATTGATGGTTTAGTGTAGCCACTTTCACCAATTTCTTAGTTAGATCTTCTGGATAACTTGCTATAGCTTCTTTTTTTTTTTTTTTTTGAGACAGAGTCTTGCTCTTGTCACCCAGGCTGGCGCAGTGGCGCAATCTCGGCTCACTACAACCTGCGCCTCCCGGGTTCAAGTGATTCTCCTGCCTCAGGCTCCTGAGTAGCTGGGATTACAGGCACCTGCCACCATCCCTGGCAATTTTTTTCTGTTTTTAGTAGAGACGGGCTTTTACCATGTTGGCCAGGCTGGTCTCGATCTCCTGACCTCAGGTAATCCACCTGCCTTGGCCTCCAAAAGTGCTGGGATTACAGGTGTAGGCCACAATGCCCGGCCAACTTGCTATAGTGTCTACATCAGCACTTACTACTTTACTTTCCACTTTTATGTTATGGATTTGGCTTCTTCCCGTAAACTTCATGAACCAAAGTCTGCTAGCTTCCAACTTTTCTTCTCCAGTTTTCTCTCACCTCTCTCAGACTTCGTAGAACTGAAAAGTCACAGCCTTGCTCTGGATTAGGCTTCGGTTTAAGGGAATGACTCTTACGGCTGGTTAGATTTTCTATCCAGACCACTACACCTTTCTGCACATCAGCAATAAGGCTGTTTTGCTTTCTTATGATTTGTGTGTTCACGGGAGTAGCGCTTTTAATTTCCTTCAATAACTTTTCCTTTGCTTTCACAGCTTGGCTATTTGGCACAAGAGGCCTAGCTTTTGACCTGTCTCAGCTTTCAACACACCTTCCTCACTAAGCTTACTCATTTCTAGCTTTCGATTTGAAGTGACAGACGTGAGACTCTTCCTTTCACTTGAACACTTGGAGGCCATTGTGGGTTTATTAACTGATCAAATATCAATATTTTTGTATTTTAGGGAATAGAGAGGCCCAAGGAGATGGAGAGAGACAGGAGAATGGCTGGTTCATGGAACAGTAAGAACACACATTTATTAAGTTTTTTGTCTCATATGGGCACAGTTTGTGGTGCCCCAAAACAATAGGACCATCAAAGATCACTGAACACAGATCATCATAACAGATGTAACAATAATGAAAAAGTTTGGGCTGGGCATGGTGGTTCACCCCTGTAATCCCAGCACTTTGAGAGGCCGAGCCAGGCAGATCACGAGGTCAGGAGTTTGAGACCAGCCTGACCAACATGTTGAAACCCCGTCTCTACTAAAAATAAAAAGATTAGCCCAGTGTGTTGGCTGGCACCTGTAATCCCAGCTACTTAGGAGGCTGAGGCAGGAGAATCGCTTGAAACTGGAAAGTGGAGGTTGCAGTGAGCTGAGATCGCACTGCTGCACTCCAGCCTGGGCAACAAGAGTGAAACTCCATCTCCAAAAAGAAAAAGAAGTTTGGCATTGCCAGGAATGCCAAAATGTGACATAGACACAAAGTGAGCACATGCTGTTGGAATAATGGCTTGGATAGACTTGCTTGAGACAGGGTTGCCAAAAACCTTGGATTTGTGAAAAATGCAATTATCTGCAAAGCACAATAAAGCAAGGCAAAATCAAACGAGGTATGCCCGTATCAAATGTGTGGACTGTGCTTGTTTTACATCAGTTCCTAATTAGTTTGCCTTATACCTTTATTGACATTAAGATACTTTTCACATCTGTAATATGAGTATATGTCCTACAATTAATAGTTTGTTTTGTTTGTATATTTGTTTTTTGTATCATTTAAATATGGTAAATTTGACTAAATTAAATGTAATATTTGCTTCCTGATTCCTTATCTTTGCGTATGCTTTAATTTTTCCTGAAATAACTTTTGTTCTTAACTTCTAGGTAAAGTTTAGGCTTTTCTGACTTGCTCAGCAAATTTCCTCTACACTTTGCTGTGATTCAGCTGCTCACTTTTTATAACTCTCTATTTTCTTGGAATTGGCCAACTTTACAGGTAGAGGAAACAGTCTACATAAGACCACACTCACTTCTGACACAAACTACAAGTTCTAGGAGGTCCAGTTTCAATCATTATCCAGAAGAACTCACAGAGCTCACTGAAAGCTGTAATATAACCATTGGTAAGTAGGGCTAATTGCAGATAAAAGATTCAGATTAAAATTAGCCAAGGAAAGAAAGGCATAGGGTAGAGTCCAGCAAAGTACTAAACACAGAGGTTCTGGTAATGTCTCCTCATGAAGTCAGGGTATGTTGCTTTCCTGACATTAATGTGTGACAATATGCATGGAGTATGCATAGCTCAAGAAGTTCCCCTGAGCTACGGCATCCAGAGTTTTCAATGGAGTTTCATAATGTAAGCCTGACTGATTGATTCATTTCTTTTATGGTAGATCTCAGTCTCCAGGTCTACTGATACTCTTTTGACACAAAGCTCCTACCCTAAATCACATTGCTATTCTTTCTGGCAAAGTTAACCCTCATTCTAAGTACCACCTGTTATGACCACCATCTACCCAATATCATATTGTCACACTATCCAGCATGACCTCAGGCAAAGACACTTCTCTCAGGCATGACATTCCAAGGGCTTAGAGACTACCTCCCATAAGCCAAGGATAAAAGCCATATCGCTTTTAGGACAGGTTAAATTTTTTACTATACATATTACATATTTACTAAAAATAATTATTATTTGTTTATATGTCTTTTCTCTGTATATTGTATGTCACTAGAAGATTAAGAGCACCTTAAAATCTTCTGTTTTAAAGTCAGATAGGTCTTTATTCAAATCCTAGATCCACTGCTTACTTGTAGTGTGACCTTGGATACCTTATAAAACCTGGTTATCTCATCTAAAAAAATTGGTAAAATTATACTAATATTACAGGAATATTCTAAGGATTGAATTAGATAATATACAAGAGATATACATCACAATGTCTAGCCATGGTAATCACTTAAGAGGCAGTGGCAAATTATATTATTATCACTTTTACCTTCATATCCACATGGATTATAATCAACACTCTAATCCTTGTATTAGGAAAAGGGAACAAAAATAACAGAGGAAAAAATAAGCTTATGTAGCTCAGGGACTGAATCAAGCTTCATTAAATATCATATTTCAATCATCTAATATATATTCAATCCATGAGCTACTACCTTTAGATTTCAGATTGTTATTTTAAAAATAATATACCTATCCTTATCAAAATATTAACACCACTGTAAGAGGAAAATTATAGTTAAAAGGCATCTTTTCTTACCAATAATTTGGAGAAGAGAAAAGAAAAAAAGGTATTTTCTTCATTAGAGAAAATTTTTCTTTAAAATTGAATCAAGAACATTTGTAAAAGCAAGCTGAAATTTTTGGATTTGTGGTTGAATACAAAAATGGAATGCTAGATTTCGGATGATTTTATAGGAAATCTCCTCCATCGTCCCCCCAAAAAAGAAACTTTCCAAGCATTGACTTCAAGGGCACATACAACTCTGTTTGATTACTCACAATATAGACAAGGAAACAAAAAAAAGCAGCAGCTTTGTCTCAAGATGGACATGGTTTAAAATATTGCCTTAAAAATTTATGCTGGTTTTCAGTTCCAGGAAAATTTTTAACAAGATAAGTTTCTTTCTTACTACAGAAGCCCACGAATGCATGATAAAATGCAATAATCATCCTTGTAAAGGCTAAATTTTTCAGAAAGCTGGGAAAATCTCTGGGGCAAGAGATGGAGAAAAGAGCACCAGAGCTGAAGGCAAATGAGCTGTTGCTGAAGCCACACTAAGAGAATTTTTTTATTGGGTAATCTACAGATTCTTAGGTTAGCATCTGGGTGGAAATAAGAGACCAGATTCTGGACCCATTCAAAGTGGAGAGTGAAAAGTGAGACCCACTCTGAAACTTAGGGCTTGGAAGATACTTAATGAAAAAATGTGAAAAAATGGAGGGAAGGGGAAGAAAATCAGTCAGCAGGCATAGCACTAGAGAAGAAAAATATAGTCAGTAAAACTAGAAATTCAATGGGAGAGTTAATGAGCATATTACACACTGCTGAACAAGAGCAGAAAAATGAAAAATAGTTCTGGTGAAAGTGCCTTCTGCCACATAAGGTAACATCCACAGGTTTCAGAGATAAGGGATGTGGATCCTTTTAGGGGCCATTACTCAGCCTACCACAAGAGGTAGTAGCTAAGACTGTTTCAGATTTAATAAAACATAATGATGAATAAGTCCTGAGTAGAGTTAAATAAATAAATGTGTAAGTGAATAAATAAATAGACATGTAGCTTTAGGTACATTATGGTAAAACAGCAATGCATTAAATAAAAAGCAACAATAATAGTCAAGAGATGTTAGAATAATAACTTTCAAGGTCCAAGAGAGAAGTAATTGTCAACACAAATTTTACACAGGTAAGTTTTCACCTGAAAATTGGTGTAGCGTGAAATATTTCTGAACAAAGTTTGTTAGGTTTAGTCTCACTCATAGAGCCTCACAGAAAGACATCCAAAATGACAAAACTTCGGGAAGAAAAAACTAACAAAGGAAAGGGTGATATGCAACAAATGGAAAGAAAAAACTCTAGAAAGAAAAGAGTCAGACACAAAAATAACAATAGCAAGTAAATAAACTGGGAAAACACCGGCACGTATACAGTTCAAGCAACAATCATGTGAAACTGAAGGATTTCACAGCTAATGCCTCAAGACCTTCATACTGATTGAGAATAGATAAGAATTATAATTCAATTTAGAATAATTATTCATCAAGATATAATAAAATTTGAAGGACAGTCACACAATGAATTGAAGTAAAATGTTCAGTAAGTCAGTAGAGGAAAGATGGAGAAGTAAAAGCATAAATCTATAGAACTAGAATCCAAGAAAGAAAACAATCTCTGCCCCCTATATAGACTTGATATATAGGACACAAAATACAGTATAATAGAAATATGTCTTATGTCAGTAAACAAATAAATGTAAATAAACTATATTACAGTTAAAAATCAGAGGTTTTTGAGATTGGTTTAATAAATATTTTCTTGTTACTTGCATAAGCCATGCTTAAAACATATAAGCATAAACAGATGGAAAAAATACAACAGGCAAATTCTAATGAAAGTAAAAACTGTGGCAGCTCTATTAATATAAAATAGAGTTGAAATCATTATTAGGGATTAAAAAGTCACAAGATAAGAAAAAAACAAATTGTTTGCCAAGGAAATAGAGAAATTCTGAACATTTTAGTGCATAATAAGACAGCCTTGAAATACATTAAGAAACAAACTAATATAATTATAAGTAGGAATTGATGATTAGTCTACAATCTTAATGGCTGAGTTTACAAAACTTTCTCAATAATTGGTAGATTACACAGAAAATATGTAACTGTATGGAATATCTGACTAGTGAAGTTATCAAGCATATTTTGACAGATTTATATGTAATCCTGGGCATTATTCTCAAGCACAAATATTCATAAAAATTGATGTAATACACTGGAAAGCAAATCAAACTGATAGCAAAAACAACATAACATAGACCGTATTCTCTAACTAAAACACAGTTGAATCACTGAATCATATGAACTCAATAACAAAAAGATAACCAAAACCATTGCATTATCATTTAAATCAATAACAATTATCATTGAAGGAATTTTAAGAAAATTCAAACACAAATGCTTAAGTAACCCATGGGTCCAAAAAATAACAATAATACATTTTTACCCTTTTAAAAATTGATTGCAAATAAAAAGATTACATATCTAAACTTACAGGATACCATTAAAGTAATTAAGAGAGTGATGTTTATTTTTTAATGTTTGTTAGAAAAGAAAAAGAATGACTTGAAATTAGTCAGCATATCAATTTAAAAAATGAAAAAAAAGTTAAACCACAGAAGTATGATAAAGGAAATAATAAAAACTGGGCACTGTGGCATGTGCTTGCTGTCCCAGCTGCTCGGGAGGCTGAGGAAGGAGGACCACTTGAGCCCAGGAGTTCAAGTGATTGACTTAAATTGATGTGCCAAAGAAGATAAGAATGGTTTAATAGTAGACAATTTCTCACAATGAAAGATTTAAAAAGAAACAGCCCAATCAAGATACAGAAAATACAACATATATTAATGATAAAAGTAAAACAATTATCAAAATAGAAGTATAATTTCTAACCTAATGAAGTAGTTTTAACTAAAACTATAGCAAACATATATAATGGTGAAATATTAGCAGCTTTTTATTTTAAAGTCAGAATAAAGACAGAAGTCTTACTACTATTGCTTCAAATCCTAGAGGACTAGAGTGTCTGAGAGGGCCTAACAGAAAGAGATAGGAAAAAGAAATAAAATATATATGGGTAGAAAAAGAAGAAATCAAAATCTCATTTTTCAGAGACAATATGATTATCTGCATAGAAATTCCAAAATAATTTTCAGATGAATTATTATGATCAATAAGATCATTAAGCAGATATTCTGAACACAAATTCAATATTAACAAATGAATTAGAAAATGCTAAAATTCGGAATTAGAAATGTTAAAAATTGTCATCTCAAAAGGGCACAAAAACTGAAATGAACATAGTAACATATTTCACAAAAGATGTTCAACTTTTATGTAAAAAATAATAAAAGAATATTGAAAGACATAATGAAGGCCAAAGAAATGAAGTAATTCAATGTGTTTGTGGGTGGAAAGCTTCAACATTGTTAACACATTTAGTTTCCTCAAATCAATGTATAAATTAAATATGAATTTAATTTTAAAAACAGATTTTTTAATGGAATTTGACAAGCTCATTCTAAAATTATATGGAAATGCTAAGACTAAACATTAGCCAGACATTTTTGAGGAAGTACAAGGTGGGAGGATTTGCTGTATCAAGCTCCATACCAACATTTTGATACATACTGGTGTAGAAAAATATTTTTGGAACAGAAGAGATGACCTAAAAACAGACCACTGCAACTTACTATAATAATAATATAGTCATAGCAAGTTATTATATGTTCCAGAAATGATATTGCATAACAGAGGGGAATTAACAATTTAACAAATAAAATTATGCTTTAATTATATCCCTATCTCACTTAATTTATATAAAAAAGTAATTCTACCTGGATTTAAGATCAAAATGTGAAAAGCGTAATCTTAAAAAGAAAAAAATACAGGAAAAGAACTTTATGAACTTCGAATAAAGCACAAAGGCATAAGCCTTTAAGGGAGATAAATGACACATTTAATCACATCTAAATTAAAAATGTCTACGTATTATATGATACTAAAAACAGTGAAAAATGATGTTTAGTTTGCACTATTTACCTGAGAACTCCTAATTCTTAACTTCTTGCCTTCATTTTTCTCACTATAAAATTAACAACATACATAGCTAGTACACTGTATAACTTCATGTGAATTCTACTTGAAATTATTTATTGAGCATACGCTATGCCCAAGGCTCCGAGACACATAGATGGCGGTGCACTAACAAACCTTATTTGTACTGCCTTCACCCAACCCATGGCCTTCAGTGGTTACAATTAACATCCTCAAGGATATGAACATTATTTCTGAAGCTTTAAACTCTTTTCTAAAGACTTCAGCAAGGGAGTTTGATTTCAGATCTCTGCTTTTTTGGAGTTCAATTTGTGACTTGAGAATGTGATGAGATGCTGCCTAGCTTTTATTTGATAAAAGTGTTATTTCGAATGCCTGATAATGCCACATGCTCACCAAACTCAGAACAGCTCTATCAAAAGATTCAAAACACCTCCACTGTAATTTGCTATAATTCTATCCCTCCCCCCATCCCCTTTTTTTGGCCTAGCCCATTCTCTTCCTTGGTAATATTCTTAACTGAGAGTTTATTTCATTGGGTGAATTCCCAGCTTGAGTCATATTTGTCATTCTGAGAGAAGCTGATTATTTTCATCCATGTTCATTACACATGTATGTTTAGCTTTAATAGCCAAGGGAGCATGCACAGGGACAAATGTAAACATGTTTATGTATATGTTTGTATGACTCTCCACTTACCATACACATACATAGCAGCCTTGAAAGAATACCAGTAGATCCTGCTTCTGCACTCTTCACACCATAAACTTCTCACTATAATCTTGTTTCCTCCTATAAAACTAGTTTTAATTTGTCTTTTCTTTATCTCAAAATTCCTAGGCTGTCTAGGAAAGTTACTCTTAAAAGGACTCTGACAATTGCAGTCAGAAAAAAAAGATATATAAGTATTATTATTCAAACACAAAATTTTAATAAAAATGCTAACAAGGCTTCCCCAAGGTGGGGGTGTTTATTGTTTCCTTTTATTTTTTTAACAGCACAGTTAAATTTCTACTGATAGAGGTCAGGTATAACATGTAGCATTTGCTATTTAAAGACAATATGTAAGAAAGAATATTACGTATTCTTTGTAGTATTTCTTATGTAATGCTGCAAAATTACATAAGAAAGTGTGTATGATTCACACAACTTTCTTATGTAATTTGAAACTCTTAATTTTTCCCAGTTTCAAATCAGGAATGACGGTAAAAGCTTTTTCTTTAATTTGTGACATCTAATCTTTAGGCTTCGTCAGTCACATCTCTCTGTGTCTCATCGCAGGCGCCCTGACACAATACATCATGGTCAAGGTGATCCAATATTGTGTGACATTTTTTTAAAAAAGGATATTAAATAGTGGCAGAAGATAGGCCTGAAACACGTCAATATGGGCCCAAGAGGCATTGTTCTTCATGAACAGTTTGCTCTCTCAGAGTCTGGCTGGAAGAATTATTATTGTCCTTTATATATAAACATCCTTATCCAAATAGTTTCCTCTTATGTCTAATATATGCATTCCTGTCGTATGAAAGCTACTTGCTTAAGCTGCTTTTCTGTCTATTTGTAGTCTGTTCAGACACACAGTCCTCAGCAGGAGTCCAGCTCCATGATTCATTGCCTCAGATTTCCTATGGAGCTTACATGATGCTCGCTCAGCCCCATACGGTTTTGTATCCATTATAACCAGGGACAAGTAAGCAGGGCTCAGGAGTGTGAGCATCTATCTAAGAATAGCTTCCTGACGCCTTGCTTTACTCACAATAAATGAACAATGAACTCTTTACATGCTAACTCTGTATGAGGAGGAGAAATTATAGGAGCTTGCTTGAGGTAAATAAGGGAAGGAGCATTTAGAGCCAAGTCCCGTAAACGAGCAGGTCAATAACCAGTTTACAGAGACCAGGGCACCTGGCTAATGGGAGAATAAAGAATAATGCTTGTCACAGAAAAAGAAAAGATGGTGTCCTGGTTTAGTGTTAAATAATTACATTCATTATACTGAGAATAGCTCTGCAAGTGGTCGGTTGCACTAGTTAATTCATTAGCAAAACTAATGGGCAAACCACAAACAACAATTGGGGGTAAATTTAACCAGTTCCAACAGAAGGTTTGGCAAAACAGGATCTCTTTATACTAGAAAGGGAAAATTACACTGGAAAGCTGCATATGTAATTGTGTACATTTCTTACTTTGTCTTGAGTGTCAATATGAAGGAAGGAAATCATAGCTGAGACAGAGAGAGGGCATATGTACAAATTGATGGCCCCATTGAAGTATTTCAGAAGACCTAAAATGTGCCAGCTTCATTGTTAATTCTGACAATGAACAGAAAGCAGACTCTAGTAATAAGGCCTTTTTCACTATCTTTCCTTATTTAATCTGTGGTTGTAAAATTATTAAATATAATAATGTATGTTCCATATATTAGATAATAGCCATAGTATAATTCCTGAGTATAATAGTATAACTTAGACCTATATAACCATGGGAACCTTGGATTCGTTTTACTTATTGACCAAACCACGTGAAAATTGAGTGGTTCAACTGTGTTTGATGCAACATTCTGGTGTAATTAGAATGGTTTTCATTATTGTATGTAATTAGTTTATTAAATTTGTGTATTCAATATGCATCATAACTTTAGACAAACTCCTATAAAAGAAACAGTAAAATGGTAACTTTCCTCAGTTGGAAGACAAGGAGCAATTTAGTGATCATGGGATATGAAGACTCTGTAAAGTGTGTATTAGTCCACTTTTGTACTGCTATGAAGAAATACTTGAGACTGGATAATTTATAAAGAAAAAGAGGTTTAATGAACAGAGTTCCACATAGCTGGGGAGGCCTCACAACCATGGTAGAAGGTGAAGGAGGAGCAAAGGCACCTCTTACACAGCAGCAGGCAAGAGAGAGTGTGCAGGGGAATTGCCCTTTATAAAACCATCAGATCTTGTGAGACGTATTTGTAAGGTTTGTTCTTGGGTTCTTGCCGAGTTTAAAAAGAAGAAACTGAGGCCAACACAAGAAGATCCAATGTGAAGAGTTTATTCAGGCTCCCGGGTGAGGTTCTGCGGTCAACAGGAGGGGCCGGAGAAGTCACACGGACTCCTCTCAGACGTGGTGTTTTATAGGGAGTGGAGGCATTTGATTGATTGTGGGAGAGCAGGATGTGGACGTGCCAAGCTGCTATTGGCAGGTAGGCGGGATTTCTGGTGAGCGGGCCGCCCCGGGGGGTGGCACCTGGATGGGACAAAATGCTATTGGGCAGGTTCTGGCGGGGCTTCTTTTGAATTTTGGCAGGGTTTTCCAATGGAGGACTAGGTGCTGAGTGCACAGCTTGGTGCCGGGCGTGGAGTGGTGATGTAGTTTCTAGGCACGGAGGGGGGTGGGTGTGTCCGAGCTCCCGGCGAGGCGACTGGCCTTACAGTATTCACTATCACGAGAACGGCATGGGAAAAAAATGCCCCCATGATTTAATTACCTCCCACCAAGTCCCTCCCATGACACATGGGGATTATGGGAGCTACAATTCGAGATGAGGTTTGGGTGGGGACGCTGCCAAACCATATCAAGTGGATGTCTATTTTTTGTATTTCTGGAAATAAGACTTTTTTTTTCTTTCAGAGAGGAAGAGAGAATTCAACTTGAAGTGCTAGGAAAGGAGGTAAGACTGAGGGATAAAATCTAAAGGGTCTACTGAGCCTAGTAGCTTTATTCAGTGTCACCACAGAGCATCACTATTTATCTAGAATTCCAAAAAACCAATTCAAGTAATCTTTTAAATGCAGAGGAAAATCACTGATTGATGCATTATAGATATTGTATTACCCAAAAATTCTTAGCCAAATAAATAACAAATATATGTCAAGATTATTATAGAGTAAAAGAATTCCTAGACAGAATTAGACATGTTTAGAACAGTTTTAGGTTCTCAGAAATATGGAGTGGAAGGTACAGAGATTTCCCATACACCTGCTTCCACCACACAACACAGCTTTCCCCACTATCAACATCCTCACCAGCATGGTACATTTTTTAAAATTGATGAAGTTATACTCACACATCATAATCACCCAAAGTTCACATTTTACACTAGTGTTCACTATTGGTGTTGTACATTCTATGCATTTGAACAAACATAACGATATGTATTCACCATTATGGCATCTATAGCCATAATTTTTAGGTGAGTGAAACTAAGAAATATAAACTACTGAAACAGCAATAGTTTCACTACCCTAAAAATCCCCTCTGCTTATTCATCCTTCCATTTGGCCTCCTCTCAGTAACCACTGATCTTTTCATTGTCTCTATAATTCTGACTTTTCCAGAGTATCATATAGTATGAATCATACAGTATATAATAGCCTTTTCAGGTTGGCTTCTTTCACTTCATAATATGCCTTTAAATTGCCTCCACATCTTTTCCTGGCTTGATAGCTCATTTCTTTTTAGTGCTGAACAAAATTCCATCGTCTGGATGTATCACAGTTTATTTACACATTTACCTACTGAAAGACATCTTGGTTCTTCTAAGTTTGGGCAATTATGAATAACACTGTTCTAGAGTCAGGCATGGTGGTGCATGCCTGTAATCCCAACACTTTGAAAGGCAGAGGTGAGTGGATTGCTTGAGGCCAGGAGTTTGAGACCAGCCTGGCCAACTGGTGAAACACTGTCTCTGTTAAAAATACAAAAAAAAAAAAAAAAAAAAAAAAAAACCTGGGTGCAGTGGCAGGTGCCTGTAATTCCAGCTAATTGGGAGGCTGACGCACTAGAATCGCTTGAACCCAGGAGGCAGAAGTTGAAGTGAACTGAGATTGTTCCACTGCATTCCAGCCTGGGCGACAGAGTGAGACCCTATCCTCCTCACCAAAAAAAAAAAGCTGTTATAAAAATCGATGTGAATGTTCTTGTGTGGAACTGTTTTCGAATCCTTTGGGAAAATACCAAGGAGTTGGATTGCTGGATGGTATGGTAAGGGTATGTTTAGTTTTGTAAGACACTGCCCAACTATCTTGTCTTTCAAAGTGGCAGTACCATTTTGCATTCCCACCAGCAAAGAATGAGTATTCCTGTTGCTCCACATCCTCACCAGCATTTGGCATTGTAAGTGTTCTGGATTTTGCCATTCTAGAAGGTGCGTAGTGGTATCTCGATGTCTTTTTAATTTTCATTTTCCTGATGACATATGACATGATATGGAGCATCTTTTTCATATGCTTATTTGACATCTGTATATCTACTTTCCTATGCTCATTTGACATTTGATGAGGTGTCTGTCATTGGCCCATTTTTTCTTATCGCTGTCATCTCAATTGTTCATTTACTTACCTGTTTGTTTTATCAGACTGTAAAGTCCTTATGGGCAGGGAATATATCAATAGCTTCTACTATATTTCCTGATGTATGAGGGCAAATTCAATGGACAGAAAAAGAGGAAAAATAGTAAGAGAGAAAGCTAGAATGCAAAGTGGTCTATCAAATAATATTGTTAGGGAGAAAGTTTATGAAATGGCATTTGTAGCCACTGTTATTAATATGAAGCCCTCAGGCCAAAGTGACAATATGTATATATTTTGTCTTTCCATACAACAATCTCAGGACCAATTTTATGCAAATAAGTGGTGTAGATGAGTTTTCTCTCTGAGCTTTGGGTTGGATACATGTGTTTGCTCTTCTCAATAACTAACTTAAACCTTAAAGTCCCTAGAGAATCTATCTGAACCACTTGATTAGAAATTGTGCCGTGTATTCTCTATTGATATTCAAAATTAAAGTAATTTTGAGTATAGACCCTGAACATTCATACAGGTTTATAGATTTTTCCTTTGTCACTGTAAAAGTTTTTTTTTTTTTTCAATTAAGTTTTTCAATATGTTTGTCTTAGGGTTTCTTAAGCCTCATAGAATGGTTACATGTATAACCGATTCTTACTTTGAATATTGCATTGAGAATTCTGCTTAGTATCTAAAACAGGCAATATTATGGTTATCGCATCTTCAAAACGTTATTACCTTTGAATGGAATGTCTTATAATAACAAGAGAGAAAGGGAGAGAGAGCACATGGGAATGCATAGTTGTAAGAACTCAAATTTACTTCTAATTGGAATCTTTTTTAGAACAATTATTCTTACCTAGTTACAACCACACTATAGATCTCGCTATCACTTCCTTGTGCATTGTATTTGGTCTTTTTGGAGAACATAAATACACTAGGAAGATTTTTCTCTGCTTTCTGGTAACGTTTTTCATATGTGTTATATGGAAGGAAAATGAGAAGAACACTAGCGTGAAGCCTGTATAATTGTTTCAAATATTCATTGCCTGTCCCTGTGAGAGGATTATTCATCACCACCCTTTTGACATACTGTTTGGCTAAATTAATTGCCTTGGCCAAGGGAATGTGAGTGGAAGTGACCTGTGCTTCCAGCTGAAGCTGTCAGGAGTTCCATCGTCTCTTTCTCTCTCTGCAATGAGGCCAATGTTTCCAAGATTTTGGCTCTTTTGAGAACTGGATGTCAGAATGAGGCCATAGAGCAGGGAGGCCTCCAATCCTTGAAAGACATGTGACATGAACAGGGAAATTTTTGGTATTGTCAACCACTGAATTATTTTTTTTTCTTCATTTATGATTATTTTTCCAGTGCCTACTGTGACTCTGGGGCTACATCAGTTAACAAAGTACCCAAAAATCTTTCCGTTGTGGAACTTATGTTCTATCAGAGTGACACAGATAATAGTATACTAAATACTATAGTGTGTTAAGTAGAAATAATATGATGAAGAAAAAAATTAATCAGAAAAGAACAGTTTTGGGTATGGAGTCATAAGGGTTTCATTTTTAAATGGGATGGTCAGAGTAGGTATCATTCTTTAAGAATACATCCTAAAGTGACAGGACTGGTTAAAAGAAAGTTGGTTTAGAATGAGCCACCTGGGATATTATGATGAGAATGAATGGGATAACCAAATGGAGGAAGCTCAACGGTGAGAAGAGATCTCACACTACTTGAACCTTCTCCTTTCAGAGTTCTCTCAAAGGACAAATGAAGTGAATAAAGACAGACAAATGTCATCTAAGATCACATACTTTAGGTCATGTTCTGAAGAAATAGTAGAAAGCAGGAGGCACTTTCTTCCAAACTAGATAATACTTTTCCAAACTCTGACTCAGCCTGTGAAGGGCTACCATGAATAAACTCAACTTGCATCGAGTCATATGTCTGAAAGATCCACATGCCAGCGAACGAAGAGATGACTGCTGCATACAATTGACTGGAGATGCTGGAAGTCTTAATTAGTGTTATTACTAGAACATAATCGTATATTTAAAAAATATATTTTCCATATAATACCTAAAAGTACAGTACTTAAAAGTATTTAAGAAAAACACACACTGGTAACAAATATAACAAAGGATTAATAGTTAATGTACAAAAAATTATTCAATGTAATTAAAATATCCCAATGGGTGAATGAGGGAAATATAAAAAATACTGAAGAAGGCCGGGCGCAGTGGCTCACGCCTGCAATCCCAGCACTTTGGGAGGCCGAGGCGTGCGCATCATGAGGTCAAGAGATCAAGACCATCCTGGCTAACATGGTGAAATACCATCTCTACTAAAAATATAAAAAGTTAGCTGGGCATGGTGGCGTGTGACTGTAGTCCCAGCTACTCGGGAGGCTGAGGCAGGAGAATCGCTTGAACTTGGGAGGCGGAGGTTGAAGTGAGCTGAGATCGTGCCAGTGCACTCCAGCCTGGGCAACAGAGAGAGATTCTGTCTCCAAAAAAAAAAAAAAATTTAAGAAAACATCAAATAGTAATCAAAGAAATGTTTATTAAAATGAGATAGTGTTTTTGTCTCATATTAATAAGGAACAAGGCCCATATTCATTTTTAGCAAGAGTGTAAAAAAATTCTAAAGGTAAATGGAAATGTATATAATGCTTTCTGAAAACGATTAACAACAACTAAATCTTTCCAAATATTACTAGTAAGTTCATTTCTATAAATATTTTTAAAGGAGATAATAAAAAATGTAATCCTGAACCACTAATATTTTAATTTGTCCATAGTAATAAAACAATGGAAACAAACTATATGCTCCAGAAGAATGGTTAATCAATGCTTGTAGAGAAATTTTTATGACAATTTACCTTAATAATCTCCACAATCATCTCCTGTGTTGTTAAACAACAGTACAAAATTGTGTAGAGACTACTAGATGGTTGTCAAAATCCTCTCTCTTCTCCTTTCAAGGTAATGGAATTGAAGCTGACCACATGGTCACCTAGCCGCGCATTCGTCGGCCTCCTTTCGTTTCTAAGTTCCTGCCGATACAATGTGCTGCGAGGAAGCAGCTGGTGGCTTAAGATCTTCCTGGCAGCTGTCACCTGTACGTAATGGTGACCTAGCTTAATCAGCCAACAATGCCATAGGAGATGGTGCAGCAGATACCTGGAAGGAATCATAATTCTTTCTAATGTGCACAGGGATTGAGCTGCTCACTACCAGGCACCTTAGACTACTGAAGGAAATATACATGATGTTAGTCATTTTGGAGGAGGGAGGCTTGAGTCGGGGGTGGTGTTTAGCTCTAACTAATACATACAGAAATATCGTATTACTCATTTGTTCGGTTATTAGAAGCCAAGGTTAATGAGGGCTGAAACTTGATTGTGTTCACGATTGCATCTCCATGTCCAGAATAGTGCCTTATACACAGTGGGTATTCTATAAATGAATAAAAGAATAATATCCTCTATTTTTATAATATGGCAGATAAATGTTTCAAGACAGAAACATCTTGAAAGTATATAAAAAGTGATTTTCTGGAGAATTCAGGTTAGTTAATAAAACTTTCTTAATACTTAATAAGGAATAATGCTCTCTAGCACATACTTCTAACTTACTTCATGTTTTTGAAATTTTCTAACCTTTGTATATTGTCATTTCATGGATTTTTGTTTAAAAACAATTTTTTTTTTTTGATATAGACAACTATGACTTTCCTAAATCTCTATTACATACTTGTGAAAAAAAAAAATCTGATCTTGGCCGTGGTGACTCATGCCTGTAATGCCAGCCCTTTGGGAGGCCAAGGTAGGCAGATCACTTGAGGTCAGGAGTTTGAGACCAGCCTGGCTCACATGGTGAAACCCTGTCTTTACTAAAAATACAAAAAAATTAGGCGTGGTGGTGAGTGCCTATAATCCCAGCTACTCAGGAGGCTGAGGCAGGAGAATTGCTTGAACATTGGAGGCAAAGGTTGCAGTGAGCTGAGATTGTGCCACTGCACTCCAACCTTGGCTACAGAGTGAGACTCTGCCTGAAAATAAAATAAAATAAATCTGACCATTGACATTTATCTTCAAATACCATGTAGTTAAACGAGTAAACACATGAACAGAAACTAACTCTCAAAGAGCAGATGACACAAACCATTCTGAGGATAGAATAGTTTTAATGTCTGTCTCATAAATATAATTATACCACATGAGAGGAAGAACAAAATAAATAAATATGCAAATACCCCAAATATCACAGTACCAAATTAGCCCTTTATGCATTACCCCATTAAAATGCACACTCTGCACTAAGTCCATCCTTTATCATCTTGCAGCCCTTATCTGGTGCTTCCCCAGGGCTCTGGTCCTGGGTCTGGGTGTCGCTGGAGGCTTGTGAGGCGGTGGGCCACACTGCAACATACACAGGGTTTGGAATCAGGCAAATGTGTGTTACTTCACTTTCAGCTTCTTGAATGTGGCAAGTCATGTCTCTTACTCTTAGTTTACTTAGCTTCAGGATGAAAATGATACAGTAAATACAAAAAAATCCATAAATTTAACATTCATGGCTTCTATTAGGAGGGAGAAATCTCTCAAAGGTCTGAGGCCTGTCTTAACTTGTAGGAACCTTAACTGGTGAGTGAGTCTAGCTAATCGATGAGTAAACACACGCTTCCAATCTGCCCACTCCTAGGGCTCTTCACATCTTTACCTTCCCTCCTAATAAAATTGCGCCTATTGGGACTGAAGCCTCGGAAAGCAAGGCTTCAAGTCAGAAACCTAGGAATCATTGCAGACACCTCTCTTATCCTTCTCCGAAGCAAATCAACTAAATGGCTTATATATTCTATCTTCTTTTTGTTATTGTTGTTGTTGTTGTTGAGACAGTCTCTCTTTATCGCCCAAGCTAGAGTGCAATGGCACAGTCTTGGCTCACTGCAACCTCCACCTCCCAGGTTCAAGTGATTCTCCTGCCTCAGCCTCCTGAGTAGCTGGTACTATAGGCACGCACCACCACGCCCAGCTAATTTTTGTATTTTTAGTGGACAAGGGGTTTCTTCACCATGTTGGCCAGGATGGTCTTGATCTCTTGACTCGTGATCCGTGTGCCTCAGCCTCCCAAAGTGCTGGGATTACAGGTGTGAGCAAATATGCCCAGCCAGCTCTATCTTCTTATATCTTATCTCACTCCACTCCATTTCCACTGCCTTCAGTAACTAACCCGTTTTTTGCACTCACTGTAGGCTAGCCACTCTTAAATATATCAATTCATTTAATTTTCACAACCTTAGGAAGCAGTTACTGTAACATATCAACCCCATTTTTCAAGCGACACAACTGAGACACAGAGAAGTTAAGTAACTTGCCCAAGGTCCCACAGATGACAAAACGGGGAATCAGACCTGGGCAGTCTGGCTCTAGTGTGTGTTCTTAGTCATTGGCCTTCACTGGAACTGCCCTGGTAAAAGCTAAGACCATTTCTTCACCTGAATTACCACGAGAGCCTGTTAATTTGTCTCTTTGTGCCCACCTTTGTCTCCCTAGAATCCATTCTCCAACCTGCACTCAAATTTGTTTGAAAATCTGTCTTCAATCTTATCACTTTTCACCATCCTTCTATGGCATCTAAATTTTTCTCCTTTAGCAAAAAGTGTTCATGAATGCATGGCTGGGGTCTGATAAATGTAGTCTTGCCGGGAGTAGATGATAATGTCGGAGAGTGTGTAGAAAACGTATTCAAATGGGAAACATACAAAGGAAGTTTCTGTGGTCACCAAATTCAAGGACCAAGAGTAGATGCCCAAAGCCAGTTATAAGGGAACAGTGGGGATGAACATCAGGTGGCACCTGGAAGGATGTGGAGAGCATTTTTAGCAAATATCTGTGATAACATCTGTTACCCGTCACTGGATTTTTTCATCCCTAAGGTGGTGAACTGTAGAGTAAGAACAGCCAGGTAGGGCTGGGTTTGAATTCTGACTCCAATACATAGAGCAACGTAACCTAGAGCAGTGTTTGCAAAGTTCAACTTTCCCTTTAACAGATTCGTAAGGTAGTCATCAGGAGAAAATCAGATAATCCATGTTGCCTGCCATGAAGTATGTTCAAATTATGGCTATTAATAACTAGTTGGCGGGCAAGGGAGGGACAGCTATAGATAAAGGGCCGTGAATGATGGGGACAAAAGGCATCCATTTATTTCAACAGGAAGTTCTAACTTAACACATAGAGCCCATACAGTTAGATTTACAACATGTGGCAGATTTGTAAATGATCTCTGGATTTAACAATCAAGCAGTGAGCATTTGGTTTCATTTTCTATCTCTCTTTTTTCAAAAAAACATCTTGAGACAGGGTCTCGCTCTGCTACCCAGGCTTGGAGTGCAGTGGCATGATCACTGCAGCCTCAACCTCCTGGCTCAAGTGATCCTTCCACCTTAGTCTCTCTAGTAGCTGGAACTACAGGTGAATGGCACTACGCCTGGTTAATTTTTAAATTTTTCTGTAGAGACAGGGTTTTGCCATGTTGCCAGCCTGGTCTCAAACTTCTGGGCTCAAGTGATCCTCCCGCCTCAGCTTTCCAAAGTGCTGGGATTATAGGTATGTGTCACTGCACTCTGCCCCATTCTCTTTTCACGAGTTAAGGATTTGCAGTAGTCTAGAAGGCTGATCTAAGCTTTTATGTGGAGACATACTGCTGGCTATTCAGATTTGGCTGTTTCACCTCTTAGGTTAACATCTTTCCAGGGCTAGTTTGAGCAGAAACTCAAAAGTCCTGAACTCTCCTAGTGACCATGTTGTGCCGATTGAGGACTAACCCTCCATGACTTCCATGATTGAAATGTAGAGGGAGAGGCTGGGCACAGTGGTTCATGTCTGTAATCCCAGCAATTTGGAAGGCTGAGGCAGAAAGATCGCTTGAGCCCAGGAGTTCAAGGTTGCAGTGAGCCGTGATCACACCACTGTACTCCAGCCTAGGTGACAGAGTAAGACCCCATTTCTAAAAATATGAAATAAAAAAGGAAATATTTCAATATCCATGTCCACTAGAACTCAACAGCAACAAAAATGATATCTAAAAGACTGTCAGAAAATGAAAATCTAAGTCTGAGGGACAAAGAAAACAATCCTAGACTTGCCATGACAAAATGTATTTTGTCTCTAAGCATCTGTGTACCAAGCAGCAAACAAATGTCTGGGATTGAAGGGATGGACTGAACCATAAAGGGGCTTAAAACAAAATCTTCACAAAAGACTTGGTTCTGCCAAGAATTTATTTTGGCTTCCAAATGTTTCCAACGATCATATAATGGTGATTTCCTTAAACAAAATTACCTTTTGACTGCTGGAGGCATGTCAGGCCTTCTTAGCGTTGTCTGTTCAATCAGAGCTTCCATGAAGCAGGGGTCCCATCTGGGTAAACTTCACCCAGAACTCAGGGCCACCCACATTTAAATGCAATTAGTGCCTTTTGATAACAGTGGGGGAGTTTTCAGAGAAAAGCTCACTGATCGTCTATGGTTGGATCAGATTTCCATTTGCTTTATATTTAATAGCTTCTTCTGCTCCTCTGCAAAAAAATCCATATAGAAGGAGAAAACATTAAAACCAAAAGATAATTGTCAGAGTGGATAATAAGGAAGATATTAGAGTCATATATTAAAGTTTCTTTCCAGGGCTAAACTTAATTATAGTTTCAAATAGAGCTTCTCTTGTACAAAAGTGTGAAGGAAGTAGTTTTGTGTGTGTTTCTGCTTTCCATTTAATGTATAGTTACAGCTCCCTGCTTCTTTTACTGACTCTTAAACCCAGGGATGGGCACTGGGCCCCCGTTTGTGTGGATCTTGCTCTCAGCCAAATACCAGTTAATTAAAACTAAATATGCTAATATATGCTTTGAACCGTGCTGACAAAATTTGATAGTAGAGACAGATAGATAGATGGATACATACATACATGTGTTTACACATACACAGGGCGGCCATGAGGGAAGATTGTCATATTATTAATTTTCTCTTCTGTGGCTTCGACCTCATAAACAAACCTACTAGATGAATTTCTAAGAATATAAAGCCTAATATAGCTGTTTGGAGAGGAATCAACGGCCTGTTTACTGCACTTATCGACAATTTGTGAAAGAAGAGACCAGAAATCAGTCTAATTACCAGAGTGCCAGTTGTGCTTGTTAACACCAGCTTTGTGACCAAATGTTATTCCACAGTTGTCACATCACACGAGGGTTTCATTACTAACATAATAGTGAACAAGATCACATGAAAAGCTATTGATTGATCTGCCACACAAAGGAAGGACACACTTGTCTCTATGAGAACATGTTACATCTTTGACTATATGCAGCAGATGTAGCCTCATCATTCTTCTTGCTAGAGCAGCGTAATTTCGATACTGTCCTGCTTCTTTAAGTGTTTGCCAATTAGAGTCCCTTTTCTATTTGCATATGTCATCAATGGGCTGGAGACAAGATATTGTCTTGCTCTGGTTCTTCCTGATCTTTAACCAAGACTCAATCGATTATCTTGAACTGAATCCAAGAGATGCTTGGGGTATGCACAGTGTTTACTTTATCAACTGTCATCTCTGGCAATAAAAACAAATGGCTGCTTTATGTTAAGTTGGTTTCATGCGTTTTGCAAGAGACTCAGCTATAATTAGGCAATCCAGAAAGGATGAAGGAGAGGAAGCCAAGCCCTCTTGCAGTCCCTCTTCCCTAAATTGTCAGATTTAGATGGCAGAAGGGTTCTCACGCTCTCAAATGAACTGAAAGCCATTATCGTAACAGGTCTTCAGGGTTTGCGTTTTTTGTTGTTGTTGTCTGTTTCACAAAAGTGCAACAAATCATTTTACTCTGTCCATGTTTTTTCAAAGGAGCAGTTGCTTTTATTTTTAAATGAACTCGATGAATATTCTAACCTGGAAGTGGATTTGTTTATCACCGGGAAGAAGCACCTAAACAAGCACAAGGCATCATCTTATCTGATGATGAGTGATTTATCAGGCAGAACATGAATCTGCTCCTCACCGACTCCATCTTCCTGTTTATGCTTGTTGAACAGATACAATTTAATGAAGAATATAAAGTAGTTAAAACCTGTCTACCATTAATAGTTTAATTAAACCGACACATACTTCAAACACAGAGCAACAGAAAACATTAATTTTGGTTATAAAGGGCATGGCATTATTAAAGTGCAATTAAAAACAACATTCACTTACAGTTAACAGCTAAAACAATTTAATTATTTAACACCGAATTGTCACTTGTGACTAACTTCACCTCTTTGATGTGGGGATGTTCTGTGTCCCTGTTGATTGTTATGGTTCATTCCCTGGGATTCCAAATGGGGTGGCATTCTCAGAGTGTTAGCATTCACATTCAGAGTCCCTGCTGGCTAGTAGGAATCGCAAAGTATGAAAATTCAACCAACTGTTCTGTAGTGTTAACAGCTACCCTATAAGTAAACTGTGACTATTCAGCATATGTGAAAAGTTTCACCTGCTCTGAAAACATTAGCCAAGGTCATGCTTTCTCTTGGAGCACTTTGAACAATAAGAGGAAAGGTAGTGTAACCATTCAAAACATGGATGCTGGCCTGGTTTCCAACTGAAGAGCCCAAACTTCTACTTAGGTGATCTCAAGCAAGCTCTTTAAGCTCCACGTGCCTCCGCGTCCTGGTCTGCAGATGGAGATAATAATGGAATATGTGCAATCGGTTGTTTTCAAGACTGAATGAATCAATGGATTTAAAGCATTTAGACTGCTGCTCAACACATAAAAAGTGCCCCAAAATGTGACCCGTGATCAATATATTTAAGTTATGAGACTAAAAATTCAAATCTATTAAGCATAATCTCAAATAGTCAAGAATAAAATAGGCAAAAATAAATGGCTCATAACAGAGAGCAATCTATTCACCAAGAAATCACTAAATCATCTGAGAAAAATTTTCTACTCAGTTTCAAAACTGCTAGAAAGTTACAAAAACATACCAAGTGCCTCATAATGTTGCTTGGGATACGTTTCATTTGCACTTTGATTTGTCCCCGTATTAGTCCGTTTTCACACTGTTGATAAAGACATACCCCAAACTGGCGATTTACAAAAGAAAGAAATTTAACGGAGAAGTCACAGTTCCATGTGGCTGGGAAGCCTCATAATCATGGCAGAAGGCAAGGAAGAGCAAGTCACATCTTACATGGATGGCGGCAGGCAGAGAGCTTGTGCAGAGAAACTCCTCTTTTTTAAAACCATCAGATCTCAGGAGACCCATTCACTATCACGAGAACAACACGAGAAAGATCCGCCCCCATGATTCAATCATCTCCCACAAGGTCCCTCCCACAACACGTGGGAATTATGGGAGCTACAAGATGAGATTTGGGTGGAGACACAGACAAACCACCTCAGTCCCCATGAATCAACATATTTATATAAGATTTAGACCTAAAATTTGGGATTCACATGTGAAGGAAAAATAGTGTCTAATACATGGAAACTTAGTCAATACAGGTTAGACTTCCTCTATTACAGGAAAGAAAACAGACCCAGAGAAGTTACAAAAGAAGCAACCTGTTGAAGACCAAATGGAGAACTGGCAACAGAGCAGAATTAGAACTAATGTCTTTTAGCAACAAAGCTAATATGTCTTCCATGACCTAGGTCTACAATTATTTCCATGGGTGAAAAATAGAGGTACAAATGACCTTCAAAACTTGTCTTCATGTCAGAATCAGAAGTCTTAGAATCCAACACTGATTGAGAGTTCTCCAGTGAGCAAGATGTGTGAGACCTTTGAAGTGCTACCACACAGGTATTAGGAGAATCACTCAAGAATATTTGAAAGGTAGGCATATACGGGCTAAGTAGACACTGATGTGTTCATAAAATAGTTCATAAAATAAAAGGAAACTTCTCTATCATGACTATGAATTGGTCATGAATATACTCACTGTCTTCAACAGAAGATAGCTAAAAGTTGTTTACTGAAGAGGAATTTAGCAATTGAAAGAAATCTGGGCCAGGTGTGCTGGTTCAAGCCTGTAATCCTAGCACTTTGGGAGGCCAAGGCAGGAGGATCACTTGAACCCAGGAGTTCAAGACCAGCCTGGGCAACAAAGCGAGAACCCATCCCTACAAAAAAATTAGCTGGCTGGGTGGCATGCACCTGTAGTCCCAATAACTTGGGAGGCTGAGGTGGGAAGATCATTTGAACCTAGGAGGTCAAGTCTGCAATGAGTCGTGATTGTGCCTCTGCACTCTAGCCTGGGTGACAGAATGAGACCCTGTCTCCAAAAAACCAAAATCAAAGCAAACAAACAAACAAACAAAAAGAAATCTGGGGTAACTTATTAAAAGCAGGGGCATGTAAAACATACAAAATTTTTATTCCTGTCTCTGAAGTTAGTTGGTCAATGGTCCTTGTATATAATGTCTGAAAACTTGGAAGGTAGAAAAAAAATTCAGATAGACATCAGGGAAATACATGCTAGTTGATTATAACTTGAATATTATCCACTTGTCGTAATTTGAGCTGGCATCCAGGTTTAGAGGAGTGTCATTACTGCTTTTTTGAATGGACTTTAGTTAATGAGCCAGCATTTTTTAAGCACTACTTACGTATCTGTCACGAACTCTCAGGTTTCCATTTTCTCACTTTCTTGTGCCCTACAGACTTTCCCACTGGATTCCAAGTAGCTATATAGACCTGTCTATAGTTTAGGATCAGCTTGGAGGCTGGTCCTTACATACTTACAATCACAGAAGGTCCAGACACGTCTTAGTACCTAGATCCTTTGTTGTTGTTGCTGCTTGAAAATTACACGTGATTCTGTCCAGATTCTGACTTTCTTTGTGTTATTGTTTTTAGGCTGGGTCTTTGACTCCTGCTCTCTAAGGTCCTAACTCCTTCCTTTTACTTGCTGCCTTCTAAACAGATCTCAGGCCACTCTCTACTTCACGATGTGCCTGTGTAATAAGATCCATTCCTATGCAAAGTGGGGAAAGGGTAACACAACAGATACAAAAAAGCAAGACCTACTGACATGGAGCATACATAAGACAGACATATATGAAATAACTGGATAATCAGGCAGGCTACATAGGTGTTCACTGCACAAGATGACACAGGAGCAGCAGCGGAGTAATAGGAAGGAGTGATAGCTGTTGGTTAGCCACATCAGGAAGGGCTTTCCTGAGACCACGGGACTTGAGCTGTTATTCGAAAGTGCTTAAGGACTTTAGACAGGCAGAAAAAAGATAGGTGTTAACTGCATTAGTTGAATGAAATGCAAGTGAGAGAAACAACAGGAATTAAGGCACAGAGACAGGAATTTGCATGGGGTAGGGTGAAGAAAAAACAAAGAGGCAGAAAGGAGACAGCTAAGACTAAACCAAAAATTGACATTAAAAAGTATGGGTTAAAGTTGGCAAGGTATGTGGCATGTCATTTAATGACAAGCATTTTTATTTAGTTATTTTATATCATAATCTAAGAACAAAATAAAAGAATAGCTCATGGCAATTGAGCACCACTGGCTTTCTCCTACAAAGCTGGATTTTTCCTACAAAGTTCCTCTGCTTAATGGGTACAGCAAAAGTGTGGCAATGAATGAAAACGGGATGCATGTGATGGAGCTTCCTGGCTGTGCTGTTCTTTCTTGCTTTGTCTTATCGAGTGCATGGAGCTATTATGATTGCACAACCCAATTTCTAGTAAAAGAGGCTAGGTCAACTGATTTAATTTCACCCAGGCAATCTTGCAGGCTCACTCAGTGAATCAAATAATAATCCTTTAGTTAGTGGATCAATAAGAAATTAAGAAGCAATTAAAGAGGAATGAAAAAAAAAAAAAAAAAACCCCTAAAAATCTGCATTGACCCAGCAGGAAGGTTTTTTCCCTTCCAGAAAATAAAGATTTAAAAACAACCCAATGCACTGTACTGTTCCTGCATTCTTCTTATTGGTTTAAAAAGTTTCAAAATAAGAAGTCAAAGAGAGAAAACCATTAAAAACATTTAAAACTTTAGGTCTTAAATTCAAATATAAATAACATAATTACATTTGTATTGGAACATAAAATGTCTTCTCTTCACTGATTTAAGCAAATAGCTAAATGGACACAAACAAAGTTTATGGAAATAGCTGTGACTGTGTAGAGCTGCTATAGAATAAGAATCAGTTTTTCAAATAATCATTTCATTTGCAGCACTGAAGCAACATTTTACAATTAAAATGTGCTTTCCACTAAGATCATTTCCGTTCCAATCACTCTCCAAATAACCAAAGCTTAGAGGCACAATTTATTTACTTCACCAACAAAAAACAAAACAAAACAAAAACAGAATTTTCTTTTCAAACACGAGCCCTTCAGATGAGATCCAGCTTTTCTCTTTCTTGGGTCTAGTAATTATAGCTGCAAGCTGAGAACTAGAAATACACACTTTGGTCTTATATTTCCAACGGAAATACTGGCTAACCTGTGATAAATTGCTTAACCCTACTGTGTCATGGGATCACCTCTGTTTAAAAGGTGAGGGAAAATTGTTGCTTACCTATGGAAGGCGTCTGGTGCAGGTGAGTGAGCAGAAGTCTATTAAGGGACTCAGAATAGGGATATGGTATCAAGGTGAAATAGTGTGATTTTTTTTTTACAACGAATTTTTAATTAAAAGATTAAACCTACTAACCATGACCTTTAAAAAATGCCCTGAGCAAACAAAGATGGCCTCTTTTTTTTAAATATTTTATTGCACTTTAGGTTCTGGGGTACATATGCAGAACATGCAGGATTGTTGCATAGGTACACACATGGCAGTGTGGTTTGCTGTTTCCATCCCCCTGTCACCTATATCTGGCATTTCTCCCCATGTTATCCTTCCCCAACTCCCTACCCACCACTGTCCTTTCCCTAGTCCCCCCCAACAGACCCAGTGTCTGATGCTCTCCTCCATGTGTCCATGTGTTCTCATTGTTCAACACCCACCTATGAGTGAGAACATGTGGTGTTTGATTTTCTGTTCTTGTGTCAGTTTGCTGAGAATGATGGTTTCCAGATTCATCCATGTCCTGATAAAGGACACGAACTCATCATTTTTTGTGGCTGCATAGTATTCCATGGTGTATATGTGCCACATTTTCCCTGTCCAATCTATCATTGATGGGCATTTGGGTTGGTTCCAGGTCTTTGCTATTGTAAACAGTGCCGCAATGAACATACATGCACATGTGTCTTTATAATAGAACAATTTATAATCCTTTGGGTATATACCCAGTAATAGGATTGCTGGGTCAAATGGAATTTCTATTATTTGTAGATCCTTGAGGAATCGCCACACTGTCTTCCACAATGGTTGAACTAATTTACACTCCCACCAACAGCGTAAAAGTGTTCCTGTTTCTCCACATCCTCTCTGGCATCTGTTGTCTCCAGATGTTTTAATGATCACCATTCTAAATGGTGTGAGATGGTATCTCAATGTGGTTTTGATTTGCATTTCTCTAATGACCAGTGATGACGAGGATTTTTTCCTATGTTTGTTGGCTTCACATATGTCTTCTTTTGAAAAGTGTCTGTTCATATACTTTGCCCACTTTTGAATGGGTTTTTATTTCTTGTAAATCTGTTTTAGTTCTTTGTAGATTCTGGATATTAGCCCTTTGTCAGATGGGTAGATTGCAAAAATTTTTTCCCTTTCTGTTGGTTGCCAGTTGACTCTAATTATTGTTTCTTTTGCTGTGCAGAAGCTCTGGAGTTTAATTAGATCCCATTTGTCTGTTTTGGCTTTTGTTGACAATGCTTTTGGTGTTTTAGTCATAAAGTCCTTGCCTATGCCTATGTCCCGAATGGTTTTGCCTAGGTTTTCTTCTAGGGTTTTTATGGTGTTAGGTCTTATGTTTAAGTCTTTAATCCATCTGGAGTTGATTATAGTGGCCTCTTTCTTAAATGGCTCCCTTGGGGGTGGGAAAAGACAGAATCACACAGAACAGCAAGAAACACAAAAGTAAAATGAAGGTGTCAAGAGTGTTAAATTTGAAACCAAAAATGCAGATGTTCTCTCAAGGAGAACCTAGAAAGAAGTTGGCAGGTCTTGAGACTTGTTCTCAAGCAGGCACACCCATCATGCACTGCTGCTCTAATTTCCCTGCTATAAAATAAAATGGGAAATTACTAAGCACTACCTATTTTATGGGAACTGAATTCTGTGGGGGCACTGACTACAGAAGGTACTGATGTTGGATGAAGCGTTGTATACTGTAAGTGACTGTATTTTCTCTTCTGATTTAAAGGTGTTTTATTGGACAATATATGCCATCTTTTCTTTATGTTTTACACTTAATCCTTCAAATAGAGAGGTATTATGTGGGAAGCTGCGTGGGGTGCTTAAAGACCTGCACACCATCAGTAATGCAATTAAAATTGGCATTTATAAAAGTATATTTTGATTCCCAATCCTGTTTTTACAAGTGCAAAATCACATTAGAAAACAATGTGATGCTAATTAAAGCTTCGTCACCCATAAGACCTTGGTGAATTGCATTTGTAATAGGCTCTGATGCAGAAGCAATTTCTGCTGGGGAAACTTAAGCGGAATATGTGACTATATTTCTTGTTACTCTATTAAAATCAGTGCTACAATTGTGTATGTTACTGTCATGTTTTTAGCTCTAATCTGAGCTTGAAATGTCATGTGATCTAAGTTTTAATTCAAAAGCTGAAAAAATGTATTGCATGTTATATTTGCATATTTTAAAAACAATCAAAAGGCCAGGGATACTATTGATTTTCCTCATAAAGATTAAAAGGACTGATGGAAGCATCAAACTTATGTTTCAAATCATGTATGAATCCCATCTTGCAAAAACAAAGGTAGCTACTGGAAAAAAACAACAGAAAAACCCCCAACTAACTGGTCCTTACTCTTAGGTTTACATAAAAGTTACCTATAAGGCTATAAAATCAAAATGAAATAACTTATATTAGAAGATAATTTAAGGATATGCATTTTTCTAGGAATCTTCAGGTCAGCCTTAACCCACTGTTAACATGGTTATTTTGTTATTAGCAAAATCCTGGATTTAAGGGCACTCAAACAGAAATTCAGGCTGAGTTCCTCTTGAATCCAGGAGCCATCCCTAAGCTCTGATTATGGACAGAGAAGGAAATCACATAGATTGGAATCTGAAAACCGTCTGGAGATTGCCTTGACCTTTACAAATGGTTACTAATATTATTTAACAGCTATGTTAATGCAGACATCTCTGTGATGTGTAATTTAAATAGACCTGGGATTGTGCCATTTTTATATTGAAAATTCCACTGTAGTAACAAATAATAAAACTCAGAATTTTTAATGACACACCCAAGAGTCAAGTTTGGTCATCTAGAGTAGTACTTATGTGTCCTGGAGGATGCAAAATGATGTGAATAATCGATATCTATGAGAGTAACTGTAGGGAAGTTTTAAACTCTAAATACTCTTAGAAAGAGACAGAGCATTAACATTATTTTTAAATTATTCAGATATGAATCATTGGGGTTTCATTTCAACATGTGGTTATACGTAGATATCTAAGCAATGAAAGACTCTAGTCCATCATGCCCTCAACTTCTGCCAAAAAAAAAAACTATCTATTTATGTCTCTATGTACCCATCTATCTAGATCTTGATCTTGATCTATCTCTTATCTTGATGGATCAGAGAAAGGCATAAATGGAGATACAGAATTTTAAAGGAGGTGTAACCATGTACCTTCCTACAAAGACATCGCACTACAGATAGGAAACCAAACAAGCCACTCTTCAAAGTAACAGAAATAGGGAGCACGCAGTGAATATGGGCAATGCGCATTAGAGCCTGTGAGTCAGAGTTTTGCACTAGGCAAGTAAAAAGAGGTAGAAATTTAACGACAACAGGTGAACAATAGGTAAAAAAGGAAGAAAAACATCAAATGAACCCACATATTTGGAAGAGAGAAATGCTCTATGGTAAGATGAAGGATAGTGAGACCACAGGGGAAGCAGTGTGTATTTCATCTTGTGAGGGAGTGGCAGCCATTGAAAACACAACCCATATTACAGTAAACCCAATAAACAAAGTAAATATAAAGAGAAGGAGAACTGGAAATAGAAAAAGGAAATTACGTGCTTATTTTCTTCCTTTTAAAGCTACATCGTGCTTCCTTTTGTATTCTGCTTTTTTCAGCCTTTCATTTCTCTTCAAAAGAAACAAACAAGCAAAAATAATTTACAATCATAGATTATCGGTGCCCACGTCCATCTGTTTAGTGTAACCACAACAGAATGCGTGAGTGTTTGTATTTGGGGAAAGATGGGTGGGCACTATCATGTATCCATGAAATAATCCAATGTACAAAACCCAGATTCTGTTCAGTAAACAATTCCGCTGTTGTATTCCTGCTTGAAAATGCTCATAGGAATTCAACTTAAAGAATCCTTCTTCTTTTTTTTTTTTTTTTAATAAGAAGTCAATTGTTTCTGGAATGAATATTCACAATACACGTCCCCACAAAAGACAGCTAATGCATCCAAAAGTGAAACCAGTAAACAGCCACTGGCAGTAGAAATTTATGGAATTAGAAAAACCGGACTGGTTAGAATACATGACTGCATTCATTGTTGCAAAATGATTGGATTCATGTCTCATCAAATTTACATTGTGAAGACTGAATATAGTATGATTAGGCATTATTTTAACAACTACATTAAAATACAATTTAAAATAAAATGGTCCTTTATATCATACTAATATCAGTGTTTTAAATAACAAAGGGGATTTTTTTAAAGGAAAGGATTAGCATTTCGTTTCAATCAGTACAAGAAATGAGATTCCAGTTGGGGTCTCAAAGATTCAGGATTTTATTAATATTCCAGAGATGCATTTGTGTTGCCTCTGGGTACACTGAAAAGCCACTTAAACCGCACTTAAAACAGCACTACAGGATCAAATTGATGTGCATCAACCATTTACAATAAAACTTGATTATTATAAAGGCATACATATTTGCATAATTACATGTTTGATTTTTTGATAATGCAGCATACAAGACAAAATGTTGCTTCATGTAGAAACACATCATCAAAAAGCACCATCTGCTGTAGTATTTAATGCACTGCACACTGATAAAAAATGTTGAAGATGGATTTCTGAGTATCAAAAGGAAAAAAAAAACGTGAGTTGTATTTACACAGGCAGTATGGCTGGCTGGATCATGCAGAAAGGAGAAATAAAATTCAGGCAAAACATGGTATAAAAAGATATGACCCACGTATCTCCAAACACAGAAATGAGCACTTTCATTAATATGGCATAAGAGGTTTGGATATCTGTTTATATGATGTCATCCTTGCATTTAGTAAATTTTCAGATTCTAGATTCTATATTTAGAAATGGAACACTTTAGAATAATTGCTCATGAATAGGGTTATCCTTGGAGAGGCTTCCATTATGTGTAGCAGTGTATTTGGAAAGAAGAAAGAAAAAACCTTCTATATTTAATTGTGCACTAAAATGAGGATAGTAACAATTATTATCTTAGTGGATTTATTGATGATTATTTTCCCTCTTTTTCTTTTGTTATGTTTATTTATGCTTGAATCATCCTCCTAATTTTCATATAATGTACATTTCAAAACAGCATCAAATAAAAAGTACAAAAAATTTTAAAAATATAAAAGTTGGAGATTCATTTTCTGAAAGAACTGTTTTTAGGAGAAGGAAACAAAACCAAGAAAACGCCCACAGAAAATACTAACGTGCAAAATAAACTTTCCAAACGCTTCGCAGAACACGTAACTAAGGAGAAGACACACTTACGGGATAAACAGAAACTATCTCGTCATGAGGTTAACTATGTTGTCTTATTATTGGTGAAATAAATCTACAGATCATAAGGGCATAGTGTTGAAAATGAAGCTGCACTCTGAGAAGGGAGAAATGACCTCTTCATCAGAACTACGTTTACTCAGGGCCTAGAAGAATTATTTAAAACCACAAATATTTTCATCTAGGACTTTTGCTATGTGAGTCCTCAAAATTCTAACTTAAGAAAATAAATCCTATAGATGAAGAACAAGTAGTGAGTTAGGGAACCTGATAAATAATAAATTTAAATTAAACCAATGTCCTACTGCTAGTTCCAAGCCAAAAAAAAAAAAAAAAAAAACCAAAACAACAACAACAAAATATCACTAATCACAGACTTCACATTACAGACAGATGAAATCAAGAATTGTACAACTATCAGAAATTAGCCAAGTGCAAATTTAGTAATACTAGCGGTTTTATCCAATTAAGAGGGAGACCTAAGCGTGGAGAGGGGAAATGTTCCGAGGAAAAGTCCTAAAAGTTTTTCAAAAAAAGGAACCTGGGATCCAATGAAGTAAGGACCATAAATGAAACACTGGAAACCCCCCTCATTCCCACATTGGAGCTGAGTCAGGGAAATTCTAGACCTTGTGCTTCTTAGGCATTGGCAGCTCTATACTCATTTAATCTCCTGTCTGGAAAACGCTGCAGGAAGTCAGCATGTCCACTGGAACAGAGGTGGATGCACACTCCAGCGAGTGAAAGGAGGCTTGTGGGAGCAGCTGGTCCCTCTCTGTGGTTGTTCTACCGGCTGATCATGGACCTGAACCTCAGAGAGGAAAATGCACAAGGGTCACAGCTGCAGAGTTTGTCCTGGCACATATTTACATATTTTATATGTTACAGGTCTGTCCAAAGAGCAAAGTTGAACTTGCTGTTGTGATAAGCAAAACCTCTGTTACTTTCTTAAGATCTGGAAACGTACATGCGTGCACGTGTGGGTGTTGGGAAGAAAAGAGAAAAGCATTTGAAAAATATGCCCTCGGCTTACTAAAGAAAAATGAAAATCCATTTCTTAACCTGTAAATATTAGTATTAGATTCCCTATGGGGGATTTTCTATTTACTTTTGAAGGCTTCCCTTTCATATTTTTACCATTTTTTAAATTATGAAATGTGGGCCCAGATGACCAGGAGCAGACATATGCTGTCGCTACTATTACTGATTAAACAAATATAAATTTGATTTGTTTATTAGCTTATAGAGTTCAAGATAAACTGAAGTTTATACCCTGAAATAAACAATAGTGAATGAAAAGCACAGCACAAAAGGGAACAGCTTGTAGCTTGTAAAAGCACGAGCAAAAGCGGTAATGGGAGGCCTGAAGTTGGACCGTCTGAGAGCGCCCCATTAACCGTGGCACATCCGCGGTGTGGTTGCAGGGCAGGAAAACACTGCTTTGGTCCCACGAACTCCTTTCCAACACGGGGTCTGCACAGGGGTCTCATAAAGAGAGCTTGTGTAAGCACCCGGGAAAGGTTGGTGACCTCTGCTCGCAAGATCCAGGATGGTCTTTGCAGATGGGAGCTGGCAAGGCAGGAGGGCCTTGTGTGCCGAGATAGTGGAACACCTCCTGCTCTGCCTATGTTCTCAGAATATGGGGTAATCTTGGTTGCCCTGTGTCCACAATGCTTGGGGAAATAAAAGCCCCTTGATGTATTGTGTGTGGTCAGACCTGGTGGCACCCTACCTGCTGTGTTCCGGTGCAGCTGCATATCCATAATGATCAGTGGTAAAACTTGGTGTACTAGATTAGCAGAAGAACCACTTATTTCATTGTATTCTAATGATGCATGCTTCTCCCCATGGCTATCTTGACCCACAATAGTTTCAAACCTCCCTCGATAGTTTCAAGGCCTCCGCCGATAACCCCCAGCTTTCCACCCCTCAATTAACTAGTGTGTGCACTTAATAAAAACCAGTGGAAACCAGAACTTGGGGCCAACGTGGTCCTCGCACTTTACATCGGTCCCCTGGACCCATGCTGTGATATTCTATTCCGGTGTCTTTATTTCCTTTCTCCATCCCTCATCATCGCCAAGGCTGGGGCACCCATGAACAGAGTTGGGGCTGGTACCCAACAGAAAACAGTACACATTTAGAGTGGACAACACAGAGCCTATAAGAAAGGACAAAGAAGAAAATTAAAATGATCAGAAATCTTACTTTCTACTTACTTAGCTTTTACATTTCCCTGAAAACACGAGACAGTCTTTAAATGAACAAAAGAGCACTGATTCATTCAAAGTCCGTTTTTTAGAAAAGTAAGCTTTTTATGATTAAATTAATAAATAATAATGATAAAAACTCAGCACTGGAAAATCATATAGTATTCACACCTTTAACAGCCCTCTTCTGGCTTACCTTTGGCCAATACCTCCCCCTTTCCACTGCATAAGGAGTTCACACGGCCAAGAGGAAATGTCCCAATCAACTTGTAAAATATGCCTGGGGAAGCCCCAGCTCAGAGGCCTTCTCATCCTCCCTGAGCATCCCAAGGATGGATTGTATTATGGTTGGGCACACCTTCAGATCCTCAGCCTAGCCAAGGGGCAGCTGATTGCAGATGATGTGGAGGGAGCTTGGACAATCTGGCTGGGATGTTCCATGTATGCTCACCAGGCTTTTCATGGGGTGCAAACAGTTTTTGGCGGTAAGAGAAGTAGGGTGCAGGTTGAAGACAGGAGTGGAACTCCCCAGAATCTGAAAATTCTACATTTGAACCTGGCCATCCAGGTCATTATGAAGTATATGTGTTAAAGAAAGAGAATAGAACACGTTTCACTTAATAGTTTGTTAACTTGATTTCTGACCCTTAAAGATTTTGGCACACGGCGTGGCCTACTTTTGCTTCTGGAATTGCAAATGTTAGAGACAGGCCTGATGGTAACAAAAAAAATCTTTGCAGTTCTGAAGGAAAGTGACAGCAGTTTAGTTCTGAATATTTCCATGTTTCCTCTTGGAAAATGAATAGAGCAACAAGAGAAAGTACAAAAATAACCTAAAATTCTATTTTCATGGAGACTAGAAAACAGAAAAAAATAGATAATCTTCTAAAGTAACTGACACCAATAGAGGCTACAGGCTTACCCACAGAACACTGAGACAGAATAGTGAGACGGTGTGGCCAGGCTCGGGGGCTAAGTGGGGCAGAGCTCAGAAATTCTCAGAAAACTTACAAAAAAAAGTCCCAGAAAACAAACAAAAACCAACCAAACTTTATCATAAGCAAAAGTTACTGGGAGCTAGACTGAGATCAAATGAGAACCAGATGGAAGAAGAGGCAGAATGTGCGGCATGAAAGTGCCCAGCGGGTCCCAAACGTAGATCGGAGAATACTACAGCAAGAACAAATCAATAATGTGTAATTATTTAATATATATATGATATTAGAAGGCAAGGCCTGTGCCCATGACGGGCAGCAGCTATAAAGGAATCAGGCAAGTATATGACTTACTAAGTCCTCCTGAAATAAATAAGGTTCTGGAAGAAAGAGACACTATATTTTAAAAATATATCTATTTCTGTAGCAACAAAAATGGTGTCTTTGACCCACAGAGACCCAAAGTATACATTGTCCTTCTCCCCCATCCTTTGCTCTAGGAAACTCTGGCTATTACCAAGTATGCAAAAACCTAACTCATGTCACATGGGCATCAGACAAAGAATAGGCATAGCACAAAGACAAAAGCACAAAGATACTAAGAAAAAAAAGTTTTAAAAATTAGAAAACTTTTCTAAAAATGAAGAAAATTCAACAAGAAAAAATTTATCCCAAAAGCATATGAAAATTTTAACCCAATATTAAACAATACTGAAGCAATTACTGTTATGAAAGAAAACCACAAAACAGAAATACAAGAAATCAGGGAAGTGCTTCTTGGACTAAAAGCGTCTAAGACTGGAGGAGGTAAAGCAGTTACTGGCAGAGCTCAGGAAAGAAATAGATAGATAAGATACAATTATTTCAGAAATGGAGACTAATTATTAGCACATGACAGAGTAGACACCACAGAGAATAAAAGACAGAGGATAGAAACTAGAAAAGCAAAGTAAAACAGAAATAAATAAGGAGATTTAAAAATAATTAGAGATGTAAATACATCCATTAGTAAACGTCTCCCCAAAGAAAATCAAAACAATAAAACAGAAAAAAATCATAGATAAAATTTAAGAAAAATTTCTTGAAATGAAAGACTTGGGTCTGTATGTGCAAGGGCACTGGGGAGACTGACTACAAATGCGAACAATGAGACATACAGAGGTTTGGTCTGGCTTGCCAGCTTAGTTATCAAAGTCAATGTTTGGCTACAAATGTAACAAAATAAGGAAGAAAATGTAGAATGTTAAGGGTGGAAATAACATTATAATCATATGAATATATATGTATCAAAATGGCAGCCAGTATAATGAAGCCGAGTTTGCAGGAAACGTGGGGAGGGGAAAGACGCTGACTATATGAGGTTTTGATTTACCACTTTCAGTTCAAGAAAGATCAAGGGAACAAAAGATAAGTAAGGACAAAGAGAAGCCAAACAACATAATCAACAACATCGAATAGAATTTGTTCACATCACTGAGACTTTTGGGTTGTTTTTTTAAATGACGCATAATCATTCTATCTTTGCTGAAACTGATCTCTGAATTATTTATATATCAGCATCAAATTTAATGGGGAAACTCTAGAATCATTTTCATCAAAGTCAGAAACATGTTAAGTCGCTCAACTACTTTACACTACTGTGATTCAATATTACGAGAAGGATTCCATATTAACATTTAAAAGTAAAAAATAATTGGAAATAAAAATTACAAATAAAGGGGTAAATCTATCCTTATTTATATATGAGTGTTTAGCCACAACTACAAGAGGATCAGCCAAAGACTACAAAAAAAGAATTTAATATTTAATGTGAATGAAATTAAATTCACCTACTTCTATTTTTATGACTTTACACAAACAACAATCAGATAGAAAATATTTGAAAAATAAAAACTACATTTACGACAGCAAAAGACGTAAAATATCTATGGAAAACAACTAGAAGTATAGACAGCTATATGAGGAGAACTGTAAAATTCACTTGATGTACACATAATGTAGATTTGAACAAACAGAAAATTTTACCACGTTCTAGGGTAGGAGGACTCTGCATTATTAAGAAAAGTCTATTCTTGAGTTGATTGACAGATTTAATGCAATCCTAATAAAACTATATGTATTTTTTTTGGTGGAAATTTACCAGCTGAATCTAAAGTTGATATGGAAAAACAAGCTAAAATAATCAAATTAAAAATGATCAAAAGCATAAATCATTAATTCACAGAAAAAATGAATATGTAAATTAGATGCTCAACCATATACATAATAAATTCAAATAAAACCTACATGAAAATTTCAGGTTTTACTAATTAAAATGGAAAAATAGTCAAAACTTTGGTGACACATTTTATTGCAAAGGCTGTGGGGAAAAAAAGACTCTCTTTTACACTTGGCTAACAATATTTATAAAAATTTAGACATGCATTATATATTGGTCCATCAGTTTAGCTTCTGGGAATTTATACATACATAGTCATTCCTCACAAAAGACTGGGAATACCCCAAATGTCTATCTATAGGATACTGGTTAAATAATCTTTGATATAGCCACATGTTGGAATATTATGCAGCTGTGAAAAAAGAGGATAATCTTTCTGTACTAATACAGAAGATTTTCAAGAATATATTAAGTAAAAAAGATAAGATGCAAAATTATTGTGCATATATCATATTTTGAAAAAGAATGGAGGAAAAGAAAACATTATATTTGCATTTGTTTTTATTTGCCCAAATAGATACCAGAAGAAATGTAAAACTCTACTAAATGTTAGTTTCCCATAAAGAATGGGAGGGACAGAGGCAGAGGTAATTGTAAGATATCTAAACATATGCCTTGTACTTTTTAATAAAATTTTCCATTTTAAACCTCATGAATCTATTATCAATGTGTTCTATATTCAAAATACAATACAATGTTAAAAAAAAAAAAGAATCTCAACACATTCAAAGATAATCAGGATATTGGGTTTTTCTGAGGGTATTTTTTTTAAATGTCACACTTTAGGTATCCGTGGTTCCAAGTCACTTTCTATTTTACTCTTACGCAGAAAGTCAGTAAGCAGAGACGACAAGGTGCCAAAGCAGGCTGGAATACAAACAGTTTACAGTAGACAAGGGCACAATAGTCCCAAGAATGCCAGTAGCTGTTTCTTGAGGAGTTGTTGACTTCAGTAAACTTTTAACCCAAAGTGGTGCTATCTTACTCTTCACTCTTCGATCTTGCTTGTCATCTTAGGCAATCTATTTTCGATCAATCAAAACAACACTTGTGTGACTGTAAAAATCATTAAGTTATTCAACAAATAATTCTTTAATGTTAATAGGGGACTAGCACTCTGACAAACACTGTATGTATATTTGGTCAATTATGCAGAGCCTTCTATAGAGTCACGTAGAAGAAGAAGCAAGAAACAGAGCAAATAAATATAACAATGAACAATGGAGGATTGACTAAGATAAGGTATCCAAGGAAGGCTTCTCTGAAAAGATGGCATTTAAGCCAAGACCTCAGGGATGTATGAATCCTTTACAAAAACATCAGGAAGAGTGGTGTTCTAAACTCAGGAAGCACCATGTACCACATGTGAAGAATTACGATGAGAAAGAAATCAACTTGCTTGAGAAAATGTCAGGAGTCAGTCTAGAGAGTGGAGAGCGAGGGTGTGCTGATGTAAGATGAGCTCAGGGAACAGGGCAGGAGGTTGAGCGACAGGACTTACAGCCACACTGGTGTGCCGGGACTAAGACAAAGTGCAAAGAGAGATTGCAAGTCAGGCAGTGTCATGCTGGGATTTATGTTTCAAGAAAGACTATTTCTGCGGCTGCGTAGAGAGTCAATTAAGGATGAGAGTCGCTATGTTCTCTGTGCATGGAGATCAGTTTGAAGGTACTACAGTTGTTAAGTTTAAAGTAATAGTAGATCAGACTACAGTGAGCCAGTAAAAATGAAGAAAAGTGGATCACCTTACAACACAATTAGGAGACGAAGTTGATCGGACTTAGTGATGAATTGGACTGGAGGAAGTAAGACAGGGAGACAACAGGGTGGATGATGTTGCCAAAAAAAAGAAAGGATGGAAGGAGAACCAGGTTTTTGGAGGGGAATAAAAATGCAGACTTGGATATATTTATGTGAGATGTCCATGAAGCATTCATAAGTGGGTGTTACAAAGACAGGCCTGTGAGTCAGGAGGTCAGAGGAGAGGTTAGAACTAGAGATAGAAACGTAGGAGTCATTGGCTTGGAATTGGTATTTTAAGCCATGAGGATGAATGAGATTATTTATGGAAACATAAGGCATGGGATTCAGAGCAGAATACTGAGGAAAGTCAATCCTTAGAGGTATTATAGAAAGTGGAAGAAGAGACACAATAGAGGCTTAGGAGGAGCAGGTAAAGAAGCAGATAAAAGACCAGGGAAATATGGAATCACTCAAACCAAAAACAGACAGAATTTTGAGAAGAGAATGCTCAGTTGTTGGATGCTGCTGAGAGTTCTAGTGAGATGAAAATGCAAACTTAGCAATGTAAAGGTCATTAGTGACCAACTGGGTTATGTGGGTGGATGCCAATTTGAAGTGAATTCCAGAGTGAATGTGAAGAGAAAACGTGAAGGTGCTGTGTGTACACAGCTATTTTATGGAGTTTTACTGTGAAAGAGGGAAAAGAGTGAATGGTAGCTGGAAAGGGATGTGGATGAATATAGAGTATTGTTTTAGGACAGTAATACTAGATTATGTTTATATGGTGATGGGAATAATTTACTGGAGACAGTCTGACAGAAGCATTGAACTCCTTGAGAGAGTGAGAGGGATGGGATTCCCAACATGAACTGAGTGATGAGCATTTGATTAAAAGGAGTCACATTCAATTGCACAGAGGGAAGAAGACCGGTATTGTGGCCGGAGGCTTTCAGATTTTGTGTTGGGAACCTCCTATTCTCTTTAATGAGGTACGAGATGAGCAGAAAGTGGGAGTAGGGAGTGGTACCTCCAAGGAATAGGTGACAGTGATGAGCAAAGTTTTCAAGGAAGAGTAGATGTTCACCAGGCAGGTGATGGCACGTGGGAGGGGAAATGGGTAGCGTGAGAGGGGCAGAGTGAAGGGCATGGGAGATGCCAAATGGTCTGGTACATTAGGCCATCAAATAGGGTCAATAAACGTGGCTGGAGTGAAGAGTGCAGGAGCTATGGTGGAGGGCCTTGGATGAAATGCTTAGGAAGTTCTCTAGGCACATGCAGCCACTGGGAACTGTAAGTGGTCATAAAAAAATTGCACTCAGAGCACAATGAAATAATGAAATGATTGACCAATCACATTACTGCAGTAGTCCTAGTGAGAGACAGTGATAACCTGAATTAAGGCAGTAGCTGCTGAGTTCCGGGAAAGCACAGACTGGAAAGATTGCAAGGCGGCTTATTCAGCAGGACCTCTCATCAAACGTGATAGTTTCATAGGGAGAGTAAACAGTGAGAGGAGGTGAGAGTTTACAGCATAGTCCTGGTGAGCAGCTACAATTAAAGCACAGCAGAGAGAAGCAACAGCAAGAAGGAGGGAGAGGAATCAGGAAACCACCAAGCTGAGTCAGAGTCGAGGTTAGACGTTTTAAGTTACAATGATAATATTAAAGGCACAAAAAGGCAGAGACAACAGGACCTGAAAGAGGAAAGAATCCGTTGTAACCAGTATTTACAAAAAAGGAAATGACTCACAAGAAGTTTTACAAAAATTGTGTAGAGAGAGAGCCTAGAGAATGTTAATAAGGAAGTCTAAGAAGTAAATAAAAGTCAGATGTACAAGACTCACCATTACAAATTTGTTCAGCATAAAATAAAGTGCGTATCAACGGTACCCACATTATTTTGTTAGTAGCTATAAAACGATGATAACCTTCTCAGATTCACTCACCGTCTTACTCCCAAACTTAATTTTCTTCCTAAGGTCATAAGTTCCTCAAACGTAATTTCTCCTTACCATGGAGGTTTTCAGGAACATAACCTTCAAGGTTGGGAGGGAAATACCATATCTGAGAATAGATTCTGCAATCAGTTAGCCACAAACCTCCCTAGGCTTCTGTTTCCTCATCTGTAAAATGAAGCGTTTGAATTGGATAACCTCTGGGGTCTCTTCCACTATAAGACTGTATGAGTCTGTGAATGTAACCATTATCTCCAAAATGTTCCTGTGACTCTCATAGTGCTCTTGGCAATAAGACTAAAAGTGGTGGGTCTACAAACGACAGTCTGCCTGCCTGCCTGCCTGCCTTATTGTTTATTTAAAATAAGTTTCCCCATTGTGTCTCAATTTCATTTCTGCAAAGTTAGGGACGCATTTTAAAAGACAAATTCTAGAGCCGTAGAAGCTTAACAAGCAAGGTACCTTGCACAAAGTAAACACTCATTAAATATTTCTTGATTAAATGAATATAGAAATCCATACTCAAAGGTTATGTGCTCCAGCATACCAGAGACTATTGAAACCTCTTCCAGAGCATCCCTGACCGTCTTTCTCATTTTTTAATGTCTCCAGACCTGGAAAACTCCTAATCTCGAGGGGTGCCAGTGAATCCTTATGAGTGGCAAGAGGTGTGATAATAATGCAGAACCAGAACCAGGTAGCCGGTCTATCCAACCTGGGCACTGCCAAATGGCAATGATATAAGTGGCAGGAAGTGCCAGTCAATGGCGCTGAAGTTAAATAGGGTTCAGGGGCTTCCAATGACACCTGTTGAAAAAGGAGCAATCAGTGACATTGCTGAGATGTAAAGCTTTATCAGGATATGTCCTGAGACTTTTGTAAGAGAAAAGAAATCTTTGATTTTAAGACAGAGACAAGTGAATTCTGCTTGCACTGTGATTTGCTACCTTTGAAGACCTTAACTCTGTTTTACTCCTTGGTCATGCAGAAGACACTGTTCATTTTTAGATGGCCCCTTTAGCTTTTTCCTAAGAATAACCTAAAATTTGCCTTCATAATAGCTTTACCCACTAGTCATAGGATACTTTTCGTGATCAACATACTAGATCTTCAAGTTCCTGAAGATGTCAATCATATTATCTAGCTTTTACAAAAATTTTAAAATATTTCATGCACCAAAAATGGTTTTGAGTATATGAACATCTATGTACCCTCTACTCAGCTTAAGGAATAAAGTATTGTAGATTCAATTCAAGTCTCGTAATCCTTGTGATGCCATTTCCTTTTCTCCCTAAGGTAATAAATCCTCTAAAATTTGTCTTTATCATTCTCATGCATATTTTATATTTTTTACTGCACATGGATATATCCATAAAAGATATATAGCATGTTTTTGTGTTTAAACTTTATATACATAGCATTATACTACACCTATAATTCTGCAATCTGCCTTTTTTATTAAAATTCTGCATTATAGATTTATCCACATTGCTATGTGTAACTCAAATGTGTTTTTTTTTAATCTGGCATATTCCCAGTATAAATATACCACAGTCTTTTCATTATTTTCTCAGATACTTAGACTGATGAACTGCCATTCTTAAAGGAGAAGCTCTTCAATTGCCTACACATTCCTGGACCCCAGAGTGGTGTTTTCTCACTTGGTGATTGGGAGACGTATGATAGAGAGATCTTATCTACAGCCTACAGGAAAATGTAATGATCATTTGGTGACCAGTCTAATAAGACGGGAAGCCCTTTTGATTTTTTTTCTTATAATTCTCAGGTGGGAATACTCAGGGAACGTGGTGAAATTTAATTACAACTACCTTTAATCTTATTTGTGACATAATGGGATGTTTCTCCCTGACTTAGACACATAAAAAGAGTCAGAAGGCAGGGTACCTCAATCAAGGAGATGAGGTTTAAGTAACTGTTTCACAAAAGCCTTTTATTCTATCTCAGGGCAGCCATGGAAAGATCAAGTTATTAGAATGATTAAGAGAGTTGGTCCCAAAGTTTTTGTCCCATCTTTAGTCTCCTATGACATTTCCCATAGGTGTCCTGTAACACCTATCTGACTTTGTGCTTTCCTGTAAACCAACCTCTGTAAACACACGTTTTTACACACACACACGTACACATACACACACACACCAAACACTTGTTTTTGTATGTGTGCTTACATACACAAGTGATTGAAAAAAAAAACAGATATAAAATAAGTAAGAGTAAGTATATATTGGTATCGAGATCATGGGTGGTTTCTCGAGTGGTTTAGTTCCCTGTGTTCAATGCTCAATGTCCTCTGTGCAGGCGCCGCACGGGGCGCCGGAGACACGAAGAGGAACCACACAAATGTAGCCTTGCTTTGCCTTGGAATTTTCTAAATGCTATACTATAAACACAAATTAATTTTGAAATAAGACCAATGAAAGTGAGCATCTAAAAAGGCTCTATCAGATGTGCTATCTGAATTAAGCTACGAAGGGAAAGAGATAATTTGTTTTAATTGCAGCTATTTCATGGACAAGATAAAATTGCATCATTTAAGATACTACTAATACGTTAATAAGTTCTTTTGTTGGGTTCGTTGCAGCCATTTAAAAAGAGAGTATTGGAGACGTGGAGGGCAAAAGCAGTCTGTCCACAGCTTCTATTTGTCTGGGGGTGAGGACAGGGCTGGGATGAGGATGAATGCAGCAGAGCTGAGTGGAGACAGGGCAGCTGACTTTGGTCTCCTGAGCCTGTCCTGCTTGTCCTCTCCATCTATGGCCAACCTCACATCCTTAAGAGAGTTTTACTTTCAGTAATTCCCTGACTCTCCTGCCCTCAAGTTCCCATCACTACTGCCTTGAATACTGAAAAGAACTAATGCTAATATTATTTGTCGCTTTCACTAAAAGTAATTTAGGTGACCTCTCAGCCCATTGCCTATGACTTTGTGTTTTCACTGTTTTTATTTCCATGAACAGGACTTTTCTTTGAATTTTGAAATCATCCATGGCAATTTCGTAGGCACCCGGCAGAGGGTAGGCTTGCCCACCTCTCAGCCACTTCCTCAGGCGAACAGCCTCCTATTTGGCCTCATTCTCTTCTTCTCTTTTTCTGTTCAAACAGTAAGCTCAGGACCAAGTTTAGAATTGCCTACAGTTTACCCACAGTGCTGCCTTTCAGAATCCTGGCACAGAGTAGGCACTTAAGCATTATTTATTAAATCGATGAGTGGCTAGCCACATAGACTTCTTTTTACAGATATGAGACCGATAACAAACATGAGAATTTTAGAAGATCCACTTTGGAAAGTGAGAAAGACTCACTTTGGAAAGTGGAAAGTCAAGAGAGGTTGCAAAGGAAATTCAAACACAAGACACCATGTCGAGCTGAAAGGGTGTTGGATTTGTCTTCATGCTAGCAAGTGCAAACACCCTTGTCTCATCCCTGAATTATAGCCGTAGGCTCAATGCTGGATAAAAAGCTCATCTTCCTAATAAGGCAGCACCACTCTCCGGTGAACAACCCTTCACTTCCATGGCATGATACTGCTGACTGTGGTTCCTCCAGCTGCCGAAATAGCCCCGTGACTATCCGTGGGGACTTGCTTGTTGAAAAACTCGACATAAACCTGCTTCGTCATTCTAAAGCCAAGAAAGTAAGCAACTCAGAGCTGATCCAATGGCAGCAGGTATCCGGAGGTGCCTTTTCCCTCTATTCCTCAACTTTAGGTCTCTCCCAGGACGTCCTCTAAAGGAAACTAGGCCTTTGAAGCTTTGTCTTCTTTTCTCCTTCAGAGATCTCAAAATCAAAATTATCTAGGTTGAATTAATGACCTTGTTCTCTTTCTGCAATGGCTACTCCTCTCATACCCTGCATCGTTTCTCAAATCACCTAACTGAGCAACTTTGAGATCATCTTGAATTCTTTCATATGAAAGAACCTCATTCCTGGTATTAGTTTACTAGGACTGCCATAAAAAAGTGCCATAGACTGGGTGGCTTAAATAACAGAAATGTCTTGTTTCACAGTTCTGAAGGCTAGACGTCCAATTACAAGGTGTTTGCCAAGCCGCTGTCTTCTGAGGTCTTTCTCCTCGGCTTGCAGATGGCTGCTTTGCCCCTGCCTTCACATGGTCTCCCACTAGTGTTTCTGTGTCCAGATTTCCTGTTCTCATAACGACTCAGGTCATATTGAATTATAGCCACCCTACTGACCTCACTTTCACTGAATTACCTCATTAACGGCTCTTCTCCAAATACAGACATTCTGAGGTACTGGGGATGAGGACTTCAATGTATGAATTCAGTCCATAGCACCTCATCATTCAGCGTGGCCTAGTGAAGACTGGAATTCCAGCTCCATCATTTGCTCTATGTGTGATTAGAGAGCAATTACTTATTCTAAGTCAGTCAGAACCTAATTCTACCTAATTTAATACGAAAATAAATCTCGTTATTATTGCTAACAGACACTTCAAAAGGGCCAGACGAGCAATGTGGACATTATCCAGCCAATTGCCACATTACCAATCAGTTGACATAACTGAGCACTTGAAGCCATCTCTTTCATCAGCAGTGGCTCAGCCAGTTTGTGTACATTGCCAACCCATAGTGACTAAGCACCAGGGATAGCTGCTGGAGCCAGTAGAAGTCTTGCCACTGAAAACCGGGTGCAGTGTAGGCCTCCCACTGCCGTTTTCACCAGAATGGTTTCCCAGAAAAGTCCTCTTTCTTTGGGCCTTTAGATTCTAAGAAAAACTTGCATGCACACATCTGTTGGCGGAGACTCTTCTAATGTCAGTGTGATAGTTATCAGGGATCATGGGGAAAGTGAGTATTTGCTATTTTCAATTTTTATATTGGAAGCTGGTCTCTTCTTTCCAGCAAGACTCACTCATAAGGCACGGCATTCTTCAAGCATAGAAAAGGGCTTTAGATGCTGGGCTGCCAAAAATTAGAAAAATATATACTGCCTCCTCTAAATTTAAGTCGTTTTATATGTAAAAATGTACCTAATAATAGTACCTACTTTGCAGCATTATTGGTGGCAATAAATGGGCCCGTATATGTGAAATCAGTGTGTTGAACAGCCTGAACATTGTGGTGCACAAACAGAAAATGCTTTTATTTTGTCTCCAACTACTTGTTGTGCTATGTTTGGTCTCACTTTGCCATGTCTTAGCATCTTGGGTGGATCCTATGGTTTTCTAGTCATTTTCTGTTATTTAAACAAAACAAAACAAAAACAGTCAGGTCCAATTTGTTACAGTATAGCCCAGTTTAAACTCTGAATCTCACATTTGTTTTGATGTGACTGGGAGTAACAGAAAGCATCACTTAGTTCAGGTAGAAAATCAGAGACAGAAATTTCAGCAGATGCATGGATCCTATTTTTTTCGGCATCCTGCTGAAAAAGGGGCATGTTTGAGCCAGGGAGTTGCTAGATTCACTGTGGGGCTCTGCTCCAAGAGGAGAAAAACCTTCTGTTGCTTTCCTTTTTTATAGGACAAGTGTGCAAGTGGCTCTGCATGGCCGAATAAACATTTGGGGTTCAGGCCCCAAGCATTCTTAGCTTAGGTGCCAGGTGTTAGGGGAATGAATACTGGGGAATGCCAGCTACCTACAACTATGGATATTAGGAGTCCCTGGTTCTATGAGATGTTGAATTGGAAGGTGGCTTTTCTCCTTAGGGGATGGAGAAGGGAAGTCCCCATATCAGTTAGCTCATTATCAGGGCACCCTGAAACAGCTTTAAGGGTAGTGGAAATTACAAGACATTCTTGCTTGCCCTCACAAAAGCACTCCCCCTCCTCAAAGTTCAGGCCTGCCTTCTGGCTCATGGATCCACTCTAGAGAATGGGAAAAGGCTGTTCTCACACTTCTGTGATGCTGCTTTATTCAGGTCTTCGATCTTCAGATATGTTGAAGCCTGGGGCCAGAGAGAAAAAAAAGAGATGTAAAGATTTTCTCTTAACGCACCAAGCAGTAAGACCTTCATTGGCTGGTGATGCCTGGTGCCTCGCTGGTGTTTAATGCGGCCCCCTCATGGAGGCCTAAGATGTCTTCTAACGTGATTCTTCTCAACTTCAGCCTCAGTTCCCATCTACTGATGAGCCCACCTCAGCCTCCTGCCCGGGCCTGATACCTGGGCTTGATACCCCCAAAATAGTCCCAGTCTGGCTACTGGTTCTCAGGAAATGCATTTCTCCTTTTATGCCAGACACAGGCAGTGCAGTTTCCTGCACCACTGCCACCTCTCTTTACCTGGCCTTCCCTCTCCAATTTCTTTTTTCTTTTTCTTTTTTCTTTCTTTTTTTTTTTGAGACGGAGTTTCGCTCTTGTTACCCAGGCTGGAGTGCAATGGCGCGATCTCAGCTCACCGCAACCTCCGCTTCCTGGGTTCAGGCAATTCTCCTGCCTCAGCCTCCTGAGTAGCTGGGATTACAGGCACGCACCACCGAACCCAGCTAATTTTTTGTATTTTTAGTAGAGACGGGGTTTCACCGTGTTGACCAGGATGGTCTCGATCTCTTGACCTCGTGATCCACCCGCCTCGGCCTCTCAAAGTGCTGGGATTACAGGCGTGAGCCACCGCGCCTGGCTCTTTTTTCTTATTCAAATATATGCAGAGGGGAGATGAGAAATTCAACGGGGAGCAAAGTGCCGCTTTTCCCTGAAGGCTGCCTCACAAAGGTTGGAAGAGAAAAGCTATGAGACGATTTCTCCAACTGTCAATACTCTCTTGCCTGAGATGGCCAGCAGCTCATTTCTGACACGGTTGAGTTCTGTGTCACAACCCAAGTCTCATCTCAAATTGTAATCCCCATAATCACCACGTGTCGAGGTAGGGACCTAGGGACATGATTGGTTCACGGGGTTGGGTTCCCCCATGCTGTTCTTATGGTAGTGCGTTCTCACGAGACCTGATTATTTTATAAATGTTTGGAAGTTCCTCCTTCCTGCTTCTTTCTCCTGCTGCCTTGTGAAGAAGGTGTCTGCTTCCCTTTCCTCCATAATTGTAAATTTTCTCAGGTCTCCCCAGCCATGCAGAACTGTGAGTCAATTAAACTTCTTTCCTTTTTATGTTACCCAGTCTCAGCATTTCTTCCTTCCTTCCTTCCTTCCTTCCTTCCTTCCTTCCTTCCTTCCTTCCTTCCTTCCTTTCTTTCTTTCTTTCTTTCTTTCTTTCTTTCTTTCTTTCTTTCTTTCTTTCTTTCTTTCTTTCTTTTAGTTTAAGTTCTGGGATACATGTGCAGAATGTGCAGGTTTGTTACATAGGTATACATGTGCCATGGTGGTTTGATACACCCATCAACCCATCATCCAGGTTTTAAGCCCTGCAGGCGTGCATTTCTTTATAGCAGTGTGAAAATGGACTAATACAATTTTCTTTTTATTTTTCTGTTAACTGGGTTGTCTGCAGTCTGTGTGATCATGCAGGATCCAGGGTTCAAGGCCCTTGTCAGGCTTTGCACACAGACACTGGCCCTGTCCTGCTCCATTACTCGTCTTTTTAAGATAGCCTCTCATTTGCCAGCAGCTGGAGCTTCCCCAGGATGGGTTCTTTTCAAGTGAGAAAGATGGCTGGTTTCCACTGGTGCTTCAGCATCCATAACCAAGCCACACCGTGCATCAGACCACACTCAGGTGAAAGCTGTAGAGATGGGAGCACTCTCTGTGCCATTTGCTAAAAATTTTGTCTCTCCTCCAAATTTATTGTTCTTGCTTACTTTCCAGAGCCTCCAGGTAGTTGTGGTTTTTGGTTTGTTTATTTGTTTGTTTGGGTTTTTTTTTTTTTTTTTTTTTTTTGTATTTTTGTCCAGAGTTTATAGCTATCTATGGGATGATTTGGCTTCTGGGAGCCTACTCTGCCTTACTGCAAGTAGAACTGTCTTGTGCATTTTATATTATTTCTCCACTTACCACAATATTATATAGTAGGAACTCAACCAATAAGATGAATAAAGAGACTAACGTAATGGCATGGGTTTCTTCCCTCTGTTTCACATCTCTAATCATTGTTACCACGTTTTTGCTCCCAGGCATACAGTCCACCTATTATGGCTCATAATTTCTATTATCTGAAACTTTCCAATACTCAGAGCACCTGGCAGAGCCTAGTAAAGAGTGTAAAAATGAAGATTTTCTGTTCCCTAAGAGTGATCCTCAGGGGCTCTTTGTGCATCTAAAAGAAAGTATAAGGGCAGATCTGGCAGAGTGGAACATATAAGCAGAGCCAGCCTCTGCAGTCAAGGCAGAGAAAATAAGGACTTCTGGGCTGCGGGCATTCAAGAATCTCATGGCTTAGTAATGCATGTTAGTATTAAGCAAGATTAGAGGATGTAAGGAGGGGAAAGCATGGAAGACTGAGGCAGGCTAAGTCCATCTCTGGTTATTTTTATACACCTCTAACTTCATTCTCTACAGCAATCCATTTCACCTTCTCAATTTTTTTCTCTTATGTAGTCCAAAAATTTCCCTCAAACTCCAAACAGCCTTTCCCCAAAATCCTTCCTTTGAAAATCCTGATCCTTTCAGAACGCTATTTTTTTTCTCCTGTGGAGTTATTTATTTATTTATTTCCAACCCATTGCTTCAGACCACATTGAAGCAAGTGCCTGGTTAATTCGAAAATCTCATTCAGACTAAACTGTTTTTGTCAGAGAATGGTTAGTGAGTGTTTACACTAAATACTCTTCTTCAGTTACCAGAGTAATTGGCCTGCAGGATTAGAAATGTGAGAATTTAGTCATCGCAAATCTGTATCTTCTTTTTATTTAGCATAACGAAACCTGAAAAATATTTCATTGTTGTTGTCCATTTTCTATTCCAGATAATAATGATAATTTATATTGCTTAAAGGAAAATTTAAAATTATTGTCACATATGTCCTTACGTGTAAGGAAAAATATAAAAATAATCCATACCTTAGAATTCATGTATCCCTGCTCTCATTTTACTATCCTTCTCATATCTATAAGAACTTTTTCTACTAAAGTGCTTTTTTATAATATTACAATATTATTTCACTTGATTTTTTTCTTCATTTAATGCCACACCAGGGACATGTCTTTGAGCTCTATGTAGTCTTTAAAACATGATTTTAAAAGTCAGTTTAGTTTTCTATCATATTCATTTACCAGGAGGAGTGAAAACATATTTCAGATTGCTTCTCCAAACTCTCTTGGTTGAATGACAGTGATATGAAGAAATGATATTCATAAATTTGATCATTTTAAGTTCAACTTGAGCTAAGGAAAATTTCTAACTTATTTCCAAATTGGGTAATTATAGCTGTTGAAAGAAACCACGTAATAATTATTCAGGGATAATATTTACTAAAAATTATCATAAAGATTTAAATGCCAAATTGTTTTAACCATAAAGTATTAGTTCAGAGGTGGAGGTTCCAAATGCCTAAATTCTTCATAGATCAGTCTTGCTGAACTAAAGAATTTGACTAGAGGACACAGGCTTACAGGAGGCTTCTATCTGAGCTAGCTAGCTTGCTTTGAAAAGAAAGAGATTTATATTATTTGAAAAAATATATACTGGAGTTTTCTTACAATCAACAACATTCATATTTAAGCTTCACACATCTCATGTGGGCATAATGCTTGAATAATTTTCAAATAAATGTAGCAGTAATGTGGCTGGGTGCGGTGGCTCATGCCTGTAATCCCAGCACTTTGGGAGGCCAAGATGGGCAGATCACCTGAGGTCAGGAGTTCGAGACCAACCTGGCCAATATGGTGAAACCCTGTCTCTACTAAAAATACAAGGCATGGTGGTGCACACCTGTAGTCCAGCTATTGGGATGCTGAGGTAGGAGAATCACTTGAACCCCAGAGGCGAAGGTTGCAGTGAGCCAAGATTATGCCACCACATTCCAGCCTGGGTGAAAGAGTGAGACTGTCTCAAAAAAAAGTAGTGGTAATGTAATAATACAAGCAATTACTTGGTTCTGAAAAGCATATAAGAATAAACTCCAAGGTAAAAGCAGTCCTCTCCTACAAATAGCTTCACCACTTACTTTCATAGTTCAAATGTCACCTCAGATGATGACAATGATGATGATAATAGCTAATATTTCATGAGCACTTACTCTATGCCAGGAAATGTTCCAAGTACTTTAGATATATCAACTATTAAGTCCTCTAAACCGCCCTTTGAGATAGGCACTTTAATTAGCACCACTTGACAGCTGAGAAGACTGACACAGAGGTTAAGTAAATTTTCGAGGTCACCCAGCTCAAGTGGAGGAGCCGGGATTCGAATCCAGGCAGTCTGACTCCAGGGAGTACTCTTAACCTGAACTCATCATTATACTATTCCTAGCATGCTGATCGGCACTATGGCCAGCCTAATTCTGAGGAATGTATTAATTTATTTCAAACAAACGTATACAATACCTGCCATTTATAAAGCATTACATAGCCCTCCAAACAACTTTTCACACATTGCATTATTCAGTTCACACAAACACTTCCCATGTTTAACAGAAGAGGAATGTGGACCTTAGATGAGTCCAGTAACTTGTCACTTACTGCACTGCTCCTAAAAACAGACTCATGAAAAAAGCAAGTTGAGTCATGCTATTGACTCAACCAGGAGCCAAAGACAGAGATTTTTTCAATATTAAAATCTCATTACAAACCTGGGGGACATCCATTGAAACCAACATTAATAAAAATTAAGATACCTCTGGAATCCTGTGCTGTAGGTGAAATTGGTCCTTCCTGCTGAAGTTGCTGCCCTAGAACAAGTTCTACAAATGGCACTATCTTCTGGATATGAAGAACTACATCTGTAACACTGAGACAGAATCAATCCTGTTGATAGACAATCAGGGCGGTCAGACAAGCCAGTGTGGGTTGTTTCTCTCTGAGTTCACTATCTGGATCATTCTGATGACAGATTTTGGAAATTACCAGAGGTGAGCATGGACGGTGAAACACATTGGCACTCACTGTGAAGGCACTGGCTCTAGATGGCATCCATTTCTCTATAAAAGCGATACTTGCTTCAGAAAAACACATGGCCCTTTAACATGCTTCCCTTGGGTAAGTGAAAGCCTCTGGTAAATCTTCTTGGATGACCTCAGAAACTGCAGATGGTAAGGAAAAAAAATAAAGTCTTGTTCAGTCTGGCAGTCCACTTTTATAGATAATACATCCTGATATACAGTTATGACCAAAACAAGAAAAATAATCAAGTTTTCCAGTAAGTGAAGAAATCTTCGCATATATACTATTGAGATTGTGTTACTATAAATGTCCTTATAATGCCCACGTACTGTAAATATCCATGGATGTTGTAAATTGTCATAGGTTTACAGGATTATCTACATATCTGAATGAGAATTCCAACAAAATCAGATATTTTTTCCTAAGTGCCCTCTGGCTTTTGGTTTTTTTCTCCTGAACTAAAAAAAAGATTGGCACATGCATTCACGAGTCACTATATATAAATGTGTTCCAAGTTTATTGACAAAAGAGTAGGAAGCTTGACATAAAGTGCTTGCTATCTTAGAGATAAAGCATTTGCTATGTTGGGAAATTCGTTCATTTTTTATTATTGCAATTACTAACAAGTTTCGCCTCATTGGTTCCCTCAGAATGTAATTCACGGCTAAGAGGAATGAGCCAAATTTGAAGAATTAAAAAATGGAGAGATAGAAACTCCTTTGCCTTGGATCTCTATGAGTGGGCCACTTTGCCAGTTGAGTCTGCTGAAGCTTCCATATACAATATTGCTGTCTCCAATAAGCACTACATTTTTTTCTTGCTCTTTGTGCATGAGGTGGGCAGGATTTCATACATCATGTTCAGCTGAATTGAAGATTCTGCAAGGACAGACATCTTTAAAAGTTAATGAATGAGAAACTTGCCAGTGGATCATTTTCTCTAGGGAGAGGTGGTGGAATTATCGAAGGTTTGACTCCAATGTTTGAGTCTAGCTACGCTGAGCAGCTTCGCACACAGTTACCACCACTGATTTCCTTTTCATTGCGTGGCACTGACAGGTTATGATAGCAAAGCCATTTATCTTAAGTTAATAAATCAGAAGGAGGTTTTAAAAAAACGGCTGTGATGCTTCATGCAGCAGCTTTGGGAAGTCAAAGGACACAGGGGTTTTTGCTTGATCCTGATTTGAGCTTAAGAGGAAATTATTTATCTTCAAGTTGTTAATTAAGAAAGAAAAGGAATATCCTTTGTTTGAGTATTCTATCACACCCAGGGACATTTCATCATAACGAGCTGCCTGAGTTGCTATCTCTGCAGCAATTCACTCCACTAGCCCAACACTGTCTAACACTTTTCACCTCTCCTTGTATTTTTCACTACAGTGATATCTCATCAGAATAGAAAGTACCTTGTGTTAATTGTCTGCCACTGAGACTAGTCAGAAAACTGACTAGAAGCCAAAGAAGGAAAATGACAAAGAAAAAGATTGAGCCATAGCTTTTCTCATTTAAATAAATATGTAATATTTGTTATCATTATTATTACTCTGAAAAGTAAGATTATTGCATTTTCCAGTTTACTGCACCAGCACGAAGAGAAACATTCGGTAGAGGGAGTACATTCTTAATCCACAAGTTTTGATGCTTCCTAGAAGAATTCTGTGCATGCAAATCACACCTTCTACTTTCTCCACTTTAGCTCATTCCACGATTATTTTTAACTAAGCACACACTGTGAATGTGCATACACTTCCAGGAAAAGAAGAGGGGCTGTAAAATCAGTGCTGTGATAAAAATGAAGGTATTGTAGCAAGTTCCTGCAGCTGAGCCTGCAATCTTGTGATACCAACGTTTCCTGGCATAGCTTGGGAGAATGACTGTCTATGGACTGGATAGAGAGAAGAGAAATGAAATATAATGCTTAAGCCATTGAGAGATATTCTTGAAACTGGCTTCCTTTAGTAACATAGCAGATTACAGCTGGGCTGTCTACCACTTCTATTTTAGCAATTAACTGCATTACAATGGCAATAATACCGTATTAAAAGGGACACAGGAGTTGTGCGCTACTTCAAAGTCCCAAAAATATATAGACAGGGCTAGATTTTGTGTATTAGGGTGCCAGAGAATAGGGCAGGGCAGCTAAACTAAATGTAATATGCTTTGCAGCTTCTCTAGGTTTATGTCATGTTTTCCTCTTAATGGGAAACTTGTATTTGTGAAAGAGCTTGGGGCTTGCTCTATCAAATGCTTGGCTTCAAAACTTTCTAAAAGCAAGAAGTAGGTGATCAAAATGGAGAAGGGAGCTATTTTGATAGGGATCAATGTAGATTTGGAAGAGCCTAAAAGAACTGAATACGATTTGATATTACCACTATGTGATACAATGTCAGGAAACGTGATCACTTAAGCAACAGTTGAACAAGGTATGTTGATTTAAAATACTTGTCTTTCTTTCTTCCTCGTTCTCTCTTTTTCTCTTCTTTTTCACTTCCCCCTCCTCTCATTTTCTTCTTTCAATTCTATTAAGTTCCAAGCTCTGGATCTCTGGGAAACATATTTTTAAGTAGTCATTACTAAGATGAGATAAATGACTGCATTGATAAACAATCTTTACAACTCATTTGCAATTTGAAATAATTTTAAATTTCAAATAGGAAATAACAAAGCCAGTGATTACAGAGCTACCACTATATGCTAAGTGTTCTCACCAGGGATTTTATATGAGGCCTTGAGAGGTTAGACAACTAGCTCAAATTCATAGACATGGAGCCTTAATTTGAACTCAGATCTGTTTAATTCCTAAGTTCCCATTTGTTCTAAAAGATGCATTACTCCATTATTGTTTGTAAGTACATGTCTCCTTAGCCTTTAAGCAATCTCAGTGCTGTCAGTATAGGATTATGAAGTCCTTTTCACAGGTGGGGATTATAGTATAGAAATTCGTACAAAACCACTTTAGGGCCGTTCCCTAAAGGCAGAACAACTTGTAAAACCTCTTATAGCCTTCTATACTGAAGTCAGTCCCTTGTCAATAACTACCTTCCCTCCCTCATGCCAGGATTATACCAATGTGTCCTTCAAGAACCAAGTGGCTGCTCCTCTCAGAAAAAAAGTGTTGACCTTTAAAAAGTTGAATCCGGTGCCCCTAATTGGTGCTCTTTGAGACCCTGTGTGAGACCCTGTGTACTATTACCCTGCGTAATTGTTAGTTTTCTTTTCTGAGCTCTCTGCCATTAATCTGTGATGTTGCAGTTTTAGGACAGGGGCTGTGTCTTGTTTATCTCCTGATTTTAAGACATAGGCTACATACTCTGTGAGTTCCTCCCAGATACGTAATAGTAACTGACATTTACTGATCTCTTATAATATCCCAAACACTATTCTATGTACTTTTCATGACACAAATTTTAATCCTCACGATAATCATCAGGAGTTTTATTAAGCTCACATTACAAGTCAGCACTCTGAAGTATAGAAAGTAAATTTCACAAGTTCACATAATGAATAAAGGTGGGGTTGAGATTTGAACTCTTGCAATCTGATACAAGAGATCATATTTTTAACCACTGAACTAGACTATGACATCTTTCATAGGAGTTCAAAGAAGTTTGTTGAATGATTTTTTTTAAGTAAACAGAGTAAACCCTTCACAAAATTGGGCCCTTAAATAGTCAAATGGGGACATTGGGAATGTGATATCTAAGGACCTTCACTTCATTTCTAAATCTCACAGTGAATCGGTGTCAGAGAATAGACTAGAAACCTTGCCTCCTCATAACCACATAACAAATTATGGAGAACATACCAAGAGAAGCTTCAGATGGCACATCATTTGTTCTTTTTTCCTAAGCCTTAGCAAACTTTTTGTTTTACACTTGTAGTTAGCTATAGATCTTCTGAAGGACAGAACTGGCAGCTTTAATCAGACTTTACACTGATCCGCACAGAGATTCACTTATTAGTTCACCCACTCAGAATTCATTGATTACTTTCATGTCTGGGGATTCTGAAAGCTCATTCTCTATGTCTCTCCCAGATGTCAGAATACTAGTTCTTTGCAAACTCTGATGTCTTTGCTGTATGATTCACTCTGCTCACCACAGCCAACAACAATGGGGTTAAAGGGAGAAGAGAAAATATAGCTGACATGTATTTTTGAAGCTGCCAACTTTGACGCTGTCTGTGTAGATATCATGGTAATATGCTAGCTAGCAGAATATGCAAAAATAAGTAAGACTATGCTTCCTTTGCCCTCAGGAAGCTTATAATTTAAGGGAGAAAAGATGGTTGATCAACATACTGGGGTATATTAAAAGGCTATATTAGATACTTCCTCAGAAAGGATATAAACAAAATTTTTTGAGGGGAGCGGAGTGTGTGTAGCTTCAAGAAAATGAAAGGGGTGGCAGTTGGAATAGGAATTAGAGCAATCAGTTTTCTTTTTCAAAGTTGCTGACTAGAAACATTACATGCTGCCTCATCTACTTAGAAGAACCAAAATCGTGTGTAGACAATTACACTTTGAGGACATTATCCAAGAAAGTATATAGGAAGTCAACAGAAAAATTACAGGAAACACCAGAAACTAGGAAGTAGAAGGAAAAGAGGTAGGCTGCTTGGTTGGGCCTGGCTGGGATCTGGGAGAGACTCCACAATATGGGGAGAGGGTGAGTGAGAGATTTTCTCTGTGGTCCACTTTCCCACAGAGGAATTGTACAATATAGACCACGAGAGCACCTTGACCCTCCCAAATTCTGAATCTAACTTAGGAAGGCTCCAGGAGAGTGTGAGAAGGGACTGCATCAGGGAGGGAGCTTGCCCAAGTCCATGCCCTTCCTGAGACTTAAGCGGCTACCACAAGATGCCGTTTTTGATGCTAGCCTTTAACAGAATGTGCATTGTTTTGGGACTCTGCAGTGCTGGTACTAGGTGTTAGAGAAACCCAGGCTACTGCTTGTGAAACTGGAGCATGAAGCGCCCAGCAGGGTGCCCACAGCTAAGTCTGAGAAGCAAGCGTGCCATGGGTTGCAGCCACCAGTACTGGGAATCAGGTACCACCCCTGAGACTTGAGCAGGATGTTAGGTTGCCATGGAGGCTTGGTCCCAATTTGGACGGTGACTCCAGTGTCCCAGGACTGAGTTGCAGACTACGTGAATCTGCTGGATCTGACTGGTCAGTAGTTCTGCTATAATACCTGGGACCGTGAAGCAAGTCCTGACTGGACTAGGGCATGAGAGGGATGCATATTTCCTACCTGCTGGCCAATGCTGTGGTCTCTAAGGTCGCCCCACCCTCCCTGTGGCAGGACTTTAGCATGGCAGGTGCTACCCCTCACCTGAACCCCTTGCCAGGGGTCTGAGGATCCTGTCAGGGCTGGCACATGTACTCACCATTCAGTGGCACTCACAGTCTGGAATTGAAGAATTCATTGAAGGAAATAAAAAATAAATTGGAAAGTCTCAACAACAGACTAGACCAAAGAGAAGAATAATTTCAGAACTTGAAGACAGGCTTTTGGAAACAATCCAGTCAGATAAGAATAAAGAAAAAAAGAATTTCCAAAATAAACAAAACTTTAGAGACACTGGGACAACATAAGGTGACCAGAGTTTCGAATTATCAGTATCCCTGAGAGCAAAGAGAAATAAAAAATGTAGATAACTTATTTAATTAAATAATAGATGAAAATTTTCTAAGTCTAGCAAAAGCTTTAGATATCTAGATGCAAGAGGCTCATTGATCCCCAAATAGAATGCAAAAAGACCTTTGACATGGCACATTATAATCAGACTGTCTAAAGTCAAAACAAAAAATCAAATTCTAAAACAGTCACAGAAAAATCTTTAGTAACCTTTAAAGGAAACCCCATCAGACTAACAGAAAACTTCTTGGCAAAAACCTCACAGGCCAGAAGAGAATGGGATAATATATTCAAAGTGCTCAAAGAAAAAAGCTACCAGCCAATATTATGTCTAGCAAGATTAGCCTTCATAAATAAAAGAGAAATAGTCTTTCCCAGACAAGCAAATATTGAAGGAAGTCCTCAACACTAGACCAGCCTTGCAAGAAATGGTCAAAAAAATTATAAATGTGGAAGCAAAAGAATGACATTCACAATCATGAAAGCACACAAAAATATAAAACTCTCTGGTAAAACAATTACACTAAGGAGAAAAAGAAGGAAATCAAATGGCACCACTACAGAATCCCACCAAATCACAAAGACAAACAGTAAGAGAAAAAGAAAATAGACAGAGAATTTACAAAACAACTAGAGAACAATTAACACTATGACAGGAAAAAACCTCACATGTGAATAATAACCTTGAATGCGCATGTATTAAAGTTCCAATTAAAAGATGCAGATTTTCTCTTACGGTTATTAGAAATACAGACTCCACAAATGGATAAAAACATGATTCAGCTATATGTTGCGTGCAAGAAACTCATCTATCTTTAATGACACATACACATTGAAAGGAACAGGATAGAAAAAGATAGTCCATGTACACAGAAACCAAAAGCAAGCAAGAATAACTATACTAATATATAAAACAGACTTTAAGTCAAAAGTAGTTTTTAAAAAAAGAAGATGACAAAGGTTATTAAATAATGATAAATGGGTCAATTCAGCAAGAGGATGTAACAATTCTAAATATGCATGCACCCAATACTGGAGCACCAACATCCATAAACCAAATATATCACTAGATCTAAATAGAGAGTTAGAATGCAATACAATAATAGTGGGTGACTTTAACACCTCACTTTCATCATTAGACCAATCATCTAGACAGAAAATCAACAAAGAAACATTGAACTTAAACTGGACATTAGACCAAATGGACATGATAGACATTTCAGAACATTCTACCCAATAACTGCTGAATATATGTTCTTTTCATCAGCATATAAAACATTCTCCAATATAAGCCACGTATTAGGCCACAAGCAAAGCTCAACAAATTTTAAAAGTCAAAATTATATCAAGTATTTTCTCAAACCACAGTGAAATGAAACTAGAAATCAATACCAGGAGGAACTTAGGAAACTATAAATATACATGGAAATAAAACATGTTTCTGAATGTCCACTGGGTCAATGAAGAAATTAATATGGAAATCAAAAATTTTTTGAAACAAATGAAAATGAAGACGCGACATACTAAAACCTGTGAGATATAGCAAAAGCAATGCTAAGAGGAAGGTTTATAACATTAAATGCCTACATCAAAAAAGTAGAACAATCAAATTAATAATATAATGGTTCACCTTAAGGAACTAGAAAAGCAAGAACAAACCAAACCCCAAATTAGCAGAAGGAAAGTAATAACAAAGATAGTGCAGAACTAAACGAAATAGAGACCAAGGAAACAATACAAGCGTTCAACAAAGCAAAAAGTTGGCTCTTTAAAAAGGCAAACAAAATGGATAAACTGCTAACTGGACTAACCAAGAAAACAGATAACACCTAAATAAATAAAAATCAGAATTGAAAAAGGAGACATGATACTCATAACACAGAAATACAAAAGATCATCAGAGACTATTATGAACAACTAGAAAACCGAAAGGAAGTAAGTAAATTCTTGGAAATATACAACCTAACAAGATTGAATAAGGAAAATACAGAAAACATGAGCAGACCAGTAACAAGTCACAAGATTGAATTAGTAATAAAAATATCTCCTAACAAAGAAAAGCCTAGGAATGGATAGATTCACAGTCAAATTCTACCAAACACACAAAGAAAAACTGATATCAATTCTCCTGAAACTACTCCAACAAGTTAAGGCGAAAGGAATTTCCCCTAACTCATTCTATGAGGCCAATAGCACCCTGATTACCAAAACCAGACAAGGCCATAACAAAAAAAGGAAAACCACAGACCAATATCTCTGATTAACCTTGATACAAAAATTCTCAACAAAATAATAACAAACTAAATCCAACAGCTATGGGATAGATAATACGATGTGATCAAGTGGATTTTATACCAGGGATGCAAAGTTAGTTCAAAATATGTAAATCAGTAGCTCGATACATCACATAAACAAAATCAAGGACAAAACCTATATCATCATCTCAATAAATGCAGAAAAAGCATTTAATAAAATTTAACATCCTTTCATGATAAAAACTCTAAACAAATTGGGCATAGGAGGAACATACCTCAAAACAATAAAGGCCATATTTGACAAACCTATAGCCAACGTTATACTGAATGAGGAAAATTGAAAGCATTGATTTTTCTTTAAGAATTGAAACAAGAAAAAGATGCCCTCTTTTATTTCCTATGCAACATAGTACTAGAGGAACTGGAGGTCCTAGCTAGAGCAATCAGGTGAGAAAAAGAAATAAAAGTCATCTAAATTAGAAAGGAAAAAGCCAAATTATCACTGTTTACTGATGACATAATCTTATAGCTATAAAAACATAAAGACTCCACCAAAAAACTCTTAGCTTTCGTAAATGAATTTGGTAAAGTTGCAGGATACAAAATCGATGTACAAAAATCTGTAATGTTTCTATGTACCAGTAATGATCTAGCAGAGAAGGAAATCAAGAAGGCAATCTCATTTACAACAGCAACAAAGAAAATAAAATGCCTAGGAATAAATTTAACCAGAGAGGTGACATATCTATGAGGAGACAACTACAAGACACTACTAAAAGAAACTGAAAATAACACCAACAAATAGTAAAACATTCCATGTTCATAGATTGAAAGAATAAATATCATTAAAATGACCACACTGACCAAACTAACCTAGAGTCAGTGCAATCCCTATCACAATCCTAATGCCATTTTTCACAGAATTAGAACAAAATCCTAAAATTCATACAGAACCAGAAAAGAGCTCATATAGCTATAGCAATCCTGAGCCAAAAAAAAGTGAAAAGCATCACATTATCTGATTTTATATTATAAGGTTATAGTAACCAAAACAGCACGGTACTGGTATAAAAATAGACACGTAGATTAATGGAACAGAATAAGGAACCCAGAAATAAAGCCACTTATTTATAGCCAACTGATCTTTGCCAAAGCCAACAAGAACATTCATTGGGAAAAGAACAGTTTCTTCAATAAATTGTACTGGGAAAATTGGATAGCCATATGCAGAAGAATGAAATTGGAACTCTCTCACCATACACAATAATCAACTCAAGATGGATTAAAACTTAAATGCAAGACCCCAGACTATAGAAATAGTAGAAGAAAACATAGTGAAAATTCTTTTAGACATTGGTCTAGGCAAATAATTTATTACTAAGACCTCAAAATCACAGGCAACAACAAGAGAAGCAGACAAATGGGACTTAAACAAAAAAGCTGCAACACAGCAAAATAAATAAACAGTGAATTTTTTTGTCCTGTTGGACAGGAAAAAAATTTGCAAAATATTCATTTGGTAGGGTACTAATATCTAGGATATACAAAGAACTCAACAACAACAACAAAAATCCAAAATTTAATAAAATCCCCATTAAAAAGTAGGCAAATGACTTGAATAGATATTTTTCAAAAGAAGACATGCAAATAGCCAACAGGTATATGAAGAAATACTCAACATCACTAATCATTAGAGAAATGGAAATCAAAACCACAATGAGGTATCATCTTACCAGAATAGGAATGGATGTTGTTAAAAAGATTTAAAAAGATAGATGTTGGCAAGGATGCAGAGAAAAGGGGATTCTTATACACATTTGGTGGAAATATAAATTAGTACAACTTCTGTGGAAAACAGTATGGAGCTTCTTCATAGAATTAAAAATAGAAATACCATTTGATTCAGTAATCCCACTACTGGGTATCTACCCAAAGAGAAATAAATCAATATATAAAAAGATACCTGCACTTGTATATTTATTTCAGTAGTATACACAATAGAAAAAATATGGAATGTATTAGGGTTCTCTAGAGGATCAGAACTAGTAGGATATATATATATGAAAGGGAGTTTATTAAGGAGAATTGACGCACGCGATCACAAGGTAAAGTCCCACGATAGCCCATCTGCAAGTTGAGGAGCAAGGAAGCTAGTGGTGGATCAGTCCAAGTCCCAGAACTTAAAAGTAGGGAAGCTGAACGTGCAGCTTTCAGTCTGTGACCAAAGGCCTGAAAGCCCCTGGCAAAACACTAGTGTAAGTCCACGAGTCCAAAAGCTAAAGAGCTTGGAGTCTGATGTTCGAGGGCAGGAAGCACCCAGCATGGAAGAAAGATGAAGGCCGGAAGACTCACTGAGTCTTTTTCTAGCTGTGCTGGCAGCCAAGAGGATGGTGCCCACCCAGAGTAAGGGTGGGTCTGCCACTCCCAGTCCAGCAACTCAAATATTAATCTCTAGCAACACCCTCACAGACACACACAGAAACAATACTTTGGATCTTTGCATCCAATCCAGTTGACACTTAACGTTAATTATCACACAGAATCAACCTAAGTGTCTATCGACAGATAAATGGTTAAAGATAATTTGGTACATATACACAATAGAATACTATTCAGCCATAGAAAAGAATTAAATCATGTCTTTTGCAGCAAGATGCATGGAACTAGAGGTTTTTATGTTAACAAGCCAGGCACAGAAAGACAATTATCACATATTCTCACTCATACAGAGGTGATAAAAAAAGTTTTCATATGGATGTGGAGGTGGAATTATAGATAATGGAGACACAGAAAGATGGGGCATGGAGAGCAGGGTAATGAGAAATTGGTTAACTATTACACAGTAGCGTTTATTGAGCATTTACCCTGTACTTTGGCATCTGATTTATATATCATGCACTCAGTTAATCTAATTGAACACATTAATGCATCAATGTATGCATTCATTCATTCATTCAACAATTCAACAATTGAGTGCTGACTGTGAACTAAGCACTGTCCAACACTAGGAAAACGAAGAGTAAACATGTCTCTGCCTTATGAGGTTGCCTCTACTTAGGAGAGGCAATGCACTGAGCAAATGAAAAAATAGTTATAAATTGCAGAACATGCTAAGAAAGAAACAAGGACACAAGGTGGAGAATAACAAAGGGGTCTACTTACATGTATGAACAACCCAAAGAGATTTCTTCCTGGCTTAGATATTTTTAAGGAAACTATAATTTACATCTACACCAAATATACCTTTTGGTCCAGTGGAGAACAGCCAGTTGTTAAAACCAATAGTTAACTGACAGTGAACATTACCATCAGGAAGAGAACTTGTGGAAGAAAAGAATAAGTTTGTAATTGTCAAAAATTTTAATTGTAGTTACAATTCTATTATTAAAACTTTGATAGTCAAATTTTAAAAGTGAAATTATTGTGCAAGAACACTTATTTTAAAGACTACTAGCTGCTGGATTGTACTCACCATCACTACAGTGTACACTTGTAACACTAAAATATGCTTGCTTTCAATGGGCACACTTGCTAATACCAATTACCTTTTTGCATCTAGGAGAAAGAAATTTAGAAACATGTATTTCAGCATTTTTTTTTAAACAGGGTTTTACCCACTCTGTTGTCCAGGTTGGAGTACAGTGGCATGATCACTGTAGCTTCAACCTTCTGGGCTTCAGCGATCCTCTGGCCTCATCCTCCTGAGTGGCTGGGACTACAGCCATGCATCACCATGTCTGTTTTCTGTAGAGACAAAGTATCACTATGTTACTCAGGCTGCTCTTGAACTCATGGATTCAAGCAATCCTCCCACCTCGACCTTCCGAAGTGTTGGGATAACAGGTGTGAGTCACTGCACCTGGCCACCTATTTCTTTTCTAGAGAAACCTTTCTGCTTCAGATTTACAGCTAGGGCAGCTTTCAAAAATTCTTCCTATTAAACTACTGGAAATGGTTAGCAGTCTAAAGCAGTGATTCTCATGCTTTGGCACACCCTCTGCATCACTGACGGGCTCATAACAAAAATCACTAAGGTTGTTTTCACACTCTGGTGATACTAGCCTGCAGGTTTAGGGGCCACATTTTGAGAAATACTCGACTGAACTATTCAGCTTGACAAGATTGAAACACCATATTCAATCTCCATAGACTCAAAATTATAAGTATTAATTATTGTTTTCTTAAAGTTGTCTTGCAATATTTGTTGCTTTGAAATTTGACTAAAGAGAACAACATGTGTGAAGTATTTTTTCATTTCCTTTATTCCATTTTAATTATTATTTCTGGATCAAATATAATGACTTGGGAAATTTTCCTCATGAAAATTTTGAGATGGCAAAGTTGACATCTGCTTTTAATTTTTCCTCAAAAATTATGAAAAGTTCCAAATAGCAATTTTTCTTGGCAGGCATCTTGGCATAAATAGAATTAGATAGTTAAATACTAAACAAAAGACTTAAATACAATTTTGTCTAATGTTATAAATATTCTGTTCAAATATTTAACAAAGACTAGAAGCATAATTTATTCTAATCTCAATTATTCTGCTTTTCATAATTTAAATTTTGTAAGTATGTGTTGATTGGGAAAAGGACATGTTCCTCCTGAAATTATTTATCCAACACTTTATAAATATTCTTGAGAATTATAAATCCATTTCCCTGTTCAGTTCCTTGAAAATGCCAAATAATTGATTTTATAGAAAAAAATTAACTGCTTTCACAATAATCATTAATTATGGCAGCACTTTATTTGGCAATGATAAATATATATATACGTGTATATATATATTTATTTCCAAAGCATATTATACACTTTAGATCAGAAAGCCAAAAGTCTGTATCACACAGTTTCCATTGCTGTATGTCATGGATATTATATCGATATTAAGATTTGGCTAAAATTTATGCTGTAGTTAGAAATTTGTTCAGTTGAGGACTTTGTTTAATTTGTTTAATTTCAAAGTTATTTAAGCCAACTAAGTTACATGGAAGGAAGAATAGACATTAACGAACCAAGGAAAATATAATTATATCAAGGAGTCACACTATGAGCCCATAAAGAGGAAGAACAAAGGTAGAAATACCTGTCAAGGAGAATGGGAGGTACAGAGCATAGATGCTTTTTCCTGAATATGTACACTTCTCCCTATAAGTCTTTTCAAAAGTGGTAAAACGCACCAAACACACTAGGTAAAATTATGTTTGCTTCTGAGTCAGGAGGCTTTCAAGCACTTAAAATTCACTTCTCCTTGTGCTTTCACGGCAATTGTCTATTCTGAGTATCAAACACTAAACCGAAAACAATTCGCTGAAAACATTAGCTATCAAAAAATTCGGTTGGCAGGAGCAGGGAGTGATAATTCTTGCCCCTTCAGTGCAGATTTTCTGGTTCCTCAAACACACAAATAGTTTTTGGTTAACAGGCAGGAGAGGGTTAACCGATAATTACACCAACCCATGCCGACCTGCAATTTGGCCATCTTCTCTGCACTGATTTCCTGCCTCCTCCAATTATCCAGCCTTCTGCACTACACCTGGTAGTCAAAGTCCTGTCTCCACAGTGCAGGACGCTGGTATGTCTGCCCTAAAATATACCTGTTGCCGGCAGATTCCTGCAGGTTAATTTCCACTGCCAGAGAAATTGCTCTAAATTGCATTGACTTTCGATGGGTTCCCACTGGCAAACACCTGGAGGCAATCGCCTGCAGATGACTGCCCAGAGACCCAGGTGTGTTTCTGGAGGCTGCCTTGCCCCAGTTCATCCCGATGAGATGTCTTGGTGCTCAGAGTGCAAAACAACTACCCTGGCTGGGTTAATGAGTCGCAAAGACATTAACATTCAGAAAGGCTCACAAAGAAAATGAAGCCTTAAAGGCAACAGCCTCTCTCAGATGGGGGAGTGGGGGTTCTTGCACCAGAGAGTAGGAATGGAATAAGCATGATGTTTCATTCTAACAACCATCCCTGAGCCTCTTAGCAGCCCCTCCCCTTGATAGGAGAAAGAAGTTTTTCAGTAATGGCAGTCCATATGGTAACTGTCTTTTCTGGATATTGCTTGCTAATGAGTTGAGTGTCTACCTGCACACACTTGAAGTTGTTTTCGTTCCTTTTTTCCCTCCATACAATTTCTGAATCATCTGATTTTGTGAAGACAAATTCTGAGAAAATGTAGACAAAAGATAAATAAAATCCCTTAACATATCTGAGTACCATGAAGCTTTTTGGAAACATGCATTTTCTTTTATTATTAAATGAAAATATGTAATTCTTGTATTTCCCATTATAATTTTCTCCAGTCTTGGTCACAGAGAATGTCAACTGGAAATAAGGCAACAGACATTAAAAAAAAAACCTATTAGACGCAACTCCTTTGAAAGGTTGTCTTGTACACAGGCTATCACAGATATTTGTTGGATGACAGTAATATTTGGTACTTGGATGTTAGCCCAAAATTGGTTCCTCTCAGTACCTGAGGGTGAACAACTGGCTAAAATTAATAACAGTACTGATGATAATAGCTAGCATTTGCTGGTTATTTGCTATGTGACCTACGCTACAGTAAGGCTTTTGTGGGTAATCCCATTTAGGTAGGAAGCAATATCCCCGGGCTCAGGTCAAATTTGATGGCAATATAAATTTGGAAAGTGGAAGGGTAAAGAGTTTTTAAACTACAAGACTACGGAACCACTCTGATTATTTGCCTTCTAAGAAATGAGCTAGAGGAGACCCCAATACCTACTCTCTCTTGACAGGACTGTTTCAGCATAGGCTGCTGGATCCATATATTTTGATTTCCAGCTAGTCCTGCTTGCCTCTCTTTTAGTTTCTATTCTAATTGTGTTTGTTGAGGCTGGACTTTCTCAATTCACAATCTTGGCCGTGGTGTTGCAGTAGAAAAATCCAAGGTGGTGGTGAGTGGAGAAGAGTCACACTCGACAAATACAATTTTGTATCTGTTTGACGCTGGGCAGCAGTGTTGCTGCAGAGAGTGAGTGTAGAAACCCAAGTCAACCCAAACCAACCCCAATTAGCAACTAGCTATTGGACGTACATACTGTCTGCCAGTTAGTGCCCAAGCCTGATCACTAGTTCCTGGAGCATCCTTTATCTTGACTCTTTTTAAATTTTAATTGTCATATTATGGACCTTTAGCTCCACTCTCTCTGAGAGCCAAGAGAAAAGCAGAGCAAGAAAGCACAACGCAAAATAGAGATCATAACTAGGCAAAAACAGTTTAGGCATCATTCATTTTTTTAAAAGGAGCTGAATTTAGTGGAGCCACTGTAATTGTGATAGTAGTTAAAGTAGATTTTACGAACCAATTTTGTCACTAGTCAATTTCCCTGTGGAAACAAAGTCATGTCAAATCATTGGGCCACATTTTGCCAAAATGTTTGGAAAGAGAATGAAAGTAAATCGATAATTTTGAAGAGATGCCAATACTATCTATGAACTATCTTTAGGTATGCTAACCATCTGTACTAAACCTGAAGACAGTTGACTGCATCAGGCAGGGTAATAGACCCTAAAGAAGCATAAATACTGTAACTAACATCTTATTTCATTTGGGCTGCTATAACAAAGTACCGTAGACTGGGTATAAACAACGGAATTTATTTCTAACAGTTTTGGAGGCTGGGAAGTCCAAGATTAAGGCACTGGGCTGATTTGATGTCTGATGAGGATCTGTTTCCTGGTTCACAGATGGCACCTTCCTGCTGTGTCCTCATGCAGTAGAAAGGTTGAGGCAGCTCTATATAGGGCCACTTTTATAAGAGCACAAATCTCATTCATGAGGGCTGGGCCGTCATGACATCATCACTCCCAGAAACACCACCTCTTAAAACTGTCACATTGGTGTTGGAATTGCAATATATACACTTAGAATAGAAGGGACAAAGATTCAGACAATAGCATCTAGGATCTAAAGAAATCCAGGAAATGTTGAGTGAATTCTCACTTGTGATTCTCACTGCCTCAGGTGGTAACCTTTGGAAGCAGTAATCGATCACGAGCAGTCCAAAGCACATTCTGTATTCATATCACATCCATTGCCATCTGCCCGTTATCTGTTGCCAGAATCAAGATATATATACTCAATACCTTCACAAGTACTCAGCATCAGTAAAAAGGGCTATTGACCTTGTTACTGAGAAAAAAAAAATCAGCATTATTTATTCATTTAATAAACATTTAATGAGTGTCTACACTGGCCAGCCTCCATGCTATGTGCTTGGGGGAAAAATGGCAAACAAGACAGACCTATTTCTTGACTTCAGGTATTTTTATCATGGAAGATAAACAAGTAAGGGAGTGGTTTTCTGTGATGGTTTAGTATACTAATGCTCATGATAGAAGTTGCATTGTTATTTCTGTAATTTAATTCAACTATGCAAATCAAACCCTTGTGACATTTTTAAATTTCTTTTTAAAAAAGTTTCCTAAACACAGAAACTATTTCTATGGCTTGTGAATAACTTAAGAATAAAGAAAGTTCACTTAGACAACATAAATAGTAATTGAAGACTTCTGGGGACTTCTGGTACTACAGATGGGTCAGGCAGGAATTGAAGCCACAGTTAGCTATGGTTATTCATATGTGTCCTCATGCAGGGGCTCTAAAAAGGGAGGCCATACAAATTCTGAGTCCACATTAAACTTGGGGGATATTTGAATAGTAATGAAAATCATTATTAAGACTAGGTATAGGATTTAGATTTTGGAAAGGCTAAGAGACTAAATTTTAAAAAGGAAGTAGATACCTTGCATTCTGCTGTTCTGAAGAGGTCTGCTTTATTCAATAATAGTTGATTGCATGTTTCAGTTAAGAGAAAAAAAGTGATTTAAAAATAAATTGTAAAACAGAGTTTTATTGTGTCTTCTTTGAATGTGAATGAGCATAGCATGAGTTAGGGTGAAAGGGTAAGTTATTGCCACAAAAGACCTAAGGAAAAGATGGCTTATGAAGAAATTTGCTTATTTTCTCTCCCTTGACAGGCTGAGGTGAATACTCCATACTGGAGGATGGCTTTGCTTGATGTGCTCATTCATGAATTCAGGCTGTCTTTCCGCCTTCAATGCGTGCCTTTCACTAGGCATTATCAACCCAGCTAGCTGGAAGGGGGAGGATTGTAGCCTGGGGCCAAAGAGAGATGGGAAGCAGACATGTCTTACATCAGTTGGGTTTACATTCCACTGGTGGAAACCTAGTCCCAGCGCCACTCCTAAAGGCAAGGCAGGCCTGGAAATTCAGTGCCTTGTTGGACAGCCAAGTACACAGCAATTACTCTACTGCTATAGAAGATGGAGATAAGGAAACCTGACAGACAGCTACGAGTATCCACAGGTATAAGAAATGATGTTATAGGGAAGCATTTACCTTTAACCACAACTTTATAAAAGGTTCCAGCAAAACACAGCAGTTACAAGTGAAAATACAAATTTGTACTTCTACATTTTGGAGTGATCGAGGCTTCTGCTTTCTCTCTTTTTCTAGTTCTTTCAGATTTTGCTTAGGAGGTGGTAGAAATAGCAATGGGAAAGAAAGACAACTGGGAGAAGTCAACCTACTTCACTATCCACTGCCTTATCAAAGGCTATACTGGAAGTCAAAGAAGACCGTCTGGTTCCTTCAACTCTAGTTCTAGAGTTAATCCTCATATTCTCAGCCCAACTTCCCAGGCATGTGGTTCTTTGTCTTTTCCTCTTTTTTAATTTAAACTCCGATGCCTACAGTAAAAGTCATCGTCATTGACTTGTATATAATTAATGGCTAAGCATCAAAATTAGGCTGATACCAAGAACTAACAAGTAGTGAACCTGAGAATTACAATTATATTTACACTTCCATTGTGCTGATCATTTACTTAGGTTCACTTGTGGAATGAGTCTGCATAAATCATGCAAATGTGTTCTAATTCCCCAAATCTTTCCGTCATGGCAGTAACCTGAATTTACACCATACTTTTCTGTCTTGGCCCTAATTGAAATGTCTTCCTGTTGAACCCTCGTTTGTTTACAGAGAAGTAAAATTTGACTGGACTTAGAGCCAAGGTGCCTCTCCTACTGACAATTCAGCTTTCCCCTTCCCCTTCCAGTGTTTGCCAACTCTCATCCTTGCTCGACAAAGTATTTCCTTTTGAGTTTCCCATAACTCTGTTTTAAAGTGGAATTCATATCTCCTAGGAAATGAGGGCTGTATTGCATACTTAACAACGGCTGGTGAATTGGAAATACATAGTAAGTAAAATAAATGAAGGAGGTCACAGCTAAGTAAGTAAAGTATTCACTCTGACCAAGTAGACACAAGTAAGGAGATTACAGGGTCATAGCTTCCCTGGTCTCTGTGGTTTCAAACTTTGTTTCCTCTTGTTCTGACAGTTGATTCTTTGGAGGTTTTATATTAATCAATAGAAATGGCTCTGGTAATGACTTTTATGAGCATGCTCTCTGCCACCTTACAGAGGTGGCAATTTACAAACACTTAAAAACACACATGCATTGTATGTTTATGAATACATTGTATTTATACATGGCATTCTGTATTTATAAATCTTTGTAAATTTTCCAAAGACATTTATTCTGTAAAAAATAATACAAATTCAAAACTGACTTTTATATTAATCAAAAATATTGGACTGCCACTAATTCTGGTGAGAAAAGGGAAGATTACTTTGAGGTTCAGCCATCAGGAGGGTGACAGTCTGCATCACAGTCAGAAGCAGAAGATATGCACGTCCTAGAAGTATAACAGGCAATGCAGAATTGAACGAAAACAAGCTTGGGAACAACAGGGGTTTTTCACCTTCTTGTTGAAATTATCAGGATCTGCAGTAGAGAGAGAAGAGCCTTATTTGCTTGCCTATCTCTCAAACACTTCAGTGACGACAATGAGACATCTTGTTGGTAGAATTCTTTGGTCTTTTGAGAGAGAGAACTGGAAATACTTTGGGATTGTGGATCTGGCAGGGACGGTAACAGGGAAGACAGAAAAAAAAAAGAGTTGCCTTAGTAATCTTTAAGATAGAAGACAGCCATGGTACTTGATTTATATTCCAGGACACTGGCCTATGGTAAATGTAAATGCTTGAGAGTCCCACTCACTTTTCAAGGTTCAAGTCATAATGTTATTGTGATGGTTAATTTTATGTGTCAGCTTGACAGGATTAAAGGATACTCAAATAGCTGGCAAAACATTATTTCTGGATGTGTCTAGGGTGATTCTGGAAGAGATTAGCATTTGAGTCAGGAGGTTGAATAAAGAAGATCCACCCTAAACAATGTGAACAGCATTATCCAATTTGTTCAGGGCTTAGATAGAACAAAAAGGTGGAGGAAGGATGAATCAACTCTCTCTTTTGGAGCTAGGACATCATCTCTTGCCTTCAGACATCAGGACTCCAGGTTCTGGGCCCTTCAGACTCTAGGACCTAACACCAACAGCCCTCCTGTTCTCAAGCCTTCAGACTCAGACTGAATTACACCATCAACTTTCCTGGTTCTCCAGCTTGCAGACAGCATATCATGAGGTTTCTCAGCCAATTCCCATAATAAATCACCTCTTCTATGTTAGTATATATCCTATCCGTTCCGTTTCTCTGAAGACACTGACTAATACAGTCATCTTAATAAACACTTCCCACTCCTCATGTTTTTGAACTGTAATTAATCATTTGCTCTTTGCAGTTCAACTACACATTTTTTCCTTTAATAATGCTGAACACAGACTGCCTTACTTTGTAATTAATTCTGTAGACATCTGTGTCAGGGGCTGGCAAACTTTTTCTGTAAAGGGTCAGACAGTAAATATTGTAGTCCTTGCAAGTATATAGGATTTGTCCTAATTATTCAACTCTGTCCTTGTAGCAAAAACAAAACCAATCACAGACAATACATAAAAAGTGAGCAGGGCTGCATTTCGTTTTTTTTTTTTTTGGTGGGGGCTGTATTTCAATAAAACTTTATTTATAAAACCAAGTGTAAAACCACATTTGGGCTGGGCGCGGTGGCTCACGCCTGTAATCCCAGCACTTTGGGAGGCCGAGGTGGGTGGATCATGAGGTCAAGAGATCGAGACCATCCTGGTCAACACGGTGAAACCTCGTCTCTACTAAAAATACAAAAAAATTAGCTGGGTGTGCTGGTGCACGCCTGTAGTCTCAGCTACTCAGGAGGTTGAGGCAGAATTGCTTGAACCCAGGAGGCAGAGGTTGCGGTGAGCCGAGATTGCACCATTGCACTCCAGCCTGGGTAACAAGAGCAAAACTCCGTCTCAAAAAAAAAAAACAAAAACAAAAACAAAAACCCAGATTTGGTTGGGCTGTAGGTTGTTCATCCTTGATCTGTACCAAGAAGACGTAAGTTCAATTGAGGCAGAGCAATTCTTTATTATTCTTTGTAAACCACATCAGGTACATAAAAACTAAAAAACCGTTTCAAGGCTCAGACTCTTTGGGTTAAATTACCAATTATTCACTAGCTTTGGGACCCTAGGCAAGTCACTTAACTGCACTCTGCTTCAGTTTCTTCAAGAAACAACTATGAAAATAATAATAAATCTACTTCACAATGTTATCGTATGGGTGTGAAATAATCCCTTGAAGGTATTTAGCACAATGTCTGGCACATGTTAAACACTCAGGAAATGTCAGCCATTAACATCTTGTGTAGCATGGGTGCTCAATAGATAGATGTTTGTTGAATGAACACATAGTAAGATTTAATTCATGTTTCAAATGTAACTTTAGTGCATCCAATATCACTTAAATATACTGAATATAAAAATGCTATTAAAATATCTATTATTCAAAGACACATTTACAAATCTAAATATTAAGGTATTTAGGTATCTGTTAAGAAATTTAAGGTACCTGTTACTATCTTTAAAAATAAGAAACATATTTTGAAAGATGCAGAATGTATATATGACAAGGGAGATAGTGGGAAAAGCCAGTGCTTAATTTTATGGAAGTAAACAAAGACAATTCTGGAAATTTATTATTTTTTCAAAAATTGAAAAACCAATACATTAATTCATTGAGGTAATAAATATGATTTTTTAAAGAACAAATCAATACCAGAATTTTTGATTGTTTAGTAATATTAAAAGACTAGTAGATAAGTAGGTTACTCAATCAACTTCTGTCTTGATTTTGACAAAAACTATATTTTATTATAATTATTATTTATATGCAGCATTATGTCACTCCAAATTAACAAAAATCAATATACACAAAAGTTTGTCAAATCAAAAGGAAACAAGATGAGGAGGATATTCAGAATACATTCAGGGAAGGAGGTTTGGGATTCTTAAATGAAAATTGTTCTCATTTCACGTTACACTTACATAAAAAAAGAATAAGTAAAATATTTGAGGCATCCAACCTTGAGAAGTACATTGGAATTAGACCCCCTTATTTTTCCTCTCCGAATACTTTCCACTCTTACCTGCCTTGATGTAAGGCCTGGGAGGTCAGCCTCCTGTGAGGCTTCCCCTGGGCTCCCTTGCCTGTTGGCTTTCAGTTTGTTAGGCCAGTGGGAGGCAGCAGAAGAGAGTAAAATGATGAGTTGAGAGAGACCAGAGGGCTTCCTCACTACCCTACGTGCTTGGGGGCTGCATCTCTGGTAGATCCCAGGTCTCCGCACAGCTTCAAGTCCAGCCCCAGAACCCTCCCGCATTCTCTGTTCTCACTGGACACTGGCCATGCTCCTCCTGCTTAGGGATACTCACAGCTTCCTGCTGCTGCTGGTCTCCTGGCACCTCAGCATTGCTTGCGCACACCCTCGTGGGCAGTCTTTCAGCAACATCTGCTGAATCTGAGTGATACAAGGAAGACCTCCTATGGATGCCATTATTTGGCAATAGTCAAACTTAGAGAGAGGTAAGGAGGTAATCAACATTAGCTAAATGCATTTCAAGCTTATATGCTGCAGATATTTATTAGATGAGATATTGGGAAACAAAACTGAAACAAAAACCCTAGAAAGTAGGAGCATAATGTAGTTTGTGTTTATATCATTAGTAAAGTGAAGCTGCAAGTCCTGAATAAGCAAGAAAAATCATTAAAATGTTAGAACTGATAGAAGAAATCCATTTCTAAACATTTTACTCTACCCTTTGGTCTCAGGCACATCCTAATCAGCCCAAGGCCCTTAATAAATTCCTCTCTGCCCTTGGATAGAACCCCAGGTTCCTATTAAAATCTGACCTGTCCCATCGACCCAACATTTTCTTCTGTCTCTGTCAACGTCTCCGGTTCCCGTGTTGGCCGTGTAATTATCCATCCTGATCCTTAGAGGCTGCCTCTTGGCTCCCCCGAGCCACTTTTGTGCAGGGCTGTGTTTTGACTTCTACTTTCCATCACACTCTGAGGGACTGTCCTGCCCACTCCGCAGGCCCAGCCCTACCTCCCAGAACACCAGCTTCAGCAGCACGCATGACGCTTCTCACTACACACACTACCCACTCGCTCAGGAGGGAAATTCAAATAACGCATTTTAAGACATGTTTTCAAAAGATGTGAATACAAATGTCTTTCTCCTTTCTCAGAGGGAGAAGTCATAAGTCAAAGCATCTCCAGGAGCAAACCTGAAATAGAGCCATGTCTTTTCGATGACTTGTTTCTGTAGGTTTTGTTTGTCACAGCAAAGGTCCTCAGGTCATTTTGCTCATGTGTCTCCTATAATAATTTTGCAAAACTGTGTATCCTCTTGCACATTTTAACCTGATACCTAAAATGTTTCATGGTAAGTTTTAAGTAAGTTTATTTCTCATCACTAGTGAGAATTCACTGCAGCTAGAATAAATATTTCTTAATGTAATTTGATAAAATATATACTAACTATCTCATTATATAAACTTCACCAAATCTGGGAGAAATCTCATAACATTTTATCTGTTTTATCCAATGTGTTGTCAAATAAAGACAAATCCAGACTCGCATAAAGAAAGGCTATTTGAAAGATTATTGCAGTAGGGGGAATGCTCTGACTGCAAGATCAGTGAGTACCTTGAGGGTCAGGCAGAAAAGGGCTTTTCTTTCATGGGAAGGAGTAAACAAGGCTAGAAAGAACCTGAATTCAGCAACTGATCAGGAAATACGGCTTTCTGTGGTCCAGAATGTTGAGGAAAGGTCACTAAAGAGGGGCTGTTTCCCATTCAGCTGACTCAGGCTGAGGTGGGTCAATGTTCAAGGTCCAGTGGGAAGGAGAGAAGCTTAAGAAAATATTGGTCAAGTCAGGTCAACGAGTGCTTTGTTCTGATTGGTCAGTGGGGACAAAAAGTTCAGCTACTCACTTATGAAGCAAAGTATGGAAATTTGGAAAGCCTGAGTCTGCCCTGGTGCTAAATAAACAAGGGGATTATCCACAGAATTTATCTAAATCATGAGAATGTAGTTCTTTGCAGTAAGCAGTCTCCCAAAACAAAAAAAAAGTGTGTGGGTCGGGGGGGAGTTTCTTTGATTTAAATTTCCTTAATTATGTTTTCCAGAACTGCAGAAGTCAAAGTTCAACAGTGTTTTTTTGTAAAATATTCTTATTATGGCGATAAGACAAGTGTCACTAATCTCTACCCTTTCACTGTTTCCTGTATTCTGAATTCAGAATGTCTCAGTATGGGCCAATGTATTCTGAGGAAAAGACAGGAAGTGCTATGTGTGCAAGGCCCCTGGGTTTGTGTTGAAGGGGCTGCTTCTTCCAGTATTTCCATATTGTTAGGGCCTCTGGGAGGTTTCATATCCCATGGCAAAGCACCACAGAACGATCTGCGATGGAAACAGGCTCTGCCTTTCTTCCGTAAAGTAGGAGAACTACTTAAGTCCTCATGCCTTCATTACACTGGGAAGTCTTTGTATAACAACTAAGGTCTCGGTGTAAAAAATACTGCTTTCGACTACCAGTGCTTTTTGCTGAGAAAATTTAGCAAAGATTTTTGTTACTATCGTTTAAATTTCAAAAGCATCGGGTGGTGCAAGGGCAGTAATAAATGTTTATTTTGTATTTCTTTAAAGGAACACACAAAGCCAACTCATAGGACATTGAGGGTTTCTTTCCATTTTTAAATGGGAAAACTCAGGTTTATGAAGGTGGTCTCATTTGCTGATAGTAGCCTAAAGTCAATGGAAGAACCAAGATTTCAAACACATTGCATGATACCAAATTCTGTCCTCATTCACCGGGCTTCTTATTTTTAAAACTGCTAAATTTGGAAAGAACAGACCTTGGTAAGATATGGTAAGATATGGTTCTTCCATTTTCCACTTTATCATTTGGAGCAAGTCCATGAAACTCTGAGATTAGGTTTCCTTGTTCATAAAATAGAAATAGCATTACATACCTCATACAGGGTTAAGAAGGAAAAGTGAGATAAAATATGTAAAAATACTTTGAAAACTCTACACATGTTGGATCTCGTAATGGATCATGAATCTTGTCCAAACCTGGTTTCCAAAACACTCAAATAAAGAGGGTTTCCCATCCTCTTCCCTCTATACATACACACACAAAAAGGAAATTTGGATATTTTACCTTATGGAAAAAAGTTCTATTTGGAACAGATATGTTTAATATACCATTTAGTGTGCAAACATGGGATCTGTACACAGTTTGCCAGGAACTCATTTACTATGAAGTGAAAGTATATCTTCCAGGCTTGGTGGCTCATGCCTATATCTCAGCACTTTGGGAGGCCGAGGTGGATGGATCACTTGAGCCCAAGAGTTCAAGACCAGTCTGGGCTACATGACAAAACTCTGTCTCTACAAAAAAATACAAAAATTAGCTGGGCAAGGTGGTGTGTGCCTGTAACCCCAGCTACTCTGGAGGCTGAAGCAGCAGGATCACCTGAGCCTGTGAGGTCCAGGCTGTAGTGAGCTGTGATCATGCCACTGCATTCCAGCCTGAACAACAGGGCAAGACCTTGTCTCAAAATAAATCAATCTCTCTCTCTCTCTCTCCATATAATATATGGCCAACAAATAAATGATCCTCCCTAAGACACAGTGAAGTAGTTTCCTTCTAGGAGCCCTATTATCAGAGTGGTATAGACACATTGGAAAGTACTAACAGGCACCCCAACAAGCATGATGAAGATCTCATGTGGCTGATTCATGAGGCCGGATTAAGAGAATTAAACATGCATGGATTGGTGAGGGAAAGACCATGGAAGGACAAGATATCTGTCCACTGACATCTGATAGTATAAACACCAATACGTAAAAGAAATTTCTTATTTTGTTGTTGTTGTTTTGTTTTTGTTTTTGTTTTTTTTGAGATGGAGTCTCACTCTGTTGCCCAGGCTGGAGTGCTGTGGTGTGATCTCAGCTTACTGCAACCTCTACTTCCCAGGTTCAAGAGATTTTCCTGTCTCAGCCTCCCGAGTAGCTGGAATTTCAGGCTCGTGCCACCACGCTCAGCTAATTTTTATATTTTTCGTAGAGAAGGGGTTTCACTATGTTAACAAGGCTGATCTTGAACTCCTGACCCCAGGTGATCCACCTGCCTCAGCCTCTTAAAGTGCTGAGATTACAGGCATGAGCCATCATGCTCAGCCAAGTAAATATTTTAAAAAAAGAAAAAAAATTCAGGCTAAATTTCATGAAAAAAATTCCTAGCTGTGAAATCTATTAGCCTCTGAAAAGTATCTTTTATGACAATATTAGAGAAGGGCTATCCTTAAGATATTTAAAGCAAGGGAGAAAGTAAACATGGCAGTTTACTATAGAAACAATTAGTCAAAATTGAGAAGGTAGACTAGATGACTTAAAATCTTTGTTGTCTTTAATGATCATATTTAGTGCTTTGAATGGTTAAATACAAAATTTTTGAAATTATGTATATTAAGAAATGACCTCTTATATATCAGATTATCTTCAGCTGTCATTCTTATTTACAACACTCAGTTTCAATGGTTTCATTGATGTTGAACTGAATAAATATTTTACAAACCAAATGCTACCATAATTTCCAAGTGCAATTATTACAAGGTCAAAGTTAATTGCTTTTAAATGTGTATTCTAAAGAAAACAACATAAAAGAATAGCGTTTAAATTTTATTATGTTTAAAACTGTTTTTAGGCATTTAGTCTCTATTTTACAACAGGGAGAACAAAATAATATTAACATATTCTATTATTATACAGTATATATTTTTTACCTTTATTTGCTATATTCAGTGCAGTCTGGCATAATGAAAAGGCAGTTAAATTTGCAGTCAACCCACCTAATTCAATTCTGACTTCATTACATCTCTCTGACCATCAAACTTTTAAAAAATAAACTGGCGGCTACACTGAGGTGACCCCAAAGCAATTGCAAATAATAAAAATAATGTTGCCTCTGAGAACAAAACATTAAAACCAATGCATGATAATAATAGCTTAGAACAAAGACCCACATGGCATCTAAAGACACAGAAGGATTTTCCTGTAAATTCATTAATTGACACTTGGTGTTATACTTCAGATTCCTGCAAATCTCTTTATTTTATCATGAGCATTTCTAGCTCTAGACCTATAAAATTAAGTATCATATACTTAATCATGCAGATTCAGCAAAAATATGATCATGTGAAGTATCTCTTGCATTGTCACCCAGCGGCAACTCCTTTTATGTTCTTGTGCCAAATTTGATGTTCATAACAGGGAAAATATCTTTCACTGATCAATGGAAAAATACACAGCATCAGTCCCATAACCAACCATTTATTTCTAAACCTTACGTGCCAGCCCAACACACAAAGGGCCTCCTGGACCTCTCTCTAACCACAATATACCCACATGCAAGCTTTCACCTTCCTCCAGCCATTCTTCTCTGAGCCTTGGAGCTGTCACTGTATCTTCATAAGCATAAAGATTTTGTCATTTCTCAAGTATTTCAAATCCATAAAACATGAAGTTATTTCATAGATTTCTAGAGTTAGCAGGAAACTTAAAAAATAATTCAGTCTGGATACCTCATATTACATGCAAAAGGGAAGGAGAATGAAAAGAGCATTGAAAACCAAGGTTTTGTAGAAACAAATAAATATATCTCTTTCATCCCAGTTAGGGAGGAAGAAATAGTGAAACCTAGAACATATGGCTCATTGTTAGTAATAAAATGTTATAAAGCTTTTTGATAATTCACAGAAGGCTGAGCTTAGGTTTAAGTATAAATCTGCATTAAAATACATAACATTTGTATATTGACATATGTATTCATTTATTTATATGTAATTCACATTTATGTTTACACATATATATGAAGAGCCTTCAAAAATTCATGAAAAAATGGAATTCAAGGATAAAAATAAAAAATTTAAACTTTCTCATTACCTCTATCAAATTCAAGACACTTTTGTAAGCAACAATACCATTTAGTCCATTGCTAAAGAAATATGGGTCTTAGAAATTTAACCATGTTAATTCAGTCTTTTTACATTATTAACTGAAGAAAAATAGGTGCCCTTCATGGATTTTTTAAGATTAGGAAGCAAACATATGTCAGAAGGAGCCAAATCAGGACTGTTAAGTGGATTCCTATTTTCTGTTGAAACTCTCACAAAATTTACCTTGTTTGATGAGAGGAATAAACAGAAGCATTGTCTTGATAGAGAAAGATTCTCTCATGAAGCTTTCCTAGAGTTTTTCTGCTAAAATTGTGGCTGACTTTCTCAAAACACTCTCATAATAAACAAATGTTATTGTTCTTTGGACATCCACAAAGTCAAGAAGCAAAATCCCTTGAGCACCCCACAAAACTGTTGCCATGAGCTTTGCTCTGGATGGCCTGCTTTTGCTTTGACTGGACCACCTCCACCTCTTGGTAGCCATTGCTCTGATTGTGCTTTGTCTTCAGGATCATACTGATAAAGCCATGTTTTATTCCCTATTAAAATTCTTCAAAGAAATGCTTCAAAATCTTGACTCCATTTGTTTAAAGTTTCCCTTGAAAGGTCTGCTCTTGTCTGCAGCTAATCTGAGAGCAATAGTTTTGCTGCCATTCCAGTGGAAAGTTTGCTCAATTTTCATTTTTCTGTCCTAATTATGTAAGCTGAACTGATTGAGACATGTATGTTATTGGGTATTGTTTCTGCTGTTAAGCATCAGTCCTCTTCAATCAGGGTAAAAACAAGGTTCATTTTTTTCCTCACAAATTAAGGTGAATGGTTTGCTACCAAGACTTCATCTTCAACATGGTCTGTTCCTTTTTAAAATAAGTTACCCATTTTTAAACTCCTGTTATCTTTGAGGCATTGTCCCCATAAACTTTTCATAAAGCATTAAGAATTTCACCCAAGCTTTACTGTAAATCTGATGTTTATTCTTGCTTCAATTTTAGCAGAATTCAATGTTGCTCCAATACGGGTTCTTTTCAAATTGACATCTTATCTTAGGACCTCAAATGAGATTCTATTCAGACACATTATGAAACGTTAATATGAGTTTATTATGGTGAAAAATGTTTGAAATCCATGCATACTTTTTTCATAATGTGTATTTTCTATGAACTTTTTGAAGATCTTTTGTTGTTCTGGGCAGAGACAAAGTATATATTTTTTTGCTCCCTTTTTTTTTCTTTACATTTTACTTTAAGTTCTGGGATATATGTGCAGAATGTGCAGGTTTCAAGGTGGATTTTAAAAAGGGAGAGCAATTGCTGAGAGCTAGAGCTCAGACTGGCACGAATGAATACTGAAGATTTCTGAAGAACAGGGAGGCCCAATAATCAATCTTAAGTGTTTTGTTTTGATGAAATCTAAGCTCTCTCTATCCCCTACGTGTTGCTGTATTCTGCTCAACACAAAATGGCCTTAGATTGGTCACTTTTTGTTTGCACATATTTCTTGTTTGGGGGTCTTTGGGGAGGTGGTATTTGTTCAATTATCTTTATTTTGTTGTTACTGTTGGATTGTAAGTGTGGTTATTTTATGGATAAAAAGGTAAAAGGACTAAATTCCATGGCTTGTTCTGAGTGACAGCTCAGATGAGTGGTGGGTAATTACAGACATGTACAAATCTGGTTGACTAGGATTTGAAGAGCAATGTAAGCTATCCTCCTCAACATCTCAATAAAGAATAATAGAAATGTAAGCCCAGAGCCCTATGACCATATTTCATTTGAATCCTAAAGGTCAGGGTACTCCCATTTGTGTCTGGATTCTATAAAACAGGGAATATAAGACCCAAATTTTTCAAGTGGCTTACCTAGGTTGCCAGCACCATTCAGGTTCACTGATTCTTACAGTTGTTTTTCCCCCCATGATAAGAAACTAATTTCTAACTTCATATTGGTCAATAGCAGCCTCTGGAGTATGGTTACCTGTCAATGGCTGATAGAAATTTGAAAGGCTAGCTGAAAATGCTGTTAGGGCTTTAGAGTGGAGACAAAGTCAGAGGGTGCTAGAATGCTTTTGTCCTCAATCCATGAGCCATGACAATCAGAGATCTGTAGGCAATTGGCATTTTAAATAACCAAGGCCTGGGGCGCGGGGAATGCTAGCCTTGTTACTGAACTCCACAGTGTTTTCTGTGATGACAAAGGTATGGTCAGAATCTCTCGGGGTTGAAATGTACACCAAGAGAAGCTGATTCTCCCCTATTTCCTTGTTGCCCTGATGCCAACTGTTCTTCTTCCTGACCCCTTAGCTTACGTGGCCATTCCTCTGGCCTTACACCAGGCTCACTTTTAGGTTTGGATTTAGTTGATAGGTGCCAAATTAAGCACTTCTAGAAAGACAAGGAATTTTGTTTAGTACATACTTCTCATTTAATGCATATAGCTGCTCTGAGAAAATATTTATTGTGCACAACTCACTCGAGTCGTTGCTATCTGAGATTACCGGCCTCTCCTGGGACTAGGGAGGCGAAAGCTGAACTCCTGAAGCTGAAGTCCTATGGCAGGAGACAGTTTTGTTTCTTGGATCAAGGAGTTCCAGACTGAGAATACGTTTGTTTCCCAGATCAAGGGCAAGCACTGCGGGTGCCCAGGAGTAAAATCCTACAAAGGCTGTGACTCTGAGCACTCCCGCTGCCTGCTTCTGTACATTGAGCCTTAAAGGAATACGGCAACAAACTAAACACGTTTTATTGGTTAGAATTTACACCAAGCTCCTGAGAATTGGGAAAGAGAGTAAATAACATTTTCCTTCTTTATGATGCTGCTGCCTCTTATGAACCACCTCACAGAATGTTAGGCAAGTACACAATCAAGTTCTAAGTAAATAACATCATTAATTCAAATGGAATAAAGCGGGAAACATGACCCAATCTAAACTATGATTTAAAAAAAATTAGAATGATCTCATGTGAAAGTGACAGGAATGTGCTGTAATTTAGAAATATATGAATCTTCCAGTGTTCCCAAGATAACATTTTTATGTGCTGATGAAATCTAAGTAATATATCTTCTTTTAAAAAAAAAAACCTCTTCCCATAAAACACCTTTATTAGAGTTTACTGAGTTTAGCAGAAATGGCAGCTAATGTCTGGAGCGCCTATTAAAGTGCAGGTCATTTGTTTGCTAGTGATTATAGAGCGTATTATTAAAAATGTGCATCCACAAAATGTTAACATTTCTAGCTTTATACAGACCCACACAGAAAACAAAACTTTTAAATTGTGGAGATTATATATCCAGTAAAATATTTATTGTTTCCCAATGTATTGTTAACTGTGCCGACTACTCTTCAGTAAGATGCCACATAAATGAAAAATTAACCACTGTAGAATAGAAAATAGTTGAAAGTCCTGAAGCGAGTTCCTGTGCATACAAAATAGCTTTGTCCCGGGCAATGTAATGTAGAAATACTTCAGTGAAGAAGACACCATAGTAGAAGGCTTGACAGCAAAACAAAACAAAGACCAGCACTGGAACTGCTAAGTGAAGGAGCTGCATGCAAACATGGGCTGATCTGAATTCAGGATGTTGGAGGTCACATGTGCAGTTTGGGAAGATGATGAGATTTCACTGATGTGGTAACTACATCTCAGCAATCTGAGGCACAAGTCTGCTTCTGTTGTGTCGTGAAATTCTAGAGAGATATAATAAACTTCCAGATTAAAATTTCTTCTCATATTTAGAGAATTTTTTAAGGTGATTGCTTTCCTCACTCTGTGCTTTAGAAACCTCTCTAGTGAAATCACTCTTCAGCCTGAAATTTTACTGTATAGTGAATTACATTTTTAGTGTTAATCAGAACATTTCATTCAACAGAAATCTGAGAATTCTTTCTCCTCATTGATTTTGTTTCTTTCTCTCTCAAAAACTCAGTGTTAGCAGACTTCCTTTCAGACTTTTGAGAAGTGACAATTTCTTTTTTGCGTGCTCCGGGAATGATTTTTTAAAAATAGCTACCTTACTTTGCTGTCTGCCTAAAACACTTAAGTGGAGGCCAAAAGTACCAAATTTTTGTCCTTCTGCTGCTGAGGTAGCCTAAGACACTGATATAAGTTAGAACCCAACAGGGAAGGAAATCTCACTGTCCAGAAATTGCCTGGTTGGGACATGCTTGCCTGTGAGGACTTAATTAAGTTGCAGAATTGGTTTTCTGAGTTTCTGCCAGAGCACAGTGAAGGAGTATGTACCCGACGGCACTGACCAAGGTAATTATTTTCTTGATTTTAAAATGAATTTGGAATTGAGGATGTGCATACAGTCTTTTGTGGGGAACGTCATTTTCATCAATGCTTGCTGGGATGTAAGCCCCATTTCCATTTGAACCAGTTAGACAATATTGTAAGCTGAATTAACTTCTACACACCCTCATTCCTCAGTCAGAATATACCAAAACTGTAAACCGGTCAGTGTGTTAAAGGACTTGAAAGGGTGAACAACGTCTTCTATTATCTTCTCAGTTCAAAAGGCCTTCATACTGTAAGGATCATACAGAGTCACATTAAAGACTACATTTAAGAAGCATTCTGCTAGTGCCAATTTCTTAGTTAATTCCATGTACCCTGTTAGAGACTGGGCTGTGAGCCATGTGAGTACAGGGAAAAATACCTTAATCCATTTGTACTGAATGTGCCTGGTGATAGGAGGCATCCGATAAATATTTGTTGAAGAGCAAATAATTAATGGATGAGTGTGCATTACTACCTCTTTATCCCCCATGTTAAAATTTTTGTTGCAAATAGCATATTGGAAGTGCAACATTGAAAGGCAGGAGAAACAACAAAAATATATTACACAAAAATTTTTAGTAAAAATGGTAGCTCTTAACTCCTTTTAAAGAAAAACTTAGAAGACTTTGCATTAGCCAAGAAACAAGGTCAAAAGACTTTATGGACAATGATATATCCGAAAAAAGAACAATTTCTTTATCCTTGAAATGTCTGAAAGAGATTATAGAAAATATTGATCTAAGAGCTTGTCAAATATGGTGTTTTGCCAAATGCTTGACATCTTTAGCCATCACTGTATTGTCTTGCAAAGTAGGGATTCTCTTCCCACTCCTTGCAAAGTTGGCAGTTCAGTTCAAATGGGACTGGTCTACTTATGCTTAACTGCTAACAAGCAAGCTTCATGCAGAAACGAAATATATGTATTTCCCAGTGTTAGAGCCCGGACCCTTCTTTTTACTCGCACTACAATGAACAGAGTTGAGGCCCTGGAGAAAACTACCACATTTTACTTCTTACAGAATCCTGGGAAGTACACCCTATCTTTCTCTTTAAAACAAAAACAAACATAAAACAGCAGAGCAGTGGGAAATCATTTCCTTGACTCATTACTGGAACAGACTTTCCTAAGAAAATCCTGATAAGCGAAGAAACAGAGCTCAAATCTGGTGTTCCTGAACCTGTAAAAGCAGATGACAGTCTATCTGATACAATATGTTACACAGAATCAGTGGTTGCTATTATCAGCCTGTCCTGTTGGGAACAACGTTGGGATTACCTGCTAAAACATCAGTTGCATCAAACTTCTGATAAATGCTGTTTTAAGGCACAGATACAGAACTTTAAGTGTCAAGTGAAAAGAAGTCAGGATAAGGAGCTAGATTACTATCGTGCTGTAAGCCCAGGTAATTTTTGTTTTGTACTTATTGAAAGAAGGACTCACTAAGTCATTGCTTTTGCCCTATTCTAAAAAAAATTTGTGTGAGGCTCTCCATACTTTGGAAAAAAATTTCCATTTTGTAAAATAAGTAGTCTGTACTAGATTCACTTTTCATGTCTAAACATTTTCTGTGATTTTATGAATTCAGTTAAATATCAATTGCACTTCCTTTCGAAATAAATGAATTCCAACATGACAGATTTTTCTGTGACATCAATGTCCAGTATAGTTCCTAGGATAAAGTCTGTGTGTAATATATTTATTTTTGTCATTGCATTGAATCTGCAACAAATCTTTCAAAAAGGAGAAGGTAAACCATGTTTCCAGTATCTTAGAATACAGTATTTCCTTTAAGAAGGGGAATTAAGGACAATGCGTATTTTATACCTTCATATTCCTTTTTTTTCAAATATCATAGTGTAACAATGAGGATGCAAAATAGTTTGTGAAACTGATTTTTAAGCTTCTGCTTCTACAATAGTCTTTAATCATGTAGAAAAATTATGTTTAAAAATGTCCTTCTAATATTGAGTAACAGCTGTGCTACACATTCTGCTAGTACTAACAATTCATAAATTAAAATAACTGGCAATTTTGCACTAAATTTATGTCAGCAAATGCCTGGTCAATGTAGGATAGGATGTTAAATCATAAACATTAAAGAAGTTTTTTTTAAACAAAAGACCAGCCCCATTAATTTCACTGTCTTAAATAAATGGTTAAATAAACCATCGGTATATTGTGAGAGACTTGTATTTTTTTTCTGCTTCAGAAATCTGAAGCAATTAACCTTAATTTGTTACTAAAATATTCTTGAGTACTACTAGATGATGGTCAGAGGCAACACTATAACTTAAAATGAGACGAGTCTCCTGCATATTCCAGATACAATGCAACAAAGGTCGTGCTTTTAAGCAGCTGTAATAGATGAATGCAGCCACTGATTTTTGTGTTTATTTCTAAGTCTCTGGTATTCCCTGGGAGTAGTGTACTCTATTGTGCTCTATTTGCACAATTTTCTGCTAATATTTATTTCTACAGGTAAGATCAGTACCCTTCCTCTTTACTTTTTGTGATTAGTGCTATAAAGTGCTATATGGTATTTCACAAAGTTTGTACAAATGAAAGATCTATTTTTTTTTTTGAGACAGTCCAGCTGTCACCAGGCTGATGTGCAGTGGTGTGATCTGGGCTCACTGGAATCACCACCTCCGGGGTCCAAGTGATTCTCTGCCTCAGCCTCCCAAGTAGCTGGGACTACAGGCGCCTGCCACCACATCTGGCTAATGTATTTTTTGGTCTTTTTTTTTTTTTTTTTTTTTGTATTTTTTAGTAGAGATGGGGTTTCATCATGTTGGTCAGGCTAATCTTGAACTCCTGACCTCAGGTGATCCACCCACCTCGGCCTCCCAAAGTGCTGGGATTACAGGTGTGAGCAACTGTGCCCGGCCGAAGGATCTAATTTTGGTGCAAGAAAAAAAAGTAAATAGATGCATGGAGGGTGGAGGCAAACCTGAGAGAAATACAGCAGAAGTGATCTCCTTTGCAAAGACAGATTCTTGATGACAAAACCATCCACCCAGAGACAAATTCTGATTGTCACTGAAATTCAAAATTGGAGCAGTTTTTGGTTATTCTGGAATAAAATGGTATATTAAATCCAAGCAGAAGAAAGTTTAGGTTGGTTTTACACTTCTTGAAAGTTATATTCAGTGTCAGAAGGCAATGGAGCAATTTCTATAGGGTTCTGAGGGACTGTGGGATCCAAAACATCAGACCTAGGCGAGCTATCAGACAAATCAAATGACAACTAAAAGTCTTTTGAAACACGCTTCTGTATTTCTTACAAAAAGAGAAAAACAAAATCAGAACTTCCATATTCTCCACTGAGACGTGATAAAGTCTTCTTATGAAAACTACTCAAAACTCAAAAGTTAAAATGACCACTTCAGAATGGAAAAATCACTGCAAAACCACCGAAAGGAAAAACCAAGATTATTTCCTGCAATAATTGTGGTTACCAGATAAAGGGAAATGTAAGCGTAACAATAAAATTATGACATATAAATGTAATAGGTATTCAGTATCACGACATATAACTAATAAAAAATTCGAGAAGCGGAGGTGGAAGCTGGGAGCAAGTGTAAAGAGTTAATAATTTTGTCTCTCATAGCAGAGATCAAATTGATAATTGTCTAAAATTAAAACATGTAGTAAAAAATAGCAACTCTAGTGCAATGTTTCACAGTTTCTAATGCTTAGAGGGCCTCTACTATGAAATAGTATCTTTTGAGGTGATGAAATATTTTTTGAAGTAAAGTAGTCCTTTCCCTTATTTCTTATGAGATTTTGCTCTGTAAAATTTAAATAAATAAAAATTAATTCTTATGTTAAAAACAATATTACATCTTGATGGCATTTTGTACATTTTTTTCTTTATTTCTCTGCCCAACCACCCATCCATCCAAACTTACAACTCATAGAACAGTGGCTAAGAATAATGCTAGTGATAAATAAAGACAGAATTAGAAAAAATATTTCATATTTTTATTTGCAACTTTCTATTAAATTTTTAATAATAAATACATATCTATTTTATTAAAATAATAGTTATTTCCCTGAAAAAAATAAGAAAATAAAAAATTAAAATAAAGAACCATTCAATAGCTGAATATCAAAGTTCCTTTCCCTCTATATCCCAGGATGACTTAATCAGTCATTGCCTTTTTAACTTCATAATGTCACTCATCCTAATACACATTCTTCACCTGGATATCATATTTTGAATTTAAGCACTTTGCTTTTTAACTTATCAATTAATACATGTTATAAAGTCTTATCATAGTAAGATATACAAACAGTTAAAACAATATTAAAAAAAGCAATCATCTCTTAGCTTATCTCTCCCCACTTCCAGTCCTGGTACCCAGAGCAATTCCCCTTAATCTTTATCATTTGAGATTTTCCTTCTGACACCTCCTTTTTCCCCCAGCTTTAAACATAACTATTGATTTATATCATGACAGACATGAGATAAATTCATATATACTATCCCCTACTTCCCTAATTTACCACTTAGCTAGAAAATTTTACAACTATTACTGGTTTCTCCATGGGTCATAACTTTAACCTCAAACAACATAATTATAAATTTATTTCTTCTTCAGTCTTGTTCAATGTTCACACAACATTTGGTATAATTCAAAAAGTAGCATTCCTTTCTTCCTTTTCTTATGCTCTTCCATTTCTGTTATATCTGTAAATAGCACTCTTACCTTTATATTGTCAAAAATCAGTAATAATAACTTTCTGGGGTTTTGTTTATTTATTTCAGCCTTTCTTGTTGTTTTGCATTTCCACATCCATTTTAGAAGCAGTTTTCAACTTCTACAGATAACGTGTGCTGGGTTGTTTTGACTTAATGGATAAATTTTCTCACCAATGTTTTGTAAGACTCAGGGTAAACATATTGTATATCTTTTGATAAATTTATTCTTAGGAATTTGATAATGTATTATTGCAGAAGTTATTTATTTATTTTATTTTCTATTTATTTGCTGCTAGCATAAAGACGTATGATTGATTTTTCTATGTTGGTCTTATACCTGTGACCTTGCAAGGCAACTAGTTGCTTATATATTTCTTTGGGTATTTGTTCTATACAATAGTATTGTCTGCAAATAAAGAAACATCATATTTGAAATATTTTTCAATATTTGTGTCTTTTATTTCTTCTTCTTGCCTTAAAACACTGGCTAGGACCTCCAGTAGAATGGTGAGTATAAGTAGGGATGGCAGAAATATCTGTCATGTTTATGACCTTTAAGGAGATAACTATCAATATTTTATCACCAAATACATTGTTGATTGCAGGATTTTTGTTAGATATTTTAAAATTCAAATGGAATACATTCTTCTTTATTTAAATGGGTAGCAAATATTACTTTCTTCCTGTATAAATTAAGATAATCATCTTTTCTCCTTTTGTTTTTAATGAACTATCCTTTTTATTTCTTTACCTGCTTATTTGCATTCATAGAAAATCCCACTTGCTCAGATTGATTTACCCATTTTATACAACACTGAAACTGGTTAATACAGTTAGGTTTTTGTGACTCTGGCCATGAAGAATATTGTTCTGTAATCTTCTTCTTCTGCAGTGTCTTTGTTGGGATTAGGCATCATGTTTATGCTAGCCTCTGTTGTAAGGTAAGTGTTCCACATGTGGAAGTTTCTTTTTTTAAATGTATGATAGAATTCACCACTGAAGCTACGTTAGTTTGCAGTTCTTGTCTTTTGATGGGTTACAGGATTACATTATTTTTGGGTTCTATTTTATCAATAGTGTTTTACGAGTGTATCTCTTATATAGCTTCTTTAGAAGTTGTTCTACATAATATCTACATAATATATGATTCACTGGTGCCGTTATTATACCAGTTTAAGTGAAGTATAGAAGACCTACCTCTTTTTACATCCCTTTACACTCCTTTGTTCATAATATAATTATCCAAAATACTTTCTCTACATACAGTTAGAGCCACAGTGTTATGATTTTTACTTTAGCCATAAAGCATAAGTTAGAAAACTGAGGAAGAGAAAGAAAGTCTAAAGTATTTACTAATGTTTTTGCTGACAGGGTTCTTTCTTCCTTCCCAAAATTGAAACATTTCTATTTTAAAAATTGTTTTGTTTCTCTTAAGAGAACTTATTTTAATTATTCTTTTAGGGCATATCTGCCAGACTAGCTTTTCTTAATCTGAGAAAATCTTTTGATTTTCCTTAATTTCTAAAGAATATAATTGATAGGCTTACAGTTTGAGGTTGATAGCCTTTTCTTTCAGCACTGGGGAAAGTATGGTGCCTCTTTCTTTTAGCTTCCATGGTTGCTAAGAGGAATTCACTGTTTAAAAAAATTTTTTTTCTCCACTAGATAAGGGGTCATTTTTCTCTGGCTGCTTTCAAGATGTTTTCTTTGTCTTTAACTATCAGGACTTTATGATGTCTTGACATGGCTATCTTCGGTTCATTCTTTTTGAACTTCATTCAGCTTCTTGCACCTATAGGTCAATGTCTCTTACTGAATGTGTGAAGATTTCAGCCATTAATTCAAGTATTTTTTCAGCCCTGCTGTTTCTCCTCCTTCTCAACAGTTCAATATTTCAAAATGTAAACATTTTGTTAACATCCCATAGGTCACTGAAGCTCTGACATTTTTTTCCAGTTTGTTTTCTCTATGTTGTTCAGTTGGGTAATTTCTATCATTCGATCGTTAGAATGAATTAGGTGGCTAATTCATTCTTCTATACCCTGTATTCTACTGTTCAGCCTCTCTACTGAGTGTTTTATTCTGTTTTCTGCTTCCAAATTTTTCATCCGGTTTTTCTCTGTATCTTTTATTCCTTTGCTGGCCTTCCTTTGCTGAGGTTTTGGATTTTTTTTTTTTCATTTGTTTTAAGGTGTTCATAATTGCTCATGAAGTTTTAAAAAAAATCATGACTGCTTTAAAATCTTTGCCAAGGTTTTAAGATTCTAAGATTTTATGACTCTAATGTTTTATATTATCTCTTTTGATTCTAAAATCTCTGTTATTTCACTGTTAGCATCTATTAATTGTTCTTTCATTCAGTTTGAGATCTGCTTGGTTTTGGTATGTGAGTGATTTTTACTGAAACCTTTATATTTCAGTATAGCAGGACTGGCAGCGGACAAAATCTCTGGAACACCAAACTGAGAAAGGTAGTGGCTTTTTACTCAGCCTGGAGCTGCAGCGGGCAAGTGCCTTAACAAACAAGCTCCTCGAGAAGCAGCTTCTTTCCCTGTTTATAGGCTTACAACTCCAAAGGAGAAACTGAGGTAAAATGTGTCACTGTCCATTGGCTGGACAATTGACCTCACAGTCTTTGGCTCCACTGATTTGCTAGTTCATAGGTGGCATCTGTGGGAATAGGCAGGGGAGGGGGCTTACAGAGACAAGATAAAGGCAGTAGATCATTAGTTGGCAGAGGTATTTCCAGGAGGGGATCTGGGTCATGTAAACGTGGAGGACGGACCCAGTGCCAGGCTCTGGCAGGTAGTGATAACATTCTTTGCAATATTTTCAAGGCTTATAGTTTAGACACTGGGAACCGAAAAGGGAGTTATCTTCCCAGTCCGTGGGCCTCATTATGGCCTGGTCAGTGGCGTCTGCAAGTCGCTTGACCATGGATTCCAGTTCTTTGGTGTTGTATCTTATCTGGAGGGAGGATGTGGAGGCCTGAGAGGAGGGAGATGGGGGTCTCTCCTCTCATTGGTATCAGTGCTGTCAGCGGCAGCCCATCTAGAGTGGTCACTGCCATGATGCCAGCTTCAGTGCACCGTTGCGTTCCCCAGTGTCAGCTGTGGAAGCTGCTTATGGTACACATGGTTCAGCCGCAACCTTGCAGGGAGCCAGTGTCCATGCTGGCACCTCAGGCTGCCTAGCTGTGTACAGTGGCTGGACCCCATGCTCACATACCCCTCACTGCTCCTCTTGCCCTTGGCAGGCCCGAGCAAACGGGCACAGGCACCACTAGCCACAGAGGCTTTTGGCTCTTGAAGCGACACCTCAGGGATGTTGTAACCTTAGGTTATGAGATTCTAGGTCTTATTTAAAATTTCTGTTTTATATGACTTTCTCTGACAGTGCTCCTGCAGGATGGTGTGGGGCAGAAGGGAACATCATCTCAGTACTGCCCAATGGGCCTAGAAATAAAGGCTTCCTATTGAACCTTGGTTCACATTTTCAGGGATAGGGGTGGTTCTTCGTCAGTGCTGGGTGGAGATGAAATGTTTTCTTCCTGTGGTGTTTAGCTGGAATGGGTCACTGTTGCCTTGCTAGGCTGCCCCGTCTGGTTCTTTGGCTACAAGGAACACACTTAGCTGGGCTTTTTTGTTTGTTTGTTTTTGTCTAGACCCATTGTGTTTCTGAGACACTGGCTTCTGTAGCTCCAAGCTGAGAATATAGGAGGCAAAAAGAAAGCTAAGAAACTCATCGTTGTGTTTATCTCCAAGTCTCTCATCCACTCTGCCCTCTTTCCCCACCTTTTCAAGTCTTCTTACGTTTGCTTTTTACGCAGCGTCCAGGGATTTTAGCTGTACTCAGGGAGAAGAACGTGGAAAAGTACATCCACTCTATTTTCCTAGAAGTTGAACCATCCAATTGATTTTTAATTTCAGGTTTTATATTTTCTAGTTCTAAAATGCCCAGTTTGTTCCCCTTTCAAAATTTCATTTAAAATTCATCTATTTGTCCATTTTTCATGTATTTTTTTTTTTTTTTTTTTTTGAGACGGAGTTTCGCTCTCGTTACCCAGGCTGGAGTGCAATGGCGCGATCTCGGCTCACCGCAACCTCCGCCTCCCGGGTTCAGGCAATTCTCCTGCCTCAGCCTCCTGAGTAGCTGGGATTACAGGCACGCACCACCATGCCCAGCTAATTTTTTGTATTAGTAGAGACGGGGTTTCACCATGTTGACCAGGATGGTCTCGATCTCTTGACCTCGTGATCCACCCGCCTCGGCCTCCCAAAGTGCTGGGATTACAGGCTTGAGCCACCGCGCCCGGCTCATGTATTCTTTTAAGATATTTGGTAGCTCTTTCGATAGCTTGTCTACTAATTCTGACATCTGAATCTAATTCTATGACTGCTTTTTCTATTGATTAGTATTTACTTTACCTTGCATCTTTGAATATCTAATTACTTATTTTTAACTAGATATAGTATTTAAAAGATCCTTATGAAGTAAAGGAAATATTGCTCCCCAGATAGGAACTCAGCAACTTGCATGAGAAAATGACCACTTTAGGTCCAAACAGTTGAACTTAGTTGGGACTTGGTTGCAGCTTTAGTTAGCTTCAAGTTACCTCCTGTTTCAGATATTTTCAGGGTAACATCCATTCTGTATGCGTTGCAATCTCTTCCCTCTTGCAAGATCTAAGAACTGTGAAACTACAGAGGGCCGTTACTGCTTTCCAGCCCAGACTCTTACCTTCCATGCTGCCAAAGCCAAATCCTCAACAAAAGTCCTATGGAAAAAAGATGGGCCAGCAGAGAGAATCAGCTTTGTGTTTGGGAATCCATAGCTCTAATATGTCAGCCAGCCAGCCCACAATGTCATTACATCTCGTTTCGCCTTACCCAAGAAAAGTGGCTCTGCCTGTGGCAGCCTGATTTTCAGCCTGCCCATACGTAAACTAGGCAGGCCAGGTGGAGGAAAGTGGCAGAAAAACCCTGCTTACTTAGAAATGTTTAGTCTTTAAGATGTAGTTGCACTAGATTTCTTCATGACCACAGTTCTCTAACAATGTTAGAACTAGATAATTTGTATTTCGTAGTTTCTCTGTTACAACAGAAATGACAGGTGTGTTGCAAATTTTCTGTATTCCAATTGAAGCCGGAAGCCCTAACACTATGTTCTGAGAGCTTAGTGAAGTCTTACATGACTTATTTATTTATTTAGAGATGGAGTCTCACTCTGTCACCCAGGCTGGGAGTGCAATGGTGTGATCTTGGCTCACAGTAACTTCTAATCCCTAGGTTCAAGCAATTCTCCTGCCTTAGCCTCCCAAGTAGCTGGAACTACAGGTGCGTGCCACCATACCCAGCTACTTGTGTATTTTTGTTTGTTTGTTTGTTTTAGTAGAGACGGAGTTTCACGTTTTGGCCAGGCTGCTCTCGAACTCCTTACTTCAAGTGATCTGCCCACCTCGGCCTCCTAAAGTGCTAGATTACAGGCATGAGTCACCGTGCCCAGCCCAAACTGAATGCTTTTAAGAGAACCCAGGTCACATCTTCAATGCTTTGCTGCTTAGAAATTTATTCTGCCAAATACCCTAAATCTCAAATTCAAAGTTCCACAGATTTCTAGGGCAGGAGCAACATGCCGCCAGTCTCTTTGCAAAATCATAGCAAAGTGACCTTTACTTCAGTTCTCAGTAAGTTTCTCATCCCCATCCGAGACCACTTCAGCCTGGACTTCATTGTCCATATTACTATGAGACGGCATTTTGGTCAAAACTATTCAGCAAGTCTCTAGGAAGTTCCAGACTTCCCAGCCTATAGATGGCTTCTTAAAGTTATAAATAAATACACTGCATTTGTATTATAACTAATAATTATTACTAAAGAGACAAGCAATATACTAGGACTATATTTTCTTCTCTCAGAATTTAATACATAATTACTCTTCCACTCATGGAGAATATTCTTAGAGTTACATTCTAGGAATTTATTTTTGCTCCACAGAATTCTTTTACTATATTTTCAATCAGTCTCTTATTTTACATGATATATGCAATTATTTTTCCCCAATTGTTTCACTCTAGCTAGCTTTCTAGTCTTGTTATGCAGCCATAATTTTCAGTGCTCTTCTGGAATACCTATTAGTCTGACATTGGATTCATGAAGTTATCTGTTACTTTATATTTTATTTAGTCTGTCTTTTGGTATTTCTGATGTATTTTTCAGGAGATTTTCTTCACTTTATCATTTTATAGACAGATTGATAGAGATATACAGATATGATATACATAAAATTTATGTAAATATATGTTCAAATTCCAGTGTGCTTTCTTTTTAGTATCTGGTTTCTTTTTTTCTTTTCAAGTAAACCTGCTCTCATTGTATTAAAGCATTATCTTCTAAATTTCTCTAGAGACATTAATTAGGATGTTTTCTAAATATTGTTCTATTCCCAAAATATTTGTTTTTCCTGTGGGGAGGATTTCTTTTTGTCTCTTTCTTTAAAATAAGTATTTGGATGATTATACTTTGCACTGAGGTTTTTCCCTAATGTCTAGAGATTTTTGTTGTCCGTTTAATTAAGAGACTACAACAAATCTGATCATAAACACTGTTAACGGCTTGACAGAGTTGGCTTAATACAGGTGGGCAGAGAGCTGGCAGTACCTTTTCAAACACCTCAGTGACAGACTGTTTCATGCCAGGGTGCCATCTTCTTTACTAGCCACCCTGTTTCTCCCTCAAGGAGATGATTCAGTTTAATTGAAGAACCTCACTTAAATTTGCTATCATTTTGCTATTCTGCATGTGGGCTAAATCCCTCTATGCCAGGCAATCTGTGCACAGACATAGGAAAGAGGGAAATAGGTCGGCTGATTCTTCTACAGACTTTAATTATATCTCATTCTTACTCTTCATAGACATAGTATTTCCAGCTTCCAAGCCCTACTGATCTTCTGCAGTGAAAAATCTGTTTCATCCTTGGCTAAAATTTTCGAAAGTGTCCTTGACTTTATCCTTCTCATTTCTGCTTTATTGGCTACCAATCCCCAATATGGTTTTTGTTTGTCTTTCCAGAAGGAATAGTTCCAAAGACCAACCATAGATTGAAGGACTCTCCTCCCTTCTACTCCCTTTTTTGTTTTTTGGCTTATGCCTTTATATATCGATTTTGTTTTATTTGAAATTATGTCCATAGAGAATGAAGAAAAACATATATTCATTCTGACATCTTGAGATTTTTAAATTGTTTAAAAATTTATCATTTATTAAATCATAAAATTTTATTATAATGATATAATTACATCTTGGCTCGAATCACTATCCTGCTCTGTAGTTAAGAGTGAGTAGAAAAAGCAACTCAGAAACCATTCTAATGAAAGAAGAAGAACTTATAGTGTGTGAAAATAATCCCATCCACTTGTCAATGGCCTTGGGAGACAAAATGAAATTTGCTTGAATGCTGCCTTCTCTTTCCATTTCTCACTAAACATTGTAATTCACTGGACATAAAAAACTGCAATATACTTATGGAAAATTTTAACGGAACACTTAGTTGGAGAAGTGGTGTTACCATAAGTGAAGTGTATATACGTCTCTTCAACTAAAATTAAAACTGTATCAAAGAGCCAGAGATCATTAGACAGGGGATGGTAAATTATACGACAAGCTGATTCTCCTGAGATACTAGAAGAGAGCAACAATTAATAATCAAAATTTTCTTATTCTTCTCAAGATTATGCACTTTTGCTGTGTGATCATTACTTACTGTCTTTTCAGTTTTTGTTTTGTTTTGGTTTTGGTTTCGTTTTTAGAAGGAGTCTCGCTCTGCTGCCCAGGCTGGAGTACAGTGCACGATCTCGGCTCACTGCAACCTCTGCCTTCCAGGTTCAAGTGGTTTTCCCATCTCAGCCTCTCAAATAGCTGCAATTACAGGCATGCGCCACCACGCCTGGCTAATTTTTGTATTTTTAGTAGAGATGGGGTTTCACCATGTTGATTGGCCCTTGAACTCCTGACCTGAGGCGATCCACCTGCCTCAGCCTCCTGAAATGCTGAGATTACAGGCATGAGCCACCATACTCAGATGTCTTTTCAGTTTTATACGGCAAAATATGACATCTCAATGGCCTTAAGAAACAAAGGATATATATTATCTCAGAAACCCAGAAGTCCAGAAGCAGAAAGTTTCTGGGCTTGGTGAATTCTAATTAATATCTTCAAAAACTCAAATTGTTTCTATCTTTCCAATCTAATGTCCTCAACACATGGCCTTGCCTTCTCTCATGGGGGTGGGGTGGCTCTCAAAGTTCCTGTCATCACATGGATATATGACAATGGCCAGTGGAAGAGGAGCTATTTTTATACATTACTCCTGGTCTCCTAATCTAGCTTTTTACAGTTTGTGTGGAAAAGAGCAGTGGCAAAGTACGGGTAAGAAGGTAATGAGATACAAGCAGCCTTGTTCTCATATTCACGTGAGAATGTGTAAAAAAGTGCAGTCGTTTACATCTGTAATCCCAGCACTTTGGGAGGCCAAAGTGAGTGCATCACCTGAGGTCAGGAGTTTGAGACCAGCCTGACCAATATGATGAAACCTCATCTCTACTAAAAATACAAAATTAGCTGGGCATGCTGGTGTGCACTTGTAATCCCAGCTACTCAGGAGTCTGAAACAGGAGAATCACTTGTACCCGGGAGGTGGAGGTTGCAGTGAGCCAAGATCACGCCATTGAACTCCATCCAGCCTAGGCAACAAGAAAAAAAATAGAAGAAAGAAAGGAAGGAAGGAAGGAAGGGAGAAAGAAAGAAAGAGGGAAGGAAAGAAAGAAATGTTTTGTTTTGTTTTCCTGTGCACAAAATAGCCACTTGGGCACTAAAGGCTCCAGAGAGATCTCTGTCACTTTTGGTCTTTCAAGAGTGTCAACATCAGCGATAGCAACTTCTCGGAGTGACAGGGGGGTTGTCAGGGACAAACAGGAGATAGGTAATAGCAAATCAAACTGATGTGTAGAAGAAAAGGGGAGGAAGAAGTTACCAATTCTTATACTGCCACCATGTCAGAGACATTGACAGCAGACATCACTAGAGCTGCTCCAGAGGTAAAGAGGAGAAAATGGTAGAGGTCACCAAACAAAAGCTGAAAGGCTCATTTCTGAGTACATGTGAAGTACCATCTCAAGATCTCCTTTTGTGATAAAAGCTGTCCTAAATTAACAATGGACTGAAAGTTACACCCATTTTAGAGATGAAGAAATCACCTGGTATCTTGTATATCCAGAGTAAAGCTTCTTCCTCTCCCTTATATGAATTTTTTTTAACACACTTTTACATTTACCTTATAGCAGAATAAATATTTATCTAATTCATTTGTCACTTTATTCATGTGATGTTTTGTGATTTCAGTTTTCGTTAGGAAGTCATGATACAAAGCTTACTCTCCATTAACTGGGAGTAATGAGGGACAACATAGTTGAGGATGAGGCCATAAACAGCCTCAACTTACAGATAAAGCATAAAGTAGGTAAGACAAATAATGAAGGAGACAGATGAATTTCCAGCTCACAGTGGCACACTGTCCTTTGGACGGGCCTTGGTGTACAGAAGAGGTCCTTAGTATCCATGCCTATGCTTCCTGATGCTGTACTCCTTGACGTGCAAATATAGCGAACTGACCGAAGATGGGCTATCGGATTCTCTGTGGCATATCTGAAAGATTAAGACAGATAAATAAAAATCTGGAAGTCACTGGAATTGAATTATATTGACAGTAGTGCCAAGTGACAGACTAAGGCATCTGCTTGGATACCAACACAGCAAAGGTAGTGAAAATTGGCAATATTTGTGATAATTACACATCAAAATCAATCAAAACAGTAAATATTTAATTTTTACCTTCTTCTTCCCTGCCACAAATAAACCAAGGTGGTAATAAAATAAAAGGAGAACTTTTTGAGCTTTATTTTATTCTTTTATTGATAGGGATACATATGGTAAGACTATACATCTAAGTCTTAAATTACACAGAGGGTGGTCAGTGCTCTACGTTTTTCAGAGCTTAGTTCCTGTAAACTTCTTTTCTTCAGCTCTTGTGAAGCTCTTCACTCCTTCAGTGTAGGTCCCCATAGCCACCTTAATCCCTCTTCTTTCTGAAGTGAGATTATCCTCTTTTCCTTTGATTCTCTGAACTCATTTGGTACCAGTTTTAGGCTCAAAAAACAAAAGGAGATTATATTAAGAACCTCCGTTATATAGTTATATTAAGACCTATGAAATCAAAGGTAAGAAAACATAGATCTCTTATACTTATTCAGTGTCCTAACAAAGTGCTTTTATACCACTATTTGATTCTTTCTAGAACCCTAGAGATACAGATATTATTACTTTTGTTATACAGATGAATAAATGTACTATAAATAACAATAATCACATGCTTAAACTATAACACCAGAAATAAAAAACTAGTTTTGTGCTATGTCAAATCAAACCAGCTGGCTTGGAAAGCTGATTGAAAGTAAAGAATATAGATAAAAAGGGCAGAAGAAAGACACATCATTTGGAGTCCAATTCAGATAAAATGAAAAATTCAATATTTTAATTAAATTAATCTGAGTCTATTTTTGTTGTTTTCCAGCAAAAGAATTTCTAATAATAAAATAAGGTAAATTATACCAAATAGATCTAATGGATCTATTTTAGTGAACCTGCATGTGATATTTATGAACTTGTTTATTAACTACAGATGTTATCCAAAATGATGCCCATACAATAATTTCATCATTCTAAACATCACACACATTGTCATGTTGAAACCAAATAGCCCAAGCTCTCCTTATGTCTCTCTATAGCTTTTGTTTGCTTCTGACTCAGTAGAGGACGTTGATAGAGTGACGAGAAGTACATATATCGTCATTGATAAGAATGGGCTTTCTTACCTTCCAATTAATATAAACAAATGTATTGATAGTTATGTGATTCCAAACAATAGACACAATCTAATGTGTAGAATTCTTACTGATCTTTAGTCAACAATCTAATGTGTAGAATTCTGATTTTTAGTCACTTATTTTAAGAAACGTACTGTTTTACTTTTTCCATGTTTAATTCAAAAATTATTTAATCTTATCTCTATCAGTATTCCACTAAAACTACAAATCTGCCATCAAGAGTTAACTATTTTAACTCAAAGATGAGAGTGATTTAGGCAACTACTAAGTGATAATAGAAAGTGTGGAGAATTAATACCCCTATTTGGACCCCCGTTCCAGCTAAGTGATTATAAAACAGATCTTCCAACAGGTAAAACCTAACCTATGGAGAACTGTTTGCCTTCCTCTGAACCTGGGATACCTCATTTAATTTTAAGTAACCCCATTTCTAGGAATTAGCATCACAGATCTTCTTATAGTCCTATATTTTCTTATATTTATTTTATTGTTCTTCTTATATTATCCAAGATACTGTGGGAACACACCACAAATAACTCTAAATAATAGTTGGCTTTCTCTTCCTTCCTGAGAAACATCTTGCTTCTAATAATGTAAACTGCTCCTGATTTATAACCTCAGATACTTTAGGTAATACCAGTAACTTCAGGGTCAGTAGTGCCTGCAGAGCATAGCCTTGTTAATCAGTCAAGATGATTTCATGTGTTTTCTTAGAAGCATCAGAAAGGGCAAAGGATTTATGGGTAATATGATTTTTATGTGCCACTGTGGCGTACAATATTGTCATCATGTGTTAAAACCAGCAATGGTCTTCATTGATTTTAATCATAGTCATACCCACCTCACTCTCCCCTGTGTGCATCGCCCTCCCATAAAAAGATAAAAGAAATCTGAAGACATTTTATATGATCACTTAAAACACTTTTAGTCATTATAAGTTTTTTAATGCTTTCATAGTCAACCAGGTTAAAGTGCCACTTCTCACAGATCATACGTCTTTCTCACTAAAATTTCAACCAAAAACACTTCAGGCTATTGAAATATGTGTGTTTTAAAGGTGGAGGAGGTTCTTATAAATAGCCACCACTGAAGAGACTTATTTGCCTCATTTTTCCAGGAGTATTTTGTTTGTGCAATTTTATTCAACAGAGAGTTTACATTTTTATGGTGATTCATTCACATATCAGAAATTCAATAAAAATCCCATAGCCAAGAAGATAGACTTACAGGAAAGGAGCGAGGGAAAGATAAGCTTAAATTGAAACATGTCAGAGCAGATCAAATGCCCCTCCATCACCCTTTGAATGAGCTAGCCTCACTTTGCCCATAGACTTGCTTCAGGAAAGGAGAGCGTTAAGCCCTCATCTACCATTCTCTCAGTATGAAAGAGAGACATCCATTTATTCACTTAATCAAGCCATCATTTGTTCTTTCACTCTTTCAATATTTAGCCAATGCACATTCACGGAATCACATCTACGTGCCAGGTGGGATGCTGGAGTGAGATGTCAGAGCCTTCAATTTCATAGTCTTCTGAGGAAGTTATGTAAGAATAGTAATGTTAGTAATATATACAAACTACTGGTACCCCAGAAGAGGGAGTGGTCAGCTCTCTTGGATCAGATTTCATAGCAAAGCTTCCCTAGGGGCACTGTCTTACCCACTACGCTATCCTCAGCACCTAGCAGATTCTGTAGTATCTAGCGGATGGTTGTAGTGGACACAAACACAGCAGCCTTCTGTCTCCCAGAAATACTCCTGGTAGTCATGTCATGTAATTCTCCTACCTTGGCCTCTGCTACCTACCCTCTTCTCTAACTGAATGGGCCAAGTGATTAGACATGTGACCTCTACTGGGCCAATCAAAATACTCTATTCCTTGGCCACAGTGCACGGTCAAGGAAAAGCCCATGGCCCAAGCTGCAAAAACTAAGGTTCTTCTTGGTTATTCATTTATTCTTTATTAACTCTATTTGCAAAAAAAGAGCCCTTGCTTTTCAGGTTTCTCTTATCCTATACCCAGCAACTACATAGTGCTATGGTTTGAACGTGTTCCTCAAAGTTCATGTGTCGGAAACCTAATCCCTAATGCAACAATGTTGAGAAGAGAGGACCTTGAAGCATGAATGGGTCATGAAGGCTCTACCCTTATGAATAGATTAATGCCCTTATCAAAGGAATGAGTTACTTCTTGAGGCAATGCATTTCTGATAAAAGGATGAATCTGGCTTTCCGTCTGTCTTGCATTCTCATGTTCTTCATTGCTCTTCCACCTCTGCCTAGGATGACACGCCATGAAGGCCCTTACAAGATGCTGGCACTATGCTCTTGAACTCCTCAGCCCTTAGAACCATGAGCTGAATAAATTTCTGTATGTTATAAATTACCCGGTCTGTGGTATCCTGTTCTATCAGTATAAAATCAACTAAGATACAAAGGGATAAACATTTAGTAAGTTCTCAATATGTATTTGTTGAAAAAATAATTGTGTAGTTGTGAGGTTGGTAGGATATGAATCTGGAACTTCTAGGTTTTGCACCTTTTGAAGAAGCTCATTCCAGGAAAAGGATGATGAAAAGTAGAGGAAAAGTACAAAGAGAGAAAGAGAGACAGGAAAAAAGAGAAGGATACCAAAGGCATTTATGAACCTAGTTCTACCATCTTTAATACCCTCTTAACTCCTTGCCTTCCCCACTAACATGTTTTAATAAACGAATTCAAGTTATTGGCACCTGGAAGGATCCTAACACTGTATTCAATAAGTAGTTACTGAAAGAGTAACTGAATGAAAATTGAATAAACAAATTAATAAGTGAACAAATAAAGCACATCTCTGCAGAGGGTACTGTAAGCCCAAAACAAGCAGATGTGCCAAAGCATGGTATGCTGGATATAATATTTTGGCCCACAGTACCTATTCTTACTCTATTTTTATCTTCTGTATATACTGCAGGGGCTAGGAACTTCTTTGAAATGAAAAGTCTGTGAATTAGATTCAAGTAATGAATGCTATACAGGTTTGAGAGGCTTGAAAGGGTGATGTGGTGGGCATATTGTTGCTTCTGCTGGTTCTAGGAATTAAGGTGGGAAGAAATACAAGCACTGAATTCCCAATTTTTGTCAGAAGCTTTATGGGTATGAGAGACAGCTGTGGCAATGGCAGGGGGAGTGGCAGCTTCCTCAATCTGGCTCACAGTTTGTACTGGCCTGCCTTTAACAGTCTAGTCTGACAGGGCTCCCCTGAATTCTTCTCCTTTAGTCCTTCCTACTCAGTTACAACTCAGTTGTAAACACTGAGTTGCCTTCTAATAATACACCTAAAATCTTTCTGTTGCCTGTTGTAAATACGGAATTTCTTTCTATTAAAACATCTGAAAAGTTTCTGAATCCTGACTGATGGGCACGCAGGGAACTATAAAAGGGTAAGTGTTGGATCTAATACAGTGGTTCTCAAATGAGGGTGAGGAGCAGCTTTGCCCTTTGGAGAATATTTGGAAAGGCCTGGAGATACATATATCTCCAGATATATAAGGGCTTCTCACCCTTATTCTTATCAATATTTTGTATTGATAAGAATATATATATGTATATGTGTGTGTGTATATATATATCTATATATATATAGATATACACATTCTTATCAATACAAAATATTGATAAGAATAAGGATGAGAAGCCCCAGACTAAAGCAAATATATATATACGCATACATTTGTCAAATACACACACACACACACACACACACATATATATTAAAGCAAATATATATATATATATATGCGCAGATATATATATATATATATATATTTGTCATCAGCTGGGAAGGTGGTGCTACTAGCATCTGGAACCTGATGGGTAGAGGCCAAGGAAGCTTCTAAACACTCTACAAAGAACATTTAGTAAAAATTATCTAGACCAAAATATTGATAAGAATAAGGGTGAGAAGCCCTGGACTAAAGCAAATTTTCAACAGGTTGTAGCTACAGGATTAAACTCTTCATTATTAGGCAAGACCAGATTGTGAAGAGTCCTATATGGTGCTCAAAAGTATGGGCATATCTCATTCTCCCTCTGACACCTGACTATTGGCCTTTTACCAGGTTTGGGAGGCCTAGGGCTCTAAATTCTGCTTTAATGTTTAAATATGAAAAGACTGAACTATTATAATTTTCACTATAGACATGTTCTTAAGAATTTCTCAGTCTTAGGACCAGCAACAGTCAGTGATCTTAGTAAAAACTGCTTATAGGTATTACATATTACAATATGATGATTACATTGTCGTAAATGTCTTCAACCTAGAGGACCTCTTTAGAGAAATCATGCATGCTACCACTTCGATAATGGTTCAGAATTATTATCATTCAATATACATCTATTAAACAATCTGTGAAAAAACATTAATTTTAACTCATCACATGGCTACAATGACCTGAAAAAAACAAATGGTTTAAAGCTCATGAGATCAACAAATACAACAAGCAAAAGAGCCATTATAAACCTCTTGTATATTTATTCCAGCCCCAATGTTTTTTAGTAAACAAATAAATGAGCAAATCTTGAAGTGACATGGGACTGTCCGGATTGTTTATTATGAAAATTATTCAAGGGTTAAAAGAGGGTTTCTATTTGATAATCGGTCATTGCTGGTCCTACCAACATGAATACAGAATGATGCCAGCACAGTGAAACCCAGGACAGCTGGGATCAAGAAATTTGAGAAGCTACAAATACAAACTAAAAATAAATAAATAAATAAATTTAAATTTAAAGAACGCACGTCAAAAGTGAACTGTTAAGTATTCATTTTGAACGACTAAGTTCAGTGATTTCTGTGCGGTGCAGATGGCGCAGGGATTCAGGGCAAACAAAGCACCAATTCAGCACACTCATAGCTGCTGAGCCATAACAGCCAGAGGCCCAAAACTCCAGGGCTTTGAGATGACTCAACTAGATCTCCTCTGCCAGAGTCCACTGGATCTATAGAGCTTTGGTCACAATAATGGGGGTGAAGGGATAGTAGGAAATGTGGGTTGCCTTTGCTTTAACATCCATGGAGAGAGCTTTAGTCATTGGAAAGTGACCATTTAAATTCCAATTAGAGATTCATTTATGAAAGAAAACTGTTTTTGAAGGAAAGGAGGGACAGACAAAAATTTCTTAATTTAATCCAAATGTTTTAATAAAAAATGAAGCAAATGGAAAATTGTGCACATTTTAATCAGGTAGAAATTGTTAACTGATTACGGGAAATGGTCTGATGTTTAAGAAGCAACCTGTTTTTTTGTTAGACACAGGGGTATGACCTCATCACTTAGAGCTTATTCTTTGCATAATGGCTTGGAGAAAAGAAAGAGCCAAATGGCATCATCTTTCTGCCTGTCTTACTGTCAGGGGAGAGCTAATACTCATACAGTGTAATAAAAAAAGAGTATTAAACTGCATCTTTGAACAATCAAAAATAATGCATGAAATGAATTCTGAATAAAAGGCCAAAAGCTTTTTTTGTAACAGATCATTTTATCATTTGCACTGTGTGAGAATAATACACCAGACTTTCCTTTCCACAGACACTCGACTGAGTGCCTACTATGCGCCTATTAGGTGCTCCAGAAAAAATGCAGAAGTCGGTAGAAGAATGCCTTTGTTCCAAGCCTAGTACATAAGATGAAACAAGAAACAGTGTAATCAAAGTCTGTATATGGCATCAATAAAAAAAGCTTCAAACAACATTTCAGAAACTATGTCATCATAGGTTGTAAAGTGTCTTGGAGGGTTTGATGGTAGAGGATAGTAAGAAAGGAATCTTAAACTGGGAGAGTTTGAAATGACAGAAATGGGAGAGACCTTTTTGTATAAAGAAATCACTAATGCCAAAAGAACAAAAGACAGAAAAAATACGGGCACATGCATGAATTAGTAGGTAGTCTGGTTTAGCTGGAACTAGTGAAACATGCAGGGAACTCGTTAATAATATGTCTGAAAGAGTTAAGTCAGAAACAAATGAACTTTGAGATCTATAGCAGACCTTAGAAATCCCCCATTCTACATTAAGAAAATAAAGACTCGAAAAAATTAATTATGAAATATGATGCAGCAAAGTGATGATCCTAGTAGCCAAGGATATATTATTTTGTGTCTCCTAATGTCCACTTCCATTATTCATTCTATGTATTTTGCAGGGCAATCTGGGTGTTATTAAATGCCAAGTAAAGAAGGTTGTACTAATTACTTAATGTGGTAAGTCTTTAAGAAATACTAAATATCTTTGATAATGGAAGTGAATCTTGAAAAATCGTAAAAGAAGAACAGAATAAGCATTTTGTAGAGACGTGATTGATGATTAGATTTTTTTAAAAACTGGGTTAACCTTCCAAAGATCTACTTAGTCTACACATAGACATAAAACCCACCTTAATATACTTCAGTTTTTGCTTAACCAGTCTTTAACATAGCTGTGAGACTATACATTGAAAAATCTGTGGCAGAAATCAAAAACAACTAGCTAGAAGATACACAGCCCAACTGATTATAAGGTGTTTTTGCTGAAATATGGCCTGGTCTTAGTCATTAAGTGTATGAAAATCTTAAGTAAACAAATCACCAAGATAATCATGGGAGAATTTCAGCATTTATTAAGATATTCACAGTTTATAAACTATATGTTTTGGAAATAGAAAAAAAATATTTTTATCATATTTTAATAAGGGTATTTTTAATTCATAGTCCTCCCCAAAACATAATAGCATGCATGGCATATATATATATATACACACACACACACACACATATATATATATATGAAATTTGTCATGAATTTAAATAGCAATGAGTAAAATGAATTACTAAATTTGAATCTGACATAAACTAAAACTAAATTGGTTAAAGAGAATAATTTCAATCTCAGGCCAAAATAATGCTCAAATACAATTTAATATGTATTATGATTTTAATCTCAAAAGTTACTGCTTTATTTCTCTAATCTTTTACAAAAGCAGATAAATCAAGGTTTCATATGTGGCCTTTTCCCCTAGCACTCCCTAAAAAAGCTCCCACCATTTACATACCAAGTTCAATGAATGATTTTCACGTCTTGCTTCTCTTTTGAAGACACAATATAGAAGAAAATATATTAATAAGCATTTATGTTGAGTACAACTAAAATGAACATTAAAATGTTGACCAAACTTCACAACATAATTTCAGCAAGGAACCTTCAAAGTAGAATAAAAGTATTAATCTTTTTAATAATCAATGCTGTTTATTAAGTGTGCTGCATCATTATCTCACTTAGTCATTAAAATAATCTTGTAAGTATCTATAATTATGTAATCCAAAAGCTGAGTTGCTCAAAGTCATACATATTATCATTAGGTTTCACTTGGCTTCAGGCTCATACTCCATCCAAACCATTGCTATACAGCCTTCCATCAAAAGAATAATCAGGTGGTTCGGTAGCAAGAAGAAACATATTCAAGACAGTTCATGTGGAGGTGATTATATACAATGGAATACTATTCAGCCATAAAAAACAATGAAATAGTGTTTTTATAGCAACATGGATGAAACTGGAGGCCATTATTTTAAGTGAAACAAGTTAGACCCAGAAAGACAAATACTGCATGTTCTCACTTATAAGTGGGAGTTAAATAATGTGTACACATGGACATAGAGTGTGGAATGATAGACATTGCTGACTAAGGAGGGTGAGAGAGTGGGAAGGGGGTTGATGATGAGAAATTACTCAGTGGGTACAATGCATGTTATCTGGGTGATGGCCTAAAAGCCCTGATTTCACCATTGCATAATCTACGCATATAAAACAAATTACACTTGTACCCCCATAAATTTATATCAAAACAATGAAAGGAGGTTAGGATTAGTATGGTTGTAAAAGAGAATGGGAAGGTGCATGTGAAAAGCCAAGGTTGGCAGCAACCATGGCAGGGAGGGCTATGTAGCTCCTGTATTCAGAACTTGCATTTGGTGGGGATCCAGACACATAGCGTAATAGCTAAGATCACAGTCTGTGTAAAACAGCTAGATTTGGGTTTAGAACTCAGGTCTCTTCTCAGACGGTATGCAATCTCGGCTGCTTACCTAATTGTGTAAGCAATCATTTCTTTTGTAAAGTGGGGATAAAGCAGTTATCTTGAAGATTAAATGATGATTAAATGAAGTAATGCAATAAGCACTCACTATAATGTATCCATAATAAATGCTTAAAATATGTTATTGAATATCAATAGCATTTTTCTGAGATGGGACAGAACTGCTGGGTTGTCTTTTTCCATGTAACTTAAGCATAGTAATATAAATAAAGTAATAGTTGGAAAAAAAAAAAAAGTGTGTCTTTTCATGATACAGTTTTCTCTCAGTATTTATGTGGGATTGCTTCCAGGACCCCACAGATACCAAAATCTGCTGGTGTTCAAAACTCTTATAATAATGTAGTATTTGCTTATAACCAGTGTACATCATCCCATGTACTTTAAATAATCTCTACATTACTTATATCTAATGTAATATAAATACTATGTAATTGTTGTACTGTATTAATGTTTTTATTTGGATTATTATTTTTATTTTTTCCCCAAATATTTTTCATTCATGGTTGGTTGAATCTGCAGATACAGAATGCATGGATACAGAGAGAAGACTGTATCTATTTGGTGCCATCAACTTCCCATGATAAATCCAAAAATATCCTTCACAAACATTTGTCTACTAAAAGGAAACCACCAAATAGTGCCTCTATGGGAACTTATCTGTATCGTTAAACTGTTTTTCATCTTCATTCCACAGTTAGAATTGATGGAACATGCACTGTATTTCCAACGCTATGCCAGGGAATGTAGATTACGGATAATTAAAATGTGTGATCTAATCTGGAGGAGCTTGCATAACAAGAAGGTAGAAGAAAATGAGGGTGGCTGCTGTGTTGTTGCATTTTGTGCCAGGGGAAATGGAAAGCCGAGTAGCTTGTTGGGCACCTCACATTCCAAGCATGATACTACAGATGATCCCCAACTTGCGATGGTTCAACTTAACAATTTTTTGACTTTATGATGGGTGCAAAAGTTATATGCATTCAATAGAAACCATACTTGAATTCTGAATTTTGATCTTTTTCCAAGCTAGTGATAGAAGGTACAATACTCTCTTGTGGTTCTGGGGAGTGGCAGAGATCCACAGCTTCCAGTTAGTCATGTGATCACGAGGGTGGGCAACCGGATTTCTACCGCATTGCCAGAGAATTTTGCCCAGCTGTAGTGTAATGTAAGCGTTCTGAGCACTTTTAAGGTAGGCTAGGTATTTAGCAGGTTGGGTATACTCAGTAGGTTAGGTATATTAAGTGCACTTTTTGACTTAGTATTTCAGCTTACAATGACTTTGAAGGGATGTAGCGTTATCAAAATTGAAGGAGCAGCTGCTGTAGATGCTTCTGTGCATTGTTATCAGAACTTACTTCTTAACAGACCCTCACAAATAAGGCTGGATTTTTTGTTTGTTCTGATAACAGGTAAGGAAAATGAGCTCAGAATCGTTGAATAGCTTTCCCAAGTTCAAGCATTTATAAGATGACAATTCATTAAAACACTCACTCCAAGCTCTACTTCCTTTCCAACTCTCCAGACTGTACTAGTTTTAGGTCTAATAAAATGAGGACCAGAAAGTGGTTTTGGGGTTTAGCAAAAAGAAACTTATTGTTGGTCTTGATGAGGGCAGTTTAATAAAGTGAAGGAAGATGCTAGTGGAAAAGGGGAGGAAAACAGTAGTTGGAGAGGGTATAAGTTGAGGAAGAGATTGTTTTAATTTCTATTTTATTAGCTCTTACTATAGCAAAGAAAACTTAATTTCTTTCTTTTTAAAAGCATCTTTTGGCTGGACACGGTGGCTCACGCCTATAATCTCACACTTTGGGAGGCTGAGGCGGGCGGATCACGAGGTCAGGAGTTTAAGACTAGCCTGGCCAACGTGGTGAAACCCCGTCTCTACTAAAAATACAAAAATCAGCCAGGCATGGTGGCTGGTACCTGTAATCCCAGCTACTCAGGAGGCTGAGGCAGGAGAATCACTTGAACCCGGGAGGTGGAGGTTGCAGTGAGCCGAGATTGTACCACTGCATTCCAGCCTGGGTGAAAGAGCAGGACTCCATCTCAGGGGGGCGGAGGGGAAAGCATTTTTTTTTTTTTTAACCACTGTGTCTTAGACTTTGAGGGCTTCTCTTTTGCTGGTTATCCCTTAAAGGTTAGGGTTCTTGGGTACACAGAATCCATGCTCCAGTGAGATGACTTAACCCTGGATCTACATGAGATTTTATTTCATCTTTCCAAAAATATTTTGAGGTCGTTATTTTATAGATGAAAAACAAAAACAAAGGACTCCCTGAAGCTCAGATAAGGTAATTTACCTGCCTAAAGTCATACAGCTAGTAACTGATGGGTATAGGATTGGGATAAAGGTTAGTTTGACAACAAAGCCATGTGTGCTTTTTACGCTACTAACTTTTCAAGAGTTCCTAAGTCATGTAATTAGACATGGGCCACCTACTCGGGATTCTCAAGAATCATGCTGGCCACCACCTTCTACCTCTTGACTACTAAATCACGGAGGGTTAGTCCTCAGCCAGCACAACCTAAACATTAAGGTAGATCAGAACTCTGAATATCTGCTCAAGCTAGCTCTAAATGGCCAAACAACCGTATCTAAAGAGCCCCAAGTTTGTCTCCACATAAAAGCTTAAACCTGGCCTACAGGCTACTACAAATCCCTAACTCTTGAAAGAAGCACAAAAGACACCAATAGGCTCAGTGCTTGACTGTGGAATCTAGAGATCATTTATAAATCTGCCACATGTTGTAAATCTGACTGTAAGCTGTTCAAAGTTAGTTACTCTTGAAGATGAAAAATTTACCAGTCTATCAAAATGCTTGACCAGCCTTGGTTAGCACCTCAGTGACAATAAAGGAACTAAAATCCAAACTATTATTTTCCTAGGTTGCACTCATGGCACTGACAATAATATCCCCTCTGTCTTCTGAAATCTTCCCACACGTATTACTTTTGATCTTCAAAGGTACAAGGTAGTAAGTGAAACAGTACATGGAGCACAAGCAGTTCTCTACAAGACGCTTTTTCAGAAGCTTTAACTTTTTCTTGCCTTTCTTGGTTTTCACAGTAATGACTGGAATAAAACAGGGATGCTTTTCAGTGATAGAATTAAGACCTCTCTTCAGAGTAAATCCTTCTTTACTTTGCCTCTTTCAAGTGCATGAAAAGAGCTGCTAGATAAGTTTATTTAATCACTTGGAATACGTCATGTTAACTCAAGGAAGAAGCAAAGTGCCTGAAAAGCCAGGATAAACTGTGCATAACTTTTTTTTCCCCTCACAAAATCTAGTTCCAATAAAAACCATCTTTACTGCCTGAGGCTAATGTGTAAGTTAGTGAGAGATTACGGTCTGGTTTTTATAGCATTTTATGTAGTACTTGACAATCCATAGGGACCTTGCCTGTTAGCCCTTTACAAATATAAAATGTAATTTTAAATTTCACTTCATCATGGTAATAGGCTATATAAGCTTCTTTCTAAAGCCTACAGACCATCCTGTCACCTCAGGAAGCCTCAAACAACCTGACTTAATCACCTCTTGGTGACTCATTGCACTCTGCCCACTCTTTTGAAAATATATAAATCCTAATTATTTTGAAAGCCCTTTTAAAATGAGCAGTTTTTATGTACACACTCAGGTTAAGTGTGCACACATGCACACACACACACACACACACACACACAAAAAAAAAAAAATACATGCCCCAAATAGGTAGGAAGACATTCTTTGTCTTTGAAGGACTGTATTTCTTTCTTATGTATATTCTCTCCTATGCTCTTCTTTCCCATTTGCAGTAATGTCTCTTCAATGGAGAAACTTGGTGTAGGCAGGCAGCTAATCAGCCAGATCCTAATAGGAAAATAAAATAGTGACAATCACTTATAGTGTGATCCTAAGGTACGTACGATATACTACTGACGCACACAACCATCTCAAGTAGTAGGTGATTTTGTTGGTCAGTTACTAAATCGATGAAACTATTTTTAATAACATTTTGTAAATGAGGGAAGAGAAGTTCAGAGAAATTGACTTGTTCAAGATCTCAAGGCCAATACTTAGCAAGAGGTGACACTGGGTCTTCTAGTATTTAGTTTATCCCTACAATATACCTATCTGCCATCAAAATTGTTAAGTAACTTCCATACCTCCTAAACAGGTATCTTGTCCCTATTGGAGTTGTCATTTAATTAGATGCCATATTTAATCAGAACATGGTCATTGCTATTAACGGTTAATATGAGAGTACTTATTATTTCCTATAGTGTGACACTTTATGCTGGGCACTGTCATAGCACTTCCACTGTATGAGCTTAGCAATAAGACAGATGTGCCCTTTGCAACTCCCATCGTTCCCAGGCCAAGGTCTAGGAGTGCAGTGCTCTCAGGCTAGACCCCTTCCAGGAGCCTGTGAAGACCACAATCAATCCCACAGCTCAGAAAAGCCATTTTAGAGATGGGCCACATTATGTAATCTTGAAACCTGGGGTTACTAGTCCAGTGGTTGCTCCATCTTAATGCCACAATTTCCTGGACTATCTGCTCTGAATCTAATTTTACCAATTTACAGACTGTACTAGTAGAATCCCGCTCTAGCTAGTCAACATCATTTTTAGAGTGTCAATACCTCAAAACCTATCTTAAGCTGTTCCAAAATCTCAACAACAGAGTTCTAATACACATCTAATGGGCTGATGGACAGAACCCTCTCTATTTTTTTTCTAATTTGCTTCTTTGAATGTGAATGCATTATAACTCGCAGCTGAATACTTCCATAAAGATAATTACATATGGCAAGACAGAAAAACTTTTTGAAAAAAAAAAAAGACATTCCCTTGAATATGTGCCTGAATTCATTTACAACTGTTGCTGCTTTAAACACTTCAGGCAGAATAAGTGGATGGCACTAAACAGCTTAGCTGCAATTATTATGGAATGTCTGAGGTATAATTTCCCCTGCGGTTTTGTTAGGCGTACAAAATTCATAATTCTGATTTGTGGCAGGTACTTATTACCCATCACAGGTGGGGATATGCAAATATTATTCTAGTAGGGGTGAACAGCCTTTATTTCCGTATTCAGCTATTAACGAGATTTGTGAGTCTGGTACTCTGGGGCCATTTAATTAATTAGATGGTACAGATAAAATATAAATTGTTTTGTAGGCTACACAATTCCTGTCCTAGGAGGTGTAAAACTGAAGCTAAACGAACTTAGTGTAGATTGATTTGTTGATTTTTACATAGCTCCCAGTAAATGTAAATCCTGCTTATTATTTTACTGTATTAATTCCACTCATAATCCTCACATTCTCTGAGTTTCATTAAAATAGATGTGTGTATTTAACTATTTTGTTAAGTGACTTTATCACTCAATCTCCATGTCCGTGGTGGTAAGCCCTCTACTATACATGGAATGAATGAATCTATAGCAGATCTTTCAAATATTTATCATATTCTTAAGTAAGAAGTTTGTTGTTAATTTATAATGTTATCTATGTGGAAATAATATACACCACGATAAACCCTGTGGAATTGCATGACATTTAATGAGTTTTATTGGGATTAGCCAAGAAATGATGCTACTATACAACTACATCCACATAAGGAGAATGTTTCTCATGCATTCGATACCTCAGGGAGATGAGTTTACAGTTATATGATCAATGGCAAATAAGTTTAACTTTTCTTTGTCTTCATATGCTTGGCATTTGGTGCCTAGCAGGACCATGACAAGAAAAATTTGGAAACTTCCACTGATAACAGGGGAAAAGGCGCTGTGATTAATTAGCGATGTCTGCCATGGGGGTGTCATCAAAGAGTGCTACCCTTTGTGCTAGATATTTGCCATCCTTTGTTCATATCTTTGATGACAACTCAATTAAAAGCCTTTAATGAGACCGATGACATCCTTAATTTGACAATTAAGAACAAAATTGTGCATATTTCATTTCATTCAGAAGAAACTTGATTCTTAAAGTTATTAAATTGCTTCACAAGTCCCGTCTCCTAATAAAACTTGAATATATTTTCTTCAATTTTATTTTGAAGCTAGAAAGTAATTATGCAAATAAATAGCTGAATTTTTTTTCTAAGTTAAAGTTGTGCTTACCTTAAATTTTATTTTGGGGTAAAATACTAATAACTTTCTAAAACTGAAGTTTGGCTAAGCATAATAATTTCTCTTTTCTCTGAGCACTATTTTCTATCTTCTTACAGCCTCCATGCAGTCTCCATCTTTCTTCGTTTTATAATGAAAAGCAAGTATATTTCTCAAAAGAAACATACTTTTAGCATCTTGGCTGAATAAAAAAAGGGGTATATAAGAAACGGCAAGAGCTGGAGAACAATTTCCCAAAGGGACTTAATAACTACATTTAAAATAATTGCAAAAGCAGAAGCCCACACATCATGTTGACAACCTTGAATGCAAAGCAAAATACTTAAATGTGGAGACCTGAGAGCTTTGTGTTCCAGGCCAGCTTTTAGAAAATGTTTTCAAGGATCTTCTGTTAATCTCCATAAAAAGCCATGAAGGAGTAAACTTTATCAGTTTAAGGACAGATTTATAAGGTGTTACAACCATGTATTGTCTATCTCCAAGGGAACAAATTAAATGAAAGGTGATAATTATTCAGATTCAAAACATGTTATAGAAGGCAAGATAAAATCAAATAATTAGAAAAATATTATTAGTGGGAAAATATGCTGAATTAACAAGAGAATTATATATGAAAAGAATTGGCCAATTCAATACTACTAATATATTTAAATGGTTTATATAGATGATAATGAGATGCCCTATTAATGGTGTGCTTTTATAAAGTGGATTCTTTGAATTTGCAACACTGATAGTTAAAATAGCTAAAAATGATGGAACCTAAATTATAATTCTAGAAACAATTTGAAATCTATTATTGATCCAAATCTCATTATATTTATAATAGGAAATATGTTATATTTATAATAGGAAAATTGAGAAAATAAAGGTGGAACAAGTGCACACTGTATTAACTGTGTGCTTGAACAATAAATCCTTACTTTCTTCTTTTATATTATACTCATAAAATTATCTCAGAGACGTACTTAATATTTTGTGTTATGCGGGTTTTTCCAAAGTTTCAGGCCTTGGTAGCACAACCACTCTGCAATTGAAATATTTGATGATAAAGAAAGAACCACTTTCCTTTCGGCTCTTTGGAGCTGAATGCCACACATTGAAGGCATTTGACGTGTGGACAGAAGATAACGAGCAGATGTCCCTTGACTGTGGAACTTTTAGGTGGAGGTGAGGATCTGGACTTATCTTGCTGAGTTCAAAAAATAGTAGAACTGGGTGATGATATATGACTCTATGCATTTGTCATGTACATCCAAAAGAGTAAACTTTAATGCACGCAAACTAAGAAAACTAAAACATTAATTAAACTGTTAACAAACATATGCACGCAAACTAAGAAAACTAAAACATTAATTAAACTGTTAACAAACATATGACATATTTTCCCTGAAAGAGATAAAGAGAGCTGACCTATATAACTTTGGAAAACAATGTTTTGACTATAAAGCTAAACTTTAAATGCTTATTTTAAACAGAAGTAGAGAAACTGTAGAGTCAAGGACAAAAAAGGAACAGTAGGCCGGGTGTGACGGCTCACACCTTTAATCCCAGCACTTTGGGTGGCTGAGGTGAGGAAGTGACTTGAGCCCAGGAGTTCGGGACAAGCCTGGCAACATGGTGAAACCTCATCTCTACAAAGAATACAGAAATTAGCCAGGCGTGGTTGCATGGATCTGTATTTTCAGATACTTAGAAGGCTGAGGTTGAAGAATCTGTTGAGTCTGGGAGGTTGAGGATGCAGTGAGCCATGACTGTGTCACTGTACTCCAGCCTGGGTGACAGAGTGATACCCTGTCTGAATAAAAAAAGGAACTGTATATAAACACTGTACTCTGTTTTAGTTTTTGTTTATTTTTCTCATGGAGGTAAAGTTACCCCTTCTGAAAGGCTAATACATGTACTGGGGTTAGATAAATAAGCAAAAGGAAGATGGATATTGGGTGCCAGCTTCCTCACTGTTGGAGAATAAAGTTATAGTTAAGCAAGAGAAGAAGGTTAAAATAAACTCTATGGTACTGGATCAGAGGTGGACACATCTGTGTGAACTTATTTTTAGCTTACTATAGATACATATGGATAGATACAAAAAGAATCATAGATATTTATATATACATAAATTAGTGTGTATAAATGTATGTACTATATATATAATATACTATATAGTATACATATAAACTATAGATATGCATGTACACATAAGTTAGTATACATAATAGTTATGTTGGTTGAGAGGTCCTAGAAGCAATGAGAATCCAGCGGCAGTGAGCACAGATGGCACCTAGATTTTGGTTTCTAAATACCATTTTACCCAAATAGACCAGGGCTCTTTGAAGAAATGATTGATTCTAGGGTTGGGGCAAGAAAAATACAAAATGAACCCAGAATATCTTACAGTGGCAAAAAGTGAGAAAGTGCTCAAAAAAAAACACAAACAACAAACAAACAACAAAACCCCAAAGGATAGGGAGGCGTCAAAGGGACACAGAAGCCAACTGAAAGAATTTCCAATGGCAAAAACTGGCACAATTTCAACCAAAGAATAAATAATGTAATATAAAATAAATATTACAAATCTATTTGGATATAAATAAATGACGAGAAATCATCGTTACTCAAGAACTGCAAATAATCAAGCTTAGTTATCCCAAATAAGTTCTATAAGAGATGAAACTTAGTCTTCCCTACCCCTTCTTCCAAGAATGGGCTAGACTTAGTGACTTAATTCCAAAGAATAGTGAATGGATAAGAAAGAAGAGTGCTATTACAGTGAAGAAAACTGGCAAGCACTACCTCAACCAAGTGATACAGGTTAACCAGTGATGTTATGTGCACATGAAGTACCTGCTAATATGATGGGAGGAGTAGGGCACTTCACGTCTGTGGTAGTCTTCTGAAAACTCATAACCCCAGTCTAATCATGAGAAAAACAGCAGATAAACCAAAACTGAAGGACACTTTACAAAATACCCAACCGATACCCCTCAAAACTATCAAGGTCATGAAAAACAAGGAAACACTAAGAAACTGTAACACACCAGAGGACACTGAGGAGACATGGCAACTCAATGTGATGTGATACAATTGAATGATGATGTAAATACTGTATTATTTTATCATAATTAGATTGGTCCTAGAACAAAAAAGGCACAGAGGATTCACACATCTTTTCAAAACCTCTTTACATATATAATATATTCATTTATATTTTCATGTCATATACACTTTTAGGATTGTTATCAATTTTTGAAAAAATTTTTTTCAAGTACTTTCATAAATGAGCTGCAAGATTTCAGGGCATTGAAATAGTCTTATGTGGTGATTATTCTTAAATCCTCTTGTAAGCATCTAAAATTTGAATTGTTCAACTTAGCCATTCCACAGTATATATATACTTCAAAATATCATACTGTACATAAATATATGTATATAATTTTATTTGTTAAATTAAAAACATTAAAAATTTTTGAATTGAAAAGCATTTGAAACATTCTTAGAAGCCATTACTGTGTGACAGCAACAACTGAACTATAAGGAAGTGACCACACATCTTATTGATATGTCTCCACAAGTTCAAACTGTTTCTTCAATCTTCCTATTTGAATCTCAATACATTCCCACAGAGACATTAATGCCTCCTTATGCCTAGGTAAATCAGTTGGGGGTAGAGGGTAAGCGACGTGGAGAGTCAGTAAGGAAAGAGATTGATTGCAGCTACAGCATTTGCACTTTTGCAAATTTTATGAAAATATATGACAATGAAAAGATAATGCTAGGTCTCTTCCAAGCCCTAACACCTGAATCTGGTGACAGACAACAGGATTCAAACGTGGCCTTAAGGGTAGAGATGAAATTCTTTAGGCCTCAAGCTTAAGCAGCAAGCTTCATGCAGATAGCCAAGCACTGGCCTAGTCAAATGGTAATCTGCACCTTACTTGTTTTCCTTGTATATGTTGATTACTTGTATGCCTTTCCCTTAGGAACACAAAAGTGACAGAGGAAGAGAGGTGAGCTGAGAAGTTAAATTGAGGAAAAGATTTGAGCAGACTTCTCAGCCATAAAAAAATCAAATATTTATTTTTAAAATGATTACATAATATATCTGTGTTCTAGGTACTACTCTCAGAGTTCTATAAGTATTAATTCATGTATTCAAAACAACTCAATGGGTTAATATCATTATCACTCCATTTTTTTAGATGAGAAAACTGAGTCACAGAGAGATTAATTTGCCCAATTCACAAAGCAAGTGTTAGAGCCAGAATTTAAAGATTATAAACCTTACCCTTACCTTGTACATTTTTTTAAAAAGACGGAAGGCGAAAAATAAAGGAGATATGAATAAAACAGAGTAGCAGTTGCAAAGTGATGACAGGCGGATGGAACCTGACCCTCTGATTTGTCTACTAGTCAGTAAATTCACATTAGAATTTGAATACCTTTAGGAGGGTCATGCGTTTCAGTCTGGTGAGTCTCCACAACTTTTTGATGCACTGCCCTGCCACCTGACATAGTAATATTACTTGTCTGTCCTCTGAAAGTGTTTCAGCTTCATACAAAGAAAAAGAAACTAGAGTCTGATAAGTGGGGAGAAGGAGGAAATATGGAAAAACATGTAGATGACATAGATGAGAAGAGGTGATAGAGAAGCTAAGTGACCCACCATGCATCTTTATCAACTAATAGAAGTTACACATAAAAAAAAAAAAGTTTTCAAATCCTTACATTGCCTTCTCTTAAAATACGGGTGGAAAGAAGGAGAGGAAAGCAAAGATGCATTCTGTTCTCCTCTCCTCTTGCTCAGTTTAGCCTCATTCTACAGATACTATAGATGCAGATCCAGAACAGAAATAATTCCCTCCAACCTTTATCCAACTCTCTCTGGGACTCTCATCCAGGCTTTAGACCAATTGGGTCCTTTTGTGTTTTGGACCAACCTACATCCATCTGGAAAGGATTCTCTGAGCCACAATTAGTAATTCTCTGCTATGAAATCAAGTCTTCTTCCAAATAAAATAGAACATAGTCCAGGCTTCAGTCTGCTAGAGCAGATCTTCCTATAGCGGCAAACAGCACTACCTTTAAGGCCCATCCAAACTGGAGCATGTGAAGGGGGAGAAACAAAAATCAGTTAAAATGAACATTTAAAATACCTAGTACTCTAGGCTCCATATCCACATTCAAACATGAAGAAATCCTAGTCTTGGACATATACATATTTGGCATGAGAACTTGGATTGCTTCTTTTACTGATGTTTATTCAGTCTTTCAAAATGACAAATACGAGAAAGACTTGGTAAATGAGTTTATTTTGGAGATTTGTTAAGAGCCTGCTCACTGCTGGAACAGTGTATACAGAAAAAATATAAAATCATTAACACTCACTCCAAAAATAAGCAACTCTCAGCACTGACACCCTTAACAAAGCTGCTAAAGAAAAGGCAAGTGGGAAAGTTTGCCTTTTGACCACACTCTGAGGATAGGCAAAGCAGGAGTCAACTTAAAGAATAAGGGGATGTTCACCAAGCACTAAGTGACCCTTTCCACAGGCTTACTAGAAGAGCCAAGTTAAATATCTTTTGAAAAAGCCACACATGAAAATTGAAATCCTAGCTAAATCAGTGTTGTTCTGCCTTCTATCAATTTTAGCACAATCTCCCAATTTCCTCAGTATCTTCTGAAAAATTAGAATAACAGAATATTTATTATAAGGTATTCTGTTGGGTCACGACAAAAATAACTACTTGTTAATAAAGAAAATAGTTGTGACCCACTTGCCCTGCCCTAAGTGGACAGCTTGAGAATGAACACCAATCTGGTTGCTGCAAAAACTATTTTCACTCACTCGATTCCTCTTTAATTTGTTTTCTCCCTCCTAGACTCCTGTGTTAGATTTAGATTAACACCAAAAGAATTAGATTTTGTATGAACACAGCATTTATACAGATCCCATCCCTTTCATAAATACCTTCAAATTGTACTCCCAATATTAATGTATGATGATCCTCTCAAACAACTCACTTTTTAACAAAAGGAATAAAACCGACATTGACACATCATTATCACCCAAAATTTATAGTTTACGTTAGGGTTAGTCTTGACGTTCTTCATTATATAGGTGTAGCCAAATGTGTAATGACATACATGTATCCACCACTGTAGTATCATATTAATATTTAAACTCCCCTAAAAATACTTGTGTTTCTGCCCATTTATCTCTCCCTCTTCCCCAAACCCCTGGCAACCACTGATCTTTTTACTGTTGCTATAATTTTGCCTGTTTCAGAATGTCATAAAGTTGGACTCATATCATCTATAGCCTTTTCAGATTGTCTCCTTTTACTTAGTGACATGTGCTTAAGGTTCCTCCATATATTTTCATTTCTTGACAGCTCCTTTCTTTTTACTGCTGAATAGTATCTCATAATCTGGATATACCACAGTTTATCCATTAACCTACAGATAGATACTGCAGTTGCTTCCAAGTGTTGGCAATTATGAATAAAGCTGCTATAAATATTTGTGTTCACGTTTCTGGGTAGATAGAAGTTTTTAACACATTTGGATAAATTCTACGGAGTACAATTTTTTTGCTTTTATGGTAAGTGTGTGTTTAGTTTTGTAAGAACTTTGGAACTGTGTTCCAAAGTGGCTATACCATTTTGCATTTCCCAAGCAAAGAATGAGACTTCACATTGCTCCACATCTTTACCAGGATTTGTTGTTATGGGTGTTCTGAATTTTAACCACCCTGATAGGTGTGTAGTGCTATCTCTTTATTATTTTAATTTGTAATTCCTTAATGAAAAATGATGTTGGGCATGTTTTCATATACTTTGGTCATTATTATATCTTCTCTGTTGATGTGTCCATTCATGTCTTTCACGTATTTTTAAATCAAGTTGCTTTCTTACAGTTGAATCGTAAGAGTTCTTTGTACATTTGGAGTATCAGTTTTCTATCAGATATATCTTCTACAAATATTCACTCCCAGTCTGTGGTTTGTCTTTTCCTCTTCTTGACAGTGTCTTTCATAGAGCAGAAGTTTTTAATAGTGAAGTCCAGCTCATCAACTACATCTTTTATGGACTTTTATTTTTGGTGATGCCTCTAAAAAGTCATTACCATGCCCAAGGTAATCTAGATTTTTATCTTGCATTTTCTTTTAGGAGTTTTATATGTATAAAACCTATATATGTGTGTGTATATATATATATGTATATATATAATATTATATTTAGGTTTATTTATTTATTTATCTAGGTTTATGGCATTTTGAGTTAATTTTTGTTATGGTTGTAATCCTGTCTCTAGATTTTTTTTTTTTTTTTTGCATGTGAATGTCCAATTGTCTCAGTATCATTTGTTAAACAGATTATCTTTTGTTTATTATATTCATCTTTTTTCTTTGCAGACAGAGTCTAGCTTTATCAGGGTGGAGTTCAGTGGCACTATCTCAGCTCACTGCAACCTTCACCTCCCTAGTTCAAGCGATTTTCCAGCCTCAGCCTCCTGAGTAGCTGGGAGTACAGGCATGTGCTGCCATGCCCAGCTAATTTTTGTATTTTTAGCAGAGACAGAGTTTTATCACGTTGGCCGGGAACATCTTGATCTCCTGATCCACCCACCTCGGCCTCCCAAAGTGCTGGGATTACAGGTGTGAGCCTCTGCTCCCAGCCTATATTTGTCTATGTAAAAGATTAGTTAACTATGTTTAAGTGGGTTTATTTCTGGGCTCCTTATTCTTTTCAATAGATCTATTTGCCTGTTTATTTGTCAACACCACGTCTTGATTATGTAGTATTATAGTATGTCTTGAAGTTGGTAGTGTCAGTCCTCTGACTTTATTCTTCTTCAATATAGTGTTGGCTATTCCAGGTCTTTTGTTTCTCCATATAAACTTCAGGATCATTTTGTTGATATCCACAAAATAACTTGCTGCTATTTTGATTGGATTGCATTGAATCTGTACATCAAGTTAGAAAAAAACCGACGTCCTGACAATATTGATTCTTTATATTCATGAATAGAGAATTTATCTCCATTTATTTAGTTTTTTAAAAATTTATGTCAATAGAGATTTGTAGTTTTCCTTGTAAAGATCTTGTACTTTTCTTAGATTTTTACCTAAATATTTTATTTTATAGTGCTAATGTAAATATGTTTTCTAGTTTAACTTTCACTTGTTCATTGCTTGCATATAGAAAAGAGATCAACTTTTGCATATTAACCTTGTACCCTGCAGCTTTGCTCTCATTGTTATTATTTTCTTCTGTTTACTTTGTATTCAATTGGCTCTTCTTTTTCTAGTTTCCTAAAGTAGATATTTAGATAATTTTAGATCTTTCTTATTTTCTCATATATGTATTCAAAGCTATACATTTCCCCTTGAACACTCTTTTTGGTACATCCCACCAGTTTTGTTGAACTGTAATTTCATTTAATTTTGTTCAAAAAATTTTTAAAATTTCTCTTTACTCATGCATTGTTTAGGTGTATGTTGTTTCATCTCTGAATATTTGGGAATTTGCAAGCTATCTCTCTGTTATGATTTCTAGTTTTGTTTACTGTGTTGTAAGAGAAGACAGGGTGTTATTTATTTGCCTTACCTCTTCATTCTTAAAAAGTTGTAACATCCCATTCATTATTCTCACTCCCAGTTATAGAGCTGCATCACATTCCAGGTAAAGTCATTCTTTGTCCCAAGTCCCCTATTCAGTTACTTCTCTGCTGTGAACTTTCCTTAAGTCCCCATTTTATTTCTCACATGTTTTCTTCAAAGTGAATGTTAATATAAAAAAAATAATACTAAGAGAAAGAAGAACTCAAGAGGATGTATTGAAGTTGTTGTAGTCACTTTAGCTATGGGACTGACACCACTGATCAGGAGGGACATAGATTAGTAGTTCCCAAAATCATTTATTTCTTTTCCAGACTGAAGTAAATAAGCAAATATATTTTTCAGCATACTTTTCATTTCATGATCATGAAGGCTGTGCCATTCTGAAAATGTCTTATCACTTTTATTTGAGAGGAAATCAAAAAAACAAAAGGCTGTGAATGATTTTAAGTACCTAAACCTCATGGAGGGAAAATTCTATTCCTAAATTCTGGTAGATTTCTGTCTAAGTTGAATTTAGCCACCCAGTTGGTCCTATTACTTTTTGAACGGAGCTAATGCAAAGGTATCAGCCTTTGTTTCAATCAGATACAGTCTGATATGGTTTGGCTGTGTCCCCACCCAAATCTCATCTTGAATTGTAGTTCCCATAATCCCCACATGTCACAGCAGGGACCTGGTGGAGGTAATTGAATCATGGGTGTAGTTACCCCCGTGCTGCTGTTCTCGTGCTAGTGAGTGAGTTCCCACAAGATCTGATGGTTTTATAAGGGGCTTTTCCCCCTTTTGCTCATTCTTCTCCTTGCTGCTGCCATGTAAAGAAGGACATGTTTGCTTCCCCTTCCACCATGACTGTAGTTTCCTGAGGCCTCCCCAGTCATGGGGAACTGTGAGCCAATTAAACCTCTTTCCTTTAAGGATAACCCAGTCTCAGGTATGTGTTTATTAGCAGCATGAGAATGGACTAATACACAGTCTGATGTGTTGCTACACTCTGAGCCCCATTGGAAAAATTATTGCTAAAGCAGAAAAGCCTCAGTTTGTTAGATCTAATAGATTTCTGTGAAAAAGAGTACATCTTACAGAAATAGTATTCTACCATTGAATTGTTCATCACTACGTGGATTTCGGTAAACTATGGCTCAAACCATATTTCCAAAATATAACAATCTTTACAGAAAAAGTAAAAAATCTGCTTTAAGATAAATAGCATTTCAAATAAAGCCAGCCTATGGAATCAGCCCACTACAGATAACTCTATTCAAACACTTAACACTTAAGTATATCTCTGTATATGTCACCAAATCTGACTAAATAAACAGATCCCATCTCATACATAAGGACACAGAGTAGTAAATTATACCACTTATGTTTTGATAACTGGGTTCAAATTTCATAATACTTTCTATATAGGAGATATTTCGATCAGCTCTAAAAATACTGTTTTTTCTTGTCATAGGGCTCATCTTGGGAAAGAGAGAAGAGATTAAAGGCTTAATATACTTCTGACTTTAAGAAGACGTGGTTGAGTTACTTTTGTTTGACTTTTTAAAAGGCAATTTCTATACCATATTTATCATAGTCTATTATTGTTAGTGCCTTAGAGAGACGACTAATTAGAGAGAATGTGAATTCTTTCAGGGAAAAACAGTGTTTTAATTATCTGAATATCTTCAGTATCTAGTATAGTATGTGACATATAGATATTAGAAATATTTAATTATATCAGACATGTTGTGAAGAATGCAAATTATAGTGTAGTGAAACACCCAAACACTCAAATTGTTGTCTACTCATTGTGACAATAGTAAGTGGTTACAGATTTCAAATGAGAAAAGCCTGCATTCTGACTCTAGTCTCATTCCGAGGGCTCCAGGACATGTTCATTTCCACTTGAACAAAAAGGAGAAAAAGCAACATTAGTAATTGTACCACTTTTTGATTTTATGTATATTTTGGCAGGTTAGCCATTAAAAAGCCACAATGTCCTTCTCCTTTTTATCTTCCAAACTCTATCTTTTTTTTTTCTGGGAGATTTTCTTACCCCTTTGCAGACTGAAGTCACTGCTTTTTCAATGGTTTTCTTTTTCTAACATTTCCTGAAAAAACTTGCACTCGAAAAACTTGTACTTTCTTTAATATTTTAGAAATGAATCAATAATCATTTTTAAAATTTTTGTAGAACATACAAATGTCTGTCTGTTTAATACTTAAATTTACAGTAAACTCTGTTCTTCACTTACTTCGCTGGGTACCAGTTGGATGGCACAAGCATCCCTGAAGTCCTTACTGAAGATGAGTTGCATTATATGCAAATAATATGCAGGAAAATACAGAAGAATTATTAGAGTCTAATAAAGACTCCCTTTTTAATTTTTATTAAAATCTACCAACCTCCTTCAGGATGTTTATTCAGCACTCAATGTAAAGGCACATCCTCAGTGTTTTAATCCTGTGTTGTCAGGATTTCCACCCAAAACTCATTGTCGCCCCTTTCCCTGCTGGACCTCTGATCTTTGCATGTGGCTTCCTTGCAGTAATCCCCATATGTCAGGCCACAGTGCACTGACCTCTTTGTGTGATCCTCTGGGAGGATCTCATCCACATTCATCGTTTTAACCATGCCTCATATATTGATGACACCCTACCCATCCAGGATTGACCTTTCTGTAAGCTTAGCCTTGTATCCAATGGTTTGCTGAACAGCTAAGCTACTCACAATCACAAAGAAACTGTATATCCTCTGAAAGATATACACCAGGCTTTAACATTGGTTACCCCAAGGTGATGAAAGTGAAGAAAGACAGGGAGGTTAGCTTTGCCTTTCTATATTGTTTTCTATTTTATTTTATATAACAAATGTTTGTGTTGTGCATTTGTTATTTTGTATTTTGGTAATTGCTAAATAAAGACAAAGAAGAAGGGGCAGGAGAAATGTGCTCTACACCTTGCCTCTCTGTCTCCAGTTTAGTTCTCCTGAAATCTGTGCTTCACATAGGTGATCTTTCTAAAATGGAAATCTAACAGTTCTGCTCTTCTCCTTAAAGCTGATGCTCTCTTGACTAAAGGACAACATCTAAAATCCCCTAATGTGGCATATTTCCCCTTTTTTGATTCAGCCAAATTTTACCTTTCAATTCCAGTTTGCCTTGATTTGATACTACAGCACTATTAACTTACTGAAATTCCTACCCACACCATACCATGACTTGTCTCCATGCCTTTGCTTACGTTTTCTCTCAGCTAAACAGGAATTATTCTTTAGACTCAGCTCAGATGTCTCTTCTCCTAGAAGTCTTCTGTGACACTAATCCCCAATATCCAAGTTGGAGTGGATGGACCATCTCTTTATTCCCACAATAGCCTAATGCAATAGTTGTCATAAGTGGTTCACAGATTCGGGGGGATTCCTAAGTCCTTTCTAGGGCTCCACAAATTATTTTTGTACTACTACTAAGATGACATGTGCCTTGTTCACTGTGTTGAAATTGGTTATGTGGCACACATTTTACTGGAAATAAATGAAGTCAGGCTGTCACTTCAAGAAAAACAGCTAATAGTCTTTGTTGTTATGAAAAACATTAAACTTTTAAGAGAAAATTAGAATTTTGGAAAGCTTTAATCAGTCATTATGAGCTTGATATTATATAATAGAATTTATCAACATTTATATGATTTATATAACTATGAACCAGTATCTTTTAAATTATCAATTATAATGTTATATAATTATGCATGGCTAAAATAGTCACCCTATATGTAAGATATATCAATGAGTTGTTATGTATAATATGAAAATTTATTAATATTACTTTAGAGTTCCCTTTGATACTAACATTTTAGAAATAACTTGAATTTTGGTGTAGTTTAAAATAATTACCTTGAAAGGCTATTAAGATTCTCTTCCCTTTACTAAATATGTACTTACAGGAAGTGATATATTTTTCATATATAACAACCCAAACAACATATTACAATAAATTAAAAATAGAAGCATATATGAAAATCCACATACCTTCTGCTAAGATGGATATTAAGTAGATTTGCAAATATTTAAAACAATGCCATTCTTCTAAGATTTGTATTTTTGAAAATCTAGCTATATTTCACAGAAGAATGTTACTTTAACATGTAAAAGGTTTATTGTATTTTAAAATAAATTAATAAATATTTCAAAATACCACATGTTAAATTTTTAATAGGGTAAATATTGATAAATTTAACACATATAAGTAAAAGCTGTCCAAGGTCCTCAATAATTTGTAAGCATTTAAAAGGGTCCTAGGATTTTAAAAATAGTTTGAGAACTGCTTTCCTAATGCATGTCTCAGTTATTACATGCCACATGGCCTCATAAATATGTTGATGCGTCTGTCTCTGTAATCCTACACTTAGATCCTTGAAGACTGGGCTGTCTTTAATTATTCAGTATTCAAGGAGGTTTTACAGGGAAGGAAAATATGAGTGTTCCCTTTGTCATTTAATGTTCAATATATTGAAACTCACATCTAAAAGATAAAACTATGAAAACTCATTTTTCTTAAACTTTTAAATATTAGTTATGATTTTCACTAATTTCTCTCAAATAATTTATATGGCAATTATAATTTCTAAACACCTTAACAACAAAGATATACACAAATGCAGTAATACTAAATTTATAGCATTTACATTTAACTTCTAGTCTAAAAGAATCAACTCCATAGACTTACTTTAATTATTCCTTATTTCTATACCAGATTTTGTACATTCTCAAATTATTTTCATGCTGATTTTGATATCTTCCTGTGGTTTCAGAAAATCAATCATATATTGATTTCTTTCTGGAATGTTATTGATCATTCTAGATTTCCCTCCCCTCAGAACAGCAGATGTTTCAGAATCAAGATTATCAATAAGTTACTGAAGATCTTCTCTCAGCCCCCAGTACAAGGGAATTAAACCAGAGTGATATATAATTTGGCTGAGCCCTTTTTAACCATAATGTTTTCTTGTTCGATATTCTGATACCCCCTCTTTCTCACATATATTTTTATGTCTAGAAATTGTTGTCTTTCCAATAAATCAAGTTTTACATAGCCTGCAATACTTAACACATTGAATTGTCTTTGAAATGAGGTAACTCTGTTTAATATTAACTCTTCATTATTTTTATTAATAATTAATAATTCAAAAGATCCATCCAGTATTTTCATCTCCTAGGAGATAAAGGACTGAAACTGCACTCTAACTCTCATCGTTAGTTCTTTGACTAACTATCAAAATTCTGAAATAGTGTGGTACATTCTTTCCACTGAGATTTTATGTGTAGTCATATATGTTATTAATAGTTGGAGCCAGTTTCAATAGGGTTCTTATTAGTGACTATCACTGTTGACCATTCCTTCCTATTCTTGGTATGTGGCTACATTTTCCAGAATGACTTGAGTTACACCCAGATAAACTTGGCAAACAAGCATAGAATAAATGTAAAACTCCCAAATGATATACCAACAACTTGTTTATTAACATTCGTAAAAACGATATACCTCTTACTGTTAATTCACCCTTCTTTTTATTTTAGTTACCTTTGAAACACTGTCTTCACTTGAATTCCAGGATAACACTTTCATGGTTCTTCTCGATCACCTTTCTTCAGCTACTTTGTTAGTTCTTTCCTCCCTTCCTACTCATGTCCTCAATCTGGGCATTCACATGTCCGATGTACATAGACGTTAATGACTAATACATTTCTGTCATCGACCCAGTCTTCCCAGAACTCTAGTCTCATGTAACCACTGCCTACTCTCTATCTCCTCTTGAATGCCTAATAGGCAACTAACATTTAATATGCTCAGCTCTGTGCTTCTGCTCTTTATCACTAAACCTGCTTCTCTTCCAAATTCCATAAATGCCAGCTCCATTCTTGCAGTTCTTTATGTGACAATTTTGGCATCACTCTTCACACCTTTTTCTCAGACTCCATAGCAATCTTTCAGAAAATCTTGTTCATGTTACCTTGGAAATACATGCGGAATCTGATTTCTTCTCAAACTCACATGATCTTGTTCGTAGATCATTGCAGTGGCCTCCCACACAGTGATCTCACTTCTACTCTTGCCCCACCTGCAATCCATTGTCCCCACAGCTGCAAATGGCTGCTTCTTTCACCCAAAAGAAAGCCAAACTCTCTCCAGCGGCAAAACAAACAAAAAACAACAAAAACGAAAACCTCTACACAATTCTATTTCCTGGAAACATCTGACCTCATCTCCAATATTCTTTTTTCTTTACACTATCCTTTTCCCAAAGAACCTTCTGGTTCTCTTTCTCTTCTTCACAGCTTCTCTCTAGCATTTATTGCCCGCCTTGCTCATTTATTTCTCTCTGTAATACTCAGCATTGTTGAGATGCAAGATTTTGCTTATTTATTCATTTTTTCCTCTCCACTAGAATGCTAGCTCTAGCAAATGCCCATAGTAGACACTTAATAAATATAGGGTAAAGAACTGAATTAAATAAAATACATATGAAATATGAATATCAATAAGAATTTTTTTGTTTTTCATAACTAATGTGTTCCAATTAACTGTATTATTGGTATACTTTTTAATAATGATCAAACTATTTCAACATGGCCATCTGAATCTTCTTTTTTATTTATTTTATTTTGAGACAGAGTCTCACTCTGTCTCACAGGCTGGAGTGCAGTGGCACAATCTCGGCTCACTGAAACTTCTGCCTCCCAGACTCAAGTGATTCTCTTGCCTCAGCCCTCTGAGTAGCTGGGATTATAGGTGAGTGCCACCACAGCCAGCCAACTTTTGTATTTTTAGTAGGGACAGGGTTTCAACATGTTGGCCAGGCTGGTCTTGAACTTCTGACCTCAAGTGATCCACTAGCCTCAGCCTCCTAAAGTGCTGGGATTATAGGCATGAGCCACTATGCCTAGCCCTGGAAAGTCTTTAGATTTTGGGGTTTTTTTCCTTTATAACTGCCTCTGTTACTTTTGAAAGTATTCCTGATGGATGGCAGAAGTAAAATTTCCAGGCCCATTCTATTTTTCTCCTGATGCAGGGTATGGAATTAACTACATAGAAAACCTAACGGTCCTGATTTTCTGTAGTGGAGACCAGTATGAGAGACTAAAATCATTATCTTAGGGGTGTCCTGAAAATTGGAAATGGGTGAAGTTTCAATACTACTGCTACTTCTACTGTTGGAGAGCTTTAGTAATGTCAAGCTTTAAATAATATATTATTTTAAGGTCCTAATGTCACATGGTATTTCTAATTTAACTGATTAGATTACTATGTCTTACTTTCCTTTATATGTAATTTCATTGTGTTTTTCTTACTTTGGCCATTTTTGTATCTCCAGAATCTAATCCAGTGGCAAATAAATAGTAAATGCTCAATAATCGATAAATCAATGATTTTTACATAGAATAGTAAGATAAGATGGGAAGTTTAAGGACCAGTGTGATGTAGGCCAAGTATTCACATCAATGTAGTGTGTCACTAAAAAAAGTTCATTTCTTGGGCTAGTTTGGGAGGGTGCATGAGAAACTAGTTGAAAAGCCCAGGTATTCCCTGACATTTCTTCTTATCTAGTATGCTACAACATGCATTATTTTCTCCATACAATAGAAATGGGGCCTCTAACAGAACAGATTCTATGTGGTGCATATTTATCCACCTGTATTAAAATTTCACTCAATATCAACTTTTTCTCTAAGGAATTCAAAGTGCTTTACACAGATTAGGAATGGTGACAAGTCACTTGTGAAGTAAATAATAAATCTTTGAAATAACATAGCACTTATCATCAGTGGAGCCCAAAACACTTCAAATGACTTATCTCATTTATCTTCACAATATTCCTGTGAGAAAAGGCAAGTATTAGCTCCACTTTGAAGATCAGAAACTGTCACAAACTGGTCATGAAGTAAGTCAGGGGCAGTAACAGACAGCGAGTGAAAGATGGTGCATATGGGACCGCTTCTCTTCTCTTTGACCAACGCACTGTCCGTAAGACTGCTCTTTTCTGCATAATGAGTTTCAGTAGAATAGTCCTTCCAAAGAACTGTAAAAATCATCTTACAATAAGTCTTACCAATAAGTCACTTATTTATCATTTACCTGGGGTGGTGACAACAGTTTCTTCTGAGTAAAATCCCTGTGCTGGAGATTGCGGGGTCTTACCAATTATTCGGTCAAATATGATAGGAAATGGTAACTTGCAAGTGTCAGTGTTCAGCAATTTGATCTATAGTTAATTCCCAACTTTTTAATTATTTCTATTCCTTTATTATTGAAGCTTTTTACAAATTCTCGTGCAAAGTTGCTTCTAAGGATTTATGAATATTTCTTCTGGATATCTAGACTGCTACATAACACTTTAAAACAATAAAAAATTCAGACAATTCTTTAAAATGTATATGACTGATGAGAAGTAATTCATTTTTATATTTCTTTCACCTAGACTTCCTTCCAAGTCTCTGGCAAGACCTTTTCACTTGCACATCTGAGATGGTTAAAGTAAGCACACTGGTCTCCTGACAGCCATGGACCTTAGGTGGCTGCACCAAGAAAACCTTGTCCAACTGCAAGTCAAGGGATTTTGATACTTGTCATGAAATTCTTCCAAGAGCATCATTGATTTTCTAACTACCCCGGAACTGAATTAGAGTAAAATGGCAAACATTTATTTCAATAGCTACAGGAAGTGTTTACTTTTTACTTTAACACTGAACGGGCTTCTATCTCCTGCTTACTACAAGAATGGTAAAATCATTCTGTAAGAGATGCAAAGTTTTACACTGAAGCAATGAAACCAAGTTATTTTCAAAATCTCTCCTCCAGAGGATTTCAAGTGGGTTGAGGGAGAAGGTTCCATAAACCTCTAGAGTCCTTAGATATATTAGTCAAGATTCCCCAGAGAAACAGAGCCAATAGAATAGATACAGATTGCGAGAAAGATATAGACAGATATAAATATATAGAGATTATCTATGTCTCTTTCTATCTATATTTATTTATATCTCCCTCTATATATATCAGTCTGTATCTATCCTATTGGTTCTGTTTCTCAGTTCAATCGTGTGTGTGTGTGTGTGTGTGTGTGTGTGTATACACGCACAATTTACAAAATGTAAAAGAACATTGCAATAAAGCTTCATTTATTGAATGCCTACCATGTGCTAGATACGTTAATTTCTAATGCACATTATCTAATTTAATCCTCACGGCAGCCCTACTTATTGATTGTCAGCAGCTAATAAGTGGTGATGAGAACCTAGGTTTTCATTGTGAACAGGGACACAACTGCCTGATACCAAGAGTTAGCTCCATTCCCTTCCCATTTTACTTCTCTCTAATCATATATATAATAAGTGTTCTACACATTCTAACTAAGCCTAGTGCCAAAACTTTGATTTCAAAGTTAAGGCTGGGCACAGTGGCTCACACCTGTAATCCCAACACTTTGGGAGGCTGAGGCGGTTGGATCACCTTAGATCGGGAGTGCGAGACCAGCCTGGCCAACATGGTGAAACCCCGTCTCTACTAAAAATACAAAAAAAAAAAAAAAATCAGTCAGGCATGGTGGTACGTGCTTGTAGTCCCAGCTACTTGGGAGGCTGAGGCACAAGAATGACTTGAACCTGGGCAGTGGAGGTTGCAGTGAGCTGAGATCACACCATTGCACTCAAGCCTGGGCGACGTTATGAGACGCTGTCTCAATTTTTTTTTAAAAAATGGAAATTCCCATAGATAATGACACAGGTATTTGATCACAAGATCCTCGCACTGAAGCAGGAGTGACAGTTGCAACTGCACGGGGCTGGGATATTGTGTCATCATCGGCAACGAAGATGCTGTTATCATTTCTGCTGGGGCAACTCTACCCTTCTAGGCTGCTGATGTCCCTCAGAATCTACTCCAAGGAACAGATTTTTACACTTGGAATATTTAAACTCAATGAGATGATGTACTTGTGGAGTTGAAATTACTCTCATTTGTGTTTTCCTAGAGAAAGCTATTATTGATGAAAGCCTCAAAGGAATAAGATGTAGGAATGATAGTGTCTTTTTCCTACAGGACATAAAAAATTTTCCCTGCAGATGATGTTAAAAAAAAAACTCTACTTGATTGGTATTTTACCTGTGCTCAACAGTCATTCTAAAAATTATTGCCACCCATTGGGAAGACTAGCCTCAGCCATGAAATGGTCAAGGCATACCTGAGAGGACTATACAAACAGCTGCTTCATTAAAGGTTAAAGTTCCAAAAATACCAATATATCTCTGTGTTTAGATAGTTATTCTTTTTTTTTTTTTTTTTTTTTTTTGACAGAGTCTTGCTCTGTTGCCAGGTGCCATCTTGGCTCACTGCAATCTCTACCTCCTGGGTTCAAGGGATTCTCCTGCCTCAGCCTCCTGAGTAGCTGTGACTACAGGCATGCACCACCATGCCCAGCTAATTTTTATATTTTTAGTAGAGACAGGGTTTCACCATGTTGGCCAGGATGGTTTCAATCCCGTGACCTTGTGATCCACCCACCTTAGCCTCTCAAAGTGCTGGGATTGCAGGAGTGAGCCACCATGTCCAGCCTAGACAGTTATTCTTACACAAGCAAAACGCAACAGTTGTGAAATAGTCCTTTACCTAATTTCCTTTGTGATAGTGAAGACCTAGAAGTTTGGATATTCCAGGTGAGACAGAAGAGCAGAAAGGGATGCGTAAGAGGAGAGCAATCACAGAAATGGAAGAGAAAGTGAAAATCAGATTTCCTAACTTAAGCTAGGATATTATGGACAGATATACCTATCAACTTTGTCTCTAATTCAGGACATTTTTTGATAAGCAAAAGCAATGAAGTGAGCCCTATTAACATTTAATGCTGTGCATTATACTGATGTTACACAAACATATTTCTCTGAGACTCTTCGATGAGATCCGGCTAGTGAAGCAATTAACTCCATTTCCTCATCTTAGGTAGTCAGATTTCCCTTTGGCTTTGAAACATATTTTAATTGGATACTATCTAGTTATTGTTCACGTTTTATATTAGTAACTTGTCTTTAAGGATTTTTATTATTGGACACTTTTGCCTTTGTGGGAATACAAAAATGCTCATAGCTTCAATTTATTTTTTCTAATTTGTTACACAAATTGCATTTGTTGTTGGCAGTAGTAGTTCTTGTTATACAAAATGTTAATGTCAAAGAAGGCCTTTTATTGCATATTAAATGCATATACAATAAAATCCTCAGGAATTCTGAACCCAGTTATCTCTGATTTGGCCAACTTACGCAGCTAAGAGCCAGTTGATGAGATACAAGCCATCTTTATGCTAATTTTGTGAGAGCTGTGAAAGGAAGGAGCAGTGTGCTTTTTTTTGGTAGAGATGGGATCTTGCCACGTTGCCCAAGCTGGTCTCAAACTCTTGGGCTCAAGTGATCCACCTGCTTCGGCCTCCCAAAGTGCTAAGATTATAGGCATAAGCCACCATGCCTGACCAGAAAGAGTGCTTTTAAAGAACAGAAGTCAAGTAAGAGTCAACCTGAGTTCCCCCTTTTCATGTAAGATCTCACCCCTGTGCCTTTGCTCATGTTGTTTCTTTGCCTGGAATGTATTTGCTTTTATCTGTTCTTCAAAGTCCAATTCAACGTTACATCTCCTATGAAGCTTTCCCTAGTTGCAAATACTCTCTCCTGGATTTCCATTTCAATTTACCTATACTTGCTTAAAACATATCACTTTCTACTTTGCCTCGAAATTAATTATGCTCATGCCTTATAGCCCTATAATAACCTAGGTATTTCTTGAAGTGATTATTTTGTGTGTGTGTGTGTGTGTGTGTGTGTGTGTGTGTACACAAAATGCTTCAGTGCCTAAGCAGACTGCCAAGCACATAGTAGAAACTCAATAAATGCTTTTTAACAAATGAATTAAAATGAGTATGAATTATACATATTAAGTAACAGTATAGTTTCAAGCAGGATTAACCAAATTTGTGCTGGTATTTCTTGATTAGATGTAAAAACATTTGTTTCAATCTCTAACAAATTATTTCTAGAAGTCAGAGACAGAACTTTACCGATTTTAGTTTAAACTAAAACTTATGCTTGCTATACTGTCAATATAATATAACAGTGAAGAACAGTGACGTTAGATTCAAATTACATGATTTAGTAGTTTCTGAGATTTTGCTCTTCAAGGTATGTGATGTTATGCTAAGTGCAGTGTAAGAAAGGGTTATGATTAATATGACGAAAATTATAACTTAGCATATACCTTTAATAAAAGTAAAAAGTTCAAACAGAACATATGAAATTGTGTCTATGAATCAGGAGAATGATCTGTACCTTATTACTAAGAGTAAATCTCACTTTTACTGAGCAGAGTGTTTTTGTATCTAGAGCTGGCATTAGGGAACTACTGAGATACAGAAAAAAATGTGCTAGGACATAAACTCTTCTCATGATTTAAGGTATGTCAAAAGATGTAGCTACTTTCAAAAGAAATAAAGCCTACCATCACCAATATTTGCCGAAATCAGCTTGTAATTGTTTGAGGGTCTGGGAGGCTGCTAAAGACTGCACCTGCCTCCCTAACTTCAACTTTCCACTTTTCATTTTAGAGACTAATACCCCATCATGCTCACAATCTCCAAAGCAGTTCCTGCTTCAACTCCCAGCTGACAGAAACCTTGATCCTGATCCTCAGTTGGTGTTCTGTCTGTCAGAAGGAAACTTCCAACAGTTTGCTATGGATTTTTCTTCATTCCCTTCCAGGCTTTGTTCTTCACCATACACGTTGAAAGTTTAGCCTAAGCAACGTCACGGGGTAGGCTGAATTGTAATTCAGGGCAGTCTAATTTCTCCCAACAGACAATTTCAAGCTAATGCTGACGATCAGGGGAAGGCTGTGCCCTAACAGAGTCACTGATATCATCTGGTTAACAGCATAACTTGGTCCACTCAACTCAAATTGCCTCACTTACACTAATCTGCTGCAGTTCTGCAGCCCTGCTCTTGAAGAGCCCTCTGCCTCACTGACAGGGAGTGTGCCATTTGGTCAGAGAGCATGATGTAATTGCAACTGCTTTTCTTCTGATGAAGTATTTAATATGACCTTGCTATCATCTTCAAATAAATTATTTACCCTTCTAACAGCCAAAAATTGTCCAGACAAACTTAAGTAGCAATAAATTTCATAAATTATTAGAGGTCAGAATGTACTCCTAAGTGACTCCAGTCAGTAGCAGCCATGGAAAATCCTATAAAACTCCATTTTCCTCTGTCCAGCCAAGGTAGATTGGTACACATAAAGTTGAGTTATCAAATCTTACTGTTACTCATCTGCTCTCAGAAGCTTGCAAGTAATAAACAGCTTCATAGAGTCTGCAGACAAATTGATGGTGAGGAGCTCTCCATTAAAAGGATAAAACAATGATGCTTTGTTTTCTTCAAACGGCCAGCTGAGACTCATTTGGTTTTCATTTTCAGAATAAAACAGTAATTTCTGGTGTGATCTACATGTACCACAAAAGATTATCAATAATCTTTGCTAATATACCTTAGAAAGGGAAAACAGGAATCAAAACCTCATTGGTCTCTCCTCTGCATGACGCCTCCAAATTTAATTTGATGAATCACTTTGATGTTTTTCTACCAAAAGCAAATTTGCTAACTATCAAGTATTCTCAAAGCCAGAGCCTCATGTAAAACAGAGAGCTCCTGATGGTGCAATTACCTGGTCACTGATACTACTGAGCCTTTCCGTGTTTCACTCTTATGAGATGAGAAGTTGTTATTAAAGAATAACACATGAAGTTGGACGTAGCTTTGGACCTACCAGACAGTGCAGTGAACACTTCTCGAGGCCTAAGAAGTGGCTTCTTTATTCTGACTGAAACAAATGTCATCGCGGAAATAACTCGCAGAAAACTGGGGAGCTTTCAAAGACCTCCTCTTGAAAAAAAAAAAAAGAAATCTCCAGTTCCTGGGAAACAGTGACAGAGTAATATGCAGAGAGCTGCATGGCTGTCACAATCAGCACTTGCCTCAGTGCTTCCTAGATTGTTAATAGCTACCTTCTGCTGCATGGGCTTGAAATTCCTATAGTCTTTCATGCACCAACAAATACTGACCAGAGAGTGTGGGCCGCTGCAGCGGGCAGCAGTGCTTTTCCAAATACAAGACATGGGAAAGAAAAGAATTTGAGTTTCTTTCTCAATTAATAGTTGGAAGAGAGACATCAGCATTTTAGTTTTAAATAAGATTTCCATCTTAGATGAAGGGGAGGGGGACACTAAAATGAAAAGAGGGTGGTGGGAGAAAAGAATCTGTTTTAATTCAGTCTTTTTGTTTCCTGCATGCCACACAAACAAATGTCTTTTTAAAAACTGGATTATTTGCCTGTTCATTAAGATTTATCCCATGGTCCTGCAGATCTATCACAATCTGGCCCCTCCATACATTTTCTAATCACTCAGGCCCAAACCTCACTGTCATCCTTGACATTCCCTTCTTCCATATTCCATATTCTATATTCAATCCATCAGCAAATTCTCTCCACTCTACCTTTCATGTATATTCAGCATCCACCCACTTCTCAACACATCCACTGCTACCACATTCATCTGGCTTGAGTCACCATCATTTCTTGCCTAGATTATTGCAATAGTTTCCAAATGGAATTCCTTGCTTCTACCCTTGACACCCCCACCCCTACAAATTATTCTTAAAGCTTCAAGAGAGTGAACCTGTTAGAACTAGTGAGATTCAGAGGCAGATTTATTGTGAAACTAATGAAGCTTAAACCTCTAGATTCCTCTCCTAACAGATCATTCCCAAGGCTCTAAGAGGGCCCCAAGTCTAAATAATGTGGTTAGATGATAATACATTTTCTTGATGTTTTCAAAGGTAAAATTGTTAAGTATTTTTAAAAACCTGAGTTCTACAATTAATATACCTGGAAATTGAGACCCCACAAAAACTAAATCAGATTATATCACTCTTTCTGTCAGATCATCTCTGTCCCCTGCCCAAAAACCTCTAATGGCTTCCCATCTCATTCAGAATAAAAAAATTATTACTAAAGTGAACAAAGCCCTCACTGTGTCTCTGACTCATTTCCTACCACTGCACCCAGTCACACAGGCTCCTTGTTATTTGTGGAACCTTCTAAATGCACCTGTACATCACAGCCTCTCCAACGTGTCACTGCTTCTACTTGAAAGTCTCCTTCCTGAGCAAGCCTATGGGAACTGCACTCCCTTCCTCCAGATCTTTCTGCTCAGATGTTGCATTTATTAAAGGAGAGAACGTTCTTTACCAAACTATTTTTAATGCTTCCCCACCCATCTTTGACACTTCTCGTTACTTTTTAAAATTTTTCTTCAAACCACTTGCCATGTCTCTCTTCGTTTGTTGCCCCCCTCCACCAGCTACACATTCTCATTACTAGAATGTAAGCTCCTTGTTACACATTCTCATTACTAGAATATAACCTCCTCCTTACACACTTCTTTTTACTAGACTATAAGCTCCTTGATGGCAAGCAATATATATATATATATATACACACACACACACATATCTGAAACTATATATATATCTCACTCTTCCCTATTACCTAGCATCACATTTATCACATAAATCTTGGATTCATCCATTCAACAGAAACATACTAAGTATGTTTGTATACACTGGAGAGAAAGCAGAGAACAACCAAAGCCCCTTTCTGTCATACATGCATTCTTACAGACAGAATGTTACTCTTGCTTTTCTATATGGAACTGTAAATCACTCAGGTAGAACTGAGGTCTTAAATGCCTGTGAATTATTTTGATAATGAAATAATGTTTTTTTCTATTTTATACTTCTTATGTCCACAAAAACCCAAGTAGAATTCCTTATTTGTACTATCTTTTGCTATTTAAGGAAGAAGGCTTTTACACCTGTATCAGCTAAGCTTGAAGAGTGTAAGCATATAAAAAATGACATCTTGTGTCTCAAGTACAAAAATGAGAAGAATTTTAGTACTCCTCTTTATGGTATGTCGTAAGAAGAATGGAATTTATTGATTACTTAATGAGAAAAGGTTTTCTTTTCTAAGCATACTTGTAAAAGAGTGTGTGTATTATCTTCTATTTTGAAGCAATTATAAGTAGTAACACCAGTATGAACTTTAATTAAGTTTAATTTGTTTTGATCTTTTTTATTTTAAACACTCATGTTTACTAGGTTGGCCTCTGAATCTACAGGTCTTTACCATTATACTATATTGCAGTCACATGGAAATATAAATACATTTGCTTACAAATAGAAGTGAAACATCCACATAAACATTAATGCAAACAATAATTAGAAGAAAGCTGGAGTAACCATTTAACCTAGAAAAAGTGGACTTCAGAGCCAGGGACGAAGAGGGACATTTTATAAGGATAAAGAGATAATTAACTCATCCAGAGGACATACATATTCTAAAGTGATATATACCTAATAATAGAGCTTAAAAATACACAGAACAGGCTGGGCGTGGTGGCTTATGCCTGTAATCCCAGCACTTTGGGAGGCCAAGGAGGGTGGATTACATGGTCAGGAGTTCAAGACCAGCCTGGCCAACATAATGAAACCACATCTCTACTAAAAATACAAAAATTTGCTGGGCATGGTGAATTGCACCTGTAATCCCAGCTACTCAGGAGGCTGAGGTAGGAGAATCACTTGAACCCAGGAGGCAGAGGTTGCAGTGAGCCAAGATCTCGCCATTGTACTCCAGCCTGGGCAACAAGAGTGAAACTCCATTAAAAAAAAAAAAATACCCCAAGCAGACACTAATAGAGCTACAATATAATAATAAGACAGATCCAAAGTTAAAACAGGGGCCTTCAACATCTTATCTTGGTAGCTGAAACAATTTGGGCAGCACTGTCAATGAACATGATCTATTGACATATATGGAGCTTCCCATCTAACTACAGTAGAATACACATTCATTCAAGTGTGTATGGGACATTCACCAAAATAGACTATATTCTAAGTCAATAAAATAAGTATCAATAAATATTTTTTAAAAACCCAAAATTATACAAAGTGTATCATCTCAACAAACACATCTAGAAATTAAACAACACACTTCCAAATTACCCAAGACTTGAAGTAATTGCTAAGGAAATTGGAAAGTAATTTTAACTAAATGAAAATAAAATAGCAACATAAAAATTAGGAGGATGCAGATTAATTGATGATAAGAGAACAATTCCTATTATTAAAATATTACAAGAGAAAGGAAGAAACTTCTCAAATAAATGACATAAATTTTCACCTTAAGAAACAAGAAAATTCACACAATATACCCAGATAACAAACCTGTACATGTACCCCTGAATCCAAAATACAATTTAAAATTATAAAAAAAGAAAAAGAAACAAGAAAAAGAAAATTAAACCCACTCTAAGCAGAAAGAAGAAATAATAAACATATCAAAGAAATAGAATGCAGAAGAGTACAGAAAAAAATTTATACCACCAAAAAACAGTTATTCAACAAGATCAATAAAACTGAAAAACCACTAGCTAGAATAATCATGGAAAAAGAAAAATAAAATAGACAAATTACCAGTATCAAAACATAAAATATACAGATTTTTTTTTTAAAGGAAGTAAAACTCTTTCTCTTTGCAAATAACAAAGAGAAGCTTTGTAAGAAATCACGAGAAGAAGCTATTAGAAATACAAAGGGAGTTAAGTAAGGTCACAAGAGACAGGGCCTTTCTATTGTATTTCCACAATAGAAAGAAAACACCTGAAGCTGGTGATGAGCAGCTTCCCAGAAAGATCTCAGGAGCTGGGTGTGAGAGATGGGAAAGTTCTTCTTCCAAGTTTATATCTTAGACTACATCATAAGGAGTTACAATCTCTTGCTCTATGGCCATTATCCACTATTAGCATAAACATATACCCATGTATATATATTCTCTATATCAGCTATATCTTAAATTGGCTACCTTGACTAGCTCTGGTATGTCTGAACAGAACTGGGCAAGCTCCCATCCCTGGTGTGTGCCATTCCTTATTTGGAAACCCTCCTGATCTTCTCCTGACTAGCTTCCTCTTCTTCCTTGCCTTCTTTCCTCATTAACTATTCAGGAAATTTTTAAGTTTTTAGCCAATCAGGTCAAGCATAGAATGTGAGGTCCCGTTCTGGCCTATGAAAACTGGACACAGCAGTAGGGCAATTGTGTCAGGTTATGAAAGTTATAAACATCTTCATCTCCTTTGCTCAGGTGTGCTCTCGTGGCAAGACTGCCAGCAAGTTGCACCCTTTCTGCAGAAAAGAAACTAGCCTTGCTGTGCAAAAAAAAAGAAAGAAAAAAAGGAATTACTAATAAATACAACAACATATGAATCTCAGAAACATTATGGTGACCAAAAGATTGTGGAAACACAAAGAGAACATATTGCACAATTCTATTTTTGAGAAACTCTAGAAAATTTTAAACTGTAAAAGTAGATGACTGGCTTCCTGGATCAGGGGGAGAAGAGACTGCCTGGGTAAAAGCATAAATGAATATTTTTGGCAATATTCTTTATCTTGATTGTGGTTTTAGATACACGGGAGTATATTTTTATCAAAACTCATCAAACTTCAGTTATGAGTGCAGTTTACTGTTTTTAAATTACACCTTAATAAAGCTGATTAAAAGGCAATAGTATGTGAGTGGGCTAAGTGGGCCTCTTCCTTAGTTACCAGAAGCAATTTCTCAGTCTGTAGAATGGATAAAAATGCTCTTACGGTTTATGAGTTTTTTCCATAATACTACTGACATGTTCCTCTATGTTGCACAAAAGGTAGCCAACTGTCCAGTGCTGTCTTCATTATTCTACAGCTACTAGAAAATAATAGTATTCTATAACTTAGAATTCTCCAGAATTAAAAGATCTATATCGCCATCCCCAAGTTTAAGTCATCTGGATTTATAAAGTTTCATTATGCATAAAAGTAAAGGGGATATTTGAATATAATAAAATGTATGTTGTGGTGCTTTAAAACAAAGATGTGTGTAATGCAGGGTGTAGTTTTAGATTAAAGGAAACAGCTCAGGAAATCCTTGCTTAATTGAATTGAATGCTTTCCCTAAGATGCCTGTTTGGATTAATCACAAAATTGATATTAATTATATTCCCTTGGAGAACAGTTAATATTTGTTCCAAAGTCCAACCCTTTGCCTTTGGAAAGAATTGAAAGGGAATTTGGCAAAGGGAGAAAAACCTGGCAAAAGAAAAAGAGTAGGCAACACTTGAGATATAATGCTTAGGAAAAAATTATAGGATCTAGAGCTTACGTAGATATAAGTGGCATCAGATAAAATGAAGGAGAATTTGGTTGAAATGATTCAGATGTATTTTTAGGTACAGAAAGATGAGGACTACTCTTTCAGCCACATTATTTTAAAGTTCAAAACAGTATTTAGGAATGTCTGATCTAATTCCCTTATGTCAAATGATAAAATGGGAAAAGCAACATGCTAAACAGCTTGCTCTGGGTTTCTCTAATGAGCAAAAGAACCTAGAAAAAAAAATATTTTCTGACACATCATTCAATGATTTTTCCATATTGCTCTGGTTGCTGATTCGTAAACATATTCTTAAAAGTAAGTGATAAATGTCACTATCTAACTGTAAGAAGGGCATAAATAGACATTTTGGTAGTCGTGTATTTGGTGATTGTGACACAAATTATCAGGACAAATGCCTTTTATTGGCTATAAAATTCCATTTTATTATTATAAAATGAGAACTCACTAAAGAAATTTCTCTATTCAAGCTAATATTTTAAAACAGTATGAATACATCCCATATGATAGCAAACAACATTTTATGTCACAATTTGACACATAGAAATACAACTTGAAGCATCAAAAATTAATAGTTTATAGTCGAGCTGCAGTCCCCTAAAAGCAGGTAATGTGAATTATTTAAGGATAATTTCGACCTGAGAAAAATTCCCTAGCATCATTTGCCTTTGGGAATGCAGAAATCTTGTCTTGTAACTCGCTTTATAGGTCTATAGGTTTGTTTTTCATCTTACAGTATAATACTCTTTTTGTCAGTCTGTTTTTACAATTGGGCAATTTAGGAATGTATCATCAAACTTAACTGCTGGAGGAGTATTCTTCTTAGTGCTTAAAAAGTATCGTTTTATTCAGTCAATACATGCTAAATATTAATAAGAACAAAATAAAATGGGAGGCTCAACTAGTACTCAAATGGGAGCCATTTGAAACACAGAGTACGAAATAAACCACGTACAAATCCACGTGATTTCATGCTATTTTAAACCAATGTACCAGATCGATTTTATGTCATTTTCTATTCTTTTTAAAAATGATAATATTGTAACTGCTATCTACACAGGTCTGTAATGAGTGCTCCATTGCTGTGTTTTATTCGAAAAGAAAAAGGGAAAGTTGTGGTGAAGTCAAAAAGATGCTGGTGGAACCCAGTGGTGGAAGATAAACAATTGAATCCTTCTCAATAGCAGTACTTATCTGAAGGAAGAAAAAAGTTCATTTTTAGATAAGAAGACACTATGAAGGAAACAGGAGAAAAGTTAGACTGTGGTGTTTGTGCAAGAAGAGACTAGTAATGAGATTTGAAGGGTTTGAGGGCAAAACATACAAGGACATGTTTACAAGAGTATCTGAAACCTCAAACAGCAGCAGAGCACCCAAGAGAGAGATGAGAGTTTGGGTTTTTAAAAGGAGTGTGGAGTACATGATGTTCAGCTTTTTAGAAAACAACTTGTCCACTTCTGCCTGCCTAAAATTTTTTAGGATTGCAGTTTTCTTTTCAAATATTAATAAAGCATTAGATTTTCATGGCTGTTTCTAAGTAGTAATATTTTGGCTTAACTTGTATTTGTTTCTCCTCAAAAATAAATGAAAATACCTAATCAAGGCACAAACTTAAAGTATTTAATTTTTTTTTTTAGTTTTACCAACACTCCGATTTCTTCTGATTTCATAGAATCTGAGTCACTAAAAGAACCTTCAAAATTAAGTTAAGTTTGGATCATGATGACAGGTCAACATGGCTCACTGAATTTTTTTAAAACTGGACTGTTATTACTGAAAGGGTATTCAATTGTGTAAAGTTTAAAGACACTTTAAGCTGAGTAGTAATACTCTTGCACGGAGTCTGGGAATAGTTAGTGTAGATGTGCGGCATTTGAGGAGAAAATAAACCAGTTACAATGACTACTGAGTATGTTCTTCAGTTGGGCTATGCTCTTCAGCTAAGTTAGGATCCTTGAGTGTTATTTTGGCATTTGGAAAACCTCTTTTCCTAGCTTCAGTTGCAAGATATTGCCAGAACTATTTGGAAAATAATTTTCTTTCTTTTTCATCAAGTTGTACTAACAAATAAGGACAATAATAGTTACTGAGCATTTTTATTTATCAATTAGTTTTCTGGGAATGACAGAATATGTAGAAAATGTCATAACTGACGACATTCAGGGACCGTCAGCAACCTACACATGAAAACCACTGACTCCAAATGCCAATTTTCATACAGATACAGTAAAATTTCAGTATTACATACAACATTTGACATGACTGGATTATTCTTCTTTGCGTGAAGAAACCAGTGGCAGAGGAAAAAGGAAAAGAACAATTTCAGTATCTCACTAAGTGGTATTAAAGTGATACGACAATTATATTTCAGGTTTTATTTTTACATTAGATGAGTCCCATTCTCATCCTCTTTCTGTGTAGGGGAAACCTACAGCGAACAATATCTTATTGAATTGGACAGGATCTTCATGGGACAATTTAAAGTGCACTCAGGGAAAGAAACAAAGGATGAGAAGGGAAGAAAAACCAATATCGTAAAGGGTAAATACAAGGTTAGAAGCTGGGGGAATAGAGAAATGGTACATAATGGTTTTAGAAAAGTGGTTCAGGAAGGAGGGGCCAAAGTGGCCGAACAGACACAGCTCCCGTCTGCAGCTCCCAGTGAGACCAACGCAGGAGGTGGGTGATTTCTGCATTTCCAACTGAGGTACCCAGATCATCTCACCGGGACTGGCTAGGCAGTGAGGTCAGCCCATGTAGAATGAGCCGAAGCAGGGTGGGGCATATCTTCACCTGGGAAGTGTACAGAGCAGGGGAACCTTTCTCCCCCATTCAAAGGAAGCAGTGACGGGGTGTACTACCCACCAGAAGTACTATGCTTTTCCCACAGATTTTTGTAATCCTCAGGTCAGGAGATTCCCTTGTGAGCCTATACCAGCAGCACCCCGGGTTTCAGGCACAAAACTGGGTGGCTGTTTAGGCAGGCACTGAGCTGCAGGAGTTTTTTTTTTACATACTCCAGTGGCACCTGGAACTCCAGTGAGACAGGAACACCATCCACTCCCCAAGAAAGGGAGCCAAAGCCAAGGAGCCAAGCGGTCTCACTCACCAGGTCCCAATCTCATGGAACCCAGCAAGCTAAGAACCACTTGGCTTGAAATTCCTACTGCCAGCCCAGCAGTCTGAAATCTGCCTGGGATGACCACACTCGGAGCAGGGAGGGGTGACCGCCATTACTGTGGCTTTAGTAGGTAGTTTTCCCCTGACAGTACTAAGGAGACAGGGAGGTTTGGACTAGGTGGAATTCACCAGAGTGCAGCTAAATGGCCATGGCCAGACTGCTTCTCTAGATGCCTCCTCACGAGGCAGAGCATCTCTGCAGGAAATCCAGCAGCTCCAGTTAGGGGCATACAGACAGAACTCTCATCTCCCTGGGATAGAGCAGATCACCTGGGAGGAAAGGTGGCTGTGGTCTCAGGTTTAGCAGACAATCTTTTCTACTTGCTGGCTCTGAAGAGAGCAGCTGATTCAGAAGGGGGATTCTCCCAGTACAGCATACTAGCTCTGCTAAGGGAAAGACTGCCTCCTCAGGTGGGTCCCTGACCCCATGCCTCATAACCGAGAAAGACCTCCCAACAGGGGTCAACAGACACCTCATACAGGAGAGCTCCAGATGATATCAGGACAGTGCCCCTCTGGGACGAAGCTTCCAGAGGAAGGAGCAGGCAGCAATCTTTGGTGTTCTGCAACCACCATTGGTGATACCTAGGTGAACAGGGTCTAACATGGACCCCCAGCAAACTGCAGCAGACCTGAAGAGGAGCCTGACTGTTAGAAGAAAACCTAACAGAAAGCATTAACAACACTAACACCAACAACAACAAAAAATCCCCCAAAAACCCCAACCAAAGGTCATTAGCCTCAAAGATCAAAGGTAGATAAAAACACTGAAAATTCCAAAAACCAGAAGGCCTCTTCTTCTCCAAGTGATCACGACACCTCTCCAGCAAGGTCACAGAACTGGATGGAAGATGAGATGGACGAATTGACAGAAGCAGGCTTCAGAAGGTGGGTAATAACAAACTCCGCTGAGCTAAAGGAGCATGTTCTAACCCAATGCAAAGAAGCCAAGAACTTTGATAAAAGGTTACAGGAGATGCTAGCTAGAATAACCAGCTTAGAGAGGAACATAAATGACCTGATGGAGCTAAAAAACACAGCACGAGAACTTTGTGAACCATACACAAGTATCAATAGCCAAATCAGTGAAGTGGAAAAAAGGACATCAGAGTCTGAAGACCATCTTGCTGAAAGAAAGCTTGCAGACAAGATCAGAGACAAAAGAATGAAAAGGAGCATGAAAATCTTTCAAAAAATATGGGACTATGTGAAAAGACCAAACCTATGATTGATTGGAGCACCTGAAAGAGACGGGGAGAAACCCTACAAGCCAGAAGAGAGTGGGGTGCAATATTCAACATTTTAAAGAAAAGAATTTTCAACCCAGAATTTCATGTTCAGCCAAACTAAGCTTCATAAGCAAAAGAGAAATAGGATCCTTTGCAGACAAGCGAATGCTGAGGGATTTCATCACCACCAGGCCTGCCTTGCAAGAGCTCCTGAAGGAAACACTTAATATGGAAAGAAAAAACAAGTACCAGACACTGTAAAAACACACCAAAATGTACAGACCAATAACACTATGAAGAAACTGCATCAACTAGTGTGCAGAATAACCAGCTAGCATCACGATGACAGGATCAAATTCTCATGTACCAATATTAACCTTAAATGTAAATGGGATAAATGCCCCAATTAAAAAACACATACTAGCAAAATGGTTAAAGAGTCAAGACTCATCAGTGCGCTGTACTCAGGAGATCCATCTCATGTGCAAAGACACATATAGACCTAAAATAAAGGGATGGAGAAAAATTTACCAAGCAAATGGAAAGCCAAAAAAAAAAAAAAAAAAATCAGGGGTGGCAATCCAAGTCTCTGACAAACAGACTTTAAACCAACAAAGATCAAGAAAGACAAAGAAGGGCATTACATAACAGTATAGGGATCAACTCAACTAGAAGAGCTATCTTAAATATATATGAACCCAATATAAGAGTACCCAGATATATAAAACTAATTTTTAGAGACCTACAAAGAGACTTAGACTTTCATACAATAATAGTGGGAGACTTTAACACCCCACTGTCAATATTAGACAGATCAAGGAGACAGAAAATTGGCAAGGACATTCAGGACTTGAACTCAGTTCTGGATCAAGTGGACCTATTAGACATCTACAGAACTCTCCACCCCAAATCAACAGAATATGCATTCTTCTCAGTGCCACATGGCACTTATCCTAAAACTGACCACATAATAGGAAGTAAAACACTCCTCAGCAAATTCAAAAGAACAGAAATCATTAAAAAAAAAAAAAAGTCTCTCAGAACACAGTGCAATCAAATTAGACTCAGGATTCAGAAACTCACTCAAAACCACACAACTATATGGAAATTGAACAACCTGCTCCTGAAAGATTCCTGGGTAAATAATGAAATTAAGGTAGAAATAAAGAAGTTCTTTGTGGCTGAGACCCCATCCGCTCCGCGAGCACAGAGCCTTGCCCTTGCCGTTCTGTCGCCCGTCCACACCGGCCGCCAGCTCACCATGGATGATGATATCGCTGCACTCGCTGTGGACAACGGCTCTGGCATGTGCAAGGCCGGCTTCGCGGGCGACGATGCTCCCCGGCCGTCTTCCCCTCCATTGTGGGGCGCCCCAGGCACCAGGGTGTGATGGTGGGCATGGGTCAGAAGGACTCCTACGTGGGTGACGAGGCCCAGAGCAAGAAAGGCATCCTGACCCTGAAGTACCCCATCGAACACGGCATTGTCACCAACTGGGATGACATGGAGAAGATCTGGCACCACACTTTCTACAACGAGCTGCATGTGGCTCCTGAGGAGCACCCTGTGCTGCTTACTGAGGACCTCCTGAACCCCAAGGCCAACCACGAGAAGATGACCCAGATCATGTTTGAGACCTTCAATACCCCAGCCATGTATGTGGCCACCCAGGCAGTGCTTTCCTTGCACGTCTCTGGCCGTACCACTGGCATCGTGATGGACTCCGGTGACGGGGTCACCCACACTGTGCCCATCTATGAGGGGCATGCCCTCCCCCACGCCATCCTGCATCTGGATCTGGCTGGCTGGGACCTGACTACCTCATGAAGATCTTTACCAAGCGCGGCTACAGGTTCACCACGACAGCTGAGCAGGAAATCGTGTGTGACATCAAGAAGAAGCTGTGCTATGTCGCCCTGGACTTTGAGCAGGAGATGGCCATGGCAGCCTCTAGCTCTTCCCTGGAGAAGAGCTATGAGCTAGCTGCCCAATGGCCAGGTCATCACCATCGGCAATGAGCGGTTCCGCTGCCCTGAGGCGCTCTTCCAGCCTTCTTTCCTGGGCATGGAATCTTGTGGCATCCATGAAACTACCTTTAACTCCATCATGAAATGTGATGTGGACATCTGCAAAGACCTGTATGCTAACACAGTGCTGTCTGGTGGTACCACCATGTACCCTGGCATCGCTGACAGGATGCAGAAGGAGATCACTGCCCTGGCACCCAGCACGATGAAGATCAAGATCATTGCTCCTCCCGAGCACAAGTACTCCCTGTGGATCGGTGCCTCCATCCTGGCCTCACTGTCCACCTTCCAGCAGATGTGGATCAGCAGGCAGGAGCATGAGGAGTCCGGCGCCTCCATCGTCCACCACAAATGCTTCTAGGTGGACTGTGACTTAATTGCATTACACCCTTTCTTGACAAAACCTAACTTGTGCAGAAAACAAGATGAGATTGGCATGGCTTTATTTGTTTTTTTGTTTTGTTTTGTTTTGTTTTGTTTTGTTTTGGCTTGACTCAGGATTTAAAAACTGGAACGGTGAAGGTGACAGCAGTCAGTTGGAGCGAGCATCCCCCAAAGTTCAATAATGTGGCCGAGGACTTGATTGTGTGCATTGTTTTTTTTAAGCCATTCTAAACATCGTAAGATGCATCGTTACAGGAAGTCCCTTGCCCTTCCAAAAGCCACCCCAATTCCCTCCAAGGAGAATGGACCAGTCCTCTCCCGAGTCCACACAGCGGAGGTAACAGCATTGCTTTTGCTGTAAACTATGTAATGAAAAAGTTTTTAAATTTTGCCTTAATCCTTTGTTAATTTTGTTTTATTTTAAAAGATTTTAGCCTCTGTGGCTACCCCTTTTTTGTCCCTTAACTTGAGATATATGAAGGCTTTTGGTCTCCCTGGGAGTAGGTGGAGGCAGCCAGGGCTTACTTGTACACTGACTTGAGACCAGTTGAATAAAGTGCACACCTTAAAAAAAAAAAAAAAGTTCTTTGAAACCAATGAAAACAAAGAGATAATGTACCCAAATCTCTGAGACACAGTTAAAGCAGTGTTGAGAAAAATTTATAGTACCAAATGCCCACATCAGAAAGCTAGAAAGTTCTCAAATTGACATACAATTAAAAGAACTAGAGAACCAAGAGAAAGCAAATCCAAAGGCTAGCAGACGACAAGAAATAACTAAGATCAGAGCATAACTGGAGATAGATACACAAAAATGCCCTTCAAAAATTAATGAACCCAGAAGCTGTGTTTTTGGAAAAAAAAAAAAAGATCGCCATTAGCTAGACTAATAAAGAAGAGAGAAGAATTAAATAGACACAATCAAAAATGATAAAAGGGCTATCACCACTGACCCCACAGAAATAGACACTACATAAGAGAATACTATAAAATACTCTATGTAAATAAACCAGAAAATCTAGAAAAAATAGATTAATTTCTGGACACATACACTCTCCCAAGACTAACCGAGGAAGAAGTTGAATCTCTGAAAAGACCAGTAACAAGTTTTGAAATTAAGGCAGTAATTAATAGCTTACCAACCAAAAACATCCCAGGACCAAAGGGATTCACAACTGAATTCTATCAGAAGTACAAAGAGGAGCTGGTACCATTCCTTCTAAAACTATTCTGAACAATAGAGAAAGAGAGAGTTTTCCCTAACTCATTATATGAGGTCAGCATCATCCTGATACCAAAACCTGGCAGAGACACAACAACAAAAATCTTCAGACCAATATCCCTGATGAACATCGATGTGAACATTCTCTATAAAGTACTGGCAAATCAAATCCAGCAGCACATCAAAAAACTTATCTACCATGATCAAGTGGGCTTCATCCCTGGGATGCAAGGCTCATTCAACATACTCAAATCAATAAACGTAATCCATCACATAAAAAAACCAGTAACAAAAACCACATGATTATGTCAATAGATGCAGAAAATACCTTTGATAAAATTCAACATCCTGTTAAAAACTCTAAATCAACTGGATATTGATGAAACGCAGCTCAAAGTAATAAGAGCTATTTATGACAAATCCATAGCCAATATCATACTGAATGGTCAGAAGCTGGAAGCATTTCCTTTGAAAACAGGCACAAAATAAAGATGCCCCCTCTCACCACTCCTATTCAACGTGGTATAGGAAGTTCTGGCCAGGACATTCAGACAAGAGAAATAAATAAAGTGTATTCGAATAGGAAGAGAGGAAGTCAAACTGTCTCTGTTTGCAGATGACATGATTCTTTATTTAGAAAACCCCATCATCTTAGCCCTAAAACACCTTAAGCTGATAAGCAACTTCAGCGAAGTCTCAGGATACAAAATCAATATGCAAAAATCACAAGCATTCCTAAACACCAACAATAGACAAGAAGAGAGCTAAATCATGAATGAGCTATCATTCACAATTGCTACAAAGAGAATAAAATACCTAGGAATACAGATAACAAGGGATGTAAAGGACCTCTTCAAGAAGAACTACAAACCACTGCTCAAGGAAATAAGACAGGACACAAATAAATGAAAAAAATATTCCATCTTCATGCATAGGAAGAATCAATATTGTGAAAATGGCCATACTGCCCAAAGTAATTTATAGATTCAATGCTATTCCCATAAAACTACCATTGACATTCTTCACAGAATTAGAAAAAACTACTTTAAATTTCATATGGAACCAAAAAAGAGCCCGTATAGCCAAGACAATCCTAAGCAAAAAGAACAAAGCTGGCGGCATCACGCTACCTGACTTCAAACTATGCTACATGTTTACAATAACCAAAACAGCATGGTACTGGTACCAAAACAGACATTTAGACCAATGGAACAGAACAGAGACCTCAGAAATAACACCACACTTCTACAACCATCTGATCTTTGAATAACCTGACAAAAATAAGCAATGAGGAAAGGATTCCCTATTTAATAAGTGGTGCTGGGAAATCTGGCTAGCCATATGCAGAAAATGGAAACTTGATCTTTTCCTTACACCTTATACAAAATTAACTCAAGATGGATTAAAGACTTAAATGTAAAACCCAAAACCATAAAAACCCTAGAAGAAAACATACGCAATACCATTCAAAACGTAGGCATGGGGCAAAGATTTCATGATAAAAACGCCAAAAGCAATTGCAACAAAAGCCAAAATTAACCAACCGGATCTAATTAAACTAAAGAGCTTCTGCACAACTAAAGAAACTAGCATCAGAGTGCCCAGGTAACCTACAGAATGGGAGAAAATTTTTGCAATCTATCCATCTGACAAAAGTCTAATATCCAGAATCTACAAGGAACTCAAACAAATTTACAAGAAAAAAACAACCCCATCAAAAAGTAAGTGAAGGATATGAACAGACACTTCTCAAAAGAAGACATTTATGTGACCAACAAACATATGAAAAAAAGCTCAGCATCATTGATCATTAGAAAAATGCAAATCCAAAACACAATGAGATACCATCTCATGCCAGTCAGAATGGTGATCATTAAAAAGTCAAGAAACAACAGATGCTGGCAAGGCTGTGGAGAAATAGGAATGTTTCTACACTGTTGGTGGGAGTGTAGGTGAGTTCAACCATTGTGGAAGACAGTATGGCAATTCCTCAAGGATCTAGAACCAGAAATACCATTGACCCAGCAATCCCATTACTGGGTATATACCCAAAGGATTATAAATACTTCTACTATAAATGCCCATGCACACATATATTTATTGCTGCACTATTTACAATAGGAAAGACCTGGAACCAACCCAAATGCCCATCAATGATGAACTGGATAAAGAAAATGCAGTACATATATACCATGGAATATTATGCAGCCATAAAAAGGAATGAGATCATGTCCTTTGCATGGACATGAAGCTGGAAGCCAACATTCTCAGCAAACTAACACAGGAACAGAAAACCAAACACCACATGTTCTCACTCATAAGTGGGAGTTGAACAGTGAGAACACATGGCCACAGGGAGAGGAACAACACACACTGGGGCCTGTCAGGGGGTTGTGGGGAGGGAGAGCATTAGGACAAATAGCTATTGCATGTGGGGCTTAAAACTTAGATGATGGGTTGATAGATGGAGCAAACCACCATGGCACACGTATACTTATGTAATAAACCTGCACATTCTACACAGCATTGAGGGTCCACTTGAGCTATGTGGAGCAACAGCAGATGAATGGCTTAGGGCAGCCATGAAAGATTAAATATCTTCTCCTAATACTAGTTCTGTATCCAGGTCTTCAAATTAGCCTCAAGCCTTCAAAACTATGCATATACATGATATCTGAGGAAAAGCTAAAAATCATTAATCAAATGGATATCACTGTATTAGCTAATTCATGAAGAAATGTTTCTCGAGACATTTAAATGAAGTCATGAGTCTATAAAACATTACATGAGAAAATGCTTACAGATCACTGTCATGAAGAATAAAGTAGATATCAGCAAATGTTATGTTTATGGATATGTCTACATTTATAGTTTAGATACTACTCATAATAACATGGTATAAAACAGCATGAAAGATGTTATAAGGAGGGTGTTTGAATATATTTTGATGAAGTAGACAATAATAAACCCAAAATATATGTATTATGCTAAATAAATGGCAATCTGTAAGTTACAATTTAAAGTAAACTAATCAGTGTTCACTCAGAACTCTGGCTGAAAAAAGATAAACAACATGTAATGGAAAGTGTTTTATATTTCAAGGCAATTGTTAAATTAAACATGTAACATTTAACATGTTAAACCTGTACCAGTATTTAGTTATTAAATTTAGTATGTCAATGAGGAGCACTTTACATGAAAGTAATTTTGAGATTGTGGTGCCATATGAAAATGTAAAACCAAGCATCAGAAATTATAAGAATATTATTAGAAAACTATCTGATCACTCTGAAGTTGAACATGCCATTTGGAAACTAAGGAGAACAAATTTCCTTGGAACATAGATAACTGATATGTAAGATTACTTTTCCAAAGTTTAAGAGAAACAGAAATACAGAGATAAATTTGTAAGATGATAAGTGAAGAAGCCACTTTAAAAACAACAGACCTGTTTCTCACTCATTTTCTTACAAATTCAAGTGAAAACCTACAAGTGCATTACGACATCAATTATGAACACAGCATACATAATAAATGCATTAATTCTCAAATACCCTGCATCATGTAGTTACAAAAACTTGGAAAGTATTCATAAATGAAGTACCATTTCTAGTTTGGAGTAATCAATACAAGTACTCGACTTCAGTTCTCTGCTCCTGTATATCTCTACTTCCAACTAACTCAGACACCACCTACACATCCTTTCCTTGGATTTTAGAAATAAACATTTTACAATGGTTTAGAAAAGAAATAACAGATTCTGGATGTTCACCTACCCCTAATTAGGTGTGACTTTTTGGAAGGTCATCACAGCTCATAGAACTTTGGTTTCTTTTCCCCTTCCAATGAGGGAGGGGAACAAAAATTGTTAAACTCTAGAAAATTCATGATGTGTGTGTCACTCACCACAAATTTGGTTATATACCATTTTGAATTATTCAGTAGTCTTCTCAGCTAGATTCCAAGTGCCCTAGATATATTTCCCATTACCTAGCACAGTGCTGAGTTATAACTAGCTGTTTTTAAAATACTTCTTCATGGACTGAATATTTACTAGAAAAATATTGGAGGCCAAGAAAAGATATATTCACTTACTTGAATATTCTCTAGTCTAAAATTGTCTTCTATCGGCAGTGTGAAATAGGATGGTTGAAGAGTTTGTTTGAAAAGAAATCTTTTCATTATCAATTTGAAATACACTATCTTCCAAATGTTATGTTACATTATCTATAACCTAGAGGATTTGTTCATGCATATTTTTCTACACATCTGAAAGTAAAATGGGTTAATGTGTGACCTACCTACAGAAATAGCAGAAGTCATTTTAGACAGCCTGGGAAAGGTGGCAAATTTTCAAAGCCACATTCCTATTTAGCTGGCATATATATAACATGTGTCTTCTTGTCAGTTCCAGCAATATCATGTATATATTAGGAGAAAAAAAGTATTATTCATAATTAGCTTGCTTTTGGGCTCTGATGAAAGGTTTCCATAATCTAAATCTTTGTTTATTCATAAAGTTCTTCATCGAGAATGAGCTAAGATGTTGAAATTATGATATAGATACAGAAGGCATCAGCTAGTGTTATTAATGATTAACTTCAAGCGTTACAGCAATAGTTAAAAGGAAAATAAGTTAAAAGTACTAAGAAGGTTAGTAGGGTTATCAGAAACATATGGTATTTTTTAAAAGTCTTAGTGAATGCAGCAGGGGTTCTGTGGATTCATTACGGAAAGAAAAATGATGAAGGCAAAATGTGAGTGAGAAGTAAGCTTTTATCTGATGAGTCTTTTCCATCTCATCCCATCTGCCTCAACCTAATCACACTTAGCTGTGTTGAAGCTATCTACAGAGGTTAAATTTATTCTGAAGTTCAGTAAATAAGGTTATGTCTCTTGAAAAAAAAAGTAGCAGACTATACTATACTAAATAGTAAAATAGCAGATCCACCTAGCAGTGCAAATTTTTTGGCAAGATAATACGTATGAGAAGTATGAATTGTGAATAGGATTGTTTGGTTGTTAAATTGCACAGGTCTTTAAAAATCATAAGAGAATATACATGATAAAGGCATTAGTAGTTTCACATACAGTCATGCACTATATGACACTCTGTCAATGACGGACTGCATAAGACTGTAAAACAACATTTTTATTGTACCTTTTCTGTGTTTAAATATGTTTAGATACACAAATATTTACTATTGTGTCACAGTTGACTATGTGTTTAGTGTAGCAACATGTTGTACCAGTTTGTATCCTTGGAAAAATAGACTACACCCTATATCCTAGGTGTGTATTAGGCTATAGTGTCTAGGTTTGTGTAAGAATACTTTATGATGTTGGCCCAATGACAAAATTGCCAAATGACACATTTCTGGGAAGGTATCCCCATTGTTAAGCAATGTATGGCAGTATTATAAAGTCATAGGTTCAAAGTGTTTTCAAGAGGAAAGGGACAATTTTCATTTGGATAAATTAAGATGAATGTTCTTCTTTGTAGACCATTTTCTCTTCTTAGAAGAAAACATGCTTTTTTTTGCATAATGTCATAAAAATCCAAGCACTTTTCAATTTTGAAATTCTTTTGCTCCAATATTCATATTCTTTTCCAACACCTCCCTATTCCTCTTATTCTGCTCTCAAAATGCACAGATATTTATAACCTTGGGAAAGCCTGTATTTCACCCTGAAGCTATCTTAGTTATGTGTTTCCTGTTAATAAATTTTAAGTGAGTTATCCACCTTTACGCAACTCATGCCTAATCTGATGTCTTCTTCCTCCACTCTGTTGAAGTTGCATTCATACTTTCTCCTGAACAGATTTTGTTTCCCTAACTTGAACATAAGCTTTTGTAGAAAGAACTTGTAATAAGTAATTTTGGGGCTTTGGCTACCATTGTACACTGACCTTAAAAAAATAAATGAATTAGCTCAATTTATTAGTGGACTTCAAATGCTCAATCGAATCCACATAACTATTAGGATAAGTAAACCACCCTTCATTACAATGAATTACTCTCTGATGTGAAAAATCTTCCCCTACAAGCTAACCCATCTGCCCTTTCTCAGGTGGCAAAAGACTCAGTATTCTTTTTCTTCTTTGTGTATTTACTGCCAATTTCTAGGAATCCCAGCCAGGAAAACACAGAGTAGTAAGTGTGAGTAGTGAGTTTCTAATATCATGAGAAAAGTGGCTGGCACTAGGAGAGAAGACCAGATTTCCTAGGCATCTATTAAACAGTATGTATTAAGTTCCTAACACATGTTCTCTAGTACTAAGAAGGCTATCAAAGAATATCTCGATATAGCCCTTAATCTAAAGAAGCTCACATGTTCATAATACAAAAAAGAATGTGGAAAGAAATTTTAAAATTATTTTAAGAAGGAATTTCCAGAACCTTTTCTAAAAATGGCCGTACTGTTAGCTGCCATACCTAGTTTATATTATTGCTCTGAAGATCAAATGGACATGAAAATAATCAAAAACATAAAACTGCAAACTCTACACACTTGCAAAAAAATCTGTCATCATGTCATGTTACATTTTTATGAGTTATGAATACCTACAATTAGATAAAGATGTTTATAAATGTCACTATACGTATTAAAAAACAAGGACTTGAAGGCATACAATTCCATGTGATCAACTCGTGAAAGTCAAGGGTAAAGAAAGACTCCTAAAAGAAGCAGGAGAAAAAAAAATTGAATAACATGACAATGGAGCTTCAATACAGCTGGTGGCAGCCTTTTCAGTGGAAGACTTGCAGGCCAGGAGAAAGTGGTATGACATATTTAAAGTGCTGAAGAAAAAAACCTTTTACCTTAAAATAATGTATCTGGTGAAAATATCCTTCAAACATAAAGGAGAAATACTTTCCCAGACAAACAAAAGCTGAGAAATTTCACCAACACCAGACCTATCCTACAAGAAATGCTAATGGAAGTATTTCAATCAGAAAGACAAGGAAGTTAATAAGCAACAAAAAACCATCTGAAGGTACAAAATTCACTGATATAGTAAGTATACAGTAAAACACAGAATATTATAAAACTATAACTATAGTATGTAAACTAATCTGATCTTAGGTAGAAAGAGTAAATGATGAACCAGTAAGATATAAATAGAAGTAACAAAAAGTTGAAAAGCATGGGGAATGGGAATATACTGCTTGGAATTTGTTTTCTTTACTTTCTTCTTTTTATGTTTGTTTGTTTATTTATGTCAACACTGTTAGTTGTCATCAGTTAAAAATAGTAAGTTATAACATGTATTTGCAAGACTCATGGTAACTTCAAATCAAAAAACATTGGTTCCAAAAAAAATAAAAAGCAAGAAATTAAATTCTATCAGCAAAGAAAATCACATTTACTAAAAAAGAAGACAAGAAGAAGTAAAGAAAAAGAAGAATACAAACAACTTGAAAACAAATAATAACAAGGTAGAAGTAAGTCCTTACTTATCAACAATAACATAGAATGTAAATGGACTAAACTCTTCAATTAGAAGACATACAGTGGCTGAATGGATTAAAAAAAAAAGACCCAATGATCTGTTACCTACAAGAAATACACTTCACTATAAAGGCACATATGGACTGAAGCTTTTTAAAAATGGAAAAAGATATTCCATGCCAAGGAAACCAAAAAAGAACAGGAATAGCTATAATAATATCAAACAAAATAGATTTCAAGACAAAAGCTGTAAGAAGAAGCAAAGGATGTCACTATATGATAAAGTGATTAATTCTGCAAGAAGAAATAATAATTTTAAATATGTATGTGACCAACACTGGAGCACCCAGATATATAAGACAAATACCATTAGAGCCAAAGAGAGAGATAGAACCTAACACAATAACAGCTTGAGAGTTTAACACTGCACTTTCAGCATTGGACACATCATCTAGACAGTAAAATCAACAAAGAAACATTGGACTTAATCTGTACGATAGACCAAATGGACCTAACAGATATTTACAGAACATTTCATCCAATGGCTGAAAAATACACATTTCTTTTCCTCAACACATTGATCATTCTCAATGATAGACCTTATGTTAGGTCACAAAACAAATCTTAAAACATTCAAAAAATTGAAATAATATCAAGCATCTTCTCTGACCAAAATGGAATAAAACTAGAAATCAATAAAAAAGGAATTTTAAAAACCATAGAAAAAAATTGGAAATTAAACAATATGACTGAATGACCAGTGTATCAATGAAGAAATTAGGAAGAAAAATGGAAAATTTTCTGAAACAAATGATAATGAGAAACACAACATAATAAAACCTATGGGATATAGCAAAAGTAGCAAAAAGAGGGAAGTTTGTAGCTAAAAGTCTTTCCACCCAAAAAGAAGAAAAACTTAAGATAAACAACCTAACAATGTATTTTAAAGAACTCTTTAAAGAAAAGCAAGAGCAGACCAGAGTCAAAATTAGTAAAAGGAAAGAAATAAAAATCAGAGCAAAAATTAAAAACAAGAATGAAGCTTTTAAAAAAAGTCTCCTAGCAAAGAAAAGCCTGGGACCTGATGACTTTACTGCTAAATTTTACCAATCATTTTTAAAGAACTAATATTAATACTACTCAAACTATTCTGCAAAATAGAGAAGGAGGAAGTATTTCCAAACTCATTCTATGAGGTCAACATTACCATCCTACCAAAAGCAGACAAAGACAAATTTTTAAAAATGATAGATCAATATCACTGATGAACATTGATGCAAAAATTTCCAACAAAATACTAGCAAGCAAAATTTAACAATATATTAAAAAATATCATTTATCATGACCAGGTGGTATTTATCACAGGGATATAAGGATGGTTCAACATATGAAAATCAATCAATGTGATACATTATGTCAAAAGAATGAAGAGCAAACCTATATGGTCATTTCAACTGATGCTGAAAAAGCATTTAATAAAATTCAACGTCTTTCACGATAAGGAAACCCTCAAAAAACTGGGTATTGTATTATGTTGGGGAGCATAACTCAACATAACAAAAGCCATATATGACAGACTCACAGCTAGTGTCATACGAATGTGGAAAAACTGAAATACTTTCCTCTAAGATCTGGAACATGACAAGGATGCCTACTGTCACACCATTATTCAACTAAGTACTGGAAGTCCTAGCTAGAACAATCAGACAAGAGAAATACAGAAAGGCAACAAACTGTAAAGGAAAAAGTCAAATTATCTTTGTTTGCAGATGATAGGATCATATATTTAGAAAAATCTAAAGATTCCACAAGAAAACTAGTAAAACTGATAAATTCAGTAAAGTTATAAGATACGAAATCAATGTACAAAAATCAGTAGCATTTCTATATGCCAACACTGAACAATGTGAAAAAGAAATAAAAAAAGTGATCTCTTTGACAAAAGCCACAAATAAAATTAAATACCGGGGATTACCTCAGCCAAAGAGGTGAAAGATCTCTACAACAAAAACTATAAAACACTGATGAAAGAAATTTGAAGAGGACACAACAAAATGGAAATATAGTCCATGTTCATGGATTGGAAGAATCAATATTGTGAAAATGTGCTTACTACCCAACCAATCCACAGATTCAATACAATCCCTGTCAATATCAATGACATTCTTCACAGAAAGAGAAAAAACAATCCTAAGATTTATATGGAGCCACTAAAGACCCAGAATAGCCAAAGTTATCCTAAGAAAAAAGATAGATAATGTAAAGATGCTAATGTTGGCCTCATTTAAATAAATGGTGCTAGAAAAAACTAGATATCCATATGCAGAAGAATGATGCCTGACCCCTATCTCTTGCTGCATACAAAAATCAAATCAAAATGGATCAAAGACTAAATCTAAGACTTCAAAATGTGAAACCAGTACTAGTCTGCCAAGAAGAAGAAGGAGGAAGAGGATGAGAAGAAGCAGGAGTAGGAGGTGATCTCGTCATCTGCAAGAACATGGATGAAATTGGAGTTCATTACATGAAGTGAAATAAGCCAGTCACAGAATGATAAACTTCCTATGTTCTTACTTGTTTGTGGGATTTAAAAAATCAATAACATTGAACTCATGGAGATAGCAAACAGAAGGATGGTTACCAGAGGCTGGGAAGGATAGTGGAGGGTTGGTGGGGGAAGTGGAGATGGTTAATAGGTACAAAAACATAGTTAGAAAGAATGAATAAGACCTAGTGTTTGCGAGCACAACAAAGTAACTATACTAAAAAAAATTTAATTATACATTTAAAAATAACTAAAAGGGTATAATTAGATTGTACCGCAAAAGATAAATGTTTGAGGTGATGAATACCATTTACTCTGATGTGTTTATAATGCATTACATGCCTGTATAAAATTATCTCATGTAACTCATAAATATATACACTTACTATACACTCAGAAAGCTTAAAGAAAAATGACCAAATTAAGAGTTTATCTAATCTGTTTGGTGCTTTCTATTGACAACTCTAAAAATATACATACATATTTTTTGAGAGAGTTTTACTTTTGTCACCCAGGCTGGAGTGCAGTGGTGTAATCTCGGCTCACTGCAATCTCTGCCTTCCAATTTCAAGCAATTCCCCTGCCTCAGCCTCTCAAGTAGCTGAGATTATGGGCGCCTGCCACCACAACTGGCTAATTTTTGTATTTTTAGTAGAGGCGGAGGTGCCACCATGTTGGCCAGGCTGGTCTCGAACTCCTGACCTCGTGATCTGCCTGCCTCGGCCTCCCAAAGTGCTGGGATTACAGGGGTGAGCCACCGCGCCCGGCCCTAAAAAGTATTTTTAATTGAGTTAAAACATTTTAAACTGCATATTCCCAAGAGTTTAGCCTTTTTTCTTAGTCTCAGGAGAGACTAGGTGCATACAGCCTCTGTCTTAGTAACTAAAGAGATGGATTTAAATGCTTCCAGAGACTCGACCACTTTTGAATTATATATTAGTAAGCAATTATTTCAAGCCACTTTTGTCCTTTTACATATATTGAATTACAATGTACAAAACTCATGTTTAAGAGTCTTCTTTTTGTTCAGCTACCGGTAATGCTGCATTCATCTCCCAATACCATTAGAAACTGTATACATGACCTTTTAGCATTGCAAAGAATTTAAAATGTAAAACAAAATACAGGATCACAAATCCCAAAGTGAGGAGAGATCTTAGAAGTCCTCTAGCTCAATGGTAAGACAGGATGCGGTGAATTTCTTTGATCACATCCCAAATATATTATGATCTAAGGCTACTCGACACACCTCAAGTGGCACAATAATGTCTTGATTAGCCTGGGCTTCTGCAATTTTCTATACAAGAGGAAGAGTTATTCCTTTAAAAGTTAAGTTAACTCATCATTCCTTGGCTCAAACTCCTTCCCTTGTCACTTACCTGGAAGGTCCTATATAATCTACTATGCCTCCCAAAGTCTCTAATCTCATCTTCTACCACTTTCCCTTTCGGTTACTCAAATTCAGCTACTGACACTTCATATTCTTCAAATCCACTGAGCAGACATATACCACCTCAAGGTCTCTGTATTTGCTCTTCACTTAGTCTGTACTACTTTCCTTTCTAATAACACAAGGCCCTGTACCTAACTTTTTTAAGGATTCTGCAAAAATGTCATCTTAGTTAAAAGTTTTTCTTAAACTATCCATAAATTATCAGTCCCTCAAATCCCTATCACCTTTTTAACTTTAATTTTCCTTATAGCATTTTTCACAGCATAGCAATATTTTTAACTATGCTTATTATATTTACACTTAATTATATTTACACTTATTATATTTACACTTAATTATATTTATCATCTGTCTCACTCAGCTAGAATGGAAATTCCATGAGGGCCTAGGATTTGTGTGCTCTGTTCAGTCATGATTGTATTCTGGAAAAGTCCCTTACGTTTGGTTTGATGATCAAAAATTAATGATTGAATTAAAGGAGAACTCATTACCTCATGAGTGAACCCACTATCTTTTAGACAGGTTGAATGATTAGAAAATTATTTGTTATACTAAAAAAAAATAATACTTCTGGCCAGGCACGGTGGCTTACGCCTGTAACCCCAGCACTTTGGGAGGCCGAGGAGATGGATCACTTGAGGTTGGGAGTTCGAGACCAGCCTGACCAACATTGAGAAACCCTGTCTATGCTAAAAATACAAAAATTAATTGAGTGTGGTGGCACATGCCTGTAATCCCAGATACTTGGAAGGCTGAGGCAGGACAATCACTTGAACCCAGGAGACGGAGGCTGTGGTGAGCCAAGATCACCCCATTGCACTCCAGCCTGGGTAAAAGGGCAAAACTCCATCTCCCCAATAAAAAACAAACAAACAAAAAAAACAACAAGAAAAGCCATGCCACTGAAGAGGAGAGAGAGGAAAAAAAAAGGGGGGAAAGAATGAATCTTTTCTGACAGGGAACAGAATCTAAGCTATGCCTTACTTCTCCAGTTTGAGGCAGAAAGGAGGAAAGGCAAGAAAGAACAAAGCTGGGTGTCCTCTCACCTCCAAAGGGAATGGCCAGTCCTTCTTATCACTCTGACACTGTGAAAGTGGGTGAGACAGTTATCTAAAAAGGAAAGCATTTAGCATTGACAATGAAACATGTTTTTGAACATTTTGCCATCAAGCCAAGTCAAAAATACTGTGCATAGTCTTAAGCATTTAGTTCCATTATCACTCACAATACAAATGATGTCTATCTAGGTCACAAGGCAGGACTTGCAAAGGGAAAAATACCAAATAAATGCAATAATATTATCCCTAATGGATTTTAAAGTGATGAACTCCAGTTTTTAGAGTTCAGTTACATGAAGTTGCACATTAAATAATCTTTCTTCTTAAAGATATGTTTTAAAGAAGCCTCACTGTCTCAATCCGTCATTGACCTCTTCCACACTCCTAAATGTACGAAATAGTAATCACTACGCCATTTTTTATATGAAGTTAAAATCATCAGAGAGGTATGTAACAGGTTTACATAGGCACTAGTTTCTAACTTGGAGCTGAGAATTTTAGATTAACTCTAGTCTACTCCCTGGAGACAGGGCCCTTTTTGTGGCTACCAAGCCACGTTTTGATGAAGCCTTATAAACTGAATTAAGACACAGCTTTTCTGAGAACCAGTACTCCTGGGAAGAGAAACAAGGAAGATCTTTCCCTTTTGCCAAGAGATTTACAACCTGCAAATGAGAAAGTATGTCACAGTGCTCTCTGAAGCCTCCTCTTCCATCCCAATGCTGATTCTCACACTTTCAAGAGCAACTCAAACAAATTCCAGAACGACTGCTTTTAGTATCACTTTTGTAAGAGTGCTGTTTGACCTTTCTTTTATTCACTATTTTTTAAATTATAAAATAGTGAAGCATCTTATGTGATTTTGTTTTTCTGGCATTATTGAATTTAGCTCTTCTACTACATCTCTATGTTTGAGCTTTTTAGGTTTCTCATCTCCCTTGCTTTGAAGACATCCCAACTGGTTATTCCAGCCCCTTCATTCTCCGCAAGCTACACAGCCCTGCCAGATTCTTCATCTGCTAAGCATGCTCCAGTGAACAGAATCTTTCCATGATTCCCTTCTATTGACTGAAAATATATCAAATCTTAAAGGTTCTACCATCTGGAATCAATCACATCCTGCACTGTGTTCTAATTCTTTATCCGTTTAGATGAGTTTATTTATCCGTTTAGATGAGTTTCTGAAACATGAATTTTACGTTTTTGTTTATGTCATTTCCTTCATCTAAATCTCCTTCCACTTCAACCTTCAATTTTGCCTTTCATTTAAATTCTACAGATCCTTGTAATGAAATATTTTTACGGCAAGCTTTCTCCCTCATTTTTCAAGCCTAAAGTTATTCTCCCCTCCTCCAGACTTCCCAGAATTTTACTTGTACCTCTCTTAAACATATTTTATGTTTAAGCTAATATTAAGACTGTGACACATGTGCCTCTTTTAGCAACACAAAATATTTTAGAAAATAAAAGGAACCACATTTTGCTTAATTTGATGTCCTTCCCTGTGTCTAACACACTTCCTGTCACATAATGTATTTTCTGCCCAATAATAATAATAAAGAATGTTCCTTTTGTTCATTAGATAGTAGAGTGTGAGCTCCCTGAAACCAGAAGAAATAAGTCTATATTGATCATCTTTTCAACCAGCTGCCTAACACTTGAACAGAAAATACTTAGTAAATGTCTGCTGACTCAAAAAGAAAAACAAAAACACCTGCAACCCTATCCAGTGGACTTTTAATAGAATTACTAAAAATAGTATCGCAACAGATGGAAATTCAGATATCAGCCCTTATTACATCATTTAAGTGGAAGGAAAATCATCTACAAAAGAAAAAGCCTTCATGAACAACTTCCTAGGTTTGCTTTATACAAAAATATAAGCTTTGTGACCTGCCTTTTGAAAGCAGAAGGAAATGTCTGGGCATTTTCTGCTTATCCCTTTTCCATGGAACTTGGTCATACGTCCTTTTTCTGAGCATCCCAACTTATTCATACCCAGATTTGCAGACAGTACAATGACCACTAGTGCATGAGCAAAATAGGAAAGAGGAAAGAAGGTGGAGTTTCAAAAGTTTTGTTTCTTGCAGGTTGTTGAGGACATTTGAGTCACCTAAAGCAATCCAGGCTATTGTCATCATGCTACTGAGTCATTTTCCCCCAATATTCTATTTTTTAATTTGCTACTGAATTTTCCTAGGCTCCCCTATTTAGGCTTAGAAAAAAATCAATTCCTTCCCTTTTATTGAAAAATTATGTTCAACAAATTGTAACTATAACCCAATCTACGAGGTTTAATGTAAGCTGCTTTGATTTACTGTCCCATTCATAATCTGCTGATGATTAGCCTTCTTGGAAACAATTCACTCCCTTGTCTAAGTGATATCAAGGTGTTTGTTTTTAATATGTCCAAAATCATCCTATGGACAAATGCATTATTGAAGAATTATATTTTAATTTATTTTCATGCAGTGCTTTTGATGGGCATTTGCATTAACACAATATGATTATGCCTCTTTATACTAGTATCTATTCAAATCGGAAATTACCTGCACATAAAATCTCAGATGGTGGTCAAAAATTGTACAAAGAAGTAAGAATAGGACTCCTTAATATCATACAGCCCTGCTGCTCATCAATGAGGCTTTTTCTGTTCTAATGCTTTTGTCATGTATATGAAAGTCATTATGTAGTTTAGAAAACAGAAGATGAAGTGAAAGAGGAAGATCAGGGACCTAGAATGCATTAATATTCCACCAGCATCAAAGATATTTCCCTCGAGGGGCTCCTACAGGCCATGCTGTTATTACAGTGCCTATCCATTATCTTGTGCTGTTCTTGGTATTAAGACAATAATGGAGAGAATAGGATTATGTGCAGATGATAGGAAATGTGAAGGCAATTCAGCAAGATAGGAAATGAATGGAGACATGATTCTTTCATCGAAGCCAGGGATGGTTTAGCATAGGGTAAGAGAGAAGATAAATGAAGCAAAATGAAATCTTTACAGGTTAGCCAGGGTAAAATGAGTGTTTTCATATAATCCTATGAGTTTAACCTTCTTGATAGAAAATGCCACGGCATCTTTCTTTAAAATCCAAGTATACGAGCCTTTGGAGATGATCTGTTTTTGTTCTGAAATTTCACGTGTTGGAAAAGCTGTCCAGTGCTTACATGGTCAGAAGGTGGCCTGAAGGAGTGGCATAACCTTTTAATTCACTCCCATCACTGAGAAATTTGGGCTGTTATTTAAGATTCCTGGGTGGAAAAAACAAGCCTAGCAACTCTCCTGACCCATCTCTTGCCAAACAATACCCAGTAATCAAGAGAGCAATAAACTGAGCACCAGACAGGAAAGTTCTATTATGAAAAATGCTTAATCTAGTTTCTCAGAGCCCCCATTTGACACTAACCCTTCCTGTACACACACACACACACACACACACACACACACACATACACACACACACAATCATCCAGACAGCCTTTGAAAACAGCAAAGAAAAGCCCCGGCTTTTTAAAAAGATCACCTATATTGGATGCCCAAGGCTAATGTGACTCAAAGGTTGGCATTTCATGATGATGGTGGGGAAACAAGAACGGCAGATTGTGTTATTTGCAGACAGGGCACTGGCATAAATAAATGTTTCTGTTTATTTAAAAAAAAGAGAACATTTAATTAAATGAAGGCACATTCATCTACAGACAATATGACAGGGCCAGAGAGAGTGCTTTCTCTGTGTTCACATAGTCTGCTTACTCTTCAAACACTGCATTTGATCCTGATTTAAATTGGATAGAAATTCAACCAAACTGGGATCAACAATATAATAACATCCTCTAACTCAAAGAGTTACCAAGGGGAATTGAAGAGAAAATATTAGAGGAAATCAGGATGTAGATACAGTGTATCTATAAGCTTGTCTAAGAACATGAAAGCTGTGGATATTCAGGCTGCATATGAAATGTCGATTAATATATCCTGGATGGGATTGCACTGCAGAAAACACTACTTAGTTCTACAGTCATTCTCTAGAAATATGGTTGAAAACTGGTTACAAAATAACTATATGACTATATAGATAGGTACATGTACATATATATCCTAAACACACACACACACACACACACACACACACACACCCCTGAAGAAAAAGCAAGCAACGAGATCAGGAGGAAAAGATATTTATGAATTTTCCTCCAAAGCATGGACCTGCTATCTATATGGCAAAAAAATTCACATACAAAGAGAAAATGTAATCAAGACCTTGGACAGCGTATGGACCTTTTCTTTCCCCTCCCCCTGCCCTTTCTGGGTTCTTTGGCTCACCTTCCTAGTTTTCTGGTTTTAAAAATGGCTCCATACTGCTCTCTGCTGCTGGTTTATAATTTTCTACTTGGAAAGCTTAGAGCCATTCCTGCCGCTCTGACTGTATATCAGGTCTTGCTTGGAGTGCATACCTAATGGGACTCTGCCCTAATTTGAAACAACACAAGCTAGTAGCCCATAGATTTGGACTGCCAAATCCAGCTTCCTGGCTACATTTTTTCTTCCTTCAAATTATCTGGACTCTTTGACCTTATGGAAATCTAATTCTAGCCACAGAATCATCTAAATTTAAAAGATTGGTCTGTTAAGGAAATTATGTATTATTGAGAATCTCACTGTAGGAGTCATGTCTCTTGGAAAATGAGGTAGAAAGGAGAGGACATTATGGGGATGGATGTAGTGACTAATTAATATCACCTCTTAATAACCACATCACATTGAATGCAATTTCAAGTAAGAAAATTAATAAAATAACATGTGTGATACAGCCCAGAACAAGGTATGCACTCAATTAATATGAGATTTGAATCAAATCTAAGCAATTGAATATCCAATAAAGAATTTTAATTTAGGAAAAAAAGTTAACCTTAGGGAAAAGATATTTCAAACATTAAAGTACTCGAAGAGTGTTTAGCTCTCCTTTGGAAGTATAAAAATGAAGAAAGAGTGATTTATTTGCTTATTTATTGTAATAGAAAATGTCAGAATAGGCCGGGTGCAGTGGCTCATGCCTGTAATCCCAGCACTTTGGGAGGCCCAGGTGGGTGAATCATTTGAGGTCAGGAGTTCAAGACTAGCCTGGTCAACGTGGTGAAATTCAACCTCTACTAAAAACAAAAGTCAGCTGAGCATGGTGACAGGGGCCTGTAGTTCCAGCTGTTTGGGAGACTGAGGCAGGAGAAACCCTTGAACCCAGGAGGCGGAGTTGCAGTGAACCAAGATCATGCCACCCACGCACTCCAGCCTGGTTATCAGAGCGAGACTCTGTCTCAAAAAGGAAAAAAAAAAAAAAGAAAAAGCAAATGCCAGAATGGAATGTTAGGATTTTACCAAATACTACATTATTTTATGAATAATAATAAATTCAAGCACAAAAATGTTTAGCAGGGAGCTTATTCAACGATAACACATTTCTTCCATCTGGAAATAAAAATGATTATGAAGGACACTTAACAGCTGTAATTGGAAGTTGTAATATGTGGCAACATGACCACATGACTTAATCCAAGAGCATATGGTCAGTTGCATGACCCGGTTTGACAGACAGGAAGTTGTTATAATCCATGTTATAATTTGAATCACATCTAAAGCACACAACCCTAGTACCCTGCTCAACACAAACATAAAGGAGGGAAATGAAAAGAACGATAGGAAGTAATATGTGACAATGATGGGTATCATTTACCAGGGCCTTTGCTCTTGAAATTCATTATAATCTAGAGAGATGCAGTTGCATAGACACCCCACAGAATCTGGATGGACTCCACCCCAGAATTTGGTATGGGTATTGAGACTGGTAACATCACTCACACATTAAAAGAGGGTGAAAAGGTTTATAATTTGCATTATGAATCAGGAAAAAGGCTTGACAGAGCAGGGAAAAGAGACTGGCTTGGAGTTTTTATGGTATTTAGGGGAGGACTAAGCTGAGCCTTCTCACATGTGGTTTGAACTTTCTGCAGATGCCAAAGGAGGGAGAACCTCTTCTTCTAAGCTTGCTCAAAGGTGGGACAGAAGGGGAAGGAAGAAGGGAGGACTGAGGGTTAAAAGCTGTCAGCAGTCAAACATCAAAAAACAAAGCCAGACTCTTTATTCTAAAGGCCTTTGTCTTATATCAGCAGCAGTTCTAACTTATTAGACGATGGTGCAAAGCTCTCCAAATGTTGTCCGGTCAATACTGAGGGCAGATATCTCTCTGAATTCAAACTTGGAAGGTAGCCTCTAAAAGGTAATAAGAATCAGTTGACTCTAAGGTACTGAGAGCTTTGGAACCTAGTTTTTGAAGTAAAACAAACACACACACACACACACAGAAGAGATTTTGTTTTGTAAACACCTTTATCCAAGCAATTTTGTTCAATAAACATGTATTGATGTGCCCGGCTCTGTTCCAGGTGAATTTTATGAATAATATTCTGGTTCTGTCCTCAAAGAGTTTTCAGTCTACTGGTAAAGAACACATTCATAAATAAATAATTTCAATACTGGCAATGTTAGAAGTATATATGAAGGACAGAAGGAACAGAGAATGTATTATCTCTGTCCTGAAGGCTGAAGAAATCAGAGAAAGTTTCAGAAAGCAGGATCTTCAAGAATAGATGGAAGATTACCGGCAAATAAGAAAGCAAAGAGGATCTGGAGCAAAGGAAAGGCACCATGTTAAAGTAACAAAACTATCAAATGTCTTGTCATTTTCAGATAACTATAAACAGTTCAATATCACTAATGCATGTAAGGAAGGTATTAATTCACCAAAAATGAAACTGAAGAAGCAGCAAAGGGCAAAGCATGGAGGAACTGCTCAATCAAGGGAAAATACTTAGATTTCATTCAGTATCTGTTTTAATAGCTCTCTACTTCTTTGATTATACATTTCTAGCAGTACACAAATTGTATTATTAATCACTGTTATAGGTACATAAATTTCCTAAATTAATCACACATATTAATGTCGTTTGTAGATATCCTGACCACTAACATTTACAAGTTCATCATTAGCAATATTTCTAAGCAGATTCTACTAAAGCATGTGGCTATCACCAAGACATAAACAACATCAATTATTTCATTAAGTAAAAAAGGATGATTTGAAAATGGAAAATAATAACTGGAACTTAAGGTTAAAAACAGAAGATCCAGCAGCTTGTCCCTTATAAAAAAGAATAAATAATTTTGGAAATTTTACAATTTATGATCAGATAACATATTCCTAGGACTATACCCCAATCTTTGGAAGTGATTCACGTATGTGAGGGGGTATTATGCTTTAATAGATGACAATTAAATCCCTCTCTGCTGCTGCCATTATCCCGGGCTCTCCGGAGTTCAACTTGACTATTTCATTTTAATTTGCAAGAAAGCTGAGGTTCATGAAAATCTATATCAACTTTATGATGAAAAATTTCTGGTCATCAAAAGACTGAAAACACTTGAAAAATAATGGACCAACACATGAGCTGTTTGCTTTTGGAACTATTTTACTAGCATTACTCAAAAATTAAAAAGGAAAACATTAAAGATGACGTGAGCAACAAGTATAAGAATGTGAGTGCAAGTTTCCTAAAGATCCTGCATCATTGCACGCTACAGCTGGGATCAAAAGTCATGTCAGAGAACTGCTGAGGAGCTGTTTCTCTTCCAACTGTTTACAAGTAATAAATGTGTTTGGTAAATAAAATACATTATTAAATTTTCAAATAAATATTTGCTGCCAACTTTATGCACTGGCTTCATGCAACATGTTCAATAGCGTTTGAGGCAAAGTCCTACAGCAGGTGACTTTGGCAACCGTTCCACTCTATCTAAAATCATCCTGTAGCAGAGAACCTTTCACTTTAGAAAGGAATGTACAACATATTATAAATGGTCATTTAAAAACAAAGCATGCAGCATTTGAGAACATGTATACAAAACCCTATATGATACACCTCTTTATTTTATTTTTATTTTTTCCACACTTCTAGTAGACAAGTGATGCTACAGGGAAATGTCTACATTATTGGGCATTATGTTTACATAAATAGTAAGTGTCACGTACATGGTATTATAGTTTTTTCTGCAAAAAGCACTAAAAATTGGTATTTTACCAAATGTACATGTTACCAATTATTATTCTTTTCCTGTTATGTGGTATCAGGTTCCAAGAAGCATAACCAAACAGAAGCAAAGATTTACTATGTGAAAGATTGTTTTTACACTGAATCCAGATATGCCATCTAGTGAATTTTTGTAAAATTATTCACATTTTCTGTGTTGAAAGCTGGAGACAGAGAATAGGGACTATTATTACACCTAAGTGTAAATTATCCTAGAGTAAATTAGAAACAATTTATTTATACTATAATTACTAATGTGCACTCTTAAGCACTAACACGATTTGAGAAGTTTACTGGACAGCTCTCTTCCTCTGGGACTTATTGAAGTAAAAGACAATGAGATATTTCAGGACTCCATTTCCACCCAAGGACCAAGAATTTACACCATGAAACAAGAACTACTGTGAGTGAGGGCTGATGTACATTGAGTACCTCCTGCTTATTCATTAATGAGGATGATGTCATCAATCAATAGAAAACCTGTTTTATGAAAAACTGGTTTTCTATTGATCAAAGAGGTTATAACCTTTGGGTGCTATTTTGACCTGCCAATGTATTCCAATGGCTTTATTTCTACATAAAGAAACAGGCTTTATAAATGTTAGTTTCATCCCCATAAATCTTTAAAGAGCCCCCATTCCACCTTACAACATTGTCCATAACATTTCTTCTTTCCTTTTTTTTTGTGTTCCTTTCATTATCATAGTCATTTTTTCTATTTTATTTTTCTCCTTTTGAGGAAATCATACTTCATCTCAACACTGCTTCTCTTAGAACTACAGATTTTCTCTTTCCATGCTACTTTTCATATGAATTGCTTCCGTGTTTATTTGGTGCTCATATTTTAATTGATTTCAATTCCAACCCCCACTCTGCAGTTAGATTTAAGCATCTAAAGAAGCCTTTTTATTTTCTACCAAGTCAGCTTTTCTACGGACGTGCCAATGACTGACAGGAGGAACTGCTGGGGGTGATACTGACTCAGCAGACTCACCATAGATGAATAAATGATGGAAATGTCAGATGTGGAAGGAAGGGGAAGCTGTAAGAATGGGCTCAACTTAATAACAAAATAAATAAATAACTTATTGCAGCTAAGTTTCCCAATTTCTAGACAGCCATAGCCACAAGTTTCAATGAAAAAAATATTCTATTTTAAATCATTCATTTAAAATACTACTCTATCTTACGTTATAAGTAATTAGCCCAACCTCATATGCCACTCTACATATATCTTTATATTTTAAAAAATTTTTGCATGTGCAATGTGTATTGATCTTATTTTGGCTTCATGATTATCTTACATATGTTTGAGCAGAACCTTCAGAAGAAAAATAGAACATAGATTTAAGTAGAAAGAAACTTCTTGAAATTTCTTTGTTTATTCTGGGATTAAAATAAAATGTCACGAACTTCACTTTACTCATAACAAATTGAATAGAGTAGAGCACTTCTAGGGAATAAGTGACAAGATTTTCCTATTTACCTATGTCCCTATACCAGCCATAAGGTTATTTGGAAGGCTACTACATTTTCTAAAATCCACACAGGAAGTTATTTTAAAGAAAGGTGATAGATGAAATATTAAAGAAATTTGATATATACTGCAATCTCCTGCCTCTACTGAAGACATCAGAGAAAGCTCTAAAGACATCAGTCACTTGGTGTTTTGTACTGGATCACGGAATTCACTGGAGAGAGCTTCTATTTGTTGAAAAAGTTATAACTTAGGCATGGTTTTAAAGTATTTTAAATATATAATCAACATTCCATATCAGTTAAATTTTATCATCCTCATATTATAGATGAGGAAAACTGAGGTTCAGCAACATTAATTAAGGTACTTGAATAAAGTGAACAGTAAATAATGGATTATTAATACTAGATAAATTTCTAATGACACCTTCTATTAACATCTATTATATTAAAAATATTTGTCTACTTTTCCAGGAACAGTGGCTCATGCCTGTAATCCCAGCACATTGTGAGGCTGAGGCAGGAGGATCCCTTGGGCCCAGGAGTTCAAGGCATCAGTGAGCTACGATCATGCCACTGTACTCCAGCCTGTGTGATAGAGTAAGACCCTGTTTCTAATGTGTGTATGTATGTGTGTCTAGTTTAAAGCCAGTTTAAATTTTCTTATACTGAAATTTAATCTTAGAATGTGTGCAGATTGGATTACCTCTAAACAATTGGTCCTGTCAGATTTGTCTTGCTAAATCGTGTACTGGGAAATGGATCATTGGTCCCGCCACCTAAGACATGTGGCACTTCTGGTAGTCCTTAACCAGTCAGAACAAATACATTTCTCTGCAAGAGTCAAATGGACTCAGGTTTGGCATCAATATTAATCAAATCAGGAGGTATACCCCATGAAACAAATCTCTCTTTTTTTTTTTGAGATGGGGTCTCACTCTGTTACCCAGGCTGGAGTGCAGTGGCGCCATCTCAGCTCACTGCAACCTCTGCTTCCCAGGTTCAAGCAATTCTTTACCTCAGCCTCCTGAGTAGCTGGGATTACAAGTGTATGCCACCATGTCAAGCTAATTTTTGCATTTTTTAGTAGAGACAGGGTTTCACCATCTTGGCCAGGCTGGTCTTTAACTCCCGACCTTGTGATCCACCCACTTCGGCCTCCCAAAGTGCTGGGATTACAGGTGTGAGCCACCGCACCCAGCCGAAACAAGTCTTAAACATAAATTTTGTTTCTCTGTTATGTAAACTTTTGCTCATAAGCTGTTTATTGAGGAACTCATTTTAGATTCTAATCTCGGTTTGAAAGAAAATCCTGTCAGGAACACATTAAGTACTGCCCAAGTAGATCCTGCTATTTGAGAAGTGGATGTCCAAAAGAGAATTAGGTGACCAGGTTAGCAATGGTAAATTTTTTGAGAGATCCATGATCTGAAGAAAAAACCCTTGGGCCACATATTGCTTGGGTACATGATACTTAAATTCTACCTATAGTTTGACATTTGTCATAAAGCTAAGACGTTTTAGCATATAAAACTATCTTAGAAATAAAACAAAAAACAATGAACAATAATGTCTTAACAGGCAAAAGATATCAGTTAATTCACAAAAGAAAAAAATATAAGAATACTTGATATATTGATAAAAATATTGTTTTATGAAAGAATTGAAAATTTAAACAATGACTTACCATTTATGCTTATCAGACAACAAAAAGAGAATTCCCAATGTCTGTCACATATTTGAAACTCAAAAAGGCATATATGTTATTTTAAACAACTGGAAGCTGTAACACTAATTTCTCTTGCTACTAAGCCTAAGAAAATAATTGGACAAATATTTAAATGTAAATATATACAACTAGCATTGTTTATAAAAGAAAAAATCTAAATGTTCAACAGTTTGGCATTAGCTGAATACATTTAAGTGCATCTGAATAGTTCTGAAGCTACTAAACATAATCATGAAGAATGTATATATGAATAAACATAGGAAGATGGCCTAATACACATGTCTATTAAGTGACTATTTTACAGAAAGGAATCTGGAATAATATATCCAAATGAATGAGTGATGAACTCCAAAGAGTCTGATTACTCACAATATGGTCTTTCTTCTTATTACCTACATCATCTAAAGTTTCTACAGTAAATATCTATGAAGTTTGTAATGAAAAACCTTTTTATTGAACATGTTAAAATCAGATTACATTATGAAACTCTAGGTATATAAAGGGTTTAAGACTCAGTGGCTAAAACTAAAAAATAATTTTATAAAAGAATTACATGTAAAATTTTTCTGAGCTAGAGGTTTTATGCTCTATTCCAATTTTTCAAAAGAAGAAACTTTTCTTGTAAGCAGGAAATGTATAAACAAGGGCCTGAAACCAATTTTCCTCAATCACTGAAAGAAAAGGTAAAACATAAATAATCCATGTCTTCAAATGTAATCAGATTCACATGGTTCAGACACACAAATTAAACTAACTTTTGTGAATGCCTGCTCTTTGTTGCATACCTTGTGAACATATTCTTATTTAAAGCCTCTATCGCATAAGAGGTAGCATTATTTCCCTAATTTCTGAGTGAGAAAAATAATGGCCATGTCAAAATCACTGTGCATATACTATCAAGAATCAGCACGCCTCCGTAGTTCATCAGATTAATCTGCAAACAAGTTTAAAACAACAGACTCCTAGGCCCTAATCCAGATTTACTCAATCTGAAGCTCCTAGGCTATTTGCATGTTTGAGTTGGGTTTAGAAATCACTAGACTGAATCACTTTAGGTGTCATTTAAAGACTAAAACTTAAGGTAGATGGGGAGATGTAAGTCAAAGGGCAAAAACTTGCAATTATGTAAGATGAGTAAGTCTAGTGATCTAATGTAAAGCAGGAAGATAATAGATAATAATAGTGTCTCGTATACTGAAAATGTACTAAGAGATTAGATTTCAGGTTCTTTTATCACACACACACAAGAGAGGAAACTGTGGAAGGTGGTGGCTATGTTAATTTGCTTAGCTGTAGTAATTATTTCACTATATATATGTATATCAAAATATGTTGTTTACCTTAAATATATAAAATAAAATACAAATTTTAAAAATAAAAATAGACAAGATAGAAACCTCTCTCTAATCTGGGTCTCCCTCTCCTGAGATATTAATATCTTTAAGCAAATATGGTCTTTAAACCTAGCAACAGAGGCCTCAGCTTTCTTAAAAAGCATTTGATGCCTTTCACACTCAGGTTCCAGTACTTAGTACTGGTAGAGTAAAATTTGTAATCCTTAAATATAGGCCATAGACTCTTGCATAACAAGTACCATTTTCAAGTAGCGCCAAGAGTCGATTTTCTTCTTCATGTTCCTATTTACAGTCCCAGGGAGATGTGAGAATTAGCAGAGTATTCACAACCGTTGAATCTGGTGGCTCACGAACTTTTTGCAATATTATAAAGTTCATATTACTCTTCTATACTTGTGTGTGTGTGGATGCAATATGTAAAAATTTTCAGTTTTGTTACTTTGAAGGTATTATCAAAGTAAAAATTATAATCTCCTTAAAATGCTAAATTGATTTTAATATTTAAATACTTGAACATGTAACATATAGGTTTCCATAGGTAGTCCTATCCTAGGATTTACAAATGTTAGGGCTGGGTCTGTAGTCAGTCAATATACAATGTAACTCTGATTATGCTTTCAGCTTTTGGCAATTCAAACCTGATTTTATGATGCCTCATCTTAGCAAGAATAGAGGGGTACGAACAACCTTTCTGTGTAGTGACTCTCTCTTTCTTGCCTGACTATCTCAACTTCATGTTTTGCACTGATTCATCTATCTATTGGTTTCTAGACTAATAATCTACAATCTTATAGGACTTTATGTATTTCTCTAAGCAACTATAAATGGTTTTTTCTTTTTAGAAATAAAATAGGTTAGACAGAAAAAGAAGGGGAGGCAGGAAAGGGTAAGCAAAGAAGGAAGATTCAAAGTAAGATATACCCGAGATCAGATGTCTATAAAGTGAGAGAGCACAAATTTAAACATAGTTCTATCTTCGATTTCAATTAACATTTCATCACACTTTCAATGTTTTTGTAAATCAAGGTCATATGCCCTAATATATAAAAGTTACTTTTCCAGATACATTTAAAATTCAATTAAAAAACATGTTAACATAATGAAAAAAGTTTAAAAAATCTAATAAACATTCACTTGCTTTAGGATTACCATCATTATGGGCATCAATTATTCCTGTGTATTTATATACAAATGGTCCCCTTTCAAATATTTGATTTTTATACAATTGCCAAATTTAAAGTTTCTTCATTCATTAACTGATTTGTTCAACAAAATATTTATTGAGCATCTATAGTACTTAGAAATCAGCAATGAACAGTAAAAGTAAACAATTTCTGTTTCTGTTTTGCTTATTTCCTAAAGGGGTACAGACATTAAAAAAACACATTGAAAACAGAAATATACATTGTACGTTATAGTTGATACTGGTGGTCAGTACAATGGAAAAAAGAAAAAGCAGACAAAAGGTAAGAAGGACTGAAAGTCTTGCTTAGCTGAGTGGGAATTATAAATTTAAATAAGGCTGTCACACAGAACTCACTGACAAGGTAAGAGTTCAAATGAAGACTTGCTTGGGTGATGTAGGTGTGTATCTGGGAGAGGAGCTTTCCAGGCAGAAGCAAAGAAAATGGCAAATGGCAAAGGGAGGGATAGGCTGGAGCCCAATAGCAGTAGAGTAAGTAATATCTCTAAACCACCCTTCCTGCATCAAATTAGATCGTTTAAACAGCTGATAAATGATATTTGTCTACAGCATGGTATTGCTTTCTTTTTTTTTTTTTTTTTTTTTCCCTTTAAGACGGAGTCTCACTCTGTCGCCCTGGCTGGAATGCAGTGGCGCAATCTCAGCTCACTGCAACCTCTGCCTCCTGGGTTTAAGCAATTCTCTGCCTCAGCCTCCCTCTCGAGTAGCTGAGATTACAGGCGCCCGCCACCACGTCTGGCTAATTTTTTTGTATTTTTAATAGAGATGGGGTTTCACCGTCTTGGCCAGGTTGGTCTTGAACTACTGACCTCGTGATCTACCCGTCTGGCTTACATTCTTAAGGTAACCCTAGAGAAGAGAGCTTGTAATGTGAATGCCCACATAATACAGCCATGGTCATGAGTGCCATCATTCTCTATGTTGGTGCAAAAGTAATTGCAGTTTTGCAATTTTAATGGCAAAAATCGCGATTACTTTTGCACCAAACTAATAGAAGCCAGTGGATAGGTAGTCTCCACGAGCTTGCCTACCCAGATCAGCCTCCGTATCAGCAGATATCACTCTGCTGGTCCAACCGCCATGAAGTTTTCATCCCCCTCAGTTTCTCTTTAGGCAGAGCCAGACAAGATTGGGTGTATAGGCTGGAGTGCAATGGAGTGATCTCAGCTCACTGCAACCTCTGCCTCCCGGGTTCAAGTGATTCTCCTGCCTCAGCCTCCCAAGGAGCTGGAATTACAGGTGCTCCCTACCACACCTGGCTAATTTTTGTATTTTTAGAAGAGACGGGGTTTTTAAAGTCTGTGCACCTATGTGCTCCAGGTAAGTAAGCGTCCTGGAGGAGAGGTTTAAAAATTGGAGGCTGTCCTTCTATTTTTCTTTCTTTCTTTCTTTCTTTTTTTGAGACAGAGTCTTGCTCTGTCACCCAGGCTGCAGTGCAGTGATGCAATCTCGGCCCACTGCAACCTCCACCTACCGAGTTCAAGAGATTCTCCTGCCTCAGCCTCCTGAGCAGCTAGGACTACAGATGCCTGCCACCACGCCCAGTTAATGTTGTATTTGTAGTAGAGCTGGGGTTCACCATGTTGGTCAGGCTTGTCTCAAACTCATGACCTCATGACCCGCCCGCCTCGGCCTCCCAAAGTGCTGGGATTACAGACGTGAGCCACCCTACCTGGCCTGTCCTTCAATTTTTCAGACAAAATTTCTCTGGATCTTCTGAATCCCATGAGAATACTACTGGAAAACCAGAATCGTGGGTTCCCAGAAATCTGTGAAGTTTTTATCTGTGTGTCTGGTTGCTTAAAACCAAAGGGCGCATTTCATAATTGTAACTTTGTCCATTATGCTATAGCTGCTAAAGGACAGAACACTGCCTTACCGCGTAGAAGTCTATTCTGCAATTGTAAGTCATCAATGTTCAACAAATTTTCAGAAATATCTTCATGAAGTTGAGAGGCTGCCTACAACTTTGAATCTTATGGCAATGTTTTCTTGTTTGTTCTTACAGTAGCACGATTTCTGCCACTTAAAATCTTCCTCTCTTTACCCTTTCCTTGCTTATGACATGGAAAAGAGTTTAGACTGCTTGTGAGTAAACCTACTTATGGTTTTGATTATGTCATAAATTTGCTTTCTAATCTCAGGCAAATCACTAATTTTCTCTAAACCCTAGTTGCCTCAAACCTGTAAGAAGGATGTTAATAATTATCTCACTAAATTGTTTCGAGTATTACATGAGAATTACAAGAAAATGCTTTCAGAATGGTTAAGTCTACAAGGCAGAGTAGGTAGTTTACTATAAGACATGAGTTTTTTTTTTTTTTAATGTAATGTAATTCTGTACTGTTTAAGCTCCCTGGAAAACAACCTAATTCAAATGGCATTATTAATTCCTATTAGATTACTATTTTGCTCTTAGAAAATTTTAGGATGCTGGCACTTTTTTTTCTGGAGACCAAAGACAAAATGAAGACAGGAAGCCCAAAACTGGGCATCAATGAACAAATGAAAAACAGGAAAAGTTCAGCATCTTTGAGTTTGTTCTCCCTGCATTGTGACCACTGAGGGAAATCTTGCATCCTCTTTCTCTGGTCTAGGACGCAAAACTTTGTGATTACAAAGAGAATAGCTGGGCTTTAAAAAAATCTTCACGTGGTTATAAAAATGTTACTGTTTAGAAATTCTCTCTCTCCCCTACATTTCTCTCTCTCTCTCTCTCTCCTCCCCCTCTCCCCATTCTCTTTTGGCTTGTTGCTACCTCTTTCAATAGAAATCATATAATAATATAACATTTCGTGAAGAATCATTAGATTTTAATATCAGCGTTGAAAACCAGAAAAAAATGTCATTAACCAATAGGCTTATTTTCCCTCATTTTGAATTTCCCTTTGATTTATTTAAAAATAATTCTTCTTTGGTTTGTATCTGTGAAGAAGGCTTTTTGGTGGGAGTTTACTTCATATGTCTAGCAAGGCCGGCAAAGGCTCACTGGTATTTCACATCTCAAAGCTAGACATGTGCAAATATCTACTAATGATAAAAAGAAGGATATATCCACAAAGGTACTAGGCGCCATCTGGTGAAAACTACTGACTGTGAGAAAGATAATCTATTGTCAAATTTACAGGACTTTTTGTTTTTTTCTTTTTTTTCTGTCTTTCTTTCAAATACAGCTCCTGTAGTAAGGATAGTGGGGAAAAAAAATAAAGAGAATAGTCAGAGAAGGGAGTAGAAAAAGGGGAAGAAGGGTTAAGGGATATATCAAAACCAGAAAAATAATCTTGCAATACATCTTATAAGAAATACTCCTTGAGTCACGCTGAACTGATAAAATTCTGAGCTTTCTGGGTTGAGGGAGGGGGAAGACGCAGAAAGAAAGAAACATAGCTCTCCTGCTTTGGGAATTATAGAACCTGAGGCTCTCAGGTGAAAACCTAATGAGTGAATCAAGTGAAATGCATGATCACATCCTCTAAAGCTTTGATTTGAAGGCAGTTTTTATTAAATCGCAAACGAGATTATTGCCCATCCCCAAGCAAAGAGTAGGGAAGAGGAGTACTTTTCCCCCAGGGAATGCAAAACCAATACAGTAACTCTTTGTGTTGGGCACTGACTTCTGTTGTATACATTCTAAAAATGATGTCAGTCATTTAGAAATCTCTAGTGTAAGGCGAACAGTTTTTTATTTTAAAAAATTATATAACAGTTTAGACTTAGATGTAGGCACATGACCATTTGGGTAAAGGTGATTTATTTCTTTTGGTTCAAGAGCCCTCTCATGCTTCTTTATATAGGGATGTGTTTGCTTTTGTTACGTACACATATGTATACAGACATTCAAATATGAATATGAAAAACCCCCTTGAAAGGAAAAAGAAACAAATGATTATTTGTACCAGGCAAGCTCTAAAGCTGTATTTTAGAGTATTATCTAGAGAAAAGCTACTTCAGAATTATCTGAAGATGTCTATTAAAATGCAAATTTTTAGGTGGCTGCAGACCCAGTGAATCAGAATTTCTGCCATGGGTCCTAGTCAGTACCTAGGTGGGGCCTGAGGGGCATTTTTATCAAGCAAACTGAAAATGTGCCTTGGTGTCTAATTGTGTGTGCAAACTGGGCACATTTATTGAACACTGTATTAACTCTTACAGGTGACATGAGATATTCTGACATAGAATGTGGGAAGCCTCAGGAAAGGAAGAATGTGTGCCTCTCAGAAAAGAATTCCTATGGCTTAGAGTAGACATTGCTGCTATTGAGTCTATGTGTAATCCAGCCATTCCATTTTCAGTTATCACTGCACAGGAAACATGAAGGGATTGAACATAGATTCACTTACACTATGCTGGTCTGAGAATATCTGGGCAAATAAATCACATAAAATAATTTCCTGGAATCAGAATACCTGAGCTCTATTGCTGAGTGCATTGCTATCCCTTGCACTTATTAAGTACTTGCTGCATGCAAAGCCTGCTCAGAGATTTTTTAAGATTATTATCCTAATAGGCACAAATCAAAATATTTTCTTAGGGTAAATTTATACCTAAATCTGATTCCAGCAATGGGAATGCAGGAGAAGTAAAAGAAAAGTTTGACCTTGGCTTGGCAGAAGAAAAAGCTGGGACCACAAGAAACAATTAGTGATTATCAACAAGTTTTCTAAACTTCCCATTATATTGGTGACAAAAAAGAAACAATGAGAAATATATTTATTAATCTATGTGTGGATGAATGATTGTGTCTATTAATTCCAAACAAGTTTAACAATAAGATATAAACACTAAAGTCAGCATGTCTGAAAAACACTTATCTAGCAGAAAAGAAATTATGTGGTGATAATTTGACAATATGTTATGTATATTCACAAAATATATGTGAAAGATCAATGGAAGTCCAAAGGAAAAAATCTAATTATATCTCACTTTTTATCTCAAGAATTTTACCCAATTTCTTTTAAAACAAAATTGCCTAACACCTGAAACTTCTGTTAATTAAAAGGAAGATGCCAGGAGCAGTGGTTCATGCCTATAATCGCAGCACTTTGGGAGGCCGAGGCAGGTGGATCACAAGGTCAGGAGTTGGAGACCAGCCTGGCCAATATGGTTGAAACCCTGTCCCTACTAAAAATACAAAAATGAGCCAGACGTGGTGGTGTGGTGGTGGGCACCTGTAGCCCCAGCTCTTTGGGAGGCTGAGGCAGGAAAACTGCTTGAACCTGGGAGGCAGAAGTTGCACTGAGCCAAGATGGTACCACGCACTCCAGCCTGGGCGACAGAATGTGACTCCATCTCAAAAAAAAGAAAAGAAAAGAAAACTGGTAATTTGGGAGGTCCAAACATGGTAAATGATGGTAGTACATAAAACTGGAAAATAAGAGAGGCAGGAAACACATGAGTCATAACTGGCTGGATGGTGTTGAATCATTGCATTGTGCAGTGTTGAATTATGCTCTTTCTTAATTATTCCTGTTATTACGTATATTGTTCTCCTACCTCCCAGAAGAGCAGAAATTAATAGTGGATTAATAATGAATTTTGTCTCCTCGTTCCTTATTTCCATGTATATCATTAGTAAAGTAGATGTCTGATAGGGCAGTTACTGTGGGCACACAGAACAAAGAAGGGAGACTCACTATGGAGACTTTCTTCTGAAAAAGCACTTGAGACAACTGTCCCTTGCTTTTTCACCTGCCCTAATTCCACGAGGTCAGGTCTCCACACTAAAGCGGACTTGGAGAAGCAGAGAAACAAACATAATTGCTAGGTTTAAATTCATCAAGCTGGCTGATCCAAAAAATGAAAAGGAAATTTCCATTTTGTTTGTCAACCATTCAATGCTGCAGAGGAAGAGGAATGTGAAAGCTTTCATCAGCTCAGCCTACCTCTAGGAATATCTAGAGGTAAGAATTTTTTTAAAGTGCACAGAACTCAGTTTCCCTTTAACCAGTACCTGTTGAACACAAACACCAGACTATGAGAGGGTAATGATATGATCACATGAGCATTCTGAAGGAAGATGCCGTATTTCAAACTTCCCTGTATATACCTTCAAATGTATCACAGCGGTGGCGATAACCCTAAGTCTTAGAGATTTATGTTAAACTACATTCCACTGGTATCAGATCTTAACTGAATCCTCCATAGAAATGTCTTTTTTTAAGATTATGCTAATAAGAAATCTTAACAGAATCCTCCATAGAAATGTCTTTTTTTAAGGTTAGACTAATAAGAAATGAGACAGTCGGAGTCATCTTATGGAATAATATAGTAGGTCCCTGTCTTGTTCCCAGGATGCCCATTCATTTCAAAGCAAATCTGAAAGGAGTAGACTCAAAATTCAACATATACGAAAAGAGACAGTGTAGCCAGAGTATGTTGTGTTTCAAGGAAGCTTCAGTTTATCTTGAATATTATTTGTCATCTCCTGTGAAATCTAAAGTTTAAGGGCCCTGAGTTGATTTAAGAGCCAAGAATTTTTGTGTATAACAAGTGGGAAAATTGTGTATGTGCACACACATACACTCATACACATATACTATATGCACATATACAGACAAAAGTGTTTAGATGCCAAATTAAATTAAATGTGGTAATTGAGATCCTTATTTGTATTTGACTCATCCATTGTTCACATACTAATATTTCTATTCTTAATTATTTATTACTATTATTTGTACCTCTTCAATACTCATTTCTCTTTTTTCTCATAGAATTATTTTCCACGTAATCATTCATCTTGCTTTAGCTTTTATGACAATTTCACCCAGAAGCTTTGATCAATTAGCCCTAATGATCCCTCTGACCTAGAGCATTCCAGAAAATCAGAGTCAAGAGTAAGGTATTCAAATATGCAGTTAGCTGTAACTTGTTGGGGAAGATCATATCTGTAGAATTCACACCCAGGTTCTAGTAGATTTAAACCGCTAAACTTCTGGCGTTGATTAATAATAACCTCTAGACAGACATGTATTAACAGTTTCATATCCCTATTAAAATTTCCAGCTTCAGGGTATTTTCAGAGATTATGCTGCTTTAGACACCTTTTGGTTCCATTGGTCAAAAATTGACCAGGCTGACCAGATAGGACAGTGAAATCCAGATCTTTCTCTATAATCCCTAAATACTTCAAAGCTGTAAAACCAAGATTTTAAATAAATGTCCAAATTCTATTTTTGTTTATCTCACTTAGTATGAATATTCATATGTTTTTCCACTGAGATATCAGTGCATTTGATAATGGGTACTACCTCTGCTGGAGATACTAAATAATATACACAATATTATGTAATATAACATAGTCTGAGGAAATAAACAATTTAATTCCTAGATGCTTCTGGTTCCATGCATTTCAAATAAGAGGCTATGAACTTATACTCACTTTAAACAGTTTTCACACAAAGAAAATGGACAGCTTTCTATAAGTACAATAATTTCCTCAATGAGTATGTTATAAATAACATACAATGAAAGACAAAACAATCATAAAAGAGCCAGTGATTAATCCACTCCTCCTAGTCTATCTCTCTCAGCTGGTGTATATTAAATTTCTCCCATTTCGAAGCTTAGAGAGTCAGCCATGAGATAAGGGGAGGGAGAATTCTGCCCTCTTTTAGCAGTACAGAGTCCTTTTCCTTCATGCTTGAAAGGAGTGCTAGAGAAATTTTCTGAGGATTTAAGTAAGGGGGATGGTGCAAGATGCAATTAAGATGACACAAATTCTAAATGTGCCCCCCCACTGGAAGAGGGAGAATTCAAGAGCTAGACTAATAGCCTAGCTATTTTGACAATGTTTTAATAAGCCTATTCTGAGTTTCTGCTGCGGATCCGCTTCTATTTCTGCTTCTCTGCCATGTTGTGATACAGCACAAGGCCTTCACTGGAAGCCTAGCAGGTGCCAGTATAAACTTCTTGGACTTTCCAGCCACCAGAATTATGAGCCAAATAAACCCCTTTTGTTTATAAACTACTCATCTTCAGGTATTCTGTTGTACGAACTCTAAATGGACTAAGACAAGCAACCAACCCCTACTTGCTTCTCTAGCCTCATGTGAACTCCAGACTCTATGAGCTACTTGTCATTCCATGTGTATCTCATGCTCTCTCACACTAGGTATGTTTGTGTGTCCTGGGCTTTCTTCTTTCTGTAATGTCCTGTCTCTACTTCTCCATTTGGTGAATCCCTATACCCCTCAAGACTTAGCTCCCATACCTCCATAGCTTTCGTACAAGATTCCGACACAGTGAAGGAGCCACTCTTTTATCCTCCTACAACACCTTGTTAATAGGACAACTTATTCTATAATATTGTACTTGGCATGTCAGTCTTCCATAGCCTCTGAACTCCTTGAGGATAAGATAGGAATCTTATCTCATTTATCTTTGTATTTTCAGTGCCTCTTACAGTTTTTAGTTCAGAGTGTGTAATCATTAAACGCCTTTTAAAAAAGAATTCATTTATAAATATCACAATCAAGGAAAAAAATAACAAGCTCTTCTACCAAGAATCATCTAATAGCCACTAAGTAAACCTATAAAAGGCACATACTTACCTAGAAGACTAAGAACTGTCCTTCTGCATTTTGGCCTTAAGCACTATGTTACTAATTCACAATTGCGAAATGCTAAATTTGTCCCATCACAATTTAATAGAAGATGTTTTGTGTGTAGCCTGGTTGACATATGAACTAAGGACATTATTAATTATACTTTTTTCTTCTCCCTATATCCCCAACATCTTTTTTCAAACCTCAGCAAAGTCAGTTTGTTCTTAGAAATGACAATGATTTTGAGGCTAACCTGAAGAGATTCTCATTTTAGAATACGTATCACCATAAACCAGAAGTATCTTAATAATGCCTCACCATTTCTGACCCACCTTCTTTCCTTTCATTGCTTTCTGATTATTCAAATTCCATTGCATTTTATTTTAACTGGAAATACTCATATCTATGCATACATATTATATGTATTATACTAGAATGACTGAGACTGCTTATACAATTGAGCTAAGGCTTTTCCTTGGGGAAATCCAGTAAAATTATCTTTCATTATGTTTCTAAAATACTACTCATTAAAAGCAGAAATAAACTTTTATACTCATGGCTAACAATGCAGAAAAAGAGTCTCCACCCTGCAGCTTATCTCAATTTCAGAAAAGAGGAGGGATTTTCCAGATGAGTTGCTATTTGATTTGATTTTCACCCACAATTACTATCAAGATCTTTCCTCCAGCAGCTTTTTTTTTCTTTGATGGTTTTAAGCTTTATTCCTCTACCCTATTTTCTGAATCAATGTGTTTTCTAAAAACACTGCTCAATTACTGCTTATTTGAAGTTTGGAACTATCTGCAATGTCATTTCTGATGAACTTTGGCTATTTTTAGTCATGGATGCCAAAAAAGAGGAAAGAAGAAAAAACATTCCACTTTTCCCTGGTGCTCTGTCCTTCTTTCCTGCTGCTGAATTCATTGTTTTGATTCCTTCATGTGCTGGCAAACTTTCAAGCATGCCATATGAGAATTTAAAAAATGAAGCTCTCATTTAGGAGTCACACAGTGGTGATATACACACAGAACTTCAATTTAAACCATTATTGCATACCATCTTTTTCCTTTTATAATAATCCATTAAATGCTTTCAAGTATGGAGAAGGAATAGCAACCTGTAGATCCAAATGGAACCCAGATGACCTATAAAATACATACTGCCTCCCTGCCTGAGTTGTTAGAGCTCTCATCTCTAATGGATGGCATTGTTATTTTACCATCCAGACAACCACACACATCAATTATACATTCTCCCATGTCATGAATCACTTTTTGAAGGCAACCTGTCTTTTGGTTGTTATATATGTCACTTTATTTTAACCTCTCAACAAAATTCGGGGTGTATGTGTGTGTGTGTGTTTCTGTGTGATAAATGATGTCCTTGTTTTAAATATATTGTCAATTAGAAAATACTTTGAGAGAACATTTAGTGTTTATTCTTCCAAGCATGGATCGTACAAATATTTGTTCAGCAATTTTCTGACAGCAGCAGCACTCAAGAGTATAATGTATGGCAAGAATTTTTTTATAAAAATACTATTTACATTGCTTTGAATTTGTGAGATAAAGCTTAATTTCTTATTTACACACATATGCACACACATACATATCTATCTGCTTCTTCAAATATGTTTTACACTAAGATTGATAATCAAAATATGTAGTGTCTTATAAATAGCACACAATTAAAGACAAAAAAATTATGGAAGAGCCAACCCTTATTTTTAAAACCATCTCTCCAAACAATCTTGGGTGGTATTGATAGATGCAGAAGGCAGATAAGAGGGGTCCTTAGAGAGTCTCTAATCTGCCCCACAAGTGTTTACATTAGATACTACCCTGCAGATGAGGGAACCTGCCCAGGGTCTTGTCTGCGCATGCCCGCAACAGACTGGGGAGGACCCGCCCGCACACTGGGAGAGTGGGTGGAGTCTCGGGGAGTTCACGTCTTGTGTAGGGGGAGGAGTCTGGCCTCCAGCTCCTGTGTGGTAGCCTGGTATTCAATCTGTAAGTAAAAACTTGTTGGCAGGACTCCCTTTTGCTTTGCTGGGTTTTTTTTTCCATTTTCACCTAATAAATTCTGCGTCCTTCACCCTTCAATATGTCCGCGTGCCTAATTTCTCCTTGTGATACAAGAACCCAGATTTAGTTGAACTAAGGGGCAGAAATTCTGCATCAGTATTTTGTAGCAGAATATCTGACCTTCATTTGCAGTATGATCACCCAAACATCCCAAATTGTTTTGTTACCCTAAGTCAACAAGTTTTTATAATATCCACAAAAAATTAAATTTCTAAAAAAACACAGGGCTGGCCGGGCGCGGTGGCTCACACCTGTAATCCCAGCACTTTGGGAGGCCGAGGCGGGTGGATCACGAGGTCAAGAGATCGAGACCATCCTGGTCAACATGGTGAAACCCCGTCTCTACTAAAAATACAAAAAATTAGCTGGGCATGGTGGCGCGTGCCTGTAATCCCAGCTACTCGGGAGGCCGAGGCAGGAGAATTGCCTGAACCCAGGAGGCAGAGGTTGCCGAGATCGCGCCATTGCACTCCAGCCTGGGTAACAAGAGCGAAACTCTGTTTCAAAAAAAAGGGCTATTTGAAACCCCCAGAAAGATTAGTTCATAATAAACAGTTGGTTATCAATGCTATCCCTTAAAAATACTTAGAAAGGAAATTGTGCAATAGCTCTTGTTAATGATTTGTATTATTTTCAACAAAGATTTCTCCTTGATTTAAAGCATATTGTTTTGTTTTGTTTGGAATGTTTTTCCTATTTGCCTTATCTTAAGAACATCCTAGTAAGTTTAAGACATTTTCTTATCTTTCCAGGCTCATAGGGAATCAAGGACATTTGTTTAGTATCTTACAAAACATAAGAGTTGAACTCTTGCTATGCTGCAGGCAATATGTTAATTTTTTTACAACCATTATCTCATTTAATCTTACTAAAAATCCTAGGTATTAGCACTTCATAGGACAGATGAAAACCCAGGCTCACAGGCTCAGTACCTTTACAACTTCAGAACAACTGAACCAAAGCCTTTTTAACTTTTCCCACTAGGCTATATCAAATAACAGCTTTAATGTGGATCAGCTAACAATCAGTTAAAATAAATGACTGAAAACTTAACATGTATATACTTTGTGAACAGTTGTAAAAAACACTTGTTTTATGTTACAGGAAGCTTTGAAATTGGAAAAAATCAAGAATGGTAAACATCGTTTAAATGTTGATAAAGCAGTTATGAAGAGCTTTTAAGATCTTTTATCTTGTCTCTATTCTTGCCTCTGGGAACCTCATCTATTTTCTTTACAAAGAGTAGTGTTTCTCCAAAATTCTAGTGCCACATTTCCAACGATTTGTTATATCTCTCCATTTTGATGCTCTACCCACTCTTCTAGGCCTCCAGATGCCCAGTTTCTCTAGACTTCCTTGTTCCCAAAAATGAAGGCATCATTCATTCAGTACACCTGTCTCACAGTCCTTCTCTGCTTTCTTTCTCCTAGGCATGACAATCTACATCCATTTGGTTTCCAAACTCACCTGGAAATGTTTTTCATAGGTAACCTGGCTCCTCCCTGTCATCCTCACAACCACAAGCCTTGTATGGCATCTCCTTTACTTCTCACTTAGAACTCTCTTATTAACTCCTACTTGGTCTTCCAGCTTCTATCATGTTCTATCTATATATTTGTTCTAATTTTAATATATCATACATTCTAGGGCCAAAATAATTTTCTTTAAATATACTCTCTTCACATCACTTCTAGACAATCTGTGGTTTTTTATTGTCTACCAAAATATATACTGATTTCTTATCACAGCTTTCAAGGTTCTGAAATGTGGCATTTTTCTTCTCTTATCTCCACCACTTCTTCATTTAAAACCTATGCTCCGGTCGGGCGCGGTGGCTCATGCCCGTAATCCCAGCACTTTAAGAGGCCGAGGTGGGTGGATCACGAGTCAAGAGACAGAGACCGTCCTGGCCAACATGGTGGAACCCCGTCTCTACTAAAAATACAAAAATTAGCTGGGCCTGATGGCACACCCCTGTAATCCTAACTGCTTGGGAGGCTGAGGCAGGGGAATTGCTTAAACCCTGGAGGCAGAGGTTGCAGTGGGCCAAGATCGTGCCACTGCACTCTAGCCTGGCGACAGAGTGAGACTCTATCTCAAACAAAACAAAACAAAACAAAAAAAATAAAACAATCTATGCCCTACTTAGATAGTTTACCATACTTGGAATGTCCATCCCTTTTCTTTGCCTATCAAAATTGCCCATTCTTCAAAGCCCATAAAAGTCTTCTCCTCTATAAACCCTTTTAAGATTTTTTAAAAGCAGTTTTAATGTCTCCATCTTCTGAATTCCCTTTTAAATACTGTGTTTTTCTTAAAAGATTCACCTTTACTTGTAGCATAACCAGTCATGCACTTGTTTAAGTCATCCTGCTATATTATCAGTGCTTTATGGAAAGGAAATGTATTTTAATCACCCTTGTATCCCCTGCAGCAGTTAGCACATGTCTGTTATCAAAAGAGAGCTCAAGAATGTTTATAAAATTGGATCGTAAAAATTGTTAAACCTGAACAGGGACTTGGAAAAAAACATATTATCTCTAAGAGAAAAAAAAATCAGCAAAGCAAAATATGTCCTGTCATTTAAGAATTAAGATCCACGTGAAATGAATACTTTTATTTACACAAAAGGCTGGAGGGTGGGTAAAGAACCAAATTTTGGAATTGCTAGCCTAGTTTTGGGAGTCATTAAGACTGAGAGAATTTCTTATTCTCTTAATTATGGCAAGAAGGAGAGAAACAGATATGAATATGCTTTGGAGAGGGCCGTGGAAGTGCCACGGACTGGAGTTCCTTTGGCCTGGAATGATGTTTCTCTTTTTCTTTATTTAACTTTTACTCATTTCTCCCAATTGTTTAGATGTTATTTCCTACAGGAACCCTTCCATAACCTCCTCTCTTCCCAAGGTCTAGACTAAGTATCTATCTTCTGTGAACACATTAGCATCTTACATTGTTTGAATATTTCCCTGAAAGATTTGAATTACGTAAGGGTGGAAGTCATTTTCCTATTCTTTTTTTTTTTTTTTTTTTTTTTTTTTTTTGAGACGGAGTTTCGCTCTTGATACCCAGGCTGGAGCGCAATGGCGCGATCTCGGCTCACCGCAATCTCCGCCTCCTGGGTTCAGGCAATTCTCCTGCCTCAGCCTCCTGAGTAGCTGGGATTACAGGCACGCGCCACCGTGCCCAGCTAATTTTTTTGTATTAGTAGAGACGGGGTTTCACCATGTTGACCAAGATGGTCTCGATCTCTTGACCTCGTGATCCACCCGCCTCGGCCTCCCAAAGTGCTGGGATTACAGGCTTGAGCCACCGCGCCCGGCCCATTTTCCTATTCTTTACGTATTGATCGACTAGTGCCTGGTACAGACTAGATGCTTATTAGTAAATACCTATAGATTGAGTTAACTGATCAGTTATACTGTTTCAACTATTTGCTAGCTTGTGACTCTGGGTCAGTCACTTACCTTTTAACCTCACTTTTCACATCTGCAAAATAAAGATCAAGATTGCAATGAGGCTAAAGTTGTAATGAAGCTTAGCCAGGATAATGCGCATAAAATATATGGTATTATTACCATGTGTACATTTTAAATTATTATTAACATAATATTAATATAAATAATTTTAAAATAATGATGGTGCTCTAATTTTATTCCTTCCCAGAATGCTATTGGAATAGTTTCTGCAAGTCATTCAAGATTCAGCACTATAATCAGAAAGGAAATGTAATGCCTTTGCATATTTCTTGGTATATGCTTATTTTATAGAAATAATATTTCTATTGTCTAACTCATTTCCTCACCCCAATATCATAGTTAACTAGAAGCTGATGCATGGACTTACACTTCTGCATAGTTAACTAGAAGCTGATGCATGGACTTACACAGAGTAACTGTCAGAGAAATTCTGTCCTCACCAAAAACAGCAACATTGGCCATCAGAAAGCAGAAGACTGTGATCTTGAGAAAAGGTAAATAAAGTAAGCCCCACAGTTACACCAGTTTACTGCCCGGAGGCAGTTTCCAGGCCACACTACAAGGTGAGGGGACCTGAGCACAACCCAGCAGTCTCAGTAAGAGATCAGAGAACAGAGAGATCAGAGTTTATGGAAGCAGTCATTTAAATTGGCAGCTCCAATCATGAGAGAGGCAGGAGCTGCACACAGAGATTGCTCTGGAGACACCTGGGGAGGTCAACTACTGAATAAGGATCTGTGCACATAGGAGGAAACACCCACAAAGCTGAGAAGAGAGTCGCTGGAAAGCAGGTTGCCAAACATATCTAGAGTTCACACAGGGCTGGAACAGGTTATAATTCTATCAGCCAAAAGAGAGTGAGCTCAACACATGAGGGCACCAGGTCGCGTCTTCAGCAGTCTATCAGTCTAAAAGTACTGTTTGAGAGACTCAAAATAATCCCAAGGAACTTCACTAGGTGTTTTACCAAAGAGAAATAAATATATACAACCACACAAAGACATACACACAAAATGTCACAGCAGCTTTACCAGCTTCTGGAAACAACCACCCCAATGGCCATCAGCGGGCGAATAGATACAATAATCATGTTATGTTCATAAAATGAAATACCATTCAGCAAGTAAAAGAGAATAAACTACAGACACACACAACATACGCAAATCTCAGAAGCATTATGCTAATGGTAAGGAGTTAGACCAAACACAACATTCTACGTGATTTCATTTATATGAATTTTTAGAAAACATCTACGGTAAGGAGAGCAGATCAATGTTTAACAGTAGTGAGGGGTGAAGAAAGAAGTTTGTCTTCAGAGGGCATAAGGAAATTTGGGGAGGATGATTTAAATTTCCTACATCTGTGTTGTGGTGGTAGCCACATAACTGCACATTTTTCAAAACTAATCAAATTGTGTGCCTACATTAATAAAATTTATTGCACATTATTCACATCTCAATAAAGCTTTGTTTTTTAAAAAACTGACCCTTTGTTTAAAAATGTATTTTTTTAGGCTACTGTTAATGTATCTTTAGTTATACACAAAACTATTTTTAAGCCTTACACTTTTGTCTCACTGTCCAATATGTGTTCTGGTACTATCATTATTTTCAAAAAAAGTTAGTAAAGTGAATAGAAAAAGGGGAATTTTTTTTTTCACTCTCTGTGATGGAAAAGGGCAAAGATGAAGAGAACTGTGGATGACTACTGAGTTATTCAACCAAAAGGGTCTGCTATGGCCTCACACTAAATTTTAAATATAAACCAGAATAATTGTTGGTATAATAAGATAGCAAGTTTGCTCAACACAACTGTTACTCAAAGTAATTAAAGGATGCTGTTTCTAGTTAACTATTTTCCAGTTAACTAGAAAATGTAATAACCTAGTTTGTGTTAGCCTAACTGACTCCATCTCAGCAGTAAGTTCCATCTTAGCTTCCCCCTCCCTGCCTCGGCCCCCACAGGTGCATGACTGGCTCACGCTGCACTCAAAGCTTTGAACCGTTAAGAGGGTTCACACTGTTCACAGCACCTGTAACCACTGTAACCACATCCTGCTTGGCAAGTCTACCTGCTATTGTGAACACCCTCCTTGGTGATTGATTGTATGGAAAGTTTCCCCTGCTACCTCCCTTGATGACTGTATGTAAATACCCTTAGCAACCAACAATCCTGGGAACCTCCTGCCCCCTGGTTACCAGCTTCCTTATCTAACTTCCTAGTTCTGCTTCTGTAAAATTCCACTTCAGCTAGGCTCTCCCTCCCCTACCTAAATCAAGGTATAAAGGGAAATCAAGCCCCGTCCTCCGGGCTGAGAGAATTTTGAGCGTTAGCCATCTCTGGGTCGCCAGCAATAAAGGATTCTTAATTTGAAACTCAGAGTGTGGCGTTTCTTCTGTAATTTGCTTGGATACAACAAAAAGTCTTCTGTTTAAAGTTTTCTCAAAAATCTTCCTTAGATACCTAAGAATCTTTCCCTTCCTTATGAAATACATTATAGGCAATGCATTTTAAGTACATTTTTACAACTCGTGAATTTTTCATTGCTCAGATTAATCACTTTGAGCATAAAGTTTAGTTTGCAAAAGCAGGTAGAAGTGGATGCAGTGACATTTCAATGATATGCTGGTCCTGCAAAGTCCCTTTCCCTGAAACCCTCCAAATAAGTGCTCTGTAATTATTTACATTTGGGTAGTGTTGCCTAGTACAGCCACCTCTTATAATGTCATAAAGCATATTATTAAAATTTTTGAAGTGCCCTACCAAAAAGAAAAACCACAGAATACTCCAGAATACTCATTAATTTTGTTCAAACTAATTTATCTGAGTAGGTAAGTTATTTTTCTTGTAATTTACATCAAGTTCTTCAGAACTAAAGTTCTAATGAGGCATGCTGCTGCCGTTGTGAAAAACGTTAGTTGGAGCTGGGTTTGAACCCGCACTTGGTAGCTTACCAATAACATAAATTTTAACCTTTTTGAATCAGCATTGCACTATAAAAGTCTTCCTGTGAGAATTATGGCTAATGTCTATAAAGCATCTGAAATAGCCTCATGGTGGGTAGAGTTCCCAGAATTCTAATTTAGCATCAATTGATATTATCAAGTGGCTTTATTTCCAGGTTCTCTAGAACTTGGATTTGTTTGCTAACTCACTTAATTTTTTTTTTGAAACTCTTGCTTTTTATTTTTATTATTATTTTTAAATTATACCTTTATTTTTGCTTTAAAAGGGGTTGTTGGCAAAGTCAACTTACCTGGGGTTTCAATTTTAGTTGTTTTCTAGTTAATCAAAGTATCATTGTGCTTTGGACAACAGCATCACATTGCTCTATCAGTAGGGTTACTGGAGTCTAACCAAGCCACCCAAGATGTCTTAGGCTCACATCCAATTCATAACTTGCACTTACTTGCTTTTTAATTCTTTTGTGGGTAAGAAAATTTTTAGATATTATTCTCACAACTATGATACACACCTGTACTGATTTTAGGATGGCTGGGATAATGGGAGGACCTTAATAATGTATTACAGCTCAGCTGATTCATTATACTTTTGAAAATCCCATTATGTACACAATTGTGGATCTTCCTTCACATTTTCAGCAGTAAGAATAATAATAACAATTGATGATAGCAAAAGTAATAAAAGTAGTCTTAATATTTTATACTGTTAAACACTGGTTGTTTAAGGTTGTCAAGGCATTTTCTAAATAAATGTTTTTATAAAGCAATACACAAGCTCTCTGAACCATTATGTAATGCCAGAGAGAAGGTCATATAACTTTCCCATAAAACTCCTTCTTTTACATCAGGGTAAAATGTTTTGCAATAATTGTATTGGCTGTCCATCACAGTACCTTAGGGAAGCATGCTGTTAACAGGGTCATTTCTCCTTCACAGCTGAGAATACTGAAGCATAGACACATTAGTGGTAGCTTGTCCAAATGAACGCCGTGAACTAGTGAACCAAATCACTGCGTGACAATGACACCACTCAAAGGCAGGCACCACACAGGAAATGGCATCATGAAGGTTAATTTTAGATTAAACTGGGGCAGCATGAACGTTGGGTCATCTTGGGAAGATGTGCCAAAATGCACAGAGACAAGGTTAGTCATGGTTCATAAACCTTACCTGTTTAGGCATTCAACTTTATTTTCACAAAATAGTTGTAGCAGGAAGACTTCCTTTTATCATCAAAGTAGAGATAGAAAGCAATGCTTTTTCTTTTTCCCGATAAGCACTAAGAGCTTCATCTGTTTTGGGCTGACAGAGTTAAGTCTACTCTGTTCATAAGGAATGAGTTTCAAAATTTTTTGATGAAAATCATATGAAATAATAAAGAAATATCTGCTGGTGCAGATCCAAAACTGTTTCCAGTAGCAGAGGTTTGAAGCAGCTGGACAGAGCCGAATAAGTTAATTGCCAAGAGCAATCAGAGCCTCTTTTAGTAGACCCATCCAAAAAATACCAAGATGGTAGCAGGCCCTCCTAAGATACTGGGTCATAAACTCTTTTGAGCATACACTCCTTCCTCATTCACACACACAATCTGATATACTATACAAACAAAATTTAGTATAATATTTCAGAACGATCACAGACTTTATTTTGCCCTGCATAGACTACCTAGAGTTCCACAGATTCCAGATTAATCTCTCTCTCTCTCTCTTCCTGCAACACTCTCTTTAATATCATTTCTAGTTTCAAAAAGGAAAGCTAGAGTTCGAGAAGAATAAATTATTTCATAATTGCAGGATATTTTTATCACTTAGATTTTCACATCGCCAGACTTCTTGCAAGATCTAAGAAATTAAGTGCAACAAATACTCGATTATGGTAGGGTTTTTCAGGCTCTGTATTAATTCCAAATACACTTATAGTTCAGCATCTTAAAACAGCTGGTATTCATCTTAGCAAGCTAATATCAATGATATTTTATTGAGGTAATGGAAAAATATACACTGGGTTATCAAAAGAAGGTAATGATGAATGCTAATGAAATCATTTCACTGTATGATGAATACTAATTTTGTAGGGCATGCTTCTAATTTATAGCATGTAATAATGCTTTTTCCTCTACTAGCATAATGTTAACATTGTACATTATTTAAAACTTTCAGTTATTTCTGTCTCAAATTGTTTTTAATTTAAAATGTATAGTTTTAACTGACACCAAGTGTCGACGAGGATGTGAAGCAATCAGAACTCTCCTCTAACATTGTTGAGATTATAAAATAGTAAACTCACTTTGAGAAATAGTTTGGCAGCTTCTTATAAAGTTAAATGGTTTCTACTCTTAGGTGTTTATCCAAGAGAAGTTTAAAAATAATATGTCCACATGAAGATTTGTCTATGAATGTTCATACAGTGTTATTCATAATATAAAGAATGGAAACAATTCAATAATTGATCAACTGAAGAAACAGTAAACAGATTGAACTATCTATATATGTACATATACACACATATATATACAATAGAAAACTTTCTTAGAATACAAAAGGATGTGTAATCCCAGCACTTTGGGAGGCCGAGGCGGGTGGATCACGAGGTCAAGAGATCGAGACCATCCTGGTCAACATGGTGAAACGCCGTCTCTACTAAAAATACAAAAAATTAGCTGGGCATGGTGGTGCGTGCCTGTAATCCCAGCTACTCAGAAGGCTGAGGCAGGAGAATTGCCTGAACCCAGGAGGCAGAGGTTGCGGTGAGCCGAGATTGTGCCATTGCACTCCAGCCTGGGTAACAAGAGCGAAACTCCGTCTCAAAAAAAAAGAACACAAAAGGATGAATTATTGATACTTGCAACAGCAAGGATGAATCTCAAAAATAGTACGAGTGAAAGAAGTAGGACATGAGAGGACATAATGCACGTCTCTATTGATATCAAGTTCAAAAACAAAAGTAACCTATGATGATAGAATGTAAAGCACTGGTTGCCTGTGGTAGGAGGTAATTTTATTTGGAAAGGTACAGAGAGCTTCTTAGGGTGATAAAAATGTGGATCTTGTCAGAGGTATGAATTTGGTGAATATTTATTTGCCAACATATACTGAACTATAATTTTGAGACTTGAATTTCACTATGTATAAATTACACTCCCCTTTCCCCAAAATGTATCTTCAGCTCTGCTTCTGCATTTTCATAACATTGGCATTTCCTCAATAGCCTTTCTCACCTCCTCATGACCTCTGGGACCCTTCCCAGGATTTCCACAAGCTCAGCCTCATGGAAACTCACTCTATAGCTGTTTACTGCCGAGTACCCATTTCCCATCTTCCTACATCTAGCTACATTATAACCTACATATTCCCCTTTCTAGGATTCTAATTTTTTATCATCATAAATAAATCAATAGTATAACTTTTTTCTTCTTCTTAACTTGGGCTTGTGTCCCTGACATCTGTGACAAATCTACCTCCAGGAAGAGTTAATCTCAACTTGGTAGTTAACACCTCACCGATTCCCTGACAAACTTTAAAAAGAAAAGATCATTATACAGTACAGATAAATAATGTTATTATGAAAGTAACACTAAGATGGGTGGGTGTCAATTACCTATGCCCCTTTTATACAAAAGAACTTGGCATTCAGTAGCCCAGGACACCTTCCAGGGCACAAGGTGGGACAACAGCCCAGATTCCACACTTCTCTGTTTCAACACTGAGGACCTCGCCTATAGCCAACTTTGGAACTTTCTAGGTGACCACAGTAAGTGTGGGGAGTTCTCATGGTGAAGGCCACACTTCATCGGTCTATGTTGATCTCTCAACTGGTATTACTTCGTTTAAGAACCAAGTGATAATTTTTCTAGGATCTTGAGTTTGTCAAAATGGAAACAACGTAAATAAAAGAAAAATTGCCAGGTGCTTTACAAATGCTAGACTTTATGGTGCTTTATAGTATTGTCTGGCAATTACTATACAGTTCCGAGACATGCCATGGTTTCTAACATGAGCCTTGATCTCCATAGAACAATTTCCCTGAGTCTAGAGATGTGGAGTAGCAAAATTCATCCCACACTTCATAAATTTGGGGCTACTATCACTTTAGTGTGGCTTCTTTATATTCTACTTTATTATGACTATATCTATATAAATGCAAACACTGTTTCTGTGGATATAATTTCATAAAGCAAAACTATCTTCTATCTTTAGCAGTGAAATTCAAGTGGCAAATATGACAAGCAAAGAAAAATGAATGCAGTTAACTTCAACCATCCCTGCTCATCTGAAAGCTTATGTCAGTTTCTAAATAAGCTTTTCATTTTTCTATTCAGTCTGCTGATCTTTGTTGATTTACAGCATGAATGAGCATGGCACATTGCAACTTGTATAGTGTATTTTTCCTAAATAATAAAACATTTATTGCAGACACATCAAGCTAGCTAGTGGCTCTAAATTATTGCGGCAATGAAGTGCCATGTTAACAACTCATTTACATGCTTCCGGTGACTCTCCATTACCAAGGTAAGTAATTTAATTCCATCTAGAAAGAATGACTTTGCAAAGTGTATTTACTATAATTTGGGAAAAATATATTTAAATCATATTAGAATTATGAGAATCAATTTGAAATAAATACAAAAAATATTTAGTTGGTATTTGTTGAATTATCTCATATAATTTTTAGTAAAGATGTGCTAAAATACCTTAAGAAAGCATTGTAATATATACCCATCTATGCTCAATGTATGCTAGTTATACATGTCTAAGCTTTATAAATTCAATCTGACATTCTCTCTTTCATCTTTGATTTCTATTCTCACATTAGGCAAGTTACAAAACATTGTTAGTCATACTCCTCATGATCAGAGCTACCACAAGTTATAAATTTAGGGGGTTCATTCACCGTATTTCCTATTCAGGGCACTTGCGTACATGAGCACAGTTGTTTTGCTGCAAGGCCCTGCCCTTGTTTTACTCTCGTCTCACTTCACCTACATCATGATTCCCATTCAACTCCTGTACTCCACCAAATACCTACTATAATGCATTCAGATATATCCTTAAACATTCACATTTCCTTTTAAAATGTGAAGTGTTTTTGTGTTTTGAATTTACATAAACAGTATTGCTCTGTTTCTTACTTTCTTTTCCCCAGTGAATTTTTTTAAGTATCCATGATACTATTAAACTGAAGTATTCTATTGGATTCTGAGGTGTGGATCTACCACATTTTCTAATCTATTCTCTCACTAGATTGCCTTCTACTCCTTGCTACCTTGCATGACGATATAACAACCTCATGCAAGTCTGCTTATGAACCTATGAGAGAATTTCTCTAGAACATATTACAGGAGTGGATTTCCTGAGTCACACTCAAAAGTATGCACACATACGCAGCAAGAACGAACACATGACATAAGCATGAATATACACTAATAAACACATATACATGCACAGTAAGGAAGTAAAGGGATACGTATATCCATGAAGGATGAAAACATATACAGTAAATGTGGGAAATATATTCAGAGTGGTCAGTGAAGAACAAATACTCCATAATCAAGATGTCCACATACACAGTAAGTATGCATACACACTCAGTACAGATATACTCATAATTAAGTTTATAGATGTACTTAATTTCATAAACACTGAAAATTATTTTTTTCAACAGCTACAATCTCACCAGAAGTGCCTGAGTGTTCCTATCTCTCCATAATTGCTACAAACTTGGTTTTACTAGTAATTTCTGATCAGGCATAGTGTCTCATGCCTGTAATCCCAGTGCTTTGAGAGGTCCAGGTAGGAGGATCACTGGAAGGCAGGAGATTGAGACCAGCCTGGGGAACACAGTGAGCCACCATCTCCACACAAAAAATATTAAGAAATAAATTATCAGGAAATGGTGGTTTGACCAGTAGTCCTAGCTATTCAGCAGACTGGGGAAGAAAGAGGGCCTGAGCCCAGGAGTTTGAGACTGCAGTGAGCTATGACGTTGCTGCTGCCCTCCAGCCAGGGTGACAGAGCAAGACTCTGTCTCTTAAAAATACTAATAATTGCTTTGTTTAGCTCATGGATGTCAATTATTATTTTATTTATATTTGATTCATCCAATTACTGATGAGTTTGAATATCTCAAGATATTTATGGTTAGTTTGGGACTTATCTTTGTGTGTATTATAAATATAAAGCCTTCTCACATTTCAAATTGGTTTTCTGTTCTCTGTCGTCGTGATTTTTAGGAATTCCGTATATATACTATGTACTATATACATAGTTAATCTCATTTAGTCAAATTCATTCTTGTATTTGTATCTTTATTTGTGCTTTGGGGATTTTAAGACTTTCTCCACCTATGCCCCAAATTACAAGATAACTTTCTTCCATTACTTCCAGCAGTATTGTAATCTACCTTTTCAATGTCTACTACATCAGAACTCCACTTTTGTATTCAATGTTAATTAGTCATCCAGGTATATTTGTTATCCAAATAGTAAGCAGTTTCCAAACACTCTTTACTAAATGTCACATTTATCCACTTGTGGTGCTAAATTTACCATCAATTATTTTTTCATATATAAATGGGCCTTCTTCCAAGTTCTGCTCATTTGGTCTATTTCTCCTAGAACACCGTATTTTTTGTACTAAATAATTTTGAGGTTTGTACTCAAAATTCAGATATTTAAATATCTGAAAAGTAGGACATCTCTTTCCACTTTTCTTTTTTATTGCTCTTTAATCTCTCATTTAAAGTTTAAAAGGTGTTTGCCAAGCTCTTAAAAAAAATTCAGCTGTAATTTTGATTGGGACTGCCTTGAGTTTATAGGTGATTTTAAAGAAGAATTATATTTTATAATAATAAGTTGCCCTATCTGTAGATATGCAGTATCATACCATTTAGTTAGATCTGTTTTAAATTCTTCACAAAGATATTAATTATCTCTATGAATGTGTGGCTCATTCTTTGTTAGGTTAATTTATAGATATATAACATAAAATGTAATTTTTGTTACTTTTGTAAATTGTATCTTATCTTTTATTATATTTTCTAATTGATTCCTTAGAACATCAATTCCAATTGATGTTATAGAAGCAGGATCAGTAAAATTTTTCTGTAAAGGAACAGATAGTGAATAATTTGGGGCTTTTCGAGCCAGCCCATCTCTATTGTAACTATTCACTTCTGCCGTATTAGCAAGAAAGCAGCCCTAGACAATACGTAAACAAGTGAACATGGCTATATTCCAATAAAAGTTTATTTATAAAAAAGATGACAGCCGGATTTGGCTAGTAGGCATTAGTTTCTTGGACCCTGCCATAGAAAAACGGTATTAATTTCTTTAAGCTATTTTATGCAGCACATTTGCTGAACTCTCTAATTAGACAGAATAATTGGATTGTTCATTGTCTCTAAATTTTTTTAATTATTGATGAACATATTATATGTAAATAATGACAGTTTATCCCTTCATTTTCAATTATTAAACTTTTCTTTTCTTTTTCCCTAATTACAAAGTTGGCCGGGATCTTCATTACTGCACGAAAAACAGCAGTGATGGTAAGTAAGCATCTTTGTCTTGATCTTAGTCTTGGAAAAATCTCTAGAGTTTCTTGATTAAATATGTTGTTTCATACAGGTTTAGGTCAGGGGTGTCCAATCTTTGGGCTTCTCTGGGCCACACTGGAAGAAGAAGAATTGTCTTGGGTCACACATAAAATACACTAACACTAATGATAGCTGACGAGCTAAAAAAAAAAAAAAAAAAAAAGGTCTGTGCATAAATCTCGTGTTTTAAGGAAGTTTACAAATTTGTGCTGGGCTGCATCATCCAAAGCCATTCTAGGCTGCACAGAGCCTATGGGCTGTGGGTTGGACAAGCTTGGTTTAGGTTTTAGTCACCTTTATCACTTGATAAAGTTAAGGACATTCCCTTCTATTTCTGGTTAAAAGACATGTTTCATCAGAAACTGATAGACTATCTAATATTAACCATTTCGTTCTTATAATAAACTTCACTACAGCATAATATATTTTTCTCTTTAAATCAGTTTTTGAGATGGAAGTTACATACAATGAAGTGCATCAATTTGAAGCACACATAAAGTAAGTTCTGACACATGTATACACCCACGTAACCACCATCTAAGTTAGGACCCAATGATTTCGATCTCCAAAAAGACTGCATGTATCTCTTTGCAGTCATTTTATCCCTACTTCTAAACCAGGATACAAATAATCTGCCCTGTACTATACATTAGTTTTGCCTGTTTCAGAATTTTATATAAATTGAATCAGATAGTATGTTCACTTTTATGGGCGTCTTCATTTACTGGAAATGCTTTTTTTGCTGAATGGTATATCATTTTATGGATGTAGCAAAATTTCAATTTTCAATTTTGATGAAGTGTAATTTAATATTTTTCTTTTATGGCTAGTAATTTATAAGAAATCTTTATCAACCACAAAGTCATGAAGATTTTCTGCTACATTCTAATGGTATTCTAGTTTTAAGTTGATGATTCAATTTTACTTAATTTTGTAAAATATGGAATAAGAATTGAGATTCATTTTTACACAAATATACAGTGATGACTTTTTAAAATACTTTTAATATTAAAATATTTTTAATATTAAAATATTTTAATATTAAAAATATTATTTTGGCATTTTAATAAAAAATTATTTGAATATATATATATAGGTCATTACTGAACTCTCTATTCTGTTCCATTTATCTGTATGTTTATCCTTGTACCCACAACATGATGCCCTGAATTTGTAGTTTTATAGTGAGTTTTGAGTCAGCACCAGGTACTACAACTCCTCCAACTTTGTTCTTTTAAAAATTGCTCTGTATATTATGTCATTTTCATTTCTCTGTAAATCTTAGGATTGTATTATCAATTTACCCACAAAGAAAAGTCTATTGGAATTTTGTAAGGCAACACGTTGAATCTGTACATTAATTTAGGAAGAACTGACAACTTAACAATACTGAGTGTTGCAATTGATTGTCATGGCATAACTCTTGATTTTTTTAGGTCTTCTATAGTTTCTCCCTATAATGTTTTATAGGTTTCAGTGAAGAAGCCTTCAATATATTCGCTTTAACATGGAAACTATTGTAAAGATTTTTAAATTTTATGTTCTATCTTTTTGAAATTAGAAATATATAAAATATAACATATAAAGAAATAGAATTTATTTTTGTATATTGACCTTGTAGTGTACAACTTTGCTAAATTCAATTAGTGCGTATGCATGTGTATATATATACATATTAGCAAGATATGAATATGTTATATGTACATATATCACATACACACACATAAAATTGAGTTTTTTATTCAATTACTAAACAATAAAAATTCAATTATATTTGTATATTATATATACAATTATATTTGTATATTATATATACAATTATATTTGTATATATATATACAATTATATTTGTATATAATATACATACATGTATATTATATTCAAATATATTATATACAAATGTATATAATATACATACCTGTAAAATATATTTTACTAATTATATTTTTATATGTTAAACTCTACACCTTAGAATTTAATATAAGCTTGATCATGGCATCTACACAAAAAGAGAAATTTACTGCTTCATTTCCAATTTGAGTGGCTTTTATTTTTTTCTTGTCATTTGACTTCTTTTTAAAAATTTAAATGCACTGGATATTATATCCAGAACAATGATGAATAGAGGTGATGAATGAGTTTAGACAGCATGACTTTGTTCCCAATCTTGGTAGCAAAAGCTTTTGATCTTTCACCTTTAAACATGATTTTAGCTGTAGCTGTCCCATTGACGACCCTTTTGGATTGTATAACCATTCTGCAGAGATTTTTTTGCTATGAATTTATTGAATGCTTTATTTTAAAATAATTGTATGGTCTAGGGTTTTCTTTTTGGGAAAGTTTTAATTAAAAACTTACTTTGTTTAATAAATATAGACTGCCAGGTTTTTAGCTTTGTGTCTGTTTTCATAATTGGAGTGTTTCGAGAAATTCATTTATTTTATCTAAATTGTGAAAATACAAATGTTCATAGTATTCCCTTATTGTCCCTTGGTACCTATAGAATCTACAGGGATACCTACTCTGTAATTCTTGATATTAGTAATTCATATTTTCTTTCTCTTCTTGATTAGTCTACATAGTAATTTGTCAATTCATTGCTCTTTCTAATAAACTAGCTTTTGGTTTTAGTAATTTTCCTCTCTGTTTACTCATGTTCTATTTTATCAAATTTATTACTTTTTATTATTAAATTATAATTTTACTTTGGGTTTAATTTGGACTTTTTTTCTAAGATTTTTAAGGCAAAAGCTTAGATAATTGAGTTTTGATCTTATTTGCTAATATAGTATTTAAAGCTACACATTTCCATCTAGCAATCATTTCAGCTATATCCTACAAATTTGATGTGTTCGTATAATCATCTGATTCAAAATAGTTTTCAATTGCCCTTTTTATGTTCTTTTTATCAGACAAGGTAGTTAGAAGTGACTATTTTATAAATAATGAAGAATTTTGGGGATAATTTGCTGTTACTGGGTCCTAATTTGCTTCTTTTTTGTCAAAGAATATATTATCTCTAATCTCAATTATTTTAAATATATTTAGAATTGTATAACCCAGTATATGCTCTATCTTGGTGTAAGCATCATGTTCACATGGAAGAGAAATTTTTTTTCTGCTATTATGCATTACATTGCTGAAGGAAGTGTTTAGGTGGTGTTCTATAAATGCCAGATTACTCAAATCCTGAAGTTTTGTCTATCTTTGCAGTGATATAACATTGTCTTGGTTATGGTAGCTTTTCAAATGTCTTGAAGTCAATGGATGTAATTCTTCAACTTTGATCTTTTAAAAAAATTTTATTACCTATTCTAGGTGCTTTACATTTCCATCTAAATTTTGAAAAAGCTTGCCTCTTAACAAAAAATAAAAATTTTTCCTCAATTTGATTGGGGTTGCATTGAATCTGTGAATCAATTAGCAGAAAAATGATATCTTGACAATCAATATTGCATCTTTCGATCATGAACATGATATAGCCCTCCCTGGATTTAGGTCTTTCTTAACTTCTCAGCAATATTTTTTGGTTTTCAGTGTTCAGTCCTTGCACATAATTTATAAAATTTTTCCCTCTGTGCTTTTTAGTATATTAGTATACTAATTAGTATATTAGCATATCTTTAGTATATTTTAATGCTATTTATGCAAATAACAAATATTAATTGTCATTATATAGAATTGTAATTGATTTCCTAGGTGTCTAATTTATTCTCTTGTCCTTATTATTTCCTTTCTTCTTAGTCGAAGGTAAATGTGCTACATATTTGGTTTCTTAACATGAGAACTTACAGCATTTAAACCTTTTTTTCTTTTCAAGTATCAGCATTTAATGGTATAATTTTTCTCTAAGCAGTACCTTTGCTCAATGATTCTCAATTGGGGTAATTTTGCCTTTTAAGGGACGTTTGGTAATGTCTAGAGAGATTTTGGATGTCACATCGGAGAAGAGAGTGCTACTGGCATCTAGTGGATAAGGATGAGGGATGCTACAAAACATCCTACAATGCACAGAATAGTTTGAGCAATCTTGAGTTAGTTGCCTTCTGTATATTTTAATGTTTTTTGTGTTTTCAGTCAATTTAATATATTTCAATTGTGATATATTTTTAAGTCCATGAGTTATTTAGAAGTTTCTTATTTGCTTTTCCTATGTTGGGTTGTTTTCTAGATATCTTTCTATTGCTGATTTCCATTTTAAATTTGTTGCCCTTAGAGAATAAATATTTTATGATTTCAATCATTTGAAATTTATTCAGATATTTTTATGGTAAATATCTATCTTGATGAGTGATCCATGTGTACTTAAAAGACATACTTTGCTGTTGTTTTGTGGAGTAGTTTATAAATGTCAGTATATTTATGGTGCTTTTTCAAGTCTTTATACTTATTGCTTTTCTATATAAATTTTTAATTGATAACTGAGAGAAGTTTTTATGTTAATCATAGTTGTAGATTTGTCTATTTCTCTTTTATGTTCTATCAGTTTTAACTTCAGGTATTTTTAGTTCTATTATCAAATGCATACATATTTTTGATTATGTCCTTCTGATGAATTAATTCCTTTACCAAGCTAAAACATCTCTCTGCATTCCTGATAATACTGTTTGTTCTAAAGTCTATTTTGTGTAATACTAATATATCAATTCCAGCTTTCTTTTGATTGGGGTTCATGGTAGAGACTTATTCCACCCTTTTCATTTTAATCTATTTGCATATTTATATTTAAAGTCAATGTGTTTTAGATAGCCAATAGTTGCCTTACTTTTTAATCCAGTTTGGCAATCTTTGTCTTTCAGTTTAAATGTTTAGACCATTTATATTTAATATAGTTATCAATATGGTTGGGTTTAAGTCTAAGCTCTTGCTATTTTTCCCCTTCAATTAATCTGTTTTTATTTATCTTTTTCTCTTTCATTGGCTTTTTTTTTTTTGAGACAGAGTCTCACTGTGTTGCCCAGGCTAGAGTGCAGTGGTGCAATCACGGCTCACCGCAACCTCTGGTTCTCAGGTTCAAGCAATTCTCCTGCCTTAGCCTCCCGAATAGCTGGGACTATAGGCGTGCACCACCACACCTAGCTAATTTTTGTATTTTTAGTAGAGATGGGGTTTTGCCATGTTGCCCAGGCTAGTCTTGAACTCCTGACCTCAGTTGATCCACCCACCTTGGCCTTCCAAAGTGCTGGGATTATAGTTCCTGGCCTCCTGGCTAATCTTAAATTGAGTACATTTTTATGACTCTCTTCTATCTTGACTATTGGCTTATTACCTGTATTTCTTTGTTTTACATTTAGTGATTACTCTAAGGTATACAATATCTATCTTTAAGTTATCAAAGTCTCCTTGACATTATATTATAGTACTTCATGTTTAGTGTATAAAAACAATATACTTGTATTTTATCTCTCCTATGCTTTGTTCTATTATCATCATATATTTTAGTTCTACATATTTTATAAACCCCATTTAATGTTGTTATGATTTTTAATTTAAATTGTCAGTTATCTTTTTACAAAATTAAAAATAGTAACATATCCACATATTTAAATTGACATGTACATTACATTTTTGAGGATATTTATTCTTTTATGAAGATTCAAGTTTTTATCTGAAATTATTTTTCTGTTATCTGATGAGATTCCTTTCTATATCTTGTAATACAGGTTTGCTACTAATGAATTATTTCACCTTTTGACGAAAAGTGTTTTTATTGTATCTCATTTTTTGAAAGATATTTTATCTGAGCATTAAATTCTAGATTAACAGGCTTTCCCCTTCTACACTTTTTTTTTTAATACTTTCTTTTTTACCTTTGTCTTCTGGCTTACATAGATGTGACTGTTACCTCTGTTCTTCTGTAAGTAATGTTCCTGTTTTCCTCTGCCTTCCTTAAAAAACCTTTCACTACCAATGTTTATTGCAAATTATTTTAATGTACCTAGTGTGATTTCCTTTGTTTTCTTTTATTTATTTATTTATTTATTTATATTATACTTTAAGTTCTGAGATACATGTGCAGAATGTGCAGGTTTGTTAAGTATATATGTGTTTATAGGTATATGTGTATATACCTATATATAGGTATATGTATATATAGGTATATATGTGCCTTGGTGGTTTGCTGCATCCATCAATCCATCATATACATTACTTGGTGAATCTATGATTTTACACTTTTCTTTAAATTTGGAAAATGTTAACCATAATTTCTTCAGATAACCTTTGGCAGACCCTTATCTTGCCCGTGTCTCCTTCTCTTCTGGGAATCTAATGCCATTTATGTTAGATTGCTTAATATTGTTCTACTAATCACTAGAGCTCCTTTTTTTCCCAGGATATTTTTCATATGTGCTTAATTTTTGTAAGGTTTTTATTGCTATACCTTCAAGTTCACTATCTGTTCTCTATTGTCTAATTCGTTGAGTATTCTATTGAGTATGTATTTTTATACTGTATTATTCTGTTGAGTATATATTTTTATGTTGTATTTTTTATCTAGCATTTCCGTTAGATCTTTTTGTATACCCTATTTCTCTCCTCATTATGTTCTACTTTTACAACATTCTTAAGCACAAGAAACTTAATAAGTTGCCTGCTGATTCAATTCTTTTCCTTATTCTTGTATCTGTTTCTATTGATTGGTATTTCTCCTGTTTATGGGTCATGGTTTTGCACTTCTTTGCATGCCTGATATTATTTGGATAATGAATATGGTTGATTTTATATATACCTGCTGGAATTCTTTTTTTTTTTTTGGGACAGAGTCTCACTGTCATCAGGTGCAAGGCTGGAGTGCAGTGGCTCGATCTCAGCTCACTGCAACCTCCATCTCCCGGGTTCAAGCAATTCTCCTGCCTCAGCCTCCCAAGTAGCTGGGACTGCAGATGTGTGCCACCACGCCCAGCTAATTATTATATTTTAGTAGAGATGGAGTTTCACTATGTTGGCTAGGATGGTCTCGATCTCTTGACCTCGTGATCTGCCCACCTCAGCCTCCCAAAGTGCTGGGATTATAGGCATGAGCCACTGCACCCAGCCTGGAATTCTTTTCACGAATGTTCAATATTGTTCTGACTGCATTTAATTTGGTAGAAATTAGTTTAATATTTGGAGTGCTTGCTTTTATGTTTGGATCAGTCCCAAGAAATAAATAGTACTAGTTTAGCCCCATTACCAAAGGAACATACTCAAACCTCCATGTATTCTGAAGACCACATTGACTAATGGGAATACAAAGTTTCTCAGCATTGTGTGAACTCTGATGATTGTTTGCTTTCCAGTGACTCTTCATTCTTGCAGAGTCACACTCCACACATATGCCCATCAAAATCAGTCCAAGACTTAAAGAAACCACTATGCAGATCTCCTGACCTCTTTCTCTGTGAAGCTGCCTTCTCTCAGGTATTATAGCCATGTGCTACCAGTTGTCCAGTGTCCAAAATCAGTTGTTTTATATATTTTATCCAGTCTTTTTATTGTTTAAGACGGTAATATAAATCCAACTCTAGTCCTTCCATCATGAGGAGAAGCAGAAATCTCTGATATATACTTTTCCTAATCATTTTAGCCTCTTTAAACTCTTGATCTCTTTCTCCTTAAGTCAAAGAAACATTTGTGTTCTGCTTGGGTTTACTCTCTTTGCACCATAGCCTGGAAAGTGTCTCTAGATTTTAGAAAAGCTAAGATAGTAGGGCTTATTTGTTTACCTTCTCTCAGAGATCATAATGCTGTCCTATCTTTTGCTAAACATCTGAAAAAGAGGTGTTTCATATTGTTTTCTTAGGTCTGGTAACATTATAATTCTACTACTATTATTTTTTATTATGGCTTAATAAATGTCTGATATCTTCTTAGGTGATGCATTATTGTATTTGACTAGCTAATGTTTTATTTAGGATTTTCACATCAGATGTTTTTCTATGAAATGGAACTTTACTTGAATTATTCTACTTTGCTTTGATGCTTTTTATTGAAAACTCTAGAAAATATTTTTATTGAGTTAAAACATACTTTTAAACTACACATCATTTACCCTGATATTATTATCATTCATTCCTTGCCTGAATGATTCCTTGAAAATACCTCGTGTACCCTAGAAATATATACACCTATTATGTACCCAAATAATATTGAAAATATAAAGCTTAACATAAAAAACACAGTAAAAAATAATAAAATATATAGATTGGCAGAATGGATTTAAAAAGCAAGACTAAACTGTATTCTGCCTACAAGAAAATCATCTCACCTCTAAGGACACACATACACTGAAAGTGAAGAGATGGAAAAATATATTCTATATATATGAAGATCAAAGGAAAGAAGGAGTAGCTATACTTATATCAGAAAAACCAAACTTCAAGTCAAAAGCTGTACAAAGAGAAAATGAAGAGAACTGTATAATAATAAAGGAATCAAGTCAGCAATGAAATATCACAATTGTAAATATGTATGTACCCAACATCAGAGCACCAAAATATGCCTAGTAAATATTATATCTAAAAGAAAAGGCCTAATAAAATAATAGTTGGGGACTTCAACATCCCACACTCATCACTGGTCAGATCATTTAGTCAGAAAATTAGCAAAGAAATGTTGATTTTTAAACTGCAGCATAGACCAAATGGACCTAAGGACATTACAGAACATTTTATCCAACAACTACCAAACTTACCTTCTTTTCATTAGCATGTAAGCCATCTAACCTGAATAGGGCAGATAACAATAACAAGATTAAATTGGTAATAAAAATCTCCCAATAAAAAGAAGTCCAGAGGTGGGTGGTAACACTGCTGAATTTTATCAAATCTTCAAAGAAAAATTAATATCAATTCTTCTCAAGCCATTGGAAAAAATTAAAGCAGAGGTAATTCTTCTTAACTCGTTCTATGAGGCCACCATGACCCTGATATCAAAATCAGACAAGGACACAACAAGAAAGTAAAACTATAGGCCAATATCCCTGATGAACATAGATGCAAAATTCCTCAACAAAATACAAGCAAACAAAATCCAACAACACATCCAAAAGATAATACACCATGATCAACTTGGATTTACTTCAGGAATTCCAGTATGATTCAATATACAGAATCGAATAAACATCACACATCATATTAATAGAATGAAGGACAAAAACATATGACTGTTCCAATAGATGCAGAAAAAGCATTTGGTAAAATTCAACATCCCTTTGTGGGAAAAAAAGAAAAAACTCTCAACAAATTAGGTATGGAAAGAAAGTACATCAACCTAATAAAGCCTATGTCTAACAAACCCATAGCTAACATATTATTAAATGGATAAAGTTTTAAAGCTTTTCTTCTAAGAACTGAAACTAGCCAGAAATATCCACTCTTATTAACATAGTATTGGAAGTTCTAGCCAGATAATTTAAGCAAGATAAAGAAATAAAAAGCATTCAAGTCAAATTGTCCCTGATTGCAGATGATGAAAGACCTAAATATTCTACCAAAAACTTTTGAACTGAAAAACAAATTTAGTAAATTTGCTGGATATAAAATCAATATATAATAACCAGTAGCATTTCTGTACATGCACAACAAACTAGCTATAAAAGAAAGCACAAAGGAAATCCTATTTACAGTAGCTTCAAAGAAATGAATACCTGAGAATAAATTTAAATAAGAAGAAGAAAGATCTTTGCAAGAAAAACCACAAAACACTGATGAAAGAAATTGAAAAAGATACAAATAAATGGAGAGACATCCTATGCTCATGAATCAGAAAATTAGAATTGTTAAAATTATCATACTATCCAAAGCAATCTACAGATTCCATTCAGTCCCTATCAAAACATCAATGACATTCTTCATAGAAATAGAAAAAAATCTTAAAAATTGTATAGTACCACAAAATACTCCAAATAGCTAAAGGAATCTGGAGTATAAAGAACAAAGCTGGAGGTATTACAGTACCAGACTTCAAAATATGCTACAAAAATGTAGGAATCAAAACAGCATGGTAATATTCTAAAAACAGACATATAGACCAATGGAATAGAGTGTAAAATCCAGAAATTAATCCACATATTTATAGCCAACTAATTTTTGACAAAAGCATCAAGAATACTCATCAGGGGAAAAAACAGTCTCTTTAATAAATGGTGATGAGAAAACTGATTATCTATATGCAGAAGAATGAAACTAAATCTCCTCCTCTAAACCAAGGCAAAAATCTACTCAAAATGGATCAAAGACCTAAATGCAGGGCCTTGAACTATAAAACTACTATAAGAAAACACAGAGTATATTTCAGAACATGTGTCTGGGGAAAAAATTGTGAATAAGACCTCAAATGCACAGGAACAAAAGCAAAAATAAACAAATGGAATTACATCAAACTAAAAGACTTCTGTCCATTAAAGGAAACAGCAAGTGAAAAGTCAACCTACAGGATGGAAGAAAATACTTGCAAACTTTTAATCTGACAGAGGATTAATAGCCAGAATATTTAAAGAACTCAAACATCTTGACAACAAAAAAACTCTTGAGTATAAAATATACAAATGATCTAAACAGATGTTTTTCAAAAGAAGACATACAAATGACCAAGAAATCTATTAAAAAATGATCAGCATTTTCTAATCAGGAAAATGCAACTCAAAACCACAATAAGGTACTATCATATCCCAGTTAAAATAGATATTATAAAAAAATGTTGGCAAGGATGCAGAGGAAAGAGAATTTGTATTGTTGGTGGGAATATAAACTAGTACAGCTGCTATGGAGAACAGTATGGAGGTTCCTCAAAAAAACTACAAATAGAATCACCATATTTTCTAGCAACCCTACTACTGGGTATTTATCTAAAGGAAAAGAAATCAGTATATCAAAGAAACATCTGCACCTTCATGTTTATTGCAGCACTATTCACAGTAGCCAAGATATGAAAATAACCTAAGTGTTGAACCACAGATAAGTGGATAAAGTAAATGTGGTAAATGTGCACAGTGGAATACTATTCAGCTGTAAAACAGAATGAAATTCTGTCAATCATGGCAACATGGATGAAACTAGAGGAAATTATCTTAAATAAAATAGGCCAGGAACAGAAAGTTAAACACTGCATATTCTCACTCATATGTGGAAGCTCTAAAAGTCAATCTCATAGAAGTAAAAAGTAGAAAAAGAGATTAGTAGCTGGGAAGAGTAGCAAGAAGGAGGGATAGGAAAAGATTTGTAAAAGGGTACAAAATTACCGCTAAATAGGAGGGATAAGTTCTAGTGTTCTGAAACACTGTCAGATGACCATAGTTAACAATAATATATAGTTTCACATAGCTAGAAGGATAGTGAACGTTCTAAACACAAAGAAATGATAAATATTTAAGATAATGTTATGCCAATTCTGATCTGATCACTATATATAATATGTATCAAAATATCACTATGCACTCCATAAATATGTATAACTTTTATGTCAATTAAAAAAATAAAAATATTTTTCAGATTCTAGAAATTAAAACACATGAGAGAATGCAAGAAACCTGGAACAATTAACTCTACTTAGAACAATTAATTCTCTCCTTTTGTGATGTTAACAAGCATGCTAATTTTGTACATCTCAAAATCCTACAGGTTATTATTTTTATTGTTTTATGTAATCAATATTCACATGTATTACCAACATATTCCCTCTTCAAATCACCTTTATTTTTCTTGCAGCATCCTCAGAATCATTTGAACCTGGGAGGCTGAGGTTGTAGCCAAGATCATGGTCACTACACTCCAGCCCGGTGACAGAGAGAGACTCCATCTCAGAAAAAAAATCATTCTATTCCTGTACTTACCTTCACCAGTCTAAATTTTATCTGGCTTCAATTTTCAAATTCTTAATGAAGTATTCTTTGATCCTTCATTCAAAGGTAATCTCACATTCCTCTGAACCTCAAAGCACTTCTTTGTGCTAAAAATATTAATCCATTCTACATTTCAAGGAAGAATACATGTGGTTGACTAACACTACAATTAAATCACAAACTCCTTGATAACAAAAATTTCTTTCTTTTTTTTTTTTTAAACAAATCTTTAAATCTCTATAGCAACATACTCTGACATCACATATTAGGGGAACAAATAATATTAGTTGCATTGAATAGGATTCTTATTAAGTATGAAATGAATAAACTAATGATATTTTACTGCATGTGACAGATTTTCTACCTTACAGGCTATGAGCAACGGGCTCAATAGAGAGCAGTACATAAGTTCCAAGCTTATGAACATCATTTATAATAACTGATTGCACCTAAGATTTGAAGAATTCATTGAAGCTTGGGTATTTATGATAAGCGTATTTAGTATAAATTGCAATTGCTTCATAATATGCAAAGAGCTTCATATCAAGGTTCCCCAGGTCCCTTGTTAATAAAATTAAACACAGGTTTAGATTTTTCTAAAAAACAGTGTACTATCCTAAATTTAATTCTACTGCTTAACAGAGACTACTTCATCTGATTATTTGAGGCAGTACAAAGAGGGGAGACAGGCAATTTAGGGACATCATTTCCTCAAATTTACAGCCATTCACCCTGAAAACATAATTAGGTAGACGAAGCTACAGAAAAACAGTTCTTTCTTATTAAAATTTAGATGATAAAATGCATTCTACAGAAGTCCTGAGTTTTGTCTCTATTTTGAGCCTCTAGGACAGATTCTGAATAAGAGATAAGAGACAGAACTTCAGAATGATCTATCTCACCAGCTAAATTAAAATAAGAAGGAACAGTTTTTCTTTAGTTCAGTGCAGCTAATTTTTTTTTTAGGGTGAATGGCTGAAAAAATAGGACAACAGTTTATAAGTTTTTTAGATTTGAGGCCCCTTCTCTTTGAAAAAATGACTAAGCACACACAAGGGGTGCACAAACCAAGTTTTGCATATTTGTCTTCAGAAATCCAAGTCTATCCTACTGGGCTTGCTTACCTTTGAAGAGGACAGACAGTGTGGATCAGTCATTGCCAGGACACTAGTAGGTGGTTCACACTTGTACAAACTAAAACTTTTGTGTGGCAAGAGAGGTTCAAGAGCTTCTTAAACTCACCAGAAGCCGTGTGTCTACAGTGAGGTCGTCCAACCCATGGCCCATAGGCTGTGTGAGGCCCAGGACAGCTTTGAAAGTGGGCCAACACAAATTCTTAAACTTTCTTAAAACATTATGAGTCGTTGTGTTTTTTTTTCATTAGTTATTGTTAGTATTATTGTATTTTATGTATAGCTCAAGACGATTCTTTCAATGTGGCCCAGGGAACCAAAAAGATTGAACACATCTCGTCTAGAGAGTGCTTTTGAGTCTGCTCTTCACTGTCTCATGGACCACATGGTTTTCTAGTCTGTTTCTATGAAAACCCCTGGAGGCTGTACCTATAAGGAGACCAGGAGTTGCTCCTGTTTTTGAGGCCTTTTTTGTTTTAGGAAACATAATGGGCCAAAGTGGAGTCCAAGAAAAAGAAATATCACCTTCCTCTGAAACTGCCTTCGATCTATCCAATCTAGACACAATTTCCAGGAAATCACATTGTTGTTGGATTTATAACTTATTAAGAATAGCAATTTTGCCTTGCATGATTCACTACTTTTATGCTGTTCATACAGTAACAAGTTACTTAATAGTATGACCTAACACACATTTAAGGCATTACTCGACACAGGAACACCAAAACAGTGGGCATTTATGTTCTACAAGAATAAGATTTTTTTTTAAAAAACAAATAGTCATCATGGAAAAAATAATATTAAAAAAAGTTCTTAGATTAATTTTAAAGCTATTATTTAGAAATAATGATCACATAAAGAAATGGGTACAATGATCTCTGCAGTGCTTAGGTGCCCTGAAGATCTCAATCTGGGCCCTGATCTCAGAGGTCTTATGGCAGGGCTTGGACATCATCATCTGACTCTATTCCACAGTTGTACAGTACTTATCGAAAATCCTTATTCAATTAAGCCAAATTTGCCTTAGAAGCTGACATATTTTCTCATTCATCGCTAAACTGAAGGATTTACACTACCCGTTCCTGTCTCCCATATAAATACTCTGGGTAGTTCAAATGATGTCTGATAAATTTATTTTTTCTGAGTGTTAATTTCACATATTCTGTTTATGATCATTACAACTAAAATTGTTTCTGAAGTAAAGTTGTTCTTTCGGCTCCATCTTTTGCCATGTGTCATTGGGTGAGTTACTTAAACTCTTTGTAACTCCGTTTTGTCATAACACAAATAGAAATAATACTGTGCCCACTTCACAGGACTTTTGAGGGAATTAAATGAGAATTCACTGAGATCAGGATCCAATACATAATTAAACCTTCATAAATATTAGCCAGTATTTATTCTTCAATGTCATGTTGTATTTTCCTAAGTAGAGGATAATTAAACCGCTTGCTAGAAAGAAAGATTCAGAAGGCACAAATCACAGAAGCAGTGCTCTTAGAAATAATAAAGGTCCAGTGCCAGGAGGAAGTCAAATTCAGGAGACATCTGGAAGAGATCAAGAAGGATAGTTACCATATTGAGGAACTGTTCCACTTCTGAAAGTGGCAAGAAGTGAGACCCAAAAAGGAGGGCAAAAGACAACTGGGATATAAAGAGAATGTGGCAAGACCAGGAAGGCTGAGGCTAAAGGAGGATGACAGGTACAAGAGCTGATTACTCTGGTTATTCTGCAGGAAAAATGTTAGAATTTCACATACGCAAGATGGAAAAATCTTAGAGAAATATCTCAAAAAATGAGAAGAGGTTTTGGGTCAGGGCAGAGCATATTTCTAATAGCTGGGTTTAGAAAAAGTAAGAAAAACTATAATAACTGAAGCTGAAGTGACCTGAACATCAGATAGCATTAGAATAAAAAATCCCCACAAGCCAGTAGGAAAGCTGGCAAATGCGGGGTAAAAATTTTAAAAATGGAGGGATTGAAGAGAATTTGTTATGAGAAATAACAAGAATATAAATAAACAATAATTTTAAAAAGTCACATATCTATCATGAATTTCACATTCATAGAGAACCAGTTTTGCCACCTAAAGTTAATATCTCTTAGGAAATTCAAATATAAGTATCAAAGGAAAACACAGAGAGAGCAGCTATTTTCTCCCAGTCTTAATAAGAAAATGAAAACACAAGTAAGAACACAATGGCATTACAACAGTCTTTATTATAAAGTGTCAGTTCTGGGAGCTGCCATGTAACGGAACAAACTAAAATTTAAAAAAATATATATTCTCTGTACTGCCCTAGGTGAATTATGCACCAAAGAAATTAACAAAGGCAAATGAAATAAATGAAAGCAACTGACAATTTAAGGCTTGCTTACCTGTTGCCTTGAGGTGGCGAGTAATGTAATGATGTCAATTAAGGAAGAGTTCTTTACTCTCATTCAAGGCTCCTGCCCATAAAGTGATTAGACTTTTCCTCAATGCTATCTTTTCAATGATTACCTGAAGTCATCATGGCATGACAGCTGCCATTAGACATTATTTTAAATTCTGCCTGCCACTCACCATCCCAGAAACAAAGCAAAACAAAACGACACAAAACAACAGGGTCCTTTCACCCTTTAAATATTGCAGCATAACCAGATCTTTGGTAACAGGGATTTTCCATCTTTTTAATCTTTCCTCACTTTACTCTTCCCTACTGGTAGGCCACATTAGCCTTTTCTAGTTGACCCCCACCTTTTCATGACGAAGTGCCACCAAAATATGTATACTGGCCAAGATTACTAATATTTCAGTAAAACAGAGGTCATTTACAATCTTAGCAATTTTTTTCACTTCCTGTCATGTGTCTCACGGTATTCCTTGCTTATAGCCCTTGAAGTTCAATCGAAAGAAAACTTAGCAAAAAAAGTACATGCTCTGTAACTCACTGGGATGAATGTAATATTCTAGAACCTGAGACATATTGACTGGCAAGCATTATCTCTCAATCGAATGGTGGGGAGTAATGAAAGAGAATAAGAGTAAGAATTTAAGAATGGCTCTCAGAATTCTGGAATGGATAATTGGAAGAATTTCTGATAGTGCCATTTGTCCAAAAATAAAATTAAAAAGTATATTTGTTCATTATAAAATATTTATTGAGAAACTATTCCTTGCGAATCCATAGGCTAGAAACTGAGTATATGGCAATAGGTCAAAAAGTTATCTGCCTTCATGAAGTTTACATTTTAGTTGGGGAAATCATTACATAAGTAAATAAATGATGAATGCTTTTAAATACCATAAAGAAATATAATTTTTAAAACAGCCAATAAACTGAGTAGAGGAAGCACCTTCACTCAGGGTGGTCAACAAAGGACTCCTTCAGGAAGTATTTTCTGAGCTGAGGTTTGATGTGTGACAATGAGCTACTTAAGAGGTAGCTGTAGTGTTCTCTAGGAAGAAGGAATAGGAATGACAAAAAAAGGCCCCACAGCAGGACAGAGCTTGGTGTTTGCTTCTGGGGTTGATTCCTTAAAAAAAAAAAAAAAAAAAAAAAAAAAAAGCAAGTTTAAGACTGTGGGGGGGCAAATATATGTTTGGCTGTGGAAGTCTTTAATTTAAGACTCCCATAAGTTATCCAGGGGGATATATACCCAGTTTACAACACCAGGCAAGAAGCTGAAGTCCCTAAGAGCAGGACTAGTGATAAGGACCTTGACTCATCACACCATAGGTGGAAGTTTGAAATGTAACAGTCATTGAGATTGTCCTGGATAATTTAAAAAGCAAAACTTCTCAGGGTCACAAATATTTTTAGGATTTGTGGAAGGAAGTAACTCCAAAAAAGGATACTAAGAAGGAAAATTAAGAACTAAGAAGTAAGAGAGATAACTGACAAAGCCAGGAATATTTATTGGAGTTGCTTTGATGTTTATTCACTCAAAATCTTAACAACAAGGCAAACTTAGTTTTATGCTCAGGAGTCCTCAGATTGGTTGCACGTCAGCTGATCTAGGTAGTCTGCACCTGCTATACCAGACTGAACCCAGCCCTCTTGCTGGTTTCAGGTCTGCTCCTCATGTCCTCATTCTGGGCCCCAGGATGTAGGGTCAGCAGTTACCTCTAAAATGTTTTTTCCATTGTTGATCACAGGAACTCAAGGGTGTAAGTAGCAGCACATACTGCCTTGTAAGACCTTAGCATGAAACTGGCACATATCCATTGCCAACATTTCACTGGGCAAAGCAAGTTAGATGACCCAGCCCAGGGTCATTTTTACCCATTCTAGAGTGAAGTGTAATGTCACACTGTCAAAGGTATTTGAACCAGAGTCGACTCTATCTTGAATAGGGGCTGGGTAAAATAAGGCTGCGATGGACAGGACCGAATTCCCAGGAGGTTAGGCATTCTAAGTCACAGGATAAGATAGGAGGTTGGCACGAGACACAGATCACAATGAACTTGCTGATAAAACAGCATGTGGTAAAGAAGCCTACCAAATCCCACCCAAACCAAGATGGCAATGAAAGTGACCTCTGTTCATCCTCACTGCTCATTTTATGCTAATTATAATGCATTGCCAAAAGACACTCCGACCAGCACCATCACAATTTACAGATGTCATGGCAAGGTCAAGAAGTTACCTTATATGGTCTAAAAAGGGAAGGAACCCTCAGTTCTGGGAATTGCCCAACTTTTTCCTAGAAAACTCATGAATAAACCACCCCTTGTTTAGCACCCAATCAAGAAATAACTATAAGCATCCTCAGTTAAGCAGCCCATGCTGCTGCTCTGCCTATGAAGTAGCCATTCTTTATTACTGTACTTTCTTAATAAACTTGCATTAACTTTACTCTATGGAGTCACCATGAATTCTTTCTTGTGGGAAATCCAAGAACCATCTCTTGGAGTCTGGATGGGGATCCCTTTCTGCTAACATCTTCCTGGCAAACCACGAAGGGATGATACTGAGGAGATCCCTGGCCCCAAGGAAATAGACCACAGCACTGATTGGCTGATTTGCGTTAGAAGTCCAGTTGAAGGGAGTTAGAGTCTCTCCTAAGACAGAGAGGCTTAAAGGCCCCTCTTAATAAAAGGCAAGGACGCCTGACCGAACTTGGGTTTGAGGCCCAACTTAGGAAGGTTAGAAACATTCCTAGGATTTCAGGTATTAGAGGCCTAAGATTTAGAGGGTTATGGAAAGACAAAAGACAGTAAAATTCCTCTTGGCTAAGTACGGGTTTGGCACTATGGGATGTTAACTGCTCTTCTCTTTGGATCAATCAGCCTTGCACTGTGCTAATGGCTGTGGGTGACAGGATTAGGCATATACAGGATCATGAAACATGGGGAGCTTTTTCTCCCCAAAAGGGGAAACTGGAGAGGTGATGGGACTGCTAGAAAAGATCTCTTTGCTACCAAAAAGCAGCTGCCTGAACTTACAAGATTAAGTGTGACTGCAATGAGTGGGTCTTTCTCTGGCCTCCCTGAGCTGCTTACCTTCCCCATCCTGCTGCAGGCAATACTTTTCTCACTTTCTCTCCTTTCTCTTTTCTATCTTTTCTGTTACTCAGGGCAACTGTCTGCTCTTTCATCTTGCCCAGAGACCACATGTTGAAAAATATTCTAGAGAGCTTGACCTTGTAACCATATAGCAGTACTTTCTCTTGGTCTCCACCTTCCAGGGAGTAGGAATTTTGAGGCTCATGTCAATAAGCCTTAAAAATTATCTGAAGCAGTTAAAAGCCTTTGCAAGCTCAAAAGTAGCTGCCCTAGGTGCCTCCTGGAAAGAGCAATGGAAAATGCCTAATGCTATAGCTTAGTAGCTAAGGCTTACTGGTTTCACCTGAGAGGCTACTTTTGGCAAAGTTTTTATTTATTTGTTTATTTATTTATTTAATTTTGAGATAGAGTTTCATTCTTGTCGCCCAGGCTGGAGTGCAATGGCACAATCTTGGCTCACTGCAACCTCCGCCTCCCAGGTTCAAGCAATTCTCCTGCCTCAGCCTCCTGAGTAGCTGAGATTACAAGCACCTGCCACCACACCCAGCTAATTTTTCATATTTTTAGTAGAGACAAGGTTTGACCATGTTGGCCAGGCTAGTCTCGAACTCCTGACCTCAGGTGATCCACCCGCCTCAGCCTTCCAAAGTGCTGGGATTACAGGCATTAGCCACTGTGCCTGGCCATGGAAACGTTTAAAACCAGAAATACTGACCGTTTGGCCTGGCTAAAATCAGGTAATAGAAATGTAAAAGGACTTTAAAATTTTATTAGAGAGCACTAGAGTTAGAAGTCAGCTTCATTAAAGGCCAATATTCAAGCTCTAATAGCTTGGGACTCCTTGGGAAAAACAGAAGGGATGCCACAGACCTCTGTTTTCCTCATGGAACTCCAGGAATTAAAAGTGGATAAATCCCTCTCAAAATCTAAGGCTCTGTTCTGTTTTGCATTGTGTTTTCTTGCATTTTCTACTTTTGGGAGTATCAGAAATTATTTTGCATTATGAGAGAACTTTGGTGTATTATAACTAACTAGGTAGGAAATATACTTTTAGCAATGGCTATTGGCAGTTACGGGGGGTACTTGGCTCTTTGCACATTTGGCTTCGAGAAGCATGCTCTTTGCTACCTGGACAATATTGCCACCTCCCACTGAGAGATAAGACTCCCATCATAAATGGGCTAATCACAGAATCGTGCTGTGATTGGATTTGGGTTGCTTTGCAATGAAATGCACTGTAAAATCATCATACTGTCTTGTTCCATCAAAGCCAATTATAAAAACCTATGTGGTGCCTGGCGCAGTGACTCACACCTGTAATCCCAGCACTTTGGGAAGCTGAGGCAGGTGGATCACCTGAGGTCAGGAATAAGACTAGCTTGGCCAACATGGTGAAACCCATTCTCTACCAAAGATACAAAAAATTAGCCGGGCATGGTGGCAGGTGCCTGTAATCCAGCTACTTGGGAGACTAAGGCAGGAGAATCACTTGAACCTGGGAGACAGAGGTTGCAGTGAGCCTAGATCATGCCATCGCACTCCAGCCTGGGCAACAAGAGAGAAACTCCATCTCTAAGTAAATAAATATGCCTATGTGAAAAATAATATTCTTACTGCACTTTATACAAATAATCAGGCCAAGTATCATAAAGCAAATTGGTCTTACCATGATTTGTCTTTACTAAAAATGAAAGAGCACCAAGAGAAAAAAACTGTTTCAAAAATTATGGTATACCTGTTATTAGATTCTAATCTCAAAAGTTGTTTTTAAGATTCTTTCTGAAATTTAGACTAACCTGCTTACTCCTGTGAACCAACCAGTGATCTCCGGCCGCTGCTCAGAAAAAACAAGAGGGATGGATACTGCAAAAATCTGGATCAATAGTCTAATTCTGTACACATATTGGAATTAGCTAGCAACCCCATATCAATCCAATTCAAGGAAGGTGGAAAAAATTAGCAGCAATGTAATCTAGCACATCAAGGAAATCGTTTCAAGGAGGGAAAGATCATTAGGTCTAGTTATTTCAGTAGTGTCTCCAATCACATAAGGTCTGAACAGACTTCATCTTACTGGTCTAAAAAATGTATTGCGGGAGAAGAAAATAAAAATATTTTAACCCAAAATATACTTCTTTGACATTTGAAATGGCTACCACAGAGCTGGTGAAACAGAAGTGTCCTTGCAAAGCTGTCCTTTGTGGAGAAAATTTGCATCTGTAGAGAATCTCCATTAATGCAACCATGCCTTCCCTCTTTGTGCTTTTCTGGGCTCCAGAAGAGATTGAGAGTCTGACACCTTTAAAAGTCTGAAAAGAAGCATTTACCTTCTATTCTTTCTAAGGAAGCCTTCATCTACATAACAAGGTCACCTTTGCTAGCCAAGCCTCTTCCTTTCTTCCTTCCACTGTCTTGCCACTAAAGCCTGGTTTTGGACACATCTGAGTCCACATTCTTTCTGTAATTTCAAGATGGTAAATTAGCTTCTGTTATGTATTGGGAAGTTGGGTCTTCACTCTGAAGGCTCTTGTGAATACATGTTAAATAAATGCTTTTGCCTTTTCTCCTGTTAATCAACCCGCTGCATATCGGTGATTTTTTTTTTTTTTTTTTTTTTTTTTTTTGGTGAAACTTCAGGAGGTCAAGAGCTTATGGCCTCCACACTGGTATTACTGGTGGGAACATACCTTGGCGAATGGCAGGGACAGCAACTAAGGAATAAATAACAGGTGAAAAATGGTAATAAAATACTCTTGTAAGCCTGTATATTAAAAGGAGAGAAAACAAAACTAAGTAGGAGGATTTTGTTGGATTGTGTGTAAGTTGCTTTTTAGAATTTGAGAAATTAGAGCACGTTTTTTCATCATCATTATGATGAAACTTTGAGGGTTTACTGTATGATATACACAGTTTTAAGAGCTTTAAAGAAATTCTTTAATCCTAATGTGCTATAGCTGGCCTAGAGCCAGAACCTGAGCAACGCCATTTTATATGACAAAGATGAATCTCCAAAAATGAGTTGTAATAACTGCCCCATTCTCCTTGCAATAACTGCTGACTTGGTTTCTGTAAATAAGACTGCTAGTCTGCTCTGGATAATGTCCACCAGGTGAAGTTGTTTACCTTTCTCATCAGTAACTGGCAGAATTGCTGGCCTTTGCTGTTGTTTACCTTTCTCATCAGTAACTGATAGAATTGCTGGCCTTTGCTTATCGGAATGCGCAGCCCAAGCTAATCTCATCTTGGCCCCTGTGAACTAAGATCTGTAATTTCCACTGGTACCCAAACCATATGTAAACTAACGTTTATCTTGACTTTTGTCGGTACCCAATATGTAAACTAATGTTTGTCTTGACTTTTGTGAATCATTTATGTAGCAATTAAAGTGACAATAAGCCCTGGAGCCCTCGGAATGTCCGGAGGCCCCCACCCCTGTCCCTGCCCAGGAGATGATTTACAGAATCCACCAGCCCTCGGAATGTCTGGGGCCCGTCGATCCCCCTCCCCATTCCTCAACCCCACTCCCAAGGTGGTCTTTCGGGTATAAAAAGCCTTGACACTCCCCGCTCGGGGCCGCGGGTTAGAGAGACGTGAGTCCTCCGCGGTCGCCAGCAATAAAGACCCTGCAATTTGGTATACTTTTGTCTTGGTGAATTATTTTAATCTCGCATCCCAATACTACATTACTACAATAAACCAATGAGATATTACTATCTTACCCATTTCACAGATGAGGTAATTGTACAGCAGACACACCTGATAGCAATGACTCACGTATACCCTGAGAAAGACACTATGATCTAAGAAGAATGTGTATTCAGAGTTTTCAGCTAAGAAATCCAGGAGTGGCTCGCTCAGAGATTCATTCCTTATCTATGAAGGACATCTGACCTGGCCCATTCCTTGGAACACACAATGTACATGAGATCAAAGTCCTTTCTTTAGGGCTAAAAGGAGGTTGCTAAGTAAAAATGAGATATAAGCTGCATGCTTTTTACAAATGGCAATGGTTTCCTGTCCAGCCTGCTGCTCCTAAACCACCCTGTATGTAAGTCTCTGATAAACCCTATGAAATAGGAATTTGGCAGGACATATTTCACAAGATACAGGTCACAAAGATCCCACTGGTAAAACAGGAGGTGGTAAAGAAGCTGGCCAAAACTCACCAAAACCAAGATGGCAAGAAAAGCAACCTCTGGTTATCCTCACTGCTCATTATATACTTATTATACTACATTAGCAAGCTAAAAGACACTCCTACCAGTGCCATGAGAGTTTACAAATGCCATGGCAATGTCCAGAAGTTACCCTGTATAGTCTGAAAGGCAAAGGAACCCTCAGTTCTGAGAGCCTATTTCCAAGAAAACTCATCAATAAACCACCCTTTCCTTAGCATATAATAAAGGACTATCTATAAGTATAGTCAATCAAGCAGACTATGCTGTTACTGAGGGACTCTTACCGGGTCTGTGAGGGGTGTGGTTTCAAAGGCAGGAGTTTCCGGCTCCTAGCCTCCATCCAGAATGTAAAGTTCTTTGTCTGGGTTTCTGCACAAGGGCTAGGTAAAGAAATACAGGTGGGCTCCTTTGTCCAAAAAGCCTGCTGGTGAAAGCTCTGGTGGGGGTGGGGGCGGGGGCGATCTGTTGTGGACCAATCAGCCAATCAGGAATCATAGTCAAAGATCAGTCACTCCAGAGGAAGTTTGAAACAACTCCTCTCCTTGGACAAGCACATGAATGGGGCGGGGATAACTCAAGGGTTACAATTCAGCTGCTCCTTAACTACAGGGATTCTGTCTCCAGATCCCTGCTGCAGCATGGGAGCTGTCTTTCTCTCTCTCTCTCTTTCTCTGTCTAATAAATTGCTTTTCCGCAAAACTTTTTGAGTCCACGATATTTATTTGAATGGCAAACTCCCTATGCCTCTGGGACCCCTTTCTCCATTCTTCAGGGTTAGTGAGGCCAAGAACGTCTTTGGACGGGGAACTGGGGATGCCCTCCACTCCCCCTGTTACACTACTCTCCCAGCACTTTGGGAGGCCAAGGTCAGTGGATCACCTCAAGTCGGGAGTTCAAGACCAGCCTGGCCAACATGGTAAAACCCCTTCTCTACTAAAAATACAAAAAATTAGCCAGGCATGGTGGCAGATGCCTATAATCCCAGTTACTTGGGAGGCTGAGGCAGGAGAATTGCTGGAACCCAGGAGGCAGAGGTTGCAGTGAGCTGAGATTGTGCCATTGCACTCCAACCCAGGCTGACAACAGCAGGACTCCATTGAAAAAAAAAAAAAAAAGCCCTGCAAATGTAGTGATAAAATGCTGCACAGTGTTCCTGAACAAAGAGAGGCTGTGATTTAACTTACAGAGAAAATATGTGTCTTAGATAAGCTTAATTCAGGCTTGAGTTATAGTGCTCTTGTTAATTAATCAATTAATACAGTATATCCAGAAAGAGAAAGAGGGTATCTGCTGATCTATATGTAAGGCTCCTTCAGGAATTACTAAAGTAACATCTATCATAAACGCAGCTATAGAAAAACGGCTAAATTTGTATATTTGTGAGATGGCCACCAATTTAACAAAAGAATAGTGGACAGCATTGCTGTGAGGCTAGAAGCCAAAGAAATTTATGACCATATCATTCAAGTCAGTAAAATGTTAAATCCTTCTTGACCAGTCTTTAGTTGTAAAGAAATACTATATATAACTAATTATTTGTAAGAAAATTATCTTAAATATGGTATCTTCACAGAAATGTACATTAGACAAGGTTATGTATTGATTGTGACTAGAGGCTTGCAGGAGCCTAAATTTGTATTTCCTTTAAGGAGCGATGTTTCAGTATTTGCTAATTCAGTGTTTGCAACAATTTTATAGAACAAAACTTCTGCAGAAAGTTGAATTGACTTTACTTTCTATGAGTCAGCATTGTTCCTTGTGCTAGAAATACAAAATAAATGAAACAAATAATCCCTCCCTCTTTCAGGTCTTTTTGTTTACTTAGGGAGGTATATATTTATATATAAAAGACAGATTAATCAATAAATAAGCACTGTACAAAAAGGTTAATTATGGTGAGAGGACAGAGAGTGGCTGGGGCTACTACATATGATGAAAGGGCTAGCTAAGGCTTCTCTTAGGATGGGGCATATGAGAAGGGAACTAAACAAAGAGAGGGGCAACTCATGTGAACATCTAGCATTTCAGAAGCTGAGAAAAAGTACAAATGCCTTGAGGCAAAACATGAATGAATCTTATTCATCTTTGGGTTGTCCAAATACATGGTATGAGACTTGGTACCCAGTAGACATTTAATCAATATCTTGATTGACTTTCTTATTCTTTTTGAGCACTGTAGTATAGTTATCAATAGGAATCCTAAGGAAAGGGAATGGGAGAGGGGATAATTTTGTTCTACTAAGGAAAGTCATAAAACCACAGACCTAAACATTTGCAAGATTCAAGAAATCATCTAGTAGATCAGGTGAATATGATATTACGTCAGCAATTCTGGAGATAACCCCGAAAAGATTTGTCTAAGGTCAAAAGTCAACCATTAAAAGAGATGAGACTCCTAGCATAGAATATGTTTGTAATTTAGACAAGTGTTTAATATAGAAAGAGATCCTATTAGGGCATATATATCTTGTAGAATAGGTTCTGTGTTATACCTCAATAATCTTACTCTAAAAGACTGTCAATTTATTGCTTATTTTTTCCTCCCTAGCATAAGCAAGATATTCTTGCTCTAAAAGAATATGTTACTCAATCAGGCATATTATCAATTATTTACTTTTCTTTTGTTCATTCATTTGTGTATTCATTGAGTTAATAAGAAGTTATTGTGTTCCTACTGTGGACCATCCAGTGTGTTAGTAATTAGGCTACAGAGACACTAAGACTGGACAAACTGAATGAAAGGCTAAGCCCTGGAGCTACTCAGGAACTAGAAGCAAAACGATATTTTATTTGTACTTAAAATTTTACTTTATCTTATAAGGGCTGCGGTCAGGAACACAATGATGAGGAATAGAAGCATCAAGATAATTGGAATTAGACAGACCTGGATCACAACACAACTTCTCAATAGACTGCCAACTGGGGAAAAAGAATTCTGAAATTCGGTTTAATCCTATCAAAATATAATTTCATAAAAGTTAAAACATAACCTATGTACAAATAAAAGGAAACATGTTTTAAGCTTTACATCAATAATGGGAAAACTCCAGGTGATAAAACTGATTCAAAGGAGAATCAAAGAAACAGAGTTATGTATCCTATCAGGCAAAGAAATTTGCTAAACTGGAGACAAAACAATTTGATATCATACAGGGCAACAAAACCTTATACTTTTGAGTTATTTAGTTATTGGCAGAAATAGTTTTCATTTCTACTAAACAATAATCTACAAGTTAACATGTATTTTAACAAAATTTGCTCCCTAATCCATAATGTATAGCAAACCTATCAAAGGAATATTTCCTAAACACCAAATAATCCTAGGTCTTATTGGAAAATGATACAGTATGGTTTTGAAAGTATATGTAGTCATTCATTGTCTTATTTTTAAGTTTTAGATGATTTTTCTAACACTCCTCTATAGAATGACAGTACACCAAAATCCAAGAAATATTGTGCAAATCAGAGGCAGCCCAATGACTGGCGTATAGCAGATGCTCAACAAATGATAGTTAAGCGTCTATCAGGTTTTCTCCATCTTCCCCTATATCACTTATTCATACTGTAACGAAGCCCCACAAGGAAAGTATGAAAACAGCAGCAGTGGAAATAAGTCGGGATGATCCACAAAATGGCCTGTAGGCATATTGCTCCACATCTCAATGGTTGACAAGAAGCAGCATGGGACACCAGCATGACACCCTGAACAGTAAGGGGCTACTCTGCCATGTGGTTTGAGACAAGTTGCTTCTAATAGAAAATAGCATCGAAAACTAACCAAGCAGTATTGATTTAGCGATGCCTGTTAATGTCATTCTATTTGTTGGCCATATTCCTGCATTTCCAATTACTCTCCAGGTACTGCATAAGCAACTCCGTTGGAAAGCTCCATAAGTACACCACAGCATCTTCAATTGGTTTTAATATGTTAACGTGGCACTACTTAAATATTTCTTCTGCACAGATACTTTTTTCCTCCTTATTACAAATAAATTACTTAGCTCACAAAATTATCTGAACAGTAAGGTACAAATAAGGAAACATTATTGTTTGCCGGTTGAGGAGATAAGCAGTTAAACATCTAGAGGTGAAGTGGAGGACAATTAACATCCCAGCCCACTCAATTATCATACAATGCCCACTTCTCAGGGAATTAAAGCTATTACAATCTGCTACTATGAATAAATGAGTATTTTAGCTCTCAGAGGGTAATGTAATAGTCTTGAAAATAATCTTTTTATGAGATTGTAGCTTTATCAGTTATAGTTTAGAGTCAGAATAAACACTGACTATGTATCGAATTATAATGACTGCTGGAGGGTGCTTGCATTCGACTTTCCAATATTATTAATTTTGCAGTTCTACTCTTCTTGTCTAATATGCTTTGTGAAGTAAGCCCTTGCAAAGAGACTCCAGCTCAATTTTAATGCTTTCTTCCTCAGTGAATCTTAGCAGCAAATAAATTAAGTTGTAAAAACTGCCCAAAAGAAAATGTTTTCTCAAGGACTTGTGGCACGATGCTTTTCAATGTAAATGGATGCCTAGGACAGCACGGTCTCTCTGACACTTAACCATGCTGAAAACACTTAAGCACAGCTTAGGCAGAGCTTCAAAGAGAAAGAAAAACAAAAGAGAACACTTTGTGTATGTACTCTCAGTATCATGAAATGTAGAGAAGCATTTTGTTTGTTTGTAGTGTTTAACGAAAATCTTCTTCCTGGGACATTTTGACCTAGTTCTTTGAATCTTTATCAACTGAGTTGTTGATTTCCTCTGCAGCTGCCAAGGTTCAGAGAGTTTTTTTCTTCATTTGACCAGCAGACAAAAGCAAAACCAAATACATGATGGCTTTAGAGAAAGCTAACTACAAAAGAAAGCCTTAGAGGGCCCCAAATAGTGGACCATATGTGAAATCAAATGGGCCAGCCATTAGCATCAGCTGTGAACATATTGCACCAACTGGGAATGAAAATAAAACATTCAACTACCAACTGTTATAATCTGTAAATAGTCAAACTAATTCCTGTAGGCTCCCAAAATACATGCAAAGGGTGCTCATCAGGACCCCACTGTCCTGTTCACAGGTAAAGTGGTTTATTTGTTTCTTGAAAAACATGTAGAATAGAAAGACTGAATATAAAAAATAAAATTCATGTGGTTTAAAAGACTCCAGGGATTTAGGAAACTGTATCCAAAGATTACAAACTAAGGATCATGAAAGGGTAGTGAATTTTGATGCAACTTTTCAACACAAATATCCCAAGCCTAAAATTCCCTACAGTCAAAAACTGGCAATGAACCCTAGAAAATTTAAAGAACATACCAAAGCTCCTGAGAATTTAATTTGCAGCTGGCAAGGGTTTACCCAACTTCTAGTTGCCTCTCACTTAATAATGTATGTAAGGAACAGATGGATAGAGTGTTCCTAGGTGGACTAGGCTCTCTCTAGTATCAGTAGCAATGAAAACCAGGACTTTGAATATTTAATTGGAGAAGAAAATAAAGTCCTGAGAAAAAATTAGATATCACACATGCAGCATATAGCAGTGCTTTAATGCAAGTATTTAATCCTAAAGCAAGTGTTTCATCCAACAAAATCTAGGAAGACTAATCAAATATTTAAAAATACATGTTTTTACTTAAAGCAAACACATTATATTTAGATTTATTAAAATTGCATGTATATAGTAGAAATTAGTACTGATCACACTAATACTTATCTTTTAATGGTAAAGTTGCTCAGAAGACAAGAAAAATCCTTCGTACCAACTAAGCACCACCTACTTCAGTATTGAAAACAAAACACACAGAGTTGGCTTTGTCACTTTTTTGCTGCATGACCTTGGGCAAGTCTCTAAATGGCTCAGAGTCTCATATTTTTCATCTATAAATAAAGATGATAACACCCACCCTGCACACTTAGAGGGTTTCTGTGGAAAAGACAACAGATGTCATTTAAAGTGTTAAGTGCAACGCAATGTGCACTCATTATGCTAGGCGTCACCCCGGCAATATGGACATAGCTCTCTTCTTAAGGACTTCTTAGACTAGTTGAAAAAGTGACACATAAATTTACAATTGCAATACCCTGCTGTAAATGAAGGGATAAATATACTCACAGTGTTCAACAGGAGGAGAGCCTGGGAAAATGGAGTATTAAAGGAAATTTTCTTGAAGAAAATGATATCTGAGTTGGATCTTAATGATAAAGCATATTATACACATTAGGGATGTGCTACTAAAATAAATTTTATAATTGCTGTGGGAAATAATATGTAAATATATATAAATAATGAATATAGATGTAATATTGTGATATAAATAATAAAATATATTTATATTTATACAATAAATATAATGAAATAATTTTAGTATTAATATAAATATATGAAAACAATATAAAGTCAACTTCATAAGAAATTTCGTTAGAGTATATATTATAGTTTACCATACTTAGGTATAAATATGACTCATACTTGAGAAATAATAAGGTTTATTTTCTGTTGTAGCTGATTAAGCTATGAGATCTGACACTTTCCAACTCAGATAAGAACTTTAAGTTCCAGACAAAATACAAAATAAAACAATAATCTGAAGGTGCCGGGAATTGAACAAGAATAACCAGCACCTGGAGGACAGTCAAAATATGAGGAAGGGAACAGTACAAGATGAGTTATCCATTTTTGTGACTTTTAACCTGAGGACAGGCTGAAGATAGTACTACACGGGAGGTTAACACCCCAATAGAAAATTCTGTTTTTCTGACCTATAAAATCAGATGTTAGAGATAATCAGACTGCTAGAAAGTAAGTGGTAAATACTGCAAAAGAGAGAGCTGAAAAAGGAGGGCCCTATATTAGATACACACATGCACACACACAGACATAGAGAGACACACACACACACACACACACACACACGCACTAGCCTAGTCTGTTGCTGACCTCTGGGGATAAAAGGCATGCATGAATTATATGAAAAACAGTCCAGTAAAAGATAAAAATCAAAACAGTTTTGAGCTGAAACCTAAAATACAAAAGTTTTCAAGTTGAATTTAAATGCTAATTTTCTGATAAAACAAATACATTAATACTCTACAGAAAAAGATAATAGAATCTGAGGTTTTCACAGAAAAAAAAAAAACCATGTCAGAACACTATCCAAAATTACTCAACCTATGAATAATTAGAAAACTGTTCCCCATTCTCCAGAAAAACACAATCAACCAAAACCAACTTCAAGATTTCCTTAGTGCTAGAGTTAACAAATAAGTTGTACGCAGCGGCTATGGTGCAAAAGTAATTGCGGGTTTTCCCATTACTTCTAATGGCAAAAATCACAATTACTTTTACACTGACCTAATATTATAACTATGGTCATTTAAATAAACAAAAATATTATTGCAATACTAAAAACGATGTACTCTCAACCAAGAATGGATAATTTATTAAAAACCAAATGTAACTTCTAAACTGAAAATTAGAATACCTGAGATTAAAAATCTTTAGTTGGCCATGCTTAATTAAGGATAAAGAACTAGAGAAAAGACTTGTAGACTGAAGATATATCAATAGTAATAATTCAAGATGACGAAGAGAGAAAAAAATGCCAAACCTCAAAGACCTGTGTGTAAGTTAAGTACCAAAGGAGGAGAGACAGATGATAGAGGAACATATTGCTGAAAGATATAACTACAGATTTGAGAAACTCAGCGAACATCAAAAAGGATAAATCTGTATAAATCCACAGCCACAGAACATTTAAACTGCTGAAAACCTAAGAAGCAGAAAATTATTGAAAGCAGCAAATGTAAAAATGACATATTATGTATAATGAGCTATGATTTGAATTCCACTGACTTCTTAAAAGAAACTATGGAAGACAGAATATGGTGGTGTAACATTTTCAAATTGCTGAAGATGAAACAAAACAAACTAAGCACCTAGGATTCTATTCTCAGTGAATATATCCTTCAATAATGAATATAATGTAAAGTAAATTCATATTTAAAATATAAAACAAAATTCAGGAGAATCTGTTTGCAACAGATCTGAACTTAAAGAAATGGTAAAGGAAGTTCCTGAGACTAAAAGGAAATGGTAGCCAAAAAAAATACAAGCCTTCAGGAAGAAAGAAAAAAAAGAGCATCAGAAGAAATATCTGAGTAAATAAAATGGACTATGTTTTTCTCATTTTCTATAAAATATACATGATAATTTCTAACACCTACTATTGCACTGTATTATATTGTGAGAGATTATAATTTATCTAGATCTAACATATATGGAAAATATGGCATAAAGAATGCAAGAGAAATAAATGGATCTGTAGGATGCAAGTTTGCTATATTTTACATGATGTGGTATAATATTAATTCTAAATAGACTGTGAGACCTTAAGGGTATGTATAATGCAAAGAGATGGAGATGAAAAAAAATCAAATAGATATACTAAGTTAGAAGTCTAAAACAATATTCAAACAATGTACAAGAAGGCAGAAAGGAAACATAGAGGAACCCAAATCAGAAGGGACAAAAAGAAAATAAATAAAAAAATAGTAGAACAACATATAATCGTATCAGTACGGCATATTAATAAAATACATATTTCAATTAAAATGCAGAGATTGTCAAAATAAATAAAAACATAAAACCCAACTAAACACTGTCTGAAAAGATGCACTTAAAATATAAAGGCACAGATTTGTAGAAAGGAAATGGTTTAAAAAATTATATACCAAGTAAATAGCAATTGTAAAATAGCTGGAATAGCTAGACATTAATACCAGATAATATCAGATAAAATGGACTTAAAGATGAAAAATATTAACAGAGATCATAATCATTTCAAAATGATGAAAGGGTCAATTCATCAGGAAGATATGCATCATAAATCAAAATATATGAATAAAAAATTGACAAAATTGAAGAGAAAAATAGGTGATGTCAATTGCAGTTTTAATACCATTCTCTTGACAATTGAATTAGACAAATATTTAATAAACACACAAATGATCTGAAAAACATCACTGACCACAAAGGCTTATTGATATCTATAGAATATCATAATCTACAACTGGAGAATACAAATTGTTTTGAATTATACATGCTGTGTGTGATTATGTAATGTTGATTATGGTGTTTTTGGAGAAAATACATATATTAGGTAAACTTCAGTCAGCCATAAATGAGACAGTGTTGTTGGCAATGAGTTCAAAATTAATGAATCATATATATTAAATATTATGTCTTTAACCACAAAACACACACATAAAACAATATAATCAAGATTAGATCTGGATTGGGTGATAAAAATTTTGGGACCAGAGGCTCACAGGAAGCTAACCCTTTATTTCCAGAAGCAACAGCCAGTATCCTCAAATTCAGTATTTTCCATGACTTTATAGACCATGACTACCGTAAATAAAAAGAATCAAGTATATATGCATAAACAACCAGCTCATAAAATCTGTTCAACAGCATTGGTCATCAAAAAAATACAAATTAAAACTATGATGAGAAACCACCACAGACCCAACCAAAATGGCTAGAATTGAAAAGACTGACAACAAAAAATAATGCTGAAGTTGTAGAGCAAGTTGAATTTACACATTATTAGTGAGAATATAAAATTTACAAACAAATCTGGGAGTTGTTATAAAAGTCATCATACACCTAAACAATGACCCAGGTATTTATCAAAGAGATACAAAATTTTTCATAGCATCTTTATTCATAATAGCCCAAATCTGGAAATAGTTCACATGTCTATCAACAGGAGAATAGATAATGAAACTTGATATATTTATAGAATGAAATGATACTCAGCAATTTAAATGAAACAAAATCACTGTATACACAATTCACAACATGAATATTGTGTATTCTCAAAAGTATTATGTCAATTGAAAAATATTTATTACATTAAATATTGTTATAAATATTTAATACGTAATAAATATATTTTTATATATTTTTAATATATATTTAAAATATATAATATGTAAATATGTAATAAATGAAAAATAAATATTACATTAATCTCAAAAATATTACAATAATTGAAAAATATTTATACAGAAAATGCAACTATATGGTTTAATTTACATGATTTTTTTTTTTTTTTGAGATGAAGTCTCACTCTGTTGCCCAGGCTGGAGCGCAGTGGCATGATCTCAGCTCACTGCAACCTCTGCCTCCCAGGTTCAAGTATTCTCCTGCCTCAGCCTCCCAAGTAGCTGGGACTACAGGCACATGCCATTATATAAAATTCTAAAACAAGTAAAAACTAATCTATGGTGGTGGGACTGGGTTTGAATTTGCAACCACAAAAGGACATTAGGGATTTTTCTGTGGTTATAGTAATGTTCTTGAGAGATACTTGGCTTATACAAGTATATTTATTTGTCAAAACTCATGATTTTACATTGCTAGAAACACAGTATTATGTACGTCATTGTATGTAGATTTTATACCAAAAGAAAAAATGGCAAATATTGAATTCTAATTAATCATATGCATGTTAAATTATTTAGGAAAACATGTACTGAGTCTGCAATTTACTGTAATGTGTCAAAAATAAAATGGATTTATGGATGGATAGATGTATATTTAAGTGAATAGATACATGATAGGCAAGGGTAATAAATATTAATTATAGAATCTAGGTGGTAGTATACAGATATGCACTGTAACATTTTTTCAAGTTTTTTGTATGCTCGGATTTTTAATAATAAAATGTTGAAAATAAGTAGGAAGAATGACTTACTAACATGCCAAAATTCATACCTATAGAGAAGTATTTAGTTCTGAAAAAATGATCATGAGACTCTATGCACTTAACTCAATTTTGTGTAATTTGCTTAAAAAAGAAAAAAATTGTCTGTGACTCCTTTTTTAGTGTTGCCTTCAGGAAACAGTATGTAAATCACAGATTCTTATCTTTTAGTCACATCTAGTATTCTAATTCCATATGCTGTTATTGAAAAGAATGATTCTACTTTTTTCTGTAGACTTGGCTGCAGCTAACTTCTGAGTATTACCAAAAGCAAATCTACTCTCAAAAGATAAAGTAGTTTTGCCACTGAGAATTTTTCTAAAATCTTTACGTTTGGAAGGTAGACTCCAAAAGAAAGTCCCCAAAATTTTCTAAACAATGTAGCATCATTAAAATTACTGTATAATACTACAGTACAAGTACCTTAAAGAGGATGACCCTAATTCTTTTCTTCTCTCTCTCTTTCTTGAATCAATAAATATTCAAGCACCAATTCAGGTGCCCAAACAAGAAAAATTAAATATTATTCTAGGCATTGAATAAATCAACTGAATGGAAAAATCAAGCACTTGGAAAAAGACAAATTACAGCCCAATATATTGTGAGCAAACCGTTTTATTTGCATACGTAAATTCTGGTGTTTACTTAAAACCTATCCTGATACTTTGCATTCATATCTGGTAAATACATGATATCCTCTCACTTCATTTCTTTAACTTTCTTTATATTTTGGTCCTAATTCTCCATTATTTTTTAAGCCATTACCTTCCTGTCATAATTACACAGATAGTTAAGACATGACTTAATCCTCTCCTCATTCTTTTCCCTCCAAATTCATGGAAATTGCTTTTCATTTGCTTCATTACAGTCATGCAATCCCTGTAACCTCATGCCACGGGTAATATTTTTTTACTTCTTTCTACTTTACATCTCATATTTAATTAGTGAATAAGTCTAACTGATTATTTCGTGACAATGTAACTTATAATTTTCATTACAAAGTCTCCAAAAATATATACTACCAATTGATACCCATAGAGATTCTATAACAAATAAGTCACAAAAATAACCAAACCTCCATGCATTTAATAATTTAAAAATACTCTGCTAAACAATAATATGTCAATGAGATCTTTTAAAAGGAAGCAATGTTGAGAGAAAAACTATGGCAGCCAGAACTCTACCAATGGCAAGAGGTAGTTAAGTGAGTAAGGGTATTTGAAACTATTTCTGTATTAAAAGAAAAGAAGAATATATGCAATCATGTCTAAATTTCAGCAGTGATTAATTCTGGAGGTGAAGCCATGGGTTATTGCTATTTTCTTTTTTGGGTTGTTTTGTATTTTTTAAATATCAAAAAATGAAAGCTCAAGAGAGAAAAGAATGAAGAAAGAAAGGGAGGAAAGGAAAAGAGAAAGGAAGGAAGAAAACAGGAGGAAGGAAAGGATCACCCTTATGATAGCTTGAAAAATGTCTTAGAAAAGGTAAGATAATTGAAACAAGACAGAAGGTTAGTACAACAATAAAGGTGAGAACAGATTAAGAAAAAGAAAGAGGGAGGGAAGAAAGAAGAGGAAGAGTTCATGAGGGAGAAAAGAAAAGAAGGGAAAGACGAGAAAAAAAGATCTAAAAACCTGGGTTGACACAGTGGAAATGAGGATGGGGAGAAGTTATCAAATGGGTAGACTTCAAAGAATTCGATGACTGTTTGGATGGGAGTGTAAAGAGAATACAGATATTTTTAACTTAGCTATTGGTCCATATGTAGTTGTCATTAGTTAGGCATCTTAGGAAGACCAAAAGAGTTGCCATTTATGAAGAGGATAGAATAACAGCAAGGTCAGTGTTCAACTTGAGGAGTATGAAGTACCTGTGAGATGGCCAGGTGGAGTTACCTAGGAAGCCTTTGGAGGTAAAGATCTGAAGGTAATGAACAACCACTAAATTGTCATTATGAATGTGGAAATTATCAAAGGAGGTAGTAGCTGAAGCCCTAACTCTGAATAAGATTTTCCAGAAAGTTTGTTTGGAGAAGTGGTTTCTAAATTTAATATGACAGATACCTTTGGAAGAATATTAATATGGTTTGGATCTGCATCCCCACACAAGCGTCATCTTGAATTGAAATCCTTATATTTGGAGGGAGGGACTCAGTGGAAGGTGACTGGATCATTGGGGCAGTCTTCCCCATACTGTTCTCATGATAGTGAGGGAGTTCTCACAAGCTCTGACGCATTTAAAAGTGGCAGTTTCCTCTGCATGCTCTTTCTCTCTCCTGCTGTGTTAAAAAGAGGTGCCTTGCTTCCCCTTTGCCATCTACCATGATTGTTAAGTTTCCTGAGTCCTCCCCAGCCATGTAGAATTGTGAGTTAATTAAACCTCCTTTCTTTATCAATTACCAGTCTCAGGTAGCATCTTTATAGCAATGTGAAAACAGACTAATACAGAGAATTGGTACCAGGAGGGAGTACTGCTATAAAGATAGCCAAAAATTGTGGAAGTAACTTTGGAACTGTGTAACAGGCAGAGGTTGGAGCCATTTGGGGTGCTCAGAAGACAGAAGACGTTGGAAAGTCTGGAACTTCCTAGAGACTTGTTGAATGGTTTTGACCAAAATGCTGGCTTATAGTAATATGGACAATGAAGTCCAGGCTGAAGTGTCATCAGATGGAGATGAGAAACTTACTGATAACTAGAGTAAAGGTCACTCTTGCTATGATTTTGCAAAGAGACTGGTGGCATTTTGCTCCTGCCCTAGAAATCTGTGGAACTTTGAGATGATTTAGGGTTTCTGGCAGAAGAAATTTCTAAGCAGAGAAGTGTTGAAGATGTGACCTGGGTTCTCTTAAAAGCATTCAGTTTGGGTTAGGCAAGGTGGCTCACAACTATAATCCAAGCACTTTGGGAGGCCAAGGTGGGCAGGTCACTTGAGGTCAGGGGCTAGAGACCAGCCTGGACAGCATGGTGAAACCCTGTCTCTACTAAAAATGCAAAAATTAGCTGGGAGTAGTGATACATGCCTGTAATCCCAGTTACTGAGGTTGAAGCTTGAGAATCACTTGAACCTAAGAGTTGGAGGTTGCAGGGAGCTGAGATCATGCCACTGCACTCCAGCCCAGGTGACAAAAAAAAAAACAAAAAACAAAATAAAACAAACAAAAAAAATTCAGTTTTATGTATTCACAAAGAGATGGTTTGGAATGGGAACTTATGTTTAAAAGGAAAGCAGAGCATAAAAGTCTGGAAAATTTTTATTGCACCCTCAGAATGCAATAAAAAATAAAAACCCATTTTCTGGGGAGGAATTCAAGCCAGCTGCAGAAATTTGCATAAGCAATGAGGAGCTGAACGTTAATTACCATGGCAATAGGAAAAATGTCTCCAGGGCATTTTAGAGATCTTCAAGGCAGCCCCTTTCATCACAGGCCCAGAGGTCTATGAGGAAAAAATGATTTCACAGGCCAGGCCCAGGGCTCAGCTGCTCTGTGCAGTCTTTGAACTTTGTGCCATGGGTCCCAGCTGCTCCAGCTCCAGCCATGGTTATAAGGGCCAAGGTATAGCTCAGGCCATTGCTTCAGAGGGTGTAAGCCCAAAGCCTTGGTGGCGTCCACATGGCATGGTGTTGGGCCTGTGGGTGTGCAGAAGAGAAGAGCTGAGCTTTGGAAACTTCCACCTGATTTCAGAGGATATATAGAAATGCCTGTATGTCCAGACAGAACTCTGCTGCAGGGGCAGAGCCCTCATGGAGAACCTCTACTAGAGCAACACAGAGAGGAAATGTGGGATTAGAGCACTGAGGCACTGCCTGGTGGAGTTGTGAGAAGAGGGCCACTGTCCTCCAGACTCCAAAATGGTAGATCCACCAACAATTTGCACCATGCACCTGGAAAAGCCACAGGAATTCAACGCCAGCCCAACAAAGCAGCTGCAGGGGTTGTGCCCCTCGAAGCCACAGGGACAGAGCAGCTCAACATCGTGGGAGTCCACTCCTTGCATCACTGTGCCCTGGATATGAGACATGACGTCAAAGGGGATCATTTTGGAGCTTTAAATTTAACAAGTGCCCTACTGGGTTTTGACTTGGATAGGGCCTGTGGCTCATTTTGCTATGGCCAATTTCTTCCATTTTGTACATTTACCCAATGCCTGTACCCCCACTGTCTCTTAGAAGTAACTGACTTTCTTTTGATTTTACAGGCTCATATGTGAAAGGGACTTGCCTCATCTCAGATGAGATTTTGGACTTGGAGTTTTGAGTTAATGCTGGAATGAGTTAAGACTTTGAGGGACTGTTGGAAAGTTATAATTGGTTTTGAAATGTGACAGGGTCATGAGACTTAGGAGGGGCCAGGGGGTGAATCATACGGTTTGTCCCTGTGTCCCCACCCAAATCTTATTTGAAATTGTAATCCCCATGTATCAAGGGAGGGACCTGAGGGAGGTGACTGGATCATGGGAGTGGTATCCCCCATGCTGTTCTCTTGATAGTGAGGGAGTTTTCCTGAGATCTGATGGTTTTAAAAGTGGCAGTTTCTCCGAACACATTCTCTCTCTCTCTTCCTCTCTCTCTTCCCCCCACCCCGTCTTCTGCTGCCTTGTGAAGACATGCCTTGCTTCCTCTTCACCTTCCACCTTGATTGTAAGTTTTCTGAGTCCTCCCCAGCCATGTGGAACTGTGAGTAAATTAAACCTCCTTTTTAAAAATGAATTACTCAGTCTTAGGTAGTATCTTTATAGCACTGTGAAAACAGACTAATACAGAGAGTATGAAAGCAACTACAATAATGGAAGACAAAATGATACAGTGTGATACAATATGACTCTGGGGTCCATCTTGGTATCCAGGTAAAATGCTCTTCATGGAGAGTAAGAAGAAAACACTGGCAAGGGCAGAATCCCTAAGTTAGACCAATAGTAATGAATAGGCTGAAAAATTAGAATGATCCTCCTAGATTATAAATTCCATCCATTTCTTCCATATGTATTCTGTAATATAGAGTTCACCAACATCTAAAATGTCAAGTTAACGCTGTACCCTAGTTTTAAGGACCATCAGTTTGGCTAAGTCTCTTCTTGTTCACCCCAGCATCCTGTCATATTTATCTTTCCTGTTTCTCCACTTCTTAGAAGTCAGTTTGCCAATACCCTTACATTTGATTTTGAGAGTTTCTACTGCCTGTATTGCTATTCGAGAGTCCAACATTTTTTGCTCTTCTACATCTAAAGCAGTCTTCGTAATCTGCCTGTTCCACGGAGCATTTCCTGATTAACCCTCACCTTTCAGTGATCATGCATTAAATCTTTGCAAATTGACGGACAGATCTGTCACCACTTTCTTTCATGTTCCCTATTAGTACCTAGTAAAGAGCAATTCTCAGTGCACATCAGACACTTAACATGTCTATTTAAATAGACAATTAACATGTGTCTACTTAAATATAGTTTAAAATATATTAAACAAACAAAGGGGTCATAGAAGAAAAGAAACACTTTGATAAAATTCTATCCTGGGTCTTTCTAATATGAGGAGATAAAAATAAGTCAACATACAACGTTTTTTTTTTTTTTCAATTGTCTTAGCAAAAGCCCCTTTCTCCTTTAATCTATACCCTGAAGCCATGATACTGCACTATCAAAGATCTCATTTATTTCAGGTTTAAGAAAGCCAACTGACCTAGATACTAAGTCCTTCTAAAGGAGCTATATCAGAACTCCTTGACACAGAAGATACTTTCATTTTAAATTTCATAAGAAAAGCAAATTACCATAGCAGTTCATCTGAAAGAGTGCATAATGAATAAAATGGTCAAAATTCAGCATAAGTAACACATGAGTTTTTTGCTTCTACAGTGTCACTTTTGAAACTGGCTTTATTTTAAATGGTTACTTTAAAAAAGAACCCAATGTATTCAACAAAAATGCATTGCATGTAGCATCTGGAATTCATCTCCTGTAGTCTATCTCCGGTTATGATAAAACATAGCCCATATTCACAGAAATAATAGAAAATTATCTGAACTGATAGAGGGGCACAGAGGTGGAGATAGCTCCAAAAAATAATCTCTTTGTCTTTAGAATACTTATATTTACATATGACTACACTTTTACTATAGGTGTGGAAGAGCTGCCTATTGAGTTTACACTTAAACAGATGCCTGTAGTGTTAATGTTCACGAAGGACTTTCAATTAAGCAGAGTAGGTATTTGTCAACAGGAAATGAAAAGCAAGACTTGCCAAGGGAAGTTGAGAGCTTACACACTTCCCTTTGCAGACTGGCAATTTCTCACCCAAATCAGTGGGATATATGCATGCTTTTGGGGATGTTTAAGGAAATCACCACGACCAATGTGAGTACATGCCTCTTAAGTAGAATTAAATGTCTAGGTTTTCAGCATTTTCAGCTGGTTTTTAAACCAAGTGTAGGAAATTAACCACAATTGAGAGTTTTCTTTGCCTTCTACCAGACCCTCCATAAATCTGCTATAGTTACCAAGCTACATGTTTTTAAATTCCAGTGTTCTTCCTGGCGCCTTATTATTATTTCAGTTTTTTATTTCTGATTTTGGCCACCTCTACTTGCTCTTCCTTCTACCAGATATCACATACAATAAGGGAAGGCAGAGTTTTTGTTGAGTTTTTCTATGCCTTACTTCTGCAGCTGGCATCTCATCCCCCACTGCACTAAATCGACACTTCTGGAAGTAGCAGCTTCGGAGTGACTGACGAGAGCCGTTGCTTGCCCAAGTGTCGGTTTAGTGCAGCAGGGGATGGAGTAGCAGCTGCAGCAAAAGAGAGACCTTATTTCATACTTAGAAAACAATTGCAAAAAATGTCAGAGGGAGGGGAAACTGGCTAGAGAATAGAAAGGATGGGCATGCAGAGCTAGAAAGACAGAGAGAGAGAGAGGGAAAGGGAGGGAAAGGGAGGGAAAGGGAAGTAGAAAAGCTTTGGAAATAGGAGAGAAAAAAAATCGATCAATGAAAGTCAGAAGGCGAGATACTGAAGGAAACTGCAAGGAAGAATGAATAAAAGATAACTTGTCCTAGGGTAATACTATTTCGTTTCTTTAATCTTGGAAATATCTTTCACATAATAAGCATATTTGGCATATAACATTGTGTTAAAATTGTATCAATTCTTCCTCTTTTTCTTTTTAAAACATTCTGTAAGCATTTCTAATGATATTCACACACAGGGACATGCCTGAAATAGACATTTGACATAGACAATGGACTCTTAGTAGTGGGTGCTGATGTTTCTAGACATAAAGGCAGATATTTCCAAAAATCATTCAAAAATATTTAAAGTTGCTATGCATGCACACACACACGCATAAGTGGAGACATATACATACATTAAGCCATGTGTTACTTCTAATCTGACTCCTCCAGTTTCTCTATTATGTCATAGTTGTAGCAACTTCTAACTCTTCAAAAAAAAAAAAAATGTTAGAAAATACTTTCTAAAGTTTATATAGTCATCTTTTTTTTTTTTTTTTTTTTTTGAGACAGAGTCTCACTCTGTCATCAGGTGCCAGGCTGGAGTGCAGTGGCTCGATCTCAGCTCACTGCAACCTTCGCCTCCCAGGTTCAAGCAATTCTCCTGCCTCAGCCTCCTCAGTAGCTGGGACTACAGGCACATGCCACCAAGCTCAGGTAATTTTTCTATTTTTTAGTAGAGACGGGGGTTTCACCATATTGGCCAGGATGGTCTCAATCTCTTGACCTCATGATCCGCCTGCCTTGGCCTCCCAAAGGATTACAGGAATACAGGATTACAGGAGTAAGCCACCGCACCCAGCCTATATAGTCATCTTAAACAATTAGTCAAAGACAACGTGAGTCAGTCCAAAACAATATTTACAACTATTTGACTGGATGAATCATATGGTATTTTAATCAACTTGGTTTGTACATACAACTGCAAATAATCCCAATTTGATTCTTACTGAAGAGGGAATTACTTAGATCAATGTTTTTCAAGTGTATTCCACAAAGTAACTGTATTGGCGTCAAACAACTTAGAGAAATTCTGTATACTCTGTAATCTGTATGTTGGTGGCCAGAACACAAAGGAAAAATATCAGCAAATATTTTCATTTAAAACAGCAGTAACTGTTGATGAAGTCAAATATATAATCTAAATATGTAAAACTAGAATACGTAAATGATGGGAGCAAGTACTGGTGGAGAGCACAAAGGAACTAAAAGACAGGATTTTATCATTGAGTGATAATTGGAAAAGTAAAACCTAAAACATGTTTTAAAAATGTAAATATAAACATAAAAATTTAAAACAAGATAGATCACTAAAGTAAAAACAAGGTGCACATTTTGCAGATTTTGAAAAACAAAATGGCAATGAAGCATTTTTTAGAAAGCATTAAACTCAGCATCAAAAACAGAACTAAATAAATTAGTAAAGTCACTATATGTAATTAAGTTGAACAGGTATGTAAAAAGCAAATTCTCCCTTGCTAAGGCAAAACCAGAATCCCACTCTGTCTTGTAAAAGTGACTTATAAAACAGGACTGTAAAGGGCAAAATTGGGAAAGTAGGTATCAAGCGAACTCAAATCCGTGAAAGAAAACAAAATGAAGGATGAAATGAGAAGATGGAGAAGAAAAACAGTGCTAAGATTACAATTATAAATTAAATATTTTGAATAAAACCCTGCTTTCTTATGTACTCATGGGAAAACCTGTTCCAGCTAATCACAAATCAGCTTTCATTCACAGCAAAGTGTACGCATAGTCTACATTCTGAACAATCTACTCAGTCAATTCTCTAGCATGATTAAGAACTGATAACATATATCGAATGCTTACTGTGCACCAGGCACCATTCAAAGAATTTTGCATGTGTGAACTCACTGAATTCTCACTAGAATGCACTTATTTTACCTGATAGATATGATGATAACATAACACAACACATGAATTGTCTGAGACACATACCTAATTAGTGATGAAGCAGTGTTTGAATCCAGATGATCCTGAATCTGTATTCTTATCACTACACTATCTCACCTTTCGACACTTACTTACATTTATGTCACAGTGTAGATATTCTGTTGTCTCAAAAGTAAATTTTACACATTGACAAAAAGACAGCAGAATGCCTGCAAAATTTTGTGGTAAACCCAGAGATGATATTTCTTAACATTTAGGGAAGGGATAATTCTCCAGAAATATTCTGGATTTTAGCTATAATTATTCTTTTTCATTTTATTTTTTAAATAAAAATACATGTTGGAGATTGTCTCATATTAGTACATAAAGAAATATTTCTTGGCTGGGCACAGTGGCTAACATGCCTGTAATCCCAGCACTTTGGGAGGCCGAGGTGGGTAGATCACATGAAGTCAGAAGTTTGAGACCAGCCCGACCAACACTGTGAAACCCTGTCTCTACTGAAAATACAAAAATTGGCTAGGCTTAGTGGCATACACATGTGGTCCCAGCTACTTGAGAGACTGAGGCCCCTAAATTGCTTGAACCCAGTAGGCAGAGGTTGCAGTGTGTTGAGACTTTCAGCCTGGGTGACAGAACAAGACTCCATCTCAAAAAAGAAAATTACAGTTATATATCTATCATTAAATTCTGCTACTATGAACATATAGGTTATATCCAGGACTTTGCCCCGAATAATGGGGTAATATATAATCTTTCACATAAATAATATTGTAATAATTCACGTACGCCTCCTTGTATAAAATCTACAGTTGGATGATGCAATAGAAAAAGAAATACCGAGTAGCAAGGAAAGATTTACAGTGTCTAAAATAATTTAATCAACAGTATTTAGTAAAAGGGTATGAGTATATGCATTTCAAGTTTTGATAAGTATTTCCAATGTGCTCTTCACACAGCTTGAAAGAATTTTAACTCCCTCCTACATTTAAAGTTTCCCTATTTTCCCACTATGGCTAGCATAAACTTGGATATTCACCTGTCTAAGTGACAAAATGTGTCTCTTAATTTTGGCTTGCATTTTTGTTACTGTAAGTTTGAGGATTTTGGAGTTTAAGAACCAGCTTTCCTGATTTATGAAGTTGTAAAAATTACTTGCCCAAATTTTGTTTCCTTCTTCAACTTATTCTCATTTATTTACAGGTGGTCTTTAGGTATCGAAGTAATTTTTTTTTCTGAGATGAGTTGCATTTGTTTTTATTTTTATACTGCCTATTTGTCTTTTAACTTAGTTTTTCATGATTTTTGCAATCTAGAAATTTTATCTAATTAAATTCATCAATCTTTTTTTTTTTTTTTTTTTTTTTTTTGAGATGGAGTTTCGCTCTTGTTACCCAGGCTGGAGTGCAATGGCGCGATCTCGGCTCACCGCAACCTCCGCCACCTGGGTTCAGGCAATTCTCCTGCCTCAGTCTCCTGAGTAGCTGGGATTACAGGCACGTGCCACCGTGCCCAGCTAATTTTTTGTATTTTTAGTAGAGACAAGGTTTCACCATGTTGACCAGGATGGTCTCGATCTCTTGACCTCGTGATCCACCCACCTCGGCCTCCCAAAGTGCTGGGATTACAGGCGTGAGCCACCGCGCCCGGCCCATCGATCTTTACTTATATCACTTCTGATTTATAACAGCTTGTCTAATTTTCAAAAATTTTGCTAAGATGATGCTAAATTTATAAAACAGCTTAAATAGAAGTAATATTATTATGAATGAATTTTCCTTTCTGAAAACCAAATATTTTGTTCTTTTGTGTCATTTATTGAAGTTTTATTGTTTCCTCATACAACTTACACATTTATGGTTAAATTTATGCATAGATACTTTACATTTTTCCACTATTTTAACAGAATCATTTTTAAAATACATCTTCTAATGCATTACCGTTTTTGGATATGGGGGTTATTAATTTCTGCTTATTCCTTTTTTACCAAGACATTTACTAAAATTTGTGCCGAATCTTTCAATTCTCCAAGTAAATACAAAGACTTGCCACTTCCTTCCCCTTTATAATTTATAAATATCTTACCTATTTCTCTTGTACTTAACAATTTTAAAAAGATTTCCCTAATTTGATTTAATGGCAGGGAGAACAAAACCAAGCTGGAAAACACTCTTCAGAATATTATCAAGGAGAACTTCCTCAACCTAGTAAGGCAGGCCACCATTCAAGTCTAGGAAATACAGACACCACCACAAAGGTATTCCTCAAGGAAAGCAATGCCAAGACACATAATCATCAGATTCAACAGGTTTGAAATGAAGGAAAAAATGCTAAGGGCAGCCACAGAGAAAGGTCAGGTTACCCACAAAGGGAAGCCCATCAGACTCATACTGGATCTCTTGGCAGAAACCCTACAAGCCAGAAGAGAGTGGGGGCCAATATTCAACATTCTAAAAGAAAAGAATTTTCAATCCAGAATTTCATATCCAGCCAAACTAAGCTTCATAAGTGAAGGAAAAATAAAATCCTTCATGGACAAGCAACTGCTGAGAGATTTCATCACCACCAGGCCTGCCCTATAAGAACTCCTGGAGGAAGCACTAAACATGGAAAGGAACAAACAGTACCAACCAGTGGCAAAACATACTAAACTGTAAAGACCACTGACACTATGAAGAACCTACATCAACTAATGGGCAAAACAACCATTTAGCATCAAAATGGCAGGATCAAACTGATACATAACAATATTAACCTTAAATGTAAATGGGATAAATGCCCCAATCAAAAGACACAGACTGGCAAATTGGATAAAAGTCAAGACCCATTGGTCTGCTGTATTCAGGAACCCCATCTCATGTGCAAAGACACACATAGGCTGAAAACAAAGGGGTGGAGGAAGATTTACCAAGCAAATGGAGAGCAAAAAAAAGCGGAGGTTGCAATCCTAGTCTCTGATAAAACAAACTTTAAACCAACAAAGATCAAAAGAGACAAAGAAGGGCATTACATAATGATGGTAAAGGGATTAATGCAACAAGAAAAGCTAACTATCCTAAATATATATGCACCCAATACATAAAGCAAGTTCTTAATGACTACAAAGAGACTTAGACTCCCACACAATAATAACTGGAGACTTTAACACCTCAGCATCAATACTCGACAGATCAATGAGACAGAAAATTAACAAGGATATCCAGCACTTGAACGCAGCTCTAGACCAAGTGGATCTAACAGACATCTACAGAACTCTCCACTCCAAATTAACAGAATACACATTCTTCTCAGCACTACATCACACTTCTAAAACTGACCACATAACTGGAAGTAAAACACCCCTCAGCAAATGCAAAAGAATGGAAATCATAACAAACAGTCTCCCAGACCACAGTGCAATCAAATTAGAACTCAGGATTAAGAAACTCACTCAAAACCACACAACTACATGGAAACTAAACAACCTGCTCCTGAATGACTACTGGATAAATAATGAAATGAAGGCAGAAATAAAGATCTTCTTCAAAACCAGTGAGAACGAAGACACAACGTACCAGAATCTCTGGGACACATTTAAAGCAGTGTCTAGAGGGAAATTTATGGCACTAAATGCCCACCAGAGAAGCAAGGGAAGACATAAAATTGACACCCTAACATCACGATTAAAAGAACTGGAGGAGAGAGTTCAAACAAATTCAGAAGGTAGCAGAAGGCAAGAAATAACTAGAATCAAAGCAGAACTGAAAAAGATTTAGACACAAGAAACCCTTCAAAAAATTAATAAATCCAGGAGCTGGTGTTTTGAAAAAATCAACAAGATAGATAAACCATTAGCCAGACTAATAAAAAAGAAAAGAGAGAAGATTCAAATAGATGCAATAAAAAATGATATGGGGGATGTCACCACCAATCCCATAGAAATAATAACTGCCATCAGAGATTACTACAAACATCTCTATGCAAATAAACCAGTAAATCTAGAAGAAATTGATAAATTCCTGTACACACACACCCTCCCAAGACTAAACTAGGAAGAAGCTGAATTCCTGAATAGACCAATAACAAGATCTGAAGTCAAGGCAGCAATTAATAGCCTACCAACAAAAAAAGTCCAGGACTAGATGGGTTCACAGCCAAATTCTACCAGATGTACAAAGAAGAGCTGGTACCATTCCTTCTGAAACTATTCCAAACAATACAAAAAGAGAGGAATCCCCCCTAACTGATTTTATGAGACCAAAATCATCCTGATACCAAAACCTGGCAGAGACGCAACTAAAAAGGAAAATTTCAGGCCAATATCCGTGATGAATATTGATGCAAAAATCTTAAATAAAATACTGGCAAACAGAATACAACAGCACATCAAAAAGCTTATCCGTCACGATCAAGTCAGCTTCATCCCAGGGATGCAAGGCTGGTTCAACATCTGCAAATCTATAAATGTAATCCATCACATAGCAGAACCAAATACAAAAACCACATGATTATCTCAAGAGATGCAGAGAAGGCCTTCGACAAAATTCAACAGCCCTTAATGCTAAAAACTCTCAATAAACTAGGTATTGATGGATCGTATCTCAAAATAATAAGAGCTATTTATGACAAACTGACAGCCAATATCATACTGAATGGGCAAAAACCAGAAGCATTCCCTTTGAAAACTGGCACAAGACAAAGATGCCCTCTCTTACCACTCCTATTCAACATAGTATTGGCGGTTTTGCCTAGGGCCATCAAGCAAGAGAAAGAAATAAAGTGTATTCGAATAGGAAGAGAAGATGTCAAATTGTCCCTGCTTGCAGATAACATGATTGTATATTTAGAAAATCCCATCATCTCAACCCAACATCTCCTTAAGCTGATAAGCAACTTCAGCAAAGTCTCAGGATACAAAATCAATGTGCAAAAATTGCAAGCATTCCTATACACCCATAGTGGATAAACAGAGAGCCAAATTGTGAGTAAACTCCCTTTCACAATTGCTACAAAGAGAATAAAATTGGAATTTTATTCTCTTTGTAGAAAAAAGTTAGGAATACAACTAACAAGGGATGTGAAGGACCTCTTCAAGGAGAACTACAAACCGCTGCTCAAGGAAATAAGAGAGGACACAAACAGATGGAAAAACATTCCATGCTCATGGTTAGGAAGAATTGTGAAAATGGCCACACTGCCCAAAGTAATTTATAGATGCAATGCTATTCCCAAAGTTATCAATCACTTTCTTCACAGAATTGGAAAAAACCACATTAAATTTCATATGTAACCAAAAGAGAGCCCACATAACCAAGACAATCCTAAGCAAAAACAAAAACAAAGCTGGAGGCATCATGTTACCTGACTTCAAGCTATATTACAAGGCTACTGTACTCAAAACAGCATGGTACCGGTACCAAAACAGAGATATAGACCAATGGAACAGAACAGAGGACTCAGAAAGACCACCACATAACTACAACTATCTGATCTTTGACAAACCAGACAAAAACAAGCAATGGGGGAAAGATTCCCTATTTAATAAATGGTGTTGGAAAAACTGGCTAGCCATATGCAGAAAGTTGAAACTGGATACCTTCCTTACACCTTATACAAAAATTAAAAACTGGATACCTTCCTTACACCTTATACAAAAATTAACTCTAGATAGATTAAAGATTTAAACATGAGGCCTAACGCTATAAAAATTCTAGAAGAAAACCTAGCCAATACCATTCAGGACATAGGCATGGGCAAGGACTTCATTACTAAAACACCAAAAACAATGGCAACAAAACCCAAAATAGACAAATGGGATCTAATTAAACTTAAGAGCTCCACACAGCCAAAGAAACTATCAATAGAGTGAACCAGCAACCAACAGAATGGGAAAAAAATTTTGCCATCTACTCATCAGACAAAGGGCTAATATCCAGAATTTACAATGAACTTAAAAAATTTTCAAGAAAAAAACAAACAACCCCATCAAAAAGTAGGCAAAGGATATGAACAGACACTTCTCAAAAGAAGACATTTATGCAGCCAACAAACATATGAAAAAAAGCTCATCATCACTGGTCATTAGAGAAATGCAAATCAAAACCACATTGAGATACCACCTCATGCCAGTTAGAATGGCGATCATTAAAAAATCTGGAGACCAGATGCTGGAGAGGATGTGGAGAAATAGGAACACTTTTACACTGTTGGTGGGAGTGTAAATTAATTCAACCATTGTGGAAGACAGTGTGGCAGTTCCTTAAGGATCTAGAAATATAAATACCATTTGACCCGGCAATCCCATTACTGGGTATATACCCAAAGGATTACAAATCATTCTATTGTAAGACACATGCACACGTATGTTTATTGTGGCACTGTTCACAATAGCAAAGACTTGGAAGCAACCCAATGTCCATCAATAATAGACTGGATAAAGAAACTGTGGCACATATACACCATGGAATACTATGCTGTCATAAAAAAGGATGAGTTTATGTCCTTTGCAGGGACATGGATGAAACTGGAAACCATCATTCTCAGCAAACTGACACAGAACAGAAAACCAAACACTGCATGTTGTCACTCATAAGTGGATGTTGAACAATGAGAACACATGGACACAGGGAGAGGAACATTGCACACCGGGACCTGGGGGCTCAGGGGCTAGGGGAGGAATAGCAGGGCGTGGGGGAATGGGGGTGATAGCATTAAGAGAAATACCTAATGTATATGACAGGGTGATGGGTGCAGCAAACCACCACCATGGCACATGTATACCTATGTAACAAACCTGCACGATCTGCACATGTACTCCAGAACGTAAAGTACAATACATAAAGAAAAAAAAGCAAATATTGATATTATCAACTTATATTCATGAAACTTCTAAAACTTCCAAATCACTCAATTCTTGCTTACTGTAGATGTAAAGTTGTTTCTTTTTTTAAGTCAAAAGGCACAATAAATTGAAATTATAGGCCAATTAAAAGTTAACTTATTTATTCAACAACAATTTAGTGAACATCCCGTATGTGCCAAACACTGAGTGCAGAAAAAAAGAAAAAAGTGATGAGATGGTGCTTCCTGAAAGATTTGGTAGCAAAAGGAAGACATGAACGTAATAAAAGTGAGAAAGTGGTAAATGCCATATGAAAGATTAGTGTAATGGAGGCTAAGGATCAGCTTGGCCAGAGAGTCGTCAGGGAAGGTCTAGAGGAAGATGTTGATACTAAACAGAAACTTAAAATATGGCTAGGGTTTAAATGTGTGGACACGATGGGGGTGACATATACAGAATAAGTTGATAACTTCTGCTTTACATACATTTTGCAACACTAAAGATAAGTAGGTTGGTCTGCAAAAGATATGATGTGATAAGCCTTCTCATTACATGGGATAAATGTGCATTTTTCAAAGCCGTAGCAAAATTCTCTTATCTCCTGCTCTAATTCTAGTATACTTACTGCAACACTTTTTGTATAGGTTGTAACTTAGAAAAGAGATGATCTAGATACTAGACGAAAGGAAATCAATAAACAGGTAAAGTGAAATCTAAAATTCAAAAGCAGAAAATAGAATTTTTGAGAGAACAATATTCATACTAGATACTGTCTTAATATAATATTTTTGCTTAGTAGTTCTTTTCAACAGAATACCCAGTTTCTCTGATCTCATGAAAGGTTAGAATTGGTTTGGTAATATTTATTCTTAAGGTTTTCTTGATAATCTAGTATAACAAATTGCTTTTGAACATTGCTTCCCAGACATTGCTTTACTTCTAATCTCTCAAAGAAATAATGGTCACATTTCACGCAGAAGAAACCTCTGAGGTTTTCTGGCATAGTTCAAAGATTATTCTATTGACAAGTCCAACATTCAAAAAGTAAGGCTATCTATACTGCCTTTTTCCAAGGAAGTCACAGCATTGCCTCTCATTTATCCAGTGGGACAGAAATGGTGAAATAGTATGTCCATTTTAAAAGTACATTCAAGCTAACTGTTTTCCTTCACATCATGCCATTTGTCACAGACCCATTCTTAGAATTCAGTCTTCTAACTTAAATTTCAGTGGGTTTTCTATAAGACACTGCTAACTGTGGTTTGCCGTTATATATAGAAAAATCATATGGAAAAAATTCTCAGAGTGTTGAACTATTCATCCCTGACCACTGTCATATCTAAGTATTTGAACCCCACTTGCCTTCCCTGCTGCCCTTCCTCTTCTCATCTAGGTTCAAGACTTCCCTTTTGAAACTTAAATTCACTATTCTCTATTCTGAAAATGAAACTTTGATTATTAGTGTTCTCCTTTTCTATGAATTAAGGGAACCAATATCTTTCAAAAAGAGCTGTGCTTACATCAAAGGGAAGCTGAACCTCTTTCTTTGACTGTGGACTTCACTATCACATATAAGTTTCTGTCTGTAAGAGAGAGGCACTATTATCCTATATTCCCTAACTTTTAAAGAAAAGCAAACAAACAAAAAATCTGAAGTATCAAAGGTAATTGCCTTGCAAAAAGGATCACAGACTTATTAAACACTAACCTGGAATCCCACAATTACAATATGCACTACAATGATGCAGAGTAAGAGGTCATCTTGATCCCACTCAACCAATAAATACCTGAAAAATTAAAATATCCTCAGTGAGATATGATCCCAGAATGAGGACCTAGAAAAGCCGGCAATTGTTTTATTCTTTACTTTTTCTTGTGATTAATATTATTTGTAATTTATAATATATATACATATTATGTATTATTTTCTTATTTATTTTGACAGTGAAAGTTATTAAATTTTAATAGGTTATTTTATATGACTCAGTAGCATGATAGTACATGTGTTTTATCTTCTGTTATCATAATTATATGTTCTCTTTTGTTATTGCTTTTTTTAATGCTTGTTATTTTGTTTGCTCTTCATCTTTGAACTCAAGTACACATTTTTTGTTATATAAATTGTTTTTATTTATTTATTTTGAGACAAAATAAATCTGTCACCAGGCTGGCTCACTGCAACCTCCACCTCCTGGGTTCAGGCAATTCTCCTGCCTCAGCCTCTTAAGTAACTGGGACTACAGGTGTGTGCCACCACCCCAGGTAATTTTTGTATTTTCAGTAGAGACGGAGTTTCACCATGTTGGCCAGGATGGTCTTGATCTCTTGACCTCGTGATCTATTCACCTCAGCCTCCCAAAGTGTGGGGATTAGAGGCATTAACCACCATGCCAAGCCCATTTATTTTTAACTCTAATAAAATGCTAGTTATAATTTTAGACTATACACCTAGATCTTCCCTTTTTTTTTTTTTTTTTTTGAGACAAGGTCTCATTCTATCACCCAGGCTGGAGTGCAGTGGTACAATCTTGGCTCACTGCAACCTTCGATTCAGGGGCTCAGGTGATCCTCCAACCTCAACCTCCCCCAAGTAGCTGGGACTACAGGTGCAGGCCTGGTTAATTTTTGTATTTTAGTAGACACAGGGTTTTGACATAATAGGGCTGGTTTTGAATTCCCTGTGCTCAAGTGATCAGCCCACCTCTGCCTTGCAAAGTGCTGGGATTACAGGTGTAAGTCACAGTGTCCCGAGATCTTTACTTCTTAACAGGACACTAGTTACAGACTACCCTTTAATAAATATGAGAAAATAAGTGCATGTATTGACATTACTTACCTCCTTACCATATTCTAATCTGCTCCTTCACTTCTATTTCCCTATCTTCAGGTTTTAAAAATCAAGTATTGTTATTTAATGTAATTTTGCATTTAAGTAATTCACCAATCATTTTACTTCATCACTTACCCACTCCTGATTTTTTAAATTTAAAATCATTGCTCAGTTACTTAGAATTACATTTTAAGTAGAATTTTTAGAGATGTCACATAAGCAAAGCACTTCTTGAGTCTCTCTATCTTCAGAATGCCTTCCCATTACCTTCACATTTGAATGCAGTCTGCACACGGATGGAAAAGGGAAGGGTCTCTTCACTCAATTTCCCCTCAGAACTCTGTGGATTTAATGTAATTTTGCATTTCATAGCTTTGTGTCATCTAACACTGCTGGGGAGCTCCAGGATATGCTGATTCTTTTTTGTGTCTTGATTCTTGTGTTTTCTTTATTTTTCCTCATTTATCATAAAATTAAACACCTAGTTGTGTGATTCCTCTTGAAACACATAAGATCTTCAAGATCTTAAAATCTAAAGATTCAGGTATCCCTTTAGATAAAAAAAAAATTCATTAATTTGTACTTTCATTTATAAGTTTACCATAAGCAATTCATCTATATTTTAGACCTCTTTTCCATCTAAATATGTGATATCTGTCACTACTTTATCTCACAGTCTTTTATTCTACATTCTATGTATACTCAAGCCCTTTCCCGTAAGGCTTTTTGATTTTTCTGTAGGGGCTTTAGAAAAAGGCAGGATCATGAGAAAGGCATTATAGCAGAACAGTTGTGGGAGTCATTAGATTTATTTACAAACATGCCAGTTTCCCTGCTTCTTTCATGCATGGTATAAGGTTGTTTTTCTCCACCTCCACTTCTCAAAAGTAAGTATGGCTTGCTTTGGCCAATGAAATGGAAGCCTACGGTGTCTGTGTTACTTCAGGGCACAATCATTTCATTGCCAGTGCAGGACACTGAATGTTCCCTAAACCCACTGTGGTGATAAAGGAAACACAAATCAAGATGAAGTTTTCCTCAGCCTTCATCCCTGAGTGACTCCAACAACTTGGGTCTCCCTACTGACTTGCTTTGGATAACTAGAGTGAGAGAGAGAGATTTTGTTTTTGAATCCACCGAGTTTTTAAGGCTGTTCATTAGTATAACATAACTTTGCAAATCTTACTGATATATTAGTTAAATGTGTGGATTCTGAAACTCTGCTGTCTGGGTTCAAATCCCAGCTTTAAGACTTACAAGTTTAAAAACCTTTGTCAAGTTACTTAACCAGGTTATTCATTAGTAAAATTGAGATCATAACAGTAGCTAACTCATAAGGTTATTGTAATAATCAAATCTGATAATATATAAATTACTTAAACACTGCTTGGCACATAGTATGTGTTATTTGCATCTTTGTGATTACTCTCCCTCTTTCTGTTTTCTTCTTTTTCTTATTTTTCTCAGTTCTACTGACTTCCTTTCAATTACATTCTGTCGACACACTACCTTTGTATTTTGAGAATGCATATTAAGTGTAAAAAAAAGTTACAATTTTCTTTTGTTTCTTGGTGTGTCATTTCCTAAAATGTACTTTTCCTCTTAATTTTCCATGTGCTTTTTTCTTCATCAATTAAATTAGAAATTCTGTATAAGATTTTCTTACTTTTTGTGCATTTATTTTTGAGTGGACACAGATCTATCCTGACTTATTTGAGCCAATCAAGTGTAAATGAAATCCACATCCCTACATCCTTTGCTTTCCTGTACATCAAGATACTAGAGAGCAAGTAGTGCCCATTTATACTATTTGGGTAGTTATTTTGCTGTCTGAAGGGAATTAGGAAGTGGTTAAGGAAGAAAGCAGCTGAAATACCTTGACTCCCAACACTTTCCTTCTAAAAGTTTTTATCAACTTTCCATGGGACATTGTGTGCTGCTTGTGAGAAATAGAAGAATAAGTGTTCTTGAGGGCAAACCACTTGCTTTGGTGAGAGCCATTGCTTTGCAAGGTCTGCATATTTTCTCTGATTACTTGGCGTTTGGTATAAGCTGCAGAGCTGACTCCCATAAAGTCGTGTTCCATTTCTCCTTTATCTTAGTGTTCCTAGATCTCTTCTTTCTTGGTTAGCTGGGGAAAATGTATGAAAAAGAAATCATACTCAGAGAATGAAAAGATTAGCCTTAGACTAGGAGAGAATATTTCTAAAACATATATCCAAAAAAGAACTACAATCTAAAATGTATAAGGAACTCTTAAAATTCATCATTGAAAAAAAGTTGAGAAATGGACAAAATATCTGAGCAGACAGCTCACTAAAAAAGATACACAAAGGTCAAGTAAGCATAGAAGAAAACGCCCAACATTGCATGTCAACAAGGTATTGCAAATTAAAACAAGATACCACTACACACCTATTAGAATGGCTAAAATACAAAGCACTGACACCACCAAATGTTGATGAGGATGTGAAGCAATAGAAACTCTCAATTGCTGGTGTGATGCAAAATGATGAAGCTACTTTAGAAGACAGTTTAGTAGTGTCTTATAAAACTAAACATATTCTTGCCATATGATCCAATAATCATGCTCCTTAGTATTTAGCCAAATGAGTTGAAATCGTATGTACACAAAAACCTTCATAAGAATGTTCAAGGCAACTTTATTCATAATTTCCAAAGTTTGAAAGCAACAAAGATGTCCTTCAATGGGTAAATGGACAAATTGGTACATCTGTACAACAGAATATTATCAGTGATAAGAAATAGAGCTATCAAGCTATGAAAAGATATGAAGGAACTTTAAATGTATATTGCTAAGTGAAATAAACCAATATGTAAAAGGCTTCATACTACATAAATTCAACTATATGACAACGTGGAAAAAGAAAAGCTACAGAGACAGTAAAAAGATCAGTGATAATCAGGAGTTTGTGGGGAGAGAGGGAGGAAAGAATGCATGGATAGGTAGAGCACAGGAAATTTGTAGGGCAGGGAAGCTCTTCTATATGTTACTATAATACAATGATGGATAGGTGTCAATATACATTTATTAAAACCCATAAAAGATACACACAAAAAGTGAACCTTAACTATGGAATTTAGTTAATAATTATGTATCAATACTGGCTCATCAATTGTAACAAAAGTACCACACTGATGCAAGATGTTAATAACAGGAAACTGGGTTGTGGGTGAAGGGGATATAAGAAAATAATCTGCACTCTCCTCTCAATTTTTTGGGTAAGCCTAAAACTGCTCCAAAAAATAAATTCTACGATACATAATATAAAAATAACATGTTACATATATATATATATATTCCATATAGATTCTCTTTCAGTTCTATTGCTGTGTAGCAGGAAAATGGACCACTATGAGGTATCCCCATCCATGTACCCAACATTCATTTCTATAGTGTGATTGAGCTGCATGATTTATTTAGATTGCTATAATGATTGACAGCAAACTGTTTTGTTTAAAGTACCAAGAGTTGTGCTAAATCTTTAAATAAAACTTCATTTTATTTGATCTTTCAGACAAATATCTGAGGTAGGTGTTATTATCTCCATATTACAGTTGAGGGAACAGAAACCTAAGTAACTTGCTCCAGCCTCAAAGATGGAAGCTCCAAAGCTAAACTCAGGCCTATGAAATTAACTCCCCCACCCTCACCTTTTGCTCTTCTTTTGAGACGGAGTTTCACTCTTTTTCCCCAGGCTGGAGTGCAATGGCGTGATCTCAGCCCACTGCAATCTCTGTCTTCTGGGCTTAAGCAATTCTCGTGCCTCAGCCTCTCAAGTAGCTGGGACTACAGGCTCCCACCGCCAAGCCCAGCTAATTTTTTGTATTTTTAGTAGAGACAGGGTTTCACTATGTTAGCCAGGCTGGTCTCAAACTCCTGACCTCAGGTGATCCACCCATGTCGGCCTCCCAAAGTGCAGGTGTGAGCCACCACACCCGGCCCACTCTCTCAAAGAAAAGCCAAATGATTCCTTTTCCTTATCACCTGAAACACACAATGTTTGGAGTTAGTGCAGGTGTGTCCTTTCGACATGATACAAATTTGAGTGGACAGATAGTCCTCTAGGTTTATGGTATGTAATAGTGTTCTTCAGTTCCAAGGTAGTGAAACTTTATCTTTTTTAAATTTCAGTGAACATCAAGAAAGAAATGTGTGCCCATGCTCTTACTCCACCACCTTTCCCCGAAACCTGTCTTTCAAATTAGGTCTGTTATGACTGATTTTATTTCCAGCATTATGTTGATTAGATTACTACTAGAGAATTAACATTTCTTCAATTGAAATACTAAAAACAAAAACAAATAAGAAGATAAAATACTTTTTGATTAAATACATTCATGAGCTCGCCATAAAGTGAAGAATATTTAGGCCAAAAATTAAGTTAAAGTCATGTGCCAAGCAGGGTAAAATGAACACTAATTTTCTTAGACTTGTGGAGCTCAGGAGACAAGATACAAAGCCCAGTCCTTAGCCACAGTGAGGAATCTTGTACAGTATGTGTAATGATGCAGAGATAAATATATCACCCCAGGACTAAAGAACAGTTTCTTATAATAAGCTCGGGCCCTGAGTGGTAGGAGAAAAAATACTCTCCTTTGTGAATTTGTGATCATTGTTTGGCACATAAAAGGGTTTGAAGCCTGGGGTGACACTTCCTAGATGATCTGAAAAAATTTTAAACAAAACAATATTATTGAAAATATTTCTGGACTGAAATAATCCCCATATGCTTCACATCTTTATTGCTATAAGAAATAATAAACTATTTAAAATAAGAACATGACAATATATTATGGGAGTTATAAAATATGTAGTAGTAAAACAAGAAATTCTAGCACAGAGGATGGAAGGGGAAAATGTAAGTATTTTGTCATAAGCGGTTTCCACTATGTGGGGAAAAGCTAGGATATAATTTGCAAGTGAATATTATAACATCATTTGAAGGTAGACTGTAAAAGTTAAAGATGCATATTGTAAATAAACTCAAAAAAAGAACTCAAAAGAACTAAAAGAACTCAAAAAAGTTTATTTTATAATTTAATATTGGAGAGAAAATGTAATTCTAGTAATATACAGTTAACCTAATTCTAGTAATATCCAAAAAGATGAAAAAGGGAGAAAGTGCAACTAAAAGAAAATGTATAGCAATATGGTAGGCTTAAACCCAACCTATTGGTAAATAAATTAATTGTGGATGGTCTAAAAGCTACACAGAAGAGGCTGAGATTAGATTTTATAAGAAAACAATATTAGACTATATACCATCTACAAAACAAACCCTTTAAATATAAAAACACAGCTAAGTATGTAAATAGAAAAAGATACAGGTAAACAATAAACCTAAGAATGCTAACACAGCTATTTAAATAACAATAAAAGTACACTTTAAAATAAGGTATATGAACAGGGATAAAGATAGGTATTTCTTAATGATAGAAGGGTCATTTCATGAGGAAAGCCTAACAAACCTACATGTATAAGCACCTAATAACAGAATTTAAAAATATGTGAAGCAGTGGTCTAGCCTATGAGGAGCCTGGAAGTTGCCAATTCGTCCTGACAACAAGTAAAAAGCAGAACAATCTGAAAAATCAACAACTTTTCTTAGTCCCAAGAGAGAAGCGAGGCCACAGGGTAAACTGATGTCTCTGCCTAACTGGAGACACAGAGAGGCAGATACAAAGAATCACAACTACCAGAGCAGAAATTCACAAGCAAAAGCCTCTGTGGGAACCAGCACTGGAGTAGAGAAACCTGAACTGTAAGAGAAGAACCACTGGAGTCTGTGGACAAGGATGACCAATGAAATTTCCAGGGGAACCAGGCCATGAAGGTAGGGGTGGGACCCACACTTCTGTGGATTTTATCTCCAGCACATTTACCAAGTTCTCACAGCAAAGATCAGAGCAAAAAGTCCACTTGGGCTCTGGAAGTAGCAGGGGAAAAGTAAACACTTTGAAATACAACAGAGCATTTTATTTGTTATACTTAAAATCAGTCTTCAGAGAAACTATTTTACATGAGCCTAACCTATTTGGGGGTTTATTACACTCTAAAACCTGGAGAAGGGGAAATATACATATCCATCCTTTCTTTTTTTTTTTTTTAATTTTATTTTTATTTTTTATTGTACTTTAGGTTCTGGGGTACATGTGCAAATCATGCAGGATTGTTGCATAGGTACATACATGGCAATGTGGTTTGCTGCCTCCATCCCCCTGTCACCTGTATCTGGCATTTCTCCCCATGTTATCCCTCACAATCTCCCCAGCCCCTGCTGTCCCTCCCCTATCCCCCACCAACAGACACCAGTGTGTTATGCTCCCTCCCTGTGTCCATGTGTTCTCATTGTTCAACACCCACCTATGAGTGAGAACATGCAGTGTCTGCTTTGCTGTTCTTGTGCCAGTTTGCTGAGAATGATGGTTTCCAGATTCATCCATGTCCCTACAAATGACACAAACTCATCATTTTTTATGACTGCATAGTATTCCATGGTGTATATGTGCCACATTTTCCTTGTCCAGTCTATCATTGATGGGCATTTGGGGTGGTTCCAGGTTTTTGCTATTGTAAACAGTGCTGCAATGAACATACGTGTGCATGTGTCTTTATAACAGATCAATTTATAATCCTTTGGATATATACTCAGTAATGGGATTGCTAGGTCAAATGGAATTTCTATTTCTAGGTTCTTGAGGAATTGCCACACTGTCTTCCACAATGGTTGAACAAATTTCCACCCCCACCAACTGTGTAAAAGTGTTCCTATTTCTCCACATCCTCTCCAGCATCTGTTGTGTCCAGATTTTTTAATGATCGCCATTCTAACTGGCATGAGATGGTATCTCAATGTGGTTTTGATTTGCATTTCTCTAATGACCAGTGATGATGAGTATTTTTTCATATGTTTATTGGCCTCATAAAAGTCTTCTTTTGAAAAATGTCTGTTCATGTCCTTCGCCCACTTTTGAATGGGTTTGTTTGTTTTTTTTTCTTGTAAATCTGTTTTAGTTCTTTGTAGATTCTGGATATTAGCCCTTTATCAGATGTGTAGATTGCAAAAATTTTTTCCCATTCTGTTGGTTACCGATTCTCTCTAATGACTGTTTCTTTTGCTGTACAGAAGCTCTGGAGTTTAATTACATCCCATTTGTCTATTTTGGCTTTTGTTGCCAATGCTACCCTTTCTAACCATCCTATACCACCTAAGGTGGGGGGAGGAAACAACAACAACCAGAAGAACCATTTGTAAAGTTCATAACCCAGGGACACAGGGTTAATATAAGACTGAGACCTACTCATAAGACTACAGAAAGCTTTCTGCCCACACCCCTCAACTTCCACACCTTACCATTATATCACTAAAGGTCTATTTGAAGCAGTTTATTTTATACAGTACATCATATCTGCCTTCCAACAAAAAATTACAAGAAATATTAAAAGGCAAAATACAAAGTTTGAAGTGACACAGCAAGCACGAGAATCAGACCTAGATATGGTGGGGATATTAGAATGATCAGTTATAAGATTAATCAACTATAGTTCATGCATGAAGGATCTAATGGACAATGTAGTGAGCATGCAAGAACAGATAAATACTGTAAGCAGAGAGATGGAAATTCTAAGAAAAAAACAAAAAGAAATGTTAGAAATTAAAAACACTATATTGAATGCCTTTGATGGGCTCATTAGTAGATTAGACATGGTTAGGGAAAGAATCTGTGAACTTGAGGGTATGTTAATAGAAACTTCCAAAATGAAAAAGCAATGAGAAAAAAAAAGTTGGAAAAAAAAATTACAGGATATCTCAAAACTGTGGGACAAACACTAAAGATGCAACATATGTGTAATGGGAATATCAGCAGAATAAAAAGAGAAAGGAACAAAAGCAATATTTGAAGGAATAATGACTGAAAATTACCCCCAAATTATTGTCAGCCACCATCATTGATCCAGGAATCTCAGAAATTACCAAGCAGGCAAAATGTCAAAAAAAAAAAGAAGAAAGAAGAAAGAAGAAGAAGAAGAAGTAAAATATTTAGAGGAAAAGAAAAAAAACAAATAAACGTGGACTTCTGCACCCTTTAAAATTATCCTTCCAAAGTGAAAAAGAAATAAAGGCTTTCTCAGGCAAATAAAGATTGAAGAACTTTGTTTGCCTTATAAGAAATGTTAAGAGAAGTTCTTCAGAGAGAAAGAAAAGAAGTCAGAAACTTGGATCTACATAAAGAAGACTGTCAGAGAAGAAATCAGTGAAGGTAAAAAACTTTTATTTGTCTTATTCTTAATTGATGTAACAGATAATAATTTGTCTTAAATGGTCTCCACAAAAATATTTCCAATTATATATTTCTGTTTGTATGTGTATGTGTGTATACATACACACCTATATGCTTATGGATATTTAAACTGAATGGCATCAATAATACAAACAGTAGGAATAAATTAGGAATATTTCATATTATAAACTATGTCCGCTACCTGTGAAGTGTTTGAAAATTGACTTGTATTAGTTGCAAATATAAAAAAGAAAGTATAAGTAATATGACTTTCTGGAAAAGCCAAAATTATGGAGGAAGTAAAAAGACAGAGGTTGTCAGGGGTTAGAGGAAGGGAGGAACAAATTGGCAGAACATAGAGTGTTTTAAGGGCAGTGAAACTATTCTTTATAATGCTATAATGGTGGAAACATACCAGTATATATTTGTGAAAACGCAAAGAATGTACACCAAGAGTGAACCCTAATGTAAACTATGAACTCTGAGTGATAATGGCGTGTCAGTGTAGTGACCGTGGTAACGAACGAACCATGCTGGTTCTGGATGTTGATCCTGAGGGAGCTATGGGTGTGTCAGGGTAGGAGGCTGTACTTTCCACTCAATTCTGACATGAAGCTCAAAAGCCATACACACACATGGATACACATAAAATTGGCAAAAGTAAAACAAAAAATGGAAAAATCAAAACTTACAGTTCAAGGTTTCAAAACTTTTCTGTCAGTCATTGACAGAACAAGTAGAAGATCACTAAGGACACAGGTGACATAATGAACACTTTCAACCAATTTAACTGGCATAAATGGAGCATGGCACCCAACAATAACAAGTGCATATGGATCATTCACCATTACAAACAATATGTTAGGGAATGAAACAAGTTACAGTGCATTTGAAGCACATTAAATTCATTGAGTGTGTTCTGACCAGAACAGAACTAAATCATAAATCAACAATAGAAAAATAGGCAGGAAAAATCACATACATTTGAAAATTTAACAGCATACTAGTAAACAATTAGTGAGTCATAAAAGAAATCAGGAAAGAATTGAGGAAACATTTCTGATTAAATTAATGTGAAAACATGACAAATCAAAATCTGGGGATGGATCCATCTAAAGCCATGCTTAAAGGAAAATTTAGAGGTTCAAACATTGAGTGTAGACAAAAAGTAAGGGTCAAATCAATAATCTTGGCTTCCATCTTAAGAGGTTATGGAAAACAATCAAATTAAACACACAGTAAATAGAAAGGAAGAAAATAATTGAGATAAAAGTAGAAATAAACTAAAAAAAAAACACACAAAAAACCTAAACAATAAAGAAAATTAATGAAACCAAAAGCTCATTCTATCGGGGAATCAATAAAGTGATAATCCTCTAGCTAGACTGAATGAGAAAATAGGAAGACTCAAATTACTAATTGTATTGATCATTTCAGCCTGCCATAACAGAAGAATCACAGACTGGATGGCTTAAACAACAGGAATTTATTTTTCACAGCTCTGGAGTCTGGGAAGTTAAAGATCAAGGTGACAGCTGATTTGGTTGCCTGGTGAAGGCTCCCTTCTTGGCTTGCAGATGGCTATTTTTCTCACTGTGTCCTCACATAGCAGAGAGGCAGAGAGAGAGAGAGAGAGAGAGCGTGCGAGCAAGATCTCTGGTGTCTCTTCTTATGAAGGTACTAAGCTGATTATGAGGTATCCACCTTCATGGCATCACCCAAACCTAAATACCTCCCAAAACATCTACCTCCAAATATGATCACATTTGGGATTAATGCTTCAACATATACATTTTGGGAGGACACAATTCAGTACATAACTGAAAAAGTCAAAACGAGATTAAAGACTTAAACATAAGACCTAACACCATAAAAACCCTAGAAGAAAATCTAGGCAAAACCATTCAGGACATAGGCATAGCCAAGGACTTCATGACTAAAACACGAAAAGCATTGGCAACAGAAGCCAAAATAGACAAATGGGACCTAATCAAACTCCACTGCTTCTGCAGAGCAAGATAAACAATGATTAGAGTGAATCGGCAACCAACAGAATGGGAAAAAATTTTTGCAATCTACCCATCTGACAAATGGCTAATATCCACAATCTACAAAGAACTAAAACAGATTTACAAGGAAAAAACAAACAAGCCCATTCAAAAGTGGGCAAAGTACATGAACAGACACTTTACAAAAGAAGACATATATGAAGCCAACAAACACATGAAAAAATGCTCATCATCACTGGTCATGAGAGAAACGCAAATCAAAACTACATTGAGATACCATCTCACACCAGTTAGAATGGCGATCGTTAAAATATCTGGAGACAACAGATGCTGGAGGGGATGTGGAGAAATAGGAACACTTTTACACTGTTGGTGGGAGTGTAAATTAGTTCAACCATTGTGGAAGACAGTGTGGTGATTCCTCAAGGACCTAGAAATAGAAATTCCATTTGACTCAGTAATCCCATTACTGGGTATATATCCAAAGGATTATAAATCGTTCTATTATAAGGACACATGCACACGAATGTTCACTGTGGCACTGTTTACAATAGCAAAGACCTGGAACCAACCCAAATGCCCATCGATGATAGACTGGACAGGGAAAATGTGGCACATATACACCATGGAATACTATGCAGCCATAAAAAAGGATGAGTTCGTGTCCTTTGTAAGGACATGGATGAAGCTGGAAACCATCATTCTCAGTAAACTGACTCAAAAACAGAAAATCAAACGCCGCATGTTCTCACTCATAGGCGGGTGTTGAACAATGAGAACACATGGGCACAGGGAGGGGAGCATCACATACTCAGGTCTGTTGCGGGGAAATAGGGGAGGGACAGCAGGGGGTGGGGAGTTGGGGAGGGATAACATGGGGAGAAATGCCAGATATAGGTGATGGGGAGGAAGGCAGCAAACCACACTGCCATGTGTGTACCTATGCAACAATCTTACATGTTCTTCACATGTACCCAAAAATCTAAAATGCAATTAAAAAAATTCAAAACGATAGATAGATAATCATTACAGAAACTACAAGCCTTAAAAGAATATTATGAGTAACTTTTTGTTGGTATATCAGGCAATTTAGATAAGATGCACAAATTTCTTGAATGATGCAAATTGCCAAATCTGATTCATGAGAAAATAGAAACCTGAATAATACTACAAAATGAAATGAATTTGTAATTTAAAACTTTCCCATTAAGAAAACTGCAAGCCCAGATGACTTGACTCATGAATTATATCAATCATTTAATCCTACATAAACTCTTAAAAGTAGAAAAATACTTACCTGTTCATTTTATTATGTCAATGGATTAAGTATCTGATGCTCATAAAAGTAGAAATAAAAATCTCTTGTAAGACTATAAGCAAGATCTTTAGCTAGATTAGCAGGCATCCCAGGGCTCAACTCAGAGCTGATTTGCTTCTAAATTCACTTACATAGGTATCATGAGTCTCAGAAGATGTGATGTGCTTCCAAAGTCACTGATAATCCAGACTCACAGATTTTATCCCTCCAATGCAAGCTGTATGAGATGGAGGAGAGATCACCCCTGATGGAAACCACAGTCTTTTTAAGATCAAATCTCAGAAGTGACATCCTAACATTTCTGCCTTATTCTATTTTTTTTTTTAGAAGTAATGACTAAATCTAACTTACACTCAATTGGAGGAGATTGAATAAGGGAATGAATAATAGGAGGTAGAGTTTATTGGGACCATTTTAGACTTTACCCACTGCAGTCAATATGACCCTAATACAAAAACAAAAGACATTAAAATTATAGTTTAATATCTCTCATGAGCTCCAAAGTCAAATGCAAAAACATATAAAAAGGGTAATACACCAGGGCCAGGTAGCATTTATCCCAGAAACAAGTGATTGGTTTCATATTTAAGAATCAATTAATGTAATTTGCTACATTAAAAAGATAAAGGAGAAAAAGTGTTTAACTGTTTTAATAGACAAGGCAAAAAAGAATTTAACAAAACATATCACCCATAAATAATAAAACCTCTTAGCAAATTGAGATAAAATCAAACTTCCTAAACCTAATAAAGAGCATCTACAAAAAAAAGTAGAGCTAATATCATATTTCAAGGTGAAAGTCTAAATGATCTTCTGTACTTGAGAACAAAGATATGTGCTTATACCATTCCTTGTCTTTATTGTACTGGACATTCTATTTAGAGCAATAAGTAAGGAAACATAAATTAAAGGCATATCAAATAAAAAAGCAGTAAAACTATTCACCAAAGTCATGATCATGTATGTTGGGAATGTTAATGCATCTATCAAAAAAACTACTTGCAAGTGAATTAAACAAGACTGCAAGATACAAGATCAATATTTAAAAATCAATATTGTCTACATATGAACCACAAATAATGAGATATCAAATTTAGAAAAAAAAAACTTTAAAAATGTTTATAGTAGCCTCAAGATATATGAAATATTTGAGAATGAAGTTTTAAAATATTTGTGCAAGACCTGCTGTACATTAAAAACTATAAAACATTGTTGAGAGAAATTAATAAAGAATTAAATAAATGTAGCAATATACTATGTTCAAGAATAGAAAGACTCAAAATTGTCAATATGTCAGTTCTCTCCACATTTGTTTACATTTTCAATTTCAGTTACAGATCAATTTCAGTCAGACTACCAGCAGGCTTTTTTTAATGTGTGGAAATCAACAAAATGATTATAAAATTTATATAAAAATTCAAAGAATATGGACTAACCAAAATGATTTTGGAAAAGTAAAATATTGAAAAATTGTTTTGCCTTATTTCAAGACTTAGTATGACGCTATACTAATTAAGTCAATACGATACTTGCTTAAGGATATATGTGTGTGTGTGTGTATAATAAAACACCAGACAGCATTCCTGTCCAACAGAAGTTTCTGTACTGTTCAAATATTCTATATTTATCCTGCTTAATAAAGTACTAATTAGCTCATTAATCAGGTGTGATTATTGAGCACTTGAAATGTGTCTTTTGGGACTAAGAAACTAAATTTCAAAATTTATTTAACTGTAAATAAGGTAAATTTAAATTGTAATGTAGAGCTGAAGTTATCTCATTAGGCAGTGGAAGTGTGGGAAATCAAAATATAAACCAACAGATATATGGCCAATTGATTTTTGACAAAGAAGCTAAGGTAATTCTGTAAGAAAGATAATTTAGGCCGGGTGCGGTGGCTCACGCCTATAATCTCAGCACTTTGGGAGGCTGAGGCGGGTGGATCACCAGGTCAAGAGATCGAGACCATACTGGTCAACACGGTGAAACCCCGTCTCTACTAAAAATACAAAAAAATTAGCTGGGCGTGGTGGCGCAGGCCTGTAGTCCCAGCTACTTGGGAGGCTGAGGCAGGAGAATTGCTTGAACCCAGGAGGCGGAGGTTGCAGCGAGCCAAGATCACGCCATTGCACTCCAGCCTGGGTAACGAGAGTGAAACTCCGTCTCAAAAAAAAGAAAAAAAAAAAAAAAAAAAAAAGAAAGATAATTTATTCTTTTGACATATGGTGCTGGACCAACTGCATATTTACATGAAAAAGAAATTACATGTACCCCACATATATCTACAATTATTATGTATTAATTAAAAAAGAACAATTCTTACTTCATACCACGCACAAAAATTAACTCAAAATGTACCATCAACGTATATGTAAAAGATAAACTATAATACTTCTGGAAGATGTACAGGAGCAACTATTTGCAATTTTGGTAAAAAAAAAAAAACTTTAAAAAATATGAACTATAAAAAAAAAATTAAAAATGGAATTCATCAAATTTAAAACTTCTACTATTTGGAAAGACTTCAATAAGGGTGTAAAAAGGCAAGAAACAGCCTAGGAGAAAAATTTGCAATACATGTATCTCACAAAGATGTTGCATTTAAGCATATAATTTTTACAATTAACTAATTAGAATATGTCTACCTAAAAATAAACAGGAAATCTGAACAGATACTATACAAAATAAGTATGGAAGGTGAACAAAAACATGAAAGATGATCATTATTAATTATTAGGTAATACAAATTTAAACTGTACACAAAGAATGTCTAAAATTTAAAAGACTGAGAATATTATGAGGATATGGAACAACTAGAATTTTCCTGCATTGTGGGTAGAAATGTAAAATACAGCAAATACTTTTGAACACAGTTTGGTAGTTTCTTGTAGAATTAAATATACACTTAAGATCCCACAATACTTTAAAGTGTTTACTTAAGTTAAAACATGTGAACAAAAATGTTCATAAAAGATTTATTCATATTAGCCGAAACTAGAAACAACTCAACCTTCTATCAACAGGTGAAAGGAAAAATAAATTGTGTATCTGTAAAACATAATCCTACTTACCCTTGAAGGAATAAGCTACTGATACATCAAAAAACATGAATGAATCTCAAAAGCATTATGCTGAGCAAAACAAGCCAGACAAAAAAAGAGTTCAATGTATGATTTTACTTACAAGAAATTCGAGGAATGACCAATCTAACACACGTGATAGAAAGCAGATCAATGGTTTCCAGGGTTTAGGTTTGGGTTGAGGGTAGGGATTGACTAGGAGGAGCACCAACGAATCTTTAGGAATGAGGAAAATGTTTTATATCCTAATTGTGATGGGGATTAAATGGATTGAATTGTACCCTTAAAGCATGTGCATTTTATTGATACACAATTATACATCTGATATGGTTGGCTCTGTATCCCCACCCAATCTCACCTTGAATTGGAATAATCCCCACGTCAAGGGTGGGGCCAGGTGGAGATAATTGAATCATGGGGGCAGTTTCCCCCATACTGTTCTCATGATAGTGAATAATTTTCATGAGATCTGATAGTTTTATAAATGGGAGTTCCCCTGCACAAGTTCTGTCTTGCCTGTCACCATGTAAGACTTGACTTGGCTCCTAATTTGCCTTCAGCCATGATTATGAAGCCTCCCCAGCCATGTGGAACTGTGAGTCAGTTAAACTTCTTTCCTTTATAAATTACCAAGTCTCAGTTCTGTCTTTATTAGCAGTGTGAGAACAGACTAATACGACCTCAATAAAGTTGATATCAAAAATTAAATGTAAATAGACTATATACTCCAATAAAACATCAAAGATTTTCAGATTAAAATTCAAAAATTATTATATTGTTTCGAGATCTTTGGGGTGTCACATTTCTGGCTGGAAACTTATGCTCAGTGGCACTTTTACCCAAGTTTTGCTTGGGCCTGCTGGGCTTTTATACCCACTTGACCTGGCAGGCTACCCTCAGCTCATGCTACCAGGATGGATCCCATACCTCCAAGAAAGACGGAGTCAGATGTGGAGGAGCCAGGGGTTTGTGAGTGAGTATGGCATCCAGCCACCACACAGTAAACATGCTGACTACTGCCACAAAATGGGCAGCTCCAGGTTCTGTCAGGAGTGCCAGCTCTCCTTAAAGCTGCAGCTGGAGCAGGCATACCACAAACAGCCCCCCTGCTGGCACCTGGGAATACAGTGGTGCCTGGAAGCTAGGAGACGCCAGGAACCAATGGGCCCCAAAGGGGAAGTCTCAGCACTGGCTGAGGGAGCTTCTATGTCTGGGCTCCTCAAAAAGCTGCAGCTCTTCTCTTTTTTCTCTTCACCTGCAATGTGGCAAGCAAGGGGCATGTTTCAGCACTGTTTGTGTTACAGCAGCCATTTTAGCCTCACCATTCAGCAGGCCCTGAGTTCTTGTCCTGAGACCAGAAAGAATGAGGTACAGACAAGTTGTGGGTGAGAAAAATGAAGAGGAGCTTTATTAAGCAACAAAACAGCTCAGAGAAGACCCGCTGTGGGCAGCTCCTCTTCATAACTGGGGTGCTCTGACAAGTGATCAGCATCTAGCAGAGAGGGTAGCTACTCTCAGCAGGCAAGTTGTCCCAACAAGTGTTCTCAGCAGAGAGAGTATCTGCTCTATGCCGCTGGTCATCCCATCATCTGCAGTTCTTGGCAGAGAGGAGGTCCTAGAGTGGGTGGACTCTTTCTCCTCTCTTCAGACAGGTCATCCTGTCATCTGTAGTTCTCAGCAGAGAGGGTAGCTCCTCTCTGCAGCTGGTACTCCCATCCTCTCTCTGTTCTCTGCTCTGCTTTGGCTGAGCCTAGGGCTTTTATGGGCCTCAGAGGGGACGAAGTATGCACAAATTGGTCCATAGGAGGCCATAGCGGGCCCAGAAAAGGCACCACAAGCACCCACTCTGGCCTGTGGGACTGGCAGCCTGACTCCCAGCCTTCAGGCCCTCCCTGGCCAGAAGGTGGGGCCTCAACAGTGAACTGCCTCCTGCTGTTGTTCATAGTGCCAAGGCTGCTTGTGCCAAGGGAGACTTGCAGGCTGCACTGAGCCACTCTCAGCTCTCCCCATCCAGGCTTGTCAGCACCTAAAGTCTAGAGGGGGCCAAGGTGGGAGGGAGCTGGTGTGTCCTGCTGCCCTAAGCATTCACACACCCAGCCGGGCTGTAACAGCACCTGGGCCCAGCCCTAACTCTGGTCTGAGATTGGAGTGGGTTCTAAGAGTGAGGAGAGGCCAGGCAGTGGGAGCAGACACTCCTGAGGCTGCAGAGGCAGAGGGGCCTTCATGGGCCCTGAGAGTGCAGAAATGCCTGGGTCCACAGTGGTGGCAGAGTAGCTGCAGTGAATCCTGGAAGGGCAGGAGCCCTGCCTGCTCCCAGATCCCAAGAGCACAGCAGTGCTCAGGTTGCAGCTGTAGATTGGGTGGCTGCAGTTGTGCCTGGGGAGCTCCTGCCCCACCAACTTGACAGGGGAGGGGCTCCCACTTGTCCCTGGCTCCTGCCAGCTTGGTAAACTGTGGCATCTGGCTGTACCCCCTTGCAGCCTGGGGAGGGGGCAGGTCAGCAGAGTTCAGCCTCCCAGGCTACTGAGCAGAGAACAGAGAATGTGTGAGGGACATAGGGAACAAGTGATGAATAATCAGCCCAGATTCCACTTTGTAAAAATACAAACACAAAAATGGCAAAGAAAAATGTAACAAAATAAAATAAAACCCAGAAATCTCTCTCACACCTGCTCTTTTTCTCTCATCTGTTTAATATGTTTTTATGAAACTGAAGAAATGAGCAGAAAAACACAAGATTATTAATATTGATTTAAACAAGAAACATTAGATGTTCAGAGAATTAGGGAGGAAAATAATTTGGGTAGGTTTTGTATCCTCATCCAAATTAAATCTTGAATTATAATTCCCACATGTCTACGGAGAGACCAGGTGGAGGTAATTGGATCATCGGGCAGTTTCCCCCATGCTGTTCTCGTGATAGTAAGTGAGTTTTCATGAGACCTGACGGTTTTAGAAGTGTTTGGTATTTCCTCCTCAGTTCATTCTTTTTCCTGCAGTCTTGTGAAGAAGGTGCCTTGCTTCCCCTTCACCTTCCACCATGAGTGTAAATTTTCTAAAGCCTCCTCAGGCATGCAGAATTGTGAATGAATTAAACTTTTTCCTTTATAAATTACCGAGTCTCAGGCAGTTACTTAAAGCAACGTAAAATCGGACTAATATAGAAAGTATCTTAACTTTTCATCTATTCATATCATTTGCTTCAATGTGCATTTTTTCAGTTTCACGTCTTATAAAATACACTGAGATGATCTGGCATTTTACAAATGGCCAAAGTAAAAACATGAATGTGTAATTAAATTTTACAAGAACTGCAAATGTTGATAGCAGTGGTTCTGACCTGCCTTGCTAGTTTCTAATAGTTCTCCAAGTTTTTTCAAAAATATTTTTGTCTTTTTAATTTTAATTAAAATGACAATAAAACTGTCTTAAATAGAACAAACATACTGTAGACTAAAAAATGGCATCACGACTATGCCTAAAATAACAACAGATCACCACTGAAACCTGTGCAGAGTTGGGAAGAGTTGATATGCTAGTACTCTTAGGAGTCATGGTTACTACTTTTTAAAGTGAGTAAATTTAAAATGCATAGGTATAGAAGCATGTCAGTGAGTGTGTGAATGTGTCTGTGTGTGTGTATGTACATGCATGTGTGTGTATGTAGTATACATATTTTACATAAAATGGAATATTTTTATGTAAAAATAAACAAGGACATTCCCCTCTCAATTAAACTCTGATTTCTCTTTTTGATATGCTTGCCCATTGTTTTCCATGGTTCTTGGCTCTAACTTCTTTGTGTATCATTTCTGAAGTCAGTGTTGCAGAATTTGTCTTTTCTGGGAATAGAAGAGTTTGTGTGACCTGCTTACTGCTGGAGCAAACTTGTGAGCCAGAAGTTTGTTTTGGTCTAGGCTCATGTTTTTATTTTTGTTTTGTTTTTGCTGGAGCGGGGGAGATGTATTTTAATCAAAAACTTAGTAACTGTCTTATCTATTTGCATTCAGTTAATTTTATATGCCAGTAAGCATACCCAAAGTTTGTTCTTAGACATAATTCTCAAACCAAATTGATTTATTTTCTTGTTGCTTTCCTGACCCTCTTTTTTTGGTATGATAAGGAATACCTTTAGGCTATCTGAAATGAAATGTGGAAAGATCACATTCTTCACCTGATCTCTTTTGCAGGACTAAATCTCCTTGTTCTCTGAGAAGTTTTACTGAGTCTTTGATGCTCAAGATATTTTTAAAACATCTCATACTCTCTGAGGTCTAGGAACAATTCACCTTTTCCAAGCTTTGGAACTTCCAAATGTGTTGTCTCTCTGTTTCTTCTCATTTCTGCTTATAAACTAGTCAGTTTTTCCTGAGTCAGTATCTTTATTCCAATACTTCACCAAAGGAAGTCAATAGTGGCCCATATAAGTAGTCATATCTACTCACTTCCTCTAGAGTAGTGGTTCTCAACTGGGGGCAATTTTGTCTTCCAGTGGACATTTGGCAACGTCTAGAATGTTTTTGACTGTTAAAACTATGAAGGTACACCAGCATCTAGTGGATGGAGAACAGGGATGCTGCCAAATATCCTACAATCATCATCTGCACAGGACAGCTCCTGCAACAAAGAATTATCTGCTTCAAAAAGTCAGTTGTTCTGTTGAGAAACCATAATCTAGAGATACAAATTCAGGAGGCAGCCTAACAAAATCAGGAGAACTCCTAATCTAGACATACAAATTCATAAGTCAAGCCTTGAAAGAATAATCCAAAGATTAAAGTTTCTTACCTTCCTTAGTATTTCAGTCCCCTACTAGGAAGGCAGGTGAGGGAAGAAATGAAGAAAGTGGAAAATAACATGAGAGGATTTTTAGATCTGAAATACCACGTCAGATTTTCCTTTCCTTTCGTTGACCTGCCACATGATCTATTCTCATTTTGTTTATGATGTTAATGAAAATGTCTCTTAAGTTATTCAACTTCTTAATAAGAAATTATATTTTATTATGTCAAAGGTAATAGAGCTTTCAGGAGAAAATGTCCATTAACCAAAGAAGAGAATAAAATTGCCCATTCTCATCACCAACAAGCTGGACATCCACTCAGAGACCCAATCTGAAAGTCAGCAATTACAAAGACGACAGGTGGACAAATCCACAAAGATGGGAAGAAACCAGCGCAAAAAGGCTGAAAACACCCGAAATCAGACTGCCTCTCCTCCTACAGGGGACCGTGGCTCCTCATCAGCAAGGGAACAAGACCTGATGGAGAATGAGTGTGATGAATTGGCAGAATCAGGCCTCAGAAGGTGGATAATAAGAAACTTCTGTGAGCTAAAAGAACATATTCTAACCCAATGCAAAGAAACTAAGAACCTTGAAAAAAGGTTTGACAAAATGCTAACGAGAACAGACAATTTAGAGAGGAATATAAGTGAATTAATGGAGCTGAAAAACACAATACAAGAACTTTGCGAAGTATGCACAAGTTTTAACAGTCGAATTGATCAAGCAGAAGAAAGGATATCAGAGGTCGGAGACCAACTCAATGAAATAAAATGAGAAGACAAGATTAGAGAAAAAAAGGTAAAAAGGAATGAGTAAAGTCTCCAAGAAATATGGGATTATGTGAAAAGACCTAATCTACGTTTGATAGGTGTACCTGAATATGACGAAGAGAATGAATCCAAGCTGGAAAATATTCTTCAGGATATTATCCAGGAAAACTTTCCCAACCTAGCAAGGCAGGACAATACTCAACTCCAGGTAATACAGAGAACACCACAAAGATATTCCTCAAGAAGAGCAACCCCAAGGCACATAATTGTTAGATTCACCAGGGTTGAAATGAAGGAGAAAATACTAAGGGCAGCCAGAGAGAAAGGTCAGGTTACCCACAAAGGGAAGCCTATCAGACTCATAGCAGATATCTCAGCAGAAACCCTATAAGCCAGAAAAGAGTGGGGGGCAATATTCAACATCCTTAAAGAAAAGAACTTTCAACCCAGAATTTCATATCCAGCCAAACTAAGCTTCATAAGTGAAGGAAAAATAAAATTTTTTGTGAACAAGCAAGTACTCAGAGATTTCATCACCACCAGGCCTGCTTTACAAGAGCTTCTGAAAGAAGCACTACACATAGAAAGGAACAACCAGTATCAGCCATTCCAAAAACATACCAAAAGGTAAAGGGCATCACCATAATGAAGAATCTACATCAAGTAATGGGCAAAACAGCCAGCTAGCATTAAATGGCAGTATTAAACTCAAATATATCAATATTAATCCTAAATTTAAATGGACTAAATGCCCCAATCAAAAGACACAGACAGGCAAATTGGATAAAAAGCCAAAATCCATCGGTATGCTGCATCCAGACCCATCTCACATGCAAGGATACACAAAGACTCAAAACAAAGGGATGGAGGAAGATTTACCAACCAAATGGAGAGGAAAAGAAAAAAAAAAAGGCAAGAGATGCAATTCTCGTCTCTGGTAAAATAGACTTTAAAGCAACAAAGACCAAAAGAGACAAAGAAGGCTATTACATAATGGTAAAAGGATCAATGCAACAAGAAGACCTAATGATCCTAAATGTATATGCACCCAATACAGGAGCACCCAGATACATAAGGCAAGTTCTTAATGACTTACAAAGAGACTTAGACTCCTACACAATAATAGTGGGAGACTTTAACACCACATTGTCAATATTAGACAGCTCAACGAGATAGAAAATTAACAAGGATATCCAGGACTTGAACTCAGACCTGGAACAAGTAAACTTAATAAACATTTACAGAACTCTCCACCCCAAATCCACAAAACATATATTTTTTTCTTCTCAGTATCACATCACACCTATTCTAAAAGTGACCACATAATTGGAAGTAAATCACTCCTCAGCAATTGCATAGCATTTCACAGGTTTAAATGAAATATTGGTTGACTGCTTGTTTGGTATTTTCCTCCCTTATTCCTTCCTGTCTCCATTGTTAAGCACAATTATTGGCATAAAAGAGGTTTTTAATACCCATTTTTAGACTGCATTCTAGCCTGGGCAATAGAGCAAGATTCCCGTTCTCTCTCCCTCTTTTTCTTCCTCTTTCTTTCTTTCTTTTTTTTTCTTTCTTTCTCTCTTTTTTCTCTTTCTAAAAAAAATAAATAAATAAAAATAAAATTGCCCATTCTTGGATGGTTATTGCCAAATTTTGCATATAATTTTTTTCTATAATTCTATTTCTGTAATCTTTTAGCATATTATTTTTTCAGCTATGTTAATACCTTCAATAACTACCCTGTGAGTTGTATTTCTTTAGGTGACTCTATTTCAACTCTGACCCATTTGTGGATTTCAAAACTGAATATTTAGAGAAGAACCTTGTTCTCATTATTTGAGTTCTTGCCAGTCATCAGTTGTCTCTTTCATATAGTCTTTATTTTAGCATTTTTTTTCTATTTACTCAAATGAGGAGGGTGCAAGGGCTTGTGAATTCCCATGTCTGAAAAGAAGCCAGGGCTGTCATGAAAGTACTTTGCCAAACTCACTAGACAATGCATTATCACATCTGCACATGGTACAATGTTGAGGTTTCTAGTGGTTTATAAAGAACCTACAAAAGCATCTCATGAGAGAAAAAGTCAGCCAGTTGGGTATTTGCCACTCAGAGGGCATTGGATGGGAAAGGGAGATGGTAGTAGAATCAGCAGTTTCAACAGACCTCATTCCCTTTCTTTTACTTATTCAATAAATTTGGTTTTAGCACCATATGTAGTAGGCATCATTCTAAAATCTGAAGACACATCAGTGGGCAAACCAGATAAAGATACCTTCTTGGAGTTTATATCCTAACTGGGGAGGGAGTGGGGGACATATAATAAATAGCAAAAAAGTAAGCTATATAGGATGTTAGAGACCCTGTGTGCTCACACCTATAATCGCAGGACTTTAATAGGTCGAGGTGACAGATCACTTGAGCCCAGGAGTTTGAGATCAGCCTGGGCAAGATGGCAAAACTTTGTGTATGGTGGTTCACGCCTGTAATCCCAGCTACTTGGGAGGATAAGATGGGACAATCACTTGAGCCCAGTAGGGCTAGGCTGCAGTGAGCTGTGATTCCATTACTGCATTTCTGCCTGGGTGACAGAGTGAGACCTTTTCAAAAAAAAAAGAAAAGATGGATTTAGCAATTAAGAAATCAACAATTCTTTTTAGTTTTCTCTAAATGAAAACATGGAAGCAAAGAAAACGCTTTCCAGAAGAGTGACACTGAAAAGAAGGCAGATGGGGGTCATGAAGTCAATGGCAGCCTTTTATTTTTCTTTAAATTAGAGAGACTATTTTTTTGTTTATACAATAATGAGAAAGAGTTTGTCAGGGTATTAAACTGTCCTTCACTCAGGGGCAAAGATGAAGCAAGGATTTCTGTGATACTAATCACCACTCACTGCCCAGACACCTCTGTTTTCCTCTCTCTTATATTATATATTCATTTAATTTTAAATTAATATTTGAATAAATATATTTTATTATAAAGATATACATACATATATATCTTTTAATCTTCAAGTATTATATTGAATGTCATTTGTTATATTGAATGACATCACGAGGACAAGTTTTTGAATTAAATGTGAGGGTTTCAGAATGTTTTAATATTCTGATTTTTCTCAGAAGTTCAGAAATCCACTTTCTTCTTGTCTTTCTGCATCTTAATATGAATAACTTAAAAGTGACAGTAAGTGACAATAACAATTTAAACAATCCATCTAAATATCTTTTTTAATGTTCAGCATATGGTTTATCTGATCCTGCTTTTAAAAATGTAGCCCTCTGTGAAGCCTTTGTATATGCTCTCACTACCTCATTTTCTTTTCTTTGCAAATGGCACTGATCATGTGAAAGGAAAATAGCAAAGGTTATCCCACTCAGCAAATAAGGTAACTCATCTAATTCTAATAACTAAGGTCTAATCTTGGCTCTTCCAATAATACTAAAATAATTGAAAACCACACCATGAACAAGTCTAAAAGCATCAAAGTGACACAAAACTAATTAATCACTATCAATTTAATATGTGCCCTATCCGTTCAACCAGCTCAGCTCTTCTTGACTTTATAGATGATATTCACTCAGCTCACTGTGCACATCAATTCTCCAGAAAACAGAGTTCTGTCTCTCCCCTACTTACAAAAGTTGTTTAATATTGTGAACTATTTCTATTATAATTCAAGAGGTCAATCCCATCGTCTTTCAGATACTACCTCCTTCTCAAACGAGTGCATAAACCAGAGCTGTGAATTTGCATCACCGAGTTTTGAAAGAATTTCTGTGCTATGTTTCCTTCCCAAAATTGTTCATCTTTTCTTAAGATCACATTGAGACCTCTTCAGTGCCATTTCTGTTTCCCATGAAACACCACAAGGTCAATAATAATTTTTCCCTTTATATTTTGTATATGGCATTGCATACAAAATATAGTTAGCTAATATATTTATAATAAAGAACATGTCCATCATCCACAATGCTAATACTTTAACTTAATACACAGTCAAGTATATTAATTATCTTTTCTTTGTATCTTGCACTTAAAAACTATAGACTCTTTAGTGTTTAATTAAATAAATCCATTATGTGAGCTTGGGTTGCTTAAATGTTCAAAGCAGCTATTTATTTATCTATTACAGAAGAGAAATAATACTAATTACCCCATATAGTAAAGTGTCTGAACTGCTTGGTAAATGTTGTCTATTATTCTTATTCTTCTTACTCAGTTGTTGTAAGACCTAAAATGTGTTACCAGCCACACCTGTCCTACTCTGCAAGAAGAAACAATAAAGAAGATCTAGACAGATGCTCCAGGGTTGTTGTTTCTGCAATAAAGAAGTATAGACTGTGTGAGGGTCTGGCAATTAAAAGAGAGTAAAATTTTATAGTGCAAGGATGAAGGTGCTTATGAAGGGGATCACCGAGGTCATGAAATATCGTAAATCTCATCAGCAGAGTAAGCATGAGGCTTCAGGGTCATTCTCTCCTTTGACATGTGTCCTATCCTTGAAACAGAAAGAACTCTTCATAACATTTGCACATTTATATAATATTGAGCTTATTTTCCCAGCCAGAACTTCCCTACCTAAAGACTTTAAAATGTATATCTGCCTTGAAAGTGGCACCTCTAGGGGTTCCTGCCTTAAGAGGTCTGAGACTCTGCCAATTTCCATTGCAATCAGTATATGACAGCAAGTTTCCATTGAAATTTCACAGTGACCCTGAGCAGAACAGTAGGTTCCATTTTTCTCCCTCATTGTTTAAAAAATATGTATTTAGCAAAAATACAGACAAAAATATTAGACAATCCTTATACAATTGTTTTTCAAACACATGATGAGAACAGTGCTATATTATGCCAGATATTCCACAGCAATCACCAAAGATGGTTGGATAATTATGTTATAACTTAATTATCTTATAGATAATTATAAAATAAGTTAATCTATAAGAATAACTTATAGATTAAGTTATTCTTCAAAAATATTCACACTCTGTGGGTGGTTTTATTTCTTAACCGCCTTGATTCTGAACTTGGTTGTAGGACTTGCTTTGGCCAGTCTTGTAGTCCTGGAGTCTTGCAGCCATGATGCAAGCAAAGGCTCAGTAAGCGCTTACGTGGGGGCTTGTTCTCTTGCACCACAGCCATCCCTTAGAAGAATATGCCCAGAACTGACTGCTATTTCCAGCAAGAGGATGAGAGACAGGCAGAGCACAGCAGAGCTCCTCAGATGGCACAGATTAATCAGCTATTCACAGATTCTCAAGAATAGTGATTCTTGTTTTAATCCCCTGAGTTTTGATTTTTTTTTTTTTTTTTTTTTTGGCATAGAGTGGTAGTTGATGTTAACAGTCAAACAATGGAGGAGAGTTTAGGATGGCTGACTAGAAGCATTTTATGTCTGCCTCCTCTACTTAGAAGAACGAGAATAGGCCATAGACAATCGCACTTCAAGTACATTATCCAAGTAAGGATTGTGGAATTCAACAAAGAAATGAAAGAAGACACCAAAAGCAGGGAAGAAGGAGAGACAGCCTTTGTAGCTAGGATTGTCTGGAAACTGGGAGTGACTTCCCTATTCAAGGAAGGAGTAAGAGACTTCCAGCGGACCATATGCCCCCTGTGGAATCATGCAGTCCTGGTCCTGGGAGAAGCCCTTATCCCACCCAATCCCTGAAACTAACATAGGAAGCTGCCAGAAAAGACCGTGGGACAGAGCTGCTTCAGGGAAGGAGTTGCACTTGGATCTACACCCTTTCTGAGACTTAAGCAGCAACAGTAAAGCACCGTTTTCAAAACTAGCCTCTGGAAAACTTCACACTGTCTTGGGACTCAGCTGACAGAACCGGTGCATTATGGAAATTAATTATGGAACCTGAGATAGGGCAGAAAGCCAGGAGGACTCCAGCAACTAGGACTGGAAAATGAGCAAGACCTGGGTGGCAGTGACCAACGCCAGAAAGTGAGTGCAGCGCTGTCAGAATATGAGACGGGGATGGAAGCAGGGCACAAGTTCCTGCTGTGGTCTGGCTACAAGCTGGTCACGGGATCCTGTAGCCAGTTGTGGGGAGCAAGTCCCACCATGATTGAGGTGTGAAGGAGACATGTGTTTCCCACTCACCTGCTGGCCCAGGCGGTGATAACTGAGGGAACCCTGACCATCTCCAGTGGCATAGCCTCAGTGTGACTGCTACCTCCCCTCAACCAAGCATTCCACCTGGGGCCTGAGGGTTGCCCCACCCACCGGTACCCCAGAGCTGGTACTAACTCTAACCATCGGGGAGCCTGAACACAAGCCCACAAAGCCCCACTTGGAACCCCTCCATGACAGAGCCCACAACCTGGGGTCCTGTGTATTGTCCAAAGCAATATACCACCTTGGACCTTGGGGCAATCCTCCAGAGGGCCTAAGTTCAGGACTAAGCTTCGGGCCACTAACACCTCAGCTGCAAGTGCCACCTGCAGGCCCGGAGACTGGTCCACCCAGCCCAATATAGCCACTGTCAACAGCAACACACATTGTTTGAGGCCCAGAGAATCATCTTCTCATTGCTACTCTCATCACCTATACCACACTGGCTATCCAGGAGCCCGAGGACCTACCTACTCACTTAGTCCACTGCTGCCACTACTAGGATCTGAGCAACTCTCCTGGAGGCCCATGAATCAACCTGCTGGTAACCACCAACAGGCGCCAGCACTGACCAAAGGCACAGAGATAGGTATGCTCAGGCCACTATTGCCACCACCAGAGCCTGAAGACCAGCTCACCTCGTATCCTAGTCCCCAGCACAATATCACCACAGCCTCCACTAACAGCCTCACCCTAACCCACCAAGTAAATCACAGATACCAATAACACTGTTTACAGCCAGAAAAAATCATACAGAGATTACACTACTGCATGCAGCCAGAATTGAAGCAAAAGGACCCTATTCAACCAACATCATAGACACATCTTCAAGAAAATGTTCACCCCTGTGAAAGTAAATTCAAAAACAAGAAGCAGCAACTGTTATACCAGATGTGCCAATAGCAACATAAAAACACAAGAAACATGAAAAGGCAAGGAAATCTGACACTTACAAAGGAACGCAATAATTGTCCAGCAATGTATCTTAATTAGGAAGAAATTTTTCAGATCTCAGACAAAAAATTCAAAATATTGATTTTAAAGTTCAGTGAGATAAGAATAGAATTCTGAAAAATAATACAATGAAATCAGAAAAACAATTCAGCACATGAATAAAAAATTTACCAAAGAGATATAGTTTTTAAAAGAACCAAACAGAAATTCTGAAGTTAAAGGATTTATGAAAGGAAATACAAAATACATTTGAAAGCTTCAAAAATAGACTAGATTAAGTAGAATAAAGAATCTTTAAATTTGAAGACAGGACTTCAATATATCAAAGGGATACCTGCACTCATGTTTACTGCAGAACTATTTATAATAGTAAAGATAAGAAATCAATCTAAATGTTCCTTAATGGATGAATGGATAAATGACATGTTTCTTTATTGATTTTCTGTCTAAACAGACCAATAATGAGTAGTGAGACTGAATCAGTAATAAGAAGTCTCCCAACGAAAAAAGCCCAGGACTGGATATATTCACAGCCAAATTCTACCAAATATACAAGGAAGACTAGCAATCCTCCTGAAACAATTCTAAACAAGAGGAGGAAACTCCTCTTAACTTATTTTGAGGCCAGTATCACTCTGATCACCAAAGCAGGAAAAGACACAACAATGAAAGAAGAAAACTACAGGCTAATATCCCTGGTGAACATAGATGCAAAAATCCTCAACAAAATACTAGCAAACTAAATCCAATGGCACATCAAAATGATATTACACCACAATCAGGTAGGATTTATACCAGGGATGCAAGGATGGTTTAATATACACAAATCAGTAAGTGTGATATATCATTAACAGAATGAATGGCAAAAATCATATGATCATCTTAAGTGACATAGAAAAAGCACTAGATAAAATTCAACATTCCTTCATGATTAAAAACTCTCAAAAAACTAGGAATAGAAGAAACATACCTCACAATAGCAAAAGACCATATAAGACAAACTCACCAATAACATTATACTGAATGGGGGAAAAGGTGAAAGCCTCTCCTCTAAGAACTAGAACAAGACAAGGATACCTATTTTCACCATTCCTATTTAACATAGTACTAGTACAAAAATCAGTAGCATTTATATACACCAATAGTGGTCTAGCCAAGTAAGAAATCAAGAAAGCAATCCCATTTATGATAACTACAAAAAGAAAATACCTAAGAATATACTTAACCAAGGAAGTGAAAGTTCTCTACAAGGAAAACTACAAAACACTGATGAAAGAAACTGAAGATGACACAAACAAATGAAAAACATTTTATGCTCATGGATCAGAAGAATCAATATTGCTAAATTGACCATATTGCCCAAAGTAGTCTACAAATTCAGTACAATCCTTATCAAAATACCAGTGGCATTCTTCACAGAACTAAAATTAACAATCCCAAAATACATATGAAACAAACAAACAAACAAAAAAGCCAGCCTAAATAGTCATAACAATTCTGAGCAAAAGAAACAAAGCTACAGGCATCACATTACCTGACTTTGAATTATACTGTAAAGCTATAGTAACTGAAACAGTATGATATTGGTATAAAAACAGACATCTAGTCTAATGGAACAGAATAAAGAACCAAGAAATAAAGCCATATATTTACAGTTAAGTCATCTTCAACAAAGCCAATGAAAGCTTACATTCACCCTTTCCAATAAATAGTATTGGGAAAATCGGATAGCCCCATGCAGAAGAATGTAACTGGACTCCTATCTCCTACCATATACAGAAAATCAACTTGAAATGGATTAGAGTTTTACATATAAGACCCAAATGATAAAAAACACTGGAAGAAAATTTAGGGCTAACTCTCCTGGACATTGGTCTAAGCAAAAAAATTATAACTTAGACTTCAAAAGCACAGGCAAGAAAAACAAAACTAGGCAAATAGGACTTAAACTAAGAACTTCTGTACAGCAAAAGAATTAATCAACAAAATAAACAGACAACCTGCTGAATGGAAGAAAATATTTGCAAATTATTCATCTGATAGGGGGCTGATAACCAGAATATAAAAAGAATTCAAACAACTCAACAGAAAAAAAAAGCAAATAATCCCATTAAAAAGTAGGAAAAGAAATGAATACATATTTCTTAAAAGAAGACATACAAACAGCTAGGTTTGAAAAAATGTTATATGAAAAAAATTCTCAACATTGCTAATCATCAGAGAAATATAAATTAAAACCACAATGAGATATCATCTTACTCTAATCAGAATGGTTATTATAAAAAATACAAAAAAAAATAGATGTTGGTGAGGATGTAAAGAAAAGGAAAGGAACTTCTATGTACTTTTGGTAGGAATATAAGGTAGTACAGTTCCTATGAAAATTTCTAAAAAAAAGAAAACAGAAGATAGAATTACCATTTGGTTTAGCAGTCTTCACACTGGGTATCTACTTCAAGGAAAATAAATTAATATATCAAAGCGATAACTGCACTTATGTTTACTGCAACACTATTCATAATAGTAAAGATAGGAAATCAACCTAAGTGTTCCTTAATGGATGAATGGATATAGAAAATGTGATGGCCAGGCGCGGTGGCTCACGCCTGTAATCCCAGCACTTTGGGAGGCCGAGGCGGGTGGATCACGAGGTCAAGAGATCAAGACCATCCTGGTCAACATGGTGAAACCCCATCTCTACTAATACAAAAAATTAGCTGGGCATGGTGGCGCGTGCCTGTAATCCCAGCTACTCAGGAGGCTGAGGCAGGAGAATTGCCTGAACCCAGGAGGCGGAGGTTGCGGTGAGCCGAGATCGCGCCATTGCACTCCAGCCTGGGTAACAAGAGCGAAACTCCGTCTCAAAAAAAAAAAGAAAATGTGATATACACAAGGAAATCACATCATTTGCAATAAGATGAATGGCACTGGACGTCATTATCTTAAGTGATGTAAGTCAGGCACACAAAGACAAATATCTCATGCTCTCACTGATAGGTGGGAATTTAAAAATTTGAACCCACAGAGGTAGAGAGTAGAAAAATAGATAACAGGGATTGGGAAAGGCGGATGGGAAGGGAGAGAATGAAGTGAAATAAATTAAAGGGTACAAATATACAGTCAACTAGAAGGAATAAATTCAATGTTTGATAGTGGAGTAGGAGGATTTATACTTTTAAAAAATGTACTTTACTTGCATGATGAACACTTTAAATACCCTGACTTTATCACTATGCATTATATACATTTAATAAATTTCTCATGTACCCCTTAAATTTGCACAAATTTTAAAAAATAGTCATAACATGTCACATTGTGCTATATAACACAACTTGTGTTGCTTTCCATATATTTAGTTAAGTTTAACCCAGATACAAAAGGACTATTATAGGAAGTGCTGATAAATGAAGAAAATAATAGAGGAACATATGAAAAACCAGCTAGACGGCTCCCATTTCTATCATCTGAGTCCTGTTTAAGACATAATTACAATTTTCTGAAAAAAATCATCACACCACGGTGATTGTGCTTAATAATTCTTTGGCAGGTACTGTTTGTTGGTACTCTGTCCTAGTGCCCATTCCTCCCAAGCCAATTTCGGTTACTGTTGTAAAAAATGTCCATAAGACCTAGTTCTGGCCAATTAAATGTAAAAGCATAAAATCTATCTGACGCTTCTAGGATAATTTTTTTATCTGGTGGCATGCCCCTTCAGTTACACCCACCCTTCCTGCATGGAATATAAATACTGTTCCTTCCTGCATGAAATATAAATACCATTATGATGGACAGAAGCTCAACAGCCATTTTTGTGACTCTGAATTGACACAGGAGAAAATGACCAAGAGATACCCAGACGGCAGCTCTACCATCACTGAGCTTCTGAATCAATGCTGCCAGCATGCTGTTTTTCAGGCTCTTAGTTACATGTAAAAAATAACCCCTTCCTTATGTTAGTATTTGTTAGTCTTCTACTACCTGCGGCACTACCTGTAAACCTCTCAATTGCATTTTATAACAAGCAAAAGCAGAAAGTCAAGATATACCATAGCACAGGGTTCCTATGTTAAGCTTATTAGCTTAGTTATTCTCAGTAACTAAAATCATCATTATATCTATCATCATGAAATTTCGCATGACCTTTATTACCTAAAAATAAAGGCATTAATGAGCTAATGGATTTATTTCTAAGTTTTTACTGTACTGAAAGAAACAAAAGATGCTTTAAGATCAAAGTCTATACCCTCAGTGAATGAACAAAAGAAGTGTGATTAAAGACTAAATGATTTTGAAAAGGTTACCCATATATCAAAAGCTCAAAATCTCAAAATCAAATGGTCAGTAAAATTTAGGCATACTACAAGATACAATTAACTTATCTTCACAGTATTACATGTTCTCCTGTAAGCCTAATTGTGCACCTCTTCCATGCCTTTCTTTTATTCACAGTACAGATTAGGAAATCGTTAGCTTAGTCATTAATTGGTAAAGATTTCTTTCCACAAGAGAATTTTCATTGAATTTTAACACATGATTAACCCTACCTCACATATCAAGAGAAATGATGTGAAACCATGTGAAACCCTGGACATATTCTGTGCCTATTGAAACCTATTGAATAATTCGAGATCATGGGTCTAATTTCTTTGTTCAAATATGAAAATTATGTCCTTCCATTTCATGATATAAACATGAGAGATGCAATTACAGCATTTATAAACCTTACTCTAGGAATAGCTCAGTAAAAACTGACTTGATTCTTGATTTCTTTTCCCTAAGTCACTGAATTAGCTGAGAATGTAAGTTACATATATCATGTATTGTTGATTGACACCATAAAGTTTTCATCTAAATTTGAAACCTAAGTCTGGATATATCTGAAAATTTGTATTGCATTTACTCATGAGACTTGAATTCTGATAGGGAAAAACTAGCATATGCAATATGGCTAGATCATAGCCAAACAGGTTATTATACTTCTGAAATTAAGTTGAATAAATAATACCAAGAAAAGGCAGTAAAGTCAATTTGGGTTTTAATTCCATTGTAAAATAAAATCAAAACCATCACAATGAAAGCTCCTTTCATCAAAAACATTATCTGCAATATATACTAGATTAGTATAAGAGAAACAGATAGCAGCTAAATGGACAGATAAAGCCAAGCGAAGGAGCTAAAGGCAAAAGGAAACTCGTGCTAGAAACAGAATGCAGGCCAGCAGGCAGCCCAGCCAGCACTGTGAAAATGTGAATAAGCACTTTCGGTAACCAACATCCAGTCATGGACACCCGCTGAACGGGATGCCTGGTTTTCATTAATCTGCTAGAAAATGGAATGTTTGCTTGTCCCATGTCAGAGAGATATGGGACGAGATAGTCAAAGAAGTCATTTCTTTTTCTTTAAAGAGAGTAGGACTGGATGAAGGTGGAGTGGGAGGAAAGTGAGCACTCTTCGTCACTCTTGATCTGCTTCCCAAATGGCAGTCAGGCAACAACCGGGAAAATACAATGCAAGAACTTATTTTGTCTGGAGTCTATGCCCTTTTTATAAGTCCCACAATGATAAAAACACTTAGACAAAGGAAGGCGATGTTAGTAATAACAAAAAGAGAATAACCCAGTTTTTGTCGATCATGGAGAGCTGTTACTACTGTGCTCTTTCTGGTAGCCAAACCTAAAATACGGTCTCTTCCTGATGTCCCTTTTTGTGGATTCACACCCTCAAGGATATTTGCTCAAAAGATTTCATTCCTCCTTCTCCCCAACTGTAGTGGCTGTATATTGAAGCTCTACTTAAAAATCAGAGGTTTCCAGTGCCATTCAGAATAAGTTCTGAAGGGGAGAGAGCAGTCAGAAGAAGAGTAATAGGGAACTGGGCATAGCTCTCTCTCTTTCTACAACAATCCAAGCTTGTTGAATGAAGAGAAAAGCCGCAGGCTGAAAAATTGTATTGTCAGGCAGACTCGTGTCTCTCCAAGGAGATGGGTCTTTAAGGTCCAGTATAACGTGGTCACTGAACACTCTATTCAGTTTCACCTTTCTCCCCATCATTCACCCTAAAATTCTAGTTAATCAAACTCTTTGCTTTTCTTGGAAATCCATGTGATCTCTTTTGTTCCGGTACTTCCTAGTCCCTGGGTAACCCCACTTCTGACTCTTCAGTCTGCCACACCATATTTCCAGACCTGTGACAAGATCCAACAGTCTTTGCTCCAAGAAAACTCCCAGCCCAGGATGACTTCAGTGTTCCCTGCTCTCTTCTTCTTTAGTATCATGAACATGCATCGATTAGAGCAATTTTACAGGGTGGGTTTTTAGACTATTTTTCAAAAGCCCATAAGCAACTTGAAGACAAAATCTTTACCTTTTTTTTTTTCATTATGAACAGCACACACAAAATAGGTACTCTAAAACATGTATTTTTTAGTGAACCAGGCATTGCTTTTCCCTTTTATGTTACACGTGATAGCAGCTCCTTTTTGTGGATGAAGAAAAAAAAATTTATTGATTAAATCCAATTGAAATAGCCCATTCGTCACCCCTGACATTAACTTAGTAAGTTCTCCACCTGCGTTAAGATTATAGAAATAGATAGTTCCATATAATTTGCCAGATGATGGGTTATTGGGAACAGACTCTGACTTATCTATTTGTCTCTTTGTATTTAAATCATATATTTCCTCAGTAAAAGAGATGTAGGCTGGGCTTAGAAATGCAACAAAAGCCCAATTCCTATAGAAGAAGAAGAAAGCTAAGAAAGCTGCCAAGTGAAGCCACAGAGCACTGTCCAACCACCACAGGGGGCAGTGTGTTATTTTTTAGAGGTGATACACATGCTGTCAGCTATTCTCCTTCGATGTTGAGTGTAGTGCAGTGGATTTGATTGTCCAGAGAAGACAGCCTGAAAGTGGGCTTGCTTCAGTCTGGGTGCATTCAAATCTGTCAGTTCTCAGTCTCCCAGCCACTGGTCCCCTGGAGAAAACTGAGGCAGCTTGGTAGCCATCTGATTATTATTTCTGAGATCAGGAAGCCAGGTAAGAGTCAGTTGGATTTTGCTTCCACTAATGTTTCACTGTTGTGAAAAACAAAAAACAAAAGTAGAAGCTTTTAATCATGTCTCCATTTAAGTCATATGAGATCTTCACTAGGGTACAATTCTTTCTCTCTTTCTCTATCTCTCTCTCTGTCTCTGACTCTTTCTCTCTCTCTTTTTCAATATCTTTCTTGATTTGGATCAAGAATTAGCCCAGGAGAGTCAGGATTTTGACCCAATTAAATCCATGAAGTTGGAACAACTAATATTATGCCAATGCTTGAAGGAAACCATTTCCAGAAAAGCTGAGTATTTTCTGAACACAAGTCTTTATTGTCATAGTTGAGATGAATCCTACAGCTCCGTAGCATAAGTACAGATTGCCATAGGAAGTCATTAGGAAAGAGATGTGGTCATTCTGGCATCAGTCCCCAGAATTCCAGTCCCCAAAAAGAGACTAATGAAGGTGTCTCAGTAGCAGATTCCAAAGTCTCAGTTACAGCTTTTCCCAACTCATCCAGCTCCAGTAAAAGTGTAGGAAAAACAGCACCTCTCCCCAGTGGCATGGCTAACAGATACATTTTTTTTTTAACTGAAAAATGTTGCTAACTAGCCCACTCTGCATCCTTCCCTCTTCACTAACACGAGAATGATGACACACTTTTTGTCACATAAAATAATGGCCTAAGAAATATTGATCTGACCACAAGTACTGAAATGGGGTTGAAGTAGAGGGAGAAGCTTTCAATAAATAGCAAGAGTGCCGCCCTCAAGCCCATTACCCAAGTTATTCACTAGTTAATGCCTTAGAAATCCATATTGTGATTTCACAGATTCCTTTCCTTCTGTGTGTCAGCAGAGCAGCATGTCTCTGGGACAGATGGTCTCCTTGTACACACCCCATACTTAGTGCTGTGCCAAGCTTATGCTTCCTTCACTTTCTTCATGAAAACAGGCATGCTGAAAATATGTTTGCGGATGGCACAGAAATGCTGTGCACATTTTAGCCATCATGTCAAAGCAGGAAATATTCAGAGCCATAACAAGTAAAAACAAAAACCACTGAAAAGTATTTTTTCCTCTACCAAGCTGTAGTCATTTCCATGCTCAAACATGGCAAGCCACAAATGCATTGTGTTAAGCACTATCCAAAGAAAAGAAGGGTGGGTGTTATGGACATCAAGACAGAAAATGTTGGAATAGGATCAGGCATCTCACGCTGTAACAAAGGGTTGTCAATTCTTGTCAGTTTCAGAAAGAAAAGCCCCTGCTTCCATGGTGAGGGAAACAGTAAAGGAAAAAGGAAATGAGTCGGCTTATTAAATATCACTTAGTTTTCCACTTTGAGTCTGTCTAGAAGATTGTAATTTTCCTGCTTTTTGTCTAATATTTCAAATTATGCAAAATACAATCTTATTAGGCAGTTTAGGTCCAAGGATCAAGGAAATATTACAAGTAACAAAGAAAATGTTAAAAATAATAATAGCTGTTGAGTCCTTAAGCTACTATTTAGCGTGCCAACCACATCACATCCTAGGCTACTTGTAGACTACCTCCATACCTTTTAGATTATTCTGAAGTTAACAATGAGGGCCTTAAAAAACTTAGTCATCTATATTCTCATACTCCTACACAGTAAATGGTCACTCATAGGAAGCATTTTGTCAGCTGTCGTATCAGCAAAGTACACAAGGCAAATCCCTCTTATAGGTCATTCAATCCCACGAGTAACTAAACTGTCATAATATTTTTTGTTGCAAGGATGATAGAAATCAATTAATTCGCTAATTCCCAAATATGGAAATTTATTCCACAGAATCATAAGCAGCCGGCCATCCACCTATGCAATTATGCAGAACACTTCTGAGATAGCCAACATACTACCCACTTCTGTACTTGACAAGTGCAAATTATTTCATTAGTTCAAGAAAGAGCCATTCATCCCTGTCTGAGGCCCAAATTCTTTCTGAAAATATAAAAAGAAATATTTCAGAAGTCCTTGCCCTCAAGAAGCACACAGCCTAGTTGGGCCACTTGGCAAATAATGTCAACGCAATATGATAATTACTATGAGAGAGGAAATTGTGCTGTGATAAGTTTTCAGTATACCTTTCACTTTTTCTTATTCCCTTTGCCAAAGCTTGTAATTACATATTTATTAGTATAATTATCAGTTTAATTACTTTCTTCCCTGCTAAAATCTTAGCTTCATGAGAGAAGGCACTACATTTTTTTCTTTCAGCAATTATCTACAAAACCCAGAGAGTATCTAAAATACTTAATAAATATTTGTTGAATAAAGATGAAAAATTGATTAAGAGGAGGATTTTGCCAAGAAAAACACATGTGGGGTAAGAATGTACCAAGGAGACATATAGCATACAAAAAGGCTGGAAAAGAGGACAGAGCACTTGAAAGAGCTACAAGTGTTTGGCATTAAAAGGAACTTAGAGTAAGACATGAGAAGGCCAAGAGGTAAGGCTGGACAGGAGAAGGCCTGCATCATAAAGAGCCTTTTATTATATGTTGTGCCAAGGAATTTGGATTTCTTTATCATTACAGCAGAGATCTGTTAGCTAGGTTTTAAGCCAAAGAGTGACAGGACCAGATAACAGAGAAATTTGGTTGGCAAGACTGAGGGGCCTGATTGGAAGGAGGGTGATATAGAGAGTGTGTGGTACGAGAAGGATGAGAAGGTAAAGAGGAGCAGGTGTATGCAAGAAGATGATCCTACGAGGAGATGCAAGGATTCATCACTGCATCGCAGATTTCTGGCTGGAATGACTGGCAGTACCCAATTATGGCATAAAATACTATAAGAAAAGTACTTTTTTTCTCTTTCTTGGAGAGGATGTTATGTTGAATTTCTTGTTGAATATCCAGATAGATGGTGACTGTATAATTCTGAGTCTGATGGAGAGATTTTAGCTACAGATGGAGATTTGAGAGTGATCAATAGAGAGATAATAATTAAAACCTAACCAGCAATGACTGACCAATTGAAGTATGTGTAGAATGAGAACCTAAGCATGCCAAAGAATAAAAGAGAGCAAGGGGACAGTTACTAAGGAACTAAGAAGCAGCAGCCTAAAAACTAAAGAAAACCAGAAGACGAGACCATTATGGAAGTGAGGGAAGAAAAGGATTTCTGAAGACTACATGAGTGTGAGGAGTTAACTGTTCCGACATGGCAGGGGCTGAAAAATCTTTATCGTGATATTTAGAATTTAAATCAAAGGTGATCTTGACAAGAGCCACTGAGAGGAATCAGAAAAGTGGAAGTGAGAAAGTTGTCTTTTATTTCGGGGCCAGCTCTAGATGGTGTAATATTTTCTATTTATTATTCTGAATCAAATTTTCCCTTCACATAAATAGGTAAGTGTCTGGGGAGGAAGGAAGTGCAAATTTTATGAGTTTCAATGAAGAACAACGGTAAACATTTTATTTTGTTTCTACAAATATTTATCAAGCATCTTCTATGTGTCAAACTCTATGCTAGGTGTTAGAGATACAAAGATGGATAAGCCATGATCCCTGCCCCCAAGAGGCCCAGAATATATTTAGGGAGACAGACAAATACACACTTCAATATGGTTAAGTGCCATGGGAAAGGTATGTATAGATGCTGCATTTACAACACAAAAGATAAAACAGTTTTGCCTAAGGTAGTCAGGAATGGAGACTGCAGAGAACAAAGGGCACTTTGGGATCTTAAAGAACTGATACAATAATATGGGCTGTAGAATTCTCTCTTTTTTTAAAAAATTATTTATTATTTAACATAATTATTTATAATATTTAATTTAATTATTTAAAATAATTCTATTTAATTATTATTTATTTATTTTTATTTTTATTTTTTCAGATGGGGTCTCACTCCTTTGCCCAAGCTGGAGTGCAATGGCACAGTCTCAGCTCACTGCAACCTCCACCTCCCAGGTTCAAGTGATTCTCCTGCCTCAGTTTCCTGAGTAGCTGGGTTACAGGCCCATGCCACCACATCTGGCTAATTTTTGTATTTTTAGTAGAGATAGGGGTTTACCATGTTGTCCAGGTTGGTCTCTAACTCCTGGCCTCAAGTGATCCTCGACCTCCCAAAGTGCTAGGATCACAGGCATGAGCCACTGCTCAGGGCAGGAATTCTCTTGAAATTTTCTCAGGAATTTAAAGGCACAATTGTTTCAAGCCACAATTTGATTCACATGCTGTTCATACAGTATCAGGTTAATCCACCCAAGCTGCAATGATTTATATGATGATGCCCTTTATAAAGTAAAAGTGCTTCTTTCAATCCTTAACTGTTTGCTGGTCTTTGCTTTCTTATTCATTGACCATTACCTTCAATGTGCCACTAAATATATAAAACTTTATGGTATACTTTCTTGGCAATTTTTCAGCACTTCCAATAGCATCATTTTTATTTATTTTGTCAGCAATGAAGGATCAAAGCATTTTTCCAAAAGATAAATTAACGGAAGAGAGACCAAAGAGAAGTTAATATCAGCTATGAAGGATCAAAGTATTTTGCCAAAAGATAAATTAATGGAAGAAAGAGAGACCAAAGAGAAGTTAATAAAGAGTTTAAAATAAAAAAATGTGCAGCACCACTCATAGTGAGGCATTGTATGAAAGTCTCTCTGGGCTCATTGGCTGAGAGCCTCAGCTAAGCATCAGTCTACTGAACTGGCTAACCCATAAGACACATTAATATATCAGAGAACCAGGCACGGTGGCTCACACCCATAATCCCAGCACTTTGGGAGGCTGAGGCAGGTGGATCACCTGAAGTCAGGAGTTTGAGACCAGCCTGGACAACATGATGAAATCCCATCTCTACTAAAAATAATATCAAAATTAGCTGGCCATGGTGGTGGGGGCCTGTAATCCCAGCTACTTGGGAGGCTGAGGCAGGAGAATTGCTTGAACCCAGGAGGCGGAGGTTGCAGTGAGCAGAGATCACGTCATTGCACTCCAGCCTGGGCAGTAGAGTAAGACTCCATCTCTCTCTCTCTCTCTCTCTCTCTCTCTCATATATATATATATATATATATATATATATATATATATATATATATGAGAAGGGGGACAAGCATAAATGTAAAATATATTTGTGATATAAAGGCACTATAAATAAATCTGTGCTATATAGGGCAGCATTAAGGGCAAAATGCAGAAAGAGAAGAAAAGTCAATTCCAGCATGTATAAAACCAGAAAAGCATATGAAGCCATGAGAGCATGTGTGTAAGTTTAGTGTGGCTGAAGTGACCTGTACATGCCATGGGAAATACTGATAAGATTAGAAAGGTTCAACTCTGCATAAATTGTGAATGCCACCTTATGCTGGAGTGTGGGCCATATTATATAGCAAGAAACAACCTTCAAATGTTAAGTAGAGAAGTGTCCCAATCACTAGCACTGATGGAAATACGGAGAAAGTAACTGAGGTTGGAGAAGCAGGGAGACCAGTTGAAAGGCTATTACAACGGTCCAGATGAGAACCCTGGGGACCTAAACAAAGCCAGTGGCAGCAGGAATGAAAGCGGCTGGGTGAGTACCCCTGGATCCCCAGGGTATAAGAGAGTTTCTCTGTACAAGGTAACTGTAAGTCAGAGATTCCCTGTAGTATTACACGGGGCAATTTCCTCCCTCAACAAAAACACAAAAAAGCTAGACAGAGAGTCAGCTTTTAGTAACGGATCAAGCCCAGAGCCCTCCAATACACTAGATTACATCAACAGTACCAATCAAGTATGGTATTGCATTCATCTCCTTCTTCCAACCCACGCACATACAGGATTCCACCCTGAAGAATCTAGAGGCAACCTAGAGCGTCCAGAAGGAAGGGAGGCACCTCTAGAACAAGCAGACGAGAAGTCTAGCATGTCTCACTCGCTGGCTGCATAAGGCCAACCTGACTTAGGGGAGATAAGATACTTTAATGTTACACAAATTTGGAATTTTATTATTGCAGTATGGATGTGCCAGTGACTAAAGGGACACTTTTTTTGTGACTAGAATGGGGAAATATTTTATATGTGATCAGAAAAGTCATGAGACTTGCTTTAGATTTCACCTGAAAGAGAAACAAGCTCTCCAGTATAGATGTGAATGGGCAGGGGCAGAAAGATAAAGTTGTTTTAGAAGTAATCCCCCAGGCCTTCTTTATTCGTGTAAAACAAGTTTAAAAAAATAGATTATTAACAATATAGTTCAAGCCCCCGAATTCCCTTCCTCTTCTCAATTCCTTCTTTCCACCAGATATAATCATCTTCTTGAATTCAGATTATCATTCACATGCATTTCTTTTCATTTTACTGTATATGCCATATGTATTTATATACAAATGCTTTGCAAATTTTTAAAATTTATATCAGTGATATTATACTCCATACATTTTTGAGCTACCAGCTTTTCCAGGGAATTATAATTGTTGATTCTGTAACTGTAATTTGTTCATTTTCACTAGTATAAAGTATCTCATTTTGTAAACATGGCACATTTTATCCATTATATGTTAATAGACACTTAAGTTGTTTCGATTTTATTTCTATTATAAATAATTCTGGTTTGAGCATTCTTTATATTTTTTTCTTTTTATGTTCAAGAATTTCTTTGGGATATATGCTCAAAAATGGAATTTCTTGCTTCGTTTTCTTCCACATGTATTAAACAGAATTTGAATATTCACAACCTTGGTTAATGATACATACTCATCATTAGTCCATATGTGACTGTTTTTGTTTGGCTAGCTGGTATAATAGTCTAATAAGCAGCCTCAAAACCACTACTAAACATAAAAGCTAGTTCCATACAGTACCTACACATAAACAGTACAACCCCTCATATTAACCCTGACTCTCCTGACCCAGAATCATTAATTCGAAACCTATGTTCATTGTCCCCTTGCTTTCCTTTTATTGGTTTTTTTATTGCATCTATAAGCATTACTAGAGATTTATTTTTAATTGTTTACCTTCATGAAAAGAATTTCATGAACATTTGCCCCTAAATCACACCATACACAAAAATCAATTCAAAATGCATCTTGAGTTAAATAAAAATTTTAAAATAGCATATCAAAATTTGTTGTACGCAGCTAATATAATAATATGAGGGAAATTTATAGCATTATATGCTTATAATAGAAAAAAAGGAAAAGGTCTAAAATCAATGACCTCAGTTTCACCTTAAGAGGCTAGAAAGGAAGAGTAAAGGAAACTCAAAATAAGATAAACAAAGAAATAATAACAATCTAATCAGGAAACATTGAATGAAATAAAACCAATTTAAAAAATCAACAACCACCAAAAAATCAGTTAATTGAGAGATCCCTGGCCAGGCTGACCAAGAAAAAAGAAAGGACACAAAATACAAGTATCAGAAATGAGAGGTCACATAGATTACACAGACTTGAAAAGGATAATGAGACAGTATTATGAACAATATTGTGCCAGTAATTCAACAACTTGGATGAACTAAGCAAATTCCTTAAACAGTACAAAACTACCAAAACTCACTCAAGAAGAAATAAATAACTAAATAGCACTATTTAATTTAAAAATCCTTGATGGAAAACAGAAAAAGCAGGGGTTGCAATCCTAATTTCAGACAAAATAGACTCTAACCCAACAAAGATTAAAAAAAAAACAAAAAAAACAGACGAGGAAGAACATTACATAATGGTTAAGGGTTCAATTCAACAAGAATTGAACTCTAATATTCTAAATCTATATGCACCCAATGCAGGTATACCCAGATTCATAACACAAGTTTTCAGACACCTATGAAGTGATTTAGATTCACACACAATAATAATGGCAGACTTTCTCAGATCATTTAAAACAGATCATTAAGATAGAAAATTGATAAAGAGATTCAGACCCTGAACTCAACACTTGACCAAATGGACCTAATAGACTCTACAGAATTCTCCAAGAAAGACAACAATATACATTCTTTTTATCACAACATGGTACATACTCTAAAATCAAACATGCAATTAGACATGAGACAGTGTTCAGCAAACTCAAAAAAAATGACATCATATCAACCATACTCTCAAACCACAGCACAGCAAAACAGAAATCAAGGCCAAGAAAATCACTGAAAGCCATGCAAGTACATGGGAATTAAACAACCTGCTCCTGAATAACTCTCAGGTAAATAATGAAACTAAGGCAGAAATCAACAATTTCTTTGAAACTAATAGGAATAAAGATACAACATACCAGAATCTTTGGAACACAGCTAATGCAGTGCTAACAGGGAAATTTACAGTACTAAACACCCACATCAAAAAATTAAAAAGGTCTCAAATTAACAACCTAACATTACAACTGGAAGAACTAGAGAAGCAACAGCAAATTAACCCCAAACCTAGCAAAAGACAAGAAATAACCAAAATCAGAGCTGAACTTCACGAGATAAGGATACAAAAAGTCATACAAAAGATTAATACATTCAGGAGTCAACTCTTTGTAAAAAATTCGTAAGACAGACCACTAGCTAGACTAATAAAGAAGAAAAGAGAAGATTCAAATAAACACAATTAAAAATGGCAAAAGGTACATTATCACTGACCCCGCAGAATACAAATAACCATCAGAGACTACTGTAAATATGTCTATGCACACAAACTAGAAAATCTAGAAGAAATGGATATATTCCTGGACACATACATCCTCCCAAGACTGAACCAGGAGGAAATTGAAGTACTGAATAGACCAAAAACAAGCTCTGAAATGGAGTCAATAATAAATAGCCTACCAACTGAAAAAAGCCCAGAACCAGGTAGATTCATGGGTGAATTCTACCAGACGTACAACGAAGAGCTGGTGCTATTCCTACTGAAGCCATTCCAAAAAATGGAGGAGGAGGGACTCATCCCCAACTCATTCTATGAGGCCAGCATTCCCCTGATATCAAAACTAGATGGAGACAAAACAATAAAAGAAAACTTCAGGCCAATATCCTTGATAAATATAGATGCAAATATCCTTAAAAAATACTAAACTGAATCCAGCAGCACATCAAAAAGCTAATCCACTATGATCAAGTAGGCTTTATCTCTGGGTTTCAAAGTTAGTTCAACATATGAAAATCAATAAATATGATTAAGCACATAAACGGAACTAAAGACAAAAACCACATGTAGATGCAAAAAAGGCTTTCAATACAATTCAACACCGCTTCATGTTAAAAACCCTCAGTAAACTAAGTATTGAAGGAACAGACATCAAAATAATAAGAGCCATTTATGACAAACCAACATCCTACCAAATGGGCAAAAGCTGGAAGCATTCCCTTGGAAAACTAGCATATGACAAGGATGCCCACTCTCATCACTCTTATCCAACATAGTATTTGAAGTCCTAGCCAGAGCAATCAGGCAAGAGAAAGAAATAAAAGGCATCCAAATAGGAAGAGAACAAGTCAAACTATCCCTGTTTGCAAACAACATGTGTCTGTATCTAAAAAACCTTATAGTCTTTGTTCAAAACCTCCTTGAGCTGATAAGCAACTTCTGTAAAGTTTCAGGATACAAAATCAATGTACAAAAATCAGTAGCATTCCTATACACTAACAACACCGAAGCCAAGAGCCAAATTAAGAATACAATCTCACTCATAATTGCCACACACACAAAAATAAAATACCTAGAGATACAGCTAACCAAGGAGCTGAACGATGAGAATTACAAACACTGCTCAACAAAATTAGAGATGATACAAACAAATGGAAAAACATGCCATGCTCATGGATAGGAAGAATCAATTTTGTTAAAATGGCCATACTGCACAAAGCAATTTACAGATTCAATGCTGTTCCTGTAAAACTACTGATGGCATTCTTCACAGACCTAGGGAAAACTATTTTAATATTCATATGAAACCAAAAAGGAGCCCAAATAGCCAAGGGAATCCTAAGCAAAAAAGAACAAAGCCGGAGGCATCACATTACCCAACTTCAAACTATACTACAGGGCTACAGTAGCCAAAATATCATGGTACTGGTACAAAAACAGGCACGTAGACCAACAGAACAGAATAGAGAGCCCAGAAATAAAGCCACACACCTACAACCTTCTTATCTTTGACAAAGCTGACAAAAACAAGCAATGGGGAAAGGACTCTCTATTCAATAAATGGGGCTGAGATAACTGGCTATTTGCAGAAGATCGAAATTAGACCCCTTCCTTACACCATACACAAAAATCAATTCAAGATGGAATAAACACCCTAAAATACAATCTCACTATGATTGAGAACACAATCTAAAAGCACTATATGTGTATATGATAGTTTCATGGAATATACGTGTATGTGTACATGTGTGTATACACATACACGTATATTTCACGAAACTATGATATACTACATATGTACGTATGCATATACATACACATACACCTAGAAACACACCTACAAATTGTATACTTTAAACATGTGCAATTTATTGTATGTTAACTGACCCTTAATAAAGCTGTTAATAAAACATTACCATTACCATTATAAGGATACATTGTACATCTATCCCAGTTTTCTTAAATGTTCTATTACCTAGTTAGAAACCATATGATTAATTGCATAGTGTGTACTATATATTCCTATTTAATAGAACCATATGTCATTCTGTGGTATGGCTGTAGTATAGAAAATTGGTAGAATTCCTTTTAAAACCATACAGCTTTTCTTCCACAGTAGAGGAATTTTTAACATAGCCTATGGCTTCTAGGAATAAATACATTTCTTTGCCTCTCTTCAATTTAAAGTACAGTCATGTGACTAAGTTCTGCCCAATGGGTGTGAGTATGAGTGGAGTGTATTACTTCTCCTTTTTCTTTTAAAATAGAAGATGTTCCATTCCAACTACCAATACTTTCTAACACACTCTGTACTGCCGTTTGAAAGGCTGATTGGTGGCAAGTAGCTTGGGACCATATTATAGAGCAAGAAGATTGGAGCAGCTTGTATTCTTGTACATCTTGGTGGAACAAAACAGCCTCTTTCATGTTTTTAAGAAAGGAAAATATATATTTTCATGTTGTCCACGTGACTATGGTTTTGGATTTCTATATTCAACCCTAGGTCCTGACAATTGCAAAATTGTATACCTGTACAAGAATATGTCCTATAATAAACACTAGAATATATGGTAATCTGAAGATTTTGAACAGCAGAGTTGGGAAAGGTGAGAATGTTTTTGCCATATAAACAAAAAATCAAACACCTCCCCAACCCATACACAGTTGTTCAAACTTTAGACTGCAGTCCCTTGGAAGGTAGACCATATCTTTAAGGGCATAGCAAGAGGGGGAAATGTAGACTGTCTTAGTCTGTTTTGTGTTGCTTTAATAGAATGTTGGAGACTTCCAACACTGCATAATAACTGTAAAAAAAAAAAAGATATTTCTTTCTTATAGTTCTGGAGACTGGGAACTCCAAGATTCAGTGACCACATCCAGTTGAGGGCCTTTTTGTTGCACCAAAACTTTGCAGAAAGCATCACACAGAAAGAAAGCAGCTGAGAGACAAGGCAAGATAGGACCAAACTAGCTTTTATACTAAATCCACTCTTGTGATAAGGAACCCACTTCTGAGATAACAATGTTAGTCACCTCTTAAATGTCCCGCCTCTCAAGACTGTTGCATTGGGGATTAAGTTTTCAATATATGAATTTTAGGGGACACAGTCAAACCATAGCATAGGCAAAATTCAAAATGTTGGTGTTCATTGACTATTTCCTTTCACTTTTAGCAGAGACCTGTAAAAGAGAGAGAAATTCAATCTAGAGCTATCTAGTCTGCAAATAACAATGGAGAATAGGCCTCTGGGCAAGAAAAAAAATGTTTTTTGCCTGTGACCTGCAGTAGAGATAGACTTGGAAGCTGGCTATCAAGAGCTTTGCATGGTTATAAAAGCCAAATACTTTTTGTTCCCCAGACATAAGTTATAACTGGTGGTAAAATCAAAGCTAAAATGTATGCAGCTTGTAAACTGATTTTCATCTTATCTAATATTTGAGACAATTACCTGTTACGGCAATAAAAAGTTGTTTGCATAAAATGTAAGAATCAGAAATAACCTTACAGATAGCACCCTAGGACTTCTTCATTATTTCTATATAACCTAATAAAAATTAAAGTTAAAAATTAAACTTAAAAACAAATTAGTAATATTGTAGAGTAATTCATGTGGTTGTTTTTCTATGTAACATTAACTTATTTAACACTGTATTCTCACTGAAGAGTTTGCTTTATTGATGCCTTGTGTTTGGAGCCCAGCAGTATAAACTGTAACATTTCATAATACCTAAACTCTGATGGAATTATTAAAGTGTCATAACAAGTCAAGTAGAAAAATCATAGAGAGACTATTAACGATTTAATAGTTCTAGTTCATGTGGGAATGCTAATCCCACTGAAGTAAAGAAGTTATGGTTATAATGATTAAGAACATAGATGAGAAATGAAAAATGTGAAATTCACATTAAAAGTATGATATAAAACACAATTATTACAAATTGACAGTGAGTCATGCAGTAAAATTTAAGCTAACTTTCCTAGGAAACTATTACCTTGTGAATCTGAACATTTATACCGATTTGTCTCACAGGGGCAGTACTCAACCCTCCCATTTTGATTAATCTTAGAAAAATGTGGTTGCTTCAGGATGTAGGTAGTGCTGTCAAAGACCTTCCCAGATACCCTCTGATCTTTTTTGCCATCTTCAGGAACCTCTTCTCTACCTTTCCTGTGTTTTTTCTTCCACAGGCAGCACCTTCTTTTAGAAAACCTCTCGTGTAACTGGAACATCCTAACTTACATGCACAGAGAGCAGGAGTACAGAGAGCTTATGGCCACGGTGGAGGCTCTTAGTCAATGACTGACCTGTGAGTCCAGATGAAAGCTAGGTACTGTATTACACAGGGAAACTTCTGATGCGTAACATACACTTCAGAGGTCCCCTTGCCCGAGACGCTGAAGCAACCCTCCATAGTCCTTGCTTGGCTATTCACCCACTCTCTGTTCTTTTTCAACTCCCTACTTTGCTTGTTTCTCCAGGAGCACTTTATCAATAAATCGTTTGCATAAGAATTTGAGCTTCAGGGATTGCTTCTGGGGCACCTGACAGGACAAAAGGGCTTATAAATGGACTTATTCTAGACAACAACAAAAAAAGTAAAGTCTGGGAGTAGGATTAGGGCAGTTACATGATGTTTGTTCTAACGATCCAATAATATTGCCAAGTTTAAATTATTAATTAAAGTGGAAGAACTAATAGATTAGTAGAACTCATTAAAACAGTTTTAGGAAAAAACGATTACAGGACTGAATAAAAAGAGTTGGCAGAAAAACTATACAGCACAGCCTGTAAGTGTATAGCCATTTCCAATGGAAAGTAATTGGATGTGTTGGACTACATGTTAATAACTTATTCCTAAGCAAATTAATATTTTAGCATAGTTGTGGCTATTAATGGTGTGCCCTGCAAAGGAGTACATGATAATCAGGCACCCCTGGAGCAGGGTTTGTCAACCTCTACTCTATGGAAAGTCTAGGCAGAAAATTCTGTGTTGTTGAGAGGTGCTGTGTACATCACAGCATGCCTGGCATCACTGGTCTCTACCAACTAGATACCAATAGCACCCTCTTCCCAGTCATGACTGTCAAAAATGCCTCCAGATCTCCCCAAATAACCCCAGAAGGAAAACATCACTGTTCAAAATCAAGTAATCTGCTTGCTCAAGGAAACTGGTCAACTCATTTGTGACGAAAAATCTAAAATACATACATATAATATGTATAAAACATAAACAATATATTTTTTTTCTTTCTACTACCTTTTAAATGTATAAGTTATTCACTGTTTAGAAAATCATATTCTAAATGAAGACACAATAGTTTACTTTACTGGTCGACAAGACTGAATAGCCTTTTTGAGAAATGCCAACACTGATAAAACTACCTCACATGAAAGTACAGAATTAATCACATAGAGATAATTGTGATATTTTTTCAAATGGAACTTTTGTTGATATATATTTAAATTCCGGTTATAAAGATACAAATATTTGCCCAGACTTCTAGGGACAGAATTTCTAACAAATAATCTTTTCGGACAAAGATTAGACACAAATCTGTTCTGCATACTCGTCTATACAGTATAGTCCAGTGTATGAAAGATTTCTTTTGTGAAGAGGATGATCAAATTGATGAGATTTTTCAGGAGCAGGGAAGAGAAGGGAAAGTTACTGAGGGCACAATTGGGTCAGAGAGTATTACAGTTGAGTTGACACTACTGTATCAATATCAACCCAAAGCGGGTAGGGCAGTATTAACCAGATCAGTGTATATGCAGCCTTCTCTCATTCAATGATTTATTAGTGACTTGAATGAGGACCTAAAAAGAATGGCTTGTCAAGTTTCCAGATGACAAAGTTTAAATAAATTTACATATATTACATAACAAAATAAAAATTTAAAAATATGAGAAATATGCATCTATCTACTGTAACAAAATGAAAAGAAAGAAATAAGTGGAGAAGTCAATGTATTAGCTTCAAAATGAAAGGCTCTGCTCCCATTTCTATTTTCCTCCAGCAATGGCAGGATCCATCTGCACAACTCCTGTACTGCATCCAGTGAATCACTAGGCTTCCAAGCCTTGTTTGAAAGCATGGCTGGAATCCAGGACCTCCACTGCGCAGGTGGTGTCGCTGCCTGAGACAAGGCCTCATTTCTGCTGCTTGACTGTAATGGTGCCTAACTCATCTTCTAACCACACTCACTTTGAATTCACTCTAGCATGGCAGTCACAGTTCACTCTCGGAAACACACATTCGACCACTTCTGCCTTTTGCTAAAAACCTAGATATGGTTCTCTCCAGCCAGAATATAATCCCACAGCAACTGCTCTCTGTCCTTCTCCAGCCTCCTGTCACTCTTGTTTCACACCTAATCTTCATTAATACCAAAGTCCTGATAGTGCTGACACAGAAATATCATGGTATTTCTTGCCTCCATGAATCCACTCAGGTAGCTCTTGCAATCTGCAATGCCTTTCCCAAATTTAGTCATGGATCTAAGCCCTATTCATCTACCATGATTTAATTCAGGCATGATTTCCTCCAGAAAGGCTCCCCTCAATCCCAAAGCTAGACTAATGGTTCCCCAGCATTCTGCACGTACCATTCAGGGAAGAAAGACACACAGCCCTTTCCCCATTTCCCCTCTTCACACTCTTCCTCATGCACGAGTCAGAGTGAAGGGCCAAGTATATTTCATTCTTCATTATACTACTGGGTGAAATTTTAAGTGTGCTGAGGAGAGATGTTAACCTTTGGAGTCTCTGTCAGATTAAGAGCCGCTATACAAAATACCACATACTGAGTGACTTAAACGCAGACATTTATTTTCTCACAGTTCTGGAAGCTAGAAGTCCAAGATCAAGGTGTCAGCAGGTTTGGTTTCTTCCGAGGCCTCTCTTTCTGGCCTCAAGGATGGCCACCTTTTCCCCGTGTCCTCACATGGCCTCTCCTCTGTGCTCTTTCAACTGGTATGTCTCTGGGCATTCCAAATTTCCTCCTCCTACAATGCCATCAGTCAGAACGGATTGAGGACACAATTCAGTCGATAACAAAGTCCAAGCATGATTGGTCAATTTTTGAACTTTTTTTTTTTTTCAGAAGTCTGAGGAGGTAGGGTTTATCCAGGAGCCTGCTCCCTCACAGGAAGTGCCTCCACCATTTATCTGTCTCCACACTGTCATTGTAAAAGGTGGGAGAGATGGTGAAGAACCAGTGACCGGCTGCTGCCTTGAAGTTCCAAGCTATCTTTCTGGCCAAGATGGTCCATCATTCCTCTAACTCTTCTTCCCATGTAAATGAAATGGGATTTTCACCGATTTATCTCATCTCCAGCCTCTTAGCCCAGTTAATATGACCCAATTTTATTCATGTAAAATTGATAATGCCACTGCCAGTTCATTCAATGTTTACTTCAATAGTTCTGTTATGGTCATATGATTATTCCCATTTTACAGATACAGAAATTGAGGTTTGGGAAAATTTACTTATTCAAGATGGCATCCTCATGAACGGAAGACGTAGGATTTGAAACACAATTCACTGAATCCCAAAATCCGGACTCTTTCTGATATGTTAGACTATCAGAAAGAGTATGGCATATACTTTGGACACCCAGAAAGTCATTAGCTATTTCTTGTGAATTGAGAACTACATCAATAGCCTCATAGTTTTTCCTAAATGTATTTGATTCTAAACAAAATAATCTTCTCATACTTTGGATAAAATAACCTTGGTTGTAAATAAAATAATTCTGAAAATAACAGATTCTGGCATCTTGGTAGATATGCATGCTTAGATAAAAAAAGGTGTCTAGAATAATCGCTGTTAGAAATTTAATCTATATTCTTTAATTTTTTCTTTTGATACAACAAATATAGTGAATCATGGTAATTTACTTTCATTTTAATCAACAAACAGCAAAAGACAAAATAAAAGATAAAGTAAAGCATCTTTCATTTCACATTTATCATAAAATCCCAGCATTTAAAAATATGAATAATATTTAATGAAGCCTTCTTCTTCCGCTTTTTTTCCTCCACCTCCCCCCTTCTCCATCTTCTTTTGCAAATATCTTCTTAAAATAAGAAATAGTATCACTGAATCAGATCCTTATACCAAGGATCTTGGTATTTTATTTTCCATCTTGTATTTTATTTTCATCTTGTATTTTATTTTCTCTGAAAAATACCTTAAAACCTGGTTCCCCACAGCTATCCTACAGCAAGAGAAAGTAGGCAAACTATACCTTTGCAAAATTCTGTAATATTTAAATTGTGATGCTCTAAACACCATTGTTTCATCTTGGACAGCTAGTTTTCTCCTTTAGAATTCAAAGGCTGTAATAATACTCAAACATACTACTTATTTGATTCAGACAACTTAATATCTACAAGGTTCTGTTTCAAAATTATATTCTTTATAAATACTATATAATATCACAAATATATCTTAAAAGTATGAAAAATATGTGACATAAATTAGTGATAATGACATAAAAAAAACACCAAAGCAGCATTCACATTAACAAGCAGATGGAACAGAAATCCTGCATTTTTGTATTAGGCCTCATGCAATTATGAAACAACATTTCTTAAAGGTAAATGAATATATAATAGTAACAATTTTATATAAATGTGTACATGCACCTTGGAAAAAGGTCATGTCAGAATCTAATTTTTTTTTCTGGAACACCACTAATATTTTCTTGGGAAAAGCTGAGTTGTTGACTTGCAGAGTGCAGTAGTTTCGATGCTTGACTCCTGCAAATCTCATGTTGAAACTGATACTCAGTGTTGGAGGTAGGGCCTACAGCGAGATTCTTGTGCTATGAGAGTGGATCTCTGATGAATAGATTCATGTTCTCCTTTGGTGAGAGGTGAGTGAGTTCTCATTCTTTTAGTTCCTGTGACAGTTAGTTGTTAAAAAGTCTGGCACCTTCCCTCACAGTCTCTCTTGCTTCCTCTCTCACCACGTGATATGTGAACACACAGGCTTCCCTTCCTCTTCTGCCACAAATGCAAAGAGTCTGAGGCCTCTCAAGATACAAATGCTGGTGCCATGCTTCTTGTATAGCTTGCAGAACTATGAGCCAAATAAACTTCTTTTTTAAAAAAATAAATTATCCATGCCTCAGGTATTCCTTTATTATTTATTTATTTATTGAGACAGAGTCTCACTTTGTCACCCAGGCTGGAATGCCGTGGCGCAATCTTGGCTCACTGAAACCTCCAGCTCCCTGCAATCTCCACCTTCTGCGTTCAAGCAATTCTTACACCTCAGCCTCTCGGGTGTCCAGGATTACAGCACGTGCCACCATGCCTGGCTAACTGTTTTATTTCTAATACAGATGAGGTTTTACCATGTTGGTCAGCCTGGTCTTGAACTCCCAACCTCAGATGATCCACCCACCTTGACCTACCAAAGCGCTGGGATTACAGGCATAAGCCACTGTTCCCAGCCAGGTATTCCTTTATAGCAACGCAAGTGGACTAAAACACAGAGTAATCTTCTATAATAATAGTTCAGTTTTCTTAAATCCTTCTTGTCAGGCCGGTAGCCTCACCTAGAAGGCTCCCTGATACCCCCTCCCATCTTCCCGCCGCTTTATGCTCTGCCCAAGAACACTCCAAGCTAACCACGCCCCGGCTGATGCAATCCTAGCCAGCTCTTGTACTGGAAAGCCCGCCCGGCCACCCGTTACCCAACAACGGCCCGCCCCATTCCAATCCGGTTCCCTCAGGGCCAATCAGAGGGCCTTGCTGTTGCTCATTCCCCATGCCATAAAAACCCCATGCCCCAAACGTCAGCGCGACTTCTCCGGCCCCTTGTGTCGGACCGTAGAACCTCACCCAGGAGCTAATTAAATTTCTTTATTTCAATAACTGGCCTCAGTTGCCTCATTCAAACCTCGGTTGCTTCAATCAAACCTTACATTTGGTGCTGAAACCTGGGAGAAGCCTAGCCCCTCTTCCTTTCCTTTTTTGGGAAGGGCTGGCTCCTCACCCGGAAGCTGAACCAGGAATCCGTCAACCTCCGCGGTGTCACTGGTCGCCACACGGTAAGACACCGTGTAAAATATTTGGTGCCACCTAAACCTGCTGCTCGGAACCTCACCCCCACCTACTCCCAGGAGCACTCCTGTCCGTAGTCACAGCCGTGCCAGGAGGGCCCCTCCTCACTCCAGGTTAGAAGTTCCATGGAGACGTCCAGGAGCTTCCCCTGTCCGTTCCGAAAGCCAAAGCGCCAAGGAGACGTCCTTCCACTCTGGTCTTTCTCCGTTACCCTCGTACTCAGAACAAGAACCGGGACGCCGGTTCCCGTTCCTGACTACTCTGTAGTGGTGACTAATTTCTGAGCAGCAAATCCAGATTCGGCTGTATTCTCAGCTCCTGTTTCTGCTCCTGTCTTCTCACTCTGTCTTAAGATGGCGGCTGTTTCCCGTTTCTGTTTCTGTCTTCTGACGTCCTTCTCTTAAAATAGTCATCCTCCGTCTTCTCCTTCTATACTGCTCCCTCAACTGTTTGCCAATTCCTGACCCGATCCTTCTCAGCCCCACACAGCCTCTGCCCTGTCATTCTCACCATCTCTCCCCCTCCCTCATTTCTGTTAACCGTCCAACTTACGCCATGGCCCCCTGCCTCCAGCACAAGTTCGTCCGTTTTATTAAGCTCCTACTAGCCGATATTCACTGGTTAAGACCAGCTTCCCCTCAAATGACTGATATCCTACAGTGGCTATCGTCCCACTGGCCACAAGAAACCTTCACCGAGTTCATGCCTCTAGAAATAACCCTCTTCTCTTTCTGCCTCCTACTCATCCTGGGCCCTACCCCTAACTCCTCGCCTCAATCCCCCCATCCTTCCTGACGTAGTTAATCCCCTGGTATGGGATACCTCCAAGCCTGTAGTGGCCAAACATCATACTCCGGTTAAGATACTTCTCAAAGATCCTAACCACAAATCCTCCGCCATATGCAGAACCTCAACCCCCTCCAGCTCCTCCTCTTCCTGGTTCCAACCTAGCCTCTCCCGTTAGTGCTCACACTCGCTTGTGCTGTGCTCCGAATGATAAAACCTCCCTCCTCTGTCCCCTTCGCGAGGTCACTGGAGTGAAAGGCGTTGTCCACATACATGTTCCCTTCTCCCTCTCTAATCTGTCAACCATTGAGAAACACCTAGGGTCACTTTCCACCAATCCTACTGCTTACCCCAAAGAATTCCGCTACCTCACCCAGGCTTACGGCCTCACCTGGCATGATACCTATGTAATTCGGTCCTCCACCCTCACTCCAGATGAGCATGACTGCATCCTTACGGTGGCCCAGGTGCACGCTGATCAGGTACATCTCACAGACAATCAGATGCCAGTAGGTGTGGCGGCAGTCCCCGAGGCCGACCCTAATTAGAATTATCAAACTGGTCAAGATGGCCACCGCCGCTGAGACCAAATGCTACAGCGCCTCCTAGCGGGCATGCAAAGTGCAGCCCAAAAGGTAGTTAATTATGATAAATTAAGGGAAATAACTCAGGGTCCTACTGAAAACCCCGCCGCCTTCCTCGACCGATTAACTAATGCTATGATTCTTCATACCCGGCTGGACCCGGCCTCTTTACCGGGGGCTACAGTTCTAGTCATCCGTTTCATCTCTTAGTCATTGGCTGACATTAGAAAGAAACTTAAAAAGGCTGAGGAGGGCCCCCAAACTCCCATACGAGACCTGGTAAACATGGCATTTAAAGGTTTTAATGGCTGAGAGGAAAAGGCTGAGGTCACCCGCCAGGCCCGTCTACAGCAAAAGGTAAGCCTCCAAACCCAAGCTCTTGTGGCAGCCCTGAGGCCGGCAGCCCGCCAGGCGCCTGGTGGAGGGGGTCCATCAAAACCTACCAAGAACTCCGGAGGCGTTCTGCCTGGGCTCTGTTTCAAGTGCAGTCAGAAGGGACACTGGGTACGTCAGTGTCCATGCCCCCGACCACCTACCAAGCCCTGCCTGGACTGCAAGCAGCTTGGACACTGGTGCAGTGATTGCCCATCCTGGACTACAGGCCCACTCCCTGCACCTCTATGTGGAGGGCAGGCCAGTCCGCAGGAAGCAATCCCATCGCTTGAACTTCTCGGCCTTCTGGATGACTGACGCAGCCCGGACTTGAAGACCCCCATCACTCTCGCCAAGCCCAGGGTAATGCTGCAGGTAGTGGGTAAGTCCATTTCCTTCTTAGTGGACGCGGGGGCTACCTATTCTGTATTGCTTTCCTACTCAGGACCTAGCATACCTTCCCAGGTTTCAGGCATGGGAGTTGACGGCAAGCCTGCCTACCCTAACCGAACCCATCCTTTGGCCTGTGTCCTCAATGGACACCCCCTGTCGCCCTCATACCTAGTCTCCTTTTAAAACCAGACATAGCCCTCGCACCCAAGCTCCCACACCCAAGCCCGTCACCCACACACCTCCTGCTGTCACTCCTCACCTGTACCACTTTCATCCCTAACCTTTATTACCTTCAAGCTTCCAGCTGATTCTCGCCCACTCTCGCCTGGTCGTCAAACATCCCCAATGTACCTTGTTTCATGGCTGCTACTGTCATGAAACGCCCCTTACCAGTCCTCCCTAAGTCCTATTTTCTTTAGTCTGCTTCAGAAATCTGCCTGAATAGTCACCTGCCACCCTCCTGGCCTCCAATATCACGCCACTCCAGCAATCACCAGCTCCCCACTACCAGTGTCTAGCCTAGCACCTTCACAGACAGCCTGCCATAGCCCATCATCACCGGCTGATAAGTATTATTTCCCTCCTAATCCTCCTCTTTACTCCTCCTTCCAAAGCCAGCACATAGGTCTGGCGCTTTTATGTCCAGGAAACCTGGACCGAAGGCCCCACCACTAAAACCCACTATGTCGCCCAAGCAGACTGTCAGCCAGCTGGCTGTCAAGCTGCTGTACCCATTCCTATTCCACAAGGAAAAAGTACTATCCTTCAGGAAGGTCATCATTACCAGCACGGACTATGTTTCCTCTTTGACGAGCCCATGACTACTGCCACTGGTGGAATACCACTTACGGCGGATGCCTCTACTACTCTTGTAACATTCACAAGCCACACCCCCCTCCTCCAGTAACCGAATGCTAACCCTCCTCCCAAATGGAACCTTAATTCTCAACATCCGTGATCCCTGGGACGAGTACTGGAATGTTGGAGTGTCCAGCAAAGTGTATGTAGACTATACCTGGAAGCGCCCCCAGGGAACATGGCTGATATTCCGGTCCTATACCCACATTGTCCCTGAGGTTGTAGAACAACTCAGCTCTGTGAGCCATACAATCCTGCAAAATGAATCCACCCTAACTAACCAATTCAAACCCTCAGATAGCACCTCTCCACCTTTCTCCTGGTTGCCTCTAGCACAGCAGGGAGCCAACGTATCAAATTTAACCAAAGCCGTAAACCTCACCCACTGCTTTTTATGCACCTCCCTCATCAACCCCCCCTTGGCTGCAGTTCCCCTCAGGTCCGGGTTCAATCTGTCACAATCACCTATGGGGCCCAGCACCATCTTAACGGATATCCCCTTGTTCAAAGTACACCCTCAAAATCTCTCTCTCTGCTATGAGACAGCCAGCAGCTCCAGTCCCAGCTGTAACACCACAGTAAAAATAAAAACCTCCCTCTATGTGCCACCAGGAGGATACTTCTGGTGTAATGGAACCTTAACTAAAGTTATTAATGCCTCCTTCCCTTTCCCTTGTGTGCCTGTCACCTTGGTCCTGCAGTTAGAGGTATACAGACAGGCTGAACTTCTATCCCTCCTTCCACCTTCCCCTCATCACCGAGACAGATGAGCAGTCTTCCTCCCAATGGTCGTTGGTCTCTCTCTAGCATCCTCTCTGGTGGCGGCCGGGCTGGGTAGCAGCACCCTGGGCTACAGTGTCACCTCAACCACTCAACTAGAAGACAAGCTTTGCGTGGTTATCGAGACATCGACCGCCTCCCTGGCCTCCCTCCAGTGACAAATCACATCACTGGCCCAGGTAACTCTCCAGAACCGACGGGCCCTTGACCTGCTAACAGCAAAAAAGGGAGGTACCTGTCTGTTTCTCCAGGAACACTGCTGCTATTACATCAACGAAACAGGCCTAGTAGAAGAGAATATCGACACTCTCCACCGCCTCCAAGAAGACCTCCATAAAAAGCAGAATACATCAGTCTCGCCTCTCAACTGGTGGCAATCTCCCATGCTTACCTAGCTGACCCCTATTATCACTCCCAACATCGTAATCTGCTTACTATTACTAATAGCCCCTTTCCTTCTCAGGTTCCTGCAAGCTCGTATGCAAGAAACTGGATGAGTGGCTGTTAACCAAATGTTGCTTCATCCCTATGTCCGACTCCCAACCGAGGCACCTGCTCACTACACCCTGTCCCTCTCTACGTCCCTAACTAGCAGGAAGTAGCCAGAAAGAGCAGCGTCCTATATCATCAAAAGGGTTGGAATGTCAGGCTGGTAGCCTCGCCCAGAAGGCTCCCTGATACTGCCCCCCCGACACTCCAAGCCAACCATGCCCCGGCTGAAACAATCCTAGCCAGCTCTTGCACCGGAAAGCCCGCCCAGCCACCCATTACCCAACAACAGCCCGCCCTGTTCCAATCCGGTTCCCTCAGGGCCAATCAGAGGGCCTTGCTGTTGCTCGTTCCCCATGCCATAAAAACCTCATGCCCCGGAAAGTCAGCGCGACTTCTCCGGCCCCTTGTGTCGGACCGTAGAACCTCACCCTGGAGCCAATTAAATTTCTTTATTTCAATAACTGGACTCCCGTTGCCTCATTCGAACCTAGGTTGCTTCATTCAAACCTTACACTTCTGACTTCCTAATAGGAGAAATTGTGAAAGAGTTGAAGATTATTTTTACAAATGAGAGACATATAGAAAAATGCTTAAAGCAAGTAAGAGTACAGACTTTGGATCTGCAATGAATTTATTATCATAAGTTTTTATTCACAGGTACTCATTCTTTGTCTGTCTTTCCTTCTCTCTCACTTAAACACCCAAACACACAGTTATACATATGATAACATATTCAGATCCTCCAGTTCAGATCTTACTAAGACAGACAGCAGCTTCAGCTATGGTGGTGGTTTGTTTGAATGTTCCATGGGTAAGTCCATTCTCCACATCTTCTTAGAGAGAAGAAAGCCAGCCCAAGCCTTCAGTAATAAGCCTAATTCACCTAACATGGTCTCTGTCTTGGAGTGGTGATTCATTTTCCCCAGGCCAATTTTCTACCTAATAAGAGATTCATTTGGCCTTCTGAATTATTCATTCTAACTAGATTATACTCACCTACAAATAAACAAATGCAAATTAAAGTTCTCAACAGCTATTCTAATTTTTTCTCTCCTTTCACTCTCTTTGTAATTTAACTTAGAATATGAGTTTTCTGTTTCTGGATCAGCTATGGTTTCAACACATGCTGTTGTATTGTTTACTAATGATGGTCAAGCTTGCTTTTACAGTTTGCCACAGTGTTACAATAGTTACTGCTACTTTTTTCTTTTAATCAATGGAGGCTGTCTTTAGATCTGAGATTTTCTCAAAGTGGAATTTTATGGACATGGGACAAGAGACCTTGAGCCTAACTCTATCCCACGGGAGAAAGAACGAGACATAAAGTAGAAAGCTTACCAAAAATTGACTTAACATTCTAGACTTTATGCTACTGAATTTAAGAACATGGGAAATACATCTTGTGTCTGAATGAATTAAAACCTGAACCATTCCAAATTGTTTTGAGCCAAGCTTTCACAATGTTAATTTATTTAGGCTGTTCAGACCTCATCTCAGATCACATTCATCATAATAATGGCAACACTTTTAGATCTAGGACACAATTTGTCATTTACAAGAAATGCATGGAATGCTATATTTAAGATACCTTACTTTAAATTACAACAAATCTCTAAAGCAAATATCCCTTGCCCTCAAGCTCCATTTGTTAATTCTCCATTAAAATGCATCCTTTTCTCACTTACTGTTCTAATGAGCATACCCACCCCCTTACCATGAAATCATTATTAAATATTGATCAGAACCCTAGCTTCATCCAAAGGTATAGTATGTAGTTAATCACAGCTTCAAAGAGAAGCTTTTGTATTTTAAACACATTTTGAAACTTTCTAAGGCAAATCATGTCAAGATTAAGCCTTAGATTTTAAACTATGCCATTAGCAAAATGAGGCATATTTAAGCATGATTTATATCAACAAACAAAAATGGGCCTATCCCAAGAATGTATATAAATTAACACAGTAATGAAAAATGTTCTCCTTTAAGTGAAATTAAAAACATTTGAGATTAAAATTACCGTATCATTTTTTTCTAGTTCCCCTTTTAAAAAAATCTCTTTCCCTATATGACCTTCCATACTTATGAATTATTGGATAAGTCACTCTTTTGTAGGGGATCAGAAAATGCCACACCAAAATATGTCACTTTGGCATAAGAATTATTTTGAGTTGAATCCAAGTAAGGAACACCAGAGGCATAAAAAAAACTCCCTGCCCTTCCTTATCTGGCCAAAAGCAGGACATAAATTCCGTTTGTAAAGGTGTCTCTCTTTCTTATAACAAGAAGGGGAGAAGAATAACTCTTAGACTTTTAATCACCAGAGATGACTCAAGACGCTTATCAACCCACAAATAGCACCAAGAGGAAGCTGCATGACAAACCTTACTAAACAATCCTTATCTCCAACTAGTTCCTCCATATATTTGCCTTCCCAGAATTTCCCACCCTAAAAAGCTTAAATCCCTTTTCCTTTGTTTTGTTACTTCTCTGGAATGCAGTTCTTATTCTTTGTTAAGATGCTATAGAAGACTGAAGCTCTAACCACCCCTCTGAGTTACATGTCACTGAATTTCTCCCACCTATATATGTACCGTAGGTGTTAATAAACTTGGTTTTTCTCTTTGTCTGTTTAATCTTACTTTTGCCAGTTTAATTTACAGAGCCCTAGTCACAGAACCTAGGAGGGTAGAGAAAAAGTTTATTTTTTCTCCTTTATAACTTCAAATTAATCTTGCTAACTGGGACAGAGAGAGGAAATAAAGTAGCATGTAAGGGTTGTATACTAGTTTTCTTTATTGGTTCCCATTCTCCCTCATGCTGTATGAACAAGTGAAAGGGCAGGGTAAAGAATATAACAATTTGAGGCCGGGCGCGGTGGCTCAAGCCTGTAATCCCAGCACTTTAGGAGGCCGAGGCGGGTGGATCACGAGGTCAAGAGATCGAGACCATCCTGGTCAACATGGTGAAACCCCGTCTCTACTAATACAAAAAAATAGCTGGGCATGGTGGCGCGTGCCTGTAATCTCAGCTACTCAGGAGGCTGAGGCAGGAGAATTGCCTGAACCCAGGAGGTGGAGGTTGCGGTGAGCCGAGATCGCGCCATTGCACTCCAGCCTGGGTAACGAGCGAAACTCTGTCTCAAAAAAAAAAAAAAAAAAAAAAAAGAATATAACAATTTGAAAAATTATTTCTCCTTTTCATTATCATGCTTCCTACCACATATAAATACAGTAAATAAAAGGACTATTTAAAAGGTCCTCTAAAATAGAACAAAACTCACTAAATTCCTCTCTGTTCTATCCTCTAGGGGCCACAAAGAAAATTTTCTTGAATACAAACTGGTAGAAAAAAATTTGACACCAATAGAAATCCATGCACTGTTCACAGAGCATCCTTTTTCCTTATCTGATGCTGAATCTGAGGAGGTATTTCACAACTCTGTAAATCTTAGGTAACTGATAGCAATGTAAAATTTTTATCTCAAGTTATGCAGATTCTGATCTGTCTAATAGAAGTCTGTCTTCCCTTCCTCCCTGTGGAAAAACCAGTTCTACCTCCACTTGCAAATTCACTTCAGTATTTCCAATCTGTAAATGCGACTGTATTTTTCAGTCTCTTTTGAACCAGTTTTAACATTTGCCTGGTTTCCTCAATGAATTAGTTAAATAAAATATTTAACATATATTCATTTTTATACTCTATCGGAGTTACAATTTTTCCTCTTATTTGAAAATTATCTTTTACCATATCTAAAAAACGTATGCCTTTACCCTGCTTAAAACCATTGGCTGGTGTCTCAGAGTACTGTCAATTCAGTATTAAATGTCCTCTGTAGTCCTAGAACCTCTTCCACCAGTCTTTGCTCAGGTAATATGGAACAGATTACAGTTGTTTTAAACCCTCCATGCTGATTCACATCTTTATGCCTTTGTATAAGCCAGTCATGTGTTTGAAATGCCCTCTCTTCCCTTCTTTTCCGCCCAAGAAATTTTACATACATCTTTTACAACCCTGATTTTACATTATCTCTTCCAGGAAGTATTACTTGATTCCTGCTTCTGTGCCACGCCACCCACATCCACAGGACACATTTAAGGAGCTGCTAAAGAAAATCAGAGCCAGACAGAAATTAAAGTGGTGAAGATAAATTATACATTTAGAAAATTAATGTAGTAGAGAAAAAGAGACTCCAATAAGGAACCTAGCTCAAGTCCAAATACGGAATGAACAAGTAGGTATTTGCAGCCAAGGAGCAGGTTGAGTGCATGGAAAATTACTAAGGGGTGAGGGGAGTGTTGGAAATAAGAGTTTGGAGTTACAAAGAAAATGAACACTTGAACAAAAGCTTTCTCAGCAAGGCAAATTTACTTCCTCAGAAGGGTGCTGCCCATGTCAGTCATGATTGCAAGAGCACACTGGACAAAGGAGGGCAGGGGTTTTTATCCTTAATGCAGTTTGTCCCTACTACTGTGTCCTATGTCTATTGGCTGGAGTTGGACCGCACAATCTAAGCTAAACCCAACTGGCTAATTTGAAGAGTGCAGGGGTGTGGGTTATAGTGGTGAGAATGGCAGTTTTGGTGGGAAGAGCTGTTATGGTGGGAGGGATGGTTTACAGAGCGAGTAGCAGATGTGGGTTACAGATTAGACTGCCGGGAAAGTTGTTTACTAGAGTTACGGGCAGGAAGGAACAAAGAACAGGGAAGTCTGCCTTGAAAGTAGAGAACAAAGAACAAAAAAACTAAACAAGCCAAACCTTTGAAGAGGAACTTCTTATTGTATCTAACAGGAGGATTCTGGCTAAATGACTTGAAAGGATTCTTGCTGAAGGCAGGCCAACATAATCAAATACCAAGGCTGAAGCATTTGGAATTTGATCAGATATTAAGGGCGATCAAGTATTGAGGGTGGGGATTCTTGCTAAACTAACTCAGCAGGATTTTCGCTAAGACTGGATGATGCAAAGAAACATACAGAAATCTAAAGATTGGGACATAGTTGAGAAGAAAGTTCAGAGGAGCCCGACCAAAGTTAGGTTAAGGAGAGAGTCATTTTCAGAACTGCAGTTCATTCTAGACAGCTTATGCAAAGGGATGGAGAGCATGGGAGATGCTGGTAGATGAGGCTGAAAAGTAACAGGAACTACAGTTATTGAATATAGCATGTCCTGGTGCATAAAAGTGAGTGTTTCACTCAACTCCAAGTAGGTCATGGAACAACTGGAATATTCTTTTCTCCAAACTAGGGAGATTTCTCTTGGAAAAGAACTAAGAAGGGAGGGAGACAGTGTGGGCTCTGGCTTCAAATCTCAATTTCACTACTCACTGATAGGGCAATATTGGACATTGGACGTTGGCAATTTTGGCAATTTCTTATGCCTCCATGTCCTCATCTGTAGAATGAGAGTAATAATAATGTTACTTCATGTATTGTTGTGAAGGTTAAATAAACACATATAAAGCCTTTAATAATGTCATCATTTTAAATTGCTCAATTAATATTAGCTATTTTATCTTAATTACAGTCAAAGACTTTGAGAATTGTCAGAAAAATAAGTTAGATTTAGCCTTAGATGAATCCTTCAAAATAGGATCCACAGTGGAAATTTCAGGAAGACATATTTGAGCTCTGAAACATAAAATTGGAACAGGCTGCCTTCGGAGGGTATAGTTAGTATATATTCTATTTCCTGTGATTTTTAAGTCAAGACTGGCTAGCCACATGGTCTTAGGTGAGAGTGGCTGAGCTAAATTTGAAATACCTTTGAATTTTGGATTTCTATATTCTACTTCATGGCAACTGCTATCAACAACAGGCTTTACTTCTCATGTCTTATATACTAATGAATGTATCCCCACCTCACCTAAATGAGGGTCCTTGATGATGACATCACTGTCAGATTCATTACTATTTATCTTTTTATTTCCAGCATTTTAGCACTTTATACATGGCAGGGGCTCAATACTCTGTATTTAAATAACTAAATATACACTCTTGTACCAATGGGTAGGTTGTTTTCCAGGAAATTATGCAGCCTACCTGAACTTGCCAGTAAAACCCTCATATCAGGTGTCCCTGAAGGAATCATGAGACGTATACTATGCCATTTAATTCTTGCACTTGTGAATTGCCACTAGTATTTAGATATATTTTATAGAGTGATTCTATAAAAGTTAACTCAGAAAGGTAGATGATCAACACAACCACTGGTGGATCCCAGCTGACTTAAACTCCAGATTCTCAGGGTCTAGTTTTCTCCATTAGAACCCTGATCAAATATTAGAGAGGTTAATATTGATGTCAACATTACTGAATGCTAGGAGCTAAAATGAGAAAACAAACAAACAAAAAATCCCTAGTTGTTATACACTAAAATGCACAAAGTGAGAAATAAACATTACTTCTCTTCCCCAGAAAAAGAGACTTTTCCTAATATTGTGGGCTAAAATTATCAAAACCAAACTTGGTGAAATCAGTTAGAACAAGCAAGGCAGATTAAGGGTCTTAGATAAGGAGAAAGGAGACCATTAGAGAAACAAGTGGGTCTTCTGCATCGAAGTGTTGGTGCTAGGGAGTCCAAAAATATGCAATAGGCAGATGGTTTAGCAAGATGGCAGGATATATAGTGAGTGGAGTATAGCCACCTGCAAAAATCATGCAAAGTTACAACTAAAAATCAAAGTTTCACTTTGCTAACAGCTTCAAGACTGCTAGACACTCAGTAAAGAGTATTTATAAAGTAAAGTGGATGCACACACTTCCTTCATTATCCACAATATAAATCTCATAGTTTTATGATATTCACCCTCAGGCTAAAAAGATGTTAAGAGGAGGAGGGAAGAAAGAGAATGGGAGGTCTTGAACACACAGTGCTCAAACTCTCTAAAAGTCTGGCCTGATTGACATATTGGATTCTGGGCATTCTGTCATTCATTCAACATGTGTTGAATACACTCCATTATACTCATACAAAACGTTTTTTATTAAGTTTCTTCCATGTGTCAGGTGCTGCAGGTGAAGATGACTCACAAAGTACCAAAACCTCATCAAGTTTACCAACTAGTGGGGACAGGGAACAAGTTAGGGTATAGAATTCAGCTCCCACTAATATCCATATGCTTATTTTAAAGCCATCTAGTAGCCATGAGGTGATGCATTTCAATCAATAGATCAACCTTAAGTAATTACTAGAGTCAGACTAGCTCCTCCTTGTAAATTATTGATGCTTTAAAATTCACTAAACTATAGCTAGATCATCAGACTGAAACCATGTTTGAAACTTTCTGAAGCTTTACTGAAATTGTTTTAGGTTTCTCGCAGAGGCTGTAAGAACAGTAGTAAAATTATAAGCAGTTTTTTACAATCTGTAACTAAATACAGCCTGTAAAAATGATTAATTTTTTTAATATTCTAGTGTTTCAGGACTATTATATTAATAAGGCCATCATGCATCACTGTTGTATTCCAACAGAACTATTAGTCTCAGTACTATGTTAGTGTAATTACAGCCTAATGGTTTACAACATTATAAAATCTCTAAATATTTTACAAAACTGAGTATAGTATATAAAAATTAATTTGAAAGGTTCCAGGCTTAAAGTAATAGAATCAATGATGGAAAAAAACTTTTCTCATTTTGTATAAGAAAACAAAGGCATCAAATGGGAATGCTTAAAAAATAATCTGAATTGTAATGAAAATATAGATAATTAAAATAAAAATCTAAATGACATCTTATTGTATTTTGATTCCATCATAGACAGCAATCATTTTTGTTAATGTGGGGAGAGAATAATGTTTCTAAGAAGGTACAATTTAGAATCTTTCTCCTTTTGTGTGGCTTTGACAACTTATTTGTGAGAGATGAGAGAAAACATCCATGTAATAATGGTTAGATTAACCATACAATATGTACCTCACAAACAAAGCAGAAGATTGGTGAACTTCTAATGATAATTCTACAGACTTTAATGTCAAATACCTAAATAAGAAATCTCTTGGCATGGTGGAACATAAGTATTTAGTAAAAATGGGTGCATCGATTGGATGGTATTTGTGAGAAGACAAATTAGGGAGAAAAAGTTCTGCCTGTTAAATCAAATAAGGTTAATAATAAATTGCCATAATAATAAATACCCTAATTTTTAATATAACATTAAACATGGTAGAACTATAATTAATGCTCCTTTCATTTACTCAAGTTCATTTAGTTGCCTTGAAGGATCCTCCACATTTTTATCAATTCTTTAAAACACGGAGGGAGAAACCTTTCTTTCTCTCTTACAAGAAGATTTTATCCTTAACATTAGTTTTGTTACTACACAGCCTAACCTCGTTCAAAATCTCGTTCTCATTTATTTTTTATGATTTACCCAAATCAGTTCTATACACTAATTTGCAAATGTGCTACCTGTATGGTTTAGGAGGTTTCAAATAATAATCCACCTTTAATTATTTACTTCAAGGGGATATTTTTATTAATGTTTCCGTGAATTCAAAATAGCTCCTGTAGTATGGGTGGATACCAGAAATTACTGACTGTGATTGCCTTTTATACATCGAATTCAATTGCTAAAGCCCTATGCAATGGTTCCTTGGCTCTGTGGGCAGTGTGTTCTTTGCAGCATTGGCAAGAAGTTCATGCTTGTTTTTCAAAGAGCAGTTTCAGAGAATAGAGGAGTGGTCACCAGGGGTCAGGGGTAAGAAAAATAGGAAAAGTTGGTCAACGTGTACAGTTATAAGGTGAGTAAGTTCTAGAAACCTAATCTATAGAATAGCAACTATAGTTAGCATTAACATATTCTACATTTGAAATTTGCTGAGAGTTGATATGAAGTATATTCACCACACATACAAAAAGTAACTGAGGTGACAGATATGTTAATTAGCTAGATTGTGGTAATCATTTTACAGTGTATACGTAAATCAAAACATCATATTTATATACTTTATTTTTTGTCATTAAAACCTGAATAAAGCTGAAAATAAATTAATGAATTTTTTTGAAAAGCAGTTTCACCTCTCCAACATGGAAGTGGGAGGAAAATTCCAGAACATTCAGCTCCAAATTAGGCTCTATCTTAGTCTCCTGGAGAAAGCACCAGAGAACCCTTTTAGAAATTGACACTGAAGAGCTTGTATGAACTACTTTGGCCGACTACAAAATTCCTTCTCGGGATAGCAAATTGAAACAGAGCATTCCTCATTTTCTTTGAGATCCAGTGAGAAAAAGATTAAACAGTTTGCTGTCTCTACTGAAGAAATAGTGTTAGGTGGTAAGAAAAATAATGGCCAGTGAACTATTGGCAGTTATTTTTTGAGCTTTCATCCTAGCCAGCCCTTCTGCTAACTAGCTACAAAGCACTGAGAAATTCCCTTCACCTTGCTGAGTTACCTGCTCAGATGGGGCTTAGATGGAGAACTCACTTAGATGCAGCACTACCTCCGTCTAACACATAGACAGTATGAAAAGATGACTTGTAGCTAAGACCTAATTTAGCTTTTGACTATAATTGTCCATTTTTATTATTTTCACTGGAAACCAGTAAACCAAAACTTGCCATTGTTTTTATCACATATTTTATTCTTTTGCATCATTAAAGTGTTGGTGAATTAAAATGTTAATTTCAAGGAAAATAACTGAGTAATCTGAGATTTTAAATTATTTAGAATAATTATTTTAATTATTTTAAAATTAATTAAACCACATCAAAAAGTGAGTGAAAGATATGAACAGACACTTCGCAAAAGAAGACATTTAGTCAGCCAAAAAACATATGAAGAAAAGCTCATCATCGCTGGTCATTAGAGAAATGCAAATCAAAACCATAATAAGATTCCATCTCACACCAGTGAATTAAAATGTTAATTTATAGGAAAATAATTTAATATTCTGAGATTTTACTGAATTTTTTTTAACACTTCAAGTTATGAAATACATGTGCAGAATGTGTAAGTTTGTTACATAGATATACACTTGCCATGGTGGCTTACTGCACCCATCAACCGGTCATCTACATTAGGTATTTCTCCTAATGCTAACCCTCCCCTATCTCCCCACCCCTCAACAAGCCCTGGTGTGTGATGTTCCCCTCCCTGTGCCCATGTGTTCTCATTGTTCAATTCCCACTTATGAGTGAGAACATGTGGTGTTTGGTTTTCTGTTCCTGTGTTAGTTTGCTGAGAATGACGGTTTCCAGCTTCATCCATGTCCCTGCAAAGGACATGAACTCATCCTTTTTTATGGCTACATAGTATTCCACTGTGTATGTGTGCCTCATTTTCTTTATCCCTTCTGTCATTGATTTCATTTGGGTTGGCTCCAGGTTTTTACTATTGTGAATAGTGCTGCAATAAACATGTATGTGAATGTGTCTTTATAGTAGAATGGCTGATATTCCTTTGGATATATACCCAGTAATGGGATTGCTGGGTCAAATGTTATTTCTGGTTCTAGATCCTGGAGGAACTGCCACACTGTCTTCCTCAATGGATGAACTAATTTATGCTCCCACCAACAGTGTTAACAGTGTTTCTATTTCTCCACATCCTCTCCAGCATCTGTTGTGTCCTGACTTTCTAATGATCACCATTCTAACTGGCATGAGATGGAATCTCATTGTGGTTTTGATTTGCATTTCTCTAAAGACCAGTGACAATGAGCTTTTTTTCATATGTTTGATGGCTGCATAACTGTCTTCTTTTGCAAAGTGTTGTTTCATATCCTTCACTCACTTTCTGATGGGGTTGTTTTTTTCTTGTAAATTTAAGTTCTTTTTGGATTCTGGATGTTGGCCCTTTGTCAGATGGATAGATTGCAAAAACTTTCTCCCATTCTGTAGGTTGTATGTTCACTCTAATGATAGTTTCTTTTGCTGTGCAGAAGCTCTTTAGTTTAATTAGATTTGATTTGTCAATTTAGGTTTTTGTTGCCATTGCTTTTGGTGTTTCAGTCATGAAGTCTTTGCCCATGCCTACGTCCTGAAGGGTATTGCCTAGGTTTTCCTCTAGGGTTTTTATGGTTTTAGGTCTTATGTTTAAGTCTCTAATCCATCTTGAGTTAATTTTTGTATAAGGTATAAGAAAGGGGTTCAGTTTCAGTTTTCTGCATATGGCTAGCCATTTTTTCCAACACCATTTATTAAATAGGGAATCCTTTCCCCATTGCTTGTTTTCATCAGGTTTGTCAAATATTAGATGGTTGTAGATGTGTGGTGTTATTTCTGAGGCCTCTGTTCTGTTCCATTGGTCTATATATCTGTTTTGGTACCAGTACCATACTGTTTTGTTTACTGTAGCCTTGTAGTATAGTTTGAAGTCAGGTAGTGTGATGCCTCCAGCTTTGTTCTTTTTGTTTAGGATTGTCTTGGCTATATGGGCTCTTTTTTGGTTCCATATGAAATTTAAAGTAGTTTTTCTAATTCTGTGAAGAAAGTCAATGGTAGCTTCATGGGGATAGCATTGAATCTATAAATTACTCTAAGCAGTAGGGCCATTTTCACAATATTGGTTCTTCCTATTCATGAACATGGAATGTTTTTCCATTTGTTTGTGTCCTCTCTTATTTTCTTTAGCACTGGTTTGTAGTTCTTGAAGAGGTCCTTCACATCCCCTGTGAGTTGTATTTCTAGGTATTTTATTCTCTTTGTAGCAATTGTGAATGGGAATTCATTCATTATTTGGCTCTCTGTCTATTATTGGTATATGGGAATGCTTGTGATCTTTGTACATTGGTTTTGTAACCTAAGACTTTGCTGAATTTGCTTATCAGCTTAAGGAGATTTTGGGCTGAGATGATGGGGTTTTCTACATATACAATCATGTCATCTGCAAACAGAGATAATTTGACTTCCTCTTTTCCAATTTGAATACCTTTTATTTCTTTCTCTTGCCTGATTGCCTTGGCCAGAACTTCCAGTACTGTGTTGGATAGGAGTGGTGAGAGAAGGCATTCTTGTCTTGTGTTGGTTTTCAAAGGGAATGCTTCCAGCTTTTGCCCATTCAGGATGATATTGGCTGTGGGTTTGCCATAAATAGCTCTTATTATTTTGAGATGTGTTCCATTGATACCTAGTTTACTGAGAGTTTTTAGCATAAAGCATTGTTGAATGTTATTGAAGGCCTTTTCTGCATCTATTGAGATAATCATGTGGTTTTTGTCATTGGTTCAGTTTATGTGATGGATTATGTTTATTGATTTATGTATGTTGAAACAGCCTTGCATCCCAGGGATGAAGCAGACTTGATTGTGGTGAATAAGCTTTTTGATGTGTTGCTGGATTCTGTTTGCCAGTATTTTAATGAGGATTTTCACACTGATGTTCATCAGGGATATTGGCCTGAAATTTTCTTTTTTTATTATGTCTCTGCCAGGTTTTGTTATCAGTATGATGCTGGCCTCATAAAATGAGTTAAGGAGGAGTCCCTTTTATCTACTGTTTGGAATAGTTTCAGAAAGAATGTTACCAGCTCTTCTTTGTACCTCTGGTAGAATTCAGCTGTGAATCTGTCTGTTCCTGGACTTTTTTTGGTTGGTAGGCTATTAATCACTGCCTCCATTTCAGAACTCGTTATTGGTCTATTCAGGAATTCAGTTTCTTCCTGTCTTAGTCCTGGGAGGGTGTATGTGTCCAGGAATTTATCCATTTCTTCTAGATTTTCTAGTTTATTTGTGTAGAAGTGTTTATCGTATTCTCTGATGATAGTTTTATTTCTGTGGGATTGGTGGTGATATCCCCTTTATCATTTTTATTGCATCTATTTGATTCTTCTCTCTTTTCTTTATTAGTCTGGCTCATCGTCTATTTTGTTGATCTTTAAAGAAAACCAGCTGCTGAATTCATTGATTTTTGAAGGGTTTTTTATGTCTCTATCTCCTTCAGTTCTGCTGTGATCTTAGTTATTTCTTGCCTTCTGCTAGCTTTTGAGTTTGTTTGCTCTTGCTTTTCTAGTTCATTTAATTGTGATGTTAGGGTGTTGATTTTAGATCTTTCCTTTTTTTCTCCCATGAGCATTTATTGCTATAAATTTCCCTCTAAACACTGCTTTAGCTGTGTCCCATAGTACATTGTGTCTTTGTTTTCATTGGTTTCGAAGAACTTTGTTTCTGCCTTCATTTCGTTATTTACCCGGTAGTCATTCAGGAGCAGGTTGTTCAGCTTCCATGTAGTTGTGCGGATTTGAGTGAGTTTCTTAATACTGAGTTCTAATTTGATTGCACTGTGGTCTGAGAGACGGTTGGTTATGATTTCCATTCTTTTGCATCTGCTGAGGAGTGTTTTACTTTCAATTATGTGATCAATTTTAGAAGAAGCATGATGCGATGCTGAGAAGAATGTATATTCTGTTAATTTGGGGTGGAGAGTTCTGTTGATGTCTATTATTTTGGTTTGGTCCAGAACTGAGTTCAAGTCCTGAATGTCCTTATTAATTTTCTGTCTCGTTGATCTGTCTAATATTGACAGTGGGGTGTTAAAGTTTCCCACTATTATTTTGTGGGAGTCTATGTCTCTTTGTAGGTCTCTGAGAACTTGCTTTATGAATCTGGATGCTCTTGTATTGAGTGTATATATATATTTAGGTTAGCTCTTCTTGTTTCATTGATCACTTTGCCATTATGTAATTACCTTCTTTGTCTTTTTTGTTTGTTGAAAGTCTGTTTTATTCGAGACTAGGATTGCTTTTTTTCTCTATATATTTGCTTGATAAATATTCCTCCATTCCTTTATTTTGAGCCTATGTGTGTCTTTGCACATGAGATGTGTCTCCTGAATACAGCACACCAATAGATCTTGACTCTTTATCCAAATTGCCAATCTGTGCCTTTTAATTGGGGCATGTAGCCCATTTATTAAAGGTTAATATTTTTATGTATGAATTTGATCCTGTCATTATAATGCTAGCTGGTTATTTTGCATGTTAGTTGATGCAGTTTCTCCATTTAGTTGATGGTCTTTATGGTATGGTTTGCAGTGGCTGGTACCAGTTTTTCCTTTCCATGTTTAGTGCTTCCTTCAGGAGCTCTTATAGGGCAGGCCTGGCGGTGATGAAATCACTCAGCAGTTTCTTGTCCATGAAGGATTTTATTTCTCCTTCACTTATGAATCTTAGTGTGGCAGGATATGAAATTCTGGGTTGAAAATTATTTTCTTTAAGAATGTTGAATATTGGCCCTCACTCTCTCCTAGCTTGTACAGTTTCTGCAGAGAGATTCACTGTTAGTCTGATGGGCTTCCCTTTGTGGCTAATCCAACCTTTCTCTCTGGCTGCCCTTAAATTTTTTCCTTCATTTCAACCTTGGTGATTTTGATGATTGTATGTCTTGGGGTTGCTCTTCTTGAGGAGTATCTTTGTGGTGTTCTCTGTATTTCTTGAATTTGTATGTTGGCCTGTCTTGCTAGGTTGGGGAAGTTCTCCTGGATAATATCCTGAGGGGTGTTTTCCACCTTGGTTCCATTCTCCCCATCATTTTCAGGTATACCAATCCAACATAGGTTTGGTCTTTTCACATAGTACCATATTTCTTAGAGGCTTTCTTTGTTCCTTTCTTTTTTCTCTAATCTTGTCTTCAGGCTTTATTTTATTAAGTTGACCTTCAATCTCTGATATCCTTTCTTCTGCTTGATTGATTTGGCTATTGATACCTATGTATGCTTCGCGAAGTTCTCGTGCTATGTTTTTTAGCTCCATCAGGTCATTTATGTTCTTCTCTAAACTGGTTATTCTAGTTAAGAATTCCTCTAAACCTTTTTCAAGGTTCTTAGCTTCCTTGCACTGAGCTAACATGTTCCTTTAGCTCAGAAGAGTTTGTTATTATTTACTTTCTGAAACCTACTTGTGTCAATTTATCAAACTCATTATCTGTCCAGTTTTGTTCTCTTGCTTGCAAGGAGTTGTGATCCTTTGGAGGAGAAAAGGCATTCTGCTTTTTGCAATTTTCAGCCTTTTTGTGCTGTTTTTCCTCATCTTCATTGATTTATCTACCTTCGGTCTTTGGTGTTGGTGACCTTCGGATGGGGTTTCTTTGTGGATGTCTTTTTATTGATGTTGATGCTATTCCTTTCTGTTTGTTAGTTTTTCTTCTAACAGTCATGACCCTCTGCTGCAAGTCTGCTGGGGTTTGCTGGAGGTCAACTCCAGACCCTGTTTGCCTGGGTATCACCAGTGGAGGCTGCAGAATAGCAAAGACTGTTGCCTCTTCCTTCCTCTGGAAACTTCATCCCAGAAGCCCACCCCCCAGTTACCAGCCAGAGATCTCCTGTAAGAGGTGTCTGTCAACCCCTGCTGGCAGGTGTCTCCCAGTCAGGAGGCATGGGGGTCAGGGACTCATTTGAGGTGGCAGTCTGTCCCTTAGCAGAGCTCGTGCACTGTGGTGAGAGATCTGCTGCTCTCTTCAGAGCTTACAGGCAGAAATACTGAAGTCTGATGAAGCTGTGCCCACAGCTGTCCCTTCCCCCAGGTACTCAGTCTCATGGAAATGAGAGTTTCATCTATAAGCCCTGACTGGGGCTGCTGCATTTCTTTCAGAGATGCCCTGCCCAGGGTGGAGGAACCCAGAGAGGCAGTCTGGCTATAGCAGCTTTGCTGATCTGCGGTGGGCTCTGCCCAGTTCAAACTTATTGACAGCTTTGTTACACTTTGAGAGGAAAACTGCCTACTCAAGCCTCAGTAATGGCAGACACCCCTCCCCTCTCCCAGCTCGAGTATCCCAGGTTGACTTCAGACTACTTTGCTGGCAGCAAGAATTTCAAACGAGTGGATCTTAGCTTGCTGGGCTCCAGGAGGGTGGGATCAACTGAGTTAGGCCACTTGGCCCCTGGCTTCAGCCTCCTTTCCAGGGGTGTGAATGGTTCTTTCTCGCTGGCATTCCAGGCACCACTGGGGTATGAAAAATAAACTCCTGCAGCTAGCTCAGTGTCTGCCCAAATGGCCACCTAGTTTTGTGCTTGAAACCCAGAGCCCTGGTGGCGTAGGCACCAAGGGACTCTCCTGGTCTGTAGGTTGTGAAGACCATGTGAAAAGCATAGTATCTGAGTCAGAGTGCACCATTCCTCACGGCACAGTCCCTCATGACTTCCCTTGGCTAAGGGAGGGCGTTCCCTGAACCCTTGTGCTTCCTGGGTGAGGCGATGCCCTACCCTGCTTTGGCTCACCCTTTGTAGGCTGCATCCACTGTCTAACCAGTCCCAATGAGATGAGCCAGGTATGTCAGTTGGAAACGCAGAAATCACCTGCCTTCTGCATTGATGTCACTGGGAGCTGAAGAACAGAGATATTCCTATTCGGCCATCTTGCCAGACACCCTGAATTTTTTTGTTCTTTAAAAGTAAGTCAGACTTATGTAAAATGAGTTTCTAAGATTGCTCAAAATTTAGATTATTATTATAGAACTTGGATTACAAAGTATAATTTTTTTTTTTTTTTTTTTTTTTTTTTGAGACGGAGTTTCGCTCTTGATACCCAGGCTGGAGTGCAATGGCGCGATCTCGGCTCACCGCAACCTCCGCCTCCTGGGTTCAGGCAATTCTCCTGCCTCAGCCTCCTGAGTAGCTGGGATTACAGACACGCGCCACCGTGCCCAGCTAATTTTTTGTATTAGTAGAGACGGGGTTTCACCATGTTGACCAGGATGGTCTCGATCTCTTGACCTCGTGATCCACCCGCCTCGGCCTCCCAAAGTGCTGGGATTACAGGCTTGAGCCACCGCGCCCGGCCTAATTTATTTTTTTATGATAATATTATAATAGGTCTTAAGATGCCTTACAGTGCCTCCAACTCCTTTGTTGCTAACGCCTTGCATGACAGGCTGCCTTCTGCACAGAGCTGACTAGGAGAGGAACATGGAACGCATGTCTTCAAAGCCAACAAGAATGCACTTTAGGACTGGGGATGAACCACTCAGGACCAGTATTTGTTGATTAGATTTGAAAGAAACTCATATAAGAGTTTAGGAATGGGTGTTTAAACACCTGAATTTATCTCAGATCTTTAAAGCAATAGCCTAATTTTTAGCAACAGTAGCTCTTTCACAGGTATAGAAAGAATGTTTATTTCCATTGTACTAATTTGTTTTAAATTGAGAAAACATTTAGTAACTTAAAAAACAAAGAAGCTCCTATTTTTCCAGGACAGAGATAAAAAGGAAAAGGAGAATGAGACAAACTATAATATTCAGCTTAACATTTCAATTTTTTTCATTGACTTCACTAAGTGATGTCTACTTTGTTTTGTTTTTCAAAAAGCACAATTCCCAGGTGTAACTAAAATAATAAATATGTACACTTACTTTGCTAAGAAGTAATTAAAGATGTCATTTGCTGACAAAAACAAATGTATGCCTAATATATAAATGTATGCTTGTTATTTTGGGTTAAATAAATATTTGTTTATGCCTTATTTTGGGATGTAGTTCTATTCTAAATACATCAGGAGAAAGCTCTGAATTAAGGGATAACTCAACTTTTCTGCTAAGAATTTAATAGCCTCTGCTTTATTTTAAAAAGTTATCAAAAAAGAAAATCTGCATTTTCTTTTGCAATTGTAACAATAATATGATAAAATAAATTACTACTTTAAAATGCATAGGACTATATACCTTCCAAGCCAAAAAAAAAAAAAGTCATCTATTTGCATTATATATAACATGCACTGACAGGAGTAGGCCTTTCGTAAAAACCACACTGTAAAGTCCATTTTTCACACCTAATGATTTAAGTCAAAATTTAGGTAAAATTCACTGTGCTTACATTTTTCTTTTCCTCTTCCCAACTCCCATGGTACTTTTCTTCATGCTAAATAACCCAAATTTCTGTAGTTTTTCCTCAAAGGACCCATTTTCTAAAGAATTGTTTTTAGTCATTCTCTTTGGATCTCTCTCCAAGATTTCTACATCTTGTTTCAAACAAAGGTCCCACAACTGGTTCTTGTCCTCCCATAAAAACGTGATAAATGCTGATCACAGAAGGAAATTCTTAGGGTGGCTCCTTCTCATATATGGAAAGAGTCTTGATCTGACAACTTCATTAACCATTAGCAAGCTGCTATGATTTGAATGTTCCTGCCCAAAATCATGTTGAAGTTTGTAATTGCAACAGTATTAAGAGGTGGGCCATTTAAGAGGTGATTAGGCCATGAGGGCTCTACCTTCATGAAGAGATTACTGCTGTTATCACAGGAATAGGTTAGTTATTGAAGAAGTGTGTTCTTGATAAAAAGGATTAGTTCAGATCAATGTATCTCTCTGACTAGTGGGCTCACTTCTACCTTCCATTCTTCTGCCATGGGATGATAACCCTTGCCAGATGCCAGTGCCATGCCCTTGGACTTCCCAGCCTCCAGAACCATAAGCCACATAAACATTTGTTTTTTATAAATGACCCAGTTCATAATATTCTGTTATAGCAGTAGAAAACAGACAGGACACAAGCTAACAGTTCCTCTGACTCAATTATTTGGTGATGGGGTAAACTACCTAATTCTTTATTTCTCAAACACCTACGTGTCAAGTCTTGTGCTAGGCACTTTAACTGCCTTTTAAAATATTAAACACCACTAATATTCCTGTTATGAAAAGAGGTTAAGTAATCTCTCCAAAGTCATAGAACCTATCAGTGGGAAAGTGGGGATATGATTATAGGTTTAACTAAATCTAAAGCTCACCATTACAACAAATATTCTTTACAGTCTCTGATGGGGTTCAGAGTATTCCACACCATAATACGCCACTCTGTTACAAGAACTGTTTTGAGCTAAAGGCAACTGAGAAATATCAGACACAGAACAAATCTCTGCTCTCCCTCGCTCTATTAGGAAGGGCAAGATGATTGCTAATCACTGAAGACAACTCTGTTCTCTTATCAGCCCAGAGGTGAGACCAGAGAAACCTATATAGCACATCTAACTAGTCCTTATTTTCCTTGAGTTAGTTTCCCATGTATTTACCTTTCTGCACTTTGCTGCCTCTAGAAGCTCAAAATCCCTTTCCATTGTCTTATTTCCCTACACATTTATTATTTTTTACTAAGATGTTACATAAGCCCAAGTTTTCACCAACCCTTTGAGATACTAATCACTGAGTGTGATGCATATGTTAATAAACTTCTCTTTATTTTCTCTTATTAATCTGTCTTTTGTCAGTATGATTTGCAGGACCCTAGCTGGAGAACCTAAAGGTAAAAAAAGAAAAAAAAAAACATTTTCTCTCCTAAAATTCTCATGTTCAGTAACAGAGAAAATCCGACAGGAAGTCCTCAACACTGAGAGTAACTGCTAAAACTTTCCATGGTGAGAATTACTTTGTTGGGATGGTCAGTGCTTATTGTTTTGCACCCAAAACCACACACATCAGGAGAGGCACTGGCATAGAAGCAAAGTGCCTGAGCCCTGGTGAGCATTTCCAAGGTAAGAATAAGAAAATGCTGCTTTGGCACCCTCCCATGGACACTGTTATATGAGGAGACTCCGGCAGAAGGGCAACCATCTCAGTAGTGACTCAGGACTTTAAATACATGCACAAAGAGGCCATGTGGTAATTTGGCCAAGGACAACAGATTATCTGATTCATCTGGTCAACAAGTTAATGTGCTGACATTTTAAAGTACATTCTAGGATGTTTTCACAACGATGAAATTGCTTAATGACACATTTCTCAGCAGGTACACTTGTCATTAAGTGATGCATGATATACCCATGTTGCTGTTCATTATGTATTTTAGAAACATGTATTAGAACAATAAAAATAAAATAAAAAATGTGAAGAGTCTGCAAAGCACTTGAAACAAATACTGGAAATTAAAATACTTCCTTTCGATAAAAAGGTGTTTGATCATTTAATTATTTTTGCTCTGCTTATCTGTTGCTCATGATATTTTGAATTGTTAGATGATAAAGGTAAAAGATATTGATAAACATAGGGTAATAGTATTTTGAATCAGAAAGACAACTATTAGCCACCTAATTTTACAAATGAGATAGCTGAGATTATGAGACGTTAGAGAGAATTTACTTCATTATTCATTCATTTCTTCATTTTTCATTTTATACATAAATATATTTTTTCATTCATTTTATGTAGAGACTTAGCCCAATATAAATAAGATGATACATAACTCAAATTTAAAAGAAACTCAACAAAATACATACTTTTAAATACATTGTAAATGATTTCAAGATTGTCATAAGGTATTTATTTTATTAAAAATAGAATGTTGTAATCATCAGCCCTTAGTCCTTCTTTAATACCAAAATAAATTTCTGACTAACAGCATATATATTTCTAGGTGGCTATCTCCCTTGAATGATAAATGGAATAGGAACGCAGACGTTTATGACATATCCACCTGGTTTTGTCTGCTGTATCATTGTGGTGAGGTCCATTTTATCTAAAAAAATAAAGCTTTTATCTCTCACTTAATTTCTTTAGTTATGTTAGTGTTCTCTCTTTAAATTACTAAATTTCTTAGATCCCAGACCATATTTTATATTATCCAAAATTAATAAAATTGATGACTCATGATGGAGGCCAAAGCAACTTTCAGATTCAGTGTTTGGTTTACATATTCCTCCTGATTTATAAACCACTCAGACTGAACCACTGCCTCGAGCTTTCCATTTTGTTGCTATTCTCCTCTGTATTGCCCATCTTTGCTGCCTCTTAGCTCTTGAAATCCCTACTCTTCAAGCCTTTGTAGTCCTCTGATCATCCTTTTCCTAAATCTTCTGTCCACTCTCTACTAGTACTCTTTTCCTGAGTTATCACGATTCTCTCTTTTCATGGCCAAAGGCCTTGGGAGTGAAACTCTGGATTTGAATTAGGCTGTACCACTTTGTAACTGTATGACATGGAGAAATGTTTAACTGCTCTTTGCTTCATTTCCTCATTTGAAAATAGAAATAATAGTTGTACCTATTTCACATATTTGGGACAATTACCTAAGTTAATCCATTTCTAGTTCATAGAAGAATATTAGCATATATTCATTGCCCAATAATCCGTCTATTATCATCATCATTATTATTCTTAATCATTCCTCCTCAATATAATCAGAAAGCATATGGACCCTCACACAAATATTTATTTTTAATTCACTTTTATTCATCCCTTTAAACTTTTATAATGCCAAATAAGTGTGGTCCCATGTATTCTAATCTCTAAATGGTACAAATAAAAGAGAAGCGATCTTCTAAGAGAAAAATGAAAAAACAACCTTGAAAAGAATTTTGATTTTTTACTTGAAAAACTCCTGGAGAATTTGAGTTTGGAAGAGGGCGTATGTTATTCCTATGGAGCAAAACATCTTAAAATTTCTTTCTCTCCACCTCTGCCGTTCTCAATATTATTCCCATGGATGGCAGCTGCTCTTTCAAATCTTTTATCTTTATCAGTGTATTTTTATAATCCTCAAGATTTCCTATGTCTAGACTACCAGATTCTTTATTCCACCAGCCCAACACCTTCTCTTACATATATATGTGTTTGCATTATGCTTGTCCAGTTGTTCCTGAGCATAGTTGCAAACTGAAAAGATATGAGGTTTGTTTAAAACGCTGATATCTTAGCTCGACTCTCGGCAATTTTACAGTTTGGTTATGTGCCACACAATAATGCTTCAGTCAACAACAAACCACATTATACGTTGGTGGTCCCATAAGCTTATAATACTGTCTGTTGCTGTGCCTTTTTTATGTTTAAATATATCTAGGTGCACAATATTTATCACTGCATTACAACTGCCTACGGTACTGAGTACAGTAATATGCTGCACACTTTGTTGCCCACGAGCAACAGGCTAAACTGCATAGCCTAGCTGTGTAGTAGGCTACAACATACTACACACCAGGATTGTGTAAGTAGACACTGTGATGTTCACCCTTCAACGAAATACCTAATGATGCATTTTTCAGAATGTATACTCATCACTGAGCAGCACATGACTAACTGGCCTAGGAACTGGAATTTTTCCAAGTTCCCCGGGTGGTTTTAATATTCAGCCAGGGTTAAAAATCACTAGTTATTCTTTCTCCTCTTCTCCTCAGTGTAAATCTTCTAGTTTTTTCCTTTCTTCCCACACTGAAGCTCATGATAAAGTTCAGAAGCTGGGAGTGAGAAAATGTCAAGTGTTCAATGCCAGAATTTTCCTTAGGGAGACAGAAAAAGGAAACATACTCTGGATATTTATTCTTGTGTGATTTTGTCACTATTATACTTTCTCTCTTTTCTTTGATCCCTGAGGACTTAGGCCCTTTCTCCCCTTATCTCTGCACCTCTATTCATTGGCTGGCACTCTCACACACCATTGATCAGCTGAAGCACTGTTCAGATTCCCTCAGGAAACCTTACCCTGGTTGCCTCTATGGGTAAGTGACCCACATTCATAATGATGCTCAGATTTTGTAAAGGTCTGTATATAAAACCAAACTATATGTTTTGAAAAGCAACTAAGGTACAAGTCTGAATGCTCTGGACAGGGGTGAGGCCAGGATCAGGACTCACTGTCTTCCACTTATTATCTGTGTCAGTTCGGGCATCACCTGCAAAATAGGGTTGGTGACATTTTATCTACTATACCACTGTATGGTAGAGATAAATTAAATCATCATTTCAAGTCTATTGTTTTTTTTTGAGTCAGAGTTTTGCTCTTATTGCCCAGGCTGGAGTGCAATGGTGCCATCTCAGCTCACTGCAACCTCCACCTCCCAGGTTCAAGCAATTCTCCTGCCTCAGCCTCCTGAGAAGTTGGGATTACAGGCATGTGCCACCATGCCCAGCTAATTTTGTATTTTTAGTAGAGACAGGGTTTCTCCATGTTAGTCAGACTGGTCTCAAACTCCCTACTCAGGTGATCTGCCCACCTCAGCCTCCCAAAGTGCTGGAATTACAGGTGTGAGCCACCACACCCAGTGTCTATTTCAGTTTTGATTGTGTATGACTTAGTGTCTTCCATAATAATTCACTGCAAACTTAGATTGGCATTTATTGCAAATTCACAGGTTTGAATTTGCATCAGGTAAACTTTTTTAAAAAGACTCTTTTGCACAGGATTGTAATTTTCTAACATATTTCTTAAGGAGAATATAGACACCACATGGGATTCTGTACTATTTTAGTTCCTAAGCACTCAGAACGGAGCCAGTGGAGGGATTCAGAGAAATGGCATAGAGTTCTAGAAACAGCTGTGTCATGTCTGTGTCATGCTACCATAATGCCATAACATACCCCCAACACACACACACACACATACTCTCACACTGCTTCCAACTTCTATATTCTTTCCTATTCTCTAGGAAATATTGGGCACACATAGTTTGACTCTGCTCAAGTGTCACCATCTCAAAGAGGACACCTACGACCATCTATGTAAAACAAAGGCTTCCTTCACACCCCATCCCCTTCACCTACTTTACTTTTCTTCATAGGCCTTATTACTACCCAAGTGTATGATTAACGTTCCCTTCCATAAAGAGAACAGGTTCTTCCGTTGTCCTCATCTCTTGTTACATTTCAACATTAGAGCGATGACTCATGCTTAATAAGCATTCAATAAATATTTTTGAGTAAAAAAGCTTCCAATTACAATCATTATAATAGTCTGAGTGTTCATCTATTATTAAAAGCAGAGAACTAAGACCTAAAGAAAGTTAAATGATTTTCCAAAAGCTTCTGCAAGAAAATGGTCGTGCAATATTGTATTCTGATGACCTGCTTTGATATCTACTGCTTGTGCAACAATAGCAGGCTGTCCCCTTTACCCCTCAACTCTACCCCCCATTAAAGGTCCTGTTTATTTATCTTCTTTCTATAGACTTCATCCTATAAACTAGGAACAATATTTGAGTCTGAACAATATGTATTGCTTGGAAATTTTAGCTAAAAACAATCTCTGAATAAAATGAAATTTATTATAATTAAATGCCTACAAAATATAACATGTAAACTACTTAGTCAACTCATTATTCAACTGTTCCTCAACTGTATTCTTATTTTGTTATATAGAAATTAAGTTGATCATGGGATATAAGCACATTAAAATACATTTGACATGATCTGATAAAAACTCCAAAAGTAAAAATGCCTAAAACCACCCAAACATCTTTACCTGGTAATTGGAAGGGTCACAGCTATTGCTAGATTTTACATCAAAATAACTCTGAGGAAAGGTTTTTCTTTGTTTGTTTTGTGTTTCATCTATGTATGTGTGCATGCATACATTTTGTTTCTGTTTGTTTGTTTTAGCTTTCTAAGCATAATGTGATGCTTGGGCTTTTAATTATTTGCATAAATCTTTTTATTAAAATTTTTTTTTCTAACAAGATCCTTCTGTGAACTAATTGGGCAGAGTGGTATATTAGTCCATTTTCATACTGCTATAAAGAAATATCTGAGACTAAGTAATTTATAAAGAAAAGAGGTTTAAATGACTCACAGTTCTTCATGGCCAGGGAGGCCTCAGAAAACTTACAATCACGGCAGAAGGCAAAAGGGAAGCAAGCACATCTTACATGGCAGCAGGAGAGAGAGAGCAAGCGAAGGGGAAGTGCCAAGCTTCCAAACCATCAGATCTTGAGCTCTATCACAAGAACAGTAAGGGGAAAGGCAGCCCCCATGAGCCAGTCATTTCCCACCAGGCCCTTCCTTCAACACTTGGAGATTATAATTCAAGATGAGATTTGAGTGGGGACTCGGAGCCAAAGCACATTAAGTAGTTAGCATTTGCAAATGACCGCAGTAGTGGTTAGGAGCTCATGGTCTGAGGTCCAATTACTTCAGTTTAAATCTTGGCTACATCAGTTATTTAGCTTTGACCTTGGGCAACGACTTCAACTTCTCCAAACCACATTTTCTCTATGTAAAAAAGTGGAAGTCAGGTGCAGTGACTCACATCTGTAATCCCAGCACTTTGGGAGGCCAAGGTGGGTGGGTCACAAGGTCAACAGATCAAGACCATCCTGGCCAACGTGGTGAAACCCTGTGTCTACTAAAAATACAAAAATTAACTGGGCATGGTGGCGCATGCCTGTAGTCCCAGCTACTCGGGGGGCTGAGGCAGGAGAATCACTTGAACCGGGGAGGTGGAGGTTGCAGTGAGCCAAGATTGTGCCACTTCACTCCAGACTGGCCACAGGGTGAGATTCCATTTCAATAAATAAAAAAAGTAGAAATTATAATAATCACTAATCTCATGTTATTGTGAAAATTATGTAAAATAATATGTGGTATTTAGCATTGTTGCTGGCACCTAAAAGTGTTCAATGGAGTTAACTATTACTGTTATTAGTATTATTATTAGTAATCATTATTAGTATTATTATTCTTTAATGTAGCAGATCCCTCTTCATCTTATGAGAGCAACTAACGCACTTTCCCATTTTCTAAAAGAAATTTCATGAATTTAGTACTAGCTGATTCCAACTCCCAATTCTAGGATGGAAGAATGGACTATCCTCTTTTCAGTGAGAGAGTCCTGTGCTCTCAGAGCATCTACTTCAAGCATGTCTTTCGAACAGGACAATCACTTGTCTGACTGTTCAAAGAACAACCCCTGTGGCAGTCTCATGCCCACCAGGGCAGTGTTGGGGGAATAGGAAGAAAGAGAATCAAAAAAGAAGACTCTCTTCTCTCAAAGTCCCCAACACCATTTCTTTAATACTTTTTCAGTTTATGAGATTTGACAAGGAAATAAAGGCATTGCTTCAGGCCTTTCCAATTTCACAATGTAAGTATTCTTTTAAAATTGCTACATCTAGGGGAGTCTTTATATCCATGTCATTACTCAAGGAAAATTGTGAGGATATGGGGAAGAGTGTAAGAGAAGTCTTATTAAAACATCACATGCCAAAAAAAAAAAAAACCTCCTACCTCTCCACTTGAAAGACATCTCTTTCTACTTACTTTATATCAGTCATCAAAAATATCATGAGAAGTTGAATGATCAGTATCCTTCCAAACACTTTGAAAAGGTATAGTACATAAAGGGAAAGAAAATAGAGCACCTTGCCAGTGGTAGTGTAATAGTCATGAGATACATAGAGAAATTGAATGCATAATAAACCCACTAGGGTACGTAGATGAAAGAATAGAAAATGAAGGCATGGATTTGATTTACAAGAGTATGTGAAACCAAGAATAGGAATAGTCTTCTGGAACTAGAACTCACTAAAAGAAAACTTTACTGAACGTTTTGTGCTAGTTGACAGAAATAATCATACAGATGTATGTGCGTGAGAGCATGTGTGTGTATGTGTAACCCCTTCAAGATCCTTAAGCAAATGACATGTAAAAACACACAAAACATAAACATATTTAGAGATAAACAGAAAAATTACATTAGATGAAAATAGTATTAGGGTGGCGGGTGGGAAGGCAGAAGAAACAAGGTTTTTCAAAAAGGATTTGTTATATTGTCTTCAGATGTCTTATCAACAATGATGAAGTAATGTCCTCACAGTTCTGAAGGAAAATAGTTTTGAATTTGGATTTCATTCTCTTTCAAAAGGTCAGTTAAAGTGCGTCAAGATATAAGAAATGTTTATCTCCATGTATATATCCTAAAAATACTACCTGAAAACGGACTCTAGTAAAATCAAAAGAAAAATGAAACCATGGGAACAAAATGCAAAGTAAAAAAACCAACAGTGGGAACAAGTGCAGAAAAACTTCAAACACAGTTCCAGGAGGAGCAACATGCCATTGCAGCACTCCTGGAAGGCAACGGGCCCAGTAAGAACCATAATCTACTCACGAAGAACATAAAATTCCATTCAGCACGTAATTTGTTTAAAAAGTTGCAAGATATTAGTGATAACTTGAGAAAGGTGCATGTTCCTTTTGCCAACAAAGAAAGACAATTAGAAATTCCAGATAAAACCAAAACAAAAATTTGACCAATAAAGTAATGTTCCAAATAGGAAGCAAATGTCACACAAATTGGAAAACTGACCAATGGAGAAAAATGACCTTCCATTTAACTTCGATGCTTCAAGAAACAAACTCCTTAAAGGAAGAAACTCCCAACCAGGACAGGCTTAGCAGCAGTGACATTTCCTTTTCTAGGTGTCTAATCACTTTCTTGAATAAAACGAATATTATTTATTTAATCATAATGTTGAAAATGCTGTTTACAAGTTTTCCATATTTAGACTCAATGACTACACAAAGTTTATTACACTGAATTTCAGGTATGCAGAACAGAAAGTACATAACACTCATACATGGCTGGCAGTATTTGGCAAGTGGGAGGAAGAGAAAAGGGAAGGGCACTGAATGAGTACTAATCTCCACTTTATAAATATACTATTTTATATATTGGAAGGTAAGAGATACTGTCTAGTGTTTACAATAGGTTATTGTACAGGTATCTAAGCATATTTTAATGTATTTAAAACTTAAATACCTACAAGTACATTTTTTTTTTTTTTTTTTTTTTTGAGACGGAGTTTCGCTCTTGATACCCAGGCTGGAGTGCAATGGCGCGATCTCGGCTCACCGCAACCTCCGCCTCCTGGGTTCAGGCAATTCTCCTGCCTCAGCCTCCTGAGTAGCTGGGATTACAGACACGCGCCACCGTGCCCAGCTAATTTTTTTGTATTAGTAGAGACGGGGTTTCACCATGTTGACCAGGATGGTCTCGATCTCTTGACCTCGTGATCCACCCGCCTCGGCCTCCCAAAGTGCTGGGATTACAGGCTTGAGCCACCGCGCCCGGCCACAAGTACATTTTAATGTGTTTAAAATAATAAGTATATTTTGTTGTATTTTATAGGTATCTAATATATTTAAAATAAGTATATTTTAATGTATTTAAAACTTAAATACCTATAAGTATATTTTAATGTATTTAAAATAAGTATACTTTAATGTATTTAAAATATACTTACAGGCATTTAAGTTATTTTATATAGGCATTAAGTAGGCTTAAAATTCTTAGAACTCCCAGTTAGTAGTAACTATAAGTTAATAATTAGAGAAACTACTAAAATAACTTAGAATGTGAAATATACCTGACAAAAGACAGTTTTCTCTAAACTGATGGGTTTGCTGGGATTCAAGGAAAGTCTCAGGCAAGTCTGGACAAGTTTGTCATCCTAGAAGCATATGAAAGTTATTTCCTCAGATTTAATAATCAATATAAAATTATAAGTCAAGAAATAGAGATATCAGCATATTGTTGAAATGTATAGTGATGGTCATAGCAGTGGTAAGCATACTGCTCTTTGAAGTCATACAGACCTGGGACTGTAGACCCAGCTTTACCAATTACTGCTTCCATGATGTTGAACAAGTTATTAACCTCTCATAATCATATCTATCTCAGTAGATTATTGTGAAGATGATGTAAAATAATTCATACAAAGTGATAAACAAGAACTGAAAACAGAATAGAGCTTCAGGAACTGTGTGTTATTATTATAGTCATCACTGAGATTCTTTACAGAAGCCATTCACTGCATATGCAAAAAATAATTTATGAAAAGCATATTGAATGTTCGGTTAGTTGTTATACACTTAAATATCTATGGAATGAATGTTAGGGCTTAACATGGCTGGCCAATGCATTAAAAAATATTTAAAGGTGTTAGATCTGGTGCTCAGGTGGAGAGAGAGGGTGGAAGGCCAAGCAGTATTTTCAATGACAAAGTTGCATGGTACTTCAATTTAACTCACAAACATTAACTTCACCAGAGAGGGACAAAGGGAGAGAGAGAAAAAGGAGGGACGGAGGGACAGAGGGAGGGAGAGAGGGAGAGAGAGAGACAGAGAGAGAGAGAGAGAGAGAGAGACAGAGAGAGACAGAGAGACAGAGAGAGAGATTCAAGTAATATTGACAACTACGCCAGCCATTTCTCTCAATGGTTTCTTGCTCCTGGCAGTAGATGAAATCACACATGCTATAACTGACACTGCCTGTTGGAAATTTGCAGAAAACATATGTTCACGGTTTTAAAGTTTCTCCTGTGAACATAACTTAAAATATTTCCATAAACAGATAAATAAGTAGTATGACTTTGTCAACATTCTTGAAGAAGAAATTGAGAAGAACTGAGGATTACAGAAAAAACATTGATAGAAAAAGTTAGGTTTTTGTATGCTCACTTTATAGTTGTTTAAAGAAATTCGAAGAATAATTCACCCAGAGGTTAATTTTTGGCTTGGATACTAACTTTAGAATTTGAGCTTTTATAACATATATGTTTATTTTACAACTATTTTGGACCATGTGCATTTTAGTAAGCATTAGTTATAATCTTATAAGAATAATAAACAATAAAATGATGATTACAATAGCTGAGATCATGTAATATGAGAAACTATTTGTAATAAATGCTAAGAAGATAGGAAGATATACATTTTTATGTACACAATGGCTACAGGTAAATTAAAAGAGTGAATAGAAAAAAAAAAACTTAAAAAGAAATATAATAAAAAAAACTAATATTGGCCAGGTCTGTATTAAGGATCATGGATGGTTTTATTTTATTTGCCTGAGTTCATAAAATTTAAAAACATATGCTTTTAGAAACCTATTAAAAAATGCAGATACAAATCAGTAATGAAAGAATATACACAGGAGGTGCTCTAATCAAAATCTATCTTTGGAAATGACTCAGCTGCAGAATTGTGCAATTGTCTCAAATTTTAATGACTGGTCTTCTCTTCAGGAATTCCAGGTAATACTGTTTCACTATATCATCAAGTTTACCTAAAGTAGAAAATAACAATAACTTACGTAAAACTATTTGTATTTGACTCTGAAATACTTCCAAAAAGCATTTCGGCCAGACATGTGCCCAGACCAATAATATGAGCTATGGGCCTCCCCCAACTCCCACTTCCCCTATGCTAACCACAAGCCTTTGCTACTTGACTAAACTACTATGTCCAAATTCAGCTGGATCACACCATTATTCCAAAGCCATGGCCATACCACTACCCCCTAGCTGGATCTAAGCAACAGAAGTTTGGCTTCTCAGGTAGACTCTGGCAGGCTGTAGATGCACATTTGAGTTTTCATCCAGGTCATATGCTGATTACTACAAAAAGACCCATTATTACATGAATTAATGTACAAAATACATCAAATCTTACCCCAGAAACAGAACAACTGCAGACACTGAAAAGCCTATTAAATATGATGAGCCCATAAATTCAGCATATCTTGCTATTTTCTCATCCTCAGTTGCGTAAAATGGTTTGTTTCATCATGAATGTATTTATGCATTCAATCAACATTAATAATAAGAGCTAAAATATATTGGGTGCTTTATATTTGCTAGGCATTTCACTAAGAATTTGGCATTTAATCATTATCTTGCTGATAAAAAACTTGAGATTTAGGAAGGTTAATTAACTTGCCCAAGAAACTATTGAGAATTAGTAGATTCAGGACTTAACTCTCATTTGCCTGCAAAGCCTCAGCTCTTTAACAATTATGCTATAAGGTCTTCTATTAACTGAAGACCTACTAACTTTCAGGCTTTTCTAGGTGCTAGAGGACACAAAGGTGAATAAGAACCATGACATTCAGGAGATAAAAAACATATTCTTCTTCTTTTAGAAGTTTACAGCAACAGGGGTTCATGATACCTCTTTCCACTCAATTCCCAAGGTTTCGGCAGAATAAGATAGACAGTTAAATATAAGAAGGGCTAGTTAAGCCAAGTCTCATTCTCCAAGGTAGGATGCGGCTTGATTATTAAGCCCTTTTAAATTGTAGCTTCAGGTTAAGCATCCCTAACCCAAAAATTCAAAATCCAAAATGCTCTAAAATCTGAAACCTTTTGAGCACTGCCATGACACTCAAAGGAAATGCTCACTGAAGCAATTTCAATTTTGGATTTTCAGATTAGGGATGCTTAACTTCTAAGTATATGATGCAAAAATTTCAAAATCTGAAAAAATCCCAAATCTGAAACTCTGCTATTCCCAAGCATTTTAGGTAAGGGGTACTCAACCCGAACCATCAATTCCAGAATCTCCAAATGGCTGTTCATGTGTGACTGCAGTGGCTCAATGACACGGCCCATCTTCCTGTGACATCTCCAATAAACAATGCGAGGGCCTGGCAGATGAAGAATTCAGCCTTGTGTATCAGGAAACCCAATTCTGAGGTGTATCCATTTCCCTTTGTGGGGTTTCGGGACTTGACTCCTAGCTATAGTTACCTTTAGAGCAAGAACCGTATTACAAATCACGAGGAAGCTAGAACAGGAAGTTCTACCATGGACACACAATCACAGGCACGTTCACAGAGACTGCCTAGATAAATTTGCTGCCATGACAACCTACCCACCTTCTGTTTCGCTCCTAACAATAGCCAGAGCAATACTTTTAAATGAGCATAATGCAAACCTGCAACTCACCTGCAGAAAACCTTCAGAAGCTTTCCATTTCTCTATGGATTAAATCTGCAAGGCTTTATTGCAAAAGCAACAAAGGCTTGAGTGATCAAGACTTGTTCAGTGAGTCAGCAAGTGGTTACAAAGGCGTATCACCCAAGGCCCACCCCCTCTGATTTTCCTCTTTACTCACCAAACTCCAGTGATGATACCTTTGTTTCCATTCTCTTTTGCGGGGCTTCTGTGCACGCTGTTCCTAAATTCATTTTGCCCACCCACCATCCCTAAATTCCTAGACCTATATTGAAGAAGCCTTTACTGTCCCCACAGACAAGATTAGATTACATATTAATAAAATATTTTCTTGGAACGAAGAAACGTGTCCATGTTTCTACAAAAACTAAAATTTGCAGCTTCTCAGGATACTCTGCTTCACAACCTTCACTCCAACTTCCTGGAACTTAGCAGTCATTTGTTTGAGAACTTAACGTGTTTCGCTCATGATCCATTTCAACTTGGTGAAGACAGATCACACATATATCTGGTCTGTTACTGAATTCCCAGTCCCAGGCACACAGTGCTCAAAAAATTATTTGCTAAATTAATAAAGATTCACTAAAAAGGAATAAAAAAGACAGTCATGTTGTGTCTCTTTACCAAGAGCCAGACATGATCCAGGATGATCGGGACCCTTTCTCTTGCAAGTCTGTTACCTTTTGCAGCTTTGTAGGCTCCAGTGGAATATTTTGCCCTAAAAGCATTGACTTTGAAATATCTGAAGTTTAATGGCACAGATCTTTCCCCAAGAGCAGGAAGAAAGGCAGTCCTACCCCCTCTCCGACAGAGGACATTGCTTGAAAAGGCTATACAGTTCTTTAGAAACCCTCATGCATTCATTTCATTCACTCAACAGAGAAGCTGAGAGCTCCCTCTGTGCCTGGCACTAATGGAATTCTGAGCATTCACAAAAAAAAAGGTGGTTCCTGTCCTGAAAGAGCTTCTTGTGAAGAAGGAGAGATGGAAAACTAAGTCAATGATGGCCACACAGTACGGCAATTCTGAGAGAGGACCTCAGAAGAGGGACATCTAAACTACCAAGAAACACTGAGGAAGAGGTAATCTAGAACCACTGCTAAGAAGACCTGGGGCCCCAGGGAAGAATGGACCAGCCACTAGACAGACACGTACCAGGAGAACCCATGGTACAACACAGTGTAAACAATGGGAGCGGTCTGTGAACAAGCCAGGGGCCTAGGGAAGAAAATGTAAGTCAGAAAAATGGCAGTTTGGGGATGGGCGCCAAGCGGTGGACAGACCTGGTCAGGGCCCAGGGCAGGGAGGACACTTGGGATCCTGTTTTAAAGGTGATAGAAAGCTGTGAAGACTTTTAAGCCTGAAAGTGTGGTGGAGGAGTCAGATTTGCATTTTAGAAACAGCACCTCAAAACAGTGTTAAATATAGGGGAAGGGGTGCTATAAATAGACAAAGGTCCTAAGAGAACTTCAGGAAACATTTGCATATTTTGAGATGGGAGTTAGAATGAAAAAATAATGATTTATATGTATTGAAAAATAGATATACTCTCCCTTTTTTGAGAAAATATTTACATACATCATTTTCCTGGAAGTAAATTAGGAAATGAGGATAATGGTTCTGTAAAACCTAAAGACTGTCGGTGACTCATTATCCAATTAATTGACATGAATAAATTGGGCAAATCAAGCTAAATGAGAGTCAGGCACTGCATGGAAGTAGAGACAGAGTGATTGTTTTTTGTTTTTGGTTTCATTTGTGTTTTCTTTTGATAAAAAAATTATAATATCAGGGATCTTGAGCCCCACTGAGGAATAGTGGGGCAGGAATGTCCACTGAGTCTCTGACCCTCAGAAACAGAACATGGGCTGATGTGGATGATGCGGACCTCGGAGTAGAAGTGGTTCAGCTAAGTTTGGAAGTCTCTTGTCACCTTGGAGCCCACCCACTGCTACCATCTCACAGCAACCAGCCGTGCTGGCAGCAAGTGACACCATCAACCCTACAGTGCATTTTTCAGATTAGAAAAGAGGAATAGAGCCATTATCAGAAATGGAAACAATTAGAAGTTGCTTGTTTTTAATCTCTGTGAAGCTTGTACTTAAAAGAATATGCTTCCCTTCTCAGCAATAACAGCACCTAAAATTCACCAGGTTCCTCCAACCCTGATGGAAAGGGACCAGCCCTCCTTAAGCTGAAGTAAGTTGGAATAATATGTGAGCATCTCTTAAGAGGCTGTGAAGGTAAAGTTCAGGAGAAGTATGAGCAAATTCTCACTACCGAATTGTCAGCCTTTTAAGAAATTCATGACTCGTCAGATTATTTCAGAAGGGACAAAGCCAACAAACTATTCCTGAAACTTCTTTACAAAACTTCATGCTGAGTCTGAACTTGAGAAATGGCTACTGTACACTTCTTGCAACTGATTTGATATCCAATTGCAGCTCCAACTTTGCATTCCAAGAACACTTACAGACTCATTTTTATGTAACTTGAAAGATCTTGAAACTTTCAGCTTGACACAGTCATATTTCTCATTTATTCTCATCCATTAAAAAGCCTTTCCTTACTCAGGTAGATTACCCAAACAAAAATGCCTAGATGCCAGTAGCAATATATGCCTTCAGTGGTAAGCAGGAAAGTGTTTTCCTGAGTACAGTTTTGAAAGAAGTATGTAGGAATGTGTGCAAATATATGTGTGCTTTAAGTTAATACATGAATTGTGTAAACTGTAATTGAATTGACCTTATCTTAGGGAATCTGGCCTTGAATTTAATGTTCAATCAGAGTTAGAAAATTTACTTTGTTTACAAAAGAGTATTGTTTTATGAACATGTAAGTTGCAATAGTGGAATATTTTTATGGCAGTATTATTGTTAAATATAGGCTCTGGTTCCAGGAACATCCAACGGAATCATGAGTTAGAAGGGACCAAAAATGTGATTATAATGACATTGAAAATGTCTGTAGTCCTAGGTCTACAAATGTGTGGTGTGGAATAAAAACACATTAGAAATGTATCATCTAATGCTGTCATGTTATGTTAGAAAAATGCCTTAACTCAGCCTTAGAATACCCATGTGGAGCATTAATAAGATTAAGCTCATTCACACAATCAAGATCTCCCTAGACAAATGTCCAGAGTAAGTTAATATTCAGAGACAATTGTTCTTGATAAGATGATGCTGTCTATTAGCTCCACAAAAAAAAAAAAACAGAAAAACCTATTGATTAAATTAAAAAACTAGCTTATTATATTAAAGTGGATGACTACCTTGACAGACTATTAATAGTGTCTCAAAAGAAAGACATCAAGGGAAAATATTTATGGGATTTCAAGACCTGAAATGAGTAATTTTAAGGCAATGTGGAGTTTTTTCATCCATTCTGGCTGCTATAGCAAAATACCATAACTTGGTGCTTATAAACAACAGAAATTCATTTCTCACATTTCTAGAGGTTGGAAAATCCAAGATCAAAGTGCTGGCATAGTCTGTGCCTGATGAGGGCCCATTTCCTGATTCATTAAGGAAAAATTCTCACTGCATTCTCACATAGTGGAGAAGGAAAGTGACTCTCTGAGGCTTCTTTTAGAAGAGCACTAATCCCGTTAATGAGAGTGAAGCCCTCATGTCCAGTCACCTCCCAAAGGGACAATCTCCTAATACCGCAAATCGGTGACTAGGTTTCAACATATGAATTTCAACATGCAGACCATAGCATCTACAATTAGTTGGGATGGGACAAAGGATATGAAGTAATAGTTTTGGGTGGATAGACACAATATGATAAAAGTCTTGAAGAAAGTCTTGATGAGCAAGATAAGTAAACTCTTTAGTTTACTAATACAGGTGGGTTCACTAATTTCTTTCAAGAGCAGCTATTTCCTGGAACAAGCAGCTAAGTACTTAATTTTGCCTGGTTTCAGTATTGGTTAGTATAGAGACAGTAGACAGTACTTGGTCCCAGAATTGTTTAGTACATAAAGAAGGTATGTTTGATCTCAGTTCTTAGTCTCTGCTATTGGTCTTTTTACAGTCTAAATTGGGATCTGATTATTGCACATTGTTGAGTCTGTAGCAAGTAGGTTTCCCAATGCTAGTAATTCCAGTACCACAGCACCACTCCCACCATACACTATAGGTCAAAGTCACAAGCCAGTTTGTTTTCAAGGGTGGAGACATAAGCACCACCTTTCAGTGAGAAGAATGTAAAATAATTTGTTTCCACATTTTCAAACTACCATAATTCTCCTTCGGCCACAAATTGTTTACATTCCTCCCATGACTCTGCAAAAAGATTAATCAAATTATGAAATTAGTCTCAGGCTTGAGGTACAGGACCTTGTCATCTAAATCAGATCCAGATGTGGCAGAGGCTTCATAGATTCAATTCCTTGAGTACAATTCTTTTTATCTGAAAACTTATGACCAAAAAAGACAAATTATTAGCTCTACACATACCAAATGTACATTAGCTGGACAAGCATAGTAATTCCTGTTCAAAAACAGGGACAGGTAGAAGGTACACAATAGTCGATCCACAACAATTTAGAGACGAGCAGGGCACATGTGGCCAGCTCCTTGACTAAGGACCAGTAATACTCCCTGGGAATCATCCTGTCATCTCTCAGCTCTGCTCTCTGATCTGCTTTCTTTCCCACAAAATAGCTTATGTTTGCCGTTAAGTAATTTTCTCAATTTGCTTCTTACTCAGACATTCGAGAGCCCAAAGGCTACTTTTTAATTTGTATTGTCTCCATCCTTTTCTCTCCAAGTTGTTATAATTCTTTTAAAGACTTTTTGGGCTTCTTACAAATTGATTTATATTACACACTATTAAACAAAACCACACCCACAAATCTTTTCAGAATACGTTCTTGTCTCCCTGGGTCTTCTTTGGAGCTGCTATAGAACAAAGACCTTGGAATTCTTTTAAGTCCTCTTATTTACTGGAGAGAATGTGTGAAGCATACACTTACCATCATTAGAAAACATATGGTCTTCTTGAAAGGGTCTTTGAGGTACTGATTTAAATATTTCTAAGATTTTAACAAGGGATTTTATTAGCCATATTTTCAGCTTTCATTTTTCTAGATAACACCCTGAATTTGATCTTTGTCATAGGAAATTTCTTACTTTGAGAACCTTCTGCTGGCTAGAAAGAGTATCTGGAGCCTCTATTTTTCCTTTAAATCCAACTTTAAGACTGAATAGTTTATTTTCTCTCTTCCCACATTTTATCATAAGCAGCTAGAAAAATCCACAGTTTCTTCGGCACTGTGCATGGCCATCTCCTTACTATGCCATTGAGTTTCTTGGGTAGATTTTCTCTTTTCCATGTTACTGCAATGACAGTTTCTGTCACAACCTTCAAGTCTTTGTGCCCTCACTGGCAACCTTCTTGAGCTTTGCCAGGCTTCTTGCCTACTATCTCATCACAAAATCAATGCCACATATTTCAGGATTTATTAAAGCAGCACACTTCTTCCAGGGCCCAAATTCTGTATCAATTGTCTATTGCTGTTTAATAAAGCACAGCAAAAGTTACTGGCATAAAATTGCAACAATTTATGTGGATTTGTGTTCCGCCATCTTTATTGCCTTCAGCTGTTTGTCTCTTCCTGGGGAATTAAAACTATACCTGGATTCTTCCATTTTTGGCAAAGAATGCCAACTTTTAGCCCACCTACCATCACCTCATTGTGCTTTGTTGATACAGGTGGAAGTGCATACTTAGTTCTTATCATTGTCTCATGGGAGACAATAATAAAAACCACATGATTAGTTCCCATGTCATTCCTCAAGTCAAGAGGTCCCTAGGCAGTCTACTCTCTTTCCACATTTTAGAATCTATTTGTTTATTTTATTACGTCCATGTTTTTTTAGTTGTAAGGAAGATGGAGGGCTAATCTGTCTTTGCCAAAAATGAGAGGGCCCAGGTATATTTTCAGCTCCCCAAGAAGAGGTAAACAATTAAAAGACAATAAAGATGTCAGAATCCAGATCTATAACTTTAAAAAGGAAAAAGAAATGTATCTTCAAGTAACACATAAATAGGTTCACAACCACAAGGAAGAGAAGAGAGAATGATTATTTTGTTTATGATCTTGAAGTCCTGGATGAATCTATGTCTTTTTGGGTAGGGTTTGTTAATTAGAAAGTAAGGAAAATCACAGGAGTGGTACTAGGTATAAAGAGTCCTTTCTCTAGTAGTCTTTTAACTACTGGTTTTAGCCTTTTGAGTTTCTGTCTTTAAACAGTATTGTAGAAACTTGGATAAAGATTTGTGTGGATTGATCTGAACCCTGATGCTTTTGGCACTGCATTAGTCCTTTTGGGATGCCATAGCAAAATACCATAAAATATGTAGCTGATAAACTATAGAAAATCATTTCTCACAGCTTTGGAGACTGGAAAATCCAAGATCAAGGTGCTGACATATTTAGTGTCTGGCGAGGGTCTGTTTCCTGGTGCATAGAAGGCATCATCTCACAACGTTCTCCCGTGGGAGAAGGGTCAAGGCAGGTCTAAGAGCCACTTTTAGAGCACATTGATCTCCCAAAGGCCAACTTTCTGATACCATCACTGTGGTGATTAGAATTCAACATATGAATCTGAGAGGGACACAAACATTCAGACCATAGCAGGCAGCAATAATTTTGCCAATGTAAGTGGAATCTTTTTTGCCACAAATAGTCTTATATATCAAGAATATTTTCATATTGTGCTTATTTAAGACACAAAGAAACCAGTAATGTCAATATCCCAATTAGTTATTAACTGATTATGATTAGGAGAATCCTTAGGATTTCAAGAGGTCAACAGTGGAACACTTAAGCTAAGTATTTCATTTGCCCACTCAATCCTTCCCTATTAAGTTCACAGATGTGGTATCATAGAGAAGGGGAAAAATGTTATTTGGTTAAAAGTCCAAGCATAGTGGTTATAGACTAAGATAAAGGGATATCTGGAAATTATTAGTTTCTTAATTCTAAGAGAAAGGTTGTGTACTGGTAGCAGAGTTTGTGGTATCTATAAACATTTGGCAGATGATGGTCTTTTAACATTTGCAGAAATCTCTACTTGTAAATTTGAGGGTAAATATGGGAAAATAAACGCTGATTTTCCCTTTGGAGCATTTTCAATGTCCATCCACTTCAATATTTTCCTTCGGTTTCTAACTATCACAATGCAATTGTTTAATCACTGTTTTTTCTGCTTACGTTGTTTACAGGTGTGTTTATTAATAACTCTCTACCCAAGTTCTTGTCATAGAAGTGGGAACAACTAGTTTCTTCATACCTGAGACCACCAGTTCATACTGTACCTCATTCCAAATGTGTTTTAAGGCTATTTCAAGATGTTGAGTGAATAACTAGAGACCAGGCAACAGAGCTAGTTCCCATTCTTGTTTTTGCTTTCATATTAAATCCCCTGGTTCTGACTTCAAGTTGTTCAAAGAAAGTGAAGATAGAGTTACGGTCACATCTGCTTTGGGATCTATTCCTGAATGCTGTCTAAAGGTGTTAAAAAGCCTACTCCTAAAGTCACCAGTAGATTCATCCTTTCTTTGCCTGTAGAACAAGATTACAGTACAATCTGTTTTTACAGAACAGACTTTGAGGATGGCATCTTACAGCTCTTGTTCTACATCTACAGCTTTTCTAACCCCTCTAATATTCCCTGCAATTCAAGGTGTATTAGGTCACTCAGAATCTCCCCACTCTGACTTGCCCATTCACTTTTTATTTTTATTTTTTTTGTCTCTGAGATTCCTATTAATCTATGAGCCAAATGATATAAACCTGAGATTCCTAAATAATCTGCTATTAGAACAACTCCAAATTCTCTTGTAAATTTTGGTCTCTATTTTGTGTGTAGGCTTTAGAAAGTAGTTAACAATGGTTTTCAATTCAGACAAAAATCAGGGCTTAAAGTCAACCCCAATAGAACTTGATCTGTTCTGAAGTGGGTTTAACACTAAAAAACATTTGAAATTTGGGAGTTGCTTGTTGGCTAGAAGAGAAAGATGAGTCAGGAGAAGGGATGGGAATAAGGGTAATGTAGGAATCTAGGAAGGAGGAGGAGTGGAATAAAGGTAGTTATATTCAGATTGAAGTTCAGAAGGATCTAAGAAAAACTAGTTTTAAAGTTTTTGTATTTCTCATTTGCCATGGCTAAGGAATCTTTTGAAAGAATCCATTTGAGAAACTAAATTTCTTTTGCAAGATTCTTCTATCAATGAAAGTGGCAGACCATTCTTTTTCTAAAATACCTGTCAAATGAATAGTTTTGTTCAAATTTAAAGTTTGCCAAAATAGCCATTGTAATTCTAAATTATCCTTGGAAAAATTATTTCACTTAAATGTATAAATAAATAAACTATAGTAAAAATATATGTTAGAAACAAACTTCCTGACACTCTGCTGAGGTCCAGGGGCTCAAGGACCTTTACATAAAAGATGATTCTCCCCTGAGGTCCCATGAGCCTTTCACACTGGGATCTCTCTGGCTGCAATGGGGCATGGACTTAGACTGAGTCATCCCCATGAAAGCAGTGGTATTCTGGATATGTTGCTTATGCCCATTGTTCCTTGTATTAGATTTTCAGAGAAACAGAACCCATAGAATATATGTAGATACATATAGGGAAACAGATGTATTATGAAAAATTGGTTCATGCAATTATAGAGGCTGAGAAATCCCATGATTTGCACTCTGCAAGCTAGAAGACTCAGAAAGCTGGTGGTGTAGTTCCAGCCCAAATCCAAATCCCTGAGGAACCAGAGAGCCAATGGCAAATCTGAGTCTGAGGCTCTGAGAGCCAGGGGCCAATAGAAGGCCCAAGAACCAGTAGTGCTGATGCACTGGAGTAAGAGAAGATGGATGTCTCAGCTCAAAGAGAGAGAGAATTTGCCCTTCCTCTGCTTTTTTGTTCTATTCAAGCCCTCAGCTAATTAGATGAGACCCACTCACGCTAAGGAGAGTGATCTCCTTTACTCAGTCTACTGATGCAAATGTTAATCACTTCCAGAAACACCCTCATATACAAATCCAGGAATAATATCTTATCAGCTATCTGGGCAATTCTTAACTCAATCAAGCTAACATATACAACTACCCATCACACCCTAACCTAATAGTTAGCCATCTCAAATTTCAGATGGAAGATTTGATGTACAAAACTTGCCTTGACCCAGATGCTCATGGATAAAATAAGACAAGACTGAGGAAAGGTCTCATAAAAGTTTAATAGGAAACCTAAGGTAAAGTTTGTCTTATAGGAAGCCTGACTTAAGGAGAACTTTTGAACTGCTCAAGAGATGAACTTCTCAAACCTACACCCATCGCCCTATTTTGATCATCTTCTTATATACATTCAGCAGAAAGTGTTGAGGACAGACATAAAGACGAAGAGCAGTGTTTTTAAGTCACAAGATAGCTTTTCCCAAAGGAAAAAAAGATTTCCCTTCTGATCAGATAATCAAAGAATTCAGAAATAAAGATTTCTTATTCCTAGGAGATATTTGGAAGTTGAAAATATTTTTTAAAATCACAGTTCTGACCCACTGAGGAACCTATTATCCATTGCAGTCAGAGACACTGTAGACAGGAAGCTCAGGGGGTCTTTGGGGAGTATGCTAATCCAATTCCAGGGTCTTGAGACACTATATTTTGGTAGAATCTAGAGGATTTTTCAAATGTTTAATGCCCAAAAGGATCACCAGAAAAACTGCCTATCAAGAAAAACTAAATTTATTAGATGTAACACAGTAAAGAACTTCATCATTATAATACAGTGTTAGTAGTGTCTGAGCTGAGAAGGAGGATGTCAGGGGAGGATATTTATAGAGTGTAGAGGGTGATTTTAAGGCAAGTCTTGCAAAAAGGCATACTGGTTGGGATTCTGCAGATTTTATGATAGAATAGAACTGGATTGGTGGGTACAGTGAAGGGAGAGTCTTGAAAGGGTTCTTGATGAACAAGCTGTTAGTCTTGATAAGAAATCTCTTTAGTAGGTTCAAGTCTTATCTTCTAGGAGCAGGCATTCCCTGAAGCAAGAAGCTAAATTATTTTTGCCTGGCCCCAATATTGTTTAGCATGAAAATAGGAAAGTAAGTTTGGTCAAAGAATTGTTTTGCACAGGGGAGTATGTTTGGTATCAGTATTTATTGTTGTAGAGAAAAGTTCTGGAATAATCTCATTTGAAGATTCTTTTTAAATAAATGCCTTTCACTTAAGTATGACCCAAAATGCAAGATATTTCTTTTTACATTGCTATTATATATTGTTAACAAGCTGAGTTGCAAAAAAAAAATGCTTAAGTAGTTAAAACAATAACAACATTAACAAAAGAAAAGCAAGTGCTCTCAATCTTAAGAAAATACGATAATGTCAACTGTGTCTTAGCAGCTCAAAGAGTAGGAAGAGAAAGATTTCCATTCAACTTGAAAAGGAAATAAAATCAGAATTTTAAAAGTCTGTATCACACAAATGTATTGTTTGATTTGGGAAACATGTTCCAAAAAATCTGTATATGTGGGAGAGTGTGTATATATTTGGGTATATGCAGTATGTCTCATCACACAAGAGCAAATGCAATGTGTGAACACAAGCACTCCTCTACAGATGGAGAGTGGGTGTGAGTGTTCATTTTTCCCTCAAACACTTATGGAGGGCACAGGCTACAGGCCAGGCTCTGTGACAAGCATTAATAATACTGAGATGAATGAGGAATTCCTGGCCTCAAAGAGCTCAAGGTAGAGAAGAAGGCTTGGACTCATGTAAATGGATAATCATCAGAAAACGTGAAAAGTGTAGTGAGACTCCTAAGGAGAGAGTGACTTAAGTCTAGATTTAGGGATCAGAGAATACTGACATTGGGGCCAAACAGTGAATGAATGATTAAGAGTGAGCTGAGCAGAGGAGAGGGAAGGAGCAGAGTTTTCCAGACAGCTATGAAGCCTCCATATAGCAGAAATGTATGTAACAACAGGCCCTCCTCTAACATTTACCATGCCTAGGACGAGGATGCATGGAGGCTCCTGTATCATATGTCTAATTATTTAACAATTATAAATCAAGCTAAAAAAATACCATTTTGCAAATGTATCTTTATGACAAAATTGGGAGAGATATATAAAGGTATAGTTTTGTATTACTAAAAGTGGGTAAACGAGCAAAGACAATGAACTTCAATTGCTATTGGACATTTCTGGAGATGGACCAGCAATGTTTGGATGAGTAATAAAATAAAGACAATTCATAAATTATTATATATTTATTTCAAGGCATTTTCTTACTTTCAATTCAGCAAAATCACTGTTATTATAAACAAGCTTTTATATACTTGTTTTCCACTAAAAACAACTTACAGAATCAACAAATAAAATATATTCAAAATATTAAAAATTAGATGTATTTTTATCAAAAGCACAAATTAAAATCAATGCAAAAATAAAAATTATTTAAGTTTCCTTATTTTAAAATATTAAAAATTATCTATTAAAACTAAAAGATAAAATAAAATTGTAGTTTGTGAACAAATCACGTTGATATTCATCAACTATTTGATATTAAAAAATTCACTTTGATATTCATCAAATACATATTCAAATATTTAATACTGATATATTATTTAGTTAAAATATTTAGTATATCAAATATCAAATATATTTTATCAAATATTCAATCAAATATTTAATCAAAATATTTAAAGTTGAAAATTGTATTTGATGTTTAAAAGTATTTTAATGAAATATATTTAAAATTAAATGCTTTAAGTAAAATGAGCATTATTACTAATTTTAATTTCAAAAAATTTAAATTTTAATAATAAATATTAAAAATGTTTCCAAAAATTGAACCTTATATGATTTTAGTTTTTGTGTTCACCTCTTTGCCAATGCAAAGAATTCGTATCATGCTTCATATATGTTACATCTAAACTTCTATATAACAAATACAAGAGTAAGGTGTTTAAAATTGAGAAATGCTCCTTGGCGGCTACGTACAACTGCACTGAGTTCAGCACTACTTGTGAGTGCTTCCAGAAGTACAAACTGGAAGGCAAAGAGAAGCAAAGGAGATGCTCAGAACTCCTGGGAAACAATACTTTCTCATGAAAGCATCAACTGCATTCGTGCTATCTGACAAATTTAACATGTGGGGGTCCAAAGCAGGTGTCCAGGACAGGGGTCCCCTTTACCTAACATTCAAATTACAAATGAAGGATAATGGTGACCAGATTGTCAAGGGCCTCGTGATCAATGCTAGAGTCATCTGACAGTCTGTCTACTAAACAAGGAAGAGACAAATATATATAACAGCTCTCTTTCACTGTTTTCCTCTCTGCTGCAGTCACATTAGCTCCTCTCTGAAGCAGAAATCTAGATGTTAACCCTAAGAGATGAAAAAAATCTATTTTGGAAGTACTATGTCAAGACCTGAGTCCTCATGAAAGACAGAAAGAAGTCAAATGATACGTTTATAATATCTTTTGAGTCTTCTGTCTCTCCAGAAAGAAAGCCTCATTTAGGAAAAAAGTATACATATTTATAATCACACATATAAATTCAGTTATGTATCACACAATGTGTTGGAAAATTTCTGACAAGTGATTTTGTTTCCCTCAGTTCTCCAGAACTTTAATAAAATGATCTAAACCCCAGATTATGTCACATAACTCTAAAATACTCTTCAGGAGTCTCTATCACTTGGAAAAGGAAGTCCAAGTTCCTTACTGTGGCATCTGTTTTTTCATAATATTTCAGCTGGACCACTAACCAGGGCCTCCTTGAAGATCTGTCAGCTTCTGCTTGTGCCCTGCTTAATCCATTCTCTCCCCAGACAGACCGAATGAGAAATGAGATGATGTAGTGATCCCAGCTTAAAAGCCTATGGATAACTCTCTAATGCACACAAGATAAAATATAATCTCCTTACTATCACCTACAAGAGGCTGTAAAATTTGGCTCTGCCTGTATCTCAGACTTATCCTCTGCCACTTCTTGCTCACTATGCTATACTCTCTTTGGCTTTCTTTCAGTTCCCAGAACATGTTAAGCTCCTTTCTACAGTAGGGCTTTCATTCTTGCTGTTGTCTCTTCCTGGAAAATTTTTCTTCTGATCTCCACAGGAGTGGCTCCTAGACATAAAACACATTCCCAGTTGTTCTGGCTCAGTAACTTGTTTTGTCATTTACTTTCTTCATATTATTGTTCACAATCTATATTTTGTTGATTTCTCATTTAGTAGTTGACATATACTCATTTTTAGTGCAGAAAACTTGTTCTGATTTGTTCGGTGTTATATTTCCAGCTTTCAGCACAAAACTGACTCATAAGAGGTATTGACAACATTTGTTAACATCTACTCAAATTGTTCTTTCTCTTTCTTCACCTGGATAACCTCTCTTTATTCTTTAAGCCTCGGCTTAGATATTATCACTCGGACACTAAAAGTAGTACACTTCCGTTCTACTTCCATAGAATCCTCTGCCTTTTTCACATTATTTGCCACTCTTTATGGGCATGTCGCCTTCATTTGTCTGCACTTTTAGAAGGAGGAACTATACCTTATTTATCTTTTCTCTCTATAAGTTGTCTACAGTGTCTAGTATACAGGTATTCAGTAAATGCAGTTAAATTGAATTGAAAGGTTAAATGGAATTGAAATTGAAAGGCTTCTAGCAAGGAAGTTGTGCAAATTCCAAGGCCAGGCTGCCTGGAATCAAATCTCAGCTCTATCATTTACTTATTAAATCACCTTGGGAAAGTAACTTGAACTTGTGCCTCAGTTTTTTAATCCAAAAAATGGGGAGAAAGACAGGAGCTATTTCATAGGTTGTTGTGAAGATTAAATTACTTAAATACATGTTACATGTGTAGTCAGCATTTAATAAATATTAGCTGCCTCAGTTTCTTAATCCAGGAGCTATTTCACAGGTTGTTGTAAAGATTAAATTACTTAATACATGTACTTAAGTGTTACATGTTTAGTCAGCATTTAATAAATGTTAGCTGTACTTTTATATGAAATGTTTCTCATAATCCTTTTCCTTTTCTAGGACAACTGGGACAAATAAAAGAAGTTCTTCCAATATCTTTTCTCATGTAACAGTAATGAACTTTAGTTTATGGCAAATTTGTGATTATCTTGGCACCAGCCTCTTTTCTAATTGGGCACACATACATAAATCGTGACTTTAGCTGCTTGACTGTTGTGTAACTTAAGGAGTATGTATATTGCCAGTCTGTGCCACTTGGCAGCTTAAAAATTTTAATTTAATTTATTTAAAAAGGGAGAAATGCATACATGTGAGACTAGTACTATGTAAATATGCTTAAATTTATCCCCATATGTTTTATTCAAAATGTTTTACACTGTTAAGTAGAAAAAGAAAACAGATCTGATCATATATCACCTCCCTGCTCAAAATTTTTCTATAGGTTCCAGAATAGGAAAAAAAGTTTAAAATATCAAAAAAGACCCTTTAAAAAATAAAATGAGCAAAGGCAATGAAGTAATAACTTTAAAAGACACAGAAAGGGCAAATAATCACATAAAATAAAGTGTATTAGTAATCAAAGAAAAGCAAATTAAATCTATGTTATGTATTTTATCTACCAAATGGAAATATTTTGTAAAATAAATGTTCAATGCAGGCAAGAATGCAAAGAAATCCACACTCCTACACTGTATTGCTGGGAAAGAAATTTGGTTTAAGCTATAGAAAAAAAAATGGAAATAGGGACCAAGAGTCTTTAAAAAATTTGCAAGTTGTGGACTTAAAATTTATTTTCCACAAATAGCGTGAGAAAATAATCACAAGTTTTTTAAAAAGTTATAGTACATATTTTTAGTATCATGTTACTTATAACCATAAAACATTGAAAATAGCTTAATGTCTGGCTAAGCTAATTTATAGTAAATCTACACAAAAAATATTACGCAAGTATATAAAGGTTGTTTTTGAAGCACATATGGTGACATTAAAAAATATTGTGTTTTATACTATTTATGTAAAAGGTGGTATACTCATGTGTCCCTTAACGATGGGGGCATATTTTAAGAAATGTATCATTAGGTGATTTTGCCATTGTGCGAACATCATGGAGTGTACATTCCTTACAAAACCCTGGATAGTAGAGCCTACTACACACCTAGGTTGCCTGGTATAGCTATTGCTCCAAGGCCACCAATGTACAGCATGTTAATGTAATGAATACTGTAGGAAATTGCAGCACAAATCACTAGGCATAGGAATTTTTCAGCTTTGCTATAATCTTATGGAACCACTATTTACATTCAATTCATTATTAACTGAAACATTATGTGATGCATGACTGTATAAAAATGAATTATACATACATATAAAATGACAATTACATAATACACATATATGTGTGTATGTATTGTGTGTATAAAAGCAAACATACTAAAATATTAAAGATGGATCACATACGAATGTTAGGGTAAAAAAGGTGATTGCTTTTCTTGTTACTCTGCTTCTCTTCTACATTTATACAATTTTCTACCATAAGCATATGGTATAATTTACTTTTATTTTTACTTTTTTTTTTCAATTTCTGTGGATTTATAGTAGATGTATATATTTATGAAGATACATGAGTTGTATTTTTTATTTTTGAGATGGAGTCTCCCTCTGTCACCAAGGCTGGAATGCAGTGGTATGATCTCAGCTCACTGCAACCTCTGCCTCCCATGTTCAAGCAACTCTCCTGCCTCAGTCTCCTAATTAGCTGGAATTACAGGCATTCGCCACCACACCCAGCTAATTTTTGTATCTTTAGTAGAGATGAGGTTTCACCCTGTTGGCCAGGTTGGTCTCAAACTCCTGACCTCAGGTGATTTGCCCACCTTGGATTCCTAAAGTGCTGGGATTACAAGTGTGTGCCACTGTGCTCAGCTTGGGGGATACATGAGATATCTTGATACAGGCATGCAATGTTTAATAATCACTTCAGGGTAAATAGGGTCTCTGTCTCCTCAAGAATATATCCTTTGTAGTACACACAATCCAATTACACTCTTTTAGTTATTTTAAAATGTACAATTATTTTGACTATAGTCACTCCATTCAGCTATCAAATAGTAGGCCTTATTCATTCTTTCTATTTATTTGTTAACAACTAACCATCCCCAACTCGCCTCCCCACACCTTCTACTCTCTGTCTCCCATGTGTTCAATTGTTTTGATTTTTACATCCCACAAATAAATGAGAACATGTGATGTTTGTCTTTCTGTGCCTGGCTTATTTTACTTAACATAATGACCTCCAGTTCCACCCATGTTGCTCGAAATGACAAGATGTCATCTTTTTTTTATGGCTGAATAGTACTTCATTATGTATAGGTGCTGCATTTTCTTTATCCATTCATCTGTTGATGAAAATCTATGTTAATTCCAAATCTTGACTATTGTGAACAGTACAGCAAAAAACATGAGTGTGCAGATATCTCTTCAAAATACTGACTTTCTTTCTTTGGGGTACATACCCAGCAGTGGGATTGCTGTATCATTTGGTAGCTCTATTTTTAGTTTTGTGAGGAACATTCACAAAACTAGTATTCTCCTTAGTGGTTGTACTAATTTACATTCCTGCCAACAGTGTACAAGGGTTCCCTTTGCTCCACATCCAAGTAATGAATTCCTAAGCATTCCTAGAGAGTTGTTTGAGCTCCTTATATATTCTGCTTATTAATCCCTTATCAGATGGGTAGTAACAGGGTTTGGCCCTGTGTCCCCACCCAAATCTCATCTTGTAGCTCCCATAATTACCACATGTTGTGGGAAAAACCCAGTGGGAGATAATTGAATCATGAAGGCAGGTCACTCCTGTGCTGTTCTTGTGATAGTGAATAAGTCTCACGAGATCTGATGGTTTTAAAAATAGGAGTTTCCCAGAACAAGCTCTCTCTCTTTGCCTGCCACCATCCATGTAAGATGCAACTTGCTCCTTCCTGCCTTCCGCCATGATTGTGAGCCCTTTCCAGTCCTCTGGAGCTATAAGTCCAATTAAACCTCTTTTCTTCTCAGTCTTGGGTATACCTTTATCAGAAGCATGAAAATGAACTAATACAGTAAACTGGTACCAACAGAGTGAGGCATTGCTGGAAAGATACTTGAAAATGTGGAAGTAACTTTGAAACTGAGTAACAGGCAGAGGTTGAAACAGTTTGAAGGGCTCAGAAGAAAGGAAAATGTGGGAAAAGTTTGGAACTTCCTAGAGATTTGTTAAATTGCTTTGTCCAAAATGCCAATAATGATGTGGACAATAAAATCCAGGCTGAGTTGGTCTCAGATGGAGATGAAGAACTTGTTGGGAACTGGAGCAAAGGTGACTCTTGATATGTTTTAGCAAAACTGGTGGCATTTTGCCCCTGCCCTAGAGATCTGTGAAACTTTGAACTTGAGAGAGATGATTTAGTGTATCCAGCAGAAGAAATTTCTAAGCAGCAAAGCATTTGAGAGGTGACTTGGGTGCTGCTAAAGGCATTCAATTTTATAAGGTAAGCAGAGCATAAAAGTTCAGAAAATATACGGCCTGACAATGAAATAGAAAAGAAAATTCCATTTTCTGAGGAGAAATTCAAGCTAGCTGTAGAAATCTGCATAACTCATGGGGAAAGTGTCTTCAGGGTATGTCAAAGGTATTTGTGGCAGCCCTTCCCATCACAGGTTTGGAGACCTAGGAGAGAACAATGGTTTTCTGGGAAATCCTTTCTGTCATTGATAAAGGAGTGAAGTTCCAACATATGTCTTCATTGTTTTATTTTGTATTACTTATTGATGTAAATGAAAATATCAACTTTTACGTCAGAACTGCATTCATTGATCAATTGCAGCTACAGATTGCAATAATCCTGTAAGAGTTGGCAAAAATCAAAGAATTTTCTAAGAATCAATTGTCTGTATGAAATGTATAACAAAGAGTATATATAATTATTATTTGTAAATTATGTGCTACACATCTTTTATATCAGTGAAATTTATAATCAAATCATGTATGTATGGCTATCCATACATTTTTAGGAGGAAACTGGTTGTTAAACATTTACCAGTGAGAGAATTCTGGAAAGATGGAAGAGTAGGAAGCACTAGGAATCTGTCTTCCCTCCTAGATAACAATTGCTTTGACAGAATCTGCCTGATGTACATATTTTTGGGTCTTGGAGTCTATTGGCTTCCAGGATCAAGCTTGGATGGTAAATTGTGGTTAAATTTCATCAATTTTAGCACAGTAGCAGCTACCCATTCACCATCCAAGTTCAGTGGCAGGAAACTGTGCACTGTTTCTAGAGCAGTCTGCACAGTTTGGAGAAGTCAGAGTGGGTAAAAAAGGACCCTGCCCTCCAAATACTAGGAATCTCTGCTCTGATCATTGGTTGCTGCTTCTGATCACAGAGGTGTGTACAAATAAGCAGGCAACTGTCATTTTTGCATCACCCTTCCTTGTTACAATTCTCTCCTCTTCCAGATGAGGGAACTTCCAGGGTATTTAAAGAGCTAATGCCTTTCCTTCTACTTTATTATTGTTTTTCTTCTCCTCCTTTGAGAACCAGACATTAAAGACTAAGACATGCCAAAGGTCCTGCATATATGGGGAAAATTAGACAGTGATTATGCCCAGGGGAAGGCTCAGGCTCAGATAAGACCTGAGAAGATATTAGGTTTACATCTCAGGCTGATCAATGGCATGGAGAGAGCCTATAACAATTTTTTAAAATAACAAAAAGCAATAGCAAAACAGCAAATTCTGGAAAAGGAAGAGAATATAATTTTCAGAGTGAACACACACTTAGATCCTAATATATAATTTTCAGCGAAAAAACCACAAGACATACAAAGAAACAGAAAAGTATGACTATTTTTTAAAAAATCAACATAGGCTATTCCTAGAAAAGACCTAATGGCAGATAATCTAAACAAAGACTTTAAAATAACTGTCTTAAAGGTCATCAAAGTACTTAAGCAAGATGTGTGAAAAGACAAGAAAATGATGTATAAACAAAATGGGAATACCAAGAAAAAGACAGAAAATTTAAAAACAAACTAAAAAGAAACTCTGGAATGAAAAAGTAAAATAATTCAAATAAAAAAATCACTAGAGAAGCTCAAAGGAAGATTTGAGCAGGCAAAAAAAAAAATCAATTAACTTGAAGATAAGATCATGGAAATTGTTAAGTCTGAGAAATAGAAGTAAAAAAGATTGAAGGGAAAAAAAACTGAATAGAGCTTAAGGGACCTATGGGACACCAGTAAGTGGGCCGACTTATGCATTATGAAAGTCAAAAGAGGAGAAGAGAGAGAAGGGTCAGAGAGAATATCTGAAAATAATGACAGAAAACATTTCAAATTTTATGAAATACATGAATATAAACATTCAAGAAACTAAGCAAATTCCAAGTAATATGAACTCAAAGAGACCCACACTGAGGGACACTATAGTCAAACTCTCAAAATACACATACAAAGAGAGAATCTTGAAGGCCAAAAGACAGAAGTGGTTTATCATATACAAGGGATCCTCAATAAGATTATCACCAGATTTCTCATCAGAAATTTGGGGCCGGGCGCGGTGGCTCAAGCCTGTAATCCCAGCACTTTGGGAGGCCGAGGCGGGTGGATCGCGAGGTCAAGAGATCGAGACCATCCTGGTCAACATGGTGAAACCCCGTCTCTACTAATACAAAAAATTAGCTGGGCACGGTGGCGCGTGCCTGTAATCCCAGCTACTCAGGAGGCTGAGGCAGGAGAATTGCCTGAATCCAGGAGGCGGAGATTGCGGTGAGCCGAGATCGCGCCATTGCGCTCCAGCCTGGGAAACAAGAGCGAAACTCCGTCTCAAAAAAAAAAAAAAAAAAAAAAAAAAAAAAAAAAAAAAGAAATTTGGAAGTTAGAAGGCAGTTGACCAATATAGGCAAAATGCAAAAGGAAAAGAACTGTCAACCAAGAATCCTATATCTGGCAAAACTGTTTCTCAGTATGACGGTTCCTGAAAAAGTTAAAAATGAAATTACCATATATTGTGTTTTGAATGTGTTCTCCCAAAACACATGCTGAAAACTTAATCCCCAATGCAACAGTGTTGGGAGGTAAGATCAAATGGGAGGTATTTAGATTATGAGAGCTCCACCTTCACAAATGGATTAATGCCAAGTATAAAAGGGCTTAAGACTGTGAGTTTGATCTCTTGCTCTCTTTCATTCTGTCTTTGTCCTTCTGCTATGGAATGATGCTGAAAGAAGGCCCTTACCAAGTGTTGGCCCCTAGATCTTGAACTTCTCAGCCTTCAGAATTGGGAACCAATGAATTTATTTTCTTTATAATTACCCAGCTGTGGTATTTTGTTATAGCAGCATAAAATGGACTAAGATGTCACATAATCCAGAAATCCCACTTCTGGGTATATCTCTACAAAAATTAATAGCAGTAGCAGTGGGCCTCCCAAAGTGCCTGTAATCCCAGTACTTTGGGAGGTTGATGCAGGTGGATCACTTGATGTCAGGAGTTCAAGTCCAGCCTGTTCAACATGGTGAAACCCCATCTCTACTAAAAAATACAAAAAAATTGGCACGGCATGGTGATATGTGCCTGTAGTCACAGCTACTTCAGATGCTGAGGTGGGAGAATTGTTTGAACCCAGGAGGTGGAGGTTGCAGTGAGCTGAGATCATGCCACTGCACTCCAGCCTGTGCAACAAAGCAACACTCTGTCTCAAAAACAAAATCAAAAACAGCAGGAAAAGTAATATTCTTTATAGTTAAAGTATAGAATCGACCCAAATGAATATTGTTGCACAAATAGATAAGCAAAATGTGGCAAAGATATAAATGAAATATTATTCAGACCTAAAATGGAATAAAATTCTGATATATTCTACCTCAAAGATGAACCCTTGAGGACATTATGCTAAGTGAAATCATCTAGTTACAAAAGACAAATACTGTATGATTCCACTAACATAAGGTATTTTGAATAGTTAAACCATAGAGACAGAAAGTAAAATTGTCATGGGATCTTTGGGGTGTTGCTTCACCAGCTGGAAACCTTTGTGGCCAGTGGTATCTTTGCCCAACTTTGCTCTAGCCCACTGGTCCTACTCGGCCCATCAAGCTACGCTTGGCTCATGCTACCAGCCTAGATTCCATGCCTGCGAAGGGCAAGCGGGGTGTTGAGGGGTGTCTGAGTGAGTGAGCATGGGGTCCGGCCCCTGTGCACAAGCCAGGCATGGGCACTGGCTCCCTGTGAGGCTGTGGCTGGACCAGGGATACCATAAGTAGCTTCCATGGCTGACATCAGGGTATGTGGTATCACCCAGAAGCTTGGAAATGCCAGAAACCACAGAGCTGTAAAAGGGTGTCACAGACCTGGCTCAGGGAACTCCTAGGTCTGGACTTCCTAAAGGGCCACAGCTCTTCTCTCCTTCTCTCTTTTATCCTTCTTTTTGAGCACAGCATGATGGCATGATGAGCAAGGGCTGTGTTTCAGCACTGTTTGTGTTACAGCTTTTTTAGCTCTGTCATTCAGCAAGTCCTGAGTTCTTGTCCTGTGTCCAGGAAGAATGAGGTACATAGACAAGTGGAGGGTGAGTGAAAGCAGAGCTTTATTGAGAAGAACTCAAAGGAAAAGTGAGTTGCTCCTCTCTGTAATCAGGGTGTCATGACAAGTGTTTGGCTCCAGGCAGAGAAGGTAGCTCCTCTCTGCAGGCAGGTCATCCACCGTCTCCCTGCCCTAAGCAGAAAGGAGAACCTAGAGTGAACAGCTCCTCTCTGCAGCTGGCAGTCCCAACATTTCTTCTGGTCTGGCTGAGTCTGGGGCTTTTTATGGACCTCAGATGGAAGGAAGTGTATGCCGATTGGTCCATAAGAGGCCAAGGGCAGGCCGGGGAAAAAGCACCACAAGTTTCCACTCTAGTCCACAGGAACAGCAGTCCAGCCCCCAGACTTCAGGACCTCAATGGCTGTAAGGTAAGGCTTCACCAGGGACCCACCCCGTTCCACCCAGTAGCCTTTCTGCTTCCTGCTGGGGTTCATGGTCCCCAGTCTGTTTGTAATAAGGGGCACCTGAGAGCCAGCACCCAGCTGCCCTCAGCTCCACTGAGCCTCCCTCCTGTGCTCATCAGTGCCCAAAGTCTGGAGGAGGCCAAGGTGGCAGGGGGCTGGTGTGTCAGCACTGCCCCAAGCATGCACACACCCAGCCAGGCAGCAACAGTGCCCTGGCTTGGCCTCAAACTTGCTCCAGATCAGAGTGGGTGCTGGGGGGGGTAGTGGGGAGGGGCCAGGCAGGAGAGGCAGACACCTCTGAGCCTTTGGGGTCAGCAGAGAGACCTTTCTGGGCCCCCCCGAGTGCAGAGATGCTTGGGTCCACACCTGCAGCTAGACAGCTGCAGCTGTACAGGTCTCCTGCCTGTTTCCAGTCCCCAAGAGCACAAGGAGGTCCAGGTCCACAGCTGCAACTTAGGCGGCTGCAGCTGCACCTGTGAGACTGAGGTTCCTACCTGCTCTCAGCTCCTGCTGGCTCCATGGAGTGTGACACCATCTCAGATTCATCTCCACCTCAGGGGTCCTCGCTACCTACCCCTTTGTGCCCCATCACATGGCGGGCTCTGGGAGACTCCTAGGGGCAGACTCTGAGGACTGCCCACCTCCTCGCTGCATTTTCCCTACAGCAGCAGCAGGGAAGGTGCAGGAAGTGCAGTGGCTCCTGCTAACCCTGCACAAATGAAACCGACGCTCTCAGGGCCAGCCCCATGAGTCCCGGCTGCGGCTTTGGCTGTGCCTTTGTGCAGGAAGGAGCCAGGAGCAGGCAGGAACCTCCCAGGCGCAGCTGCAGCTGCCTAAGTTGCAACTGCAGAGCTGGACCTCCCTGTGCTCTTGGCGTTTGTGGGCTCCCAGGATGCGGCAGGGAGAAAGGTTGTGGCCGTGGTGGAGGCTCTGGCCTGGGAGAGGGTCTGGCCTGGCCATGTAAGGGTGGGGATGGCACAGTCGGCTGCCTCAGGGATGTGGGGCACAAGGGACACAGGGCACAGGGGTCCCACCACCGAGACTGCTGCTCCTGCCACCACCAATGGTTCCTCCCCACTGCAGCCAGCCTGATGGCAGCAGTCACTCCAGATGGCCCACCACTCACATTGGTGGTTATCAAGGGTTCTGCCAAGAGGTTGGAGAGAGGAGAGAATGGAGAGTTACGGTTTAGTAGATACAGAATTTCTGTTATACAATATGAAGAGTTATGGAAATGGATGGTGATGATACTTGTACAATATTATAAATGTATTGAATACTATTGAATTGTACACTAAAATGGTTAAAATTATAAATTTTGTTATGTACAGTTGACAATGAAAAAAATTGAAAAAATGTATTAGCATGCCACTATCATTTAATGACAATAATGTAATAATATGGTAGAACTTAGATAGAAAAACAATGCATGTTGCGTTATGACCTCTGTCAGTTAATGACTATTTGTATTTAATGTCCTATTATGCTGGAAGGCATCCTAAAATATACCTTTCTCAGACTTCAGTCTCAACGCCACATGTATCTCAGTTGTGTTTCTCTCACTCCCCATGATGATCATGAATCCCAGCAGTTTGTTTCAGGCTGCAAAGAGTGTCAGACACGAACTTTGTGTGCTGCTGAGATTTCTTCCCCTGCTGCTCTGACCAGGCTGCCAAGGATACCAGCTCTCCATAACCACTCTTCCTCCAAATGGAAGTATTGAACCCAAATGGCTTTCACGCCTCACATGCCAAGCCTATGAATGCCAATTGCCCTCCACTTCTGAATATGTATGAAATACCATACCTTATAGTGCAGAATCTGGTTTTCCAGTCCATCACTGAAGGATCACATCACTCAATTCAAAACTGAATTGCTGTCAGTGGAACTTAACCATGAGAAACAAGAGATAGGATGAAGCCAGGCAGATAAAGTTTCCTTCCTTTCACCTTTCCATGAACTACTGAAGATTCCTCCATCCAGCCTTCCAGAGAAGTCCACGTGTTGAGCTAGTACCTCTGCTGAGCAACATAGATCTCACAGCAGCTGGTCGTAAGCAGTAATCAGTATGGTAACCAATCATATCACATTGCTTCTGTGTTAGTCTCTTTTGTGTACTTGAGACTGAGTAATTCATAAAGAGAAGTTTATTTGTCTCACAGTTGTGAAGCCTGGAAAAGCATGGCACTAGCATCTGCTTGGCTTCTGGTGAGGCTTCAGGAAGCTTTTACTCATGGCAGAAAGCAAACGGGGAGTATAAGTGTCCTATGGCAAGAGAGGGGAAAAGCAAAGAAGAGAGGGTGCCAGATTCTTTTTAACAATCAGATGTTGCAGTAACTAATAGCACAAGAACTCACTAGTTACCATGGGATGAACACCGAGCCATTCACAAGGGATCTGCCTCCATAACACAAACACCTCCCATAAGGCCCTATCCTCCACACTTGGGGTCACATTTCAACTTGAGATTTGGTGGAGACAAAGATCCAAACTGCATCAGCTTCAAATTCCTTCATTCCTCACTTCCCTTTCTCCTTACCCCACTTGCACATCCCACATAATCATCTATTCTGTTTTCTAGAGAATCTGAAATTTAACTAATAATGTATTTACTTCCAGGAATCCATATATATAAGTTTCCATGCCTCCGATAACACATTACCACAAGCTCTACCACAGAAATTTACTCGTTCATTAAGCTCTGGAGGTCAGAAATCCAAAATCAATGTGTCATCAGGCTTATACTCCCTCTGAAGGATCCAGGAGAGAATCTCTTCTTTGCCTCTCCCAGCTTGTGGTGCCTTCAGGAGTTCCTTGACCTATAGCCACACAACTCCAGTCTCTGCCTTTATGATCACATTGCCTCTTCCTCTTCAAAACTTCCTCTGTCTCTATCTTAGAAAGACATGTGGTGGCATTTAGTGGTCACCAGAATAATCCAGGATAAACACTCCCTCTCAAGATCTTTAACTTAATCACATCCTTTGCCATACAAAGTAATATTCACAGGTCCCAGAATTAGTATGTGGACGTATCGTTTTGGAGGGCACTATTTAGCTCACTACATCATGAAAACAAAAATGATTTTACTTCTAGTCCCAAATCAATTAAATAATAGGAAGTGGAAGTGTTTTTCAATACTAGATAATTTTTGTAAATTTTGCAGATCATGATAGTCTTCTGGCAGCATAATTAGATATACATTTATTTCAACAAAATGCAAAAATCAAGCAAGAGAAAAAGAAAATGAAACAATACAAAAGTATTTATCCACTAAAACATTAGGGTCATATCAACTACTCCAATATGTATAATACATAATGACTGCCTTTGAAATGCGGAGTAAGTGTTTTGAAGTTGTTTGGAGAAAAAGTGGTTTGGAGGAAAATAAATTCTAATTTTTAAAGCAATTTTTAAAATGTAACTGCTTCAGGTTTTTCTTCTCCTTTATAGTGTTTTCCTTTACACAAAAAGGTTTTGGCTTCATTTTTGTCTTTAAAAAAAATAAGGAAAGCTAGTACGAAGGGTTACTGTGTGTGTGGTGGGGTGGGGGTGTGGAAAAGAGGAGGAGGTGGCAGGCTCTTAAAGTGAACAGCTGTGGTGTGCCTGAGCTGAAGGTGGCCGCTAATGTTACACCATATGAGATCTCAGCATGAATTCCAGCTGTGATCACTACTCTCCTCTTCCATCTACAGTGTGTACAAAGAGAACTGTTATCATTTGCATATTTGAATTCTACATGTACTTTTATTTATTCGTGAGTATCTTCAATTTTTCTTCTTCAATTTACCACATAAAAATAGGCTCCCTTCTCTGGGCTGGGGGTGATAATCCTGGCACAAAATAGTATGATGTGCTTATATTTGAGGTTCTAAATATAATTCAGATCATGCTCATCTATCATTGTCTCATTTATCATTTATTCTTTGTACTGTAGTTACAATTATGACATCTAGAAGAAAAGCAGATTTTCTGACTCCTAAATACCTCTGGGTTTTTCCTTGCTCACTGAGCAGTTATAAATAAAATACATTTAACTCACTGGGTTGTAGGTTTCCGCTATGCAATTTTCAATTTACAGGTATAAGCCAGTTATCATTAGAGGCTGATAACAAACTGTGCGAGCAGTCATTTAGGAAGGAAGTGCTTCTATTCTGGACATCTTTATATTAATTCATAATTAATAAATATATTTTATAACTTAAGTTTCACAAGTTACCTAAAATGACTGTGATTATAGTTAGCTTGCCCTTTTCTAACTCCTGGAATTCAAGTATCAACAAGTTTAATTTTATAAAACAAACATGTCTTTGTCTTCTCTCTCGTTACTTTCACGCAGCAGTCCCACTGCACATTTATTAGGAGTGCACCTAAGTGCCCTGAACCAACCTTACTCAGGTCATGATGACCAGTCTTCTCAATCCCCTTTGTAAATATTTGGATTAGGTTGTTTCCAACAGAGTGCAAAACATTGCATATCACCGTTGGAGGCCCCAACTTCTTTGGCAAATGATGATATTTTATTACAATAGTCCTACCTTCGAAGAGAGTCCTGGGAACCTGGAACATTTGGTGGTATACCTGGGCCAAGTATACAGTCGACCCTTGAACAACTGGAGGGTTAGGGCCACCAACTCCTGTGCTTTCAAATATCCACATACAACTTTTGACTCCCCAAAAACTTAACTACTACAGACTACTATGACTGGAGTCTTATCGATAACATAAGCAATCAATTAACACATATTTTATGTTACATGTATTACATACTGTGTCCTTAAAATAAGCTAGAGAAAAGAAAAGGTTATTAAGAAAATTACAAGGAAGAGAAAATATATTTACTAAGTGAAAGTGAATCATCATAAAGGTCTTTATTCTTGTCATCTTCATGTTGAGTAGGCTGAGGAGAAGGAGGAAAAGAAAGGGTTGGTTGGCTGTCGTGGAGTTGCCAAAGGTGGAGAAAAATCCATATATAAGTAAACAGCACAGTTCAAACCCACATTGTTCAAGGGTCAACTGTATAGCTGTATGTTGATTTTGTTCAAGTGAATGTAAGCCACTGGAAGACAAGAACTATATCTTTTTCGATTTCCAATTCACAGCAATGTTCTCCATATGGTAGATACTTAAATTATCAGTTAGTGACCATGTGGTTGGGAGACACATAGGGGAGGTTGGTTAGAAACAAAAATTGGAAGATTCAATTTATTTCCTCATAAAACATATTAGCTAATGGGATTCCAAATTATGTATCATTCCTGGAAGACAATTTCCGGCAATATTCCTCAAAATTTTTTAAATTGTTTATATCCTTTGACCTAAAAATAAATGTTATAAATAAATTCTAAGAAAATGAACAGACTATGACAAAAGTACAAACGTGTAAAACTGTTGAGTTCAGCATTGTTTATAATAATAAAAACATTAGAAAAATACTTAAATTCCAATAAGGGACTGCTCATAGTGTATACTACCAATGGATTACTGTATACTCAGAAAAAATGATATATTTGTTGACATGGAGAACAATTTAAGTTTTAAGTATTAAAGGTAGATGACTACAAAGCAAGGATTAATTTCCACAGTAAGTGAGAAAATCAAGGCTTCATATGTAAAAACAGGATTAATTAATTCAATTTATGAAATCTATCATATCAACAGGCTAAAAAAGAAAAATTATATGACCATATCATAGATGCAGAAAAAGCATTTGCTAAAAATACAACACTGCTTCAGGACAAAACTCTTAGCAAACTAGAAATAGACAGGAACGTCCCCAAGTTGATAAAGAATATCTACAAAAACCCTACAACCCACATTATAATTAATGGAGAGAAACTAGATTTTTTTTCCTCCCAATGTCAGGAACAAGTCAAGGATATCCCCTCTCACCTCTTTTATTCAACATTCTACTTAATGCAGTAACATAAGAAAAAAAAGATATAACGATGGGGAAAGAAATAAAGCAGTCTTTGTTCACAGAAGATATGACTGCCTAGGTAGAAAATTCCAAAGAATCAACAGAAATCTCCTGAACTAAAAGCAATTAAAGCAAAGTTGTGGGATAAAATGCTAATATGCAAAAGGCAATTGATTTCCTATATGCCAGCAATTAAAAACTAGAATCTGAAATTAAAACACAACGCTTTTTACAACACCAAAATAAATAATTTATTAATTAGATAGGCATCTAACAAAATATGTACAAGATCTAAATAAGAGAAACCACAAAACTTGAATTTAAAAAATCAAGGAAGATCTAAATAAATGAAAAGATACCCCATGTTCATAGATAGAAAGAATAAATATTGTTAATATGTCAGTTCTTCCCAAAATGATCTATAGATTCCCCACAATCTTAATGAAAAGCCCAGCAGGTTATTTTATGAATATTGACAAACTAATTCTAAAGTTTATACAGAAATGCAAAGAACAAAGAACCCAGAATAGCCATAACAATATTGAAGAAGAAAAAATTCAGAGGCCCAACACTATCTGACTCAGTATATTACTATACAGTAATATAGTGTGAGTAATATAGTGTTAGACTATATAGTAATATAGTGTTATACTATACAGAATATATAGTTAGATATATACACACAAAGAACTCCTATAAAGGTAAAGTATGGTATTGACAAAAAAAATTGCTGAAACAGCACATTCTCATGCAAAAATATGAATGTAGACACAGAATTTACATCCATTTCAAAAACTAACTCATATACCTAAATGTAAACACAAACCACTTGAAGATTGCTCTAATGAAATAAAGTTTATTAATTTTTTTCAAAAAATTAAGACCTGAATTTAGATGTTTCAAAGGCATGATATCTTAGTGAGGAGATTTATTTCAGCTTTAATGGTGAGATTTAAAATTAAATGACAACTATCTATTTTGAAAGAGAGGAAATTAGAATTTCCAGTTCATACAAATTAACTTAACATTTCTTACCATAAACCACTGGAAAATTAAACAAAATGTGCAAAACAACTGTTTTCAAACATTGGACAACAGGCAGAGTAGGTCTCTCTTCTCAGGGAGAAGGGAAGAAAAGGAAGTAAATGCTAAGATTACCCTGGCTGTCTGCCTAGGGGAACTTTCTAAACCACAAGGCAGGAAGTAAAGGACCCAAGCAAAGTATGACAAGATGGCTGAGTTGAGGAGATTGATCGGAGTATGAGAAGTCTGAAGCAGCTGGAATTGCAGAGCAAAATCATGGAGATGGGGGAGCCACACAGAAAAAGCACTCCATAAATATGCATGGGGTTTCCCTTAGTCTGTTGCTGAATTCTCAACTCTATGTGTGGAGTAAAACTCCACAAGGCCTGACAAAGATCAACTGAACAATTCCCTCAACTCACAGAGGACTGGGAGACATCTGAGTTCAGATTACTCAAAGCAGAAACTTCACTGAACTACCAGAGCATTCTAGGGAGATCCCACAGTGGTCCCAATTTAGAAATATGGCTAACTTAATAATTCTCAGCTGGGCGCAGTGGCTCACGCCTGTAATCCCAACACTTTGGAAGGCCTAGGTGGATCACCTGAGGTCAGCAGCTCAAGACCAGCCTGGCCAACATGGTGAAACCCCATCTCTACTAAAAAAAATACAAAAATTAGCTGGACATGGTGGCGGTCACCTGTAATCCCAGCTACTCAGAAGGCTGAAGCAGGAGAATCGCTTGAACCCAGGAGGTGGAGGCTGCAGTTGAGTTGAGATCACACAAAACTCCATCTCAAAAGAAAAAATAATAATGCTTCTCTATTACAGTTTACTCCAGACCCACCCTAAGATTTTTTTTTAAGTGTAAAAAATCAAGCTAGTTTGTAAAAAACTTAACTGAGTGTTGAAATGAAGTTCCACATCCTCTAAAGAAAGACAACAAAATGCACATATACAACAACTTGATATTCAAAATATGCAACATTCAATTAAAAAAGACTGGTATTCTATACCACTGTAGGATGGCTACTGTTAACAATAATATATAGTTTCAAAAAGCTAGAAGGATGCTAATGAACATTCTCAAGACAAAGAAATGATAAATATTTGAGATGATAGATATGCTAATGACACTGATTTGACCACTATATATTACATGCATTCTAAATATCACTATGTACCCCCATGAATATGTAGTTATTGTCAATTAATATTTATTAATGTCAACTAATTGTCAATAAGTGTACATATTATTTGTGAATAATATTTGTTGTGAGTAGTATTGTTGTCAATTAATAACTGTACATATTCATGATTAAAAAATAAAATGTTTAAAAACCTATAAGACTAGATATGCAAAGAAACAGAAAAATGTTTCATGGCCAGGAGGAAAATTAAGTCATTAGAACCAGACCCATAATTGACAATTCAGATGAAATTAACAAAGACATTAAATAGCTATTATAAATATGTTCAAGGATTTATAGGAAAGCATTAACATAATGAGGAGATAAATAAAAAATATATAAAAAGAACTAAGCAGAATTTGTAAAGATGAAAAAAGTCTTGAAAATGTCACAGAATGAAATTTACAGCCGATTATATACTACAGAAGAATAGGTCAGTAAACTTGAATGCATAGCAATAAGAATAGAAAGAAATAGCATAGAGAAAAGAAAGATACAAAACAAACAGCATCAGTGACATGTGGGGTAATATTAAGCTTCTAATATGTTTGTAATTTTAGTCCCAGAAGGAGACAGTCAGCAAAATATTTGGAGAAATACCAACAGAAATCTTTTCAAATTTGATGAAAAATATAGACCCAGAGATCCAAGAACCTCAAAGAACCCTGAGCAGGAAAAACATCAAAAGACTCACAACAAACCACATCACAATCAAATTGCTGAAATCCAGTGATGAAAAGAAAATCTTAAGAAAAGCCAAAGAAAAAAACATACACTACTACATAGAAAGCAATAAGCATAAGAATGATCACAGACTGCTTAAAAATAATGCAAGCCAAAATAGAATGGAATCCTGAAAGTGCTAAAAGAAAAATAAAACTTTCAACCTAGAATGAAATATCCAGTGAAATATTCTTGAAAAAGGCAGATTAAGACTTTCTCAGGGAAACAAAAGCTGAGATAGTGTGTCACCAACAGACAGGCATTAAAAGGAATGTTAAAGGAAGTTCTTCAGGCTAAAAGAAAAGTGATATCAGGTAGAAATTCAGATCTATACAAAGGAATTGTGATCCCTAGAAACAGTAAATATTTGGGTAAAGACTAATCTGTAGTGGCATTGATTGCTGGGCATAGAGGGAAGAGAGACTGCAAATGAGAGTAAGAAAACATTTGGGACGATAGATACGTTCATTATCTTGATGTAGTGAAGGTTCCATAGGTATGTATGTCAAAACCCATAAAACCGTACACTCTCTATATACGCAATTTACATTAGTTATAGCATACAAAGCTGTAGCAAAATAAAAATAAGGAGAGTCAATTTACTATGGAACATTTGACTTTGAGGAAACATGTTATCATCAATAGGAAAAATTCTAACTACTCCTAAAATATACCACCACAACAGTCTCATGTTGTAACAACCTGGAAATGGCCAAAAAGGGGTATTTAAGCATAACATCTGGTCTCCGAGATCTGGAGAAATTATTATGAAGTGAAAATTTCTACTACATGCTGCTAAATTCAACAGTCAATTCTCCATCCTTACCATACATGAGCTCTTAGCAGCACTTGACAAGCCAATCATTCCCTTCTCCTGGAAAGGTTATCTTCACTTGGCTTCCATATTTACCTTTACTTCCCTGACTACTTCTCCTTAGCCTCCTTTGTTTTGGTCAATCTAATATCTAAAGGGTGGAATGCCCTGGTTCTTGGGCCACTCTCTTTATGTAACCCATCTCTTTGGTTGCCTCATCCAGTATTATTGCTTTAAATATTAACAAAATATTGATAACTTCCAATTTATATGTCCAGCCTGGACCTCATCAAGAGGACATCTGCAAAGGAATTACTCTACATCTCCATTATTCTTTTTAATAGAGATTTCAAACAACATTCCCCTAAATAAAAACTCTGATGTCTCTCCCCTTTCCCACGTGCTCTACTCAATTTTCCTCATTTTAGTAAATTTTAACTCATTGTTCCAGTTGCTTACAACACATACCTTGCTTTATCCCTTAGCTGATCTGTCAGGAAATCCCCTTGGCTCTACTATCAAATACATCCTGTATCTAACAACTTGCTACCTTTATAGCACCATCACCTATCACTCAGATTGTTACAAGAGCCTCCTAACTAGCTTTCTTGTTTTTGCCAATGTCCCTTCAATCTATCGTTAATACACTGAGCATAAAAATGTACACGATTTACCTTGTATCTTTGTCCTGGTCTGCTATTCCTTCTATTCTTCCATTTTCCCAAAACTCCATTTCAGTTGCATTGGCCTTCTAGCTGTTTTTAGACACATCGAAAACACTCATTTCAGGGGCTTTGCCCTTTCTCCAGGTATCTGCATTTTTCTTTTTGTTTCTGTTCATCTCCTTTTATCAATTCTCAGTCAAATCTTTTCTGATGTTTCCATTTAAAACTGGAGCCAGATAATAGGAGATTAAGATATCCAATAGGAGGCAGTGAGGAAGGAGACCCCTTTTTCTTAAGCTTCTAAGGCCATTTCCCCTTTAGCCATCTACATTGCATTTCAAAAGGAGAAGTTAAAAGTCAGCCAGAGGAGGTCAGTGGAAGTTGTGCCCCCAGCCAGGTTAAGAATTAACCCCACTACTGCTAACCACAACCCTATCTATAGATCATGGACATGGTATGGAGGAATTTTCCCCAGAAGGCACTGTTCTTGCTCAGCTGCTCAGACCCCCACACAGTCACGTCCCCCATGCTCTCAACACTCTCATGTGCACCTCTCAGACTGTAAGCCTTCAAAAGGGCCAAGGTTTTCTTTGTCAGAGAGCTCGGTTGTTGAGGCATCTATGCCTGTCGCAGTTCCCAGCTGAATAAAATTACCACTTCCTTCCCTGTTCAGTGTTTGAGAGGTTTATTTGCGTCTGCTCCTGCTTCAGTAGGACGAGATTGTAGCTCCTACTTGGGATAGACAGAGCACTGTGTGGAGACTCACATCATGAACTTTTGCTCCAAGAATTACGACAGAAACATATGAGGAAAGCTGAAAGAATACAAAGATCCTTTGAAAGAACTGGATCACCACTACAGGCTCCCTGAGATGCTGAAAAACTGTGAGTCTGCTTGCTTTCTCAGCAGGGAGGCTGGTGGTATAGGGCAAGTTCTCAGCCCTAATCATTTAGTCACTGGCTGCCTGGAAATACACTCAGCGCTGTTGCGGGGAGCACAGTGGGAGTGACACTGGCCTTTAGGAATGCAAGTTGCAAGGGAGCAGGGTGAGGCCTGTTGCTGCTGGCTTTCCTCCACTTCACTAGAGACCTGTATGGCTCAGCAGAGGCAGCATAATCCCCCTGGAAACATAATTCCATTGGCTTGGGAACCATAACCCCATACCCCACAGCAGCTGCAACAAGCCCCACCCAAGGAGAGGCTGTTATTCCTGCCCCATCTGGTGGTCTTTCTCTACCTCTCCCACTTCTGGTTGCTGAAAACAAAGGACATAATGTCTTGGGAGTTCTAAGGCCCTGCCCACTGCCTGAGAAACCTGAATACTTAACCAAGTAACCCTAGGGCAAATTTGCATCTTCCCTATAGTACCACAGCTGTTGCACTCTTGAAAGCACCACCTCCTGGCTGAAGGCCAACCAACAAAAAAACCAGCACGCCAAACAAAAACACAACCAAGGGCCCTCACAGAGTCCACTTCTCCCCCCTGCTGCCTCCACCAGAGCAGGTGCTGGCATCCACAGCTGAAAGACCTGAAGATAAATCACATCACGGGACTCCGCAGACACTCCCCAGTACTAACCTGAAGCCCGGCAGCTCTGCTGGTAGCTAGACCCAGAAGAGCAAAAGTAGTCACTGCAGTTTGGCTCTCAGGAAGCCCCACCCCAGGGAAAGGGAGAGAACATCACATCAAGGGAACACCACGTGGAACGAAAGAATCCGAACAGCAGCCCTTGAATCCCAGATCTTCCCTCTGACATAGTCTACCCAAATGAGAAAAAAGCAGAAAAACAATTCTGGTAATATGACAAAACAAGGTTATTTAACACTCCCAAAAGATAACACCAGCTTACCAGCAATGGATCCAAACCAAGACAAAAATCTCTAAATTGCCAGAAAAATAATTCAGGAGGCCAGTTGTTAAGCTAATTAAGGAGGCACCAGAGAAAGGTGAAGTCTAACTTAAAGAAATCAAAAACATAATATGGGATATAAAAGGAAAAATCTTCAGTGAAATATATAGCATAAGTAAAAAACAATCACAACTTCTGGAAATCAAGGACACAGAGAAATGTAAAATGCACTGGAAAGTCTCAACATTAGAATTAAGCAGAAGAAGGAACTTCAGAGCTTGAAGACAAGGCTTTCAAATTAACCTAGTCTGTCAAAGACAATTTAAAAAAATGAACAAAGCCTCCAAGAAATTTGGGACTCTGTTAACAATCCAAACCTAACACTAATTGGTGTTCCCAAGGAAAAAGAGAAATCTAAAAGTTTGTAAAAAGTATTTGAGGGAATAACTGAATAAAACTTCCCAAGCCTTGCTAAAGATGTATGTATACATCCAAATACAAGAAGCTCAAACAACACCTGGAAAATTCATGGCAAACAGATCATCACCTAGGCACACAGTCATCAGGTTATTTGAAGTCAAGACAAAGGAAAGAATCTTAAGAACTGTGAGGCAAAAGCATTAGGTAACCTATGAAGGAAAACCTATCAGAGTAACAGCAGATTTCTCAGCAGAAACTCTACAAGCTAGAAGGGATTAGGGTCCTATATTTAGCCTCCTGAAACAAGACAATTATCAGCAAGAATTTTGTATCCAGCAAAACTAAGCTTTCCAAATGAAGGAAAGATGCAGTCTTTTCCAACAAATACTGCCAGAATTCACCACTACCAAGCTAGTACTACAAGAACTGCTAAAAGGAGCTCTAAATCTTGAAACAAATCCTAAAAGTACCCCTAAGTAGAACCTCCTTAAAGTATAAACCTCATAGGACCTATATAACAATAACACAATGAAAAAAACAGACAAACAAACAAAAAAAACAAAAAAAAAAAACAATTTATTCAAGCAACAAACAGCACAATAAATAGAATACTACCTTGCATCTCAGTACTAATATTGAATGTAAATAGCCTAAAGGTTCCACTTAAAAGATAGAGAATGGCAGAATGAATAAGAATTCATCAACCAAGTTTCTGCTGTCTTCAGGAGACTCACCTGACACATAAGGACTCATATAAACTTAAGATACAGGGGTGGAAAAAGATATTCAATGCAAAAGGACACCAAAAGCAAGCAGAAGCAGCTATTCTTCTGTCAGACAAAACAAACTTTAAAGCAACAGCAGTTAAAAAAAGACAAAGAGGGACATTATATAATGATAAAATGACTAGTCTAACAGGAAATATAACAATCTTAAATATATATACAGCTAACACTAGAGCTCCCAAATCTATAAAACAATTACTACTAGACCTAAGAAATGAGATCAACATCAACACCATGAAAGTGGGGGACTTTAATACTCCACTGACAACACTAGACAGATCAGCAAGATAGAAAGTCAACAAAGAAAAAATAGACTTAAACTATACCCTACAACAAACACGCTTAATAGATATTTACAGAACATTCTACCCAACAATTACAGAATATATATTCTATTCATGAGCATATGGAACATTCTCCAAGATAAACCATATGATAGACCAGAAAACAAGTCTCTGTAAATGTATGAAAATCAAAATTATATCAAATACCCTCTGTGACCATAGGGAGTTAATTTCCAATTTCAAATTTCAAAACCATGCAAATACATGGAAATTAAATAACCTGCTGCTGAATGATTATTGGGTTAACAATGAAATCAAGATGGAAATTAAAAAATTATTTAAACTAAACAGTAATAGTGACACAACCTACCAAAACCTGTGGGATACGGCATAGCAGTGCTAAGAGGAAAGTTCATAGCATTGAGTACCTACATCAAAAAGTCTGAAAGAGGACAAACAGACAATCTAAAGTCACACCTCATGGAACTGGAGAAACAAGAATAATCTAAACCTGGAAGAAGAAAACAAATAAGGAAGATGAGAGCAGAACTAAATGAATTGGAAACAAACAAAAAAATACAAAAGATAAATGAAACAAAAAGCTGGTTCTTTTAAAAGATAAATAAAATTGATACACCATTAGCAAGATTAGCCAAGAAAAGAAGAAAGAAAATCCAAATAAGCTCAATTAGAAATGAAACGAGAGATATTACTACTGATACCACAAAAATGCAAAAGATTATTCAAGGCTACTGTGAACACCTTAATGCACATAAACTAGAAAACCTAGATGAGACAGATCAATTCCTGGAAAGATACAACCCTCCTAGATTAAACCAGAAAGATATAGAAACTCCAAACAGACCAATAACAAGCAGCAAGATTGAAATGATAATTAAAAAAAAAAATGCCAGCAAAAAAAGTCCAGGACCAGATGGATACACAGCTGAATTCTATCAGACATTCAAAGAATTGGTACCAATCCTATTGACACTATTCCACAGGATAAAGAAAGAGGGAATCCTCCCTAAGTCAATCTATGAAGCCAGTATCACCCTAATACTAAAACCAGGGAAGAACATAACAAAAAAAGAAAACTACAGACTAATATCCCTGATGAACATAGACACAAAAATCCTCAACAATAACCAAATCCAACAGCATATCAAAAACATAATCCACCATGATCAAGTGGGCTTCATAACAGGGTTGCAGGGATGGTTTAACATATGCAAGTCAATAAATGTGATACACCACATAAACAAAATTAAATACAAAAATCACATGATCATTTTAATAGACGTAGAAAAAGCATTTAACAAAATCCAGCATCCTTTCATGATTAAAACCCTCAGAAAAATCGGCATAGAAAGATATACCTTAGAGTAATAAAAGCCATCTATGAGAAACACACAGTCAACATTATACTGAATGGGGAAACATTGAAAGCATTCCCTCTGAGAACTGGAACAAGACAAGGATACCCACTTTTACCTCTTCTATTTAACGTAGTGTTGGAAGTCCTAGCCAGAATAATCAGATAAGGGAAAGAAATACAGGGCATTCAAATCCATAAAGAGGAAGTCAAACTGTTGCTGTTTGTTGATAATATGATAGTATACCTAAAAAACCCTAAAGACTTTTCCAGAAAACTCCTCGAACTGATAAATGAATTCAGCAAAGTTTCAGGATACAAAATTAATGTACACAAATTAGTAGCTGTGCTATACAACAACAGTGACCAAGGTGAGAATCAAATCAAGAACTCAGCCCCTTTTACAATAGCAGCAAAAAGAAATCATAGCTGACACAAGCAAATAGAAACACATCTCATGCTCATGAATGGGTAGAGTCAATATTGTGAAAATCACTATACTGCCAAAAGCAATCCACAAATTCTCTGCAATTCTCATCAAAATACCACCATTATTTTTCACAGAACTAGAAAAAGCAATCCTAAAATTCATATGAAACCAAAAAAGAGCCTGCATAGCCAAAGCGTAACTAAGCAAAAAGAACAAATCTAAAAGCATCTGATTACCTGACTTTAAACTATACTATAAGGTCATAGTCACCAAAACAGCATGGCATTGGTATAAAAATAGTCACATAAACCAATGTAACAGAATAGAGAACACAGAAATAAACCCAAATACTTATAGCTAACTGATACTCTACAAAGCAAACAAGAACATAAAGTGGGGAAGGGACACCCTCTTCAACAAATGGTGCTGGGATGATTGGCAAGCCATATGTAGAAGAAGGAAACTGGATCCTCATCTCTCACCTTATATGAAAATCAACTCAAGATGAATCAAGGACTTAAATATAAGACCTGAAAACATAAAAATTGTAGAATATAACATTGGAAAGACTTTTCCAGACATTGGCTTAGGCAAAGACTTCATGACCAGGAACCCAAAAGCAAATGCAACAACAAAAAAGATAAATAGATGGAACTTAATTAAACTAAAAATGTTCTGCACAGCAAAAGAAATAATCAGCAGAGCTAACAGACAATCCATAGGGTGGGAGAAAATCTTTAAAATCTTTAAAATTAGTTCATTTGACAAAGAACTCGTATCCAGAATTCACAAAGAACTCAAACCATCAAGAAAAAAGCACATAATCCCATAAAAAGGTGACATGAATAGACAATTCTCAAAAGAAGATACATAAATGCCCAAGAAGTCTATGGAAAAATGCTCAACATCACTATCAGGGAAATGCAAATCAAAACAGGATACCACCTTACTTCTGCAAGAATGGCCACAATAGAAATATAATAGGTGTTGATGTGGATGTGGTGAAAAGGGAGCAGTTTTACACTGTTGGTGGGAATGTAAATTAGTACAACCACTACAGAAAACAGTGTGGAGATTCCTGAAAGAACTAAAAATAGATCTACCATTTGATCCAGCAATCCAACTACTAGGTATCTACCCAGAGGAAAAGAAATCATCATATGAAAAATGTACTTGCACATGCATGTTTATAGCAGCACAACTTATAATTGCAAAAATATGGAACCAGCCTAAATGCTCATCAGTCAATGAGTGGATAAACAAAATGTGGTGTATATACCATGGAATATTACTCAGTTCATTAAAGGGTACAAAATGACAGCATTTGCAGAAACCTAGATGGAATTGGAGACCATTTTTCTAAGTGAAATAACTCAGGAATGGAAAACCAAAACCAAACACTGTATGTTCTCACTCATAAGATGAGTGAAAGCTAAGTGGAAGCTAAGCTATGTAGGCACAAAGCCATAAGAATGATACAATGGATTTGTATCATTCTTAGATACTAGACCATTTTTCTAAGTGAAGTAACTCAGGAGTGGAAAACCAAAACCAAACACTGTATGTTCTCACTCATATGATGAGTGAGAGCTTAGTGGGAGTTAAGCTATGTAGACACAAAGTCATAAGAATGATGCGATGGACTTGTGGACTCAGGGGAAAGGGTGGAAGGGGGGTGAAGGATAAAAGACTACACACAGGATACAGTGTACTCTACTTGGGTGATGGAGAGTGATCTCAGAAATCACCACTCAATAACTCACTTATGCAATCAAATACCACCTGTTCCCCAAAAACCTATTGAAATAAAAAATAAATTAAAAAAAAAGAAAATTGGAGTCAGGCCCTCATCCCTCACAATTCCTAATCCCTTCTCTACTCCCATTTTCGTTCTTTCCAAGGTGCTTATTGTCTTCTTACGTACTTTTTGATTTATTTATCTTATTATTTACCTTTCCTTTCTATAATGTAAACTCCCTTATTGCAGATTTTTTTCTGTTGTGTTTACTGCTATATTCTTGGCCTTGAAAACTGGATCATGGTGTACATTTAATAAATAATTTCTTCAGTAATGCATGAATGAATGAATGAAGCTGTTGCTAGTAACATAGAACGATATCATGTTTTATATCCTTAATAAAATACCATAAATATACATATAATTAGTTTTATATATTAATTCTCATACTATTGAAAAATGATTTAAAAGAACATTATTTTTCAGGATTTAAGGACCTCACTTGTGTGACTGTTAGGTTTTAAATTCTAAATAACGATGAAGCTGAACTGCCATGCTCAACACTGACAAGAAAGGCAGAGGTTTCTAATGGAAGCACCATTGGTTCTTGAACCACTGGAACCCAAGAGAGCCTTAATGTAATAAAACAATACTGTTGTTCCTTGTGTAGTTGGTTGTCAATGCTTTTTTTCCTTATTTTGAACCTGGGATATAAAGTAAAATGTGACTCAAAGGATATTTTTTCCATGAGTATATGGCAGACACGCGTACATATACAGAAAGCGGACAGACAGATAATAGTCAAGGGAGGTATCTCTGCTTCACAGACCTCATTTTTATACCATAAAACTATATTTATAGACATTCTTCAATTTTATAAAATAAAAACTCTTTACAAACCAAAACATATGTCAGTATTCCACAGATTGTTTTAATGATTTACATTGTCATAACTATTAGTACATCTTCTCTTCTCACGTACCCTTTGTTTTGCTTACTTTGAAAGTCAAAGAATTAACTAATTTTAGGGGGAAAGGCTGGATTCTTTTTTGACATTTAAATACAAATGTATACTTTTGCATACAAAAGTATATTTTCTTTTATATATCTAAGATAGATGAAAGAAATATATATATAATTTCATATATATATTTTTATATATACAAAATTTCTTTTATGTATATATTTATATATATAATTTTTAAAATATATATATTTATATAATTTCTTTTATATATATTTATATATATAATTTCTTTTATATATCTTTTTTATTAAGAAAAAGATATATTTTCTTAATATATCTAAGAGATTTAATGATGATATTTGTATTTGTTGGGGGTGTAACAGGCAAGATGAAATCAGCAATTTTTCTTCTCTTTAGTAGGACAAACTTTGTCAATACTTCTAATATAAACAGGTTGGCTTCAAAGTGCTCTCTCATTACCTTAGGATTTTTTTGTTCAAAGAGTAAACTCTTATTTATTTGGCTTTTTAAAAAGCTGATTTTTTCCCCAACTCCAATACATCTGACTTTAACTGCTATCAATCGAGAAAAATAACAAGACAAGGCTCAATCATTTTAGGTTTATTGCCAAAGTTAAGGACACATGCCTGGGAGACAGGTCTATGTATTCCTCTGAAGATGATTTTGAGGGCTCCAAATTTAAAAAGGAAATGGGGGATACTGAGAAGTACACAATTTTAATGTAAGAGGGGGGATAGGGAAAAATTGTCATTCATGCCTTTGTCTGGCTCAGGGAATCTGCATTTTTACATAAGATAACATAGACAAAATGGGGCAGGGGAACAATCAGACACAGATTTGTGTCTGGTGGGCACCTGGAAAGATAAGCTATCAGTTTACATTGCCATGGTGCAATTTTAACAGAAACACCTCAGGGTAAAGATCTTGGAGCTCACTAGGAGTTTCCTTGTGGGCTAAAATATGGCGGAGGCATGTGGCTTTTCATCTTACAGGCATCTCATTTAGGAACCAAAAAGGGGGAGGCAGGTTTGCATGACCCAGTTTCCAGCTTAACTTTTTCCTTTGGCTTAATGAGTTTGGGGTCCCAAGATTTAATATCCTTTCACATTGACAATACTTGTAATCAAAATCGTTTTTCTTAAACTAATATACCTATTCTATTTGAATACATTTAGCAGGCTATGTTTTCTTTTAAAAAAAAAAAACTGTTTTCACTGGAACTTGATTTCTCTTTTTTTCTAAGTATAAACCTGGTTCTCTCTGTGGATAATTAAGACAATTATACCTAAAAAGAGTAATGCGCAATATTTTTTACCTTCATGAATTCAATAATTTTATTAAAGTCTTCAGGCTTATTTTCTTCACATGTTTTTCTTTTACAAAACCATTTTTGAGCTAAAGGAGGATTATAAAAATCATACCTCAGCAAATTTCATAGTAGTAAAATACAACGTTATCAATTTGGTTATTAACTAGATTGCAGTGAATTCGTTTTTTAAAATCTTACTGGTAAAGTCTACATTAAACAAATGTTTACAGTGTTGCATTGAGCATCCAGACAGCAAAGTTTTAGCTCTCTTTTCCCTCCAGGTCTGTTGTTAAAACTGGGCTTAAGACCCAATATCAGGCCTCTTAATGCTGATCAGCTTCCCTGTGTTGCCCCCACTTTCCTGTTCAAAAATGAGCCTCTTTCAGGTCCCCTAGTTCATTGGTGGAGGTGCCAAGGTCCCACCTAATTTTTGCAGTTTCCCAGAGCCATAGCTTATTCCTATGTCCCTGGCCCTCTGCTGGGGTTTTGTCACATGTGAATAAAATTCTCAAGAATACTTACTAGGTCACTTGACTCTCAAATTATTTACTGATGTCAGGATTTTTTTTTTTCTCAACCAATCCAACAGACTGAATTTCCAGAATTAGCTGAGAGAATATTCTACTCTTCATTTACTATGTTTAACACATGCTGCCATCCTCTTCAGAACTACCTGTGCTAGCTGGGTCAGTTCTCCCAGTTTTTCTCTTGCTTTAGTAAGAAGGTCTTTGGCCTCCATTTTTCTCCCTATGTTGCTAGGATATAGCATTCCAGATGCTCCTGTGCTATACAATAATAGGCCAGGGTCCATTTGCAAGATTACTGTACTTCCCAGTTCTACTCACAGACATGCCATACTTTCTTGATGCTCCTGCTCAGACACCAGTATAAAGGGGTTCCTGGAGAATCTCCAACCAGCCTGCACCCTGGGAGAACAGGATGGAGCCCTGGAAGTTCTTGCAGGGTGGGAGGAGTATAGAGAATGTCCTCTCCTGTTCAGGGGTGGGAAGCTGGGATTCAATCTGTTAGATGGTGGCCTGCTAACAGGAACCTCTCTCACTTTGCTGGGTTTTTGTTCTTTCCTTTTTGCCCAATAAATTCAATTTTTTCCATCTTTCTATGTGTCCATGAGTCTAATCTTTCCTGGTTGTGTGACAAGAACCCTGTTTTTAGCTGAACTAAGGAGAAAGTCCTACCACATTGCCATGACCATTTTTCATAGATCTCTTTGCTGGCTTCTCTTTGTTTATCGAGTATGTTAGTGGTTCTCAGGGTTCTGTCTTTGATCTCTTTTTTCAATCTCTGTGGGTAACATATCTAATCTGGTGATTTTAATGACACCATTGACTGCCAAATTTTCATCTTTAGCTTTGATCTCTCTCATGTGCTCCATCTCCAATTAGCTACAGACATCTCTGCCTGGAGCTTCATGCCACCAACACAGTTCCCTGAATTCAAAACTATTTCATTTCACATTTCTGAGCCTTCTGAATGCTGACGAATCTGCTGCAAATGCTTCCCTCCACTGTTTCAATACATAGTTCAAAGGCCATCTATTTTGAGAAAACTTTCCTGAAGCTGATCATCATTACGCCCTCTATGTTCGTCTGGCAAAGAATGGAGATGTTGAGGATGAGTAGTTTTAAACAGTCATGGGCAAGGGAAGAATTCTTGCATAATAAGTAAAAACTGAGTGTGGATGACACTGTGGAATCATAATATATGCCAAGAAAAAGATAAGTTTGCTCATATTTTACCACTGCTTTTGGTAATAATTATTACAGCTTAGTAGTAAAGTAAGCAACTAATAAGATTGTATTGAATTGAATAGGGAATTGAATAGAGATTAAAAACCCAATCTCATACCAATACTTGAAAATGTAGTTACCATTTTTATGCTATAACTTACTGAGTTTATAAAGATTTCTTCTACTCTTTATGGTAACTCATAAAAGTATATAAATTAGTCAGGGTTCTCCAGAGAAACAGAATCAACAGGAGATAGATAGATGATAGACGGATAGGTAGATAGATACGTACATAGATACACAGATAGATACATAGACAGATACAAAGATACACAGATATCTTAGAAGATAGTTATTATGGGAATTGGCTCACATGGTTATGGAAGAAAAGAAGTCTCATGATATTACACTCCAAACTGGAGACTCAGGAAAATCATCAGAGTGATTCCATAAAGTCATCCACATTCAATTTTTACTTGTTATGCAAGAATTTGTCCCTATCCCATGCCTGTTTAAAGCTACTCATCTTCAACATCTGCATTCTCTGTAGCCGAACATAGCGGGCATAACGATCACCTTCAGGAGAGTTTTCTCAAAATAGAAGGGGTACGGGTGGCAGAGTTTGCTGGTAAAAGTTCCAGAGGCAAAAGGTGAAGAAACTAGGAGCTCTGGTATCCAAAGGCAGGAGAAGATGGATGCCCCAGCTCAAGAAGAGAGAGAGAGAGAATTAGCTTTTCCTCTACCTTTTTGTTCTATCTGGGCCCTCAATGGCTTGAACGATGCCTGCCCACATTGGTGAGGGTAGATCTTTACTCAGTCTACCAATTCAAACGCCAGTCTCTGCCAGAAACACCCTTCAGAAACACCCAGAAACAGTATTTTACAGTTATCTGGCTTTCCCTTGGTCCAGTCAAGTTGACACATAAAATTAACCATCATAATATGCATTCGCTAGACGGAAGAACAAAAATTATCTATATATACATTATTAAAAATGCTTATAAACTATACATAAAAAGAATTGTAGGCAATATTTTGTGAAGTATGAGAAGGTTCAATTATATTCTTTGTAACAGGACAAAATTTGTTGTAATATTTTAGCAACAAAATTTGTTTGGCCAGCTGGCCCCAATTAATCAAAATTATATTTCATATTAGGCTCTCATAGCAATGAACATTGTTTTCTCAGCTGGTTAGAAACAACATAGGATTCTCCTAACAATGGAAACCTGGAATACAATGATAATCATAGCCAAAAGTAACAACACAATGACATCACAAAAAGACGTAGGTCTAAATTTGATATTTTCTTTGGAAATGACAGCAACAGTTGTCATAGTATTAATCATAACGCAGTTGTTTGTGATAATCATTGTAACGTCTAACGTCAATGAATATACGTAACAGTAAGAAATGTGGATAAAATAACTATCTAATAATCCTATCTAGCAGCCAGGTATGGTAGAATGAGTCAGACCTGGCAATTAGGACATTCAGAAGCCAATATAAACTTTGATTCTACATATATGCTTGAGAAAGCCACTTGATTTTTCTTTAAACCTCAGTTTCTCATCTGTAAAAGTGAATGGTCTAGTACTTTAGGTCACTTCTAATTCTGAAATTCTTTTATCTTAAGACCACATCAGCATGGAACCAGGCATGAAGCAGGAAATTGGAAAGGCCAACTTAAGATGTTTTTATAAATTTATCTGTCTATGTTCTCTTGCCTTTTCAACAATCACCTGACAGATTAGGAGCAGGAAAACATCATGAGACTAAAATGAAGTGAAACTCAGGGGAGAGGTTTGCAGTGTTTTGTTTTAAGTATTTGAAGCTTCAAGGCTGAATCATACTTGATTTGGTCCATTTTGTAGAAAGTTATCATCACCACCACAATAAGAAAAAATGAGTAAGCTCCAGTCCCTATGGCAAAGGCAGATTGTTTATGTGCGCGGGCCTGAGGCTATCACAGCTACCTCTTTGTAAAACCACGTGGGCTGGTCATCGAGCTACTGTCTCTCAACTCCCAAGTCTACTCCTCCAGACTCCGTTTTGTGATGTTAGGGTTTGGGACTCTGAAAACCACGTATTTCCTTTGCCAGTGCGTTTTCTATAGGGGTCCCCCATAAGGGGACAAAGAATGAAAGGCTGGCAGGGGTAAAGGGACCTTTTTTTTTCTATTTCTTGCTCTTCCTATCAGCATGCCTTTAGTAGCACTTTATTTCAGCAGCGGCAGTTTGGTCTGCCTCTAGGTTCTTTCAGCAGTCTCAGAACTAGTCCATGTTGCTACCTCCACGTTACCCCCAACAATTCTGTCCACCTCCTCCTCAGAGGTGTGAGCTCCAGTTCCTCAAAGCTGCTAGCTCTGACAGTTCTATCCATTTTCTTTGTTCCCGCAGCCCAAGAGGTGGTGCTTCCTGCGGTTGTCTTTTTTGTGTCTCTTGGTATTTCATTTTGCTCTTTTATTCTCTCAACACCTGTGTAACCACCCCCCTGTACTAAATTCCCAGTCTTGAAGTACCCACTGTAGTGTCAGTTTTTAAGACTTGGCTCTTGCTGATATGCCACATGTGATTTGAAAATTATCTTCACTTGTCAGTGATTTTTTCACCACAACCAGCGCTTTCCATAGAGAAGGATGAATGGACATTTCTACTACCGACTCCAGAAGACTCATAAAGGGTGATGATCAGACTCCCTTTCATTAGCTCCCATAACATTTATCAGTATTTATGTTCCCAAACTATTAACATTCATGACTAACAGACTCAGGCTTCTTCAGATTTTCTCTCTCAAAACCTGCTACAGTCATCGTAATTTAGTAAGGGATAAAGGAAGGACCAATTTTACTGGCAGAAAAGATGAAAACACGGAAATGAAGACTCTCACTAAGGCTTCAGAGCAACTCAGCAAAAAAGTGAGAAATTAACTCAAGTATTTGGAATTCTAGATCGGACTATATTAAATTGTTTCAAAAAGTTAATTCTTAAGAAATTTTATAATAAAACTCAGGGAAGTATTTTTCAGGTTTATTCTGCCAATGTGGGAACAATTTTTAATATATTTTGATTATATTAATTGTTATGTATATAGTACTATATAGTTTTTTGTTGTTTTTGTTTTTGTGAAACAGGGTCTTACTTTGTCACCCAGGCTGGAGTGAAGTGGTGTGATCTTAGATCACTGCAGCCTCAACCTCTTGGGCTCAAGTGATTCCTCTCGCCTCTACCCCTGAAGTAGCTGGGACTATGGAATTGTGTCACCATGCCTGGCTAATTTTTTGTATTTTTTATAGAGACGGGGTTTCACCATGTTGTCCAGGATGGTCTGGAACTCCTGAGCTCAGGCAACCACCCACCTTGGCCTCTCAAAGTGCTGGTATTGCTGCTGGCTGTTACTGTATAGTTAACAATGCACTTTCACAAGATTACTCCAATTGACTTCATCTCATAATAACTTTAGGATGTTGATAATGCCAAGTTTTATTTGCATTTTATAGATGAGAAAATTGAGATTCCAAGAGGTTATAGTGACTTACTCAACACTATGTAAGTAACCTAATAAGAAAATATTCCAAACTCATGCAAGAAGCAGGTAAATAGCCCTATCTACCCCAAGTCCAATAATCTCTCCACGATATTAAACTGCCTAGTTATTATGAATATTTATGCTGGTAACATTAATGCAATAACTCTTTATTCTCTTTAGAAGAAAAAATAACCATTACAATTAACACATGCCATCAGAAAAGAATTCTGTTTAATTATTTTATAATCAATAATATTTTAACTTACCAAAAGCAGAAAAATATCAACTGAGTTCAAATTACCATAATGAACAATAAGAGAAAAAGTAACTCTGCTACTATAAAAAAACCATTATTAAGCAAATAAATTAAAGCAAACCAAGTCTTGCCAATTCCTTTTAGAGAATAACTTTAGTTTGCCTGGACAGTGTGTTATTAGCATCTGAAAGAAAATCAGAATTGTGCTCTAAGCAGCAGATTCAAAGTTAATGTGCAAAGGATACTGCCTCTTTGTAATTCATTCAATAATACAATACTTTATTGAATAAAGACAGCCATTTAGACTTTACATATTGAGCAATTGTTCGTCTGCAAAATGTCAGAGTGCCAAAAAAGCAAAGGAGCGAGTTACAAAGGATTTCTACTTTCTCAGATAAGACCTTAAAGCAACATACAATATTTCTCAGATTAATAGATATATATTAATAGCAATGGCAAAGTCATACTGTTCCCAATTCATTAGTGAAAGCTAAATCTGGAAGGCACCTCAGTTTATATTTTCAGGAGTTCAGTATGAATGTTTAAAAGATGCAGCTCAAGTAGCAGCCATGAGCCATTGTCTATAATAAGAAACAGAAGTCCAATAAAAAAAATCTTCTCTTGGGCCGGGCGCAGTGGCTCACGCCTGTAATCCCAGCACTTTGGAAGGCCGAGGCGGGTGGATCACGAGGTCAAGAGATCGAGACCATCCTGGTCAACATGGTGAAACCCCGTCTCTACTAAAAATACAAAAAAAATTATCTGGGCACGGTGGCGCGTGCCTGTAATCCCAGCTACTCAGGAGGCTGAGGCAGGAGAATTGCCTGAACCCAGGAGGCGGAGGTTGCGGTGAGCCGAGATCGCGCCATTGCACTCCAGCCTGGGTAACAAGAGCGAAACTCCGTCTCAAAAAAAAAAAATCTTCTCTTTTTACTTTAAACCATGTTGATAGTTTTAAGTATATGAAAGTAATAGTCAACATCTCTGGTAGCAACAGTGCATTCAAGAGTGTGAATTACATTGTGTATTTTGTCTGCAGCACTTGATCCTGTGATTCAAAAACAGTGTGGACTATGCATGAGATCCAAAGCCCTGACTGAATTCAGGGCCCAAAGTGGCCCAGGGTTCTCAATTTTGAGCCTTTGCTAGTACATGTTCAAGCCTTTGTAACTAACTGTATTTACTCCCACCTCCTGCCACCAGCCTGTTGTGATATATTGGTATTTAATCCAGGATGGAAGGTTTCCCTACTGCTATAGTTTGAATGTGTCCCTCAAAGTTCATGTATTGGAAACTTAATACCCAATGCAACAGTGTTGAGACATGGGACCGTTAAGAGGGGATTAGGTCATAAGGGCTCTCCTCTCTTAACAGGTTAATGCTATTATTGCAGGATGGGTTAGTTATTGTGGGAGTAGGTTCCTGATAAAAGGATGAGTTTAGCCCCCTTCCCTTCTCTCTTCTTTGTGGGGTCTTGCCCTTCAACCTTGCATCATGGAATTATACAGTAAAAAGGCCCTCACCACATGTGGGACCCTTGACCTTAGACTTCTCAGCCTCCAGAACTGTACAAAATGAATTTCTGTTCTTTGTAAGTTACACAGACTCAGCTATTCTGTTATAGCAACACAAAATGGACTAAAACAGAAAATAGGTACCAGAAGTGGGACTGCTGCTATATAAGCACTTGAAACTGTGGAAGAGACTTTAAAACTAAGTAATGGGTAGAAGCTAGAAGAATCTGGAGAAGGCCATATAAAGCCTAGATTGTTGTGAATGGAACCTGAAGGGTGATTCTGGTGAGGAGTCAAAAGAAGAGCTACAGAGAGAGCCTAAATTTTCCTAGTGATGACTTAAGTGGTTGTGATCATAATGCTGCTAGAAATATAAACAGTAAAGGCCATTCTGATGACATCTCAGATGGAAATTAGGAACAAAGTACTAGAAACTAAGGTAAAGGATATCTTTGTTGAATATTTGCAAAGAACTTGGCAAAATTATGTCAATGTCCTATAACTTTGTGGAAGACAGAAATTAAAAGCAATGAACTAGAATTGCTAAGAAGTATCTAAAAAGCAAAGCATTCAAGGTGCTGCATGGCTTTGTAAACCAAAATAAAATTTGAAGGCCCCTTGCAACCATCTGAATGGACTTCCTCCTTGGCCAGGACACTGTAAAATTTAACCTGAAAGGCTGGTTTAGGCCATAATGGGAAGTAGGGGTTGGACATGCTTTATTACAGGTGTGTAGCATTAATAGCAACATCAATCCTAAGTCTGATAAAAAACATTTATAGTCTTCTCTCTAAAGCCCACTACTTGGAGGCTTCATCTGCATGATAAAACCTTGGTCTCCACAACTCCTTATAGTAACCCACACATTCCTTCCTACTGATAACACTTTCAACCAATTGCCAATCAGAATATGTTTAAATCTACCTATGACATGGAAGCCCCCTCTTCGAGTTGTCCCACCCTTCCAGATTGAAGCAGTGTAAATCTTATATGTATCGACTAATGTGTTATATCTCCCTAAAATGTATAAAAGGAAGCTGTACCCTAACCATCTTGGGCATGTGTCATCAGGACCTCCTGAGGCTGCGTCGCAGGTGCATTCTCAACCTTGGCAAAACAATCTTTCTAAACTGATTGAGACCTTTCTCAGGTATTTAGGTTCACAGCTTTCTTCGGCTGCTTACAGTAAAATGAGAGAAGAAAGAAATGATTTAAAAATCAAATTTATAATTAAAAGAGAAGTAGAAACATTTGGAAAACTCTCAGCTTGGTCACATAAATAAAAAAAATAAAAGCATGTTTGGGAGAAAATACTAAGAGTATGGCCAAGCAACCATCGGCTAAAGACATGAATATGGATTGAAGGAAGCTAGGTTCTGTTCTAATGATCAAGACAATGGGAGAATAATCCCAAAAGCATTTCAGATATCTGCGAAGCAAGCTAGAATCTTGAAGGTAAGATATCCAGAGAGGTGCTTGTGGGACCTCAACATTCACTGTTCTCTGTCACCTCAAGACTCTGTTCCCCACATTCTGGCACAGTGTCCCTCAGCTGTCCCAGCCATGGCTCAAGTGTGCCCACATACTGATTGACCCACCACTCTGGAAGGCACAAGGCATCCATGTGGTGCTAATTATGCAAGCATAAACAATGTAAGAGCAATCTCAGGTATTCTGTTATAGCAGCACAAAACAAAGACACCTGCCAACACTTAGAAATCTGACCGTGAGAATTCCACCTCTTCCTCCCCTATGCATGCCTTACTGATTTTTAACAACTCTGCTAACTGGAAAATGGTAAGCTGTTTTTCTTCTCCAAATTTTGTGAGAAGAAGATACTGCTAGAGAAACTCAGGAAGTCCTTTGTAAGACTATAACAAATCTACTTGGTGTGGGCTTTGAAAATTACCACACCTGTTATAAGTGTTAGGTTTTTATGTACAAAACCAAGACAGCAGAATGCAAGTATGAGTGGGGAAAAGGTAGTGGTGTGCTGCCTTGGGTGTCTCAGGGCTGGAATAAGATAATTACAAAGGACAGCCCAGAAAAACTATAGCTTATCCGTTGCTGTTTTTGTCTAGATTCTGGAATGCTAGAGGTGATGAAGCAGGAGGGTGCAGGAAGCTTTGCTAATGTATGTTCAGAGCGCTCTCTTCAAATCTTGAGAGTCTTCCAGAGATTATCTATTGCGGGAGGTGGGGGGAAGGGGGAGAATGAGTCTGTGGATTTTGCAGAAGGTGAGCAGGGATTAGAAAGTGGGGAACAATTTCTCAATTGCATAAGTTGCCAGCAAAGTCTTCAGATAAATGTAATCCAGCCACTACTCTGAAATGTCTACTCACACTAGGGATGCAGGATCTGCTGCCCCAAGATTTAGCAACTGGGTCTTGCTTGAATCACTGGGTTTGAGTTTTCCTCCTGAAGGTGGATTTTTACCTAGTGGGGAACTTCAAGATGTATATAAACTACTAATAGTTCCTTGTTTCTAGGCTGGGACATCCTAGGGACCATGGACATAGAGGTTCTGTGATAAAGTCACATCAGCTAGGCTGGGGGAGAGTCAGAGAAAGAACATGGAAAGAAAGATCTTGAGACTCAGGTAGTCTCTAATAACAGTAAGAGCAGTGAAAACATCTAATCTCACTCTTCCCTATAAGTTCTTCTCTTCCAGGCATGGTGTCAAGAGCTTTATGTGCATTTATTATAACACTGAATCCTCACAATCCTGAAAGAATAATTTTTAAATCTCTGTTTCATAGATGAGGAAACAGTGGCGTATACTCTTCAAAGTCACCAAAACGGAAAATTGCAGCACTGGGACTTGAACTCAATAATCCCCAGCCCATGCCTTTGACCTGTACCTCCACTCCAGTCCGTACCATCTTCTCTAAGAGAGTATCAATACCAAATAGGAAAGGAAGTGTTGATAAGAAGAAAGCTGAAGTCATACGTGGAGGCAGCCGAAAGGGATTTTGACAGCTGAACTACTAGCAAGGTTAATAACCAGGCACTGAAAGAAAGGAAAAGAGAGCCAAATATAAAATGCACGTGGAGAAGAGAGTGCAGTAATTTGGGAAATCTTTGTCCTGAGGAAGGAACCGGCTCTTTTTAAAGCAAAAACCAGTTTGTGTAGCTTATAGCTACCACACTAACATATTATGAAGCAAAATTCACAAGTACGCAAAATCACTAACAAAAGTGTTGCTTCTAGAAAGACCTGAGTCAGAAAGAAGTATTTCTAACATCTACAGAAACTGACCTGCAAATAATTTGCAAATTACAAATACATTTACAAAGGAAGGTCTAATTTGTTCCCATTTGTATTTTGTAAATGTGCAGATTGTTAAGATAGCTGCAACTGGTTTTGTTCAAGCTTTTAGATTCATACTCTTAAAGAAAAATTAAACTACACTAGCTCTCTTTTTGTACCAGGCATTTTACTCTTGTCACAAATAGTAGCAACTTCCTACTTAGAGGAAATCTTGTGATTTACATACCATTACAGGGTAAAGTTACTGGCTTTTTGAGATTTACAATGTTGAAAACTTATGGAAATCTAACAACTTGTTAATATTTATTATAGCTTTTGGATTTATTTCTCCTCTTTTCTGTAATTTTGGCTTTTTAAATGAATTGCCATGTTTCTTACTTCAATCATCCATTCACATCAACTATGTTTTCAGAGTAGATTCAGCCAGATCGCCACTACTAACCTGAAATTTTCAAACAGTAAAAAAATGTCTATATCAGAAGCCACTGATATTTCAAGACTAACTCTATACTTTCTTCTCTGATAACCACAGCCTAAAGCCCTGGGGCTATGCATTATTATGAAGATGTTCAGAGGACAGGTAGCTACAAGTACCATGTCCACGTGATTCACCCAGGGTGGAAAGTAACATTTACTCCAGATATTAACGGTCACAATCCACAAAAGCAAAAAATTGTTCTACTTTATCTCTCCTTAGATGTAACGTGTACAAAAATGACTGGAGAGAGGAGCCACTTTCTAATAACAGTTTCCAGAGGTCACAGAGAGATGAAATTGCCACTGTGATGTGCATATTGTGGCGGCAAGGCCACTCTCAAAAGAGAATCATGCTATTTTCTTAGTTATTATGATGAAAAAACTACTGGCCACTCACATCCCAATTGAAAGCATCTCCAAAGAAATAAATATAGAAGATTTATCTGTGACTCCGAGTAAACACAATGAAAACAATGTGACAGCGTTATCCATCCCAGAACAATACCAGTCGGGAGTAACATGTTTGGACCGCAGCATATTGCTACCAGTCCAATGTAAATTTTCTCTAGTACTGCAATTATTTACAGAATTAACTGGGGTAAAATTGAAACAATGACCCATTTGTGCTTCTTCCCTGGTTTTTCTCACAGGAATATTAGGAGGGAAAAATGGGTCAACATACATGTCCAAAGACTTTTAGACCTGTTCTCTTGAATACAATTATGTACAGAAAGCAGCCTGGTGCACCCAGCCTGGAAGGTAGGATCTAGTCAACAAAACCATGACAACAGCCCACAATCAAAGTTTTATTTGAATCAACCTCAGGCCCATTGTACAGCTCGTTTCATGGCACAAAAGGCCAATGTGACTTACTGCAAAATTTATTGCAAAAAAAAAAAAATTTTACATCACAGAGATTAAAGAATGATACTTGAGTTTCCATTTGTCCTTGACACTTCCACTGAAAGGGGAGGGGGCTGAAACCAATGAAACTTAATCAGCAGGGTACAGGGTTTTCTAAACTTGTGTGTGAAAAGAAGCCTTAGTGGACGATGTGGTTAAGACAATAGTTTAATCATTTCAGAATATGGATCTTATGCTAGGAATGAAACTTGAAAGGTAAGAAGAAAGATTTCATCTGGGGCCTCAATTCCTTAAGAGAAAATCCTAGGAATAAAGAAGTAAAGGACAGGATGTAAGGGAGGTAGAAATCACGAGACCAAATTCTGGAGAAAAGTTTTTACTCTCCTTCACCAGCTCTTACCCCCAGTGGTATATATTATCACCCTCTTTTCCGTTTTTTAATTTAAACCTGTTTCAAGAAAGGAGTTGGAACTCAGTCATAATCAAAAGTAATATAACAACCTAAGAGGTCTTTCTCTCTCTCATACACACATACACTCAAATATATGGGATTTGTATAGGTAAAGCTATAAGTTAAAGCAGTAAAACTCTTATGGTAGAAGCTATAGAAATAAAACTTTTATGGTAGAATCAGGTATTGAAAAGAAATAACAGAATTATTGTGTACATAGTGGGGAGGGTGGAGAAGACAGAAAGAAGGCACTGAAATAACATTATATTACCCTCTGTCTCTTGAAAAGTACTTGCACAAAAAGCATATTTCAGTCTTACATCTTCTTTTTTCACTTAGCAAGCATCTGTCTCTGTGTCTACTTTTACTCTTGACCTATAAAATTTGTGAGGACAGAGAAATGGATGTGTCATATTCCCTGTAGACTCAATGATTAGAAAAATGAAAATAGGACATAGTAAAATTTTGTTGAATGAATAAGTGGGCAAAATACATTTTCAGTCAGAAAATTATCATCAGAAATAATAAGAAAATGATTCTCAAACTCAATGGGTATTCAGTCATCCTCTATTTTCTTTGTTTATTTGTTTTGCTTGTTTTTTACCATAGTGTCTCAGAATCTAGTATCTGACTACTTACCATTATGCAGATTGGCTACAGTAGCAGGGAAAAAGGGGAAAGGCGTTTGGGGAACATCTATTGCAGATCAGAGATTAGATCAAGAGGTAAGTAGATCTCACTTGTTTTATTTGTAAGTGAATTATCTCTAGTTTCCCTTCATCTAGCAAAATACTACAGTGCTCATTCAACTAGCAGGAGGTACGATTTTACCTAAGTCTGTTATCCATATGTGTACATCTAGAGATCCAGAGTTTGTGCTTATTTATGCCACTACAGTGAGTTGTCTACATGTATTTCTAGAAAAAAAACATAGCTCAACATGACATCAAGACTGTCTAGAACAAAAAAAAAGTTAATAATTTAAAAGCAATTGAGCAAATAATGCTATTAATTCACATATGAATGACTTATTTTGTCTGATTAAAACTGAATATGTCACTAACAGCCAGGAACATGAGCCCAATTGCTTCAGGAGTCCCAATTGTCTGGCCTCTTTATCTCAATATCCACTTCCTTTTTGCAAAGGCAAGCTATTGGTAACTTTTATTTTATTCCCTATGGTTTGAAACACTTCAAAACTATGAGTTTTTGAAACTTGAGTGTAAAATATTGATATTCGTTGTAAAAGAATTCATTTTATAGCCTCATAAGTGAGTATCCCTGACATACAATCAATTAGTGGATATCATATGTGATTTATATCTGAGCTTATTATCTTTGTGCCATTTGGAAAGGATCTTTGGCATCTACTCTGATGCAGACAGACTAAGGCAGATGCAACACAACTCTAGAGAAGAAAATTGATGGGCATTTAGCAGTTCTTACTGTTATGGGAAGAAGTAAGGGTAGGATACTGCTTTCCTCTGTGGGAGCAATTAGCTTTTTCCTGGGATGCTCCTGGAGAAGTCTCAACCTCTCTACAAACCTCAGGCACACAGAGGAAAATACCAGACACTTGGGTTCTTGACTTAAGGAACTGGTTCTACCCAAGAGATCCTTGGCTGTGTCTGGCCAAAGAAACTAAAATGGAACCAAGAGGAGTCTCTCTGCTCCTTTTTGTGCATGAGGGGAATGAAACTTAACTGTAGAGGGTGATGAGATTTATTGCACCCAAGAATAGTCCAGGGCCAACTTAATCGTTCAGGTAACATCATCCACTAGCTGTCTGCCAGGGGTGAAGGTGAATATGCAATTTTCTGCTTAAATCACAGAATAGTATTTGGTTCTATCTTAACTAGGTCTTATGATGGCTTAGAGAAGTCCTGTTTTCATAGACTACAGAGCCTCTTTTCCAGTCATCCTGGAGAGACAGGGGCATCTCACAGAATTGCCATTGAGAGGAAGGCTAAGGATGTGGAAATAACTTTATCTCAAATGGTCCCAGAGATTCCTGGTGACAGTCTTAAATATTCCATGAGATACAACCCCAAAATTATTTCAAAATAAATCCTTGTAGATTACATATGACTTTAGGTATTGTGTGTTTTTTGGTTTTGGTTTTGGTTTTTGCAACAGAAAGGATCTTGCTTTGTCACCCAGGCTGGAGTGCAGTTGTATGACCATGGCTCACTTCAGTCTCAACATACCAGCCTCCCGAGTAGCTGAGACCACAGGCATGAGCCACCATGCCTGGCTAATTTTTTTTTTCAGCAGAGACAGGTTCTTGCTATGTTGCCCAGGCTGGTTGGAAACTCCTGGGCTCAAGCAATCTTCTTACGTTGGCCTCCCTAAATGCTGGGATTATTGGCATGAGCCGCTGTGTCTGGCCTTATTTTTTAATAAAACAGAAAATTATCATACCATTATTGATGATGATGATGATGATAGCTAAATTTTGTGTATCTCTATAATGTACTTGGACTGTTCTACGCTCTTTACGTGGATTATTTTAGTCTACTCAGCAAGTCCATAGTGCAGTTATTTGTTTTTTTAATTACGCTTCCTGTTTTACAGATGAAGAGACTGAGACCTAGAGAGGTTAAGTCATTTGGCCAAGGTCACTCACCTAGTAAATGAGGAGCTATGTTTATAAATTAGAGCTAGAAATTACCTTAGAGATCATCAAGTTTAGGACTCAGCAAACTTTTCTTTCTGTGAAGGAGCAGATCATAAATATTTCAGGCTTTGCGTTACAACTACTCAACTTTGCTGTTGTAGCTGAAAGGAGCAATAGAGGTACATAAATAAATGAGAACAGCTGTGTTGCCTTCTTTATGAAACTGGTGGTAGTTTGGACTTGACCCACAGGCTGTAGTCTGCTGACCCCTAATCTAGTCCACATCACTCATCTTATACATGAGAAAACTGAGATCCAGAAAGATGAGGGTATTTATACTGCTGTGCAGTATCAGAAACAAGAGGAAAGTCTCACAGGTCTCAGTTCTATATTCTTTTCATTATACCAAATTCAAGAGGTTTCACCAGTTAATATGGTAACAAATTATAATGTCCTATATTAAAACAAACGTAAAATTCACTTGAAACTGCGACAGCCCCTTATAGATCTTTATACTCAATAAAAGTTTATTTTGAACTGAGACTTTTTCTATTTTACCTGGTTTGTATTGACGTGGTACACACAGCTCTAAGACCAAACAGAAAATTCAAAGACATATCCTATTAAGTCAAATAAAAAATTAGAGGAGTCCAATGCCCAAATCGTCACAGACTAGATGATGAAGGTAGCTGAATAGTTCCACCAACACATATGCAAAAATTCAATTGTGGAGCAAGACACAGGCCCTCACTTCCGCCTGCAGCTGCTGTCCAGATTTTTCTCTAAGGCTTCATGTATACCTCTTAAAACATTCTCAAATTGAAAAAGACACATTTCCCTCCAACTATCTCTATGGCCAAAATTCATGACCTCTGAAATTTTACTTGAAATGCAATTCACCACAAAACTGAATATGATTGCTGCAAGTCCTAATTCCTTGGAACACTTTTCATCACATTTAAGAGAATATTTTATCAAATAACGCCTCCAGGAAGAGGTATTGTGCTATACCAAAGAGACAACAAAAAGACCTTTGGTGAAAATGAGATGTTTCAACAACAGTAATAACTAATAAAAACATTAATGAGCAGAAGAAGCGGACCTGCCGCAAGTTCACCTACCGTGGCATGGACCTGGACCAGCTCCTGGACGTGTCCTACGAGAAGCTGACGCAGCTGCAAAGTGCGCGCCAGCAGAGGCAGCTGAACCGGGGCCTGCGGCGGAAGCAGCACTCGCTGCTGAAGCGCCTGCGCAAGGCCAAGAAGGAGGCACCGCCCATGGAGAAGCCGGAAGTGTTGAAGACGCACCTGCGGGACGTGATCATCCTGCCCAGGCGGCGGGCAGCATGGTGGGCGTCTACAACGGCAAGACTTTCAACCAGGTGGAGATCAAGCCGGAGATGATCGGCCACTACCTGGGCAAGTTCTCCATCACCTACAAGCCCTTTAGGCACGGCCGGCCAGGCATTAGGGCCATCCAGTCCTCCCGCTTCATAAAGTACACTAACATTTATTGTATACTTAGTGTCTATGCTAAGAATTTTATATTTAATTCTAGAAATCACAACTGGGAACACTGGCTCTCAGAAAGGTGAAGTAACCTACCCAAAGTTAAACAAATCATGAACAGTAGACTGGAATTCCAGCAGCTGACCTGAGAGCCCAAGAATTGATCCATCTCTGGATCCTAAGCCCTCTTTTCAGGTTGGCAGGATTTATGTAGCTTTGGGCCAAATTCTCTGAGCCTCTGTTTCCTTATCTGTGAGATGAGCATAATTATGGTAACTTTTTTTTTTTTTTTTTTTTTTTTTTTTTTTTTTTGAGACGGAGTTTCACTCTTGATACCCAGGCTGGAGCGCAATGGCGCGATCTCGGCTCACCGCAGTCTCCGCCTCCTGGGTTCAGGCAATTCTCCTGCCTCAGCCTCCTGAGTAGCTGGGATTACAGGCACGCGCCACCGTGCCCAGCTAATTTTTTGTATTAGTAGAGACGGGGTTTCACCATGTTGACCAGGATGGTCTCGATCTCTTGACCTCGTGATCCACCCGCCTCGGCCTCCCAAAGTGCTGGGATTACAGGCTTGAGCCACCGCGCCCGGCCTATGGTAACTTTTTAATAGTATTCATGAGTAAATTAATAGTTAATCCATGTAAAGTGTTTAGCAATATATCAACTTAAAAGTTTAGAGATTATGACTATTAGTATTACTAAATTGTTTTAAATACATAAATAAACATTTTCCCAAATGACCTCTTAGGACCAAACAGACCTGGATTTCAATTCTGGCCCCCTAACTTATCCTCTATATGATTTCAAGTTAGACATTTAAACATTTTTATCCTCAATCAGTCTTTTCTTTTGTAAAGTAGGTATTAAAATACAGAGTTTGCATGAAAATACAAAGAAGGAATGCTTCAGCGTCCTTATGTCAGGGTCAGGGAGGATGTTGGGGAAATAACATTGCCCTTTCCAGCTGTGAGAATCCCACAGGACCGTCAAAGTGCGGCTCCGCTAGACCTCAGGACTGTCCTGGACACAAACTGCCTAAAAAAAAAAAATTAAGTCCTCATCTGTCACAGAGCCTTGAGTCTCATGGTGGAGGAGAATAATTAGGAGCTACAGCAGTTACAATAACGTAAATACAAGAAGCCAGGGATACACTTAACCCAGGTATTGGGCCAAGGGAATGTCTCAAAAATTCTGGGAATTCGTAAGAATTAGCCAGGCAAGAGACAAATTGTTAATGTTCCAAGTAGAAAGAGTAACATATGAAATGCTGCAAGCACACCATGTAGAACTTTAAAACAGGTCAATTTTCAGTGCAACTGGAGAATCTAGAAATGCTGCAAGCCCACAAAGTAGAACTTTAAAACGGTTAATTTTCAGTGCAACTGGAGAATCTAGTTCTAGAAAGAGAGGCCAAGAGATGAGTGTGCAGAAGTAGGACCTTGAAAAGTAGAGCCACTGAAGAGATTGTTAATGTGGTTGGGGTGGTCTGACCATCGTCACATTGACATTTTAGAAAGATTGTTCCGAGTATACTTTCTTGGGCGATATTCCATCCTACAACGTTTTCTCCTCATTCTATATAACCACAACTCTAATCACTTGTGTCATTCATTTAGTCACATAGAGTTTTGTCATTGTAATTATAAATGATCTTTGTACATGCCTTGTGTTTTATTTCTTTATTCTTTTTCACAATGCTCTGCAAACAGTAAGTGCTCAACAATTATTGACCGGTCCCATCACTCCCTAAAGCCAGGGCTATATCTTATGATCCTTTTCTATTCCCTACATTGTCTGAAAGAGTCACACCTAATTGAGTCAGTTTCTATTATTTGAAAAGAAACTGGGGAAAAAATGACATTCTTCTTTGTCTTTTTCACTTAAAGCTGTCCTTAACCCAAACTGTTTCTGATAATTGTAAATATATAATCTATTTACAATTAGATTATAAGCACAAACAGGTTGCTTACATGCAAAGTATCTTCACTGCCAGCTTAGATGACTGTGTTATTTAAATATGACTTAGAACAATAATAAAAATTTGGCACCTGTAAGACCAGAAAGTCAAAAAACATGGGAAGGTGTGTCAGCAAGAAATCAGGAGGCAGGTGGGCAAGCTTCTCAACAAAAATAAAGCGGATGACATCTCATAGTCTGCTGATAAGCTCTGTACCACACCTGTATGGAGTCAACTCTGGTCTGTGCAGAGCACGCTCCTCTGACAGCTGGATGAACAAAATGGCCAATTTCATCACCTATTAGAGAAACACTTCCCAGGAAGGTGGGTGAAAGACTGATCGTTACCAATAAAGGGGTTAATTAAAACATTCCATAGAGATGGTGACAGCAGTTGACATTTGGTTGCTTACTTGAAACAGTATAGAAATAATGCTGAAGAAAGGAATTTCATCCTGTATGAAAGCTGTGAATTGCCCAATTCTGGTGCCCTCGTGACATTTCCTAAGGCAGTTCAATGGAGTAAATGTAAAGTGATGTTTTTGTAACTCAGCTCTTCAGTGAGGTATAAAATTCCTATTTTTCCCCAAATAGTCCTCTGATTTAATAGGTAACTTGAATTTCTCTTCAATGACTCATAACAATACTAACAGTAAGTCACTCTGAACATAAGCTGGAAAGGTAGCATTAGTTCTGGAGATCTGAAAATAAGACACACTAGCCACAGTTGAGAAGAAAATAGTCAGATAAGAAACTTATTCCAGGCTTTGGTTAAGAAAGGAAGAAATGCATTCAACTGACTCACACCAGCATCATTGTGGCTATAATAAGACAAGTATTCTTTAAGAAAAGAGGACTATAAAATATTCTACCCAGATCTTTAACTATAATTTCCTCTCTTAAGTAACACCTTCTTAGTAGCACTCAACAGTTGGTGAGAAGCTCAGTAACCATACATGTAAAACTATTACTAATAACATATTCATCTTGAAGTGATTGCCCTTGTATGGTAACCCCTGTGAGAATGTCTGTCAGTGGGTTAGCTTGCAAAGCTCTGAGCCCAGGAACAACTCATAGGGTAGGAAAAAGAACTAAGAATCTTCACAGGTGGAAAGTAATAAGAATACAAGATTCATTTTCAATAACTTAGCCAATGAGAGAAAGGGTGAGAGAGAAAAAGCTTTGCCTGGTGCTGGTAAGGTTGTAGTAATTGACTATCCCTTTGAGTATATTTCTTCCATCCAGGCAGTGTGGCATTCAGTGTAGGTAAAGTTTAAAGGATGGTAACATAATGATAATGATAAGAATTATCACAGTCATAGCAGCCGTCACCTACTGGTCATCTGTTATGTACCAGGCCCTTTGCTTCTTACATACATGACCTCTAATTCTCACGAGACCCTTACATTTAAATAACATTACCTTGATTGATAGATAGAGCCAAGAATCCATCAATGCCTCTTTCTGACGTATTTATTTCTAAAAATATACACTCTAAAAATGGCAAGAGAATTTGACAGGCTTGGCAGTGACCTGAATAGCTTCATGTAATATCAAGAAGACTTCAGTGACATCTTTGGGCACTGGTGAGTCTGTTTAGTCCAAACCTAGGTGGACCTCCTATTTGCATATTAAAGGTCAACATCACAAATTGCTGCCATCCCTCATATGGCAACAAATTGAATGCCACTCTTTTTTTTCTGCATTATCCACAGTTCAAGGCAGGAGCAGAGTAAGAGTTTATCTGGTTCTTGTGGGGTTCTGGCAAGAATGTAAATCCTGTTCACTTCTCTTCACAGCTTCGAAGTCTGGTTATCACCAGATTTCTAAATAAGCAAACCCAACAGATGCTTTGTCATTTGAAGTTGTTCTACTCTCAATTCCACCCCGTCCTCTGCAAACCTCATTCAGCTTTCAGTGTCGAGCTCCCTGTAGTTTCCTCCTCTACGGACTCTGATTTTCCTTTTCCCTGTCTGTAGTTCCATGGCATGTGTTATCTAGATCTGTTCTGTCCAGTCCATAGCTACCAGACACATGTGGCTATTGAACACTTGAGCTGTGGCTAGTCTTAACTGAGATGTTCTGTAACTGCAAAACATACACTGGAAAACGAAAAATAATGTTAACTATATCAATATTTTTATTTTGATTATATGTTAAAATGATTATATTTTTCTATATTTGGTTAAACCAAAATAGTTCTCAAATTAATTTTACCTTTGTTTTTTAACTTTTTAAAATATGACCATGAGAAAATTTGAAATTCCATATGTGGCTCAGATTTCTGGATCAAATTATATTTCTATTGAAAAACACTGGCCGGGTGCGGTGGCTCACGCCTGTAATCCCAGCACTTTGGGAGGCTGAGGCGGGTGGATCACGAGGTCAAGAGATTGAGACCATCCTGGTCAACATGGTGAAACCCCGTCTCTACTAAAAATACAAAAAATTAGCTGGGCATGGTGGCGCGTGCCTGTAATCCAAGCTACTCAGGAGGCTGAGGCAGGAGAATTGCCTGAGCCCAGGAGGCGGAGGTTGCAGTGAGCCGAGATCGTGCCATTGCACTCCAGCCTGGGTAACAAGAGCGAAACTCCATCTCAAAAAACAAAAACACTGGTCTGTATTTCTTCAATTCAAAATTCAGTCCATTGGACAGCATCATTTTTCTGAAAACTTGTTAGAAATGCAGAATCTCAGGCCCTTTCCCTGACCTAAAGAATCAAATCATTGCATTTTAACCAGAGTCCCTAGTGACTCGTTAAGCTTTAAAAAAATGTTGATATACATCATTACATTTGACACTTTTGGCATCTGTACTTATAGATCATCTGTTTCATATGTACATGTTACATCTCAACAGATGCACTTTGGAGTAGAGACCACAACTATATTTCTTGAGTAATTCTCATAGTCCTTAACATAAAAGTAGATATCTAGAAGGAGTGGAATGAATTATTCAATAATTTAAAAATGGTTCTCTATGAAGTCAGAATGGTTCCATCACTTTTCTTATACCTGTTAAATTTTGGTCTGTGATCAAAAATATTATACAAGTTGGTGAATTCAATCTTCAAATAAAAATAAGTGGAAACTAGTATGGCACAGTGATAATGTTAAGCTTATTTATGTACTTCATAGCTTTCTACCCCTTAACTTTGGAGAACTGAAGAGATTTACTAAAATTTTGTAATGTCACTGCTAACTTCCCTATATGGGAAGAAGCCACATCAAGTTACATTAACAAAGTTACTATATTCATCTTCCCTTTGAGTTTCCATCTAAAATTAAATCTGCTCTCTTTTTATCTAAAGGAAAATCATTATAGAAATGTACATGAAAACCCAGATTAATTGTAAATAGAAATTTCATTGCTCATGTACTTGATGTAGATATTGAGAAAATAAGTAGATATCAATGATCTCTTTAAAAAGGATGGAAGAGAGGGAGCTAGAAATAGAGACAGAGTACAATTTTCTACAATGTTTATATATACTACTGGGCTATAAAGAGCTGGCCTAACCTCATTGGCAATCACATTAAATAGAATATGTGAATGTTCTTTTCGAAGATAAAAAACTATACATCTACAGTATCTCCAGTGAAGAGTGGTTTATAATGATGACCTTGAGACATTGAACCACAATTAATTACCAAGATTCTATTATGGACACTGAATTCAAGGAAAAAAGGTCACCATTGTGTGGTATGTTTGAAATGGTAGTGAAAACTGCCTCATGGATTGGAACATTCTTGTTCTCTGAGCATTCTATTTATTTGAAGTTTTCCATCAAAAGGTCTTCCAAGTTGGGTTTCACACCCTGCCAGAGGTTAGGTAGTTCATGATTTTATATTTAGAGTTTCCATGTTAGGCTTGTTCTGAAGTGAGCTTTTGTAGCTGACCTCAAATGTAGTTTTAGTGTGTAGTTATTGTTATTCAATCTCAGGACAACTAAAATTTCGATTATCCTGTAATATGTCACCATAACTCCTGTATTAGTTATTGGAGTTTTCATGTGATGTCAGGATAATATAATGAAGACACACATGATTGTTTGTTTCGTGGAGATTAAAATACTTCCAAAATTCTTTACTACTTCACAATGCCCACTGGAAACATGAGGGCAAATGCTATAATATTTCAAGATAAGCTTACAAAAGGAAACTTTTTCTGGGGTTCATAAAGGCAAAGACATCCCCCTGTAAATATAATGCTTTCTCAATTCCCTTGCCAATGCAAGAAAGAGAAAATGAGAAAATTTGTAATTCTTTTTATGGGGTCTCATATATTCTTTTTGTGGGTTACTGTCATCACAGTATTTCACTATAAACATTTCCAAATTGATACAAGTCCTCTCAACTCTTTGATATCAAGAATACCATGTATTCCTGTATGTATTTACACCTGATAGAGAAAGATGAGCAAAAAAGACATGTACATTTATCTAGCAAATAGCTAAAAGGCCAAGAACCTCATTTTAAACTACTCAACTGTAGGCTAATCGCAACTGTAAAAGTACCCTGAAACAGGAGAATGTGCAGACCACAAACAGCAGGTCCTATTTTGGATGAGTAAGTGCAGGATTTTAGAGGTGTTATCTGCCACAAAGCTCTATCTAAGGGCACAAAAATGAGCAGAATATAAAATCTCCAGTGTTATCCGGTATCCAAAGGCAATTTTCACATTTTAATTCACCCCAATTTTATTTTCATACTCCTTAGGATTTCCCAAGAAAATTAAGAATGAAAATAGGAAGAAAGAGGTGGGAGAAAATTCTCATGGTATTGAATTAGCAAACTGGAATTAGGCATTTTTCAATTAGAGGACAGATGAAAGACTGGTGTGTTCACATTGAGGTAGGGTAAGAGAAATCATGCACAGAGCGGTCAGAAGCCTGGACCACAGGGAATGGGAAAAGATAGGAGAGTAGTACAGTGTATTCTAACGTGGTTCTTTTCTCAAGGTTCTTGGCACATTGGAGCCAGCAATTCAGGGCAAGTTTTGCAGTTTGTAAATACCAATGGCAATTTTGGGAGTAAAAGAGGCAGGCAAAGAGTTGTAGGCCAATATTATCCATTTAAATGTTGACTGTAATTCTGGTCTTTGGTAATTATTGCTTTTTTAAAAAACTAGTTTGTTTTTAGCAGGACTGTGCATAATTTATTGCCCATGACATATAAATTGGAAGAAAGCTAAAACTTAAATACTGACTAGCAAAATGAAAGCCATTTAGTGTCCTAAAGGAAATTAACAAAAATAAACAAATACTTAAAATTTACAAGGCTAGTCTTTCCTTTTGCTTTGTATGTTTGTAAACTATTTTCAACAGCTCAGGAAGTTTCTAGGTTTACAAGATTATTACTCCTTCACAATTTCTATTTCTGAACTTGGTAAATAAGTAATCTACACACCTTAGTTTTCCACCCTACCAACACCTTCCAAACATACAAGCCTATAAAGTCATAGCCCAGCATGCAGATTGCTTTTTCTGCTTTTGATCTATCAAAGCCAATTAAGTAGTTAAAGATCATTTGCACAGTCAAAATCTTAGCTAAATAAACAGCATTTCCATGGCCCATTTCAGCCAGAATGTGAAAGAAGAAAATGTCCCAAGGATAAATATTCTTTTGCATCTTGTATTATGAATACAAACAAAATAGCAGATGAAATATCCAATTTTTTGGATGATAGCCTTGTAAATGTCTAGATTATGCTGCCCTTTTCACTTGGATGCTATAAGGAAGGGCAATAAGGAGACCAATTAGTAATCAGAACCTGTTCTGTGAACATTCTCTTCATGTTCTTGCTCTAACTACTGACTCTTCACTGGGGGACGTGGCCTCCCCAGTGGCCCTCTCAAATAGTCCCAGTGTTATTTTCTCACAACTCTTGTCCTACTGGGTCAATATCTGGGTAAGTCATTACCATGCTTTTTTTTTTCTGCTTTCAGACCATTCTCCTTCTCTCTTCTGGAAAGAAAACATTGCCTGCTGTAAATCTCAGCAGACAGTCTCACCCTACTCTTCAGTATTGCTGTCATTCAATGCCCTCCCCTTCAGCCTCACACTTGGGCCATTTCTCCTCAATTCTATAAACAGTTTTAGTTCCTGGCTCACACTCACTCACTCCAGTACTTATTCTGCCTTTCTTTTTAGTGATGATATGAATGACCTTTCTAATAACTTGATCTTCAGAGCTTTGGATTTCTGTCTTCCACTGATGTTATCCTTTTTTTTTTTTTTTGAGACGGAGTTTCGCTCTTGTTACCCAGGCTGGAGTGCAATGGCACGATCTCGGCTCACCGCAACCTCCGCCTCCTGGGTTCAGGCAATTCTCCTGCCTCAGCCTCCTGAGTAGCTGGGATTACAGGCATGCGCCACCACACCCAGCTAATTTTTTTATATTTTTATTAGAGACGGGGTTTCACCATGTTGACCAGGATGGTCTCGATCTCTTGACCTTGTGATCCACCCACCTCGGCCTCCCAAAATGCTGGGATTACAGGCGTGAGCCACCATGCCCAGCCCATGTTATCCTTCTTATACTCCTCCTTAACTCTCTCTTGTGGTCATTCCTAAGACCCTATCATCACCAGTAATAAAATATCTCGTGATCAGTTTCATGCTCTACCCTCTGCTGACCATATCCAATTTCTCTAGTTCATTCCTTTAGATCCCAACCCCAAAATTACCTCTCATTATGATGATCTGACAGGTTTCAATTACTATCACCTCTAATGTCATCACTTTTCTTCTTACTCACTTTAAATTTCCTGGTCCTTTGTGAATCCCCCAGACTACTCTGCTTCTCATTTGCTTTGCTGTATTCCCTTAACAAAACCACAGTCCTAGTTAAAGTCATTCTCCCTCTATTCCACTTCTGTATTGATGCAGTTGAACATGGCTGGAACAAAATATATAACCACTGTGATGAATTTCACTAATAATTCATTAATTCCAAGTCAATCCTTAATGCTGCCAGGCAGTCATATTACATGTTACATGTTACGCTACATATCATGTCACATCATTATTATAAATTTACATACCCCAATTGTATTATATATTCCTAGTTCATTCATTCATTCACTCCTTAAGATGACTACTTCACACTTTCTCTTTTTTTCTGAAACCCCAGTGTGATGGTTAATATTAGGTGTCAACGTGACTGGATTGAAGGATGCAAAGTATTGTTTCTGGGTGTGTCTGTGAGGGTGTTGCCAAAAAAGATTAATATTTGAGTCAGTGGACTGGGAGAAGCAGACCCACCCTCAATCTGGGTGGACACCATCTAATCAGCTATCAGCATGGCTAGGATAAAAGCAGGCAGGGGAACACAGAAGGATTAGACAAGCTAAGTTTTCTGACCTGCATCTTTCTCTCATGCTGGATGCTTCCTGCCCTTGAATGTCAGACTCCAAACTCTTCGGTTTTTGGATTTTGTGACTGACACTAGTGATTTGCCAGGGGCTCTTCGGCCTTTGGCCACAGACTAAAGAATTCACTATTGGCTTCCCTACTTTTGAGCTTTTGGGACTTGGACTGTATTCCTGGCTCCTCAGCTTACAGACAGCCTATTGTGGGACTTCACCTTCTCACTGTGCGAGTCAATTCTCTTAAAACCCCTTCATATATGCATCTATCCTATTAGTTCCTTCCTTTTAGAGAACCCCGACTAATACACCCAGTGTCTCCTCCACTGTCTTCATTCTCAACTGAAGACTCTTGTCTCTTAGTTCATGAAAAAAATTAAAGCAATCATAAAAGAAGTTCAGGAGATTCCCATCTCTACCTACCAGTTTCTACCTACCAGAATTTGCCTTCCCACTTTGATGAACATCTGTGCTCCTGGCTGAAGCTAATGCTTTCACTCGTATATGAGATTCCATCCATTCTCACCTACTCAAAGACAATGCTGTAGCAATTTTCCCCATGATCTTCTATATGATCCTATTTCCTCCTCTACTAATGTCCCATTCTCTCTCTCTCTTCATCTTGAAAATGAACTAACAGAAAAATCTCCCTTTACTCCTTTCACTACTGCTCCACAAACAAAATTTATTTACAAAACTGTAAATACTTGTTTCTAATTTTTCTTTCTCTGTTGTTTTTTAAATTCACTCCAATCCCCAACCATTCCACCAAAAATGCTTTTGTAATTGTCACCAATGGCATCTACATTCTTACATCAAGTGGTTAATTCTGGTCCTCATATACTGGAACTATTAAGCGACATTTAAGAGAGATGATGACTCTTAGCACAACACATTTCTCTTCACCTGACTTCAAAGGAATTCAAAGTTTCCTTGGTTGCCCTCCTACTCCACCAGTCACTGCTTTTCAGACTCCTATGCATTTCCTTTTCTTCTACTTGACCTGTGATTGTTGGGCTCCCCCAGGGATAGATCCCTGGACTTCTATTCTTTTTGCATATTCAAAAATACAGTGATTTAATTCAGTCTCCCAGCTCTAAGTGACATTTACTTGTCGTCAAGTTTCAAAAGTATGTCTACAGCCTAGACAGCTCTCCCCTCTATTTCCAGACTGCTGTTAAGTATCTACTTGACTTGGATGTTATTAAGCTTCTCAGATTCAATACATTGAAAACTGAACTCTGATCTTCCTCCACATAGACACCCCTCCAAGCCACCCCAAACTGCTGCAATTACAGCTTTTCATACTGTGGTTGATGGCAATTCTATCCTTCCAACCTCTCAGCTCAGAAACCTTGGAGCCACTCTTGACTCTGCTTTTTCCTTCATACTCAATGTCTGGAAATGCTTTGGACCTTCCCTGAATATGATCACTCCTCTTTACTTTCACTTCTTTCACCCCAGCATGCATCACCATCATCTCTTACCTAGATTACCACAACACTCTGTTAACAAGTTTTCCTTTAAAAAGTCATAACATCAATTGACTGAAAGTCAATTGATTAGGGGTTCAGAGATCTTGAAATATAAGCATGGAATCTCTAGGCCCCACCCCAACCATATGCGTTGCCCTATAAATCTCTTTCATTTGGCTCTTCCTGAGTTGTATCCTTTGTAATAATATTGAAATGATATGTATAGCACTTTCATGAGTTCTGTGAGTTATTCTAGTGAATTATCAAACCTAAGAGGGGGTCATGGGAACCCCTAAATTTATAGTCAGCTGAGAAAAGTTTCAGGTGCCTTGAGGCTACCTGGGAAAGTTGACATCTAAGGTGGGGGAAGTCCTGTGATACTGAACCCCTCAACCAGTGCTGTCTGTTCTAACCCTATGTTATTAGTGTCAGAATTAAATAAAACTGTGGGGTCCCCAAGTAGTGTCAGAGAATTCATGTGGGAAAATGACTGAGATAGATTTAGTTCTCTAACTTTTTATAATCATCTAACTTAGAATTAGAGAATAACCTAAAAATAGTAATAAAATCATTGAAACAAAGAGGCAACCAAACTCATCGATATAGAAAACTACAAACAAAAAGAATTATCAAAATATAGAAAAATAATATGCACAAACTGGACAACAAATGTCACTTACTAACTAAGTCAAAAAGTACATATTTTCTTATCAGATTTCCAGTGAGAAAGAACTGAAAGTTGAAACCAGAACCTCACCACAAACCCATTTCATTTAGTTGTATAATTGATGCCTAATTTAACCTAATAGCAAAAAATGAAGCTCTGATTTGAGGATATGAGTTTTGTTGTTCTCAATATCATTTTGTAATTTTCATAAAGCCCTGCAAGAATTTCTTCACATATGGTGGGTAGCAGACAGAAGTGAAAAAAGAAAGGAAGTGGCTACTGCAGAAGTAAATGTATGATCCCTGAGCCAGTAAAAGGGAGAATGTGAAGGAAGGCATGGCCAACAGTGCCTTAACTTTGGAGAGACAAAAAAAAAATGACAGTAGCTTAATTATTACAATAACATTTTCAGGAGTCATCAATTCACCTTTTTATCAATTCACTTCTTCAAATGATCTAGACATTAACACAATATCTCCAAAACTGTGGGCTCAGTGCAGTGTGGGAAACCAATCATGCCCAGCATACCCTTCAGTAGCTCTGCAAACTACTCCTAATATTTAGTCTTAGAACAAGTTTCCAGGTGTCCCCCACTGGAAGCCCCTATACTCTTCTGAAGAGATCACCAGGTCATTATCCAACAAAGAAAACACAGATTGAACACAAAGAAATTCTAATTAAATAAAAATATTGAATAGCCTAGAGTTCAGCAGATCTGAAATTCAGTCAGTCAGACGTACTAACTTTTAATGTAGTGTCTAGTTTCAGATTTAGGTTTCCCAGGATGGGGAAAGCTGCTGAGGCTAAAGCCATCAAGTGGTTCCCAGGTGAGGGGACAAAAGAACAGAAGCGACCCATGTAGCATAACTGTCTCATGACATAAAACTGATACCTTGACCTTCCTAGTTGGATTCTATAACCTCAAGTCCACTAGACTAGAAAACAGAAGTTAATAATTCCGGGGCTTAACTCAGTTATTCTGTGTCACTTTGAACAAGATATTTGACCTTTCTGCTGCACATTTTTCTCCTCTATAAAATGATAATAAGATTTTGCCACCTACCTCTCGCCAATTTTGTTATTGCTGATTTTTTTTTTTTTGCATTTCCACAATGTGCTAGTGTGTGTAATACTGCTCTCCAGAGTTTAAGTTTGTAGGTGAGCTAATTTGCACAGGATATAAACATCATAGTTTTTTGTATGACTATTCACATCTACAGAGTTCATATTCCTAGTCCCATCTCCTAACAACTCAATCCTGGGTACAACAGCACATAAATACTATGTGCACACGTAGAAGTGGTTGCTAATAATTAGTTATACACTGCATTTTGTTTTTATTTCAGTTCCTCTTTTGAGAAATGAAATAGACATTTCTCAAAAGAAGACACACAATTGGCCAACAGATACGTGAAAAAATGCTTATCATTGCTAAACATCAGAGTAATGCAAATTAAAACTGGTTACCATAGAGAAAACATATATCTGAAAAGTTATTTCAAGATAAACCTATTTCCCTCATGTGATGTATATTTGTGTTCCCATCTTAGTCTGCCTGGGCTATCATAACAAAACACTATAGACTGGTGGCTTACACACAAAAAATATTCTTTCTTTTTACACTTCTGAAGGCTGGAATTCCAAGATCAAGGTTCTGGTCAGTTCTGTTTTTGGTGAGGGTGCTCTTCCTGGCTTGCATAGAGCCACCTTCTTACTGCATTGTCACATAGACTTTCTCAGTGCATGGGTGCGCGCGCACACATACACACACACACACACGGAGAGAATGAACTTTCCACTGTCTATTCCAGTGTCTATTTTTGTAAGGACACTAATCTATTAGATCAGGGCACCATCTTTATCACCTCATTTAACCTTAATTACCAACCTGAAAGATCTGTAGACTGAAAAATAGAAAACATTGATGAAACAAACGGTAGAACACATAGATAAATGTAAAGGTATTTTGTGTTTATTGATTTGAAGAATTAATAGTATTAAAATGTCTCTATTACACAAAGTGATCTACATATTCAATGCAATCCTTATCAAAATTCCAGTGACATTTTTGCATAAGTAAAAAAAAAATCCTAAAATCTGTATAGAACCACAAAAAACCCTGAGCAACCAAAGCAATGTTGATTTTTTTTAAAAAAGAGCAAAGCTGGAGGCATTATGCTACCTCACTAAAAAATATACTGGATAGCCATGGTAAATAAAATTGCATGGTATAAACAGAAAAACAGACATATAGAGCAATGGAGTAGAAGAGGGAGCCCAGAAATAAATCTATACATTTACAGTCAATTGATTTTCAATAAAGGTGCCAAGAACACACAAGGAGGAAATGACAGTCTCTTCAAAAAACTTTCTTGGGAAAACAGGAGATTCACCTGCAGAAGAATAAAATTTGATCCTTTTCTCATGCCATATACAAAAATTAACTGAAAAAAAAGATGTAAACATAAGACCTAAAACTGCAAAACTATTAGGAGAAAACATAGAAGAAATGCTCCAAAACATTGTTCCGGGCAAAGATTTCTTTAATATGACCTCAAAAGCACAGTCAACAAATGTAAAAAATAAGCATACAGAATTGCATCAAACTAAAAGGCTTCTGCACAGCAAAGGGAACTATTAGAGTGAAGAGGCAATCCATGTATTGAAAGAAAATATTTGCAAACCATATATCCGATAAGGCATTAATATCCAAAATATTTAGGAGACTCAAACAACTCAATAACAAATTAAATAAAAAATCTTATGAAATAATGGCCAGAGAACCTAAATAGATATTTCATAGAAGAAGATATACAAATGGTCAACAGATATATGAAAAAGTGCTCATCATTGCTAAGCATCAGGGTATTGCATATTAAAAGCACAATGAGATATTGTTACACCTATTAGAATAACTACTATCCAAAAGATGAAAGATAAATATCAGTGAGAGTATGAAGAAAAGGAAACAACTGTTGTGGATTGTTGGTGGGAATGTAAATTAGTACAAGCACCAAGGAAAACAATGCAGAAGTTCCTCAAATAACTAAAAATATAATTGACATATGATCCAGCAATCTTACTTCTGATTATTATATCCAAAGGAATTGAAATCAGAATGCAGAAAAGATATCTGTACTCTAATGTTCATTCACAATAGCCAACATACGGATAATGTAATCCAGTCTATGTCTCTTTTCAGATCTATTAATGTTTTCTTCATATATTTAGGTGCTCCAATTTTGGCTGCAAATTTATTTACGATTGTTATATCATTTTGATGAATTGAGCCCTTTGTCACTGTATCATGACCTTCTTCAAAAAAGCCATTTTGTCTGATATACTTAGCATCCCTGCTCTCTTTTGGTTTCCATTTATGTGGAATATCCATTTCTATCTCTTCACTTTTCATTTATGTATATTTTTAAAAGTGAAATGAGTCTCTTGTAGACAGCATATAATTGAGTCTTGTTTTTTTTTAAATTCCTTCAGCCACTCTAAAGCTTTTGATTTGAGAATTTAATCCATTTATAGTCAAAGAAATTATTGATAGCTTAGGACTTACTACTGCCATTTTGTGAATTATTTTCTGTTTCTGTTTTTTCATTTTTATTTTTTGTAGCTCCTTTGTTCCTTTTCTTTCTTTGTTGCTGTCTTCCTTTGTGATAGGTGAATTATAAAGTGTTATTATCTAGTTCTTACTTTTATATTTTGTGTATCTACTACAGGCTTTTGCTTTGAGGTTTACATAAGGCTTATATAAAATATATCATAGAGACTATTATAATCTGCCATCAACTTGAGCAAATAAAAACATTTGTCCTCCACATCTACTCTTGCATTCTATGTTTTCAGTGTCACAATTTGCATCTTTTTATATTGTGTATCCCTTAACAAATTATTACATCATCTTTAATAGTTTAGTTATTTAACCTTTGCACTGAAGATATAAGTGATCTATACACTACCTCTACAGTATTAGATTATTCTGACTTTGACTGTGTACTTACTTTTATCAATGAGTTTTATAGGCTATGTACTTGCTTTTACCAATAAGTTTTATACTTTCATGTTTTTGTTATTAATTAGCATCTTTTTCTTTCAGCTTGAAGAAATACTTTTAGCATTTTTTGTAAGACAAATTTGGCTGTGATAAACTCCCTCAGCTTTTGTTTGTCTGGGAAATATTTTATCTCTTCTTCATTTCTGAAGGACAGTTGTGCTGGATATATTATTCTGGATTGGCAGTATTTTTTCTTCACTACTTTGAATGTATCATCCCACTCTCTCCTTGCCTACAAGGTTTCTACTGAGAAGACCACTACTAGCTTTATTGGACCTGCCTTTTATGTAATATACTTCTTTTTCCTTTCTATTAGTTTGGTGCAAAAGTAATTGTGGTTTTTGCCATTACTGTCAATGGCAAAACTGCAATTACTTTTGCACCAGCCTACACTTTCAGGATTATTGCTTTGTTTTTGATTTTTGACAGTTTGATTACAATATATCTTTGTTTAGTCTAGTTTGGATTGAATCTGATTAGAGACCTTAGAACTTCCTGTACCAGAATATTTATATTATTTCCCAGATTTGAAAATTTTTCTGCTACTTTTTCTTTAAATAAGTCTTCTGGTTTTTTGTCTGTATCTTCTTCCTCTTGTATATCTATAATTAAAAATTTACTCTTTTGATGCTGTCTCATATTTCCTGAAGGCTCTCTTTATTCTTTGTCTTTCCTCCACTGACTGTGTGCTTTCAAATAGTCTGACTCCAGGTTTACAGATTCTTCTGTTTGATCAATTCTGTTGACATTCTGTTGAAATTATTTTTTATTTCATTCATTGTATTTTTAAATTTTTGAGTTCTAGAATTTTTGTTCAATTTTTTATGACCTCTCTGTTAAACTTCTAATTTTAGATGTGTATTGATTACCTGATTTTGTAAAATTGTTCCTCTGCATTTTCTGGAAGTTAACTGAACATTCTTAAAACAATTACTTTAAATGTTTGTCAAGCAATTCATAAATCTCCATTTCTTTAGGGTCTGTTCTGGTGCTTTATATTGTTCCTTTGGTGGTATCATGTTTACCTGACTATTCTTGATCCTTGTGGCCAGATGTTGTTGCCTGCACATTTAAAGAACTGAAGACATATTCAAGTCTCTGTAGACTGGCTTTGTCTAGGAAAGTCCTTTACCAGTAAGCCTGTCTAAAAATTCTAGGCAGGCTGTCTGATGTAGTCTATAGGCAGGCTTGCTGCTGGAGTCCTTGAGTAGATTGGCTTGATATCTGGGTCAGCAGGTAGGTAGGCCTGGCACCTGGGTTTGCAGTATTGGCCTTGGAGCCAGGATTCACTGGTATGGACCTATTAATTGGGTCCACAGAGGTGGGTCTAGAGCCTGGGCTGACAAGAGGGAGGCCAGGTGCAGTGGCAGAAGCTTATAATTGCAACACTTTGGGATGCAGAGGAAGGCAAATCATTTGAGGCCAGGAGTTTGAGACCAGCCTAGCCAATAAGGTGAAACCCCATCTTCACTTAAAATATAAAAATTAACTCAGTTTGGTGTAATCCCAGCTACTTGGGTGGCTGAGAAACAAGAATTACTTGGACCCAGGAGGCAGAGGCTGTGGTGAGCTGAGATCATGTCTCTGTACTCTAGCCTGTGCCAAAGAATGAGATTCTGCCTCAAAAAAAAAAATAAAAGAAAAAAGAGTGGGCCTGGAGACTGTATTTGTGGAGCCAATCAGAAGCCTGAGTCCATAAGAGCTGACTTAGCACTAGGGTAGGCCTGGCACTTGGGTCCACTGGGATAGGCCTGGGGCCTCTGTCCATGGAGGCTAGCCTAACACTGGGATCTACTGAATTGGTCCTGAACTCCAGGGCCACTGAATCCTGGGGCCACTGGGACTAGCCTGGAGCCTAGGGCAGGCATGAAGTCTGCATACAAAAAAAAGCTGGTCTAGTGCTTTGGATCACAGTTGCTGGCCTGGCCTGGTGACTGGAGCAATAGGAGCCAGACTCTGGGTCTGCAGGGACTGGCACAGAGTATGTGGGTGCTGTTCTGGAGCTTCAGGGGTCGTCCTGGGGCCTGAATCTGTGGGGGATGGCCCAGTGAATGCGGTCTACTGAAAAGGAGTGAACTCTGGGTTTGCTGAAGCAGGCCTAGACTCTACGTGTGCTGCAGGGTGGGGCTGTAGGGACTGATCTGGAGGGCAGAATGGCAGGAATAGCTTGACACTGAGAAGGTCTGTATTCTCTGTGTGTGCCAGCCTGGTGACTAAGACCAGTGTTGCCAACCTGGCACTGGAGCAGGCCTGAATCCTGAGACTAAGTGGGCCCACCTGGCTCTGGGCTGGTCTAAGACCTAACCCAGATCTGGAGCCTGGGCCACAGGGCTGGCTATGACCAGGGCTGCAGGGGTCCAGAGCCTGAGCCAGGCCTAGAGACTAAATATATGAAATTGGCCTAGCATTAAGGCCTATCTGGAGTCTGGGGCCTCTGGAGTCAGCCTAAAATGGTGCAGCAGAAAGTCTGCCAAGCAGGCCTAGAGTTTAGGCTGTGAGATCTAACCTAGCGCTAGGGTGGGCCTGGAGGCTCAGTCTGCAGGTACTGGCCTATAGTCTGGTGAGAAAGCCTGCCCAGTGCTGGGTTTTACTGGCACAGGCCCAGTGTTGAAGTCTAAGGCAATGTCCAGCACTCCCATTTTTTGTCCTTCCTCTAAGGAGAGTGTATCTCTATGCTGTCTGCCTGGGGTTGAGGTAGATATGACACAGGCAGTGTAAAACTATCTTTTCTACCCTTTTCAATGCATCTGTTTTTATCTCTGTGCTATATCCAGTTGCTGTAATCTGTCACTTGATTTTTTTTTAGTTATCATGAAGATATTTTTATGCATGAATAGTTATTCAAATTAATGTTTCTACAGGAGAGGAGCTCTGGAAAGTCCTGTTTTGCCATCTTGCTGATGTCAAAACTTTGCAGAGAAAGTAGACTCTTACCTTAAAATTAGATTTGACAAAAACCATGGTCTAAATATTTGTGTCCACCCCTGCTTCTAAATTCATTTGTTAAAAACCTAATCCCAATGCAGTAGTATTAAGAAGTGAGTTATTTAGGGAAGTGATTAAGTCATAAGGTCAGCTGTCCCCATGAATGTATTTACCGTGCCCATAAAAGAGACCCAAGGGAGCTTGTTCATTCCTTTTGCCAGGTGAGGTTGTAGCAAGAAGTTGACATCTATGAAGCAGAGACTAAGTCTGCTGCTGCCTTAATCTTGGACTGCCTAGCCTCCAGAACTGTGAGAAATAAAGTTCTGTTGTTTAAGCCACCCAGTCTATGATTCTTTGTTACAGTAGCCTGAACAGACTAAGACAACAAGGAAGCACAATACATTAAACAAATAAAAATGGGGTAGTTGTCTTTGAAATCACGGTGAGAATTCTACTCTAGAATTTCAACTCTGCAGTATCTCATCAAAGAGAGTCCAGAAAGCTCCTTATGGAAAATAGGACAAAATATTAGTAATTATAACCGAAATTGTCAAACCTCAATCAAGCATCCCATCCCTTTTCAGGTTCTTCAGAGTTAAAAGTTTGCTTTCAGCCTACTTAAACCTAAGTTTAAGTAAGATTAAGCTCTAACTTAGTTTTCTATATATCTGTCTAATTCTCTCAAATATTTTGTGATTTCCTGCCAGTAAATGACACACCTCAGATCTCTTTTATCCTCGAAGTTATATCCAATGTCTTATTTCTGAAATACTGGAGTATGATATTTATGATAAACAATGGACTTCAGCCTAGTCCTATATCAACAGAGAATCCAGAATCATATTGGGGATAGAATCTTGGAGACTACCTAGTTAAGTCTGCTCATTTTACAGATGAAACTGAAGCCAAGAGAATCTCTCAACAATTAAGTATCAAAAAAGAGTAGAGAATTCACATCTCTGCATCTCTAGACTAGCCATCTCTTCCCTAAGGTGTGTGCTCTCTCAAAATTCATTTCTTGTAATCCCCAGTTTTGAACACAGGGACTTATATTTGGAAAATTTTGTGAGTTAAATTTTACTGGAGGGCCAGACCCTCAGAAAATTTAAAGTAAACCTGGGATGCTCATCCAGTGATTTTCATTAAACATCTGACATTTATCTTATAGAGGTGAGTTTATCTTACCACAATTCTTCATTGCAGTCATGGGAAAATAGCAGCACTTACCATGTGAAGGTAAATATTATGGCAAGATAAATATTAACTTTTGAAAGAAACCACTCTAGCTGGTTAAAAATCACAAATGACATCAGTTGTTTAAGGTTTATGCTTTTATAGAGTCTCTATGGACAATAGAGTTTTTTGAACTGAATCTGTTTTTCTCAGAGATTTGATACTCGGGTAAAGGTATCTGGTATTCTACTCAATACAAAGAAATTTCTTAGTTGCAGTGACAGTATGCAGCACAGAAGGAATTCATCTAGGGGTATTTGACCTCTCTCTACACAGCTACACTTCTTCTCTCACTAGGCTCATCCCTTCTGTGTTTACAAGTATTGAATCTGAGATACGTAGAAATCCCTCCTGACTTAATCCCTGGCTCAGCAGTGTTTAAGGCAGTCAGAGATTTTCAGAGTTTAAGTTAGAAGATGACTTGACAATGCCTACAAATCACCTATATGCTGTTTCCTCCTCCTTGTACCTAGTGGGGAACAGTCATAGAGAATGAATAATTTGCCCCTCCTCCCTCAACAGGCCCTGGAAGAAAAAACAATGGAGAGAGGTCATGTTGTACTATATGCATTAGCTAGAACAGTCTGTTAACTAGTTGGAGAATGCTTTATAAGCCATTACCTCACATAATAAAGACTGTTCTATCTTGCTTTTCTACCAAAAAAAAGTTGCCTGTTCTGTCTTTATCATTTTGTAAAAAGGTTCATAGAATGCCTTAAAAGATAAAGGATCATCATTGAAATGCTTACACCAAGCTCCTAGAACACAGGGATACGCTAATGATAAACATTTTCTAGATGATTGTTACTTTCTTTCCCCATACATAGAGATGGCCTCCCACAAGAGGGGAGGATCATGGTAATTGGAAGACACAGATGTCAGTTACATGAACATGCAGAAATTGACTTAAAAGGCATTAAAGGGTTTCTTGATAAATAAAAGGGTTTCTTGATAAATAAAAGGCTTTTGAAAGTGTGTGTGTGTGTGTGTGTGTGTGTGTGTGTGTGTGTTCATCTGGACCTGCTGGGGAGCAGCTGGTTTATGGAAAACAATTGCAATGGAACTAAGAAAACTAGGTAACTTGTAATGCCCTGATATCTCTGAGTGCTCACTGGAAAGAGAAATAAAAATTATTAGCCAAGGGAAAAAATATTGTATTTTGCATAAAATGCAAGTCATGTTCTTAAATGAATATAAAAAGCTTATCGAAATAATTTATACAATTTTGAGCCCACAAAGGACCATCAGAGGCAATACACTTATTCTGGTGGTGATCTCACAGATAAAAATCATTTGGGATGTTCTTTCTCAGAACTGTGTCTAGAGATGAGGACTCAATCCTTTAACTATCCAAAAGATTACATTCTTCCTTTGGTGGCAGGTTTTACTGTTTAGGAATGAATAGTCATTTGGCAGTTAATTCTTAATAACCAGATAATTTAAAAAGAGGATAATAGTGTTATGGGCAAACAATGGTAAGTGACTATTAAGTAATGTGTTGATAATTTAAACAACAATGAAAAATTTTCTTAAAAATTGAACCCTGGCGCAAAAGGCAATTCAAATAAAGAAGTTTCCTGAAAAGTTTGGGCAATGGCAGAATTGCTGGAATTGGTACATAACTTCCCAAAGACTTCCCAAAGAGACTGTTTTTAAAAGGCAATACTTGGTTGTAGGAAAAGTGCTGCCTGTTTAAAAGAAAAAAGGCCCATAGCTTTATAGTTTTACCTTATGCAAGTTGAATAAATACAGACTAAAGGAATGACAATTTCATGAACTCTTGAAAGAGAGCTATTCATAGAAAGACCTTGTGGCAATAATGTTGTAAAACCTATTGTTTATGTAGAATATTGAAAAGAAATCCAGCTACACAGAAGAAATGCAAAAAGAAGTAAAGTGCTCAACCCGGAGGCCAGACTGCTGGAAAATGAGAACAATATGAGACATGAGTCTCCTGAGATTAATGAGTCCAGGAGGGTTCACTTTTGTTACAAATTACAAATCGAGTCTGCTGCAAGGTAGTTTCAGGTTTGGAATTTAGGGTTCCCCAAGGGTTCTATTTCAAAGAACAAACCATCCATGATGACGAATGTTTGAAGGTAATACATCAAATAATATCTTTATGTGCATGGTTGGGTTTTAAATCACTCCTCCTTGAAGAGAAAACATAAAATGACAAATTTTAATTCAAATGCCACAGGAAATGTTTAAATAGTAATACTAATAAAATAAAAATAAAGCAGGCACAGAAAAGTAGAAGAGAAATTGTGCTTGCATTCTAGTTCAGGGGGCGTATAAGAAATACAGGATACCTTTGCATACAATGAATTCTGTAAAGAAAAGAGATTTTTATCAAGTTTAGGATTGTGAACATGTTCAAAATTTTAACTTTGATGTTGAAGCTTTTGTTCCATTGATGCAACAAACCCTTGACTTTTGTGGAAGTAGTTCAAATTTAAAGCTAAAGTGACAAAAGATTATCCAGGCATCAATAGCTCTTAGCAATAAAATAGTGATGCTAACTATAGTTTGATTGGGTGAATATTAACTTGGCATGTTCAAGCTGAAGGGAGCAGGACCCATGCTTGTCAGCCAGGAGAATTTCAATTGTCTAGAGTCTAACCCAGAACATTTACAAAGAAACTTTTAAAACACACCTGAGTTTTCCCATTTAATTCAGTGGGTCAACACATCTGAATGATGTTATAAACCCTCAACTTCACTGATTTCCAACTTTTTTCATTAGATACAGTTATGCAGCTCTATTTGTTCTTCGGCTATAAAAGTCACATACTAGGGCTTACTGGTCTTTGTGCTAAAAAAAATACTGGTTAGTTGCATTTGTTTGAAATATTCTAGGCAGTATTGGCTAGGGGAAAATAATATGACAAAAGAGGCTATGTGTTTTTTTTAAAAATCATCTCTTCTCCCAAAGAAATCTGACTTCTTTTCTGAAATCTTCCCAGTAGGAACCATAGAAAAATGACAGGGAGCTGCTGGTTGGTTTTTCTTGCCGCTAAAACATATGTTGTTATGTCATGTCCTAAACAGAAAACTGAAGCATCCCTTTCAAATTCTCAGCACCACTGACACTTCCAACAAGTGCTCTCGTATTGGTTTTGGTCTTATCTGTTCCTAACAGACAGCCTCATGCCTTGGAAATTTGACCTGAAATAAAAATTCAACCCCAAGTATCTGCTGTCAATTGTGCAGAAAATAGGAGATGACAGCAAAGTCACTTCTGCATGCTGAATTAGATCTCTTTCCAACATCTTCTAATGTCATTATTAGCACTCAAATACACTGTGTCAAAATGTGTCTGTGTAGGGAGATGGACTGGGCAACACTGAGTTTCCCTTTTAGTCAATTTGACAAGCTATTTTTAATACATACCTCTGCATAGGGAATTATTTAGGAAAGGTGCCTAACCTGTCACAGTGATTTGGAGATAAAGACATTCAAAATGGACACATATAGTCAATAGGGAGCGGCTTATACAATTCAGTTGCAATTAGCTACTTCCAAATTTGGGCAAAGCAATTGTAAATCTGACGTTACGGAATCCATAAGCCAAAGAAGTAAACTCAACTTGGAAATTCTTTGAATTTCAATGGCTCTCAAATAGTTGTTTTTGATTTAGGATCTTTCATGATGGTTCCATCAAAGATGACATTTCCACTTCCCTTGTAAATCTGTTCTATGTGTATAGAATTATGCTATTTTAATGAGACTAATTTTATAATTAATCAGCATCTTTAGTTGATTATAGACATACTGCATATGCTGTACTGGGTGAATTAACTTTGAGTTTGCACGAAGTTTTCATACTCTATCCCATCCCGTCCCAAAGAGCCACGTGAAAGATGTTGATAAACTATCTGCCAGCTTATGTAACTACACTGTTTTCATACAAGATGACAAAGATGTGTTCTCATGACTATAGAAAGGAAATCTAAGATAAATGGATGGAAACATCAAGTCATCTGAATCAGATGCAATGTAATATATTCTCATATTTTCTCAAAGTCTTAGAAAGATAAAATATTTTTTATCAAGAGGGAATATCCAATTGTTTGGGATGCTCAAGAGTGAATCAGACATCAATGATAGTTATATTAATTGAATTCAGATGCCCCTTCCTCAAACCCTAGAGATCAATTATTTAATTATTCTTTGACTTAAAATGAACTAAGGCTATTTCTATTCAAGCAGAATACATGTGTCATTCCCAAAATCCCAAAGAAAACTTTCTGAAATTATAGCTAGCAGCCAACTACCACATATGCTATTTAGTTCCGACCCAAACTACACAGAAATTTTGATAGTTATCAGCATCATCCTTAACCTCTCTCCCTCTCTGGCTACCCTTTACCATAGTACTCTACCTATGGATTGTGACACACACACACACACACACACACACACACACACACACACACACACACACACACTTTTCAGTAGGAATTCTCAGTCCTAAAAGATTTTATGCAACAGAATAATGCACCAGCTCCCCACAGAGCATGAGACTGTGAAAACGAGCCTCATGGTTAAACCCTTGTCGAGACACATGTTGAGAGAGGCAGGAGGTGATAGTTAAGTCAAAATCATCAGATAATTTTCAATTGCCATCTGTCTTGTTATCTAGGTAATGTCCTGGCAAACACATTTGTGGAAGGAATCTCCTGTGGTTTCTCCTGGGAGCAAGCAGAACATATTTGACAGAAGCTGCTTAGCAAATTGGCATGGGAATAAAAACAATATATTGAATATTTACTATGTGTGGGGTATATTTACATGCTCTCCTCCGTTCCAATCTCACTATATTCTGTAAGTTAGGTATACCCATCCTATCTGCATTATTATAGATCAAGCAAAGTATAAATTCCTGAAACTCTCTGCCCAATGAGAAAGAACAATATTCTTCTGTTTGCCCGGGATACTTTCCTCCCATCTTCTCCACCCGCCACCCTCCAAACAGAAGTGTTCCAGATCTTCTGCTTTCTCCTATCACATGGAAGAGGAGTGGTTCTGGCTTGATTCAATATAAGGCAGAAAGCAAGTGTGGTTTCTACCTGTAGATACAGTGAGTGGTGTTAGAAAATAAAGGCCAGAAAGGTAACTACAGGGAAAAGCTGAGGTTGAACCAGGGAACAGTGTTTCCCAAATGGTGTCTGAAAAGGAAAGTCTAAGTACTGAGAGCTGAAATAGGAGAAAGTAGGCATGAGCACAAGAGCAAAGCTTTGCAATCAGAATGATTTAAATGATTATCATGGCAGCCAGATTCTGGAAAGGAGGCCACCACATATGATTCCCAGAGCAGGGCTGCAGCCTATCCTCATCACTTGGTTTTCTTGGTTTTACTCTGAATAGATGAAAGTATGACAAAGATTCCCCACTGATCTTTCAATAACCATTTTTTTTTCTCCAAATAGTCCCAAAGTCCTCTCTAGTCAATTAATCGCCACATCCTTGGTGTTGTAGCAACCCCTTGTATCTGTCTTCATCTGCACTTACCACATCGTCACTGCACATCTCTGTCTAAATTCAGAGCTCTGGTTTACATAAGACACCTCATTTGTAGCCCAGAAGATTGTATGCCAAACACTCAATGAATAGTTGTTGAATGAAGGGATGTATGAACAAATGGGTTTTTGAGTTACTCTGACATAAGTGCAGTATGTCCTGTGCTTCTCTATAATGTATTATACTTCAATTCTTAGATGCATATTTATGTCAGACATCTTAACATTTTTGAAGTTAGAATGTTTTTAACAAGGTGATATATGCACTTTAAAATACTGAGTCTCTCCCTCCCTCCCCTGCCACACACACACAAACCGTTACTTAAACAATGGTATACCTTCTATATTTTATCAAGGGAATAGCATATTTTTATGATGAGAAGAGATTCTTAACGATACACCTAATTCCAAAGAGCTATCTTTTGTTAATGGTGGAGGGTTTGGGCCTTATAACAGCTGGGAAGTCATGCCCTGGGCTCCTCCAAATCCCCCTGCCCTCACCACCTGCTAAAATATAGCAGAGCCACACTACAGGGAAGTTAAAGAAGTTGCTTTCATACTCTAACCCTCAAGCATGCTCCAGGGAGTATCTTCTCATGTGCATCTTGTGAACAAGAAGCAAGAAATGATACAAAGCTGTCCGAGCATAGGCCCTTAGGCCACTGATTCAAGGTCAATGGCACAAACACTAAATAGAAAACATGCAGATGTCACTTCTAAATTCCCAGTCTTTTCTCAGCACTGCTTTCAAGATAATAACACTTTTCTTTCCTGTACCTGTTAATGTGCCCATCTCCCTTTCCAAGATGTTTTTCTTAAAGGCTGGGACTATGCCTAATTCATTTTTATAGGATGGCATGTAGTAGTAGAATTCTTATTACAAATGAAAATACTATGCTTAATTTGCATATTTTATTTCAATTAATTTAATAAATCTTCACCCTTCATACTTATCATTATCCCCATTTTATAGATGATGAAACAGCTCTAAAATGGTTATGTATCTTGCCCAAGTTGTAAAGCTAGTTAAGTGGTGGATTAGAGATACAAACTGGGGTTTTACTAAGTCAGTGGTCTTACTTTATTGTAAGAGGTTTAAGTCAAGTTCATGTTGACTTTTACACTACACCATGAACATTTACGTCTCTCTGCCTTGAAATATAAGGTGCTGCTGCTATCACATTTTGTAAGCATCTTTCAATAGCGTTAACACAAGACAATGCAAAAACATTATGTAAAGTAAGAAAATATATGGTATTATGATATGAAATGGAATTTCAAACCTTGAGTATTTTTAGATATTCTAGGAACCCATTTTAAAGAAAAGTGAGATCTTAAAGAGCAATGAGACCAGTTCTTCTCTCTTTCACATGGTCCTGGTCAAATCGCTAGTTAGTGGAAGAGGCAACCAAGCACTATGTCATATCCTTAACTTCTTAACGGAGAGAAAACCTGATTTGCATTCTGGCATCTTGTTGCTTTGCTTTCATAAAGAGGTTTCTGTGTGAAAGAACCTTTTGGTTCAATGCAGAAATATCTCCACACTCTGATTTTGTCATGTGTTGCTGAAAATAAATAGTGGTTACAAATGACTACTTATTCATCACAAAGTATTAGTGGTTGTAAATCACTTAGAAAGTGTAAAATGCAATTAAAATATGAACTAATACAATAAAGCCCATCTTTCACAGTTTTATGAGTTCTAGAAGGAAATGTAGAAAATAATGGGAAAGTTTAAATGGAAAAGAACTAAAAAATTACTTTGGAAAATGCTTGTCACAGTTTAATACTAACAACAATAATGATAAAGCATGCTAGGAGCACGTTAAATACCCTGCTATCCTGGGAGTTTGGCCCTCCATGCTTTAACTTTGTAATTAGGAAGGTTTCAAAGCTTTTGTATACCCTAAACACAAAGAGCACTCTGCCTTCATCCTCCATCAGCGTTATCCCATCTTACATCATTGTGGGTTTTGGCTCTCCAATTTTCAAAGTGTGGGCCGGGAGCTACCTCACCCTCCCCACAGAAAACATCATCCCATTTCCTGGCTCTGAAATCCAATGCATTCCTCAGTGGATCCTCTCTTGACCTTTGCAGGTGTGTTTTCCAAAGCACTTTGTTTCTTTCCTGAACCCTATTGCTCCAGCTTTTGTTCCAGCTGTTTTCTCTACCTGACATGCCTTTTCATGTAATGTTTGCCTTCAATAGTTAGCTATATTTAATGCTCACTTAAAATCCTATCTTGTCCATTAAGTCATCCAAGCTTTCCTCAGCTAAAATTAACTTCTCACTCTACAATACCCTCACATCACCTTTGTACTTCCGTTAGAAGCACTTTTGTTTGTAGCCATCTCTTCTATAATGCCAGTGGATAATTCTTCCTTTTTTCTTTGATCCCTCTCACAGTGCCTAGAGGAATGTGTTTGCGTGTGTGTGTCTCTGTGTGTGTGTGTGTGTGTGTGTGTGTGTGTGTATTTTCAATAGGTGCTCTTCATATATTTGTTTTATTGAACAAAAGAATCTTTGTGAAATTTTACATTCAAAGAAACAAAAAAGGCTTTTTAAGCTCTTAGATTGTTTGAGTTCCACCTCTTGACTCTACCCTTTTAAGCAGGCCTCTGCTCAGAAGGATCTCTAAATTTATTATCATTTTATGACAAAATCTCACCTACTCAGATGGTCTACAACTGGAAATGAATATGTTATTTTTTAACTGTTTCGTTCCCATATTTCTATATTGAGAGTAAGAAGTGGCTGTCCCAGGAAATCTCCACTCATTAGACACTGCACCTTCTGGAAACCATTTGCTTCTTTCATGCCCAGAAAGAGGTGCATTGGATGTTTTGACCATGATACCCTGAAGACAAGACTGAATTCTTGTATCCAACAACTATTTCTCAAGTGTCAATGAGTTTTAGGTACTTAGGGGACTACAGAGAGATAGTACGATTCCTGACTATCCCTATGTTAAGGAGGAGGTTGAACTTTAGAGTCAAATGGACACAGTTCAAATCCTCACTCTGCTGCCTGTGGTGAGTGAGTGCCAAAATACAAACCATGTAGAGAGGCTTCAAGGTGCACGGGTCCTGAGGTGGCAGGCGCTTCTTATCCAGAGTCATACAGCCACCACTTGTTACTGTTGTCAGTTACGTGACTATTGTAAGTGGTTCAAAGCAATAAATTATGTATTTTATAAGTTCCTGTTCATCAAAGAAAATAGCAGTCTCTGGCATGTAGTGAGAGTACTTTATACAAAGTTTGTTGACTGAATGAACCAAATGTCAAAATATGAAATAAGAACAGTAAATGCTGAGGAAATTCGGAGGCAGGTTGTTCCCTGTGAGCTGGGAAGCAAAGGAAGTGAAGACCTCACGAAGGTAAATAGACCTAATCTTCTGAGTAAGATTGAAGCTAGCAAGGAAAGGGAATGGATCAAGCTTTTGAAAGCAGATATCGTGTCTGTCTGTTTCACTGTATGTTTCTAGCTTCTAGCACAGTGCTTTAACACAGTAGGCATTCAATAAATATTGATTATATGAATGGATGGCTTCTATGTGTAAGGAATATTGTTAGTAAAAATAAGTCAGAATTGATCATGGTATCTATTATGAGAAAGTGAGATGAGGAGGCAATCAGGTGACACAGTGGACAGGCAGGAGGGAGATATGGTCAGCAAGGGAAAAGTAAAGCAATGTTGGGTAGCTTTTTTTTTCTTTGAGATGGAGTCTCACTCTGTTGCCCAAGCTGGAGTGCAGTGGCACAATCTCAGCTTACTGCAACCTCTGCCTCCCAAGTTCAAGCGAGTCTCCTGCCTCAGCCTCTCTAAAAGCTAGGACTACAGGTACACACCACCACGCCTGGCTAATTTTTGTATTTTTAATAGAGACGCAATTTCACCATATTGGCCAGGCTGGTTTCAAACTCCTGAGCTTTTGATCTGCTCGCTTCAGCCTCCCAAAGTGCTGGGATTCCAGGCATGAGCCACCATGCCCAGCTGGGAAGCTTGGAATGTCAAGCTGAGTACGGGGAAAAGAAGCCATCTCAGGTTTGTGTGCAAGGATATTGAATGCAGAACTGGAAGAGAGTCTGAGAACTAAGATTAGATGGCGTGAGGTGATCAGAAATGGACTGAGTGGTGGCAGAGAGAAAGAAAGAATCAACAGACTCCATGGCTAATCAGAAAGTATGAGGGAAAAAGCCAAGCAAGACTTTGATGTTTTAATCCTTTGACACTAAGAGAATGTAGGTGCCCAGCAAATGAGTAATGTGAGAGGTTATGATGACTTTCAAGGTTCATTTTTGGGTGGTACATCTAAGCTGATGGAGGAGTATCTAGGGCATCTGCTGTCTCATTCAACAAATATTTTTCAAGTGCCAATATGTTTGGGTCACTCACTCATGGGAATACAGAGACATGATACAGGTCCTTGCTGGCCCTGAATGTGCTAAACAGGAGGACAGACTTTGGAGTCAGGAAGATAAGGCTCAAAAGTGATGATATTCCTTAGACCTGAAGCCTGAAGTTCAGAATTCAGATTTCAGATGAGATGTCATAGTTGAAGCCTCACCATGAATCAGATCCAGTTCTCCAAGAAAGTCTATGAAGAAAAGTAGCAGAGAACAGTTGATCAGATAAAAAAGGACATGGTTTTTCATAGCCGTGGCCTGGTGCAATAATACCCTTTGCATAGCTACCTCCTTCTTTTTTATTTATTACTTTAAATATTGCCTAAGAAAGGTTTTCCTGTCTAATACATTATTCTCTTTTTCCAGCATTTATCTGTTTCCTTTTTATTACAGGATAGAGCACAGTATTTATGCCTTGTCTTTGATAAAAAAAAAAATAAAAGTCTTTGTCTATCACTATAATTTAGGGTAAGGACCAGGTTTTCTTACTCACCATTAAATTTTTAGAATTCTATGGCCCACTAGAACTTTTTGCAATGGGAACAGAAAACCAAATATTGCATGTTCTTCGTGGGAACTAAACACATGGACGAAAAAAAGGGAACAATAGAGAGCAGGGCCTATTTGAGAGTAAAGGATGAGAGGAGAGTGAGGATCTAAAACTACCTATCAGGTACTATGCTTATTATCTGGGCAATGAAATCATCTGTACACCAAACCCTTGCAACACACAGTTTACCCATGCAACAAGCCTGCACAGGTACCCCCAACCAGAACCCAAAATAAAAGTTGGAAAGAATAAATAAATGAAAGCACGTGGACTTCTGTAGATACATGCTAACTGTTAACTGAAATGATGTATGGGTAGTAGAATTAGAGGTGGTTAGTATTTTCTCCTTTTGTAAATCTGCATTTTTCTGATTTTTTGGTAATAAATCAATATCAGTTGGTTAATAATAAAACAACCAGTTCCTACCTCCCAGGGCTACAGTATATATTAACTAAGATATTTATTTACTTATTTGATAAATATTTATTAAGCACCTAAAAAAAGAACTTTCTGCAATGATGGAAATATTCTACATCTTTGCTGTTATAGTAGCCACTAGTCTCAGTGGCTAACGCTTAAAAAGCAACTGGTGTGATTGAATACTTACATTTTATATTTTAGTTATATTTAACTATTTTCAATTTAAGTAGCCACATATGTCTAATGGCTATCATATTGCTCATCACAATTTTAATAGTAAACATCAATAAATGGAGTTTGAATAAATAAATGAATAAAATGCAGAGTAATCTGGCTCATGTATCTCTGGATTTTTTTTTTTTTAATATCTTGTCTACTATAGCATCAGAGCCAGAGCTTAGACATCACTTACTTATCCAAAAGTGCACAATGGCAAAATTTCATGATAACATCTTAGCCCTTTTATTGTTATTATAAATAGAGATCTATAAAGGATAGAGTCTAAAAAGTGCACGAATATGAAAAGGAAGGGAAGGGAAAAGAAAGGGAATACAAGAGGAGGACTTAAATTTGCTTTCACCATAAAATAAAAGACAGTCCTGGATAGTTCCCTTTTATTTTCATAAATGTCTTCTTGCATTTGGATTGATATCTGTATATCTCAATTCTTGGGTCCTTTCTTTCACATCAAGTATAAACAGTTGAGCACTCAGAATGACCTAGTTGATATGTAGGAAAAATCAGTGTCTAAGAAAAAGGGAGTCTGCCTTATGTTCAGATGACACTGTTTTATCAATAGTGACAGAAATGCAGAAAGCTCCTTTGACCACACACCAATATTCATACACACACACACACACACACACACACACACACACACACACACACACATGCTTGTTATGCAAGGAGTAGAAAAATTTCTGTTTGAAATAAACTAAACTAACATCAAGATTTAAAATACCAGAATCATTGAAGTCAGCAAAGAGAAGCAAGATAAGAACTAAGAAAATGCATCTGGAAGATGTCCACTATTCAAGGGACTATTTTATTATTTTAGAACCAATCTATATACCATATTATCACAGTTAAAACAATAATTGATACTGACACAATAAGTAGAGAATTTTACTCTTTATAACTTACTATAGGTTTCCATAAGGGTTTAAATGTAGACCTTTAACATTCTCGGAAAAAAATATTTTTGGTCACTGAAAATAATTGGTAACTAAATGGCAAAGACAAAGAAAGAAAAATAAAAATATTATTTTCAGTTCATTATTCTGACATTTCTGCCATAATTCTATAACCCTGAGTCCTTAACACGTTATCATAGATAATAGTAAAAATACAAATACAAAAAAAGATTGGAAATAAAGTTCTTCCTACTATTGTTGACTCTTTCTATTGCATTATTCTATGTAGGACCATCACATGGCTAAAATAATAAGATGGTAAAATAAGTTTCATTCTTTAATAAAATGGAGATAAAAGGTCCAATGAGAGGTAGGTAGTAATTGTCCTCACAGAAACCTATAAAAATGTGAGATTTTCCTTTCTAATCACAGATTAAAGCTCACAGGTTTCTCTGCTTAAGAGGGTCATGAAATGCTTTTGCTATAAACTTATGTTTCTAGCCTTAGGCCAGAAAGGGCAATAATAGGAAAGGGAATGGGATATAAGAGGAATAGTTTGGGTAAATTTGAGTGAAGACTCTACAAATTTGGACCCTGAAAAGAGTCAAGCTATCATTTAGTCAGGAGCTGTAAGCAGCCAAAAATAGTGCCATTTTCTTCATTTACCTTTGAAAGACTGGGACATACTTGACTAGAAAAAAAGGAAAAAATAATGTCTTTAAATCAGTTACCTCTGAAGCTTTTAAACATCAAGCCTTCCTTGGACATCTTTAAATAAATTAACTGTTTGGTCCCTAGACTGATAGCAGCAGTAGGGCCCATGGGAAAGGGTGAGCCTTTTCTCTCAGTGAGAAAATGGTGATTGAAGAACGTTTTAGACAGAGAAGAGCAGGAAGGGAATCTGACTCAGATATGAAATGCAGTTTAGTTATCATTTCCCTTATCCACATATGTGTATTTAAGATAGCCTCTTTAATCTCATATAAATGATCTTTTAAGATTTAATTTCCTTTTTCTTGTTTAAATATGTATCAAACTCTACAATGGACTTACCATAAAAATAAATCAAGCTACGTAATGTCAGAAAATAACACTTTATGCATAAGAATTTCCAGTGCCCTGGAAATCGTAATATAAACCCTTAGTGTAATGCCTATTTTATCAGCCCAGAGAGATTTCAAATCATGACCTTCTTTGACCTGAAACATTCAGAACTCTTCTGAATAAATATTGAACCAATGGGTAGGCATTATAATCTGTTCTGACAAAGGGTGACTCATCAAATTTCTCTGAGCCCTAGTTACATCTGTGAAATGGGGAAAATATATGTCTGGCTGGCCTGTCGAGAGGGTGAAATACAGCAATGTTAATAAATTTTCTGGCACAAGAGCTGCTAGCATGTAGAAAGTACTTGCTCAAAAATAGAAGCATTAAAAAAATTGAAAAAAATCTTGATTTATCAAAGCTGTTGTTATACTCGAATAAATTGGGAAGTAGAATTGTAATTTCAAAAATTCTCTCACATTTTAAGATTTAACAAAACATAGTCTGAAAATTTAAATTTTTTTAGTTCAATAAATGGAATAAGAATTTATCACCATGAAGGTTGTCTATGAAACTAACTTTCAGTGATTACTCAAGCACTCAGGTACACGTCAGTATAAAATGTATGTCTACAGTAAAGTAAACTACCATCAAAGATACTTGAACTTCAGCAGCCATTGGAACTGTTTTGTTTTGTTTTGTTTGGATTTGTATAGAGTTCTGTCTATACAAATAGCAAATGTGTGTTTGCTGCAAAAGAAGTCAAAATAAACCATTACAAAGAACCTTAATGGGAGGCATAAGTGTTGGCAACACTATGTGATCTATATCTCAAAAAACAAATTAACAGCACACACTTTCAGGACATATAGACAGAGATCAATGAAAAGGTGTTCTTGCAAATGGAATATTGAAAGGCAAGCAATTGTACACTTCTGCCTTTAGCATCTTTCCAATGAAAAGGAAGTTTCAAAATAGGACAGACTGCTGCTTTTTCTTTCTTTTTTTTTTTTTTTTTGCCCCTAATACAGAGTGAGTTCAACTTTCAGGTATCACATGTACCTCTCTTGAAATACTAGCCATTAGGAATTATACCTATGAATACAATGATAAAAAGGGGATTTGTCTGTAGCTAGTCCATTCCAAAAATGGAAGGAAACACTCTGTCTGAAACACCCACTTCCACTTCTCTTTGTGTGTATGTATGTGTGTGTCTGTGTGTGTGTGTGTGTGCTGTGCACATGTGCACTGGAGCCTAAAGCTCTCTGAGGGAGGAAAACTGAACACCTGGGTACCACATATATATATATGTATTTATACACAAACACATACACACACATATACATACACACACACACACACAAACGCACACTCACACACACGGTCTCTGGGTGGTGGCTGCCATTCCATCTGCAGACAAATGAGATGGGCTGGGGTGGATTGGTAGGGGTAAGGGAGGTGAGAGAAGGACGGAGGCTCATGCTTCGTGTACTCTTTTTTCTTTTAAATCCCCATCATGCCACCAAGGGGGCTAATTTATGCCTCAAATTAGCTCATTGTCTGTATTTGTATCCTTTTCCAGTCATTTGAAGAAACATTATGCAATTTAGAAAATTCATAGGGATGTTATTTTTTCATCGGAACGCAGTGCTGCACCCTATGCCTGCTTTGTTGTCAAAAAAAGGGTCTCCTCACAGTAGTTTCTGGATATGCTGCAGGTGCAGCAACTGAATATAAAAAAATCTGGATATCAAGGAAAGTCTTGGGAAATAAGTAGATGTCATGACAGGGACAATTTTTACAACAGTGAAGGATACGTCCCTGGTCTGACTTATTGGTCCATTTTATTTGTAAAACCTGTTTCTGTGAAATAATGTTTTTCAAAAGTCACCATCCAATTAGCTAAAAGAAAGAAAAAGAAACACTCAATTGGATAAATTGATAAGTCACACTTTTTTAAAAATCCAAATTGCCTTTTGATTGGTTTTCTGGTAATTGCTATTGGGTAATCAGAAGCTTTCAGCACATGTTTTCTCTCGTCAAGTACAAAACAAAACTGCAGAATGAAAGCAACTATTAAAAGCAGTTTCAGATGTTTTAAAGCCACTTATAATTAAAGGGTTTGTAGCTGCTGTTATCTTGTTTGGGTTATTACCAACAAGATCAATTTTGTGGGCTCCCCTTGTAGCTTTTCCCTCCAATCATCAGAATAAATGTTCATCTGTGTGCATATAAGTGATATGTCTTCAGGAAAGAAAAGTTTATGAATCAAGTGAAACTAAATTTTTATTATACTCAGCATGAAAACTGTCCTTTTTCTTATCACATTTTTCCTTAAACACATCTGTCCTTGGGGCATTGTCCTATTTCTTCCCTCTCTATAATCAGCCAACATCAAAAGTAGCTTTAATTAAAGAAGATAATTATAAAAACCATTTTTTTTTTGGTTCTAGACATCATTCAAATTTTCTAACTTATGAGCCCTCTTTTTTGAAAGTCCCTTTGATGACACTGTATTCTTTGAATCTAGAGATGGTACCTTGGACACAGTCTGTAAGTATAGAAAGGTGATTGATTGATTTTTTCATTTTATTCAGGTCTGCACTTTTGACTCCATTGGTGTCAACCTAAATGAGATCATTAAATGTTTAGTGTTTTTTTTTTCAAAAAAATAATAATCATAAGCAGAGAACAGAAAAATTAGTTAATTGCTGAAATCCCTCAGCAGGAATGTCAGATGTGAAGCAATGGTATTCCCAACTTCTGAGTTAAGTTCTGCACTTTACAATGATGAGATTGAAGTGATAATGGAAGATGAAAAAAGGATTTGTGATTACTGGGATAAAGTGCTAATCTGTACTACAGAACCTGCTGCATATATCCCTAACATTTACTCTAAAACGCTCTCAGCTTTTAAATCCACCCTCCAAAATTAGTAGGGGGTTAAAGTAGAACCCATTGGGAGGTTACATTTATTTAATATTCAGTCCTTTCTTGGATGAAATATTGCAGTCTATCCTCATAGGTATTTGTCAAACCATTAGAGTAATGGTTTATGGCTATTAAATGAAATTGCAGTTCTGTTTGTAAGTTCCATTTACACAGGATAAGCAAAGTGCCTTTATTTAGATTTAAAATACCTGGAATCTTAGCAGCAGCACATGAAGACTATGTAGACTGTTAACTAATTCATAACCATGGTGTGAACAGATCACAGGCCAACCTGCTCTAGTTGCCTGTGACACACAAAACCCCACTGGGTTCCCAGAATTACGCTGCCACACTCTGGGCTATTCATTTTGTAAGGGTTGGGCAGCCTGGCACTAGTCATTTTTTTTTTTTAACAGCTTACACTTTTTGGTATTTTAGAATCAAATGAAAAGATGCTTTTAATCATTGTTTCCAGCACAGGAATATTTGATAAAATTCCCTCTGATAATAAATGGAGAATCATGCCTAGAGTTAAAACAAAGCTTTCCTTCGAAACCTTCTCTGTGCCTTTTCCCCCATGCGCTTCACTTTATAGGCAATTTGTACAGACACTGCTGAGTACAAAAGAACTGAGATCAATGGAGTCTTTAGAACTTCACCTTTCTCACTAGGTGATGAGTTTGACTGCTTTCAATAGAAAAGACACTCTATATTCAAATGATTAATTACCAAAACTCACATTTTTGGTCATAAGGGATTCTCCAGATCCTGCCTTTTCCTCCAGAGTGAATTAACACTATGTTAATGGTCCTCCTAGTTTACAGTGTCAGTTCCCAGCGGATTCTTACTGGAATGCTCCCTCCTACTCACTATCCGAGGCTCATGTATGCACATGCACATGTATATACTATTTTCCTTAAAAGCTCTATGTTTTCATGTAGCATAAGGTGCCTTGTTCAGGGACCCCTGCTCAGTTGCACCTTTGTATCAATTAGACAGATGTGTGTCCTCCAAGATGCACAGCTTAACAACTGGAGCAGCAATTGGGTTTCAGGACTCTTTCTCCCCCTTGACCACTACTCTTGTGCAGGGCTTAATCTGCACAATTATTTGAAGCAACTCTACCTTATCCTACACGACAGTGAAAACAAGTTAGATGGCCAATCACATAAACTGCTCAGCTCTCATCCTGTGGGAAGCAGAGTTTACCTATGACCCCAGCTGCCACCCCTTTGGATCCTCCAGCACGTTTGTGCAAAGGCCATCCTTCTCCTGGCTGCTCCTGGCAATAACTAAACACTGCAGAGTGTGAGTCCTGGCCCATTCCTGTGGAATGAAGCACCTCTCTGAAGGACAGCTTTGGCTTTAAGACTGCCCATTAGCCTAGCCAAAGCTTTCTTAGAACTGTGCTGTAGTCTGAGAGTTTCCCCGCTCAATCCTTCTGCCCCTACTCCTTTCTCAGGGTCTAGATCAGCACTGAGGTCTGAAGGCTCTCTGGGCCTTCACCTATTTCCTCCCCTTCGTCCTTCACGGGCATATCCCTCAATTACTTTTATGCATATCTGATTCTGTCTTGGTGTCTGCTTCTTAAAAGACGCAATACAACAATTACAGTTCTGGAGTGTTTCCACATACCAAACACCAGGCTAAATGCTTTACCTCTGATTTCTCCTGTGACCCTCACAACACTGTGAAGGGAATGCCCTTCGCACTCTCTTCATTCTGTAGCTAATGCAAGGGAGGCGTAGAGGGTCATAGCATTCCCATCATCACGTAAGTTACAAGAAGCACAGCTTGGATTTGGTCACAAGTCTTTTCAAGCCATTGTTCTGAATTACTCTGCTATACTAGCATGCTATATTTTTTCCTTGATGGGACTGAGAGAAAGACTCATTTCAAAGCTGGACATTTTTTTTCTCACAAAATGGGGTAAAAGTGAATATTCCCTTTGCCTTGAGAAAATCACCTAAGTAGTCCGTTTACTAACCCAAATACAATGTAATAGGTACTTGTAATTCTAGAAGAAAACCCCCTAACAACTCAAATTCACATGCTTTAAGACTAAGAAACTAAGATGTGCATTAATATTTGTTGTTTGAGAAGTTGTTGATCTGATGCAGAAAACTCTAGATCTTTAGAGATGGTCTATCTCCAAAACCTACCAGGGGACACTGCCATTCTAACACTCACAGCTGCTGGGAAGGGCAAGAAGGTTGCCCAATTCCCATGCTTCAGACATCTCACTGAGTCTGGTTTTTACTCAGTTACAAAATAATGACAAATTACAGAAAAATACTGGATCAACATCTGAATGAAGATTCTCATGAGTTCTAGAAAAGTCTGGGATAGTTGTGGCCTTGGAGAGAAATAAACTACTAGATTTCTGGACTTCTTACATTATGGCAGAACTGTGGCAAACTTTTCTTTTTTCTGGAAATAGACCAAGACACATGAGACCTAGCCCAAGCTGTGTGGTAAATATCCTGTTTCAATAGTAGCAATCACCGTCTATTAAAAGCGTTGTTATTTTATTAAAAGCCAAACACTGAATTAATTGCTTTGCTTACATTACCATGCAGTATAGTATTTAATCCTTTCAAGAGTCCTATAAGGTTAGCACTTTTCTCGTTATCCCAGTGTCAAAATTTATGAAACTGAGGCTTAGAAATCAGAAAGAATGTACTGAAGATCATACAACCAGGAGGGGGTAAAAACAGGACTCAAAAACCTTTCTCATGTCAGGGCTCCAGCATATTCACTCGAAAACACCTCAGCTGGAATTCAGATTGACAGAGATTCACCTCTGCTTAAGCAATACGTTTCAGAATTGTATACTCAATATTATTCACAATAGCAAAGTCATGGAATCAGTCTAAGACCCCATAAACAGTGGATTGGGTAAAGAAAATGTGTTACATATATACCATAAAATACTACGCAGCCATAAAAACAATGAAATTATGTCCTTTGCAGTAATATGGATGCAACTGGAGGCTATTATCCTAAGTGAATTAATGCAGAGACAGAAAATCAAATACCACATGTTCTTTTTTTTTTTTTTTTTTTTTTTTTTTGAGATGGAGTTTCGCTCTTGTTACTCAGGCTGGAGTGCAATGGCACGATCTCGGCTCACCGCAACCTCCGCCTCCTGGGTTCAGGCAATTCTCCTGCCTCAGCCTCCTGAGTAGCTGGGATTACAGGCACGTGCCACCGTGCCCAGCTAATTTTTTGTATTTTTAGTAGAGATGGGGTTTCACCATGTTGACCAGGATGGTCTCGATCTCTTGACCTCGTGATCCACCCGCCTCGGCCTCCCAAAGTGCTGGGATTACAGGCGTGAGCCACCGCGCCCGGCCCCCACATGTTCTTACTTGTAAGTAGGAGTTAAAACAATGGGTATACATGGACATAAAGATGGAAACAATAGATCCTGGAGGTGCTGAAAGGGGAGAGGGAAGAAGGGGTGTAAGGACTGAGAAACTACCTGTTGGGTACTATATTCACGATTTTGGTGATGGGTTCAATAGAAGCCCAAGTCCCAGCATTATGCAATGCATTCATGTAACAAACCTGTACAGGTACCTCCTGAATCTAAATAGTAAGTAAAGAAATAATTTATTTCTTTCTCAAGGAAGCCAAGTGAGTGTTTTAATAACATCATCTAAAATGAGAACGGAATCATATGGAACAAAGTTGTGTACTGTGCCAAGCAATATCCCCCAGTAAAAAGTGAAAAAAACATTTTAAAATACTGAAGTTGTAGTATAGTTCCACAAAATGAGGTACTGGGGATCATCCATGGTGTTCAAACTTTAGCAAGTATCAGAATCATCTGGTGGGCCTATTAAAAGGCAGGATGGGCTAGCACGGTGGCTCTCGCCTGTAATTCCAGCATTTTGGGAGGCCAAGGCAGGAGGATCATGAGGTCAGGAGTTTGAGACCAGCCTGAACAACATGGTGAAACCCCGTCTCTACTAAAAATACAAAAATTAGCCAGGCGTAGTGGAACATACCTGTAATCCCAGCTACTCAGGATGCTGAGGCAGGAGAATAGCTTGAACCTGGGAGTCAGAGGCTGCAGTGAACTGAGTTTACGCCCCTGCACTCCAGCCTGGGCAACAGAGTGAGATTCCACCTCAAAAAAAAAAAAAAAGGAAAATGCAGGATGGTGGCTCTCAGCCCCAGATTTTCTTATGAAATAAATATGAGAATTTGCATTCATAATAAATCCCAGGTCACACAGATGCTGATAGCCCAGAGACTCACTTTAAAAAGTATAGAAATAGATAGAGATCTTCGTTTTCTTCCTTCATACCTAAGTTTTAATGCTAAAAAAATGACAAATAGCTCAACTCCCTGAACTAATAAGAATGATAAAGCACAAAATTCAGAGCTGTGACAATAGGACATGGCAGGACTGAGATTCTCAGTTCCTGGTTTATCATCCCCTAGACTCTAAAAAAACTCCCCCTGGCCAGAAAGCAATCTGAACTGGTCCCCAGCAATGTTGTAAGCTAGCCCCAAGAAGGGTGGGTGGAATTTGTCTCTGTAATAATGCTTCTTTGAACAAGCATAATACTGAGAAAATAAGAAAAGTACTCTCATGAGGAACTTATATTTCTTTTTCTTTTCCTTGAGGAAATTCCAGACAGATCCCATGGATTTTCTGGACACTCTTTAAGAGTGTTTATTAATTTTAATTGCTAGGAGGTCTTGCTTCAACAGAGGGCCTAACAGGTAACATACACTACTTTCAGGCTTGGTACCGCATTTAGACTTCAACTATCTCCCCATGTCCCCACCTTAGGTTGGAAGCATACAGTGGAAGGAATGGGAGCAAGCGACTGCTCCATTTCCTTGCCTAGAAATTCCATTTCTCTAACTCCACTTGGTGGATAGCCAGTGGCACACCCAGTGGCAGGAGAGATGTGGTGCAGGAAATCTTGTGGACACCAGTGTCATCTGGTGATTGATTTCCTCGGTGCCTGGCAGATGTCGGAAGCTCCCTCTCCTGCATGTGCCTGTGGAGTATGTAGTGTGGGCAGCATCCCTCCCTGGGCTTGCTGCTCATGGCTGTCTCACAGCTGCTGCATCTGAACAGAACACTGAAGCATGTGTTGGCTGAGGTCCCTTCAGTCTTTGCAGGAAGCCCTCTTGGGCACGGGTCCATTTTTAAATAGCCCTACACAGACACTTCTCCCACAGATTCCTTATCTGGTCACTGGGAAACACGAACCCCTGACCTGTTCTCAGGGGAAGGTGGTCTCCTCCAAGTGTAGCTCCTCCTTTGCTGCCACAGGCCACTTTAACTCTGCTCTGCTGAAATTTGTTTTTCTCAGGTTTGAATCAGATTTATCAGGTTCCTGGATTCCAGGAATCATTTATACGGCTCTCTAAATAGCGTCTTTGAATCCTTTCTATTTCTTTGTTCTAGGCTTTGAAAAACACGTATTTAAACATCACGTTAGCCACAAAAATTGAAGCTATCTCATAGGCTACCACGAATGCCCTACCTTTGCTAAATTGATCATGACTTGTAAGCCATGGTCAATAATGCCATTCTGAAGTACCTCACTAAGATGACAGGCATGTAACCTGTGACATCTACATTGCAGCAGATAGAACCTTCAAGACAAAGGGACAAAATGGCATTCCAGAGATTACCCCAGAAGGAATGGTGCCATTCTAAAATACCAAATAAGTGTAGAAAATACCCTTCCAGTTATTAAAGCAATTTTATTTTTTATCAGTGGATAAGGAATGACCTTTATAATAATACAGTTTCCATGGGTTTCAAAGGGGTTAGAGATACGAAGTAGAGAATAGATAACATAGCTTGTCATTGACTAAATACATGTGTACCCCTCTCCCCTTGGAAAATTCCAGTAAAGTCACAGAATAAATGTGAAAATAAATTCAAAACAGCACTAGAAACCTAAGGAAGATGGGAGTAGAGGGAGCGAAGGTGACAAAAAAAACAGAATAGTGAAGAATTTGTCAGAGACATAAGAAATAAAGTGAGTGGGGACAAACTGACAACAAAAGCCACAGAGACAAGAGAGAGGGCGCAGGGAGTCTGCCAGCAAACTGTGCGGACATTCCAAAAGGTGCATGTAGAAGAAGGATAGTTGTATTCTGTGGATGTAATGAAAGGATGAGACTGTCCTGACCACACCCTTACCCTCTCTCAGAGCTCAGGTCCCATTCAGTTTCCTAAAGTGAGACTTCTGACACCAAAGACTGTCAAAGAGGGTTCTGTGGCTGGAAACCAGTGTCCCTGTTATGGCAGCCATAGAAAAGGAAGAAGATCCCTGCACCCAGAAGAAAAGTTCTCATTATACCCCACAGGAAATCTCACCCAGCAGCACATCAGCTCTCTTTCTAAACAAATGGTGGATTAAAGAGGAAATAAAATCTAAAAATAGAGACAATTCAGAAAGCACTCACTATAAAAACACTACACAGCACCATCTATGAAATACTTATATGTTTTACCTTACAATTGACTAATGGAATTTCTCCCGAGTTTATACTGGAGCCCATTTTATGTTTCCTTGACATACAAATGACTTAGGTCCCAACTTCAACATTATGAAGCTCCATACATTATGGGGCTTCAAGTCCCACTCACCACTGGGAGAGTCCCATTTATCCCTAGCACTAAAGATTTCATTTCTTGTTATTGAGTTCAGAAAGGTGTTTTTTTCTTAATGCTCCATTTATTTAGCTTGAATTGGGAACTTTCTTTATAGATCAGCTCATTGTACCCTCTTGGAGAGAATCTTCGAATTTATTTCTATTCAAAAATGTGCCTAAATGTGTTTTGCTTATTCACTTCCCGAGGCTTCATTTCTCACTGCAGTCTCTCTAACCGTACCGTTATTTGCCATTTCCCACATCATGCTTTCATGCTTTTTTGTTATTTCCCCCGTTTTTTTATATGAAAAATATATGCTCATCTTTTGCAACAGCGTTCAAGTATCACCTTTCCTGCAACACCTTCTGGAGATCCCTCACCTGCCTTTGTTCATCACACCTGCATGACGGCACTCCTTTTTTTTGTATTGTAATTACACCTATGTGCCTATGTCCTCTTCATGCTGTGAACTCCTTTTGGGGACTGACGGAATAAAAATCATTTTTGTCGAAACAATAATACCCAGCATGGTCCAGAAGTTGGGGGCCATGAATCTGTGTGGAATGGATGAATGACTTCCCAGGCAAAAGGGGGTAAGTAGCTATGCAGAGGAAAGGCATGCCCTGTCCGCTTGACAAGAGTAGAAATTACAAGCAAGTAATGAAAATTGGTTGGAAAAAGAAACATGCCTAGGGTCAAATCTGCAGTGTATTGAGTAGTCATTTCAATATTTTAGTCAAAGTATAAGCTTGGTAATACGATTTCTTGTAGAAACATTTAAAAATTAATTGGAAGGAAGAAAAGGCTGAAGGTTAAAGGGGTCAGCAAGGAGTAAATGGCAAAATTCAGAGTTCCTGAGAAAAATGTATAGGAAATTCCTTAGAATGGTTAATAAACTCTAATAATCCTCCCAACCTCCTCCCACAAGCTCCACAGGATACAATTACCCTTCTTCCAGTTCTACCTGGAATCTTTGAAATATCCACACAGTTTGCCCAGGAGCTGTCAGGTTTTGAAGTGTAGCAACAGCTTATAAAAGAGTCCGAGAACAGATACCAAGTGTGAACCTCCTCCTCATTTTTCAAGGCATGCCTGCCTTTCCCATGATTTGTCCCAGGCTGCTCTTGACTCATCATCTTGAATGACATTTATTGGGAACTCCCAATAAATAGAGGTGTTCCCCTCCATCAACATAAAAATATTGCGGTGCTTTTCTAGAAAGGTAATTACCTACCTGCTTCTCAAAATGTAGCAATTAGCTCACTGTTCTCTACCTCATTTCTAGATGTTGGCATTTGAAAAACACCTCTGGCTAACACGGTTATTAAAAAACTTCTAGGTGTCAAAAAATGTCTGTTGAATAAATGATTCATTAATATATTTTAATGGTGTTGGATTATCTCAAATTCTATTGTAAACTTTTCTGAATTACAGACCCTTTTAATCCCTTGATATAATTTACACACAATAAATATCCAACAGCTAAGAAATAGTTGCTTTTTGCTATAAACAACCAGTTCAATCAATGAAGGTAAATTCTACTTTTTTTAATACTAAAAAAATTATTTATCTTACTTTATATTCACATGAATTAGCAAGATCAGAAGTATCATATATACAGTCTCTGAATGACTAAAAATAGATTATGAAAGCATACATATTAAATGATTCCATGGGCAAAATAATTCAACCATTTTTATCACCACCGTAAGTTGTAAATAATATGCATTAACCTATAAAATTATCCTGCATTAAAACCTTGCATTTTCAGACTCTTTCAGAACCAGAATTTCTGATTCGTTGACTATTCTAATTAGTGAAAAATAACCACACTCACATTATAACCAGATCACCAATAATCAAAGTAAGAGAAGAAAGCACACTTATGCTCAGCTTAAAATAACAGAATAACATCTGTAAATTCAGATGTTACTCTAGGATGTCATGGCACCTCAAGTTCATCAATATGAATTTCAGTTATCAAGGGACTATATTAAAGAAAAACATTATTGTCTTAGTATATCACGGTAAATGATTATTTTATTAAATAAATAATATTCATCAGCCTAAGTAAGACATTTCCCCAAATTCAATCTGACCAGCAACCTAAACTTTGGAAAACAGAAACATGCATATTTGAGAACTTAAAGGAAAACGAATTTGATTTAAAGATTTGGGTACTTTTTAAAAAACATTAAAGTTTAAAATGGTATTGCATGTTCAGCAGGCACAATGCAGTTTCGGAGGATGTAGCATGTGTCTAATAACCTACACAATAAAGTGATTTAACATGTGCACTCAGCGGGCTTCCCAGGGTCACTGTATCACTAAAGTCAACTTTACATGGACCTAGTGTTTCTAATCTTATTTTCTTGGTAGTTTCTGTCTGGTGCTGTCTTTCTACTTCCCTGATTCGCTTTTATCTTCTTGACTCTTCTACTAGGTAGTAAACAAATCCCTGCTGAGTGGTAAACAAACCTGGAGGCAAGGCAGGACCTCTGGGAGTTGCAGCTGACACAGTTATAAAAGAAGTCTAAACTCTTAAAGAGATGAGGAACCTTTAAAGGAAGTAGAGAGCAAAGCATTGAAGTTTTTCTTCAGTTTCACCATTTGTACTAAAGGTGGCTGAAAAGAAGTCAATAAAAGAGAAAGATAGCTGCCGGCAATGGAACATGGAGAAGAACTATTCAAAGCAATGATCTTTACATTTTTTTTTCTTTGAAAGAAATAACAAAGCCCTAAGTCAAATATTATTCCACTGGCAACCACCACAGTTTCTGAAATTATAATAATAGTTTCTCATATTTCTAGGATGCTTTGAAGTTTACAAGGCCATTTTGCATTTATTATCTTGTTTGATGCCCACAACCTGCCCCAAAATGCTTTTGCAAGTCTCTCCCTAATTCTCCCCCCTACTCAGTACAGGCTCCTCTAACCAGACCCTGCACACTACCATCTTCAGGCGTTCATTGTGCTTCTTTTGTTTATGCAATTCCAATTTCCTCCCCACTTGGCCCATCTCAATCTTATTTGGCACTTAAGATCAAGCTCAAAATACTACTTCCTCTGAAGAGCCCTTCCCGGGGATCCAGCTCAAAGAATCTTATCTTCCTTTGTGCACTGTGACAATCAATGTCCATAATATCACATTAAAAAATCATGTCCTGTGTCTCATAAGATCTGTTCTATTACTGGAGCATTAAAACATCATATTATTTCAATTTTTCCTATCAGGTCTTGCCCTCTTAACTGAACTATAAATCTCATGAAATTGGATATGAGCACATCAGCAATTCATTTTGAACAAACTGGGTCTGATGGATTTTGACTGGCTAACCATGGTTAGGTCCTGGGACCCATATGGGAGCAGCCAAGAACTCTCCTCACAGTAGAAGCCCCAGCACCAGAGGAGCAGGAAGTGGAGCTCACTCATGGACAATTGACGTCTCTGGGGAGCAGGAATCAAAATGAACATTTTGTGTGTTCCTCTGTCACACTTGTTATTCTACTTAATTATAAGCCTCTTAAAGGTAGAAACCCTGTCTTATTAATAGAATTTACTTCAATGAATTAAACCAGGAGTAGATAACTGAGGAGGAGGTAGGTCAACCAATAATGAAGGCATCAGAGGAGACAGTAGATCATGCCAACAGTGAATACTAGGACGACAGGACTAAGTGAACAGGAGCGAGAAATACTCAAAATTCTGTGGCAGGTCTGCTGATACAATCTTAGACCTAGTCTCCAAACAGATGGCCTCAGACCTAAGTGGGAAGAATTCAGGGATCTACTAGTACTTTAAATGACAAAGAGTTTAGAGTAGGCAGGAATTTTACAGCTTTCATCTCCAGGACTGCTTGTCAGAATCTTAAAGGTCATGGAACACTATGTGCCAGGAAGCAGATTCTGTGTCATCTATTAATTGAAATTCGCAGCAGAGTGGACTGCATACAGCAAGGGCTCCACAAATATGTGTTCAGTTGCGCTATTGTGACATATACTTAATTTGTGTGTGTGTGTGTGTGTGTGTGTGTGTTGCCTCTTGTAGGTTTTTTTTATTTATTCTAATGTTGAGAGGCAGGAAAAGCTTTTGTCAGTGTGGGGAGAATCCAATCTGGGAATAGATACTATTCACCATATTCCGCCTTCCCTATGTAACAATTCCTGGAAAAGTCTACCATTTTTGGTTCCTGTTTCTCCAAATCACGTCAGGATTCTAACATTCAGTTCAACACACAGTTGTCTCTAATGACTCTGGAGTCAAGATCAAACTCTGACAGTTATAAAAGACTGAGGCAAATATACTTGTGTAAACTAATATGCAGGTTTATGTCAGCAGAACCATGGAGGAGTTGTCCTTAGCAACATTTGTTGGTAATACAAAAATTTAATTGCAGAAACTGATTTTTAAAAGTTATGCTACAATGTCCAACTCCCAAAGTTACTCTTATCTTCAGCATCATTTAATAAAATTCTGTTCAAGTGAGAATTAAGGCTTTTTTTTGGGCTTTAGATGTTCTTTCCAGTATAGTTTTATTCGATGTCGCCTGCAAATTACTTCAACACTTAGTGGCCTAGAAAGCTGTATAGATTTATTGTCTTTTAAAGTTTCTGTGGGTCAAGAATCTGATCATGGCTTAGCTTAATAGTCTGGTTCAGGGTCTTTCATGAGGTTATAGTCATAATGTTAGCCAGTCATTAGAAGGCTTAACCCAGCGGGAGAATATGTTTTTAAGACATCTTATTCTAATAGCTGTCAAACCAGTGCTGGTTGTTGTCAGAAGGCCTCACTAAGTTCATTACCACATAGACCTTTCCACAGGGATGAGTATCCTCATGACATGGTAAGTGATCCAGGAGATCAAGGCAGAAGTGGCAATGTCTTACAGGATGGAACCTCACTTCGGCCACATATTATCTATCACAAAGACCAACTCCAGTGTATTATGGACAAGGACTACACAAGGACATCAGCATCAGAAGATAAAGATCACTGGGGCCCACCTTAGAGTCTGGCCACCACAAGTGTGCTATCAACTGACAACCCAAATAGCATCACATTTTGGCATGTTATAATTTTCAAAAACATTGAATAAAAAACAGTACCAGATACATCCATAAATAATCACTGTAGTACTATTATTCTTAAAGATTCAGGAGTAAAGAACTTAAACCAAATAATTTTTAAGTCATATAATTCTTTTAAAAATTATTTAGGGGGAACAAATGGAGCCAGGCAAAGAGATTTTCACCATGAAATGTAACGGGAAAATGCCAGCAACCTCTTTTACTTTACCATGGAAGCACCAAGCATTTCAGAGACTATTATGAATAATGGTTAAAACCAATACTAGTCCATCATGAACTGACCTTTGTAAGAGCAAAACAGTATCCCATGCTTCATGAATCTTCACTGGTAGGAATAGAAATCTTCCTTCTTCCCTTTTAAAAATGGAAATTTGAGATACTGCAACATCAAATCCAAACCCAGTAAGAATAAAAGGTAATTACTTTAAATTGACTAAATTTGTAACAAAATACTCCTCTGTTATATGAAACACAATAAGCTGAGATAGATTGAAAAAATATAATCTTTAGTGGGCTCAAAGCAAACCAGATTCCCAGGGGTTAAAAATATTTAGCATTAAATTGCTAGTTCACTTCTTGCCCTCTGATAACCAGGAACAAAATTGCTTTTCTGTTGCATAAAGTATCTTTCAAATTCAATTGCTTATCTCCTCATTCATTCAAGAAAGAGAGACCTCAGATTTACAGGAACCAGAGCCCATAATACAAATATAGTATATTAAACATACAGCAGACATCTTCTGAAAAATAACCAAAACACAGTCTATTGACTTTAACCTTCTATATCAAGGTATTCTTCAGTGGTCTCAACTGGATGCTGGCTATGAGAAATTCCAATTATTTGAATTTCTATATATAGGATAAGCATTTAGTTATCAACACACACCATAAAACATATTTTCATCTGTTATTAAAGCACTATTACTATGTGGAATTGAATGTATTTCTACTGTGAACTCAACTGCCAGTGAAGCGGGCGAGGCAGCATTTGTTGTAGGAGATTCCCTTTGCAGACCTGTTTTTTGTGCACTGTCCTGTAGCAACCTTTGGATTTGCTTTTGGGTAAATAAAATAATACCCTGTGGAAATATTTTTGACATTCTTTCTTCTTTCCTCACTCTCTTTCGCCTCCTCTTATATGCAATTATTCAGTGCACTGGTTTTCACAAACTAATTTGATGTTAAAAATTATTTTTCTACAGTAATCACTGCGCCAATGCCTTACAGGCTTACAGAAAGCCTTCTTGTGAAAGGAGATCTCTTACAGGGTACTGAGCTCACTTAATTTCAGCAAAATGCCAAACAGTGGGGCTGAGATGTACCTGACTTCTTATCACACTGATTCCAATTTTGATTAAAACAAGTTTGCAGACTAGGAAATGGAGCCAAATTAAATATATTTCTAGAATGGCATGGATGTTAGTGATATCAATGCTTGCTAGGATCTCCTAAAAAGCATCACTGCTCTTCATGGTTCACAGACTAGCAGAATTGGAGCAGGATGGAGAGAAGAGAGGGGGAACAAGCCAGAAGGGAGAAAAGAAAAAGTTTCATCATGACGGAAAAAGAAATCTGATTCAGTATCCTCTTTCTGCAACAACTAAGCAGTTGATTTCTGAGAAAGCTTGGTGGGTTTCCCACATGCTTCTATAGATTATTTGTCCAAAGCTGAGTGGCTATAGAAGAGCAAAGAAAAAGACTCAGGGCTTTTTATTAGGTTTTATCTTTGTTTTAGTGTAAAACTTTATAACTCTTATGATTTATTTCAGATTATAAAAGAAGTAAAAATACATATGATAAAATTAAAAAGAATAAGATAATCCCAGAAATTGTCATTACAATCTGATGCATATTTTCCCAGAGTTTCCCATTCACATATTATTTGCATATATAAAATATTGCTATCTGTACAAGTCTATATTCTGTATTATACAATATTCAAAAATTTTTTATTAACATTTCTTCATTATAAAATGCTTAATATCTTCGTTGTGAAATAGTTCTTTATATAAACGTGCCATGATTTTTGACTGGTTTTTGTTTCATTTAATATTAACATAACTTACAACACTTTAATAAATGACTTTGCATATATATCATATATATACATACATATGTGTGTGTATATATCATATATATACATACATATGTGTGTGTATATATGTGTGTGTGTATATATATATATATACACACACTGATCTATACTTTAAATAGTTTTATCAGAATGGATTTCTAGATTTCAAATTTTTAACAGCAATTTACTCGTATAAAGGCACTCTCCAATATGATCATTCCCTCAGCAAATAATTAAAAGAAAGAGAATGTGAAAGTTAATCAAGTTCAAGAAAGTCTGTATTCAAATTTTTCATAAAGGTCCTTGGTATACCAACATCTTTTAACTCTTTCATTGAAGTGTAATTTATGCATATTGAAATGCTCTGGTTTTAAGTGTTATAGTTTTATGAGTTGAAAAGTGAATACATCCATATAATCAGACCCATATCAATATATAAAATATTTCCATCACTCGTGGAAGTCCCCAAGTGCTCTTTCCCAGGTAACTTCTTCTCTGTCTAGAAGAAACTACTATGGAGATCTTTTTCACTGCACAGTAACTTAGTTTTGCCTGTTCCAGATCTTCACACACAATGTGGTTTGACATGTCTTCCTTCTCTCTCAGCATAATGATTTTGAGATTCATCCATGTTGCTGCATATATAGGTGTTTAATTTTTCTTTATGGCTGAATAGTATTATATACTGAAATTGGCCTAGCCATTTTTCTGTTAATGGACATTTGAGTTGTTTCCAGCTTTTGGCTATTGTGAATAAAACTGCTATGATATTTCAATCAAGTGTTTTCGGACATATTCTTTCACTTTTCTTGGGTAAATAGCAGTATAATTTCTGAGTCACAGAGGTTATGTTTAACTTTATAAGAGACTGCCAGATTATATTCTAGGTGCTTATACTATTTTACGCCCTGCTCTAAATCCTTGCCAAGATTTATGGTTGATAGTCTTTATAATTTTAGTCATTCTAATGGGTGTGGAGTGGTATCCAATTGTGATTTATATTTTCATTTACCAGATGACTAATGATGTCAATGAGTTTTTATGTGTTTATTAATCATGTTTCTTTGTGCAGTGTCTAAACTATTCTAATCTTTTCCCAATTTTTTTATTACTAAGTGGAATTATTTTTTGTATATTCTGAATTTGAGGCCTATATTTAACATAAATGTATGACATTTTATCATAGCCTATAGCTTGCCTAATTATTTTCTTACTGTTGTCTTTTAATAAGCAAAAGTTTTTTAATTTTGAGAAAGTATAATTTCTCTTTCTTAAAAATTATTATTGCTGTTTCTCCTATTTAAGAAATCCTTGCTTATTGTTGTGCTTTGAATGTTTTTGTCTCTGCCAAAATTCATAATACAATTCAGTCCCCAGTGCAACAGTATTGGGTGATGAGGCCTTTGGGAAGTGAGTAAATCACGAGAGCTTCACTGTCATGAAGGATTAGGCGCCTTTCCACAAAGGGCTTGATGGAGAGAATTTGCCCCGTTTCTTGGCCTTCTACCTTCTGTCATGTGAGGATGCACCAAAAAGGCCCTGACCAACAGCAGATGTCAATGCCTTCATCTGGGACTTCCCAGCCTCCGAAACAGTGAGAAATAAAACTCTGTTCTTTATAAGTTGCTCAGTCTCAGGTATTCTATTATTATAGCAGCACAAAATAGACTAAGATATTTGCCCTAAGTTACTGTCCTATATCTTCTAAAATCTTAGCAGTTTTAGATTCTATATTAAAGTCTAAGGTTCATATTAAACCAACTTTTGTGTATGGCCTGAGACAGGGTCAAGGTATATGTTTATACACCTGGATTTCCAGTTGTTTGAGAGCCACTTGTCTTAAGAATCTTTTTCTACTGAATCCCTTTGGCATCTGTGTTTAAAAACAACCAACTGGCTGGGCACGGTGGCTCACACCTGTAATCCCAGCACTTTGGGAGGCCCAGGCTGGTGAGGTCAGGAGATCGAGACCTTTCTGGCTAACACAGTGAAACCCTGTCTCTACTAAAAATACAAAAAATTAGCCAGACATGGTGGCATGTGCCTATAATTCCAGCCACTTGGGAGGCTGAAGCAGGAGAAGCGCTTGAACCCGGGAGGCAGAGGCTGCAGTGAGCCAAGATCACACCATTGCACTCCAGGCTTGGTGACAGAGTGAGACTCCATCTCATTTAAAAGAAAAAAAAGCCAACTATAAGTCTATTTCTGAAACCTCCATTTTGTTCCATTGACTAAATCAGGAACAATTTAAAGCAATAGCTACCTGATTCCATGGTCTACAATGACTATTTACCTCTCCCTTTTGAATCCCTGAAATGCTGCACCAGCCTTCCACTGGTATCCCGTCACTGCCCACTACCAATTCTGCTAACAACAACATAATAACAAGCCAGGAAGCAATCAGCACCCCACTTAATACTTATGATGGCGTCCTTGTGGCCAGCTGGACAGTGCAGGATCCAGCTACAAAGTCCCATTTCAGAATCTACTTCCTAAGACCATTTCTAGCAACACCTGGACACAAGAGAGTGAGGCAGAGATTTACACAGGGCCTCTATTGGGAAATGATCTTGGGGATGATGGCTGTAAGGGAGTAAGAGAACCAGAAACGGACAGAAGAAGTTGAACTGTGATGCAGTTGTAACAGAAGCCTCAGGCGATTCCAACCCTATGAGGGGTCTGGAGCTGGAAATCCCCTTCAGACTTATGCCAGATTGAGGCAAGTGAGGTAAAGCTTTAAACTTCTACATCAACCTGTCATTTGTTGCAGACTGTCCCTGGAGAGGATACATAACCTTGGGTGAAACAGCTCTCTTCTGCTAAGGCAATAACCTTGTTCAAATGAGAACACTGGCTTCCATTACCTACAAAATTAATGAAAATGTACTTAAAGCTTATTACCAGATTTTCCATTTATGTGTTGATGTCTGCCATGGTTCTTCTGTCAGACTAGCAGGCAGGTGGACAAAAGGGAGGAAGATGAGTTAAGCCACTTTTCTGAGATCAGTACTCCCCAAAACAAGTCCTGAGAAAGGGGCTTGAATTTAGGCAGCTTATTTGGGATGTCATTCAAGAAAGTATAATTAAGGGAGTGGGTAAAGTAAGACAAAAAGGGGATAAAAACAAGTAAAGGGTATTATGAAATAATAAGAAATATATAAAGTGGCCTCTGCCCCAGGTCCTGACATACAGCTTCTAAAACCCTTGTAAATAGGGGTGCTAGAAGTATCTTTTTTTCCAATATTTGGTCTTTGACTCTGGTTCCCAATACAGAGCTTCTAAGACCACTGAAATTTCCTGAGTGACAGGAGCAGCTGATACAGCGCTCCCAAATCCCTTGGAATTTCCTGGATGATAGGAGCATCTTTTGCTCTGAAGAGGTGACTCTTGGTGGATTCCTGGATAGGGGCTGGTCACCAGAAGGATCAAGCCATGACAAGAAGCTTGGATCTTTCAGCCCCACTCCCTATTCTCCAGAAGATGAAAAAAGGACTGGAAATGGAATTAATGATCAGCCACTTGTATGTGGTAAAGCTTCCACAAAAGTCCCTGAACTTAAGGGTTCAGGAAACTTCTGGGTTGGTGAACAAGAGCACATCTGTGTCAGGAGGGTGGCGTATCCCAACTCCACAGGGACAGAAGCTCCTATGGGCAGGACACTTCTGAACCTCACCCCATAGGCCCCTTTGACTGTTCATTTGTGTCCTTTAAAACATCCTTTGTAACAAATCAGCCATACTAGGTAAACTGAGCTCCTCAGTTTTGTGAGCTGCTCAAGCAAATTCTCAAACCCAAGGAGGGTGTTTTGGGAACCTCCAATCTGAGCTAAGTCCAACAGAAGTTGTTGGCAATCTGAGTACCTACTACTTGCAATTGGCACCTGTAAGTAAGGGCAGTCTTGTGAGACTGAGCCTTTAACCTGTGAAATTTGATGCCCTCTCCTGGTAGAGAGTATCAAAATTTAGTTAAATACAGCAGAGTGGTGTCAGAGAATTGCTTGGTGTGGGAAAAACTCACTCATCTGGCGTCAGAAGGAAAATATTGGAAGTGGTGTGAGTATAGAAGGAGAAACTGTTTTTTCTGTATACAGGTATGTCCATGAACAGGTTGCCATTGTAGGAAACTGAGGTTCAAGCCTGATGGGATCTAATAAAATATTCTTCAGAATGTCTCATAGAGGGACAGGAAAGCTAATGTACTAATTCACCAAATCCCACCTCTCAAGGCTTGAGGACTGCCCCAGAGGCTCTTCTCACTTCTGAACAAGCTTCCCTGGCACCAGAGACAGACCTCAGTCTGAGAAGCAGAGATATCCAAGTGTCAAAGGGACAAAGCTTTTAATGTACGTGAAACTTAGAGGTGAGCCTAGGAGGTACCAGCTGGACATTGAGTGTGTCTGCTCTAGTCACTGACACCACAATTAAAAAAACAAAACAAAACTACATTGTATTGTTTATATTTGAGGTTTACAACATGATGCAGGATACAGAGACGGTAAAATGGTTACAACAGTGAAAGAGGTTAACCTGTCTATCATCTCACATAGTTACTTTGTATGTGTGACAAGAGCAGCTAAAATCAACTTATCTAACAAAAATTCCTAATATGATGCAATTTTATTAACTTGACTCCTCATGTTGTACATTAAATATCTAGACCTGTTCTACCTACATGTCTGATGTTTTGTATCCTTTGACCTATATCTCCCTATTTTCTCTCTCCCATCCTTATCCCTGGTAACCACGGTTTCATTCTCTATCCGGGTGTATTTGAGCTCTGTTTTTTTTACTATTCCACATAGAAGTGAGATTATGCAATATTTTTCTTTCTTTTTCTGGCTTATTTCACTTATCATAATGTACTCCAGGTTCATCCATGCATGGCAAATGGCAGGATCTCCTTTATTAAGGTTGAAAAATATTCGTGTGTGTGTGTGTGTGTGTGTTTGTGTGTGTGTGTGTATGTGTCTATCACATTTTATCCAATCATCCATCAATGAGCATTTAGGTTGTTTCTGTATCCTGGCTGTTATGAATAATGCTGCAATGAAAATGGGAGTGCAGATGTCTTTACAAAGTAATGACTTCATCTCTTTGGGTATACACCCAGAAGAAGGATTGCTGGATCACATGATAGTTTGATTTATAATTTCTTTAGGAACTTTAATACTTTTTTCTACTGTCTACCTGTAGAAATATCATGTTTAATACTGAATGTAGATTGGAATGTACCAATCTACATTCCCACCAACAGTTTACTAGGTTCTCTTTTTTCCACACCATCACCAACATTTGTTATTGCTTGTCTTTTTATAATAGCCATTCTTAGAGGTGTATGGTGATATCTCATAGTGTTTTTAATTTGTATTTCCCTTATGATTAGTGATGTGAGTTATACTACAAAACTACAGTAATCAAAACAGTATGGTATTGGCATAAAAACAGTAACATAAACCAATGGAATAGAATAGAGAGCCCAGAAATAAATTCAACATATATGGTGAACTAATTTTAGACAGGGGCACCAAAATGACACCATGGGGAAAGAGTAGTTGCTTCAATAAATGGTGTAGTGGAAACTATATTTCTACATGCAAAAAAATGAAATTGGATCCTTACACCAACACAAAAAGAAGCTCAAAATGAAGGAAAAAAAGCCAAACCAAATGTAAGACCTGAAACCATTAACCTCCTAGAAGAGAACATAGAGGAATAGGTCCTCAATAGTAGCCTTGGCAATGTTTTTTGGATATAACATCAAAATTTCAAGCTACCAAAACACAAATAAATAAATAAGACTACATCACACTTAAAAACTCCTTCATAGTAAAGGAAACAATCAACAAAATGAAAAGATAGCCTATAGCCTGGGAAAAAATAATTGCAAACCACAAATCTTATAACGGGTTGATATCTAAAATTTATCAAGAACTCTGTATTAGTCCCTTTTCACACTGCTGATAAAGACATACCCAAGACTGGAAAGAAAAAGTAGGTTTAATTGGGCTTACAGTTCTACATGGCTGGGGAAGCCTCAGAATCATGACAGGAGGTGAAAATGATGGTGGCCGCAAGAGAAAAATGAAACGGAAGCAAAAATGGAAACCTCTGATAAACCCATCAGATCTCATGAGACTATTTCACTGTCACAAGAATAGCACGGGAAAGACCAGCCCCCATGATTTAATTACCTTTCCCTGTGTCGCTCACACAACATGTGGGAATTCTGGGAGATACAATTCAAGTTGAGATTTGGGTGGGGACACAGCCAAAACATATCAACCTCTTACAACTCAATAGTGTAAACCAAATAATACAATTTAAAAATGGACAAAGGGTCGAGTGGGGTAGCTCTAGCCTGTAATCCCAGCACTGTGGGAGGCCAAGGCAGGTAGAGTGCTTGAGGCCAGGAATTCGAGACCAACCTGGACAACATGCTAAAATCTCATCTCTACTAAAATTACAGAAATTAGCCAGGCGTGGTGGTACATCCCTGTAGTCCCAGCTACTTGGGAGGCTGAGGCACAAGAATAGTGTGAACCCAGAAGGTGGAGGCTGCAGTGAGCCAATATTGTGCCACTGCACTCTAGCCTGGGTGGCACAGGGAGACTGTGTTTCAATAAATAAATAAATAAATAAATAATATGCACTCTAGCCTGGGTGACACAGGGAGACTGTGTTTCAATAAATAAATAAATAAATAAATATGAGCAAAGAACTTAGCAGACATTTCTGACATTTCTCCAAAAGTTGCATAAAAATTGCTAACAAGTATATGAAAAGGAGCTCAATGCCAATTTCTTAATCTGCTTTCTTAATCTACCTTAGCTGGCATGGGTAGAAGAGCTAAGGTGTTTTATAGAATGAAGAGACCTACTAACCACCAAGGGGCCCATGTCGTCCATTAACCCAGTGAGGATTTGGGGAGTTGGGACAGTGTAACCAACAGTAATGAGTACAGATGAGTACAGCTTTATCATAATATTTCATGTGTTCCTCCTTTGGAAGGTTTTGCTTTATTATATCCAGGTGATATAAGCATATTAACATGTTTTAATGATGTGTTTAGTACTGGGAAGGGCATGATTTACTAAACTGTAATAAATAATCATGAATAATGTGGTTTTCTACAATGTGATAGGTAATGTCCTAAGCATGTTGCATATATCATCTCCATGAATCTTCACAACATTATGGAAATGACTATAATACAGATATTAGCTCATGATACAGATTAGGAATTTGAGACACAGAAAAGTGGTATCAGCCACTGCTATGTTAATGCCACATAACAAACAACCCCAAATCCTGATGACTTACAACAAACACTAGTTTTTCTCACTCATAAGTTTGTGAATTGGCTAGGGTGACTTTTGACTCTGTGGGCTAAACTGGGATCAGCTGGCTAGGCAGGCTCCAGGCTGCAAATCAGCTTAGGTCCGCTTAAGCAGTCTTTCATTACAGGGCTAGCAGCTCTCAGAGCTTGCTTTTCTCACTGCTGATGGCAAAAGAACATGAGGCCAAATCAAACTAGGCAAGTAGGTTTAACATTGAAACTCTGTGTTGGTAACATTCTGGTTAAAGCCTCCCCTTGATAAACCTATTATAAATAAAGTAAATTTCATGGCCAAACCTAGTATCACTGGGGTGGAAAAATACAGCCCCCGTGGAAGGAGTGGAAGAGAGTGAAGCTTTGCAGGACACCAGTGCAACCTACTATCACTATTAAGTACTTTTCTGTCATCACTAATAGTGGAACTGGGACCAAAACCCAGTTCTTTTTTACCCCTGCTCTGAAACTTCACAATATTCTGGCTCTTCAGGAGGAGCTAAAAGGAGTTGGTGGAAAGTTGGGGAAATTTAAAGACTAACCTTTTAGAAACATATTTCTGAAATTAATCTATATATGATGGTGATCTGTGGGCAAGTAGGAGAATGAGAAAAATAGGATTCTACTGGTTGTATCAGAGAGGGCATGGTTCAACAATAAACTGTGAATTGCTAGGAAGTTAAAACAAGTGATCCAAGAATGTCAAGTAAAATAGAGTCAAGAAACCTGGTGTCACATCTGAATACTGCCACTGGATAAACTGATGGTCTCAATCTGGTTTGTAGACTTTTCCAAGTCTCAGCTTCCTCCAGTGAAAAACAAGGGACAGCACTTAGTGTACTTGAATGCTTTCAATAAACCCTTCAGGCTGATCTGAGGGAACTTATAAACGAGGCTGGAAATGCAAACTTGGGATGAACACCAACTCCTCCTGCTTGGTAATAATATTTTAAAATTAATTTGGGGGGGATATACATCACAAAATAAAGCTCCCAAAAACTTGTTGACTATAATACATTTTGTTTAATTAATCCTTAATTTGCAAAAATTTGTTCAAATTTTCTGCAAATGCTCAAATTCCTTCCAAATCTTCAATGTTTAACTTGATGAAAGTTAGCTGAGTCAAAAATCTCAAACACACCCTTTCGGAAAGTCTGTAGTTTACACAAAGCATTATTTGGCTTCATGAGCTATTCCACCAAAGGGCAATGAAATACCATTCCAAGAATATCTCAAATATCAAAGAAGGGAAAAGAAGGTCTAGTTGACTTTTTTTTCATCTCTAGCTGATTAAGGACAGAACTGTTTAGATTGTTCCACATACACCGCACAGCCCAGGTGGACAGAGAAACATTTGCCCAATTTGCTGTACTAGGGAACATATATTCTTCTCATGTGTATTTCTTATTGCACCTGGTCATGCTTTGATATAAAAAGTTTTGAATAAAATTTTGTTGAAAGAAGGAGTGAACAATTAACAAATGAATTTCAATGATCATTGTTCTTTGTATTCACGTGAGACATAATGTGCAAACATAGACTGGATGTAAAGTAGCCAACAGATTTTTTTTTTTTTTGAGATGAAGTCTTGTTCTGTTGCCAGGCTAGGGTGCAGTGGCCCGATCTCGGCTCACTGCAACCTCTGCTTCCCAGGTTGAAGTGATTCTCCTGCCTCAGCCTCCCGAGTAGCTGGGACTACAGGAGCATGCCACCACACCCGGCTAGTTTTTTGTATTTTAGTAGAGACAGGGTTTCACCATGTTGGCCAGGATGGTTTCCATCTCCTGACCTTCTGATCCACCCACCTTGGCCTCCAAAGTGCTGGGATTACAGGCATAAGGCACCACGCCTGGCCCAGATTTTTAAAAAACACTGCTCATGCTTCTTAAGCATAGTGATCAGATAGTCATAAGGTTGAGGAGTATGAAAGAAGGATTGGATACCTGTGGTATACAATCAAGTTGGATACTTGCGAAACACAATTAGCATATAAAACAGTAGTTGTTCCTATAAGCATATCCAAGGTGAACTCAAACATGGGGAAAGGTAATGCAAGATAATCCAAGATCGACTATTGAATAGATTCTCCCAATACTAGTACATCTAATTTAGGGCTCCACAACATAAAGGGAATGTAAGGCCGATTGCCTCACCAGGAGCTCGGACACACACCCGCCCTCTTTTTTCCCGAAAGCTCGGATAAGCTCGGGCATGTTGCCTTTTCCCTTTCTCGCACAGCCTGGCTTTCCCTTAAAGAACCCAATATGCAAGCAGGGTCTTGTGATTTTAGCCAATAGCAGCCGAGTCTTTCTAGCCAATAGCAGCCGAGTGATTCTAGCCAATAGCAGCCAAGTCCTGTATGCAAACAAAGGCTTGTAACCTCACCCAATAGTAGTCCTGCTCTCCCACAACCAATCAAGCTCCTTCACTCCCTATAAAAACCCCTGTCTGAGAGGAGTCCATGTGACTTCTCCAGCCCCTCCTGTTGACCGCAGAACCTCGTCCGGGAGCCTGAATAAATCCCTTCACATTGGATCTTCTTGTGTTGGCCTCAGTTTCTTCCTTTTAAACTCGGCAAGAACAAACCTTACAGGGAACTTGGATGATTTTTATTATGTAAAAATTTGTTAGATAAAACATAGGCTATTTGAAGAAGTGACCAAATAACTTGGGCAAGTTAATCTGGTTTGAAAACGGTTTTTTGTTTTTTTTTTTGTTTGTTTGTTTTTACTTCTTAGGCCAAATCAGAATTCAGGATTTTGTTCTCTATCTACTTAAGAGTAAGGTTTGCTTAAGAGTAAATTTTAAAAGTTTTCAAGAGAAAAATTTACCTAAGTTTGCTATTAATATTGCAAGCTACCATTTATTTAGTATTTTTATATGCTAAGCCCTCTCTTTCTCTGTGTATGAGAGTGTGTATTAGCGTATACATAGGTATAAGCTATATATAAAAATATAGTTCCCAAAATATGGTAGTTTCATAATTATGCCTATCTCCATTTTCTAGATGAGTTGACTAACACTGACATTGATATTTTGCCTATGGTTGTGCAATTAGCTAGTGGCAGAGCAGGGTTCAGCTCCAGGATTGGCTGTCTCCAAAGTCTTTGTTCTTTGTAGTACTCTACATTATCAAGGGATCAGAACATACCCGTATCCATCAAAAGCTGCCCTGTACCTTTACCTGGAAAAAGACCTGGCCTGGGTTAGATTCTCTCACATCACTTGGCATGTTTTACCCTGACCCATTCGATCAGACAAGTCTGAGTAGTCTTTCACTTTGTTTCAATTCCTGACTTCCTCTCTCCTTCCTTGGCAGCTCTTCCAAACTCTAATCCCTTGTTCACAGGATTAACACACCTTTGAGCATTCAAGCTTCCTCACTGTTAGTGACCACCTCCTGTTCAGCTGTTTCAGTTCTACCCTCTCTAGCCCCTAACTGAGGCCAGCCATAAACATGCCTCCCCACTTCCCCCAACGTTGATTGGATCGTGCCTGTCGTTTAATCCTCTATGTGTAGAGGCTGATACAGAGTCAAGCCCATGGTATTTTCCTGGTGATGTTGGCTGAGTTCGCTACATAAAATGTCCACTGTCTCTACTTCTCTGTTTTCTCCAGGCAACAGAATGTTTTTTGAAAAAGGCTTACAACTTGAGTACTGGCTTACTCTAAGATTTGGTTCTCAAAATATAATTTGGTTTTCCCCCTGCTTGGCAAGTCCATGATTACCTGTCATTGAAATAAATCCTGGCTTGTAACCTGAGGTGAGTATTTCAGACCTTCTCCTCAGGCCCAAACTACCAATTCTTTCTCCCCATCCCCCACAGTTTCCCACCTTACTTCTGGCCCCTGCCAACTGCTGCCTTCTCTCAAGTTCATGTACCTGTACTTAATATCCCAAAACTGATTTTCTCATGTTCTTCCCTTTTTATTTCAGCGTACACCTGTTCTACATTCATTGTTTCCTTCAAAACAGCTAGGCTTTGGAACAAATGGACCTGAATTCAAACCTCAGCTTTATTATTTCATCTGTGGCCATATACCCTTGGTCATATTTCTTAACTTTTCCAGGGTTTGGTTTCTATATCTCTAGAATGTAAATAATAAAGCCTTTTATTAAGAGTTCATAAGCTTTCAACACTACATCTTGTAGTGAGCAAGTTTTAGGGATTTGTTTGTTTTTTTCACCATGTTCTAGTTATAAAACCATACTTTCCTTTAGATTGAATGAGGCTGATTGTCCCCATGGAATAGGACACGAGGCTGTTGTCCAGCAAATAAGAGAACCAGTGTCCTTGACCACAAGGGTGAGCTCATGTGATATGACCCAAGTGGAGTCTGCCAGAGTTCATCTCATAGCTTGTTTTTCCCATTAACTTCATGGGAAAGAAATTCTGCAATTTCTGGGATTTCTTACAATAAGGAACAAGTAAATCTGAAGTTGTCAGTGGTAATTTTTGCCACAGAGGAAGGAGAGCCGACCTAAGGATAGAGTTAACATAGACGAGAGTAGAGATGACAAATTTAAGCACCCAATTCCTGGACTCTCTAATATTGTATAACAACAAACTCCACTTTTTTCTTAAATTACTTTAAGCTGGGTTTCTGTCACATACAACCAAAACCTCTGCCTAGCAAACCTCTGCAGTATCCAGCATGGCATCCATCACATAGGTTATGTGGGTGATGTGTGGGATCAACTTCTTTGCAGTCCCAGAAGAGACCAGCCACCTTCCTATAAGAATACCTCCTTCTCTACTCGTAAGCCCATCCCATAATCCCCTGAATGATATTTTCCCCACACTTAGCCCTTTCCTCCCCAACATCTTGAGTTTCTTCACTTATTTGATTACTGCTTTCGATAGGCTCAATAGAAAAAAAATCATTTCCATTTCTTTAACAAACTTGTCAATTTTCAAAGCACATTCATATATAATCCTGTAGGATCAGTCAACATGGCGTGACTCTTCTTCCTTTAAAATGTCCCTCCCATTTTTCTCTTTCATAACTCTAACCAAGACCCACCTCACCTAAGTAACTGCACTCATTCATCCATCATGGCTTTTAAAAAATATTCCAACTGTGATTCCTGCTACTAAATTAAGCTTTCTAAAATGCTGCTTTCAGCATGCTTATTTTCTACAAAGGGTCAAAAATATTTCAGGTAGCTTTTCAAATAAAACTCATCCTCTTCTCCTCATTAATCCAATATTCTCCTCCAATTGGCACCATTTTACTCATCCAATCTTATCTTGGAGCCAAATTATCTTTTATTGAAATCTAAGTTTTACTTCTTGCCACTGTGACTTTGGTCAATTTATTTCTCTGCTCCGAGACTCTGGCCCTACAGCTGTAACCATATCAATTTCCTTACCAGTCTTTATTCACAGAAGAAACATTTCTTTTTGTTGTTATTTTAACATAATTAAAGTATAATTTAAATACCATAAAATTCACCTACTCTGAGTTTATAATTTGCTGATTTCTAATAAGTTTACCAGGTGGTGCAAGCATCACCAAAATCTGGTTTTAGAATATTTTCATCACCTTGAGAAGATCTCTCATGCCCATTTGCAGTTAATCCACATTCCCACCTGCAGCCCCACTCTCTGTCCTTGTAGCTTGGCCTTCTCTGGTCATTTTATATAAGCTCAGTCATACAGTGTGTGGTATTTTATGTCTGACTTCTTTCACTTAGCATAATGTGACAAGCTCATTTCTGCCTTGACCCTTGGTACATGTAGATTCTGTCTCTATCTTCTCCCTTCCTTTCCACCTACCCAAATTTCTCATTGCTGTTTTCGTGCTGCTCTTTTGAGGTACAATTTAAGACACAGCACTTTGATAACATTCTCTTGGACTTCTTACAGTCCACCATTTTTATCCTTATTACTCTAAGTCTCCACTGGGACCTCTAGGCTTGAGTTCTTCCTTAGCTGCTCCGTGCAGCTCTCATATTTTCCTACCAAGAAAAATGAAAGCTCTTTATGAAAAGTGTTAGATACATTTGGGAACAAAATATATGTTCCTTGAAAAAAATGATGAATTGAGTGTGTCACTTACACTTTATACTTTACCAAGAACAGGGACCAAGAAAATCCATAGGTAGGTAGAAGGGGAAGATCCAGATTATGATGCTGATTTCTACAGATCTTGTGCCAGAATAGCTGCCAATTGGACATAGCTCCCTCATTTTAGACACCCCATTCCCCTCCTATCATCAGTTCCCTCATAGATCCCAAAATTTCAGTAACTGTCCATTCTTTGAGGATAGGATTAATATCTGCTGATTGATATTTATTTCCACTTTAATGCATAGCTACTAATGTATATAATGGGTGCTGAATAAATGTGTCAAATGAATAACTTAATGAATGAGTATATGAGTGAATACATGATGAGACCTTCAAGCAGGACCTGGCCACAGCAATCTCGAGAGACTTCAAGAGTCGTGAGTCGGCATTAGCTTTAGTTAGAAATTCCAGTTTGGATATTACAAAAGCTGAGTAAATATCTATAACTATTGTATATCAGTTTGTCAGAAACACAAAATTTTACAAATTTACCCATGGAGACATCGATGAAAAAGTACAGATCCCAGATCAAAACCAAGTGAAAAGTGGATCACTCATATCCACAAAATCAAATTCCCCCACTTTTCCAGGCTAACTCTTTGTGAGAGGGGTTAGATGTCATTCCACATTTCAGTGGATCTCACAGCATTATGTTTCCCTGCTTCAATGTCTGCATGCTAAATCCCTGAAGGCCAAAAATCAATCCTGCTATATCCACACAATTAAGGCAATGCCTGAAACATAGTGTAAAATTAATACACATTGGTTGAATAAATAAGCTACCATTTATTGAGTATATCAGTATCTCATTTAATCCTCACGGTTGCCATAACAGAAACAAATATACTACCATTGTATCAAGACCATTTTGCTGCTCTGGTTCATAGAGGTCAGTTAACTTGGCTAAAGCCACAAAGCTAATAAATGAGAGCTCCAGAATTCAAATGAATTTATTTAACCACAAAGCTATTTTCTTAGTCTGTTTTGTGTTGCTATCACAGAATACCACAGACGGGGTAATTATATTAAAAGGTAATTTATTTCTCATAGTTGGGAGGTTGGGAATTCTAACATCAAGGTCCCAGCACCTTATTAGGGCCTTCTTGCTGTGTCATCCCATGGCGTTAGATAAGAAGGTGAAAGAGGATGAGACGGAGCAAAAGAGAAAGGGGGCCTTTCTCTTACCATTTTATTGGGAACCCATTCCCATAATAACTAATCCACTAGTAAGATCACACCTTTAATTCTAATCTTCTCTTAAAGGTCCTGCCTCTCAACACTGTTGCACTGGGGATTAAGTTTCCAACACACAAACTTACTCATGCTCTCTGCTACACTGCCTTGCTTCATCAAAGCAGAAAGACAATATAAGAATAGTCATTCAGAGGATGATCTAGTCTAACTCAATTTGCTCAGACCAAATGAAAACGGTACATTTTATTTAAAGCATTTGAAAGTTAATTTGAGAAGTGAACATCTGTGCTAAAAAAGGATAAGATACCAGTTATGAAATTAGTAATAAAAGATCAATATAATGGCTACTTATTTATTCTTGAAAAGTAAGCAGATAGTGCCTCAAAAAGTTCCCGCCGCTACATCTTCCTAAACTGGTATATCTTCCTAAAATGTCTTGGTGTTGCTAGTCCTAAGAATAGGAGTGGTAGGGGAAGAAAACAGCAGCATTGTTTGCCCCCAAGCCCAAAAATGTTGGAGAGATCCTATGGGAACAATGTATTTTGATTATTTACAGCCTTGTATTATTTCCTAATTATTGCATATGTCTAAATCTTATTCCCCCAAGCCTCCAAACAAAAGCAAGATCCCCATGGGCATAAATTTCTTTTATGCGTCACAGCATCTAACATGATGTTGAGCTATAGACTTAGCTCAAAGTCTAAGGAATGGAAATAAATTTAGAAAATCTGGTCCAGGGATGACTGTTCTCCCTGTCAAATTTTGCCTCCGAGATTTTATCCTGTTAATCCATGTCACTGAGGACAGTACGGGTTTTTGTTACATTTCCAGATCGCTCTAAAAGACCACATCAGTGGCTATTTGTCTTATCACATAATAGGGAGAAAAACAGATTTTATTTTCAAATTAGCTTTGTTCCATTTGGTGAATTTCTGTGAGAAAATGTGCCTGTCTTCACATAAACGGTGGACTGAATCTGTGCCTGAGAGAGAGAGAGGGCAAGTGTGCTCACACTTGTGGGTGGGTGAGCATCTTCAGAAAGCCCCTCAGCTGCTCCAGAGGAGCCTGCAGTGTGTACCATGGAAACGCCAGTTACCATGGAAAGAGAGCGCTATTGTGACGAGCGGAAGAGATGCCTATGTAAAATCATCTTACCATGTAACCTTATACTTTCCAGCGTTTTAAAAAATATGACAGGATTAGAGCACAGTCCTCTGGGGAGTCTCAGCCCTCTCAATGATCTTCCAAAACAATCTAGAAATCGAGATGATAAACTGTGGGGCAGTGTGTACCTTGCTAAGGGGCTTGACAAGCAGTTAGGTGGAGAAATTGCCAACATCGTTTATCTATGGACTACACGGCACACTATTAAATATTTTCTGTTAAAACCCGCAAAGTATTACAAATGAAGAGAAAACACGGATAAAATTAACTTAAAGCGAATGGTTCCTGACTTACTGAAATCAAAATTGATGTGTTTCATCTAACTTATCTGTTAATAGGCTTTCTTGATGCCCTCGTGTTACCATAATCTCCAAAGCACTGGACAAACCAGTACATTTGTTTATCTTTATCACTCTTTGCTTACTAAAGAACTTGCTTTTATTAAAGAGATCAATCACCTGCACACAGTTTAATAGCCTGTGTGGTGCATACAAGGTAAAGGAAAAAAAGCAAAAAAATGGTAAAGGGTGAGAGCCCTGTTTTAACAAAACCCCCAAAGCATTGAAGAGGCAATAAAATAAGCTTTCAATAATATATATATCATATACATATACATACACACGCACATGCACACACACACACACACACACACACTCTCACATCTTCGAGATAGAAAACTTGATATCAAAATTAGCAACCTAAAACATCTTAAAATGGAATGTGGAGGCTTAAAAGCAATCAGTCCCTCAACTGTACACTCAGTTTTGTCTGGTTACTTTAATAAACAAAACAACCAAATGCAATTCAGTAGAGAGACCGAGAGTGCATTACACATCTTGTACACGGCTTCTCTCACGTGCCTGCATGGGAAAGCCAGACTGTATCTCAGCCCAGCCATGAAACCAGGAATCCACCCTGGCTTAATAAGAAGGTGGCATCTGAGGGCTACTGTTTTACGTCTCAGATACGAGGCATTGTTGAAATGCTGGATGATAGCTTACTGTCTGCATTGCCGTGTGGGAGGGATACCGAGGCAGCTTTGCTCCTGAATCTGCTCTCCTACCCACACTGAAAAACAACCCTATCCATAATCTCTCAGTGCAAGGAACATAATATCATATTTTATCTCATCTTCTGGCATTAAAAATATTGATTGAAATTTTCATTGGAAGATTTTCTTAAAAGACACTTTCTTCCAAACCTCTTCTTTCTACTCCATTGCAAGTCAGCTATTTTTCTTGCCAAAATTCAGGAAAGCAATTAGGCTCAAGGGTATTATAAGCTGCACTAGTTCAGGGCAAATCTATTGAACTTTGCTGAGAAATTCTTGTTCATTCACTGTGAAAATTTTGATGGTTTTATCCTTTTTCTTGATAACCACTTAGCTTTAGAAACCTGGGTAACGTGTGTACTGCAGGATTTCAAGAGAGGCCATCTTAATTAAAGTGTTGCGATGTTAAACGGGAGGGTACTAAACATATTCCTTTAATAACTGCCATTTCAAGCTCAAATGTATATCGGAAAGAACTGAAGCTAAAATACAAAGGAAATTTAGCAGAAGCAGTGATGGCAAAGAGAAAACATTCACCCAATCTGCAAAGTGCCTCACAGGTTTTGCAAATAACACAGGAGGACAAGAAGAGCCGAGCCTTCATCTTCTATCAGCTGTTCCTGTTGCTGGTGATTATAGCCATATTTCACAGAGAACATATGGCTGTGTTTATAGCCATCAGGCAGCATTTCACAGAGCTACGACACCATGTGTCCACCAACTAGCCTTCCTGATTGCAGTTAATTAGAGAGGAGGTGGGAGGCATTTTAAAGATAATTTTAAGGCATAAAGATGCCCAAAGTTCCCAGGCCTATTTGCAAGACGAGGTGACGAGAGACTGATATTAAATTATAAGAAGCTAAGAGAAGTGGAAATTTTACAAGTCTTTCCCTAAGAAATGAGGCCAATACAACAACAAAACAAAGAAAAAGCATCTGAATACTGAGAAATAAGATCGGAACAATAAATCATGCAAGATGTCAGCTGGGAAACTTGCAAAAGTAAGAAATCATTTGAACATTCCTAAAAAAACTTTTCAGGGGAAAGGTTCTGAGTCAAAACTACCAAAACACTTCTAGGAGTCACTTTATACTTAGCACATCCAAGATGCAGTATATTCAATGTAAAATTACACAGGGTCTGTTATACTCCATCGAGTATGTGCTGTAGCCCAATTTGTAATCCAACAAAAATGTAGCTCTTTCTTCTTGTTAATCTCAAAGTAAAATACCAGGAAACATATGTCACCAGATAAATGATTTAAGGGCTTCAGCTTTTCAACATTCCCACTTTTGAATTTGCAAAATTTCTTCCATAAGCCCCTGGAAAAGAGACTTGACTAGAGAGAGTTACAGAGAGAGTGAACTGAGCTCACATCCAAACAGAAACCTTAGTTTAGTAATTCCTTTCCTCCACAATTTACAAACGTCCCCTTGGAAAACATGGCTCTGTGAGAGAGAGAGAGAGAGAGAGAGAGAGAGAGAGAGAGAGAGAGAGAGAGAGAGAGAGTGTGTGTGTGTGTGTGTGTGTGTGTGTGTGTGTGTACCGTTCCATCTATTACAGACACTTCTTCCTTCAGGCTCTTTTGAAAGTCTGAGAACACATACATTGGTAATTGTGTCATTTTTTTCTCTATTGCTCTGCTTTGCTGAAGCTGGACTATAATGACATTAGATAGGTCGCATGATGGCAATTTAATGGCCTGAACTCAATCCACAGGTACATCATTGCAGTCGCCTTGGGATCTGTTCTCATTGCTCTGACATGACAGAAAATACCAGCAGAGTTGGAATGGATGGCCAACTACAGCAATGTAGACAGTGCATCTGTGAGGACAGAAGACAGTGACTCTGAAACCCCGAGGGCAGCCCAGTAGCTGGGAAGTCACCCTTGCTGCCCCCTGTGGCTCCCCACCCCCGCTATTAACACAGAGCACTTCACTTGACAACATTCATATGTTACGCTCTCTGGTTGACGCTGAAGACAGAGACCAACAGAACACAGGCATGCCCAACCCTAATGTGGTTTATTGTTTCTTAGGGAAGAAACATAAGCATTTAAATAAACACATGCACTAAAACACCATAGATGCCACGATAGACCCATGTCCACAGTATAACAGTGGCACTTATTATCAGTGAAGTTGAGCTGCCTTTAACAGTCCAATCTGCCTTTAATAGTCCAGTATACATGAAAGGGGAGATGGCGGGGGTGGTAGTGATTTAAGGACTGCAAACTGCAAAGTACAATAATAAATTCAAAGTATACGAAATACTTTCAAAGGCTCATGTGAATAATTGACTGGGTGCTGGATCCTCTCAAAGGACAATTATGAAAGTCAAATTAAGAAATTCTCTGAGCACTTTGGGAAGAAAAAGTATAAATTCAAAGTATTATACTGTTACTACAATTAGCTAAGTATAATATCCAGAGCCCTAGGGAATGTTTCAATTATTTAAGGAAGTTTACAGAATGACACTGCGGATTTTCCAAAAAACCATAAAACAGTGTTTGTTAGAATCAGAAGGGATTGTGTGTATATGTCTATATCTACATATAATATATTTTACATTACATATAGATATATTTTATATTCGGTATATAATATAGATATATAGTTATATTAAAAATGTTTATAGACTCTAGGGTGCCATATGAATATTAATAGATGTTGTTGTGGTTGTATCACTGCTGACCATATTTCTGTTGTGCCTAACTATAAAACAGAGGTCACGAAATTATGGGCAAAATCTGGTCTGCAGAGGGCCAAATTCATTACCTATTGCCCACAGCTTCTGTACTCTAACAACAGGGTTGAATAATTGGACAGAGACAATATTATGAATCTTTTTTCCTTTTTTTATCATTTGATTTTGTTGGCAGAAAAGATTTTCCTGCAAAAAGGGGGTTCTGGGATCAGGTAAGTGGAAACACCATTAACTATATTTCTCCTGGGAGATTTATAATGAAGCCTGGTATATTAAAACTTTGAGTGGTCCTATATAAAAGAAATCTATTTAAATACATTTTCCACATTTATTTGGCCATTTTTTTATCTATCAACATGTACTAACAAATACAGCAGAGACAGTGGATTAGCCACCCAAGAACAACTTACTTTTCCCGTTTCATCTGTTGTATAGAAAACATTAAATACTTCATACTTCAGCTTCCCTGATGTCTAACTTTAGCTGTTCACCACAGTTACAAGAAATAAGAGATGGTGCTTCGTGAGGCAGGTGCCCTTCCAGAATAGAAAAGCCAGGCCTCCCAAGAGAAAGTCCCTTTTATCTTTTCCTGGTTACCTTTCCTCTTGACTAGAAGTCAGTGGTCCAATACCCACCTTGTGATTCTAAAGCCAGTTAATAAAAGCAAAGCCCTACATGTCTAGGATGGTGAAGCAGAAAGATGGTGAAATCCTGGGTCTCTGATGTAATCACTGAGACATTGTACTAACTCAGAACTGCCTACTCCAGGATGTCTCATTGTATCAAATAAGTAAACGCCTTCAGTGTATGAGAGTATGGTAAGAAGGAAAGCGCTTCTCAGACTTAAATAGGTCTGAATCACCTGGGGATTTGTTAAAATGCAAATTCTGGTTCAGTAGATCGGGCTGGGGCCCCTAGCCAGCTCCCAAGAGATGCCAGTGCTGGTTGATGAATCACACAGTGAGTGGCAAGCTAATCGAGTTTTCTATTAGAGTCAACCATGGATCAAAAATATTCAGAAAAAAAATAAAAATAACGCAAAAATAAAACAATACAATTTTAAAAATACATTATGACAACTATATACATGATATTTACATTGTATTAGGTAATATAGGTAATCTAGAGATGATTTAAAGTGTAGGAGAGAGTGTGCATAGGTTATGTGCAAATACACTGCCCTTTTGTAACAGGAGCTTGAGCAACCACGAATTTTGGTATCCACAAGGTCATGGGAAAAATCCCCCTCAGATAATGAGGGACAAGTATATTTGCCAAAAAGCACCATCATAACTGATACAACTTCTATAATTCATCTTGCAGAGAACACACTTTGAGAAATTCTGAGAGTTTTCTGTGTAATGCTTCTGATTACCACAAAATATTTAGAAAGTGGGCCCCACCCAGGCTACCATTCAGAGGATCTAGACTTTCTTTCCACATTATTTCTTGTACCATATATTCCTTATTATGGCCCATGAGGCAGTGTCAAAGCTACAGTGAGCCACCATGCACAAAGAAGTAATATTTTCCACAGATGTCCTCAGTACAGCAACAAATGGTAATGAAGAGATCATTCCTTTAGCCTCCAAGAAAGATAGATTTCTTAAAGACTTGCCCAATCCTTCATGTATAGGTCAGTAATCTTAGGTCAAGAGGCCAACTTATCCCCTAAGTCACACAGGGGATGAAAAAAGGGGGAGGACAGAGCTGGGCAAGATTATGCCCATGTGTCAGGGTCTCGGTGCATGAATCTGTGTGATAGATTTCCCCCTTTGCACAGAAAAACCTTTCAAAAGAAAGTAAGGGCTCCTCAATGAGTATGCACCTTACGTCACAGATGCAGGACAGAGCAACAAAACAATTCCAAATTTACTTTTCCAAACTTTTCCTACTGTCTGTGTCTTAAGCGACCGCAAAGTCAGCCATTCCTTTTAACCCAGCGCATTAGCAAATACCCAATCTATTTAGAGATACAGATCTGTGAAGGTTTTGTGATTCCGTCTCTAAAATAAAATACCACTTGACCTAACTGGGGTTTTGGGAGATTCCATATCTTATCTTTTTTCATCTCTCCATGACAACTGTGAATTTAACAACAGGGTGTGTGAGGTTGCTGAAATATTTGATGCATTCTTTATTAATTAAAGAAAAAATTTCATCTTAGGGTACTGGAAGTTTAAAGAGCAAATGAAAAGTAGAGAAAATGCAAGAAGGACTAAAATAGCTGAAACGTTCTATTTTTTTTTTTGAATAATTGGTACTAAAGAAGAAATATAGGCTTTAGATTTTAAATTCTATCATTGAAGAAAAGAAGCTAACTTTTAAGTATTCTGTCATGCTGAGGAAGAGATCAAGGGCCAGTAGGCAATAACGTCGTCTCGCTCCTGTGTTTGCACGCCCACGGCTGTGGTCCACCAGGCGGCTTTTAACACAAGTGCTGCTTCTGCCTTCTGGGCCTCTTGGTACTTATATGGTTCATTAGGATTCTTAATTAGTCATTGGCCAATTTTATTTTGGATTTGTCTAATAATCTTGATCCAAAGATCAGGTAACTAAGGTCAAATTTAAAAGGTGATTTACTCAAGGCCATAGAGCCAGGCCTTGGCATTCTCTAAAAAACTTAGTGACTTAAATGTCTAAATCTTTGTTACTCAATGATTCTAACACAATTTCTGCAAATTTCCATCCAAGGACTCTGGGATGTGACACTACAAGCACTTACCTACACAGATGGTGTGGCCTGGCTCTGAGTTCCCACCCAAATCTTAACTCGAATCATAATTCACACAATCCCCATATATCATGGAAGGAACCCGGTGGGAAGTAATTTAATCCTGAGGGCAGTTATTCTCATGCTGTTCTCATGATCATGAGTGAATTTCCATGAGATCTGACAGTTCTATAAGGGGCTTTTCCCCCTTTTGCTCAGCACTTCTCCTTCCTGCTGCCATGTGAAGAAGGATGCGTTTGGTTCCCTTTCCACCATGACTGTAACTTTCCCGAGGCCTCCCTCATCCTGCAGAACTGTGAGTCAATTGAACCTCTTTCCCAGAGGTTTCTCTACCTAGAAAAATAGTAAATCAAAAACAATATTGCATCTCTGGAGGGATTGTGGAGATAAGTGTCACCGTCAAAAACTTGAAAGACACAGGGGTGGTGATTCCCACCACACCCCCCTTCAACTCTCCCATTTGGCATGTGCAGAAGACAGATGGATCTTGGTGAATGACAGTGGATAATCATAAGATTAACCAAGTGGTGACTTCAGTTGCAGCTGCTGTGCCAGATGTGGTTTCATTGCTTGAGCAAATTAACATATCTCCTGGTACCTGGTATGCAGCCATTGACTTGGCAAACATCTTTTTCTCCATTCATATCCATAGGCTTACCAGAAGCAATTTGCCTTCAACTGACAAGGCCAGCAATATACCTTTGCTGTCCTACCACAAGCGTATATCAACTCTCCAGCTTTGTGTCATAATCTCATTCAAAGAGATCTTGGTTGCTTTTTACTTCCATAAGGTTTCACACTGGTCCATTACATTGATGACATTCTGCTAATTGGATCCAGTGCGCAAGAAGTAGCAAACACACTGGACTTATTGGTGAGACATTTGCGTGACAGAGGATGGGAAATAAATCTGGCTAAAATTCAGGAAACTTCTACCTGAGTAAAATTCCTAGGGTTCCAGTGGTGTGGAGCCTGTCTATATATTCCTTATAAGGTGAAGGATAAGTTGCTGCATTTGGCCCCTCCTACAACCAAGAAAGAAGCACAATGCCTATTGGGCCTATTGAGATTTTGGAGACAACACATTTCTCATTTTGATATATTACTCCAGCCCATTTATCAAGTGACCTGAAAGGCTGCCAGTTTTGAGTGGGGTCCAGAGCAGGAGAAGGCTCTGCAACAGGTCCAGGCTGCTGTGCAGGCTGCTCTGCCACTTGGGCCATAAGACCCAGCAGATCCAGTGGTGCTTCAGGTGTCAGTGGCAGATAGGGATGCTGTGTGGAGCCTTTGGCAGGCCCCCATAGGTGAATCACAGCAGAGGCTGCTAAGATTTTGGAGCAAGGTCCTGCCATCTTCTGCAGATGACTACTCTACTTTTGAGAGACAGCTCTTGGCCTGTTACTGGGCTTTGGTGGAAACTAAATATTTGACTATGGGTCACCAAGTCACCATGTGACCTGAACTGCATCTCATGAACTGGGTGCTTTCTGACCCATCTAGCATAAAGTGAGTCATGCATAGCAGCACTCCATCATCAAATGAAGTAGTATGTACATGATCAGGCTCAAGAAGGTCCTGAAGGCACAAGTAAGTTACATGAGGAAGTAGCTCAAATGCCCATGGACTCCACTTCTGACACCTTGCCTTCTCTTCTCTAACCTGCACCAATGGCCTCATGGAGAGTTCCCTATGGTCACTTGATAGAGGAAGAGAAGACTAGGGCCTGGTTCACAGATGTTTCTGCACAATATGCAGGCACCAGCCGATAAAGGACACCTGCAGCACTATAGTCCCTTTCTAGGACATCCCTGAAGGACAGCAGGGAAGGGAAATCTTCCCAGTGGGCAGAACTTTGAGCAGTGTACCTGGTTGTGAATGTTGTGTGGGAGGAGAAATGGTCAAATCTGCAATTATATACTGATTCGTGGGCTGTAGCCAATGGTTTGGCAGGATGGTCAGGGTCTTGGAAGAAGCATGATTGGAAAATTGGTGACAAAGAAATTTGGGGAAGAGGTATGTGGATGGACCTCTCTGAGTGGTCAAAAACTGTGAAGATATTTGTATCCCATGTGAGTGCTCACCAACAGGTGACCTCAGCAGAGGAAAGTTTTAGTAATCAAGTAGATAAGATGACCTGTTCTGTGGACACTACTCAGCCTCTTTCACCAGCCACCTCTGTTATTGCCCAATGGGCCTATGAACAAAGTGGCCATGGTGGCAGGGATGGAAGATATGCATGGGCTCAGCAACATGGACTTCCATTCACCAAGGCTGACATGGCTACAGCCACTGCTGAGTGCCCAATTTGCCATCAGCAGAGACCAACACTGAGCCCTCGATATGGCTCCATTCCTTGAGGTGATCAGCCAGCAACCTGCTGGCAGGTTGATTATATTAGACCTTTTCTGTCATGGAAAAAGAAGAGGTTTGTCCTCACTGGAATAGACACCTACTCTGGATATGGGTTTGCCTATCCTGCATGCAATGCTTCTGCCAAGACTACCATCCGTGGACTCATGGAATGCCTTATCCATTGTCATGGTGTTCCACACAGCATTGCCTCTGACCAAGACACTCACTTTATGGCTAAAGAAGTGCAGCAGTGGACTCATGCTCATGGAATTCAGTAGTCTTACTATGTTCTCCATCATCCTGAAGCAGCTGGATTGATAGAACGGTGGAATGACCTTTTGAAGTCACAATTACAATGCCTACTAGGTGATAGTATTTTGTAGGGCTGGAGCAAAATTCTCCAGAAGGCCACATATGCTCGGAATTAGCATCCAACATATGGTACTGCTTCTCCCATAGCCAGGATTCACAGGTCCAGGAATCAAGAGGTGGAAGTGGCATCACTCACCATCACCACTAGCGACCCACTAGCAAAATTTTTGCTTCCTGTTCCTGTGACTTTACATTCTGCTGGCCTAGTGGTGTTAGTTCCAGAGGGAGGAATGCTGCCACCAGGAGACAGAACAATGATTCCATTAAACTGGAAGTTAAGATTGCCACCTGGACACGTTGGGCTCCTCTTACCTTTAAGTCAACAGGCTAAGAAGGGAGTTACAGTGTTGGCTGGGGTGATTGACCTAGACTATAAGATGAAATCAGTCTACTACTCCACAATGGAAGTAAGGAAGAGTGCACACAGAATACAGGAGATCTATTAGAGCATCTCTTAGTATGACCATGTCCTTTAATTAAGGTCAATGGGAAACTACAATAGCCCAATCCAGGCAGGACTACAAATACCTAGACCCTTCAGGAATGAAGGTTTGGGTCATGACCTGTTGAGGTACTTGCTGAAGGCAAAAGGAATACAGAATGGGCAGTAGAAGAAGATCGTCATCAATACCAGCTACAGCCATGTGACCAGATGCAGAAATGAGGACTGTAATTGTCACGAGTTTCCTCCTTCTTTTGTTAAAAATATGTGCACTTATACACTTGTACTGAGAAAATATCTTTGTTTTATTTCCTTTCTCCTTTATCATATGACGTAAGCTTTATTGACTTTGCATTAGCATTTAAGTATTATTAACTTTATGTAATAGTATTTGGGTTGGGGATTGGTGTGTTTCTGGTTGTATGAAGGATAGATGTATTATGTTAGGTGTAATTATGGCCTTATTACTATCTTTATTTGGAGATTATTTATGATCCTAGGAGATTTATATGGGTTCAAGTTAACACGGGATGGATTTATGATGGTTAATGCTGTCAACTTGATTGGATTGAAGGATACAAAGTATTCATCCTGGGTGTGTCTGTGAGGCTGTTGTCAAAGGAGATTAACATTTGAGTCAGTGGGCTGGGGAAAGCAGAGCCACCCTTAATCTGGGTGGCCACAATCTAATCATCTAACAGCATGGCTAGAATACAAGCAGGCAGAAAAATGTTGAAAAGGTGAGACTGGCTTACCCTCTCAGCCTACATCTTTCTCCAATGCTGGATGCTTCCTTCTCTTGAACATTAGACTTCAAGTTATTAACTTTTGAAACTTGGACTGGCTCTCCCTGCTCCTCAGCCTATAGATGGCTTATTGTGGGACCTTGTGATCATGTGAGTTAATACTTAATAAACTCCCCTTTACATATATACATATATATATTTCACTAGTTCTGTCTCTCTAGAGAACCCTGACTAATACACAGATGTAATCAAACTAAGATGAGGTTACTAAGGTGAGCCCTAACCCAATATAACTTGTGTCTTCATAAGAAGAGGAAGAGGCCATGTGAAAACAAACACAAGAAGGCTATGTGAAAAGAAACCATGTGAGAGCAAGGGGCAGAGATTGGAGTGATACAGCTGCAAGCCAAGGCATGCCAAGAGTTGCCACCACTGCCAGAAGCAAGGAGAACATAAGGAAGGACTCTAGCGAGATTCTCAGAGGGAACCGGGCAGTCCTAGGAAACTAATACTCACGGTAAAAGGTACTTTGCAGATGTAATTAAATTAAGGATCTTGAGGTAGGAGGATTATCTCGGCTTATGTGGATAGTCCCAACGTAATTACAAGGTTCCCAAGCGTTTTTATAAGAGACACAGGAAAATCAAGAGTCACAAAAGGTAGGAGCTGTGATGATGGAGGCAGAGGGCCAGAGTCAGAGGTCTGAGATCTGAAGACAGACAAAGAGGCCATGAGCCAAGGAATGCACGAGGTCTCTAGAAGGTGAAAAAGGGAAGAACCTACAGAGGTTTCACGGCCTGGCTGATAGACAGATTTGGGCCCAGCAAAATCCACTTTGGATCTTCAACCTCTGGAACTATAAGATAATAAATCTGTGCTGTTTTACACCATTAGGTTTGTGATAATTTGTTATAGCAGAAATAGGAAACCAGTACAAGGTAATGATCTCCCTGGTTAGCCCCTACGTTTGATGTACTAAAGACAGAACTTGTAAAGAATGTACATTTCAGTGTTACCATGATTCTGGTTCTCTTAAAGATATACTAGGCATGTAATACCAAAAATTTTAATGAATGGATAAATTAGTGAATCAAAATAATTTCAACTCTGCAAAGACATGTAAAGCAAATTGTGTTTAATAGTAACTCCCCAAGGACAAAGGTCCTACAATGAAAGTTTCCACAGTATACAGCACAGCTGCTTTCCCATAACAAGCCTTCTCTAAATATTCTGATTAATCAAAAAATGAAAAAGGTCCTAGGAAAACCCCAGTAGCCACTAGGATTGAAAAAAGACAAGAGAAGCCATCCAATAAGTTTTCCTTAGAGTATACAGCCTCCTCTCATTTTCACCCATTGAAAATACTATCAAGTTATAGAATATGGCTAGTTTCCTTTGGGGTAAGTTTATTTCCTTGGATTACTCCTGGTGACTAATTAGCAGCCTGGATGCTTCCTTACAAAAAGCCATGTTTTCTGCACATTAGGGCATTTCCCCTTTCAGGACTAGAGACAGATGTTCAAAGGATGATCCTAACTAACAAAGTGACATCTGGCACTTAGTATCTTGCTGTGACTGATTGTCTGATATATCACCCCAAAGTGAGGTGCAGCAAAGCCCTAGAATGCAAAATGGTTCCTGTAGCATCAATATACCCAGTGAGATGAGAAACACTGAATGTGGAGACTGTGTTGGGGCAGAGAGGTCAAAGAAAAAACAGAAGTAGTAATACATGATCAATTTCATTATTATGCTTTACTATAATGTTTGAGAAACTAAACCTAAATAAGTATCAGAAAGACTACATGGGAGCTTTTGAGAGAAACAGTAAAAGTAATAGGCTTGCATCAAAACATGCCACTGCCTGAGATTGTTATTTCTAAAAATAGCATGTATAGGCTGGCAGACCAGTCAAAGCCACAGGTTTTGGAGTATATTTGCCCAATATACTTACCCACTTGGAATGTGATGTTGAGCAAGAGATGTAACCTTGGACAAAGTATAAAGTTGTAACCTAATATTTAATCTGCAATTTGATATCTGAATATGCAAAATTGGGTTCATTGATACCTTATTAGGTTGTCCAGAGAATTTTATAAATAATATATGTTAAATATCTAGCATAATGCCTGACGTGGTTATATTCTTAAATGGTTAACATTTATTGATTGGTTACCACGAGGCAAGGCACTGTGCAAGTGCTTTGCTCATGTTACTGAAAGCAATGGTGTAAAGGTGGTTCCAAGTACCAAATGCCTGGCTGGGGAAGGATTAGAGGGCTTGAAGCCCACACATGCCCCTGTGGCAAATCTGATCTCTATCTTTTAAGCATTGTCAACAGCATCATCTCTGAAAACAAAGCCTAGTAGCAGATGAGTTGAGACAGTTCCTTCAGTGTTGTAATTTATCTTCCTGTTGTTGGACAGGAGATGTAATCATAGACCAGCTGCATTTGGGCAAGAGCTCATAGACCAGCTATGTTTACTCTCTACATAACCTTGGGAAAGTTACTTCACTTCTGTGAACCTCAGCTTCCTTGTCTCTAGAAGGGACAGACAGTATTATCTACCTAACAGGCTTATGATCAGAATTAAATAAGCAGATATATTCAATGAACTTAGACACAATGATTGGCACAGGATAAGCATTCATAAGTGTCACTGTTATTAGTATCCCTTCAGTCTTTACAACCCACTGCTACAGATGCTCTTAGTAAATCCATCTTATCAACAAAGAAGCAGAATTTAAAAAAAGAAAACCTTCAGTGAGCTGTAGATCCAGGATTCAGGTAAAGGTGGTCCTGCACTTGGTCCAAGATTGATAACGTTAGGTGATGCTGAACGCCAGAACCCACCAAATCTATTTTGACCTTTCACCAACACTTTCCACAATGAACTGGCTTTATTTTTGAGAAATTCTTTAACCACTCAGTTTTGCATTTGTATAATGGGGAAACTATTATTAACACCTCATCAGGAGGTGAAGATTTAAGGAGGTTGTATAGTAAATCCCATATTGCAGAGCCTGGCACATAGAAAGCCCCCAAAACATTTCAGCGACTGTAATAAATATTAGTAGAAACCCTAAAGACCAGCAGTCATTTAGTGTTCTACGTCCCTTTAAAAAATTGAGACCAAGTTTTAATTCTCAGTACTTCCCCAGGACATTTCTTCATACCATGACATTGCTTCATACCTTTCTGTAGCAGCAGCCTGGTTTGACCCTGGAAAAACCTATGGCCATAGGAAACAATTCCTGTGTCTCACAACGAAGGACAATGCCCTGGCTATAGCTGCAGATTACTTTGGGCTGGATTTGATGATAAACAAACTGCTGGCTGATCAATGGTAGAGATAACTACTGCTGAGAGTATACTGGAAAACAAATAATTATGACTTTACGGCCCTGAAATATTCAACTCGTATAGACCTAGTGTACAGAAACAAAGGTACTGAGTGACACCATGGCACTGGGACACTGGTTGGGAAAGGAAAATCGTTCAACGTTAAGCACAGGGTGAGAACTATTAGTGATAAAGCAGCATAACTTCCATGGGGGTAAGTTGTATTCTATGAACCATTAGTATAACTCTTGTACTTTTCCCACAGTGTCTTCAATGATGGTGAGATAATTGATTTTGCATTAGCGATTTCAAGCATAGTAGGTAAGAAATATTACAAGCCTGCTCCTTAGTTGCTTGCCAAAGCAACCTTAAGAAACTGATAAGAAAACATATTGTTTACTTAGGCACAGTGAAAGTCCTTTATATCCCAGACGCTGAGCAACAGGGCCAAGCCCTCCTCGTGGGTTGGCAGTGCCCTATCAAGGATTCATGGGGTTCATCAGGTTTTGATGGGAACTTAAGTTGATATGATAAAGGTAGAAGAGGTGGTGATCTAGGTAAATACTAGCCTGGCTAAAATAAAGTTCCATTGTTCCTGTTTGACAAGCCACTGTGGGCCAAGCAGCCAGAGAAAACTTGTCAGAAATGGACATCCAGAGAACTACTGCCCAGGGTGAAGTGAGCTGATGCAGGTCTCATAAATGACTAATGGGGCAAGTGAAGGTCTCTATCAGATGATTGGAGATCAACATGGACATTTCATGTATTCCTCCTAACAGGTCTCATTACTCTATGATCAGACATGCTTGTTTGCTTTTTTTATATGGGATGCTTTGGGCCCCATTAGATTAGTATTTTTACAGTGGCTCAGGGGTTCACAATAGTGAGACTGTACTAGGAACTAAAAAGGTAGGGGAAGGGGAAGTTTTCAAAGCATGGCTTTCAGACTGTAGGAACATGGACAAAGATGAGAACTTGGGAAATGTGGCAGAGCTTGCTCCAGAGTCTCTCTGGCTCCCCTTCTGTGCTGACTGCACAAGACAGGGCAGAGACTATTCTGATAAGAGCCACAGGGCACAAGCAAAATCCCAGAAGCACTTTGAAAGATGCAGGGACAGGAGGAGCATGGTGATAACGGAAACCAGTATTCTACAGACAAAGATGAATTAATACCCCACACTGGAGGAACTGTCTCAACTCATCTGCTGCTAGGCTTTGTTTTCAGAGATGACAGCATTATGATGCTTACAAGATAGAATGAGATAAGATTTGCCAAAGGGGCATGTGTGGGCTCCAAGCCCTCTAATCCCTCCCCAGCCACACCCAAAAGATAAACTTCAGGTGACGAATTTTACTTGGTATAATTGGATATTTTTGTCTTACTTCCCTAAAGAAGCTACCATCAGAAGCGACTGTTAATATCACATAAAATGGGCATTGTTTTAAGAAAAACAATATATTTTTTTAGAATTCCAATTAGGCAAATTTTTTCATTTCCTGACACCTTTTTTGTAAAAAGCAAATTAAACCTATTTCAGGTAGACCCTGAATGACTGTTGTTCGATTCTGTTAGGGGCATTTACTCTTGGCTGTGCCTAGAAAAGAAGATTCACAGTAAATGGCCTATGGGGGTGACTGCAATTTACCCCCAAGTTTTCATAAATGGAAGCAGCCAGGCAAAGAGCACAGCTGTCATGTTTCCTAAACACACATTCAGGGTGGGAGCTACTTGAGCAACAGCCAATATGACAGGCAGGTTGCCTCACACAGCAGATCTAAAATTTTATTAGCAACAATTTGAACTGTTCAGGCAGGTTAAATGCCTTGTGTTTATGTATAAAGATAGATCAGTTCACTCATCTTGCATTTTCCTTGCTGTTGATCAGTTCTAAAAACGAACCTGCAACGTGCTTGGTGTTCCCTAATAGTGGAAATGGTCAGTGATCAAAAGAAGAGGAAAGCAGACCAGATAAATGAAAGATTCACCTGGACCAGAAATCTGAAAAGGTTTGTTTAATCTTCTTCCCCTGTGCATCTTCCCGTTGCAGATTCCAATTGGAGTGGAAATGCCAGGTTGCTCAGAGAGACGGTTGTCCTTGTAATGTGTCTTGGCCAATTGGAAATTGGCAGCATTCAGGCTCTCTTGAGAACTTCTTCTTGCCAAGCTCCTAGGACATTTCCCAAGACTTACTGGATTGGCCAATTGTACAACATTTCACTAAACACAAACTTTTCATAGTGCATTCCAGACTTTTCAGAACACTGAGTTGTTAGCAAAGTGGGGAAAAAATGGAATTTCATTCTTGTCTACTGAGATTCTTCCAAATGTCATCATCATGGTCTCCCTAAGAGAGTGAAACATAATACAAATTCCCTTTAAGGTAAGGCTAACTAAAGGAACACTTACATTTAGAGGAAAAACAAAAACATAGATAAAACCCCTTTAACAAATTAACCAAAAATTCGATTTTGGTCCTTATAAGAACTTAACCTTTTGTTCAGGATCAGTTATAACATCATTAACTTCATCCAAAGAAATATATTTATCCTGGGAACAGAATAGAAAAGGTCAAAAACTAGATTCCAAAACTTTAAAGAGAAAGATAGATCTCTAAATTACTAGATGAATTCAACCTTTTGGAAAAAACATTTTGTATTTATTAAGAAGATTTTTACTGTAGCAAGGCGAAATTACTAAATCCTTAGCTGAGAACCAATGGTGGGAATTATGTGAATGCCTACTTCACTTGAACCCCTCTAAAATTATGGTGTTTATTCATGTATAATTAAAAACCCTCAGAAAATATCCTACAGCCTGTGATGGGGGTCATTAAATAAATTAGACTAATTCTGATTTTACAAATGCAATTGTAAATTAAATAAAGTATCAAAAACAAATTCAATCACAGCTGTTTGGAAGCGTTTGTCGCTTAGAAACTTCACTTATCACCAAATAATATAATTAGGCAATTACCAAGTGACAACTGAGTGATGATTATAGCAGTCAAAGTAAAAGGGCAGAAGTCTTAAACTCCTAGAAAAGTCACTCACAGACAGATTACGATCAGCCAAAGAGGGTATTTATTGACTAATTTTGTCTGACTTTCTGGTCAGCAATAGCGTTTTGCCAATTGGTGACTAGACCCACAACCAATGTATCCATTAGGCACGGTAGTTGCAGGACCTAGGGCCCACAATACTTTTAGGGGTCTATGAAAATGTTTTAATTTATTTTAAAAGTAGAAGAAAAAGAAAACTTTGAGGTTAAAGAAAATGGTTTAGCATATAATGTTAATAGATTCATCTGGATACCAGCCCAGTCATAAAAGAGAATTTTTACTTTGATGTTTATGGAAGAGGGGCTCATGAAGGCAGAAGCACTCAGGACGCATGAACTCATTGGATGGCCCTGTCTAGACCTTCCCATGGGACCCCAGGTGAGTTAGCTGCCTTGGTGAGTGGCAGGAGCCAGGCAGATATAGGAGGGAAGATGGAAAGAAGGCAGGCTGAATGAAGTACAGAATGTGGCCAAGAGTTTTATGATGTAAGACTAAAAGTGTAGGCCACATGTAGGCAAGAGATCATTTTTACCAAGAGGGTGGCAGGCCTGAGGTTATAGGCCATATAAAACCAGCAGCTCTGTTTTCCTCACCACCAAATGTCCATATCAGGTGTGGTACCTGAGGCATAACAATCTAGGGTGTGTTACGGAAAATACAAAACAGAAATAAGAAAGGAATGTGTCCCTGTCACGCAATCCTTTACCCTACTTCTGTAACTACTAGTTACTAGCTATACTGATTCCTCAACAATACGTTTACTTCTTTTATGTCCATCTAGATCAACAGTCTACCGCTGGGAGTAAATGCACACTGAGGCAGGCTCGGTGGTGGCTAGACCATGGATCTCAGTTATAAGTCTGATTCCTTCACATATCAGGACTGGAACTTTAAGAAAGTTCTTTACCCTTTCTAAATCTCAGTTGCCTCATATAGGACATGAAGATGACATTTGCTCCCACACTAAGTGGCACGAGGACAAAAAGAGATCATGTGTGTCAGCTGCTAAGCCCAATGACTGCAATATACTTAGGTTCATTTTGTGTCAATTCTGTATTACCTAGCATACAGCCATGTTTAATAATATTTCTTTACTAGTGCCCCCAAAATTTACCTCTAAATATTTTCGGTTGACTCATTTTCCACACAACTGTTAACTAAAGATATTCCTAGATTGAAAAGTGAAGATGAACAGAAGCCAGTTAGCTGCTTGGTGACCCAATTGATTATGATGTATTAACTTACATGATCACAAGATCCCACAATAGGCTGTCTGCAAGCTTGAGAAGCAAGGAGAGCCAGTCCGAGTCTCAAAACTGAAGAACTTGGGAGTCTGATGTTTGAGGGCAGGAAGCATCCAGCACGGGAGAAAGATGTAGGCTGGGAGGCTAGGCCAGTCTTGCCTTTTCACGTTTTCCTGCCTGCTTTATTTTCACTGGTAGCTGATTAGATCGTGCCCACCAGATCAAGGATGGGTCTGCCTTCCTCAGTCCACTGATTCAAATGTTAATCTCCTTTGGCAACACCCTCACACACCCAGGAAGAGTATTTTGCATCCTTCAATGAAATCAAGTTGACATTTAGCATTAACCATCATAATCTAAAAGTTAATAATGTTAAAAAATTTCAAATGTTTTCTAGTGATATAGTCATTAAACTTTTCTGTTGTATTCTGAAGTATCGAGAGTGTTTTCCCTCCCATCTCTCAGTATCTCAATGTGAGTAGCATCTAAATATTAAATATTCATCAGCTTATCTATAAAGCTTTCCCTTAAAATTTTTAGTATTAAATTCTATCTTTTTAATCTGAAAATTTATTAGAAACATTCTTAAGTAAGGAGAAACACCATCCAATGCCAGTGAGTTTGCAAATATAACAGGGAGTTGTTTCAACACATTGCAAACACAAATGATCTAATATATTTAAATGGACATTATGCAATTAAAAGGATGCCTGTTGGCCCCATGGGCTATATCATCTAGCCCCATCATCTATTTGGACAAGGATTATTTCTACTCATTATAACAAGCAAATTGAATAATGTGATATTCGGGCCTTATAAGGTCACATTTTAGTTAATTTTAAATTCTTCTGGTTAATGTATACAATTATGATGAATTCGTTTCTCTTAGAAAGTGTTCTACAGTTACTCTGTGTCTATTTGAACCCTTTGAATTAAGCCAATTAAGTCCCAACTGTGCATTATTATTTCTGTTACAGGCAGATGATTGAATCTTATCAATTTCTCCTCTAATAGCCAAATCACACATCTGCTTACTACACTTAAAATCATGCCTTCCTCCTTTGCTGTCCTACCGTTGGCTCTTCCCAGTTTTTCTCAGGAACTAGTAACAGTCACTCCCCGAAATATAGATGGGAAAATCTTCATCACTACTCCAATAATAGTTTTACTTTGGTCAGTTCATAAACAATCTTTCTCTCACTAATATATATTTTGGATATTTAACTCATAAATAAATTGGGCTTATTCTAGTCATTTCCACAAGGATTCTCCTCTTGATCTTGATACAGAGTTTGTACCTTGGAAGATAATCCTAATGCTCTCCTGACCAGTCACTTCATTTGCAGATAAGAACTTCTGAGCTTTTATTTTCCTTACCATCTAACCGAGAACATGCATATTAGCCTAATTTATATTATCCCCGCTCTACCTAACATAAAATTCCAGAAAACAGACGTCACTCATCAAGCACTCATCAAGTAGTTCCATCAGGATATGCCATTTATGTTCCCAGGTCATTTGATACCATTGGGCTTTCTCTTGGAGCTGTCAGTCTCTTTAAATCCTTTCTCACTTCCACCCTTGTCCTTTTTTCTTGCTTTTTTTTTCATCTTTAAAAAAATTTTTTTTTACTTTACTTTAAGTTTCAGGATACATGAGCAGAATGTGCAGGTTTGTTACAAAGGTATACATGTGCCGCAGTGGTTTGCTGCACCCATCAACCCATCGTCTAGGTTTCAAGCCCCTCATGCATTCGGTATTTATACCTTATTTTCTCTCCTGTGTAGTCACACCTGACCTTCTCAGTCTTTTTTATTTCCCCAGAGCAACTTCCATTAGGTTCCTCAGCTCTCTATGCCTTGTTTTCAGCTGCCTTCTTAATTTTTGAATAATCTCCTACCCTGAGGCCCTTCTATCTTCATCTTCAACTGGCTTCTGAAAGCCCCCCTCTGCTGGGAGCTTCATTATGCTGATTTGCCTGCCAGCTACATTCTCGAGGCCTCATTCCCATGAATGCTGTCCTGGCCAAATCAAAGTGCAGGCACTTTAGGAGCAAGGTGCTGTCTGTTTCCGTCTCTTCTAAAGTACCATGTCTGGCTCTAAAAATAACATCTTCCATCAAAATAATATTCTTTAACTCAGTGTCAGAGCCCATCACCCAAGGCATGGCCAGATCTGCCAAGTCAGCTTCCTTTCTTCTTTCAGATTCTTTTTTTCAGGTTTTCTAGAAGTTCTAGGGCCAAAAGCCTCCCAGAAGGTGAAAAGGAAGGAGAGATTTTTTTTATAATAAAAGGATAAGAAAATCCATCGTACACATTGTAGGGTCATTTTGTGCTAGCAGCAAAGGAGCTGACTATTCTTATGATATAGAAATGAAAAGATGTGTGATTTAAGAAAGAGTTCTCAGGCTTCCCTGGTCTTATCTCCCATCTCTTTCATTTTCAGAGATATTTTGAAGAGAGTTTATGCAATAGTAACAATCTGTCATTAGTTTGGTTCCCTAAAATCTCAAGCTATCCAAAAGGTTTTGTTGTTGTTGTTGTTGTCGTTGGCTTTTTATCTTTAAAAAGAGTAATTACTCAAATATTTTTAAAATTACCAATCATCGTATAGTATGTGAGCAAAGTGAAATGTGGTATTTTTTATGCTTATATATATATACATGTAGGGAGATCGTTCAAGCTAATTTTCATTCCATTCACATTCAGAAAGGAAAAGGTCTCTATATTTCAGGGGTTGTCTATGGTATTTTGTTTTTATGGAAACATTAGGAAGAGGATGCAAATTATGCAGGACTCCATTTAGTTTTGATTGCCTCAAAATACAAACTGCTGAGGTTTTATAGGCTTGCGCTAAAGAAGGAAAAATACTTACCACCTAATTCCAGATATCTGTGACTTATAAACCACTAGACATAAAATCATTGAGTCTCCAGGGCAAGAAAGAACCTAAAGTAGAAACAAGGAAATCAAGCCAGTCAGTAACGAAGATCGAAAGTGAAACTTTCATTCCTGAATAAGCTTTTTTTGAAGTTTTGCAAAATTTACCTTTTTAAAATATATTTGTTTGGGCCTGCATACATCTGGTCAGAATCTTCATACTCCTAATTTCTAATTGGTTTTCCTAACTCAATCAACATGCAAGGTACATAATTTACAAGGAAATGCTAGGACTTGATTTTTAAAAAAAGTTAAAATAATTATGTCTTATTTATTTACTTAAAAAAAGATCATACATTCAAATGCCATCAGGAGCTAAACGGATGGCCTGTTGCATTGCACGACTCCCAGGTACTAATAATTCCTGTTGTATTCCACATAAATGGTGGAATGCTAATAATACATAAATGGAGCTGGGAAACCCAGTGGACTGCCCACAACAGGTAAAGTAAATGTGTAAAACAGCCCTGGACCAAACTGTAGGAAGCAGAGGTGCCTGTTGCCAAAGAAGGTTGCAGGAGCCTGCAAACAAAGAAAATGAAATGCATATCTGCAAACTGAATTTTGGATAGTAAGTCACATGTTTGTGATTTCATTCTATAAGTAGATTAGGGAAGTATTTGTCCGTGGATAACTAGACTGTATCTCCTATACTATTAAAATTATTCTAGTAACGTGTCTGATCTTCAGATTTTTTTTTATTCTCTTTAATTACCAGATTTTAAGGAGAATATAAAAATCAAAAGGCAGTATAGCAGTGGCGTCCATGCTATACCACAAGCAGATAGATCACTACTTATATTGTCTATTAGTACAGGAATGTAATGATAAATCTCTTTGTTTCCACAGCAACACATAATTTTTAGATCCAAATGAGGCTATTATTTAGACATTCTGTGCTTCTTTGCATCTTCGTCCTGTCCACATCTGCCCAATGATAGTTCAACAAAATTCATTTTTTCTCAATAAATATGCAATACTCTGCAATGTGGCACAGTCTTTACCTACAAAAAGCTTACTGTTTAGAGAAGTAACAAATATGTACACAAAGGTATGTGGAATTGCTATACATCAGTTGTTTTTGAAATGCAGTAATTGCTACAAAAAATGGAAAAATTGGGGGATATAAGAAAGGCAGTGAATGTATCTAAGAGAGATCTGCACTCCCATGTTTATCACAGCACTATTCGTAATAGCTGAAATATGGAATCAACCTAAGTGCCCATTAATGGATGAATAAAGAAAATGTGGTACATAAACAATGTGTTGGTCCATTCTCATGCTTCTATGATGAAATACACAAGACTGGTGATTTATAAAGAGGTTTAATTGACTCACAATTCCATGTGGCTGGGGAAGCCTCAGAAAACTTACAGTCATGGCAGAGAACGAAGCAAACACATCCTTCTTCACATGGCAGCAGGAAGGGGAAGTGCAGAGCGAAATGGGGAAAATCCCCTCATAAAACCATCATCAGATCTCATGAGAACTCACTCACTATCACAAGAACGGCATGAAGGTAACACCCTCATGATTCAATTACCTCCCACAGGGTCCCTCCCATGACACTTGGTGATTATGGGAAATATAGTTCAGGATGAGGTTTGGGTGGGAACACAGCCAAAAAAAATGAAATATTATTCAGCCATAAAATAATGAAATCCATATCACACAAAATGAAATATTACTCAGCCAAAAAAGAATGATATCCTATCATCTGTGGCAAAATGGATGGAACTGGAGGCCATTATGTTCAGTGAAATAAGCCAAGCACAGAAAATATCACATGTTCTCACTCCTATTCTGAAGCTTAAAAAGTGGATCTCACTGAGATAGAGAGTAGACTGGTCATTACTAGAGGCTGGAAAGTAGGAGGGGAAGAAGGGGAAAAATAACATAAAAGTATTTATTAACACTGAACCATGTACCTAAAAATAATAAAGATGATAAATTACATATGTATATTTAACCTCAATTAAAAAAAAATTAAAAAGAAAGGCATTGAAAATGGTCCTTGAAGATGGACCAGTTCAAAGTCATGTCAGAAAGGAGTAGCTGGCATCATGCCACATATAAAGCATTATATTATGAGGACATAAAGGCAAGAAAAGCTGTGACCAATTTGAACCATGTGGGTGGATCCCATGGCAGCTGTGGTGGAGGAGATGGAATGACAAAATTATGAGAAAGAGAAGTTGAAGTGATACCTTATTGACTGCTCCATTTTAGACTAATTTCCTTTCTCCAGGTCATTCCTTCTTCTCCCCTTTAAATAATACAGCTCAGGCCTTGGACTGCTTCCATTTTCCAGTCACCCTCACATCCTTTTTGATCTTATCTATTCTTGTGGATTTAAATTCCATGTTTATTTAGATGACTCTGAAGGTTATGTCTCCAATGCATACCCTGATTTCAAGACTTGTACATCCAATCTATACCTAGAAGCCTAATAGGCATCACAGAATTAAGAGTATTATCGTGGTCTATTTGGGGTGCTATAACATAACACCACAAACCAGGTGACTTATAAAAAACAGAAGTTGAGTTCTCACCGTTCTGGAGGCTCAGAAGTCCAGGATCAAGGCACACTCAGTGTCTGACAAGGGTCCACTTCCTCTTGGACACTGCCTTCTCACTGTGTCCTCACATAGTGAAAGGGCCAAGGAGTCTCTCTGGGGTCTCTTTTATAAGGGCATCAGTCATTTATTCATGAGGGCTCTGGCCTTATGACCTAATTACCTCCCAAAGGCCCTACCTGTTAATACCTACCATCACACTGAAAGTTAAGTTTTCAACACAGCAATTTGGGGACGACACAAACATTCAGTCTATAGCAAGTACTAAAACTGAGTTCCTGGTATTCTCCGCCAGCCCACTTCTCCTCCACCCTTCCCCTTACAAGGTGATTTTCTTCCAGATGCTCAGACCAAAAATCTTAAGGTGACTCTTGACCTCTCTTTCTCGCACGTCAACAATTATTTTAAAAACCTGTTGCTCTACCATCAAAATACAACCAGAATTTGACCATTTCTCAATACCTTTGCTGCCATCACTCAGGACTGAGTCACATCATCTCTCACCTGGATTTCTTCAATATCTTCCTACCAGATCTCTTTGCTTATTCTTTTGCCCTCTGCACACAGAATTCCCAACAAAGGAGTCAGAATGGTTCTGTTAAAATACCAGGCAGATCACGTCTTTCCTCAGCACATATAACCAGTACCCATCTCGCTCATAGGAAAACCCAGATCCTTACAAGGACCATACAAGCTTTCCTTCACTCGGCTTCAACCAAGGGTGGCCGCTTTGTTTTCCCTGCAGTTCCCACCTTGAGGCCCTCGTGCCTAGCATTCGCTCTTGTTGGAGGCTTTCCCTCTGGATACCCATGCAGTTCCCTCACTTTCTTACACCTTTTCTGACCTGTCACCTTCTCACTGAGGCCTACTCTGGCCCCCGTGTCTAGAAGGGCACCCTTCCCTGACTCCCACACATTCCCTTCCCTGACTCATTGTTCTTCTTAGACCTTATCACTGTCTGACACACACATTCTATATATTTATCTTGTTTATTCTCAGCTCCGTCTCTGATGTAAGCTCCAAACGTGCAGAGATGTTTGTAGACTTCATTAGCTTTTATATCTCCAGCATCTAGAACAGTATCTCCTAGGTAGTAAGAACTTAATAAATACTTGATGACTGAATTAATAAAGAAGAGCTTTAAATGGTTGCAGGCAATGAAAAAACACTGAAGATGTCTGAATGGAATCTGAAGAAAGAGTAATGAGCAACAAATCCCTGCCCAAACCTTGAACTAAAGTGTGTAAAGGCAGAAATAGCATTTTGGGAACACTGTTGAAAAGCAAAATGTCATAAAAGTGCCAATGCACGTGTTCCTTCATGATAATTCAATCTGTTTATCTCTGACTTGATTTATCAGGTTAGCTTGGCGTTATGGAAGAAGTAAAGGAGGCCAGGCACTGAGGCTCACCCCTGTAATCCCAGCACTTTGGGAGGCTGAGGCTGGTGGATCATGAGGTCAGGAGTTCGAGACTAGCCTGGCCAACATAGTGAAACCCCATCTCTACTAAAAATACTAAAAAAATTAGCCAGTGTAGTGGCGGGTGCCTGTAATCCCAGCTACTGTGGAGGCTGAGGCAGGAGAATTGCTTGAACCTGGGAGGTGGAGGTTGCAGTGAGCCGAGATTGTGCCACTGCACCCCAGTTTGGGCAACAGAGCAAGACTCCATCTCAAAAAAAAAAAAAGAAGAAGTAAAGGTATTGGTGTAAAATTTTTAATTTTAAAATTCTGATTCTGATTGTGAAAGTTAGTTTCATCCATAAAATGGAAGTTGTAATTAAAATTCTTTTTTATGGGTTATAATGATTAATAATTATTAGTAATATACATAAAATATACAGCAGGAAACAGGTATTCATAAAATCTTAATCCCTTTGCTTTAACGATTAGGAAAAATAGAGCATAGCTAGTCTTCTAAACTTATATGACTTTGCATAGTTTATACACTAAAATTCTTGCTGTTACGGGTAGAAATTATCAACCAACATTTGACTAATATGCTCAGTAATAAAATGTGCCTGTTACACAATTCCTTCTTCTTTGTATCATTAATTTTTCTATGATACAGGCTTTCAAATTCCACACGTATCTTCTAACTATTCCATCAGCACTCAATGTCTTTTAGTACTCCCCACCAAAATAACTTTATTGAATTTAAAATGCATTAATTTTTTATTCTGTACTTTCTCCCATAAAAATCTTGAAAATTAATTTTTAAATTGATTTAAACCCAAAGAGGTTAGGATCACTATATCCCACTCCAAATTGCCCATGTAAGCTCTGTATTAGGCAAAGTAGAACTGACTAATCTAGTGGTTCTCAAATATTTTGGTCTCAAGATCCCTTTACATTTCTTAAAAAAAGCTACTGAGGACTCTCAAAGAACTTTTGTGTATATATGTTCTAACTATTAATGTTTACCACATTAGAAATTCAACAGAAAAAAAATTTAACGCAAGAATATATAAAGATACATGCTGTAAGGGCAATGACATTATCACGCATCTTAAATCATCTGGGGAAACTCTGTTACATAATCATGACAGAATGAGAGTCACAAAGGTAAACAACAACTTTGCATTATTATGAAAATGGTTTTCACTTAGCAAACCCCATAAAAGTGTCTTAGGAACACCTAGGAGTTCCTGTACCACACTTTGAGAACCACTTGCCTAATCTTCATTTAGTAAAAAATAACTCCAGTCCGGGCACAGTGGCTCACACCTGTAATCCAAGCACCTTGAGACACCAAGGCAGGAGAATCACTTGAGGCCAGGAGTTCAAGACCAGCCTGGGAAACATAGTAAGACCTTGTCTTTACAAAAACAAATAAACAACAGCGACAAATAACCCCCAAATTCCCAGTGACAGATAGGCATTGTCTATCTTATAGCTAGCCTATCTGGAACATGTGGCTTTACCTTAAGACAAGAGGCAGATGGGAGAGACACCTAACTGGCTGCTAACTGCTCAGACTCAGAAGCATACATGTCACTTTTAGTTCATCTGCCACAAGCAGTCATCAGCCCCAACCCACTGCAAAGGAGGCTGGCAGACGAAATCCACCATACTGACCTGCTTTAAAACATATGACTAAGCATCCTTCTCAGAGAACGGCACTGAGAATCAGAAGAGTTGTGTTCTGCTGAGCAGAACCTGGAGTCATGGTGTTCAGACAGGCAGTGACCAGCAGAGAAGTGGCAGACGGAGTCAGGATAAAGTTCACTAAGAGGGTAAATACATGATTGGATCCAGTTACAACATCCTTGTAATCAAAGACTTGTCTGATTTATATACTATGGTTTCTTTATCTACTCATTGACTGATGGGCATTTGGGTTGGTTCCACATTTTTGCAATTGTGAATTGTGCTGCTATGAACATGAGGGAGCAAGTATCTTTTTCATATAATGAACTGTTGCTGCAACCTTGGGCAAGGTATTTAACTTGGCCGTGCTTCAGTTTCTTTATCCATAAAATGGAAACAGTGATGTGATACTTTAAACATTACAGTGAAAAGAGAAGTATATGAAAAGTACCCTACCAGGCACAGTGGCTCACACCTATAATCCCAGCACTTTGGGAGGCCGAGGTGGACAGATCACAAGGTCAGGAGTTCAAGACTAGTCTGGTAAATATGGCAAAACCTCCGTCTCTCTAAAAATGCAAAAATTAGCCGGATGTGGTGACATGCACCTGTAATCCCAGCTACTTGGGAGACTGGGGCAGGAGAATCGCTTGAACCAGGAGGCAGAGGTTGCAGTGAGCTGAGATTGTGCCATTGTACTCCAGCCTGGGCAACACAGCAAGACTCCATCTCAAAAAAGAAAAGAAAAGAAAAGAAAAGCACCCTCTTTGAAGGTCCGTGCGACAGGTACATGTCATCCAGCACTTCCATTCAACTCTTCACCCTGTACTAGTTCAAATTAACACATCTTCAGTCCCTCACCAGAGCATTTACCTTTGTAAATATAAGAAAAACTCATTTACGTACAGCTGTTATACAACATTAATGCCTCATTTTGTGTAAGATTTTATTCTTTCATACTTTTCAAACACATTGAAACATATATCAAGGCAGTTTTTCTGAGATGAAATGCATAAAATTTAGTCTGGCGGAGTTTCATTTCGATTTGCTCAGGTTGTCTGCTTCCTTCATTTACGAAGCAGGTATGCGGTCCACACACTACGGTACAGTGTTTAAAAGGACAGAATGCCAAGAATTGGTGCAAACATTTTGTAAAGCTTTTCAACAATATGTATCAAAAGCCTTAAATTACTGTAGAAAGTTAATCCTGAGTAAAGGAAATATGAAATTATAAATATGAAAAAGGCTTTATATACCAAGATGTCCAACATGGGGTTATTTAAATTAGTTTAAACATTGGCGTAATCTAAATCATCCAAAATTGGAAACTAGATATGTAAATTAGGATAAATTCCAATTATGTTATTTTATGATATATATGAAAACTCAAAATGATATGGTATATAATTTGGAAACACATTCCGCTAAAAATAAGAGAAAAATCTGATGAATAGTGGATTAAACAAGGAAAGGTTTGTTCCTCTTGCCTAACAAGAGGCCAGGGGATGGGTGGTTGGTGCCTTTTTTGTGCAGCTGCTCTGTGATAACGTCAGAACACGGGCTCTTTTGGATCACTCATGCTGTCCCTGACAACTCTGTATGCTCATTGCCTCATGGTAGCAAGATGATTGCTGTGGCTTCCGGTATCAAGTCTTTCTCAGGACAGGGAGAAGGGGAAATGGCATTATCAGAGATGTCTCCTCTTGCACCTGTCTCTTTCATCAGGAAGTGAAATATCTTTCCAAGGCATCCCCCATCAGACTTCCCTTTGTGTCCCATGGTCCAGAGCTGCTTCCATGGACACCACTAGCTTTCACAGAGGTTGGGCAGTGAATTCAGCTTTCTCCTTCTAGAGCAGAGGCAGTAAAGGCAGAAAGCAGTAGTATGCAAGGGAGAGACTGAGTCGGGGGAAGAGAGGAAACAGAACGTGAAAGAGCACAGAGCAGCTATCCTGGAATGTGGCAGTGTGCTGTGGAGGATAGCTTTACAGTCCTGTCCCAGCAGCACGGTCTGTGTTTGCTTCCTCCCAGGGTTGGGTGCAGGAGGTCAGGCTGCCTCGGGGAATGAAGGCTGAGCCTTGAAGCTGATGGGAGGATGCTTCTGGTGCCAAGAAAGCTCTTGATTTTTACAACACTTTCAGTTCTGTATTTCACTGTGTTGAAGCTCTCCAATTTGTGATATATCCTGGAAATGGGATGTGGTAGAACATGGTATGTAGGACTAGGATTAGAGTCTGACAGATTTGGTATTAAATCCTATCTCAGCCACTTACCTGCTGTATGACCCTGGGCTAGGTGTGCAACTTCCCTCGTCTTTGATTTCCTCACCTCCAAAATGGAAAGATGTCATGACAACAACAGTTTTTATTATTGTACTAGTAGCAGTAGTAGCAGGATATTAAAAATTGCCTTGCTCTTTTGTTCTCAGAATAAATATGATCAAGAATGCAAAGTACATACATAGCCACATATTACAAGTCAGTTGGTCTTATTTGAAACAGGTATGAATGTATCAGATGTCAGAAAGAAGTAAAACAACAGTCTAGGAAGAAAAATAATATTGACAAATAATACAAATATTTGGAAGTAATGAACTCTATTGAGACTACGTTGTGTATCAGCAAGTGCTTGATCGGTGTTACCTTACTGAATTCCCACAGTTGATGTGGTGGGACATTAGGGGAGATCAGTTAGGTTATGCTTCAGTAACAAAAAACTCCAGTGGCTTACAAATTTCTCACTCATGCGAAGTTACTCTAGGTCTGAGCCTTTTGCAGCAGCACTCGAAGCTGCTTTGATCAGCTAGCATCCCCTTATCAGCATATCCAACCATAACCACTGAGGCAGGGGGTATTAACCATGTTTCTAGCTCTGACAACTTGATGTTTTTTAACAACTGCCCTACATGTATATGCTAGAGATGCCTTGTGCTAGACAACCCAAGAATATGCCTCAGCTACCTTGCCTAGGCCTCTTGCTTCCCTCATCGCCCTGTCCCCAGTCTTAGTCCATTAGAGCTGCTGTAACAAAACACCACAAATGGGGTGGCTTATCAACAGAAATTCATGTCTCACCATGCTGGAGGCTGAAAATCCAAGATTAGGGTGCCAGCATAATCAGGTTCTTGTTAGAGTTTGCTTCCTGGTTTACAGATGGCTGTCTTCTTGCTGTGACCTCATATGGCAGAAGAAACTGAAGGGTCTCTCTAGGGCCTTTCTTTAAAAGGATACGAATCCATTCATAAAGGCTCGACCCTCATGACTTAATCACCCCCGAAGCCTCCCCTCATAATACCATCACTCTAGGGGTTAGGATATCAACATATGAATTTGAGGGGGCCACAAACATTCAGACCATTGCACCCTCCCACCACTCTCCTCTGGAGTCCTCCTTCTCCCTTGGGAGGGTGGGTTCAAATACAAACCCATCGATCCGGAGTCCACACCCCAAAGCACTTCTTTTATCAGGCATCCACTCTGGGCCACTACAGACTTATCCTAATCACCCAGGGCCAGATACCAGACAACTAAGGAGAGCCCCTGTGCCCCAGAGCCTGCCAAAATCATTCCAATAGCTAAGCCTAACCCTAACCCTAACCCTCCCCTTTCCTTCCCACCCAGTTCCTTCCCTCTCTGTGCCTCGGGACCTACCCCAGTGCTTCCCATGTGCTCCCTGTGGCGTGGGGTCCCCCTCCCCCTGGGACCTGGGAGTAACAAGCTATCTTTTCTATGGCAATTGTTTCCTGTCCCATTGCCCTTAGCACACCTGAAATCATCTATTTATACACTATATTTTGAAAGCACAAGGGAGGAAAGAAAAAAACCACGGAGAATCAGCCTTCATATGCTTCTACCTAAACACACAAGCACATGCTCATCTGCACTGGGAAGGAAAAGTTCAGACTTCCCTGTGTGTATGCAGAAACCAAGAGAAGGGGAAATCTGGGTCATCTACCACTGGTGGGGTCATAAACAGTGAAGTACTACACAATGGGAGCGGGAGGTGGCCATGGGTGTACGTCTGATGCAGGGCCCACAGAAGCCCACATTTGATCCAGTGGACGGCCCTGCAGTGGTCACTTAGCCTTATTAGCTTCTCCAGAGTTTACCTGGGTCCCAAGAAAGCCCATCAAATCCATGAATTCTCTGTGACCTACTTTAACACATTTCGTCAAACTTTTAAAAATAAAAATTTTGAGCTGCCTTTCCCTTTTCAAATTCCTAGGAACCTAATAGTCTTCCATAAGGTTTAAAAAATAATTGCCAGCTGGCCTGCACTACCTCTGTTCTCTGCTTTTGTGTTCTGCAGTGATTTTCCTACCCTAGATGTTCTGAAACGCACCGCTTCTCCGCGCGGCCTTTCCTCATTGACTATTATTACCTTAAGTATTCTTTTTGTTATTACCCTTTGTCACCAAGCCTGGCTCATAAGACAGGCCAAGCCTTCCTTCCTTTTTCTGTAATTTCATATTTGCTCCTTTCCCCTATTAAGAAGCCAGTCCACTTTTTCCCTTTGTCATCACTTTTTTTTCTTTCTGACATACTTTCAAAATGTTATTTTTCTCTCCTGTGACTTTTTCCTTTTTACTAATAGCGTCTATTTTATGGACCCACTTTACCAAGTTTATCCTTCTCCGTCTTGCTTCCGTCTCTGCCACAGTAATTTCTCATGAATATCTTTTCTATTATCCATTTTTCATTTTTATATCTTTTAAAACATCACCCCCGTCTCCACTTACATTTCTATGAGAAATTATGATAGCATTAAGTCATTAAAATCTGTATCACTTAGCTGTGTCATTTTACTGCCACCCTGCCAGAGACCTTCCAAAATCACAATATAACAGAAAATTACTCTCATGCATACAGTGAAAAAAGCAGGAGGAATGTGACAAGAAGAGAAAACGGAGACTGACCGTAAAACTCAATTCCGAAGGGCCTGCACAAAGCAAACAGAAGAATGGAACTGTCAGTCAGTGAATTCCTTTAACGGGCCTAGATGGTCAATCCAAATTATTCCGTATAAAAAGTGGAAGGGAAAAAGAGAGGAAAGGCAGGGAGAGCAGATGCTTTTCCACTTCCCATTCCTTTTCCCTTCTGACTTTTTTTCTTTTGAGATTACTTTCCTGACTGTATCCCCAGGATTATTCTTGTATTTAAGGAATATTTGCTGTGCATTTACTGTGTGCTGGACATAAATGAGACATAATATCCATTTGCATGGACCCTGGAGACCCCAGCTGAGGTCTTGGCTCCAGCTGCTAGAGGTTATATGCGCAGTGAGGTTCAGAGTTATATTCAACTGAAATTTCCAAAAATGATTTTTTACTAGGAAAGTTGTCAGACTGACAGGAGAACTGTGTCTCTCAGTGGCCTCCAGGTGCTTCCCTTTGTAGAAAACCAGGAGTCTGGGTTGGTGGTTTGGGCCATATGGCTTCCTGGTCCTTTGGGCTCTTCCCACAGCCTAGCCAGGCCAACCACTGGACGAAACCTCACAGTGCTCCTTCAACAGGGGAAGGAGGATTGTTCAACTCACACTTGTAGGGTTTCTGGAGCAGTTTTTGAGAAAGCGATGGGAGGAAAATAGAGAGGCTTGCAGAGGAGCACCTGCAGTCTATGTACAATATGCTAAGAAAGGAAGCAGTGGAGGGAGATGACTTTAGCCATGGTCATTTCCTTGAAAGACTAAAACTGGATTCAAAATGCGCATAATTATGTCCAGCTTCTAGATTGTGTTTCCTGGCACAAAATATACAAAGATTTGATTACCTGGAGTTCTAGAATTTATCTAGGTTACATTTAAATCCTGTGTGACCTTAAGCAAGTCATTCACCTCCCTTAGAAATGGTTTTCTCATCTAGAGAAATAGTGAGATGACATGTGAGGACTCTTGAAAAGTAATTATTTAATTCATTGATGGTGAAGGGGAACTAGTGGCTGATATCTTTGGGTAGGGCTGATGTATTCAACTCACTGGCTGCCCTCCATTGAGGTTGTCTGGTGCTTACGCTGTACAGGGTGTTAAATATTTTTAATATCATCCCTGCCTCAGATTATTACATGTAGCTCCCTAAGCAGGGTGAACAATCCAGGTAATTATGTAGGTAACTGTATCTAACCTTAGAGACAAGGATTATGGCAGGGAAAACTCTTTCAATAAAACCTCTTACATAATTGTCATAGTAGGGCTGATTTCTGGCTGGAAATGCAACATATAACACCATAGAATTATTTATTAGTGCGTATCATCTCTGCAAGTCACTTGGATTTCAGAATCAAAGCAAGACAGCCCACAGAACAGGAATTTGTTTGGAATAAATAGATGGAGTTCAGTCCAAAGCTAAGGGATATGCTCTCCAGAGGATGGAGTCTCGAGCCCTCTACTCTGACATCTTGGTGGTGGAAGAATTGAATTATGTACTAAATTAGAGCCCCTTGTATGACTCATGGAATATGATGGTAGGTTCATAGATAGCACTCGCATGAAAGTTACCATGTGCCCTGAGCAACCAAAACATCCTGAGTTAAAGTCAATAACCAGCTAAACAACACTGTGAGTTTTAGCCTTTCCCACAAGAGAACAGATATGATTTTTTATCCCTCCCCTGAGACCACTCAAAGCAGAAAATTTACCTGCCAGGGCCTTTCCCTGACTTGGCCTTTAACTCTGGTGCTATCAAGGTTTGCTTTGTGAAGAAATTGCTTAGAAGGTTCATGAGCCATGCTACTCAGGCTGAATAGCCACTATAGAGAGAAGAGGTAGGTTTTGCCCTAAACGGAGGAAAACATCTTGCTTTCAAGTTGACATTAAACTGCAAATTGTCCTGAGAAGCTGGAAGGCAGGTGCTTCCAGATACCCACTGGCATGCTAAGTGGTCAGCAGAGAACTCCTCTAAGACACAGTTAACTCCTCCAAGCCCAGAATGATCTTGATCTTGACTGGATGAAGGAGAGTCATACGGCCCTGACATAGAATTGTGCCTTCCATATATCCTTCTATTCTCACTCCCAACCAAGTGAAGGGATTTCGGGAGCCAAGAAACAAACCTCCCTTAAAATGTCTAACTCAGGTTGGTGTTAGTGTTACCTGCCTACACGAGCACAAAAAAGCTACAGATACAAAAATCCCCGTGGAATGGTATTTTAGAAATAGAGATTGGAGCACAATATTCAATTGTTAAAAATTAGATCAATCAAATTGCCTTAGCAAACGGCCACAAAGGACCTGGTCAAATCAACCATTTATTTATTCATTAGATAATCCATTCATTCGTTAGACAAGTACTTATTGAGCACCTGCTATGTCCCAGATACTTCACTAAGTCCTTGGGATATGTCAGTGAATGTAACACACAACAAACATAACAATAAACACAACAAACATTAAATTTCGCAGTATGGTAAAAAGTATTAAGGGCTGTGGAAGAAAGAAGAGTAAAGCAAGATAATAAGATGATGAGGGCAGGCTGCAATATTAAACAGTGTTACATTGAGAAGGTTAAATTGTGAATAGGAAAGTAGGTGAGATTTTTGTTTAAATTTGGCCTGAGACTCATGGTTCCAGCATGAGATAGCCCTCTGCAGCGGACAGTGTTTGTTTTCCCAGTATCTGTCTGCTCTTCTCTTGGTAATATCTCTAAATTTTACATTGATGTCCATCTTTCTGCCATGCAGTCCATATGCTTTGGAGGAGACTAAAGAAGTTGAACCTATGACTCAGGCCCAAAGCCAATCAGCTTTACCCCATGTCCTGCTCAGTTATGGACTCATGATGTGCCCTTGGCGTAATCAGAACGATGGGGCTGAAGATGCTATTTGGTAGGAATTTCTTAAATAGATCATCCTCACTGTCTTGCTTTTGTGTGTCAGGCCGAAATAGTCTGGGTAACGTTCAGGCATTTTGCAACAGTGCAGAAGCCGGCTGAAGACTATGTCAGTTCTAAGAGGCCAAAGTTTAGAAAATTCTAGAGGCACAGACCCAGATCCCAGATGAAACTATGCCTCTGCTCTGGACCCTTGGTTGCATAAGCCAATGAATCCACCTTTTTGTATAGACCACAAGAAGTTTTTTGTCACTTGAAACCAAAGTATCTTCGCTAATAAAGCAAACAAAAGGAGACTGTGGACCAGAGGCTCACTTTGTGACTCCTTGTTCATGTGAAACATCTTATTCCAGCAATCCCACCCTAACGTTAACCTCCCTTTATTAAAGATGCAATGTATAGACTGGATCAACATTTTTTGTGAGTCACAAAGAAACAAGTTCTTAAATCAGTAAAAGAGATACTTCCAGAAAACTAAAAATAGTAGAACATATTGAATTAGAAATGAAAGGTGCAGATGTTAAGGCAGGCTCAGGAAGATCAATTCTAAGGTAACTTAGGGGAAGGAAATGGCAGACTTTCAACCTCCCGCATAGTAAATTGTTTCTTGATTCCATCTTAATGAAAATATTGCACATTCTCTCTTCTCTCCTGCAATATCGTCAACGGATTTTTTGTCCTCTTTTTCTGCTTTTGCTTTTTGCATAGATTTGGTACTTTTGTTTTTAATAAAAGTGGAGGTGTTTCTGAGAATTTCTATTGCAACAGCAGGGCTTGAACTTCAGGTCAGCTGAAAGGAAGAGTGTGTGCTGTTTCCATGGAAACCATAGCCATATAATGTCAGGTACTAAGAGACATCAAGAATGGAGGGATAAAATCCCTGCATCATTTTAATAAACACATCCTACTTATCGTTATTTAACCACAGTCTGCGTACATATGTTCTACCCCTTAATAGCCACTCTTCATAAATTTCTTTTGACCACATCTAACCTTTCTAAGTTGGTCCTGATTATGCTCCTGAGTAAATAAAGATGAAAAGAATGCCCTTCATTAAAGTATTACAAATGCCTTATTATTCTGGAAACTCATTAGACATATATATGTTTTAATTAGAAAGCAGTATGATGGGGACTCACTGATAAGGGTTAACTTAAAACCGACAGACGCAGACAGATGAATGAAGAATCAGGGCTTACCTTTTGTCCTGTTTCTCATCTCATACAACAGGCCTCATTCTGGGTTATCTGTGGGAGAAAAATTAATAAATAAGTAGTTTTTACCTTCACCCCCTCCTCTACTGATGCCTCTCCCCAACACTGTATTGCAGAAGGATCACATCTGCAGGAACAAGAAAACTGCCTTCAGACCTCCCAGTCTCCCAGGTAGCAAGGGGATGTAGTCAAGTGCTTTTCAACTCCGTCTGAGGGAATTTAGTGAGAAGGTTTCACAGAGGCAACTTGGGAAGTAAATGCCTGTCAACACTTCTCTGTACCATCCTTATCTTCGCTGTCCCTACTTCCCTCAACCCAGGAATGCCTTGTCAGCTGCTTCCTCCTGATCTTTCCTCCACACATCTATCAGTAATCGAGAGCGAAGGATGAGAGGGGAGGAAGGAAGGGAGATAGAAAGAGTTCGAGGAAGAAAGAAAGAAAAGAAAGGAAAGAGGAAGGAAGTCCTGATAGCACCACGAATCAACCTGATGGAAGTAAGATTTTTCTACTCAATCAAAAACCCTAAAAGGAACATTGGTTGGGAAGAAGGATTTGTGTGCAGTACTACACAAAATCTCTTTATCTCCTAAATTTGGTGTAGGGGAAATTGTGCCAAATTCCAAATGAGCTGAAATAATACTCTCTTAGGGCCAGTGGGTAGAACTCAGAGAGCAAAGCCTCTCTGTGCTGTAGCCTAAGAAATTATAAACAGTAAAGGCAAAAGAAGTCTTTTCTCCCTTCAGCAACCCATAATTGAAATAGAAAGTGGTAGAGCTTGCTAAGGTCAGCAAGTCACAGAGGCCAGGACTAACTGCCATGACCAGAGGGCCAGTGGCCTTGTGAGCCACAGGAGAAGGGGGCTGGTGTGCCAGAAAGGAGCAGAGAGGAGAGGAAGCTTCACAGTAGAAAGCAGGACAGTCACAGGCACTCAGTCCTCCTGGGAACTCCCAGGGTTACCTGCACCAGAAAAACGGTGCATGGAGCTGAGGGCCAACAAGTCCATGATTGAGCAACAAGAGCTAGGGCCCTAGACTTGGATCTCCCTTTCGGAAGCGTTTCCCTCCTGAGGTAACCCAGCAGAAACAGCAGGTCCATCACTAAATCGTCACTGAATCCAAGGAAACATAGACTGAGAAGCACAATCCCACCCTCAGGAGGTGACAGTCAAGTTGCTAGCAGGAGAATTTCTTTCCTGATCAGCACACACACACACACACACACACACACACACACACACACACGCATGCACAGCATTCATTTGAAACTTACTTGCCCTAGATTTTAGATTTATATATGACATAAAAATACCCAAACAGCAAAGGTCTACCTACAGCAAAATCCCTAAAGATGACCCAAAATAGTCATCTTCATCACAGTCATAATCATCACAGTCAATCTTCTGAAACAGTCTCACTACTCTTAAAAGAAACGCTGAGCTTACATTTCGTGTCATCATTAGATTCTGGATACAATTTTCATACGCAGATGCTAAATATTCCTTTGAGTTTATGATGCTCCTATATCTTGAGCTTATCATGCTCTTGCATCTTGACATCATTTACTGCCCATCAATTCAGGTATCAATAATCTAGTCCTTTCGTTTTCAATAATGGCTAATAGTTTAGAATATGCAAATGACCTTCAGATGAGCTTTCCTTTCTATTCCACGGGGACATTATTTCTAGAAAGCCAAAAATCTGACTACAGTGGAATGTGGTCAGCACTCCTGGAGAAAGAGAAAAGACAGTATTCCAGGAGGGATAGAGGCAGCTAGTTAATTGTAATAGCACATTTTTAAACACCAAGACTTCATTAGAGTTTAATATTTCAGTGAGCACTCTGATTTATCATGTTCCCAAATCTGATCTGTCTCAGACAAAAAAGCCTGGATTCAAGTACAGACTTTACTAGCTCAATGAGGGTTCTGTGGAAGAAAAGGTTTCAATCCATTGACTACAATTCCAGAAAACCTTAAATAAATATTTTACATGAAGTCAGTTGGGACAGGTCTCCTGGTCCCGACTGAGAATAACATGAGTAGCAGAAAATACAGTCTGTATCATGGCTTACAGATAATTCATGGAATTTTATCTTGAAGATAATTTAGAGAGCATCTAGTCCAAGTGTGGCCTAATCTTGCTTAGGGACACATTAAGATTTGGCATCTAAATTTTAAAATGAATAAATGAAACCATTTGAATAGGCACTGTAAGGTTTGCTACAGGACTTTAAAGTCTAGCTCTACACACATCACTCATTTATTTTATTACCTGTCCAGCCTTTGAAATTATTCACTGAGCTCCTGAGAAAACCAGAAAATTGAGACCTGGAACTCTTGAGTAACTTGCTCAAGATTACAGAGTGATCGAATTAATGAAGACATGTTTGTGGGCATAAGGATGGAGATGGATGCTAATAGGACTCTATCCAAATTCTCTTAGTCCATGAGCCAGACAGATTTGAGGATGGGAGGTCACAGACTAAGGGAAGAAGCACTTCTCTCTCTCTCTCTCTCTCTCTCAAGCTTCCACGAGCCGATTACACCAAAATCCTAAAGTTAATGCAAAACTAACCCAGTCTGTCACAGCCAGAGTTTAGTAGAAATTCTGTTAGTGATGTGAGAGTTCTCTTTTATTTTCTCTAAAGCAGTATTTTTCAATTGCAAACGTGTTTCTTTAGTTCTGGACTCTTCTGTCACACTGAGGTCAATGAAGGCATAACATAAAAACCTTTTTAGCCATGGTCATTATATTAGTTTTTACAACTCAGCTTTTCTCTCAATATAGAAAATATTCTGAGTCATAGATTATATTATAGATTTCCAAATTAAAGGTGAAAAACAGATTTAAAAGAAATTTTATTGTAAGTACAACCTTAATGGAAATTGCACTCTGACCTCTAAAATAGAAATCCAAAATTTGGCCTATCGGACTACGCTATTATTTCTTATTCTTCATAGACTTGTCTACGAACTGAAATCGGCTCTCCAATTGCTCTTTCAGGAGGTTCTCCAGGGTCAACAAAATCTGATATTACAAATAAAAAATTAATTTCAGAAATCAAATAACAAGTACTGCTGGGGTCAGGACAGAGTCTTCCTTTGGCAGTCAGGTCTGTATGCAGGGCAAATGCCATGCGAAGCAGCCTCTCTGTACTGTTCATCTGGTGTGTGCTGTGTGTATGTGCATGTGTGTGTGTGTGTTATGAGAGAGAGAAGGAAGAGGGAGCTTGGATTTAAAAAGAGGGAAATTTCAATTTACTTGAAAATTGTACTATCAATAAAGCACTTTTTAAAATATGATGACATTTGCAAGTTTGGAAGAGTAGAAAGAATGAACACGCAGTGCTGGAGAATGGAAAAGCAGAAGCCTTCAGATTCATTTCCAGTTTAACAATACCAGTGCTGTACTGTTTGGAGCAGTGGCTGGGTTCTCTCACCTCAGTAATCAGCTTTCTTTCAAAAGAAACAACCTTTTATTTTTGCTGCTTTAGAAGATGTTTCTATCAGAAAAAAAATCCAAAATTAAAACTTAAATGAAGACTGAATCAAGCACGAAGGAAATTTTTAAGAAGAAGGAAAAAGAGTTACTGCTAATAGCAGGTCAGCCCCTCTGCGTGGCAGCTCCCACCATTGAAGGTTCGCTAAAGCCTTCCGCTTCCCAAATGATAGCCAGCATCACCAGCACTTATTTTTAAGGAGGGGTACATCTTTATTCTCATTATAAATCATTATTAATAAAAGTAAAATAACAAGTGAATCTTACACTTCTTGAATCCACTTAGGGCTTCCCTTATGAGCATGGTTTTTAATACGTAAAGTGACCCATAGAGGCCAAGATTTCATTTTCTTAGTGAATGCATTGTTCAAGGGACCTCATGTTGATACATAATTGAAACCCAAATGTAAAATTATTCTTATAAAGGTTTTCCATTACAACGAATCACAACTAAAAAACAAAACAAAAAAACCTACGGAAAAGAAGTGGGTGAAAGGTGGGTGGAAACAACAGTCTCCTTGGGCCTTTCCCACACGTAGGGCTGCTGCAGAAACAAGCCAGTCACTAGGGCTCCTCTGGACCTCCAGCTGGCCTCACTCCTTGACTTGAATGGCAGCCCACGATGTGGCAAACAGAGACAAAGCAGCACGAGTTTGGTATTAGGGTTTGACCCGGGAGACTTACAGTATCTTGAATCACATGCCAAGTTTATTTTCAGTACTTGGAGCAAGCATCAGATTCTTATCAACCCCGTCTTTGAAATGTTCAACATATTACGTGTTCTTCTGTCACTCTGGGTTCTTTATTCATGTTTTCCTTATAATTCAAAATTGGTGATGTTTTAAAAAGATGTAGGGAATAGTTCGCATAGTGGTTTTGATATCAGGCACAGCAGGCTTCAGATCCTAATTTTGCCACATTAGTTATGTGACCTTGAGAGACTAATTTCCTCTCTGAGCCTTAGCTGACTTATCTGAGAAGATAGTTGGTGATAAAAAAAAAAAAAAACATTGTTATGAGGTTTAAATGTGTAACAAAGTAGAGAATGTTATTTCCCAGCATTTTCTTTTCTTTAAAGATGCCTTTTCTGCTGTTGCTGCCACTTTAAATATTGGTGTTACCCGAGCTTCAGTCTGAGCCCTTCTCTTTTCCCCCTATACAGACTCTGGTCTCAAATATGGTAATTATAACGCAGCTTTACTTTGGTCACCCACTGTCTTGCCAAATTTCCTCTGTGGCACTAGTTCTTCTCCTGCCACTGGAAGACTATCCCAATTACAGATGCTCCTTGACTTACAAGGGGGTTACATTCTAATAAACCCATCATAAGTTGAGGATATTGTCATTTGAAAATGCATTTAATATGCCTAATCTACCAAACATCTTAGCATGGCTTGAACATGCCCAAGCATTGACATTAGCCTAAAGTAGTGCATAACCGTCTAACACAAAGCCTATTTTATCATTAAGTGTTGACTATCTCATGTAATTTATTGAATACTCAATGTGAAAAACAAAATGGTTATATGGATACTCAAAGTACAGCTTTTGGCCGGGCGCGGTGGCTCAAGCCTGTAATCCCAGCACTTTGGGAGGCCGAGGCAGGTGGATCACGAGGTCAAGAGATCGAGACCATCCTGGTCAACATCGTGAAACCCCGTCTCTACTAAAAATACAAAAAATTAGCTGGGCACGGTGGCGCGTGCCTGTAATCCCAGCTACTCAGGAGGCTGAGGCAGGAGAATTGCCTGAACCCAGGAGGCAGAGGTTGCGGTGATCCGAGATCACGCCATTGCACTCCAGCCTGGGTAACGAGAGCGAAACTCCGTCTCAAAAAAAAAAAAAAAAGTACAGCTTTTACTGAATGTGTATCACTTTTACACCATTGTAAAGTTAAAATATCATTAAGTTGAACCCATGAAAGAGACCGTTCATACGTTCATATTCTCTTGTTTCTCTCAGATAAAATGTCACAAAGTCACTTACATAGAAACACTCAGTCATATCTATGATTAAAGCATCCCATATCGTCTAATATTCAATGCTTCAAACTCAGTTTAGAGTTGCAGTTTCTCGCCTCTCTTGGCTGTGACTTGCAGCAATTTAAAAGCAAAAGGAGGCCACTGTCAGCTTTCTCTCTTTCCTCACCTGACAGTTCTCCTCCTCAACCCCCTCCTACTGACTAGGACATCTGAGGGAACAGAGAAACATGAAGAAAGCAGAGGAGCTGTCAATTGCCTGGCCCTCCGTGCTGGGGTCTAGTGGGAGGATTCCCTGGACCTGGAAGCTGTTGACTACCCACAGACACCTAGGACTTAGCATGTCCCAAACCAAACTCATGACCTGATCCCCAGCACATGCTCTTCTTAACAGTTTCTTCTGTCTTGTGCTACCATTTGCCAAGAGAGCAATCTGATCAATCTAAAGTCATTCTTGTCTCCTTTCTCCCCAACCATGATATTCTATCACGTGTGTTGGGATCTAGCCCAACCCTGTACATGGGTGTTCCGAGTCCTGGTGGTGATGAGGGAGAAAAGAAGTCAGACAAGATCAAGAGTAGAATTCAACAGCGCGGGTCCAGGGGGCCAACGCACTCTCTCAGGGGTGAACCGCCTTGGCACTGAGCTCTGGGCTCCACACGCTTTTATTAGGTGCATTATCTTATTAATCTTGTGGGCTGTGGGGAGGGGAGGTAAGAAGGAAGATGGCCAGGCAGGGAGAGAATGTGTCTTGCAGCATTCAATAGCAAATGTGGTTCTTCTAAGAAATGCTAACTAAGGATACTGAGTTTTTACCACCCATTGTTTATCCAGGTGCATTTGCAAAGAGGCACAGCGGATAAGGTGCCATAAGGTCTGACCACACACGATGCATCAAGGGGTTTTTATCTCCTGAGCATTGCGTACACAGAGCAATCAGAATTACTCCATATTCTGAGAACATAGGCAAAGCCTGTGGTTTTCCGGTTTTCTCTGCCCTGCAAGACTTTCCGGCCTCGCAAGCTCCCATCTGCAAAGACCCTCCCGAGTCAGTCTCGTGAGCAGAGGTTGCATTCCTTCCCAGAGTTCTTGCGCAAGCCCTCTTTATGAGACCCTCATGCAAACCCTATGTTGGGAAGAGATCGTGGGTCCAAAGCCGTCTTTGCTGCCTTACAACCACATCGCAGCGTTCCGCGGTTATAAAGCACTCTCACATGGTCTTTACTGTAGGCCTCCTGTTACCGCTTGATGTCTGCTTTTATTTTACTGCACCATAGTTTGGAGTTTTCTTAATTCAATATTTGATCCATGGCACAAATCTCAGTGTATAAAAAGCAAAGCAAGCTTGTAATTATTTAACTATAAGTAACACAGGTCTGCTCCTGGCCATTTTTTCCTACAACGTGGGAAACTATTTAATACAATGGGAACCTCCGTCTTCTCTAGTCTCACAGTGATTGCCCTGTTGAGGCTTCTCTTATCTCTTCTGTAGATTACCTTCATGTAATCAGAACTGGTTGTCCACTACTTCCCATACAAGTTGAAAGCAATCTCTTTTTTTTCTTTTAATATTTTGCTTTTTATAAAGTGATCCTTCCTACTGTTGCAAGCGATCATGCCATGCTCAAAAACAATCCATTACTCCTTCTGCCAAAAGAACCATCTGATTTATTTACCTGGCTTATAATTCTCTTCTCTTTCCGTTCGCTGCCTTCCTCCCAACCCCATGTCTCTGATTGTAGCCTATCTCTCAAGAAACCTCCAAATACCCACCTTTCCTCCACCTTGCAGACGTGCTCAGGCCTCTGTCTTTGTGCATGCTGTCCCTTCTGTTTAGCATGCTCTTTTCCTTGCTTCTTTACTTTGAAAACTCATTATCTCCAAAACAGACTCGCTTCCTCATCAGCTGTGTTAGTTTTTGTTCTTGTTTGTGCCTAAAACACTTTGTTCAAGCACCTCTCTGATCGAAACTAGTGAAGTGTTACAGTTTCCTGTTTATACTGTATCTTTCTCCTTTATTGGACAATGAGGTTCTTGATTTGGGTAACAAAAATTCAAGAGAATTTAATGAACAAATGAATGTATCAATGAACTGAACAGTTGCATATTAAGAAAGCAGAAAGAATAAACAAATTTAAAAGGTAGAATGTTCTCTAAATATGACTTTTTGCCTAATACAAACAGCATAAGATTTTATTTAATTATGAGCTCTTTTTTTACAGAAAGAACATTCTGCTCTCAGTTCCTAATCAAAATTTTATTTTTAAATACTTCTATTTATGCTCCTTGGGTTGGAGGGTGGAGTGTTCTACATATTTTTTTCCTGGTAATTTGGAGAAAGGGGATGGAGGAATTATACAAATTGCTTTGCAAACAAATGAGCTAACCGAAACCCCACAGTGTAAGTTCCTGGAGGACAGAGACTATATTTTGTTAACTCTGTACTCCAAGCAAAGCTCCTGATTCCTTGAAGATGCCCAAATTAAAAAAAATAATAAATACAAGCAAATCATATGTCTCTAAGAATAAGCTCATAAATACTAAATTCATTATAAGACTTAGCACTCCAGAACACATAAAGCATAAAACCTAATTTTTAAAATATGTTTCTGAAAGAAGTCCTAATTTTTTAAATATGTTTCTGAAAGAAGTCCTAATTTTTTAAATATGTTTCTGAAAGAATGGGTCTTAAAATTTAAAAACAATAAAATTACTTATTAGAAGCATAGATCAGAATAGGATAGCTGTGAACAGGCAAATCTTTTCATTTTTTCTATCTTCCAAAGGTTTCTTCCAATAGTGAATATAAAGGAGGATGAGAGGAGTGGGCATGGTGGGGAGTGTGTGCAGTCTCTGGAGTATTAATGTTCACACTGGAAAAGGGTGGCCCTCTGAGAATCAGCGCTGTTGGGAAACAAAGGCTGTCCCTAGACTTTATGATACAGTATTCTTGTCCTTTGGGTTTGCCCATCATGTTTTGTGCAATTGTATTTTCACTAAATGGTTTCCTATAACTCCTCCCTTATATCCCTCCATACACATTAAAACCTCCAGCAATGTGGCACTCAAGAGGTTAACATCATGGGCAAAGTAGCCTTGGTTCCTCCCTTGCGGGCATCCTGGCATTGCTAAGCTAATGTTCTACATTCTGCTAATGTGAATGACAATGGCGCAATTTCCCAATGCCCAGGAAGGAAAAGAGTATCATCAAACATTCCAACATCTCCCAATCCTCTTTCCCATTCAGTGTCTCTATTGCTGTATAAATGGGCTCATTTTTAACAGAAGTATGACAAACACAACAATAGCATCATTTTACAGAAGCACTAAAGCACATTTTTAAAATGCATTTCATTTCAAAGCCACTCTAATTTAAGCCTTTTGGAGTCTTTATTCTCCTTCTCTCCAGAAGCAGCCTCTGTCCCTGAATGCCACCAGGAGAGCTGAGGAATGTGGATCGCATCTGCCAGGGACAAGATGCTGCCTCCCAAGTCTTTAGTGATTCACAGGTTGTAAATGTACTTTGGTTGTGTGACTGTGCTTTTACATCAGATATTTGTAAACAGGCATTTGCAACTTTCAAATGGTTAGCATTTAATATCACTCCATTTATAATATAGCCACAAAGGCCAACATCACATTTTTTTAACATAGCATTGTTGATAGGCACAATTAAGAATTTTTTCTTAGTGTTTTCTTTTATCTAAGTATAAGAAGTAAACACAGTTCTGCTTATCCGTACTTTCCCTAAAATCAATTTTAAATAAATCCTTCAGTTACAAATGAGTGTTTTCAGACTATTTGAAATTCCCACATAATGGACATATTTTCTTTACAGAACATGCAGTTTTAAATCGATTTTGCATGTGATTTGGTCAAGCTGACAGCTATGAGCAAAATGCTACACAGCAGTTGCTTATGGCTGTTCTTGCGACCAAATATCTACTACACACAGCCTAAGGTATCATAAGGATTATAGCTCTAACTGACAGTTTCTGTTTTTAAAATATCTCAGGGCAGAAGGACAAGCTGACCTAATCAGAAGGTCATTTGAATAGACTTTTTAGTGCAAGCCACCACTGATGCCTGGTTGACATTCCAACCCAAAGAAATTTTTTTCATCTGCGATTAATGGACTTGACATCCATTTTTCCACTGCTTTTGAAAACATGTGTTTCAGAATTTATTGTTAAATACCACTGAGATCATAGGATACTAAACTCTTATGACTGTGAAAATATTGTGCCAGAGGCCATAGTTTCTACAAAGAGTTCTGAATCGTACTAGGAAATATAAAGGTTCATGGTCTTCATCCACTGAATATCACAATTTCTCCAATATGAGAAACTTTTGTTAATGGAAAATAATTGCATGAGTGAGTAATATGGTAAACGCATAATTAGGTGATGAAGTTGAAAATCAGTTTTAAAAGAGGAGCAGAACAAGGAGCGAATGAGACGGAGGAAGAGGCTATACCTTCCTCCAAAGTTTCATGAATGATTGAGTTTCCGCCTGCTCTGCTTCTACATAACATGCCAGTAGTCAGAAACTGTAAGGATAGAACAGGAGTGTAAAACCCAAAGCATCCTTCTCTCATTTCACTGATTCAAGTTCTCTAGAATTTTACTAGTATAGACAAGAGACATCCTCCTGGTTAATCTACCACTACCAGGACATAATGTTAGTGCCTAACGTAGAGCAGTGTGTGGACTTAGACAAGTTATTCAACCTAATCACAGATTCCTTATGTATAAAACTGAGATAATTATGTTTAATAATACATACCTAATAGAGTTATTAAAATGATTTTTAAAAACAACACTCAAAAGAGCTTAGTACCTAAAAAACATAAACTCTCAACAAGTATTAGCTATTATGTTTATCAGGAAGCTGAAATCATTAATTGCTTTTAGAAAGTGAATTAAAACTTACCTGTTCACAAGTCACATCGGACCTAAATATGATTTACCAAATCTGTCCCTTAATATAAGTAACAAGTAACTGTGAGTTGGGTATATAAAAACAAATTCATTATGAATAGAAAAAGAATTGCAAACCTCACATCATAGTAAAAGGAAAGTGACGATGTCACCCTTTTTGTTCATTTGCTATGCTTTTTAAGTGGAGTAGATGTTCTGGATGAAGCCTAAATACTAGTGAACAGTGACGGCAAGGAAGAATGAACCAATACATGAAGCTGAGTTCAGGCGATTGTTTTATCGTAAAGGGAAATCAACTGTTACTAAATTAAACCACCATGTCTGAGTTACAGGTGTCACTGCATGAATGTGTTGACTGACTGAGTCTCTGCTAAGAAATGAAATGTGAAATTTAAGCATAATTTTGGAATACACATATTTTTGTTTACATGCACATTTTATGCTTCCATGAAAGCGTAACATCTTACTTAGAACATATAAATGATTAGTATCAAAATTAGACATGTAAACACAATGTGGGCTCATTAATTGTTCATTATTCCTGCCTGTTGCCGAATTAGCCTGTGACCAGGTTCTGGCTGTGGCATATATCACATGCACACTACACCAGTCCTTCCCTCCACTTCTGTCCTGGGATGAGGGAGTCCAGAATGGGCACCATTAGCAATTCCTAATGGAGGCTCTAATTCCTACTTAGAGGCAAACAGTAAGAAATTAAATCAATTCAATCTAAAAACATACAGTGGCAATGCCATTTCACAAGGGATGCTGTTTAAACAGTTAACTCAGAGTGAACTCTTCCTGTTCCTTGATTGGGAAGCGTTTCAGATCTTAATTACTGTGTTCTGTGAGTCTGTGACAGATCGTCCCTTTTTTACAGGCTTCTTGCCAGTATAAAGCTGGCTTTTTTTTTTTCTTTTAAGAAGACTACACTTAATTAGTGCTAGCGTAATTAACTCTTTGTGAGTTTGATCTCATTTCACCATTAAATTTTGATTCTAGCCGGAATTATCTGCTTCCATTGTCTTTGTAGTCATTCTAAAATAAAAACAATTTGAAGCATAAATTTATGATCTGTATCAAAGGCAAAACTTTCAGGTTTTTCTTTTCAGTACAATAAACACAGTTGTAAATTTAACCAAAAACATATAAAAGCTTATAGGAATTTGTCCACAGCAGCAATAGAAGCAGAGAGAAGGGCGTGGAGGAGCCTAGACTTCATCATCAGTTTTCCCAGTTAGCCACATAAACACAGGCAACTCATCTCACCTCTCTCAAATTTTTCTTTCTTCATGTGCACACTGGGAGTAGTAGCACCTAACTCAGAGGTTGCTGTGACCATGCCTGAAATATATCAGGCACTCAATAATTGTGAGCCAATTTTTCCTGTCCTCCCTATCTTCCATCATAAAATAAGATACTGTACATTTTAATTCTTTGACTCTCTATTATAGTACACGGCAGAATGGCTGTCAATCTGACATGCTTTCAAACCAGTAGCACCCCACCGCCATCCTGCTCCTCAGAGAGTGTCCTTTTGGGTGATGCTGTCTGTTACAGATCTAAGAAGAAGAGATGACAGACCTGACTTAAAACAGGGAAGGCTGGGATATGAAAGGTTATACTGAGCGATACTGAATGCTAGGAGTTGCAGAGAAAAAGGATTTACTCTTCATTAGTGAACCCCAAATAAAAATTGATGACATTAGGCTCACCATGACAAAGAATAATTCAATCAGTGGCTTCTTTTAAGATAAAATGTAAAGTTTCTTTCTAAAAGTAAATTTAGAAAAAGTTGAGAAAAATTTTTCTAAAGATGGCTCTATCACTGTGTCTAACTTTGTTCAAAAAATTACTGCATAGATTATGTAAAAATGACACATGCTTATTATAAGAAAAGCAAAAGTCATGCAATAAGGAAAAGAACAATGAAAAGTAAAAGAGAATTCACCAAAAACCTACCTTCCCCAAATAGCTGTAGTTAACAAATAGGAATCACTATTTCAGACATTTCTTTCCTGCATATATAGTAGTAATTTTGCTTATACTTGAATTAACTGAGTAAGAAGCAAAAAATGAAATATAATTGTTGAATTTCAAATGTCTCTTCAGCACAAGCAACCTTAATTTTGTAAATATCTCTGAAGTTAATTAAAAGCATTATGAAAAATATTGAAAGGTTGGAATTATAATGCATTTCAAACCAAACATTTTAATTTTAGATGGACTCTATTGACTCCTGCTATAACAGCGTAAAAGCTATGTACTTAAACGTCCCCTGCTTCTGATTACTTTGTTTTATATTTGTGTATTGTTAAAGTTTATAGCATTTGTGTTTCATTAATTAAGATATATTTCAAATTTTAGTCATATCTAGATGGATTAAATGCTCATCCATTAAGTGCTCATATAGTATTTTTATATTTTCTTTATTTCAAAAAATTTATTTTGATTTATCTCTTGGTCAGCTGTATTATTTCATCTACTCAAAATGGATTTATTTGTTTTATAAGTACTACACTCCTAAAATTCTTGTGCAAATTTTTTTCTTCATGCTTCAAGGATAACCTGTTTAGGTGAAAATCATTGAGGCACTACATTTTCCCAGAATGCCACACATACTGTTTTCTAGTGTTGAGTATTTAGGGGAAAATCCAATATCAACTTTACATTTTCTCCTCTGTACATAACTTGAGTTTTGCCTCAATGGCCATTTTTTTTTTTTACCTTCATGTTCAGTTACTTCACTAGGGTATATATGGACAGGTATTGATTACTATCTAACAATGTTTTCCTAGTACATGAGACCAGTTGATATGAAGGCTCAAATCTTTATATTAGAAAGAACTGTTCTATTTTATTTCTGCATCATTATTTCTGAAAATGAAATTAAAGTTAGAATCAGATGTAAAGTAAAGACAATGTGAGACAATGCACAGGGGTATTCATTATACCACGCAAACACTAACCGAAGAAAGCTAGCATTGTGGGACTAATACCAGACAAAGCAAATCTTAAAGAAGCATTATTAAAAATGAAGAGGGATATTTTGTCATGTTAAAAAGCTCAATACCCAAGAAAAATAAAATAATTGCATAACTCTATGTACTTAATAAAATATTCTCAAAATCTAAACAAAAACTGACAGAAAAAGAACTAGATAAATCCATGATCATAGGAGATTCTGACATATTTCTTTTAATATCTGATTTAACAAGTAGATACTGATATATCACAGAGACATAGAAGAATTGAACATTATTAATAAACAAGACCTATGTGACATATATAGAATACTGCTTATAATAAATATAGAATGCACATCATTTTATGGCAAAATGAACACTTACCAAAATTGACAATATGCTTGGCTATAAAACATATGTAAACACACTTTTAAAAGATAGAAATAAAAGGAGAATATACTCTGACTACAGTGGAATTAATATTGAAATCAATGACAAAAAGATAACTAGTAAATTCTCAAATATTTGGAATTTATGCAGTATACTTCTAAATGGCTCATGGGTAAAAGAAGTCACAAAGGAAATTAGAAAATGTGTTTAACTAAGTAAAACAAAATCATCAAAACTTGTGATCTGTAGCGAAAGTAATATTTAGAGAGTAAAGTGTGTATATATATATATATATATATGTATCCATGTGTATATACGCGTATATATATATATATATATACGTATCCATGTGTATATACGCGTATATATATACGTATATATGTATATATACATGTATATGTATATGAGAAAAAAGGCAAGAACTAAATGATCAAGTTCCCCTTTCAAAAAACCAGCAAGTTAAATGCAAAGAAATCAGAAGAAAGGAAATAATAAAGGTAAGAACATAAATTAATGAAACAGAAAATTCACACATAATAGAGAAAATCCACAATTCCAAATATTTATCCTCTTAACAAAAATTTAAAATTGATAAACTCCTAGCAAGACTTATCAAGATTTAAAAAAAATGGGGGAAGAATGTGAATACTACCAAATCCAAGAATGTAAACAAGACATTGCTATAGTCTCTACAAACATTTTAAAAGGAAGATATTATGAATAAATTTATATAAATAAGTTTTAGAATTTAGAAGACATTTTTCTTTTCTTTTTTTTTTTTTTGTGGGGGGGAGTATGGAGTATTGCTTTCTTGCCCAGGCTAGAATGCAGTTTAGTAATGGGTATTGAAAACCTCTTTTATACCAATAATTATACTTAATTATGTAGACAGGAAGGAATAAGGGAAGAAAATAACAAACAAGCAGCCAAACAATATTTCATTTAAACCTATGAAATGCTATGCGATTACTGAGGAGTGATTTACTTCCAATTATGTAGTCACTTTTGGAATAGGTGTGAGGTGGTAATGTATGTTTTGTGTATTTGAAGTGGAGAGTTCTATAAATGTTTATTAAGTTTACTTGTTCCGGGTCTGAGTTCAAGTCCTGGATGTCCTTGTTAATTTTCTGTCTCGTTGATCTATAGAATCATGAGCTCTTCTTGTTACATTGATCCTTTTGCCATTATGTAATGTCCTTCTTTGCCTCTTTTGATCCTTGTTGCTTTAAAATCTACTTTATCAGAGGCGAGAATTGCATCTCCTGCTTTTGATTTATTTGTTTATTTTTACTCTCTGTTTGGTTGGTAAATCTTCCTCCTTCTCTTTGTTTTGAGTCTTTGTGTATTGTTGCATGTGAGATGGGTCTGGATGCAGCATATGGATGGGTTTTGGCTTTTTATCCAATTAGAATATATATAAGTTTAATACTGCCATTTGATGCTAGCTGGCTGTTTTGCCCATTAGTTGGTGTAAATTTTTCATTGTGTTAATGCTCTTTGCTTTTTGATATATTTTTGGAAAAGCTGATATTGGTTGTTCCTTTATATGTATAGTGCTTCTTTCAGAAGCTCTTGTAAAGCAGGCCTGGTGGCGGTGAAGTCTCTAAGTACTTGTTTGTTCGCAAAAGATTTAATTTTTCCTTCACTTGTAAAGCTTAGTTTGGCTGGATACGAAATTCTGGGTTGAAAGTTCTTTTCTTTAAGGATGTTAAATATTGGTCCCCACTCTTTTCTGGCTTGTAGGGTTTCTGCTGAGAGATCTGCTGTAAGTCTGATAGGTTTCCCTTTATGGGTAACTTGACCTTTCTCTCTGGCTGCCCTTAGTATTTTCTCCTTCATTTCAACCTAATAAATCTGGCGATTATGTGCCTTGGGGTTGGTGTTCTTGAGGAATATCTTTGTGGTGTTCTCTGTATTACCTGGAATTGAATATTACCCTGCCTTGCTAGGTTGGGAAAGTTTTCCTTAATGATATCCTGAAGAGTATTTTCCAACTTGGATTCATCCTCTTCGTCACATTCAGGTACACCTATCAAATGTAAATTAGGTCTTTTCACATAGTCCCATATTTCCTGGAGACTTTGCTCATTCCTTTTTATCCTTTTTTCTCCAATCTTGTCTTCTCGTTTCATTTCACTAAGCTGGTCCTTGACATCTGATATCCTTTCTTCTGTTTGAGCAATTCGACTGTTTAAACTTGTGCATACTTCGCGAAGTTCTCGTGTTGTGTTTTTCAGCTCCATCAATTCACTTATATTCCTCTCTAAATTGTCCATTCTCGTTAACATTTCATCAAACCTTTTTTCAAGGTTCTTAGTTTCTTTGCATTGGGTTAGAACAAGTTCTTTTAATTCACAGAAGTTTCTTATCACCCACTGTTTGAAACCTGCTTCTGTTATTGGAACACACTCGTTCTCCATTAAGCCTTGTTCCGTTACTAATGAGGAATTGCGATCCCCTGTAGAGGGAGAGGCATTCTGATTTTGAGTATTCTCTGCCTTTTTAGGCTGGTTTCTTCCCTTCATTATATATTTATCCCTCTGTCGTCTTTGTAATTGCCGACTTTATAACTAGGTCTCTGAGAGGATGTCCAAGTTGTTGATTCCCAGCGCTGAAATCTGAGCAATCCACTGCACCAGCCAAAACAGCGGTGTTAAGATTGATGGTGCTTTTCTGCCTGGGAATCTCCGGACTCTGCACCAAGAACTGCCATGCTGAGGTGCCAGCAAAATTGCCGCGCCGGCCACAAGAGTCGCCCTGGCAACCCGTGGGGCTCCTCCGCTGGGAATCTCTTGGTCCGTGAGCAAAAATATTCATCTGAAACTGTGGCGTCCTCTCGTTCTCTGTGCTTTCACTGGGAGCTACAAGCCCGAGCTGCTAGTGATCAGCCATCTTGGATCTCTCGAAGACATTTTTCTTAAAAAAAATACAGCTTATCAAAACTGACATAAGAAAAAATAAAAAAAAAGAATAATCCCATCTAAAAAACAAGTTGAATCCTTTAAAAATTTTTAACATAGAGAAAATTCCACATAGCTTTGGTGATGAACTCCTCCAGCATTTAAGAAACACAGAACAGCAGTCTTGCATCTTTTCTAAGGGAGAATAAAAAAAGAGGGACCCACAACCCAAAGTGATTTTTAATTTGATTAGCAAAACCTTGTTATGAAAGCTTCACAAGGACATTGCACAAAAGAAAAGCTGTATGAATCTCTCTTAAGAACATAGATACATGAGACCACAAACACCACAAATATCCAAAGCTGGAGGCCTTGCACTTGCTGATTTCAAATTATACCACAAGCTTTCTAAACAAGACAGTGTGGCACAGGCATAAAAACAGACACATGGATGGATAGAACAGAATTGAAACCCCAGAAATAAACCCATAAATACAGAGTCAACTAATTTTTGATGAGGGCACCAAGAAAACACAATGGAGAAAGTATAGTCTCGTCAATAAATGGTGTTGGAAATACTGAACATTCACATACAAAGAGTGAAATTGGACCCCTATTTTAAACCACTCACAAAAATGAACTCAAGACTTAAATGCAAGATTGAAAACAATGAATCTCCTGGAAGAAAATGTAGAGAAAAGTTCCTTGACATAGGCAATGATTTTGTTTTTAATTTGATTCCAAAAGCACTAGCAACAAAAACAAAAATAAACACATGGGACTACATCAAACTAAAAACCTTCTGCACAGCAAATAATCCACAAAATGAAAAAGTAACCTACAGAATGGTAAAATATATATATATTTATAAATCATATATCTGATAAGTAGTTAAGGGCCAAAATATATCAGGAACTCATATAACTCAATGGCATAAATTACAAAAAAATAAAAACTGATTTAAAAATGGGCAAAGCACCTGAGCAGACATTTTTCCAAGGCAGACATACAAGTGGCCAACAGGCACATGAAAAGATGCTCAATATCACTAATCATCAGGGAAATACAAATGAAAACCACAATGAGATATTACCTCACACCTGTTGGAATGACTATGATCAAAAAGACAAGAGATAGCAAGTGTTGGTGAGGATATGGGGAAAAGACAAACCTTGGGCATTGTTGGTAGACATGTAAATTGGTACAGCTATTATAGAAAACAGCATAGAGGTCAGCCCCTGGATCCAAGATGGCCGAATAGGAACAGCTCTGGAGTGCAGTTCCCAGCAAGAACGCAGAGGGTAAGTGATCACCACATTTCCAAGCAAGTTTTTACTGCCCATAGGCCAGGAGATTCCCTGGTGGAAAAGCACCATGAGTCTCCAGCATGGCTGTTTCAGCCCGCACAGCGGGTCTCCACACAAAAACTCACGCAAATCTGGGCAGCCATTTCAACTGGCGCCTGAAACACCTGGGAGACAGAGTTGCTCATTCAACTGAAAAAAGGGGGCTGAAACAGGGAGCCAGGTGATCTGGCTCAGTGGGCTCCACCCCCACAGAGACCAGCAATCTGAATCACTCTGGATTGAGAGTTACACAGCTAGCACAGCTGGACCCAGGACAGTCCAGCTCTGTCAGGGGTAGCGCATCTGCCATTACCTAGGTAGTCTGCCATTACTGAGCCAGTCCACCATTACCGAGGCAGTGTGCCATTACTGAGGCAATCTGCCATTACCAAGGCAGTTCGCCATTACAGAGACAGTCTGCCATTACTGAGGCAGTCTGCCATTACTGAGGCAGTCTGCCATTACTGAGGCAGTCTGCCATTACTGACACAGTTCTATCTATACCTCTATAAACAAAATTGCAAGGACGTGCACACAGCAGCTGGGCAGAGCCCATGACAGCTCAGCAACGCCTCTGCTGGCAGACTGTGACTAAGCTACCTCCTTGCTGGGCAGGGCATCTCTGAAAAAAGGCAGCAGCCCGTCAGGAACTTATAAATAAAGTCCTACCTTCCCAGGAAAGAGCACCAGGGAAAAAAAGGCAGTTATGAGTTCCGCTGCAGCAGACTTAAATGTACCTGCCCAGCAGCTCTGAACGGAACAATGGAACTCACAGCTCAGCACTTGAGCTCCTATAAGGGACAGACAGCCTCCTCAAGCAGCTCCCTAACCCCCGTATATCCAAAGAGATACCTCATAAAGGAGAGCTCAGGCTGACATCGGATGGGTATCCTTCTGGGACAAAGATAACAGAAGAAGAAAATGGCAGAAACCCTTACTGTTCTGCAGCCACCGCAGGTGATCCCCAGGCAAGAAAGATCTGGAGAGGACCTCCAGCAGTCCTACAGCAGAGGGGCCTGTTAGAAGGAAAATTAAGAAACAGAAAGAAATAACTTCATCAGCAACAAAATGGACGTCCACTCAGAGACCCAAAAGTCACCAACTACAATGACCATAGGTAGATAAATCCACAAAGATGGGAAGAAACCAGTGCAGAAAGGATGAAAACACCCAAAACTGGAACACGTCTCCTCCTCCAAGGGATCACAACTCCTCACCAGCAAGGGAACAAGGCTGGATGGAGAATGAGTCTGATGAATTGACAGAAACAAGCTTCAGAAAGTGGGTAATAACAAACTTTTCTGAGATAAAAGAACATGTTCTAACTCAATGCAAAGAAACTAAGAACATTGAAAAAAGGTTTGACAAAATGCTAACAAGAATGAATAGCTTAGAGAAGGATATAAATGAATTGATGGAGCCAAAAAAAACAACACGAGAACTTTGTGAAGTATACACAAGTTTCAATAGCCAAATCAACCAAGCAGAAGAAAGGATATCAGAGACTGAAGATCAACTCAATGAAATAAAATGAGAAGGCAAGATTAGAGAAAAAAGGAGTAAAAAGAAATGAACAAAGTCTCCAAAATATATGGGATTATGACAAAAGACATAATCTAAGTTTGATAGGTGTACCTGAATGTGACAGAGAGAATGAATCCAAACTGGAAAACACTCTTTAGGATATTATGAAGGAGAACTTCACCAACCTAGCAAGGCAGGCCAATATTCAAGTCCAGGAAATACAGAGAACACCACAAAGATATTCCTCAAGAAAAGCAACCCCAAGGTACATAATCGTCAGATTCACCAGGGTTGAAATGACAGATAAAATACTAAGGGCAGCCAGAGAGAAAGGTCGGGTTACCCACAAAGGGAAGCCCATCAGACTCACAGTGGATCTCTCGGCAGAAACCCTACAAGCCAGGAGAGAGTGGGAGCCAATATTCGACATCCTTAAAGAAAAGAACTCTCAACCTAGAATTTCATATCCAGCCAAACTAAACTTCATAATAGAAGGAGAAATAAAATGCTTTACAAACAAGGAATTGCTCCGAGATTTCATCATCACCAGGCCTGCCTTACAAGAGCTCCTGAAAGAAGTACTAAACATAGAAAGGAACAACCAGTAACAGTCACTCCAAAAATGTACCAAATGGTAAAGAGCATATACACAATGAAGAAACTGCATCAACTAAAGGGCAAAACAACCAGCTAGCATCAAAATGGCAGGATCAAATTAACACATAACAATATTAACCCTAAATGTAAATGGACTAAATGCCCCAATCAAAAGACACAGACTGGCAAATTGGATAAAAAATCAAAATCCATTGGTGTGCTGTATTCAGGAAACCTATCTCAAGTGCAAGGACATACATCGGCTCAAAATAAAGGGATGAAGGAAGGTTTACCAAGCAAATGGAGAGCAAAAAAAGGCAGAAGTTGCAATCCTAGTCTCTGATAAAATAGACTTTAAACTAACAAAGATCAAAAGAGACAAAGAAGGACATTACATAATGGTAAAAGGATCAAAGCAACGAGAAGAGCTAATGATCCTAAATATATACACACCCAATACAGGAGCACCCAGATACATAAAGCAAGTTTTTAATGACCTACAAAGAGTCTTAGGCTGCCACACAATAACAGTGGGAGGCTTTGACACCCAACTATCTATATTAGACAGATCAATGAGATAGAAAATTAACAAGGATATACAGGACTTGAACTCAGATCTGGACCAAGCAAACCTAATAGACATGTACAGAACTCTCCACCCCAAGTCCACAGAATATACATTCTTCTCACCACCACATCACACCTACTCTAAAACTGACCACATAATTGGAAGTAAATCGCTCCTCAGCAAATGCAAAAGAATGGAAATCATAACAAACAGCCTCTCAGACCACAGTGCAATCAAATTAGAACTCAGGATTAAGAAACTAACTCAGAACTACACAACTTCATGGAAATTGAACAACTGGTTCTTGAATACTGACTGGATAAACAACAAAATGAAGGCAGAAATAAAGATGTTCTTTAAAATGAACGAGAACAAAGACAGAACATAGCAGACTCTCTGGGACACATTTAAAGCAGTGTCTAGAGGAAAATTTATAGCAATAAATGCTGACATGAGAAGCAAGGAAAGAGCTAAAATTGACCCGATCATCAAAATTGAAAGAGCTAGAGGAAAAAGATAAAAAAAACTCAAAAGCTAGCAGAAGACAAGAAATAACTAAGATCAGAGCAGAACTGAAGGAGATAGAGACACAAAAATCCCCTCCAAAACTTAATAAATCCAGGAGCTGGTTTTTTTGAAAAGATCAACAAAATAGACCGCTAGCCAGATTAATAAAAAAGAAAAGAGAGAAGAATCAAATAGATGCAATAAAAAATGATAAAGGGGATATCACCACCCATTCCACAGAAATACAAACTACCATCAGAGATTACTACAAACAACTGTATGCACACAAACCAGTAAACCTGGAAGAAATGAATAAATTTTGGACACTTGCACCCTCCCAAGTCTAAGCCAGGAAGAAATCGAAATCCTGAGTAGACCAATAACAAGGGCAGAAGCTGAGACAGCAATTAATAGTCTACCAACCAAAAAAAGCCTAGGTACAGATGGGTTCACAGCCGAATTCTACCAGACATACAAAGAGGAGCTGGTACCATTCCTTCTGAAACTATTCCAAACAATCCAAAAAGAGGGAATCCTTCCCAAATCATTTAATGAGACCAACATCATCATGATTCCAAAAGCCGGCAGAGACTCGACAAGAAAAGAAAACTTCAGGCCAATATCCATGATGAACATAGATGTGAAAATCTTCAATAAAATACTGGCAAACCAATTGCAAGAGCAAATCAAAAAGCTTATCCATCACGATCAAGTAGGCTTCATCCAGGGGACGCAAGGCTGGTTCAACATAGCCAAGTCTATAAACGTAGTTCACCACGTAAACAGAACCAAAAACAAAAACCATATGATTATCTCAAAAGATGCAGGGAAGGCCTTTGACAAAATTCAACAGCTCTTTATGCTAAAAACTCTCAATAAACTAGATATGGAAGAAACATATCTCAAAATAATAAAAAGCTATTTACCACAAACTCAGCCAATATCATACCAAATGGGCAAAAACTGGAAGCATTCCCTTTGAAATCTGGCACTAGACAAGGATGCCCTCTCTCACCACTCCTGTTCAATTTAGCATTGGAAGTTCTGGCCAGAGCAATCAGACAAGAAAAAGAAATAAAGGGTATTCAATGAGAAAAGGAGGAATTCAAATTGTCTCTATTTGCAGACGACATGATTATATATTAAGAAGACGCCATCATCTCAGCCCGAAATCTCCTGAAACTGATAAGCAACTTCAGCAAAGTCTCAGGATACAAAATCAATGTGTAGAAATCACAAGCATTTCTATACACCAATAACAGACTAAAAGAGAGCCAAATCAAGAGTGAACTCCCATCCACAATTGCTATAAAAAGAATAAAATACCTAGGAATATAACTAGCAAATGATATAAAGGACCTCTTCAAGGAGAACTACAAACCACTGCTCAAGGAAATAAGAGGACACAAACAGATGGAAAAACATTCCATGCTCATGGTTAGGAAGAATCAATATTGTGAAAATGGCCATACTGCCTAAAGTAATTTACAGGTTCAACACTATCCCCATCAAGCTACCTATGACCCTCTTCACAAAACTGGGAAAAAACACCTTAAACTTCATATGGAACCAAAAGAGAGCCCACATAGCCAGGAAAATCCTAAGCAAAAAGAACAAAGCTGGAAGCATCACACTACCTGACTTCAAACTATACTACAAGTCTACGGTAATCAAAACGGCATGGTACTGGTACCAAAACAGAGATATAGACCAATGGAACAGAACAAAGGCCTCAGAGGTAATGCCACACATCTACAACCATCTGATCTTTGACAAACCTGACAAAAACAAGCAATGGGGAAAGGATTCCCTGTTTAATAAATGGTGTTGGGAAAACTGGCTAGCCGTGTGCAGAAAGCAGAAACTGGACCCCTTCCTGATACTTTACACCAAAATTAACTCCAGATGGATTAAAGACTTAAACATAACACCTAACACCATAAAAACCCTAGAAGAAAACCTAGGCAAAACCATTCAGGACATAGGCATAGGCAAGGACTTCATGACTAAAACACCAAAAGCATTGGCAACAAAAGCCAAAATAGACAAATGGGACCTAATTAAACTCCAGAGCTTCTGCACAGGAAAAGAAACAATCATTAGAGTGAACCAGCAACCAACAGAATAGGAAAAAAATTTTGCAGCTTACCCATCAGACAAAGGGCTGATATCCAGAATCTACCAAGAACTAAAACAGATTTACAAGAAAAAAACGACCCCATTCGAAAGTGGGCAATGCATATGAGCAGACACTTTTTAAAAGAAGACATATGAGGCCAACAAACATATGAAAAAATGCTCATCATCACTGGTCATTAGAAATGCAAATCAAAACCACATTGAGATACCATCTCACGCCAATTAGAATGGCAATCGTTAAAATATCTGGAGACAACAGATGCTGGAGAGGATGTGGAGAAATAAGAACACTTTTACACTGTTGGTGGGAGTGTAAATTAGTTCACCCATTGTGGAAGACAGTGTGGCTCTTCCTCAAGGACCTAGAAATAGAAATTCCATTTGACCCAGCAATCCCATTACTGAATATATATCCAAAGGATTATAAATCTTTCTATTATAAAGACACATGCACACGTATGTTCACTGCGGCACTGTTTACAATAACAAAGACCTGCAACCAACCCAAATGCCCATTGATGATAGACTGGACAAGGAAAATGTGGCACATATACACCATGGAATACTATGCAGCCATAAAAACTGATGAGTTCCTGTCATTTGTAGGGACATAGATGAATCTGGAAACCATCATTCTCAGCAAACTGGCACAAGAACAGAAAATCAAACACCACATGTTCTTACTCATAGGTGGGTGTTGAACAGTGAGAACACATGGACACAGGGAGGGGAGCATCACACACTCGGGTCTGTTAGGGGGGACTAAGGGAGGAACAGTATGGAGTAGGGAGTTGGGGAGGGATAACATGGGGAAAAATGCCAGATATAGGTGATGGGGAGGGAGACAGCAAACCACACTGCCATGCATGTACCTATGCAACAATCCTGCATTTTCTGCACATGTACCCCAGAACCTAAAGTGCAATAAAATATATTTTTAAAAGAAAGAAAGAAAGAAAACAGTATAGAGATTAATCAAACATTTTAAAATAGAACTACCATACGATCCAGCAATCCCATTTCTGGGTATATACCCGAAGGACATGAAATCAGTATGTCAAAGAGCTGTCTGCGTTCTCATGTACATTGCAACATTATCACCAAGATTATCACCAACATTATAACCAAGATGTGGAAACCACCCAAATGTCCATTAATGGATGAATGGATAAAGAAAATGTGATACATGCGCACACACACGTGCACACATACACGTGCACACACACACGTGCACACACACACATGCACACACATAGAAATATTATTCAGATATAAAAAAGAAAGAAATTCTGCCATTTGAAACAACAAAGGAAATCTTTGAAGGCATCATGCTAAATGAAATAAGTCGAACAGAGAAACATAACTATCTGATCTCACTTACATGTGGAATTTTAAGAAGTCTCATAAATAGATAGTAGGATGGTGGTTGCCAGGGGCTGAGGGTTGAGGGAAAAGGGGAGATGCTATAAATTTTCAGTTATAAGATGCAAGTCCTAGGGATAGGGATCTAATGTACAGCATGGTGACTATAGCTAATACTTACATACTTATAAGTATATAATACTTTAAGTATTATATACTTAAAATTTGCTAAGAGAGTAGATTTTAAATGTTCTTGCCAAACCAAGAAAAATGGTGATGGATATGTTAACTAACTGGATTGTGTGAATGATTTCACGATATATACATATATATTTAACATCATATATACCTTGAATATATGTAATTTTATCTATTGATGTTACCTCAAGCTGAAAAAAAAGAACATATTGAGCAAAGCCAACAAAGTACTCATATCTATAATATATCAAAAAACTTTACAAACCAAAAAGACCCAATAAGAATATGGACAAAAGACTTGAAGACATGTTTCAATTTCTTATTGCTGCTCTAATTACTACACACTTAGTGGATGAAAGCAACACAAATGTATTATTTTACTGAGCTGTAATTCAGAAGGAGGAACTGAGTTTCACCCTGCTAAAATCAAGGGGTGAGCAGGCCTGCATTACTTCTGGAGGCTCCAGGGGAGAATCCATTTCCTTGCCTTTTCCAGCTTCTAGAGGTTGCCTGCATTTCTTGGCTCACAGCCCTCTTCTGTGACCTTCATAGCCCAGAAATATTAGACTGCGTGCTTCTCACACTGCCATCTCTGTTTCTGTCTTCCAATACCCTTCTCTACTTTTAAAGACCCTCGTGATTACTCTAGACTCACCTAGATAATCCAGAATAATCTCTCTGTTTTATGGTCAGTTGATTAGCAACCTTAGTTGATTAGTAGCCTTCATTCTATCTGCAGCCTTAATTCCCCTTTGCTACATAACTGACCATATTCACAGGTTCCAGGAATTAGGAAATAGACATCTTTGGGAAGATATTTTTCAAACTACTACAAAACACATTACAAAAGAAGACATACAAATAGCCAGTAAAAATATTAAAAAGTGTTCAATCTCAGTAGTCATTGGGGAAATACAAATTAAAATCATAATGATATAACTCTATATTCCACCAGAATGGCTAATATTTTAAAACCTGGAAAGGATATAGAACAGCTGAAGTTCCCAAATATTGCTAGTGGAATTTTAACCACTTTCAAACCACTTGGAAAAATTAACGGTATCTACTAAAGTAAAAAATGTACTCTCATATCAGGCAATTTTACCCCCAGATGTACACCCCCAAAAATGTATACATGCATGTATCAAATGACATTTACACAGATATTCAAAGCAGCCACAAAGAAGAAACAACCCAAATTCACATATAAAATAGAATGAATAAGAGATAAATGAGCTAAACATACAGCAATAAAGATAAACTTCTACTTTGCAGAAACATCTCATAAATATAATGTTGAGTGAATAAAATCAGACACAAAGAGATATATATTATAGAATTCTGTTTCTCTCTACATATAATCCAAAAGCAGATGAGACTAATCTATTTAATAGAAATAGAAGAGCTATTAGCTTTGCAGATGGTATACTTGAAAGAGGGCATGAATGAAGCCTTTGGGTATGGGTAATGTTCTATTCTATTGAAAATATACTGATTTTACATTTCAAGAAAATGTTCAGTAAGTCTGTATATTGTATAGGATTGTATATACTTTGTGTCAAAAATTGGAAGTTTCTTTAGCTTTCAAAGGTATAATGAAAACAGATTCCTGATTAAGCAGGCCATAGCACTAAGACAAATCTCACAGTGGACAGACACTTCCTGTCAGAAGAGCCAAATACCAAAAGGCAAGAGGTTAAAATGAATTAAACTTTATCTATTCTTGAATCAGATGAAAATGTTACAGACTCCAGAGATTATTCTTATATTTGAACATTTTCAGTGACCTAAGAGTAGCCATTTGAAATTAGTTAAATAACATTATTTTCAACCTTTTGAAATGAGGGTTTTTGCCTTTTTATGAGAAATTGGCATTTTCATCATCAAGGGGGTACACAACCTCCTTGACACAATGATTCACTGGAATGAAACCATTTCCAGTTTCAAAAAATTATGTGCTTACCAAAAGCCCAGCCAGCCATGATCTGCAGACAGAAAAAGAACAGCAACAATGTGTGCCCACAGGGAAAAAAAGAATGGAAATTTCAGACTGCAAAACCAGAAATCAAAAGCATTATAATGAGAATTTCCATAGTGAAAGCCCCTGACTAAGGGGCTAAGCCTCTAATTCCTGTCTTGGCTTTGGCTTTGGTCTGTTTTTATAGCATCATATATATGTGTGGATAACAAGAATAATAAATACTATTTTATTTTTATATGACACTTTTTATGTTTGTAAAGAACTTTTATATTGACATGTTGTCTTGGAAAAATCAGTGTTTTTCGAATCAGATCCACCTTGGCTCAAATCCCAGTCAAATCCCTTATACGTTAACTAACTTTGACAAGTTTTTAAATTGTAATTCAGTTACCTTATGTGCACATTGGCAGTAACTACTCAAAACAGGTTTATGAGACGACTGACCGAGGTAATATATGTAAGTCCATATCATATGTGTAATGGAAATAATAATGTAAAGTTCATGGCACATATTAGGCACTTAATAAATGATAACACTTGGTATGATCACCCTATTCAACTTCTACAACAAAATGTGAGGGCAGGGACTTTGTTGGTTACCTACCAAAATGCCTAGCCCATAGTAGGCATTCAGTAAATTTTTTTTTTTTTCACTTTTATTTTAGGTTTCAGGGGAATGTGTGCAGGTTTCCTATGCAGGCGAATTGCATGTCATGGGGCTTGGTGCACGGATTATTTTCTCACCTCAGCAATAAGCATAGTACCCCGTAGGTATTTCTTCAATCCTCTTCCACCAGGAGGGTCCTGGTGTCTGTTGTTCCCTCCTTTGTGTCCATGTGTACTCAATGCATAGCTATCATTTATAAGTGAGAACCCGTGATATTTGGTTTTCTGTTCCTGCATTAGTTAGCTTAGCATTATAGCCCCAGCTCCATCCATGTTGCTACAAAGGACATGATCTCATTCTTTTGTAAGGCTGTGTGCTATTCCATGGTGTGTATTTACCAGATTTTTAAAATCCAGTCTACCATTGGTGGGCATTTATATTGCTTCTATGACTTTGCTATTTTGAATTGTGCTGTGATGAACAGACATGTGCATGTGTCTTTATATATCCAGTAACGTGATGTCTGGGACCAAAATGGTATTCTGCCTTAAATTCTTTGAGAAATCGCCTTGTGCTTTCCACAATGGCTGAACTAATTTACGTTCCCACTAGCAGTGTATAAGTGTTCCCTTTTCTCTACAATCTTTACAATATCTGCTATTTTTGACATGTTAGTAATGGCCATTGTGACTAGTGTGAGATGCTATCTCATTGTGGTTTTGATTTGCATTTCTCTAATGGTTAGTAATGTTAAGTATTTTTGTTCATATGCTGTTGGCAATGCATACGTCTTCTTTTGAAAAATGTCTGCTCATGTCTTTGCCCATGTTTTAATGGGGTCGTGTTTTGCTTGTTAATTTGTTTAAGTTCCTTATAGATTCCAGATATTAGACTTTTGTCAGATGCATAGTTTGAAAATATTTTCTCCTATTTGGTAAGTTGTCTGTTTATTGATAGTTTCTTTTGCTGTGCAGAAGCTCTTTAGTTTAATTAGGTCCCATTTGTCCATTTTTGTTCTTCTTGTAACTGCTTTTGGCATCTTCCCTATGAAATATTTGCCAGAGCCTATGTCCAGAATAGTATTTATTTCCTAGATCATCTTCCAGGGTTTTTATAGTTTTAGGTTGTACATTTAGGGACTTAATCCATCTTAAGTCGATTTTTGTATATGATGTAAGGAAGGGGTCCAGCCTCAATCTTCTTCATATGGCTAACCAGTTATCCCAGTATCATTTTTTGAATAGAGAATCCTTTCCTTTTTGCTTGTTTTTGTTGAGTTTGTCAAAGATCAGATGGTTGTAGGTGTGCAGCTTTATTTCTTGTCTCTCTATCTGTTCCATTCGTTTATGTGTCTGTTTTTGTACCAGTACCAAGCTGTTTTGGTTACTGTAGCCTTGTAGTATAGTTTGAAGTGAAGGAACATGGTGCCTCTAGCTTTGCTCTTTTTCTTAGGATTTCCTTGGCTATTCAAGCTATTCTTTGGTGCCATATGAGTTTTAAAATAGTTTTTTTCTAATTCTGTGAAGAATGTCATTGGTAACTTGATAGGAAAAGTACTGAATGTGTAAATTGCTTTGGGCAGTATAGCCATTTTAATGATATTGGTTCTTCCTATCCATGACCATGGAATGTTTTTTAATTTGTTTGTATTATCTCTGATTTCTTTGAGCAGTATTTTGTAATTCTGGTTATCGAGATCTTTCACCTCCGTAGTTAGCTGTATTCCTGGGTATTCTGTTCTTTTTGTGGCTGTTGTGGATGGGATTGCATTCTTAATTTGGCTCTCAGTTTGGATGTTGCTGGTGTATAGAAATGGTACTGATTATTGTACAATAATTTTATATGCCTGAAACATTGCTAAAGTTACTTATCACATTTAGGAGCTTTTCAGCAGACACTGAATTTTTCTAGGTATAGAATCAAATAATCTCTTCCTATTTGAATGCCTTTTATTTCTTTCTCTTGTTTGATTGCTCTGGCTAGGACTTCCAGTACTATGTTGAATAAGAATGGTGAGAGTGGACTCTTGTCTTGTTTCAGTTCTCAAGGGGAACACTTCCAGCTTTTGTTTATTCAGTATGATGTTGGTTGTGGGTTTGTCATGAATGGCTCTTATTATTTTGAGGTATGTTGCTTCAATGCTTAGTTTTTTGAAGGTTTATAACATGAAGGAATATTTAATTTTATCAAAAATCTCTTCTGCATCTATCGAGATGATCATGCAGTTTTTGTTTTTAATTCTGTTTATGCGATTAATCACATTTGTTGATTTGCATATGTTGAACCAACATTGCATCCCAGGGATAAAGCCTACTTGATCATCGTGCATAGCTTTTAGATAAGCTGCTGGATTCAGTTTGCTAGTATTTTGCTGAGGACTTTTGCATTCATATTTATCAATGATATTGGCCTGAAGTTTCCTTTTTGTATTGTGTTTCTGCCAGGTTTTGATATCAGGATGATGCTGGCCTCATTAAGAAAATTGCTCAAAATCCTGCAATTACATGGAAAGCAGACAACATGCTTCTGAGTGACTTTTGGGTAAACAATGTAATTAAAGCCAAAATCAAGAAATTCTTTGAAACAAATGATAATAAATATACAACATGCCCAAGCCTGTGAGACACAGCTAAAGTAGTGTTAAGAGGGATATTTGTAGCACTAAACACATACACATCAAAAAGTTAGACAGATCTCAAATTAACAACCTAACATCAAACCTAGAGGGACTAGAGAAACAGGAGCAAACCAACCCCAAAGCTAGCAGAAGACAAGAGATAACCAAAATCAGAACTGAACTGAAGGAAACTGAGACATTAAAAACCATAGAACAGATCAACTAATCAGGAATTTGTATCTTGAAAGAACAAACAAGATTGGTACACCATCAGCTAGACCAATAAAGAAAAAAAAATCCCAATAAATACAATCAGAAATGACAAAAGGGAATTATCACCAACCCCATAGAAATAAAAAGAAGCCCTCAAAGACTACTATAAACACGTCTATGCACCCAAACTAGAACACTTAGAAGAAACAGATAAATTCCTGGACATGTACAACCTCCCAAGACTGATTCAGGAAGAAACTGAATTCTTGAAAAGACCAATAATGAGTTCCAAAATTGAATCAGTAATAAAAAGCTTACCAACCAGGAAAAAACCCAGGACCCAATGGATTCACAGCTGAATTCTATCAAATGTATGAAGAAGAGTTGATACCATCCCTACTGAAAGTATTCCAAAAAAAAAAAAAATTGAGAAGGGAGTCCTCTCTAACTCATTCTATGAGGTCAGCAAATATTTTTTCATAAGTGAATGAAATCATAAATGAATAAATACAAGAAAGTAAGGCATGAATCCATCGTGCCAATTTTGTGAGAAAAGCAAGGTTCAGGTTTATCCAAGGTCCCACTGCCACTAAACAGAAAAGTTGAGTTGCAGACCCACTTTTTCTCACTCCAAGTCCAATGCTCCCTTCTCTATTTCAGCCCTGCTCATGACAATATTTACTTGCCCTGCTCTGAATGTTGGCATTTTATCTTCATTTTGCATGTGCAATTTATTCTAAGTTAAAGAGTGTCTGGACTCAGCTCAGGAAGAAATTCAGTAACAAGTTTCAGACTTACATTGATAGCACGTGATATTTTAAATATACCTAAACCATGATGAACTGAGGAAGCACTGAATTTATATAGTAGGTGTGTTTAATACAAAATAAAAATATCACCACGGAAAGTATTGAGCAAATAAATCCTCCTTCAGTATTTTTTCTTGAAGCTATTGCCGTAGAAAATTAAGCATAGCCAGATAAATGTCTTTCCCAAAGGCATTATGGTAATTCCAAAGTAGCATGTTAGGTCATTTAACGAAGGTTTAGAGAGTTTCTTAAACTAGCTAACATCGGGGCTGTCCATGCACTGTGCCTTTACTGATGGAAATATGTTTACTGTGGCCAGCATGCTGAGAAACTTATGTGCACGTCCATAAAATCATAAAATTGCATTGTAAAATGTCAATATGTTCTCCAATACAATATGTGCAGAATGGAATGATCCAGAAGCATTGGGAAGCAAGTAATCCTTCGAATAGGAAGAACTTCAAAAGACGAGAATAGGGAAAGTACAAGAATACACTGGAAATAAAGCCAGTAAGATTAAGAACAAGGGTGTCAGAAAAAATGAACCCAGACTTGGGCAGCCACTACTCTTCCTCAAACATTGTGGTAGGAAGACCCTAGCTCTAGGTACTCCTTCAGAGATTCTGCTGCTGAACTGCACATCACCAGGCTGTCTACTGGCTGGAGCTGAGCTAAACACCTGTCTCCTGTGTATAAGTGCAGGAAAGGTGGATTGGGAAGCCTAAAGGGAGAGAAAAGTGTTCAACAGAGTTATGATCACACAGTGAATGAAGCTTCTAGAAATGGTATAATGCAGTGAAGAGAGCACAGAACTGCAAGAGTTAAGTCCTGCAGAGTGACTCAAAATAGAAACTTTGGTACAAGTCATAATGCTTCATATGTGTTCACTGTTACCATCATTATTAATACTTTTGTTGACAATTTTTTTCTCAATTACATTTAAATAATAATTGCTAATATATAGGGAATCTGTTAACAACTCTTACATTTCTTCATATATGTACTCAGTAATCTTACTCAATGCTCTAAATGTTTCTTCTCACTACCCTTAAGATATATACACTCCTTTAGCCATAGAGAAATTCTTTTACGTCTTCAGATGAGGCATGTTCTTTCTTGCTTCCAGCTTTTTGCACATGCTCTTTCCTGTTTACAGAACCCACTACCTCAATCTTTCCAACTACTAACTCCTAATAATTCTTCAGGTCTTAGGTTAAATGTCATTTCTTCTGGATCATCTTCCTTATCTCTCCCCACCACCATCATCCTCCCTGCTAACAAAATCAGATTAAGTGCCTCTACTGCATGTTTGCATAGCAACCACCTTTCAACATAGCTGCCTTCTCATAGAACCTTTTATGCTTTACTAAAACTGCTTTTTAAATGATCTCCCTGCATAGACTATTGGGTTCTGTGAGAGAAGAGAAGAGGTTTTGTCTTTCTCATTCACAATTTTATGCCGAGTACCTAGCATATAGACCTGAAAACTATTTGTTGAAGGGATGGGTAGATGGATAAACGAATGAATGGGTTAAATCTAAATTCCTCAATATACTATATGAAGACCTGAAGCCTGCTTACCTCACTGATTTCTATCACGTCATACATGACAATCTTTCTACCAGCCATTTCGAATTTATTTCATATCCTCAAAAACACCATGCTATCCTTGCTGGCAAGAATTCGTATATGGTATGCTATTCTTTTGCTTAGATTATTCTTCCCAATTACCCTTTTCGTGAACAATTCCTACTCATTCTGCAAAGCTTAATATTGTGGGCTTTTTTCCCCCTAATCTTTCAACTCCTTTTTCTCACTCCACCTGGATTAGGTACTCCTTCAAGATAAGAACCTAGAAGTCCTCGCTTTGTCCATTCTAACAACTGTTAAATTTTTCTGGAGTTTCTGGTCACTAGTTAGCATCTTCCTCTAGACTATAAGCTCTCAGAGGGCAAGGGCCACTTATATCTAATTTATCATTTCATCCTGGCACAGAGCAAAAATGTAATACATATTTGTTGAATGCATGAATGAATTAAGTAGTCAAACTATCTTTAAAAGTAGAAACAACAAAATGGGAAGCATCGTTCAGGCACTGCCTTCCTCTCTTTTCCCACTAGGGAACCAATGAACCTTTAAGAAAAATGTTCATGTCCTGATTCTGTCTGGATCCTCTTTTTCTTCTGTCAGCAATTGTTGAATGTTTACACTGTAAGTTTCAAGTTTCCAATAACTGTATCTCTATGGCTCCAGCTCATCCTCTTCCTACCAGCTATAATTCAGACCTGCAAAGTGCTGAAGCAGACTTCTCCTGTCTGTCTATAGAATGCCTGCTGCCTTTCTGCCTGCAAATAGTTTGTCCATTTTCATCGTGCCTTACCTCTCTGTTGAGTGAATCTGGGTGAATCTGGCCTGTGTCTTTGAGGAATGAATATGCTTGCTAGTCGGTGGTCTCTTCAGTTCCCAGATTACTAGGATAAAGAGAGCATTATCTAAGTTAAGCACAACGCTTGGTGTCTCGCACTTTTAAGCATCACAACATAGCCACAGACACTTGGGATTAAACTGTTTATTTCATGCCCATTATGAATGGGTTACATTATACCTTTATAAAATAAGGCCTAAAGAAGGAGAAATCAGTGCAAGCTACCATTTAAAGATGTCCAAGATGTACACTGAAAATAAAGAAGCTGTCTCCTCTCTGGTACTGAAAGGTTCTATATCTTTATGCATCAAACAACATCTGTTCTGGTTCCCATTGTCCCAATCATTTGCCTGTATGTTCCCCTGTTCTCCGACAAATTTACTACCTTTCCTTTTTTCTTTTTGCTCTCTTACAATCAAAGCAAACAACATTCTAAGACTCCTTTGGGTAGAATCTGTATCAGGGACTAAGTCTTTTCTGTGGCTCTGGAGAAGCTAGATTCTACTAGACAGTCCCTCCCTGCTGTGGTTTCATCTCCCACCAGATAGCCCAGCTTCTAGATCCTGGTAACACCACCTGCTCCTGTTGTCCTAGGCCTAGGGACAGTAGTGGTTTTTTGTTCTTATTACTATTTGGGATGTCATACCATCTCTTACATGACCTTAGAGCCCGTATATAATCTGTGAAAGCAATTTTTAATATTAAATTCTTTCTGTTGAAATACCTACAGCAGATTCTATTATTTTCCCCTGATTGAACCCTAAGCAATAAACCCCCCCAAAAAAAGTTCAACTAATAAATCTTCTATAGTATATAATAGTTTTAAAATCTAAAATCCTTGATACAAAGTAACTGTAAATCAGTGATATTAAATTTATTTTTATCTTCTAACTCCCAGTATCCATTTGGAATCCCAACTCTGTACATCTTTTCAGTTAAAATATGAAAGGAAGGTAGTTCTAGTTTATATTTTAATAAAAATCCAACTAAAATTCCATTAAGATGGAAGTCACCAGATTAAAGAGAAGGAAAACTGGAGGGTAAATAGAAAAACCCAGACTGAAAGCTCCATTACAACTTGTATCAGAGAAACTAAGATATTATTTTAAGTAGAAATTTATTAGATCTTGACAAAGTCGTCCTGAGTAATTTTCAAATACCTTAGATTCAGTCAAACAGAAAAAAATGTTTTTTCCTCAAAAAATATTTTGGGAAATATTTTTTGAGGAAAAAACATTTTGGGAAATCTAAGAATCCAGGTATATTTTAAAGGAAATTATTTTATGCTTCAAATTTAATTATATTTAAATTTTTTCATTTTACTTTAAGTTCTGGGATACATGTGCTGAATGTGCAGGTTTGTTACATAGGTATACATGTGCCATGGTGGTCTGCTGCACCTATCAACCAGTCATCTGGGTTTTAATAGGTATTTGTCCTAATACTCTTCCTCTCCTCACCCCCCATCCCATGACAGACCCTGGTGTGTGATGTTCCCTCCCTGTGTCCATGTGTTCTCATTGTCCAACTCCCACTTATGAATGAGAATATGATGTGTTTAGTTTTTTGTTCCTGTGTTAGTTTTCTGAGGATGATGGTTTCCAGTTTCATCCATGTCCCTGCAAAGGACATGAACTCACATTCTTTTTTATGGCTGCATAGTATTCCATGGTGTATATGTGCCACATTTTCTTTATCCAATCTATCATTGATATGCATTTGGGTTGGTTCCAAGTCTTTGCTGTTGTTAAGTAGTGCTGCAATAAACATATGTGTGCATGTATCTTTATAGTAGAATGATTTATATTCTTTTGGGTATATACCCAGTAATGGGATTGCTGGGTAAAATACTATTTCTGGTTCTAGCTCCTTGAGGAATTGCCACACTGTCTTCCACAATGGTTGAACTAATTTACACTCCCACCAACAGTGTAAAAGTGTTCCTATTTCTCCTCATTCTCTCCAGCATCTGTTATTTCCTAACTTTTTAATGATTGCCATTCTAACTGGCGTGAGATGGTATCTCATTGTGGTTTTGATTTGCATTTCTCTAATGACCAGTGATGATGAGATTTTTTTCATATGTTTCTTGGCCACATAAATGTCTTCTTTTGAGGAATGTCCGTTCATATCTTTTGTCCACTTTTTGGTGGGGTTTTTTTGTTTTTTTCTTACAAATTTGTTTAAGTCCTTTATAGATTCTGGATATTAGATCTTTGTCATGTGGATAGATTGGAAAAGTTATCTCCCATTCTGTAGGTTGCCTGTTCACTCTGATGGTAGTTTATTTTGTTGAGCAGAAGTTTAATGAGATCCCATTTGTTAATTTTGGCTTTTGTCACCATTGCTTTTGGTGTTTGAGTCATGAAATCTTTGCCCATGTCCTGAATGGTATTGCCTAGATTTTCTTCTAGGGTTTTTAGGGTTGTAGATTTTAAGTCATTAATCCATCTTGAGTTAACTTTTGTATAGGATGTAAAGAAGGGGCCCAGTTTCCATTTTCTGCATATGGCTAGCCAGTTTTCCCAACACCATTTATTAAATAGGGAATCTTTTTCTCATTGCTTGTTTTTTTCAGGATTGCCAAAGATCAGACAGTTGTAGATGGGTGATGTTATTGCTAAGGCTTCTGTTCTGTTCCATTGGTCTATATATGTGTGTTGGTTACTGTGACCTTATAGTACAGTTTGAAGTCAGGTAGTGTGATGCCTCCAGCTTTGTTCTTTTTGCTTAGGATTGTCTTGGCTATATGGGCTCCTTTTTGGTTCCATATGAAATTTAAAGTAGTTTTTTCTAATTCTGTGAAGAAAGTCAGTGGTACCTTAATGGGAATAGCATTGAATCTATAAATTACTTTGAGCAGTATGGCCATTTTCACACACACACACACAAAAGATATTACATTCCATATAGATTAATATTTAAGTAAACCTTAAAGAAATTTAAAAATAAATAAAATAAAAAGTGGACACCCATGCCTATTACTTCTCTTTGAGGAAATACATTTGGCATCTCACCACTAAGAATAACATAAGCTCTACAATTTTTGTACATGCCTTTCATTAGACTGAGAATTTTTCCTTCTTTTTATTGTGCAGAGTTCATATCATGAATTGAGGTTGAATTTTGATAAACGCTTTTTCTGCACCTGTTGAACTATCACATAATTTTTCTCCTTAAATTAATTTGATATGCTTATATTTTGTTAAGAATTATTGTGTATATGTTTATAAGAAATATTAATTTGTTACTTTTCAAAAAAAATTTTTAATTGCTATTGAGATAGACATAATTAATGCATCATGTTAATTGTGAGCTCCATTTCTGTGTGAATAGAGACCATATCAAGCAACATCAGTAGAAATGTGCTTTTATTAGATACCTTTTGAGGTACTTCCACCTTATGAATAAGGGGTTGCAGTTTGCAGCAAAAAATAATAATAATAATAAGATTTTCTGTAGATAACTTGAGGCCTTAACTTCATTAATAATCTTTAAAGCATCATCTTTTCAAAGGAAGTTACATTTTCTAGTATTAAAACCAAAAGGAAAAATGCTGCTGGCAGTAAGCTAACAGTCCTATAGCTTACAGTCCAGGGCAGGGCTGTCCCATCTTTTGGCTTCCCTGAGCCACACTGGTAAAAGAAGAACTGTCTTAAGCCATAAATAAAATACGCTAACACTAACGATAGCCGATAAGCTAAAAACAAATTGCAAAAAAAAATCTCATAATGTTTTCAGAAAGTTTACTGATTTAAGTTGAGCCACATTCAAAGGTGTCCTGGGCCACACGCGGCCCACGGGCCATGGGTTAGACAAGCTTGATCTAGGGAATGTAGAGTACTCAAATTAGGTAAATTGTGTTCCTTCAACTAACTTTAATGAAGGGGTCACTTGTTTTCTTATCATATACAAACACCCAAAAGTCATCCAAGATTTATCTTGAGCCCTGTGTAAGGGGAAAACTACGGGAAGTCCCATCGAATACCATCATAACAAAGCTAAGGCAACAAATGCACAGACGGCATGGAGACAATTTCTACCCACTCTCCCAGCCTTCTCAGAATAACCACTCCCTTCACAAAGTGTTTCCTGGGATGTTGGCTAAATGACCATGCACTGTGAAAGTCCTTCCCTATTCCTCTGACAGCAGAAGGAATCCCAGGATTAGAACTGAAGAAGACAGGGGGCCATGACGAAGTGGAAGAAAGACATCCAGGTTCCTTATTCTTCTCTTCACCACCTCCTTCCAACAATGCTGGGACAGGGGGAATATCATTTTAAAAGGAGCATCACACCTGGTCTTCCCACTCTGAGAATGAGATTCTTCTCTGAGTCCCACCAATTTCATCTATCTACCATAGAAACTATCAAAAGGTGGTTTTTAAAAAAATTTCAGTATTTTTATTAAGGGAAATTTAGGTAAGACTTTCTCAATCCTTCATATAATCTATTAAATAATGGAAATCTCTACACTGCATAGAAATTCCTTCTACTGCATCCCAGAGAGATAATGATTTGGCCTTGTTTTCAATGGCTTCAATGATGTGGAGCTCATTCATTGCTAGGCAGTGCTAATATTTGAAAGCACTTTCTTAAGCTAAACTAAGTTCTGTCTTACTTTTAATAGCTACTATTTCTAGAGTCATCATGATGTGCCAGAAATTGTTACTTCAAACAATACTTCTACCCAAACCTTACAAAAACCCTACAAGTTAGACATACCACTTCCTAGTTGAAGAAAATAAAGTTCAGAAGTTTAATTTTTCTGACTAAGATTACAGCAATATCAGCATTTACACCACTCTGATTTTTCCTAATATGCCATACTGCTTTCTACTTCAAAAGAAATTAAATTATTCGAAATCCGAACATTTAGAGTTAAATAAAGTGTCATCCTTTAAAGTGTCATACCTTTGGGATGTTGCATATGGCCTCTCTTCACACATCTGGAACAGCTGCTTTTAGGCAACAGGGCAATAAATTTTTTGTTCTCCCAGTAAATCTGGGTGATTTCAAAGAAATAGACAAATTGCTGAGTATTAAAATCTGTCTACATAAAAAGATACATAAATCGGAATAAGGCTTTATGTCTCCCTCATCTTGCCTATCTACAAAAGCGTGCACACACACACCTAGACACCTACACACACAGCAAGAATTAGGAAGGCCTGATTTTTTTTTATTGCATTTTAGGTTTTGGGGTACATGTGAAGAACATGCAAGATTGTTGCATAGGTACACATGTGGCAGTGTGATTTGCTGCCTTCCTCCCCTTCACCTATATCTGGCATTTCTCCCCAGGCTATCTCTCCCCAACTGCCCATCCCCTGCTGTCCCTTCCCTATTTCCCCCCAACAGACCCCAGTGTGTGATGCTCCCCTCCCTGTGTCCATGTGTTCTCATTGTTCAACACCCGCCTAGGAGTGAGAACATGCAGTGTTTGATTTTCTGTTCTTGTGTCAGTTTGCTGAGAATGATGGTTTCCAGGTTCATCCATGTCCCTACAAAGGACACAAACTCATCGTTTTTCATGGCTGCATAATATTCCATGGAGTATATGTGTCATATTTTCCCTGTCTAGTCTATCATCGATGGGCATTTGGGTTGGTTCCAGGTCTTTGCTATTGTAAACTGTGCTGCAATGAACATTCATGTGCATGTGTCCTTATAGTAGAACGATTTATAATCCTTTGGATATATACCCAGCAATGGGATTGCTGGGTCAAATCGAATTTCTATGTCTAGGTCCTTGAGGAATCACCACACTGTCTTCCACAATGGTTGAACTAATTTACACTCCTACCAACAGTGTAAAAGTGTTCCTATATCTCCACATCCTCTCCAGTGTCTGTTGTCTCCAGATTTTTTAATGATCGCCATTCTAACTGGCGTGAGATGGTATCTCAATGTGGTTTTGATTTGCATTTCTCTAATTACCAGTGATGATGAGCATTTTTTCATATGTTTGTTGGCCTCATGTATGTCTTCTTTTGTAAAGTGTCTGTTCATATCCTTCGCCCACTTTTGAATGGGCTTGTTTGTTTTTTTCTTGTAAATCTGTTTTAGTTCATTGTAATTCTGGATATCAGCCCATTGTCAGATGGGTAGACTACAACAATTTTTTCCCATTCTGTTGGTTGCCAATTCACTCTAATGACTGTTTCTTTTGCCATGCAGAAGCTGTGGAGTTTGATTAGGTCCCATTTGTCTATTTTGGCTTTTGTTGCCAATGCTTTTGGTGTTTGGGTCATGAAGGCCTTGCCTAGGCCTATGTCCTGAATTATTTTGCCTAGGTTTTCTTCTAGGGTTTTTATGGTGTTAGGTCTTATGTTTAAGTCTTTAATCCATCTGGAATTAATTTTGGTGTAAGGTGTCAGGAAGGGGTCCAGTTTCTGCTTTCTGCACATGGCTGGCCAGTTTTCCCAATACCATTTATTAAACAGGGAATCCTTTCCCCATTGCTTGTTTTTGTCAGGTTTGTCAAAGATCAGATGGTTGTAGATATGTTGTGTTGCCTCCGAGGCCTCTGTTCTGTTCCATTGGTCTATATCTCTGTTTTGGTACCAGTACCATGCTGTTTTGATTACTGTAGACTTGTAATATAGTTTAAAGTCTGGTAGTGTGATGCCTCCTGCTTTGTTCTTTTTGCTTAGAATTGACTTGGCTATGCGGGCTCTCTTTTGGTTCCATATGAAGTTTAAAGTGTTTTTTTCCAGTTCTGTGAAGAAGGTCATTGGTAGCTTAATGGGGATAGCATTGATTCTGTAAATTACTTTGGGCAGTATGACCATTTTCACAATATTGATTCTTCCTAACCATGAACATGGAATGTTTCACCATCTGTTTGTGTCCTCTCTTATTTCGTTGAGCAGTGGTTTGTAGTCCTCCTTGAAGAGGTCCTTTACATCCCTTGTTAGTTGTATTCCTAGGTATTTTATTCTCTTTATAGCAATTGTGAATGGCAGTTCGTTCTTGATTTGGCTCTTTTTAAGTCTGTTATTGGTGTATAGGAATGCTTGTGATTTCTGCACACTGATTTTGTATGCTGAGACTTTGCTGAAGTTGCTTATCAGTTTCAGGAGATTTTGGGCTGAGATGATGGGGTCTTCTAGATATACAATCATGTCATCTGCAAATAGAGACAATTTGACTTCCTCCTTTCCTATTTGAATACCTTTTATTTCTTTTTCTTGCCTGATTGCTCTGGCTAGAACTTCCAGTACTATATTGAATAGGAGTGGTGAGAGAGGGCATCCTTGTCTAGTGCCAGATTTCAATGGGAATGCTTCCAGTTTTTGCCCATTCAGTATGATATTGGCTGTTGGTTTGTCATAAATAGCTTTTATTATTTTGAAATACGTTCCATCAATACCTAGTTTATTGAGGGTTTTTAGCATAAAGGGTTGTTGAATTTTGTCAAAGGCCTTCTCTGCATCAATTGAGATAATCATGTGGTTTTTGTCTTTGGTTCTGTTTATGTGGTGAATTACGTTTATAGACTTGTGTATGTTGAACCAGGCTTGCATCCTCGGGATGAATCCTACTTGATCATGGTGGTTAAGCTTTTTGATGTGCTGTTGCAGTCGACTTGCCAGTATTTTATTGAAGATCTTTGTATCTATGTTCATCATGGTTATTGGCCTGAAGTTTTCTTTTCTTGCTGAGTCTCTGCCGGCTTTTGGTATCAGGATGATGTTGGTCTCATAAAATGATTTGGGAAGGATTCCCTCTTTTTGGATTGTTGGGAATAGTTTCAGAAGGAATGGTACCAGTTCCTCTTTGTATGTCTGGTGGAATTCAGCTGTGAAACCATCTGGACCTGGGCTTTTTTTGGGTGGTAGGCTCTTAATTGCTGCCTCCACTTCAGACCTTGTTATTGGTCTATTCAGGGTTTTGACTTCTTCCAGGTTTAGGCTTGGGAGGATGCAAGTGTCCAGGAATTTATCCATTTCTTCCAGGTTTTCTAGTTTATGTGCATAGAGTTGTTTGTAATAATCTCTGATGATGGTTTGAATTTCTGTGGAATCTGTGGTGATAGCCCCTTTATCATTTTTTATTGCATCTATTTGATTATTCCCTCTTTTTTATTAATCTGGCCAGTGGTCTATTTTGTTGATCTTTTCAAAAAACCAGCTCCTGGATTTATTGATTTTTTGAAGGGTTTTTTTGTGTCTCTATCTCCTTCAGTTCTGCTCTGATCTTAGTTATTTCTTGTCTTCTGCTAGCTTTTGAGTTTTTTTTATCTTTTTCCTCTAGCTCTTTCAATGTTGATGGTAGGGTGTCAATTTTAGATCTCTCCTTGCTTCTCATGTGGGCATTTATTGCTATATGTTTTCCTCTAGAGACTGCTTTAAATTTGTCCCCGAGATTCTGGTATGTTATGTCTTCATTCTCGTTGGTTTTGAAGAACATCTTTTTTTCTGCCTTCATTTCATTGTTTATCCAGTCAACATTCAAGAGCCAGTTGTTCAGTTTCCATGAAGCTGTGCGGTTCTGAGTTAGTTTCTGAATTCTGAGTTCTAACTTGATTGCACTGTGGTCTGAGAAACTGTTTGTTATGATTTCTGTTCTTTTGCATTTGCTGAGGAGTGATTTACTTCCAATTAAGTGGTCAATTTTAAAGTAGGTGGAAGGCCTGATTTTTTATCCCCATGTTAATAATGTTTCCTCCATCCACTTTCCATGAGAGACAGACAGGGTAAACTCCAAAGGTGGTGGTAGGAAAAAGAAGATGGAGAGGAGGAGGAAGTGAGGAGGAAGGCTGTTCAACGATGAGGCTCTTATATATCAACATCCACAGTCAGAAGGTTAGGCGACCCCTGCAAGAAGCCAAAAGTGTGTCCTACAGCACAGAAGCCACTAGGTCCCAGGGAGAATGCAAGGTTGAATAAGGCCAGATTCTTACCCCTAAGGGAGTCATAATTGATTGGGAAAACACAAATAAACAACTCCAATAAAAGTAAGCACACTTTGACTAATCACCTCCATCACTGTTAACTGTAGAGTGCCCGTAGCACAGTGGTTAGAAGCAAGGCAAGGACATTGAATTTGAAACTTGGCTCTACCACTGAGCTGTCGTGTCCTCTGACAGAAGAGAACTGCTCACTCCACTGTGCCAGTCAAGCTCTGGTTCCTAAGCTGGATCCTTCTTGTAAATGGATTCTAAATGTGGTTTGTGAGTCTGAATGGAGCTTGCAAAGACCACCAGGTGAGTGATCTCTAAACTATACAACTGTTATTTTACATATTATTATTAGAAAAATCAGAAACATATCTGTCCTTTTCAATCTTCAAACCCATGTCACTTCCAGGAATTCAGCATTTACCTGAAACCCAGAACAACATAAAAGTTCGAGACCTGACATATCAAGTGCCCTGTCTCTGCTCAGAATTCAGGGATTTCCAAAGATGTGGAAACTTCAGTACCAAAATTAGTACAGTCTTGGGCAAAACAGAACAGTTGGTCAACCTATCAAGGCCCCCTCTTGGTTTGGCAGCAGACTCAGGCCCTTTCCACATATACTGATCCACACCTCCCACTCAATAGGCTTATGAAAGAAGACCAGAGAACCCACTCAGATACATTCAGAAATAAAGCACCTTACCAGATAAGGGAAAATGGAAGAGGAGAGTACTATCAGTGCCAGGGGGGCACCTCAGAAGAAACATTTGTTCCTGGTACCCTCCCACACACAGAAAAGAGAGCCCTGCCATGGGGCCTGATGGAAGCAGTGACATTCCCTTAGCTTCAATAAGCAGTAACAATACATTTCTACAAAGTTGCAGCCTTCTCTTCTAAAATGAAAATACAACAATAAATTTCTAAAAAGTTAAGCATATATATCATTTTAGGGCACAATTTTGAAATATACCTATTTTGTGTCCAGAGAATACTGCAAAGGCAAATTAAATAACTGTCAAAAATGAATATCTAAATATTCATCCCTTCAGCAAAATGTTATGTTGAGGGCCTACTACATGGAAGAGACTCTATGCAGAACTCTGGGGACCCACAGAGATGTAAAGGACTCAAGTCTTGTCTGTTAGGCATCTTATTTAAATCCTCCACTGTGTCCATAACGTCTGCTTTCTAGTTTGGGGCTATTCTAACCTGGGTAGACTTTTTCTCCAGGGCTTGGGCCATGCACAGAAAACATTCAGTAATTCAATTGCCTCATTTACCATCACTCCCTGAAGAAGAAACCATAGCCAATGAATTTTTAATGCGTTCAGCTTACATTTTCCTCTTTGGGAGCTTATTTCTGTCCACCAATATAGCTTAGGCATCAGGTAGCATAGATATATTAAAGACAAATGAAGGTAGAAACCCCAACAGGAGAAAAATTATTTTTTTAGCTATTACCTAGCATTTCTTGTATTAAATCAGTACTGAAACCATTTTTCCCCTCCTAATTCATTATCATTACCTTAGCTCTAAAGGCTTTATGGCTTTATTCTGCACCTGGAGTAGGAACCACCCTCTTAGAATTCAGGCGGGGAACTGCAAGCAGACCAAACCCCAGGGATCAGAATTAGGCTCTCTTATCTGTTATCTGACATCTCCTTCTTTTCAGCTAAACTCTGACGCCACTCTATTGTTTTAGCTGATGCTGCCTGACAGGGAAGATGACTGATTCAAGTGACAGAAAGGGTTTCAATAGAGAGAGAAGCCCGTTTAAGCTCTGGCCTGTCTGCTCCAGTAAATCTCTGGTTTTATCAGCTAGGTGCAACTGGCTCATTTCAACTAGATCGGTGGCAGTCCATCTCTTTAGAGCCCCTTGTCAGGGAAGCCTTCAGGTGCCACAGCACGCCAGGGCTGATATGAGTCAAACCTGGTGTGAACAAGGATTAACCTCTAAGATTGCATGAGACTCCCTTTAAGTCTATTCCAGGCAGAGACACGAGAAACTATAAACTCGATTAAACAAGATAAACTTTCCTGTGTTCTTCTGTAGCAAGCATCTCATTTGCATTCCTTCAGCAGTTTGAATAAACATAGCCATTGACCTGGGCAGCTCTTCCTGAGAGAGCCCAGAGCTGGCACACCGCGCAAGGAGGAATAATTTCAATGTCGTCGTGGCAAAACCGGACAGCCTGTCAGAAACATGAAAACGGCTTTTGAAATCTGCATGTCTGTGTGAAGGTATAAAATATTTATACCTCAGATTAAAATATTTTATTGAATTAATATTGATTTACTATTAATTTTTAAATAGATTCATATTTCATGAGACGCACACAATGAACCCACCAATTGGGCCTCAGTGAGTGAAACCAATTACACAAATCGTTAAGGAAGCAACTCTCAATGCCTGGGGAGAGACAAAAGGCATGCGGAAATCTGGCTTTATGATAAAATAAACATGTCTATATTGCAACGGAAAGAAATACCTCATCACCCTGCTCACTTTTATATCCTTTCTCTCTGTGATGTATAGCAATGGGGTAGCCCTTGGCCATTTTCTTTTCTTTTTGTAAGAAAGTGATCTACGTTTGGCCTCACATTTGAAAACTTCACTGCAGTGGCTTTTTTTTCTTTCAAAATAGCAATTAATTCTTTCCTTCCAAGGGGAAACTGTAATAATAATAGCTACTGAAAAGTGAAGCTTCGTTAAGAGTTCCTCCCTCTAGTATTGGGCAAAGCCCTTCAGGAAAGTGCTGACAGCTAAAAACAAAAGGCATTGATTGCTGTGCTCAATTAGCATCTTCAGACACGAAGCCATGGCGGCTAAGATGAGGACTCCCAAGTGCTTTTCTACCTGCTCTGTTTCAGTCTGAGTCCAAAAAATTAACTGTTCTTCCCTCAGCTCTCCTGTTGTCCTTTCCATAATCACACCTGTGTTTCTGTTTGAAAACTGACATCGCCATCATTTCACTAAGTTCCCTTTTGGTAGGAAAATGTTTTCTAATTTATATAAGGCCTTTTTACAGCCTAGGCAACAGACCCAGTTCATCTTTATTCATCCTTTTCTTTTTATATCTCATTCATGTTTTCCTTTTCTTATTCAACCATTCTAAATTGGGCCACACACAGTTTATTGCAGTCAGTCCTTTTTTTTGCACAAAACACAAGTATGTACAGTTACAGGACAAAATAAGAATTATTCTTCATTTTGTGATGCAGGGTTTTACTGTGAGCAAGAAGATTTTAAAAGGCACGGGAAGTCTGCAGGAGATGCTAGGCTGGGTTAGGATAGCCACATGGGGCTAAGATGATGCCCAGGGTCTCCTAATTAGATAAAGCCGTTGTTTAGCTTCAGACAATACCTGTTTACAGTTCAATAAACAACTTGTCACAGTTGCTTGCTCAAAGCAGACCTAGATGTCAATGCAAACAGTTAGTACAGAGGTAGTGAAATAAATTGGTCTCCTGAGTAAATAAATTGAGCAGCAATGTGAAACTGCCTCATCAGTACTGAGGAAGATAATCATTTATAAAGGTTTAAAATGGCGTTTCATAAGTATTGACATTTAGAGAAATGTCTTTCCCCATCTAAATGACTTACCCCCCACCTTTTCCTATTTCTACCAGCCACTAAAAGAAAAGAAGAAAATAAAAAGAGAAGATAAAGTATGTCTTGGGTCATTCTATCAAAGTTTTGAAATGCTTTTTATATAAAATTTAACAAACATCTAAAAGATGCCTGGTCTTGAATATAAATTATGAGTAAGTATAGCACCTGCCTTCAAGGATTTTCCATTCTGTCATCATAGAATGGAATCAGACAGAAAGACAACACAAGGGGAAAGGTCATTCGGCCACATGCCTGGGTTTTGTTGTTTCTTGTTGATGAGTGATGAAGCAAGAAGAGAATGGCAGTGTGCCCCTAGAAACCACCGTCAAGGAGGTGAAGCAAGGGCGGTGGGAAGAAGAAATGAGGTGACCCTATTTGGTGACTTCTTTTATGGGGATAATGACTGCACATAATGGCATTCCCTTGCCCAAAGATCTTTGAAAGAAAGTCCTGGGAGATTCAGCTGAACAACTGAATGTAAAGATTTCACAACAAGTTGTTATACATACAAATAGAGATGTCCCAGAGACCCTGTCTGAGACCCTCGTGCACACGTAAACACCAGGAAGTACAGCAGCAAATTCCAATTCTTTACATTTTGTAACAGAAGAAAGCATTAACATTTACTCACAGGCCACTTACAACCTTCACTATGGTATACAATGTATGCCAGCATATCAGAGCACCAGGAAGTCTAATCCAAAGGGATCAGCCAACTGAGATGGCATTGCGTGGTTGGGATAGGGAGAGCTAAATTAGAAATGTATTAGAAATCAGAAATCTTGTCCTTACTACATTTGTTCTTCTTCCTTCTTTTTGTTTAGCCCCACCTTTATACCCTACCCCACAGAGCCTAAGTGAAAGGGCTCTTGCCCCTAAAATGGTAGAGGACCCATCCTCAGTTAGATTCATTTAACCCTCATAGTACTTATTTTCCAGGAATTCACTTTACTTGGCCCATTATTAAAGCTCACTGAATTCTACCACTATGAATAACATTTATTTCCCTTTAACATTGTACACTTGGAGTTTACAGCAACAAAAGCCTGTTTTTGAATCGGAAAATAAAACTGGAGTATGGTCAATACTATTCTAAACCCCAACGATCCTTTGTTAAGATGCATATTTAACATCTGCTCTTGTAACTCAAACTCCCTGTATTCTTGGCTCTTTATAACCACACCTGCATTTTCAAATGGAGTTCACAAACTGACTGTAAGATTTCTTTCCCTGGCATTTATGTTGTGGTCACAGGCCTGAGAGCACATAATGCCAGGATTACTGCTGACCTGCCCTTTGTGGAAATCTGAGCTCAGTGGTGTCTGTGTAAAATGTTAGCTTTCAAGGCTACTCTAGACAAAATTGGCAGTGGATGTAGTTTTCACCTCTTCCCAGCTTCCATGTTCTGAGACAAAACCTCATTTACTCCATACTTTCAGAAGGACCCAGTGCTCTTAGTCTTTTCCCCTTTTAGAGCCTTTTTACGGGGTGGGCAGAGGGGAGGCTCAGCCATGCAGAGAGAAAAGGGAAGGAAATGGTATCAAAAAACACAGGTTCCATCCCTTAATGGCTTTGTAACCTTGTTTGAGCTATGAAACCTTGTCAGCTTATATTCCTCATGTGTTAAATAGGGATAATAAAGAGATTTACTTCCCAAGAAGGATGCACATGTTACTATTACAAAGTAGTGTTTTGAAACTGAAAGGGCCGATCAGGTACTACTTTCATAAATGATTAATAATTCACTCAAAAATTTAATTGAACATCTACTATTTTTGATGTTGATACAGTGATGAATAAAATGAGGCCTCTGACCTTGGAGGCATAATCTGATAGAGAATGTCATGAAAAGAATAATATGAATAGCACTAGATTAGAACTATAACAGAAGTATTAATCAAGTGTTATCCGGCCACAGATACGGAAGTAATTATTTTGGAGGCAAATCATGGAAACTGTGTTATTATTAAAAATATATATATAATGGGAAAAATATTAAGCCCTATCACTTAGTAAGGGAACATAGATATTAACTGTAGTCAAATTCTGAAGCTCAAGGAATGAAATTCTTACACTTGAATTTTAAGTCTCAAGCAGGAAAGAAGGGAAGTGAATAAGGACTACCAAGCCCTAGTCAGCTCTTGTCCAGTGCCTTCAAGCCACATGGAGATGACCACTACAGCTAAGGCAGTCTCCTCTGGCTTTTAACCATGGACTTGACTGGTTGGAAGCACCATAAGTCATTTTACACCATTCTCCCTGTTCAGCTACTTTTTTTTGGATCTTGATTCAAGCATACCAACTGAAAATAAGATCCACTTCAGATGATGGACCAATTTCTGGTCTAAAGGTTTGGAAAGTCCTTCAGGGAAGGTATCTGAGCAGACTTTTCATCATTTCACTCATATAGTGATCTCCAAACTCTTCTCATTTATAAACACCTTCTCCATGAGCTTACCAATGCCTACGAGGTTAACTACTGACCATTCATGCTGGTGAACTACCTATAGAGCTCTAGCCAGACCACACAGTCACCTCCAAAGCCAAACCCATTTCCAAAACTACAAATCTGCTCTCCTCCTACCTTTCCTTCTCTCTATTGAAGACACCATCACCTACTCTTTTACTAAAGCCAGAAAGCAAAAAGTCATTCTTTAATCCTCCCTTTATGTTACCTCCCTCTGTCTCCTAGACCCATTAGCTAAGCCTTGTCAATTTCCCGTCCTTACCAGTTCTTATACCTACACCCTCCTCTCCTTCCTCCTTTGATCCCCAGGGTTCAGCCTGCATTTACCTTTTATCTAAACTTGGAAATAATCACCCAACTGTCTCTTGAGCTCTCATCTCACTTCCTCTAAGTCATTTTCCAAATGCTACCAAAGTAACAGTGATCTTTAAAATCCAAGAGAGATCATGTTACCCTCCTTCTTAAAATCCTTCAAAGATTTTCCACAGTTCACAGAGAAAAGAGCAAAATTCTTAAAATGACATTCAAGACCCTAAATTATCTAACCTAGCAGTTGTCTTGACCTCAACATTTTTACAACTCTCTGATTCTCCCATGTGGTTTCATAACTTCCTGCCTTTTCTCTTAGTGGATCTCTCTGTCTGAAAAGCCAACCTTCTATCCCCGACCTCCTGTCCTAACAAATACCTACTCATTTACCAACATTCATTCCAGACACTCCTTTCCCTAGGAATTCTTAATTTATTTTATCAGACTTCAGAGACAAAACTTAAGATCCTTTGTGTTCTCCTCCAGAACTTTGTCCATATATCTAAAACCTGTTTTCCTCTTCCTGTAGAGAAAGCTCCTTAATGACAAAGACCATACTAGTTTATTTCACGTACCCAGAACCTAGCACAGTATCTGGCACACATCTGGTGCTTAATCAATGTTGACTGAATGAATTACACAACCCATTCCAGGAAAAGGAGTTTCACGTATCACAAATGCCTAGATTATTTGTCTAGCATATGGTAAGTACTCAATAGATATTTTTCACATGAATAAATAGATGAATTCTTTTATTCTTTGCCAGTGAACTGAAGATTTGGTCACTATTTTCAATGAGATCCTTCTTTATATGTTTTTTTTCTAATATAACAATGCCCACAGCAGGCTAAGTCAGTATGTATTATACCATTATCAAATGCTGACACAGATAAGAGACAGCCTTGCTGGCTAATTGTTTCACTACTGAAAGCTCCTTGGGGGCTTCCTTCTTAGTGTCAACCTTCTAAAATATACTCCTAAGGACTTAAAACTAAAAACTGCTTTATTTTTTCATTCAACTGCTGAACAACAACTAAACTAAGTCAGAGAAAATTCTACTAACCCGGGGAGAAAACATCACACAAAATCTATTTTTAGTATGCTTAGATCTCTGAGATTTACATAAAATTCAGGGTTAATCTTATGAGAGTGCAGAACAGACATACTTTCTGGAGGTGAGATGAACTGTCAAATATTTCCTACTACTGGCATATTAGAATGATGAAATTTCTACTAGAAAATGATAACCTTTGGCTTCACCATTTTTAAGAGAATCCTTTTAAAATGCAAATACTCCTAGGTAGAAACGGGGTTGGTATCTTACTTATATACATGATCAGTAAGGCCAAGGTGGTTGTTTATGGCTGGCATCGGTTTTGATTATTCAGTTCTAGTTTATCACCAGCTGTTAAATATATAGCCTATTACCACAGCCCAGAAGGAACCCCCACCTTGAGCCTCAGTTTCATAGATTTAGAACTGAAAGGGCTTTATAGATCATCTAATTCAACTCCTACATTACATTTGTGAGATTAATTTTTTCATGCATATATTTATATATTCACTCATTCAACCAATATTTACTGAAGACCTATTATGCACCAAACACTCCTTTATGAACCTGGGGCGCAGGAATAAACTAAACAGTTGAAAATCCAAGCCTTCATATGGCTTACCTGGTAATGGGGAGAGACACGCAACCAACGATACATAAGTAAAATGTGTTTTTTACCTGGTTGCTTGGGTTTGTCAAATGGTGATTGGTGCTATGAATAAAAATATAGTAGGGAAGGGGGATAAGACTTGCTAGGAAGGAAGCTGAAATGGTTGCAGTTTTAATATCAGTGATCAAGGAGGTCCTCATTGAGAAGGTGATGTTTGAGAGAAGACTAGTAGGGAAAGAAGCAAACTGTGCAAATCTCTGAGTAAAAGGGATATCCTAAGCAGAGAGAAAAGCAAGTACAGTGATCAAGAATTTGTCTGATTTGTTTTAAATACACACACACACACAACAAGGACAGTGAATTAAGTATAGAATGGGGCAAAGGGAAGAGAACAGGCGATAAGGTTCAGAGGATGAGTGAGGGGCCAGATCATCACAGAGCCCTTGTAGCCACATAAAGACAGGTGTTTACCATGAGTGAGATGGGAAGACATTGGAAGGCTTTGAGCAGAAGAGTGGCATGCTCTGCTTACATTCTTAAAGGATCACTCTGCTGCTGTGTTGAGAATAGACTGAAGTTGGGGAGGATAGAAGCAGATAAAACAGCAGGAGGTTATTGCATAAATCAAGGTGAGAGGTGACAGTGGTTTGGACTAGAGAAGTAGTCATAAGGGCTGATAAGATGTGGACAGATTCTGGATATATTTCAATAGTAGAGCCAACTGGATTTGCTAGCAGTTTGATTATAAGAAATAAGAAAGAAAAAAGTTAGAAGAATAACTGTGGGAGATTTTTAGCCTTAGCAGCTTGAAGGATGGTGCTTTCATCAACTGAAATGAGAAAGCTGAGGAAAGAGTAGGTTTAGGGGAATGGTGATAATCTGGAGCTCAATCTGGGGTATTTTAAATGTGAAGTACCTATTAGATATCCGAAGAGAGGAGATGACTAGTCAGTCAAATAAACAGATGAGGAAATGGATACTCAGAGAACTTTGAATTTCATCAGGTTATCCAATCCTTAAAGCACCACAGAGTGGGGTACAAAATAACATCCACGAGGGAGGAAAGAAGGAAGCTCCCTAAAAGGTAAAGTGAGACAGAGACAAGTTCTGCCTTCCTCACAATCTGTCCAGGAAAAGGAAGGCAGACCAGATGAAAGCTCATAAATCAGAAGATAATTGAAAAATGCTACCCAATTGCTAGATGCTAATATTTCTCCCATTAAATTCCCAATTGCATCTACTAAATTTGTTTTAGCATTAAACATTCTTTAAATGAAAATCCAGTGAGAATATAAAGGGAGAATGAGTACAAGCTAACATAGCAGAATCTAGTTAAGCTGCTCTACTCACATGGGTTGCAGACACTCTCTGGATACCAAATCTTAGAACACCTTAGAGTTCCCGGTGGTGGCTCTAAGAGTCTAGATTGGGAACAAAATCTGTCCAGGATGTGCAAAACAGGTGGAAATGAATGGATGATTTGTCAGGGATTGGGAAGAACTTGCCCATTTGGTGATCTTTGCTCAAAGAATATCTGGGGAAGGGTGAAGTTCTGGACTATTCATGTGATGAAAATATTCTTTCACAGATATCTAAGAGTGCCCAATTCACAAGCTTCTCCAAAGCTTCAAACCTTTAGGAAGTCATTTGGTTCAGCTCTGGCCTGGAGCAAATCTTATAGAATGACTATAAACTGGAACATATTTATCAGATTTGCCAAGCAAACAGAGAAGAGGGGTAGAAAGAGAGAATGGAGTATTATCAGTGACCTGAAGGAGACTTCTAGGTATCCCATGTTCAGCCTCCATCCCCTTGTAGCCAGTTGGTCTCTGGGGGTCTGAAATAGATGATCCCAAGTGATTTCAATCTTTCAAGCCTTCATCCCATTAAAATCCATAAATCACAAATCTGCATATCTTGGGTACTTTTGAAATACTAGAATACCCAATTCATAGGGATGAGCCTCCTAAGGGGAAGAGGTGGTACAGGGATCTGGACTAGGTATGATGGCCCTCCTCATTCAACGGCAAGAATTTAAAAGGGTGATTTAAAAAAGTGGTGTCTGCCAAAAAAAAAAACCCTAAAGCAAAATCATGTTGTACCAGTTGGTTACCTATTGTCTCTCAGCGCCGAGTCACCCCATCCATACGCCGCTCCTTTGTACTGTTATCTTCAATATTCCCTTGCCAGATGGATTCCTGTTAGTCTCTGTCAATGAAAGGGACTGGTGTAAAATTGAAAGATAGGAGGAGGGAAGAATAAACTCCCTTTCTATTTACAGTTCTCGTATGTTTCCCTCCAGAGAACAGCCACAGTACCAATGATGCCTCACCCTTTAGAGGCATAACCACCAGCCGGCTGTGCCCCTTCAGTGACAGAGTACTAGGAGCACCATGACCTTTTCACAGAGCACGAGCCTCATATCATCTCTCCATCAGAGGTCTGAACACTAGCCACATGGCAGCCTCCTTATAGATCCCCACAACAGCTGCAGGATACCCGTCACTCTGAGGTCAAAGCACTGGCACACAGATCAATCCCCTGAGCTCCTAGATATACTAGCACCCTTTTATTCATTCATCCCCAATAGTAACTACTTTCCACAGGTACTGATATGGGGCTTACAATGACAGTCCCTTTCTGCTCTTTCAGCCTCCCAAAACCGGTGTTTGATGGTTTTAAAATGTGTCACAAAATTTTTCACATTCTTCTCTCCAAAAGATGGACCCTAATTCATCTTTTGAGTCTGGGCTGCACTTTGTAACTTGTTTCCAATGAGCAGAATACAATAGAAGTGATGATATGTGGTTAGGTCATTAAAGATATCACAGCTTCCTTCTGCGCTCTCTCTCTCTCTCTCTCTCTCTCTCTTTCTCTCTCTCTCTCTCTCTCTCTCTCTCTGAGATCACTCTTTTTGGGGGAAGTCAACTGCTATGTCCTGAGTACACTCAAACAGCCCTGTGGAGGGGACCATGTGGCGAGAGACTAGAGACTTTTTGCTACTGCCAGCAAGAAACTGAAGCCTCCTGCCAATAGCCAAGTGAGTGAGCCATCTTGGAAGCAGATCCTCCGTGTCTAGCCAATGCTTCAGATGACTCCAACCCCATCCAACAGCTTGACTGCAAACTGATGAGAGATTCTAACCTGCTCCTGGATTCTTGAACCTCAGAAACTGTGAGATAAATGTTTGTTGTTTTAAGCCACTAAATTCTGAGGAATTGGTTATACTAAAACAGATAATAATAGATCAAGTAACCAATTCCTTCTATCAAAGTCCTCCTTTGAAATGTCTATCATGGTTGGTTTCTGGACTTTGATTGATAGAGTACTTTGTACCATGAACGGTCCCAGGAATCTAACCCTCAAAGATAAGATTCTGTAATCAGGTTACTTAGCTCTTTAACTTGAACATAGCTATAATCTCCTTGCTCATGGCAAATGGGACACTGTTAATCTATAGCAAGCAATTATATCAAGATGACTTCAATCATTACCTGTGGCTGCTTGGGAAGAATTGCCTATTGAAGGCAAGACTTTGAGTGACAAAGTGGCTGTAGAACTTGACAGTTACAGTAATAAGCACAACTACAAGAACTGAGATCAGTCACAGAGTACCAGAAAATGTCTGTGGCAACTGTTAAAGAACCTCTTATTTTCTGGAGTCATAAAGCAGATATGACTAAAAATCGAACCCAAAATATAATCATGTGAATTGCAGGGTCACAATATAAGATGAATTTACAGATGGACTAAGTTCCTGTGTGAACATTCAGGCATTATTTGGAAGGAGTAGGTGAGACTTGGAAGGAAGACATTTTGTTAGACTCGGTCAAGTTCGAGTATTTTCAATCTAATATCCCTGTGCCTCACTTGTCAGCAGAAGCGGCCCCCAATGTGTTGAAAAGAGTAGGTTTCACTTCCTTGAATATCCTGCGCTAACTTCATGCAAGGTTGCCCTCTGCACAAACGGTGCCTATTCCCCGCCTTCCTTCACTGCCTCAAGACCTATAATGACAATCAGATTTTGACATGCTCCAAAGAAACAAGTGGCCCTTCAGAGCTGGGGAAAGAGAGTTTGTACTCCAAAAGAACAGCAAGATTTTGAAAATATACATTGGCAGAAAGTTAGGGAAACCCCTAAGAGGAAAAGTAAGACAGAGACATGAGTTCTGCCTTCCTCACAGTTTGTTTGGCCAGGAAAGAAAAGGACAGATCAGACGAAAGCTCATAAATCAGAAGAGGAATTGAAAAATGCCACCCAATTGCTAGTTTCTAATTTTTTTCCATTACATTCCCAATTGTGTCTGCTAAATTTATCTTAGCATTAAACATTCTTTAAATCAAAGTCTGGTGAGAACATAAATAGATGTGAGATTGGAAGGGAATGAGACCCGGAAGGATAAAATATAATGTTGCATCAAATCAAATGTATTGTTATAGTTTACCTGACCAGAGAATAAAGGACTGTATGGGTTTCCAGCAGGCTGGCTGATTAACATGTAGACTGAGAGGTAACTCAATTCAATCATGGCGAGATGTCAGAATTTCCATGGCATAAAACAGAAGAAAAGACTGAAAGCTTAGAAAGATAGGAACATTTCAGAGAACCTGAACACTCACCCCAACATGTTCTTTGAGAGAGTCCAAGTACACTCCCTCCACTAAAGCTCCTGGAGGAGCCCTGTGGCTGGTAGCTGCCTTTGGTAAGCTAGGGATAGTAGTGGGAAATGCCACCATTGAAGTGGCCTTCCTGATTTTAAAGCAGATGGTAGAATTCTGCAACATTAGGGGCCAAATAGCAGCATTTAACCACTAAAAACAAGGTAAGCATAATCACCATAATAAGCAATAATGTTTGACCTGCAAGTAGCTTCAGTAGTGGCTAACTGATCACAAGGTTTCAATAAAACAAGTAGGTAACCTACTAAATCATTGTATGTACAATATAATTATAATCAGAAGAAGGTTTAGTAAGCAAAAATCTGACATGGATCACCACAGTGGTGAAGCACCACTTTTCACCCAGTTCAGCCCTAAGCAAGCTCATGGGATCAGAGTTCTTCTTTGTTTAAAAACAGACCAGAGAATCTATATCTAAACAGAAGATAAGGCAAATGTCTTTTTATAAGATTTTGAGGAGCTAATGCTTACATTTTAATTAAGCTATTGACACTTTATCTCCTTCAAATTTGAAAGTCTTACTTTACATATATGACTTCCTAACATATATTTTACTTATTAAATTATTATTTTTTGTCTATCAATCCCCCAAATGTAGGCTCAAAAGGGTCAGGGATTTTAGTTCTTAATGTAGTTTTATTCACCTATGTATCCTTAGCACCTAAAGCAGTACCCAGCACATAAAAAGCACTTAATAGGCCGGGCGCAGTGGCTCACGCCTGTAATCCCAGCACTTTGGGAGGCCGAGGCGGGTGGATCACGAGGTCAAGAGATCGAGACCATCCCGGTCAACATGGTGAAACCCCGTCTCTACTAAAAATACAAAAAAATTAGCTGGGCACGGTGGCTCGTGCCTGTAATCCCAGCTACTCAGGAGGCTGAGGCAGGAGAATTGCCTGAACCCAGGAGGCGGAGGTTGCGGTGAGCCGAGATCGCGCCATTGCACTCCAGCCTGGGTAACAAGAGCAAAACTCCATCTCCAAAAAAAAAAAAAAAAAAAAAGCACTTCATAAACATTTATGGAATAAATAAATGAGTGAGTGAATTATGCTGTTAGTCTCCTAAGTATATAGATATACATAAAAAACTCAGTAATATTCTTTGTGTAGCTACATAAAGACTGAGCATCGTAAACATTTTCTTAAATGCCTGGTTTACACCAACATTTCCTAGAAGATATAATAGGTATCCCTGGCTTTCAGAAATTTATAATTCTGTTAGATCAGGGGTCCCCAAGCTCCTGGCCACTGAGGGGTAGCATCTGGGGCCTGTTAAGAACCCAGACCCACAGCAGGAGGTGAGCAGCCAGCGAGTAAACACTAAGGCCTGAGCTCCATCTCCTGTTAGAACAGCCAGGCATTAGATTCTCATAGGAGTGTCAGCCCTATTGTGAACTGCACATGCGAGGGATCTAGGTTGCTCCCTCCTTAGGAGAATCTAATGCCTGATGATCTGTGCCCCCCATCCCTCCCACCCTGTACAAAAATTGTCTTCTGTGAAACCAGTTCCTGATGCCAAAAAAAGTTGAAGATTGCTGTATTAGGGAATCAGAACTAAACCATGAAATAATTAAAGAATAAAGAAATATAAAGTAAAGCATTAAAATGTTACTAAGACTACCTATATATCATTAAAGTCCACAGAAAGTAAAAAAGAAAAGCAATATGACTTCATGAAAATCTTCATACAGAAGATGAAATCTGAAGCAGGACTTCAAAAAAGTACATTTTCAGCATAGAGAAAGAAAAGAGCGTACACAAAGTTTCAAAATCATGATTCATGGTAAGGTACAATAGGAAGATAAGCTTGAAGGGAACTCAGGTGTTCACAGTGGAGAAATTAAGGGACACCAGATTATGATGCATTCTGTCAGGCTCAGGATTCATTCATTTATTGACTCATCAGAAAATACTTACTAAGTATTTACTATGTGCCAGGAATTACGCTAGGTGCTGAGGATCATAAAGTCAACAAAATAAAGACACCCCTGCCCTCATGAATCCTATATTCTAGTGGGAGATACAGAGAAGCAGCAAGTACATAAATAGCATCATTTGGAGAGCTACAGTGTTTTGTGAGACATAAAACATGAATGCTTAGAAAAGTTTAATATTGGTTAAAATAGTCAGAGAAGGCCTTCTGAGGCAGTGACATTTGAGTTCAGTCCCTTACGAGCATAGAAAACGGGCAATTAGTAGGCAAAAGATTTCAGCTGATTTGTGAATATGACTATCGAAAGGGCATGCCAAAGTGGTGACTGAGAAAAAGGGACTAAGGAAGCCACATCACAGAGGCTGCACAGACAGAGTCATAGGTAGTCAGGGAATTGACCTCCTCTGAAGAGGTCTCAAGAGTCCCAGCACACAGACATGTAAAGAATGAGAAAGACTCAGAGAAAACCTGGGAAAAACTATGGCAATTAAATGAAACTCAAGAGATAGTATAATCAATTCCAACAAACACAGAAAATAATAATAGCTAAATTTTTCCAAATGTGTTGAAAACCATAAACCCACAGATCCAAGTAGCTCAAAAAAACAATGCAGAAGAAACATGAAGAAAATCACATCAAGACACATCAAGTTGCTAAAAACTAGAGATTAAAAAAATCATAAAAGCAGGCAAAGGAAGAACAGACACATTATATAAAGTGAAGGTAGCAAAGAATAATAGCTTGCTTCTTATCAGACACTTTGTAAGACAGAGATAGTTGTGAGAGATTTTAGAGCACTAAAAAGAGAAAGAAACAAAAACGACCAACCTAAATTCTTTACCCCAACTATCTTTCAAAAATAATGGCAAAATAATGCTTTTTAAGACGAATGAAAAAAGAAACTAACATCTTAGATGAAATGAATAAATGCCTTGAAAGACACAATGTAGTAAACATCACTTGATAGATAAAATAGTCACCTATTTAGTTTTATATATGTTATATATTCAGTTATATATATGTAATACATTCAGTTTTTTATATACATACTGTGTATCTATCTATATAAATATATATATGTATATACACATAAAGTTTTTTTACTTTATTTTATTTTATTTTTTTATTTTATTTTAGGTTTTGGGGTACACGTGAAGAACATGCAAGATTGTTGCATGGGTGCATAAGTGGCAGTGTGATTTGCTGCCTTCCTCCCCTTCACCTATATCTGGCATTTCTCCCCATGCTATCTCTCCCCAACTCCCCACCCCCCACTGTCCCCCCCACTCTCCCCAACAGACCCTAGTGTATAGTGCTCCCCTCCCTGTGTCCATGTGTTCTCATTGTTCAACACCTGTCTATGAGTGAGAACATGCGGTGTTTGATTTTGTGTTCTTGTGTCAGTCTGCTGAGAATGATGGTTTCCAGGTTCATCCATGTCCCTACAAAGGATGCGAACTCATCGTTTTTATGGCTGCATAATATTCCATGGTGTATATGTGCCACATTTTTCCTGTCCAGTCTATTATCAATAGGCATTTGGGTTGGTTCCACATCTTTGCTATTGTAAACTGTGTTGCAATGAACATTCGTGTGCATGTGTCCTTATAGTAGAATGATTTATAATCCTTTGGATATATATCCAGTAATGAGATTGCTGGGTCAAATGGAATTTCTATTTCTAGATCCTTGAGGAATTGCCACACTGTCTTCCACAGTGGTTGAACTAATTTACACTCCCACCAACAGTGTAAAAGAAGTGTTCTTATTTCTCCACATCCTCTCCAGCATCTGTTGTCTCCAGATTTTTTAATGATCACCGTTCTAACTGGCGTGGGATGGTATCTCAATGTAGTTTTGATTTGAATTTCTCTAATGACCAGTGATGATGAGCATTTTTTCATATGTTTGTTGGCCTCATGTATGTCTTCTTTTGTAAAGTATCTGTTCATATCCTTCGCCCACTTTTGAATGGGCTTGTTTGTTTTTTTCTTGTAAATCTGTTTTAGTTCATTGTAATTCTGGATATCAGCCCTTTGTCAGATGGGTAAGTTGCAAAAATTTTTTCCCATTCTGTTGGTTGCCGATTCACTCTAATGACTGTTTCTTTTGCCGTGCAGAAGCTGTGGAGTTTGATTAGGTCCCATTTGTCTATTTTGGCTTTTGTTGCCAATGCTTTTGGTGTTTTGCTCATGAAGTCCTTGCCTATGCCTATGTCCTGAATGATTTTGCCTAGGTTTTCTTCTAGGGTTTTTATGGTGTTAGGTCTTATGTTTAAGTCTTTAATCCATCTGGAATTAATTTTAGTGTAAGGTATCAGGAAGGGGTCCAGTTTCTGCTTTCTGCATATGGCTAGCCAGTTTTCCCAACACCACTTATTAAACAAGGAATCCTTTCCCCATTGCTTGTTTTTGTCAGGTTTGTCAAAGATTGGATGGTTGTAGATATGCTGTGTTGCCTCCGAGGCCTCTGTTCTGTTCCATTGGTCTATATCTCTGTTTTGGTACCAGTACCATGCTGTTTTGATTACTGTAGCCTTGTAGTATAGTTTGATGTCTGGTAGTGTGATGCCTCCGGCCTTGCTCTTTTTGCTTAGGATTGACTTGGCTATGCGGGCTCTCTTTTGGTTCCATATGAAGTTTAAGGTGGTTTTTTCCAGTTCTGTGAAGAAGGTCACTGGTAGCTTGATGGAGATAGCGTTGAATTTGTAAATTACTTTGGGCAGTATGGCCATTTTCACAATATTGATTCTTCCTAACCATGAACATGGAATGTTTCTCCATATGTTTGTGTCCTCTCTTATTTCATTGAACAGTGGTTTGTAGTTCTCCTTGAAGAGGTCCTTTACGTTCCTTGTTAGTTGTATTCCTAGGTATTTTATTCTCTTTATAGCAATTGTGAATGGCAGTTCATTCTTGATTTGGCTCTCTTTAAGTCTGTTATTGGTGTATAGGAATGCTTGTGATTTCTGCACACTGATTTTGTATGCTGAGACTTTGCTGAAGTTGCTTATCAGTTTCAGGAGATTTTTGGCTGAGACGATGGGGTCTTCTAGATATACAGTCACGTCATCTGCAAATAGAGACAAGTTGACTTCCTCCTTTCCTATTTGAATACCCTTTATTTCTTTTTCTTGCCTGATTGCTCTGGCTAGAACTTCCAGTACTATATTGAATAGGAGTGGTGAGAGAGGGCATCCTTGTCTAGTGCCAGATTTCAAAGGGAATGCTTCCAGTTTTTGCCCATTCAGTATGATATTGGCTGTTGGTTTGTCATAAATAGCTTTTATTATTTTGAAATATGTTCCGTCGATACCTAGTTTATTGATGGTTTTTAGCATAAAGGGCTGTTGAATTTTGTCAACGGCCTTCTCTGCATCAATTGAGATAATCATGTGGTTTTTGTCTTTGGTTCTGTTTATGTGGTGAATTACATTTATAGACTTGCGTATGTGATCCAGCCTTGCATCCCTGGGATGAATCATATTTGATTATGGTGGATAAGCTTTTTGATGTGCTGTTGCAATTGGCTTGCCAGTATTTTATTGAAGATTTTTGCATCTATGTTCATCATGGATATTGGCCTGTAGTTTTCTTTTCTTGTCGAGTCTCTGCCAGGTTTTGGTATCAGGATGATGTTGGTCTCATAAAATGATTTGGGAAGGATTCCCTCTTTTTGGATTATTTGGAATAGTTTCAGTAGGAATGGTACCAGTTCCTCTTTGTATGTCTGGTAGAATTCGGCTGTGAACCCATCTGGACCTGGGCTTTTTTTGGGTGGTAGGCTCTTAATTGCTGCCTCGACTTCAGACCTTGTTATTGGTCTATTCAGGGTTTCAACTTCTTCCTGGTTTAGGCTTGGGAGGAGGCAACTGTCCAGGAATTTATCCATTTCTTCCAGGTTTTCTAGTTTATGTGCATAGAGTTGTTTGTAATAATCTCTGATGATGGTTTGAATTTCTGTGGAATCTGTGGTGATAGCCCCTTTATCATTTTTTATTGCATCTATTTGGTTATTCTCCTTTTCTTTTTTATTAATCTGGCTAGTGGTCTGTCTATTTTGTTGATCTTTTCAAAAACCCAGCTCCTAGATTTATTGATTTTTTGAAGGGTTTTTTGTGTCTCTATCTCCTTCAGTTCTGCTCTGATCTTAGCTATTTCTTGTCTTCTGCTAGGTTTTGAGTTTTTTTGATCTTGCTCCTCTAGCTCTTTCAATTTTGACGATAAGGTGTCAATTTTAGATATCTCCTTGCTTCTCATGTGGGCACTTATTGCTATATAATTTCCTCTAGAGACTGCTTTAAATGTGTCCCAGAGATTCTGGCATGTGGTGTCTTCGTTCTCATTGGTTTCGAAGAACATCTTTATTTCTGCCTTCATTTCATTGTTTATCCATTCAACATTCAGGAGAAAGTTGTTCAGTTTCCATGAAGCTGTGCGGTTCTGGGTTGGTTTCTGAATTCTGAGTTCTAACTTGATTGCACTGTGGTCTGAGAGACTGTTTGCTATGGTTTCTGTTCTTTTGCATTTGCTGAGGAGTGATTTACTTCCAATTATGTGGTCAATTTTAGGGTAGGTGTGATGTGGTGCTGAGAAAAATGTATATTCTGTGCATTTGGGGTGGAGATTTCTGCAAATGTCTATTAGGTTTGCTTGGTCCAGGTCTGAGTTCAAGTCATGGACATCCTTGTTAATTTTCTGTCTCGTTGATCTGTCTAATATTGACAATGGTGTGTTAAAGTCTCCCACTATTATTGTGTGGGAGTCTACATCTCTTTGTAAGTCATTAAGAACTTGCCTTATGTATTGGGTGCTCCTGTATTAGGTGCATATATATTTAGGATCGTTAGCTCTTCTTGTTGCATTGATCCTTTTACTATTATGTAATGTCCTTCTTTGTCTCTTTTGATCTTTGTTGCTTTAAAGTCTATTTTATCAGAGATGAGAATTGCAACTCCTACTTTTTTTTGCTCTCCATTTGCTTGGTAAATCTTCCTCCATCCCTTTATTTCGAGCCTTTGTGTATCCTTGCATGTGAGATGGGTTTCCTGGATACAGCACACTGATGGGTTTTGGCTTTTTATCCAATTTGCCAGTCTGTGTCTTTTGATTGGGGCATTTAGTCCATTTACATTTAGGGTTAATATTGTTATGTGTGAATTTGGTACTGCCATTTTGATGCTAGTCGGCTGTTTTGCCTGTTGGTTGATGCAGATTCTTCATTGTGTTGATGCTCTTTACCATTTGGTATGTTTTTGGAGTGGCTGGTACTGGTTGTTCCTTTCTATGTGTAGTGCCTCTTTCAGGAGCTCTTGTAAAGCAGGCCTGGTGGTGATGAAATCTCTGAGTACTTGCTTGTTCACAAACAATTTTATTTTTCCTTCACTTATGAAGCTTAGTTTGGCTGGATATGAAATTCTGGGTTGAAAGTTCTTTTCTTTAAGGATGTTGAATATCGACCCCCACTTTCTTCTGGCCTGTAGGGTTTCTGCCGAGAGATCTGCTGTGAGTCTGATGGGCTTCCCTTTGTGGGTAACCTGACCTTTCTCTCTGGCTGCCCTTAGCATTTTCTCCTTAATTTCAAACCTGGTGAATCTGACAATTATGTGCCTTGGGGTTGCTCTTCCTGAGGAATATCTTTGTGGTGTTCTCTGTATTTCCTGGACTTGAATATTGGCCTGCCTTGCTAGGTTGGGGAAGTTTTCCTGGATAATATCCTGAAGAGTATTTTCCAGCTTGGATTCATTCTCTTCGTCACATTCAGGTACACCTATCAAACGTAGATTAGGTCTTTTCACATAGTCCCATATTTCTTGACTTTGTTCATTCCTTTTTACCCTGTTTTCTCTAATCTTGCCTTCTCGTTTTATTTCATTGAGTTGATCTTCGACCTCTGATATCCTTTCTTCTGCTTGGCCAATTCAGCTGTTGAAACTTGTCCATGCTTCACGAAGTTCTCGTGTTGTGTTTTTCAGCTCCATCAATTCACTTATATTCCTCTCTAAGTTGTCCATTCTCATTAGCATTTTGTCAAGTCTTTTTTCAAGGTTCTTAGTTTCTTTGCATTGGGTTAGAATATGTTCTTTTAGCTCACGGAAGTATCTTATTACCCACTTTCTGAAGGCTGATTCTGTCATTTCATCACACTCATTCTCCATCCAGTCTTGTTCCCTTGCTGGTGAGGAGTTGTGCTCCCTTGTAGGAGGAGAGGTGTTCTGGTTTCAGGTCTTTTCATCCTTTTTGCACTGGTTTCTTCCCATCTTTGTGGATTTATCCACCTGTCGACTTTGTAGTTGTTGACTTTCTGATTGGGTCTCTGAGTGGCCGTCCTGTTTGTTGATGATGAAGTTATTTCTGTTTCTTAGTTTTCCTTTTAACTGTCTGGCCCCTCTGCTGTAGGACTGCTGAGGTCCACTCCAGGCCCTGCTTGCCTGGGGATCACTTGCAACAGCTGCCGAACAGTAAAGGTTGCTACCAGTTTCTTCTGCTTTGTCCCTGAAGGATACCTACCAAATGTCAGTCTGAGCTCTCCTTTATGAGGTGACTCTTTGGATATACGGGGGTCAGGAAGCTGCTTGAGGAAACAGTCTGTTCCTTATAGTAGCTCAAGTGCTGAGCTGTGAGCCCCATTGTTCATTCAGAGCTGCTGGGCAGGTAAGTTTAAGTCTGCAGCAGCAGAACTCATAAACCCCTTTTTTTCCCCAGGTGTTCTGTCCCGGAGAGTTAGGGCTTTATGAGTTTCCGTTGTGCTTCTGCCTGTTTTTTTTTTGTTGTTCAGGGCTGCCCTGCCCACAAGGAGGCAGCCTAGTCACCCTCAGCCTGCAGAGGCTTCGCTGAGCTGCTGTGGGCTCCGCCCAGCTGCCGTGTGAACTTCCCTGCAGTCCTGTTTATATGGGTGTAGTTAGAACTGCCTCAGGAATGATCACCCACCTCTGTAATGATGGACTCTCTCTGTAATGGTGGGTTGCCTTGGCAACGGCGGGTTGTCTCAGCAACTGCAGGCTGCCCCAGGAATGGCGCACTGTCTCTGTAGTGGTAGAGTGCCTCCGTAATGGCGGACGCCCCTCCCCCACAGAGCTGGACCATCCCGGGTTCAGTTGTGCTTGCTGTGAAAGTCTCAACCCAGGGCATTTCCAATTGCTGTTTTTTTGTTTTTGTTTTTGTTTTTGTTTTTGTGGGGGTGGGACCAGCCGGGCCTGATCACCTGGCTCCCTGCCTCAGAGCCTTTTGTTTTTTAGTTGAACGGTCGGCTCTCTACCAGGTCACCTGGTCGCCTGTTGAATAGGTGCTGGGATCTGTGTGATTTCCCGTGCAGTGACCCACTGTGCCGGCTGAAATTGTGGCTCTGAGATTCGTGGTGCTTTTTTGCCTGGGAATCTCCTGGCCTGGCTCCCTGTTTCAGCTCCCCTTGCTGGCTAAGAGGGAACACAGTCTCGTTTACTCTGCACTGGGAACCGCTGCGCTGGGGCGCAGGCAAAACAGCTGCGCCGGCCAAAACAGCCACCCTGGCAACCCGTGGGGTTCCTCCGCCTGGGAATCTCCTGGTCTGTGGGCAATAAAAATCCGTCTGGAAATGCAGCGTCCACTCACCCTCTGCGCTTTCACTCGGACCTGCAATCCTGAGCTGCTCCTAATCGGCCATCTCGGATCTCTCCCCCAAAGTTTTATAGTTAAAACACTTTCCATAGAGACACATCTGGGCCCAGATGACTTCCTTGGTGAAATCTACCAATTATTCATGAAAGAAATAAAAAATTTTTACACAAACTATTCTAGGAAGTAGGAAAACATATTATCCAGTTCATTTTATGATTTTATTATTACCATAAATACCAAAACCAGACAGAAACATTATAGGAGGACTATAGAAAAATATATCTCATGAACACAGATTCAAAAATTCTCAATATAATTTTAGCAAATTAATTATGACCGAGAAGTATTCATCCCAAAAATGGAAGGTTATTTTACCACTAAAAAAAATCGGTTAAGGTCATTCACCATATTAACCAACAAAAAAGAAAAATACCATCTTCATCTCAATAGATGTGTGAAAAGTTTTCGACAAAATCCTATACTAATTCATGATAAAAATTCTCAGTATTCTATAAATATTTCCATCACTTGATAAAGGGCATCTACAAAAAACTACAGGTAACACTGTGCTTAATGGTGAAAAACTAAATAATTTTCCCTCTATAACTAGGAACAAGAGAAGTATGGCCATTCTCAGTACTCATATTCTTATAAGTATTGTTATACTTATATTGTACTGAAGGTTTAACAGTGTAGAAAGGCAAAAAAAGTGAGAAAATGTTTAAAATAGAAAAGTAAAACTTTATTTTTACACAAGTGATATGACAGTTCATGTAGAAGTTTCCAGCAAATAGAATAAATAGGCCAATTTTAGTAAGTTCACAGGATATAAAATCCCTATAAAATTTATTTTATTTCTATGTACTACCAGCAAATAATTGAGTTTTTAAGGAAACAAAGACACTGCCACTTCCAATCACTTAAAAATTTAAAACACTTTGGCATAAACTTTTAAAAAAAATGTATAATAAATGTATACTGAACACTATAAAACTTTGCTGTGAGAAATTAAAAAGATCTAAGTAAGCGGAGAGCGATACTCATGCTCATGGGTCACACAACTCAATCTTTAAGGTATCAATTCTCCCCAAACTGGTCTATAGGTTCAATACAATCTCAATTAAAATTTCAGTAGGCTTTTTGTAGAAATTAACAACCTTCTCCTAAAATTTACAAAAATAAAAGGATCTAAAATTTCCAAAATAATTTTGAAAAGCAAAACAAACTTGCAGGATTCACATTGCTTGACTTCAAGACATCTTTTGAAACTATAATAATCAAGACAGTGCAGTGGTGTTAGAGATAGACATACAGAGCTAATAAATCAAATGGAGTGTCCAGAAATAGACTTACATATGTGGTCAATTTTTGACAACGGTGACAAAGCAATTCACTGGGGGAAGACTTGTCTTTTCAACAAATGATGTTAAAACTATTAGATATTCATGTGCAAGAAAAAAAATAAATAAATCTTGACTCATACTGTGTATCACACCAAAGAAAAACTAACTGAAATGGGTAACAGACCTAAATGTATGGCTAAAACTATAATATTTCTAAAAAACAAAAGAAAAATCTTTGTGACCAAATTTAGAAAAAAAATATTGCATAGGATACAAAAAAGGATGAAGAGCTTTTAAAACTGCTAAAATAGACTTCATCAAAATTAAAAACATTTGCTTTTCAAGGCCGGGCACAGTTGACACCTGTAATCACAGCACTTTGGAAGGCTGAGGCAGTTGAGTCACCCAAGATCAAGAGTTCAAGACCAGCATGACCACCATGGTGAAACCGCTCTCTAATAAAAACACAAAAATTAGCCAGGCATGGCAGCACATGCCTGTAATCCCAGTTACTTGGGAGGCTGAGGCAGAAGAATTGCTAGAACCCAGGAGGTAGAGGTTACAGTGAGCCAAGATCATACCACTGGACTCTAGCCTGGGCAAAAAAAGCAAAACTCCATCTAAAAGAAAAAAAAGAAGGAGAAGAAAGAAAGAAAAATATTTGCTCTTCAAAAGATACCATTAAGAAAGTGAAAACTTATACTATACACTGAGAGAATATATTTTCAAAATACATATCTGATAAAGGGATTTTATCCAGAATAAGGAACCGTTACAACTTGTTAACAAGAAGACACACAACCTGTCTTCTTTTTTTTTTTACTGAGGAAAATAACTGAAAGGACATTTCCACAAAGAAGATCATTTAAAAACGGTCAGCCCCATTAGTCAGCAGGAAAGTGAAGATTAAACCAACAGTGAGATACCAATGCACATCCACTGAATGTGACACTATCAAGTTATGGCACCAGGAGGGAGCAGCTGGAATTCTCGTAGTTGTTGATGAGAAGGAAAAGTAGTATTGCCTCTCAGAAAACAGTCGGGCCGTTCCTTATAAAGTTAAACACTTATTCTAATTCCCCAAAATCATTGCTCCTAAGTATTTACCCAGGAGAAATAAAACATAGGTTCACACAAACCCATATGTGAATGTTTATAGTAGTTTTATTTCTAATAGCCAAAAAGTAGAAATAACCCTAATGTCCATCAACTGATGAACAGATTAACAAACTTTAGTACAACCAATTTAAGTAATACTTCTCTTCAATAAATGAAAACAATTCCTCATATTTGCAATAAAACTGGTGCATCTCAAAACCAAGCTACGTGCAAAAACCCAAACACAGAGACTATGTATTACATGATTCCATTTATATGAAATTTCAGGGAAAAAAAAAACCTCTTGTGACAACAAGTTGAACAGTCATTGCCATGGACATAGAGTGTTTGGCAGAGGACCAGTTGCAAAAAGGAACTGGGGAGGTTTTGGGGTTACAGGAAGGTGACTGTATCATGATTATATAAGTTACTGATGTAGTTTGGATATGTGCATCCACCAAATCTCATGTTGTATTGTAATCTCCAGTGCTGGGGTGGGGCCTAGTGGGAGATGCTTGGCTCATGGAGGAGATTGCTCATGAATGGTTTAGCACCACACACTTGCTGCTGTTCTCGTGATAGTGAATAAGTTCTTGCAATACCCTATGTTTAAAAGTGTGTGGCACCTCCCCGCAACCTCTCATGCTGCTGCTCCAGCCATATGACATGCCTCCTCCCACTTTACCCTCCACATAATTGTAAGTTTTCTGAGGCCTCTCAGAAGCCAAGCTGATGCCAGCAACATGCTTCCTATACAGCCTGCAGAACTGTGAGCCAATTAAACCTCTTTTTTCATTATAAATTACCCAGTCTCAGATTATTTCTTTATAGCAATGTGAGAATAAACTAATACATCATATACATTTATCAACTTATATTGTACACATAAAATTGGTGAATGTTATTTTATGTAATTTAAGCCTTAAAAATACACAAAAAAATATAGTTCATGCGTCTTTTGTTCAACACTCTGAACCTCTTGGTTGCCAAGACTATGTATCACTAATGCCTGTCACAGTCCCCTAAATGTAATAGACATTTAATTAAAAAAGAAATAAGTGAGTGAATGAATGAGCGATTGCCACAGAACTCAATGTCCCACAGGACTCAATGTCCTACAGAACTCAATCAGGAACCACAAAAGAACGCTCTAAAAACCCTATGTTTGCCTTAAATCCTGAAAACACTTCTACACTAGGATCACTGAGGTTCTTGGAGGACAGTTGGAACTTCATACAGTGTCCTACTTGCTTGTCAGTCAATTCTTTATAAGACATTGTGCTGTATGATGGCAGGTTTTTTCCTAAGCTTTGACTTCCATCCAGTAAAAATTCCTGGCAAGACTTTACACAACCTAAAGTATATTGAGATCCTTGTTACTACTCTAAACTCCTAAAATTTCATTTCATGTATTGGTCAGTTTTCCAAATGACAGTCTCCAGGAACTTGGATCATCATGTTTCTCCGGCAATTTTAGATACTTGTTTGGATTCCAAGGTGAATCACTTCACATATAATTCAATTTTTAATAACCTCAAATAAAGTATTTTAGCTGCTTTCTCCTCAAGAAACTAATTTTGATTGTCAACAAAGCCTGAGCCAGCAACCTGGAATTTAAGCTTTACTTTGTTTTCTATTTTAAAAAACTTGTAAGCCTTTTTTCCTCACAATAACAATATATATGTTGCACAAATATAAATCGAAGTTCCAAAGGAACAGCTTATTTAGACTTATGACATTCTGCCTTGTGAGGGTGACGCACATCATGTCTGGCACTTGGGCTCCTTCAGCCATTTATACCACAGCAATTATTAATGAAGAACTAAGCTGCCATTAGCAGATCAAGCATTAGCAGTCATCAGATCTATAACCAGCCTTACTCGCCCCTGGGCCTGTGGCCGAGCACAACCCAACTCAATACAGCGGGGAAACAAGAGGATGTGTTTTCTGTGGTCACACCCCGATGCATGAACCGCAACCACGCAGAAGTGTCCATTAAATGGCAAGTTATATTCACAGAAATATTTGTTATTAGAAAATGTCCTCTTTTATGTCAAAAAAGTAGAAAGTCTATCACGGATATGGGAGATCTACTCTGGCATAAACTCATGTGGTTGTCACAAAGAAATGCCTTGAGGTCACCAAAGACAGGTAGAGTTTGGACATTTGGGCTGATACTCTCTCAAGGAGTCATTAAAGTATTGGCCTGTTATCTACCACAAGATACACATGGAGAACCATGGGAACTGATTTCCAAGAGACACAAGCCCAGATTTAGCAACAGGTCTGTAAACTTTAGAGGTATGTAACTGAATTGGGGCAGAAATTTGGATCTGTTGAATTGTTCAATAAACATTTAACAAAACCTTTAATTGGAGTAAATATGAGGTCCATATAAAATATCCTCTGCCTGTAGCTGCACGGGAGCTTACAGTTTGCATAGTTCTCTTCCAGGGACATGGACACTGCACAGTCTCATTACATATGACCTTCTTCATGGACCTGAATATTCTTGTATGCTATCCCAAAGAAACTAGCATGGAATGTAATGAAAATTTGGATGCCCAGAAACTGAAGGAGAAAGGAGTAGCCCTTTCATTCTTTCAAACTTTTTTAGAACAATTGGAGGTTTTATTGATTGGCTGATATGAAAATAGATTGGACAGCCAAGTACAGCAAACCTCAGCATTTGAAAGAGCTAAGCTGAACACCTTCTTAACCCTCCAAATTAAAGAATGTGAAAATGTTTGCACAGTTTCCTGGAATTTCTCCAGATCATATTGCCAATAGAAAATTCTAGGTTTCCTGTGTATCTCCTCAAATACCTTTTCAACGTTTGCTACATTTTTGAGCAATGTTTGAACCAGCTTAAATACTTGCCAAAACTGCATCATGAATCACTGTTTCCACGTGGAACCTATGAATAAGATAATTCTCAGACTACGGATTCAATCTTCACCAACTTCAACATTCCACATACTAATTCATTTAGATCTTACATTTTCTGGCTAATTGCTAATGCTCTCCTATATCTTTGCAGTTTTTATTTGATTCCAGAATATTATTTATTCTGTTTTTAAGTTATTATTTCATGAGTATTACTCTTTATGTAATAATGCTAAGTAAATAAGGAAGAGGCAGCCACTCTGTTAAGGAAAAAAAAAAAATTTTGTGTCATGTTCCACACTGTGAGAAGATATATTATAGGACTAAAAGGTCACTAGAATCTGAATAGCTGATCATATTACTTACACACTTAGTGTCCACTTAATCATTTTTTAATGTAAAACTATAGATAGGGACATTGGTTATTTTCCTACAACAATCACATTAACTTATTATATAAACAAATGCGTCTTTCAGTTTATGCCAGTTATTTCTTCTATTAAATAATCAGTTCAAATGTAAAAAGGTGCTGAAAAGGGAATCATTAAATTGCATTTAAATGTTTGACATAAAATCTGTCGTTACCTCTCATAGAATTATTTTTAACTTCTAAAGGAAAAAAAGGAATGATAATTTTTTAAATAACTGAGATTTCCTTGAATAAAAAAATTGTTGGACCACAGCAAATTCACTGGTGCCTGAATTCTGTAGAATTTTCTCAGGATATCCTCAGCCTATGAAAGTACAACCTCACTGTTTCAGAACTATTTATGATCAGAGAAAACCAGTAGATTAAAACAACTTAGATCAATGAGCTCCTGCAGAATGGTGGTAATATTACTATAGATCTGAAGCAAGACACGAAGCAAATTTGATAAATTGATGCTCTTATTAATGTGTGTTTCCATTACATGAAGGTGGAAGAAGGAAGGGAAGCTCTTTTCAAATTACTTTCCATTTGTCTTTATTTTCTGAAAGATTTATTTACTGTGGTACAATTTATATGTTAAACCTCTGCTCTCATAAAAAGTTCTGCTAACATCTATTGCTAAACTAGTCTACTCCATGCTTCAACACAGTAATTGATGAGGCTTAGAATGTCTCCATTTCTACCAGATGCCTGAGATCTTGGGTTAACACTGGAAACAATTGTACTGGAAACATGCACATGGATACAAAGTAGTGAAACATAGCAGGAGAGATTATGCTATGACTGCCATACTGTACAGCCCAGGGATCCATGTTAGAACTAAAAATTCATTCCCTCAGCTGTTGTGAAGGTTGTGAACTAAAAACTTTCAGCTGTACAGATCAGCCTCCCAGGAGATCTTATATCCAATGACTAGTATAAGACAGCCTATAAAAACACACCCTCTTCCCCCAGCTAGGTACAATTCTAAGGGCCAGCCAGCTATGAGCCACCCATGGAGTTGACTGAGCCTTATCATGACTATTCCGTAGCGCAACTTATCCCACCACTCAGGGCTGTGTCCTTCCTTTCAGCCATAACTGTTCATCTTGATGGCCCTCACTAAGGACCTTCTAGCATGTAACCTCATCTTAGAGTCGATCAACGTCCTAGGGACCTATGGTAGGCAGAATTCAAAAATGGCCCCCAAGATTTCTGACACCTAGTGCTGTATTGGGATGCGAGATTAAAATAATTCACCAAGACAAAAGTATGCCAAATTGCAGGGTCTTTATTGCCGGTGACCACAGAGGACTCACGTCTCTCTAACCCGTGGCCCCGAAGGGAGGGTGCCAAGACTTTTTATACCCGAAAGACCACCTTGGGAGTGGGGGTGATGAGCGGGGAGGGGGATGAAGGGGCTTCAGACATTCCGAGGGCTGGTGGATTCTGTAAATCACATCCTGGGCAGGGACAGGGGTGGGGGCTTCCAGACATTCCAAGGGCTCGGGGAAGGGGGGATTATTGTCACTCTAATTGCTACCTAAGTGATTTACAGAAGTCAAGATAAACGTTAGTTTACACATTGTCTGGGTAGCGGTGGAATTTACAGATCTTAGTTCACAGGGGTCAAGATGAAATTAGCTTGGGCCGTGTATCCTGATAAGCAAAAACCAAAGTCAGCAGTTATTGCAAGGAGAAAGGGGCAGTTATTACAACTCATTTTTGGAGACACAGCTTTGTCTTATAAAATGGCGTTGCTCAGGTTCTGGCTCCAGGCCAGCTATAGCACACTAGTAACCACGCCTGTGTCATCCCGTCCCCTGGAGTGCTAAGAGAATCTGTGAGTGTGGTGGACTGTTACTCTCATGATTAGGTTATGTTATGTGGCAAAGGTAAAGAAATTTGCAGAGGCAATTAAGATCCCTAGTCAGTTGACTGAATTAACAAGAAGGTCGATTGCCCTGTGTGCGCCTGACCTAATGAGGTGAGCCCTCAAAAGAAGAGACATTCTCATGTTGCTATGTTGTGAAAGGCATGTGGCTAGGACATGAAAGCAGCCTCTAGGAGCTAACAGAGACCCCCAGCCAATAGCCAGGAAGACAGCCGGGCCTTAGTCCAGGGCAGTCAGCCACAGAGCTCTGCCAATAACCTAAATGAGCTCAAAAATGGTTTCTTCCCTAGTCAAGATTTCAGATGAGAACACAGCCTGGTCAACACCGAAATTTCATCCTTAACTTTAGCCCAGCACCCAGATTTACAACCTACAAAAACTGTGATAATAAGTAGGCATTAATTCAAGACACTAAGGCTTTTGTAATTTGTTATGCAGCGAAAGAAAACTAGCATGGGAACACAATCTGTGAGATTATATTGATAGAAAAAACAGAGTAAAGATAGCCAAAGACTAGAAAGAATGCTGAAGATGGCTACAGTAATATATACAACTTTTTTCCTATGAAACCCCCAAAGAGGATCCAAATTTGAAATCAATCAGTATATAGAAGAAGAGGGAGCGGTGAGGCTAAAATCAGGAGGGACCATAGGGAAAGGGCTTTGAAACAGCTGGGGCAGAGAGCCCCACCCCCTCGCTGTGTTTATAAGACAGCTGATAGCAGCAGTTTGCCCTAGCTGAACCCTCAGAAATAGCCTTTAAAAGAGGGTGTTTCATCTAGAAAGGACACAAGATGAGCTAAAAATAAAGAGAGAGGGGGATTAGCAGAGACTGCAGTAACCCCGGGCCTCTACCATGGAGTAGGACCAAGGAGAAGAGAAGACCCCTCCACTCAGAGAGAGGGTGACTCACATAAGTTATTATCCAAACCAGTCTCCTTTAGAGAGTAAAAGGGGATACTATTAGTAATTATAACATAACAACAGGCATAAACTGGGATGTGTGGTCCCCCTCCCAGAGAGTGGAATGAGCTAAGATACTTGAGCCCACAGCAAAGCTTTTCCTCTGGCTGTTGTGGAAGCTTCTGTCTTGTCAACCGATTCCCCATTCTCTACTTAATCTTTTACACAGTCCACCCATATACGCAGAGTCTGCAGACAAAGTCCTACCACTCATGGAAGACTTTCAGTAAATAGACCTAAAATGAGCAAAGAAAGTATATGTCAGCTACCTTTGGTAAAGTCAACACAGTCTTTTATTGATTTATAGAGAAACCAAAAATATTTGTTTTAATGGAAAACTAAGAGCATGAAAAAAAAATTAAGATGAATAAACATAAGCACTGGTCTTATATGAAACAGAAATGGCATAATGACAGAAGAAAATTTTGAAGACATTCTAATCTCAAAAAGATTTAAGAAGCTCTGCCATTAGTAAAACAAGAATAAGTGATTGCAGAAAAGGAGCAAGCCATGAACAGGAAGGAATGCTTTAGAAATTAAATACATTTACTAAAATTTAAAGCTAAATAGAAATGCTTAATAAATTGAATGGTTATGAATGACATAGAAAATATAAACAAGGGAATCTCCCAGATTATTAAGCAAAAAGGTAAAGTGGAAAATTATGAATAAAAAATAAGATTCATGGGCTAGGTGTGGTGGCTCATATCTGTAATGCCAGCACTTTGGGAGGCTGAGGTGGGCAGATCGCTTGAGCCCAGGAGTTTGAGACCAGCCTGGGCAACACAGGAAGACCTCCATCTCTACAAAACAGGCGAAATAGCTGAGCATGGTGGTGCATACCTTTAAGTCCCAGCTACTTACGAGGCTGAGGTGGGAGGATCGATTTAGCCTAGGAGGTCAAGGCTGCAGTGAGCCCTGACGGTGCCACTGCACTTCAGCTTGGGCAACAAAGTTAGACCCTGTCTCAAAAAAAGAATTATGGGGGGAAAATTTAAAAGTTCCAAAAACTATTTGATAGCAGTTGCCAAAGAAGAAAATCAAGGTAATAAATAAGGAGGAAATAGTCATTGAAATAAGGCAGTGTCCCCGAGCTTAAATGCATGTTCTTTTCATATTGAAGATGCAATCTGAGTGTCAAACACAAAGTGTAAGACTCATACTTAGAAATCTTCTGACAAAGTTTGAAAACTTCAGATGCACAAAGGAAATCTAAAGTTTGGTGATTTGAGGGGTGGAGTAGGTTTCTTTACACATGAACTCCAAATGCTTAAAACAACGTCACATTCTTTAGAGGTTCTTAGGAAAACTGATTTCGAACCTACATTTCTAAAACCAGTTCATTATGAATCAAGTGTAAGAACAAAATTTAAACATTTTCTGACATGCAAGAAATTTAAAAACTTACCTCCCACATACACTCTTTCTTAAAAAACAATTACTTGCACATGTATTTCCGTAAAAAAGAATGCCATGATGAAAACATATGTCTCTTCTGTCAGTAACAAAAAAAAAAGAGAAATTCAGAAAAAGAAACAAACTGCTTTATCAACAAGTCATTTAAGTGGAATAAAATTATGTTATTGACTGAGTTACGACACACCACTTTTTCTTGATGCTTGGAGCGTTCACCACTAAATGTCACATATTTAATGATACAGGACTATATTATTATTTTTCTTTCTTTCTTTCTTTCCTTTTTTTTTTTTTTTTGAGACAGAGCTTTGCTCTTGTTGACCAGGGTGGAGTGAAATGGTGCAATCTCGGTTCACTGCAACCTCTGTCTCCTGGGTTTAAGCAATTCTCATGCCTCAGCCTCCCAAGTAGCTGGGATTACAGGTGCCCACCACCATGCCCAGCTAAATTTTTGTATTTTTAGTAGAAATGGGGTTTCACTATATTGGCCAGGCTGGTCTCGAACTCCTGACTTCAGGTGATCCACCCGCCCCCTGCCTCCCAAAGTGCTGAAATTACAGGTGTGAGCCTCTGTGCCTGGCTTACATTTTTTTTTCTTTTGGAGTAAAACTACTCAGCTCTTCAGTAGATGATATGTACATAATAAGGGTATTTAGCTTTTCAAATCAACTTACATATAGAACATAGAAAAATTATAGTTGAGAAGGTAACTGTTTTAAAATCTTAACAATATAAAAGTAATACGGAAGTCCAGATATCAGAACTGGAAAATAGTTGGGGCCTGCCTACAAAGATATTTAATTAAGCATTCTTTGAGTTGTTGATTTAAACCTTATTAATTTCACCCTCCCTTGCAACAAATAAAGACAGCCAGAAGTAAATCCAAGTCACCAGTGAGCTTGGGTACTTGAACACATGGAGAACCAGAAATGTTACTGCAGAAATAATTTGCTGCACCTCAAATGCTCCCATCCACACCTGAGACTCTTCAATGACCTCATTTCCTTTCCCTTTTTCTCATACTTTTTTATCATAGCTTTTTTAGTAAACAGCAGCAAATAATTTTTGATTCCTAGATTTCATGGCAGTTTTCATTTGTACAACCAAGTCCATACTTAACTTTCATAATGATGTATTCCAAGTATATTATGAGCTTCATTTTCTCATATAATGAAAGCACAGGGACTAATTCCCTAAGTTCATTAGTGTATTAGTTACCATAACCCTAGAATTTGTAACAGATAAGCCAAAATCTCACTGGCCTAATATACATAGACTTATTTCTTGTTCAACAGAGGGTGATAGGACAGGCGTTTCACCTTCACTCAGTCATACAGGGACCTAAGCTAACTGAGTGTCTGCCATCTTCAATATTTGACTCTAAGCCTCAGGCATAGACTTCTAGCCAGCAGGTGGTTTAAGACAGAAAATAAAGGATTGTGGAGAAATTTTATTGAACAGATCTAAAAAGTGAGATATATTAGTTCTGTCCCCATTCGATTAGCCAAGACTTAGTCATGTGCCCACACCTAATTACAAGGGAATCTGGAATATAGGAAATATAATCTAGCTTACTGCACAAGGGGATGGGGAAAACTGGTTTGGTGAACATCTAGCTAGTGTGCCACAAAGAGTGCTATTTAAAGTGTTAACCAAAATCTGAAATACTTACAGTGTGGTTAACCCCTGACTCAGCCCAACCTCATCAATTGGTTTATAAGTAGCTGCAGGACAGGATACATGGCTTAAACAGCTTTGCCTTCTTAGCACCTTCATTGCACAACTAGGTGTTTGAGAAAGTCTTGGAGGAATCAATTTACTTAATTAGATTCTAGTAGCAAAGACAAATTAATGCAGCTACCAGAGTGAAAAATAATCTCCTTTCTCAATAAAAAGATCAAGCCGAGTATTTTGAACTGATTATATTTTTATTAAAATAACCATAATACAATGAATCCATAACTGGTTATTCCAAAATAAGCTGAGCTAGCAATTTTCAATATTTGTTTTATTATTGAATGCAAAAGCAATGGTAAAGACTGCAAAATATAAATATAAATATTCTCTCATTTTTCTTTCTTTCTTTTTTTTTTTAAGACAGAGTTTCACTTTTGTCACCCAGTCTGGAGTACAATGACACAATCTCAGCTCACTGTAGCCTCTGCCTCCTGGGTTCAAGTGATTCTCCTGCCTCAGCCTTCCGAGTAGCTGGGACTACAGGTGCATACTGCCATGCCCAGCTAATTTTTTGTATTTTTACTAGAGACGGGGTTTTACCATGTTGGCCAGGATGGTCTTGATCTCCTGACCTCGTAATCCACCCTCCTTGGCCTCCCAAAATGCTGGGATTACAGGCATGAGCCACCGTGCCGGGCCTCATTTTTCTTAAATGAAGAAAAACATACAGTAAAAGTTTAATGATGCAATGAATCAGTAAGTTCCTAATTTGCTACAAAGGAAGCATCTATCAGGTGATGTTTACACGTGTATGCTGCAACAAACTATGAAAGTAAAAAACCCAAATCTTCCAAATCAGCCAAACAAATAAGTCCTCAAGTATAGCAAATATTATGGGGGTGCCTCAGTCTATGATTCACAGATCCCAATGAAAGAACGAAAGACAGTAATGGGTGGAGAAATTTCAAATACGGGGATTTTAGAAATGTGTAAATTGTTGGGCATAGTTTGTGAATCTGCAAACCAAATGCGGGTGGAGTAGCAGTGGCGAGAGAGATGAAAAAGATATTGTAAAAACCATTCACTGTCTTTTGTAGTTTAATTATGAGTCATTAGGGTATCAATTAAACAGAATCAAAGTGTACCAGAAGTAGAAGTTTGATTTTGTGAAGAAGTATGTGGGTACAAAAAATCACCTTTGGTAGATACATAAAACAAACACCTATTATCAAACAGTGATTATTTAAACATGAATATCACAAGGAAGATATCAAAAGTGAGGGCCAGGGAGTAGGGCTATTGAAAATCTCAGTGGAGAGTCACAGTTACTAGTAAAGACAAGGTCTACGATACAAGCCTGGGGTGAGTGGTTGAGATGGCGTTGAGATCAAGGCAGGTGAGAAGACCAGGAACTAAGAGGAAAGGATTATATATGAGAATAATTGCGTCATCAAAAAGGTGGACAAGACTGATGCTGAAGGACTGACAGTGAGCCAGTTACTAAAAATCCCCAGACAGAAGGGACTCAGGGCTCCATAGATAACCACAACTTGAAGAGGTGATATGTGGGTGGTAGAGGATCAGATCCAAAGTTTGATTTTCCTTTATCGGGGATGGGGTGAGAATGGTTTGCAAGCACCAATAAAAATACAAGGAGGTAGAAAGGTAGAGAAAAGGGGAGAGAAAGGGGGGTAAAAAAAAGTAGAGAAGGTGTGAGAAATAGGCACCAAATGACAAGGCTAGGAGGGAAAGCAGTGTCCCCAGGGAAAGCCAGAAAAATGCAGCAGATTTTGCTAATGATGGACTGTCATGCTCTTTTCATGTGAATAGACTTGAGTTTGTGGAATGCATTCGGTAAAGGGTGCATCATGATCCTTCCTTGACTGAGCAGTGCATTCAAAAGTGCTAACAGACCAAAATAAGTGTGGGCCTCCCTTCCTCAAGCTCTTCTGTCCTTTGAGAAAGAGGAGCCCTATAAAATTTGAAGCCTAAACACTCAGGCTAAGTCCAAAGAAAGAAAACGGCATTTCAGGGGCCAATTGTGACATACCAGGTTTTAAATATTACTTACTTTTGTCTTATATTTGGGAAGTGCTTAGTTGTTTTGAATGGAAGTGTGGGGCTCCAGTAGTGATCAGGCCATCAAAGTGATGACAGCTAACTAGATCAGCACACTAGCTGGACTGCTGGATTATATCAGGCAGATTTCATTAGGATTTCAGAAAGATGCTCACATTTTTATATTTGAAATGTGTTATAGTTTGCACTGTTATAAAAAGAAACTTGCCAGATTTGAGAATGTAAAAGGGGACAGAGGGAAAATTCCCTACCACGTTATTTTTCTTACCCCAGAAACCCTATAATACAATTTGTCATCATTTTTAGTATTTTGTACCCCTACAAGTTATACATGGTTTAGAACATTTCTAGAAAATAATCTTCAAGAGAAACTCAACTCAGGTTTATCCTGGGGTATGAGGTCTTTCACAAGTTGAGGTTCATATGCATTTATGCATAATTTGAAATATGACTTTCAGACTTTATAACCACAATGCAGAGTAAGAAATGCATTTTACATTTTAAATCATTATATATATACATTAATAAAGGCATATACTACACACATAAAATAAGATTTTAATAGAAATTATTCTTTGGAATCAAATGCACTCTCATATTGTTATTTTATCTCCTATTTTATATGCTGGTCTAGTAAACTGACTTCATGACCTACTAATTGGTCACAAGCAACAGTTGAAAAACACGTTTTTAAATGGCAATACGGAATTGCTCTATGCTTTAGTTTTTCCCTTTGTTTATTTCTTCAGTTTCTGAAATAGAACAAATAGCACTCTCTTTAAAAAACAACAAACATTAATAACCAGAATAAGTTAAAATTGTACAGTAAACAAAGCAGCTGCTACTTAATGAGGGCTGGGCAGAGAGCTAAATTCTTTGCATTCATTATCTTACTGAATCATCGCAGCAACCCTGTAAGCTAGGTACCTTTTTCAAGGCACGTTCCCCATTGTATAGATGGGCTGTGCTGCCTGTACCGCCCATATTTTCTCATCACCGTGTACTGGGTACTAGTGGGCACAATAGGAGATGAGACTCAATCCACGCCTTTGGGAATTTCTGTCACACGATGTTTATCCTCTCACATGATGCACAATGAAAAGACGACACAGTATATGTCACATATTCAGTTGACCAGACATTTCCATGTTCATTATCTGCAACCCAACTTCTTAAGGTAGTACAGCTTGAACTTCAGAAAACTCGCACAATAGCTTTCAGAATTCTCATGCTTTTATCTATTTCTATTTTCTATTCTCTGGTATCAGATGGTTTCCGTCTCCTCAAAATGCTGCTGCTAGTTATCTAATTTAACATTGTTAGTGGCAGCCAGGGAAACTTTGAGATATAGCCATTTCATCAATTATCTCCAGCTGGGAGGATTTAGTGCTTTTTAAATAGGGCCACAATATCAAGTTCATCTACACTATTAGTGAGGTCTTTATCACTGCCAAGTTCAGAAAGTGCTAAAGCACTTAAAGTGTTTTTTGCCTTTGTATTTTGGGTACAGTTCATTTTCTTGCTCTTGCAGAACTTGGGTTTCATCTCCAAGAGAATCACCACTCAAAATCAAGTCAAGGCAGAATTACGGAATGAATATACCCCAGGTCAAGCCAAGAGCATTTACTGATATCCCCCACGTTCAAAGCTCTATACTAGAACCGATAGGAGCCTTCAAAGGGAATAGAAGGCTTATGTGCTCACTAAAGACTTCCACTCTTTCTAGGTGTACAGTAGCATCGCACTTCCCTACCCTGGGAGTCAGGTGTGGCACAGTGACTTGCTTCACAGGTGAGCAGAGTCACTTCCAGGTAAAGTTTTAAGAACCAGCGTACGGTTTACTATGCTCTCTCTTTCCCTCTTTTCTTTCTGTTTCTCAGTGGTGATCCAAACAGTAGCTGCTCAATCAGCTTGGACCCCAAAGTAAGGCAAAGTGGAAAACAGCCCCAACTGACCCGTGCTACATGGATGCCGTTGAGTCATTGAGAAACAAAAACAAAAAGTTTTTTCTTTAAGCCACTGAGTCTTGAGAGTTGTATTAGTCAACATACAACTGATCCTTGGCAAACTTAAATCTCTGAAGATATTTTTAAATACCTTTAAACACACACAAAAAATGTAAATAAGTGGAAAGTACAAATAGACAATGTAAATTATATAAATAGAAGATAAAGGAGAAAAAAATGACTAAATAAGTGAATAGCCACATAGAGATTGAATATGGGCAGGAATTTCCATTGAGTTGTACAAGAGGCATGGAGAATAGGAGGTGTGCATGAAATGCTGTGTATAAAGGTGCAGAGGGAAAAATAAAGTCACCTGAGTAAAAGCTGCAGTCGATTTGTTTGGTGGAGCAAAGAACTAAGAACTGAAATACCTGAGAGAAGGAAGAAAAGACAATTGTGAGGGGGCAGCAAGGACCAGACAAAGGTGTTCAGGTGCTGATACTAACTCATTTATTCTTCACTCATTCATTCATTCATGGATTCAATAATGATTATAAGCTAGGAACTCTGCTAGCCAGATGCTTGGAACCCGCAGATGAATGAGTTTGTGATCGCTAGTCTTAGATATCATCATTTTGTAAGGTTCACCTAAACAAACAACTCCAACATATTATAGAATTTCATACCAGACATTTGTGCTATCAGAAACACAAAGCCAGAAAGGATTTAATTTGCACATAGGTTGTTGTAGGGTATAAAGGAGACAAAGATGAAAGAATCTGGCAAGACTTTAAAACAAAACATGGCATTTGAACGGATTCTTCAGAAAGGATTGTTGATCATAAAGGTAAGAGAAAAAAAGACATTTCAGTCAGGGAAAAGAGTATTTATTTACTATTCATTGGGTTAACATGTTTTATATAGGTGTTTTCTTAAAGTACTCTGTGTGTTTGTCTCACAATAAGACTAATCAGTGTATATTTATCAAACACACATTGTCTGCAAGGCACCATGCTAGGCTTACGATATGACAGTAGGGGAGACGGTCTCCCTTTCTTCACACTCTAGCGGGGGAAACGTGAGATGCTTAATTAAATAAGTAATTAAAATAAATTGTGATCAGGGCTCTGACAGGGGAAAGCGGACACCCAACATGGCCAAGTCTACCTGGAGGAAGTTACCTTTGGTTGAGATTTAAAAGTTAAATAGGAGTTAGCCACCCAGAGAACGGTGAATCAGTGACTGAAAAAAGTTAAAAAAAAAAAAAAAAGGAGTTAACTAGAAGAAGCGGGAGGGAGGAGAGTTCCAGGGAGAGGGCCAAGCTGTAAAAGACTTGGATGTAGAGAGAGTATATACCACAGAAACTAGAAGGAGTTCAGTAAGGCTGAGGCTTAGAGGAGAAAGGACAGGGCAGAGGAGGGACTTGCAGCTGAGAACTTCAGAAGTTTACACCCAATCCTGGAATCTTAGGAGAGCCTTTAGGACATTCTTAAGAGGAGGGCATGGTAAACTGTGCGTTCTAGAACATAGCTAGTGTGACAGAAGAATAGAAGAGAATCAGAGCCAGACAAGAAGTTCCCTTCTTCACACAATCTTTCTTCCCATAAATCTGACAATTTTGATTGAAAAAAACCCACTAGATAACAAATGACTGCTCAGTCACTAGTAGAGTCAAGAACTTACAGTAACTATTATTAGTTGGGCGAATGGGCCAGAAAGAATGGAAAAGAGCTTATAGTAATTTGGCTGTTTGACTACTCAACTGAGAACCTGTCATGAGGCATCCATTTAAGGGTGCCTGCGCAGTGTTCAGCTCCAAACAAGGTCAGTGAAGAGTGGCAAGTGCACAGGCAGAGAGGCTCCACCTACTCATGCATAATACTCCCTCCATAGCTATTTGGAGACTCTTGAGACAGCTCTGGCGTTTTCGTTTTACAAGTCCTGGCCAACACATGTATGACATAATGACATGTCAGTGCCTACCAAGTGTCAGTGTAAAGTATTAGTTTTGAATTTACCTAGGCATCTCATTAAAATGAAAATACACTGTAAAATTTCTAATGAACCTAAGCCTCTGTCTGGATTGCTCTTAACTCACGAAAAGCCATAAACAGAAAGATATTTGTCTCTATCCATAGCCAGGGCTCCAACTAAGTGAAATGAGGAGGGAATTGTCCCCAACAAATGATGCACTGTGAAATGAGTCATTTCCCTGTAAGCAATGATTTGAAATGTGCTATAATTGCTATGCTGCCCATGTCACCAAGGAGAAAACAAAACATCTAAGTAACATCACTATGCCTTACAAACTGTCAAACATTCATCGATGATTTCATCTCATACTGGTGATGACCCTTCAGTGGTTTCTTTTACAATAACAGACCTGCCAGCTTGGTCTAAGAGGAGAGGAAACTCACAGAAAGCAGAGTATTGGGCTCATAATTAATTTCATCACTACCATCCGGGCAAAACCCAGAAGCCTGCATTTTAATTGGCTTGCTAACATATTTGAAAACAACATATCTAATGAGATTATTTTTTCCACATTCAGAAATAATGAGAGAAAAAAAGCAAGTTATGTTTTAAAATATCTTAATACTTGTGTATTGAGAATTTAGAAAGCTTTTATCTATTTAGCATAAGTCAACTTGACATTCTGCTGAAACTAAGATTTCTCTCTGGTTAAAAAGCACTTGGAGGCCATGGCACAAACAGCTGGATTAACAAAATGGAATAGAGGAAATGGTTGCATTACTTTGCTAGGGCTGCCATAACAAAAACCCACTAACAAGATAACTTAAAGAAAATAAATTTATTGTCTTACACTTGTAGAAGCTAGAAGCTCAAAATCAAGTTGTCATCAGAGTTGACTTTTTCTGAGGACTGTGAGGGGAGAATCTACTCCAGACCTCTCCCCTTTGTTTGTAGATGGTCATCTTCTCTCTGTGTCTCTTTATATCATCTTCCCTCTACGCATGTCTGGCTCTGTGTCCAAATTTCCCCTTTTTATAAAGATACAAGTCATATTAGATTAGGGCCCATCCCAATGGCTCATTTTAACTTGATTACTTCTGTAAAGACCTTCATCTATAAATAAGCTTACATTCTAAGATATTGGAGGTTAGGACTCCAGCGTATCTTATTTGAGAAGACACGATTCAACCCATACCAATAGTTAAAATTATCCTTTTGGGAGTGCAAATGGATTGCCTCAGTTCCATTCATTTAAGCGTTTGCTATCAACTGTCCCAGGTAACAAGATAAAATAGAGACAAATCAGAGCCACATTGTCACAAAGCATTGCTAAGAGGTTAGGTTGGTAATGCCTGTCCAGTTCATTAGAGACAGATATATCAAGACTAATTTTCTTGCAGACTCATCCCATTATTGTCTCAGTAAACCTGATTAGGGAATGTCTACATGCCTATTCATCCTATATCATTTAAGACCATCACCATTCACCAAATTTTTAAATTCCAGTAGCATGGAACCCTAGAATTCTACATTTAAATTTATCTATTACTGACATTCTTAGGGATTCTAAGTGTTATCTCTTGCAAAATATCTTCCTCTCTAAAGCTGAACAAAAGAATACTGCAATGTGACAAATAAAGATGAATTTGGGCTTTGCATCTGAGAAAGTCCATAGAGAGTTAGACTCATTCACATTGACCTGGACTCACAAAGACTTTTATTCTGTGGAGGAGCAAGAATGTTCCATGATATTACCATCATAGAGCACCAAATGGGCCATTTCCTGCCCTACTGCATCATCCTGACAAACTCAGAAAATAAACTCTCTTTTAAAGAAATAATTCAATATATATATAAAGATATTCATGCAAGAATTATTTCTAGTAGCAGAACTTTAAATATGTACTCAATCATCAATCAGTAAAAATGCCATTAACTATGTTACATTTACTCTATGAATGATTAAAATGGTAAACACAAAGATTATATAGCATCATGACCATGTGATTCTACAGCAAAATACACAGCTAACAGCTCTGTTCATGCTCACAAAGTTTTCAACCAGCTTTTGAGGGTCTTCCTTTTAAATTTAAGGAGAAAACCAAAGATAATCAGGTAACCGAGGAAAGGTCCTAACGTAAAAGGCAAAGCACAAAACAAAGGGATGTGGGAGAAGCTACTCGGAGGTGAGAGACTATAGAAGAAAACTTCCAAGAAAAACTATCACCGATATCAGTGAGATATGTAAAGTTAATATCATACATGAAATAAGAACAAATATTAAAGTTTTTTAAAGGAAAAAAATTAGAGTTCAAAAAGTTTTGAAATTAAATATAAGGGAGAAGAAATAACAAACTCAATGAAATAATTGGAATACTGTAAAAATTTCCAAAAATTAAAGTAAAAAGAGATGTAAAATAAGTGGGAAACATTAAGAAAATTGGAGGACAGTTCAGGGAATCCAACTGAAAAATCCAGAAAATGGAGGGGAGAATATTAGTTTTTAAAAATCAGAAAAATCTGAGACTTGAAGGGTGATAGTTTCAAGACTCAAAAGAGCTTTTCTGCTACCCACCATAATTTTTAATGGACTTACTAAGGCATATAATTATGAAATTCTGGAATGAAAACAAAGAGAAAGATATAAAAATTCAGGAGAGATAAAACATCGTTTTATACAAACGAAAAAAACAAGAGAGAAAAAACATCGTTTTATCAGGAATTGGAAGGATGTTCAATTTTTCAAACAAAAGAAGATGGAACATAATAGAGCAATGGCTTCAAATTTCAGATGATTAATTCCAACTCAGAATTCTATATCCAGCTAAATTAGCAGTTAAGTGTGAGGGTCAATTCTAAAACCTTCAGACATGCAAGGTGTCTCCAATTTGGGTTTTTCCAGAAACAACTCCAAAAATAAGGACTTTAATGCAAATAGTTGATTTGAGAACTGCCAGGGAGCACTGGCAGGGGAATGGAGAAATGAGAACAGAAAGAGAAGGAACCCAGAAAAGGATGCTTTATTGGATATGTCACCTCAATGGACAACTAGGATTCCGTCCTCCTGAAGAACTGCAGGAGACAGATAGAACACACATCATAACTCTTTTCCAAGGGGTGAAAAAGCTGATCCATCACTGACTGAGAGCTCCTCCTGTGTATGAACCATGAGAAATTGTCATGTGGAGTCAGAGGTGCATCTGGTCATGCCCGTTAACACAGACAGAATTTTAAGCACTGAAGGAATCTGAGAGGACACCAACAACATCTGCTACAGGTCTCAAAACATTTACTTTCCCCTTAAGTTATGCAAGATGTTTCATGGAAATGATGTAGTAAACCAGAAAAGAATACAATACAACAAGCCCAGGAAACAGAGGATGCAATTCAAAAGATCAATGAAGAGCACCCTTGGGAAAATGGTAAAGGGAAATCCATGGTTAACAACCAGACAGCAACCAGCTGAGATTTAAGGAGGTCAGTAAGCACCAGGAAATATGTCTCAAAGAACATGAAATATATAGAGTATCTGATGTGTTTCAATGTATGAGAGCAGATTGAGACAACTGAGGGAAACATCAATGTGAATAAGTGATAAATACAAAGAAAGTTAAGAAAACAAATAAGCAAGACAACTAGTAACTCAAAGAAAAAACAAGTTGTGTAAAAAAGGAAAAAACCATAGAATACTATGTGAATAATGTAGTGTTCTGAATTTTTTATCTTGACAATATATCATATCTGTACACACAGATCTACCATATTTTAAAAGCCAAATAATAGCTCCTTAAGAAGAATACATTATAATTCATTTAACAGTCTCCTAATAATAGGCATTTCAGTGATTTACAGATTTTTTATTACAAATGATGCTGAAATAAACATCCTTGAAATTTTCTGGAGGACATCGTCTTGGTAATAAAATTTCTAGGTCAAATGGTAAACACAGATAAAGTTTTGATGACTTTTATTCTAATTTCTTCTCCAAAAATTTTCGTCCATATAAATTCTCACCAATAGTGAACAGTCCCTTTCTCCTACAATAGATATTATCAATTTGCTTTTTGTGAGTTTTTTTCCTTTTTGACAATTAAAACTGAAAACATAGAGAGGGGGAATTTCATATTTAAAATAATTACATCTATTTTAATTTTGCTTCAATGTATTATTTTTTAATTGTACCAAAACAATTGATTAATCTAATTAATTAAGTCTTCATACTGTACTGGCAAATTTTTCAAAATAATGTCCTAAAACCATGAAGCATTATAGTTGTCTTTAAAGCTAAATTATTTTACTCTATAAAAATTCAATTTTTTCTGCCATCTATAAAAAGCTGCCAAATAACCAATGTAGTTATTAAGAAATTATCTGTAATATTTTTAAAGGATTCATATATCTTACATTGTTCATTAATCTCAAAACACCTGCTATAAATTCCAGATCTTTCAACTGAGAAGGGTGTGGCTGTAAGGAAAAGAAAAATACATAATTCCCATTTCTTAAATGAAATATAAGATAGTTAATAAAAATTAATGCCAATAAGTGGGAAATTATATTAAATTATGTGGATGGATGCCTACTACTTAATTTGCACAGCCTCTTAGCTCTCTACTAAGACACCCTGCCACCCATAGATATAGATCCAACTGTGGCATAAGAGTTTTATATACCTTCTCCTACAAATTTCCAAGAATTTCTACTCCTAACTTTCTCAGGTGTTAACACCCTCCTTCATTAAGACAAGCATTGATTTATTTGCACTGAGAACTTTGCTGACAGGATTTGAAACTAATTTTTTTGTCCTAGATATACGAAAATAGGTTCTTATGTTTTACTAACTTCACAAAACCATGGACCATCCTCCACTAAACAAAAACACAACCCAAAAACTTAACTGAGTAACTTAACAGCAAAATCTTATAATCATGAAATGAGTTTAAACCTTAGTCCTTTTAAACAGCTATTGGCTATCAAATTAAATAATTTATGCAAAAATCACATGAATTTGGCCATTTTTTTCAAATTATTTCAAATTTTTAAATGTCAAAAATCCTGACAGAGACTGAATTCACCAACATCCCAATTATGACTTCAGAATAGTTATGCTTCCTATAATTGTTCTGAATTGTGTTCTGTTGATAACCTCCTTAACAAAATTGAAAATATAATCTGGGCACTGTTTGTATTTGGTATGTGCAGGGAATAGAGGACCAGAGCAACCTCTCTGCCCACACAGTGCATTTTGCATAATTTCATCATTAAATGGTTGCTGATGAATAAAATGTCACAGATAAAGAGGACAGAGTCAGGGAAAGAATGTAAACCGGAAACGTGGATACTGCAAAGAATCACATAGTACATGAAGGCCAGAAGTCCTTTCCCATTCTCTACATGGTAAGACCCCCTATTTGAATATTCATTCATCCTGAGCTCCACAGGAATATAGAGGTGTTGGAAGGAGTTGGGAGGTGAACGCTGAAGATGATTAAAGGGTTGGACTAAGAAAGAAATGAACAGATTGCTAAACTTGGAAAAGGAGGGAGCTCTATTTAAAAACGGCTTCCGAGTAATGGGACCAATTAATAGACAAAAATAGAATCTCAGCTGCTTTTCATTCCCACAGTGAACAGAATAAGAGAAAACGGTGGAACTAAATATGAGGGTGAAGGCTGCCAACAGTTCAGCAAGTCAGGAGCAGCAGTGTGTACAGCAACCAGTTGTGATATTCCAGTAACCAGTTGGATATTCCAATCCACACGATCTGCAAAGTAGGGCAATGGTCAAGGTAAATGTGGTCACTGCCACGAGAGGCTAAAACAAATGAATGAGTGTTGGAGGGAGGGAGGAAGCATTTCTAAAAGCACCAAACGTAAGACTTCACTTCCAGACTAGTAGTCAATATCTTGTATGACAGTCAGACGTGTAAATTAGAATAGCCCTGGAGCTGGGCAACCTGGGTTTGAATCCTGCTTTTCCGTTTGCTAGCTTGCTTTCCTTAGACAAGGCACTTGTCCTATCTGTTCTTCTATTTCCTTATCTGTAAAAGGGGAAAATCAGTGTTTACCTAGTGGAGTAGTTGAGAGGATTGATGAATTAAGCTGTGTGTGTGTGTGTGTGTGTGTGTGTGTGTGTGTGTTCTCATGTCTTTGTTATTATTTTTCCTCAATCACAAGACTTGTGAGTTGGAGGAATGTATTTTGGCAGGAATGTATTTAATGTATTAATTAAACTTGCTTCGACATTCTAATGTCCAGAATTCTGTATTAACCAGCGTTTGCAGCAAGTACACTAAACGTAGACGCTCATGCTTATGATGACTGAGGCAGCAGACACCATGAGACCCTCAAGTACGAATCCTGCGAAATGAATTCACCTTTATCCAATATTGAGAATTTAAAATTTAGTTGTCTACCTGCATGCAGATGGAGCCCATTACCCTAAGGGAATTAACACAGGAACAGAAAACCAAATATGGCATGTTCTCACCGGTAGACCCTGGGACTGCTATTTCAGGGAAAGAGACGGGGGACAACGGCTAAAACGAACTGTTGGGTACTATGCTCACTACCTGGGCGATGGGATCATTTGTATCCCAAAGCTCAACATCAGGCAATATACCCATGTAACGAATCTGCACATGTACCCAGGATCTAAAATAAAATTGAAAACTGTTAAAAAAACAAAAGAGCTAAACAAGAATGTTAAAAAAAAAAATTAATTAAAACTTAGTTGTCTACATATGTAAGAATAGGCAACCTGTTTATCTTACACAACAATTCTTTCTTTATAAAATACTGTATTACCTAGAACATATTAATTTCTAGTCATCTTACATAACAGAAACCACTTAATACATAATACACATCACCGAATCAATTAAGCCACTGATTGATTAATTAATAAAAAACTGACTGCAGATCCAGAGACCTCTGGCTAGCTGGCCTGCATGTTCCCCTTTGCTGGCTTGTGATTTGGAAAAGGTTGTTGCAAAACTTAGTTTTTGATGTATTTATTTTTAAAACTACAGATAGACACTGCTTTAAAAAACACTCAAACAATTTGGTGCCTGTCCTCTAAGCAATCGCAATTTAAAATAAAAGATTATAATCAAAATTACTATATTGGGTAATTAAAACTTCTTTAAGATTCTCCATATTTAGAACTTTAAAAAGAGAAAAAATCATCCCTTTTGTCTGTCAGTTTGCTGTTGAATTATGTCAGTTGTTCAATCCAGACTTTAAATAAATCATGTTTTACTACAAATACTCTGTACATAGAAATGATAGAAATGCTTTATTCTTCCCTTTCATATAATTATTTAAAGCCATTCCACTCATATGCATGAACACATATAAGATCCTCTAATACAATTTTTCTTTTTATAATTATATGAAAAATACGTTTAATAAAAGTGTCATAATATGAAAAAGCAAAAATGCCACATAATTAGCAGTAATTTTTGTAGACAGATTATCTGAAATAAGAGCTATTGGATCCAGGGAGTTTATTTTTAAGCAAAACAACCCTTTTTTTTTTTTTTCAGCTTTATTGAGGTATAACTGATGCACAAAAAAGAAACCTTTACACAAGCTATACAATTTGATGAGCTTGTACATACACATATACTCTTGATATCATCACCATAATCTGGGTAATAAACATATTCATAACTTGCAAAAGTTCCTTGTGTCCCTTGGTTATTTTTTGGTTTTGTTTCAGGTTTGACTGCTTGCTTGTTTGCAGGAACACTTAACATAAGCTCTAACCTCTTAATAAAATGTTAAGTACATAGCACTGTATTATTAACTATATGCGCTATGTTATACGGAAGATAACTAGAACTTACTCATCTTGTACAAATATAACTTTACACCCATTGAGCCCCTGGCAACCATGACTCTAGTTTCTGCTTCTGTGAGTTAGACTATTTCAGATATCTCATGTAAGTGGGATCATGCAGTATTTTTCCTTTTGCGACTGGATTATTTCACCTATCATAATGTCATCCAGTCCCATCTATGCTGTCATAAATGGATTTCTTTCTTTTTTAAGACTGGGTGATATTCCACTATATATGTTCACTGCATTTTCTTTATTCATATGTCAATGAGTAATTGGGTAGTGTCTCTATCTCAGCTATTATGAATAGTGCTACAATGAACATGGGAGTGTAGACGTCTCTGCAAGACCCTATTTTCAGTTTGCTTGGATCTATAGCCAGGAGTAGGATTGCTGGATATTGGTTTCTGTGTTTGACCAAAGTGGTGGATCTGAGCCGCACCAGTGACAGATGACGCCTTGTGGATGAAGGGGACTGGGTTTGTGTGTGTTTGAGCTCCCATCTCTCCTTGAACAACACATAGTGATAGAGAAGCCAGGAGGAGCTCTATTTACACACTCTGAATCATGTAATTTCTGAATATGAGCATTTTAAATATACTTATACAGGTGAACATAACTTTCAATAACGCTTTCACTCAGTGCTCTCAGGTCAGTGAGATTGTGACTATTTCTACATTTGGAATGGACTTCTTCAAAGAGCTTAACACATACTTTTTAAAAAATAGCATGATATAATAAGTAAGGCCAAATAAACAATTGATGAGAAAAGGTTTGCAACACATACAGTGAACAAAAGACAAGTATCCTTAACATACTCAGAGCTCCTACAAATGTAAGAAGATAAGCAACACGATAGAAAAAGGTATAAAGGATATTGTGATATATCATATAAGAATAAATGCATATAATAAAAGACAAAGATATGAAAAGACACTCCATCTCACTAATAGTCATTAGAATGCAAATATAAACAAGATATTTTTCAAATATTAGATCAATTTTTTTTAATTTGCTTTAATAACCAGTACTGGCAATGATACAGAAAACTCAACACTCAAGAATTGCTGATGAGATGAACTACATATGATCAACTACAATAAACTTTTTGCAAAGTGTACCAGCAATCCTTACAGAAGTTCTAAGAATACAAGTATCTATCCCAGCAAAACACTTGAGGAAAATATGTGCTTATGGTGGACATTAGTGGTCTCAAGCTCTTAGTCTCCCCTTTGAATAACTGCTCAGCAATTATCCTTGGGTAATCACACTTTCATACTTTAAATCCAAATGTTTTGGTAAGGGTGGCCTCGTGCTCCAGAATCCAGAGGGGAGCATGCAGCATAAACTTGGCAAATAAGGGAACTGATGCCCCGGTCATAGCGACTCATTCATGGATGGGCAACCAGGGCAGTAAAAATCCTACCCAGGACCTCAGAAAAAACAACTGGGAAAGAATCGTTCTCTTAACATTGTAAAATGAGATTTAAGACTGGAATTGATGATGGCTATTTTGTCAAAGAGGAAAGACTGCTTAAGGATTAAGCTTAGAGAGAAGAATGCTGAACCAAGAATCAAATGTAGACAGGATCCTAAGAACATCATTTCTGTTTCTGAATCTGACAGTATATGAAGCTTATATTCCTCTTGACTTTTCAACTACCTGAGCCAAGAGAGTTGAATCAATGATGCACATACATTCTATGGAATATGATGCAACTTTTTAAAAACAATCAGACAGACCTACATATGTTGAAAGGATTGGCAGTTTTTCTCTAGAGGACCAGATATTGATAATTTTTGGCTTTGTTACTAAAAGGTCTCTGTGGCAACTACTTAACTCTGCCTTTGCAGTGTGAAAACAGGCATAGACAATACATGCAGCATGGCCAGAGTCAGTCTATGAACCATAGTTTGCCTACCCTTGATTTATATCCATGGGACATCATTAAATGAAAAATGATGCCATTTTTATGAAGGAAACTGCTTAAGGAATAGTCTATATATAACCATATATTGAAAATATAATGAAAACAATGGAATAACATACAGCATTGCTGATTACCTCAGGTAGGGTGGTTTTAGAGGAAGATGGAAGAGAGATTCTTAATTTTGAATCTTTTTCTTTCTATATTTCTGTGTTATTTGACTTGTTATAATGGGCATGTATTACTTTTTAATTTAAAAATATCTAATAACCTAAAAAAGGGAGGTGCCTATATTTTTTAAAATGTAGTCCCTAAATTTTAAAAAGTTTGCATCATAATCAGGCTAGAATTTGGGGAAGTTGTGAATATTCAACCTGCCCTGATCTTTTAGCACCTGGAGGCCACGCTCAGTTTAGCAGATCTATTTTCTAGAGAAGGCCTATCAAGGTATTGCGCCTTACTAAAGGTTACAGAACTAATTAGTGGTAAATCCTCATCTAGAAATAAGGCTGGCTTCCTGATTCCTAGTCCAATCTTTTTTCAGCACATATTACAGGTCCATAGATGTTCCTTCCCTTCCTCATTTGAGAATTAATGCATAGAAAATAGATGCCTCTCCAAACATATCATCATGAATATGTTTATAGCATCCAGCTCCAAGCAGCTCTGCCTTCAAAGATTTTTACACCACAGTCAGATTTTCTCTTCTGTAAGTTGTTAACACTATTTTTAGGAGTCCTTTTCTCTGGCAGATCCAGGCATTCTCGCATTTGAGCCCTGTCATCTCTTCAGTGTGTATTTAGTAGTTTCAGCACTCTGCTCACTGTTTGCATATCATGACACCAGGCAGAGTTCGGCAATACAGAACGTCTTATCCATTTCCTCTTAATCCATTTTATATTCATCCTGAGCCCATCAGAGCAGGAGATGGAATGAGAGTTTTATAATTACCTTTTGCAAACAGAACATTAAATTATTATACAGTGGAATCCTCTAGTTTCTTGGACATAAGACGGCCTTTACTTGCCAGTGAACAGATCTGCCTGTCTCTATAAGTACACATATGTACTTTGGAAATCAGCCCTGTTAGCTTGAAGTTATTGATCAATTTTGGTAGATTACTGCAATAGATTCTTAAAGTGCTTTAAGATTAAGAGATGTGCTTGGCTTTCTTCTGTCATGTATCTCAAAGGAAAACCATGAGATGAGACACACAATGAAAAACAGCAGGTAATACCATATGAGACTCCTTATTAAAAACATAAAGTGCCTTTCACTCCTGCTTTTATTAAGTCTACTTTTCAAGCTAAATGGGGGGTTAGGTGAGGTGATTATAATACAAGTCACATATAACTATTTCATTATCCATGTCCTACAGCAAGATAGCCCCCAGAATGCCTTTGAAAGCTCCAGAGTGATGGCAGCAGGTTGAATATAATGAACAGTGTTACAAATGGGAACACGAGACGGCAGGTCTGGTGGGGACGGAATCTCCTAGAAACTGTAAGGCTGTAATTACTGAACACCACCTCGGATTCAGTTGACTTTGAACACTGGTAACCATCTTTGGCGGATTCTATTTTTCTCAGCTAGTTAAAATGAAGCCAGTCAGAGGACCTGAAATTTATAAGACATAATACATAGGCGAAGGCATCGTCTGCTTTTATTACTCTAATTTTTGTCTGGTTTCCAAGCTCATTCCACTATGCACTGTGCAACTGAATTAAAATTGGGTTAAGAAACAGATTTATATTATTAGGTCTGAAGGTTGAATGGCTAGAAGTTATATTTTTAAAAAGAATTGAACAGGCTAATTTTTGGTGGGGGAAAAGAGGCAGACATGGGATCCCAGCTTTATGTGTCAGCACTTTTTCTAGGTATCTTATTTGAAATAATCACTAAATTAAGGATGGGATGAAGGGGAGTGAATGAAGATCGACAGAATGAGCATAAATGCTAGTTACGATGAAAAAAGTGTAATGCTAGTTACGATAAAACATCGCAGCTGAAACCAGCAAAACCAGTTCCATTGATTTGATTTGCCTTACACATTTAACCCAAAACAACAATAAAATGAAAATTGCTGACAATTGCCCACTTTAATTTAGTTTGATTTCTAGTCTAAATTTTTGGGGGCAAGACGATTAGTATAAATTTATTGAAGAGCTTGAATAAACTCTGGTAGCTGACCTGCTGCATGGATAAGGCAGAATCCAGCTGAGCATATGCCTATTTTCTTGTCTGGAACTACCTGAATAAAACTCAATTCAGTCCAATTCAGAGAACACGGCACAGGCAGGGCTAAGCCCAGCCGTGCAGACACAGGCCCAGTGGTAAATCACAAAACAGCCTCTATCCTTACTACCCATTCTTTGTTCCGTCTCTCCCTGGTAACACAGGGAATCTGGTTAAAGAGAGCATCATGGACACATTGACAGAGAAAGGCAGAAGAGCCATGTCACAAAAGCACAACCTGAGAGGGAATGTATGGGAGAGGTGAGGATGCCAGTGCCTGGCAGTCAGCCTCTGGCCAACAACCCTGCACTGGACCTGTGAGCAGTATGGTAGCTGTGAGCTGAAGAAAAGTCACTGCCTCCATTTACCATCTTGGCTTTGGCATCCCCTGAGGGTGTCATCCCACCTGCCACAAATCCTGAGGTCCAAGGCAAGTCTCAGTGTGCTTTGCCCCAGCGATGCATTCTGCCTCTGTTAGCTGCAGTGAGAGCTCTCCTGCCTCACATTCGCACAGAAGCAGAAGGCAAGTGGGAGTGAGAGAGTGCTAGCCTCCTTGGGGCTCTCTCTTATCTGGTTTCACAGAGAGTGTCAGCACCCAGATGACCTCAGCCCACCCCAGGGATCCCCTGTAAACAGTCTCCATGCAGGCCTGTAGCTTCCCGCATTCCTAGCTGAGGGTGTTGTCAGGCTGAGGCAGCATGCTCAGTCTGGACTCAGGGCAGGCTGGACCATGCAAGAGTGACTTTCAGCAGACGAGGGGCGGGAGTCAGTGGATAACCATGCCGGCTTCCTCGGCCCTCAGGGCAGCGCTGAAATTTGCACTACACGGTCTCTCAGGGGGTCCACGTGCAATTGAGCGCCAGTTTCCCACAATCCTTTGTTGCCTTTTCTCTCTCGCCTCATGGTGTGTCCTGGGATCAGCTCCTAAATAAACGACCTCACTCAAACCATTCTCTCCAGATCTGATTTTAGAGGAATGCCCTCTAAGAGCCTTGGAATTACAGCTATGACCAACCAGACTAGAGCTGCTCCTGGTGCTCCCCGGTTCTGTCTCTCTAGACACTCAGAATAAAAACGAGATGCTCAGAATAAAAACAAGTTCAGTTTGTCTTCCACATGGTATCTAAACATGGTTATCATGTGTCCCCCTCCCCAGGACAAAGCCTTCTTGTCTCTAAATGTTCTCAGCTCTTTTATGTTTATCCTGTTCTATAATTTCTAGACCCACTGCCGTCCTACTTGTGATCCTCTGGCTGGATTCCATTTTGTTAACCCTCCTTATAAATGTCCTGTTTCTTCACACTCAACTTGGCTCTCTGGCACATCTGCCCCTTAAGGCTCCATGTGATGGTCATCCCCACACAACTCTGAGGAGGACGACTGTCCACAAAGGCCCTGACATTACCTTTTTTCAGATTAGTCACAAATATCCACCTGAAATTTGTTACAATCATCTGTAAGAAATCCTAGGGACACCATCTCTTAAATTTTTCAAACAACCATTAGACTGTAACTCCCGAGTACCCTGAATTAGAGGTTCTAATACATGTGGGAGCCTTGAACTCCCTTAAGAATGTAATGAAAGCTGTGTACTCTGCCTATATATATATATATATATGCATCTACAATTGGGTATGAGATCTTAATGGATTTAGAGGTCTTCTGAAGTCCATCTCTGGACTGAGGCTTAGAGGCCACGTTTTCATCTAAACTCTTCGCAAAGCATCCCTCTGCTCAACCCAGAAGCATATTGATTCCATCACTCTCAAGTTCCATTACTTCCCATGCACAGAACTAAATTCATGACTGCCATACAACTGGGACATGGAGAGACAATTTTACTGGCTCTACGAGAAGATCCTGCTTGTTGAGTATTGGGTGATAAAAGCCTAGATCTTTTTGGTAGGAAATGCTGAAAAAAGTCACTCCTGCTTTTTTGTTGAATACTATGCAACGAGAACCCCCATACCTAAAATGTCATGCTACATAAAGTGACCTACCCACAGCACCTCAAGGTGTTCGAATTCTCCTGAAAATTTTCCAAAGTTCTAGTTAGAGTATGGGAGGTTTTTATTACTGAGAGTTGGATGAACCTGCCTTCAAAAAATGATCTTGTCTCTCTAGACAAGATCATTCATCTGGAATGAAAGCTCATCAAGTTTATGGTTACTGCGCCATTTCTTTTACAGAACCAAGAAACCAGCTGATTCAGTCTCCATTGCCTAGAAGGGATATTAAAATAAGTTGAATGACAAAGGAGGTTGAAAAATATTTTGGACCTTGGTGAAGCATGTGTGCTATGCACTATTGCATAATGTTTTAGCAATCTACATTCATAGTTGCTTATACCTTTAGACTGGAGGAGATAGAGAAGCTATGATTATTGTTAATGACTTAGCTTGGCTTTCTTTCTTTAATTTGAAAACATTTCAAAAGCACATGTGTACATGCACATTCTTTCTCTTTTAATATTTATTAAATGCCTACTTGTTTACTGTGAGGTATGCAAAGATAAAATAATCTGTGATTAATGATAATTTTTATATTCTCATAGAAGAGATGAGACTCTAAAACAGTACAATTGCTTCAAATCAAATGCTAGAGAAATTTGGAAATGGGGAGTTTTTTCACATGAGATTTACCTAATAAATTTGAAGAGCAGATACTATTCTATGTATGATCTACAAATATATTGTTTCAAATTTATTTCCTGATCAATCAAAAGCTAAGGTTTTTTTTTGAACAGTTAATTTAGGGAACAAAACAATAAATAAAAATACAATTCATCTCTTCTCTAATGTTAGTAAAATACCATCTACATATCCTAATGAAGTTAAGATTCCTTAGCTAAATCAATCAAAATTTTAAAGTAAGTAAAATCTACGTATTTGGTAATCATCTATGGTCATGAGCTGAAAGTATATGGGAACTAAGATCTATAACTAGTCATGTTCATGGAGGATATAGTTTTTGCCAGATTCATTTCTAAGGATATTTTGTTGACTACAACAAAATTGCAGCAAAACCCCATGCAAACAGACTCCACGGTAACAAAACTTGTATATGATGTGATTGACTTTTTTCCTCTATCTAACCCTGTTTTCAGATCTGGTGGGGTTAAAGTTTTTATATAGGAGGTAAGGTATGAAGTGAGATGTAAAGGGAAAGGCAAAGCTTGGTGGAAGTGGCAAAAAATACAAAACAAAACTCTTCTTGGGAGGTACAAGGGAAAAGAGTGGATCCCTGGTCTCCAGAGTTTTCCTGGCTTGGCTTTCCCCAAATAAGGCCAATGAAGTGGGCACAAATTAACCAGGACATTCATGGAATTGCTGCTGCTGTCCTAGAATTCCCAGCCTTCCCTGGGAAGCTGGATCTACGTCAATGGCACTTGTTAGAAAGGGGTGGGGAGAGATAGCATGGGGAGAAATGCCAGATATAGGTGAAAGGGAGGAAGGCAGCAAATCACACTGCCACGTGTATACCTATGCAACAATTTCGCATGTTCTTCACATGTACCCCAAAACCTAAAATGCAATAAAAAAAAAAAAAAAAGAACAACCGACAACAGGTGGCACTACACTGCAACTGGGATGGAGGCTGGCTGGGGTCCTGCGACAAACCCCAGGACTGTGGCAGCTAGCTGAACAGGCTCACCCTGTCATTCCATTAACCTCGTAGAATTGTGAGCTTATATTTTATAGGACTGGATATTTTGAACCCCACTTATCAGGTTGTGGCAGGGGTTCACTTAGTGAAATATCTTCTAGGTCATCGTTTTTAATCAAAAAACAAATTTATGGAAAGGTCAGCTATAGTTTGAAGGAATAAAGAACAACTCAAACAAATTGAAAACTGCAATATTTTATAGAAACGATTTGGAGGCAAGAAATACTGAATGAGAAGTGTACAAATATGAAGGTTTTCTCAGTAAATTTTTATTCGGGTGTTTAAACCGTATCTAAGCACTTCATAAGTTTACCATTTTAAGCTCAAAATAATTAAGAAGTAACTACTGTCTAAAAACATAGTTTGAAAAAAGCATTAGAATCATGGGGCAATTTTAATTCAACAAAACCAAAATCCCAGATATCCAAAAGAGATTGTGCTCAGGGGATACACACACCATCAAGCCAGAATTCATACAATCATGAAATGTATTAAATGAAATCATACAAATGCATGAAATGAAATCATACAATTCCTGACTTTTGAAATTTCAAAGCATATATTTTACCTTAGTGATATAACTAGTTAACTCAATAAATATTTAGGCAGCAGCAATCACGCTATTTAAACATTTTCATAAGATGATTTTTTAAAAGTGAATGAAAATAAAAGATTATCACTCATGGCAATCCCACTTTGCCTATTGACTGCATTGCATTTCATGTAGATGGCTTCTCTCTCTTCCTCCTCTTTCTTCCTCCTGCTCTCTCTCCCACATACACACACGCACACAACAACAACGATGGCTTGCTCCAATAGGCAAGGAAACAAAACAATATCCTAGAATAGATATGAGAGGTGACTAGAGTTCTTTATAAAGTATTACCTCTGGTTTATTTTTTTAAACTCTTCTGTTATCAAACAATGGGGCCTCAGAGATATAAAGAAGGAATCTGCTAATGTACAGTGAAGGATTCTGCTCAAGTACTAACGAGCACTTTTGACACCGTTAATAAATATGTCAACATCTTAAAGAATACAAACATTTCTTATTAGGGTTCAAAATGAGTGTTTTGGGCAACCGAAACGTTTGTGCCTCCCTGCTAGTTTCCATGGCTGTTGTGACTATGTCACTCAGTCAAAAGCACTGCAAGAAGTATGTGACCACTCTTTTTGCACCATATGGTATACTGCAGTTCTGGGGAAGGGGAGTTAATTGGCTCTATCTGAGCAGTCACAAGATTTATAGGTTTGATTATCCAAAATAGATGCTTTTACCCTGATCTATATGGAATTTTTGCTGTTGTATTAATAATAATAAAAGCATGCCAAATGAATGAAAAAGCATCATTATAAAAGGAATTTGTGTGTGCAATGAAACAGTATGGGTGCCTCATGGCTCCCACAATGAAGATGTAACTATTTTCATACACAAGTTATTAGCTCAAGTTGTTCTTTATTACACCATAACTTTGCTCCTATAGCAACATGGTTGTAGCAAAAAAATAATTATGCCTGGGTGTTACATGCCAGATGTTTTTAGAGCAAAGGTGGCAGTTTAATTCTAAGCTAGTTTAAGTGGTAGATATAAGAAATACCAGAAAAAAATACAAACAAAGGCGTTACAGAAAAGTAAGGTGAACTTAATTAGAAGCATATATTCCTAGATACGGTTTTTCTAGACCAGCACTACCCAATAAAAATATATGCAAGCATATATGTAATTTGTAATTTTCTGGTAGCCACGTTTTTTAAAAGTAAAAAGAAATGAGCTTAATTTTACCAATACATTTTAACCCAATGTATCGAAAATATTATTTCAACATGAAACTACTATAAAAATGTGTTATTAGTTATTTTACATTTTTTTCTCTTGGGTTTTTTCAAGCTGCTGTATAATTTACACTTACAGCACATCTCAATTCAGTGAGCTAAATTTCTAGTCTTGATAGCCACATATGGCTGGTTCGTGGCTCCCATAATTAACAGCCCTATTCTAGACTTTTCTCTTGTCTGCATTTCATATTATAGCTAATCCTTCCCATCCAGTTTATAATAATACTCAGAGAAGATGACCCTGGGAAGGCTCTCCGGATACATTAATCACTCTGAAACATCTGCATGTGTACTTTTCACAGAGGGCAGCTGAGTGCTTTTATTCAATCAAGATGATCACCGTTCTAAGTTCAATCAGAAAATATTATTTAAAAAAGTATCTTTAAAATTCCTGAAGTCCAAAAACTGTGCCTCAATTATGTTGTCTCCCTATAGAAATGAAAAATATCCAGAGATAGGAGGTGGCAAGCCTCTAAGTGGTGCAATCCACATTCTTGCCTAGCTGCGGGAGTTGGGAGAATGGAGGTTGCATGCAGTTATAGAGAAAATTAAAGAAAATAATGTATGTAAAGCATCAGGGCCTACAAATGTTGTCCTAGCAGGGAATTACCAAAGAAGAAAAGATTCTATCTCTGCCCTCAAGCTCTAGGTCTACCTGGATCCAGGGTAACCAGGACAGAAGCCATGACGCTAGAAGAACCCAGACAGAAACCAAAAAGTGGAGGAAAGGGTTAATCACAGGATGGTTCTGAGTGTGGATTTGTGTGGTGTAGTGGGCCACCCCTCCCAGTCCTAATCTCCGCTTATCCTGCTGTCCCTCCTTGAAACATTTGTATATGGATGAAATTTAAATGTTTTTTGTTTGTGTGTTTTTAGGTGAACATCAGCCTTAAAAGATCAAATCACAAAAGAACAACTTGCAGTGTGAGATGGAAAGAAATGGAAGCCATAAGACAGAAAGAACAGTCCTTTTTGGGCGCCAAGGAGGAGACACGGTACTAAGTTTGCCAATTGTATGTGTATTTTATTTTTCTTTTTACTTTACCTGAGAGTCATCTCTTAGCCTCAGTCTCTTCAACTGCCACCTATGAGGGCAGCACATAAAACACAGCATTGGGGGAAAGGCCCCAGCTTGCCTGCCTGGAAGACTTCTCTGATGATGATGCAATGCAGAACAAAGGGAGCATTTGCTGGAGTTATGGTGCAAATTTAGCTGAGTTAATAAGATAAGGCAGTGAAGGAGGTGAGTCAGGTGGGGTTGGAAAGAAGCACTGGGACCAGATTCATGCTGAGTTCTGTTATAATTGCATTTCTGCTAGCTACCTGTCTTCTAGGTTAGCTCACAACCAGGTACTATTGGGTTCTCCGTGGTGGAACAGAGCTGGTGAGAATTCAACCAATTCCAGCTAGAACAAGTCCGGTGGGGTATCAGTAATCTCCCAGAAAATAAACTTTACAAGGACAGAGCCTCTGTTTTGTTACCTAGTGCCTAGACTAGTACCTCAAGAAATATTTAAAAGATACTTATTAGTAACCTTAACACATATTTGTTGAATGAAGGAAAAGAAGGGAGACCAGCAGCTGCCAGTTTGGAGAATCGAGGTTGTCCAGCATTGTGATATTGCCAGAGACAAGACAAGAGGGCCAACAAAACCCTACCAGGGCCAATCGTGAGAACACATGGGAGAGAGGTCCAGGGGTGCTGCAGAAAGAAATGGAGAATAAAAGAAATTTGGGACAATCGTTCCTCAGTTTTTAAGTGAAGTCAACTCATTTGTGGATCAATTTTTTATCTACCTTTGTCCGTATTGATTTATCACTTCTGTTAAAAGTCTACCCTGAAACCTAATCACTTTACTTTCAGTAGCTAAACCTAGGTTCAGCCTAGAGGTCATTTTTAGTTACTCTTCATCATACTGTCTTCTAACAAGCTAAATAATTTCTCTCCATCTTTGATGTTTATGCTGTTCAAATATTTGTAGAGCATTATCACATCTCCCATTAGTTGTTGCTGAGCTAGGCTTTAAGGATTAAGCACATTTAGATCCTTTAAACCTAGTAAATGCCTCAAATCAATCCTCTCATTACTCTAACCATTTCTGATGCTCTTCTTGAGAGCATCTTCAGAGCCTTTGTACATCTCTACACTACTCAGACATCTGCAGTTCAACTTGATATTCCCAAAAATGCCTAACCAACATCACATCATGACATATTTTTCTAAATCACCTGCATCAAAATATCCCAAAAACAGATTACTTAAAATCAGATTCTTGGGTCATACAATTAAACCCAGCGAATCACTGAGAGATGGGTTCAGAAATTCAAAATGTTAAATTACCGAGATACCCCAGATTATTTGTAGACACCTAAAACTTGAGGACCACCTGCAGGAAGTCATTGCTGAGAAATCCTCAACATAAACTTTGAATACCTTTTCTATATAGGCACATAGGCCTAAAAGTTTCAAAACATTACACACTATTATTTATGACTGTCCCACAAGTGAAGTCGGCATTGAGAAAGGAGCAAACATCTCAGACATGCAAGAGGAGACAAAGGTACCAGGTGCATTACTTGTATTCCTTTCCTCCATTGTACTGCAATGCCCTGATACTCTTATTTACCTCAAGTTCACAGAATCAGGTTAATCATGCCCTTGATTTATGGTACACTTTCATCATTAGTCCATACATGGCTCTTATTTATTTATTTATGTGCTTGCTTGCTTGTTTAAAATATAATAAATACCAGTGATCTCAGTACTTAACACAGAAATTAAAATATTCACAATAACTTACACCCTCCTGTGTGATGTGTTTTTCTGTTGTTCCTGTCTCAGCTCTTCTTACTACACAATCTACAGGTACAAATTCTGGGGCTAGCAGGGGATCTGCTGGGATATTTTGTAGGATATTTTATCAGGTTTTTCCTTCCCACTGAAAAGAAACATTTTGAAAAACATAGCAGTATGTAGACATGGGATGAAATGAGGAGAAATAATAAACAACACTGACTAAGCAGCTGTTTGTTCAACAAATGTGCCTAAAGTCCCTACTATGTGCCAGGTACAGTGCCAGGTTGTGGGGCTACAAAGATAGATGGCTCCTGTCCTCAAAGAATTCACAATCAGTTGGAGAGACAAACAAACAAATTCAGTCAAGTGCTTCAGGAGTAACAAGAGAAATCTGTATGATGCAGAAGTGAGACTCAAAAGATAGTCAGTTCCACTGGGGAAAAAAGAAACATCAGGAAAAGATTTTACAGAGAAGTTAACTCTGAAGATGAGTCTTGACAGATGACTTTGAAAGAACTCTAACTACAACAAAAATTTGAGTCCCAGAAACAAGACTGGAAAAAGACTGGTGTCTGTGCCTTTAAATTCAAATTTTACTCAATGTTCCCTTGGTTTCCAGACCTTCACTATCATCTGTGTAAGCCTACTGATGCCAGGACACATGTGATTCAGCCTCAGCAGCGCACAGTCGGCCAAATACTATTAAACAACCTGAGTAATATCAAAATTGCTCAGCTATTTTGGATTGCATTTGAAGAGAATATAGCCCACAGTTAATGTTTTTTTAAACTTTCATTTTTTTCCTCCTATTTGCTTTCTTCAAATGTTGAAACTTGTCTGGTACCATTCTCCTCAACACTCCCTTAAAAACAAAACAAACAAACAAAAGCCTCATCTACACCAGGACTGAGCACTCCAGTTATTCCATACTTTCTATCTTTCTTATTCTGTATCAAAAACCCCAAAATATTGCCTGACAATAGCAGAACACTTCTCAAGGGCCAAGAAAGGCAAAGAAACTATGCAAGCAAAACTAACACCTACTTCTTCAGATTAGGGGATGCAAAACGCTGAGAACATTCTTTGGTTATTTTTATCTTCAAATAATTACTACATCTAAGTATCTATTCTTCTAAAACAGATTCATCAAAAATATGTAAAACTGTGACTTCTAACCAACCTGCTTCCTGAGATGTTGAAAGATTTAAATAAAGAGAGAAAAATGTGGGAAAGCAGAAAAGAACCAGATTGTGGAAGGCTTTGAATCTAAGCAAAGAAACTTGTCTTCCTCCCTTTGAGCTGCAATAACAAAATATCTTAGACGTATCATTTATAAAAAACAGAAATGTATTGCTTAGAGTTTTGGAGGATGGGAAGTATAAGGTCAGGATACTAACAGATTCAGAGTCTGGTGAAGGATCTCTCCCCACCTCATAGATGGCACCTTCTCACTGTGTCCTCACATGGCAAGAATGGCAAACAAGCTCCCTCAGGCCTCTTTCATAAGAGCACTAATCCTGTTATGAGGGTGGAGCCCTCATAGCCTAATTATCTCCCAAAGACACCATCTTTTAATTCTACCACAATGAGGATTAAATTTCAACACATGAATTTTGGAAAGGACACAAACATTCAGACCATAGCATTCTGATCCTGATTCCCCCCAAATTTATGTCATTTTCACATGCAAAATATACTCATTCTACCCCAGTATCCCCAAAAATCTTAACTTATTCCAGCATCAACTCAAAAGATCAGTCTCATCTAAATATCATCTAAATCAAACATGGGTAAAACTCATGGTACAATTCATCCTAAGGCAAATTACTCTCCAGGTGAACCTGTGAAATCAAATAACTATGTGTCTCCAAAATATCATAGGTATAGGATTGATACTCCTATTCCAAAGGAAAAAAAAATAGGAAAGAAGAAAGAGGTAGCAAGTCCCAAGTAAATCCAAAATCCAACAAGGCAAATAACATTAAATCTTAAGGCTGAAGAACAATCTTTGATGCTATGGTCTGCTTCTGGGAGGGGATGATTGGGCCCCCAAAGCTCCAGACAGCCCCAACTACATGGCTTTGCAGAGCACAGCCCACACTGCAGCTTTCATGGGTTGGAGTCACCTGCCTATAGCTTTCCCAGGCTAGAGTTACACCCTGGTGTCTTTACCATTCTCATTCAGGTATCTTGGGGGTGACTCTGCTTCTATGGCTCCACTAGCCAATACCCTAGTGTGGGCTTTATGTGGTTGCCCAACTCCTTTGGCAGTTCTCTGCCTGAACCAGGAGGCTCTATGGGGCACCCTATAAAATCTAGGTGGAGGCAGCCATTACCCCACAGCTCATGCACTCTGAGCACCAGTGGGATGGCACCATGTAGATGCCACTAAAGTTTACTATCTATGCCCTCTGGAAGAGTAGCTGTAACTGCACTGGGCCTGCTGGAGCTGAACCTTGGGTGGCCAAGGAGTACTGCACTGGAATGCATATAGCAGAGCCTTGAGGGGGTGCTGGGCAGTAAGATCCAAGGTATCATAAATCCCTTTCTTGAAGTCATTCTGCCCTCAACCAACTGGCACTACAACCTGTGAGGGGAATGGCAGCCCAAATTATCTCCAAAATGCCTTCAGGGTCACATTTCCATTGTCTTGATGAGTAGCACAGTACCAATCTATACTGATCTCCTTATCCACACCTTTGGTGTTCTTGGTCCCTATTATGATTTGAATGTGTGAATCATATTCCAAATTCAAATTGAAAAGTAATCCCCATTATAGTGATATGGAAATTGGCTCAACTTCCCAAAAGAACTGATCATTACAGTTTTTGAATAAACATAGAGTTGACTCTCCCAGTCTTAAAGCTGGAAACGTACATTTGTCTTATCTGAGTTCCTTTCTCAAGAAACTTCAGGCCTCCCAGATAGTATCAAAGAATTGAGGCTCACTGGAAGACTGCATCCAGACAATGAGACATCAGACCCCTCATTCATCATGATTATGTCCTTATCCCTCAATAATTCCTATTTTCCTGCACATAACTACATTCCTTCCCTACTAATATAAACCCCCAAATTTAGTTAGTTGAGATGGAGATGGGTTTGAGGTTTGGCTCCCATCATGCCAGCTGACATCACCCATAATATAATAAAGCCTTCTTCCCTGGCAATACTTATTGTCTCAATGATTGGCTTTCTGTGCAGTGAGCAACCAGACCTAAAGGAAACACCCAGCATTTTGGTAATAGTATTACAGAGGTAGGGCCTTTAGGGAAATGGATTAGTGCCTTATAAAAAAGACAGAGGAAACTAGCTTCAGTCCTTTTTTACCTCCTCTGATTTTCTGCCATGTGAGAACACCTAGATGGCACCATTCATGAAGAATAAGCTTTCACCAGATGCTGAACCTGTCAGTGCCTTGATTCTGGGCATCCTCGTCTTCAGAGCTATGAGAAAATAAATTTTCATTCTTTACAAGTTACCAAGTCTCAGGTATTTTCTTACAGCAGAACAAAAAGACAAAGACAGTCCTAAACATGCTTTCCTATTTGTTACAATATAGTCAGGATGAGAATTTTCCAAGTATTTAAATTCTACTTCCTTTTTGATTATAAGTTCTGTCCTTAATTCATTTCTCTTTCCAAATTTTTTACTGTAAATAGAAATGTCATGCCATACTTTTAACACTTTGCTTAAATATTTCTTTTATGAAATATCTTACTTCATCACTCAGAAGGTCAACCTTCCAAAAAGCATTAGGATTCACACAATTCAGTCAAGTTATTTACCACTTTAAAACAAGGATGGCCTTTCCTCCAGTTACCAGCAGCATGTTCCTCATTTACATCTGGACCTCACCAAGACAGGAATTGTCTTTACCATCCATAGCTCTGTCAACCTTTTTATTACAGCTATTTAGATGATTTCTAAGAAGACTGAGGCTGCTACAAACCTCTTTTCTTCTGAGCTATCATCAGAACCATCCTTAATGCACCATTTACAGCATTTTAGGTCTTTTCTAGCATGAACTTCCAAACTTTTCTGGTCTCTACCCATTACCCAATTCCAAAGTTGCTTTCACATTTTTAGGTATGTTACAGCAACATCCCATTTCTTGGTACCAATTTCTGTCTAAGTTCATTTGAGCTGCTATAACAAAATATTTGAGAGTATGTAATTTATATACCACATATATGTGTTGCTCATGTTTCTAGAGCCTGGGAAATCAAAGATCAAGGTGCCAACAGATTGACTGTCTGGTGCAGATTTTCTTTCAGCTTCAAAACTGGTACCTTCTTGCTACATCCTCACATAGTGGAAGAAGAAAACAAACTCCTAGACCTCTTATAAGGGCATTCATCCCATTCATGAGGTCTCCCAAAGGCCCCACTTCTTAATACCACCACATTGGGAATTTAGTTTTGACATATTAATTTTGAGAAGACACAAAATTAAACACATTTAGACCATAGCAGAGCTTAAATTTTATACTTTTCTTAATGGATTAATTAAAGTGTTTTTACAGAGAAACATCTTGGGAAGACAATGCATCAAAAAAATTGGAGAGCGTTTGTATTAGTCTGTTTAGACATTGCTGATAAAGACATATGTGAGACTGGGAAATTTACAAAAGAATGGGTTTAATTGTACTTACAGTTCCACATGACTGGGAAGTCTCACAATCAAGGTAGAAAGCAAGGAAGAGCAAGTCACATCTTACACGGATGACAACAGGCAAAAAAGAGAGATTGGGCAAGGAAACCTCCCCTTATGATACCATCAAATCTTGTTGAAACTTATTTACTATAACGAGAATAGCACAGGAAAGACCTGCCCCCATGATTCAATTACCTCCCACCAGGTCCCTCCCATAACACTCGGGAATTCAAGAAGAGATTTGGGTAGGGACACAGACAAACCATATCAGAGTGATTAGGCTACTAACAGTTTATTATTTGTCTTCCTCAGTGTTAGGTATAAATCCAACCATTTCAGGGTGAGATTATTGCTTCTTTTGTCAAAACACTTGAGGTTGTCACTCATTCCAAGGAAGGATGGACTACATAGATGTTTTGTTTCTTAACTTCTGAAGTCATCTTCTACTCAACATCCATTTTACCTCCTTCCTACACCAGGAATATGCTTTTTTCCACACAAGTCAACAAATGAGGCTCCCTTTCATTGAAGACTATCTCAAAACCTATTCTTTCTACATTCAGAGTGAATAATAGGCATGTACAGACTCTGCATCTTTCTTTTGTTCTTGAGGTTTTCATTCATTTCATGATGTCAGCGCTTCCTTTTTACATCTCCTCCACTGTTTCTTAAGTGTAAATTTGCCTGACATGTTGATGCCATGTTTTAAAAATATCACTTGGCTAGTTGATAGCAAAAAGAAAAAAAAAAGAAGAAAAGAAAAAACCTTTTTGTCTTTTGGGAAAATTCATTCCAAACTTGATACCATATTGTAGATGCTATGGTCCAAATGTACCCCTCTAAAATTCTTATGTTGAAAACTGAAACCTCAATGCAACAGTGTTGGACACTGGAACCTTTGGTGAGTTATATAGGTCATGATGGCTTAATGCTGCGATAAAAAGGGCTTGTGAGAATGAGTTATCTCTGTGCTGCTCCTCTGCCATGTAAGGACACAGAAAGAAAACCCCACCAGATGCCAGAGCCTTGATCTTGGACCTCTCAGCATCTAAAACTGTAAGAGAACAAACTTATGTTTTTTATAAATTATATAGTTTCAGGTATTCTGTTATAGCAGCACAAAATGAATTAAGATAGTAGCTTAGCCCCAAATATACGAGATTGGCTTGTATCAAAAATAAAGATAGAATTATTAAAAGTTTTAAGTTTGAAGCAAAAGTGAAACTGATAATTTGGGATGGATTAGAGTTCAGTCATCAATACAATAATAAGCTCTCCCTTCTGAGTGAGCTGGAGATGCTTACTTTACTTCTTCATGTGCTTTAGATGTATACCTCACTACAACCTTCTTTTAAATCTATTGTGACAGTCTCTGTCTTTTAATTGGTAAGTTTAATTCATTTGCATTAAAGTGATTACTGATAAGGAAGGAGTACCTTTGCCATTTTGCTATTTGCTTTCTATAGTTTTTATATGTTTTTTTATTCCTCAATTCCTCCAATACCATCGTTTTTTGTGTTTGATTCATTTTTTCTTGGGGTATTATTTTTGTTTTCTCCTGATTTCTTTTTTTTTTTTTTTGTATATTTTCAAAGTTATTTTCTTGGTAGTTACCATGGGAATTACAATTCAACATACTAAACCTGTAACAATCTAGTCCGAATTGAAACCAACTATGCTTTAATAGAATACAAATATTGTGTCTATACTTTTTTGTCTCCACCAAGTTGTTATTGTCACAAAATTTATACTTATATATTTCATGTCCATTAACATAGAATTTATAATTACTGTTTTATGTGTTTGTCTTCTAAATTATATGGAAAGCCAAAAAGAAGTTATAAACCAAAAACACAGTAATGCTGTTGTTTATGTTTACCTTTATGGTTACCTTTGCCAGAGTTAGGTATTTCTTCATGTGGTTTCCAGTTACTGTCTAGTTTCATTTTATTTTAACCTGAAGGACTCCCGTTAGCATTTGTTGTAGGGAAAGACCATTAGCAATGAACTTCTTCAGGTTTTGTTTATCTGGGAATATGTTAAGTTCACTTTTATTTTTGAACAGTTTTGCCAGATATGGAATTCTTGGTTGACTTTTTTTCCTACCAGCACTTTAAACATGTCATCCCACTGCCTTATCTCCTCCAAGATTTCTGTTGCAAAATCAGCTGTTAATCTTATTAAGGATCCCTTGTATGTGATAAATTAGTTTCCTTTTGCTGCTTTCAATATTCTGTCTTTGTCTTTGTCTTGATTGTTGACTTCCACATGCCTAGTTAGATTTAGGTTTGTCTCTAATAAGGTAATCCTAAAGAAGGCTAGAAGGAAGAGGACTGATGTTTTTAGCTTGTTCATCTTTCGGTCTGTATAGCAATTCCTTTGACATACACCTGTGTTTCTTCCTTTCTACACTTTTATCAGAATGGGCCTTAATACTTGATCTTTACCAGTTTTTCCCTAGATCTATAAGACAGCAATTGTAAAGTATGCCAAAATCAATGTTGACAAAAAAAAGTCCATAATTTTTTTTTAATTTCAGTATTTCAGTGGTTCCCTTTGAGGGTTAATCTTTTGAGGATTAATGAGTTAAATGTTGCAAACCTCTCTGAAGTGTTAGGATATTAGACATTACTGAGAAGAGGCAAGAGCCGTATGTTAAAAATTAATTGCAGGAAACCACTTGCAGATTGTAATAACGAAACATCCCAAGTTCCAAGGGCACTGGGGACTTCACGTAAACAAGTCCTCATTAATTTGGCTAATTAGTCACTTGCTGTATTTGCTGGTTCGTAAGCAGCACCATTTTAAGCAGAAAATTGAGCTGTAAAGTGCTAAGAACCATATGTGTGGCAAAGATGGTACCAGTATCCTATACTTTGGATTTCAAAGTATATCTCATACATTCCAAAATACATTTAGGATATTTGGACATTTCAGACTCATTCACATGACCTAAATGGACACAGGGAAGCCTGGGGAAAACAGGCCCTACTTTGCTGGGGGCAAGAAAGAGCAAAGGTTAGGAAGACACTGAAAGAAATAACTGTTAAACTTTTTTCTCGAAGGAAGGCCAACAGGCTTTTTCAGACGGGACCCCACACACACGGGCAGTACCTTGTGACTGAGTATTGTGATACAAGAGAAAGAGAAGAGAAAAATATGATCCCTGTGACTGGCAAATATACAGCTTCATATATTTTAATACCTGGGAATCTTGTCCCATAACGAGAGTGGAAGAAATTACATATCTCATGCACACTGTAGTAAAGCCTACTGAACTATTCTGCTACCAAGCAGAGCCTCAGTCTAGTGAACTGAATGCTTATGTCCACCAGATACATGGTCTTCCTTCCTTAAACTGGGCTAAAAAATACAGGCAGTCCTCAATTTATAACGGTTCAGCTTACTATATTTCTATTTTATGATGGCTTTCCTGGGGTATTAAATTCTTTTTCGACTTACGATATTTTTGACCTATGATGAGTTTATCAGTACATAACTCCATTATAAGTGGGGCATTATGTGCTAGGAAAGTCTTACTTTCTGTTCCTTTTCATATCAACTTACAGTGGCATCATCAGTTCCATGGCTTCCTGACTGGCAGCTGGAGACTCTGGTTCAGACAGCATCATATTTAAAAGCCAGCTCCCAGGGTGGGTGAGACCTGCAGGTGGCTAATATGATCCATCATGGGTTCAATTTTATTAATTTCAATCATTGAAATTTTTCTTGAACTTGTTCTCAAGGTAATCCATTAAAATCCAATTTAAACATCACTGAACACATGTTACATACAAAACCACTAAATTATAGATTAAAGAGTACAACAATAAATAAGATATTTTCTATTTTAAAGGGCTTAGAATTTGCCTCTGCTATAACCAGTTCATCTGCAAGACAAAGAGCATGTTACAGGTAGTCAAATAACTAACTTCTTGTCATCCAAGAAGCTGAAAGATTCTTAATTCTAAAATTACTTTGAAATTCATGATTCCAAATGCATTAATTTAAATGACTTCTCATACAACACTGACACCTTCCACCACTGTGTTTGTCCCAGAACAGCTCTCTATCTGCTTTCCAAACAGAGTTCAGGTGGACCAGAGCTGCTGAGAAACTGTAGGCATAAACAGGGCTTATTTAGTAGGTGCAAAGAGCAAATGTAAATATCCCTTTCAGCAGGCAAAGAGCTAGAATGTATTTCTGAGTGTTGCTAATGAGTAGAAGAAGCAAGCTGCTTCTATCATGCAGTGGTGCAAATTAGATATTTATGGGTTTCCTGTGGTGTTCAAGGTGTTGCTCCTTTTCAGTATTTTAGGAAGGAAAGCTTCGTGTTCTAAGAATATCTTCATTGATGATTTTCCCTTGGGCACAAAAATATTCTAATCTGGAAGTAGTAAATTTTATCTGAAGATCCTGAATCTCTCAGGTAGTCTAAAGTGTACCTTAGGCTTTGGGGGCTTTTTTAGTGTTTTTTAAATAGCTTTACTAAGGCATATTTCACACACCATACAATTCACCCATTTCAAGTATACAATTTAATGACTTTTAATATGTCTACAGATTTATGCAACCATCTCCACAGCAAATTTTAGAACATTTTCATCACCTCAAAAAGAAATCCTGTACCCTTTCACTATTACCCCTGTCTTCCTATCCCCCACCACAAACCAACTACTAATTTACTTTCTGACTCTATAGAATTCTCTGTTCTGGAAACTTCATATGAATGGAATCATATATGTGGCCCTTTGGGACTGGCTTCTTTCACTTACTCTAATGTTTTTAGGGTCCATCCATGTTGTGGCATGTATCAGCATTTCGTTCTTTCTTATGGCCGATTCCATTGTATGGATATACCACATTTCTTTTGTTCATTTATCAGTCAATGGTCATTTGAGTTATTCCCACCTTTGGCTATTATGAATAATGCCATTTGTGTACAAGTTTTTGTTGGGACATAGGCTTTCATTTCTCTTGGGTATATATACACAGAAATAGAATTGCCAGACAGTTTAACACTTAAAGCAGCTGCACCATTTAACATTCCCATTTACATTCCCAGAAGGGTATGAAGATTGTTTTCCACATCCTTGCCAACATCTTGTTATTAACTTTTTAAATTCTAGCCATGTAGTGGGTGTGAAAGAGTATATCATGATTTGATTTTCATTTCTCTGATAAGTAAAGATGAAGAGAATCTTTCCATTTGTTTATTGTCCATTTGTATCTTCCTTAAAGAAACATTTATTCACATCTTTTGCCCATTTTTTAAATTGGTTTATTGATCTATTGCATTGTAAGAATTCTTTATATTTCTGGATACAAGCCTCTTATCGATACAGGATTTGCCAATATTTTCTCCTATTTGGTGGCTTATATTTTTACTTTCTTTATTGTGTCCTTTGGAGCACACGTATTTTTAAATTTAATTAAGTGTAGGAGAATCTTTGTAGCCTTGTAATTTTGACGGCCTAGCAGCATGGGTCAGCTTTTGACATTACCTAGCTCCCTCACCCTCCTTTGTGAAAAGACCACCTTGGAATCCTTCCACTCATCTCTATGCCACTTCCTTTGCCCCTTCAGCCTTAAACCATAATATCCGTATTTCCATTTTCAGGCATGCAAAGCTTTTTTCTACATTTGAAACTTGACATTTAAGTCTCAGTTCCAATGTCACTTCCTCAAAGAAAGCTTCCTGGGCACCCAAGCAAATCATCCCATTTCATTATCATCACAGCTCTTTAATTTTCTTTATAACACATATCTTTATTTATTTTTGGAAACCCTAAAATATTCCATCAAAATATAAGCTACATTAGAGAAAGAATCATATCTACTTCCTTCACTGCCATCTCCTAAGTAGCTAAAATAGTGACTGCCACATAGTAGGTTCTCAATGAATATTTGTTGAGGGATCAAATGAATGAATCCTCTAGCCCAGACATTGTGTCAGGGACTAGAGGAAAAAGAGTAAATAATACTGATTCCCTAAACAGGGCTGGAATCGCTTTAGAAATATACTTTGTGATTAGTGTTGTGGGGAGGTATACAGTTGTTAGTAGAAGACTCATTTGGCAGGATGAGTTTTTTAACTATTTATTTTACTTAAATAAAAATGTCTTTAAAGCAGTTGAGACAGATGAACAAAGTTGCCTACAAATGAAGTGTAAAGTTTGCAAAAAATCTCCTGATTGCCCGACTAACTGCCACTATCTGCTTCTGTACACTCACTTCCTGCTTGCTCACTAGGAAGTCCCTTGAGAAACTGCTACGTTGCCTAAAACCTCGAGTTACTCCCCCTGCCCCTAATCTATAAAAGCTGTGTGCTGTTCCAGGCTGGGGGTCCAGACCTTTGGGTACAAACCCGTCTGGGCCTGCCGGCATAATAAACTGTGTTCCTCTGACCCTCTGAGCGCCGTTTGGGTTTCTTGTCAGGTGAAATTCTTCCACAACACAAATACCCAGAACTCCTTTAATTGACTTTATTATGCCCCCCAACAAATTTCATTGCATTTCACATCTGCTAACTCAACTTGCAATGATTTTTCACATATTCACTACTAGTAGAGAGAAATGAAGGGCAAAGGGCTCTGGCTGTTCTCTCTTCCTTCACCCCTCACTCTCTGATAATAGTAATCATCATCATAACAATGTAACAATAATGCTTTTTTTTTTTTTTTTTTTCAGTTTACTGCTCTTACTTGGGAAAGAAGCAGGAAAAAGCTAGACCCTCTCTGATCTGGTTGAAAGCACCATGGTAGTTGCCAGGCAGCTGGGTTCCAGTCCCAGCATTCCTAGAGTTAGTTGTGTCACCTTAAGTCTTGTGTACATTTTTAAGGCACTGTTTTAAGGTTCCCTCACCAGTGACTTTTAGTGGTTAAAATGTTTCTTATCTAGTTTATAAAATTTGTATGAGGATCAAATACGGTGGATGTAAAAATGCTTCCAGTTCCTCCAGGACAGAGAATGTGCCACAATAATCTCAGCATTTCCAGAAATACCCACATTTGATCAAGTGTTAAGAGAGTTTCCTTCTTCCTTTTTTTTTTTTTAATTTAGCAGAATTTATTTGAGAAAAGAAATGATTTATGAATTGGGCAGCACCCTGAACTAGTAAAGGTACAGAAAGCTCCACGCAGCAATGTGGACAGGCAGTATTAATGGGAAGTGACATACGTAAGTAGCCTGATGAGTTACAGCTCAGCATTTGCCTTATTTGGATATGTCTGAACAGTTTGCAGCCTGTAATTGGCTGATAATTCAGCCTCTATAAAAGAACCCATGCTCATAGTCACCTCAATACTCTTGCTTCAATGATTTCCACAGCCTAGAAAGTGCTTTCTTTTCCACCCCCACCCCACTGACTCTCTCCCATGCCTTAATGTTTGTGTAAACATCCTCTCTTTCTGATAAATGCTGGTTTTGATACTCTGCACTCTAACACCCTCAATGCTAATAGTGAGGTAGGAACCAAGAGCATCAAGATTAATTGAGAATGACTGAAGAGGCACCCTGTAATAAGAATAACACAAAACGATCTACCAAACAATGAGAAGGCAGTAAACAAAATGTCAGTAGTAAGTCCTTATCTACTAATAATACGTTGGATGTAAAAAGATAAAGTTCTCTAATCAAAATACATAGAGTGGCTGAACAGATTTTTTTTTAAAAAAAGAGACAACCCAACTATCTGCTGCCTACAAGAGATTCACTTTACCTGTAAAGACACACAGACTGAAAATGAAGGAACATAAAAATCTATTCTATGCAAGTAGAAACTAAAGGAGAGCAAAAGTCATAGCATACTTACGTTAATATCAAGCAACATAGACCTAAGTCAAAAACTGTAAGGAGAGACAAAGGGAGAGACAATGAAGGCCATTCTCCAAGAATAGGAAGTAAAATCGTGGTTACAAGAAGCTGTATTTATTTATTTTATTTATTTTGAGATGGAGTCGTGCTCTGCCACCAGGCTGGAATGCAGTGGCATGATCTCAGCTCACTGCAACCTCCACCTTCCGGGTTCAAGTGATTCCCCTGCCTCAGACTCTCGAGTATCTGGAACTACAGGTGTGTACTACCACACCTGGCTAATTTCTTGTATTTTAGTAGAGACAGGGTTTCACCTTGTTGGCCAGGATGGTCTCAATCTCCTGACCTCATGATCCGCCCACCTCAGTCTCCCAAAGTGCTGGGATTACAGGTGTGAATCACTGTGCCTGGCCACAAGAGGCTCTATGATGGGGTGTTTGTGGGGTCATGTTAGAAAGATGTTAGTCAAAGTGTACATAATCACAGTTAGATAGGAGAAATTAGTTACAGAGATCTATCATTCAGCATGGTGACTATAGTTAATGACAACATACTATATTCTTGAAAAATGCTAAGAGAGTGGATATTGTTTTCTCACCTCAAAAATAGTAACTATGTGAGGTAACACATTTGTTAATTCACTAGATTTAACCATTCCACAATGCATATATATACAGTCCTGCACCATATAACAATGTTTTAATAATGACGGACTGCATATACAACAATGTTCTCATAAGATTGTAATACTGTGTATCTTTTCTATGTTTAGATATGTATTGATAGACAAATATTTACCAGTGTGTGACAATTGCCTATAGTATTCAGTACAGTAACATGTTTTACAGGTTTACAGCCTAGGAGCCATAGGCTACATAATGTAGCCTAGGTGTGTAGTAATTTATATCATCTAGGTTTTTGTAAGTATATTCTATCATATTTGTACAATGACAAAATTGATGGATTTCTCAGAACATATCCCCATGACACAGGACTGTATTTCAAATTATTGAGTTATACATGATAAACACATATAATTTTATATGTCAGTTCTTTAGAAATAAATATTTTTCAAGAGAAAGAAGTAAATACACATACTCTATAACAAACTAGGAAGAACATACAATGTGTTTCCAAGTTTCCAAATCCTAAAGAGCTGGGGATAATTATTAATCAGTGTGACCAGGAGGTTCTACTATGAGCTAGTCTGGAGCATTTTTCTTACAGTCTCTGTGATGCTTCTGTCTGTCCATGCTGCTCACCTCCTCTGCCATCTGCATTTGTATGCTCCCTCTTTGATTCAGAGTTTGTTTCAGAAGCTCTTAGTCTTTGCTTACGCATGTTCGTAAACCACATACAGTTGTGCAGGTTGTAGACATAAAGAAGCACTGGGCAAAGGGAGGGAAAGAAGGGATTGAAACTCAGCCTTCCCTCTGTTAGCCATGCCAGGAGAAAAAAAAAATGCCTTTTTAAAACCTGTCCACCCAGAGGGAGTAACATTTTGCAACTCACAGTAAATAAGCTTATAGTGGCTCTCTTCTCAAAATACTTATTGAAGAATGCAGTCTTTAATTTCTATAGAAGACTGTATCCCTCTAAGACCCTGGATAAAGGGACTGGCTCTGGGATCCTGGCTTTGCTTCTCTCTACTCTCAATGTCTCTCGTACAGGGCCCATGGTCTCCATGTAACGTGTGCTCTCTCCTCTTAGTCACTGTTCCGCATACTGAAAAGGAAGCAGTTTTGAAACCTTTTGGTGAAAAGCTCATTTCTTGATAGAAATCTGAATTAAGAAGTAGGCTTTCTCCAGGATAACACTTCCTCTGTTACACAAGTCAGTCCCCTCATTGGTAGCAACTGGGGTTTATACAGTTAAGTTATGTAATACTCAACATTATGTAGGCTACATATGCATTACAGCTAAAATCCAGCATCTAATGAGGAAGGCTGTGATGAATTTTGCTCCTATCTGTTTTTCCCTATTTCCTTATCTCTGAAATGCTTCTCACAATGTTGGGGTGAGATGTATACAGTAAATATAGTAAATGTATATAGTAAAATAACTATGTTAGATGTATATAGTAAAGTAACTATATAATGTCTGACCAAATATCAAGGAGGAATAAAACCATTTGCAATGTTTTTTCAATATTTCACTAAGATCTTAATGAAATTTTAAGTTTAAAGGAGCTCAATACAATTTAAGTAATACAATATTCTACAAGGAAGTTTTCATAGAAGCCAAAAACTTGATCATTATTAAAATTAAGTATGTTGTTATTAAAAGAAGTTTTCATAGAAATCCAAAAGTTTATCACTATTAAAATTAAGTATGTTGCTGTCAAAATAAGTGGGCTTCTTTTAAATGAACTGAAATGTAAAAAAATTACTTCAAATTTAAGTCCTAGATGCCATGAAAGGAGAAGAAAATAAATGCTGAAAGGATTAATATAAGAAATGACAGAAATGTTTTATATCTATCATTCTTTGTGATATCTTTCTTCTTGAAAGAAAAGATACTATAACAAATAAAAGTTTAATAAGTAAAAAATACATGTTAAATGAAAAACCATGATTAACTTATTAAGGACCATTAAGTATATAATTACAAGGATTCTATTACATTAAGATACCAATTTCTTTAAAGCCAGAAATAATACCTACTGAAACTTTAATTATTTAAATGAGAAGAGAAAGAGGCATGTTATCTTCTCTGACAAAGATTAAAATCAATTTAATTGCTTCTCTGCTGCCTTGACATGATTCTTGCTGTGAGTCAAGCAACCAGAAAGGGAAATTAATACCGCAGCTGTTAATCAAGTGATATCCATGCACTCCATCTGATTACATCAGGGAGAAAACCATTGCTACTTGGCTGACTTGTGTGTCTGTACCCCTTTTTTGCTGTAGTTGGGTTAGCTATGAGAAATGCTGAGGCTGGACTTAATCTTTAGAGCCTGTGATAGCGCTAGGTGAGGCACAGCCTCAGGAAATTGCAGGTTGCTGTGTTTGAGCCCGGGTAAAGCAGTTCTATCAAGACAGAGGTTGGTTCCAAATTAAATTCACCCTTTGGTGCCTGATTCTACTGTCTATGGTGTGAAGTACAAAGAAACACGAGGGCCCTGGCGGAGCTCGAGAACGAGAAAGAATATGAGCGTGTAGCTAAGATTGATGCTTTTTTTGCCCATAGAACATAACAATATATTTTTCAAGGTAGACAGCAGCAGTTTCTAGAGGTCAAATACCAACTCTCTCACTTGAATTAGGACATGCATTTGAAAGCCAGGTACAATAACAAGTAATACACACTTTGAGGCCCCCCTACCCCACTCATAGCCTCTGATTCTAAAACTGGGCTTTTGTTAAACACTAGTGCTGAATGAACTTCCAGCAGGATACTTGGCAAACTAATGTATCTGAGTGTAAGAAAATGGTATTGTGAAATATTTATGAGTCTGGAAACACAAACCAGTACCCCGCCTCATCAACTCTTATCAGCCCTTGTTAACTGTACAGATGACAAGAGACACTGGAATAACGGGGATTGCCAAAACTAATAGATCTCAGACATTCTGCACCCACAGAGTTCAGTTTCATCAAGGGCCCTTTCTTCAGGAACTTTTAACTCTCCCGCTTCCTGTTCGCCTTCTCTTGTGAAAGATAGAGATGGATAAGAATGATTCTCAAACATATACACTCAGGAAGAGAACACTCTTCTGAGAACCTTATCCTTTTCCTAACATAGGAAAAAGAAAAAACTCAAAGTAGGGATTGAGAAATGTGATTCCAAGGAAATATTTTGCATTTGGGCTTTTTAACATCCCTACCAGTACTGTGGAAGGATCATAGGGAAAAATGCCCATCCAAACCAGTTGGAGGAAAAGCTTATATATAACAGGATATACAGAAAGGCAGAAAAAAAAAATTCTGTCCTCCAAAGATAACCCAACGTTTTTCTACATTTCAAAAATATAATTACTGGCTCAGGTCAGCCCAATGGATAGGTTAAGATGCCCATCAGCTTTTATTTTATCTGAGCCCAGTTCACCTATCCCCAGGACCTGTAGATGACTTTGCCTGGCTCTTTTTCATCAAATACAACTCATCCTACTATATTGGATCACCTTGCTGTTAGCCTGGCACTGTCCCTCCCCATTTCAATTTGACCAAATTGAAACAGATGCCCAGAGGCCGTGGAGATCAAGACTAGTATAACAAAATTTGCAGCCAGTTTCCAAGCTTAAATCAATATTTAACGGTAAGCCTGCTTTTATTTATTTATTTTTTGGCAGGCTTTTACTGGCAAATATCACTTTAAACTGAAAGCCAGAAGCCTTAATTATAAAGGATGCCATTCAGGCTACATTTTGAAAAACAATAACCCATTTGACAAGAAGACAACCTGGTAGTTTACCGGATTGCACTCCCCAGAAGAAGGCAAGGAGGAGGGAGGTGTTGTTTTCTATATCCTTCAAAGATATATTTAATTACCTCATCTTCAAGCACGCAGAGACAATTCAAATAGGGTAGAGGGAGAGGGAAATGGAGGAGTGAAATCCATTCACTGTCTCAGTCAAATCAAGCAGAAGCCCGGTGCCCACCTGCAGCATGAGAGGCAAACATTTACAAAGGTGGAGAAGGATCACCCAAGGAACTTACGTAAATGGACCCGGGCTAGAATGAGGACCAGTGAGGATGCTATTCCTGAGTGATCTTTATTTTACCTCCCTGCTCTCCAACATGTGTACTAAGTCTCCTCTAGATGAGTTAGACAACAGGACAATTGGGAAAGAAGTGACATTACATCAGAAATACAAGCCCCCTTGGGCTTGCCAAACTCAGCAAGACCTACCAAGAGATCTCACTTCTTCAGTACAATTTTTGGAATGAGTTTCAGTGGGCAAAATTCTCTTTTTGCCTTACCTGCTTTGAACAGTCTTAGCAAAACAAAAACAGGTGATCCATGTAAGTAGTTGCTAAACATGAAACACACAAGGTTTACAAAATGAATCCACATCCAACTTGGCAAGCACCACGTCAGCGCTAATAATTGGTCATTAATTTCAAAGAATCTATTTCAAAATGTGCAGTCGGAAATTAGCAAGCAGGACATATGCTCCACGACTACAGACTCTACGACTGTATCTTGTAACACTGCCATTTACCTTCAAGAGAAATTTGCAATTTTCTAAAGAAGAAAGTTATCAATCACTTCAGTACATAGAATTTAGGGTGGGGAGTTGGGAGAGAGACTGCAGTACAGCTCACCAAGAAACAGAAGGGACTCAGAACAATCATGTAAAGAAGAAAAGAAACCAGTTCCAGTCCTCACACAGGCACTAAGACTGTTTCTCCCCTGCCTGCCAGAGCATATGATCAGGAGTGGTAGTCTTTCTAAACATTCCCTCTTTCTGTTATGTTGTTTCACAAATTCACACTAGCCTCTAGGTACCATTCTCTTTTCTCTATGAAGTAAAAATCCCTAATGACTTCTTCTCCTTAAACCCTCACCGTCTGCCCCCGCAACCCCCCGCCCAGGCCTTCTAAGAGACAACACTTGCCTTCTGCTTTTCCTCCAGCTTCTGGGCAAAATAAACTGCCTTCCATTGGATGTCTTCCAGACCGTCCTGTAGGATCTCACACCCACCTCTGTGAGCAAACCAAGAGGGAGGGGGCCCCATCAACATTGACAGGAACACGATTGTAGGGCTTTAATTTTATTTCTTCGACTTTCCTTTGCAGCTTGCCTGTCTCTCCCATGTCTGCCACCCGCAGCAGGAGATTAAAAGAACAGAGGAGGTAGGAGCTCTTGTGAGAACCACGGGAATTTTGGCAGAACCTTTATCGGAACCATATGGCAGCAACTCTGCAATACGCGAAATACTTCTGAGGGAGAAGACTCTATTATTCCCAAAGAATGCTTCTCATCTGTCTTGAGTGGACTGAGCACCCCTGCCAAAGGATGGGAATAATATTTTCTGGAAAGACTGTATGGATGCAGATAATATCTGACTTCAATGTATCTAATAGTAGCAGCTCAGCATTATACCCCACAGTCTATTAATAAAGGGAAAAGATAATATATGGTACTTCTGATATTCCCTAGTTATAAATAACCTTCCTATAACACACTTTACCCATCTTTTGTAATGAAGGAACTGGACAAGATAAGTGACCTTTAGTTTTTTATCTTTATAGCAGTGTCCTTTAGTCAGTGGAGATCTCATTGAGAATTCCAGTACACAGAAAAGATGATGATGGACCAGATATGGTTGAAGCAAGAGTAGAAGGTCTGGCTCCTCTTTTCTGGCCTCCTCCTCACTTTTTTCTTCTTTTCCTTTCTTTCCTCTTTTTTTTTCAGCATTCTTTCCCAGACTATTACTCTTTGTTAACTTTAAATGGATAAACAAGGAGAGACATCTGTTCCCTCCAGTTCTACCAGAGCCAGATGTGCCTTGCTCTCTTGTTCAGAAACACAAGACAGTGAGTTCACATTGCCTTCAATGACTCCATGACTTTCCAACCAACCCTGCAGTCTAGAGAGACTCTTCACATAGCCATCCAGTGAGCAGCAGTCAGCTAATGACCAGAAGCAGTACTCCTGGAGAAGGACCCGGAACACTGCCTTGGGACCTGGCAGTGGAGGAGTCCCAGGTAATGGAAGAAAGGATATGAGAGTGGCTGAAGAAGGGTCTTCCACACAGGAAAGAGTCCTGGAGATAATGTTTTTCTCCCTGGAGTCCCAGAGCTCTGTAAACAAACCTACCTTCCCAGCATAGTGGGGGTCACAAAGAGAAGTCTCAGAAAAATCATGTGCAGTAATATTTAGAAACAGAAATAGTAAGAAAAATTGCTGTATAGTGGTTAAATTATGGATGGTTAAGGAAGAAAATATGTCTTCCTTGAATTCTAACCTTTTATCAACCACATAGAAAACAGATGTTAAGATTTGGAAAAAAAAAAACCAGCTTGGACTGGAGAAGTGAATAATTCTGTTCAGAAACACTAAGTCGGGATGAAGGAAGAGCTCTAGAATACAATTGGATGTCACCACTCCCAAACCACTCCTGATTTAGGATTTCAAGAATGCCCTAGCAAAAAGAGATTGGAGCCCTCATACCACACTCATGCCTTTAGATGGTTTGAATTTTACAAAATATATTTAATCTTCAGTTCACTTTTGATATGTATGGTTTCTTTCCTAGGTGGTCTTGACTTCCTCTCCCATGAACTTTTAAGGAGCTTATAAAGTCCTAAGCAAAAGAACAATTAATATATTTAATCTTCAGTTCACTTTTGATATGTATGGTTTCTTTCCTAGGTGGTCTTGACTTCCTCTCCCATGAACTTTTAAGGAGCTTATAAAGTCCTAAGCAAAAGAACAATTCAGGCCCTTTCATGGAAGTGTCCCTGGACAAAGAAGACTCAACTCTTGGTCAGCTGGAGGCATGATAGTGTTCCTTAATGTGAAAGAACATAAAAGCAGCCTTGAAATGTGGTCACCAATATGGATGGATCTGGAGGCCACTATCCTAAGCAAACCAACACAGGAACAAAACCAAATACCACATGTTCTCACTTATAAGTGGGAGCTAAACAGTGAGTACATATGGATGCAAAGTAGGGAACAAAGAGATATCAGGGTTTATTTGAGGGTGGAAGCAGGGAGGAGGGAGAGGATTGAAAAACTACCTATCATGTGCTATACTTATTACCTGAGTGATTAAATAATCTGTACACTAATCCCCTGTGACATGTAATTTACCTAAGTAGAAACCCTGCACTTGTACCCCTGAACCTAACATAAACATTTTAAAAATGTGATCACTAAAGACATAATGTGTTTATTAACATTTTCTGAGAACACATTCTAGAACAAGAGGCAAATACTAGTAGTATTTGCTTTCTCTGGACGTAAGTCAGGATACTTTTAAGAAATATATATCCCTAGCATACTAAGAAAAGTTGCAGAAGAACCTTTGACAGGAAACATATAAGACCAGCTCCAGTCATTTATGGCCATTGTCAGATTTTTAAAATAGTATTAGTTTTCCTTTCGGAGTGTACTGCCATGTAGGGATCATGTAGTTTTAGAAGCCATTGCTTCTTCCTAGATAAATGGCCTTGGGTATTTCACTTTCAGAGATCCTTATCTGAAAATGTGAAGATGATGATGATGATGATGATGACACCTACATCTATCCAAACCCACTTCACAGGAGTAGGAAGGAGCTGGTGCTTGAGTATTAACCAAGGAGCTTTGTTCTAATATCTAGGTTCTGAGGTTGGTGGGGTCAGAATCAAAATGAGACATACTGGCAACATAGCAGGATAATATTTTGGTAGACCTGAAGCAGGTGTCTCTTTGTTTTGTTTCAATATGTGTTCAACATTATCTACAGGAGATGTAGAAGACTAAGAGGGGAAAGAGCACCTGGGCTACAGGCCACCAAATTCTATCGTCCCTCTTTTTCTCAGCAAATTAGCTCTGGCCAGCTATTGCTACTCAATAATTTACCTTGGGTGTCCTGTCACTCTCCCCTCCAAAGCAGCTTATTTGTGCTTTTCTTACATGATACACAGTACTCTCCCTGAGTGTAGTTATGGAAATAGCATCTTTCTCCATGTTTTTGGATTTCCAGGTATAGTTTAGACCACAAGGGTATTTTGATGCTTTGAATTATTGGCACTCCAGGAAATGGCCCCACTGATCTCCCAATTTAAGCGGAGTCTGGGTAGGATTTCCTCCCTGACAACTTTCCAGCTGAACTGACCTTCCAATTTAGTTTTGTTCTGGGTAGGTTATCCTGCCAGATCAGCCAAATAACTGCAGCCAAATAAGAGCAGCCAAAGTCTTGGCATCGTGGGTCCAGCTGGGATGAACAATAGCAATTAACAAATTGAAAAGACAAAAGTAGAGTTGAAAGTGAAAGACAACATTCTTTGATGTTGGGACTGGGGACTATTATCAAGCAGAAGCAGGTCAGGAATGAAAGATGTGTGTTGTGGTACCTGGGTCTTGGGCAATCGCAGTTGATGGTTCAGCAGTGTCCTAGGTTTGTCTGCACTTAGTAGTGACTCCAAGGTGAATCACTGCATTAGCATGACTTAAAGGTTGAAAAAGACATGTTCCAGGGGTGTGGTGGGAACTAAGATGATATACACTAAGAAAGGCTCCTGTAATGCCTATGCCACTGAGCAAATACTAAGATTACTACCACAACTGTCCTAATTACCAGTTCTCTCAAATGCTATGAGTGTTTCTCAAATGCTTATGAATGGTATGAGCATTTGAGAGACACTGAATGTTCGATGAATGGCATTTTTTACTGTTATTATTTTTATTGAACTGTTTATTATTTATTGAACTGTTAGCTTGGGGCTCTTTGAAGGAGACTTCTTCCTAAGAATTACTTTTTCTTTAGCATAAAAGATAATTCTTCAGGGCCAGAGGAGGAAGTCCTCAATTTAAATACATTGTTTGTAAAACAATCCAAAATATAGGTTCTTTTTTTTTTTTTTTTTTGAGACAGAGTCTTTCTCTGTCACCAGGCACCAGGCTGGAATGCAGTGGTACAATCTCGGCTGACTGCAACCTCCGCTTCCCGGGTACAAGCAATTCTCCTGCCTCAGCCTCCCAAGTAGCTGGGACTACAGGCACGTGCCATCATGCCCAGCTGGTATTTTTAAAGTATTTGGATGACAGCAAGAAAACTCTACGGTCAACACCATAAAGTATTAGGTTGGTGCAAATTACTTTCAATGGCCAAAACCACAATTACTTTTGCACCAACCTGATAGCTTCAGCTTACCCTTGCTGTGTCCTTAGTGGGGAAAAGAAGTGAGAAGAAGCAAGGGGAAAGACTAAAATGTTCGGATAATTCAAGGAATTGTTTTTGGTTCTGTTTTTCTCAGTACAACAGAGACTTTTCTATTGACTCAAGATTTTGGATTTTAAAGTTCTGAATTGCATATCAATGACTTCAAAGATTAGGAAGAATATTTGAACTTCCCAGATTGTGTGAAAAATTCTGAGAGTATTTCACATTCCTGTGGTATGAGGAGAAAAAAAAATCTCAGCAAAGATTCATTCCTGAGAGACTGACCGAAACGTGCTGAAAAGTCTGGTTGAAGTCAGCAGACCCCATGCAGTCCAGATGCTTAGCAGGCTTCCCAGAGAACCCCAGGGGAGCAGGTTTTTGAGTCACTTTCCTCTTGGCTGTAACCAGGAGGCTAAAGTACATATAGCCAAAGTCTTATGAAATTTACAAACAGGCCAGCAATTCAACAGGTCTTGGCCACACACATCCAGCTTACATGAAGAGTTAAGCACCAAGGATTCATAGAGACCACAGAACAGATGTTTCAGGCTCAGTTTCCTATTGTGTCCACCTACCCCAACTTCCTGCACCCTCTGCTCAGACCCACAGCTCCTGCCTTTCTACCCTCTCACTATTCAGTTGTTCAAAGTGTCTCCATTAAGCGTTTCTCTGAGCCCCACAGCTGCATCCCTACTCTCACACTCCTCTCTCAGAAAGAACAAATATTGGGATAAATTCTGTATAATTTCCCTGCCCCATGCAGCCCTATGGGCTTCATTTACAATAAGTTGAAAAATATGCTTCCCAGAGATTATACTTCTCTGGGAAAAGAGAGCACATTGTGCTAAAGACGGTCACCGTGGTCTCCTAAGAATGCCTCATCATGTTCCACGGCACATGGGAAACCAAGGTTACTATTCCATCCTCTGCTTGCAGCAGCGAAACAGATGCCTCCCCAGCCCCCAGTGCTAAAAACCTAGAGCACTGTATCCCAGGAACAGATTAAAGTGGTAGCTGGAAGCATACCCAAGCCGAGGATTTACAGATGTTCAATAAAACCTGCAGACAGCCCACCAAAATCCCTGCACAGAGCTGCGAGGGCACACGTCCAGCTCAGCTGGAAATGGGTCCATAGTGAGGGAAAGAAACAAGAATATAGCTGCTCCAGATGCATGTTAGTTACAAAGGATGCTGAGGAGCTCAAGCGCGTCTTTCAAGAATAGCAGCTTTTCAATCCATCTCAGGCTTTTTCTGAACTTCAGAATTCTCACTTCGCCATTAAAAATGTTCAGTTTAGTCAGAGCGTATAACAGATATCTTGCTGCCAAGAAACGGTAAGATGCACAAGCTGAGACAAGTGTGGTGTGAGGCAGAGAACACAAATACCTCAAAAGCCACTGAGTGGCCAACTGAGTGGAGGACTCGGCACCAAACAGGCCTTCGCGTCTTATTAATATTATCCTTCTCTTGATTGCCCTATTTGGACACATTTGTAAAAGGCAGTACTCATTCCACCCTTTATTCCCCAAATACAGCAGATGGTTTTAGCACAGTGTTTCAAATCAGATGTTAGGCAGAGAGACTGGAGCCCAGAGCATCTGGATTCTCAAGAAGCAGCACGCAGATCGTGTGAGAAAGCTGGGAGGGAGCAGAGGGGAGAGATTGTTCAGGGTACTTACCAGGCCATTTTTAGCCAGAGGGAAAATCACCCCCCAAATTGTGTAATTACTCTTTCTTTAACCTTAGTGAGAAGAAAAGGTACAGGCTCACGGAGCAAAGTAGATCTATTAGCTTATTTCAGGAGCTAGACATTGTAGGTAAATTCTTTTCTTCAATACACAAAGACACAGACGAAATGCTAACACAATTTTTCTCTCTAATTTTTTAAAATCAGGTGTTAGAAAGAGATTATAAATGAGGATAAAAATATAGAAACGAGTAATTCAGCTCAATGCAGTTTCCATGTTTCCAAAACCTAAGTGGGTTGCATTCACAAAACACAAAAGGACATGTTTCTAAAAATTAGACTTTGCCTTATTTAAAGATTGTCAGGTACAGAATTAGTTAAATTGTGAGCCAAAGACACAATTACTTGTTTGTGTCAATCACTGAAAAAGATTGAGGAGCCCAAGTGATTTCATAGTGTCCAGTTGCATATTTGTCAGCCTCGTAGTGTTGCCAGCTTGTTAGTAACAATAACTCCAGATGAGATCTTGGGCAAGCTATTTCATCTCTTCCATGGCTCCAGTTAGCTCATTTGCAAAATGAGAAGGTTTGACCATATTAGCTCTGAGGCCCTTTCTTGCTCTAATAGTCTACAGATCGATGAAATCCCACCTAATTAAGTAATTCACATAAAATATATAATACAATGTCTTACACACAAGAGGTGAATAAATGTTTATTAGCAATAATATAAACTTCTGATATCTGGCACTATTGTTCTAGCAATTCTTCTTTAATACTGACTGTTCTAATTATTCTTTAACACTGAACAGCTCCGACCTAGAACTTGATGGAGGTTTGATCCACAGAGGAACAGAGAAAAGCACGTGCTCACATCCATCGCCTGCTGCTAGGAAGCAGACGATGCGATGGATTACCAGCTCTTCTGGCAGCATTTTCTGATTTCACCGACAGCTTCTCCTAGGGATTGTCTGGAATAGGAACATGGACCCATAAACTCTTCCCACTCCTGAAGTCTTTTGGTAATCTGCCTAATTATCTGCTGTTCTTGGCCCTTAAAGTTATTTAAAAGTAATACACATTTGTGGATTTAACATTTTGAAAGATAATGGCCACTTGAAAAGTTCTAAAAAGAAACCAATAGAAATTATAATATAAAGCTTGAACATGTAAGTTCCTATTCCCTGCTTCTCTTACTGTATTTCCTTTAGTAAATGGCACTTTTTTCATGGCGTGTCCAAGTTAGAAAAGTGAGTTCTCCTAGACTTCCATTTTCTAATGTTTTCCTTCTCCTTCATTCTTCCTTCCCTCATACCTTACCCAGTGGCTGTGCAGTGCCTTGCCCAATTATATGCATTTGATGAATATTTGTTGAATCAACACCAGGAATAGCCAACCAGGCATTCTTCTAAACATTTCATGTGCGTTCACTCATGTAATATTGACAACAACTTCATCATTCTCATTTAACAGATTAGAAAGCTGAGGAATAAGAGATTAAGTGATTTTCTCAGAGTCACATGGCTAGTAAAAATGCTTTGTCAAACCAGGTAGTTTGGTTTCAAAGTTCATGCACTCAAACACTATTCTTTACTGTCTCTATCTTGAGACATTTAGGTTTAATCTCACCATCAGAGTGAGGTATATTTATTCCAAGCTAAATAAAACAGTATATTGCTTGTGCTCAGCAATTATTTTCCTTCATTTGTCCTATAGATATATATATATTTTAATTTGTCTCACCTTCCCAATTTAACAGCGTGTCTTGGAGCTCTACCGTGACCAGTGCAGCACTCCACAGCAGTATAAAGCGACTCTCTCATTCCTCTCTAGTTGCCTAATGGCACTCCTGTTCTCTGCCTGCACATGAGTCAGCAGGATGGGGAGGAATGGGGAAGAAGAATTGAAGGGTAAATTGAGGCAACATAGAAAAGAAACAGAATAGAGTTGATTCACCACTGGGAAGATTCAGAAGTCTGTGAACAAGGTGTTACGTGACCCATGCTGTGTCTTAGGAAGGGAAATTTGTCAACACTGCATGGGACAGACTGGCATGGGGACACACTGGGATATCACTTTGTAACTCTGCCCCTAGAGCTGCCCAGACATCATGAGAGCCTCACGCTGAGCAGTGGGGACAGGAACGTTGAAACAGAGTCCAGAGATATTTTGGACGTAGAATTGGCCTCTGTGCCTGCTTAGATGGAGAGGGTGAAGGAGAAAGGAGACAAAGGCATCCTCGAAGGATGTGGACAGAGAGACTGCGAGAATGGTAACATTTATAGTTATAAACATGCACCGGTTATGGTGGTAAACAAGATAGAAATAGGCCTGCCTTCCTGGAGCTTGTAGTCTGGTAGAGACATATAGTAAAAAAGCAAGCTCATAATAACTGTCAAGTTCTACAAAAGAAACCTAGACATAGAGTATGAGGTGGAAAGGAAGAAAGAATATCTCCTCAGAGGTAGGAAAATAAGCAGTAGAGTCCTGTGTTAGAAGTCAAGACAGCAGTTTTCAATGAAAATGGAATGTTCAAGATCAGACATTAGGAGGTCATGGGACTTAGCATTAGATGGCTATTAATGGCCCACAAGAGCAGAGTCTGTAGAGCAGTGGAGGTAGAAATTGTGGGCAGCTGGTTGAAAAGGAAGTGAGGCATGAGGAAGCTGTGAAAATCAACCCATACCAACTGTTTTGAAAGTATGGAAGATGATAAAGTTGTCAGATTCAAAATAGAGTCACTTGTGTCAAACCCTGGCAAAATGGAGCTGGGAAAGGCCTTGAAGAGAGAGCTCTCACACACAATCTGCCTGATAACAGGAACCATGACAAGAAACTCTTCCATACTGCAGCTTACTACACGAGTCAGCCAAGGACAGCTAGCGGCACAAGGACAGCTAGTGGCTCATACAAGAACAACTGCCTGACACACGGTCTCACAGGCCTATCCAAAACTACAAGAGCCTAACTAGAACTCCAAGATTCCAAGTCCTACCTAGCAAACATGGACGCTCACTGATCAAAACTCACCAGCTCTTAGAAGGCACTGCCAGCGCCAATTGACTTTCCTTCAAATCAACTTGTATAACCTCCTCGTTCCCCCCAAAAAACCCTAACCATTTTCCTTTGTTCTTCCAGACACACTGGAGGCCACCCTGTTCTGTGTGTATGTCCCAGATTACAATCCCACTTCTTGCATATTATTCTCAAATACAACCTTTTCATTTGGGGATTCATCTGTATCTATTTTTTATGTTGGCAAAGAGAAGGAGAGAGATAGGAGGTTAGCTTGAAAGGGAAGCAAGTTTAAGACAGCTTTTCTAAAGATAAGGAAAAGTCTAACTTCTTTATGGACTAAGAAAGAGAAGTTCTTTTAGGCAGAAGCTGAAGATTCAGGAGAGAAAATACATAGCTGAAAGAGAAAACACGAAAGAAAGAGAAGAGATATATGAGTAAGCCATGGAAGAGAGAAATAAGAAGGCTTCATCCAGAAGAGAGCACGTATCACTTGGAGCGAGAAAGGGAAAATAATGAGGTGCCCTTTTCTAAATATTGAATAAGGTCAGGAAGCTGATCGGGAAATATTTTCACCTCCAAGTGTGAGGCTGCATCTGAGAGGCACCACCACTGTTTTACAAAGAGAGGCCTGTAGACTAGGAGAGGATCCAGAAATAGACTGTTATTACGAATTCAATACACAAATGGTATTTGCAAAGTCACACCAGCATTTATCTCAAGAAATCAATAAAAAGTATTAAGTGGCTCTGATTTTCCTTTTCCTATCAGAAACAGGAAAAATCTAGTAAGCTGTTTGGATAGACGTCACTTAAATCAATTACCTACAAATAATTGAATTTATTTTCAAGTACAACAAAATAAGAAAATCATTTTAATTGCTTCTTTTAAACAGATGTGTTTCTATAGTAAATAATGCATAAGCAGGAGGGAAAGAAAAGCAAAAGGCAATTACATTTATTGCACACATACTATGTTCCAAGTGACTTGGACTAGCTGTGAGATACCTTTACTCACTTAATTCTAATACCTGATAAGGTAGACATCACCTTTGTATAGAGGGAACTGAGGCTTAAACACGTTAAAGAGCTGCTCTTCCGAATGTTCTTGGTTTCATACAGCTACCTAGCATGTTCATGTCCAGATGCTGGCTTGGCACCAAACTCTAGAGCCCTGGGTTTGGCGCCCCTGCTATCATGAAGCCCTGGGCACTAACAAGCCCATCCCTCAGATTTATTGTCAGGGGACCCTGGCATTTTATCATTCCGCTCAAAGTCATTTGCAGCAGATAGGATCTCAGATGCCTTCTTGCCCACCATCTTTCTAGCAGCTTCCCAACCCTTAGTCCCTGCTGAAGGGGCAGTTCCAAGTGGTTTGATGAGACCCCTCTGCCCTGTAGTCACATCTCAGTGGATGTCCCAAGGTGAAACAGCTGACCCAAGGCCAAGTGCCAGCCGACCATTCTCTAATGAGAAGCCAACTAAGACACATAGAATGCACCACTTTGCAATGGGCTCTAGAACTGAAACCCAGGCAGGTTTGGGGTTGGAGCTAGTAAACCAAAGCTATGAGTAAGTTCTCATGTGGGCCCTGAGAGCAGGAAGCAAGAACAGGGAGAAGAAGCTGATCTGCAAAGAGGAGCATGGAACAGAAACACAGAAAATCGGGGGTAAGGAACCACATGGGCCTGGGGAAACAGAGGTTGTCTCCATTCCTAACTCCTGCCCCATGGGGGCCCACCTGTACTTAATATTGGACCCTCTTTGACCATGGTGTTGTCTAATACAGCCTCATAACAAACCGTATTTTTGAGATGGTATCTACTACTTGCAATCAAAGTTGTTGACTAATCATTCATTGAATACAAATCAATGTATTAATAATGTAATAACATTAACTAACATCTAGTGCTATACATTTTAACTGTTGTACACTCATTAATTCATTTGATCCAAACAACAGGGTTAATATCATTCTCTTTACAGGTAAGTAAATAGTGGTACAAAAAGTTAACATTTAAATGTCTTCTAAACGCCACTACAAATTTATTCCCTAGAATCCTACTTCCACCCCCAAATAAACTCTACCTTGCCTATGTTTCAACTAGAGTAAACTCAGGTCTTAAATCCAAGAGGGTTTTCTAACCAGTTTAATTGATGAGATGAGAGTAATTCATCTCTTTTTCAACTTTAGAAATGAGTTAAAAATAGCTTCAGAAAATAAAATTTATTCCTGACCCAAAAATTAAAACTTAATAATGTGCAACCAAATTGCATTGAGCTTTTATCACATTTTGCCCTTGCTGAACATTTTTGGCTTCAGCAGCTGCTCCATGAAATGTAACTGTCACTACAGTGAATAAATAAGCAACTATTGCTGTGATACAGCTGCCCCTTATAACAGCATTAGGGAAAAGCCTTTAGTGGAACCACAAGCCGGAAGAGAGCTGCATTCTGGCTGAATACGGATGGGATTTCATGCAGTCTACAGAAATCCCCCTCAGACCATAGTACATGTAGAAGGGCAAATGTGCTTTATAGTGGACATCTGCTATTTAGCCTACCCAGAAGGCTTTCCTTCTTCTGGGAATTTTTCTAAACCTAACTCCACTCTGGCTACGTGATTACTGTGGAGGAATTGCCATTTTTCTATACAACCCTGCCTGCCTTACTGACCACAGGCAATTGGTTCAAGCAAGGCCAACCAGAGTCTTTTCTCAAGGTGTTGCACACTGGAAGAAAGAAAGAGAATCCGTGACTAGAAACAAAAGGTTTCAAATGTACAACTTGGGAGCTCTCAGTAGGCCACGTTCTCTGCCACACAGAAGAAAGCAGACTCCAAAGAGAATGAAGCCAAGACAGAGAAACGCAAGCATTTGAATCCCTGATTGCAATAGTTCCTGGGCTCAGCGGTATCACTGTCTCTCCTGTATCTGATTGTTCAGTCTTTTCCTGGATTATCTAGGCCAGTAAAACCCTTTTGCCCAAATTGTTTAGATTTAGGTTTCTGTCATTTTCATCTGAAAGTCCTAATACAATCTTAACATTTATTCTCAATTTTTTTTGGACATTTGTAAGAGAGAACACATTTGCAGTTTTGCACAGAAACTTGGGTAGTCACAAGATATTTCTTTTCTTCCTATTGTCTTCCTTCTGACCAACATTTCCTTACCATCCAGATTAGCCTCCCAACTTTATTTTTGGAAATACCTTGGAATCAGAGCCACTACATTGTAGAACCTTAGGAATGCCATTTACACATGTGAATCCCATCCCCTGGAGTTGCACAACACATAGTCATATTCAGCAGCCCTGCTGACAATTATTCAGGATTCTTTTATGCTGAAGAGAGATGGACTGGCTTGTTTACTTAGCAATGTTAGCATATAGTTTATGGAGAGAAAAATGGTAGATATGGTCCCCAAATGAACCAGCAGGACATATAAGAAAGGAAAGTTATGTTCCATGACTCACTGACTCTGTAGCAAGGGCCAGCCACCTCAAACATCGAGTATTAGCAGAAAAAAAAAATGTTGGCAAGGACTGTGGGAGAATGAAGTGTACTGAAGGCTGGAAAAAGCCAAAGCAGAGAAAGTTTAATGGGTCATTGAGGTCCTCATCCCCTGGTCAGTAGTACTAACGGGAAGGGAGTCTTTGTCTTTATTCTCTGATTCTGCTCATTAGCAGTAGTCTATACAACATTCCAGACTTATCCCAGTGCAAGGGCCCTCCACCCACACTGCATTTACTGCAGTCTGTCCAAGTGGAAGGGCAATGGGCACATAGCTCCCACTACCAAGTCTTGGATCCCACCTCAATAAAATGTCATTGTTAAAGTCTATTATGCCAGGACTCATGCTGGGACCCTCCCAGGTCAGGCCTGGAATAGGCTATTGCTACAGCCCTTGCCTCTATCAAACAGAGCTTGCTCAGGAATTAGGGTAAACTGAACCATCATGTGGAAGTGATGGAAAGAGGGGTTGGGATCAGGGTTCTATATGGGGATACCCCACACAGGGAAGAGCACATTCTCTTTCTACAGGACTCCTCTTAAGCAAAGTCGTCTCCCTATCCTTAATGCCCCATTTCAGTTCAATTCAGTGGTTCTCACATTCAGGGAGCCAAAAAAAAAAAAAAAAACTCTCTAAAGCCTTGTATTCAAAGTGTGGCCACCACCAGTTGCATCATCGCACCTGAGAACTGGTTAGAAATATGGAATCTTGCCTCACCCAAACCTACTGAATCAGCACCTGCATTGTTATAAGCTACCCACATAATGCACATGCAGATTACAGTTGAAGAAGCACTAACTTGGCATATTTTTTGAAACTATAAAATCTCAGTTATCGCCTCTAAAGATTCTGATTTTTCACATCTAAGGATAGGCTCAGGAATCTACACTTTCACCAAGCACATCTGGCAATTTTTAACCAGAAGATTCCGGAACCACACTTTACAAACTACTGGTTTATTTCAAAACCAAAATTCTCCTCAATACTTGTCAAAACAATTTCTTTTTTAAATTATAGATTCAGGGGGTATGTGTGCAGGATTGTTACATGGGTATGTAACATAATTCTGGGGTATGGGCTTCTAGTGAACCCCTCACCCAAACAGTGAACCCAGTACCCACAGGTGGTTTTCAACCCTTGCTCCCCTCCCTCCCTTAGTTAAAGCAATTTCTTATTTTTCTAGAGTCTTTGAGGGAGAAGGGAAAGAAACTCAGAAATGCACAGTTTCATCATTTCATAGGAAGCTGATGGTCAATGCAAAACAATAATCAACTTCTAATTCTGTATTTCCGTGGTTGGATATGTTCTTCTTCTGTGCTAGAGCTAATGGTCTAAAGGAGAAAGTGGAATGACCAAGAAACAGGCAGCCAGAAGTGGAGGAAAATGATACAGAAGAGGGGCAAACACATGGAGCAAACATGGGAGGCAGAAGTGAAACAAAGCAGAACATTGCCACAGCGTCTCTTCATGACCGTTGCTGAGAATTCTAATTCTGGTAATATGAAAGACCTATTCAAAAGAATTTTAAAACTCTCCTGAAAGACTTAGAAGAAGATTTGAATAAGCAAAAAGCACATATTACTCTTGGATAGGAAGGCAGTATTATAAAGATATCAGTTTATCCTAAGGTATCCTAGAAATAAATATATTGCTTCAAGTTGGCAAAATGGTACTTAGTTCATCCAGAGAAAGCAAATATGTGAGAATAGTCAGAGGAGAACTAAGGGATTATAACTGTACTAGATATGAAAACATAGTATAAAGCTATGGTAATTAAAAAGTTTGCTACTGATGCAAGTATACTCAGACCCCAATAAATATAGATATCCGGTATATTATAAGGAAAATCACAAATAATGTATTAAACAAGTATTTTTTAAAATAAATAAATATTGAGGAAGTATTTAATCGTGTTGAAACAGTTGAATTATCATTAGCAAAAATAAGTTGGCCGGGCACAGTGGCTCACGCCTGTAACCCCAGCACTTTGGGAGGCTGAGGTGGGTGGATCATGAGGTCCAGAATTCAAGACTAGCCTGACCAACATGGTGAAACACTGTCTCTACTAAAAATACAAAAATTGGCCAGGCATGGTGGCAGGCACCTGTAGTCCCAGCTACTTGGAAGACTGAGGCAGGAGAATCACTTCAACCCAGGTAGCAGAGGTTGCAGTGAACTGAGACTGCACCACTGCACTCCAGCCTGGGTGACAGAATGAGACTCCATCTCAAAAGAAAAAAAAAAAAAGGAGAGAGATAGAGAGGAAATCCAAGATGGCCGAATAGGAACAGCTCTGGAGTGCAGTTCCCAGTGAGAAGAACATAGAAGGTGAATGATCACTGCATTTCCACACAAGTTTTTACTGCCCACAGACCAGGAGATTCCCAAGCTGAAAAGTGCCATGAGTTTCCTGCACAGCTGTTTCAGCCAGCACTGCGGGTCTCCACACAAAAACTCACACGAATCTGGGCAGCCATTTCAACAGGTACCTGGAACACCTGGAATACAGAGCCGCCCATTCAACTGAAAAAAAAAAGGGAGCAGAAACAGGGAGACAGATGATCTAGCTCAGCGGGTCCCACCCCCAACAAAGATCAGCAATCTGAAATGCTCTGGATTGAGAGTTTCACAGCAAGTGCAGCTGGACCCAGGACAGTCCAGATCGGTGGGGGGAAAGACGTCAGCCATTACCAAGGCAGTCCACCACTACCAAGGCAGTCTGCCATTACCGAGGCAGTCCACCATTACCAAGGCAGTCCACCATTACCAAGGTAGTCCACCATTACCAAGGCAGTTCTAACAGGAAGTTCACACAGAAGCTGAGCAGAGCCTACAGCAGCTCAGTAATGCCTTTGCTGGCAGACTGTGTCTAGACTACCACCTTGCAGCACATCAAGAACTTATAAATAAAGCCCCACCTTCCCAGGACACAGCACCTGGGGAAAAAGTTTATAATTTCTACAGCAGCAGACATAAACGTACCTGCCCAGAAGCTCTGAATAGAACTACACAGCTCCCAGCTTAGCACTTGAGCTCCTATAAGGGACAGACTGTCTCCTCAAGCAGCTTCCAGACCCCCGTATATCCAAAGAGACACCAAGTAAAGGAGAGCTCAGGCTGACATCTGACGAGTACCCTTCTGGGACGAAGATAACTGAAAAAGAAACTGGCAGCAACTTTTACTGTTGTTCAACCCCCATGGGTGATCCCCAGGTAAGCAGGGTCTGGACTGGACCCCCAGCAGGCCTACAGCAGAGTGGCCTGATGGTTAGAAGGAGAACTAAAAAAACAGGAAAAAATAACTTCAACATCAACAAAAAGGACGTCCACTCAGAGACTCCATCCAAAAGTCACCAACTACAAAGACCACAGGCAGATAAATCCACAAAGATGGGAAGAAACCAGAGCAAAAAGGATGAAAACACCAAAAACCAGAATGCTGTCCTCCTCCAAGGGATCACAACTCCAAACGAGGAAGGGAACAAAGCTGGATGGAGAATGAGTCTGATGAATTGACAGAAACAGGCTTCAGAAGGTGGGTAATAACAAACTTCTCTGAGCTAAAAAAAAACATGTTCTAACTCAATGCAAAGACACTAAGAACCTTGAGAAAAGGTTAGACAAAATGCTGACAAGAATAAACAGCATAGAGAAGAATATATATAACCTGATGGAGCTGAAAAACACAACAGGAGAACTTCCCAAAGCATATACAAGTTTCAATAGCTGAATCGACCAAGCAGAAGAAAGGATGTCAGAGATTGAAGAGCAACACATTGAAATAAAACAAGAAGGAAAGATTAAAAAAAAAAGAGTGAAAAGAAATGAACAAAGCCTCTAATAAATATGGAATTATGTGAAAATACCTAATCTATGTTTGACAGATGTACTTGAATGTGATGGAGAGAATGAATCCAAGCTGGAAAACACTCTTCAGGATATTATCCAGGAAAACTTCCCCAACCTAGCAAGGCAGGTGAACATTCATGTCCAGGAAATACGGAGAACACCACAGAGATATTCCTCAAGAAGAGCAACCTCAAAGCATATAATCATCAGATTCACCAGGGTTAAAATGAAGGACAAAATACTAAGGGCAGCCAGAGAGAAATGTCAGGTTACCCACGAAGGGAAGCCCATCAGACTCACAGTGGATCTCTTGGCAGAAACCCTACAAGCCAGAAGAGAGTGGGGGCCAATATTCAACATCCTTAAAGAAAAGAATTTTCAATCTAGAATTTCATATCCAGCCAAACTAAGCCTCATAAGCTAAGGAGAAATAAAATCCTTTATAAACAAGCAATTGGCGAGAGATTTCATCACCAACAGGCCTGCTTTACAAGAACTCTTGAAAGAAGCATTAAACATAGAAAGGAACAACCAGTAACAGCCACTCCAAAAATGTACCAAATGGTAAAGAGCATATACACAATGAAGAAACTGCATCAACTAAAGGGCAAAACAACCAGCTAGTATCAAAATGGCAGGATCAAATTAACACATAACAATATTAACCCTAAATGTAAATGGACTAAATGCCCCAATCAAAAGACACAGACTGGCAAATTGGATAAAAAGCCAAAACCCATCGGTATGCTGTATCCAGGAAACCCATCTCACATGCAAGGATACACAAAGGCTCAAAATAAAGGGATGGAGGAAGATTTACCAAGCAAATGGAGAGCAAAAAAAAGGCAGGAGTTGCAATTCTAGTCTCTGACAAAACAGACTTTAAAAGAATGAAGATCAAAAGAGACAAAGAAGGGCGTTACATGATGATAAAAGGATCAATGCAACAAGAAGAGCTAACGATCCTAAATATATATGCACCCAATACAGGAGCATCCAAATACATAAAGCAAGTTCTTAATGACCTACGAAGAGACTTAGACTCCCACACAATAATAGTGGGAGACTTTAACACTCCACTGTCAATATTAGACAGATCAATGAGACAGAAAATTAACAAGGATATCCAGGACTTGAAATCAGATCTGGACCAAGCAAACCTAACAGACATCTATAGAACTTTCCACCCCAAATCCACAGAATATACATTCTTCTCAGAACCACATCACACCTACTCTAAAATTGACCACATAATTGGAAGTAAATCACTCCTTAGCAAATGCAAATCATAACAAACAGTCTCTCAGACCACAGTGCAATCAAATCAGAACTCAGGATTAAGAAACTAACTCAGAACAGCACAACTTCATGGAAACTGAACAACTGGCTCCTGAATGTTGACTGATAAACAATGAAATGAAGGCAGATATAAGGATGTTCTTTGAAACCAACAAGAATGAAGATAGAACGTACCAGAATCTCTGGGACACATTTAAAGCAGTGTCTACAGGAAAATTTATAGCAATAAATGCCCATATGAGAAGGAAGGAAAGATCTAAAATTGATACCTGATCATCAAAATTGAAAGAGCTAGAGGAGTAAGATCAAAAAAACTCAAAACCAACAGAAGACAAGAAGTAACTAAGATCAGAGCAGAACCGAAGGAGATAGAGAAACAAAAAAACCCTTCAAAAAATCAATAAATCCAGGAGCTGGTTTTTTGAAAAGATCAACAAAATAGACAGACCGCTAGCCAGATTAATGAAAAAGGAAAGAGAGAAGAATCAAATAGATGCAATAAAAAATGATACAGGGGATATCACCACAGATTCCACAGAAATACAAACTAACATCAGAGATTACTATAAACAACTCTATGAACATAAACCAGTAAACATGGAAGAAAAAGATACATTCCTGGACACTTGCACCCTTCCAAGCCTAAACCAGGAAGAAGTTGAAACCCTGAATAGACCAATAACAAGGGCTGAAGTTGAGGCAGCAATTAATAGCCTACCAACCAAAAAAAAGCCCATATCCAGAAGGGGTTCACAGCCGAATTCTACCAGACATACAAAGAGAAGCTGCTACCACTCCTTCTGAAACTATTCCCAACAATCCAAAAAGAGGGAATACTTCCCAAATAATTTTATGAGATCAACATCATCCTGATATCAAAACCTGGCAGAGACTCAACAAAGAAAGGAAACTTCAGGCCAATATCCATGATGAACATAGATGCAAAAAACTTCAATAAAATACTGGCAAACCGACTGCAACAGCACATCAAAAAGCTTATCCATCACAATCAAGTAGTCTTCATCCCGGGGATGCAAGGCTGGTTCAACATACGCAAGTCTATAAACGTAATTCAGCACATAAACAGAACCAAAGACAAAAACCACATGATTATCTCAATAGATGCAGAGAAGGCCTTCGACAAAATTCAACAACCCTTTATGCTAAAAACTCTCAATAAACTAGGTATCGATGGACTGTATCTCAAAATAACAAAAGCTATTAACGACAAACCAACAGCCAATATCATACTGAATGGGCAAAAACTGGAAGCATTCCCTTTGAAATCTGGCACTAGACAAGGATGCCCTCTCTCACCACTCCTATTCAATATAATATTGGAAGGTCTAGCCAGAGCAATCAGGCAAGAAAAAGAAATAAAGGGTATTCAATGAGAAAAGGAGGAAGTCAAATTGTCTCTATTTGCAGATGACATGATTGTATATTTAGAAGACCCTATCATCTCAGCCCAAAATCTCCTGAAACTGATAAGCAACTTCAGGAAAGTCTCAGGACACAAAATCAATGTGCAGAAATCATAAGCATTCCTGTACACTACTAACAGACTAAAAGAGAGCCAAATCAAGAGGGAACTGCCATTTACAACTACTACAAAGAGAATAAAATACCTGGGAATACAACTAGCAAAGGATGTAAAGGACCTCTTCAAGGAGAACTACAAACCACTGCTCAAGGTAGTAAGAGACGACACAAACAAATGGAAAAACATCCCATGCTCATGGTTACGAAGAATCGATATCATGAAAATGGCCATACTGCCCAAAGTAATTTATAGATTCAACGCTATCCCCATCAAGCTACCTATGACCCTCTTCACAGAACTGGAAAAAAACACCTTAAATTTCATATGGAACCAAAAGAGAGCCCACATAGCCAAGACAATCCTAAGCAAAAAGAACAAAGCTGGAGGCATCAGGCTACCTGACTTCAAACTATACTACAAGTCTACAGTAATCAGAACAGCTTTGTACTGGTACCAAAACAGAGGTACAGACCAATGGAATGGAACAGAGGCCTCGGAGGCAATGCCACACATCTACAACTATCTGATCTTTGACAAACCTGACAAAAACAAGCAATGGGGAAAGGATTCCCTGTTTAATAAATGGTGTTGGGATAACTGGCTAACCATATGCATAAAGCAGAAACTGGACCCCTTCTTGACACCTTACACTAAAATTAACTTCAGATAGATTAAAGACTTAAACATAAGACCTAACACCATAAAAACCCTAGAAGAAAATCTAGGCAAAACCATTCAGGACATTGGCATAGGCAAGGACCTCATGACTGAAACACCAAAAGTATTGGCAACAAAAGTTAAAATAGATAAATGGGGTCTAATTAAACTCCAGAGCTTCTGTAGAGCAAAAGAAACAATCATTAGAGTGAACCAGCAACCAACAGAATGGGAACATTTTTTTTGCCATCTACCGATCTGACAAAGGACTAATATCCAGAATCTACAAAGAACTAAAACAGATTTACAAGAAAAAGCAAATCAAAAGTGGGCAAAGGATATGAACAGACATTTTTCAAAAGAAGACATATATGAGGCCAACAAACATATGAAAAAATACTCATCATCACTGGTCATTAGAGAAATGCAAATCAAAACCACATTGCGATACCATCTCACACCAGTTAGAATGGCGATCATTAAAAAATCTGGAGACAACAGATGCTGGAGAGGATGTGGAGAAATGGGAACACTTTAACACTTGGTAGGAGTGAAAATTAGCTCAACCATTGTGGAAGACAGTGTGGTGATTCCTCAAGGACCTAGAAATAGAAATTCCATTTGACCTAGCAATCCCATTACTGAGAATATATCCAAAGTATTGTAAATTGTTCTATTATAAAGACACATTCACATGTATGTTCATTGAGGCACTGTTTATAATAGCAAAGACCTTTAACCAACCCAAATGCCCATTGATGATAGACTGGACAAGGAAAATGTGGCACATATACACCATAGAATACTATGCAGCCATAAGAAACGATGAGTTTGTGTCCTTTGTAGGGACGTGGATGAACCTGGAAACCATCATTCTCAGCAAACTGGCACAAGAACAGAAAATCAAACACCACATGTTCTCACTCATAGGTGGGTGTTGGACAATGAGAACACAAGGACACAGGGAGGGAAGCACTACACAGTGGGGTTTGTTGTAGGGTGACTAAGGGAGGGACGGACAGTGGGGGTAGGGGGTTGGGGAGGGATAACATGGGGAGAAACACCAGATATAGTTGACACGGGGATGGAGGCAGCAAACCACATTGCCATGTATGTACCTATGCAACAATTCTGCATGATCTGCACATGTACCCCAGAATCTAAAGTACAATAATAAATATATATATAATTAAAAATTTAAAAAAAATCCTGCTAATACAGCAATTCATTGCAGATGGCACAAAAATTCAAAGAAAACACCAAAATACTAAAATAATAGATAGGTGAATAGGTTTTCATTATTAATCAAGAATGGGAAAAGCCTTCCTATACTTGAAAAAAATCTAGTAGCCATAAAGAAAGAGGTTGCTAATGTGAATACATAAAACCTAAACCATTCTTTTTAGCAAAAGTCAAAGTAGAAATTTTTAAATTGGAAAAAACATTGCAAGACATGAAACAGAGGAATAGCGATATGAAAAAGAGAATAACCCAACAAAAAAATGGGGAAAGAGCATAAGCCAGCAATTTATATTAAAAGAAATATAAATGGCCTGTAAATATATGAAAAGATAGTCAATGTTACTCATAACAGATACAAATTAAAACAAAAAAGCTTATCATTATTTACAGATTAGCAATGACTTGAATAATTTCATAACACAGTACCTAATTTTAAATCTCATGTATTGTCAGCAACACCACAAATTTTTAAAACTCTGGGACACATCTGACAATATTAACTCAAGTGAGAAATGCTTATAACCCTTAGATTAACAGAGTCAATGTATATGGATTTATCCAACAAAAATATTTGATTATGGGTGTGAAGGTATCTGTAGAAGGATATTTTGTAATGGTAAAAATCTGAAGACAATCTTCAGTAGGGAGGTAGGTAAATTCCTTATGGCACATCCATACCATAAACCATTATGCCAGCCATAAGGAAGAACAAGGCGGATCTACATGTACTTGTATGGAAAAATGACTAAGAAACATAAATGGGCAGCGATTACAAGCATGACATCTGAAAATGGACTTCCCCAGTTTACAACTAGCTCCTCATCTGCTAAACTACATGAACTTAGAACCTTACCTTCCCTGTGCCTCAGTTTCAGTTTCCCCATATTAAAAATGGGAATAGTAATGGTACGTACTTCATAGGGTTGTTGTGAGGACTAAATAAAGTAGTCTTATAAAGCATTTAGCACAGTGCCTGACTCACGATAGGCATTATACACAGAGACTATTCACAGTGCTTCCCTCTGGGAAGTGGAGCTGAGTTTGGAGCTAGCACAGGACTTTTATTTTATACATTTCTACACTGTTTTATTTTCAACTTAAATATATTATTAATTTTACCATAAAAAATTCTCACTTCAAACTTAAAGAATCATATCAGAAATTTACTTTGAAAGACTATTCCATGAGCATTTCAATATTTGCCATATTCTTAAAGTTAAATTCCCCTCAAAATAAATGTCTATAGTCTTTCCTCAAATAATAAAACTAAATGGCAGCTCTCCAGCATCTGTAAATCTTGCACTATCCATCCAGACAGGAGGGCTGAATTTGCCTGGTGAAGGATAACAGCATTGAGTCGTGAGGCTTTAGTTGACTTATTTGTTGTTATAATAAACCATTATTCATTCATTCTCCAAAGTATATAAGACAGACTGACCTTGGCAGCATTTTTTGGGAGTGAGAAGACTATAAGCCAAATATCTAATCATCAGAATCAAAATCTGATTTCTGGATCATCAGAAAAATCGGCCTCCTCTGCTGCCAAATGATCCTCCTGCTGACCACATTTTCAGTCAATCAGAATATAATCCTATCACGGGCAGTGAGCAAGTGTGAGGATTGCATTTTGTTTCATAGCTGGTCTAAACATGATTACTGCTTTCATCACACAGCCATATCATCAAGTCAATAAGGATTTTCTATACTGATTTTTCATGTTGCACAGACTGTATAGAGGAACTTGAGTAATTCCAATTTGCTGCACAAAACCCAGCTCAGCAGAGAATAGATTGGTACCTGTTCACCTTGACTTGTTCAAGATAAGCCCATGATACTACTCCCTAGCTCATGAGTACATTTCTTTTATTCCAAATATATATTATATATATATATATTTTTTTTTTTTTTGAGACGGAGTTTCACTCGTTACCCAGGCTGGAGTGCAATGGCGCGATCTCGGCTCACCGCAACCTCCGTCTCCTGGGTTCAGGCAATTCTCCTGCCTCAGCCTCCTGAGCAGCTGGGATTACAGGCACGCACCACCATGCCCAGCTAATTTTTTGTATTTTTAGTAGAGACGGGGTTTCACCGTGTTGACCAGGATGGTCTCGATCTCTTGACCTCGTGATCCACCCGCCTCGGCCTCCCAAAGTGCTAGGATTACAGGCTTGAGCCACCGCGCAAATATATATTATATTTTAAAAATAAACTCATCAACTCTAATTCTACTTTTAAAAATAAACTTTTAAGACATATCTATTATTCAAGCCATGGATGCTATGAAAATCACCTTATCCCACTTCATTCTTTGTACATCTCTACAGTCCTTTAAATCATATAAGTCTCCATTTTGAATCCAGAGTCATTAGGCACAGTAACTACTAGCCCACCAGGGTCATATAGGCAGAAAGCAGCACATCCAACTAGTAAAATATTCTTCCAAACTCATACTTTAGCTTAGTCCCAGCAAGACATGGAACCTTCACTCTCTGTCCAAAGCTTTATGGCCCTAGATTTGGCTATGAAGAGATACTCCAACACTGCAGGAAAATATTTCCCTGAAAAGTCTTATAGTTTGTTATGGAAGGTAGAAAAGGTCTTAAAAACATCCAGAACAACAACAAGAAGTATATGTCATAGCTATCTTTGGAAAACTAGGTAACCATTTACTTATACAAAGAAAAAATGTCTGGAAAAGAAAAATAAATGGATCAGGTGCCATCTCAGGAACTTTCCTCCTAACACCAAGTTTTCCCTTGCTCTAAGAAATAAATAAATGTCACCAGGAAGCATGAATATCCTCCATAATGAACAACAAAAACAACAATCTCCTCTTGATTCTGTTTCTGTCCAGCTATTGCTCTCATTTCACAGCAAAACATCTGGAAAGCTGTCAGTTTTCACCATATCCATTTCCTCACTTCCCAATCTCTCTCCTCCTAGCTTAATCAGACTTCTGTTCTTACCACTGCACAGTGACTGCTCTTTTCAAGGTCACCAGTAAACTCCATGTTGCCAAGCATAGTGATCATTTTTCTGAACTCATCTAACTCAACTTCTCAACGACCACCTCACTAAAATCAGCTCTTCTTTTGTCATTTATCACAGCACATGACATGACTTGGCTCTGTGTCCCCACCCAAATCTCATCTCAAATTGTAATCTCCACGTGTCAAAAAAGGAACCTGGTAAGAAGGGATTAGATCATGGGGCAGGTTCCCCCATGCTGTTCTCATGATGGTGAGTGAGTTCTCATGAGATCTGATGGTTTCATAAGGGGCTCTTCCCCTTTCACTCTCGCTCTCTCCTGCTGCCATGTAAGATGTACCTGCTTCCCCTTCCACCATGATTGTAAGTTGCCTGAGGCCTCCCTAGCCATTCAGAACTCTGAGTCAGTTAAGCCTATTTCCTTTAAAAGTTACCCATTCTCAGGTAGTTCTTTATAGTCGTTTGAAAACAGACTAATACACCACAATATCCTGTTTTTTCTACTAACCACAGTTGTCTTCTTTTTGGTCTCTTTTGCCAGCTCATCATTCTCAGCTCACCCTCTAAATCCTGGCATGTCCCACACTAAATCTAAGGATTCCTTTCTATTTTTCCTCATTCCCTTGGGATCTCATTCAGTTCCATGGCTTCAAATGCCATCTATATACTGATAACTTCCAAGGAAGACCTCCAGTACAAATCTCACCCTTAAATTCTAGTTGGCTATCCAACTGCCTAGCTGGCATTTCTACATGAAGCTCCAATCAAAATCTCAAATATAACATGCCTAAGCAGAGTGCTTAATTTTCTGCCCCCTATTCTGCTCCTCTTTTAGTCATCCCCATTTCAGCAATGGCATTACTGTGTACCAAATTTCTAAACCAAAACCTAAAAGTCATTCTTCACCTCTTTCTCTGATAAGCCCCTGTAACATATTATGAGGTCCATCAACTCTAACTCCAGAGAATGTCTCAAATCTATTTATCTCTGTCACCACTCTCACCACTCTAGCTCATGACACTTTCATCTATCACTTGACCTTATGCAATAGCCTCCTAATTGCTCTCTTTGGCTGCCAATGAAATGTTTTAAAATATTAATCAGATCACGTCACTCTCCTATTTAAAACTTCTCAGTGGTTCCCCATTCCTCCTTCTGTTGCCTTCAAAACCCTGTATAATTTGACCCCTGACATGTATGAGTTCATTTCTCTGACTTATTATAACCCAGGCACACTAGCTTTCTTTCTGCTTTCAGAACACGCTGAGATTTGTCTAATTTCAAATGTTTGCACTAACGGTGTATTCTACCCAAAACGTTCTACTTCTGAATCTTTCCATGGTTAATTTCTTCTGATCACTATGGGTCTCAGGTTAAACGTAACCACCTAGAGTAACTCCTCTGAACTCCTACCTAAAATAGCCCACTAATCTCACCTCCTCTGTAACTCTCTATAACAACCTCCTATATTCATTCTCTCATAACATTTATAACCATCTGAAATTAGTATTTTTATATGTATCTCTATTTTCTGCTCCCTCTTCTTCTTTTAGAATATACACTCCATGAGAACAAGGACCATGGCTATATTGGATCCCTACCACCAAAAACAGGGTCTGGAACATAGTAAAAACCCTACAAAAATTTGTGGAAAACACATTTATTTGTGTCATTCATTCATTTATTCATAATAAATGAATGAATGACACAAATAATTTGAGTGTGAGTTTTGCATCCATTCATTTAATCATTTCAGACATTTATCAGGTGCTTTGTTTTGATATTCAATTTGGAAGGGAAAATAGGTAAGTATGCCCCTGTCCTTGAGAATAGGCATCCCCAAAACAAAATTTACCAAGAACTACCAAAGAGAAGCCAAAAGAAGTAGGTCAACTAAAATCAAAGTGTATAGATCTTTGTATTTGTAGCATCAAATAATTATTAAATACCTGTGGGCATGTAGAGACCTGGAGGTAGACAGACTTCAAAGAACTATGAGCAGAAAAGTCAGACTGGAATAATCAAGAGGTAAATATTATAGAAAATGAAATCATTGCAGTGATGAAGGAACCCATTTGTTTAGAAACTGAGAAGAGAAGGAATAAGAAAGATAAAGAAGTAATAGAATCAAGAGAGATTTGTTTGAGCATAGTAAGGGCATAAACTGGGTATGTGTGAAAGAAGAAGAGGAAAGACAAGATGGAGAGAGGCAGGGAGAAAGAAAAGGATAAAAAATAAAAAGATGTACAAAAGAAGGAGAGATGAGAAGAGTAGCATGGAGAAGACGAAGGAGAAAATAAAATGAAGAAATGGGAATTAATAATCAGAGAGAGAGAGTTCTAGGGCAACCACAAAGGCTGATTGGAGGAGACAGAAATTAGGCCCATGAGTTGGAAGTTCCACTGGACCTGGAGCTTCCTGAAGCACAGAATATAGCTTACTTTGTGTGTTCAGTGTCATACTAGAAATTACTTTGTATTCCTTGTGTAATAGATTGTTAAATTTGAAGTTTTTGTTTTGTTTTGTTTTTTACTTTAAGTTCCGGGATACAAGTGCAGAACGTGTAGGTTTGTTACCTAGGTATATATGTGCCATGGTGGTTTGCTGCACCTATCTACCCATCATCTAGGTTTTAATCCCTGCATGCATTAGGTACTTGTCCTAATGCTCTCCCTTCCTTCACCCCCGACCCCCGACTGGCCCCAGTATGTGTTGTTTCTATCACTGTGTCCATATGTTTTCATTGTTCAATGCCCACTTATGAGTGAGAACATGCAGTTTGGTTTTCTGATCCTGTGTTAGCTTGCTAAGGATGATGGCTTTCAGCTTCATCTATGTCCCTGCAAAGGACATAATCTCATTCCTTTCTATGGCTGCATAGTATTCCGTGGTGTATATGTACTATATTTTCTTTAACCAGTCTATCATTGATGGGCATTTGGGTTGGTTCAATGTCTTTACTATTGTAAATATTGCTGCAATAAACATACATGTGCATGTGTCTTCATAGTAGAATGATTTGTATTCCTTTGGGTATATATCCAGTAATGGGATTGCTAGGTCAAATTGTATTTCTGGTTCTAGATTTTTGAGGAATCACCACACTGTCTTCTATAATGGCTGAACTAATTTACATTCCCACCAACAATGTAAAAGCATTCCTATTTCTCCAAAGCCTTGACAGCATCTATTGTTTCTTGCTTTTTAATAACTGCCATTCTAACTGACATGAGATGGTATCTCATTGTGGTTTTGATTTGCATTTCTCTAATGATCAGTGGTGTTGAGCTTTTTCATGTTTGTTGGCTGTGTAAATATCTTCTTCTGAGAAGTGTCTGTTGGTATCCTTTGCCCACTTTTTGATCGGGTTGTTTTTTTCTTGTAGAAATCTTGATATTAGACCTTTGTCAGATAGGTAAATTGCAAACATTTTCTCCCATTCTTTAGGTTACCTGTTAATTCTGATGACAATTTCTTTCGCTGTGCAGAAGCTCTTTAGTTTAATTAAACCCCATTTATCAATTTTGGCTTTTGTTGCAATTGTTCTTGGCATTTTCATCATGAAGTCTTTGCCCAAGCCTATGTTCTGAATGGCATTGCCTAGGTTTTCTTCTAGAGTTTTTATGGTTGGGGATTGTACATTTAAGTCTTTAACTGATGCTGAGTTAATTTTTGCCTAAGGTGTAAGGAAAGCATCCAGTTTCAGTTTTCTGCATATGGCTAGCCAGTTTTCCCAGAACAATTTATTAAACAGGAAATCTTTTCCCCTTTGCTTGTTTTTGTCCAATTTGTCAAAGATCAGATGATTATAGATGTGTAGTGTTATTTCTGAGGTCCCTGTTCTGTTTCATTGGTCTATTTGTCTGTTTTAGTACCAGTACCATGCTGTTTTGGTTACTGTAGCCTTGTAATATAGTTTGAAATCAGGTAGCATGGGACCTCCAGCTTTATTCTTTTTGCTTAGAATTGTCTTGGATATATAGGCTATTTTTTGGTTCTATATGAAATTTAAAGTAGCTTTTTCTAATTCTGTGAAGAATGTCAATGGTAGTTTGATGGGAATAGCATTAAATCTATAAATTACTTTGGGCAGTATGGCCATTTTCATGATATTGATTCTTCCTACCCATGAGCATGGAATGTTTTATCCTCTGTCTGTGTCCTCTCTTATTTTCTTGAGCAGTGGTCTGTAATTCTCCTTGAAAAGGTCCTTCACGTCATTGTTAGTAGTATTCCTTGGCATTCTATTCTCTTTGTAGCAATTGTGAATGGGAGTTCACTCATGATTTGGCTCTCTGCTTATCTATTGTTGGTGTATAAGGATGCTTGTGATTTTTGCACATTGATTTTTATCCTTGGACTTTGCTGAAGTTGCTTATCAGCTTAAGGAGTTTTTGGGCTGAGATGATGGGGTTTTCTAAATATACAATCATGTAATCTGCAAACAGAGACAATTCAACTTCCTCTTTTCCCATTTGAATACCCCTTATTTCTTTCTCTTGCCTGATTGCCCTGGCCAGAACTTTCAATACTATGTTGAATAGGGGTAGAAAGGGAGAGCATCCTTGTCTTGTGCCAATTGTCAAAGGGGAATGCTTCCAGGTTTCCCCATTCAATATGATACTGACTGTGGGATTGTCATGAACAGCTCCTATTATTTTGAGATATGTTTCATCAATACCTAGTTTATTGAGAGTTTTTAACATGAAGAGATGTTGAATTTTATAAAAGGCCTTTTCTGCATCTATTAAGATGATCATGTGATTTTTGTCATTGGTTCTGATTATGTGATAGATTACCTTTTATTGATTTGTGTATGTTGAACCAGGTTTGCATCCCAGGGATGAAGCAGACTTGATTGTGGTGGATACGCTTTTTGATGTGCTGCTAGATTTGGTTTGCTAGAATTTTATTGAGGATTTTTGCATCAGTGTTTCTCAGGGATATTGGCCTAAAATTTTCTTTTTTGGTTGTGTCTCTACCAGGTTTATCAGTATGATGCTGGCCTCATGAAATGAGTTAGGGAGGAGTCCCTCATATTCAATTGTTGTAATCATTTCAGAAGGAATGGTGCCAGTATCCTTGGTAGAATTCAGCTGTGAATCTATCTGGTCCTGGGCTCTTTCTTGATTGGTAGGCTATTAATTATTTCCTCAATTTCAGAACTTGTTATTGGTCTATTCAGGGATTCAACTTCTTCTTGGTTTAGTTTTGGGAGGGTGTATGTGTCCAGGAATTTACCCATTTCTGCTAGATTTTTTAGTTTATTTGCATGGAAGTGTTTATTGTATTCTCTGATGGTAGTTTGTATTTCTGTGGGGTCAGGGGTCACATCCCATTTATCATTTTTTATTGTGTCTATCTGATTCTTCTCTCTTTTCTTCTTTTTAGACTAGTTACCAGTCTATCTGTTTTCTTATTTTTTTCAAAAACCCAGGTCCTGGATTCATTGATTTTTTTGAAGGGATTTTTGTATCTCTAGCTCCTTCAATTCTGCTGTAATCTTAGTTATTTATTGTCTTCTGCTAGCTTTTGGATTTGTTTGTTCTTTCTTCTCTAGCTCTTTTCATTTTGATATTAGGGTATCAATTTGAGATCTTTCTAGCTTTATGATGTGGGCATTTAGTGCTATAAATTTCCCTCCTAGCACTGTTTAGCTGTGTCCCAGAAATTCTGGTACATTGTCTCTTGGTTCTCATTGGTTTCAAATAACTTCTTGATTTCTGCCTTAATTTCATTATTTGCCCAGGAGTCATTCAGGATCAGGTTTCAATTTCCATGTAGTTGTCTGGTTTTGAGTGAGTTTCTTAATCCTGAGTGTTAATTTGATTGCATTGTGATCTGAGAGACTGTTTGTTATGATTTCAGTTCTTTTGCATTTTCTGAGGACTGTTTTACTTCCAATTATGTGGTAGATTTTAGAATGAGTGCCATGTGGCACTGAGAAGAATGTATATTCTCTTGATTTGGGGGCAACTCTTTTGTAGGTGTCTATTAGGTCCACTTGATGCAGAGCTGAATTCAAGTCCTGAATATCCTTGTTAATTTTCTGTCTTATTCATCTGTCTAATATTGACTGTAAGGTGTTAGAGTCTCCCACTATTACTGTGTGGGAGTCTAAGTCTCTTTGTAGGTCTCTAACAACTTGTTTTATGAATCTGGGTGCTCCTGTGTCAAGTGCATATATATTTAGACAGTTAGCTCTTCTTGTTGAATTGATCCTTTTGCCATATGTAATGCTCTTCTTCTTCTTTTTTTTAATCTTTGTTGGTTTAAAGTCTGTTTTGTCAGAGACCAGGATTGCAACCCCTGCTTTTTTTTCTGTTCATTTGCTTGGCAAATATTCCTCCATCCCTTTATTGTGAGCCTATATGTGTCTTTGCACATGAGATGGTTCTCCCAAATATAGCACACTGATGGGTCTTGACTCTTTATCCAATTTGCCAGTCTGTGTCTTTTAATTGGGGCATTTAAGCCATTTATATTTAAGGTTAATATTGTTATGTCTGAATTTGATCCTGTTAACATGATGCTATCTGGTTATTTTGCATACAAGTTTATACAGTTTCTTCATAGTGTCATTGCTCTATACATTTTGGTGTGTTTTTGCAGTGGCAGATACCAGGTTTTTTTCTACATTTAGTGCTTCCATCAGGAGTTCTTGCAAGGCAGGCCTGATGGTGATGAAATACCTCAGCATTTGTTTGTCTAGAAAGGATTTTATTTCTCCTCCCCTTATGAAGCTTAGTTTTGCTGGACATGAAAGTCTATTATTTTCTTTACAAATGTTTCATATTGGCCCCAACTCTCTTTTGGCTTGTAGGGTTTCTGCTGAGAGGTCTCCTATTAGTCTGAGGGCTTCCTTTTGTAGGTGACCTGGCCTTTTTCTCTGGCTGCACTTAACATTTTTTTCATCATTTTGACCTTGGAGAATCTGATGACTGTGTGTCTTGGGGTTGATCTTCTCATGGAGTATCTTAGTCGTGTTCTCTATATTTCCTGAATTTGAATGTTAGCCTGTCTTGTTAGGTTGGGGAAATTTTCCTGGATAATATCTTGAAGTGTGTTATCCAACTTGGTTCCATTCTCCCAGTCTCTTTCAGATACTCTAATCAGTCATAGGTTTAGTCTTTTTATATAGTCCCATATTTCTCAGAGGTTTTGTTTGTTCCTTTTCATTCTTTTTTCTCTAATCTTGTCTGTGTGCCTTATTTCAGCAAGATGGTTTTCAAACTCTGATATCCTTTCTTCTGCTTGGTTGATTCAGCTATTGATACTACCGTATGCTTCACAAAGTTCCCATGCTATGTGTTTCAGCTCCATGTTATTTATGTTCCTCTCTAAGCTGGTTATTCTAGCTAGCAGCTCCTGTAACCTTTTATCAAGGTTCTTAGCTTCTTTGCAGTAGGTTAGAACACGCTCCTTTAGCTCAGCAGAGTTTGTTATTACCCACTTTCTGAAGCCTACTTCTGTCAATTCATCCATCTCATCCTCCATCCAGTTCTGTGCCCCTGCTGGAGAGGCACTGTGATCATTTGGAGTAGAAGAGGCCTTCTGGCCTTTTGGGTTCTTAGCAAATTTTCATTGATTCTTTATCATCATCATGAGTTTGTCCAGTAGTGATTTTGAGGCTGCTGACCCTTGGATAAGGGTTTTGTCAGGACTTTTTTTTTTTGTTGCTGCTATTGTTGCTTTCTGTTTGTTTTTCTTGCAATGGTCAGGTCCCTCTTCTGTAAGGCTGCTGTGGTTTTCTGGGGGTTCACTTCAGGCCCTATTCAACTGGTTCACTCCCGTGCATGGAGATGTCACTCAAGGAGGCTGGAGAACAGCAAAGATGGGTACCTGCTCCTTCCTCTGGGATCTCCGACCTTGAGGGGCACCAACATGATGCCAGTAGGAATGCTCCTATATAGTGTGTCTGACAATCCCTGTTGGAGGATCGCACCCAGTTGGGTGGCATGAGGAGCTGAACCCATTTAACGAAGCACTTTGGCTGTCCCCTGGTGTCCCTTCACTAGGGAAAACTTATTTGTCTGGGCTGCCTGGATTCCTCAGAACCAGCAAGAGGAAAAACTAAGTCTGCTGGTCTGTGGAGACTGTAGCTACTCCTCCCCCTAGGGGCTCAGGCCCAAGGAGATCAGAGTTCTGTCCCAGAGCCCCTGGCTAGAGTTGTCAGAGTTCCTGCAAGGAGGCCTCGCCCAGGGAGGAGGGATGTGTCAGGGTGGGGTCTGAAAAGACACTCTGTCCGCAGTCTGCCACAGCCAGTGTGTTGGGCTGTGGGGGATACCTCTTGGGACCAAGCCATCCAGCCTCCCCAGCTGCAGCAGGAAAGAAGCATGACCTGGAGCAATGGAGATGGCTGCTGCCCTTCCCTTGCCCTGGGAGCTTAGTGTGTTAGGCAGCTATCAGTCCAAATGTTGGCGGTCACCCCTTCCCTCAAACAGCTTAGATAGCAGGCAGCCACAGCTGTGGTGCTGGTCGCCACTCCCCACAGAGGCTCAGCAGGCTTAAGCAGATTCTAGCTTAGTGACTGTTGAGAATCTGCACAGCTCTATGGTTGGGACCCTTGGCCACGGTGGCATGGGCTTACTAGCAGGGATCTTCTGATCTGTGGGTTACACAGTTCCATGGAAAAAGCATGTTTTCCCAGGCTGGGTAGCCTGCTCACTCACTGCCTCCCTTGGCTGGGGGTTGGGGGATCCCCTGCCCTGTGTGGCTCTCAAGTGGACCAACACACCACACTGCTCTTTCTTCTTCTCTGTGGGTCACACTAGCCACCTAGTCAGTTTTGATGACAGAACCTGGATACCTCAGTTGCCACTAAAAGATTTGCAAGCTGTTAACGGTTCTTTTTGATGGAAGCCTCCCATTGCTGCTTCGTCTAGTCGGCCATCTTGGCCCCCTAAATTGGAAGTTTTGACTGAGCTTCAGTGATGTAATAGAAAATTCCAAAGTGAAATACCAGAACACAAAACAGAAATTCCAAAGATGTGCTAACGACCAGTTAGAAGGCTCCAAAACTCTCAAAGAGTGTGTAAATGTCTTGAGAAGGTGGAGTTGAAAAGAATACTTGTGAGAAAGTATTCTTTGGGACAAACTCTGCAGTTTGATCTCTTGCTCACTACCCCAAGGGTAGTAGTGGGGCTGTTTGATTTCTCAGCTCATACCTAGTGAAAACTTCAAATGGACTACTGAATGCCCTCTGCCTTGTACGTATCCCCTGAATTTCTGAGAAAGTGCTCAGGTGAATTTCTGAGAGATGGCTCAGACTGGTCTTGATGCATGTCTGAAAAATCTGGAAATGAGAAACTGCTTATCAGTCTCAAATGATGCTAAGGTAGACTGCCATGTTTGGGATGTAACTGTGCTCGCATGAACATCACATAAAAAATACAGAAGTATTTCCCACCATGGAAGAGATACAGCCTGGAGCCATTTTAAGTGTCACCCAACAGAACTGCCTAGATGAGTGAAGGATGTCAATAGACAGTTTTGCCTATAGTGGATTCCTGGAAAATTAGGACTAAAAGAGATATTGGCCACAAAAAAAAAAAAGGAAGAAGAAGAAGAAGGAGAAGGAGAAGGAAGAGGAAGAGGAGGAAGAAGGGGGGAGAGAGAGAAAGGGAAGGAGGGAAGGAAGGAAGGAAGGAAGGAAGGAAGGAAGGAAGGAAGGAAGGAAGGAAGGAAAGAGAAAGAAGTGCTGCTTCTCAAGGTTCTGATTAGCAGGTCCCAACAGACAGCCTCCTAAGAATCCATGGAAGCGAGTGCATGGGAGTTAGCTTTGAACACCCATTTTTCCTAGAAGATGCAAAGCCACCTTATGACAATATCATTCAAATAAGAACTTTCTGTTCTTCTTTTTCCACCTACTCTTTGTGCTCTAAAAGGAAAGGACCAGAAACTGTTACTAGCATCCTGGCAAGGGGCAGGGGATTGGGGGGAATAAAGGGCAAAAGGAAAGAAAAAAGGGGCCATTGCCTCTTATCAAGGCAGATCCTGACCCACCAGAAGCTGAGAAAGAGGAGAATGTTTAATTTGAAATCAAGTTAGGTTTTATATTGGACTGAGGATTCTAGTCATAGAACTGAGATTAGAAAAGTCATCGAGTCTGCCAGAGCTCTCATTCTGTTGCAAAAAAAAAAAAACCCAAAAAACAAAAAACAATATTCTTATCTAAAAATAATTAAAGGGGTAGTAGCAGGAAAACCAAAGGGGCATACTGATCACATCTCATAAGTCATGCGTGTTCAGGGTCTTGGTTATGCTAGCAAAGGCCCTATCACATAAGGCATTCAATATGCTTTCAATCAATGTAAATAAAATCATTTAAAATACCAGCTAACTCACATAGTACTCAATATGTGTCACTTTTCATATATTTTTATGCTTCATTTAATGCTTACAACAGCCCTATGATATAGGGACTATTATTATCTCTGTTTAAAAAAATGAGGAAACAGGCACAGAGAAGTGCCTCAGGAATAAGATCTATGAATTGGATGCTCCACTAGACATTGAGCTTCCGGAAGGAACAGAACACAGCTAGTAAAGAGGAAAGCTAGGATTCATAGCCAGGCAGCCTGGTTCTCAAAACACACTATTTGCCTCCAGGCTATTCTCCTCTCTCATATTAGCAAACATTTATGGATACTTATTATGCACCTTATAGTAGATATTCAACAGTGGTAAGTCAAATATTGCCTTTCCATGGAGCAATTTACATTCTAGAAAAAAAAGGAATAAACTAGAAAAAAAATAATAAGTAAAAGTAATTTACATTCTAGAAAAAAAAAGTAATAAACAAGTAAATGCAAGAGTGAAAGAAAGAAACAAGGTGCTATGGTGAAAAGCACAAGCAAAAACCAGAGGGGACACACAAACAGATCTAAAGTGTAGGAACGGGTGATCCAGCCAGACCAAGAAGGGGATTTTAGAAATAAAATAAAGCATTAGATATATAACTTACCTTATAAAATGTGCCTTAAATGGAAAGAGGGTTGACAAGTTAAAATGTGACTTGCTTTGTGTCATATGCTTTATAAAATGATATACATTACTCAACATTTACTGAAGTAACTGCAAGAATGATCCTCCACATGCACACACCTCTTCCCCAGCCACTAGGCAGGACTTGGATGAAAGATTACCTGGGCCTAAGAATTTAACGAGCCTTTATGAGACTTCAGCAAGGGCCTTGTACTTCCTCTGGCTAGGGAAGCATCCACAAACAAGTATGCGGCTCATGGGTAGCTCTGTCTCCTATTCCTTTTGGGCCTAACAAAATGCAACTTGAGGGGGGAATAGAGAAAGAGTGAGATGAGTTAAACTACTATTATGCTACATAAAAAATATGAGGGTGCCTTTGTGAGAACAGTACCATGCAAAGAACCAGGGCTGCTGGAGAAGTGTTTCTTGATGTGAGTTTCAGCGGCACTGTCTCTAAAAGGTGATAGTGGTCTTAGAAAGTAAGAGAGAGTGTGTATGTGTGTGTGTGTGTCTAATTATTTTTAATTTTTAGAAAAATAAAGAAGCATATTCACAACCCACACTGTGGGACAACCTTGGTGACCAGACTTGGTGTTCAGGCCTACCCTGGATGACTCTGCAGACTCAGAGTTGTTCTGTGGGCTGGGGATGGAAGCTGAGGGGAGCTTTCTGGGGAATTTTCATTCAGACTGAGCAACACAGATTTAAAAATTGGGGATGGAGAATAAGACCTACCTCTGTGGATAAAGACACATAGAGAGTCATGTGGTGGAGATTAGAATAAGGATACATACATTCTTGCTGAAAGGGCTAACTTAGAAGTAGAGGGCAAAGTTAACAACTATGGCAATTATGAGAGGATTCCCATTAAAATTTCTTTTTCAGGTGAGTTTTCCCTGGAATATGGGGAAATAATTTGATCGAGATGAAATATCCCCCCTCTACCCTAAACCTTGTAGTCAATAACATACCCGTACACCTCTGTGACAGGGTGCTGGGGAACAAGAGATGGGCAGTCCAGGAAAGTGCCAGTGAACCACATCCTCACTCCTCTAATGGCTGCCTGGAGGGAGCTGCACCCTCTGGAGGTATCATGGGGACCATGGGCAGGAATTTCAGGCAGGGTGGGTCTGGGGGCCTAGAAGGAAAGGGGAGGAGTGTATGAAGACAGGGTGGACAATTTGGGGACAACCCCTATTCTTTCCTAACTCTTCAGAGGAAGAGAACCTTATAGGAGAAGAAAAAGTGAACATTTGAGTAATACCACTTGCATTAGTGTGTTTTCATGCTGCTGATAAAGACACACCCAAGACTGGGAAATTTACAAAAGAAAAAGATTTAACTGGATTCACAGTTCTGCATGTCTGGGGAAGCCTCACAGTCATGGTGGAAGGAAAGGAGAAGCAAGTCATGTCTTAAATGGATGTCAGCAGGGCAAAAGAGAGAATGAGAGTCAAGTGAAATGGGTTTCCCCTTATCAAACCATCAGATCTGGTGAGACTTACTCACCACCATGAGAAAAATATGGGGGAAACTGCCCCCATGATTCAATTATCTCCCAGCAGATTCCTCCCACAACTGGTGGGAATTATGGGAATATAATTTAAGATGAGATTTGGGTGGGGACACAGACCCCACACAGACCACACCATATCATTCTGCCCTGACTCCTCCCAAATGTTATTTCCTCACATTTCAGAACCAATCATCCTTCCCAGCAGTCCCCCAAAGGCTTAACTCATGTCAACATTAACTCAAAAGTCCACAGTGCAAAGTCTCATCTGAGACAAGACAAGTCCCTTTCACCTATGAGCCTATAAAATCAAAAGCAAGTTAGTTACTACCTAGATACAATGGGGGTATAGGCATTGGGTAAATACAACTATTCCAAATAGGAGAAATTGGCCAAAACAAAGGGGTTACAGGCCCCATGCAAGTCCAAAATCCAGCAGGGCAGTCAAATCTTAAAGCTCCAAAATGATCTGCTTTGAATCCATGTCTCATATCCAGGTCACAGTGATGCAAGAGATGTGTTCCCATGGTCTTGGGCAGCTCTATTCCTGTGGCTTTGCAGAGTGTAGCCTCCCTCCCAGCTGCTTTCACAGCCTGGCATTGAGTGTCTCTGGCTTTTCCAGGCAAAGGGTTCAAGCTCTTGGTGGACCTACTATTCTGGGGTCTGGAGGATAGTGACCCTCTTCTCATAGCTTCACTAGGCAGTGTCCCAATAGGGACTCTGTGTGGGGGCTCTGACCCCACATTTCCCTTCTGCACTGCCCTACCAAAGGTTCTCCATGAGCAGCTTGCCCTTGCAACAAACTTCTGCCTGGGCATCTAGCCATTTCCATACATCTTCTGAAATCTAGGTGGAGGTTCCCAAACCCCAATTCTTGACTTCTGTGTACCCACAGGCTCAACACCAGTGTGGAAGTGTCAAAGCTTGGGGTATGCACCCTCTGAAGCCATGGCCCGAGCTGTACCTTGATCCCTTATAGTCATGGCTGGAGCAGCTGGGATGCAGGGCACCAAGTCCCTGGACTGCACACAGCACAGGGACCCTGGGCCCAGCCCAAGAAACTATATTTTCTTCCTAGGCCTCCAGACCCCATTGTCTTGGGGATTAATATTTGGCTCCTCATTACTTAGGCAAATTTTTGCAGCTGACTTGAATTTCTCCTCAGAAAATGGGATTTTCTTTTCTATCACATTGTCAGGCTGCAAATTTTCCAAACTTTTATGCTCTTTGTCCCTGAATGCCTTTAATAGCACCCAAGTCACCTCTTGAATGTTTTGTTGCTTAGAAATTTCTTCCACCAGATATGCTGTCATATCTTTCCACCTCAGCCGGGACCTTATTGTCCATATTGCTGTCAGGTTTTTGGTCAAAACCATTCAACAAGTCTCTAGGAAGTTCCAAACTTTCCTACATTTTCTTGTCTTCTTCTGAGCCCTCCAAACTGTTCCAACCTCTGCCTGTTTTACCCAGTTCCAAAGTCACTTCCACATTTTCAGGTATTTTTTTCAGCAACATCCCAGTCTACTGGCATCAATTTACTGTATTAGTCCTTTTTCATGCTGCTGATAAAGACATAACCGTGACTGGGCAATTTACAAAAGAAAAAAGTTTAATTAGGTTCCATGTGGCTGGGATTATGAGCATCCCAGCTGCTCATAATCATGGTGGAAGGCAAGGGGGAGCCAGTCATGTCTTACATGGATGGCAGCAGATAAAGGAATGAGAGCCAAGTGAAACCTGTTTCCCCTTATCAAACCATCAGATCTCACGAGACTTAGTCACTACCAGGAGAACAGTATGGGAGAGACCGCCCCCATGATTCAATTATCTCCCATTGGGTTCCTCCCACAATATATGGGAATTACAGGAGTACAATTCAAGATGAGATTTGGGTGGGGACACAGAGCAAAACCACACCACCACTCCATGCTCATATCTGAAACATAAAACTTTACTTCCTATTTACTTTGGCCCTTTCAGGACAGTGTAGCTAGTTCTTTTGTGTATAGGTCTTCTCTAGCAAGAAGCCAAATATTTAAACTCACCCTTTTCCAAGGAGAGAAAAGCATGGGTCAGACCTCCAACATTGACTGGCAACTACCAGATGGAGGGAGCCCAGTCAGGGGAGAGGTAGGGAGGTGGCCTGGGAGGCTCCAATGGCACCTTTTCTTTGGAACCAGGCAGGAATGAGACCAATAATGTATTGCTTTCCATTCTGTGGTGTATCTGTGTGCCTGTGTGTTCATGTGTGTGTTTCTTCTGTTGTTTATTCTTCTCCTGTTAAGAATGTAATGAACTCAGTCCAGGTACTTTTATGGATTGTCATTCTTTCCCTGTCATTGACTCTAATGTCCAAAAGTTTTATCATTTGCCAATGGTGCAACAAATACTGCTATGGCTAAAAAGTCTATATTTTCTACAAATGAGCCCATCTCCCACAAAAATATATTAACAAAGGAGAAGTAATCTTCCATTAGGTCTATTATGATAACATAATCTGAATAACCTGGCAGCAGAGCAAACTGAGACTTCTGTATATAAGTATTATTCCTTTTCAACAAAGAATCATACATCCTGATATCTTACCAATTTGTCTCACCCCCTGCCCCCGTTTCAAATGGAGCTTGGTCAAATTCTACCTAAAGCCTTACACTCCTCTGCTTTTGGGGCTTCTGTGTCCTCACATGACTCCTACAGTGCTGGGTGCTCTGGCACCAGCAAAAAACATTACAGACTTAACGGTAGTTAGATTTTAATTTCATTACTTTGGACTTTAACCTGCCCTCTAATTAGATGATGAACTGAGGAAAATCTAATTACTTTTCCAATATTCCTTCCGTGGCATTCTTGATTATTGCTGTGTCCCATTTCTACAACGCACAGAGGCTTCCTGAATGTGGATAACAATCACCTCTTCCCCAACAAAAGCTGAAGTAACTCCCTTTGTTAAAGAGTGGGAAGTCAGTTTGTTGGTTTGCTATGTATCTGCTGTTTTATATTAGAATTGGCTCTGAGGTCTCACCCCTACCATGAGATTGGTCAAGTTTGGGCACTCAGGTAGCCAAAGGCGTTTGAAACATGCTATAATTGGCCTTCTTGAAACAATTCTCTTTTATTTTGCAAGACAAGCATATGACCTTTTGTTCAGCCAGAAGTCAGCGGGTAAATGGATTACTTGATTGACGAGGTATGATACTGCTGTTGAGAAATGTACTTTGAACATATCTGGCAAGTTAAAAGTGGCATAGCACATTAGGATTCTATTATGTTAATTTGGAATGCCACCCAGGTAAGGAAGCAGTTCTGCTATAATGATACATTGTAAAGAACTGCCTGGATCCTTCAGATAGAGATGGCCTTACAGTGGTGAGGCCAGCTAGATGGTGTGGAACCCAGGACAATGTAATAGGCCATGCCACCTGCCCAACTCCTATGACTGCCTTTATGAGGAAGGCAAGAAAAGAGACTGGAGTATGCTCATGTTGCCTGATTGACTCCCACTGGCTTTATGGATTTAGGCAAATAAAGGAAACAAGAAAATAATGGGCTATGTCTAAGCCTTCATCTTTTGCCTCACCAATTAACTTGTCCCATTCCCTCAAACTCAACCACGGTCACCACAACTGCTGGAGTGAAAATGAAGGTCCTCGTGCTTCTTTGCATCAGATTTCTGGAAGAGATTTCACAAAGAGCCAAAGAGACAGTATCCTTAAAGATTAAAGACAAACACTAGTAATCCCAACCAATAATTGTAATGCCAACTAGGGAAACAAGAACAACAGCAAAAAAGACAAAATTTCTTACAGACCCTTCACAGCCCCTCTACCTTATTTTGACGAAACTATTTAATACATTGGATTTACTTTCAGTGTATCACAGATAAGTTCCTGTGACTTTGAAGTCTATGATCCACCAACAAACAAATTTTGCAGTAAGAAGTTCTCTTGTGGAAAACATAAAAAATGCTGAATGAGAAAAGCTGTCCTACCCAGCAATTCAAAGATATTTTCCCTTCTCTGCTTTTACTGAGATGCAAGATGACTCTTCTGCTTCTGAGAGGGTCAAAACACGAAAGAAAACCAGTCCAGAGGAAGGATTATCTTGGATACAAACCCTTTTCCTCGGATACTAGACAATCTAAAAATACAAGCTGGTGCAAGACAGCTAAACATCAGTCAAGCTCCTCTTTGTGTCTGTAAATGTAGCTCCATGTAAGTTATTTGGAACGATTAAACCACAAAATCCCAACAAGACAAAGTGCAGACAGTTTGCAGCCCAGCTACTGCAGCTAGGGAGGGATATCTAATAGTCTTACCTAAGAAGCAATTACAAATTAAAGGGCTTCTCAGTAGTGGAGATTTTTTTTCAGGAGGCACTCTGCCAGAAAATCTTTTCACCAAAAAGAAGAGATCCATAAAAACTCTTTTTTAAAAATGACATCGGCCGGGCGTGGTGGCTCACGCCTGTAATCCCAGCACTTTGGGAGGCCGAGGCAGGTGGATCACGAGGTCAAGAGATCAAGACCATCCTGGTCAACATGGTGAAACCCCGTCTCTACTAAAAATACAGAAAATTAGCTGGGCATGGTGGCGCGTGCCTGTAATCCCAGCTACTCAGGAGGCTGAGGCAGGAGAATTGCCTGAACCCAGGAGGCGGAGGTTGCGGTGAGCCGAGATCGCACCATTGCACTCCAGCCTGGGTAACAAGAGCGAGACTCCGTCTAAAAAAAAAAAAAAAAAAAAAGACATCATTAATAGATGTAGCAGGCATATTTGCAACATTGGAGGAGAGCATGTATCTCAGTAGAAAAATGAGTAAATAGTTAGAGCCTAATAAATATGGTTAATAAAGTCTGTACTCTTTGAAGGCCTTAACCATGGACAGTCCAGTGAGCACAAAGACTGTTGGTTTCAAAGCCCAACAAGTAAGAATTCCAATGGGGTTACAACACTTACTAGCTCTAGGATTGGGGCAAGTTTTTAACTTCTCTGAGCCTTAGCTTCCTCAGTTGTATAAAAAGGACAGTAGCATTTGCAACCTGGAATTACTATGGAGCCAGTACATAACAGTTGCTCAACAAATATTATATCCCTGATCTTTTTTGCACAATTATAGAATAAAAACAGGAATAGTATAATTTTCTACTTTTTATACAAGGTAATGCATGATGAAAACCAAGAAAAGAATATATAAGTCATTTAAAAAGACAAGACCCTAGGAGGCAGAAGACCTGAAGTCAACCCCTGGCTCTGTCCATTTCCACATCTATAATTCTGCTCTTCCATCTCTAAGCTTCCAATTTCTCATGTGAAAACTGGAGCGATTTGACCAGCTTGTTGCTCCCTAGGGTTCCTTCCAGCTTTGAAATTCTTTGATTTCACTAATGACTGTTCTTGTTGATAATGTGTAAGCCACTGAATGGATATGTACTTAAATCTCAATCATTTTGTATTAGAAGCAGCAGCATATAATGGTAATGAGAGGGTTCTAAAACTGGACTGCTTGGAAGTTTGAATTCCAGATTTGCCACTTACTAACTCAGGGACCTGACAAATTTAACCTCTCTGTGCACTAGTTAACTTATCTGCAAGATGGGTAAACTTATGGTTACTTGGGTCATGAAGATTTAGTGAGTCAGCCATGGAAGGTACTAAGAACAGCATCTGACACAGAGTAAGCAGTCAATGAATGACAGCTGCTCTTTGTTGTTGTTGATGCTGCTGTTATCTATTGAGGGGAGATGGAATAATCACTAGTGGTTTTGCCAACTTTGGATTTAAAATACAGTCGTTTTGTCTTTGTATAAGTGAGTTTTAATTAATTATCTTTCTGCGTGCCCATCGTACATTCAGTCCTCACCTGCTTCGTTATAAACACCCAGAGCGATGACTGTCCCTACTTGTGTAGCCCAAGTGGGCAGATGCGAGACAGCTCTGAGTTCTCTATATGATGAAAAGAAGACCAAGCCCAGAAAAATGTACTGTTAAGCACTGCCACAATTTGTGAAAAGGTCAGACAGTTACACAAGCATTTTGCTGAGACCAGAGAAAAGCAAACAAAGACTAATAGAAGTGCAAAAGAGTATGATTTCTTAAAAGACACATTGAAACTTTTTAAAGAGTCACTTTCTGAATATTATAAAACTAGAGAAAAATCTGTGTCAGCAATTTATAACACAACAGCAATATTGCCCAAACAGTTAAAACAAGTGATTGATCCAGAGCAGATTTTTATGCCAACTAATCTAATTTCTGTTGGCAGCAGATACCTTCTAGAAGCTTAATTTACTTTTAATATACATTTAATGGCATTTTTATTATTTAGTGTCTATGAAACTGATATCCCCAACTATGATCAGCCACAGTACAATTAGGTAGAGTGAACACCTGAGATTGTTACTGCAAAGAACAGACCGTCTGCCCTCAAAGAGCTTATAGTCTAATATGAGCAATTATAACCCAGCACAAGATGTAAAGAGTGACACTGTATGGTTCAGACATCAAGACAGCAATAAGGCTTGAGGGGATGGGGACAACGCTCTTTCATAATGGGTTTCAGATGCCATCTTATCTCTAATGTTTCTCATTTTACTTTTACCTAGACCTGCCCTCTAGTTCCACTTTTAGTTTTCTCTACAGATTCTTCCAACCTTAATTGTTTCTAAGTCCACTAACAAAGGCAGTTTGCTACTGATTCACAGAAATCATTTCAACCCCCTCACACATTTTCATTGACTTTCATCACACAGAACTTAATTTTCTTAAGTTCAATCATTTGTAATACTAGAGTTTAAAAGAATTTCCTACTGTAGCTCATCTGAATCTCCTAATAAAATATTGTTGAAGATAAAAGAACAAATTCAAACAGAAACTCAAGAATAGCTAGAAAATGGCAATAGTGAAAACACAACATACAAGACCTCATGAGAACAGTCAAAAGAGAAGTCAGAGGAAAAACAGTAGCCTCAAATACTTCTTTGAATACAAAAAGAAATAGGAAAATGTATAAATTAGGCACCCAAGTTACAAAATACAAAATAAGGTTAAGAAGAGCAGAAAGATGAAGTTAATAAAGAGAAGGAGAAATGAATGACTTAGAAATGAAGAAAAAAGGTGCTAAACAGTAAACTATAAAATTAGTTAAAAACACCAAAATTAAACAACTTATTGTCCACTCTGATAAAGAAAAGAGAGGAAAAGCAAAATAAATAAATAAAGGATCTGAGGGTGAGGCAACATGATCCAATAGAAGGCTCCACTGATTGCTCCCCTAGAGGTATGCCAAATTTTAACAACTATCTGTACATAAAGGAGCACCTTCATAGGAACCAAAAATTAGGTAAGCAATCACAGAACCTGGTTTTAACTTCATACTGCTGAAAGAGGCACTGAAGACGAAGGAGAGACAGTCTCGAATCACAGGTAATACCTCTCCCTCCTTCCTCCCAGCAGTGGCTGTGCAGCACAGAGAGACAATCTGTGCACTTGGGGGAGAGAGCACAGTGACTGAGGGACTTTGCATTGAACTCTGTGCTGCCTTGTCACAGCAGAAAATAAAACCATCTGAACTCAGTCAGTGCCTGCTCATGGAAGGAGCATTTGGACCAGCCCTAGCCAGAGGGGAATGGCCCATTCCAGTGCTTAGAACTTGAGTTTCAGCAAGCCTCACTACAGCAGGTAAGTGCACTCGGGTCTTAAGTGAACTCGAAAGGCAGTCTAGAACATAAAGACTGCAATTCTTAGGCAAGTCCTGGTGCTATGCTGGACATAGAGCCAATGGAATGGGGCAGCATGTGACCTAGGGAGATATCAGGCAGGGTGGCTTAGAAGTGTTTACCACCCCTCCCCTAATCCCAGGCGGGGAAGCTTGCAGCAACAAAAGTGACTCCTTCCATCTGCTTGAGAAGAGGAGAGACAAGAGCAAAGGGGAAGTTGTCTTGCATCTTGGATACCAGATACACCACAGTAAGATAGGGCACCCTGCAGAATTGTGCCCCAGACAACATTTCTAGACACACGTTGGGCCAAAAGGGAACGCTCTTCCTTGAAGAGAAGGATGCAGTCCTGGCAGGATTCACCACCTGCTGAAAGAATTGTTGGGCCCTGAATAAACAGGAGCAATACATAGATAGTATGCTATAGGTCCTGGATGAGACTCTGAGATGTGCTGGCTTCAGGCACCTGCTCGACCACAGTGAGACAGAACAGCAAGCAGGCTCTTGGGTTCCAAGTCGAGGCTTAGGCTCTTGGACACAATTTCTGGATGTGCCCTGGGCAAGAGGGGAGCCCACTGCCCTGAAGTGTGAGTCCCAGGGCTGGCAGTATTCACCACAGGCTGACTGAAGCACCCTTGGGCCTCAAGTGAACATCAGCCGTAGCCTGGTAGTATGCTCTCCTTATGGGATAGAGTTGGTAGTGACTACAGGGAGAGGCTCCTCTGCCTGTGTAAAGGGGAGGGAAGAGAGAAGAATTTTGTCATATGATTTGAGTGCTAGCTTAGCTAGAATAGATGGGAACACCAGGTAGATTTCTAAGGTTTTTGACTCTTAATTCTTGGCTACCAGACAGTATCTCTGGGCTGGGCATGGTGGCTCATGCCTATAATCTCAGCACTTTGGGAGGCTGAGGCAGGTGAATCACCTGAGGTCAGGAGTTCAAGACCAGCCTGGGCAACATGGTAAAACCCCATCTCTACTAAAAATACAAAATTAGCCAGGCGTGGTGGCACATGGCTGTGATCCCAGCTACTTGGGAGACTGAGGCAGGAGAATCACTTGAACCCAGGAGGTGGAGGTTGTGGTGAGCCAAGATCACACCACTGCACTCCAACCTGGGTGACAAGAGTGAGACTCCGTCTCAAAAAAAAAAAACAAAAAAAAACAACCAGTATCTCTGGACCCTTAGGGTCTAGAGGAACTCACCATCCTGAAGGGAAGAACACAAACTTGGCTAGCTTCACTACCTGCTGATTGAGACACCATTTGTTCAGGAGAAAGTAAGGAAAGAGAAAGAGTCTGGTAATCCAAAGAGTTCATATGGATCTTATATAAAAGCTCCAAGGTGATACATCTATGAGTCTGCAAGAACCACAGCATTACTGGGCTTGGGGCCCACATTTCTTTGAATACCTGAAAAGCCTTCCCAAGAAGGACAGGCACAGATTGTGAAGCCCATGTTGTGAGAACTACAATAAATATGTAACTTTTCAGTGCCCAGACACCTAAGAACATATAGAAGCATCAAGACCAGCCAGAAAAACATTACCTCATCAAATGAACTAAACCAAGCACCAAGGACCAATCTTGGAGAAACAGTCATATATGACCTTTCAGACAGAGAATTCAGAGTAACAGCTTTGATAAAAAAAGAAATTCAAGATATCACAGAGAAGGAATGCAGAATTCTAACATAAATATAACAAAGACATTAAAATGATTAAAAACAATCAAGCCAAATTCTAGTGCTGAAAAATGCAATTCACATACTGAAGAACACGCCAGAGTCTCCTGGTCGCAAAATTGATCAAGCAGAAGAAAGAATTAGTGAGCTTGAAGATAGGCTATTTGAAAAGACACAATCAGAGGAGATAAAAGAAAAAAACGAATAAAAAACAATGAAGCACACCTACAAGATCTAGAAAATAGCCTCAAAAGGGCAAATCTAAAAGTTACTGGCATTAAGGAGGAAATAGGGAAAGCAATAGGGGTAGAAAGTTTATTCAAAGGGATAATATCAGAGAATTTTCCAAGTCTGGAGAAAGGTATCAATAGTCAAATACTAAAACATTATAGAACATCAAGATGATTTCATCTAAAGAGGTATTAAATACCTCAAAGCATTTAATAAGAAAACTCCCATAGGTCAAGGATAAAGAAAGGATTCTAAAAGCAGCAAGAGAAAAGAAGTAACACACAATTGAGCTCCAATATACCTAGCAGCAGACTTTTCAGTGGACACCCTACAGGCCAGGAAAAAGTTGCATGACATATTTAAAATGCTGAAGGAAAAAACTTTTACCCCGTAAGAGTATATTCAGTGAAAGTATCCTCCTTCAAACATGAAAGAGAAATGAAGACTTTCCCAAACAAAAGCTGAGGGATTTCATCAACACCAGACCTCTCCTGCAAGAAATGCTAAAGGAAGTTGTTCCATCTGAAAGAAAAGAACATTAATGAGCAATAAGAAAACATGTGAAGGTACAAAACTCACTGGTAATAGTAAGTGCACAGACAAGCACGGAATATTATAATGTTATTAACTGTGAGGTGCAAATTACTCATATCTTAAGTAGAAAGACTAAATAATGAACCAATCAAATGTAATAACTACGACAACTATTCAGGACATAGTACAATAAGACCTAAAGGGAAAGCACAAAACATTAAAAAGCAGGGGGACGAAGTGAAGACACAGAGTCTTTATTAGTTGTATTTTTGTTTGTAACAGGGTTAAATTGCTATGAAATTAAAATAATAAGTTATAAGACAGTATTTGCAAGCCTCATGGTAACTTCAAATCAAAAAACATACAATAGATATACAAAAAAATAAAAAGCAAGAAATTAAAACATATCACCAGAGAAAATCATCTTCACTAAAAGGAAGACAGGAAGGAAGAAGAAGAAAAAAAGGAAGAGATAAACACAAAACAATCAGGAAACAAATAACAAAATGGTATGTGTAAGTTTTTACTTATCAATAATAACATTGAATGTAAATAGACTAAACTCTCCAATAAAAAACATATAGAGTGGCTGAATGAATGAAAAAGCAAGATCTAATTATCTGTTGCTTACAAGAAACACACTTCACGTCACCTATAAAGATAAACAGAGACTGAAAATAAAAACATGGAAAAATATATTGCATGTCAATGGAAATCAAAGAAAAGTAGGAGTACCTATACTTCTATCAGACAAAATAGATTTTAAGACAAAAACTATAACAGGAGACAAAGAAGGTCATTACATAATGATAAAGGGGTCAATTCAACAAGAGGATATAACAATTGTAAATATATATACATCCATCACTGGAGTACCCAGATACATAAAGCAAATTTTATTAGAGCTAAAGAAAGAGCTAGAACTCAATCCAACAATAGCTACAGATTTCAACACTCACTTTCAGCATTGGACAGATCTTCTAAAGAGAAAATCAACAAGAAACTGTGGACTTAATCTATACTATAGAACAAATGGACCTAATAGGTATTTACAGAACTTTTCATCCAACAGCTGCAGAATACACACACATTCTCTTCCTTAACAAATGAATCATTCTCAAGGATAAACTATACATTAAGTCACAAAAGAAGTCTTAAAACACTGATAACAACTGAAATTATATCAAGCATTTTCTCTGACCACAATGGAAAAAAACTAGAAATCAGTAACAAGAGGAATTTTGGGAACTATACAAACACATGGAAATTAAACAATATCCTCCTGAATAACTGGTGGGTCAATGAAGAAATTAAGAAGAAAATTGAGACCAAGCATGATGGCTCACATCTGTAATTCTAACACTTTGAAAGGCCAAGGCAGGAGGATCACTTGAGGCCAGGAGTTTGAGATCAGCCTGGGAAACATGGCAAGAACCTGTCTCTATTAAAAAATTTTAAAAAGAATGAAATTGAAAAGTTTCTTAAAACAAATGATAATAAAAACACAATATAGCAAAACCTGTAGGATACAGTGAAAGTGAAAGCAATACTAAGAGGGAATTTTATAGCATTAAGCAGTTATATCAAAAAAGTGAAAAAATTTCAAGCAAATTACTTAATGTTGCATCCTAAAGAACTAGAAAAACAAGAGCAAACCAAACCCAAAATTCATAAAAGAAAAGAAATCATAAAGACCAGAGAAGAAATAAATGAAATTGAAACAGCTGGTTTTTTGAAAAGATAAACAAAAGTGACAACACAATAAAAGCTATGAACAGCAGACCCATAGCATTTACTATATTGAATGGGGAAAACCAGAAAGCCACCCTTCTAAGATCTGGAACAAGGCAAGGATGCCTACTTTCACCACTGTTATTCAACACAGTACTGAAAGTTCCAGCTAAAGCATAAAAGAGAAAAAAATTGATAGCATTCAGATTGAAAAGAAAAAAGTCAAATGATCCTCATTTGCAGACGATATAATCTTACAGTTGGAAAAACCTAAAAACTCTGCAAAAAAAAAAAACTATTATAGCTTATAAACAAATTCAGTGAAGTTTCAGGATACAAAATTAACATACAAAAATCAATAGCATTTCTATATGCCAACACTGAACAATCTGAAAAAGAAATTTAAAAAGTAATCCCATCTACAATAGCCACAAATAAAATTAAACAACTAGGAATTAATTTAACTTAACCAAAGAAGTGAAAGATTTCTATAATGAAAACTACAAAACCTATGAAAGAAAGTGAAGAGGACACACAAAAATGGAAAGATATTCCATGTTCATGGATTAGAAGAATGACTATTGTTAAAATATCCACACTATCCAAAGCAATCTACAGATTCAACATGATTCCTATCAAAATACCAATGACATTTTTCACAGAAATATAAAACACAATCCTAAAATTTACATGGAACCACAAAAGAGCCAGAAGGCCAAAGCTATCCTGAGCAAAAAGAACAAAACTAAACAAATTGTATCACCTGACTTCAAATTATTCTTCAGAGCTAATGGTAACCAAAACATATGGTACTGGAATAAAAACAGATGCATAGACCAATGGAACACAATAGAGAACTCAGAAGCAAGTACACATACCTACAGAGAACTCATTTTGGACAAGGATGCCAAAAACATATATTGGGAAAGATAGTCTCTTCAATAAACGGTGCTGGGAAAACTAGATATCCATATTCCGAAGAATGAAACCAGATCCCTATATCTTACCATGTACACAAACCAAATCAAAATGGATTAAAGACTTAAATCTAAGACCTTAAACTATGCAACTTCTATAAGAAAACATTGAGGAAACTCTCCAGGACATTGGTCTGGGCAAAGATTACTTGAGTAATACTCCACAAGCACAGGTAATCAAAGCAAAAATGTACAAAGGGGATCATATCAAGTTAAAAAACCTTCTGTACAGCAAAGGAAACAATCAAGAAAGTGAAGATACAACCACAAAATGGCAGAAAATATTTGCAAACTACCCCTCTGACAAGGGATTAATAACCAGAATATATAAGGAGCTCAAATAACTCTATAGGAAAAATCTAATAATCCCATTTTTAAAATGAGCAAAAGATCTGAATAGATATCTCTCAAAAGAAGACACATAAATGCCAAACAGGCATATAAAAAGGTGCTCAACATCACTGATCATCAGAGAAATGCAAATCAAAACTACAATGAGATACCATCTTACCCCAGTTAAAATGACTTTTACTTAAAAAACAGGCTATAATAAATGCTGGTGAGAATGTGGAGAAAAGGGAAGCCTCATACACTGTTGGTAAGAATGTAAATTGGTACAACTACTATGTAGAAAAGTTTGAATGTTTCTCAAAAAGATAAAAATAGAGCTACCATACAATCCAGAAATCCCATTGCTAGATACACACCCAGAAGTAAGGAAATCAGGATATTGAAGAGAGATCTGCATTCTCGTGTTTATTGCACTATTCACAATAGCCAAGATTTGGAAGCGAATTAATTGTACATCAACAGATGAATGGATAAAGGAAAGCTGTTATACATATACAATGGATTGCTATTCAGCCATAAAAAAGAATAAGATCCTGTCATTTGCAACAACATGGATAGAACTGGAGGTCATTACTGTAAGTGAAATAAGCCATGCACAGAAAGACAAGCTTCACATGTTCCCACTCATTTGTGGGAGCTAAAAATTAAAGCAATTGAACTCATGGAGATAGAGAGTAGAATGATGGTTACCAGAGGCTGGGAAGGGTAGTGGGGGCATGGCAGGGGGTAGTGGGGATGGTTAATGGGTACAAAAATAGTTAAAAAGAATGGATAAGACCTAGTATTTAATAGCACAACAGGTTGACAATAGTCAATAATAATTTAATTGTACATTTTAAAGTAACCGAATTTTTTGTAACTGGATAGTTTAACACAAAGAAAAAATGCTTGAGAGTGTAGATACCCTATTCACCACAGTGCGATTATCACATATTGCATGCCTGTATCAAAATAACTCATGTACCCTATAAATATATACACCTACTATGTACCCACAAAAATTACAAATAAAAATAATCTTTAAAAAACAATGGGGAAAATGAAATAACTAACTCAGATTCAAAGAAAAACTGAAGAACATAATGGACTACTTCTTTCAATTTCATATAACATAATTTTCTAGGGAAAAACTACCTTGTTAAGGCTTACTTGACAGGGTATTCTTGATAGCCTGAAATAAATTAAGAAGGTACTTTATTTTTCTTCTACTCTGTACCATCCTCAAACTCAGGAATGGAGGGTCTATGTCAACACAAAAATGAAGCCAATGGCTTTCTAAAACACAGGGGGCCACCAATGGATGCTGAGTGACCACAGCAATTTCTTTTTGTGTATCCACCTGGAGACTACAACTCCATGAAAATGACATAGCAAGCTGAAGGTACTGAAGGGGAAACAGTGGCACTGGTTCACTGCATTCTACCAAGCAAAGCCTTTCAGATGGTCTGGAGGCAAAATGAACCCTGACAAAAGTATTGTTTAGATTTTCATTTTTATACACTCCAATATTTCAGAGTATAACAGGACCAGAAAGCTCAAGTGCAAAAGGATTCCATACCTCAGTCCTGCAACAACATATTATTGCCAGGGCCAAGGAGTTTGGTTACATGATATTTCCAACTTCCTGCTGATCTGAGAAGCTGCTGTCAGCACGCAGAAAAATGGTGAACTAGACCAAGGACATTCCAGGTATTACACTGGCAAACATCAGGTATGGGTGTAAATCTCAGAAAGCCTCTTGGCTCAAAATTCATGGCTTCTGCACAAGAATTAGTGCTGAAACGAAGGAGATCTTGCCAAGCAAGAGAACCCAGAGCAGAGCTTTCTCTTATCTCTAGAAACTTTATATACCCATGCTCCTATATCTCCTCATTACAATCTTCTAAAATTCCTTTACTGATGAGTTATTAAAATAGAGAAAGTCACATGGGATTTTAATTTTGGTATCTGAAAAGAACCCACTCCTACTTCTGTCATATATTTTACCAGGTAAATAACTACATATGCCTAATCTCAGGACTTGGGTCCTGAAGTCAACAAGTTTTATCCTGCAAAACTATCCCTACAGAGGACATCTATGGCATATTAACAAATAGTGGCATTGGATTCACCCAAAGCTAGATGGTCCTACTATAGCCTAAATATTTGTATCCTCTCCCTCCAAAAAAATCGTATGTTAATACCTAATCACTAATATAATGTTATTAGGAGGTGGGTCTTCTGGGAGGTAAGTAGGACATGAGATTAGAGTCTATGTGAATGAAATTAGTATCTTTATAGGAGGCCCAAGGGAACTCATTTGCCCCTTCCACCGTGTAAAGACACAACAGCATGGCATCATCTATCAATCAGGAAATAGGGCTTCACCAGATACAGAATCTGCCAGCATTTTAATTATGGACATCCCAGCCTCCAGAACTATGAAAAATAAATTTCTGTCATTTATAAGCTACCAGGTCTATGTTATTTTGTTATAGCCGCCCAAATGAACTAAGATAGGGCCCTTAATTCATTTCTATCCACGGTGCACAGATATCTCCAAAGCAAACGCAGCTTTAGGTGTCAAGCCATTTCAAAATAACTGGTAGCTACAGGTGAGCCTTAAACAAGGCAGACTTACTTTGCTGTAGATTTTCCATTTTCCCTATCAGATCCCTTGTCTGCCTTTCTTTACTCTGCTCTCCGTCCTGAGAGTCATCTGTATGGACCACATCAATTGTTTCCCAAGCCCTCTGGCTTTCACTTGGATTGAGCCAATGTGAAGCACTTGTAGTAGAGTGGAGGGAGGGAAAAGGTGGCTCCCTCCCTACAAGGTCACCGAGAGATAACTGTATTCATCCACTCGAAGTAATTGTTCCATTCAAGAAGGCTGACTCTACAAAAACATTCCCACCTTGGTCTTTTTGGGTCGCAGCATGGTAACAGCTCAATCACTAACAAGACAATGAGTTATTGCACCATCTCTTGTGAGTATCATTACAAACAGTTCTTTTGTATACAAACCTTCTCTAATTATTTTATACAGAAGATGCCATCTGTCTTCCATGAAGGTAGGACAGATAGTCTCAATTGAGGAACTTCTAAAACCATAGACAAGACAAATTTTATCTATCAAAATGGAAGTTACCACCTGCCTGTTTGAAGTACAATTGGTCAGAGATCATTTACTCCCACATCAAAAGCCAATAAATCTCTAAAGCAATTGTTCAGATGGGAATAACAAATGTTGATAGTATGTTTACTGGTGTCCCTGAGAAAAGACCTTCTATCCTGGTATGTGTGGGCCCATAGCCTGTGAACTGGTTCCCCCTGGTTCGTCATAAAGTAAATACTGATGTGCTCTGCTTTGCCCCACCCACCCCACGCAGACCTCCCCTTAAAATTCCCATTCAGAGAAGATGGTTTAGGGAAAAGAGTCCTATCTCTACAACAGCAGAGTAAATTCATACTAGTATGCAGTCCTGCTTTCTTAGATATGAAGACGTAGCCACTGATGACCAGAAACATGAAGAGAACAAGCAGTATGAGAGAGAAATAGAAAACATGACTTCAAAATAAGTCAAATAAAAAAGAAAATAATTTTTAAATCATATTAATGTAGGTAAGAGTAAATGAAGTTATTGCCATCACGAAACAAAATGAGTGCTATGACAAAGAATTAATTAGTAAAAACTGGAAATAAAGATATTAGAAATTTAAAATTATTCCTGAAATAAAATACTTAGCACTTAAAAAATGTCAAATAAATTTTCTAGAGATGAAGCAAAGAAACGAAGTCATGTAAAAAGAAAAGAAATTCAAAAGTTACCAACATCCAGTTAATAAGCTCCATAAAGAGAAACCTAAAAACAAAACAACAGAAACAAAAGGAAGAAAATTATCAAAGAAACAATACGAGAGAATTTCCCAGAGCTTAAGAAAGACGTGTCTTCTGATTAAAAGTACCAACAAAATGCCTAGCATGATAACTTAAAAAGAAAAAAAATGCACACACGCCTAAACACATAATTTTGAAATGTCAAAATTCTGAATATAACAAACAGATTTTAAAAGCCTCCAGAGAGAAAAATTAGTTACCTGCAAAGGATGCCTTCTCATCAGCTCAGCAGATATTAGAAGCCAATGGGCCAATGCTTTTAAAGTTCTCAGGGAAAATAATTTCAACATAGAGTTCTATACTCAGCCATATTATCAATTAAATGTAAGGGCAAAGTAAAGATATTTTAGAGATGTAAAAAGTCAAAAAGCTTCTCTTTTTTCAATGCAATTTTAATAAAAATGCTAGTTTGAATTTTTATGAAGAAGTTGATAAATACATTATTACATTTACAAGAAAGAATAAACAGAGTCAGTCCTAATAAAGAGATGGGGATGAGGAGGTACTCTCCCTACAAGCTGCTAAGGAATACTATAAAACTTCAGAAAAGGAAGCACGTAGACACCTATTGGTTCACTGGATGGTGGTGGGAAAAGAATTTTACATCCGTGCCTAAAACCTCCAGAAAGTTATGCTCCAGGTGAATTAAAGTCTTAAAAATAAAAAAGAAAGCAATAAACTTAAAAGACAAAAATGTAAAAGAATATCTACATATTCCAAAGGCTAGAAAAAAATTGGGAGTTTTGTTTAAAATGCTCAAAAGCATAAACTATAGAACTAAAAAGAAATTCATAATTTTATTACATAAACCTCAAGAGGTCAACTTCAGCTCAACTTGTCATCATGTCAAGCCACTGACAGAGTCAACAGACAAACAAAAGATTGATATAATACATACCTATGTTTAAGCCAATCACTACTTAGAATATTTAAGGGATTCCTAAAAAATAGCATGAAAAAAAAAACACCTCAGTAAAAATGGGTGAAGGATAAAATAGGCAATTTGCAAAAGAGGGAACCCAAAAGACCAACAAATATATTAAGTATTTTTTAAATAATTAGTTCACAGAGAAATTCAAAATAAAACATCAAAGAATTACCAATTTATTTCCATTAAAACGGCAACAAATATAAAGTTGACAGAGGTGTAGATACAGACACTCCAGAGAACAATCTGGCAACAAAATGATTATATACGTAACCCAGAAATTTCACTGCAGCATCTATATCCCAGAGTAATTCCCACACAGGTTCCTTATGGGTACATTTATGAGGATGCTCATTACAGCTTTTTTGTAGACTAGGGAACTGGAAGCAGTCTAAGTGTCCATAACCGAGGAAGAGGTTATGTTAAATGTGTCAAGGGTACACCATGGAGTGCTGTTGTTGGGGTTCAGAAAAAGAAATTATGGCACTTTAGCATGCCGAGTGCTTTGAATTAAAGAAATTGAAAGGCCTCAGGACTAAGCCTCAGAACCAAGGTCTCTCTCTGACCTTCCTCCACCCCTCTGTCTCTCTGATCCTCTTTCTTTTTTGAAGCACAGGAAGGGACGCTCTCTGGAGTTTCCTTATCTGACTAGGGAGGCTTCTTTCCAAAAGAAATGTAACTGTCTTAAGACCCCCTCCTTAGGAATCTAATCAAATAATTAGGAAAAATTAACCACAGGAGAAGAGAAGAGACTCAGAATCTCCACCATACCCAGAGAGAATTTTTAATCTATTCTTCTGAGAGCAGCTTGGAGAAATGCCTAGGAAACTATATTTGCATAATAGACAACCTTTGTTCACAGTAAAGTTCTGCCCCACACCTTCCCATCAGTTCCCCAGAGCTCAGAGGAACTTTACTTAGACCATCATTTTTGGGCTCTAAACTTCCCTTGAAAATCATTTACTTTTTCACCCCCCCATCTCTCCTTCTCCTGTGAAGAAGTACCATATATAAGCATCTGGACTTCACTGGGTCATTAGGTAATCATTCTCCAGCAGTCCACCATCCTTGTGCATATTAGATAAATTAAGATCCCTTTTCCTCTTATTAATCTTTCTATTGTCAGTTATTTGCAGGGAATTGATCTGAGAAGATACAGGTAAACAGCCAACACAGCAGTGATCTATTTTATCTAACAGATCTAACAGATAAAATGCTTAGAGAGGATAAAATGTAATAGACATGAAATATATAGCTGTGTCAGTAAGAATCCTTCCAAGAAAAGAGAACTTATGCCAGGTTGTTAAATAGGGGGAATTTAATATAGAAAATTAATCCAAGATTCTAGAAGAGCTTCAAAGAGCAAATAAAGGAGTACAAGGCAATACAGAAACCAACAATTGCGCAGCCATCAAAAATGATGAGTTCGTGTCCTCTGTAAGGACATGGATGAACCTGGAAACCATCATTCTCAGCAAACTGACACAAGAACACAAAATCAAACACTGCATGTTCTCACTCATAGGCGGGTGTTGAACAATGAGAACACATGGACACAGGCAGGGGAGCATCACACACTGGGGTCTGTTGGGGGGAAATAGGGGAGGGACAGCAGGGGGTAGGGAGTTGGGGAGAGATAGCATGGGGAGAAATGCCAGGTATAGGTGAAGGGGAGGAAGGCAGCAAATCACACTGCCACGTATGCACCTATGCAACAATCTTGCATGTTCTTCACATGTACCCCAAAACCTAAAATGCAATTAAAAAAAAAAAAAAGAAACCAACAATTGATATCATTTCTTTACCTTTTATTCATTGTTTTTCCTCTAAGACTTTTTAGGTATATTTCTTCTAATCATCCCCCACCATACACTGTTAGTATATCTGTGCTTTCTACATAGAAAACAGGATTCCCCTCCCCCAAGAACCATTTTAACCCTTTAGTGGCAATGTCACACCCTTGAAAATGCATGTGTAGAAGGAATAAAAAGAAAAGTAAGGGGACGTCTCTGGATTCTGGAAGTGGTGCCAACTGGCTGGTGCTAGAAGCACAATGGAGATGTAGCCACCATCAGTCACCACTAGGCAAAAGGTAGCATAGGAAATACACCAACAGGTTCCTTCCTCCTTTGTTCTAATCTCAGTGCCTCCCATTTGACAAAACTAACCAGAAGCCAGGTAAGCCTGATAAATGCAGTTTTCTGGAGTCATCCTTTTATGTGTGACATAGAACAGAGCAAGAAAAATGCAGGGAACTGATCTGAGAAGATACAGGTAAACAGCCAACACAGTAGTGCATGCCGTTTACTTACATGAAAGAAAGTATACAAACAGAAGAACACACACTTTGCAAGAACACATCATGCAAGAAGAGCACAGTAAGCACATTGGAAATGGCTGCGTGAGTGAGGGAGAAGAGTGGGTTAGGAATAGAGAATAAAGATTAAAGAAAGTTTGAAAACGAAGAGAAATTACTTCGGGGAAGAATTTTCTTAAGGAGCTACTCCAGCCAAACAAAGGCATTAACCAAGAAGAGGACAACACAGGAACCAGGAGATAGAGCTATAACCTGGAAGAGGAGTAAGGAGAGAAGCCGGGATGACAGCTGCACAGCACACTGGGGAACAAGGAGTCCAGATTAGAGCTAAAGGGCAGAAAGTTGTAGGAGGAGAGGCAGCAGAAGGGCCTGCTCAGTTCCTTCCCACCTCATTTAAGTGGGACTTGCTTTCATGACATTTAGGTGAGAAGGAACAGAGCTGGGGACTTGTTTTCATGACAGCATAATCTATGGTGGTTTAGTTGTTACCAGTGTACACATAACTCTTTCACCAAAACGATTAAAGTTTTTAAAAAAATCTTTAGGACAATTCACTTTTGCTCAATAAAATTTTATTGAGAGTCTACTTGTGACAAAGAAAAAGTTTCTTTTGCAGTAAAAAAGCCCAAACTATTTAAGTTGGCATAAAAGGCACCGCATGACCTGACCCTGAAGAGTCTGCCTAACACTCTCTCTCTCCTCCAGCCAGTCTAAGTCCTTAGGCGTCTCCAAACCTGAGATTCCGTTTTCTGCCTGCCTATCTTTTACAGGCTACTTCCTTTGCCTTGAGTGGTCTCCCGCCTCTGTCTTTCCGTCCACCCTACGATCCCTTTTCCACCCTCTGAGGCCTTCACATCCTAGGGAGGAATGCTCTCACTCACTCCCACTCATCTGCTGTGGGACTTAGCGCATGGCCTGTCATTATTCACTTCATCATGTCTCCTCTTCTAAACATTGAATGTATTCATCTTTGTATTCACAGAAGCAATTACAGTGTTTGACACATATTAGAGACTCAATAAATGCTGATTTAGTGAACACTTCATCAATGAATGAACAGCAAATGAATGAAAACAATGAAACACATTAGAGAAATTAATTCTGTGGTATTTTATATTGACTGTGTATTACTTAAATAGTTAGTCTGGTGCAAAAGTAATTGCAGTTTCTGGCATTAAAAGTAATGGTAAAACTGCAATTAGTTTTGCACCAACCTAATATATTACTACACATGAATACTCCCCAAACAAAAATGTTGTGGCATTTATTTATTATACTAACATGCATTTATTTGTACCTCTTCTTTCCAAAAGAATGATTTCAGAAAGACAAAACTATATAAATATCCTTTATATTTACACCCCCTTTAAATCTGGTCAGCAAGAGTTTTTCTTAGCTGGATGTTTTCAGGTTAAGATATTCCTCATCTTCCTTGTCAATACAATTCTACATGCTAAGGTTTTGACTTGTTTCTGAAGCAAATACTGAGAATTTTTTTTAAGTCTGAAACAGTGAGGTTTCTTTTGTGTTAATTCTTTTAGGGCAAAGGTCTAAATGGGGGCCAGAATATTGAAAAGCCCAGTGGCTGCTGTCTGGCTGGAGAAGGGAGGGCCACCTTCTCTTCTGGACTCTAATTTCTTGTCCGAGTGGCACATCTTTTTCACAGCACTGAGCAATTGGAATGATGGCTTCAGGAGGGGGATGGGGAACAGATGTCATTCATTGACTCTGGGTAATGAGATTTCATATTCCGTCAAAATCCTGAATAGGACAGGGGAGCCTCATTAGCGGTTTCATGACTGAACAGGTGTAGAGGTCCCACACGCACAGCAGGTAGAAAGAGGCCATTTCAATTCCATGTGTGGATGTATCTAGGAAATTGGAAAGGGGGAAAAAGTGCTCTACCACAACTGCCACTTCAGGAAAATTGCAGCTTCTAGGAGCCAAAACAATATTAATTCAGACCACGGGTACAGACCTCATCCCAGGGCCAGGAAAATGGCTGAAGGCAGGAGACAGGTGATATTCAGTCCTAATGATACAGTGCAAAAGAGGTCATCTCCTTATTTCTTTGGCTCCATATGGCATATCATAAAATTTTAGCACTCTTTAGCCAACAAAGTAATAACCCTCTTAAGGCCACCAGTCAAAAAATGGGACTACAGGGCGGAATGAAATTTTGTCTCCAAAACTAATGGCAGAAACCTCTTTAGAAGATGGGACACATTAGAAGCAGTGTGTGAATAAAATGTTCCAGAGCATAGATAAGCCTGTCTAGCAATTTGGCAGCTGTCTTCTGGACAAGTGTCCTTTACTGGAGATAACAATTGAGAAAGTGACCCCACTGCCTGTCTGCTGAAAGAAATCCACACTAAAGCAAGAACCAGGTGACCTGGAGGTACAGTCCCAACTGAGACTGCTACTTGGCAGGCCCAGAATAGCTAAGATGTAGACAAATAGCTCAGCACGTTTTCATGAGGAATATGCTTCTGAAGCCTTCAACATGTAGCAGTTACTTATGACCCACCTACCTAAATGTTCAAGGTCTTTCTAAATGGCCGTCCACCGTGGAATCACAATCAGTATGAGTCTCACTGGTTAATTCTTCTTCAGTCAACTTTATAGAACTCAACTCCTTAGTAAAATCTCAGTAATGTCATTTAGAATATGTTGAGGGAAGGTTAGTCACAATTATAAAATGTATATTTTAAAATACACTTTATCCCAGCTACTTGGGAGGCTGAGGCAGGAGAATCACTTGAAGCTAGAGGTGGAGGTTGCAGTAAGCCAAGATTGTGCCATTACACTCTGGCCTGGGTGACAAGAGTGAGACTGTCTCCAAAAAAAAAAAAATTTAAATACATTAAATGTTTTTTATTATGTTTCTTGTTGGCTCCAATTTGGCAGCCTTGTCCTCATAAAAAAAAGTGATTTCTCTTCTCCAACCTTTTCAGGAAAGTGGTCATATATTTTTTATGAGCTCACCATGTGTCAGTCACCATGTTAGGCACTTGATGTGAGCTGTTCCATCCATCCTCACAACATGACCAAGTGCTGAGGCTCAGAGGCAAAGTCATATGATCAATGTCACAGGCTAGCAGATGGCGAAGGTACAATGAAAATGCCAGCCTCCGGCACCAAAGCCCAGGCTTTGTTCATGGCATCATGCTGCCTCCTGTGGCCACAGAGAAGTGGCTCAACATACTGAATGAAGGCCAAACATTGCCAAGGAAAGCGTACAATAGACCGGTTTTAATAAACAAGAACCATTTATAATAACTATTAGCATAGTTTTGGATTTTAAGTGGCTGATTATCTAAAGTGTCTTGGGAAGTACTGAAAAATTATTCACTTCCTTAAACAGACTAAGGATGGCTTCCATGAACTTCCATGCTCTCCTATACTCCCTTTTATGACCTGAAGTGGTAGAGAAGGTATATCTCAACCCACTCCATGTCTACATGATCTCAAAATCTGCGTGGCTACAGTAGTAAATATGCCTTTTATGCAAATTGCTTTCTTCTCATCAGTGTATCGTTATTCAGAAAAATAATTCTTCAGCCGTTTTATGTGATCCAATTTCCAAACCAGAGTTGCATCTCTGAGAGCATGCACACCACGTCTTCCCTTCCTTTACTCTCTACTTCCTCTTCCCCTCGTTCACTACAGCACTTGGGCTGTATCGTGCCCCAAACAAACTAGACGCTCTTTCTGTACTGTCAACCAAATTTGAGGCCTATTTTGAAGACAGTACATTACAAAAGCAAAGATATATATAGCATATTTTAACAAATGTAGCACTGTGGTGCTGAATGTCAATAGTGGGGAAAGTTATGCATGTTATAGATAGGGAGGATATAGGAACTCTCTGCACATTCCACTCAATTTTGCTGTAAACCTGAATGCTCTAAAAATAGACTTTATTGGCCAGGTGTGGTGGCTTACGCCTGTAATCCCAGCACTTTGGAAGGCCAAAGCAGGCGGGTCACAAAGTCAAGAGATCGAGACCATCCTGGCCAACATGGTGAAACCCCATCTCTAGTAAAAATACAAAACTTAGCTGGGCGTGGTGGTATGCACCTGAAGTCCCAGCTACTCGGGAGGCTGAGGCAGGAGAATCACTTGAACCAGGGAGTTGGAGGTTGCAGTGAGCCGAGATGGAGCCACTGCACTCCAGCCTGGCAACAGAGCAAGACTCCGTCTCAAAAAAATAAATAAACTTTATTAATTTACATATACATAAATTATATATTTATGATTATATATAATAGAGATCAATTATATATAATACATAAAGTATTGCTTATATGTATTATTATATATAACATGTGTGTATATAAAACATTACTGTACTAGGAGGACATACAGAAAAATCAAGGAAGTCTGCATTCACCTCACTTATAGGCAATTTCTAAGCAGAGGTTTTCCAGCTCACTACCTCACCCATGATAGATAAAGCCAGAGTCTAACTCCGTTGTAGGAATCCGTCTATGCATCATAAGATAATCATATAAGGACTGGACATTAGGAGAAACAGCCACCTTTGAGGAGACTACCATAAACACTGGCCTATGAGGCTTTCCATTTTTTAATCTGCTTAAACCACCCAATCAGAGTGGTTAGTCTATGCAAACAAAAAGACAAACAGTTAAAAAACCATCTATGAAAGATGGAGTGAGGAGGTGGGAGGAGGAGGTAGAGCAAGATGGCCAAGTATAGCCCTCCAATCGTCGTCCCCACTGCAAGAATGCCAAGTTGAACAACTATCCCCAAAAGAAAACACCTTCATAAGAGTCAAAAATCAGGTGAGCCATTATAGTATCTGATTTTAACATCAGAGCCAGGAAAGAAGTGCTGAGGAGGGTAGGAAAGACAGTCTTGAATTGCTGATGCCACCCCTCTCCCAGCCCCCAGCAGCAGTCATGTGGCATGGAGAGAGAATCTGTGTTTGGGGGAAAGAGAAGACAGTGCCTGTGGGACTTTGCATTGGAAATCAGGGCTGCCCTGTCACAGTGGAAAGCAACATGGGGAAGAATTCAGCTTTCACCCACGGAGAGAGCATTTAGACCAGCCCTAGCCAGTGGGGAATCACCCATTCCAGCAGTGGAAACCTGAGTTCTGGCTAGCCCCAGCACCCTGGGCCAAGGCCCTTTAGGGTTCTAAACAAACTTAAATGGCAGTCTAGGCCACAATGACTGCAATTCCTGGGCAAGTGCTGGTGCTGGTGCTGGGCTGGGCTCAGAGCCAGTGATCTTGGAGGGCACACAACCAAGACTCCAGCCAGGCAGCCAAGGAGGTGCTTGTGCTAGTTACCCTTCCCCAACCCCAGGCCTACAGCTCCAGAAGAGATTTCTTCCTTCAGCATGAGGAAGGAGACTGGAGAGTAAAGAAAACTTTGCCTTACAATTAGGATACCAGCTCAGCCACAGTTGAATAGGGCACCAGGCAGAGTCCTAAGGTCGCCATTCCAGGCCCTAGCTATGAGATGACATTTCTAGGCACACCATGCAACAGAATGGAAACTGCTGCCTTGAAGAGAAGAATCCAGTCCTGGCAAGATTCATTACCTGCGTACTAGCCCTCAGGCCTTGACGGTACCCAAGCTCTACTCGTTTGGGGCCTTGGGTTAGGCCAGGGCCATGCCGGCTTCAGGTGTGACCCAGTGCACTCCCAGCTATGGTGGCCATGGGGAGAGACTCCTTCTGCCTGAGGGAAAAAAAGGGAAGAGTAAAGGGGAATCTGTCTTCCATCTTGGGCACCAGTTGAACCACAGTAGAGTAGACAACAAAGTGGGTTCCCGGGGTCCTTGATTCCAGGCCTTGGCTCCTAGACAGCATTTCTGGACCCAGTTTGAACCATAGAGGAGCCTGCTTCCCTGAAGGGAGGGACCCAGACCTGGCAGCATTCATCCAAAGCTGAGTGAAGGGCCCATGGGCCTTGAATGAACATCAGCAGCAGTCAGGCAGTACTTGAAGCAAGCCTGGGGCAGTGGTGTTTACAATGAGAACCTCCTTCTGCATGAGGAAAGGAGAGGAAAAGGTGCAAAGAACTTCATCTTGTGGCTTAGGGGCCAGCTCAGCTGCAGTGGAAAAAAGCAATAAGTAGATTACTAAGGTTCCTGACTTCAAGCACTGGCTCCCAAGTGGCATTTCTAGACCTTCCCTGGGCTGGTGGGGAGGTGGCCACCATGAAGGGACGGACACAAGCCTGGCCAGATTTGGGTCCTGCTGACTGAAGAGTGCTTGAGCCTTGAGTGACTATCAGTGGTAGCCAAGCAGCAGTCACCATGGGCCTTGGGTGAGACCCAGTGCTGTACCAGCTTCCGGTCTTGCAAAGCACAATCCCAGTGGTGGTGGCCACAAGAGTGCTTATGCCACCTCTTCCCCAGCTCCAAGCAGCTCGGCATGGAGAGAGAGACTCCATTTGCTTAGGGGAAAGTGACGAGAGAGGACAAGAGTCTCTGCCTGGTAATTTGGAAAATCCTCCTGGATCTTACCCAAGACCACCAAGGGGGTAACTCTATGAGTCTGCAAGAGTGATAGTGTTACTGGGCTTAGGGTACGCTCTAATGAAGATGCTCTAATGAAGAACTGACCCAAGATTTAGATCCTAGCACTCAATTCCCTTTGAATACTTGGAAAAATTTCCCAAGAAGGACAGGTACAAACAAACCTAAACTGCTAAGACTACAATAAATATTTAACTCTTCAATGCTCAGACATTGATGAACAATCACAAACATCAAGAACATCCAGGAAAATATTACCTCACCAAACAAACTAAATAGGGCACCAGTGACCAACCCTTGAGTGATAGAGACATGTGACCTTTCAGACAGAGAATTCCAAAATAACTATTTTGAGAAAGCTTGACAAAATTCAAGATAACACAGAAAGGGAATCCTATCAGATAAACTTAACAAAGATATTGAAATATTTTTTAAAAATCAATCAGTAATTCTGGAGCTGAAAAATGCAATGGACATACTGAAGAATTCATCAGAGTCTCCTAGTAGCATAATTGACCAAGCAGAAGAAAGAATTAGCTTGAAAATACACAGGCAGGGAGGCAAAATTTAAAAAAATGAAGATCTCCTACAAGATCTATAAAATAGCCTCAAAGGGCCAAATCTAAGAGTTATTGGCCCCATTTATGAGAAAAGAGAAAGAGATAAGTGTAGAAAGATTTATTCAAGGGGATATCAGAGAGTTTTCCAAATCTAGGGGAAAGTATCAATATTCAAGTACAAGAAAGTTGTAGAACACCAAGCAGATTTAACCCAAAAAAGACTACCTCGAGGCATTTAATGATCAAACTCCCAAAGGCCAAAGGCAATGAAAGAATCCTAAAAGCCACAAGAAAAAAGAAACAAATAACATACAAAGGAGCTCCCTTACATCTGGCAGCAAACTTCTCAGGGAAACCTTCCAGGCTAAAAGAGAGTTGCATAACATATTTAAAGTGCTAAAGGAAAAATGCTTTTATCCTAGAAGAGTATATCCAGCAAAAATATCCTTGAAATATGAAGCAGAAATAAAGACTTCCCAAGCAAGCAAGAGCTGGAGGATTTCATCAACGCCAGACCTGTCCTACAAGAAATGCTAACAGGAATTCTTCAATCTGAAAGAAAAGGATGTTAATGATCAATAAGAAATCATCATCTGGAGGTACAAAATTCACTTGGTAATAGTAAGTACATGGAAAAACACAAAATACTATAGCACTGTATTTGTGGTATGTAAACTACTCATATCTTAACTAGAAAGACAAAGTTGAACCTATCAAAAATAATAATGACAACAATATTTGAAGACATAAACAGTATAAAATACAAATAGAAACAACAGAAAGTTTAAAAACAGGAAATAAAATTAAACCGTGGGTTTTTTATTACTTTTCTTTTTACTTGTTAGTTTGTTTTTGCAATCAGCGTTACGCTGTTATAAGTTCAAAATAATGGGGAATAAAATGTTATTTGCAAGCCTCATGGTAACCTCAAGAAGCAAACAACAGAAACACAAAAAATAAAAAGCAAGAAATTAAAACATGCCACCAGAGAAAAATCACCTTTCCAAAAGGTGCAATGAGGGGTAGTAGGAAGGAGGGGAGTGGGAATGTTTAATGGGTACAAAAATATAGTTAGATAGAATAAATAGGATCTAGTATTTGATAGCAATATGTGGTGACTACAGTTAACAAGAATTTATTGTACATTTAAAAATAACTAAAAGTGTAATTGGAATGCTTGTAACACAAAGAAATGATAAATGTTTAAGGTGATGGATGCCCCGTTTACTCTGATGTGATTATTACATATCGTATGCCTGTATCAAAATATCTCATGTACCCCCATAAATGTATACATCTACCATATATCCATAAAAATTTGAAAATTTTTTAAAAGATAGATTTAGTGAAGCAGGTAAGAGTTCAGGCTGTAAGATACAGAAAAGCATTCAGTCTAGTAAATACAAATGCTATAATTTGTGTCCTTAAAAAAGTGGGAATATACGCTCATATTTATTCATATGTGCATTTAAATTTAAAACTCCATATACTTATAAAGAAACTAAGAGTACTTAACTGGTTTGGAAGGGTTAGGAGTGGCAGATGAGGTGGAGATGAAAAGATGTTTATATTTAGTTCTTAAAGCCAGTGAATGCCAGTGAATCATTTAAAAATTGACATACACCCAAATCACAAAATAACTCAGTGTCTGCATTCAATCTACTTGAATTCTAATCCCCACTTAAAAACTGTGTGACCTTGGACTATCATTGACTTCTTTAAGTCACCATGTCATCTATAAAATGAAGATAATATACCTATATTACAGAGTAAACCATATAATCTCTGTAACATGCATAGCACATAGTAAGTACTCAATAAATATTAGCTATTAATATTTTCATTCTTATTGACATATTATGAGCACTTAACAAGCTTATTGCACATCGCAGAGTCCAGGAAAACTGAAACATGAAAGAATTAAAGTTATTGATATATTCTTCCAGTAATCTTTCACTATGGAGGCAGTGAATGTTTATGCTTGTAATTTTCAGGGCCTGACTGGTGCAACAGAAACACCCAAAAGCCATAATCTTACACAGTCTAGTAGCAATATTAATTATGCCATTTTTTTAAGAATAATTATCTGCAGAAGTTCAAAGGTCTCATTTTACAACCAGAAAAACAATATCTACTTCATTTTTATTTTTTTCTTAAGCAAAATTTTGGTGAGAAATAACAAAGGGAATAAAATAAAGTAAGTGGCTTTTGAGAGATGGGGAAAACATGTCAGGTTTTATCAAGAGACAGAATTGGAGCAATAAAAAATACTTTTCTGACACAAAGCTATCTACAGATTCAATGCAATCTCTATCAAAATACCAATGACTTTCTTCATAAAATGGAAAAAACAATCTTGAGATTCCTATGAAACCAAAAACGATCCAAAATAGCCAAAGCAATCCTGAGCAAAAAGAACAAAGCTGGAGACATCACACTACCTGACTACAAATTATACTACAAAGCTATAGTAACCAAAACAACATAGTACTAACATAAAAACACATAGACCAATGAAACTGAATAGAAAATCCAGAAATTAATCCACACATTTAGAGCCAATTCATTTTCAACAAAGGTGCCAAGAACATACACTGGGGAAAAGACAGTCTCTTCTTGGAAACCTAGATATTCATATGCAGACAAAAGAAACTAGACCCCTATCTCTCACCAAAAAAATCAAAATGGATTAAAGATCTAAATGTAAGACCTGAAACTAAAACTTCTAGAATAAAACATGAATGAAATGCTTCAGGATATTGGTCTGGGCAAAGATTTCTTGAATAAGATCTCAAAAGCATAGGTAACCAAAACAAAAACTGACAAATGGGATTACATCAAGCTAAAAAGCTTCTGCATAGCAAAGAAACAATGAACAAAGGGAAGAAAATGAAGAAAGAAAATATTGCAAACTATTTATCTAACAAGGGATTAATAATTAGACTATATAAAAAACTCAAACAACTCAATAGCCAAAACCAAATAATCTGATTTAAAAATGGGCAAAAGATCTGAATAGACATTTCTCTAAAGAAGACACAGAAATGGGTTACATCATGAGAAAAGTGCTCCACATCACTAATCATCAAGGAAATGCAAACCCAAACCACAAAGCAATATTATCTCACCCCAGTTAGAACGGCTATTATCAAAAAGTCAGAAAATAACAAATGCTGACAAGGATGCAGAGAAAAGAGAATGCTCAGACACTGTTGGTGGTAATATAAATTCATACGGTCTCTATGAAAAACAGTATGAAGTGTCATCAAAAAATCAAAAATAAAAATATAATGTGATCCAGCAATCCCACTGGATCCATCTATCCAAAAATAGAGGAAATAGTATATTTCTGAGATTTCCAAGGGCAAGAAGCATTTGCACTTCCATGTCTATTGCAGTTCTAGTCACACAAATCAAGATACGCAATCAACCTAAACGCTGATCAGTGAATGAGTGGAAAGAGACAATGGGGTGTATATACAAAACGGAATATTATCCAGCCATAAAAGACTGAAATCTTCTCATTTGCAACAACATGAATGGAACTGGAAGACATTATGTTAAGTGATACAAATCAGAAAGAAAGACAAATATCACATACTCTTATCATATGTGGGAGCTAAAAGACGATCTCACAGAGATAGTGACTATAATGGTGGTTACTGGAAGCTGGGAAGGGTAGTAGAGAGGGAGGGATAAAGAGGGGTTGATTAATGGGTACAAAAAAAAAGTTAGATAAAAGGAATAAGAACTAGTGTTCAGTATAAGAATAGTTTATTATATACTTCAAAATAGCTAGAAAAGATTTGAAATGTTCCCAACACAAAGAAATGATAAATGTTTGATGAGATGGATATCCCAGTTATCCAGATTTGATCATTATATCTTGTATGCTTGTATCAAAATATCACATATATTCTACAAAGGTGTATAACTACATATTTGCGAGGTACAGAGGTCAGCTCAAGGAACGATTAGAAAGATTTTCACTGGCTCTCAGTTCCCTGAGAACAATCTTAGACTGCCAGCCTTTTCTGGCTGCTTTCAAATTAGTGGATAAGATTAGTCTTATTATTTGATGACAGCTTTTTCTAACTACCTGATTGGTACTGCAATAATCTTTTCTTGGAAAAATCAAATTTTATAATTTCTAACATAAATAAAATTATGTATCAATAAAAAAATTTTTAAAGAAAATGTCTCTCTGAACTAGTTGGATTAATAGGGGTCTTTATCTGGGGGAAAGGTATTTTTATGAGAACCACTAACTGTAAACAAAAAAAATAAACCCACAATACTATAGAGAATGAGGAAAACTGGTTAAGTCTGCGAAATTCCATAAAGACACTGAACACAGCATATTAGATTCAGTACTCACATACATTATTCAGTAGCTGGAGGTCTCCTCATTATTTTTGTAAAGCTCCATATGGCATTCTTCATTTATTTAATAACGTGTAATATATATTTAAATGTCCCCAAATTAGTCATATTTTGTGAAAACAGAAGGTAGATTCATGATCATGTCATCTCAGCCCAGGATTGCCCAGTTACAAGTGACTGGGGCAACCAAATCCCACTGCCCAAAGCTAGCAGTCCTTTCCTCATTTCTCAGCTGGTCAAGCCAGACTGAGGTGAGACAGGTTTCCCAGGAAATACTTTTAAAACTCCACTAATGGATGCTTCTGACATCATTTCCTCTCTATACCCTCTAAATGAATGGCATCAACTCTAACCCTCAATCTTACATACAATAACGCAATAGAAGAAAAGAAATGGATGATCTAATTGCGCAAACACGGGCAGATGAATGATTCAATTGGGTACGACAGAGTAGACTTCAGAAAACCTTTTAGGAATGAACTAGCCTATCTCATCTCATTCTGTTTGCCCAAAACTAAATAAAGTCAAGCACACACAAATCAGTGAATGAATAATATCACTGAATGAGCTGAAACAAAGGTGGTTATGCCTACATTTTATTTTAATAAGTATCACAAGTAAATTTTCTTTCTTTTTTTTTTTTTTTAAGAGACCAGGGGAGAGCTCAAACACAGTCCCCCACTACCACAAATTATGCAGTCAAGTTTCCCACATTTGGAGAAATCGCAGGGGTCAGCACATCTGGAGTGCAATGGATAAGCCTCGCCCTGGGAAACCCACCTTCGTGATCACGGTTATCTCCCCTGCCAGGTAAGTATCAGCACAAGTAAATTTTCAATCCATACCAACAATAAATACATAGCCAGCACTTTCTCATAAACATCCTAACTACAAAAGGTCAGCTCAAGGAACCACTAAAAAGATTTTCACTGGCTCTCAGTTCCCTGAGAACAATCTTAGACTGCCAGGCTTTTCTGGCTGTTTTCCAATTAGTTGATAAGATTAGTCTTATTATTTGATGACAATTTTTTCTAACTACTGATTGGCACTCTAATAATCTTTTCCTGGAACAATCAAATTTTATAATTTTTTAATATAAAAAGATTTAATTCCAGAGGTTCTGATCAAATTAAACAGAACCCTAATTAACTAGTAATCAAATTGTACAGCAGGTAATGTTTAAGTTACAGTATGGAATGTTAGCAATACTTATAATAACGGCCTCTCTCTAGGGACTTAGCAAGGCTTGTTGGGATTGTTCAAAGCCCTCAGGACAGGGTCAGAAGTTACTGAAAAGAAACTGAGGTACTTGTGTGCATAAAGAATGTAGACAATGAGGCCAAAGATGTAAATATGATTTTCTTACCTGTAGGTAGGGTGAGAATTTTATAGGAAAAATAATGTAAAGCTAAGAAACAGGACTATTCAACTAGACCTAGGCTTGTCCTGGCTTCCCTACTTACATAAAACACCAAAACATAAAATACGTTATTCTTAATCCAAAGTTAAAATTATTTGGGATCAAGTCTCATTCACTCTGTAAATCCAACTCCATTGACTTCAAATGACTGCATGGAATGCCATGTATTTGCAAGGCACTGCTAATAACAATAATAATTAATAAATAAGTGATCCTTGGACATTGATTAATTTAAAAATTATCCAAGGGCACACTTCCCCATCTTCTCTCTCCTACAGCCCCCTCTCAAGCTCTATTTCATTCGGACCTTGCTGTGACACATCTACCGTTGCCCATACCTCACAGTTCAGATTTATGCCATCTCTAGGCTCAAAATGAAGGTTAAACTTTTTAAAGGGTTGATGGAAATTTATGAGAAAATATCTAGTTTCTCAGCACAGGAAAAATGCTGTAATTCATCTGTACAAATCAAATGAAGTCATTACAAATGACCCTGATCTTCCTCAGATGCTGCCACATTAAACAGTAACTAGCACATAAATTTTGACAAATCCAATCTCACAGCTAATCTTTCACCAAAACTGTGACCAATTAAAATTTCGTCTATATTCACACAATAGTGATGAGAACTAGATCTAACTTTCGTAACCTAGGCTTTCTCTATATAGAAAGACCCTGGCACACCAACAGAGATCAACCCTCCATTGCCTGACTCTCCCCTCTGCGATTAAAGGAGAACAGTCTACAGCATTCTGAGGGAACTTTCATGAAGCCTTAGACACCCAGGGAGCCTGCACAAAGTTGACCTCACTTATAAGGCTACATTTTAGGTGACAACTGCACTCCTCAGTGGCAGTTCAACTCCTGTCATTAAAAAGAAGAAAAAGAAGCCACACATCTCTTCTTCCAAAGAGTAAACAAAATAAAACACCAAATGATCTTTTAGTCCTACACTCACGGAAGAAAACACAAGAAAAAATAAAACCTCAAACTCAGAGACCCAGAGCTGTAAGCCTCCCTACAACTCTCATCAGGGCAAAACAACAAATTGTGAAGACCTCAAAAATGAACAGCACTTCACAAGAGCATATTGATTTTCAATAAAGCCATTTACACATTTTTGCTTGGACTATAAGTAGCAAGCTGCTTTCTCAAAGCCTCTCTCACTGAATTAAAAAGCGTGGACAATGTCCTCATTCACTACATAAAGTCATCTTTGGAAATATTCTTGATGAGAAGAAGATTCTCATCAGAGAGGAAAGGGGAAACAAAAATAGACAAAATGACATTTGATATTTTTCCCTGACTGGCTTAATTACTTGGAAAAGAGAAAAGAATACACAGACCTCCAGAACAAAAAGAGATTTGTTTGAAATATAGCATGGTTCATGTTGGCTCTGCACCAGTGAGCCTTCCAACAGACGGAGCACAGGAAATTAAGAAGAGACTGCCCTGGGAGAGTATTTAAAGTCCTAGGTGAATGATGATTTCTCTTTATTGTAGTCCTTCAAAGTGATACCTCAGTATCCATTGAAAACCAAGAGATGTTTTTAATGAAGAAATTAAACTGAGGAAAGAGACAATACAATTCACTCTATTGCTGGCCTACCTCCTGTTTTGCAGTGGTTTTAGTGCCACAAACGTTGGCTTTTCAATATAAATAATAATAACGATAATGACTGGGAAGGAGAAACATGTGACAATGAAAAGGTAGGAGGAGGAGACAAGGAAGCTTCTGTGACACCACATGGATCTGCTGGGTTTATAAGTTGCTGTGGATCCAGCAGTCCAGCACAGGCATGCATTCTGTCCCTCCCTCTCTGTCGGTACTTCTGGTGGAGGGACTGATACGAAGCTGTAAGGATGGGTCAAGAGGATTATAAGCCAACCATGGCAAACCCATGCCCCTTGACAGGGATTGGCTTTAAACCAAGGCTAGTCTGTCAACTGATGAAGGGATATTAAATAAAATGTGGTATATCCATACACTGGAATATTATTTGACAATTTCAAAAAGTGAAGTGCAGTACAGACATGTGCAACAACATGGGTGGGCCTTGAAGACGTTATGCAAAGTGAGAGAACCAGTCACTAAAGACCACATATTGTATGATTTTATTTATATGAAGCACCGGGAACAGACAAATCTATAGAGGTGGAAAGTAAAGTGGTGGCCATCTAGGGCTGAGGAAGATGGAAAAGTTGGAGGATGATTGCTAGAAAGTGGGAAGTTTCTGTTGGAGGTAATGAAAATATTCTAAAAGTGACTGTGGTGATGGCACACAGTCCATGAATATACCAAAAGCCATCGAGTTGCATAATTCAAATGGGTGAATTGTAGATACATGAATTATATTTCAATAAAACTGTTCTTTAAAAAGGCCAAAGGCAACAGTCCCATGAAATTCCCCTGCATGTTCATGTAAATCCAACCTATTTAGTTTAACTAACTGCATTAGACACCATGTATTTGCAAGACAGTGTTAATAATAATAATAATAAATTAGTAAGTGGTCCTTGGGCATTGATTGATCTATTCAATCAATATTTATTAGATGACGTCTAAGACAAGAACTGTTCTGGGGACTAGAGATACAGCAGGAAACAAAACAGATAAAATCTCTGTGCTGCAATATGAATGGAACTGGAGGTGGGAGGGAAGGATGAGGAGAAGCTGGTTAATGGGTATGAACACATGGACAGAAGAAAACAGTTCTAATGTTGATAGCAGACTAGGGTAGCTATACTCAGCAACAATATCTTATATATTTCAAAGTAACTAGAAGAGAGGACTTGAAAAGATAGCAGCACATGGAAATGATAAAAACTCAAGGTGATGGATACCCCAAATACCCTGACTTAATCATTACACATTCTATGCATGTAGCAAACACTCTCATGTATGCCATAAATATGTAAAATATTTTGTATCAATTAAACAATCTCTGCACTTAAGAAGATGATGAAAAATCAGCAAACAAAAAACAGTGAAGTGCATTGTTGCTGAGATGACAGTAAGTGAAGTAGAGAGAAACAAAGCTACCGAGCTGGACTTGGGATTTTAGACTCAGTCGTCAGGGTAAGCCTTACTGAGATGAAATCTGAATAAAGGCCATAGGGAAATACTGGTTCAGAGATGGGCATGTAACCAACCCAGTTTGGCACAATCAGATTAAAACAAAAGAAAGAAAAGAAAAGGCCTTTTGTTGAGTGTTTGGGGATCTGGTGCTGTCTCTCACTCTTACTCTCTCTCTTGCACGCTCTCTCTCTCTTGCTCTCTCTCTCTCTCACACACCTACACAAACACACACACACACACACACACCCTGATGTGAAAAACAAAGCACACAGTCCCCAAAACTACCTTCTACAACCACAAAGACATCCTGCCCTACAGTGAAGCTGGCACAAGACTACAAAGCAGAGATACAGAAATAATATGGATTTTTTATCACATCATCAATTAATGACACTGAAACCACCCCCTTACCTCTCCACTTCCAAGCCTGTAGCCCAACAAATTTTCTTCTTGTGTGGATCACATTAAATGTGCACACATATCCTCCACAGGAGATATATCAGGATTCCTTTTCAAGAGATTTCTCACTCTTTCTCTCATCACCCCCTGTGGAGAAATTACTGTAGGGCTGAATACAAGGCTGGGAGGAGAGGAGGGGCATTGTGTGCGAACTCCCAGCATCCATTAAACACAAGCAGCTAAAAGGGGAGGAAGTGGTCATAAGCAAGAAAAACACACAGTCTTTGAACTTCCACAACTCCTTTCTTTTTTCATCAAGTAACTGAACCAAAATTTACTGAATATTCCTGTTGCAAAGCAGTGCACTATATGCTAAGAATGCAGTAGCCCACTCCCTCATAGAGTGCAGAAGTCCGGAGAGGTGGGCAAGCAAATAATTGAAAAAAAAGAAAAAAAGAAAAACTACTAACCCTTACAAGTGGCATGAAAGAAAGAAACTGGGAGCTGAGAAACAGAATGGGAAGGGAAACCACTTTGCAGAGCATGATTAGAAAAGTCCTCTCTAAGGAAGTGGCATTAGCAGTTCTATTAGAGTCCCCAGTGGCTCTTACATCAACGTGAGCAAGGATGAACACCAACGAACTGAGAAAAGAGAGAGAGAAACGGCGTTGCGATAATATACCTCCAGGCTCTTTTAAAGAAAACATCACAGAGAATCAAATTTTCTTTTTCTGAACGTTTTAACTTAGTTCTAGCGTGAACAGACAAACCTCTTATTGCAAAACCGAGGTTAATTTCCTAGAAGATGCACTGCCAAACATCCGGAGCCAGAGAGATATAACACTAAAGTAGGGGGCTGGCTTAAGACCACAGGGAATATGAAAACGATGTGGCTCACTTAGAGACGGAAAAATGCAAATAATGGTTAGAAAATACTCGTGGGTCTGTGACTAAACTGGCATAAGGAGACTGTTGGTGACTTGTCAGATTCTAAGAGTTCACTTCTTAGAAGTGAAACACCTGAGGGCATTTTATACCTTTGGGAAATGTTTAAAATAATAAATTACCATTTTCAAAAGTGAAAGACAAAGACGCAGAGCTACACCAATGGAATACTGTGAGAAAAAGTCAGAAGAGTGAAATCACAGGCAGAAGTTGCAAAGAAAAAAATAATAATAATTCAGCATGCCTTTATTGGAAATATTACCTTAACAGAGGAGGACGGGACAGGAGAGCGGAGACAAAGGGAACTAGTGTCATCGTTGAGACAGGGGGCCCCAGCAGGGGTGGGGGCGGTGATGCTTTGCAAGGACTAAGCTGATTCTTGAGGAGGAAGAGTCCAGCAGGTGGCAATGGGCATGACTCATGCCCACCCATCCCCTGCGGAGCACACTGGCTTCCATATTACCTCCCCCGCTGTTCAACATATAGGAGGTATCGTGTGCACAAAGAAAGCAGAACTGCATGCAGGAGCTACATGCCCGGCTTAGATTGTTACCATGCTATCAATGTCGGCATTTCTTTTTCCATTTCAGTGAAAGATTTTGGAGTTTTAACACAAGAGAAGAATGGTACCGAACTTGGAGTGCAAGGTAGGAAATGTCTCATGGGAAACAGAATTCACACAGTGTACCCTTAGTCCGTTTGTCACGATGAACCCTGAACCAATAACTACATAGCCATAGATTATTAAAACCACAAGTGACTTAGCCCAGTTAATGCCTTTGGAGCTCAGTCTGAGTTTGTCTTTTAGAGGAACAACCTAAGGCTCAGTTGATAACAAGTCCAGGGACCCCAGAAATAAAGGAGTCCAGGGAACCTAGGAATAAAAGCTAAAGTCATTCACCAAAGCTGAAATTCTTACATTTCACATCGACAGCTATTTCTATAAACCTCCTATTCTTTGATCCTGAAGTATCTAGAAAAAAGAACTAAGAAAAAAAGCAGGAGAGGGTGCAAAAGGAGGAAGAAATATAAGGACTGTCTCCATTCAAATTGCTGTGACAAAGTACCATGGAATGGCTGGCTTGTGAACGTCAGACATTGATTCCTCACCGTTCTGGAGGCTGCAAGTCCAAGATCAGGGTGCCAGCATGGTCAGATTCTGGTGAGGACTCCCTCTCCGGTTCCACACTGCCACCTTTCCAGTGGACTGTAGTTCCCTGTTATCCTTAAGGAGTATGTTCCAAGAACCACAGAGATGCCCGAAACCGTGATAGTGCTAAACTCTATATGTGCTGTTTTTTCCTATACATACATACTTTTGGTAAAGTTTAACTCCTAAATTAGGCACAGTAAGAGATTAACAATAGGAATTAATTGAAAAGTAGAACAATTATAACAATATACTGTTCAGAGTCTAACAGATGTGTTCTTACCATAGATCTTAGCTGCCTCAGCATACGACTTTTTTTCTTTCCTTATTAATCTTGATCTTTCACCTTTTCACTTAGAGGAAGCACTTTACAGCTTCTCTTTGGCATCTCTGAATTGCTCACATTGCTATTCTTGTGCTTTCGAGCCGTTATTAGATAAAATAAGAGCAAGTTGAATACAAGCACTGGACGACCTCAACAGTGAATCTGGTAACAGAAACAGCAACTAAGTGACTGAAGGGTGGGTAGGGCACGCAGTGGGGATAGGCTGGACAGAGGGATGATTCTCGTTCCAGCAAGACGGAGCAGGACCACGCAAGCGTTCATCGCACTACTCAGAACAATGCAGTTCACAACATGTGGGTTATTTCTGGAATTTTCCATTTAATAGTTTTGGATGGCAACTGACCACAGGTAACTGAAACTGCAGATAAAAGGACACTATTGTACTCTCTCATGGCAGAAAGAAAGCTAACTAGCTCTCTAGCCACTTCTTATTAGGGCACTAATCCCTTCCCTCAGGGCTCCACCCTCATAGCTAATTTTCTCCCAGAGGTCCTACCTCCTCCTAGAGTAACATTAGGATGAAGCTTTCAGTATATGAATTTGGAGGGGACACAAACATTCAGTCTATTGCAAAAACCAAATAAACCTAAAAATATATGACTTGTGCCTTAAAACAAAAAATAATGTTGAAAAGAATATAAAAGCAAGATGCATGGAACCCTTAAACAAAAACAAACAACAATAAACAAAGAGCCTTGACATTATTAGAATATCACACATCATCTCTCTTCTCTTTGCCACATGTATCGAAAGAAATAGGCCCCTTCATGAACTGCAGTCACCTTCCAATCATCTGTTCCTGGAACTGAGTGGCAAGAAGCCAGGATTATCGGCATCCCAGCCCCTGCGTGACGCAAATGCTCAGTGGAAAGGGATGATACCTCTACTGCTTTTATATTTATTCTAAACAGTGTTCATTACTCAATCAAATACACTAAGGGACATAGGAGACCAGACATAGTTAACACAAACCAAAAATAAAAGTCAAGAGGAAGAGACACACAGGGGCTCCAGAAAATGGAGTAAACAGTCAGACTTCAGTTATGCTTAGAATGTTCCAGGAGACAAAAGACAAGTTTGAGAATTTCAGCAAAGATGTTTTAGAGGGCCTAACTAGTACATTAAGGTAAGAAAAAAAAGATACTAGGATTGGGAAAAAAATGTATTGTGTTGCTGATGACATGATTGCTGGTGTTGAAAAAAGAATGTATAGGTAAATTATTAGAAATAATAAATGAATTGATCAAGATATCTGGGTAAAGCTTAATGTTTAAATATGACTGGATTTATATATATTAGCCACGAGAAGTTTGAAAATGATATATTACAAAGATGTTACTATAATACCATCAAAATATGATAAATATGAATAACAAAAGATCTGTAAGACTTCTGCATAGAAACTATAAAATATTACTTAGAAAAATGAAAGAAAACCTAAACAAATGGAATCATTTATCATATTCATAGAAATATTGAAAACTCAACATTGCGAAGATAATTCCCCTCAAATTTATAAATAGATTTAATGGAAACCCAATCAAAATTCCAAAAGATACATTGTGTGGAAATTGGCAAGAGAATTCCAACTTTTATATGGAAATGCAGTGGATCAAGAATAGCAAGGACACTGTAGAAGAGGGAAAAGGCAGGAGTACTTACTCTTTCAGAATTATTATTTTTATATATTTTTATTTATTTATTTAGAAATAGGGTCCTGCTCTGTTACCTAGGCTGGCGTGAAGTGGTGCAATCATAGTTCACTGCAGCCTCAGACTCCTGGGCTCAAGTGATCTTTCCATCTCAGCTTCCTAAGTAGCTAGGGCTACAGGCATGTGCCACTATGTCCAGATAATTTTTGTGTTTATTTATTTATTTTTGTAGAGACAGGGTCTGGCCATGTTGCTCAGGCCGGTCTCAAACTCCTAACTCCTGGCCTCAAGCGATCCTGCTGCAAATTAAATCCACAGTGAGATGCTAACACATATCAGAATGGCTAAAACTAAAAATACAAGAAGAGGCAAGAATTGGGAAGATGTCAAGATTCCAGGATGTTCATATACTGATAGTAGACATGGAAATTGTACAACCATCTTAGAAAATATTTTGTCATTATCCACCAAAGTTAAAAAGTGCACACACTAAGATCTAATAAGCTCTCTTCCATACAGAAATGTATACATGCACATCAAGATACATGTAGAAGAATGTTTATGACAGCATTATCAGTAATAGTAAATATATTTATATATATTAGCAGCAAGATGACTAAATATGGAATACTGTGTAATAGCAGTGTCCAATAAAAATATAAGGTGAATTACATATGCAATTTTAAATGTTGTAGTAGCCACATTAAAAATACAAAATAAACAAGTAAAATTAGTTTTAATAATATATTTTATTTAACCTAATCCATCCAAAATATTATCATTTCAACATATAAACAATATTAAAAATTATTAATGAGATATTTTACATTCCTTTTTGTACTAAATATTTGAACTCTGGAATGTACTTTACACTATAGCACATCTTATTTCAGACTAGTCACATTTCCAGGGCTGAAGAGCCTCCTGGGGTTAGTGGCTCTATATTAAATAGCATATCTTTATCGCAATTAAATGAGCAAATCACAGCTACATGCAAAATCAATGAATCTCTCAAATATAATATTAAGCAAAAGAAACCAGATACAAGAGAATGCAAATTATATGATTCCATCTAGCTCAAAAACAAGTAAAACTGCCACGGTGTTAGAAGTGAGAACAATGCACTGCTCCCCCAAGGAGCAGGGAGAGGGTAGTGATTGGAAGCGGGCCGAGTTTAGACTGCTAGGACTGGGGCAATGCTCTGGTTCTTGATGTGGATGTAGCACAGTTGTTCACTTGGTGAGCATTCATTGAGCACTTTTCTGTACGTGTGTTGCAGTCCGCAACTTTTTTAAATGGGGGAAGTAAAGAAGGAAGGGAAGAAAAGAAAGATACAACTGATAACCAACTACCTGCTAGAATTTAAGAGGAAGTTAAAATCACAGAAGGGGGTTTAGCAATCACCTAAGCAGAGAATAGGAAAAGTCACACACCTGTGATTGATTTACTTGATGAAAATATACTATAAATCAAAGAAAACACCATTCTGAAGGTTCAGAAGAGAGTGCCTCTGAATAGGATCAATTATCGGTTCCGAAAGGAAATGTCAAAAAATGAGACCCAAATGGTTTCAAGTTACACAAAAGTGAGGGACAGAAGAATCCAACATCTTGCCCACAGACCTGTTTCATTTGGCCTACGCACTGTCAAAAAAAATACTCTTTGAACGTAGCTTTTAATATCTAGATTCTCTCCCAGAGAATGGCAGTGGGCTGTCACTGATCAGCACTTTTCCTTCAGCCTGTGCCGTTCATTTACTGTACCTGGGTGGTCACAGTGCAAACCGAGATTTCAACTCAGGCCTCCCTGGTTTTAAAGTCTTTTTTCTTTCCAATCCCAGAAAAAGAATATAGGTTCTGGGGCTGAAAAGAATATAGCAACTAAGAACTCACTATTAAGACTTACTCTTCCTCCTTTCCTCTAAACTTCAATATTATTTTCCCAACTGGAAGGAAGAATGCCTTTACGGGTTTTGTCGTTGTTTTGTTTTGTTTTGTTTGTTTGTTTGTTTTGAGACAGAGTCTTGCTCTGTTGCCCAGGCTGGAGTGCAGTGGCGAAATCTCAGCTCACTGCAACCTCTGCCTCCCAAGCAAATCTCCTGCCTGAGCCCCCGGAGTAGCTGGGATTACAGGCACGCACCACCATGCCTGGCTAGTTTTTCTACTTTTAGTAGAGACAGAGTTTCTCCATGTAGGCCAGGCTGATCTTGAACTCCAGCCTCCCAAGTTTCTTTACTTTTTACTTTTTAGTGATGCCTTCTCCATCAGTTATTTTTAGAAGTTGCTAATTATTATGTACAATAGAATTGCCCGAAAGCTGCCCTTTCTAGAAATCACTTGAGGGAAGTCTTGGTGACCTATTCAAGTCACCTATTGACCTGTTTCCCAGCTCAAAGTCCCTGAAGAAGAGATTTTAGTGCATCATCGCAGTGACAGAAGGGTTTTCACAATACCCTAAGGTGTGTACACAGTAATGTGGACAGAGATGCTATGTGCAGATGTGCCTTGAAAAGTGTAGTCCACTGCATTAAATGTAAAAATGTGTTAATTAAAATAACCTGGAAACTTATTGCTAGAACTAGAACAAGAAGCTGAACACTCTGAGGTAACATTTAATTGATGGTCAGCAAATCAATGTGCTATAGCACAGCATGATTTAGGAGTGATTAAATTGACTCTACTCTGCTTAATGTAAATGAAAGGTTCATACTCCTAATCCCTGTTTGCCCAAGGCCTCATGGTAAAATCTTTCTGCTAATGACTAGGAAGTGACTCAGAGAAAGAGAAAAGAAAATTGGAACCTCATGTCGTACCAAAAAAACACAACTCAGACTGTTCTAAGAACAAGCAACTGAGCCCTAAGACCATCAACCACTCCAAGTGAAGGTTAGAGAACAACCTTGTCTTCCTTGGGTCACTGTTTTTTATTTCTCTCCTCTAAGTATATCGTCAATAAATCTGATGCTTTTATTCACCTATGGAATATTCTACAGCATCTTTGGTATCCAAAATTTGGAGACTACAAGGAACTATGATATTTATAGACACCTGAGAGATTTATCTAATATATGTAAGTGCAATAAATAAAGTTAAAATGGTACCACTTTTACAAAAAAAAAATCTATCTCCGTAATCTATGATATTTGTCATGTGTCTGTTGTGTTGACTCTAAAATAATCACACTGATAATGATGACGCAGTATCAACGTATAGATTAGTGTGAAAATTAAGTACCTGGCTTTTAGTTTTGACTGCCCTGAGATAAATAACATAATTGTTCAGTGCTTCAGTTTATCCCACTGTGAAAGAAGTGATTTTGTTTATCCTCCGTGCTCTTCTCAGAAAAGACTATTGTTGACCAAAGCCTTTAACTATGGAGGGAAATAACACCTGTATCAAAAGGTATTGATGCTAGCCATGGCTTACACAGCTGTGAACACTCAAAGACACCAGCCTGGGAGAACAATTCATGACATCCACACGTGACATATTTCTCCCGCAGATTACCAAGGTCGATTCTCTCACACTGGCCAACTAGGTAGGCGTCCCTTTCCTCTCCTACAATTCCTGGAGCTATAAGGTAGACCTAAGAAGACGTTTCCAAAAGAACAAGAGTGCCTCTCTGATAAAGATTTGCGAGTAGCTGTATTTTCCGTCTCCAAAAGAAAAAAAAATCCACACTACATAACCATTGTGCTTCATATGTATATTGATAGCTCACAAAAAAGTGAATTAAAATAAAATCTAGAAGAATCAAAGAGCTCTATTCCTTTTTTACTAAGAAACAAATTTATGTTTACCCCCTTGACTCCATCCAAGATTCCTACTCCTTCCACTGCCTGACCTACATTCTACCTTCTCTCAAAAAGGAAAAAATCCTCAAGAAAGAAAAATTAATTGCAAAAGTTCAGTTCCAAAGCATTCTTCTTGTACTCAGGGTTTATTTGCCAGATTGATTTGATCCAATGTCTAGGACACACCAAGTCAAGGACTTAATAGGCACTATTTGATAAGTCAGCTGAATCTTATCCTTCTACCAGAACCAGTGGTAAGATAGGACAGTACTGGCAAAGAACAAAAAAAAAAAGAAAGAAAAGAAAACAGGGAAAGGGAGGGAGGGGAGGGAAGAGGAGGGGAGGGAAGGGAGGGGAGGGGAGGGGAGGAAGGGGAGGGGAGGGGAGGGAAGGGAGGGGAGGGGAGGGGAGAAGAAACAAAGAAAGAGAGAGAAAGAAAGAAGAAAGAAAGAAAAAAGGAAAGAAAGAAAAAGAAAAGAAAGAGAGAAAGAGAAAAAAGAAAAAGGAGAGTGTTCACTAAATGGAGATGTGGACACCCAGGCATGTCCATGGGTTGATACTGGCAAAAGTCCCAATCCTACACATTTATGTAAGCTATGTTTCGACCTGAGAGAAGAATCAACTGCCCAACTTAAGAGTAATAAAACAATAGTAGCCACTGCTTATTGAACATTTAACTTTGTACCGTTTACATATACTATCTCAGTACCTACATGGATATTTGTTTTAGTCTGTGTAGGCTGCTATAACAAAATACACTAAACTGAATAGCTTTTAAGCAACAGAAATTTTTTTCTTGTGGTTCCAAAGGCTGGGAAGTCCAAGATCAGGAGCCAGCACGTTCAGATTCTAGGGGCAGCCCCCTCCTGGCTTGCAGACCGCTGACTTTTTGCTGTGTCCTCACAAGGGGAAAGGAACTCTGTAGCTCCCCAGAGGCTTTTTCATAAGGACATTAATCCGATTCATTAGGACTCCACCCAAAGGCCTCACCTTCTAATGCCATCATCTTAGAGGTTACAATTTCAACATAAATTTTGAGGAGACACAAAGGTTTAAAACATAGTGGTACTATTATTATTATTAACCTTATTTTGTCAAGAGAAAGCCATATTTGTTCTCTTTTTCTATGTAATTAATTACTCCCAAAATCTAGCAGTTTAAAACAACAAACGTGCTATCTCCCAGTTTCCAAGGGTCAGCAACCCAGGAGAAACATAGCCAAGTAATTCGGTCCAAGTGTCATGAGGCTGCAGTCAAGATGTTGGTTAGAGACACAGTCCTGTGAAGGTCTGATGGGCCTGGAAGATCTGCTTCCAAGTTCACCCATGTGGCTTTTAGCAAGAGACCTCAGATCTTTGCCACGTGGGTCTCTCGGGAGGGCTCACAACACAGCTGCTGGCTTCCACCAGAATAAGTGACTTAAAAGTGACAGAGCTACCAAGATGGAAGTCCCAGTCTTTTATAACCTGATCTGATCACATTGATCACATAGACTAACTGTAAACATGAGAGATGATTCTATAAGGGTGTCAACATAAGAATGTGGGGTTCCCTGGGGCTATCTTGGAAGTTGGCTACCATAAAAACTGATGCATGGAAAGGTACTAACTTGTCACATAGAGTTAGTACTGGATAATCAAGATGTAAACTCAGGGGTGTGATTCTATTCAGAGCCCCCATTCCTTGGAACTAATAAGCTACTACGGAGTTAATAAAGGGAGAACTGAGAAAAACATTCAACATGCAGATCTAGAGGACAACGCTTCCCATTTGGAAGCCTACCCCAGAAAGGGTTCAGCCTGAGAGTCCTCACTCCATGGACTCCAGCATGACTGGAAGTCTCATCAAGACACTGATGTACTTCAGCACAGGACCCTCAGCCTGTTTGCTTATTCTTCTTCCTTCCACCTCCAGCACAATGTGAGAAGCTCTGTCCAAATCCAAGATTTTGTCCACAACAGACTTGGGCTAGAGAATGGGACAAATTCAGAGGTTGTATCAACGTGGCAGCTTTAAATAACAAAACAGAATATTGTTTTCTTAAGGTCCTTTGTAGTTTCTCTTCCTGGAGCATAAATTCACATCCTCTCTCAGCTAAACACTGGGAAGAAATAAGTTCAGGTAAACAAAGGAAGAAGAAAGTTTTAGTGACTTTTAAAAATACTAGTTGCCATATTTCTTTAACAGACATTCATTTCCTGGATTAGACCCTAAGGAACTAACATTATCATTCTATTTTATTTATTCTATGCATCTGCGGATTACAGAATAGATCATGTTAAGTATAATGCTTTGAAAGGACCCTTCAGAGAAAGAACTAAATGAATTTTCCCATCTATTGTTAATATTCTCCCTACTGAATGCAGACAGCAACAGGAAAATTCAAAGCTATTATTTTTAATGTCAAATGCCTTTACTAGTCCAATAAAAGGGGAAAGATATTAAACTTTTTATACGACAAGAAGCAGATAGCACATATCTTCAAGAAACACATCTTAATCAAATTGAACATAGGAAATTAAAAAGAGGATAGATGAGTGAAGGTATCCATCCTCACTTAATTAAAAAAAAAAAAGCTCTGGCAATTCTTATGAACAAGAGAGCATGTCTTTTCTCCCCTTTGTTCCTTTCAGAGGAATAGTGTGGATTAATTTTGGTTCAAAAGTTCTGAAAAGAACACCTGAGGAATTGCCATATTCATAGTCTTCAGGTGAAAAGGAAATACCCCCTCTTTCAGGCAAACCCCTCTTACATTAGGAAATAACACCAGTGAGAAAAAGCAGACATGCTCTTCAAACAACTACGCAGCTTGGCCAAGGAAAGTTCCAAGGCCTTCCTGATGACCTTCCAGGGTAGCTGTAAACACCAGATGAGAGACTGCCAGGAAAAATAAAGCCCTGTCCAGGTATAAGGTAGGAAAAGTGGTACATGTTTGTGAAAGTTATCCACATAAAATACTTCAAAATTAGGCTTTCAACTATATAATTCAGCCAAACTACCATAACCCAAGAAAAATTATGATAGCATCAAATATTTACTATCAGATACTCTGCATACATATATGAATCTTCACAACAAATCTGAACACTGTGTATAGTCTCATTTTATAAATTAGCCAACAGGTTTCAAAAAGTTAACCTTCCCAAGGTCATGAAGCCCATAGAGCCAGCATCTGGATTTGGATATAAGTATGTCTGATTCCCAGCCATGGAGTAACTCTACCACATTGTCTCTCTAATTCTGCAGATACTTTTTTCTCCAGAGTAAAGAATTACCCCGCTCAACTTTGGAGCACAAAAGGAACCTCACCCTAATAGCACATTCACAAATATGCTAGACGCAACACACAATCACATACACACTGAGATTTTACATTACATTCTGCAAGTCAGAAATACTCCCCAACACTAAATGTGTTGTAATTACATTGATTATAAAGCCGAGCCAGATTTGAAAATATCTGGAGGCATACTTCTATTTTTCACTTCACACTTGAGCATCAGTAGAGAAGAATTCAAATAAGGATGCTACTGGTTTGACATGCTAAATGGAGGTGGAAAAATACCACGAATTCCACAATCATGTGCAGGGGGAGAAATGGAACTCCCGGTAGAAGAGAGCATTCTATGAGTACAAAATGATGTAAGATTCCTTAAGTGTTTTCTTAAAAACAGAGAGTTAATGGGGAAATGCTGTGACTGCTAAAAGTCAAGTTTGTTATTCCAGTATCAAGAACCCATTATTGGCCGCATACCATATGCAATGCATGAAGGCTGTCACAAAGTATGGGAGGACACCATTTCTGTCTTTAAAAAGTTGCAGTCTATCTGAGTAGAAAAAAATATACACTAACCAAGAGAATCAGCCACACAAGCCTGCAGAAAAGAAGCTCCAGATCACCAGCATGGAATCAAGTGATCTATAAACAAACAATAGCTTATTTAAGCAAAACATAATTCACAGATTTTAGTAAAGGAATTGGGTGCTGACTTGGAGAGAGAATTCTGGGTTCACTACCAAGAAAACAGGGACAGGGACTGTGCTGATCCTGCATATCCTAAGATCCATTCCTCACCCTGCCCTTGCTCTGCACTGCATCGCCAGAGGGCTGGGAGAGCCAAGACACTTTGCCCAATCTTTGATAGCTGGCTTCTGCCTGGGATTGGTTACCAAGAGACTGGCAGCGACACTTCAGGGGGAGGGAAAATCCAAGGTGTTTTCTTTCCTCCCTTTCTGCTTCAACTCTGCTGTGTCTTTTCCATGTTTCTGCTCCCATCCCACAGTCCATGTTGTTTTAACCTCTGACTAAGCCCAGCCCTAGGCGCCTGTCTTTTGTCCCGTTTTGGATGGCAGTAGCTTCCTGGTGTCATTAATCTGGGTTGTCTCGCTGCCCCCTAACTGATGTCTCTGCTTTTTCGTTCATCCGTGTAACTAGATCCCTGCTTTAAAATCCTACTGGTTTACATTTTCTGTGTTCGTGTTTTCCTGGTTGGACCCTGCCCTAGGTCTTAAGACCCTATCGAAGCAGACTCTGAAACAGTCTTGTGAAAGTGATGTATGGAGGGAGTGTTCTCAGGGGACATGGAGGGAAACTGAGCAAGGGCATGTCTTGTTTGGAGACCAGCTTCAGCCTGCTTCCACGGAGAGCTGTAGTCCACTCTCTGCACCAGAGTCGGTCCCCTCTTTGAGACAAGAGGGTCACCAAACACCCCAGGTTTCCTGGGACTGAGGAATGCAGGACTTTCAGAACTGAACTGGGACAGTCTTGGCACACCAGGATGTTTGGTCACCCTATGAGATAACTGGTATTGACTCCAATCTGGAGTGAGGAGACCTCACGGAGAGGTAGAGAGTGCTGCTTCTGGGACGGAAAGCTGTAAGCGTTAGAAGCCCACACTCTCAGAAGACAGTGCTGAGTCACCAGCTGGTAAAGGGAACACACCACTGTATCTACCACAGACCCTGACTGACATGACTTCCTTCCATTCTACATCCAGCCTGTTATATTTGAACATTCATCTAATAGGTTTATAGCTCAAAAGCTCCAGCCAGTTTCCCCATTCAAACTAAAAGATTAAATTAGCATCAATCATTCATCACTTGGCTTTTTTTCTCATGACCTATTTTTGTTCCTTTTTTGTAAGACAAAAAGAAGAGGGACTGCAACAAGTGAAAGTTAAATTTGATGCTGATATAGTTTGGAAATTTATCCCCTTCAAATCTCTTTTTTTTTTTTTTTTTTTTGAGATAGAGTCTCACTCTGTTGCCGAGGCTGAAGTGCAGTGACACAGTCTCAGTTCACTCCAACCTCTGCCTCCCGGGTTCAAGTGATTCTCCTGCCTCAGCCTCCCAAGTAGTTGAGATTACAGGCACCTGCCACCATGCCCAGCTAATTTTTTGTATTTTTAGTAGAAACAGGGTTTTGCCATGTTTTCCAGGCTGGTCTCGAACGCCTGACTTCGTGATCCACTCGCCTTGGCCTCCCAAAGTGCTGGGATTACAGGCGTGAGCCACCACCCCCAGCCCCCTTCAAATCTCACGTTGAAATGTGATCAGTATTGGAGATGGGGCCTAGTGGGAGGTGTGTGGGTCATGGGGTAGATCCTTCATGAATGCGTTAATATCTTTCCCCCAGAAATGAGTTCTCGCTCTATTCGTTCACTAGAGAGCTGGTGGTATAAAAAAGAGCCTCACACCTCTCCCCTCTCTCTCTTGCTCCCTCTCTTGTCATGTGAAATACCTACTCCCCCTTCACCTTCGGCCATGACTGGAAGCTTCCTGAGGCCTCAGCAGAAGCTCATGTTGGCACCATACTTCTTGTGCAGTCTGTAAAACCATGAGCCCAAATAAACCTCTTTTCTTTATAAATTACCCAGCCTCAGGTATTCCTGTATAGCAATGCAAAATGGACTAACACAAATGCTTTGTCAAAATTCCAAGTTTATGGGTAGCCTAAACTCCCTAAATAAAACTCTCAATCAGCATTTGTCAGCCCCGTAAGTAACATTTGTCAGCCAGTGGAGACACAGGCTCTGGGGCCAGCAGATCAGCTTTCCTCCTCTGCTGCTTCTCTTCTGAAAATGGTGCCCAAATCCTGGCCTCACAGAATAGCTGGGAGGATTAAGCATATTAACGTTTGTAAAGTCACCAGCACGAAATAAATGCTGCATGAGTGGCAGCTTTTGTGGATAACGGTTGTACATAATCTGAAAGCCTGATTTCTAAACCAATCGACATTGTAAAGTGTGATGAGAGACCTTCACTAATTACAATCTAGGTAGTGGCCAGAAACAGAGGGCCCCATCTGCAGAAATTATAGAGATTCATATTCGTCCTAGATTATACTTGAACTGTTGCCCCAAAAGATTTGTATCTTGGACTTTGGTCAAATGAGTCTAAGATATTAACTAAAGTATTTATTTTAGAGAAAGTCAAGGGCTGTTAAAAAAAATTAAATCGAAAGCAAATGTTGAATCATGCAACGTGTGTGTGTGTGTATGCATGTGTGTGTGTGTGTGTGTGTGTAAATAAAGCTATAGTATATAATTAAATTTGGGAGCAGGAATGAGGAAGATAAAACTATTCCAGCTGCATCTCAACTAGGCTCTTCACATTGTAAGCATGCTTCAGTAACTGTACTTACACATAAATGGGTTTATCCTTATAATTCAAATAATCACTTTAATATTTTCAGCATCAACCATGTATGAAATCTCTGTATAAGAGCTGTAGAAATTTCCCAGGGGAAGAAAAGTATCTACAGATTGCATATATAAACCTGTAAACCATCCACACTTTCTTTGCCACGTATAAGGAAAGAAAAATAGGTATGCTGAGTAATATACATTTCCAAACCTTTGGTAAACTGTAAAGGCCCTTATAAATGTAAGGTTTTACTACCATAATACTATGAAATTCAGAATAACATCACACAGGCACATATACACTACACACACACACACACACACACACACAAACACACACACACCAGAGCTACAACCAAATGTGCAAACCATAGGAGTGGGAGGGGGAGGTTGGTTCTTCTCAGCTTTTTGACAGGAAGGCAAATTTTCTTCCCTAAAATAAACTTAGTTTGAGATAGGACTGAAAAGATTTGGCAAATGCAAACACCCACTGGTGACCAGAAGTGAATTATAAACAATACCTACTCAGGGTTATAAGCATTAATGGGGTTAAGTGGAATTTCACACTTGAGGAATTTCATATGCTCAGTCTTGACCTAACTTCAGAAAATATGTGACTTTACTGTAAAATGCCCTAGAGACTCAAGAGGCATGCTGTTACTTTGTGGGCAACACACAGTAGAATTTCAATCAGAATGGAAAATTAAACACATGGCACTCTCCCCTGGCCTGCTGTTTCTCTCTGGGTGGGAAAGAATCTTACAAGACTCCTTCTTTCTAACCCTCACGTCTAACGAGTCTCCTGCCTGATCCAGCCTCAGAGAGTTTCTTATGACCATTCCTTCCTCTCCGCCCCCCACCACTGCCTCAGTGACAACACCTGGACATTCTGCCACATTCCTTTCTTCCACATCTATGTCCTAGAGAATCTCTTCAGCCTTCAGTCTCTTCTCAAATCAACCATCTTCTTCTCCACCACCAGATCAATTCTCCTAAAAGAGGAGTTGTGAAGAATAATAGACCCACCCAGCATTCCAGGAAAATAAGAGTGGGAAAGGCCATTTACCTTTCATCCTCCTTGGAGTGTCACTTTGGCAAAGTAAAGGTCCTGAGAAGTCCTGAAGTAAAGATATCAGCTTATTTAATCCAGGTTCTTCAAACTGAATAATTATAGTTAGCAACCCCTATAAGATAGGTACGATGATTATTGTCATCTTACAGACTACAAAACAGAGGACATGTATGGTTAGATAACTCCCGAAGGTTGCACACCTACTGAATGTAGCGTCAAGGTTCAAACCAGGGAGACTGACTCTAAAGCTGAATGTTTTTTGATATTCCACAGAACCACACATTGAGAAACACTCTCTTGGATCTTAAAGTTTATATTATCACCTTGTGCTACTGAAAAAAAGATTCACAAGTCTCCCTAAATACACTTTATAGTCTTTAACTTAGTGGGCCTTGCTACTCAAGGTGAGCCCCCAGGCCCAGCAGCCCTGGCATCATGGGGCAGCTTTCCAGAAATGCAGAATCTCAGGCCCCAGCCCTTCCATGTCAAAATCTGCATTTTAACAATGCAGAATTTCCAGGTTGAGAACCACTGCCCTTAAAGCATTCAGGACTTTAGAGCTTGATCTACCATTAGCTCATGCTTTGAGCTTCTTCTCTTACCATTCCTCCACTGTAACTTTGTCTTCAGCAAACCATGTTTCCTGAACTCATCAGTCTGACATTAATATATGGCAGAATCAGCCAGCAAACAGTATCCATCTGACACAATCCCCCATCGACTCATCTTTACCCTCCATTTCCCACCAGGTGGCTCTGAAATTCCCCTGCATGTGTCTCCCATGTGTCTCCCACGTGTCTCCCACGTGTCTCCCATGTGTCTCCCACGTGTCTCCCACGTGTCTCCCATGTGTCTCCCATGTGTCCTGGCACCTGAAATCCTCTGTTTTCCTCCTCCCTCATTCCGTGGCCATCTCCTTTCTCTGTCAGCCCTAAAGCTGGCAACTATGCCACCAAACCCTGCTGGCCCAGGCCTTCCAAGCCAGAGGTGAGGGACATGGCAGGACTGCTCTACCAAAGCCACTCTCCACCCTGCACCTCGAGGACACAGATCGTGAACGATCCCTCCACACAGCCACAGTAAGACACGGAGAACAAAGAAGAGAAAGATGGGTAATCAGGCAATTAGGCCAGAAAGATTGTTTATTTTGCAAAATGATTTCTTACAATGATGCCTCAAAAATACACATTTCTAAAATGATTTTACTTAGCATTTTCCACACAGCTCACCAGAGAATGACTGTTGCCCACAGTGAGATGCATGCATACAGTCTTTTGGAGGCAAGTGTGTCTCTGAGGAGAGAACATAGAGATCAGGGAGGAGGAAAATCTAAAGGCCTGACCCAAAGCAAAGACTCAGGTGAGCGCCTGGAAGTGACATCTGGGAGAGCCACAACTTAAATAGACCAAATTGAGGAAGAGGAGTGCAGACATCTCCTGGACTAATGAACGGGACTCTGCGGGAGGGAAATTAGGGTAGGAAAGAAGGAAGGTTAATCTCAGGGGAGACTGGTTATTCAATGCCAAGGAAGCTGGCCAGTGATGTCTTCAAATGCCAGGTGGGGAAGCCAAAGATGGCACCTCTCTCTTAAGTGTCAAAGCAAAGAAGGAAGACAGCCAGGACAGGAAACTGTCCAGAGAAGTCTAGGCCATCCCATTCCTTATGAAGATGCTCCTTATACAGAAGCTCAGCTTATGATGGGGTTACATGCCGATAAACCTATTGTGAGTCAAAAATATCTTAAATCAAAATGCACTTAATACTTCAATAAACCCATCATAGAGCCAAGAAATTATAAGTTGAACCACAGTAAGTTGGGGACCATCTGTATTCCACAAAGAGTTATATCTATAAGATGCGAGACAATGAAGCAGATTTTGCAACAACCATTTGGATCCAAGGACAAGACACTTACAAGAGCTGGTAGTTAGCCTGAACACTCACCCATCCTTCCAACTCATCACAGGGTCCAGTTGAATTTTGTATGTATTTATCTACTTTTTTTCTACCTTCATCACACCCCTCTTTGCCTATGTTATCTTGTACTATATTAGTCAGGGTTCTCCAGAAAAACAGAACCAATAGGAGAGATATATATTTCAAGAATATAAATAATTAGATTTATTAAAAGGAATTGGCTCATGCAATTAGGGAGACTGAGAAGTCCCATGATTGGCTGGTAGTAGGGTAGTTTGAAGGCCTGAGAGCCAGAGAGCAAATGGTGTAGATTCTACTCTGAATTTGAAGGCCCAAGAGCTAGGATCACTGAGGACAGATTGATATTTGAGCTGAAGTAGTCAGGCAGAGAGTGAATTCACCCTTTTTCCTGAACAGATTAGAAGATGCTTACACAAATTGGGTAGGGCCATCTGCTTTACTCAGTCCAGCAATTCAAATGCTAATCTCCTCCAGAAACACTCTTACAGACACACCCAGAAAAAAATGCTTAACAAGATATCTGGGTGCCCCATGGCCCAGTCAAGTTGACACATAAAATTTACTATCACACTCATCCTGGCCAACTAAATAACCTCCTTTCTGGTCCTACAAATTTACTCCTGGCCTTTCTCTAATTCACTGTTCACACTGCACCAAGTCCATCTTTGAAACATACCAACCTGGTCCTGTCACTCTTCTCTGTAAAACATTTGTGACTCCCCATTGCTCTTGAGATAGTCCACAACTCCTTATAGGACCCGGAAAGAGAGCGAACATGATCTGGCGTCTGTACCATTATACCCCCTTCAACAACTGCTCCACCCTCCTTGTTCTCTGTTTCTGTTTCTTGGACATACCAGTGCTTCTGCCACAGACTCTGCATATGACTTTCTTCATCCCCGTCCTCTTCCTCACACACATCCTGTTAACCCACAGTATTCTCAGCCCTTTTCCTATCTTCCTTCTCTTTAAAACTCATTTTAAATGTTACTTCCTTTTTATTTATTTACTTTTTTTTTTTTTTGAGACAGAGTCTCACTCCGTTGCCCAAACTGGCGTGCAATGGTGTAATCTTTGCTCACTGCAACCTCTGCCTCCCTGGCTCAAGCAATTCTCCTGCCTCAGCCTCCCAAGTAGCTAAGATTACAGTCACCCACCACCATGCCTGGCAAATTTTTATATTTTTAGTAGAGATTGGGTTTCACCATGTTGGCCAGACTGCTTTCGAACTCCTGACTTCAAATGATCCACCTGCCTCGGCCTCCCAAAGTGCTGAAATTATAGGCATCAGCCACTGTGCCCAGCCACTTTCCATGTTTAGAAGGATGCTACTAGTTTCAGAATAGGATCTTGAGCATGTTACTTTATCTGTTCCTCAATTTCTTCATCTGTAACGTGGGTTTACTCAATACAACCTGATATGGTTTGGCTGTGTCCCCAACCAAATCTCATCTTGAATTGTAGCTCCCATAATCCCCATGTGTTGTGTGAGGGACCCACTGGGAGGTAACTGAATCATGGGGGTGGGTTTTTCCCATTCTGTTCTCATGATAGTGAATAAGTCTCACAATATCTGATGGTTTTATAAAGGGCAGCTGCCCTGCACATGCTGTCTTGCCTGCTGCCATGTAAGAGGTGGCTTTGCTCTTCTTTTGCCTTCTGCCATGATTGCGAGGCCTCTCCGGCCATGTGGAACTGTGAGTCCATTAAACTTCTCTTTCCTTTATAAATTACCTAGTCTCTGGTATGTCTTTAATAGCAGCATGAGAATGGACTAATACATAACCACATTATTTCAAATTGAACTGTAAAATCTATTCCCCAAAGTACAATTTTGATATGGTTCAAAATACATTCTCGTAAACTGGATTCACAAAAATTTGACAGGTATAGTTCCTAAAGGACTTACTTTAAAGAACAGTTAAGCATGGTTATTCATAAGCTGTATACAACAATTCTTTTAACGTAAATAGATGTTTCATACCTAAAAGCAGTTTCTTATTTTAAGTAGGTTGAATAGTTCCCTTGGAATTTGGTGTAGGTGATCTCTTTTCTAACACACAATGTTCTACCAACTGGGCTGCCAACGTTAGCCTAATCTAAGCACACACACCTGTAAGGTTTTGTGCACTTTCGTATTCTTACCCATTCCACACTCTGATGCCCAGTATTCATGATTTGCAGGGTGGCTCCAGGGCTGGTACCACCTGCCACCAGCAGCTGTGGTCGGCTCCTATCACCCCCACCACCTCCCCAGCATAACTGGAGCCCCAAACCACCTTCTGCAGCAAATATGTTTACCTCATTATACAGAAATTCTTAAGGAAAATTTTCCATTGCTTTATTAATAACATAGGGAATCCATTTAAATCACCAAACATAAGTCCTTTTACCTGATGACAGTTTAGTGCTAAAAGGCTATTTCTAAATCCATTTATTCATAAACACACACGAAAAAACCCCTACCTCTCATTTTTGTAAACGTCGTCCTGAGTCTGCTATAGTCATCTGACTGACAAAGCTGTAACGTCTTTCTACGAGACGAATTTTGTTCTCATTTCTCTGAAAGTCCCTAAAATTCTCTGTGGTTTGTAAGCAGAAAAGTTTCTGAACTCAAAGTCCTATTTCATCAAATGTTCTTGCTGCTCGTATTTTAGAAGACGGGATTTCCAATAATTTCCACATGTGTGTTCTGACAAGTCTTCTCTCCTAAGGGCTACTCATTCATTCTCTGTTGCATCTGATGCCTTGCCTCTGCTGTTCTACATCCTCTTCCCATAGCCAGGATCATCACCCTCAAGCCGAGAAAGTGCTGGGAAACAGGGTCTGAATAACCAAAGAGAAATGCGTCCTGAGGAATGCCTGATAGATTTAAGAAGCAAGGTGGGCTGGCTCTGTGTTCAAAGAGTTCTTCCTGAGTTTTGTTGTACTATTTTCTGTAGAGCTTTAGGAAAGTGTGTGACAGGAAAATAATCCGCAGCTATTCTGCATGTTAGAACTCAATTGAGAATTTTCTTAGAAAATCACATCTGTCCTTTAGATATGAGATGATACAAAGGAAACAATAACCATTATTTGTGGGTGCTTGCAGCTTTCCAGGGGCTGTTCTAGGTGTTCTTCTTACATGTTTTATTTAAGCCTCAACATCACCACACGAGATAGTTAAAATTATCTCTATTTTCAGATAAAGAAACTGAGATTTAAAGTAATGAAGTAAATTGCCCAAAGTCTGAGAGAATTAAAGCCATATCTGTCTGATATCGATGCATATGAATATACACACTGTCTCCCTGGGCTTTTTTTTGCAAATTTTGTTGTCAATATTCAATATCCGTGGGCTTTTGAAAGGTTATTTTTTAATTATCCATAAATATATTTTACCTATTCTAAGTGCTACTGTATTAGTCTACCGACAGGTTTTGTGCCCTCTAAGCTCTTCTGTCTTCAGCCCATTTTCCATCCAGCCATCAGAGCAGTGTCTCTTGAGGGGTGACTGCCAGACCACCTGCATCAGAATCACCTGGCTGATTGTTAAGACTGCAGCTCCCAGACCATCCCTGGAGATACTGAATCAGAATCACTGACACATTTCATTAAGCACCCCAGTTGATTCTCATCCACACTAAAATTTGACAACTCCTATGTCAGCATATCACCTGCTTATGATCTTCAAATGGTGTACCAGAAACTATAAGATACCATTTATGGCAGGCTAAACAATGCCCCTCATCATATTCTAATCTTTGAAACTTATGGCTATGTTACTTTACAAGGCAAACGGACTTTGTAGATGTAATTAAGACTCTTGAGATGAAATCATCTTGAAGTTTCCATGTGGGCCAAGACAACACAAGGCTTTATAAGAGAAAAGCAGGAGCATCAGAGTCATAGAAGGTGGTGAAACAGCAGAAGCAGGCCTTGGAATAATGGAGGCCAAGAGCCAATTAACGCAGGAGGCCTCTGGAAGCAGGAAAAAAACAAGGGAACAGGTTCTCCCCCGGAGCGTCCAGAAGGAATGCAACCCTGCAGATGCACTTTGGACCTTTTACCTCTAGACCACAGGGGTACAACTTTTTGGATTCCCTGGGCCACATTGGGAGAAGACTTGTCTTGGGCCACACATAAAATACAATAACCCAAACGATAGCTGATGAGCTAAAAATATATATAATAATAAAAATAAAATAAAAAGATGGGGGTGGGGTTTTATGCATGATTTTCATGACATCCGCCACCATGGATAAACAGAAAAGGTCTTTGATTCAATGAAGGGTTGGACATGGCTGCTCTAGAGAGTAAGAGAATGTATCTGTTGCTTTAAGCCACTAAATGTGTGGTAATTTGTTACAGCAGCAATAGGAAGCTAATGCACTGCTCAAGGTCCTCCGGAGGCCCTCCATGAGTCACACCTGCTTGGTTCACACCCCCGTCCCTCCTGTCTCTCCCCCGTGAACTTCATGCCTCAATGATGCTGCACCATATCCAATTCCCCAAATAGGTCAAACTCCTTAATATCACACTTGGACATTTTCTTCTCCCAAACTTGTCAGCTTCAAGAGCACCAATTTAAGCCCAGATGTTACTCCTTAACACCAAAAGATAAAATTAACCATTCCCTTCTGTACAGTGTAATTGAAAAATGATGAGGACAACTATATATATATATATTATATATATATAATGTATATGCATATAGGTGACATACATATATATACACACACACACACATAGCTGTCCTCATTATATCATATATATATATATGTGTGTGTATATATATATATGCTGCCTTTAAAGAAAGCATTTAAGAAAGTCTTATTTTATAACTCTCCTCAGCTCCTATATCACTACTGGTGTTATACTCATCCTCATACCTTTATAAAACATTTTGATTTGGTGGGGTAGGCAAGAAAAATACTATACAGACCTACCAGCCAGGGAGGATGATCAAGCTATAAAGCAAAACTGAATCCAAACTATCAAATGGGTATGGCTCATAAATGGCTTTGATGACCCTGTAGGTACAAAAGTTTTGGTATTTTCATTTGTTAAAGTCTAAAAAGAACTTCGACTTATATTATCAAAGTATACAGAAAAAAACGACAAAAAACATGACTCGTGGAATAGAATGAACCCATGTGAAAGAACTTATTGAACTCATAAATTAATGAGGAAAACAGTAAGATAATAAGATAGCAAAACTGATTTGAAGAACATTTGAGGAGTTGGGCATTTATAGAAAATTTAATAATGGAATGTTAAAATAAGATTGTTAAATTAGATATAAAACTGGTAATGTTCCATAAGGCATTAACCTTTGGAGTTACCTTATTTCCTGAACAGAAATAATTTCCATCAAAACTGAATACAAACACAGAAATTAACAACATATAATTTCATCTATCCTAAGCCTTTAGTAAACAATAAATATCAAAGTCAATGAACAGCATATCCTCTCAGAAAAGTAAATAAGCCCTGAGCAAACGTGGTTATTCTCCTGATCTGATTACAGATCATGGACATATGGGGTCAGAAAGCTGTGACACCTTTTCTCACCCATCATAAAGGTCAGGGACAGTGCGCCTGTCACAAAAGACAAGTTAACAAGAGAAAAGCATAACAGACTTACTTAATCAAAGTTTCACATGGCACAGGAACTTTCAGAAACGAAGACCCAAAGACTCAGAGAAAACTGTCTATTTTCTATGCTTTGGTTCAATGAAGAATGGGCAGCCATGCAGAAATACGATTGGACCAAAAGGAAATGATCTAATGCTAATAGACTGAATGGGGAAACTCAGCAACGCCTGTCCGTTCAGACTCTTCTTGGCCTCTCCGTGTAGCATTCCTGTATCCTGGGTCTAGGATAGGACCCCGCTGGAATGAGGGCCTTATAACCTGCTGTCAGGGAAGGTAGGTCAGAGAATTTCTCTATGGCCAGCTCCTATACAGAAAGGTGGGGGAAGGTTAGAGTAGTATTTCTAGTTTCTATGGTTTGCCTCGGAGGCGAAAGGGGAGCAGGAGACAGAAGGCCAGAAGGGCAAAGACCTTGGCTCTGAGGCCTTCCAATGTCCTTTGGGTCACAGTACTCAGCATACCAAAGCACCATACATTGGGGTATCATCTTCTGAGCCCCACCAGGTACTTTTTCATAGCTGTATACATACATATATAAATTACAAAGATGGAATCCAACTACTACCATGAAATTTCAGAGGAATATAGATTACTGGGGTATTTGGAGATTCACATGGAACTACGCCTTGAAAGAAGAAAAAGATACGCAGACATTGGGAGAATTTAAATATTATTTTCTAATATGTTAAAACCTAATTTTTCTCCAAAGAAATGCCCCTCATCTTTTTTATGAAATTCAATTGAAAGAAATTTAGAAATTCACTTTTGTCTTTCCAGAACTGTATCTATTCTTTTTTTTTTTTTTCTTTTTGAGATGGAGTTTCACTTTTATCACCCAGGCTGGAGTACAATGGCGTGATCTTGGCTCACCACAACCTCCGCCTCCTGGGTTCAAGCAATTCTCCTGCCTCAGCCTCCCAAGTAGCTGGGACTATAGGCACGCGCCACCATGCCCAGCTAATTTTTTGTATTTTTAGTAGAGACAGGGTTTCACCTTGTTGACCAGGATGGTCTCAATCTCTTGACCTCTTGATCCACCCACCTCGGCCTCCCAAAGTGCTGGGATTATAGGAGTGAGCCACCGCGCCCGGCCATATTCTTAAAATTAAGGTCTAGCTGTAGCTCCTGTTCCCACACTACGAACTCGGAATTCTCCTTGGCCTTAGTCCAGCTCTGTTGGGTCTCTGTCACCAGGCTTAGCCCCTGCCTGTCTTTCGCCCTGTTCTCGCCCATTGCCCCTCACTCTAACCAGGCTTTTCACTGCCCACACATGCCATGGCCCCTTTTGACCTCTTTACCTTTGTGCAAACTGTTGTGTGTGTACACCTTCTGTCTATAAGAAATTCTAGAAGAAATGCTAGTTGAACATTAAAGGAGGGATCAAGTAGACTACAACACTAAAATGAAGTTTGAGGGAGATGAAGATGAACAGAAGAAATACAAGAATGATTGAAATGGTAGGAGGGGGTGAAGAATTCAAATAAATACCTAAGATGTGAATAATCCGTAGACTCTAGTCGATGTGAAGGAACACAGGGTAGGAAAAAGGCTTTGCTCATCAGTGAACCTGTATCTTGGCCTCACAGTCCACACACTTTTTGTTCTGTGTCATCCATCTCTGACTTAACCTAATTATGAGAAGACAGCCCTCTAGTCTGTTGCCTTTTCAGTAACCACTGAGTCACAGGGAGAGCCTTTTGACAGTATTCAGTTATAGCTTCTGAAAACCAAGGGAAAATGACATTCCTTAGCCTCTCCTGGGTTCATTCAGATTGGATTCCTTAAGTATGAACTCAGAAAAAAAGAATGTTAAGTGTGTTTACAATTATGTATGTAAATAAAGTACATTAATATTGCATTAAGGACTATTAAGATCTGCTAAAATGACAGAAATTATATTTTGTTCAATTGGGTATATTACTGTTTTCAGTATCGTGTTTGCTCTCTTACCCACTAGGTTATAATCTAGTTACATAAGATTGAGAATAAGGAGATTTTTTAATTCACTTTTGTATTCCCACTGTGGACCATGATGTCTGGCACATAGTAGGAACATGCAACAATTAACACTGTAATGTTAAATAAACAGGATAAAATGGGAGATTCTGGGGAATTCACACCTATATATTATATAGGTGCTTCTACCTATATAAGTGAGTCACTATGCATATTGATAGGAATCTGCTCTTCCTATCATATTATAGTTGGAAGAAAAAGCAGGGAGTAAGAAAAGAGGAAACAAAGTTGGTAACAGAGGGAAAAATTCGGTCAATATCAGTCAAGGATGATAATAGCACATCATAGGCACGATGTCACATGGTGATGTGTGAGGTGTCACACAAACAAAGTCACAGATATTTAACTAGCAAAGATGATAGCAACTTTGATTCCTAATTAAAGACCAGATACACAGAAGGAAAACAGAACATTTGATTTTCCAAACCTTTATTAAGCACATTCTATAGACAAAGACATTAGCGGGATGCTGAAGGAGTTATCATGGTGAAAGAAGAATGAGCATGAAGCATCCTTGTGTTAGAGCCTAGCTGGACTATTTCTTATCTGATAATTGATTTAAAGATAAACAAGACTCCGTCTCTGGATTGAAGAGCTAGAGCAGGAAGAAAGCAGAAAGAGTGAAATGTAGAATAGGGATGCGGGACTGTCGGGGACCCGAATATGCCACCCCACAATATGCCTTATTGGTATAAGGATTATTTTGGGGTGAAGGCAATTGAAAAGAAGCAGAGGAAAAGCTCTCTGCCCTCTCCCATTTACCTAAAAGCAGGACATAAACGTACAAAGGCAGAGGTATCCCTTCTCACTCCTCCTCTGGGAAGAACAAAAGTTGATCACTGAAGACAGTTTTAGTTCCTTATCAGCCTGGAGACAGCACTGGCAAACCATCTAACACGGCAGACTTTACCAACCGGCCTTCTCTAACATATGTTTCTCGTCCCACGATTGGACACACCTAGAGACTCAAAATCCATTTCCTTTGTCCTGCTACTTCTCTAAAAATTCACTGTTTCTTTGTTGAAACCTGTATTCAATGCTATGTTTTTGAGATTTGAGATTTACTCATTTCCTGTTTTCCATGTTATATAAAATATCTATGTTTGACTTGTTTTTTTCTTATTAATCTATATTTTGTTACAGAAGTTTGTCCTAGCTAAGAAATATGAAGGGTAGAAACAAAATTATTTTGCCTCCCTTACAGGAGCACAGAAAAGAGAAACCGATTCCAACTTGGAGTATAAGAAAAGACTTCAGGGTACATTTTGGCAAAGTTGAAGACAGATCGAGTACGGTGGCCACGTGCCCAAACAGAGCCAGCAACGTAGACCTGAGCCGCCTGACCCCAGGACAGAGGAGGGGCAGCAGGGCAGGAGGAGGGCACTGAGCCTCGGCATGGGGAGGTCCAGTCCTCCTACTCTTCTCAGAGCCAATTCTGGAAGAATACACACTGGAATCCTGATGATCACCATAAACAGCAGTCTGAGGTATGAACAGTAGCAAATGCTGTTCTTTGATTTTCAAACTTTTCTTGAAAAGTGAAACTGCTTTAAAAATACACACAAAAATCCCTACACCTAGAAGAGATAAAAGTGGAGTGGCTCCAAAGAAAGCAGAACAATAGCGCGGGCGCAGATGTCTTCCCATTCTTCCCTACCTTCCACCATCTTGGCCTGGGGGGGAAAATGACATCAGAAACATTTTTCTGACAGACCAGGTAGAAAGTGACCATTAAAAAAAAATTAATTTGAATGCTTTTTCTTGCCTCTTTTTTTTTTTTTTGTACTCTATAACAACTCTTAACAAAGTAAAGCAAGACTGTATATCATCTCAAATTTTGTTTGCCAGGTCTGTGATCTCTCATGAAAATGTGTCAGAAGTTGTCAATCACTTTGGAAGTGAAAAGTTCAACCAGAGAGCATATTGCTGGGCTCTTTTTTACTTTTTCTTTCTTTCTTTTTTTTAATTCATTGGAATGCTCTAAAAATCATTCTTCTATTTCAGAGGCATCTGTGATGGAGCAAAAGCACTGACTTCTGTCAAGTTCACATGAAACAGAAATTCACAGAAGTCAACACTTCCAATCGATGCAAATGATCCTGATGGAGAAATTGACAAGAATTACTGAGGGCAGCATCTTGGTTCGCTCTCCTGTCAGGCCACAGGAGGCTGAAGCTCTGCTGCCATTAAACCAATTGGGGGACTCGAGGAGGGGGAAAGGGGGCAAAAGCAGGAGCAGACTTTTTTAAAAAGTTTAAGACAGGATAAAAGAGCAATTTAAAAATCATTACTTTTTAACCATGAACACAGCTATTATTCTGAACGCCAAACCAGGGATGTGATAGTCGCAAAGACAAAAGAATAGCAGGGTAAATTGTTGAAACAAATCTCTTTGTAGTCACTAGTAAAAATCTCATTGCAATTCAAAAGATAAATGGCAATTAAGTAGTTTCTGTTAAGTGTTTATTGTTCACCTTTTATGTGGGTGGCCTTTTAAGTGATTTTCTTTTTACAGGAAAAGAGTAAGTTTGTTCTCTTCAGCATTTGAACTAAACATGATGCAAATGCATGCAACCATCAATTTTAAAATAATAATCGTCTTGATTTTCTAAGCCGATAAACCAACTACTACACACAACTTCCTTTTCAGGCTCTTGTTTGCTTGGCTTATCACAGTTAACTATTGCACTGTGACTCTGCATGAAGACGGTAATGTAATTAAATCCTATTAACACATCAGGAATAAAGCCCTTTAATGGGCACACAGGCTTTGAGAGGCAGCTCGTTCCTGAGCAGATTTAATATCCTTAAATTAAGCAAGTGTGAATGGGAAGATGAATCTTATTAAAAACTTAAATCTGATTATATTTGAAAATTATTGGTTCCTTAATGTAATAAATTATCCAATACAGACTAGAACAAATAATATGTCCTAGCTTCACATAACTCCACTCTGTAACAAGTGACAAAAGAAATTATGTGTGACTGTGGGGCAAAAAGAAAGGTCTTTTTATAAAAGTCATTTTGCATAATGAAATACCTAAATCATTTTAATAAACATTTGGGGAGGGGGGAGAGCAAATGACACAGTTGGAGAGGGAATCATTTACACTATTCAGAAAGGGAATGTGGAAATAGTGATGCTAATGTTTTTTTTTTAAATTGCCATTCTGGCCAATTTGTTGTAAATTCTGAAAAGAAAAGCTGCAGCTTATGTTGTTGGTAGCAAATTCCTTCTCCAGAAGGCTAATGCAAATGTAAGCCATCTGCCACGCATTCTGCTGAGAAGGCTGGAGTCGCAAACAATGGGCCAACAGTCTCTGAATACTAACACACACACTCCACAGGCAAGAAAAGTTTGCATTTTCCCCAAAGGTATGCTTTGCGTTGCCTCCCTTCCGATCCTCACCAGGACCACCAGGCACCCTCCCGCTGTCTCCCGATCCAACTGGCACCGGGCGAGCTTCCACATGATTAGTCTGATGATGTTCACAAGGACAAACCCCCAGAGAAGCGTTTCTGTTGAAACTGACTGAAACAGGAATGCAAGACCTGTTAAATTATTTAAACCAGACAAATGCTTTACAGTGTGTGTTTTTTAACTTAATCCTATTTTAGCAAAAACTGGCATCGCCCATTGCACTATGCATCAGAACACTGCTTGGGTTTTATCCTTTTATGACTGGACTCTTTCAGAAGGCTCGGGAACACTGTCCTCAGCTCATCTGAAGCCGACATCTCACTAGCAGATGGACGTGTTAAACAGAATGCACCGGGCAAGCAGGCGCTACAGGGAACCGTCATATCTGAAACCGGGGTCTGCTCGCATACCTTCAAGTAATTCTTCCTCCTCCATTCGAGGAAATTCGAATGCTCAGTTATTTGGCAAGTGTGCCCAAATGGCTCATTCAGCAACATGATAAAACATTTAAATATTGCTTGGTGTTTGGTGATGATAGGGCAGAAGAGGCGACCTCCAGTGAAAAGCTATCCCAGGAATTCTAGCATCGTTTCCCCTGACCCCCACCCCTGCAGGTTTGGCGGCTGCCAGTTTTCATCCCTATCTCTTCTGGCTCTGATTACCATATTCCCTCTGGCCTCTTACTGGAGGTTCCTCAGACTTGCCAGACTGCATCTTATCCTCTCATCCACTGCTGGTGTACAGCTGCTTTCACTGCCTTGCGTGCCTTTCCCAAGACCCCTCTGGTTACACATTATCTAAGCAAGAGTCTAGTATAGGCTCCAGAGCCTGATTTCCTGGTTTTAAATAGCAGCTTCCTAATTTACTAGTGGTGTGGCTGCGGACAAGTTGTTAAACTTCTCCATGACTCAACGTTCTCAACTGTAAAATGAGCATAGTAATAATATAACCTACATCAAACAGCAAATAGGATGCGGCATGTGAAACACTTAGCACAGTGTCTAGTATAACGTGTGCTCAGTAAGTGCTAGCTATTATCATCATCTCTATCGTGGAAATGCAGCAATCCCATTTGCCGTCCCCTCCACCTCTCACTCCTTAATATTATCCTTTCTCTGAATTACCATGTGCTTCAGCAAAAGTACGCGCTTACGCTGTTGCCTTCATCTCATACCTGTGTTATCTGCTAGACTATCAGTTCCTTATGAGTTTATCTTTGTATCCACGAGGCTTAATACAATATCAGGCACAATAATAATTGTTTAATAAGCATTTGTTAACTAAATACAAAAATTAATAAATGAATAAATTTAGTAAGTGCTGGATTAAGCATATAAACCAAAATAGGGAGGAGATGAATGTTTTATACCACAAAGATAATAAAATGGCTATGGAGGATAGAAAAGGACTGCTTTCAAGTGCTGAGAAGAATGTGAAGCAATGTTACAGTAGGTGGTCAGGCAGACATGAACAGTGCAGGAGAGAGCTCCTGCCCCTACCAGGAACGTCAGGTGACCCTCAGGTGATGCTCAGGCAGCTGTTAAACGGTCTCTCTAGGATAATAATTGGTCCCAGTCAGTGACAAAGAAAGGTAATCTACCAGTAAACAGAAACACTTGAAAGGGTGACTAGCAGCTTCCCAACAAGATCTCAGGAGTTGAGGGAGTGGGCTCAAGCACATACATTAAGAGGTAAAATGGTGAAGTGTAACTGGTATATAACCTTTTAGGGACATTCAACTGGTAAAGGAAGAATGCCTCAAGTGGGCACACATACAACACCAGTAAACACTGGGCATGCTCCTTTCCCAAGGGCTAGCAGGCCACCGTGCATGCGGATAGCCCATCCCAAGGGAAGAATCAGGGGAGAAGTAGCACTAGTCCCTGGAAGTAAGCCAGCGTATAAACCCCAAGTCAAAAGGTCAAACCATGCGCTTGATCTCTCAACTCACCTGCCTGACCCTTTCCAAGTACGTTACTTCCTTTCATTCCTGCTCTAAAGCTTTGTAATAAACTTTCACTCCTGCTCTGAAACCTGCATTGGTCTCTCACTCTGCTTTATGCACCTCAGTTGAATTCCTTCTTCTGAGGAGGCAAGAATTGAGGTTGCTGCAGACCTATATGGATTCATCACCAGCAACAGCAACAGGAAATTCTAATACACTGCTGGGAATAGTGTAAACTGCCTCAATAATTATGAAAAACTATTTAGCAATCCTTAATAAAGCTACTTACATATCTACCTATGAAAAACTATTTAGCAATCTTTAATAAAGCTACTTATATATCTACCTTATGACCCAACAATTCCACAATTTAATATATACCCAATAAAAATGAATTAATATATCCAGAAAAAGACATGTGGAATAATATTCACAGAAACTCAATTCATAATGGCCTCAAACTTGGAACAATACAATTATCCATCAGCAGGAAAATAGACTTAAAATCATTGTGGCATATTTAGGTAATAAAATACTACCCCAAACTTTAAGAAAAAAATACTGATATAAAAAACAATATGGATAAATCCTCAAAATATTATGTTGAGCAAGAAAAGTCAGACATATAAAGGTATATATTATACTATTCCATTTACATGAAAGTTGGAACAAAGCTAATCTATGATTGCAAATGTCAGAATAGTGGTTGCCTCAATAGGAAGCTTTCTGAGGTGACAGAAATGTTCTGTATCTCAATCTAAATGGTGGTTACACTGTGTTAGTCCATTCTCACACTGCTATAAAGAACTACCTGAGACTGGGTAATTTATAAAGAAAGGAGTTTTAATTGACTCACGGTTCTGCAGGCTATAGAGAAAGTATGGCTAGGGAGGCCTCAGGAAACTTACATTCATGGCAGAAGGGATAGGGAAAGCTGGCACATCCCACATGGCCGGCAGGAGGAAGAGAGAGCAAAAGAAGAGGTGATACATACTCTTAAACAACCAGATCTCATGAGAACTCTATCACATAACAGCAAGGGGGAATTCTGCCCCCATGATTCAATCACATCCCTGCAAACCCCTCCTCCAACACTGGGAATTACAATTCAACATGAGATTTTGGTGGGGACATAGAGTCAACCATATCATTCCACCCCTGCCCGCACCCAAAGATTATGTCCTTCTCACATTTTAAAATACAATCATGACTTCCCATCAATCCCCCAAAGTCTTAATTCATTTCAAGCATTAACTCAAAAGTCCAAGTCCAAAGTCTCATCTGAGACAAAGCAAGTCCCTTTCACCTATGAGCCTGTAAAATCAAAAACAACCTAGTTACTTCCAAGATACAACTTGTTTACAGGCATTGGGTAAATCCTCCTGTTCCAAAAGGGAGAAATTGGCCAATACAGAGGCGTTACAGGCCCCATACAAGCCCAAAATTTAGCAGGGTAGTCACTAAATCTTAAGTCTACAAAATAATTTCCTTTGACTCCATGTATCACCTCCAGGACACACTGATACAAGGGGTGGGCTCTCAAGACCTTGGGCATCTCTGTCTCTGTGGCTTTGCAGGGTACAGCCCCTGTGGCCACTTTCATGGGCTGGCATTGAGTGCCTATGACTTTTCCAGGTGCACAGTGTAAGCTGTTGGTGGATATAGCATTCTGGGGTCAGGAGGATGGTGGCCTTCTCATAGCTCCACTAGGCACTGCCCCATTGGGGACTCTGTGTGAAGAGACTGTTAGAAGGAAAACTCTGTGTGAAGGGACTGTTAGAAGGAAAACTAAAAAGCAGAAAGAAAGAACTTCAACATCAAAAAAAAAGGACGTCTGCTCAGAGACCCCATCCGAAAGTCACCAACTACGAAGACCACAGGTAGATAAATCCACAAAGATGGGAAGAAACTAGCACAAAAAGGATAAAAACACCAAAAACCAGAACGTCTCTTCTCCTCCAAGGGATCATAACTTCTCACCAGCAAGGTAACAAAGCTGGATGGAGAATGAGTCTGATGAATTGACAGAAACAGGCTTCAGAAAGTGGGTAATAACAAATTTCTCTGAGCTGAAAGAACATGTTGTAACCCAATGCAAAGAAACTAACAACCTTGAAAAAAGGTTTAACAAAACGCTAATGAGAATAAACAGCTTAGAGAAGAATATAAATGACTTGATGGAGGTGAAAAACACAACATGAGAACTTTGCGAAGCGTACACAAGTTTCAATAGCCAAATTGACCAAGGAGAAGAAAGGATATCAGAGATTAAAGATCAACTCAATGAAATAAAACGAGAAGGCAAGATGAGAGAAAAAAGAGTGAAAAGAAATGAACAAAGCCTCCAGAAATATGGGATTATGTGAAAAGACCTAATCTAAGTTTGATAGGTGTACCTGAATGTGATGGAGAGAATGAATCCAAGCTGGAAAACACTCTTTGGGATATTATCCAGGAGAACTTCCCTAACCTAGCAAGGCAAGTCAATATTCAAGTTCAGGAAATGCAGAGAACACCACATAAATATTCATTCCTCAACAAGAGCAACCCGAAGGCACACAATTGTCAGATTCACCAGAGTTGAAATGAAGGAAAAAATGCTAAGGGCAGCCAGACAGAAAGGTCAGGTTACCCACAAAGGGAAGCCCATCAGACTCATAGCGAATCTCTCAGCAAAAACCCTACAAGCCAGAAGAGAGTGGGGCCAATATTCAACATCCTTAAAGAAAAGAACTTTCAACCTAGAATTTCATATCCAGCCAAACCAAGCTTCATAAGCAAAGGAGAAATAAAATCCTTTATGAACAAGCAATTGCTGAGAGATTTCATCACCACCAGGCCTGTCCTGAAAAAAGCACTAAACATGGAAAGGAACAACCAGTATCAGCCACTCCAAAAACATATCAAATGGTAAAGAACATCGACACAAAGAAGAAACTGCATCAACTAACAGGAAAAACAACCAGCTAACATCAAAATGGCAGGATCAAATTCACATATAACAATGTTAACCTTACATGTAAATGGGCTAAATGCCCCAATCAAAAGACACAGACTGGCAAATTGGATAAAAAGTCAAAACCCATCAGTGTGTTGTATTCAGGAAACCCATCTCATGTACAAGGACACACATAAGCTCAAAATAAAGGGATGGAGGAAGATTTACCAAGCAAATGGAGAGCACAAAAAAGAAGGAGTTGCAATCCTAGTCTCTGATAAAATAGACTTTAAACCAACAAAGATCAAAAGAGACAAAGAAGGGCATTACATAATGGTAAAAGGATCAATGCAACAAGAAGAGCTAACAATCCTAAATATACACGCACCTAATACAGGAGCACCCAGATACATAAAGCAAGTTCGTAATGACCTACTAAGAGACTTAGACTCCCACACAATAATAGTGAGAGACTTTAACATTCCACTGTCAATATCAGACAGATCAATGAGACAGAAAATTAACAAGGATATCCAGGACTTAAACTCAGATCTGGACCAAGCAAACCTAATAGACATCTATAGAACTCTTCACCCCAAAACCACAGAATATATGTTCTTCTCAGCACCACATCACACCTACTCTAAAATTGACCACATAATTGGAAGTAAATCACTCCTCAGCATATGCAAAAGAATGGAAACCATGACAAACAGTCTCTCAGACCACAGCACAATCAAATTAGAACTTAGGATTAAGAAACTAACTCAGAACAGCACAATTTCATGGAAACTGAACAACTGGCTCTTGAATCTTGACTGGATAAACAATGAAATGACGGCAGAAATAAAGACGTTCTTCGAAACCAGTGAGAATGAAGACACAACGTACCAGAAACTCTGGGACACATTTAAAGCAATGTCTAGAGGGAAATTCATAGCAATAAATGCCCACATGAGAAGCAAGGAAAGATCTAAAAATGACACCCTATCATCAAAATTGAAAGAGCTAGAGAAGCAAGATCAAAAAAATTCAAAAGCTAGCAGAAGACGAGAAATAACTAAGATCAGAGCAGAACTGAAGGAGATAGAGACACAAAAAACCCTTCAAAAAAGCAATAAATCGAGGAGCTGGTTTTTTGAAAAGATCAACAAAATAGACCACTAGCCAGACTAATGAAAAAGAAAAGAAAGAAGAATCAAATAGACGCAATAAAAAATGATAAAGGGGATATCACCACCAATTCCACAGAAATACAAACTACCATCAGAGATTACTACAAACAACTCTATGAACATAAACCAGTAAACCTGGAAGAAAAAGATACATTTCTGGACACTTGTACCCTCCCAAGCCTAAAGCAGGAAGAAGTTGAAACCCTGAATAGACCAATAACAAGGTCTGAAGTTGAGGCAGCAATTAATAGCCTACCAACCAAAAAAAGCCCAGGTCCAGATGGGTTCACAGCCGAATTCTACCAGACATACAAAGAGGAGCTGTTACCACTCCTTATGAAACTATTCCAAACAATCCAAAAAGAGGGAATCCTTCCCATATCATTTTATGAGACCAACATCATCTGGATGCCAAAACCCGGCAGAGACTCAACAAAAAAAAAGAAAACTTCAGGCCAATATCCATGATGAACATAAATGCAAAAATCTTCAATAAAATACTGGCAAACCAATTGCAACAGCAAATCAAAAACTTATCCATTATGATCAAGTAGGCTTCATCCTGGGGATGCAAGGCTGGTTCAACATAAGCAAATCTATAAATGTAATTCACCACATAAGCAGAACCAAAGACAAAAACCACATGATTATCTCAATTGATGCAGAGAAGGCCTTCAACAAAATTCAACAGCCCTTTATGCTAAAAACTCTCAATAAACTAGGTATGGAAAAACATATCTCAAAATAATAAAAGCTATTGACGACAAACCCACAGCCAATATCATACTGAATAGGCAAAAACTGGAAGCATTCCCTTTGAAATCTGGCACTAGAAAAGGATGCCCTCTCTCACCACTCCTATTCAATATAGTATTGGAAGTTCTAGCCAGAGTAATCAGGCAAGAAAAAGAAACAAAGGGTATTCAATTAGGAAAGGAGGAAGCCAAATTGTCTCTATTTGCAGATGACATGGTTGTATATTTAGAAGACCCCATTGTCTCAGCCCCAAATCTCCTGAAAATGATAAGCAACTTCAGCAAAGTCTCAGCATACAAAATCAATGTGCAGAAATCACAAGCATTCCTATACACCAATAACAGACTAAAAGAGAGCCAAATCAAGAGCGAACTCCCATTCACAATTGCTACAAAGAGAATAAAATACCTAGGAATACAATTAACAAAGGATGTAAAGGACCTCTTCAAGGAGAACTACGAACCACTGCTCAATGAAATAAGAGAGGACAGAAACAGATGGAAAAACATTCCATGCTCATGGAATCAATATCATGAAAATGGCCATACTGCCCAAACTAATTTATAGATTCAATGCTATCCCCATCAAGCTACCAATGACCTTCTTCACAGAACTGGAAAAAACCACCTTAAACTTCATATGGAACCAAAAGAGAGGTCACATAGCCATGACAATCCTAAGAAAAAGAACAAAGCTGGATGCATCTGCTACCTGACTTCACACTATACTACAAGTCTACAGTAATCAAAACAGCATGGTACTGGTACCAAAACAGAGATGTAGACTAATGGAAAAGAACAGAGGCCTCGGAGGCAATGTCACACATCTACAACCATCTGATCTTTGACAAATCTGACAAAAACAAGCAATGGGGAAAGGATTCCCTGTTTAATAAATGGTGCTGGGAAAACTGGCTAACCATATGCAGAAAGCATAAACTGAACCCCTTTCTGACACCTTACACTAAAATTAACTCCAGATGGATTAAAGACTTAAACATAAGACCTAACACCATAAAAACCCTAGAAGAAAACCTAGGCAAAACCATTCAGGACATAGGCATAGGCAAGGACTTCATGACTAAAACACCAAGAGCACTGGCAACAAAAGCCAAAATAGATAAATGGGATCTAATTAAACTCCAGAGCTTCTGTACAGCAAAAGAAACAATCATTAGAGTGAACTGGCAACCAACAGAATGGGAAAAAATTTTTGCAATCTACCCATCTGGCAAAGGGCTAATATCCAGATTCTACAAAGAGCTAAAACAGATTTACAAGAAAAAAAAAACAACGCCATTCAAAAGTGGGCAATGAATATGAACAGACAATTTTCAAAAGAAGAGCTATATGAGCCCAACAAATATATGAAAAAATGCTCATCATCACTGGTCATTAGAGAAATGCAAATCAAAACCACATTGAGATACCATCTCATGTCAGTTAGAATGACGATCATTAAAAATCTGGAGACAACAGATGCTGGAGAGGATGTGGAGAAATGGGAACACTTTTACACCATTGGTGAGAGTGTAAATTAGTTAAAGCATTGTGGAAGACAGTGTGGTGATTCCTTAAGGACCTAGAAATAGAAATTCCATTTAACCCAGCAATCCTGTTTCTGGGTATATACCCAAAGGATTATAAATCGTTCTATTATAAAGACACATGCGTACTTATGTTTTCTGTGGCACTGTTTATGATAGTAAAGACCTAGAACCAACCCAAATGCCCATCGATGATAGACTGGACAAGGAAAATGTGGCACATGTACACCATGGAATACTATGCAGCCATAAAAAACAATGAGTGTGTGTCTTTTGTAGGGAAGTGGATGAATCTGGAAACCATCATTTTCAGCAAACTGACACAAGAACAGAAAATCAAACACCATGTGTTCTCAATCATAGGTGGGGGTTGAACAATGAAAACACATGGACACAGGCAGGGGAGCATCACACACTGGGGTCTGTTGGGGGGAAATAGGGGAGGGTCAGTGGGGGGTGGGGAGGTTGGGGAGGGATAACATGGGGAGAAATGCCAGATATAGGTAACGGGGGGATGGAGGTAGCAAACCACATTGTCATGTAGATACTTACGCAACAATCCTGCATGATCTGCACATGTACCCCAGAACCTAAAGTGCAATAAAATATATATATACATATATATGTGTGTGTGTGTGTGTACATAATAAAAGGTTGGCCCTGTCTTTTAATGTAATAAGTTGAATTTCACGAGGCAAGGAGAATACAGCCCACCCTTCACAAGATAAAGGTAAGCCTTGCCTGGTTGATACAAACAGGAACAGTCACTGCTGATGGCTCAAATGGGAGGCAGTCTCTACTTGGGCCCCCTTAGGTAACATGTTTAAGTAACTCATGACCTGCCAAAAATTAGAGTGTCCACTTAGATATTTTCATTTTAGGTGGATAATAAGTCAAATCTTCTCAGTTCAAGAATGTGGTTTTATATACAAAGAGGGTCTTTTTTTGGGGGGGGTCGGTTGGAGGGAGATTACATCAGATTTTAGAAAGAAACAAAAGGCTGGGAGAGGGAAGACAGAGATGGAGATGGAAACAGAGAGATAGGGCAGTAGGAATGGAGACAGAGAGGAGACAGAGATGTCCTTTCCTAACCATTATCAGTGAAAAGTAAAGCCTCATTTCCAGCATTCTTATTTGATCATGGTTGGTACAAATTCATTTCTTCTTCATTCTCTTTAATCTTCTATTGATTCTTTATGGTTGGATGTAGGGTCACTAGGCATCATTCTGCATTTTTCTCATTGTGTAATTATTACAATTCAGTGACTTAGAGTCTCCCTGGCCCTGTACAACCTATTTAAACAGGCCTGCCCCAACCTGGTACTATGTATCACCTCCTTCCACCTTGTTTTCAGAACCTAGATGCCCTATCCAAGCCATAGCCTTATATTTTTTATATAATTATTTTTTAAAAAAACCTGAAACTTATAGAGAAGTAGTTGCAAGTACAAAAAACTTCTTCCTTGAATAACTTAGAGCAAGATGCTGACCTATGTTCATCACCCCAGAAAACTTTAGTATGTTTCCAAAAAACACAGTCCCCTGCATAACTACAAAATTAAATTAACACTGATATATAACTATTGTCTATTCCTCAGAACCCCCTTCAAGTTTCGCCAATTGTCTCAATAATGTCCTTTACATCAGAAGAGTTTAGTTAAGAATCATGTGTGGCATTTAATTTTCATATCCCACTTGTCTACTTCAGTCTAGAAAATCTATTCTTCTTTCTTTGATGCTTATGACCTAACATTTTTGAAGACTACTGGCAGTTAATAAAATGTCCCTCAGTTTGGATTTTTCTGGTGTTTCTCATGATACAGGCTAGGCATCTTTGGCAGGAATATCACAGAAGTGATGCTATGTTCTCACTGCATCCTACCAGGTGGCACACAATCTTGATTTATCTTATTAATGATGTTCACTTTGATTGCTTAATTAAAATGGTATATACTAGGCTTTTCCACTGAAGTTACTCTTTCTCACTGTGTAATTAATAAATATTCTATAGAGAGGTTTTGAGACTATGTAACTATCCTTTTCCACGTCAAATTTTGAATTATTCATTTGTTTATTTTTATGTATTTATACCATATGAATCCATGGTTTCTTATTTTATACAACAGGTTATAATCTGTCACTACTATAATTTATTTTGACACTCAAATTGCCCTTGGGTTGGTCATTGAGGGCCCCCACAAGTGGGTGCCTGTGTTTTTGACATGTCTCCATTATTCTTTGATCCTTTCCTTACTTTCTGGCATAAAATGTTCCAGCTCATCTTATATTTTCCCTCCCCAGACCTGGAACGAGTCATTTCTCCAAGAAGCTCTGGTTTCTCTTATTAGAAAATGGTATTTAGAAACCAATATTTGGCTTCTAAGTGTGCTCACTGATATTAGAAGAGCTGCTGCTCCAAGATCCTTACAATGCACAAAGATAGGGAATATACAAATGTATGTGTATTTGCATATGTGTATATGCATGTGTATATGTATACACATAAGTAGTATATGTGTATACACATATGTCACAAATACATTTAATATTTATATTATTTCTATATCTGTTATCTGTCTATAATCATAAGTTCACACTAATATTTCCAATTTAAATACAACACCACAGAGTTCATTTTAGTTTTCTCCATTCCATAGGTGTATCTCTCTTCTCCAAAAGTGAGAAACTTGGATCCCATTAATGTTAATATATTTGTTGTTTTGATCTGTCACTCTAGATGTACCCGTTCCACTATCTCCGCTGCCATCATCTCCTCTGCATCAAACACTCCTCACTCAGCTCAGACATTGACACCCCACACGAGAAGCCTGTCCACATGCATTCCTTCCACACTCTGTGTGGACTCTGACACCACACTCTAGGCCTCCCCGATTTGTGACACCCTCTTCACTCTGCTTGAATTCTAACAACGAACATCAGGTCCCCTCTCCATGTGGACACCTGCTATGCTCTGCCTACCTACTGGCTTTAAGAAACACTTGTTCAGGAATAGATAAGAAAGGAATGAAAAGGTAGGACGGGAATGGGAGGGGAAGAAGAGTCATGGATTAGAGTTTAACCCATGTATTTTTCTCCTCGTTCTTCCATTTCATGCTTCAGTTTAAATGCATATTTTAACATTGGCTGCATAAGACGTAAGTTTGTCCCAACCGAAATTCTGCTTTTAAATCTAAAAGCATGTCCCATGAATTGAAATTCCAATTTTTAGGAAAATCGAGCAAGCCTACATGAGGTAAAAAAACTAATTTAATTTTAATTCAGGAGTTCAATGATGAATGGTTATGTATATGATTCTGGGTAGCAGGAGACAAGTCTGGTTAAACACTAAGATTTTTGAGTTATAGACATGGAATTCGTAGTTGAAATCACAGGAATGAATGAAACTGTCTAGGAGAGATACATGTAAAGTTGGAAGAGAAGGAAGCCTAGGATATGCTGGTATTTAAGGGCAGTCAAAAGAAGAAAAAAAATTGAAAGCCTAATCAAAAATAATACAACCCTGCAAGATCTTCACATGTACCCCAGAACCTAAAGTACAATTAAAAAATAAATAAATAAATAAATAAATAAATAATAGGCAGGTGAATAGAAGAAAATTGTGTCATAAAATCCAATGTAAATAAGAAATTTTTAAAAATTTTAAATTAGAAATTGATGATTTAATCAATTATGTGAAATGTTTGAAATAAAAGATCTAAAGAATAGCCATTGGATTTTGCAACTATACAGTCAGTGGTGACACTGGCAAAACACTTTCAGTAGAGAGTTGCAGTAGTTTCCGGAGTAAAAGGGATACATCAAAAGGACATGTGGTAGAGTGACTTCAGTCTTGTTCATCCAGGTCAAGAGGGAAGATGAGGATACATGGAGTTAGGACAAGGAATAGTGAAACTGTGAGAATTTATGCCTAGTAGCTTTCATTTACTCCAGGAAGATGCGTCATTCGTTGATGAAAAGGAGGCAGGGATGAGGTAGAAGCTTGAGAAGGATGGTCAAGATGACAAAAGCCAGCTACAGAGCTTGTTAAAAGGAGCTTCCTAGGCAATTAGGCTGCACATATGCTCTAGAGTAGATCTTTCTCTTCGGTCATTTGCCCCTAAAGATAAGCCTTTGGTTTCTAAACCCTCGAAGCAATGTTTCTAAATTAAAATTTTATTTCCAAAGCCCGAATTCTCAACATTCTATGTCTTGGACCATCAAAAGATGAAGGAAAGAACCGAATCGTAACCATAGTTACCGGTAAAGGTGGTGAAGAGAGATGTATATCATGTTAAGAGACGATAAAAAATATATTTCATGGAAGACATGATTTTTTTAAATAGCCCTAAGATATTAAATCAACTTCCAGTTTTAAGGAGCACCATTTTAGCCATATTCTTAGTGGTCATAAATGCCTTTTGGGCCTTGCTTACATCTCTCGGTACTCTTACAGTTTTATCCAGACATATACACTGCCCAGACTTACCTCAGGCCAGTGCTGGCCTCAGATCAATTGCTGAACCAGGAGTCTGAGCTCTCTTCAGGATATCCCACACTCTGCAGATTTCTGGGCTCTGTTTTTTCATCTGCTTATCTTTCCCCATGGTTCTGTACCACAAACTACAGCTTTTAGTCATTGTGCTCTTGGAACAGCAGAATCCTTCTCTATAGTGTTTTCTGTATTGAAACTTTAAATCCTCTTTCTTTCAGTTAAGATTATCATATTGTGTCCATATGTGTGAAAACTTATGCTATTTGTAGTTATAAAAAAAATCCTTACAATTTAAAAATTCACTAGCACTCCTTCCTGCCATCTCTTCTCCATAAATATAGATATAGAGGATATAGACATAGATATGTATGCATGTGTATTTGTGTATATAATACATATATGATACATATATACCAACAAAGTTGGTAAGCAGATTATTCAGTATGACAGGAACAGCATAAATCTATCAGCAAGCTTGGGAAAAATAATGCAACATATTATACACACATATATATGCCTGCATATTATGTATATATACACATATAACTATGTTTATATGTGTGTGTGTATATATATTATATATACATGTATTATATAATGTATATATACTTTACATTATATAATATATAATATACATAATAAATGTAAATATAACATATAATTATATATACATAATTATGTATTATACATAATTATAATGTATGCATATCTTATTATTATAATGTGTATATGTATACATAAACTATTATAATACATAATTATGTATTTATAATACATGTATATATTATATAATTATATAATCTATAATTGTGTATTATTTATATTATATAATTATATAATAATTATACATGTATTATATATACATGTATTCTATAATGTATATATAATTATATATAATATATATAATTTTGTGTATAAGTATACATAATATTAACATAATTATATATACAAATATACTAAATAGATATAATATACATGTATATATTTATGTATATATTATATATTTTCTATTTTTACATAAAATGTGTATTTTATATACAATATATACACATAATTATATATATATGATATATATATGCATACATACATTTTTTTCCCTAGGCTTGCTGATAGGTTTGTGCTGTTCCTGTCATACTGAATAATCTGGTTACCAACTTTGTATATTCATAAGCAATTAAGCCAGGAATTAGAACAGTATTAACTAGATCAATCAATGATTGAATATACACAGTCTGAAACTAGTTGCTACTGTACTCTAAACACCTGAGTCCCTGACCAGAGTGTCTCAGCACATTAGTTACACACTTCCAGCCCCATTTAGGCCAAATTCCTTTGTGGCTCTTAAATGGTACCTGAAAATGCTTATTAAATCTGTTCTTACATAAATATTTCTATATCCAGTGTCATGGTGGATACACATTTGCATACATTGGACATCACTGGCCTCCACAGATTCTGGGGCATGGCTATCGCTCTCTCGGCAGCACCATGTTAGCCATAGATTCTTTATTCTGCCCTGTGTGAGCCATAGATCCTTTATCTGTGGCAGAAACTAAAAACCTCTATAGGACAACAGGACAGAAAATGAGCTTTAGAGCACAGTAATTTACACATATATCACCAAGGCAGGCTACAAACATAATCCATGGGAACCTTCAGGCCTCCAGCTTTTAATCCGGCAAGTAACAAGTCAAGTTTTATGGGGGAAATATTCAGTTTTAAAATGCTGATAAGAGACACTGTTCTATGTAGTAAGCACCCTACAGAAATACTGTGTTCAAAAGTGCCCACAGATTCCCAGCTGGCAGAGCTGTGTCTGTAAGTTTTCTCTTTGCTATGTAGCACTCTGGGAATTAAAGTCCACCAGCCATAAAGTTTGCTCCTGTCACAGCCAACCACAACTGTCTCTAATTAGTTCTGGTTTGTAGCTTCCAGACACAAGTACCCAAACACACAATCAACCTAGTTTCCCCATCTGGTTCTGCAAAATGCAATGCAGAATGTCTTTCTAGGATGATAAGGGAAATAAATCACATACACACACACACACAAATACGTACAGCCATACATATATACATACATCATTTTCTTGGAAGGAGGGAGATCCATTTTTCCATATCAGTAAAATCTACTGAGTTTTATGACAATCGACCTCTAAGAAAATAGTAGATGAAGCAAAAATTCCAGAAGAACAGAAAAAAGCTACTATTCTCATTATGAATACCATGCATTTTATGTTTTGTTCATCTCAATAAGTCTATATCATGATGTCATACTGAACAAATCTAAATAAAGAGTGACTCTCAATATGTTAGCCTCAACCAGATTCATGCCCTCTAAGATCACATCCCACCATCAAGGACATACCCTATCTCTGTGCTTCTCATGTACTCCGTTCATGCTAATTATGGAGTACATTAGCATGATTCTCCAGGTCCTGCACTTTGGAGGGATTTAGAACCACAGTAGAAAGAAGCAGAGATGAAGAACTAATGTCTGGTAGCTAAGATCTCAGCATGCAAAAATAATTTAACCTCTTTCATCCTTAGGAAAACCTATTCCTAATACCTCTGCCACCTACCAAATGCTTTTCTTGATCCTCTTATATCTGTTGGCTGAGAATGTCCTTTGTGTTCATTTTAACCAAATTTTGCCTTCAGAAAAATATGAGGGTAATGGAAATATTTTGCTATGTCTCTGGCTCCACACCTCCTAAACATGCACATGATCTGCCTCACTATCTCCTTCCACCTCCCTTTAGTGAGGTTGATAGGTGGGCTCTCTCAAATGTGCCTCCAACACTGTAAGCTCCCAGACCCACCCGCTTGAAATCTAAAAATCTAAGCATCCAAAGGAAAATAAACCTAAAACAATACCAACATTAACATATAAATTGATAAATGCCCTTTTTTTCTCTCTTCTTATCAAATATAACTATTTAATTATATGTCTGTTCTTAGACTGAAGACACAGTTCTTGTTGTATAGACATGAAATAAATGTTAGGTGAAAGAAAACATAAATAAATGAATAGCTGGTTCCATTAACCATAATAGTGCATTCGTCAGTGTTGACAGCATCCACTCCCGGGTAGTACATTTCTCTTTGCACTTTGCACCTCATCCCAATGCCTCATCTTTTTCTGTGTAAATCTCCACCCTTTCTCCAGTAACATTTAACAACTGAAATTTTCAAAATCATGAAAATGTTCTCTCTTTTGTCTGTCTCTTGATTAATACGGTTTAGTCAAGCTTACTTTTCTTTCAGCTTTCTGAGCACACTTGTGCACATATTGCCTATATTTGAACAATTTTAAAATATTGGTAAGAGACACTGTTCAGTTTTTAAACGTTGAGACACTGTTATCTCTTATCAACATTTTAAAACTGAACAGTGTCTCTTTTACCAGCACAATTGCATATACTTGAAATGCAATGTCTCCACCCCAATGTCATTTCTTCTGGCCAATCACTATTCACCCTTCAGGTCTCAGCTTAACATTGCTTTCTTTAGGGTTACCTAAAACAAGATTAGGAACCTCAACTGTCGTAGTACCTCCATAATACTTATCATAATTATAATTGAATAATTATGATAGGTTATTATTAGTATCTCTCATTAGACAGTAAGTTCTTTGAGGAATTTCCAACAGCAGGCTTGAGTGAGCTGACATGGACAATCTCCACCAACTGTAAACTATAAAACGGTTGGATTACATTTTAAGTATCTATTCAAACTCAAAAAAAGGGAAGTAGAAATCCGTGAGCATACAAAAAAATGAGATGTTAAAGAGAAAAAAAAATCAGAGCATTAAGCAAGAGCTAACCCCTCCAGGAAGAAGTAAAGTGATGACAACAAAAGCATAAAGCCTCGGAGGAAAGACGTGGACCAACACTCATACAGTTGTTATTCCATGCATGAGTCAGCGTAATATCACTTGAAGGTAGACTGTGAGATCCATAAGTTAAGAATGTATCTATAAATCCTGAAGCAATCACTAAAAAAACAGAGTTGCAACTTTAACATGCTTCTTTATGTCAATAAATTCTAAAGTTTAGATAAACATTTTTTTTGAGACAAGGTATCATTCTGTTGTCCAGACTCGAGTGCAGTGGTGCAATATCGGCTCACTGCTCGATCTCCCAGGTCAAGCAATCCCCCCACCTCAGCCTCCCCAGTAGCTAGAACTATAGGCACATGCTACCATGCCCAGCTAATTTTTGTATCTTTTGTAGAGATGGGTTTTCGCCATGTTTCCCAGGCAGGTCTCAAACTCCTGGGCTCAAACAATCCGCCTGCCTCAGCCTCTCAAAGTGTTTGGATTACAAGCGCGAGCCACCATACTTGGCCGAATGAATATGTCTTGAGAAACACAAGCTACTAAAGCTCATTGAAGAAAAAAATAGATCATTTGAATAGCCCTATGTCTATGATAGAATGTGAATGTGTTTTTAAAAACCTTCCCACAATGAAAACTACAAGCCCTAAATCCTTCACTGGTGAATTATACTATGTATTTAAGGAGAAAATAATAAAAGTTCTACATAAACTCTTCCAGAAAATTAAAGAGGACAAAATACTTTCCATTTTAACTTATCAGTATTAGCCTGATTACAAAACCAGGCAAAGACATCATGGAGAACATGATTATCTATGTAGAAAATCCAAATAAAGCTTTAAAAAGTATCAAAATTAATAATTGAGCTTTTATAAGGTTGTAGGATATAAGATCAGTCTGCAAAATCAAACGCATTTCTATATAGTGATGATACAGCAATCTCTTAAAATATTAAACACACATGCCATATAACTCAGACTTTCCACTTCTGGGTATTTGCCCAAGAGAAATGTAATCATATAACTCTACAAAGACTTCTACTCGAAGGTATGTAGCAGTTTTATTTGTAACAGCCAAATATTGGAAACAATCTAGAGGCTCATTAATAGGTGAATGGGTAAGCAAATTATGGTATATCCATATAATGGAATACTACTCAGCAATAAAAAGTAATAAGTTATTATTACACTAAAAAATGTGAATTTCAAAATCATTTTACTGAAAGAAGCCAGGCAAAAAGAATACACATTGTATTTTTATAATTCTATTTATACTGAACTCTAGAAGATGGAAAGTATTCTATAATTACAGAAAGCAGATCAGAAAGCAGATTACCTAGGGATCAAGAGTCGAGAGAAGTAAGGGAAATAGTGAAGAATTACAAAGGGGCAAAAGGAAATTTTTGTAATTTGCAATGAATATGTCTACTATCTTGAGGTGACAGTTTAATGGATATATACATTCACCAGTTTTATCGGAATGAATATTTTATATATGTATAGTTTGTTATTGGTGAATTAAACTTCAATAAGGCTATAAAAATAATCAAAGGAATGGAAATGACAATTTTTTAAAGTTAGTAAATTGCTAAAAGTTATTTACTGCTAAAAGTTATTTTTTTCAAAGTTAGTAAATACATTGCTTGCTATTTTCCATATTTCTCAAAGCATGCCTGTACTCTCTTAATGTGACATTACATCTGTTATTGAGCCTCATAAATATAAGGATTCCCAGAAACAGACCACTAGGATATGCACTTGGGTTGCATGATCTTGGGATTGTCCAGGAGAGGCAATGAGGCAGCACAGGGTCACGCTTACACAGGCTTAGAAGTTAGAACTCCTGAGAATAAACTCCAGCTCTTTCGTTGATTAGTGGAACGGTCTTGAGTCAGCTGCTTAACCTCTGATTATCTTAGTGGCCTTACCTAAAATGCTACTGTCCCTAAGTGTTGCCATTATTTAATGATGTAATTCATTGAGAAGGCATAGTAAGGTACCTGGCATATAGTAGGCTTTCAATGAATGGCAGTTTCTATTATTTCTGCACCTCTATGTCTTTCCCAGGACATGTTGACAATTTATGAGAACAAGTGTCTGATCACTTGGTGAGAAGTGCTAACTTGCCCAGGACTGATCCCTTTTATTCATGTATCCCAGAAAAAGAAGCTAGCTCCTGCAAATTTCACGGATACTAACTATGACTTAGTACTTAAGACAATCAATCCTGGCCAACCCAAACACAAATTCCCACACACTGTGTGTCAAGGGAAAGGCTGGTATCAAGGAAGCTGATGTAAGTCTTTTTCCCAGATTGACCTGGCAAATAGATTCAACTCCATGGCTCAGAACTCAGCTTTCTGACCACACAGGGGAGAGGCTAGTTCTCCATCTAACACTATCACCAATCTGGCAAGACAGGACTGGAGTCGAGGTTCTGCCATGACATATTACCATGACATACACACCACTGATCTTGTCAAAGGAGAGCCCAATGCCTCCCTAATCATGTGATTTTTAAGCCTCAAAGCCCAGAACCAGACCCCTGGCCCTGCTAGATCTCTATGTGCCTCCCTGGGATGCAATGGACAGTGATGAACCCGCACAATGCTACTGCCCTAGCCTCAGAAAGCTTCCCCCAGTGAACACTGCCCTAACAGGCTTTGTGTGAATACTGCCTAGCCGTTTGCCCTTGTCTATGTGAAAATCCACCAACCAGACCTAAGACACAGACATTGAACTATATAGATGCTACTCCTACTGGCTCTTACCTACCTTCCCTGACACACTTCAGGCAATCACAACCCTGGATATCTCTTCAGGGATCAGCGCTGATGTCTTCTCTGTTCTGCCTTAGGCACAAACAAGTCTTTGCTCACCTTGTTCTCATCAGTTCTGTAGCTGCCCAGTCTGTCCTATGTCCTCTACTCCCTTTCCCTGGCTAATTACATTGGTAACTTTATACTACAACTAAGGTCTTATTTGGTATTGAGCAAGGAAATTAAGGTATTCCTCATTCATTGGGGAAGTTGGAAAGCAGGAATCAGTTGGATTGTCTACTGCATAATCACAATACAGCTATTTGAGGCAACACCCGTGAAAAGCAGGAAAACATCTATGAACCTCAACCTGCCAGTCTTTAAGTACCCAACATAGCACAATAGTGAACCAATTAATGAGTGATCAATAAGTATAAGGTGGTGTTTGAACAATTTACATAGAAAATTGTCAGGAATGCAAGATTCATGACATTGCTCTGGGCAGTAATTTCTTGGATATGACACCAAAAGCATAGGGAACAAAAGCAAAAATAGACAAAGGGGATTACATCAAATTAAAAAGTTTCTGCACAGCAAAGGAAACAATAGAGGGAAGAGACAATCCACAAAACAAGAGGAAGTACTTACAAATCATACATCAGATAAGGGACTAATATCTAAAATACTCAAGGAACTCAAACTACTCAATAACAAGAAAACAAATCACCCTATTTAAAAATGGTCAAAGGACCTGACAGATAGTTTTCAAAAGAAGACACATAAATGGCCAACAGATAAAATGTTCAGCATCTCTAATCACCAGAGAAATGCAAATTAAGTCTACAGTGAGACATCACCTTACACCTGTTAGATTGGCTATCATAACACAAAAGAAACAAGTGTTGGTAAGAATGTGGGGAAAAGCAACCTCTCATCCACTGTTGGTGGTGTTGTCAATTAATACAGTAATTTTGGAAAATGATATGGAAGTTCCCCCAAATAATCTAAAAATAGAATTACCATATGATCCAGCAATCCCACCTCTGGATAGATATCCAAAGGAATTGAAGTCAGTGTGCTGAAGAGATGTCTGCACTACCATGTTCGTTGCAGCATTATTCACAGTACCCAAGATATGAAAAAACAAAATGCCCATCAATGGATTAATGGATTTTTTTTAATGTGGTATAAATACACAACAGAATACTATTTGGCCTTTTAAAAGCAGGAAATTCGTGACAATATAGACAACCCTAGCGGACATTATGCTAAGGGAAATAAACCAAGCACAGAAAAACAAATACCATGTGATCTCATTATATGTTGAATCTAAATAAGTTCAATTCATATGAGTAGAAAATAGAATGATGCTTACCAGAGGCTGAGGGAGTGGGATAAGAAAGGGGCGATGTTGGTCGAAGGACACAAAGTTTCATTTACACAGGAGAAATAGGTTCTGGTGATCTATTGCATAGCACGGAGGCTATAGTTAATAATAATATATTTTATATTTCAAAATAAATAGAAGAGAAAATTTTCAATGTTCTTACCTAAAAGAAATGATAAATACTTGAGGTGAGAAATATGTTAATTGACCTGATTTGATTACTCCACAATGCATACATATATCAAAATATCACACTGTAACCATTAAATATAAACAATTACTATTTGTCCACTAAAAATAAAATAAAACATTTAGAAAAGAAATAGAAATAGGAATTTCAAAAATGCAAGTTTCATGTTTGCAACAACCTGGGTGATTCAAATAACAGGCTAATCAATCACGTTTTTTAACCCTGGGTGGTACAGATTGGGTTTTTTTAACTAAGAGGTCAAATGCATATAGCAGATTGGGGCCTTTTAAATGCAGGAATATAGAAACACCAAACATCATTACACAGACATGAGTTTAGTTCCTCTGCTTTCTACCTCCATCTTCTATTCATTCAACAAATATGTATCATGCACTGGGCTAAACTACCGATAAAAACGGGGTGGAAATTTTGGGGTACTGTATCTTTGATACTTCCATATAAGAAACAATAAGCAATATCTGTATTACCACAAGAGAAACTCGATCTGGAAACATTGACTTCAGGGAAGGATTTTGCATAAGTCACGTCCAGTGGGGTTTCATTAGTGATGTAGTGGAAGTTGTTCAAGGTGGAGGGGTCTCTCCCTGAGGCAGCTTGGTGCCGCAGACCCCAAAGGCAGAGTTACAGCAGAGCTCTGCTGCAGAACTGCCTAGAAGGTCATTTCTCTGCCCACTCAAACCTGTGTGCAAAGAAACCCGGTGGCTATTTTTTCAGCTTGAACAAACCTTTGACCTGATGGCCAGAGGAGTTCTTTCTGGAAATCTTTACGCCCAAACAAAATTCACCTGTTGACTTGCAGAGAAACAAATATTTTTTTAAGTGCTTTAAAAAATTAACTAATTCATATCATGAGAAAAATCTCACCTTAATTCCTCTGACGGCTCATCTATTCCTCAACCCATTCTATGCTCCTTATTAATTATCAAAAATTATTTATGCACTGGTTATTTAGATAGTCTGCTAAGTTCTTATGGAAACAAGCAAACACATTTGTTAAAACTTGCCAAAATCTGCTGTCCCCTTTCCCTCAGAAGCACAGAAAGTGAGTTCTTGTGGTTTCTTAGATGTATGACAGATTTCTATCTAATTAATCCAGAGCCCTGTGTATAGAAATGACTGCAAAGCAAACATGTCTATTAACAAAAAGCAGTGATTACTGGTTGGCACTGGGCCAGCAACTCTACATAAGCAAGGAACTGATGCGTACAACTGTCTCTGTGCCATATGGGTTCTGCTGTAGCAGTGAATTTGATCCAATGTAAGGTTAAGAGATGTCAAATTTAACTGGGTTTAATTGATACTGGTAAGAGGTTCTAAATAAAGAAACAGTGTGTGCACCATCAGAAACAGGCAACGCGTAAGGCTCTATCCTCCCAGTTTGTCACTGAGTTTCCAACTCAGTTACAGCCAGACATTCAAATTAGTTTTCAAATTCAACTTTCTCACATACGATTTTTTGTGGAAGTTGGGTTAACAGGTTTCTCAGCAGCTAATTGGGGCTGAATATTATGTCATGATATAATTACGTCTGCAGTTACTTCTTTCTTACTACCAAGTTCTTGTTTACACAAACCAGGTAGAAAACTCAAATTCGTCATCCCCATTACGAACTCGCTATTCTCTCCAAACTCACACTTCGATCTGTGTCTGCTGTTCAGATAAGGGCCCTTAATGACAAAAGAGAAAGGTCTTAAAGTCCTCTTGACTCCTCTATCTTCCACTAACCCACATAAATTCAACTTCACACGTCCAACTGCCACAACCACCATCATGTCTCCCCTGAATTGTAATAGCTTCCTAGTGGAATGCCCACCTATCTAACCATTCCTCCCTACTGCTAGACACTTCCCTGTTTAAAACCCCCAATATTTGTTTTCTGCATCTCCTAAGATAGAAGCCAGACTTCAGGGAGTCCCCTTTACTATACCTGCTCCTGCCCACTCACTGGCAACCTCCAGCATCCCGTTGATCCAGACACCCTGGCTTCTCATCCTACCCTAAGCATGCAAGTGCAAGCATTTTGGTGCTATTGCCTCTGCTTAAAATACCACCCTTAAGTTCTTCCTGAAAATTAAGAGAGGAAAAGCTCAAATCTTACTTTTCTGAGAAGGCTTTTCCACCCCCAAGCAGAACTCACTGCCCTTTTCTGTACTCCCACAGCTCGTTGTTCATAACTTTATTATAGCACTGATGTGACGCATTAGAGCTGCTTTTATGTCTAACTATCCATCTCGATTATGAGTCCCTGTGACTCCTATCCATCTCAGTTATGGAAAATCATGCCGTTTATCTTGATACAGCTGAGTTCCCCACAGTGTTGGGCTTGACTCTGTGATGGCTGAGTGAGGAATACACAGAAGGGCACATCCAAGCCATGGGGATAGGCTGATTGAACCCACATTAACAACAGTGTTTCACCTGCAACATGACAGGCGATACCTCCTCTACATCAAGGGGATGGACTCCATCTCCACCAGGTGCGTCTCACCGATTAACAATGACAACCATAAATGTTTACTGAGCACTACATTTTGCTCAGCACTTTACAATCATTACTTCATTTATTATTCATGAATGTCCCATAGGGTGAGGATTTCTCTCTGCTGTTTTGTTCTTTTGTCTAGGACCTGGCATATGTAAATATTGTTAATGAATAAACAAACTATGTGGTATATTATTACCTTCATTTCACTGAGAAAGAAACTGAGATGCAGAGATGTCAACTTACCTAAGTGCTATGGACTGAATTCCATCACCCAAAGATTCACATGTTGAAGCGCTAACCCTTAATGCCACCATATTTGGAGATGGAGCTTTTAGGAGGAAATTAAGGTTAAATGAGTCCTAAGGGTCTGCTAAGTTTGGTGATCTTATGAGAGATGAAGAGAGAGAGATATCTGTCTCCACTTGCATACACCAAGGACAGGTCACGTGAGAACACAGCAATAAAGCAGCCAGTCGCAAGCCAGGCAGAGCACCGAACCAGAACCTGACCAAGCTGGCCTCCTGATCTCAGGCTTGCAGCACCCAGAAGAGCAAGAAAATAAATTTGTTGTTTAAGCCACCTAGTACATGCTATTTTGTATGACAACCCAAGATGATTTAGACACTAGTTATTTAGCAAAATTCAGAAATAGAAAACTCAAGATTTTAACCTAGATTAACAGATTTCAGAAGCTTTATCCAGTCACTACGGAGTATTTCTCAAAGTATGTGTTGGGCATGGATTACAATCAGCACTTTTTTCAGGAAATTGAAAAGGCAGATATAGAATATAATTGAACAGAATAGAAAATATCAGAGTGTGTCACTTTTTAAAGTAATATAAGTAATCCTTAAAAAGCATGTCATCTTTTTTTTTGAGATGGAGTCTTGCTCTGTCACCCAAGCTGGAGTGCAATGGCATGATCTCAGCTCACTCAACCTCTGCCTCCCAGGTTCAAGTGATTCTCCTGCCTCAGCCTCCCGAGTAGCTGGGATTACAGGTGTGTGCTACCATGCCCAGCTAATTTTTGTATTTTTAGTAGAAACAGGGTTTCACCAGGTTGGCCAGGCTGGTCTTGAACTCCTGACTTCAGGTGACCCATCCACCTTGGCCTCCCAAGGTGCTGGGATTACAGGCATTAGCCACCTCACCCTGCCCAAAAGTCACTTTCAAAGTAAGACTTTAAAAACATAAGCATTACTTTATAAAACTTTTGTTCCAGAAATGTGGAAGAGAGGTGTGGAGGGCACATGCACCACAAAGTGGTATGTATCTCTTATTGTGAGTTTCAGTCAAACATATTTTTATAAACACTGTTGTTTTGCCATACTGTCTCACAAATAGCCCACTCATCCTATCTCTAGCCAGACTCCTTCTGATACAAGGAAATGTCACAAACCCATAGGTGACTCCTGATTTTCATACTGCTTACACAATTTTCCCCTTGGTTATAGCTCATCCCAGCATGACATGGCTTGACATTTAATCTCTACACATCACACATGTATGTTTCCTTACTTATTTTGTGCCCATGCTTTTTTCTTGCAACAGCAGAAGCTGACCATAGCTTGACTGTCCATCCTTACTCCCTGTTTCCTATAATCCTTAACTGGGTCTGCATCCCTGCAGTACCCTTCTAAGGGTTTTTCCATTATAAGTGCACACTGAATGTATGTGAAATAATTCAACTAATTGATCCAATCAAGTAGATTATATCCATCTGCGAGCTTTTGTTCAGTCCCGAAAGAGCCCAGACTCAGTCACAGAGAAATGAAGCAGGCATTAGCTCTGATTCTGGAAAACTTGGGTTTTTAATCCTAGAATCAAAACATCAGTAGGTTTTTTTTTAATGCTGAGACAACGTAAACAACTATAATTTTCTTTCTGGCTCAGTCTTGATCTCTACATGGTAGTCAGGTTCATTGTGGTGGGGGATGGTCTGGTATACTCACCCAAGTGATAGAGGCACAAGTGACAGTCACCTCAAGGACATATCTGGGTATGGGCCATTCAATAGTTGTCACCACAAAGACAATCTTGTCTGGGTCCTGAGTAGTGAGGCCAGACATTCTGCAGAAGGGCAGGCTTATGGGGTGCTGGTCAGCACCACGGACAGTTCCAAGTGCCCCTGACAGACTTCAGAATAGCAGGAATCCCTTTGATGTGGAGTCAAACCCAGCATACTTGACTTATTGCCTCTCCAATGTACAGCGAACTCCAAACAGGTGCCTCAGATCGCAATGGGATTTTCAGTGTCAGAGACCATGTGGTTCTAGGCCCAGTAGTCCCTTCTTCCAAGGTATGGAGACATTGCTTCCTCCTCTGGGTGTGTATGGGCCCCTCATATGAGGGAGGGGAAGGAGAAGAGGTAGGTTCAGCTCTCCCTCCCCCCTTGATTTAACATCATCTTTTTCTAATATCCTATACCTTCTGTGACCCAGATCATAACCTAACACAGGCAGGAGTTAGGGGAGAAAGTGTCTGGCCTATATGTAAAGTATATTTATTGATTTTCTGATTGCCCAGCATCTATTCCAACTTAATTTAGTAATATATCCCAACTTTTGATGAGCTACTTCTCCCCTCACAGTATGCTATGTCTATAAATCAAGATGGTCCATCATCCCCAGGCAACATGGCAGACGTGGTTCATCTTGGACAATCAGATCCTCCCTTCTTAGAATTAGAACCTAAGAATAATAGTAAAATAGTTAGAATTTCCTTATTGCTAGGAAATTCTTGACCCTGACAAGACAGTTGACTAGTTCCCTCTATCAACACCTTCTGAGGCTTCATGTTTCCTATCTTTTCCAAATCTGGTTCTTTAATCTTATAAGCAAACTCCCTATTTTTCTACAGACATTTCTTTTGCCTAAATTAGCCAGCATTAGTTTCTATTGCTTATAACCAAAAATTACTAACGGTTTCATCTACTAAGGATAAAGGTTGGAGTCTTCAGATGGAAGGCAGAGAGGACAGTAAACTTATAATTGGCAGTTGAGCACAACTAAGAGGCTATGAGCCAAGACTCTATGTGAAATTTATCTCTAAATCCTTACACATCTTAGCATATGTTTCATCCATAGTTGGTATTCAAAATTTACCTAGTAAGGTGAGGCATATATAAAAATCTATAAAGTGAGTATGACTAACAGAGACAGATGGATGTTAGTTAAACATTATTGTGAATAATACATATTTTGGAGGTAAGAAACAGCTCTCAAAGGAGTTACCATTACCTCTTCACCTCTTTCTCTCCCTCTTCATATCCCTCTCACTTTTAACAATAAATACAAATTTCAAAGCGTCATCTTAGCCCTCTCATTTGTTAGGGCATCTGTTATACCACAGAGTAAAGCACTGGAGCAATGTAAAATAAAATTCATGTAAAATAAAGGCTTTTTCAAAGAATTCCTAAATTTTGATCCTTTCTGATATTCCCCTGACTCCAGTTAATAAAAATAGCAACAGTTAATAAAACATTCTATCCACTCCTTTTCAATGCTGCCTATTATTCTTGAATGCTCAAAAGCCCCAGGCTCCCAGCCGGGTCAAAAGGTTTCACAAAACATCCACGAATTATTTCGAAGCAGTGAGACTCCCACAGCATGTCTCCCCGGAAGCTGTAAGGCAAGAAAATCCATCCTGTCTTTCTGATCGAAAGTCAGAATTCACTGGAGGAGATATAAAGAAACCACCAGATAAAGGTTTATTCTTATTTTGTACCTTCAGTCTGTAATCCCAGGTACATCCCTCACCTAAGTAGGAGCATTCCCTCCCAGGAGAAGAATCCCAGTGCACTGTCTATGACAATGTATTTTCAAAATTTTTTATAATAACCACAAATTCTACTTTTAAAAAGCAATTCCATTATTCAATATGCTGGAGGGCACTAGTAGTTTTCTCTCCCAAACACTGAGGGGAGAAAATTCTCCTACCTTAGCCCTTTGGTATTTTCTCTTTCAATCAGACTTTAGCAGGTTCGAGTTGAGCCTGCTAAAAGGAGCCTATGTTCACTCCCCTGTCAAACCAAACCTCTCTGCACAGCCCTTTGGCTTTGCTGGATGTTGCTGTAAGACCCAGTCCTTAAAAGCAACATAGTATTTCCAGCCTGAGCCGTCCACAGTTTGATTCCTCATCCAAAATGTAGTATACTACAAAAGACATACCATGGCTATAAGATTAACGATAGCCATAGGGTCCACTCATACATCTCACAGGGCCTATCCTATGTGTCATTTAGCAGTATGATGTAACCTAGCCTGGGGAGTTCCAACTCTGGCCCAAAGATTACCCAGTCTCTATGACAACGGGTTGCCCTAGAGACAAGACCACCTCAGTACAGATGCAACTTTCATGAACCTTAAAACAAAGCTTACCCTTGCAAGAATAGCTTAAACTCCCTTTATGAAATAAATACCTGGTAACTGGCCCAGACAGAATACATGTATAAGAAAGGGGGAAAGATCCCCCAAACTCTGAGAATGGTATCCAGAGGAAAACCTCCCCTTCAGGGGGTCATCTGATCCATGCCGCAATAAGAGCACTGCTAGAAGAAACTGCCTGAACACCAGATGGTACCTGACTCTTATCGTTGATGTAAATCAGACCAAATAGGGAAAAGTCACCCCTGGGGAAGCTGGTTAACCAGGCCCACCTGACAGCCCCAAACACCACATGAAACTGATTCTTTGCGTGTGAATCACGACTTTAGAGTGATACCCTTAAACGCCAAACTCCTGTAGCTGATAATATACATAATTCCTCCCTGGTTTAGTCCTGACCCACTGGAAGAGTGGGCAATAGATTCCTCACTGACATTGCCAACAGCAAAAAGGCTATGAAACTCAAAAGATAACAAGTTACAGGGAAGAACAACAGAGCTGTGGAAACCACTCTGCCGTGATAGTTGTGTTTTAGAATCAAATCAAGCTATTTAGCAAATAGAATCCACACTCTCCCATGAACTCAAAACACTAAATAACTAATAAATATTTTCATTTCTCTGGCTATGATGCCTTCAACAAGTTTGTGATAGTTTTGCCAGATCAAGTATTCAGAATCTATTTGCTTTATGAATTTTTTAGTGAAAGTGTTCTTTAACCTGGTCTGAAGAATCCTAAAATTGGGGGGAAATGGTGGAATATTTTTCTTCTTTGTTTCTAACACCTAATCTTTGTACATAACAATTTTTTAAAACAATTTTAAGCCAAGTAACTATTATGAGCACTACTTCCCAAGCCCAGAACATTACACATTCATTCATTCACAAGATATTTCTTGAGTGCCTGCTTTCTGTCAGGAATGGTATTAGGCTCTATCCTGGAAACTGTAAAATGGACATAGGATGAATTTTTAAATTTCTGCATTTTTAATGTGTCACTGGCCATTTTTGCCTTGTAAAACAATCTCTTTTATTAGCATAAAGTATTTTTGTAGAGATTGCTTTGCTATCTTATTTATTTGCAAAATTAGAGCTTTTGTGAGATCCTGCACTCCTACTTAGTTTCTATTAGACTTGAGTTTTTTAAAATTATGATCTTTTATTGCAGCACAATTGAGTTCCAAGGCCTGATTTTTCTATAGCAGTTTCAATTACAACAAAAATTTTATTATAACAAAAAGCATGCCAAAGTCCTGCTGCTGGCAGGTCTAGAGGCAGTGTTCAGTTGACCCCTAAATGCCTTCCCACTGGCTGTGACCAGGAGCTTCAGGAGCTGGTAGATCTCCATGGCAGGTTTTGCAGCTGTGGCCCCTCCCCCACTGTGATGGTTAATACTGAGTGTCAACTTGATTGGATTGAAGGATTTGAAGTATTGTTCCTGGGTGTGCCCGTGAGGATGCTGCCATGGAGATTAACGTTTGAGTCAGTGGACTGCGAGAAGCAGACCCACCCTCCATCTGGGTAGACACCATCTAATCAGCTGCCAGCAAGGCTGGAATAAAGCAGGCAGGAGAAGATGGAAGAGCAGACGTGCTGAGTCTTCCGGTCTTTATCTTTCTCCCATGCTGGGTGCTTCCTGCCCTCGAACACCAGACTCCGAGTTCTTTGGCTTTTGGACTTACGGACTTACACCAGTGGTTTGCCAGGGGCTGCTGGGCCTTTGGCCACAGACTGAAGGCTGCACTGTCGGCTTGCCTACTTTTGAAGTGTTGGGACTCGGACTCATCCACCACTGGCCTCCCTGCTCCTCGGCTTGTAGACAGCCTATTGTGCGCCTTACCTCGTGATCATGTAAGTCAGTTCTCCTTAATAAACTCCCTTTAAAATATACATACATCCTATTAGTCCTGTTCCTCTAAAGGATCCTGACGAACATACCCACCATCACAGTTTGCAGGTTCTCTTCCAGGAGAGAGATTTGCTGTGACGACCATCCTCTACAACTTCTCTTCTGGTTTCTTCCTCAGGGTGATCCAAGACACCACAGAGCCGAAAATTAGCTTCCTTTCCCCAAAAATAAAGGGAGGGGAATTGTTCTCAATTCTCCAAATACAGCTCAGTCTCCTTCACTGGGGAATCAGAATTTGACTAAATCATGCCCTAACCCAACTTCCCCATCACATTCCCTCCCTGCGGGAATTATGGTCAACTGCTCAGCTTACTACCTCCCAAATGGGACCTAAGCTTTCTAATCATTATTTCTTCATTCAAAACATCCTCCCCGTCTACAACACCCTTCAAAATTGTAACTTGCCTTTAAACCTAACTAAAACTTCATCCCCTCAAAACAGCTTTTCCTTAACTGATTTATACTGAAATCATCATACTTACCTTTTCACAAATTATAGCAATTTCACAGCTGAAATATGTTGAGGGTCTGAAATGGGGCAGTGGCAACAGGAACGCACATGTGAGAATAGACTCGAAGTCCATAACGGTAGTCAAATGGCCAGGGCTTGGTGGAGGTCGGCGGATGTTATTATGGATGCCTTTTGCCAGCAAATTGCTTGAAAGTGAGGCCAGCACCATGAAGGGAATGTGAGCCTTTTCCCCTACAATTTCTACCAGGTACAATATTTAGAAATGTGAGGCAGAAATGACCACTGGTCAAAATTCTTAAGATTTTTGTACCTTCCCTAAGGAAGCAGAACATAAACAAACATTTTCATAGCACAGAGATCTGTTGCTGACTCTAATTACAATAATCTCTCATTCTGAAATTACTTTTTTCCTCACTGGTTCTTTCATCACAGACGCCCAATTCAAAATCAAAGATAACTGACGTCGCCTCTAAAATTTTCATTGCTTGAAGTGTGGGAAACGGAGGATGTATGGTTCATGCCCCTTGAGCCACACATGTGTATGTCTCAGTCTGTCTTGCCTGAAATAAATTTGCTACAGTCACTGTTTTTACATTATGCTAAAGATATATTACCAAAATAAGCTTGCTCCTCCACAGGGTAAGTGAGCCGAAGGCATTGTGTTCCATCTTTACAATGAAATGCAGATTTCTCATTGAAAGACTAATCTTCAGTTTCAAAAGATTGAACAAAATGGTGCTTAAGAAGAATTATAGCTGGTTAAATATAAGCTGCTAAAAACATCCAGGACAAGAATATTCTGTGAGTACCAAAGAATTTTCATCTGCTTATGATTTAAACAAATTTCTTTCAGGGGAAGATCTTATCCCAGTGTTTTCTTCTGAGATCAGCAAACAAAAATCAGGAAGTATACTGACCCATTCTTTATCTAAATGATCTTATTTCTCTATAACTGTGTCAGTAAGAGATTGCTTCATATTAGCATGATTGGCCCCTCCTCTGGCCTGGACCTACTCACAGCAGAATGGAAGAGAGTCCCACAGAGCTCCCCACACTCCTGGTAGGTCACTCATGGTCACCTTTGCTCAGCATCTCTCCTCAGACCTCTACTCACTGGCAGATACCAGTCCAAGGTCTGCTCGAAACTTGTGACCCATTCCTTCCTTAGAAGACTTAGGAACCAGCTTCAGTGCCTTCATCCCTGTCACCTTCATAGCCCCATATAGTTTTCTCTGTCTGCAAATCTAACCCCACATCGTTTCCCTTCACTGCCCTCCCAACCCTTTTCTGGGTCCCCAGGAAGTCATGGTCTACAGGGAAGTCTACAGGTCCCCGGGAAGTCACACCGACAGGCCAGGTGCTGTGGCTCATGCCCATAATCGCAGCATCTTGGGAGGCCGAGGAGGGCGGATCAGCTGAGGTCAGAAGTTCAAGACCAACCTGGCCAACATGGTGAAACCCCATCTCTACTGAAAATACAAAAATTAGCTGGGCATGATGGCAGGTGCCTGTAATCCCAACTACTCAGGAGGCTGAGGTGGGAGAATCACTTGAACCCAGGAGACGGAGGTTGTAGGGAGCCAAGATTGCACCATTGCACTCCAGTCTGGGCAACTAAGCGAAACTCCATCTCAAAAAAAGATAAATAAGCAAAAATAAACACCTAGAAACTGAATTTCTCTGAATACATCGCCTTCTTACTCCAATGAAAATCTTCAGTAGATCCCAAAGCACAGTTCCCCCTGCAGATCCCCCAATCACCACACTAGTTGTGCTGTTTCTCTGATAACATTTGTCCTGAAGGAGAGGTAGCTCTCCTCATTGCCTCTTCCAGATTAACACTCCTGCCTCCATCCCGTAAGCCCAGCCATACCACCTGCTACTTTGCATTGTTACAAGAATCTATTTTCAAATCTGTTGATTGCTCTCATTAAATGAAAGAATGTGTTCCGTGCTCACTGTCTTCCTCATCACTTCCGTAACAATCGGGGGTGGTTAAATAACCACAAAATCTCACAGATCTTTGCTCTTCTTGCTGAATTTATCCCATATCCTGCCTCAGCCACTTATTTTCCTGGTCATCCCGTCTCTTCTCATTGCCAATAACTTCATCCCCTCTAAAATATTGGTTTCAATTGTCCCTCTCTTTAATTACAACCTCCAAGCTTTCCAACTTGATCATTGTTTTTACCACAATTCCAGTAACCTGAGGATACGCAAATCTTGGACCTACCACCCTTTCTTTTACTGACCATCAAGTTCTCACTTTCCTCCTTCCCCAGTTTACACTCCATGGTCCATCTCTAACACCACCCCGCACGTACACTCCCCAGTTTACACTCCATGGTCCATCTGTAACATCACCCCTCACGTAAACACCCCAGTTTACACTCCATGGTCCATCTCTAACACCACCCCTCACGTACACTCCCCAGTTTACACTCCATGTTCCATCTCTAACATCACCCCTCACGTACACTCCACAGTTTACACTCCATGGTCCATCTGTAACATCACCCCTCATGTATACTCCCCAGTTTACACTCCATGGTCCATGTGTAATGTCACCCCTCACATACACTTCCCAGTTTACACTCCATAGTCCATCTGTAACGTCACCCCTCACGTACACTCCCCAGTTTACACTCCATGGTCCATCTGTAACACCACCCCTCATGTACACTCCCCAGTTTACACTCCATGGTCCATCTGTAACATCACCCCTCACGTACACTCCCCAGTTTACACTCCATGGTCCATCTGTAACATCACCCCTCACGTACACTCCCCAGTTTACACTCCATGGTCCATCTGTAACGTCACCTCTCACGTACACTCCCCAGTTTACACTCCATGGTCCATGTGTAACGTCACCCCTCACGTACACTCCCCAGTTTACACTCCATGGTCCATGTGTAATGTCACCCCTCACATACACTCCCCAGTTTAAACTCCATGGTCCATGTGTAACGTCACCCCTCACGTACACTCCCCAGTTTACACTCCTTGGTCCATGTGTAACGTCACCCCTCACGTACACTCCCCAGTTTGTACACTCCCCAGTTTACACTCCATGGTCCATCTCTAACATCACCCCTCACGTACACTCCACAGTTTACACTCCATGGTCCATCTGTAACATTACCCCTCATGTATACTCCCCAGTTTACACTCCATGGTCCATGTGTAATGTCACCCCTCACATACACTTCCCAGTTTACACTCCATGGTCCATGTGTAACGTCACCCCTCACGTACACTCCCCAGTTTGTACACTCCCCAGTTTACACTCCATGGTCCATCTCTAACATCACCCCTCACGTACACTCCACAGTTTACACTCCATGGTCCATCTGTAACGTCACCCCTCACGTACACTCCCCAGTTTACACTCCATGGTCCATCTGTAACGTCATCCCTCACGTACACTCCCCAGTTTACACTCCATGGTCCATGTGTAACGTCACCCCTCACGTACACTCACCAGTTTACACTCCATGGTTCATCTGTTACGTCACCCCTCACGTACACTCCCCAGTTTACACTCCATGGTCCATGTGTAACACCACCCCTCACGTACACTCCCCAGTTTACACTCCATGGTCCATCTCTAACACCACCCCTCACGTACACTCCCCAGTTTACACTCCATGGTCCATCTCTAACATCACCCCTCACGTACACTCCCCAGTTTACACTCCATGGTCCATCTCTAACATCACCCCTCACGTAAACTCCCCAGTTTACACTCCATGGTCCATCTGTAACATCACCCCTCACGTAAACTCCCCAGTTTACACTCCATGGTCCATCTCTAACACCACCCCTCACGTACACTCCCCAGTTTACACTCCATGGTCCACCTGTAACATCACCCCTCACGTAAACTCCCCAGTTTACACTCCATGGTCCATCTCTACCACCACCCCTCACATACACTCCCCAGTTTACACTCCATGGTCCATCTCTAACACCACCCCTCACGTACACTCCCCAGTTTACACTCCATGGTCCATCTCTAACACCACCCCTCACGTACACTCCCCAGTTTACACTCCATGGTCCATCTGTAACACCACCCCTCACGTACACTCCCCAGTTTACACTCCATGGTCCATCTGTAACACCACCCCTCACGTACACTCCCCAGTTTACACTCCATGGTCCATGTGTAACATCACCCATCACGTACACTCCCAGTTTACACTCCATGGTCCATCTGTAACATCACCCCTCACGTACACTCCCCAGTTTACACTCCATGGTCCATCTCTAACATCACACCTCACGTACACTCCCCAGTTTACACTCCATGGTCCATCTGTAACATCACCCCTCACGTACACTCCCCAGTTTACACTGCATGGTCCATCTCTAACACCACCCCTCACGTACACTCCCCAGTTTACACTCCATGGTCCATCTGTAACACCACCCCTCACGTACACTTCCCAGTTTACACTCCATGTTCCATCTGTAACATCATCCCTCACATGCACTCCCCAGTTTACACTCCATGGTCCATCTGTAACATCACCCATCACGTACACTCCCCAGTTTACACTCCATGGTCCATCTGTAACGTCACCCCTCATGTACACTCCCCAGTTTACACTCCATGGTCCATGTGTAACATCCCCATCACGTACACTCCCCAGTTTACACTCCATGGTCCATCTCTAACATCACCCCTCATGTACACTCCCCAGTTTACACTCCATGGTCCATCTGTAACATCACCCCTCACGTACACTTCCCAGTTTACACTCCATGTTCCATCTGTAACATCATCCCTCACATGCACTCCCCAGTTTACACTCCATGGTCCATCTGTAACATCACCCATCACGTACACTCCCCAGTTTACACTCCATGGTCCATCTGTAACGTCACCCCTCATGTACACTCCCCAGTTTACACTCCATGGTCCATGTGTAACGTCACCCATCACGTACACTCCCCAGTTTACACTCCATGGTCCATCTGTAATGTCACCCCTCACGTACACTCCCCAGTTTACACTCCATGGTCCATGTGTAACATCACCCATCACGTACACTCCCCAGTTTACACTCCATGGTCCATCTCTAACACCACCCCTCACGTACACTCCCCAGTTTACACTCCATGGTCCATCTGTAACATCACCCCTCACGTACACTCCCCAGTTTACACTCCATGGTCCATCTCTAACACCACCCCTCACGTACACTCCCCAGTTTACACTCCATGGTCCATCTGTAACACCACCCCTCACGTACACTCCCCAGTTTACACTCCATGTTCCATCTGTAACATCATCCCTCACATGCACTCCCCAGTTTACACTCCATGGTTCATCTCTAACATCACCCCTCACATAAACTCCCCAGTTTACACTCCATGGTCCATCTGTAACGTCACCCCTCATGTACACTCTCAGCTCTCATCTGTTCACCTTGCCCTTTGTGTACTCAGCCAACAAAACCACAATCCCAGTGAATTCAGCTTTCTTCCTACTCCACGCCTACACCCAAGCCAATACTGAGGGCCAGCGGAAATCCCACAGTCCTTTGGACTAATCACACTTTAAAATGACTGCAAACCTTAAAAACATCCTCAACTTTCAAGGGGAATTCTGGTGTACTGTCCTCACCAGTTCATTCTCTTGCCCTCAGACAAGTCTCTCACACTCTAACTCTTCTTCACTGGAAGCTTCAACATGGCCTACACATTGGTCTCTCAAGGACATCAATTCTTATTTTACTAAGAAAGAAGGAACATCCCAAAGACAACTTTCTTATCCTGCAACCAAACCTGGCGTCATCTCTGCTGCTGTGCCTGCACCTTGCCTGCCCTCCTGTAACAGGGCTTGAACTGTCTGTCCTCCTTTCTAAAGCCAGCTCCTCCAACTGTGCAGTGGATCCTGTCCCCTCTTGCCTACATAAGGACTTCTGCACAGCAATTGTCTTCATTCTCTCCTGGCTTGCTACCTGATGACACTGACCAGCAAACATGTTGTAATGATTTCCTTTTGAAAGAAACAACCCTCCTTGGCCCCACATCTCCCTTTTCCGATTAACTCCACTATCCATTTCTTGGCTTCCATTCATGGTAAAACTACTCAAAACATCGCCATGCTCTCTGCATCCACTTCTTCGCTTCTCATTCTTTCCTGAACGGCTTCCACTCAGGTTAACATCCCCCCATTTCACTAAGACTGTTTTCTCAAGGTTGCTAATGACCTCCGTATTGCCAAACTTAATATATCTTTTCTTAATCTTTGTCTAATTTGACTTCCCAGTATCATTTGATAATTTAATAGTATCATCATTTGATAAATCCCTGTTTTGGAAATGTTTTTCTCAGACTGTAGAACATCATATGTGTCTGGTTTTCTTCTTACCTCACTGTCTGTTACTTTCCAATCTCATTTACTGGATTTCTCACTCCCACTTGAGGCTCAGCCCTCCGCCGTCTTCTCTATCGGCACTCATATCCCGTAAGTAATCTTACCTCTTCCATTGCTTTCTATAGCATCTGTGTACAGATGGTCCCAAACTTGTATCTCCATCCCCTGACTTCTCCCATAAACTCCACATATATCCAACTCCCTGTGTGACATCATCACTTAGATGTATACCAGGAATCTCCGCAGGTGGACTTCAAAACATACTAAGAATCCCAGCCATCATGACCAAGAACCATGAGAAGTTTCAATATCAATAGTAATCAGATCACGGCAAGCAAAAAACACAATGTGATTTTTCTATCACCTCATTATTACGAGTTATACTGCTAGGAATATTCATAAACCTGTCTTGGGTGCACATTGCACACAGTTTTGTTATTCAGCTTGAGATGATGACAAACTTTTCCAAAGTAAATACATATTCTCAGCTGTTTTTGCAATTTTTTATTTTTAACATCACTATTACCGGTCATTTTAAGTTTTATCATTCTGCTGTGTGTGTGGTGTTATTACCTCATGCTTTTAATGTGCATTTTCTTGATTCCTGGCAAAGTTGAACTCCTTTTCATTATTGACCAAGCAAACTGAACTATGAGATTTAAGGATGTAACTTAGGTACCTAACTATAAAGAAAGCCATGGAAGCTGGGTGCGGTGGCTCACGCCTATAATCCCAACACTTTGGGAAGCCAAGGCAGGCAGATCACAAGCTCAGGAGATTGAGACCATCCTGGCCAATATGGTGAAACCCCGTCTCTACTAAAAATACAAAAATTAGCTGGGCATGGTGGCGCATGCCCGTAATCCCAGCTACTCGGGAGGCTGAGGCAGGCGAATCGCTTGAACCAGGGAGTCAGAGGTTGCAGTGAGCCAAGATTGTGCCACTGCACTCCAGCCTGGTGTCAGAGTGAGACACCATCTCAAAATAAAAATAAAAAAGAAAGCCATGGAAGTGATAGCCATAAAAATCAGGGGAGTAGTTACCCTCGAGGGGCAAGGAAGGTAAAATCACTGGAAGAGGACATGCAGAGAATAAGGGGCTTTCTGAGTGCTGGTGATTGTATTTTTTTGCTCTGTGTAGTAGACACACACATATTTACTTTGTGATAAAACACTGGGCTGTAAAGTCTTGTTTTGTGCAATTTTCTACATTTGTTTTATCTCACAGTTAAAAAAAAAATAAATAGAAGTTTAAGTGAAGCAGCCAAATATTATTTGAGTACTTACTACATGCTGGGCCATATGACAAATACCAGGGATCCCAAGATTAATGAGAAAGGTTGTTTCCCTCAAGGTCACCATGAATCACACGATTAATTGGTGGCAGCAAGAATTGCACCTGGAGCACTGAGAACCTGTGAAAGATGTCAAGAAAGAAGGGGGATTTGTGACAGGCCTCGAAATGTGAGTAGTATTGGATAAGCAAAGGAAAGGAGGGGTACGATGGCCATCTTTAGATTTATGACCAGGGCAACCCCCAGTCTACACACACGTTGATATTGACACTCAGATGCCCATAGTCACACACACACTCATGGTATGCATTTGCTGGAACTGCCGTAACAAAGTACCATAGTTGAGTTGGATTCAACAACAGAAATGTGCTGTCCCACACAGTTCTGGAGGCCAGAAGGCTGAAGTCAAGGTGTCGGCCAGGTTGGTTCCTTGGAGGCTGTGAGGGAAGGATCTGTTCCCAGCCTCTCTGCTTGGCTTGTAGATGGCCGTCTTCTACCAGTGTCTCTTCACAACCTCTTCCTTCTCTGAGTGGCTCTGTGTCCAAATTTCCCCTTTTATAAAGACAGCAGCTAATGGGATTACAGCCCACCCTAATGTTGCCTTTGAACTTGATTATCTCTACAAAGAACTCTCTCCAAATAAGGTTGAATTCTAAGGTATTAGGGGCTGCAATTTCAACATAGGAGTTTTAGGGGGACACCATTTTACCCATAACACTCAACATACATACATTCTCATAAATGTACACACATCCATGTACTCCCATATACAGTCACACATACATTCACACATACACACACATGCACACATCTACATGTACACACACACAATCTCACAATACATGTACACACACCCCTTTCCCCTTCCTCACTCATACTGACACCCTCACGGCAGGCAGGCATGTGAGTGTCCCACATCTGCAGGGGAGTTGCTCCTTCCCCCATGCTGCCGCCCACAGCACCCTGTCTCCTTGGATGGGAATGTGACCCAAGCCAAGGAAAACAGAGTCCCTCACCAACCATGCGCCAAACTGGGAGTAAGGGAAGACAGCCCCCTCCTGTCTGGTGGCAAATTTAGGAAGATAGACACCCAGTTGCTACTGGAAACACTGTTCCACTGTGGTAGGCCGAGGCCTGTCTGCTGGACGATGAAGAAGAACCACAGGAGAAAAGAAAGTGAATCTCGATGGCCATATCCCCGGGCCCAGCCATCCACCCCACTGGTCAGCTGCACCCTGACACGCTCATAGTACAGTAACTCCCCTTCCCCGCTCAAGTTAGTTTGGTGTGGGTTTCCATTACCTGTAATTCAAAGAGGCCAGGGCTTTCCAGTGGAAGTCGAGGAGGCCTGAAGAGATCATGAAGACAGAGGGTGAGGGACCAAACTGAACTCGTCACCACGTCTGATGACAAGCCTTCTCTTGTCCTTTGCTCCATTTTGTTTCCTTGTTGCAGTTGTGTACTGCTCTCCAACCACACTGCTTTCTTTCAGTACTTCCCCAACCTCTCTACCCGCTGCAAACTTTAAAATCCTCCCTGCTCCTTACAGATCTCTGCTTATATGTTAGTCCATCCAAAACACTTCCTGACCACCCTAGGAAAGGCAGTTTACACTCATGTTACCTTCCAACTCAGAACTGTAATTGCTTTCTTCACAGTGCTTTATCACAGTTGGCAATTATTCTATTTGTATGCTATTTACTTGGGTTTATCTCTCATGCTCGTTCTTCTTTAAGCCTCCTAAGGACAGAAACTGGGTGCGTATATTCCCCATTTTATCCCCCCAGGCCCAGCACTCAGTGTGGCACTGATGGCTGATGCCAGAAGGTCAGGAAGGACAGAGCCAGGGAAGGAGGCTGATGAGGTCTCCATCCCGCAGTAACTTCCCAGCCGTGCTCTCTAAAATCCGGCTATTCTGAGAAGACTGTTTCACTGGCAGTTTCACCCTGGACTTCTATGCCTCTTGCTCACTGAATGCTGTGCTGTTTTACCTCCTGGGTGATTCTTCCCTGTTAGTCTCCCAGGCCGAGCACCCACAGGAACGCCCCTGCTGCGTGACCTCTTGCTTTAACAGTGGGGCACCTGTGCCTCTTAGTTTCAGCGTGATCACAGGTGTCGTGCATTACCTTGTTTCGGTTTTAGCCAATGAGAAAAACACGTTGAGGATTCTTAAGCGACTGTTACAAATCTTAATACTCCCTCACCTTCATTTTTGTAATTTCCTTACCCTAAAGTCTTTGTTCAGAAGGTATGCCATGGGCAATGCTGGATTTCTTGGGACAGAGTAGTGAAGAGCAGTATCATACTCAAAAACAACACCGGGACTTGCAGGCAACTTTCTGTCTGGAGAGCCTTCTTTGGGGCCAAGGGTACAGGAGTACTTTATTGATTTGATTACTTCACAAACCTCTATTTGAAAAAAAAAAAAAAAAAAAAAAAACACCTGTTATTTGTTGGCTTGTTTTTGTTTTTAAGTATTTTTTATTTTTTTGAGACAGGGTCTCACTCTGTCACCCAGGCTCGAATGCAGTGGTGCAATCACAGCTCACTGCAGACTCAACCTCCCAGCTCAAGCGATCCTTCCACCTCAGCCTCCCAAGTAGCTGGGATTACAGATGCTGGCCACCACACCTGAATAATAATTTTTGTATTTTTCATAGAGACCAGGTCTCACTATGTTGTCTAGGCTGGTCTCCAACTTCAGGGTTCCAGTGATCTGCCCACCTTGGCCTCCCAAAGTGCTGAGATTACCACCACACCCAGCCAAAAAAAAAACCTTCTCAAAGTAAAACACTTGAAAGAAATGATTATGGTTTATTAACATTCCAGAGTCTCAGATACCAAAGCCTTCATTTACCACAAAGACTAGTCCAGGGGGAATAAAAATCGCTTACTGTGGTGTTTTTAAGGTGTCTGAAAACCACATTCCCTCCTCCCTTTCCTTTCAGATACTCGATCTCTGGGAAACCCAAATGACAAGTTTCTGGCAATTCAACACCACGTAGTATCGCACGTCAGAAATCGGTATGGAATGTTACACTCACTTTTCCTGTAACTTCTTACAGCCTTGAAATTGCCATCTCTCTAACTACATTTCTTCAAACAATATTGCCATTTGAGTGGTATCAATCAGACAGGATTGCCCTTTGATGTCAAAACTCTCAGTCACGTGAATAAATTCTGATTACTTTTGTATTCTGAAAAGAAAATGTATTTTTTCAGATCAGTCATGAGCTGTGAGTGAACATTTAATAAAAAATAATATTGACTTCTCATCTGCAGGTGTCTGGTGGTCAGTTTAGTGCCTTTTACTAGCAGAAGCCCCCTAGGCCTAGCTCCTTTTTAACTGTGGCCTTAACACTCCACTGCTTTGCCTAATTCCTAATTCTAAGCAACTCCCATGGCCTAGTTTGTTTTGTTGATTAAAAAAATGTGCCAGTTTAAACTTCACATTTCAGGTTTGATCGCTGTGGGACAAACTGGCTCATAAATCTTCCCTCGGCTACCAGTAACCAGGGAGAAGTCGCTTTCTTCAGTAAACATCCCCTGCTTCTCAGTAATAGGGTGCCTTCCATCACCCAGAGGTTTTTTCCTTTTAATTGAGTGTTTGTTGAAGCATGACTCTGAGATAGGAGGCCTATTCAGGAATAGAAATTGCAGCCCAAAGTGCCCATTACTTACCTGAGACAGGGCCCAAGACCAGCTGCACCTTCAGAACCTGGACGCTGGGACGTGTGGATTCAGGCTGCTGGGCCGATTAGCGACATTGCCAAAAACGACAGGGATGCAGGGAGATCAGGGGAGCCTAGGTCTTGATATTCTCTCCACCACCTGCAAAGCTGAGGGATAAAAATAATAATAAAGTAGGCACTCCATCTCCGCTCCCTTCTCCCCACCGAAAAAACACCTCTCCCCAAATGAAAAATTCAACTTCTCTGCACACCAGAAACACACCTCTGTGTTTTCCCCCTATTTTTTCTATTTTTCTTCTCTAGCAGTCAGAATTCTGCTTCCAAAGCTTCCCCTACATTTCCGATTTGAAAGAAGAAGAGAGCTAATATCTTTTCAATCTCCATTTTGAGCCAGACATTATATTAGCTGCTTCAGTATATCATTTCCTTAATTCTTCCAACAAGGCAATTCACTTGGTCCGTGTGTTATGAACAGCTACTGGGAAGACCTTTGCTCTGCCTTAGCTCTCTCAGTCCTGATCTCATGGGCCCCATTTTTCCTAGCCCAGAGTCCTTCTTTACACATCAATATGGATGAGGTTTTACTTTGAACTGTTCATTCTTCCAGGAATGACAGATGTCGGATTAAACTGCAAAACTCCCCAACTTTACATTCACTGCATTCACCTCCAATCAATAAACGCGTTCTGGTGCTTCCCAGCAGGAAGACAGTCTTCATTATGGCCCTCCTTGGCAATGTGGGGAACTGCTCCTCCCAGCCCCTCAGAGCTTACACTATTTTGCACATACCCTTCTCACCCCTGATGTGAAGCACTATAGTGTCTGCAAATGTGATTTATTTGAATTCTAGCAGAAACATTTGTGGTACGTCTGGGTGGTCCTCTGTCTTGAGCTGAACCTCGCAGTGCTACAGAAATGGGTTATTACTGATACCTGGGAATCGCTACAGCTTCTTTCTTGGCTGGGATAAATTACAGTGTGACCTCTCTGTGGTATCCAGTACGTGGTGAGCCCTTTGCCTTCAGACAAAATGGCGCCCACATCACAAATATCTGTCCTGCAGAAATACTTGAAGGTTGTTCTCCCATCTATTCTCTATCAAAACAAGCCACTGTTTTGATCCTTCTCCTCACTGCCCTGTTCCTGTACAAGCCCCTTCTCTGTTGCTTGCCTCCCATTACCCTCCCCTAACTGAAAGTCCCTCTGCTTCCTTACTATGAGCTACTATTCTTCAATAAATAGCTTAAAACCCTCCACAGAAGGGGACTGACTGCTGAGCTGGGTTTTCAGAAATGAACAGAACGAGCTGGAGAACAGAATGTGCAGAGTTACTGCAGGCAGGAGAAATGTGTGCACAGGAACAAAGCACATTGTATCAATATTTGGGGACACTCTGATAAGGGATCGTTTGTCTATGATAAGCAGACACCAACTCTAAGAAGCTCAAGTAAAAAAGTAAGGTTACTGTTAGTATTGAAGGGAATAGTAAGGAAACTAATTTCAGGAAGTAAGACCAAGGACTAGTACCACACAAACTCCCATGTCCACTTCAGCCTGAACGTCTGCCCCATTCCCCTTTCCGGTAATCCATTTCCTCTACCTGCCTATTCTCATAACTGTGACATTTCTGGATTGGGCTACTTGGAAGTAGAATTAGCCCTAATTTCACAGCCTTAACACTGCTACCTCTCCTGGTTCAAACCATATAGAGGAAGGTCATGTGATTGGGTCAGCTTGGGTCAGGTGATCACTTCTGGCCCAGTCAGCTGTGGCCAGAATGGTCCACTGTGAGCATGGCTGTTTGCACCTGTCTCTTCAGCAGCTCCTGTGGTTGGAAGGCATCTCCCAAGGGAAAAAGCAGGCGGAGCAGTTAAATTATGTCTGGACAAGAGAACTCTCTGCAGCTCAGTATTTCTGAAACTTAAAGAACAAGGCAAAGAATGGTGGAAATGAAATCTTGTTCTTTGCTGGCTGATGAGTGCCCCTAGACATGGCTCTATAAATTGTTGGTTGAGTCATTTTAAGATATATTTTTACGTGCTTTCAACCTTTGTTTAAAATTAGATTTTACTAACCTTTTTCTGCCATTACTTAAAAACATTTTTAACTGTTGGTATCTTAGATGAGAGAAAAATATCTCATCCTTTCTCCTCAAGCAGTTCCCCGTGACTCTAGCAAGCCCTCTTTCCCTGTTCAACGTCGTCACTTTCGATGCCAAATACCTAACAATTCCCCTGCAGTCTTTTCTTTTTTATCATGGATTCTGGCATTGGTTTATATAGTATGTATTTGTTTTCCAAACTAGATTATAAGCTTTTGAACATAAAAGCCTGCTGTTTCTATGTTCTTGCTTCTGTATTTCCTTGACCGTCATATATACTCATTGGAGATTATCTGGATATCTATTATGATGGACTTCAATGCTATATTACAATGTAATAAGTAATCTCTTATGACATGTATTGGTCATGACTCTTTTGGTCATAAATAGCAGAAATCAACCTAAACTAGCTGAGGTGACAAATGGGAATGTATTGGAAAGATATTAGGTACCATCCCATCTAAACCATGGGAAGGGCAGAGAGATAAGTGGACAAAAGGGCAAGAAGACTCAGAGACTCAAAAGGAAAATCTGTCTCTCTTCCTGCTTCCGTTTCTCTTCCTTTCTGTCTTCCTCCGTCCTTCCCATCTCCCTTTTTCATCTTTACTTTTTCTCACTTTTAGACTGGTTCTCTTGATGATTGCCCAAGTTTAACATCTTACGTTTTCTACTTCTCAAGAGAAACTGACTGTCTTTCTTGGTTTGAATTTTAAAATTCTATTTGGCACGCCTGTAATCCCAGCACTTTGGGAGGCCAAGGCGGGTGGATCACGAGGTCAAGAGATCAAGACCATCCTGGTCAACATGGTGAAACCCCGTCTCTACTAAAAAAATACAAAAAATTAGCTGGGCATGGTGGCGTGTGCCTGTAATCCCAGCTACTCAGGAGGCTGAGGTAGGAGAACTGCCTGAACCCAGGAGGCAGAGGTTGCGGTGAGCCGAGATCGCGCCATTGCACTCCAGCCTGGGTAACAAGAGCGAAACTCCGTCTCAAAAAAAAAAAAAAAAAAAAAAAAAATTCTATTTGGTTGGCTCAAAATCACCCTCAGATTCAGGGTGAGCCACCCCTGAATTAACAAAGTATTTGTTAAAATGGGGCTGAGACATGGACTCTAAAAACATGACTTTCCCTGCCAAATCTACATGAATGGAGAAAAGCAGTTCCCAAAATAAAAGGTATTTAAGTAAGGGTAATACTAATTACTGCAAATTGATAAACCCCTAGCTCTCTGTAGCTTAACATGTCAAAGTTTATTTTTCACTCATGACACAGTCCTGATCAGGTGGCTCCTCTCCACATGATGCCCAGGAGGAAGAGAAAGGTTTTGGTGGACACATACAGTGTCTGTCATAGAGGCATGCTGTCCCGTAATGAAGAGAACAGAGAAAAGGGAGTTCTTGGTCTCCCAAACAATAGATGTCCATTATGCCAGACATAATACATCAGCTCATAACACAATTACTGGGAACAGTCATGAAAAGAATGATACAGACAGACAAAAAAGTAGCGGATATAAAAATGTATTTGTATCCATAATACAAAACAAAGTTGAATGTGAAATTATAAAGAGCCTCAAAAAACATGCTAATAACTCAAAAACAGGAATCGTGGGGTTTTAGAAACTGTTTCTTTGCATTTCATTCATTCAGAGGAACCATCCTGAGTGCTGTCCTTGTTTCATGAGATTTTGGTCTAATAAATCTTCCCCCACAACCCCAGAAAATGATAAAATTATTTTATTTGGAGGCATGTTCTCTCCAAAGGCTTTTTTATTTAGTGCCAGAGATTACAGTACACTAATATGGTAAAAGCCGAAATCAAGAACTTTCTTTGTTCCAGTTCCTTGATCCCAGGCTTAAATACGGCTCCTCATAGGATCTTTATTTGCCACAACGAGAATGCAGCTGGTTCCTTCCATCTTCCAAGCCTGCTCTCATCATTTCAATTACACAGACTCTTGGAACAAAGCATACTGCTATCATGATCAGTCTCCTTTAGTTATCTCCAGGTCAGATAGACACCTCTGATTCCCACTTGCGGGTTTGGATTCTATGATGCCTTTATGACCTGTTCCCACTCATCCTCCTCCTTTTCTTCCCCTTCTCTTTCTCCTACAGAAGAGCAAACAGCTGTACCTGTTCCTCATGTTACTGGTGAGAATCCACTCCATACCCCAGCCAGGCAGTTTCCTCTGGCTGCCTTTATCATCTTTCTTATTGTAAACATTACAGCAAAGTAATTGTTAGGAGAGGGTGAGTAAACAAGGTAATTATAGAGGAAGCTAAAAGTTGTAGGACAGAGAGAAAATCTACCTATGTACAATGATGGGACCAAGGGAGTTTTCAGGACTGATGAATAGACACAAACATTTGCAATTTAGAAAAAAATTCACATCAAACCATCATGAAACCATCCCAAGTCATTGCCTCTAAATCATAGTTCGCTGCTAGGACTCTTAAACTCTGAGCCCAACCTGAAATAGGGCATAAATATTAAGCAGAGTCCCTCCTAGAATCCTCTACATTTTCACAATGCCTTTATAAAAGTACCTGCCAGATATATCATTCACTGGCCTCTCCTCAATTGGAAACACTGAAGCACAGTAAAGATGGAGTGAACCACCCACCACATGACAGAGTAGCAGAGAGAGTTCAGGGAATAAAATTTGGGATTTCATCCCTGGGTGCCGGCCTTAGCATACAGCCATTCTGCTGTACATGTTTTTCATAATGTATCTCCGAGGGTTTGAATTATTGCTGGTTTTTGCTTTTTTAGGTGGATAGGGAGAATTCAGGTGGAGAATACTAGTAAAATGCAAGAAGTTAAAGCATTATTGGTATAACAAATAGAGAATGTTTTGTTCCAGTCGAAAGACCTCTAATATTTCATCCCAAAGTCATCTTCTGGGAAAACCGTAATGTAAGGAGGCTGACACATACTGAATAAGATTTAGTAGGCACATTTCCAGGGTATGCACAGAGCCTGAGTTTTGCTGATTTTACACTTTCTCTTTAACCTTAGGTCCACCTGGGCAAATATCTACAGTGTCTGATGCTAGTGAACTTTCAGGGCAATGTAGTCAGTAGAGCACAACATTTTTATTATACATTAGTTTCTCTTTTCAGATGCTTATATTCACAAGGCATACTCCCTGATCGCAGTCAACTTTCTCTTTCAAAATCACATTATGCAAAAAACAGTTTCCAAGATAGTTTTCCCATACGAAATAAAACCTGAAGAAAAATGCCCAGATATTAATAACGATTGCTACGTGAAGGTTATTATTATGAGCGATTCTGAAATCTCTTCTATGAGTTCATGTTACTTTTTAAATAAGAAATGAAAGATAAAATGAAAACCCTTAACTGTTTCAAAGGTTTAAAGACACACTGTACGTCTCCACGTGGGTCCATGTCACCTCTAGAAGGCAAGGCAAAGCCCTTGAGTGTAGGTGCGGAGCAGTTCACCTTTTCCAGCTGCCTTCTGAGGCTGTGATCAAGAGGCAGTGTGGTAAGTGGTCAGCGTGAGCACCTGGTTCCCAGTCCCACCACAGCTACTCAGTTGTTTGACCTTGAGCTTGACATATCATGCCTTAGTGCTCCAGATGTCTCATGCGTCATCTGTAAACTGAGACAATTAAGAATGATGCCTACTTATAGAGTTATATGAGTCATAGGGATTAAGTGAGGTGATATAAAAAAATTCAGAGCACATGCTAATAACCCAATAAACACTAGGTATTGTATCAGCCAAGAGCCAGTCAGAAAGAAAGTCTACTCTAGATATTTTTTTTTCTTTTTCAACTTTTATTTTAGATTCAGGGGGTACATGTGCAATTTGTTAACTGGGCATATTGTGTGATGCTGAGGTTTGGAGTACATATGATCCCCTTACTCAGGTACTGAGCATAGTACTCAACAGTTAGTGTTGCAAGCCTCGCCCTACTCCCTCCCTGCTCTAGTATCTCCAGTGTCTGTCATTGCCATCTTGATATCCATGAATACCTGATATTTAGCTCCCACTTACAAGGGAGAGCATGCAGTATTTGGTTTTCTGTTCCTGTGTTACTTCAGTTAGGATAATGGCCCCCAGCTGCATTCATGTTGCTGCAAAGGACATTATTTCATCCTTGTTTATGGCTGCATAGTATTCCACAGTGTGTATGTACATCGTTTTCTTTGTCCAATCCACCACTGATGGGCACCTAGACTGATTCCATGCCTTTCTATTATGAGTAGTGCTATGAAGAACATGTGAGTGCATGTGTCTTCTTGGCAGAATGATTTGTTTTCTTTTGAACATGTGAGTGCATGTGTCTTCTTCGTAGAATGATTTGTTTTCTTTTGAATATATAGCAGTAATGGGATTCCTGGGTCAAATGGTAGTTCTGTTTAAAGCTCTTTGAGAAATCTCTAAACTGCTTTACACAGTGGCTGAACTGATTTACATTCCCACCAACAGGGTATGAGTGTTTCTTTTTCTCTGCAACCTCATCAACATCTGGTTTTTTTTTTGTTGTTGTTGTTGTTTTTTGACTTTTTAATAATAACCATTCAGATGGGTCTGAGATGGTATCTCATTGTGGTTCTAATCTGCATTTCTCTGGTGATTAGTGATGATGATTTTTTTAATGTTTTTTGGCAATTTGTGTGTCTTCTTTTGAAAGTATCTGCTCATGTCTTTTGCCCATTTTTAAAATGAGGTTGTTTTTGCTTATTCAGTTATTTAAATTACTTCTAGATTCTGGATATCAAACCTTTGCTGGATGCATAGTTTGCAAATATTTTCTCCCATTCAATAGGTTGTCTGTTTCTTCTGTTGATAGTTTCTTTTGCTGTGCAGCAGCTCTTTCACTTAATTAGGTCCCACTTGTCAATTTTTGTTTTTGTTGCAGTTACTTTTGAGGACTTAGTCATAAATTCTTTCCCGGGGCCCATGTCCACAATGGTGTGTCCTAGGTTATCTTCTAGGATTCTTATAGTTTGAGGTTTTACATTTATACCTTTAATTCATCTTGAGTTAATTTTTGTATATTGTGAAAGTAGGGATCCAGTTTTATTATTCTATATATGGCTAGCCAGTTATCCCAGCATCAATTATTGAATAAAGACTCCTCTCCCCATTGCTTATTTAATACAGGGAATTGATTATACAGATAATGGAAGAGATTAGGAGTCTACAGAGAAGGGCAGAGAAGCAACTCAGAGATTAGCAACAACAGGAAGCTGCCACCTCCCCTAAATTGGAGGAACAAAGGGAAAAGATAGAACCACCTGGCAGGACCTGGAGCCATGATGGGTCTGTTGAGTGAAAACTGAAGCCATAGCAGAGACTCAGTTGCGGCCAGAGGAGCCGCCCGAAGCAGAAAGAAGGAAGAGCTGCACTGGCCTCCCTCCTCCTGCCCTCTGGTCTTTTGCCAGTGCTGTTCATTAGCCAAACCTCTTTTCAAGCTGAAAGATAAGGCAGCCTGAGAAATATAGTTCCCTGCAACAGAAAGCAAGGCAGAGAAGAGCAGGGAATGGAATGGAGAGCAAATGGGCAAATAACTGGCAGAGCCATTATCCTTATTTTCCAAGAAATAGCTCTTTAAATGAACTTTGCATTTGCCTAAAGGCACATTAAGTAGTTTTTCATAATGTCACCTTTTGTAGCTTCCTCTTAAGCAAATTTTGAGAATTTTTGCAGCCAAGGGTGCCAGTCCAGTGACAAGCAAAAGGTGTATCTTCCATCCCCATCTGAGACCTATGCCTCTTCTTTGTTTGACATGCTGTAAGTCAGGTGCACTGACCCTCTCCCGAAAGAGTGTTCATCACAAGTTTCTGATTTCTCCATGCCCTCCACAACATGCATAGCATAGACCTTCTTATGCATACCCGAGTTTTCTGTACTTCAGTTTCCATATCTGTGACATGAGATGCTAATATCCACTATACCCTGAAGCCCAGCTCTTTTAAAGCACCTTATAAACTGTAAAGCACTTTACACAAATGGCTTATCATTACCTTTTGATTTCTGGCCTAATGCTCTTTCTGCTACCCCATGCCAGTCCTCTTCCAGAAACAACTTAATCATTCTGACATGTTAAAAGACATCATGAACATGTGTACAAAAAAAGTGACTGCCAAATACAATAGCTTCTGCTAAATTTCAGATGTGGTCCCAAATCAAATCAGCCTTAGGGCATGCTGACATAGAAAATGAATTTGTTCACATGTTAGAGTTCTTAGCCAGGCTTCCCTACACAGCTACAGTCTTGTTTGGGATCATCTTCTAAAATATAACAACTGATGCACCTAAAAGTATATTTAAGTGCATTTTAAATATCTCAAAAACATATTTAAGCACATTTTAAAACAAAAGATGTTGGGCAAACAAAATCTGGCCAATCCTAAAAGAGAACCACAAATAACTTCCCTCTTGTGGAGTGGCTGCTCTGTGGCAGGCGTTGTGCAAGGCACTTTACAGACATCATCCTGCAAGATCAGTGATATTAGTCTCATTTTATTAATGGGAAACTGAGGTTCACAGGTCCAAAGCACCATTCTTGAGGCCATGCAGCTGGTAACCAGCAGAACTAACATTCTGCCAAACGTCTTTCTGCTACGTAACACAGCATCCCACAATATGTGTGTGTGTCTTCATTTCCCTTTTGGCTCCTCTAAGCACATGCTATGACCCTGGCAGCTCAATTCCACACCATGTGGCCCACACCTGGCAGGAGCTCCAAGCAGGCTTTCCTTGTCTATAGAAAACACTAGCATGACAGTGCACGCCTCAGATCTCTGCTGACAAGGTGCAGAATTGAGCAATAGGTCCAGTGGCTGCTCTCTGTAATCTATCACATGCTCACATGGAGGCCTCACTTCCTACCACCTGCTCCCAGCCAGCACCTGACCACAGCAGGAACATTAAGGCAGGGCCATCCCTGGAAGACAGGAGATTCTTCTGACAGGCACCTTCAACTCTCCTTCAGCTTAAGATTCCTCCGTGCAGCTTTATTTCCTTCCCTCTGTTATTCACAAGGTTCAGACCTACATCATAGTCTGATGGCTCTCCCAGCTTCCTATGTTCCCTCATAGGCATTTCTGCTAAGAAATCTCTTGTCTGTCTAATCCAGCCTGAGCATCTCCTCCTCAGAGGACCCAGACTAAACAGCATCTCCTACCCTGTTCCTGTTCTCTCTCCTCACCTTACACCTCCTGGTCTCAAGTTCCAGGTCTCAGGGCCCCAGCACCCAACCGCAGCCTCAGTGGACCTGGCCAATCAATCTATTTTAACCATATCACTACTACCAGGCTCCAAATTGGAGGTAGGACTAAATTTTTCCCCATTTTTAACACCTCCCACTTCAATACCTTTTTGCTGTTTGAATGTTCCCTTATTGGGGAAGAAAAAAAATGTTATAAACTCTAGGGTATAAATAGTAGTAGTTTAATGTGCTATGTCTCCAGGGAGTCTGCATTTTAAAGAGATCAAATAGGGAGGACAATCACTTCATCTAAAGAAATGAATAAATTTACAAATATTTCTTGAGTACCCGCATCAGGGAGCTCAGGACAAGCTGGATTCAAATTTAAAGAGTAGAGCTGCTGAGTGGGATATAAACAGTGCCGCTTCTTGGGTGGGGAGATCTTTCTTCAGAGCAACTATGCTGCTCAATAACACTGAAGGCAATCCAGGGTAAAGCCTTCCCTACCCCAAACACTCCATTCTTTTTAAAAGTGATGTGGAAATGCTCTTCTCCGTGTGATGATAGATGGGTTTCAATTCAGCCTGCTGTGGCCTGGGTGGAGGAGGCCACTTAAAATCCATCAGGTGTGGGAAGAGTTCCTTGATGATTTTAACCTGGTCTTCCGCCACCTTCTCTCAAGTTACAACCTCTTACTGCAATTACAAGCAAGCCAGGAACTCTGTGATGGCATGTATTATCACAGAGGTTACTCCATCCTGGGCCTTACAAAACACTGGCCAGATGTTTCCTGGGCACTGAGCTCCTTGGGCAAGGTGCTTTATTTACATGGGCTTGCTCCCCTATACATAAAAATTAAGTGGTAGCACTTGGGAGATACTCCCCCATCTTCCTATAAAAGCCAAGAACAGAGAATAAGGTATTATCTTGAAAGTACTTGATATAGTAGTTCCCCCTTGTCTGCCACAGATACATTCCAAGACCCCCAGTGAATGACTGAAACCTGGGTGGTACCAAACCCTATGAAGTAAGTTTTTTCCTATACGTAAATACCTATGAGAAAGTTTAATTTATAAATTAGGCACAGTAAGAGATTAACAACAATAACTAATCAAATAGAACAACTCTAACAATAAGCCAGCATCACTACTCTTGCACTTGGAGCCGTTATTAAGGAGAATAAGGGTAACGTGAACACACGCACGGCCATACCACCTAGACACTCAATCGATCTGATAACCAACACAGCTACTGAGTGACTAGCAGGTGGGGGGCATAGCGTGGAAACCTGAACAAAGGAACGATTCACATTCCAGGCAGGACAAAGAAGGACAGCATGAGATTTCAGAACAGCACACAATTAAAAATCTATAAATTATTTATCTCTGGAATTTTCCATTTAATATTTTCAGACTTCAGTAGACAGCGGGTAACTGAAACCACAGAAGGCAAAACTGCAGATAAAGGGAACTGCTGTATACAACAAAGTCAGTAATTTCTTACTGTCAGCTGGAAGCTGTCATGGGTGCTCAAATGTTCAAACAAAATAAAAACCTCAGAGCACTTCATAGAGGGAATAATTAGGCAATCATTCAAATGAGTGTGCTCAGTGCGTAGCCTCCAATTCAAGCATATTACATACACTCAAATCTGTCTTTTTGCACTCAGAAAAACCTCACGCATGTATACACACATGTACACACAAGCAAAAGCAACAAGAAAATTAACCTCGTCATGCAAAGTTAATGTATCACTACTTTTCCGCATTTTAAGCACAAAAGTCTAAAAACTTGCAGTTACTATAAGCCACGACCTTTGACTCCATGCCAACTAGCAGAGTCTGGCAGATTGCACCCCCAAATTATTAATCCACAGATCTGCTTCCACTTTGGTCACCGACTTAATATATGACACTAAAAAAGGCACTTATCCAACCTGTGCCTCCGTTTTCCCACATATAGAAGCAAAGCAATGCATTCAAGTAATTTCAGGTTTCCCGCTAGCTGCATAGGAAGGTCATAGCTATTCATGAGTATAGCTCATAAATCTTCCTAACCCTCAGAATAAAATCCCACTGCTAAGCAAAGACATTCCAAGACCATAGGAATGCTATGACCTCTGAGATAATCCATCCACCTGAGTAAGACTGCTGAAGAACATTGGATGGGTGGAAAAGGAGCATCCCAACGAGAAAAGAAGGAACTGAGCCAAGAGTTCCTTGGGCTGCATCTGGGGACCATGTGCTTCTCGGTGATGGAGCCCAGGGCTGCTGCAGCCAGGAGTCTCTAACAGTGGTAAGTACCATTATTCAAAGGCAGAGAGACTTCACCGTCTTTCCCCCAGAACCGTTGTTCTTCACAGATATGCAGAAAGTTCCTTCAGTGGCACAAGGTACAGTTCTCTGCCACAGGCGTTTCTTTCGTACATGTACTCACCTCCTCTGGAGTCAGCTCTGATCATACCTGTCCATCCTCTGGCTCCCCCATTAGACCCTTCTCTCTGTGCTTCCATAATATTTTTCATTCTACGCTATAGATACTGAGCTATAAATGTGTGTCTTCCTGATAGATGATTTCCTTGAGAGGAGAGGGCTATGCTTTCTTTAATAAGGGCCAAGCCAAGTTCCTGGCACATAGTAAGTATTCAATAAATTTCTAATGAGTAAGTGAATGGGTGAGATTACAAAGGAGAATAAAGCACTTTTGTGCCCTTATAGCTAATAATCCAGTGAAGGTTGATAAGAGTAGAAACCAAACCTTTAGGAGAAAACAGAATATAAGAAGATATGACCAAACTCTATAGGAATTTAAATGAGGAAATCGTCTCAGAAGTGAAGGAAAAAGCCTTTAAACAAAGTCATAAGTAGGGAATGACATCTAAGAAGAGGCAGGGCCTCTGCAGTCTGTACAATAACCCTCAAGGCCCCTCTGACCTTGTCTCCTACCAGATCCCTGGCTCCCTCTCCAGCAGCCACAGCAGCCTTTTGCTATAATCTCCAACTCACCAGCAAATCTCTGCCTCAGGGCCTTTGCACGTGTTCCTCTGTCTGGAACACTCTTCCCCCGGCTATTCACATGATGAACTCCCTCACCATCATCACATCTTTGCTTAAATGCTACCTGCTCAATGAGGCTTATTCTAACCACTCCATGCTAAATTGCAACCCACTGACCCCCAACCAATGCTGCCAATTGCGCTTACCCTGCTCTGGGCTTTCTTATTTGCTTTTTAATAATAGATCTTATCTAACAGGCATTAAAGCCATTTTTAGACTAATAAATTAAAGTCCAGTCCAGGTTTTTATTTCAAACTCGCCACAAGGAAAAAGGCTCCTGAGAACACCAGTTCCGAGGTTTCTCTCTTGTTAGACATGTTTCTAAAAGGAGGGAAAGTGGTTAGATAACATTGTTAGACTAGGTACCATAAAGGAATGTCTGGTTAGAAGTTATTAGGCCTGTCACAAGACAGATGATTAGCTGAGCAGATAAATTTAACTTCCCAAAAGGGAATCTTAATCTCATTCAAGTCCAATGATATAACTAGTGTATTTGACACTGAGAGCAGATCATTTTTTCTCTCTCCTCCTTATAACAGAATTAGTTTTAGTAATAATCACAAAATTAATAATAATAGTGGCCAGAAAAGAATCAGAGACAGTGAAATTTTTCTTTAATTGAATTTCATGTTCAGAGCATGTTGATGATAAAATTTAACAATGGACAAAGAAAAAAGAAAATAAATGTTATAGCACAAAAAAGGAAACAAAGTAGTGGATCAACAATTTTCATCACATTCGTGGGGAGAAAAACTTATATCTACGTATTGTTTGCCTCAGAATGTACAACACTGCCATTTAATGTTAAATGCTCAATTATTACATAATTAGATAAGACTTGTTTTAAAACAAATTTCTATTTCAGCAATATTATTCAAAGTTAGTTATTTTCTGTATGAACTAAAATTTTTAGTTTCCAAACAAAAATATGACCCTTCACAATTCTCATTTTCATTTTTTTTTAGTTGCAAACAAATAAACATACAGAATAATGGCAGTTATGTAGTGGCCATATAGAAAGACAGAATTGAGCCAAGCACGGTGGCTCACGCCTGGAATCCCAGCACTTCCGGAGGCCAAGGTGGGCTGATCACTGTAGGTCAGGAGTTCAAGACCAGCCTGACCACCATGGAGAAACCCTGTCTCTACTAAAAATACAAAATTGGCCGGGCGCGGTGGCTCAAGCCTGTAATCCCAGCACTTTGGGAGGCCGAGGCGGGTGGATCACGAGGTCAAGAGATCGAGACCATGCTGGTCAACATGGTGAAACCCCGTCTCTACTAAAAATACAAAAAATTAGCTGGGCATGGTGGCGCGTGCCTGTAATCCCAGCTACTTGGGAGGCTGAGGCAGGAGAATTGCCTGAACCCAGGAGGCGGAGGTTGCGGTGAGCCGAGATCGCGCCATTGCACTCCAGCCTGGGTAACGAGCGAAACTCCGTCTCAAAAAAAAAAAAAAAAAAAAAAAATACAAAATTAGCCAGGTGTGGTGGTGCATGCCTGTAATCCCAGCTACTCGGGAGACTGAGGGAGCATTGCTTGAACCTCGGAGATGGAGGTTGCAGTGAGCCAAGATCTCGCCACTACACTCCAGCCTGGGTAACGAGCGAAACTCTGTCTCAAAAAAAAAAAAAAAAAAAAAGAATGACAGAATTGATATGGCCCAAGTTCAATTTCTGTGTCTCTACAATCACTCTGCTATTGTGGTTTATGTCAAAACTATTGTTTAAACTCAAGCACATATACTAACCCAGGGATAGGAGACACGTTCTGTTCCTGAAGCAAGCACCAGCAACTTAATGTGTGTGTGATGTGTGAAGGGCAGTTGTGGAGGGAGAGACTTTAGGGCTTTTCGGAATTAATTTCCATTTCAAATAGAATGTATATTAAAGAATAGATAATTTGAAGTTTATGTGTATATTAAAATGTAGCAGTAACCATAATGATTGTTTAAGACTTAGCCCAACAAAAGGAAAGGAAAGGTATTTTATCAATGAAGTTGTCACTGGTTCATGGTGACAATGACAAGCAGACGACTTTCTGTTGGTTGGTGGCTGTCTGGTAACTCCCTGCAGACAGCGCAGTCCTCACTGCACCCAGCGGGGGTCCTCCAGTTGTCTCACCCTTGGTAGGCTTCTGCTATAATCTAACAGCATTTTCTTGAAACATTTTTTCAGAAATCTAACAATTCTGGCTCGGGATCATTTTCTTTCTCATATCACACATAGTTAATTATTTCATTGATTGTTTGACTCCTCCTTAAGGGCTGGAGTACATGTCGATTTTACACACTGTGTTATCCCAAACACCTGGAACAGTGGCACATAGGATGTGCTCAGCGTTTATTTGATTAAATGGAAAATTTCTCAACTAATTCTCAGCTATCATTATGGAGAGAGTCTCATCTGCCTAAATTAACTATAGTTATTTCCAAAGAGCCATGCCAAAGTTCCAGCAAACTGCTTCCTTAGTGTTTAGCATATCAGAGCTGAGACTCCTCGCCCCATCCCCACAAGCCCCATGTTCTGTCCAGAGTCCTGGGGCTGTGTCAACTGATTCTCCAAGTCTGTTCTGAGGACCCTAATTCAGAAGAAGAATAATAGCTGTCTGGTAAAAGGAGGACGAGGAGGAGATACTGTTATTAAATTATTTTAGGAAAGTTTTGGTTAACAAAATTAAGGAGGATTTATTTGGGTACTTTTTTTCACTACAACAATTTTCAGGGTTTGTTTTGTATTGTCATTCCATGTTGTATACTATGCAACATTTCCAACATTTATATGACCACAGTTCTGAGAATTTCTGAGAATGTCTGTACTGCAGTGGAGTAATTTCCTGACCTCCTGGCCCTGCACACTGTTAATCTGAACATGAATATGATAAAAGTGCCTGCCGCGTGGGGCTGCTGTGAGGAAGAGACACATTAACCCACGACGGCCCGTAGAACGGTCCCTGACGCTTGACCAAGTCATTCCGTGTTGGCTACTGTTCATAGGATTTTGTATGTGGTTACTTTCATCGGAAAACTCAGGTTAACTATAGTATTTTTCTCATCGCACTTTGTAAATGGACAAACCAAGGCTAGATTTTTTTTTAAAGAGTTTTATTTATTTATTTATTTATTTAGAGACAGAATCTCACACTATCACCAGGCTGGAGTGCAGTGGCGCGATCCCGGCTCACTGCAACTTCCGTTTCCGGTTTCAAGCGATTCTCCTGCCTCAGCCTCCCAAATATCTGGGTCTACAGGCACCACTACGCCCAGCTAATTTTTTGTATTTTTAGTAGAGACGGGGTTTCACCATGTTGGCCAGGATGGTCTCGATCTCTTGACTTCGTGATCCGCCTGCCTCGGCTTCCCAAAGTGCTGGGATTACAGGCGTGAGCCACCGCGCCTGGCCTAAAAGAGTTTTAAAACAATGTGGCTCCTGTCTGTAATCCCAACACTTTAGGAGGCTGAGGTGGGCAGTTAACTTTGAGCTCAGGAGTTCAAGACAAGCCTGGGCAACATAGCAAAACCCCATCTCTGTGAAAAATACAAAAATTGTCCAGGCGTGGTGGCTCGTACCTGCTGTGGCAGCTCTTCAGGAGACCAAGGAGGTCAAGGCTGCAGTGAGTCAAGATCTCGCCACTGCATTCCAGCCTGAGCAACCAAGCAAGACCCTGTCAAAAACAAAAAACAACAACAACAAAAAAAAAACCCTGAATCTATTGTCAGGAGGATAAGTATAAGAATTACTGAGGCTATGAAATTGTAAGTTTTCCACAAATTTAGCATAATACCTTAAAGTACTGTTTATCACGCTGTGTTCCCATTACCCCAGAGAAATGTGACAAAATACCAGAATAATCGGGGTCCGTCTTCTCTGGAAAACTAATTTTGCTTCAAGATTTTTGGTATTAAAAAGTTTAACTTAACTAGTATGTAATTTAAACAACATATACATATTCTTAAATGTAAATATTTCAAATTAGAATGCAAATCCTATGAAATTTAAATAAAAACGTGAACATGCAAGATAAATATTTTCTTCCTGCAGAAGCCCCCTTGAGCAAAGCCCCAGAGCCCTTGAGCTGTCTGTCTCCCTCCTCTGACATGATGGGTAATCTGATGGAAGCTCTGAGAGACACTGCCTAGAATTGAGCCCTATGTGTAAACGAAGTAAGGAGGAAAGAACGTGTGCTATCAAATATGATTCATGATTCAAATATATTTTAATATCTTATTCTTTTCACACTCTGAGAAACCATTCTGATAATGTGATTGTTTTGTAAAAGTGTATCTTCGGATAATATAAAGATTTTACAGCTATTGCACAGTTTTAATAAGCAAAAGACTTGCTAGGTTGAACTGGGTTCAACCCATACCACTGTACAATTTAATTCAACACAATATTCCTCTGTTTAAAGTGCATGTAATTGCCAATTTATACAGTCACCAAGACCAAAGGTTTGCTAAATAGAGTTCTGCAAACATAGTATGGAATGCTTTATCCCCAAGTACCATAAACCAAGAATGAATGAAACTAATCGTTAATCAATCATGTATCTAATTCATTTCAAGGGCTTCTTTCAACTGTACAATTACCCAATGAATAAATTCAAATCCACCTGTGTTAGTATTTCTCTAGATCTTATCACCATAGATTTTAAAAATCCTTAGAAACTCAAGGAAATGTGTAAAATGAAATTGACATTATCTTAAACAGTATTAGATTGTTATTCCCTCTTCTTTCATAAAGATTTTCTTTATGGAGAGTTATTCTTAAATAGCACTGTTATTTCTGAAACTTTCCCCAAGTGCTCCATTCTTAAAGAAATTTTTATTTAAAGGATGAACAATACATAACACTGCTTAGTGTGTGTGTGTTTCAGTGAAAGGCATTACACTGTAAAAACTCATTCTACAACTTTTTTTCCCTCTAAATTGTAATTTTGGGGATGTAGTAAATGTATTACTACATATAAATAGATCTAATTCTACTAACTGGAAAAAACACTCAACATTCACGATAGCGGTTGTTTCTAGGGTCCTAGGGAGGGGAATGAGGCTTGGAATGGCACACAAAAAGGATGTGAACTTGATATATAATGTGTTATTTATTTTATTAAATATTGAAGTAAATCTGACAAAATGGCAACAATATTAAGGATTTGAAACTATAATCTTATTTTCTCACTCAAGTAAACAAACACAAATTTTCCTTTTATATGTAAATAACTTTTTAAATTTCACAAAGAAAGATTGCTGCTGGCTGTTTAATGTCTTCTTTGCTCCTTACTCTGCTTTAGGGGGCTCCAACCCCTCGTGCTCATCTGCACAGCAACATGGATCCAGTTAGCTTTGGTGCCTCAACAGAAACCTGCGTTGCACATTGATGTATATCTCAGCAGGCTCTCCAGGCACTCTGTTCTATCCTCTGCATCCTTTCAGCCCATGCAACCCCTCCTTAGTCACCCTGGGAAGACGATGATCTTTTTGAAACTCATGACTATGGACACACACTTTCTGATATTATCCAGTACTCTCTGTGGGCCCTTGATCAACAATTGACCTTGAAGAAGCTCTTTCCCTGGGAAGTGTGAAACTCCAATGTAAAAGCAAGAAATTCATGTTTACAAGATGGCAAAGCCCCTGATTCTATGTGCTTCTTCCCTCCATTCATTCAATAACTCTTTAAGAGCGTGCTCTATGGCAGGCACTGTCCTAGATGCAGGGGATACAGCGAAAAGATGAAGATCTGTCCTTGGAGTTTCCCCCCTTACTGGGGAGTTGGTAGACAGGCAATGGACAAATTAAGTAAGTAATTATCTGGTATATGAGAAGGTGGAAAATACTATGGAAAGTAATCACAGATACAAAGCACTAGGGGTGGGGTGGTGGAGGAAGGCATCATTGCAAAGGCACCATGTGGGCATGTTGAAGGAAGAGGAAGTTGTGATCCATGTGGATATCTAGGGATAAAAACATTGCAGGCAGAAGAAAAAGCAAGAGCAATGGACCTGAGGTAGGAGTATGCATGGAATTCTCAAAAAAACAGCTCCCACAGGTATGAGGAATGCAAGGGAATGGCTAGAGAGATAATTGCAAAGTTTGCTCTGCCCTCCATGTGAGTGCTACTCAAAGTGTAGTTATCAGAAGGGCAGCACTGGTCTCACCTGAGAATATGTTAGAAATGCAGATTCTTGTGTATCACCCCAAACCTACTGTATCAGAATCTCTGGGGTGGTTTTTTTGTTTTGTTTTGAGACGGAGTTTCGCTCTCGTTGCCCAGGTTGGAGTGCAATGGCGCAATCTTGGCTCACCGCAACCTCCGCCTCCTGCGTACAAGCGATTCTCCTGCCTCAGCCGCCCAGCTAATTTTTGTATTTTTAGTAGAGACAGTGTTTCTCCATGTTGGTTATACTGGTCTCAAACTTCCATCCTCAGGTGATCCACCGACCTTGGCCTCCCAACGTGCTGGGATTACAGGAGTGAGGCACCGCACCTGGCCCAGAATCTCTGGGGGTGTTTTAACTCTCCACCTGATTCTTATTCATGCTAAACTTCTCCAACACTCCTAATAATAAAAAGAAAAAAGCATCAATTTTTGGCATCAAAAATCCTAAGATGAAAATGTAATTCTGTCCCTTACCGATACTCTTAACACTGGATTCATTGCACAATTTACCTAGGCCTCAGCGTCCTTGTGTATAAAGCAGACAAATCCATGCCTGCTCATTTTAACCAAGAGTTGCTTTAAAAAATTTAAATATCGAATGTGATGGCAAATGTTAAAGGAATGTGGTGACTGTAAATCTCTTGACAAATGTGGGGTTTTATTATTATGTACATAAGCCCCCAAGCCCATCTACCCTCAGGCATTTGTACTTCTCTGTACCCGCTGCCCTCAGTCCCCACCCCCTCATCCCCCGCAACTACCACCAATGCTACTGGGCTGGTAAAGACTTGCCCATGAAAAGCTTACAGTGAATCTGATCTGATTTTGTTCAATTTGGCACAGAGCCTTGGCATTGGAGACTGCAGCTGGTGAAGTGCTGTCATGATATATGTGATACCTGTCCTCGCTTTGGCAGGCGAGACCCTTGCCACCAAACATTTCAGACTAGGATAATGGCACAACAGAGAGGCTTGCGGCACTTAGCCTAGAACACTTCCATCATTCTTTCTATCCCAAAGTATTTGTTATGTTTTATGCAAACATGCATGTTTGCTTGGTGTATGCAGTGAAGAGGACACTGGGTTTGGAGTCAAAAGAAAAGGGTTCCAGCCCCCAAGTTCACTAGAGGACCCAGAGAGCTCACAGTACCATTCTGAGCTTGTACTTGCTATCTGCTTCCCAAGGGGGTGAGAGTTACCTAAAATAACATACGTGAAAGCTCTTTGTAAAAACTAAAGCACCATGTAAGAGAATAGGACATTGTTATCATAATCCAGTTCCTCAGTAGGTCAGTCACTCAATATTAACAGCCGACAAATATTTACCGAGACCACAAAGTACCTGGCTCTGTGCCAGGCTCTGGGACACAGCAGTAAATGACAGAATAAATCCACACCGTGTGTGGCGCTTACATTCTAATAGAAGAACAGAGAAAACAAGCAGCAGCAACAGTACAACGTGTAGTCCGTCCAATGGTAGTAAGTGCTTTAGAGACCAATAAACAAGAGGAAGCTGGAATGTAGGAGGAAGGGGATCATAAGGTCAGAAAGGGTAGCTAGGAAGGGCACTGTGAGAAGGGGCATTTAACCAAAGACTGAAGGAAGGGATCGAGCCTGCCTCAGTGTCGCAAGCACAAATCATGCTCAGAACATGTTGAGACCAGTTCTAGGCCTGTTTGGTCTTCATACACCCATGATCCAGAATACTGGCAGCATTTTCCTTATTTCTAGTCTTTTGTACCATATTTGGGATAATTAGCAGGATAGCATCAGTGCCATGGATAATTCATGCAAAGCCGCAAGCCCAAGCCATGTGAACGGCCTGTTTGAAAATGTCTTTTTTACTGAGGCTTCTGGGACAGTGGCTGTTGAATAAACAAACGCCTCTTCTGCCAACCCCAGAATCCAGTGACGTTTCACCAGCATGAAGATGGGAGTCACATGCTGTACTTACAGACTAGAGACAAACTTCATGTCCTTCTTATTTTTCTTGTTAACATTACTGTTTTGATTCTATCATTCGCTCCTATTTGCTGAGCATCTACTATAGGCTTAGTATTTTGCAGCTATAATGAGAAGAGGGATTATTTTTTTAAAAAATGACTATAGCACTCTCACATTGTAGAGGGGCAGGATGCATATTTAGATATCTAGGTGAATTTTTCATTTCTGCAAAGGTGGACTCCAGAGCCCAGTGTGAAATGGGAGTATTGAGTACGCTATTTAATCAAGTAAGAGAATGTTTTTCTTTTCCAGTGGCAGATGTGGGGTTTGGGGTTCAGGGAACCCAGAAATAGAAGGATCTAAGAGAAGGTAATAGGGACTATGGGAGCAGGTCCCAAGAAATGGAGGGCAGCCAGAGTTGAAAGAACAGGAGAGTAATGAGAATTCCCTGGGGCCAGAATGGGCAAGAAGTTTAAGAACAGTAGAAATTCACGTTTTATTTTAAATGTGTTTTCTATTCCGTGCTATAGCTCTCCTCCATCATCAAAACCCTCAGTAAAATCTGCTGTATACAACCTTCCTATTGTCTTCAGGGAATGAAGGAGAACGGAGCTAGATCTGCAACAGAAGCTACAGAAAACAAGATGGCAATCCAGGTCCCGGCAGAAACCAGAGTTGGAAACAAGAGAAGCAGGCGAAGGTGAGCACCCACCACACCCACCCATAAAGAATCCTAGGGACTAAAGTCATTTTGTGTTTGCCTTCAACTTAAGACAGGTCCCAGAGAATCGGAGGATGTGGGGACCAGAATGCCTCATTGCACAACTCCGAGAGGCACATTACAGTCAGCGTACAGGAGGGCACGACACTCAAGTTACATACACATCATCTCATTTAATCTTCACAGCGCTCCTGGAAGAAAGGCATTATTATCCTTGTCTTACAGATAAAGAAACTGAAACTTCAAGAATATGTCATAAGCACAGTCATTGTATGTCTAACCATTAGGAGGAATCAGTGTTAAGACTCAGTTCATTCCAACCTCAAAATCCACTCCAACTTGTATATGACCTATTTCTATGAAGTAGTGAATGCAAGAGGGTCCCCACAGACAGCGCCTCCCACAGTCCCTTCCATCTTCTCTAAGGCCTCACGGTTCTAGGTTCCGCACACCTCAATCTCCATATCTGCCCCTAGAAAATGGAAACATTCTCTTACCCAATTTTATGACATATTCAATACTTCCATTTCACAGTAGGTTCTGGAGTCCACCTTTGCAGAAATAAATGTAGCTCTGTGACTTCAGAACTGTACTCCTCCCCCTAAATTCAGGCAGCGAGAACCTACAGAGACTTAAAAGGACCCCAAAATCCAGTAATTTTGAAACACTACATCGTAGCTCACCCAAAAACTTTGCCTGTTTTTTATCCAGACCTATGTGCATGCAAATATATACACATAGGTCTGGATAAAAAACAGGCAAAGTTAGGCAGAGGGTTAGAGGAGTTCGTAAGTGAAGGGAAATTGCGGCGCATGAAATACTCTGCTTGCTTCTTTCTGCCTTAGTCTCAAATCCAAATCCTACTCCCTTTAAAATACGTAACTCAGTTTTCTAAGACAACTCCAAAAGATCATTGTAATCTCCTGTTTCCCTTTCCCCTATGAAGGCTACAAATGCAATCAATTTAAAACATCACCAAGGCTGTAGACTGACTGTAGCCAATCAACTCAGCACCAGGGGAGTCCTGAAAGCAAGTCTTATTTCCCGAGCTTTTCTACCTTCTCCATTATCTTCTCTCCCCAGTAACGTCCTCAACATCTTCCATTCTGCTTGCAGTCAGCACATGAGCTCCAGGCATCAAATACCAGCCTTCTCGACATTTTCATTTTCATGTTTACCTCTTCATTTCCATTCAGTCCTTAGACCTCTCTGTATGTGACTCAGCCTTCAATCAGGACAAATGTTTCTTTGCTTCTTTGATGCTGTGAGTCCAGTGGAAATCAGGTGGCTGCAAACAAGTGTTCTATGGCTTGTCACTCTGGCCAACAAACAAATAATTTAGACTTGTGACAAGCTGATTCGGTAAGATAAATCAAAATCCACCATGTGCCAGAGCACTCACTTTGAAGGACTCCCTGTCATTGGTTCCAGAGAAGCTTGTCCAGGCTTTAGTCATGATCTAAAAGATTCTTCATCAAGCAAAGACAGAGGATGCTATTAGTGGTAACTGAGAAGGTGGACACATCCTTCCTCTTGTGAGGCTAGCTCAGTTATTCTTAGGCCACCCAAATAAAAGTACCAGATCTTATATAAGCCCTCATGCCTGTTCTCTGGAGGAAAATCTGTTTTTGATAGTGCAAGTTTCCCCATTTAAAATTTGCAACATAAAAACAAGTAAGAGGAGAAGAAAAGAATGCTTTTCTTTTCACACAATGCTGTTAACAATCTAGTTATTTCTCTGCTGTAATAATCCAAGCTATGACGTGCCTCGCACACCATGGTGGCATTACTGCAGGGACCCTCACCTTTATCACCTGCACAGATCTTTTCTATTTTATTTCAAGTTGACAGACAAGTCATTGTATCACTTATTTAAGGAAGTTGCATGATGAAGGATACATGAAGCGCTTTGGAAGCTGAAAGAGGTCCTGTCTCCAGAATTCACTGGTCCTCTCGTCTGTGGACTGCAGTCATCCCAGAGCTAATTAGAACTCGTGGGGAGTTGATCTGCTAGAAACAAAACTATTTAAGGCAAAAAGGACATATATCAGTCCATGATAGTGAAAAGCCTAGGGTAACTCTAGAATGACAAGGCTGGATTCAGGTGTTCCAACACTGCCATCAGAGAGCTGTCTCTCCAGTTCCATCTCACCACTGCACAGCGAGAAAGCTGCCAACAGCTCCACATCCATTTTCATCATCTCATAAAGCCTACTGGAAAGAGAGTCTCTTCCCAGAAGTTCCAAAGAAAATCTTAGGATTGTGTATCATTGCCATAGCTTAAGGGGGTGGAATGGCTAGACCCGTGCTCATCCGGGAGCTGACAGTGAGGTTATAGACTGAATCACATAAACTGCAAATCACAGAGCAATGTCCCCAAATGTAGTTGAGTTGTTGTTACCAGAAAATGAGTGAACAGGTACTGGGCAAAGACAAGAATGAAGGTGGACAGCCGACCAGCCAGCAGGCACTGGCTCATTTCCAGCTGACCCTAGAATTCGTCAAGTGTTCCAGGCTCAGTGTTTCAGAGGCTCTGCAGAGCCGGATCACTAAAGAGAGGAAGGAAACAGTGTACACTACCCAGCAGTGACAGAAAAGAAAGGCATCTTTTGTTGAGGAGCAAAACTGCACACCCAGCCCCAAACCCACCATCATTCCGCTGGCTTTTCTCCTCTTCCCTCCAGCCCACTCTCCAGCTCACCCTTCTGCATCCCAACGCTGCCAAGTAGGGCTTTTTTTTTTTTTGGTTGCTGTTTTCTCTTTCCTTCCCATTTGTCCTTGAAAATCATCTAAATCTAATGTTCTTTTAAAGTAAATAGCCTCTTATGGATGACTACTGGTGAGTTCAGCTATACCAATAACTAACAGAATTTTACATTCAGAAGTATTAAACAATACACATCTGAAACCAGTCATGTCAAAATAAAGTTTTATGTGCAGCCACACCAGAGCAAGGATCAAGAATCAATGGGATAACACAGATTTCTAACTGTATAAAATTGGAGGAGGCAGGAAAGAAAACTCAGCAATTTGCTTCAGATGCTGTATCTCCTTAAACAGGACTCTAGACCTCACAGTCCCTGGAGGATGATCCCAGTGGTCACCTGTGCTGAATACAAAAGAATCAGAATGTTCCTTCCTTCAAGGAAGGCAATCATATACTTGTTGAATGGTTACTAAGAAAGTCCAAACGCTAAATGACAAAAACATAGAGTTGGCTATTATGGTGAAGATTCTAGCTACTATAGGCAGTTGAAGAAGGAAGCTACATCATAGGACTGCTCAGAGTTATTCAGGAAGGTCTGCCTCACAATATGGGACAAATGTCAGTGTTATTAGTTATATCTGATAGGATTCTTTGATGACAAACTATTGAAATCCACACTGGTTAACTTAACCATAAAGAGAGTTATCAAAAAAGCTACAGTGTGGCCCACAGAACTGAAAGAATAGCTGAAGAATGAATGAACACAACAAGGGCAAGACCTCTCCAGGGATCAAGGCAGCAGCAGAAAATTGGTATCCTAGCAGGGTGCAGCTTTTTCCATACAGATATCACTGCTCAAGAGTTTAGTGTCCCAGAAGAGAAACTGATTGGCCCAGACTGGGTCACATGCCACTACCTGGTTGTCAGGGGTGGTAGTATGTGGGGTGTGGGGAAGACACTTAGACACCTTGATTGACTGTTCAACTAAGACTGCACCCAATGTGGAGAATGTAATTCCAAATGAAATCTGAGTACTATTACTTGAAGAAAAGAGCAATGGTGCTCAGTAGAGAAGGAAGAAGGAAGGAAGGAAGGAAAGAAGGAAGGAAGGAAGTAGAAAAGAGAGAGGGAGGATTAGAAGAAGCAGAGAGAGACAAAAAGGATCGAAGAAGGAAGGAAGGAAGTTACTTAACCTCTCTATGTTTCAGTTTCTGTTCTATAAAATGGAAGTAATTACTGTATCTTCTTCCTAGAAGTGTTATGAATACCATGTAAAGCACTTAGCACAGGGTCTGAAACATAGTAAACGCTCAATAATTTCAGGCATTTGTCCTAGATGGGAAGCCACAGAAGGGACATTTGTCAAAAAGAAACAGGAAACTACGTGCTGCTCTGAAATAATTGATCAATTATTTGTTTATTATTAACTTACTGAAAATGATTAAATGGTTAATTATCGAAGGTATATAGCAGAGCAACAGAAAGAGATACATAGTGCAGTGTGTCCCCAAACTGGAAAAACTTAGACGCATCGTTGGATATAAGCAACATTGGTTGACAGAGTTGTCTACCCATGAAAGTGGGGTAGTTTTCTGAGTTTTCAGCAAGTATTTTAGCACATTGGTGAGTGCTTAGTACAGGTAGAAAGTCCTAGATGACCGACATCCCTGAGATATCCAAAGAATAGCTGCACATTTAATCCCGCAGCCTGCTTGCATTGCCCATTAACATGCCTGCTCTGCTACACCAGCACAAGGTTTCCAGGTCTGTCACACTTGGCATCTGCTTAAGTCTGCTTGGAATGATGACAGTCAGGGTCCCATGCTGGCTGGCAATCCCTTCCACGCAGCTGCACTAAAGGAAACCTCCAACAGAGTAGCGGTGTTATTAGAGGCAAACCAGCCGTCAATTTGCTCCGTTGTTAGGTTCCAATTACGCACAGCCGATTATGGTGGTGGGGGAGGAGGGAGATTTCAGGTAAGAACTCTGAGTTACATATAACCTCCATTGAAGCAAGCCGACCTTCTAGGAACAGTGTTCCTGTGCTGGTACCTCAGCCACGCAGACTGTCAACTAACCAGTCCTTACTACGCACAAACCTACAAATATACATGATATGGATCTGATGAGCATTTCCCAGCAAGCAAGTGTATTATTGAAAACAGAGAATTGAGTTGAGCCGAAATGAGAAAGGGGGAGGCATCGCCCTCAGCCTGCTATGTTTCCATCACTGGTAGCGGCCGCTCTGTTCCATCCTAAAGGGGAACCGCTCTCTTCTGCATCATCATGTCATTTTTATTATGCCAGCAAATGATAAGGCAAAAACCCATCAGCACAAACCAGCCTGTGAAAAACTAACTAACAATATGAAGTTGAAAATGAAGAAGAAAGTTTTGCATTTCCTTTCACCTGTAGGGGAGAAAATGATGAAGCCCAAAGCAAGCTCCTCACCATTCCGCAGTCCATCTTACTTTAAAATATACGGCATACACACTGAACAGGAGGATTTCTGCTATGCACGGCAATTGTTCCATTTTCTGTATTTCATAACCTGCAATTTTGAAGCCATGCTTGGTACACACGCTTGTAAAATAGTCATATCAGATAAAAGCAGAGGGATGCTAAACTATTGGAAAATAAATCAAATTCTCAGCAAGCCGTTATATCCATCATGTTGCAGCAAGCGCACGTATAGTTTAAGCTCTGCGCGCACAGTCTATCCATTGTAATGATTTGGGGTCAGGATCCTGCCACATGCATTTAGCATTTACTAAGAAGTAAACCCAGGAGTATAGCAGGGAAAAGTGCCAACTGTAGCTTTTGGTCCTGGAAGTTGCCCTGGATGTATTTGTTTGAGTACAGCCATTGTATTTAAGTAGCAAGGCAGAGAAGAATTAACACATGCATAGAACGTGACCATTTATAAGGAGCTTGCATGAGCATTATCTCAGTTGATCCCCAAAAGAAACTCAGATGAATGGAGAAAAACACTTGCATGTTACAGTAGCACAGAGACATTTGGAAACATCTGTGAAATGTTGAGTTAAAAAATCTGAAAACCCATCCACACCCAACCCCATTCAAAACTAGGGTGGGAGTGTTAGAGTGATACATTTCAGCAGTGTCTTGTCCTAGACAAGCATATTCACATTTCACCGCAAGAAATATTCCATGTCTTTGATTTTTTTCTTTTGACACAAACATAAGGCTAGTTTATTAGACAATTGCACAAGACTTTGTGAAGCCTTATGTAAGCACCGAATACAAAAATTATCCAGAGAAACCAAAACTTATAAATATCATTAAACAAAAGAACTACATATTACACTGTATACTAATAGGGAGTATTAAAAATATTTCAAAATGTTCAATGTAAAAAATAGAAACATTTAAAAGCCACAGATTTTACTTGGAAAAATATATATAAAGCTTCCAATTCCATGTCTGAATATCACAGAAAAGCCACAAGGCTGCATAGTAAGTCTCAACTTCATCAATATAGCACCCTCCCAGAAATGAATGTCCGACAAGCTTCCAACTTCCTCAAGTCTCCACTTCCTCCCAGGGTGAATTCTTCCTGACGTTTTTCTTCCCTGCTTGCCAAGACCCCACATTTGATCATCCAAATCATTTTCTTTCCCCTGCTTTCCACTTCGTGGTACTTGTCCTTCCTCTTTAGCATTAATTGAAAACTCAACCCCGCAACCATGCTGCAAACCACGCATTTCACCTCTGGAGAGGATCACAGGATTCCATAATCTGGCCCCTATATTAACCAGCCTGACTGCTACCACAAAATATCATAGACTGGGTGGTTTAAACAACTAGCATGCATTTCTCACAGTTCTAGAGGCTGGAAGTCTGAGACTGAGGTGCCCACATGATTGAGCTCCTGGCGAGGGCTATCTTTCCACCTTGCAGATGGCTGCCATCTACCTGTGTCCTCATGGCCACAGAGAGGACACTCTAGTGTCGCTTTCTTTTCTTTCCAAGGCACTAATCCCATCATGGGGAAATTCACCCTCATGACCCTATCTAAACCTAAGTGTTTCCCAAAAGCCCCATATCCAAATAACATCACACATATCAAACAAGGAGACCAAACAGAGAGAGAGACAAACTGAAAGAAAAGGTCTGAGACACGGGGCAGACAAGAGCTGCCTGGACCCTTTCACCTGCTCCAGCCCTTGAAAGCTTTGGCCCTACTGGGCTGGCAGCACTCTCACCGTCCTGGAGAAAAGTGCTTTTGATCCATTATTTTAGAGAATAGCAATCACTTGTCATTGCCCTTTTTAAAAAGTCATTTATAAGTTAGTAAATTAATAACAAGTAGTTTATATAGCAACTTTAGTCAAATGGGTTTCACATCATATAACAAGTCTTTGAATTTGAGAATTTTGTAATATATCCTCTTTGTGATTATTGTATTCCAATGTGAAATATTTTGCCTACACACTTAAAAATATGCCGTGTAAATTATGTTAAATGCTTATGGTAAATATTTGCATTGAGAGAAAAAATCTCAAAGAAATTAGGGCCTGAAATGTCATACAGATTCAGTAAACACATGCCAAGTGAATAAAGTGATAGTTAGTGAGTATTAATTTGTGCTAAACCTAATGCTACATCCATACATATTCTCTCATTATGATATGATTTTGCTGTGTCCCCACCCAAAATCTCATCTTAAATTTTAATCCCCATAATCCCCTTGTGTCAAGGGAGAGACCAGGTGGAGGTAACTGAATCATGGGAACGGTTTCTTCCAAGCTGTTCTCGGGATAGTGAGTGAGTTCTCACAAGATCTGGTGGTTTTATACACGTTCGGTAGTTCCTCCTCATTCGTTCTCCTTCCTGCCGCCTTGTGATGAAGGGGCCTTGCTTCCCCTTTGCCTTCCACCATGATTGTAAATTTCCTGAGGCTTCCCCAGCCATGCTCAACTGTGAGTCAATTAAACCTCTTTCCTTTATACGTTACCCACTCTTGGGCAGTTCTTTATAGCGTATGCAAATGGACTAACACACATCATTTGGGTGCTGTTCTTATTTTATGAATGAGGAAAGAGTTATTTGTCCAAGATTACAAAGTTGATCAATGGAGTCACAAGGACTCAAGAAGAAACTGTATGTAGCTGGGATGTCAACACAAGACCAATGTCCAGGAACATAGGTTCTAGCTCCCGCCAGGCCACCAGTGTTCTATAACCTTGAAAAAATGATTCTTGATTTTCCTTATACTCATTTTCCTTACCTTCATTTTCCTTATCTAAGGTTCTCCTCACGTCCTAAAATTCTCTAATTCTATAAATTTATGCCATCTTGCACCTGCGTTTCAGTTAAAGATCCTTTCAGACAAGGGGCTGGATGAAATCCTCCCAGATGTGGCGTAAAACCACACAGTTCCTCTATCGTGCAACACTCTAGTATTAGTCATGCCTCGAGTGCACTACCTCGATTTTCTAATCCATGCAAGTGCTTAATTGGTTGTATGTAATTTGTTCTCTTTCAAGTTAATATCCCTGTATTATAAAAATCAATAAACACACATTGAAAATAATTACAAAGATATAAACCTCTTACTTTGCAAAAATACATTGTAATGCATGCATTTTTCTACTCAGCAATATTTACTCTGTGTTAAAAATGATGCTCTGTGCAATCTTAGGCAGGAGAAAATGTTTCCTAGGGAAATTTCAAACATCTACATGAAAAAAACAGAATACACATAATCAACATAACGATCTCAAGAATGGAATCAACAGAAATAAAATCACCCCCTTTGGTTCTTCTGGGAAAATAGCTAGTTAAAGATAAAATCAATGCTAGCAAGAGGGGTGGCTTCGTTAGCCAGCATCAACTAACTGCTGTTCAGTGGGTACATTTGTTTATAGCTTTACTACTAAAGCAATGCAGGATCAATAAAGTTGTTTGAGGGCCCTGAACTTCTTACTCTATATAACTACTGATGCCAACCCAGGGTGGGCTAGTAAGGTGGGCAGTTTGGCAACACAGGCCCATTTGACTGGAGCTTATCTCATAGGCTCTGACCACTGCCTCTAAGGAGACATTAAAGCAAGACCCCACTGGATTCAGGCATCCACATTACAAATTGCACTTCATGAGACACTCATTCAGGTCAATTAACTGTGAGAAATATTGCATATCTATCCTTTTCTGAATATTTACAAAGCAGAGGAGCATATTAAAGTCTTTAAAAAGTATTTTGTAAAGATATATGCTTAAATTTGTTTAATCACATTTTCCAAATCCATTGCCCATAGGACCCCTCTTATCCAATATCTATTAACACCTCACAAAGTGTTCCAGGGAACACGTTCTCTTTAGCCACTACTAGGGCTACTGATTCCATGACATGAAGACAGAACAAGAGAAAAGAGAAAAGGGACTATTATTCATGGATTAGTTACGAGGGGTCTCACTTTGCTCTCAGGGTTTTGAATGCACAATTTCATATAATCTTCACAACAATCTTGTGAAATAAAAGCGTATTATCTTCATTTGACAGTTTAGGGAACTGAAAATATATATGAAATTGATTGGGAAAGGTACTTACAATTAAGTGAAAAAATCAGATTATAAATATGTTTATAAATATATGCATATATCTATTGTGTATAGTCTAAAGATTGTTAACTAGCAGCCTGATGGGATTTTTAATTAAAATATATTGGTTTCCCACATTTCAAACTGAGGAGGTTTCCAATATTTTTTAAAATCAGAAGCTTAACAATAAGGGGACACTTCTTTTGGCGAACCTTCCTCTAATACTAAATGGTAGCTATCTCTTTAAGTGAGATTTGAAATCTCCATTTCCCCAAATTCCATCTGGCTGGCTTAACTCACACATGCCAGCTTTCTGGTCCACACAAACATTCAGGTGTCTGGTCTAAATAGAGATATGCCAAAATACTCTAAGAAAAACACTGTGGTTTGACCCTAGGCTACAGTGCATCAGAACAACTCCTACCCTAACAGAGCTCAGACTCTAGCAGGAAACACAGACAATTTAGCAAGCAATTTCATAATTGCTTTGAAAGTATTAAGTTGGAAAGTATTGAGAAAATGAAGGAATAACTTAGGAGCTCAGAATGGGAACACCCAAAGAAAGTGATTTTTGAGCAGAAACTTGAAAAATTAATAAGAATTGTCTAGGAAAACAAAGAGGGTAAAGAGTATCATAGGAGGTAAAGCATATTGTCGCACAAACAAGCATTTATTGAGCACTGTTAGACATATGGAGTAAATGCAGCCTCTACAAGCTTATACTCATTTGAAAAGATGAGACAACAGACCATCAGAAAGAGGGCACACAATGTTATTGATGAGGATGGGGGTTAATAATTTGAACTTGGTACCGAGGCAAGGAGGTCTTCATAGCAAAGTCACTCAGACCATCAAGCAAAAGGCTGTGAAAACAACATAACATGATGAGAGCAGATTGTCCCAAATGCACTGCAAATTCTCCTTCCCATCACTCACGGCATTCTAGTGACTGAGGAAGTGAGTGTCCAAGGATCACACCCCAAGGGAGCCCACCCACAAGGTGAGCTTTCAGAGAAAGAATGTATTCAGTGAGCATGAGTGTGGAAAGTCACAGAGCCCATGGGAATGAAGGTTGGCCAGGGAGATTTGATAGTCAGCAAGTAATGTATCTATCACACCACAGCTTCTGAAAATTGTATCATCTGATCTTTCATTCATGTCAGGACTTACCTTCCCAACCAAAAAGGAAGGTTTGAATCTTTTGGGTTTATGACCCAAGGAAACATGCCTGGCCATTTATGTTATTGTCTCATTTAATTTAGTCACGAAATAGATGATTAGGCAGAAATTAGTATCCCATGTTATGGAAGAAGTAACTGAGGCTCAGTGGTTATGCATCCTACAGAATGTGCATGGCAGTGTTAAGTGGCAGAGCCAGACTGAACTTAGGCATTCCAAACCCAAAGCTCATACCCTCGGTCAGTGTTTTGCAAACTATAGATGAAGACCCATTACTTGATAGTAACATCCATTGAGTGGCTTACAATATAAGAATTTTTAAGTGAAAAATGTAGGATAAAAGAGAATAAAGTATAATATTTCACATATAATAACACTAAGTTGAGTTGACCCTTGAAAAATATGAATTTGATCAATGTAGGTCCACTTATACACAGACTTTTTTCAATAAATATATTGGAAATTTTGGGGTAGATTTGCACCAATTTGGAAAAACTAACAGATAAACTTTGTAGCCTAGAAATATTTTTAAAATTAAGAAAAAGTTAAGTATGTAACAAGCACAGAAAATATATGTAGATACTAGTCTATTTTAAATACCACCATAAAATATACACAAATCTATTCTAAAAAGTTAAAAATTCGTCAAAATTTGCAAGACTTCATGACCAAGAACCCAAAAGCAAATGCAACAAAAACGAAGATAAGTGGATGGGACTTAATTAAGCAAAACGGCTTCTGAGATGGAGTCTTGCTCTGTCGCCCAAACTGGAGTGCAGTGGCGTGATCTCGGCTCACCACAACCTCCACCTCCCGGGTTCAAGTAATTCTCCTGCCTCAGCCTCCCCAGTAGCTGGGACTACAGGCATGTGCCACCACGCCTAGCTAATTTTTTTTTTTAAAGATGGGGTTTCACTATGTTGGTCAGACCGGTCTTGAACTCCCGACCTCAGGTGATCCGCCCGCCTTGGCCTCCGAAGTGCTTGGATTACAGGCGTGAGCCACCACCCCAAAAATGGCTTCTGTACAGCAAAAGAAACACAGCAAACACCTAAGTTAAAATCAGATTTATTTCTCAAAATCATGACATGTCCAATGTTCTAAGTCACACTCACTTAAGACACCTGGCTGATGGAGGCTCTGCCTTGAAAAGCACTTTCACAATCACTATGGTACTGACGACGTCACATAGAGGATAATACATAGTCTCTTAAAGCTTCCACATTGATATGATACACGTCACTTACATTTTACTAAGCAAAGCAGGTGATGGGGTCACATTTAATTTCAAAAGTATAGCAAGTACCACCGTTCCACGTGTCTGGAAAGCAGAAACCTGGAAGTATTGGTCAAACAATACAGTATTAGTCCATTTTCACATTGCTGATAAAGACATACCTGAGACTGGATAACTTATTTTTAAAAAAAGAGGTTTAATGGACTTGCAGTTTCATATGGCTGGGGAGGCATCACCATCATGGCAGAGAGTGAAATGCTTGTCTTACACGGCAACAGGCAAGAGAGGAAATGAGAACCAAGCAAAAGGGTTTCCCCTTATAAAATCATCAGATCTTGTGAGACTTATTCACTGCCGCGAGAACAGTATGAGGAAAACCGCCCCATGATTCAATTAGCTCCTACCAGGACCCTCCCACAGCATGTGGGAGTTATGGGAGCTACAATTCAGGAAGAGATTTCGGTAGGGACACAGCCAAACCATACTAAACACTAATAACTATCATAGGAATCATTGTTATGTAGGCAATAGTTGAGGCCATGAAAATGAATTAGATCTTATTCTATTCCCAGGGAAAAAAATGCCAACACATGTTTTAATAATATGGTGCCTATACTCACGTTTCCAAACATTCTACTAGTAGCTTAAATTTAAAATATTCTAAACCAAACTACTTCTCTTCCCTATAAAAATGAGTTTCCTGTCCTTGTTTGATATAATTTTGATTAATATCATCTCTATTCACTCAATTGCCCAGGTGAATCACTTTGGATTCATCTTTAACTCCTCCTTGGCCTTCACTGGCATAGCCAATCAATCACAGCTTTGTCCACCCAGTGAATTGCTCATGAATCCATCCTTATTTCTCCATTTCCGCTCTCACTACACATCATCTCAACCAACGCCAATTATCCTAAATAAGGCTATACTGCTTTTATACAATTAACAAACTTGGAGATCTGTCTTATGAAAAGTGGCTGTTATTGTGCCATAAATTATTTCCATAATCTTTTTCTTAGTATCTTTTTGAGCTTTGACAAATGTCTTATCTTGAAAATGCCTCCTATGTTGGAAAAACAATCCAGGTATATTGATTGAAGAGGAAGAAGATATTTAGAGAAACTTGAGAAGGAAAAAAAAAAAAAAAACAGGAAAAGAGGGGCAAGAAGAGTCAAGGATACTTACTTGACTGCTCTGTCTCATGAGATAGTCACCTTTCGAAGTTCTCTCTGCCTCTTAGAGGGTTGATAGTCTTATTTTAAAGTTAGAAACTGATACCTTATAGAAAGTCTTTTACAGTGCTCCAGGAGTTGAAATTACAAGACTGAGTAGAATCTCCAAAGAAGATAATGAAGAAAAAACACTTGGAAGTGTGATATACTAATGAGCGAGGAATAAGAAGAAAGTAGAGCCAGAGCAAGGCAGGAAAGGAACAGACAGAAGGGTGGGAGAAGCAGGACCACGAGGCGTGTGTTACAAGAAGGGTGATCGGCAGAGCTAAACGCAGGCGCGGTCCCGGAGAAAGAGCACCTCGAAAGCTTTTGATTTGGTCGTTGGTGGTTGCATTCTTGAAGTCAACATTTACAATTGGAGGATGGGGTGCTGGAATGCAGGCAGCAAGAAATAAGTGGCTGGTTCCATGGCAGCGAAGGTGGCATACTCCACCAAAAGTCTGGTAGAATGACAGCTCTGTGAGGCAACAGGTTCCAAAAAAGGTGTTTTCAAAGGCAAGGAATACAAGCAGCATGTTTTTCATGAATGGGGAAAGAAAGAAAAAAGGGGTGAGAATGAAAATGGCAGAGAGAAAGAAAATATTGATGAAAAAGCTTCATTTCCTCTCATCTAGACATTCTCTCCAGCCACAGCACAGCACATTGGTATCATAGCTGCTAAGGATGGGTAAAACCATCTTTTTAGCATTTCATTTTTTTCTCCCATAGCCCTTTAAATGTTTCCATTACTTCACTTAAAATTATTGCATATAATAACTTTAAAAAGAAACTAGTTCACATTAAGAAGAAAGATCTATACGTGAAATTTTGGAAAAGATTCCAAACCTTCTATCCAACCTCAAAAAATTCCACTCTTTTATTAAGACTAGAGTTTTATACTATTAATGATAATAATAGTATCATTATATACCATTAATGATAATAGTAATAACTAACATTTACTTTATTCTTATTATATATCAAAACCTTCCCTAATTCTTGACACGAACTTATGAAGCAGGTGTTACTAGGTGAGAAAACTGAGACCACCACCCCATGTTTCCTTCTAGGACTTTCATAACTTCCTTTTTTAGCTTAATTCATTGAACTCTTTGGAAAGTACTCCACCATAATAATTGAGAAGAAAATCTAACTGTGTTTTTTGAATATCTACACGGGTGGTACAAAACTAATTTCAAAACTAATTTTTGAATAGTCCACTTGCAGCATGTACTAAAAGCCCACATACATTTAGACCTATTTCTGTGTATACCTGATTTTTTATAGATTTTTATATTTTTGTTTAATTGATCTATCTCCATTCATTTACCTACAACACTGTTTTATCTACTTGTTTTAAAATGTTTCGATACATGGTAATGCTTTCCTCATTTCCCTACCATCGTCATCAATGTTGTGCTTTTCCAGAGTTTTGTTTGTCTTTATTTTTCATGTAAACTTTTTTTTTTTTTGAGGCAGGGTCTCACTCTATCACCCAGGTTGGAGTACAATGGCTTAATCTCAGCTCACTGTAGCCTCAGCTTTCCAGGGTTAAGCGATTCTCCAGCCTCAGCCTCCCAGGTAGCTGGGACTTCAGGTGTGAGCCATCAATATCTGGATAATTTCTTTATTTTGTGTGGAGATAAGGTTTTGCCATGTTGCCCAGGCTGGTCTCAAACTCCTAGGCTCAAAAGGATCCACCCACCTTGGCCTCCCAAAGTGCAGGAATTACAAGTATGAGCCACTGCATTAAGTCTGAACTTTATAATTGAATTTAGTTTCAAAAAACAAATTTTTATTTTTGTTTCAGTTAACTTAAAACAAACTTGACATCTTTAGGATTATTTCTATCCATTTGTTCAGGGTTTTTCAATATACTTATTTGGCATTCCTTGAAAGTGTTTTAAAGTTTATTTTGCTATTTTTTAATAGGTCTCTCACATTTCTTCTAGCATGTATTCTTAGGCATTCAGTATTCTGGGTTGCTACTGTAAATAGTATATCTTCTCTTATTCTATCTACAAGCTATTAATTTATTTGTACTAACTTCTTCTCACTAATTACCAAATTCTCTCACTGTAGTGCTTTTTCAACTAATTCCCTTGGGAATTCCAGGTAAAAGCTCACATTATCTACAAATAACGTTAATTTAATTCTCTCCTTTTCAGGTATCTGCTTTGCTTCATAGTTAAATAATATAAGTGATAATGGACATCCTTAATATTTTTTTCCTTTAAAAGGAATGTCTCTATTGTGTGCCATTAAGCTTGATTCTAGCTTTTTAAAAAAATTATTTATTTACTTGTTTATTATACTTTAAGTTCTGGGGTACATGTGCAGATCATGCAGGTTTGTTACACAGGTACACACATGCCATGGTAGGGGTTTGCTGCATCCATCGCCCCGTCGTCTACATTAGGTATTTCTCCTACTGCTGTCCCTCCCCAATCCCCCCAACCCCTGCTATTTCTCCCTTAGTCTCCCACCCCCAGGTCCCAGTATGTGATGTTCCTCTCCCTGTGTCCATGTGTTCTCAATGTTCAACACCCACTTATGAGTGAGAATATGCAGTGTTTGGTTTTCTGTTCTTGAGTCAGTTTGTTGAGAATGATGGTTTCCAGCTTAATTCATGTCCCTGCAAAGGACATGAACTCATCTTTTTTTATGGCTGCATAATATTCCATGGTGTATATGTGCCACATTTTTCTTGTCCAGTCTATCATCGATGGGCATTTGGGTTGGTTCCAGGTCTTTGCTATCATAAACAGTGCCGCAATGAACATACATGTGCATGCGTCTTTATAATAGAATGATTTATAATCCTTTGGGTATATATCCAGTAATGGGATTGACTGGTCAAATGGAATTTCTATTTCTGTGTCCTTGAGGAATTGCCACACTGTCTTCCACAATGGTTGAACTAATTTACACTCCCACCAACAGTGTAAAAGTGTTCCTATTTCTCCACATCCTCTCCAGCATCTGTTGTCTCCAGATTTTTTAATGATCGCCATTCTAACTGGCATTAGATGGTATCTCAATGTGGTTTTGATTTGCATTTCTCTAATGACCAGTAATGATTAACTTTTTTTATATATGTTTTGTTGGCTGCATAAATGTCTTCTTTTGAAAAGTGTCTGTTTATATCCTTTGCCCACTTTTTGATGGGGTTGTTTGTTGTTTTCTTGTAAATTTATTTAAGTTCTCCATAGATTCTGGCTATTAGCCCTTTGTCTGATGGATAGATTGCAAAACATTTTCCCATTCTGTTGATTGCTGGTTCACTATATTGATATTTTCTTTTGCTGCGCAGAAGCTCTTTAGTTTAATTAGATCCCACTTGTCTATTTTGGCTTTTATTGCCATTGCTTTTAGTGTTTTAGTCATGGAGTCCTTGCCCATGCCTGTGTCCCAGATGGTATTGCCCAGGTTTTCTTCTAGAGTTTTTATGCTGTTAGGCCTCATGTTTAAATCTTTAATCCATCTACAGTTAATTTTTGTATAAGGTGTAAGGAAGGGATCCAGTTTCAGCTTTCTGCTTATGGCTAGCCAGTTTTCCCAACACCATTTATTAAATAGGGAATCTTTTCCTCATTGCTTGTTTTTGTCAGGTTTGCCAAAGATCAGATGGTTGTAGTTGTTTGACCTTCCTTCTGAGGCCTCTGTTCTGTTCCATTGGTCTATATCTCTGTTTTGGTACCAGTACCATGTTGTTTTGATTTTAATAGCCTTGTAATATTGTTTGAAGTCAGGTAACATGATGCCTCCAGCTTTGTTTTTCTTTTTTTTTTTTTCTTTTTTCTTAGGATTGTCTTGGCTATCCAGGCTCTTTTTTGTTTCCAGATGATGTTTAAGGTGTTTTTTTCCAATTCTGTGAAGAAAGTCATGTATAGCTTGATGGGGATAGCATTGAATCTATAAATTACTTTGGGCAGTATGGCCATTTTCATGATATTGATTCTTCCTAACCATGAGCATGGAATGTCTTCTCTCACCACTCCTATTCAACATAATATTGGAAGTTCTGGCTAGGGCCATCAGGCAAGAGTAAGAAATAAAGTGTATTCAAATAGGAAGAGAGGGCATAAAATTGTCCTTGTTGGCAGATGACATGATTGTGTATTTAGAAAACCCCATCATCTCAGCCCAAAATTTCCTTAAGCTGATAAGCAACTTCAGCAAAGTCTCAGTATACAAAATCAATGTGCAAAAATCACAAGCATTCCTACACACCAATAACAGACAAGCAGAGAGCCAAATCGTGAGTGAACTCCCATTCACAATTGCTACAAAGAAAATAAAATACCTAGGAATACAACTAACGAGGGGTGTGAAGGACCTCTTCAAGGAGAACTACAAACCACTGCTCAAGGAAATAAGAGAGGACACAAACAGATGGATTCGGGCTTTTCTACTAAGCCTGATATATTTTATCATATTAAGGAAAATTCATCTATTCCTATTTTTTTAAATACATAGACATTAATAACTGCTCTTTTAGACTGTAATTTAGATCCCTTAGCACGGTGGCATATCTAAAACAAGGTCACAAATTATTTGACAAATTATTTGTCCCCTAGAAAAGTGAGATCTCTGCCACCTCTCTTGAATCTCTGCTGGCCTATGACTATTTCAACCAATAAAGCACATGTAAAGTGGTGCTCTGCGACTCTGAGGATAGGTCTGGTCTGAACGTTTGTGTCCCCTTTAAATTTATATGTTAAAATCCTAACTCCCAATATGATAGTATTAGGAGGTGGGATGTCTGGAAGATAATTAGGTCATGAGGACAGAGTCCTCAGGAATGGGGTTAGTAACCTTTTAAAAGAGGCCCTAGAGAGCTAGCTAGCCCCTTTCACCATGTAAGAACACAGTAGAAGGTGCCATCTCAGAACCAGAAAGTAGGCCCTCATCAGACACCGAATCTGCCAGCACCTCGATCTGGGACTTCCCAGCCTTCAGAACTATGAGAAGTAAATTTCTGTTGTTTATAGCCACCCAGTTTACTCATTTTGTTATAGTAACCTGAATATACTAAGACTGAAAATTGGTACTGAGAAAATGGATATGGGATGCTGCTGAAACAAATAACTAAAATATAGAAGTGGCTTTGGAACTGGCTAAAGGGTAGAGGCTGGAAACGTTTTGAGGTGCATGCAAGAAAACACCTGCATTGCCAAGAACAGACTATTAATGGCAACTCTTTGAGGGCCCGGAATGAAACGAGGAGAGCTGTAGAGAAAGCCTCAGTCTTCTTAGGGAATACTTAAGTAACCCTGAACACAATGTTGCTGGAAACATGAACGGTAAGGTCCTTCTGATAAGGTCTCAGCTGGAAGTGAGGAACGTGTTATTGGACAATGGAGGAACGGTCACCCTTGTTATAAAGTGGAAAAGAACTTGACTGAATTGCATTTGTGTCCTAGTGTTTTCTGAAGGTAGAACTTGTGGGACTAATATTCTTATCAGATGATTGTTTGGTCACACCTTTGGTGTTCTCTCTCAGCATTCTTTCTTATTCTTTACAATATGATAGGCTGTGAATATTTCAAATCTTTAACTTTTTGATTCCCTTTTGATGAATGTTCTGATAGCAGGCTTATGTGCGGTCTTTTGACCCCCACTTGGCCACACAAGAATGGATATGGAACCCGAAACACTTCCTTACCAAGAGGTTAAAGTGCTCACACAGCCTTTGTCAGGCTCATCACCTTGTGTGAAAAGATATTTTCCTGTTCGATACTCGATAAGTATTCTTTTTTCTATTTCAGCATGTGCATCTGTGGGACTCAGGCCTATCCTCAGCTTTCACTATTTCAGACTCCACAGGGAAGAGGTCTGTCTTCTGTGGCATAAGAGGGGTGTGTGTAAGCAAAAGGCCCTGCATTGGCTGCCAGAAGAGACCCACTGCAGCCGGGGTGCCAATGCACACTATTAAAGCTGACCTTGCTCTGTATCTTGTCTATGTAAGTAAAGCATTGCTACATCTAGTGCTTGATTGCACTGTGCTTTCCTTAGAAATTCCTATGGCAAGATGCAAGGGGCAGAAGTGTTCACAGTCCCTTCCTAGGATTGATAACTGGTGCGCAGAGTTCTCCCCTGGAACTGATAACCCGTACACAGTGTTCTGCCCAATGATTGACATTTCCATCTTTAAATCATATTTCTCTCATCTCAAATTTCACTAGAAACAGTCAAGAAGAACCAGGCTACTCCTTCAGCACTTTGATTAAATATTTTCTCAGCCAAATATCCAATCCTCCAGTGCCTTGATCTTGGACTTCCCAGTCTCCAGAACTGTAAGTTATAAGTTTCTTTCTTTTATAAACTACTCAGTTTTTGGCATTTTGTCATAGCCACACAAATCAACTAAGACAGTGTATTTGTCTGTTCTCACGCTGCTATAAAGAACTGCCCAAAACTGGGTAATTTATAAAGGAAAGAAGTTTAATTGACTCACAGTTCCACGTGGCTAGGGAGGCCTCAGGAAACTTACAATCATGGTGGAAGGTGCCACTTCACAGGGCATCGGGAGAAAGAATGAGTGCCAACAGGGGAAATGCCAAATGCTTATAAAACCATCAGATCTTATGAGACCCACTGACCGTCACGAGAACAGCATGGGAGAAACTGCCCCCATGATCTAATTACCTCCACCTATTCCTGCCCTTGCCAAGTAGGAGTTGGGGGACTAAAATTCAAGATGAGATTTTGGGTGGGGACACAGCCAAACCATATCTGACAATTATAAAAGGCCATGAAGCTTCCTACTTGCTCCCTGAGGACATTTGCTATTGGATTGCCAATGTAAGAAGTCTGACCAGGCACAGTGGCTCATGCCTGTAACCCCAGCACTTTGGGAAGTCACTTTTCCCTGGGACACACGGTGCCTTTTCAGTGTGTAGAGTCACATATTTTACTATCAGAAATTTTTCCTGAATCGTATCTTTAAATGTTTGGGTTTTGTTTCATTGGTTGTGTTTCTCATCTACAACTTCGATTGCATGTATCTGGGATCTTTTATGTCCATTATTTCCATCCCTGTGTTTTTATGACATCTCTCTTCTTCATGTTTCTCCCAGTTATGTCATAATTCTGGAATTATATATATCCTGAATTTCAGCACATTTCATATTTTTCATCGACTCCTCACTTCTCCTCTGTGTTCTTGTGTTTCTGCTTTGGGGTCTTCCTTCAAAAGTAATTGCTCCATTATGACCATTCTTGCAGGAGTAAGATGGTATTGCATTGTGGTTTTCATTTGCATTTAGAGATGCTGAGCATTTTTTATAATAGATGTTGGTGTGGATAAGGTGAAAAGGGAACATTACTACACCACTGGTGAGACTAGAACAGCCACTATGGAAAACAGTGTGGAGATTTCTTAAGGAACTAAAGAGTAGATCTACCGTTTGACCCAGCATTCCCACTACTGGGTATCTACTCAGAGGAAAAGAAGTCATTCTACAAAAAATATACTTGCACACGTATGTTTATAGCAGCACAGTTTGCAATTGCAAAAATGTGGAACCAGCCCAAATGCCCAGCAATCAAAGAGTAGATAAAGAATTTGTAGTATATATGTATAGATATATACATGTATATGTGTGTGTGTGTATTTGTGTGTGTGTGTGTATACATATATATGTGTGTATATATATATATGATGGAATACTACTTAGCCATAAAAAGGAATGAACAAATGACGTTTGCAGCAACCTGGATGGAACTGGAGACTAGTATTCTAAGTAAAGTAACTCAGTAATGGAAAACCAAGCATCGTATGTTCTCATTCATAAATGGGAGCTAAGCTATGAGAATGCAAAGGCATAAGGATGATACAATGAACTTTGGAGACTCAGGGGAAAGGGTGGGAGGGGGTTGAGGGATAAGACTACAAATTGGGTTCAGTGTATACTGCTCAGATGATGGGTGCGCCAAAATCTCACAGATTACCACTGAAGAACGTGCTAATGTAACCAAATACTGTTTCCCAAAAACCTATGGAAATAAAAAAATTATAAGCAAATAAATAAACAATGATGTCTCTAAAGTCTTATAAAGCACAACACAGAGTGGATGATCAAGAAATGAATACACTTTTAAAAAAGAAATTGCTCAAGGTAATTGCCTGATTGCATATGTTTTTATTTTAATTCATAGCAAACTGTTAGGACATGGTTTCCATCCAGTTGTGAGTGTCTTCCATCTGCAGGTGCTTTTGCTGCTCTTTCCCACCATTTTTCATACAGGATCTTTCTATCAATGCTCTTTTTAGGAAAAACTTTTCATCACTGAATGAGTTACATTTTCCCAAATTGTTTTCAAGAGGTCTTTCACCACGGAGGGGCCAAGTGGCCTGGCAGGATTCATCCGCCTTCCTATTGCCCCAGAAATAAACTGCTTCCTTCAAATATAGCTCATCTTTGGTTTCTTTGTTCAGCCCTCTCCTGTATTTCTCAGCGCCAAACCAGGATAGGAACACTTTTGCACCAGCCCTGCAAACCTCAATTCCGGAACAACCGTGTTAACGTTAGCACTTCAGGTGGGTCCCGCGCCTGCAGGATGAATATTTTTGCGGCGCTTCCTGCGATCCGCTACCCCTGGGCGCTCTGGGTGCTGCTTCCTTTTGCTTCCTCCTCTGCAGCCACTGCACAATTTCAGTGTCTCCTGGCAGCCTTTACAGATGTTGCAGAGTCTATGGTTGGTATTTGCCTTTTGAGCTTTTCCTTTTCAGTTTGTTTTTTGTTTTTGCTTTTGTGTAATTTCTAGGACAAGAAGGGGGAAATGCTGCCCTGCGTAGCTTGGTTTATAGCAGAAACCTGACAACAGTTTTAAGAATGTACCCTTGAGAAGCTCTCTGCTTCCCATTTTATCGTGGTTGACTTTAGTTTTGTTACTCTGATTTTAATGAATTTACCCTCTGTAAGAATAGTTTGCTTTTTTCTCACATCATGTGTGTATAAAACTTGCTTTGTCCATTGGAGGCCTTCTTAGCAAGAGTAAAGCATCTCATCTGGCAAAGCATAAAAATAATGTAAAGGGAATGATGAGCCCAGATGCAATAGAATTCTTTCACTCAGTCAATCCTGAAACGGAGGCAGGATTATTGCAAACCAACTTATGATGCCTTACCAGCTGCTGAATTGGATCTCGCTTTAACTCTGCAAGATGACAGGATGAACTTATTTTCTTTAATGTAATGAAACCAGGATCTTTCATGGTCAGTAAGAGTGCGGAAGCATCTGGATTCATTGACTGCAACAGACCTTAATAGTGTGGAACTCGCTGGGGGAAAATTGTGTGTATCATATTGTCATTTTGCATCTGTTACTCTGATTAGGATCATTGTAATACATTCAAATTCATTAATGGCGGCTACTTTGGATCCCTAAATAATTAATGGAATCATAGGTGTCTCCCTAAGCAACAACTCGATGGCACTGTGTATTAGGCAGCACTGTGAGCTCTGAATAAGCAGCTCTGACACAGCGACATCTGTTTTGTCAAGCATCTCCTCCTGCACCAGCTTTCCTTAGCCGAGCCTGGGAAAATGGGCAGAGGCAAGAGTAGAAATCAAAGGAGAGAGAGTAAAGTGGACTCCGTGAAGTGGTTTGGTGTGAAATGCCGGAGGCCAGGCCCCAAGTCGTCCCATGAATCAGAATCCCTTGGTAGTGGAGCCTGGGAATCAGCCTTTTGATAGACACCCCAATGATTCTTATGTGCCTGATAGTCTGAAAAGTTCTGGATAGAGCCTCCTCTCCCAAAGAAAAAAAAGAAAAGACAGCAAGATAGGGAAAATGTTATATTGCGGATCCTAGCCCACTGTGGTACTATAATATTGTGCATGAATTTTCCTTACCCTATATGCTTAATATGGTTCCAAGGCTTGAAGGGAAGAATTTCTCCTACTTCTGAAATATAAATAAAACTCATCCCCACCCCGACCCAATTTTGTTGATTTCTGCATGTTCTCTGAGGATGAGCAGAAATGAAGCAAAAATGTTAACATTCTGAGACTTCTCCCAGAGTAAATTTAAAGAAATAAAAAGCCAATTTATGAGGTCGTGATTAAAAATGCGCACAATTAACTGTGGGACTGCTTGTTTCCCAATATCCTGCGGACAGCAATTTTTGGCAGATTTTTCAACTTATCTGCATTTCATCAAAGTAGGAGAATACACAAATAAATGGCAGTGGCATATCCTGGGGCGCTAAAGAGGTCATGAAAAGATCCATAATCCACACAAATTGCAAGTGTTAATAAAGATAACGTCCTAGTCAGGAACTGCGAAGTTAATGTGTGTTTGTAAATGTCTAAAGAGTAGATGGAGAGAAAAGAAAGAGAGGGAGAAACACAGTAGAAAGTGAGGGTTGTAGAGGGGACCCCGAGAAAAGATGGAAGACTCTACTGCAATTTACATCCCAGAAATCGCTCTGCTGGGATCGGAGACAGCCAGCCTGGGTTGTCTTTCTTCCTAGCTGCTCCACAGAATGCCTTCCAGAAAGTACCCATAAATGAGCTCAGTGGCCTCCCACTATCACCATTAGAAAATCAAACTACCAGCAGCATTTCAAAGTAAGTGAAAGGAACCAGAGGGTGAGTGCAAATTCCAGGTGTCTAAGTTTCTACTCAGACAGCAAAATAATGCCATGGACACAGTGGGGCTAATACGGGGCGAGCAAGAGACGTCACTTGCAAATGGAAGTGGGGATTGAACGAAGAGCAAGTTTTAGCAAAATGTTATTAATAGCCACCATTTGTCAGGTCTTACTAGGTGTCCGCATTTATTTATTTAAATATAATCCTCACTGCAGTCTTTACAGATTGCACTCATTTTACTAACAAGAAAACTGCAATTGTAATAAGGATACTCATCTAGTGAGTAGAGGAGCCAGGATATAAATCCTACATGCCTAACTCTAATTTCCATGCTTTTAACCACAATCTTACTGTGAAAGATGCTGTATCTCTTCAGTGACACAGGGTTGCCCTCCCGGTAAGATACGCAGGAGAGTCTGCATCTATGTTTAGCTAAATGAGAGATGCCGAGACCTACAGGACAACTCATTTGGCTTTGGACATGTGGGCAGCACACTCTCTGGATGAGGGTTGAGACCAGAAGTCAAGAATTCCTGGTTTCATTAAACCGTAAGTTACATGTGGACAATAAATATTCATTAAGCACATGATTTAATTTTGCTTTTGTCTATCTGTTTTCCCAGTATTAAACATAATATTGCCTGGTACATAGTAAGTGCCCCCAAAAATGCATGATTAATGAGTCAATAAACACATGAACTAGTGAATAAATCAATCAGTGTACAGAGGCATGAGCATTCCCATACTCATCTGTAAAAAATTATTGCACATAAAGCAATACAGCAACCCCAGATCATCAATCTTTTCTTGCCATTTGTAGCTCCCAAAATTTTTTCACAAGTAAAGGGAATATGGCATTGTTATAGTTATTTGTATAACAGAATGCATGCTAACAGCAGTAATGAACAAAGCCCGGGCCATGAGCCGTCCCAGGCTGGTGACTCACACACCACCAGAGCCTTTTGTCCCCAGCCATTATTTTCCAGCATTTTCTTGCACTGCCCTTTTGCTACAAGAATCAGTCTGGACTTAATTATTTGCTCTTTGACCTGAAGCATATAGATTTACAGCACACTTTTTAGGGCTATGGGATCTTTATTTTGGATTTTCCATAGTTTAAAGATCAGTTTTAACTAATCAGAGCTAATTAGAGATCAACAAACCCTTTCAATCTCTATCTAGGGCCTGTGCAGGTGTTAAAAACCTACATAATTTCTAAGTCAAAATTCATTTCACAGGCAAGTATAGGAAGAACCCATGTTTGGCAAATAGAATTTCTAGTTGTGCAGCTTTCAACTGACAAATACCTTAATGATGGAGAAACAAAGGACAGGAGTTAGACCTTCTAGGTTTCCAACATATTGTTATCCTCTATTAGATGTGTGACCTTAAACAAATCACTAAGCCACACTAAATCACAGTTTGCCCAACCGAGTAATGAAGCATTGAACTCTCTGCTAGGTCTATAAACACACACATGTCATTTTATTATGTCCATCTTATTCCGTAAGTTTGCCTTGTTTATCACCAAGCTTGTGAACTACTTGAGGATGTGTCATAAACTTTCTGTTTTTGTCTCTTCCATTGCTTCCAGAACACTGTTAAATACAAAAAGCTGATCAGCAGGGAACTAGATTGAAGTAAGTCAAGGTTCCTTATGTTTCCCTACCAAGAATATGAAAACCTTCCCAAATTTATGTAAAGAAAACTCTCCAGGAATCAGAACAACATGCTGCATTTCTATAGGGTTTTTCTTCTTTGTTTTATTTCTCAGATATATGTGATCCCTTAAATGTTGTGTGTGTGCATGTATTTAAAACAATCTATGCTTCTTTCGCTCTTGGTTAAAAATTCTATTGGTTTTGTACATAAAATTCCCGAAGTGAAATTTTCATTGAAAATGGAAAATAGTCCATTTCTGCTTGCACTAAGTGGTTGACAATGAACAAATGAGTCACACGCATTCCCTTCCTGTAACTAATGCACTGCAAGCCGAATTCATCAATTACAGCAAGGACACAACATTCCCTTTACCAAACATCCAGGTTTCTTGGATGTTACACCTTTGCGTGTGTGCGTTTGCTTCCTCAGTCTCTTCCTATGTGTTCTATTCATAAATTGTCTCCAGCAAACTATGGCAAAAGTGGCTCCCTTCTCTGTTGCCACTTTGCAATCTACACTTAACTGCAGGGTAACGGCAACGGAAGCCATGACTAACAGAGCCAACTCTAGCCCTCTGAATCTGCAACTACAGCTTGGGAAAAATCTTGTATCGGGGTGTTACATGCTAGATTTGATGTGAATGTTGTTGTCTGAAATGAAAATTATTTGTACAGCTGGAATATAACATTTGCATAAGTTACAATTAAAAGGGAAAATATAATTACAAATTTTCAACTTAATTTGAATGGTTTTTAAAATGCTCATTTGGCATAGGCAACAGCTTGCAGGCAAACAGAAGACATTCTCAGAGTTGCATCCCTTTGTCTGGGTAGCAGTAGTGAGCTCATTTTGAAGTGCTTGCTTTAACCCCTGAATCCCAACAGCAACCAGCGTTGAGAACCTAAAGTACAAGGCAATGTTTGTTTTCAAAATAGGATTACCACAGACACAGTGATTCATAAATATTTGCATCTTTTAATTGTTTCTAAAAATGAAGCGGCAAGTGGCATCGCACGGGAATGTTATTTTTCCCATGGAGCGAATGAACAGTGGAATTTTAACTAGTTTCACTCCCTTTCAGTTCTCAGATCTGAGATCTTCGGTCACATCTCCTGTACAATGTTTTCCTCATATCACAGTCTCTTTAATGGCTCCAGTGTCTGACTTTTTTCCTCCTTAATTACATGTCTTTTTCTTGTAGCTACTTCATGCCGAAGGCATGTCATTCTTCTCAGAGGCAGTCTTGGCTAGGTGTCTGTGGACTGAGTCCATTTGTTCATTCGTTTTTAGGATTTCTTTTCTAAGAGGCAAAGGAATCCTTTTATTATCCTCAAACACGAAAATTGAAATTTTCATAAAATACTTTATACAGCATGTTTACTTGAAACCCTGCTTCCCCAAAGTCTTGATATCTGTGATTATTATGCAACATGCATTGTGTTGCATCAATGAGTTTTGCAAAAGAGAGGAAAAAGAGAAAATTATTCCTTTCTGTCTTTCCCAGAAAAAAGCACCCCAAAAGATATATAAACAAAAAAATTACTATTACTGTAAATTACAAAATGAACTATGCCTTTCTGTTTTCCCGATCTTTCTTTTCACAGTTTTCTCCAAATAATGAGACATCAGAAGATGCTCTTTAAAAAAAAAATTATAAAAACTGACCCTTTGTTCTATTTACCCTGGAATCTGAAAAGGAAACTCCATGCCAAGGAGAAAAACATAAAGTAATAATACAACCCAATTTTATCTTTTTCCTGAGAAACCACAAAGTTACTCAATCAAGAGTATTATTAAGTAGTGGGATTTTTTTTTTTTTTACTCACAGAAATCCTGTTTATTTTAGGAAGAACAAATATACAGCAATGAGAGGACCACCACACCACCTTCAGGACAGTGCTCCTCACAATGACTTGCTGAAACCAGCGAGAAAAGCACCTTTCTCATGCCCTTGATTCACAAGGCTTAGAATAACTTCATCATTCTTAACTGGGATGTAAATGCAATACATATATATGATAAGTGCATATAAATGTAATTGATCTTGAAAAGAATTCCAAGGTTTTAATAAACATTATGCTGGGGTCTATAGCTTCTTTCCTAGTCCATCAGCTTTCCCATTTCTTTCCTCTTTGATAGGTATTGGACAATTGTAACCGCCCCTAGGTTTGCATTCAGTCATAAGCCAATAGCAGGCCATTTCCTCAAATGACATTTCCCAAACGGGGGAGATTTGCCACTGTGAGATCATTTTAGTTGCCTATACCCCAATATTTCAGTTATCTGTTATTTTTAAATGTAACACACTTGTGGTTTCACCGATTTTATCAATAATAAGAATTTATCAACGAATAAGGCTAAATTATTCCATTTTAAATCGACAGAAAGAAAATATTGAGAAAAAAGCGCAGACGGTGTGCAGGCAGAGCAAAGATCATGAAAGAAGTATGGAGGTGACTAAAGTTTAGGAAAGTGTCCTAGAAAAATCACTTCTTCATCAAGAGCTGAGCTCTTAAGGGAAAAGAAAAGTCCTTCTCAGAAAATTTTTGGAAGAAAATTAAAGCCCCGGCAAAGAACCAAATATTTCTCATTTTTACTTTTCCCTTTAATTCATGAAAAACATTTTTCATAAAGACCAAAAGCACCACAGCACAAGGACTTCCCTTGCGTGCCAAGAGTGGGCCTGGAGAAGCGCTCTGGGGAAGACGCAGGAATGTTTTGACCAAGGCTCCTCCCAAGAAGGCAACGTGTCAAGGAGCTCCTCGGGCAAGTTGTGGAGATGGCGTGGGTTGTCCCCTCTGGCGGCTCCGCGGGTCACCACAGGGCAGGGTTAGAGTGATGCTGAGCACCAGGCAAGGATCGCCCACAAATGAGGGACACTGCGTGGGGCTCCCACGGAGGGGAGAAACCAAGCGTGCGAGGGTGCAGGTCCTCGCCTCCCTCGCTCCGGCAACTCCGTATCTTGAGCTCCCTCTGTCTTCCCTTCTCTTCCCGCCTTCCCTTCCTTTCTTTCCTCCTCAACTGCCTTTCACCAACTGAACTGATTGTAACTGTGTAACGTCTACTTTTATTACTTAATTTCTTTCTGCAAAGTTCTTTGTTTACTCTTTTGAGTTTTACATATATGGGTGACTTCAAAATGTTATATTCTCAGTTCTCCGAAAAAGTTAGAATTAGGCTAAAAATGGTCAGCTGTTGGCTTTTGCTTTATGTGGTTGTGGGATAGATATTTTGTGTGATTTAGGGTCCATTCCCACCCCCACCGTTGAAAATAGAGCGAAAATTAGAGTCGAAGAAAAAGAATAATTTTCCCTTTTTGGCGGGAGGAGTATCACATGCAATACATTACAAGAGTAATTTTGAGAGTGAAAAAAGACAAAGAAGATTCTCGAGAAGGATGTATCCGAGAACCATTGTGCTCTGGTGTGCTTTCTACCGTCCTGAAGAAGTCTTTCCATTTCCAGTGGTAACCAAGGGAAGTCCAGGGTTATTCACCATTAAGACAAAATACGTCACTCTTAAAATGCTCCTTTACATCCTTCTTTATATAAGCTGCACCTCCTAGAGTGAATGTCAGAATCCACGGGTGGGGTAGAGCAGAGGTTTCCACCCTTATTTCCCCAGAGCCCTAGCTTTGATGGGGGGTGGGGGTACTGTGGGATAAGGGAAAGCAGCACGAGGTTCCACCACCTCCTTCAACCACCACAGCTCCACTTCTGTCTAATAGAGTCATCATTGGAAATTTCCTTTGAAAAGAAAAGGTCCTGCGTTTTAAAAACTTGGAACATCGTGGGATTAGAAAAGCTGATGTGCCTGGATTGACCCTGGAAAAACAGGAAACAAGTTATAAGAATGATGAACGTTTCTTTGGACTAATTGTTCTTTCTAATTCCTCACAAGGCTCATGAAATGATATGCTGCTCTCCTGTGGGATCCGCTATCCTTGCACCTTGCGAATCACTCCCCACTTCCCTCATTTTCTAGTCCGTAGGCTGGGGGATCCAGAGTTAGAAGCAGGTGAAGCGGGGAGGACACATAAAACAGATGGGTTGGGCTGCTCTCCCTACAGTTTTTTGTTGTGTTTTGATTTATTTTCTGAGATGGAGTCTCACTCAGCCACCCAGGCTGGAGTGCAGTGGTGTGGTGCGATTTCTGCTCACTGCAACCACTGTCTCCTGGTTCAAGCGATTCTCCCCTCTCCGCCTCCCGAATAGCTGGGATTACAGGCAACCACCATCATACCTGGCTAATTTTTTTTTTTTTTTTGTATTTTAGTTGAGATGGGGTTCCACCATGTTGGCCAGGCTGGTCTTGAACTCCTGACTAGGTGATCCTCCTGCCTCGGCCTCCCAATGTGCTAGGATTACCGGCGTGAGCCATCGCACCCGGCCTACCGTTTTATATGTACTCGCCAAAGAAGTAAGACCTCTGTTCTGGTAAGAGTGAGGTAAGTCTAAATATTTCTTACAGACAAAGCTGACAAGATTCAAAAAGTGGTTTAGATAAAAGAGACTCAATTCCAAAGGGGCATTTGATTACCTAAGAGAAGAAGACGTACTTTATCTGGAACATCATGTTGTCACAGAAGAACTTCACAAGTGTGCCAGTCAGAAGGGAGCCCTGTGAGTAAGTAAAAGGAAGTGTGAATAACTGCCTAATTAGTGGACATGAAAACTGGACAGGCTCCAAAGTCATCAGAGATGACCATGCTTGCCAGGCAGCCTCCTAGACTAAGGGTGAGTCCATTTGTAATCATCCCAGCTGTGAGGTGGCTGGGAGATTTAGGGCCCAGAAGACTGGTTAAGCAGGATAAAGCCATTTAAGACAATCAGGCATGACATCATCTGCATGGCTGAGGTCCTCTGGAGCATTAGTTTTAGAACTTCTTGGGTCCACTCCAATATAACAACACTCAGGAATCACCTCCACTTCTGCTGGGGCAGGCGGTGGGAACAGATAGAGAGAGGGCAAACTTTATTGCAAGGAATGAGGAATGTGGAACTGATTTTGATAAGGGGCATTGTCAATCATTAGTTCACATGACAGCCATGAAGATAGAGCCCTGTCCCAATCAATATTAGAAGAGGTGAGTCCACAGACCACCCACAGACCAAGGAGACATCAAGTAGCCTTTGAACCATAGATTCAAAACCTCCTCTCAACAGGAGTATCAGGGAGCTCTTTGTATCTCGCTTTCACGTGTTAGAACTGTTACTAGTTGCCTCTCCTTCCCACTCCTATCCTTGCCTAGAAAATAAAGTCCATATTCCTTCACATCGAGGCTCTTCAAAATTCAGCTCGTTCTACTTCCTCAGCCTTCTCTCTTGCCGTGCCCTGGCCTGTTCTCTGTCTTGTAGGGAATACAGGTTGCACTAGCCCCTTGGTCTGGTTATGTCCATTTCTATAGTCCCTGGCAAAATCATGTTCATCTTTCAGGATGAAGTTCAGTTTTCATCCTTCCCTACATAGTTCATGACTCCTTTGTGTTAAAGACACAGTTCAAACATCTACCTTAGCACGTTACTCGAAGAAGAGCATGGGGAGAAGAGTCCTTGCTTCAGCCTCAGTTCAGACATCATTACACAGACCTAGCAAGCCAGTGATGCGCACTCAGGAGTCACATAGCACTGAGAGGCTTAACTCACGAGGCTTGTGAGCCCCAGGGTGACTGTGGAGTAGGGCTTTGGAGTGTGATGTCAATTTATTGCATCTATGCCAAATCTAGCCCCAGGGACACATGTCTAGGTCCTTGTGGATGGGTGATTAACGTCATGAATCTAAAGCCAGTTGCCTGGATTCAGATCTCAATTCTGTTGCTTATTGGTTGCCTTGAGTGACTCAGTTAACCTCTGTGGAGATGATAACATGGATCTGCTGTGAGCATCACACAAGTTAATGTATGTAAAACTCTCTCAACACTGCCGGGCACACAATGAGCTTCGTGTGAGCATCGGGTACTACATTTAGGAAGAGAGATGGTGGTAAGTAAACGTTTAAAATTCTTCAATTTGGGAGCACAAGCCACACTGATTCAGAACCACTGAGTTGAGAGAGATTCAAAGAGGGCAATCTTCCTAACTCCACCATCGATTAGAAGCAGCTTAGCTCATTGAAGTGGTGGCATCGTGGTGGGACTAGAAGCAAGGGTAGTCCCAGCAGAAGGCTTGGGCACATGAGGGGGCAGTGCTGCTCAGACAGAGGTGACAGCAGGGGCAATGGCATCACCAGGTGGTGTCTCAAGACATTCAAGGTGCTCAGTGAGTGCAGACCATGCAGGAGAAGTGACAGAAGCCTGATGGAGGTGATGACACCCAGTGGGCATGGGACACTGTCCGCAAAGGCAGCAATGAACAGCATGAGAGGTCAACACTCCAGGGACACCATAGAGAAGACGTCAACCTTATTCACATGTCCGTGGGAGCAATTCCTTGGGGTTGACCAGAAGTTCATGGAGGTGAAGCTTTGCCAGGTCCTCATGAATCCAGTGTGACAGATTCCTCAAATTACCATTGGTGTGGGCTCTTCCAGAAGAGGAATATTAGGAAATCACAGAAAGCACAAGCTTTAGAATCAGTCAGGCTTATACTCCATTCAATTGAAAACACTTCCTAGGTACCTACTTCATGCCACAGGCTCTGCTCTAGTTGGTAGAAACACCACAGTGAGCGAGGTAGAAAGCAGCCTCCTCACAGGACGTTCACCTTACAGAGGGAGACACAGTTGCTGAATAAGGAAGCAAGTACATTCATGAGATGTTGCACGTGGTAAGAGCTGCGAAGACAAAGCAGGTAATGATGTGTGGAGATGAGTAGAGCAAACTACTTAAATAGAGAAGCGAGGTCAGTCTCTCATTCACAGTGAGGATGCAGTGGCCAGAAGAGGCCGCCCAGGGAAGATCTGAGGTGAACCCTCAGGTAGGAAGGGCTTGGCAAATTGGAGGAACAAAAAGAAATATAGTAAGTCTAAAACAAGGATCAGCAAACTACAGTCTACGGGCCAAATCCAGCCTGCTGCCCGTTTATGTCAATAAAGTTTTATTGGAACATAATCACACTCATCTGCTTATTTATTAACTGTGTCTGCTTTCACGCTACACTAGCAGAGTTAAGTAGCTGCAAGGGAGACTGTATTGCCTGCAGACCCTAAAATATTTATATCTGGCCCTGTGCTGAAAAGTGTGCCAATCCTGGTCTAAAGCATTGCAAGCAAGCTACCGGGAGAACAGTAGGAGATGAAGTTTAAGGGGTCGGGGAAGGGTGGCAAACTCTGCAGCGCCTTGTAAGCCATGGAAAAAGGCTGGGATTCTGTTCTGCATGTAATGGAAAGTCGCTGGAAAAGTCCAAGCAGGGAGCATGTGATCTGGCTCACGTTCTTACAAGGCCGCCCTGGGAGCTAAAGAAGAGTCGATTTCCAGTGTTTGGAAGACGATGGACCATAGGGCCAGAAGGCAGCAAGAAAGTCTATCGGCTGGCTGCTGCAGAGCCCAGTGAGAGACAGAGGTGCCAGGGATGGGGGTGGTGGCAGTGCAGATGCAACAAGTGATCAAGGTGTATTGTTTTAGGTAATATTTTAGGTACAGCAGGCATGAGAACGCTTATTCCACTGCGTAACCTTAGGCAAGTTATTCCAACGCTTTAAGCCCAGTTTCTTGTCAATAAAACCCTCAGAGCATATTGTGCGGATTGAATTACACGATGCATCTGAGGTGCCTGTCAAAAAGTTAAGTGTTCAATAAGTGTCGGCTATGATTACTGTTTGTTGCTGTTGTTGTTTGCTGACTGATGAGGCCTGTGGAAAGATCAGGTTGCAGCACACAGCTCTTTGTGTCAGTTAGTGGTGCACTTCTCTCTCTGATTAAATTTGTGAGTTCCCTGGAGACAGGGAAGCGTCATTATTCATCTTTATATCCCCAAAAGTATGCCTGGCACATGGTAGATGTTTAATAAATGTTTATTGATTAAACTATTATTTTTTAAGAAAGGAGGAGTATTATCTATTCTGCCGTTTTTCACCAGAAGTGTTTTGTTTTCAGGATTGATATCATACATTTTTGTGACAGAGAACGATTCCAAAGATACAGAGGTAGCCGTCTCTAAGGAAAGCTGGTACCCAGCAAAGGAAAACTCAGATGCTATTCTTTGGAAAACCTCTAACCTGATATAATATGTCAATGTTTGCAATATTATATTGAATCTGGGCTAAAAATTCACCATGCACAAGAAATCCAATCTTATCAGATATATCTACATATCAAAAATCTCTGCCATAGTGTGGATGAGAACATTGAGTCCAAAAATCATTGTTCTAATGTGTCCAGATGTTTTCAGACTAATTTCAAAGCAGGTGGACATTCTGACGCCTTGCCCAGCTATACCGAAGGGTCCTCCATTTTGCATTATTGCCGCCTCCCTTTTAGTGCTTCATTATTCTGCCTTTAAAACTAAAATTACTTGGATTAAAATTGAGACTTCCGAATTATTTGTCAACTTTCTTATTCTTTGGCATTACCACTTACCAAGAAAGACTAGAAACCTACACTTCTTTAGAAGTTAAATGACACAAATTTTAAAATAAAAAATGACAACTGTAAAATAGATACATACTTCTAAGTGACATTTTTAGTTTTAAAAAGTGGTTAAATACCATACTGGTCATAAAATACAAAATTATAAAACCTTCAAAGAGCCAAAAAATAAAATGTTACCAGTTGCATTTATCTGTTGTATTCACAGTACTAAATGTATTCTCAATATATATACATGTTGCTATATCTGAAAGTGGAACTCTAATTTATTAAAAATTAACAAATTAAGACTAGCCGAGAAATGTATTAGAAGCAGTCACCAAATCATAGCAGTACTACACTAACTTACCAATTTAGCTAAAAAACCCTAAAACAATGAGAAAATGAAAATAAGGAAAATACTTAAAAAACAGGACACTGAAAAAGAGGATCCCTTATTATAGTAAAGAAAACATTGAAATCCTTGAAACACCAGGGAGAAGCCATGAGGAAGAATTTTTTTTTAACACAAAGGCTGGCATCTCACAAATAACGTATGTTCTATATTATGTGGCAGTTGCTATGGTAACAACCTTTATTTTCTGAAACAGTACACAGATGTGTACAACATACTAACTTACTGGTTATAAATTACAGCTTTTCCCATAGTTCAATAACTTAAGAATTCCACATTTTTGAAATCTCAGAAGTTCTGTTGTTATTACATTTCTTTTATGAGATAATTTTCCTTGTACTTTCAAAATGAGAGTGGTCACAAACAGACCAAGAGAAAGGAGCAAAGAGAAAATGGGGTGTCTCAGGGGGTAGCAGTGGACTGAGAACTGTGTCTGTGGAGTCTGTAGGAAACCCACTGAAAGAAGGAGAAAATTACCTGAATGAATTAGGTATCATGAACAATAGCCATGAGAAGTAAGTCGCCAGCAAAATGATGTCACAAATGAAGTTATGAACTGATTTCTCAAGGTGCCATATTTGCAGTTTTAAAACAACTGAAGATTATTTCTTACAAGTGGTACAAACAATATAATTTTACAAGGTACAATAGTGTGGTTGCATGAATTAACCTGGCTTTCTGACTTCAAATGAAATCTTTTGAGTCTTGAAAAGACCCGAACCTGGGGAAACTTATTATTACTATATTTAATAAGGGGTTTGTATCCTTTTGTCAGTTTATAAAGCAAAAGACAGATTTTTACTTACTGGGATATTTTTATATCCTAACCTTAATCAACAAATACTTGAAAAGTGCCTTCTCCATGCAGGGAGCTAGCTGTCCATGCTTAGATGAATATTGACATGTGTAGAAACATAAGTTATAGGGAAGTTCCATTCTATAGATGAGTTTTCCCTATTCTAAAAATTTATATTATATTTTCCACGTGGATCTGAATATTTTCTTTAAATAGGTAGTTCACATTGTAGATTCTTTAGCGTTATCAAAAAGAAACATCTCTGCAGCATTTATGAGGTGAGAGTTCATTACCTGGGAAACATTGGAAAAATAAGCTTGTATAGTTAGCATTTACAGTTAAAAAACCATCTGTCTTAAGAAAAAAGATTTCTAATTATAAGAAAATTGTAAGTACCCTTACATAAAAAGTAACAAAGCACCCCTGATTTAGAAAGTCCAGAAATTGCACTGCTAATGGCTTTTCCTAACAAACATAAAACACTGGGAACTGCTATTTCAAGTCACAATACAGTTACATTCAAATTCAAAATTGTCTTATAGCAGTAATGACAATGAGAAACAATTGAATACTGTGCAGATAAGACCAAATCATTTTGAAAAGCCTGCACCATTAAGTGGTTGTTAAAATTTTTGCTAATGCTTTCCACACACACTACTTTCTATATCTTTTAGAGATATGTTGAAAATGGGACCATGACTAATCCATTCAAATCCTTATGCTATCACAGAGAGAGAGTTAAGTTATCACCTAATGGGGGCTTAGAGGCTAGAACTCAGAACCCAATAGAAAAAGAGTACTTCACTGCTAGGTGAATTTTAAAAGTATTACTTAAATTACATTTAAGTCATCAGATAATTATGAACTTTCTTCTCTTTTATATTTATATGGCATATTTATTGAATTGCACAGTATGCTTTTACAATAAAGTGCTTTTTACGTTGCCGCCTTTGTTCATCCAAAATAAAACTGACAGTTATCCTTTTATAAGCTATTCTGAGAACATTTTCTCTTCTTTGAAGCTGATTGATGCACTACTTTAAATGTTCCTGCAAATATCTTTTCAATTCAAGTTTTTGCATAATGTAATAAGAAGATAAAAGAATTCTATACTTCAACAAGAGGCATTACAAAGCAAGTAGAGACATTATCAAGGGCATTAACATGCTCCTAATAGCAATAAAACCTTTTAACTGTCTGATGTAGAACATGCTCCCACCAAACCAGCACATATTATGGTAATTGGCTCCAATTTCTGAATCTTACATTGTAAAGTTACAAAGAGTTAGGTAGAACTGAAAAACAAATCTCTAACACTCATCTTGTTACTGTTTCCATTAGAAGATGTTTACTTTCTACCTCTGAGGAGGACTGGTCTGGTCTGTTGTGCTGCTCTTTACTGAGCTATCATATTTTTGCATTCTGTCTCATTTTTATTTCTTCTCATTGATATCAAGACACTTTTTTTCCCCAAATAACTCTTTTCTAACTCCAAAACATCACAGTAACACAAATAGCATCTTCCTCAGAATTTCAGTGTAACAAATGGGTTCTCTGTGCATGCCTCTGTCACGTCTCATTCACTTTATGTGTTCTCGCATCACGGGGAGATAGAACGGGGAAAAACAGTCCATGAGGACGCTTTGATTTTTCTTTACAACGCGTTACTAAATGACATGAGTAGCCTTTCCATCCTGGCCAAAGGAAATATAATTTCAAACTAAAGCCGAGTTCAGATTCTGTAAAATTGAATAGCAAAGAAACAGTCACTCTTGGCTTTATTCCTCTTAGCCAGGGAGCAGGGCAGTGGGGAATTGACATGAGCCGTTCCTCGGTGATTAACCTGCAGTTTATGTTGTTTCTAGGTGACGTGCCCGTCATGCAGGAAGCTTCTCCGAGGCTGGGGAGAGCAAACTTGTCTGCTTTGAGAAATGCAGATCTATCAGGATCCAGAATCGGACTCTGAAAAAGCTGTCATTTCATGTCTCTAAAACAGCCTTTGATTTAATGTACAAGATGTCAAGAAGTAAAGAACAATAAAATAAAAACAAAAAGGAGAACGATTTCAATTAAGAAGCATTTATATATCAATTCTTGGAAATCACATAAAATAAAAGCTATCAGAACCAATCTCTGTTTAAAAGGTTGCTTTTTTTGTGGTGCTTACATACAACATGCAAGACTGGGGGAAAAATACAAATTATTAGCACAGAGCAATCAAACTTAAAAATTCCTTTCTCATTAGAGAGATATCTGGTTATTAAGTTTTCCTAATGGATCTAGGAAAAGTGTTTTTATGGCTGGGACTGAGGACTGAGGAGAGAAGGAAAGAAAGAAACCCTCATACAGAAAAAAAGTCACACATGTAATCTCCAGTTCTACATGAAGGAGTTTCATGCATTTCCAAAAATTTAATTTTTAGTAGACAATAATTAAAAGCCTCATACAACATTCTAAGAATCTGCCTTTTATTGCTATGGGTTTTCAATGATGTTTGAATGCCATTTTCAGAGAAAGATAAATATTTCTTTAAGGATTGGCCTATCACCCCAGTAATCAAATATCCTAAAGGTGAACTGAGGAAAAATCTTTATAAAGTTTGAGGCAACCTTTTAGTTAGGCGTATAATAATATTAAGTGAAGATCTAAGCATCGCCAAAAACAAATAAATAAAGCTCTCTAAATGTGACTTCTTCTTATGGAAGACATCACTTTCATTGTCATTTAGGTTTTTTTTTTGTTTTGTTTTGTTTGGGGTTTTTTCTCAACTTTATTTATTTTTTAAATTAACAGAAAATCATATGTATTTACCATGTACAACAGGATGTGTGGAAGTATCTGCACACATTGTAGAGTGGTTAAAGCTAGCTTATTAACATATGCTCATTTGTTTTTAAAATATGCTGTTTAAGAAACATGCATTATACTTCCAACTTCATTCCTGTTTTTAAAAATTTTATTATGTATTTTATTCCACATCTTTTATTGAAAAGGCTACTGGGCAGGAAAAGAAAAGATACACTCATCTGCTGTCCCCCAAAAGGTTTGTATATATCAGGGGTGTACCCCTTTCAGAAATGGCCTATTTCTGGCACCTTTATTTTTTAAAAACCAAGTTTTTCTGAAGGGGAATATTTAAAGAAGAAAATTCACTCCTTCATCATCAAATCAAGAACTTTTCTTAAAGTAAGCCTTCCACAAGCAATAAGAGAAACAGCCTAAGAACTTCCTCCAATCAAAAGAAGAAAAATAACAAAATCAGCTCACCCGTGATTTCCTTAATATACTTAAAAGAGATAAAATCCCATCGATGCCTCTAAAAATAAAAATGAGGAAAGGGCAACTTTATTGATTCCTTGCAAACCAACGAACGTGTAGCTTATTGATAACACTAAACACCATCTAAGCCTTTAGTGATTTTCAACCAAAAGTCTGCCTCTGAATGATGGTTTAAATCATCGTATTAATAAATTAGGGGAAAATTACCATGGGAGACACTTGGAAATTAATTAAAAACCCTGCACTCAGTTTGTTTGTGAGAGAAGATAAATATCACACATGGGAAAAGATGCCTGACAACCGCCATAGTTTTCAGATCCAAAATTAGACCCTGACAGCTATGTCTTTGTATGACTCTCCTTGGGGTATGATAAGCAGAAATATAGAATATGAAGATTTCTGATAGAAGTATTTATTACTGACACTTCCGAAACATTCCATGTGTGGCATCAGCAAAGCATGCTTCACCTCAGACAGAAATGTCAGGTTTTCTTCCAAGATTTGTTTTTTTCTATTCCTCTGCCCCCATTGCCATCCCTCCCTCCCTGTCCGCCACTACCCCCCTTCTCTTCCAAAAGATGAGCTTTTTTTAGAAGTTCAACAGCAACCCCTGGTGGAACTCAGCAGTTGTTTCAGCCTGAGCACAGTTGTTCAAGCAACTCCATTCATCTTGTCAATAAAAAGAAAAGTCTGTACATGTGTATATTACCCCATCAGTGTGCAGTTCCTTCAGGTCAGGGATCAGAATACGACCCTGCATGTACAAAGGCAGTTCTTTGTGATGGTAATTTCAGCCAATTTTGGTAGCTGGAGTTTTGAAAAAATGTATATATGTAACAAACAATAAACATCTGTCTCCAACGTCAGATTCATTTTATGCAGGAAGACCAATAATTAACTGCTCATGAATAACGCTTACCACAGAGTGCGTCAAAGTGAAGAGGTTCCGCACATATGAGGGGGTGATCAGTATTTTGTTTGGCTCATGTTGTGACAGATTCGGCTTTGTCACTTAGCAAAATGAACTATACAAAGTGACAAAGAAGGGATTTCTCTGGGTCAGAGCTCAGAAAGCACCACAGTATGCCACTGCACCATCAGAATGGCACGCCAGGCTTAACAAGAAAGCCCACCAAAATCCTCTTCAGAGAGGGCGTCGCTATTCCTTTCGGGCTTGGTTGGCAGCCCCAGATTACCATGTGGGGCAAGGGGGAGATGTGTGGCTCTTTGTTTGCACTCAGCAGGGTCAGTCTGTGCACGTCACAAAGGTGCCTGGTAGAGGGACTCAAAGCCAGCTCCACTCCCTCTGGGGCCATCTCCCAAGAGAACAGTCACTTTCTTCTTAGCACAAAGGCACAGTCCTATTGCTAAGCCCCACGCCTTTGGGGCTGCATCACACCAGAGGAGCTGCCTTCCCAATTCACACAGAGGTGCCATCTAGGTTCCTGGTGGCTCTGATGCCAGGCAAGGAGGAGACTTGCATAGTGAAGAGGAGGCTCTCCTGACAGATTCTCATGTGCTCCAGGGTTGAGGAACACAGCAGGCATTCACCCTCCAGGACACTCATGTTAGGACACAGGTAAAATGAGAAATTTACTCAAAGACCAAAAAGTCTACTTGAGTAAATTTATTCAATGTGTATTCACTTGCGTATTTTAACTTTTCTCTTCTTAAATGATGAGTTTATTAAGAGGAAAAGCAAACAATACTTTTGAAGCTTAAAATAGCTTCATGATAAACACTAGGATCAAATACATAATATTTTATGTGAAAACAAATTTTGAAAGTATTGTACTTCACACCAGTCCTTCACATGCCCCTGAAGCCACTTAAATCTCTGGACAGAATCAGGGAGCTGATGTTTTGAGTCCAGAGAGGATCCCATGGTAGGCCACTTACTGAGTGCCTAGTGGGTGTCACGCACTGGGGAATAAGAGGGATCAAAAGAAATAAGGCTTAGTCTCTAATGAATTACAATCTATAGAAGAGACACATGTGCCTAAATAATTTCAATGTAGTGTGGTAGCAATGTGCGGAGTCCTAAGAAATACGAAGACACCCTTAGCTCAGCCAAGGCATCAGCAAACGCCTTTTACAGAGATGACACTTGCACTGACTTAAAGAAAATTAGAAATTAGCTACAGAAAAGAGGGGAAGAAGACATTTTAGGGCAAAATAGGAGAAGAATTACTAGGTCACAAGGAGTGAAGGTGTAAAACTACATGGTATATCCAAAGAACTACGGGCAGCTTGATATTGCCAGAGTGTGAAGAATAGTATCAGAAAGATGGGAGTAGAGGCAGGAAAGGTGGGGAAGACCAGACTTGGAGAACCTTCTCTGCCCTCCCAAAAACACGGGATCTGTCCTATGGGTCATGGAGAACAATTAAAAGACATTATGTAAAGGAGTGACCAGATAGGGAAGGAAGGAGACTGAAAGTCAGAAGACTGACCAGGAGTTTGTTGGGAAAGAGGATAAGGACCTGAATTCTGGTAGTGAAGATGGGGCTGGAGCGGAAATGGTAAGTATAAGAAATATTCACAGAGGTCAACACTGAAAAGAGATAGTGATTTATTGGATATGGACCCTGAGGGATGGGTCTTAGCTAACTCCTAGGTTTCCAGCATAGGAGACAGCATAGATTGGAATGCCATCAACACGGTTAGAGACTGCAGGGATCGGAATAGGTTTGAGGGGAGAAGATGACACTCTGAAGAAGTACTTCTCAAAATACATCCTCAAAAACCCTCCACTGGCCTCCAGACTGCTCCTTGTAACACTATTAGCACTGCCCTTGAATGTCACGGCTGGAGAGGGACCTAACAGATCAATAAGCCTGGTCGCTTTCAAGTTGTGTGCCATCGAGTTGAGGGGTGCCAGGGCAGGCAGGACTCCAGGCTGCCTCCCCAGTGCAATCCAGAAAGGTTTACTTTTACCTGTTGTGCACATTATAATTCTTCGTAAGATTTAGATCACGAAAAGAAAATCACAGTTTGAAAACCACCGACAACCTCTTCCTTTTACAGAGAGGAAACTGAGACTCATGGAGGTGAAATAACTTGTCCACAGACACAAGTCTGTAGCAGAGGCTGAGCCAGATCTGTGACACAGAGTTCACCACATGTCAATTCCAAGTGTCCTCCATGAAGTAGTTGCTTTTGCTGTGTTTTTTGGAGCTAGCTTCAAAGTTAGCAGTTTCTTCCATTTTATTTCTTTAATAAATATTCATTGAACATCTTCTGCAATGCCAAGCCTTCTTTTATCAGTCCCATCACCCAGGCTGGAGTGCGGTGGCACAATCGTGGCTTACTGCAGCCTTGACTTCCCAGACTTAGGTGATCCTCCCACCTCATCCTCCTGAGTAGCTGAAATCACAGGTGCATATCACCACACCCGGCTAATTTTTAGTAAAGACATGGTTTCACCATGTTGCCCAGGCTGGTCTTGAACTCCTGGGCTCTAGAAATCCATCTGCCTCAGCCTCCATAAGTGCTAATATTGCAGACATGAACCACCACATCCAGCCTAACTCATTTCTTTATAGGGGAGAAATCGAAGTGACTCATCTAAGATTACCCCACCCACTGTTCTAACATAATAGTGTTATTGAGTATAGGAGGCAAATAAGAAAACAGGAAAGTCTTAAAGATCAGGCAAAAGCTGTACCTGCTCCACACGCCTGCATTTCCATCAGTTTCCTTTACACAGGAAAGCATATTAGTGAATGGTCACAGTGAATCTTAGAGGGAGCAAGCATATGGTTAGTGCTTGTCCCCATTACCTCTCGAAGTCCAAGGAAATTCAGAGTTAATGTTCTTTTGAGATGATCATGCTTTGGAAAATCTCATTTAATAGCAATTTTGTTGATTCACTCAACGAATGTTGATTAGAAGCTTACTCTACACCAGCCCTCCAAAGTGGTGAGCAAGAGAGCCCAGGTCTTCACTCTCTTGCTTATCTGGTCTTAACCTTGTCACAGCATGGTCATGGTGCTTCAGCCATATTTCTTTCCCCAACCCAATAAATGTACCTGTGAGCTTTTTCATAAAACTAAGTTGAAAATGGCTTAAAAATCTCTCGAAGTTCATTTTCTGTCTCATAAATAACAATATTGGTTTATCACCTCTGTGTCCCTCCTTTGGGCGTTCTGGCTTCCTTCTTTCTGAGAATTCTTCTGACTGCCCTGTAAACTGACCTTGTCTAAATGCAATGACATTGAGTTACACATTAATGGAATTCCACATTGCACAGGAAGCCTCACTGGGAGCATTTAACAAAATGAAATGGTTTGGTGAGCTCTTCAAATTCATTAGAGTCCAATGATCAAAGATGTCCTGGAACAGATAACTGAATGTGGACTGGAAATATGAGGTAGATAGGTCACAGAATCTTCTGGCAAGTCCTTGTAGCATCTGATCAAATGCCAAAGATCTAAAACCTTTAGTATGACTATGAAATTAGTATAGGCCCACATCCCTAGGAATGAAAAAAAATCACACTGGGCCTAAAACATAGTTGGTTGCCTGTGAAAAAGCAAATTGTCAAATAAAGAATGGACCCAGCTCTGAGAGGCAATAGCCCTAGAGGTTAAAAATGTGGCTCATCTGGTGCCTAGAGTAGTGAAATTCATAGAGATAGAACGTAGAATGGGAGTTTCTGGGGCTAGGAGGAAAGGGGACTGACTGGGAAATTATGATTTGATGGGTACAGAGATTCAGATTAGAAGGATGAAAAAGTTTCTATAGATGGGTGGTGGTGATGGTTGCACAACAATGGGAGTCTATTTAATGCCACTGAACTCTATACTTAAGAAATAATTAAAATGGGAAGTTTTATGTTATGTGTGTGTTAACACAATTTAAAAAGTGGAAGCTGGGCAGGAAAGAAGAGTATAATAGATTGTCCACATGAGTTCATTCTGCCTAGTTCCTAAACCAGAATGTACCCACATGACTTGATCTTTGACTTCTTCATATATAAATGTTAATCATAGTGCCAAATTCACAGTTTGAAAGGATCAAATTAATTCTTGAATGTGAAGGGGAAAAAAGCATGTGGCTTATGTAACTATTCAACAAATATTACCTCTTATTACTCTATCTCTTCCGGATATTTCAACTTGCCACTTACTACTGTGATTTAAAATATTATAGAATGTCTCTAATAAGTTTGTGAAGATTTTCTTTAATTACCACATTAGATACAACTTTTTTGCAGATAACGCACTATATGGGAAAAAAGTGGTTTCGAAGTGTTGTTCTTCCTTCCTCTACTTTTATTTCATTAAATTTAGTTAGGATAGGATTAAAAGTCAAAGCAAACATTCTATCAGCTAGCAGCATTTGACTGAAACCAAAAACGTCCCATTGATATGAGAAACTGATTGCAAATAAAATGGGTTAAGGATTCCTTGAAACACATCTCATAACATCCCATGTCTTTCTGAATTAGAGAATGCTCTGTAATACCTGAGAAGTATTTGTCAAGACAATATACATCAGTAAATTTAATTACACATTTATTGAGCTTATATTTTATACAAAATACTGTGCATGGTGCTCCGAGAAAAGTTACGACGTAACATACACGTCCCTGTTCTCAAGGAGCGTGCTGTCATGAAGAAAAGTCAATTTCCTCAGCAAGTCTTGATTACATACTTCTCCCAAGACAATTCTGATAAAGGTGAGAAAAACTAAAGATTTTTTCCAAACTATAAGAAACCTTTGGTTGAATCACTGTGTCTTATACCATAGCTTAAAGGATATACTTTCCTTTATGCATTCTGATATTTGAGAATAATAAATTCAAAAATTACTGGAAAAAGAAGATCTGTAATTGACTGCCTAGGGAAACTATAAAAATCCTTTCAAAATTCCCACCAGGAGTAGAGGAGAAGTGGATTCAGATACAGTCTGAAATCTTCCCAAGCTTTCTCCATTGGAATTCTAATTAGTGAGACCCCTTTAAGCAATTTTAAAGCTGCTTAATTTAAATACAGGAAGTATTTCCTTAGGCTCCATGATACTTTGGCAGAGCTGATCCTATTTCCTGAGATTAAATAGAAGAAAATTCTTTCCTCAGGAGATTGAACCATATACAATAAGATCATTCATTAGAACGTTCATATAAATTCAAAATATTCCAGGGGAAGACCACGTGTCTTCTTCATAAAGGGTAACAGCCTAGAAATGCTAAGTGGAGCCATGACTCGTTTTACTCTTGAGTTTTGGCCTTTGTGGAATGCAGGTTCCCCAGGAAGAATTATTTAAGTGATAACTCATTTTCATAATGAAGCCAAGTACAAGACAGCTAAGATTAATTAATTAATTAATTGGTTAATTATTAAATGTTTTATTCTAAATAAAAACCATCTGTCGCTATTATTTGTTTTTTAACAGTATTGCTTCCATTCATGAAAATAAAGCCATACCTTCTATAATGTAATTCTTACTCTACTTTGTACCACTTAAGACTTAGCAATAGGAAAATCTTATAAACTTTAGGAAGTCTGCATTTTGACCTGTCAGGGAAAGGGAAAGCTTAATACCAAAACCTACTACTTAAATGCCTGATTGGTAAGGGGAGTGCAAAAAGATACTTTTAAAACTTTTGTATTGTTCCATAAAAGAAAGGGGAACACTTTGTCATCTCTTGCCATCCTTCTGTAAATTTATATCACCTCACTAAATTTGATAGCTAAATAGTGTTCTGACGGTTGTTGAGACTTGTGTGTCAGATTTAGAAATGTTATTGTTGAGGTTTACTTTGATGGTGAGATTTTTAGAAGCCTATTTCCCTGCTAAACAAATGTATTATAGAGTGATGGATAACAGAGATTCTAAGGATTACAATGAGAGATCAAGGAGTTCACCTGCAATATCTATTGCATTGACAGCCGACTTTATTGAAGTTTCACAATATTAACTGCCTCTCTGTGGACTGGCTTAACCAGGTAGGTGATTATCAATTTATCACCAGTCAAAACACAGATTGCTTCATGTACAGTGTCTGTGGCATAATCATGTACCTTGAATCGCATCAAACTCGAATGATCCTACTAGGATGATTCTTATAAGAGTGAGAAAGAAACATTAGTTGGAAACTTCACTAGTGAAATTGTGTTTAATCCTCAGTTTGACAGAACATCATTCCTGGAGCCTAGATCAAGAATTCACCATTTCAAAACAGGGTAAAGAAAACCAAGAGATAGAATGGAAAGAGAACTAAGGTTATTCACTTCCTCTTCCTGAGCTTTGCTTCCTTTAACAACTCTTCACTCCCACTCCAGGGACAGAAGGCAAGAAATTGGCCAGTCCCCAAATTCCACTTCAGAGGCAAAGACTTGTGCCCTGAAACTCCATCTAGCGGTATACGAACTGATTGAATTACATGTAGAAAATTATCTGGGATAACCATGGACCAGCACCGAGATGCCTGCATTACCTCTTTGACTCTATTTTCAATACAGCAAGAGCTTTTAAGTTTTATAATTCCACTCTATTTTCTGATTCTATCTTTTAACAAAGTCTGATCTTTTTCCACATATTGAATTCCATTAGCTGCCATCCCAATTAATATTTGTTAAAGTCAGGCAATGAGACAGAAGATTTTGGCCTTAAGTTTTTGTCTGATCAGGGCACAAATAAATAGCTACATTAGGCAGGAAACAGTATAGCCTGTAATTCTGACATTTTGGGAGACTGAGGCGAGAGGATCACTTGAGGCTGGCAGGAGTTTGAGATCAGCCTGAGCAACATAGCAAGATACCATCTCTACAAAAATTTAAAAATTAGCGTGGTGTAGTGGCACATACCTACGGTTCCGGCTATTTGGGGGGCTGAAGTGGGAGAGTCACTTGAGCCCAGGAGGTTGAAGTTGCAGTGAGCTGTGATTGTGCCATTGCACTCCAGCCTGGGCAACAGAGCAAGATCCCATCTCAAAAAAAAAAAAAAAAAAAAAAAAAAAAAAAGGCTACACTAGCAAACACTAATTGACCACTATATTGACCAGGTACTATTCTAAGTACTTTTTCTATATTAATTTGTTTAATCTTTTTAGCCACCCTATGAGGAAGTACTATTATTTTTCCTGTGTGATTCTTGAGAATTTTGATGAATAGAAATACTAAGTCACTTGGCCAAGATTGCCCAGCCTGCAGATTGAGCCCAGGCGGATGAACCTAGAGACTTATAAATTCTACAACCCAATCTCTTTTCAGTCATACACTGATTAGATTGAGATTGAGTTTCTTTGCCCTTATTCTAGCTGCCTACGATTGTATAAAGTAGAAATCATCTAGAGCTTCTACAATTTTTCATACAAAATGTCTGGCACTCAATTTAAAAATGCCAAATGTACCAAGAAATAGGACAAAAAGTAAAAAGACAATAGAAACAGGGCCAGAGATGATCCAAATAATAGAGTTATTAAACTTGAATTCAAATGTTCAAAACACAGAGGACAAGAAAGCTTCGCCAGACAAATGAAATCTTTAAAAAATCAAGTGAAAATGCTAGAACTGAAAAAAATATAATAAAGCTAACAATTCAATAGATGAGTTTAATAGTAGACTAAACACAGGTGAAAAGAAGATTAGTACTGTAAGACATCTCAGTAGAAAATACTCAGACCAGAGCATAAAGTGAGAAAATAAAAATATAGAGAAGAGTACAAGAGACACATGGGAAGTGGCAGAATCCTAACATACGTGTACATGAGGTCCCAGAAGTGAATTAGAGAGGAAATGGTGGCAAAACCAATATTGAAAGAAAAAATGTCTGCAAATTTTCCAGAACAGACAAAAGATGTTAAACCTCAGCAGGATAAATACATTGCTAGTCACTTCACGGTCAAACTGCCAAATGACAAAGACAAATAATAAACCATAAGAACAGCCAGATAAAAAAGCAAATTGCCTTCAAAGGATCTACAATGACAACTAAGTTCTCAACAAAAACTGTGGAAGCCAGAAGAAAACAGAATAACATCTTAAAGTGCTGAAAGAAATTGTTGGCAACTTAGTAATCTATATCCAGTGAATACCTTTCCAATTTAATACAAAATTTTGTAGATAATACAGATTTCTGTCAGCAGATCTATACTAAAAGATATACTGAAAGGAGTTCTTTAGACAGAAAGGAAATGATCCCAGCTGGAAAGATAGAATTGCAGAGAGGAATGAGGAGCAATAGAGAGGTAAACATGAGTATAAATATAAATGACTATTGACTACAAAGTAATAATAATATTTTATGGAGTTTAAAATACATGTATAATTAAAATGTATGACAGCAATAACTCAAACAGCCAAAGGAAATAATGAAGTTAATATGTTCTTAAATCCTAGCATTATCTGAGAAGTGATAAACTACTAATTTATATCAGATTCTATTAAGTAAATGATAATGCATGTTGTTATATCCAATAAATATGATTCCAAATATATCAGTAATTACATTAAATGTAATGGACCAAATGCCTCAATTAAAAGACAAAGTTTATCCAACTCAACAACAAAAAAAATTCAACCATATGATTGCCTAAATAAGCACATCTTAAGTATAAGGACACAGAAAGGTTGACAGTAAAAGAATGGAAGGAGAGATATGTAAACACCACTGTGAAACATAAAAAAGGAGATTTGATAATGGTGTTTAAAAATTAATCTACAAGAAAGACAAGATAATTTCAGATTTGCATTCTCTCAAAAAATGTAAAGTAAATATAGAGTTAAAAGTATGAAGAGATAAATCCACAATGATAGTGGACATTTTAATGTATTTTTCTCAGTCACTTATTAAACAATCAACTAGATGGTATCATTGATAAATTTGACTTAATTGATATATTAAAAATTCTGCATCTAATAAGGGAACATGGGACCTTTACCAGGACTGACCATATGCTGGCCCATAAAACAAGTCCCCAAGTTCAAACAAATTTCAGAATATTGAAACCATTAATATATTCTCTGACCCTGGTAGAATTAAGCTAGAAACCAGTAAAAAAAACAAAAATGGTAACTAGAACATCCCACAAATGTTTGGAAACTGGTCAAAGAAGAAATCACAATGGAAATTAGAAAATATTTTTGAACTGAATGACATTAACATAATATATTAAAACTTGTGGATATAGGCCAAGTCGTTCTTAGTGGGAAAAGCCAGTGGCAGTGGTCACTTGAGAAAAGAGGGATGATGACCAGGAGGCGACACAGGCAGGGCCCCGTGGGAGCTGGTAATGTTCTATGTCTTGCAGGAGGAGGTGATTACCTGAGTGTTTTACCTTTGTGAAAAATTCCCCAAGCTGCACATTTATGCTTTGGGCATTTTCTGCATGCATGCTATAGTTGAAGGAAAAGTTTACTTAAAAACAGACAAGAAATTATTCCTGACTCCTCTTTTTCTCACATCCCACATTCAGTTCATGAACATTTCCTGTTGGCTTTAATTCAAAGTACATCCAGAATCTGGCCATTTCCGGCTACCTCCCCAGCTACTAATCTTGTCTGAACCAACAGCACCTCTCTCTCTTCAGCTTCATGACTGCTTTTCCTGTTTCTTCCCTTGTTCCCTGTAGTCTTTGGTCAACACAGCCACCGGGTGAACTGTTAATGCTGAAACAGATCATGTCACCAATCTCCATCCACCAAATCGTCCAATTGGATTCTTATTTCATGCACAATGAAATCCAAAGGATTGTTACAATCTTGGTCTCTACATGATTTGAAACACCATCCCCTCTCCTATACCACCTCCTACCACCACCTCGTGTTTGCTCTGCTCCAGCCCCACTGCCTCATCGCTCTTCCCAGGCAGTCCAGGCACACTCCTGCCTCATGACATTTGCACTCGCCATTTCCTCTCCTTGTTTCTTCTCCTGGATTCACAAAGCAGGTCTCTCCATTACCACCTTCTTCTGTGACCATTATCTATCATTGAAATTCCCTCCACCCCAAACAACCTCCAATCCCTCTTCAGTTTAATTCACCAAATATTAATCCAGCACCAATACGAAGCAAGTACTGTTCTAGGTGCTCGGGACAAAATAGCACACAAAACAAAGATTTCTGCATACATGGGGCTTACAGTTTAGCAGAGGAGAACAAACAATAAGCATAAATGCATCAATAATTATACAGTGTGTTAGAAGTATACAAACGCTATGCATATAAAACTAAAACAGGGTAACGGATATTAGTGACACTGTTAAGAGGGAATGAGAAGAGAGTTGTACTTAGAAATAGGGTGTTCAAGGCAAGCTTTAGTGAGAATGAAATCAGAATAAAATTTCGAAGGTAGTAAGGAAATCAGTCATGCAGGTGTAGGGGAAAGAACTTTCCAAACGAGCAGAACAAATGCCAAAGCCAAAGGTAGGAGTGAGTGTGTCCGACATGCCTGAGGATCAGTAAAAGGGCATCTATGACCAGAGTGGTTTGTAGGGCGAGTAACTGTCCAAGTTTTCCAGGGACTCAGGGGTGTCCTCGGATGTGTGACTTTCAGTGGTAAAGCCAGGAGCATCCATGGCAAACCAAGATAGTTAGTTGCTCATCTTAGAGGGATAAAGTTTTTGAGGAGAGGTCAGAGAAGTAACAGGAGGAGGATGGGAAATAGGGGTTGGAATAGGCATTCTCATGAAGAACCATGAGAATCATTTTAAGGACCTCATCTTTTAGAATGAAAAAAGTGGGGGCCACTGGAGAGTTTTAAAGAGAAAAATGGTACGATCTGACTTACCTTTTAAAAGACTTGGCCTGATTACAGTGTTGAAAATGGGATATAGAAGGACAAGGGCAGAAGAATGGTCACCATCTTGAATACTATTGCAATAACCCAGGCAAGAGATGATGCTGGCTTGGACCAAGGAGCTACCAGTAGAGGTAATGATAAGTGGTCAGATTTTGGATATATTTTGAAGGTAAAAAATAATAATAATTTCCTAACAGGTTGGATGAGGGATGGAAGAGAAAGAGAAAAGATAACTTCCAGAGTTTTGATCCAAGCAAATGGAAAAATAGAATTGCCATCAGCTGAGATGAGAACAAATGAACACAGAGCAAGTTTGGAGAGAAAAAAAATAGTTCCATATTATGTCCTCTTTTCTCCTGTATTTTCCTCCATACCTCTTACCAACATTGACATGCTATATATTTTGTTTATTTATTTATCATCTGTATTCATCCACTAGAATGTAATCTCCAAGAAGGCAAAGACTTCTGTTTTCATTCACTGCTATTTCTCCAGCATCTAGAATAAATTTATTCATTTCATAAACATTTATGGAGTACTTTCTAGATGATTGGAACTGTGCTAGGCTCCAGGAATACAATAAGCACAATATATGTTCATAAGATTGCCAGATAAAATATAAAATGACCAGTTACATTTGAATGGCATATAAATGTGAATATTTTTTAGTATATATATTTTCTATACTCAAATGTTCAAATATGTGTGTTCCATATTCAAATATCCAATTATGGAACTACTTATACTAAAACTTATCTGTTGTTTATCTGGAAACTACATTTAACTGGGAGTTCTGTATTTTTATTTGCTAAATCTGACAACCCTACGTGCTTTCTGCCTTCAAGGAACTTAGAGTATGATAGGATATATACACAAAGAAACAATCTGTATATAATAACCTAGGAATCCAGGACACCTTCAGAGCACACAGGGGAAATAACACAGATTCTGAAGAGGCATCCAAGAAGCTTCCTGAAAGACATGATATTGCAACTGAGAGTAGCGTTTCCTATTGGAAAAGAAGAAGAAGGAGTATTCCAGGAAGATGAAACAGTATCAGCCAGGCTTGAAGTCAGGAGAGACTACGAGGCATCCAGAAAGTTGAAACTGGTATCCTGAATGCACCTAGAGAACATGGCTATGTGAGATGGGAGTTGAGTTACATCACCACAAAATATTGCTGCAGTGCACATTTGGCTGAGAAATTACTTTACCAGACATTTAGGCCGAGGCCAGAAAACATAAGCACCTACAGCCAAGAGCAAGAGCAGCAATAGTGACTGTGTTTCCCACCCCACCAGGCAGCTGTGGCAGCAACCAGAGGGTTCTGAGATTCACTGCTCACCAGCGGCACCGTCAGGCTGAACCATCATGACCAAGGGCAAAAAGGAGGACGACTTTCGTACAGTTCATTCTGAAGGGCAGTATTGTGTCCCAGCTCCCTACAGGCAGAAACAGGCAGACAGAACAAACACTAATTTCCTATCAACAGATAGATATCATGAGGAGTCTGGGGAGGGAAGAAATCCCATGGAATTTAACTTAGCAAAATGGGCAAAGGTTGGAGCCCTTTGTGACCCTATTTTGAATCCACAGGATGGGGAAAGTCTTGTGACATTTGGGTTCCACTGGAGCACACGTTCTCAACAAGGGTGATCTTACCCAAAGGAGGAGAAAGTGGTCCTTGAGGGGGAAAAAAATCTTAGATAGTATAAGCGCTTGTTGCCTTCCTGAAGGTCACGATGCATAAAAAGATATACAAGTCTATCTGCAGTATTAAAATTCCACCAGAGAATGGGGCAAGGGGAAAAGTGAGGAGAATTAAGGGGAGAAAATGTCTGACAAGGCTGTTAGGGAAAAATAATGAGAAAAACTGAGAAACACTAAACTGAAACAAAGTTCTGCTTAGGGCTGGAGACCAGGACAGCTTAAAAGATGTGTTGCCCTAGGAGAAGAGTAGGGGCAAGGATAGGAGGAGTGGAATGGAGGGCATTCTGAGTGGCAGAAGCAGCCCATGCACAGGCTTGGAGAAGGTAAACAACGTAAAATGCAATAGCGTGGACAAATAAGATAAGGTCTGAGAAGAGTTTATTGGATTTAGCAATTAGGAGGTCACTGGTCATTTAACCTCCTTGTGCTTCAGTTTCAATACTTGTTAAATTAAATTGAAAAATAATCTCTAAGGCAACTTGCAGCTCTAAAGACTCTTTCACTACATTGGATCTCTTTACACACAGAGACACACAAACACATCCACACACTTACATGGCACTCCCAACACACAGGCTCATCTTTTTACTTAATCTGATTTTCCTAACTCTCTAACTCTATATTTGTCTTTGGAGAATTCCAGCTCTCTTCGTTTAATTATAACAATGCTTTGAAAAAATCAGTTACGAGAATCAACAGTGCCCTGATAAATTGAGCAGCTGAACAATAAACTGGTCAATATTATTTCCTATAAACATTTCTAATGCCTTGTAAATACCTTTTATAATGTAATAAACTCTTTAGAATGTGGATACAAAATTTTATTTCATTAAAAAAGATTTTAAAACCCAGATTTACTCAAATAGGGCAAAAAAATTACTTTCTCTTAAAGCTATCACTCATATATTAAATATTGACTAAGTGCCTACTATGTGTCAAATAAGATATGAGTTGGGGAAATATCAGTGAGTAAAACAAACAGTTCATAGCTTCGAGAGCTTAGGAGGAGGAAAGTGAGGAGGGGAGTAATTGAAAAGTTGATGACATTTGCACAACTCAGTCATTGCTATCATGGTTGCATTGGTAACATACCTGAAGCTGGCATGTTCCTGAAACTAGAGCTCTGAGGAACAGGTCAAAGTATCACTAAGGGGCAGCACAGACAGCAGTCACTCAGGAAAGGGGGTTCTTAACTATTTGGGGCCATAAACCCCTTCTTGGAATCTTGTTTTTAATATCTAAAATAAAATTACAAATGAAACCAGTTATATTGGAAATAGTCATTTTTTAAAAAACGAACAAGAGAGTAATATATGTACTTCTTTATTACATTAAATAAGTCGGGCAGCTGTCCTCATATTTACTATAATTCTGAGGTAGCGACAAATACAAATGACATGGTGAGGTACTTGCACCTCCATAACGTGTTATGGAAATACCTGTGATTTCCAGAGATGACAAAGTCACAGACACGGCTAAGAATACTATGGTTGTCACCTACATTCATAACTGAATGATGTTAAATTTCAGTTAGAGGTTAATAATTTTACCTATCAAAATTCACAGATTCCCCCTGAATTCCATCCGGAGACCTGTGGAGCTGGAGGTCTGTGGCCCCCTGTTTAGGGCATTAAGCTCAATCAGGATTTTCTTTCTTTCAATAACATAGCTCCATGGTGACTTCTAGAGCTACAGCTCTATCACTGGGACTGTTCAAATGTGTAGCTTGTTCATTACGGGACACACTGCCGCCACCCCATGGCTCCTCTTGAAGAGCTGAGCATTAATAACCTGCAACAAAGCAGCCTTTTAGGGCATTACACCAAACCTGCAAATTAATGCACCGGTTCATCACAATTCATTAATCAAACTCAGACTGGGTTTAACAACGGATTATTAAAGACTCAAAATTATATCCACAGAAAAAAAAGCAGCTCCCAGAGGGTCAAATGTAATGTGAATGGTTTTGCATAAAACCATAAACCTGCTATTAAATTAAAAACAGAAAAAATTATGTCCACTCCTTATCTTCAGGCATTTTTTTTAAAGGAATGCTACACTAATTTATTTCTTTGCTGTTCCTGGTTACATGGTAAAAGACTAAAAGGTTAAAATGCAATGGTTCTTTGATGTTTGGTTGAGCAACTTGCACTAACATGTACTGATTGAGGTGAAGAAATTAATAAAATTATTTCCATAATTCATTACTAATGGGAAGCTGTCGATGCTTTCAGCTGACAGTTCACACGAATTCTCCCCAGATACTGAGACGCCTCGTGGTGACTGGCTGTTGGAGTCACTCCTTATAATCGTGTCAAGCAAAGCAGAGTCTGGCTCCCTGGTCCCACCGTTTCCTGATCTCTCAGCTCTGTGTGTTTGTTCTTGACAAACAAGTCTGTTCTCTCTGTGAACAAAAACAGAAGGGGGAAACAATGATTTTAATTTTTCTTTCCCTTCAGGGAATTTAGGTAGACCCTCTGGGGAATCTCGATGACTTGTAAACATTCAGATCACAGTACTGCAACCAACTGTGCAATGAATTTTCTTAAAAGGTTAATACTTTAGTGTAGTAATCATAGAGAATGAGCATAACAATAATAAGATGTGTGGAACAAACAAATTTAAAGAACTGTATGATTTTGTGACATCTCTGCTCTTTCCCCATTAAAATTGAATCATTAGTTCTTTCTCGTTTTGCAGAAACAGATGCAAAAATTACTAGCACACATGCTGATTAAGGTAGGTAAGTGACATTTCTGGAAACACAAAATGTTTTATTCAAATTATGTACCTGCTTGATATTTATAGGGTGTTTCGGTCTTAGTACTGCCTGCTTTAAGCTCCAAACTCCTAAAGGGCAAAGACTATTTCTCTGTTATGTATCTGAAGATAATTAATAACTTCTCTTTGAAGATAAGCTTCTATACATTGGTCATACAAAAACGGTATCAAATAATCTTACGGGTGAGGCAAAATATACCAGAAATCACATAATATATGATTAATATATTATTATATTATATATGTGTGTATCTACATAAATAATAATAGAATAGAAATAATCTAAAAACAACATCTTCAAAGCATTTTATAGAAACAGTGAGATTCTAATACAACATGACTCAGGTTGAGATTTGGGATATATTGTTATGGTTACATCATGAACAGCAAATACAGAGTCTAATTTTGTCACCTCCCCTCCCAAGCCCCAGCACTCTTTCCTGCGGGCTCAGAATCATAATCCATTTTAACACAACATAACAGACAGCCTTGCCTAATTGCTTAGTGAACACTTGAAATATATTCACTCTACCCTGGCATAGACCCTGGAACATAGTATATACTCCATAAAGATTTATTCAAATGAAAAATGAAACTCCTTCCCCTCTTTCCAAATGAAAACATACTGTGTCAGGGTCATTCCTTCAAAATTAACTTAATCACTACTGATTCCCACAAAGTGTTATCATAGAGATTAACTGCAAATCAGTTCTTCATTAAGATATTTTGGATTAATGCTGTGAGCCCTGAATTTCATACAGATGTTTTGACTCTATCATGAGATAAAATGTATATGCCAGAAGAAAAAATAATACTGACTTGAAAACACAACTATAAAGCTCATATCATAGAAATTAGGGACATTGCAGGTCACCAAGATATCAAAAATGAAGCAAACCTTAACTTTTGAATGATGGCAGTCTGTGCCAAAGAGTACTATTGAGATTCCTTACATCTCTAAAGTAAGTAAGTGGACAAATTACAGTAATAGCTACAGTGTATAAAGCTCTTACTCTGGAACAGAAATCTGCTACTTAGATGACATGAAACAGAAGCTCATGATATAGATGGTATGGGTATTGGCATGACCGCTTACTGAAAAGGAACTTCTGAGAGCTTCAGCAGCTCACCTAAGGTCATACAAGGGAGTTGCAGAGCCAACACGCGGTTACATCTGGCTGACTCCAATTACTCTTTCTGTTGCTCCTCTCCGATCTTTTCCCATGCATGTCCTCCACTAGAGCTACCTCAAATGGAAAAAAAATAAATACTGAAGGAAAGATCTGGGCCCCATACATATCTTTGTGCCAGTTTTCCTTAGCCTATAAAATATGTATGGCAGAATAGCAAAGTGTTCAACAGCTTGGGCTATGGCATCAGATTGCCTAGGTCAGCTTCCCAGTTCCATGACAGTTTTGTGTGGACGATTTTCTTATCTTCTTTATGCCTCAGTTTTCTCATAAGTAAAATGGGTGTGGTAACAATAGCAACATTGTGGGATTGTAGTGATAATTAAATGAAGTAATAAAGAGCAAGTGCTCAGTCCTGGACACATAGACAGTCCTGAATAAGTATTTAAATGTTGTGTGCCATTTTTAGCTCTTATGGCTCTATTAGAAGACAGAGTTTGTCACCCACAAGTCAGCATATTAGTTGATCAGCTTCCAATCATCAAGTTTTACTGAGCATCTAAAAATTGCAACCTAAACAACAAAACAGCCCGAAAGTAGTCCTACTCTAAGACACTGGGTTGTAAATTCTTTGACATAACAGACAATTTGGCCATTCTTCCCTAAGTAACCAAGAAGGGTCATTTATGACCTTGGAAAGGAATTTCTTTTAAATATGACTGGGAAAAGGCAAGCTTATTACAGGGGCTAAGAAAATGAAATAATGAGTAAATCGAAATATCAGTATAGGTGATTCTTCTTGGCATTTTGGTAGTGAGTGGAAAGAGGAAATTTACTCAAGGGCTTGAAAGTATACGAGAAACAATAAAGTAACTTCAGCATTGGGGATGTGTCCAAGGAGTTGGGGATTATGGCAACACGATGCATTCCCACGACCGAGTGACCCAGATAAGTTGATCTTTGCTACTCATTTTTATTTTTTAATTAATTAGGGTTTTACCCCACATCAATCATTTTGTCTTTCTGGGCTTTAGTTTTTCAACTCTTAAATAATAGCGAGGGGTAAGGGTGAATGAATGGTTAGGAAAAACACAACAGGGAAGGAAGAGTTGCCATACATTTTGTCCATGAAATCACTAGAGCTTCCAAATTAATATATTATTTGATAATGTAGGAAACAGGGAGCCAAAATTTACCCTTGCAATGTGATTTCCAACGTTCAAATGTAAAAATTAAGGCCCAAGATTACCCAGCCAGGAATCACAATATTGAGATTTGAACCCACAATGGAGTCTCTTCAGCAGTCTCTTATTTCCACAACTTCAACTTGCCCTTGTAATGAAAGAATCCAAATAACATTTTATTACTGTTATCTCTCAGATGTAACTAGTTTTTATACATTATAATTATTAAATACTTTTAGCCAATTGTACATAACAATAATAAATATATTGATAATATTTCTTATTTATAAAACAATTTGAAATAATACCTTCTATATTGGCTCCAACATATGATACAACAAAGTATCTAAATATTTTAGCATTGTTATCAAAACTGATGCAAAACTGTACTAAAATGACCACGTATAGAGCACCCACACCCATATAACCTGAATTTAGTTCTTTGAAACATCACACTCATTGAGTGAATATTAAACACTTGCATTCCCTGCTGTGGGGAATCTTTTAAACTACTATAAGCAAGGGGTGCCAATGAACTCTCTAGATACTGGGGGAAAACACTTTCTAGATCTTTTCCTCTTGGTTGGAAATGCAAAGGGAGTTTGTTAGTTTATGTGAGAAGATGATGAGTACAAAGAACACACAGAAGTCGAAAGTAAGCTGAACAAGGTATCAATTCTTTCTTTGTAGGAAAGGAATCTTGCCCTTCATGCCCTACCTAAGTTACTCCCACATAAAGATGTCTAAGTGACAGAGGCCTTCACCACAAGTCAAATCTACGTGACCACAGGTAAACTCAGCTGTTGAGCTTTATTTCTAAGGTATATTTCACAAAATCATTCTCTCTGGATCAATAAGATGCAAATGCTAAAATTATCCTGTTAACCACCAAAATAAAAAGGACCTTGAGAATAAAGTTGTCATTCTTAATTAAAATGGTCTTTTTAATTCCTTTACTCTAACTAACTAAAGTAGATACTAATACTGTAAACACTTAATTGACTAAAGAAAGATTCTATCCATACTCCCAATTAGAGAGCACTTAATTTATATATGATGCAGCTCATAAGTATTTAGCAGTATGGTTGGGATAAGTCTCTTTGGCCTCCTTTTTAAATGATTAAATACTCTCCATCCAACTAAATGAATGTCTTCTGAGTTGCATTTTGCATGCTAAAACATTCTTTAAACACATAGGCCATCACTCAGATTTAAGAGGAAAAAAACCTTAGTGACAGTACATTCATTATGTCTTTATTAAAATAGAATCTTTCCATAGGGTTATGTGCAGCTGAAAATGAGGCTCAGTTTAATAACAAAGTAAGCATTCCTAGCACTACGAAAATTATAAAATTTTAATGTTTAATGTGTTGCTTAATTATAGAAAACTCTGAAAAGAATAATATCCCTGAAATTTACTATGCAAATACTCTTAATTTATGACAAATTGCTCCTTAAAACACAAGTATTAAATCTCTATTAGATATGTTGAGGTAATGTACTAATATGCATCACTAGGGTCTTAAATGTCTAAGTAGCAATGCTGTTTGTTAGATGCAAATAAGGATTACCTTAATTAAAATACACTATCCACAGCCTCTCAGCAGATTTAGCTCAGCCTTTATATAGGACAGGTTCATTATCTACCTCAAGTTAATAAACGTATGACCTACTGTGGTTATTTCTTTTAAAATTTAATTTTAATTACTATTTTGTTAATGAAAATAAAGCACAAAAGAATTGTATGATCCAAAAGCAATTTTGAAAACTTAATTAAAATACCTCTCGAAAGCTTCAAAAGGAATCGAGCACTTACATGGCTTGATAACTGATGGTCTTACAAATACAGCGTTAAAACCAATGCTCTAAAAAAATGTTGAAGGAAACATACTTTACAACTACAGAGCTTCTTTAGTCCGCATCTTGAACTAATGATCCAACTAAATAGGTGTAAACATAAAACTTTTAATTCAAATTTCAACATTAGATAAAGGCTCTTAACAAAGAAATGAAATGAATAACCATTACACAATGCCTTTACAATACATAAACCTTAAGTGCATTCCAAGTTTTTACATAAAACTATAATAGTTTAATCCAGAAAACTGCAGATGTGTTCAGTTTGTCTTCTAGTCCTTTGAGACCTGAATACAAAATTAAAAGACTGGTATATGTTGTATAAAATTCAGCACCAGAGTTTTATTAGGCAGCTTCCACTTCCATCTAAATTTCAAAGGTTTACACTTATATTATTGATCTTATCTGTGAACATATTGGTTCAGTTAGGAGCCTTTAAACATAACACAATCCATAGATTTTATTGAGATTCACTACTCCTCATGAAAAAGATAAGAGTATGAGACGGAGAGTATAACAAAGAGTATGCTCCAGGCAAGAATACAGTCTTTGTGATATTCAAAATATATTTAGCAGCTCTTATATTACAAACCTAGCAATGTTATGGTTCTTACTGCAATGAGTATTTCTGTATCAGACTACTTGACTACTTCCAGTAAGCAAACTCCCTGAATTCATTAGCAATAATAAATTTGTCTTATTTTATTATTTAATGGAAAAGGCATTTGGCCAGACACCACTCCTAATCCTGTCCAAAAGAAAAACAAATCCAGTATGCCCTTCTATTTAGCATGGAGTCATGAATCTGACCTTTAAAACATTGGAATCCTAACTTCAGAAATAAAAGAAATTGAATTTAAAATGAAAAATGAGAACATATGACTAAAATAATGAGATATCAATTAAGTTGAGATACTACTGAATTTCTGTAATTCTGTATTAAGCTAGAAATGTGATTTAAATTCACATTCACAAATTTGACCTAATCTAACTAACTAAATAAAGTCTGTGAATATAGGAGAGTACGTCTTATGGTATTTCTTTTTATTTACCATGCAGAAAATTGCCAGTTTATAAGTGAGTTGTTTTCCCAGAGTTTATTTACATGTCATGTTTTTGAAACTTAAGGTGAGTATTACCCTAGAAGTAATAAATGAAGATTAGGTTTATCCTGAAAAAAAAAGAATCTACAAAAGCTCAATTTAGGCTTATAGCATATCTGAAATATTTGCAATGAAATATAGCAGGAAACAAGACTGTTTCATACTAGCAATTAAAGAAAATGGAAAGTTAAATAGAATAAAAGATAGTTTACTACTCTTAAATGCTCTAGGTATAAAAGATTTAATTGGATGACAAAACAAAGATCATAAGATATTTGTGAGCATTCTGAAAAGGACTGCTGAGCTTTTTCAAGGTCGTTGGAGGTGGTTACCACCAGTTCTTAATTTCACGTGAATATGTAACGTGTTAGCTGTACAGTTACGTTAAGTTTTAAAACTAGTGCCTTTCCCTTCCCTTATTACTGGTATTTCCTAATGTTAACTTTGTTTTCATCAACAATGATAAGAATAATTTTTAACTTATAGTTGGGGTGGAAAATGAGCAATAACACAGAAAGATTTTTCTGGAGATAATTAAGCACGCATTGGAAAAGAGGAAAAGGGAGAAGGAAGAAATAATGGAAAGGAAAAGAAGGAAGACGGGGGCCGGGCGCGGTGGCTCACGCCTGTAATCCCAGCACTTTGGGAGGCCGAGGTGGGTGGATCACGAGGTCAAGAGATCAAGACCATCCTGGTCAACATGGTGAAACCCCGTCTCTACTAAAAATACAAAAACAATTAGCTGGGCACGGTGGCGCGTGCCTGTAATCCCAGCTACTCAGGAGGCTGAGGCAGGAGAACTGCCTGAACCCAGGAGGCGGAGGTTGCAGTGAGCCGAGATCGCGCCATTGCACTCCGCCTCAAAAAAAAAAAAAGAAGGGAGAAGGGAGTTAAGAAGAAAGCATGTACACGTAAGCAAAGAGTAACTTGAGGCCCATTGGTTGAGAGTTTTTTATTAGTTTGGCTTTTATGTTTTTGTTTGGGGGGGGTGTGTGTATGTGTGTGTGTGTGTAAAACAGAAGAAAAGGAAGGAACAAGAATAGTATGGTTTCCTAACACCATCCTTCCATTAAGTTAGTTTTTTCATTTCAATTGTTTCTTTTGAAGGCAAACATGCTGAAGTAGTGAATGATCCATCTGATCTGTTAAATATAAAATATAGTGGCTCATGTTTCTACAGTAAGAAGCATTGAGAAGGGGCATCATAAATAAACCTTAGAATAATTCAGCAGAATTTTTTCATAAAACCAGAGTGGTTTAGCTATATTACTGCAAAACATTTGTTTGTATTTTGGCCCTCCAGGACCCATGCAAATTATTGAACTGATAATGTACTGCATAAATTCATTACCAGAGCTATATTAGGCAAGAACAAGAGCCTTTAACATGTTTAGGTGCATTGAGACTCCTTAAGAGTGTGCAGTGCTTCTGCACGAGTCGGAACTTCTCTCAAGGGGTTAACTCTCTGTGGTAGTATTCTGTGAAACACATTTGGGGAAAAGCTGAGTTACAGTCAATAATGAGACAAAGATTCCCACTAACACCCTTGTTGCCCGGCGATTCCCACTAACACCCCCATTGCCCAATGATTCCCATTAACACCTCTATTGTCCAACAGTGTTTTGAGAATCTAGCCAATGAAGTAAAACAAGATAAAGAAATGTGGCATAAACTGAAAAAGACAGTATTATCATTCTTTGCAAATGATATTAGAAAATCCAAGAAAATCAACTAAAACCTATTAAAACTTAGAATACAGAAAAACACAAAATCAATAATTTTCACTCATACTAACAACGATCAGTTGGAAAACATAATAGAAAAAATATTCCACTCATCATAGGAATTTAAAAGAGAGAGAGATCACCCGAAAGAAAAATGGGCAAAGAATATTAATAAGCAATTAACAAGAATATGCAAATAGCCAATTAACATATGAACAGATGTTCAAACTCAATAATAATCAAAAAATATAAATTAAAACAAGATGCCATTTTCCCCTTATGAGAACTGAAATGATTAAAAACGTGGGTAATACCATATCTTGACATGAAATGTTGAGGGAAAAGATGTTCATACAAGTAGTATTACTCAGCGTCCAGACAGGAAACAAAACCACATTAAATAGGGTAATTTGAAGAGCGTTTAACGAAAGGATTATTAATACGGGAGCGGGTAGGGTGGAGAGAACCTATGAAGGACAATGCAGTCCCCAGGGCTACAAGCAGAGGACAAAGCTGAGCAGACAGTCTCAACTACCAGGAGCTGTGACACTGGGTCAAGGGAGGCAGCCACTGTTCATCAACCCTGCAGAGAAAGCCAGGAGAAGCAATACCTCAGCTTAACTCTCCTCTTTACTTCTCATCTCCTGCCAGTATCCCTCATTAATTCAGCACTACCATAAGGGAGAAGCCAAGGGGCCTTTACTCCCAGGCCAGCCACCCAGAGCAGAAAACAGGCTGGAGTTGATATGGATGGAAAAGAGAAGTGCACCTGGAGAGGCAACAGAAGATCTCCAGTGTGACAGTGTTGGGGCAAGCACAAATTAGTAAAGCCAAATTGGATGACAATGTGGCAATAAGTAACAAATTTAAATATTCATGTATACTGCAATATTTGCATAGTCATTTTGAAAACTAAAAGTCAGTAACAAGAAAAATATCAAACGACTAGCAGTGGTTGTCTCTGAGGAGGAAAAGGAGAGCAGCTCAAGGCTCTATGGTCAACCACATATGGGCTTACATCCTGATTCTAGCTGCCCAGTCAATAATCTTTTGACTGAAAACACACACACACACACACACACACACCCACACACACAGAGAGAGAGAGAGAGAGAGAGAGAGAAAATAAAATCAACCCAAGGAAAAAGTTTTGGTCAAGGCTTGTACCATCAAACCATAAGGAATGCCTTCAGAAATGCCTGCATCCTGGGAGTCAAACATCGTCAGGTTTTTCTTCCCCTTCCCAGAGTCTACCAGCCCTGCTTCCTCATTACTGGCTTCATTTTCTCAGGCCAGCTGTTCCCACAAGTTCAATCCATGGCTTCAGGTAATACTAAACTTATGTTCCCCAAGACATGGCCAAAGAGAAAAGAGGTTCCCTGGTGCTTCGGTTAATTCTGGAATAATTATTCCAGGAAATGCTGCCGATTGGGCAAGCCTGGCTCACATAGTCAACCATGGACAAATTATACGGCAGGCCAGGGCAGCAGGGCATGGGGTTAGACCCTTTCTGACACACGTCTACCCTGTAGCCACAGGTTGTAAGAATCTGACTGATCACCCACCACAACCATGTTTGGGAGAGAAAAAGCACAACTCCCCCAAGAGAGAAACTTTTTTAGGGGCAGGAAAAGGTAAACTAAATAAACATTATATAAATGGTAACCTTAGGCAATACCTAACATCTCTGAGCCTCAGTCTCCTTATATATAAAATGAAGGAGGTGGTCATATCTACATACTAGGGTTGTTGTGGGATTAATCCTGTGGCTTAATCTTATTCTTATCATTTTATTATTCTTATCTTTCTATTTCATATTATTTTTAAAAGAATATATATTACTTTTAATCATGAATAAAAAAGATGTTTCCATTTGAGAAAAAAGTTAACAGTATTAATTGAGGAAGAGTCATCAAATAAATTAATCATTAATGATTCAAAATTTGTATTGCCCTTGTATTTGCCATTTACAAATTACTATTGACAATTACTGTACTATGTGTTTTACATACATTACCTAATTTAATCCTCACAAATACTTCATACACAAATTTCTATTTTACTGAGAAAACTGAAACTCAGAAAAGCAAACTAACTTACCCAAAAACAGAAAGCCAATAATTAATGGAGCTGCTAGGTAAAGCCAGGTCGGCCTAAAGCAAGAAGGGATCTGCAAAGCACAAGCCATATGCTAAATGCCACCCCTCATTTTTCTATGGCCACTGAGCTGAGAATGACTTTTACAGTTTTTATGTTTTTGTTTATTGAGACAGGGCTTCACTCTGTCGCCCAGTCTGGAGTGCAGTGGCGCGATCACGCTCTCACGCTTCCGCCCCTCCCTCCCTCCCTCCTCGTGCTCAAGTGATTCTCCTGCCTCCCAAGTAGCTGGGATTACAGGTGCCCACCACCACGCCCAGCTAATTTTTGTGTTTTTAGTGGAGATGGGGTTTCACCATATTAGCCGGGCTGGTCTCAAACTCCTAACCTCAAGTGATTCACCTGCCGTGGCCTCCAAAAGTGCTGGGATTACAGGCATGGCCACCACACCTGGCTGACTTTTACATTTTGTAGTTGTTGAAAAAAACTAAAAAAAAAAAAAAATACTCTGAGAGTCGGGCGCGGTGGCTCACGCCTGTAAACCCAGCACTTTGGGAGGGAGAGGCAGGCGGATCACTAGGTCAGGAGATAGAGACCATCCTGGCTAACATGGTGAAACCCCGTCTCTACCAAAAACACAAAAATTAGCCAGGTATGGTGGCCCACACCTGTAGTTCCAGCTATTCAGGAGGCTGAGGCAGGAGAATTGCTTGAACCCAGGAGGCGGAAGTTGCAATGAGCCGAGATCACGCCTCTGCACTCCAGTCTGGCAACAGAGCGAGACTTGTCTCAAAAAAAAAAAAAAACCTTGTGACACATGAAAAGTATATGAAATTCAAGATTCAGTGTCCATAAATAGCATTTATTGGAACACAGTCATGCTTAGTTGTTTAAATATTTTCTATACCTGCTTTAATGCTACAGTGGCAGAGTGAAGTGAAGTAGTTGTGACAGATATATGGGCCACAATAACTAAAATATTTACTATCTGGTCTTTTGCAGAACGTTTGTCAACATCTGGTCTAAATCAAAAACACGTCATCTTTCAAATACATCTCACTGTCTCTCCATATACTGCCTAAAAATTATACATTGGATGCTAAAAAATATACACTGGATATTGAGAGATCTCTGAACTAGCAAGAGTAGTTCAGTGCAAAAAAAAATAAAAGAGGATGAGCAAGTTCAACTTGTAAGAATGAAGAGAGTTAGACGATACTGTCTGCTCAGGACAAGGTAGAAGGAAACAGTGTTATTGGTTCTCACATGACATATGGACTGACCATTCCGTTACATGAAATGTTATTAAGTTGAATACCTGAACTCAGTATCCCACCACATTCACAAAACCTAATGAATCAGGAAAACTTTCTTGGGAAAATAAAGTTTAAAAGTAAACCTTACCTTCCATTCTGAATTTATTCAATTCAAAAGCAACAAATAAAAGGGATGGAAGTAATGGCTTATTCAAATTCTTAAAATGGAAATAAGAAATTTGAATTGGTTTGTAAATTTCAAAAATAGTCTGGTTTTTCACTATACACAAAAACTATGGACTTCCAGATTCAAAGCAGCAATCGTAGAGGTTTTTTTAGTGTATTTCCTGATTTATTATACCATTACTATCTTAAAACATCCTTGGAAATTATCTACTATTTTCACAAAAATCTCTTAAGACTGAACAATCACATGTGTTCACACAATCTTTTCTTATATCCTTTATACTTAAGCAATGTTTTCAATATAATCAAAACATTAAAAAAATTTTTTCATCAGACAGAATAGTAAATTCATGACTTCCTTTTATTATATTACTGATTTATTGTGTAGCTTAGATGTGTATGGATTTTAGTAGGTTTTAATTGACACATAGCAATTGTACATGTTTATGGAGTACATAGTGACGTTTTGATACATACAATTAGAGTGATCAATTCAGGGTAATTAGCATATCCATCATCTCAAACATTTATTATTTCTTTGTGTTGGGAATATTCAATATTCTCCTTCTAGCTATTTGAAACTATATATTATTGTAACAATAGTTATTCTACAGTGATATAGAATACTAGAACTTATTCCACCTACCTAGCTATAATTTTGTATCCTTTATTACATCTCTCCCTATTCTTCCCTTCCCCTCTCCTTCCAAACCACTAGTATCCTCCATTCTACTTGTTAACTTTTGTGAGATCAACTTTTTTTTTAACTTCCACATATGCGTGAGGGTATGCAGTGTTGAATGTTCAGCTTCTGGCTTATTTCACTTAACAGAATACCCTCCAGTTTCATCCACATTTCTATAAATGACAGGATTTCATTTTTTTATGACTAAATAGTATTTCATTATGTATATATACCACATTCTCTTTACCCATTCATCTGTTACTGGACACCTAGGTTGATTCCATATCTTGGCTATTATGAATAGTGCTGCAATAAACATGGGGATGCAGATGTCTCTTCAATATATTGATTTCCTTTCCTTTGAATAAATGCCCAGTAGTGGAATTGTTGGATAAAATGGTAGTTTCATCTGCGTTTTTTTGAGGAACCTCCATACTGTTCTCCATAGTAGCTTCCCTAGTTTACATTCCCATCAACAGTTTATAAGAATTCCCTTTCTCTGTATCCTTAACAGCATTTATTTTTTGTCTTTTTGATAATAGACATTCAAACCATGGTGAGATATCTTACTGTTGTTTTTATTGGCATGTCCCTGATTATTACTGATGTTGAGCATCTCTTTATATGTTTTTTGTCCATTCATATTTCTTCTTTTGAGAAATGTCTGTTCAGATCATTTGCCCACTTTTTCATCAGATTTTCCTTGGCTTTTTGCTTTTGAGATGTTTGAGTTCCCTGTATATTCTAGATAAAAATCTCCTGTCAGATGAACAGCTTGCAAATATTTTCTCTCATTCTGTAGGTTGTCTTCACTCTGGTGGTTGTTTCCTTTGCTGTGTAAAAGCTTTTTGGTTTGCTATAATCCTATTTTTTTTTTTTTTGCTTTCGCTGCCTGTGCTTTCAAGATCTCATTCATAATAAGTCTCTTGCCAAGTCAATGTCCTGAAGTGTTTCCCCTATGTTTTCTAAAATTTCTAGTAATTTTACAGTTTTGGGCCTTACATCTAGATCTTTGATCCATTTACAGTTAATTGTTGTATAGAGTAAGAGGTAAGGGTCTAGTTTCCTTCTTCTGTATATGGATATTCAGTTTCCCTAGAACCATTTATTAAAGAGATTGCTCTTTCCACAATAAGTGTTCTTGGCACCTTTGTCAAAAATCAGTTGACTGTAAATACATGGATTAGCTTATACATCCTCTATTTTGCTCCATTGGTCTATTTGTCTGTTAGCATGCCAGTACCATGCTGTTTTGGTTACTACAGCATTGTACTATATTTCAAAGTGTGGTGATGTGATGCCTTTAGCTCTGTTCTTAGGATTGTTTTGGCTCTTTGGGATTTTTCTGTCATTCTGCACACATTTTAGTATTTATTTTTCTATTTCTATGAAGAATGTCATTGGGTATTTTGATAGGGATTGCATTGAATCTGCAGATTGCTTGAATATGGTCTTTTTACAATATTTTTAATTCTTCTGATACGTGATCATGGGATGTCTTGCCATTTGTTTATATCCTCTTCAATTTCTTTCACCAGTGTGTTATAGTTTTCCTTGTAGAGGTCTTTCACCTCCTTGGTTAAATTTATTCCTAAGAATTTTATTTTATTTGTAGCTACTGTAAATAGGAATACTTTTGTGGTTTCTTTCTCAGATTGTTCACTGTTGGCCTATAGAAATGTTACTGATTTTTGTATGTTGATTTTGTATCTGGCAACTTTACTGAATTTGTTTAGCAGTTCAAAAATTATATGGTAGAATCTTTCAGTTTTTCTACATATAAGATCACACCAACTGCAAATAGGGACAAGTTGACTTCTTTTTTTCCAAACTGAATGCCCTTTATTTCTTTCTCTTGCCTAATTGCTCAAGGTAGGACTCCAGTACTACATTGAATAAGAATGGTAAAGCAGGTATCTCTGTCTTACTCAAGTTCTTGGAAGCTTCTTTCCATTTAGTAAGATGTCAGCTGCAGCTTTCTCATACACGGCATTTATTATGCTGAGGTACTTTACACCTAATTTATTGAGAGTTTTAATCATGAAGGGATGTTGAATTTTATCAAATGCTTTTTCTTCAACACTTAAGACAATCCTTTTTGGCCTTCATTCTATTGATGTGATACATGACATTTTATTGATTTGCCCGTGTTTAACTATCCTTGCATTCCTGGAATAAATTCCACTTGATCATAGTGTGTTATCTTCTTGAGGAGTTGTTGGATTGTTGGATTTGCTTTGCTAGTATTTTCTTGAGAATTTTTGCACCTATGTTCAACAGGGATGTTATTAGCCTGTAGAGCTCTCACTCGCTCTTACTCTCTCTCAATCCCTCTCTCATGTCCATGTATGATTTTTGCATCAGGGTTATGCTGGCCTCACAGAATGCATTATCAAGAATTCCCTCTGCTTTAAATTTTTTTTTAGTAGTTTAAAAAGAATTGTTATTTGTTTTCCTTTAAAGGTTTGATAGAATTCAGTAGTGAAGCCATTCAGTCCTGAACTTATCTCTGTTGGGAGACTTTTTATTATTGATTCACTCTTGTTACATGTTTTTAGTCTATTCAGGTTTTCTATTTTTTCTTAGTTCAATCTTTGTAGTTTGTCTGTGTCCAGTAATATATCTATTTTATTTATGTTTTGAAATGTATTGGCATATAGTTGCTCATAGCACTCTCTAGTGATCTTTTTTACTTAAGTGGTATGTATTGTGATGTCCCCTTTTTCATCTATGATTTTATTTATTCGGGTCTTCTATTTTTCTTAGTCTGTCAATTTTTTTATCTTTTTCAAAAAAAGTATTTTTGTTCATTGAATTTTTTTGTATTTTTTAGTCTCAATTTCATTTATTTGTGCTCTAATCTTTATTATTTCTTTCCATCTACTAATTTTGGGTTTAGTTTATTCTTGCTTTCCTGGTTCCTTCAGATGCATGATCAGGTTGTTTAAAATATTTCTAGTTTTTATGTAGTCATTTATTGCTATAAACTTGTCTCTTAATACTGTTTTTCTAAACTTGTATGAAGTTAATAATTTTTTTAAATACTGCTTTTGCTGTGTCTCAAATGTTTTGATATCTTATATTTGTATTTTCTTTTGTTTCAAGAAATTTTATAAATGTTATTCTTAATGTTTTTCTTCACTAAAGAGCATGTTGTTTAATTGTCATGTATTTGTTTATTTTCAAATGATCCTCTTATTACTGATGTCTAGCATTATTCCATCATGGTTTAAATAAAATGCTTGATGTGATTTCAATTTTTAAAAAACGTTTGAGACTTGCTTTGTGTCCTAACATATGGTCAGTCCTGGGGAATGTCCTACATGCTGATGAAAAAAACATGTATATTCTGCATCAGTTGGGTGAAACGTTCTATAAATGTCTGTTAGGTGTATTTGGTCTGTGGTATGGTTTAAATCCAAAGCTTCTTTGTTGATTTTCTGTCTAGATGATCTGTCCAATGCTGAGAGTGAGGTGTTGAAGTCCCCAGCTATTATTGCATTTCAGTCTACCTCTTTCTTTGGATCTAACAATATTTGTTTTACATATCTGAGTGCTCTGATGGTGCATATATATTTACAATTGTAATATTCTCTTGCTGAATTAATCAATTTATTATATAATGTCCATCTTTAACTGTTTGTATACCTTTTGACTTAGAGTCTGTTTTGTCTGATATATGAATAGCTATTCCTGTTCATTTTTGGTTTCCAGTTGCATGGAGTATCTTTTTCCATCCCTTCTCTTTTGGTGTATGAGTGTTTTTCCTGGTGAGGTGAGTTTCTTATAGGCAGCATATAGTTGGGTCTTAGATTTTTGTTTTTGTTTTTGTTTTTTAATACATTTAACCAGTCTATATCTTTTAAATGATAAATTTAATCCATTTACATTCAAGGTTATACTTAAGATGTAGATAAATTTTATCTAAGCTTTAAGTTATTTATTTATGAATCTAAGATAATATGGAATATTTTAAAAATTTGACTAGAAACTTTATAAATTCCCTTATGATTTCTGACAGAGGTCAAGTAAGTACAAGGCATTCTCCTCATGATATGTGCTACAGATTGAATGTTTGTGTACCTCCCAAATTCATGCTGAAATGTAATCTCCATTGTGTAGTCCAAGAGGTGGAGTCTTTGGGGAGTGATTAAGGGTTTTGCCCTTATTAATGGTAGGAATGCTATTATAAAAGAGGTATCAGAGAGCTGCCATTTTTTTTTCAATTCCTTCTACCATATGAGGACACCACATTTGACCCCTCTAGAAGATGCAGCAACAAAGCACCATCTATGAAACAGAGAGCAAGCCCTTACCAGGCACCAAATATGCCAGCCCCTTAATCTTGGGATTCCCAAAATTGTAAGAAATAAACTTCTATTACTTATAAATTTCCTAGTCTAAGATATTTTATTATAACATCAGGAACAAATGAAGACAGTATCACTAGACTCTATTTCTCAAAGACAAAAATATGAGGTCCCCCAAAAGAACTAAGGAGTGAGCTACTGGGCTACAGGAAAAGGTGCATTAGCCTGAAGACAGAAGGTTAGCGCTAAGCACCACTTGTTAGCTTCATCATCTTGAGCAAGTTACTTAATCTTTCAGCTTCTGCTTTCTCTATTATCTGAGCATTTATATATATTAGGTGTATTAAAGACCTCTGTAGATGAGGTGAAGTGCTGTAAGAGATGTAATTTTGTGTTATTGTCCTCAATAATTTTCCTTAGAGGCTCAAAGGAGACTGATTTAGGAACATAAAACATTGCATAGATAGAGCCAGATCATTTTTAAGCAAGTTTTCAATGACTACCTACAGTTAAAAAATTATGGCATATATGTCACATTCACCATTACAAGTATGAATTAAAGGGCCAGGCGGGGTGGCTCATGGAGCTGGGCACAGTGGCTCACGCCTGTAATCCCAACACTTTGGGAGGCCGAGGCAGGCAGATCATGAGGTCAGGAGTTTGAGACCAGCCTGGCCAATGTGGTGAAACCCCATCTCTACTAAAAATACAAAAATTAGCCGGGGGTGGTGGCAGGCACCTGTAATCCCAGCTACTGAGGAGGCTAAGGCAGGAGAGTCACTTGAACCAGGCACTCCAGCCTGGGCAACAAAGGGAGACTCTGTCTCAAAAAAACAACAACAACAAAGAACAAAACAAGAATTAAATAGGAAAATGTTCATGGGATGAAGGAAATAGAGTACACATTGCTCTAACTCACTCATATTTTCTTTGTCTCATTGGGCTTGATAAAACTACTACTCTTTATTGGAGATTCCATATTACCTGGCAAGTTAGGCTTTCTATACTACAGGATTTGAGTTCAAAAGCTGATGACAAAAACACCCTGGGTCTAAAAACTGATCTCAGTTTTACTGAGTAAGCCAGCTGAAGTTGCTATGCCTATTAATTAACCCCTGAATCCCATCAAGGTAATTAAAGCATAAACTTAAGATAAAGACAGATAAAATAAAGAATTTCAAAGCATGCATCTTCCTGCCTTATGTCCTCTTCCTGTATCAGTTTAAGAAAAAGCAGATTCCATAGCATTAGCCTAGATCCACTAAAAGGAGTAAAGTGTGCACTTTGAAAACAAAAAAAAATAGCACCTCAGACAATACTGTCAAATATACGTTTTATACATGTCTGGTCTTAGAGAATTTTCTTGTTCTCCTTTTAAGCGTGTATTTTTCATATAAGGAAAGGATAAACAGGTTTCATTGCTGAGTTTTCTTAATTGGTTAAACATTGTAGTATTAGACCAATGACAAGATATCAACTACTGTTATTTAGAAATTATTTTAGTTACAGACAATGATCTGTTTGGCTTTGTTGAAAATCAGCTCCAGGATCATTCTTCTTATATTTCCATTAACTATGAAATTAAATAGAGGAGGCAATTTTTAAAAAGAGAAATATTGCTTTTAGCCTGAAACTCTAAGTGTTGAATTTCTGCCTGCAGTGAGTTTTTTCAATTAAATTATAAACCATGGGTAATAGAGATTTATAATAGGAGTGCTGATACAATCGTAACTATAGGGAAACCATCCGACAAGCTCTATGCAGTATATGGATGGATTATTTGCATTAAATTATCTTTAGAAAATACAAACAAAACAAAGAAAAATGTAAAGCTTGTCACATTATTAGCATAAATTAAAGTTCTTGAATGCATAATTGTTCCATACCCAAAGCATTAACAGATTTTATTCTTAGAGTTCAAAGACCGCCTAATTAATATGCAAAATGGTCTCATTTTATAAGCAAAAATCCTTTTCCTACTCAGAAAAGAGACAGTTCTTTGCTGGAGGAAAAAACTATGAAGTTTAAAAAACACTAACTAATATTGATATAAAAGCCCACACATCATATTGCCAAAAAAAAAACCACTAGAAGCTATTAGAATATTTATAGTTCTTCAGTCTATTATGAGTATAAATTGTATGATTAGCCAAATAATATCTAGCTTAGGAAGATTTAAGTTCACAAACTATAAAAAGAAAACACAATCTTTCTCTGGAAATGTTTACCTATTTGAATAAAAATTTTTTACTATTAAAAAGAAAGCAAATTCAATAGAAAGGGCAATTCTGGACCTACTAGTATAAATTTAAATTATTTGACTCCAAATCCAATTTTACAAAGCAAGTACCCTCTAATTTACATTGCCCCAGTTGCCAAGATTTGTAAAAAGAAACAAAAAGAGTTTAAACTGCACAGTTTTTTTAAAGTGTGACAAAAAATGGATGATTTTCCAGAATTCAAATATTATATTACATATTTAAAAGTACTTCAAATGTAAAAGTGATTCTACTTATTACAATGTCTTGTCAATAGAAGATTCTGCTATTATCTCATTAAATAAATATGTACAGGTAAAAAATGACATTTACCATTTCTTTGAAAAAATCATGTTATAAAAAGACTATTTAAAATTTGTTCAACTCGCCAGGCGTGGTGGCTCACACCTGTAATCCCAGCACTTTGGGAGGCCAAGGTGGGCAGATCACGAGGTCAAGAGATCTAGACCATCCTGACCACCATGATGAAATCCCGTCTCTACTAAAAATACAAAAATTAGCCAGGCGTGGTGGCACGAGGCTGTAGTCCCAGCTACACAGGAGGCTGAGACGGAAGGATCACTTGAACCCGCAGGCAGAGGTTGCAGTGAGCCGAGACCGAGCCACTGTGCTCCAGCCTGGTGACAGAGCAAGACTCTGTCTCAGAAAAAAAAAAAAAAATTTTTTGTTCACCTCATGAAAGGGCCCAGTAACCCACAATAATGGCTGAAATTTAAAGTGTTTTTCTACTTTTCCATACACACACAAAAAAAACTAGCCTTTTTGCTAACTATGGAGACAACAGTGGAAATCAGCCCAATGTAAAATGCTATAAAGAATGTGTAAAAAAATTATTCTTTGATTATTTGTTGCATTTTAAAGTTATAAATGGGACATAACAAATGAATTCATCCATAAAGCACTCTACAGTTTAACAAGTGTTTTCCTACAAGCCCCTTTCTTTAAAAGGGCTTAGTCTATCTCAAGGATGAGGCTTTCTTGAGAAATTACTACCCGCAGATCATTACCTGTGACAGTTATATTGTATTTCTGGCTAGTTAAACCAACTCTATAACACAGAATTCAATTCTGGATGCCACATTATAAGAGGGACATTGACCAATTAGAATGTAATGAAAGGCAAATGTCCAGGTGAATGGAAGAAGCTATAATTTTTGATAAATTATTCAAGCAACTTGGGAGGTGAAGAATAAAAAAAAGGTATAATAACTACTTTCAAATATTTGAAGAGCTGTCATGGAGAGAAGAGTATACTAATTCTGTGTTGCTCCAGGGGCCAGAACTAGAATAAAAAGCCATAGGTTAAGAAATGTAGATTTTGATTAAATCCAAGAAATAACTTTCTGTCTACTGTGCTGTCTAGTAACAACAGCTGCTTCATGAGAGCGATACTAATCTCTGGAGTTTTTCAAGCGGGAGATGGATGGCTATCACAGTTATAATTTTTAACAATTACTGTACTGGTTGGAAAGTTGGACCAAAAGTCTCTAGGTTTCTTTCCAGGTTTCAAATTCTATTTGCCTAGATAAAATGAAATGCATAAATGTAGCTCAAAAAGATACTTTTATTGTATGCTCATTTATCTGACAGCAAAATATTTCGATTAGTTTTTTTAAATAAATATAAGATTTTGTGATACATGGAATGCTTACTCCCTAACAAAAAAAAAATCATCTGGTCATTTAAAACTCCTAGTATGTATGAAACAAAAGTATAGCAAGCTTCAGATATCAGGTACTATATGTTCTATTCGTACATAAATAATTGCAATGTTAAGAAAATAACCTTTATTTGTGAAGAAACTCTATGAATTCACTATGAGTAAAAATGCAAGGATAATTTTACAATTCAAGAATAAAGGAAATTGGCCAGCCGTGGTGGCTCCTACCTGTAATCCCAGCACTTTGGGAGGCTGAGGTAGGTGGATCACTTGAGGTCAGGAGTTCAAGGCCATCCTGACCAACATGGCAAAAACTTGTCCCTACTAAAAATACAAAAATTATCCTGGCATGGTGGTACATGCCTGTAGTTCCAGCTACTAGGGAGGCTGAGTCATGAGAATCACTTGAACCCAGAAGGTAGAGGTTACAGTGAGCCGAGATCACGCCACGGCACTCCAGCCTGGGTGACAGAATGAGACTCTTCCTCAAAAAAAAATTTTTTTTAATTAAAGGAAATCATCTCTCCTCTCTAATGTGCCAGAACAGAATGGAGCAGATATTTTCCCCTGTAACTATTGGACAACAATTGTTCACTGGTTCCTTGAGTTATCTTTTCCCTATATATGGGACAAAAGAGCTCATATAATTGTCTCCCAAGTATAGACCTATCTCTTCGTTGTGATTTTGCTACCAGATATATGAGTGGCCTTGTATAAGTAACTTACCTTCAATAGCCCCACTTTTTTAAAAAAGCAGATTAGATGATCATTTTAGTTCTTTCTAGTTTTCAGGTCTATGACTTCTACATATACAATGCCCCACTTATGCAGTCAAGCACTGTCAACCTTCAGGAACAAACCATGAACTTGAAATCAATTTCTAAAACCTGCAATTGTACCAAGGGAAATTTGTTGTGATCAGTTGTTGTACTGACTAAAAGATCTACTCTAATTAGTGATGATGGCTATAAAAGCTAAGCCCTGCTACCATAAGATAAAATCATAAAATTTGGAAGAAGTGGCAAGAAAGGGAAAGAGAAGACAGCAAAGAAGCAAAAAGACAAAAAAGAGAGAAGAGGAAAGAGATCAGTAAGCAGCCAATCCCTACAATGGCAGAGATAGCATCAGGAATGGCAAGTAGGGAAAAACAGAGAGAGAAATGAAGGAGAGGTAGCAAAAGGAAAAGAGTGTCAAACACCTGCTGGAACCTGAAGGCGACAGAGCCATTCAGAAAATGTGGAAGCTAAGGTTGTTCTCCCTCGATAGGATTGGAGAGAGCTTCTTCATATCACCACAGGATGGAATTGGGGACGTTAGTGCCAATCCCCAGGTGCACTGCATTTAATAAATTCTATCTACTCTGCTTAGCAGATGACTGCAAAACATGGAAGCTGAGATTCTTCTACTTCAAGAGAACTGCAGAGAGCTTCTTCATATCACAACAGGGTATAATCGAAGCTGTTAGTGCCAACCCCAGTTGTACCATACTTAGTATATTCAATCTACTTTGCTTATCAGATGACTGATATGGCTTGGCGCTGTGTCCCCACTCAAATCAAATGTCGAATTGTAATCCCAGTGTTGGAGGAGGGGACTGGGGGGAGGTGATTGAATCATGAAGGGCAGACTCCCCACTTACTGTTCTTGTTAGTGAATAAATTCTCACGAGATCTAGTTGTTATAAAGAGCGTAACAGTTTCTCTCTCTCTCACTCTCGCTCGCTCACTCTCTCTCTTGCTCTTGCACTTTCTGTGTCTCTCTCTCATGCTGGCCATGTAAGATGTGCCTTCTTCCTCTTCACCTTCTATTATAATTGTAAGTTTCATGAGACCTCCCCAGAAGCAGAAGCCTGTGCAGCCCACAGAATTCGGAGCTGATTAAACCTCTTTTCTCTATAAATTACCCAGTCTCAGGTACTTCTTTATAGCAGTGCAAGAGCAGACTAATACACACGACCAAAATATTTTAAAATATTTTCATCTCCAAAATGTTTCCAAAAAGGCCTTGCTAATTAAGGGACTGATCTTTGGATCACGGGGAACCTCATTCATTCAAAGATAACTGAGATGCTTCCTTACACATGGAGTCGGTTTATGAATATAGCTACGTAGATGATTTATAAATAGATCTAAATAACTTCATACTTGAGGGCCTAGAACAACGCTCTAACTATAAAGAAATCAAACGTATTCTACCCTTCTCTCTATTCTCTTTCTACTTGGATTTCTTGGGAATTCACTTTTGTGTGGGCTGATACAGTAAATCCAGAAGTGGGCCTAATGAAAACCAAGAAGTGAGCATAAATTAAATTAAATTCACAGCAGATTTTTCTCCTTTTTCCTCCCTCTGTGTATTGTTTTAATAGGAATCTGTGTCTTTAGGAGAAGTCAGAGCCGAAAGTTTAGTGCCATTCTAAGTATACTATCTTAACACCATGGAAATTATAAAAAATTATTAGCAATAATTCTAGGAAACAGATTAAAAAGCATGCCAAACTGTCTTGTACTTTATTAGAAACATGGGAACATAAACTAAGAATGTGCTAAGGTGATATTTTGCTACATATAATCAAAGAAATATTTAATATGCCATGGGATGGTATTGTAAAATATTAACTTATTTGTCTTTTCCCCTTGCAATTTTTTGTATCTTTTCCTCAGCCCAAACCATAAGGTCATCTCACCTTCACTGCAACAAAGAATGGTTGCTAAAGCTGGGCACAGGTAAGGAAAAGTTAAATTCTTGGATACTATGTTTCAAAAGCTTACTTTAAGAAAATCTAGGTTTCTAAGAACTCTAGGCAAAAAGTTTAAGCCATAAATAATAGATTTGGAATGACTCAGAGCCAGTCACATTTTATACTCTGTTACCTACAGTAGGTACCAAATTTGATATATGTACATCAGGACTAGATTTGATGATATATGATAGTAAACTTAAAATGTGGCTTAAAGCCACAAATTTATATTACTTCACATAAAAGATGTTCGGAGAGTAATTCCTATTGTCTGCTCCACTTTCACCCTCAAGTTCACCTCATCATCCCAGACTGCCTTTGGAATGTCTGGAACCATGTCCACATGCCAGGAGGTAGAAGGGGAGGGCAAAAGAGACAGCCCCCAGTGAGCCAACACCTTCAAGAAGCCTTCGTGGAAGTCACATTCAGGACCCAGAATTTGGTCTTATGGTTCTGTCTAGTTTAAAGGAAATCTTAAATATATGGATTTTATTCTATATATTTATTTTTTTGAGATGGAGTTTTGCTTTTGTTGCTCAGGTTGAACTGCAGTGGCACCATCTCAGCTCACCGCAAACTCCACCTCCTGGGTTCAAGCGATTCTCCTGCCTCAGACTCCTGAGTGGTTGGGATTACAGGCATGCACCACCACGCCTAATTTTGTATTTTTAGTAGAGATCGGGTTTCTCCATGTTGTTCAGACTGGTCTTGAACTCCCGATCTCAGGTGATCCACCTGCCTCAGCCTCCCAAAGTGCTGGGATTACAGGCGGAGCCACCATGCCCGGGGGGTTTTTTTCTAAATGGCAATGTGCCTAGGTAGAAACTGGGGCTCATTACTATAAAGGAAGGTTACAATGGAAACTTTGTAAACACGTAGTGATCTCTACCATCACCAGCTTTTCTCCCACCAGAGAACGTAATTTTTTCTGGGTTGGGGGTTAAGAGGCTTTAGAGGAATTGTTTTGAGAGGGTGAGACAGTAGAACCTGAAGATAAGAGGAACCAATCTGAAGGACCAGGTGGACAAACACGGAGGTGGCATTAGACCACCTAGAGTGAGCCCCAGGAAACGATCTGGGAACAGAGACAGTGCCCTGCCACTACCCAGGATCCGTGCAATGAGCACCTGATCTCAATGTGCAGAAGAGCTTCGTTAATCATCCTGACCACTGGTTTCCAGCAAGGTATCCCCAAAAGCACAGAGGCCTATTACTGCACCAGAAGTATATATTCTGCTATGCCCTGTAACTTGACATGGCCTGCATGGGCAATCCCCCATACAATGGCTCTGGACATTCAGAAGATCACTGAAAGAGAAATTATAACACCAACCATCAAGCTGCATCCTGATTGTATAAAAAAGCACTACCACACTTCACACTAGCACAGGACTAGCTCAAGATTGCTCAGAACCAAGATTGCTCAGGTGAACAATATCCTCTTTATAGATGATATCCCACCAGCAGTAGTTCCTAAAATATTTTATTTCAAGCTAATTACTTGTTTCAGACTATTTGAGAAAACCTACAGATAACTAAAAATAAATCTTGGTGTAATATCCCACCCACTAGAGTGATTAAAATGAATAAGAACAGCAATACCAGATTTTGGTAAAGGAATGGAGGGCCTGGAACATAGGTAGGGTGGTGCAAAAGTAATGATGGTTTTTGGCCAGTGCCGTGACTCACATCTGTAATCCCAGCACTTTGGGAGGCTGAGGTGGGCAGATCACCTGAGGTCAGGAGTTTGAGACCAGCCTGGCCAATATGGTGAAATCCCGCTTCTACTAAAAATACAAAAATTAGCCAGGCATGGTGGCACCTGCCTGTAATCCTAGCTACTTGGGAGGCTGAGGCAAGAGAATCACCTGAACCCAGGAAGCGGAGGTTGCAGTGAGCCAAGATCACACCATTGTACTCCAGCCTCGGTGACAAGAGCGAAACTCTATCTCAAAAAAAAAAAAAGAGTAATCGCGGTTTCTGCATTCAAAGTGATGGCTAAAGCTGCAATTACTTTTGCACCCAAGCTCATACATTGCTAATGGAAGTATAAAATGTTGGCAACCAGTTTGGAAACAATTTAGCTATTTCTTATAAAGTGAAACATAGACACATCATAGAAATTCCACTCACAGATATTTACCAAAAGAGGTGAAAATGTGTATCTATAAAAAAGACTTATACCTAAATATTTATGCAATTTTATAATATCCGTCAACAGGTAAATGGCTAAATAAATTCATACAGTGGACTACTGGCCAGCAATGAAAGAGAACAAACCACCAACACACATGATAATGTAGATGAAATCACAGACAGTGAAAGAAGCTGGACACAGAAGAGTACACATTATTCAATACCACCTTTGTGCTAGAACAGGTGAAACTGATCTACAGTGATAGAAATCAGAACAGTGATTCCCTAAGGAGAGGAGACTGCCTGCAATGGGGCTGAGGGAACTTCCTGGGGAGGTGAAAAGGTTCTACCTGTAGATTGATTTTCTCTCTGGCCAAACCCAGCAGCTGGAGTCACCCCAAGAATTGTGGCAGGGGAATTCCTTCAAGGGACTGCCCAAACCTTCCTAAGATTGGGCTGTATTGGGTTTCAGAGAAGGAAGCACTAAACTCCAGCGTGACCAATCTGAAGTATTTATTAGGGGAACTTACAAATTACACAGGAGGAGGCTCCGGCAGGTCCACCTGAGTGACAGTGAGGGAGCGATGTTCTTCCTGGGTATGTCCGCAATGAGGGGGTCAGATTATGGAGTTTATGTGAGGGCTTGCAGAATTTTTCTGAAGGTGGGGCTACCTTCTACATTTTTAGTAATATAATCAATCTCTGTGTTTCCAGCAGCAACCTAAACAGCTTTATCAGTAGCTGGGAATGTTCAACGTCCTAGCTTGGATTCAAGGATGCAGGAAAAACATGTAGCTGGCCAGGTCACAGAGAGGTCAAGGCACTCTGAGTTCCTTGGTTAGTACACAGGAAGAAAGCAGAGAGGATGTTGGGGGACCCAACAATTGGAGTAGTGGTTAGTGATCACAGATGCGTGCATGAATCAACAGTCACAAAATTGTAACCTTAAAATGAGTGAATTTTATTTTTAAACTCATATTATTTAAAAAAAAGAACTTCTGTTCATCAAAAGATAAAACGAAAAGGCAAATCACAGAGTGAGAGAAGCTACTTGCAATACATATATCCAACAAACGGCTCATATCCAGAATGCATAATGAATTCTACAGCCAATAAGAAAACAACAGCCTGCCCAGTAGAATAATGAATAAAGGATCTGAAGATACAATTCACAAAAGAGGATGTCCAAATGGCTAACAAACATATTAGAATGTGCTCAATCTTAACTAATATCCAGCACCACTAGACATACACTGTAATGACTAAAATTAAAAAGACTATCAGTACCAAGTGTTGGCAGGAGTGTAAACTGCCCCAGTCACTTGGGAACACAGTTTAGTGTCATCCAGTAAAGTTGAAGATATGCAAACACTAAACACCTGTAATCACACTACCAGTTACATACTCAACAATAATGCATATTTACATGTACCAGGAGATATCTACAACAATATTTATTGCAGCATCATTTGTGACAGCAAAAATTTAAATATTTAGATAAATAACCATCTACAGTAGAATTGATAAATTGTGCTATATAAATATAATGGAATACCATATAACAATGAAAATGAATGACTTATAGCTCTATACAATAAAATAGATAAATCTCACAAATAAAAGACTGAGCAGAAAAGATTAGACTTTATTATAAAAAGTTTAAAAACAAGTAAAACAACTAAATTATACTGTTAGCTTACTTAGGTAGTAAAATAAAAAATAACAAGAAAATGACTGCATAATCATCCAAATAGGGGATTCATCCAGTTCAGGGGATTCAGAGTGGGAAGTGTAAAGATGCTAGCAACGTTCTATTTCTTGAACAGGTGATATTTATACAGATTTTGCTTCATAATAACTTCTTAAGCTATACAATTATATCTTATTCATTTGTGTATGAGTGTTATATTTCACAACACAAACAATTTTTTAAAGAGGCATGGGGGGTGATTACATAATAACAGATATCAGTTCAATGAGCAAAACAAAGTGGGAATGAAAGAAAGAATGCTGTTTATAAGAGGAAATATTGGAACATTTTTATTATTGAAGATTAAAAATGCAAGAGGGAATTAACGTTATAAAATCTCATAGAAGACAGAGGTGGAATCAACTATATAGGCAAGTGGTCTTACCTTAAAAAAAAGATCATTCTGTCTCCAGATTAGGAAGGAGAAGGGAATAATAATAGAAAGAATATTTGAACCAGAGGAAGTATATAGAAGTATGTAGAAGGTCATATTGGGTGATCTCTGGCAGTTAGAATGTTATTGATGGAGATTTTGAAGACTTATATTTGTGATCATAGGTTTTAAGTTTTCAGTATACATTCATATATACACAAATGTGTCTTTCTAGAATCCAAAGGAGGAGTTTAACTTTCTCCAGTAACACCATTTGTATTCATTTCACGTAACTCAGTATTTACTGAGTCTCCAATAAGCAAGGTTCTACCCTCAAAAAATTTCCAATCTAGTAATGGGAAGAACAAAGTACATTTAAAATGATAACATATAGCATATACAAAGAAAAGGAAAGGAAGGAGGAAGAGAGGAAAAGAGAAGAAGCAATGCCAATTGAATTCCTACTATACGTGTCAGACACTGTGCTGAGGCATTTGTGCATTATTTCATGTAATCACAAGTCTAAGAGGTAAGAAAGGGGTATTATTCTGACTGACTGTACATAGGACAAAACTGAAGCTTGCTACAAGAATTCAGACCAGAGAACAATTATTGATCCCATAATAGGGATCAAGCAGTTTATACAGGAAAAAGCTCTGAAAATACAGAGAAGATGTCAACAGATAGTTTGTACAAGAATGAACAAGAAAAAACAGCATTTCAAGAGGAAGGACCAATTTGAGTATATGCAGAAGAAAGAGAAATACGCAACATTTATACAGTTTCAATGAGACAAAATGGCTACATAGGGGATGAGTAGAAAATAAATCCAGAAAAAATAATGATGTGGGGTCAAATTAAGAAGGTATTTGAAGAAAACCAGAGTAAAGAGTTCACAACTAATTCAGTAGAAAATGGGAGTGATACTATTACTTGAGGAAGATTTATCTAATCCAAGTCTGCCATTCCTAATTCACAATTCCAAAATCCAAAAAGTTCTAAAACACCAAAAATATTAAGGCATTTTTTCTGACCATTTACTTTTTAAAAAGCAAATCTAATCTGAATTCATTCAGCATCCAAGTTTAACCTGAATCAAAGTGAGACCATTTGTATTCTTTATTTATCTTAATGTGAGTATTCATGTGTTTCACTGAAGAAATAACCGTGTTTGATTACAAGATGTCGCCCCAGCTCCACTGGGTGGATCTTAAAATATATGGCACAACCATGTTACCTTTCTAAAAATGTAAAAATTAAAAAGAAAAATCTGCATTCTAAATACACATTTAATCCCAAGAGTTTTAGATGAGGCATTATCAACTGTAATGATGTATAGAATAAGATAAGTGGAAGAACAGAGGTGAGAAGGCCAGTCTGGTAACCTCCAACAGTCCTGGCCTAGAAAAAGTAAGAACTTTACATACAGTGGTGGCCATGAAAATGGAAAAGATGGGTGAATATAAGAATCGAGAGAAACTATACTTGATAGTTAACTGGATATAAGGGAGTAAGGAAAAAGTCAAAGGAAAATCCAAGATTAATCCTGGAAACCTAATAGCAATTTTAACAGTCAACAATAATAAAAAATGAGATCATTAATGGGTTCACTTTAATCATGATGGACAGGACATGTAGGTTGTAATGTGAGGCAGAGAGTTAGAAATGAGTGTTTAGAGTTCAGGTGGGAGGTCAGGACCTGAGGTGTAAATTTGAGACTCAACTACATAGAAGGAAATAATGAAAGTTATGGAAATGGATGGAATTCTCAAAGAATCAAGAAATTCATGCATGGAATTTTGGTAAATCGCTAGCACTTTACAGCATAGCTTTCTTGCTTGCATGAAAGGTCTCTTGCTAAAGATTAACAGAGGCTAACCATGCCTTAGTGATGGAGGAGCAGCATTGTCAGAAGCACCAGAAATGTACCAGGTGAAGGCTCACACAGATAAAAGTACAATTCCTGAATTCCTTCCGAATAACTACTTCAGGGTGTCTTGCCAACAGTGAACTGAGCAAACACAAGTTTACAGCTTTGGAGTGATATCCCAAAGCAGATGAGGTTTTTTAAAAAAAATCAATATATGTCCTTGAGTCAACATTTGTTACACTCCTAGGCTAGCAGAAATGTAGCTTTTTGTGGAATCCGTTATCATGGTTAGTTCTGACTCAACGGGAGTCACTCGAGCCAAAGTAAACAATAGTTTGTCAAAGTGTTAACTTGTTTTGTAAACAGTATCTGTCTTACCAATGCTACTATGAATTCATATCAGTATTTAATGTTTTATAGCAATGAAAATATGGTAGGGAAGAGATTGCAATGAGTTAAGCAGATATGAACTGAAAGCCACATTCCTCACCTCTAAAAACAAAGCAACTGACCGGACATTTCTTGAGAGGTGTGATAGTTAATTTTATGTGGCAACACAAATGAGCCCAGTACTTGGTCAAACATTATTCTGGATGTTTCTGTGAGGGTATTTTGGATGAGATTTACATTTAAGTTGGTGGACTCTGAGGAAAGCAGACTGACCTCTACAATGTGATTGGGCCTCTTCCAATCAGTGGAAAGCCTGAATCAAATAAAAGGCTGACCCCACTCTCCAACTCCACCCCTAAGTAAAAGGGAATTCTGCCAGCAGACTATTTTCAGACATAAACTGCAACATTAGCTCTTCCTTGGGTGTCTAGCCTCAGAGTCTTCAGACTTGAACTGCAACGTGGGCTCTTTCTGAGTCTACAGCCTGTCAGCCCACCCACCTCCTCCACAAATGCCTTTCTGACACACACACACACACACACACACACACACTCTCTCTCTCTCTCTCTCTCTCTCTCTCTCTCTCTCTCTCTCTCTCTCTCTCTCTCTCTCTCTCTCTCTCGTTCCGTTTCTCTGGAGAACGCTGACCAGCCTCCTCCACAAATGCCTTTCTGACACACACACACACACACACACACACACACACACACACAGACACACTCTGGTTCCGTTTCTCTGGAGAACCCTGACTAATTCAAAATGGATGGAAGGAATAAAGCAACATAACCAAGTGATCTGAAGAAACTGAAACCTATGATCCAGTTTACTTAGAAAAAAGCAGTCTTGTCAAAAACAAAACAGCAGAAAGCAAACTGACTGAGATATTAAATTAGTTAAATGATTAACTTATCAAAAATGAAGATTCCATTCCCCAAATTTTTTCACTTCTTAGTAATTTATATGCATCACTGGCAGTTTTGCAAACTTTAGGCATTTCTGTCTGTTTTTCATAGTATGAAGATTGCTCCTCATCTTTTCTTTTCCAAAGTGTGCTCCTGATCTTTTAATTTCAAATTCATTTTCTTGCCCTATGCATTTTATAATAGTGAATACTTTAAAACCTTTTTTATTGATCAAAGTTAGACTGTTGTGCATCAACTGGCAAATTAAGCTACTTTGTGATGGTTCCAAAGTTTCAACAGCATCTTCATCTTACATAGCTGTATGTATTATTTGAGTAGTCTATTTTCCTTTTTTTATACAAATAAGTGAAAAACAACAAATTGAAGGGTTAAAATTGTGCTAACAAGAAAAGGTCTCATAGAGTTAGCATAATTGAGATAAGATGGAGATCAGTTGGCTTAACTTCTATCATACAATCATTAACCTTTACTCACTTGAGGGTTCAATCATGAAACAAAGAACAAAATTTAAAATATGTAAGAATGCTATAGCAATATGATGAAATATTGTTTGATTGATAGACAAAGGGTAATTAGGAATTCATATATTTTTAGCTTTCTGGGACTGGAATGCCCTTCACAATATGTATGTCTATTGTTCAACTTTTCACATTCGATCTCCTCATATATGTTTATGAATATATAATTATAGGATAGTGAGTCTCAAACTTTAATATGCACACGCACCACCTGGGAATCTTATTAAATTATAGATTCTAATTTAGTGGGTCTGGGATAGTGCATGGGATTCTGTGTTTCTAACAACAGATGATGCTGGTCCATGAGCCACAGCTTGAGTAGCAAGGTTACGGGAGACTCACAAGTGCAAACATTGCAAAAAAATACTTAGTCTATGATTCACCAAAATTACTACTAGGTAAAAAAACAGTGACTGCTACTCCCCAATTCTACCAGTTGATTTTAAACCAAATTGTCTTCAACTTTGCTCATCTTCCTGTGGTCGGTCCCTTTTCATTCAAGTATTGGTTCAAATGTCATCTCCTTAGAGAAGATTTCTCTAACCACTCTACTTACAATAGCCAACCCTTCTGCATCTACCTTACAATTTTGTCTGTGGCTAAGCCAAATTTTAGGATTGAAATATTAATATTACAAAGATGTAAGAATTATCTTTAATATTTTTATTAACTAAAAATATGGTATAGGCATTTTTAAGCCCAGCTTAGTTTTACTGGGGAAGAAATACAGAAATATCTTAAAGTAATAATATAGCTTAATGAATTATTAGAAACAAAATGTCTGATAAACCAGCATCCTGGTCAGGAAATAGGACATAGCCATCTCTCAAAAAATATGCTTGCATGCCTTTCTCCAGTCCCAACCCCTTCCATGCCCAGATATGTAACTGACATCCTTTTAGTGTAACAACTTCCTTGCTCGTCTTTTAGTTTTTAGCACTTAAGTATGTGTGCCTCATTATAATTAAGCATCGTTTGCCTACTTTTAAATGTCTGGAATCAGACAGTACATATTCTTTTGTATTTACTTCACTTGGTTCAATGTTGTTTTAAAGATGGATCCATGTTGCCCTGTGTGGCTGTAGTTCTCTCATTTAGTTTGCTGTATAGTCTTCAACTGTATGAATATATGACAGTTTACTTGTCCCTTTTATGCTGATAGATGCTTGGGTTGCTTCATTTGGGCTATTAAAAATGATGTCACAAACGTGTTTGTATATGTAACTTCCTACACATATGCACACATTTTTGTAAGGTATGTACCTAGAAGCAGAATTGCTGGGTTATAGGGTATAGAAATTTTGAGTTTTTCTATATAATACCCAACTGTTTGTTCAAAGCAGTTGGGTCAATATATACTCCCACCAACAGTGTATCAGCATTGGCATTGCTCTTCTTTGCCAACTCTTGCTATTATCCATCTTTTTAAAATACATGTACATATATTTTATTTATATCTCTCTATTGCAGTGGATGCAAATATCCATCTTTCAAATTTTAGTTGTTCTAGTGGGTGACTAGTGGTATCTTACTATAGTTTTATCTCTGCATTTCCCCTGATTACTAATGAAGTTGAACACCTTTACAAATGTTTTTTGGCTATTTGGATATTCTCAGTTGTTAAATACTTGCTCAAAATTCCTGTGCCCATTTTTCTATTAGGTTGTCTATTTCTTATAAATATTCTAAATATTAGAACAATAGCAATTAAATATGTTCAAATAACTTCTCCCATTCTGAGTTTTATTTTTCTATTATCTTTAATATCTTTTGATGAGCAGTTGTTCTTAGTTTCGATGTAGTAAAATCTATCAGTCTTTTCTGTAAGCATTATTGCTTTGTGTCTTGCTTAAGACTAGAACCCAAAAGTCAAGAAAATATTCTATATTCACACAGGCCTGTAATCCATCTGAAATTAATCTAGAGTATGTGAGATAGGGGCAAAATTTAATTGTGCCGGACCATGTGTTGAAAAGACTGTTCCCGCCAAGTGTGATTCCTATAACATCCCCACTTAACTCACCTTTTGGGCTTGTCCAGAAGCAAGTTGGTCTTAGAAGGTAACTGCAGATTATCAAATTTAAATAGCTGGTGGCTCTAACTACAGCTGTTCTTCCAAATGTAGTCTTATACTGAAGAAATCAACATACCTCTGGGTACTTCATATCTAGCTCTTGATCTGGCAAATGATTTTTACCCTATACTAATTTGCAAAGGTCACTAGAAGCAACCACAGCCCCACACTTCCACTTTAGGACTATACCTTATTTTAGGACTATATCAACTTTCTGAATCTGTGTCATAAACCAATATTCAAGGACTTCATTAATTTTAACATCCCACCAAACATGGTGATTGAACCTGGTGAAAAGAATGTAGCAAACATTCTAAATGCCTTAGAAGACAATCATCAGAGGGAGAAAGGTGAAACCCATGAAAATTCAGAAGCCAATTATCTTAGTGAAGTTTTTAGGGGTCTAGTGTTTTAAGGTATATCCCAGAATACTCCAATGTGAAAGGTTACTTGCTTTACCTCGTACTCCTACCATTAAGGTATGATGTTTCCTAGGTATCTTTGGATTTTGGTGGCAATATATCCCATATTTGAATGTGATACTCTGACCTATTTACTGATTAACTCTTGGAGTTACCTGTTTTGAGTGGGGGCCAGAGCAAAATAATAGGCTACAGATCCAGACTGTAATGAAGCTGCCCTGCTACTCGGGCTTTATGACCCTTAAGATCCAATGGTGCTCAATATAGTTATGGCCTACAGTGATGCTATATTAGAGAACTCATGAGCCCAATAGAGCCTTAAGATTTTAAATCAAAACCATGCCCTCTTCTGCAAATAATTATCCTTCTTTCAAAAAAGAGCTCCTAGCTTGCTACTTGGATCTTAGATAAAATTGAACAATTGACCATGAGACACCAACGGAACATAGGAGCTACATATCACGACCTGGGAATTACATCATTCATGAAATTGTAGAGTTGGGCATGTACAAATGAAGTAATATTTATGAGATCAGGCACCAGTGGGTCCCAAAGGTACAAGTAAGCTGCATGATCAAGTGGCTCAGTTACCTATAGTAGCTACTCCTTCTGCATAGCTTCCTCTTCCTCCATGCACACTGAGGATCTTATGGGTAGTTCCCATAACTTGAAAACCATGTAAGAAAGATTTCAGTCTTGGTTTATGGGTGGTTCTTCACAATATGCTTTAGCAATTTCCACTTCAATCTGGAGTGGCTCTGAAAGACAGAAGTCAAGAGAAATTTACTCAGTGGGTAGAACTTTGAACAATGATTCTGGTTGTGCACCTTCTCTAGGTAGAGATGCCCTGACATATAGATTTACAGTATTTCATGAGCAGCAGTGAACAGGTTGACCAGGACGTCACAGACTTTGAAAGAGCAAAATAAAAGGACTAATGAAACGGAGATCTGGAGCAAAGGTATATGAATGGAGTTCTCAGGCTGACCACAAAATGTGAGGATATTTGTGTCCCTTGTGATGTTTATCAAAAAGCAACCACTGCAGAGAAGGCCTCCATTAATCAAATAGATTAGCTGAATTCTCCTGTGGATATTAGCCTCTTTCCCTAGCACCCCAGTGCTTGCTTAGTGGGTTCAGGTACAAAGTAAATATGGCAGCAGGGATGAGGTTATTCACTGATTCAACAACAGGAAATTCCCCCTCACCAAGGGTGATCTTGTTACCAGCACTGCTGAGTACCTAAACTGCTATAAACAAGGACACATAGTGAGCCACCAAAAAGGCCTCCCTTAATAAAAAACACCAGCTACCTGGTGGCTGATCAATTACATTGGCTCCCTTCCCTAATGGAAGGGCTAGCAAATTGTACTTACTAAACTGGTACTTCTGGATACGAATCTGAAGTCCCTTCCTATAATACAACCAACCATGATCCTATAGACATCTCCCTCACAATATGACTTCTGAATCAGAAACTCATTTCACAACAAAATAAATGTAGCAATGGATAAAATTCATAGGCCTCTCCATGTATCTAGCCACCCAGAAGTGGCTGGTTTGGTAGAATAATATAATAACCTATTAAGACTTAGTTATGCTGGGTGCGGTGGCTCACACCTGTAATCCCAGCACTTTGGGAGGCCGAGGCAGGTAGATCACTTGAGGTCAGGAGTTCGAGACCAGCCTGGCCAACATGGTTTAGTAGAAACCCTGTCTCTGCTAAAAATACAAAAATTAGCCAGGCGTAGTGGTGTGCACCTGTAATCCCAGCTACTCAGGAGGCTGAGGCATGAGGACTCGCTTGAATCCAGGAGGTGGAGGTTGCAGTGAGCTGAGATAGTGCCACTGCACTCCAGCCTGGGCAACAGAGAAAGACTCTATCTCAAAAAAAAAGGACTCACTTATTAGTCCTGGTGGGAGACAAGCCCCTGAGAGATTTCAGTGCTATTATACAAAATGTAGCATATAGTTTGAACCAGTGATCAGCATACAATTTTATTTCTCCCATTGCCAGAATACGTGGGTCCAGGAATCGAGGAATAAAAATAGGACTGATTCCTCTCAATATTATACTTAATAACCTTCTCACAGAATTTCTAATTCTCATCCCTGTGAACTTGGACTATGCTAGTTTACAGGTCTTAGTTCACAAGGAAAGAAAGCTTCTACCAGGGCACATAAAATGATTCAAATGAACTGAAAATTGAGACTGATGCCTAGATATATTGGGCTTCTTATGACACTGAACAAAAAAAACAAAGAAAGAGATTCCTTTGTTGGCTGGGGTGACTACAGGGATATTGGGTTGCTGCTACACAAGGGGATCAAGGACCCCAGGGGAAATCTCTGGATTGCCTCTTAGGACTTATTTCACAGTGAAAATTAGTAAGCACCCCAACTACTAAGGGCTCAGACCCATCCAGAATGAAGATTCAGCTATTCTACCAGGGAAGAACACTTGCCAGCTGAAGTGTTGGCCAGGACCAACAAAAAATTAAGTAGAGGAAGAAGTTACAAATATCAACTGCAGCTTCATGACCAGTTACAGAAACAAGTACCGAAGTCGTTGTGTAAATGTGCTTCACTGCTTTCTATGTATCTTTGTATATAGTAACTGTTTTCTCCTTCCCCCCTCAAGCCATAGGAGTACAAGGAATGCCACCAATAGTACTGATAGTGAAATTTACAGTTTGATCTTCAAGCTACAGAACATCCAGGTGGGACTGTGACTAAACTAGAAAAATTAACACCATTAAGAACAATAGTAACTGGTGAGACTTTGTGTCTCCCCCTTCCGAGGGAATGGTGAGTTTCATATTTAAACAACAGTTAAATCTATATAGACAGAAGCATAAAACTGTTATATTGCCGCAGAGAAATTTAAATATGGGTAGAGGGGTGTGTGGATACTGAATAGCCAAAAGGAAGGGTCGTGCTGGTTGGTTGTTTTCTGTGGGCACTCAGCCCTCTCAACATTTCACACACATAGCCATCCTTCTATAGTCAGCTGTGTTCTCCTGAGGCTGAAATTCTGCGATCTACATTCCCCAGACTTCTTTGCCAGCTTGATTCCTGTTAGGCTTGTCAATAGAAGGCACTTCTGGGAGATCAGAAGGTAGCACAGGTAGCACTGTGATCCTTGTTGGCAGTTGGTACAGCGGCAGCCAGGCTGGAGTGATTCCAGATTCCAATGGACAGTGCCTATTAGCAATTGTAGCTCTGGTCTAGGCAGCATTTGAGCAGTTTCCAATAGTGCAATAGCAAATACAGGCTATTATAAGTCTTCAATAGTGCAATAGCAGATGCAGGCTCTTAGCAGTTTCTGAACTCTTGAGTGTCTCATCCTCCTCTTTTTTTTTTTTAATTCAGCCCCGCTCCCTCTCCCTTTTACTCTTAAAGCCTTTTTAATTTGTAATTAATGTCTGTTTTAAATTTACTGTTTGAAATGCCTAGACTAGTTTCTAATTTCCTAACTGGACCTTAACTGATTAATCATCCCTTGAACTCTTGCATTTTTAAGTTCCAGAATTGTTCTTTCTTTGAAATAGAGTTTCACTCTGTCATCTAGGCTGGAGTATAGTGGCACAATCTCAGCTCAGCTCACTGCAACCCCAACCTCCTCAGTTCAAGCAATCCTCCCACCTCAGCCTCCTGAGTAGCTGGGACTATAGGCGCATGCCACCATGCCCAGCTAGTATTTTATGCATTTTTTGTAGAGACGTGTCTCATCACACTACCCAGCCTGGCTTCAAACTCCTGAGCTCAAGCAATCTACCCACCTCAGCCTCCCAAGTTCCTGGGATTACAGGTGTGCGCCACCACAACCAGCTGATTTCTATTGCCTGTTTTTTCTGCTGTTTCTCACTACTTTCTTGTCTCTTCATATATCCAGTTATCTCTGATTGCTAGATACTGAATTTTAAAATAATTCAGATATAATTTGAGGCGTTAGGAGGATGTTAGCTTCCTTCAAAGAAGATTTGGAGGATTTGAGAGCATTAGAATCACAGAGACCTTCATCCAAGTTGAAGAGTTAAGATTTTCTAGACCCACCAGAATCCTCAAACCTTACCCATAGTCTAGCACAACTGGTTTATGTACAGTTCACCTTTATTAACACAGTGTGGTCCTTTGGGGGTCCTAACTCTTGGCCCCACCTACTTTTTCCTCCAGACCCCATGTTTACTCCCTAGATCTCCAAGCTGCAGAAACAAACTCAGCCCTTCAGCTAACTATTGCAGAGTGGCAAATGTACCCATAGGAAAAAAATAGCCCCAGGTGCTGGGTTTACTTCTCTGGATTCCTCTCCCCTCCAGGGTTTAGCCTAGCAATTCTCACTGTCTAATTGACTTTGATTCTTTTAAGAGGATGTGTTTTATATTTTGTTTTTAGTTTTCTTCAGTGAAAAGCTGGTCCACCATTACTGAAGCAGAAGTCTTAATTATCTTTTCATAGGTATCTCAAGCTGAAAAGAAAGCAGCAGAGTTTGAGGCAAAAATATCAATGTAACTAATTAAGAGTCTCCTACTCTAATAATAAAGAAATACCAAAGACAAATAGCCTTGTGGTATATAATTTAAATTTTATTTTATCCAGAGGTCAAATTACATTTATATAAACCGCTAACTCTGTCAAGGTTTACTTTTCCATTCTGATGTGTATGTATTCGCCAAAGACTTAGATGTAAACATCCAAGAAAGTAATAATAACCAATACTTTTAAAAAATAATTTTAGCAGATAGAAATATCATTAAGTTAGAGAAAGTCATTACAGCGAACATTCAAGTTGATCTGATTCAAACTCTTCTGTAAAGAGTCCAATTTGAAGATGAGAGGCTAAAAGAGCACCAGAAAGCATGAGCAGAAGGATATTTTTGCAGAGAAGAGTCCAGGTAAAATGTCACTATATTATGATCACCCTCAATCCATCTCAATCATATGGCCAATATTCTCAACTCTATTCCTTTTCATTATTTTAATTTTCACTGAAACTACAGGAAATCAAAGGAAGGGGTAATAATGAGCAGTCCCAAATTTTCAGACCTATTTTCTCAGTACTGCTTCCAGAAGGGAAGCTTCTCCTTGCTATACATGCTCTTCCCATAGAACAATCTAACCACATTTACCAGTTCTCCAAAAAAAAAATCATAAATACGCCAGAATGAGATTAAATAAACCGAGAACCTCCTCATTAAAGAAACTCCATAAAATAATCAACAGATAGGTATAATTAAATTACAAAGGTCCCTGAAAATAAGATAATCAGATTGAACTGACATCATCACAGACAAGTACTATCAGGAAACACTGCTCAGCCTGCCACAATGTTCTCCTCACTTCCCTCCCCGATCAGTTATAATTGTATAATGATATCACTATACTTCATAAGTGGCAGTGAAAGGGATTCACTTGGCCTTTCTTCCATGACTCAGCCCCTTATTTTAGCAGGCCAAGTGGCTTCATGCATACAGATATCCTTTCTGAGATACAAATGTCTACTTACATTTTTATTACAGATTTTAACATAAGTTTTATCTTATGGCTTCTTCTCTCATTAGGTCATGATAAATATATTTTACCATGTTTTGACAGATTTCATAAGAAAGAAAAAACAGTATTGGCAAATAATTTCCTCCATCTAGCAAGCCAGGTTCGTTCTATATGAACATTTTTCTTCTTATAAAACAAGAAGGTAAATTTTTCAAATAAGAATTTTAATTGGAATCAAATCTCTAGTCCTAAGGCTAGCAAGTACCATGCTACTCTAGAACCCTCTCAAAAAGAAACTGTAAATCTGGTTCTGTAGAACTTTGTATTTAAACTAACAATTTATGCAGTTCCATAAAAAAATCAGCGTTGTATCTTTCTTAACATGTATTAAAACATTAGACATAAGCTGAATGGGGGAAAATGGTGATCAAATGCTAAAAATATAAACATAAAAAAAGTAAACATAAAACAAATTCCTTTTTAAAAAATCATTTAATTACAAGGAAATTAGCCAGAAAATTGCATAGTTCCAAACAAATTTTGTCTATAAAAACAAGTGCTCATTTACCATCTTTTAAAATTTATCTTTTAAATAATGTCTAATCTACTGAACCTAGCCTTTCCTGGCAAACATTATAATATACAAGTTTTCTTCATGTTTAATATTTCATAAAGCAACTGGCTTTTGTTCCTGAAGTTAGGATGATGCCTATCATTTTATTTCAGAGAAACTTTAAAATTACTCCCTGGTGACTATTTCAATTAACTACTTCCAAAATCCAATGCAAAAACAACAAAAAACACTGCTATTTCACTAAAAGATTTCTGTCTTCCATTTCATTTTACCAGCGTAAGTACAAATTCGGAGAAAAGCTTCTTAAGTCCTGCAGTTTCAAATTCCTTTTGTAATTCATCCAACGCTGAATACTCTTTGACTTCAAATGCCAGAAACCTGCATTATACAAGAGAAACTCATGAATATGCCTAGATTTGTCAGAGTATAATTATCGATTCAGTTGCTTTTCCATCTGCAATAGTACTAAATTATACCTTTTGTGTTCTGTCTGTACTTTTGTTTCAAACAGTACACTAATCATTTTCTCTTTGCATTTCTTTCCACTTGAGTCCACATCTACTTTGGAGGTTTTCTGAAGAATCAGGTACTCCTAAATAATAAATCAGTATATTAAATACATATCTTACTCTGAATCTCAAAAAGTCCTCATTTTAAAGGAGCCATAAACCTATAGGCTTATTTTCATGCTTAATGAGTACTCTCTTTTTTAATCAAGCAGTAAGAATTTTTACATACTTGTTTTTACATACTTGGCAGAATAATGTAGTGGTGGATACAGGAGTAAAGAACAATATAATCCAAATCCTCAAGTTTAAATCTGGATTGAACTGCCTACTAGTTCTTACTCTGGACTGGTTATTTGAATCCTCTGTGGCTCAGCTGCCTTCTCCATAAAATGGGAGTATAACAACATGTTATACTCATGGGGAAGCTGTACTGATTAAATGAGGTAATACATGCAAAGCGCTAGAGGAGTACCTGGATATAGCACCACGGCACACTTGCAAGCACAAGCTACAGTTCTTAAACGGTTACAAATTCAGCAGCTAAATGACACTGCCAGGCACACAGCACTTACCATTCCAAACTGATAGCATCTATAAATATGTACCTATACATTCTCAATCCTAGTATACAATCTTACAAAAATATAGAGAAATTTACATAAAATGACATTTTAGAGACAGCTAAAAAAAGATCTCCTAGATAAGTATTATTTCTCTACATTAGCAGAGTTCTAGTAAATATGAATAAACACTTGTTAATTAATTGATGTTTCAATCTGAGTAACAACATCTGCAAAACAGCTGTGTTTAGCCTAATATTCCTGAGCTGGCTTGAAGAGAAATCTGAGCCTAAAGGTAAAGATGAGCAAGAAAATTAATTTTTATTTATTTTACCCAATAGTCAGCTACTATTTTACCCAAAAGGATCAAACGTTATAGATATACTACAAATCACTTTAAAACAAGTGCTTCCTCAGTCAGCCCCAATCCAAGATAGATCTTAAATCTGAATTATTGTTTTATCTATATATGTTAACACAGCACGAGTCTGGTTAACTACATGCCAAAGTAGTTTTGTGGTAAAAGCCCATCATGAAGAAACTAGGTCATTATTCTACAAATCTTTAAGATTACAGGCTGTTCACACTAAATTTGTCTTAAATAAATTGAAATGTAATTATTCACGACCTAACCTATCTGAAAGTATAAAACCTATGAAGTGATTTGTAGCGCTTCTAAGATTTATAATAAACAGCTTTCCTCATCTTGTCCCACCTAAAACAGGTCAGATGAGTTTAGAATAAGAACTTGAAAAATCTGAAGAAGATGATGACTTTGAAAGCAACTGCTGAGACAAGTCAGGTGGAAAGCAAAAGTTAGGTAGGAGGTGACAAGTTGACAGCCCTAATGATTCTACTTCTACTAACATGAAATCTCGGTTATAACAGACAAGCTCCTCTTTCCAGGTATTATAGATACCAAATTAAAGTGTCAGAATGTATTTTTAACAGCCAGAAAGTTACAAATCTTCCAGACTATCCACAAATACATACCTCGCTGTGCCTCACTATGGGAAGAAACATTAATATGCACAAACTTTTAGTGCACATTTATAAAGTTCAGGCTCATAGCTAATTACAGAAACAAACACTCATGTGCCACAGAGCTTTTAAAATAACCTGTCACTTTATTAAGTGACATGATTTTTACAATATAATCTTATTCTTCAAGCTTTGCAAGTTTGTACTTGTAATTAGCAGTCAGACATTCTTTAAAAAGAAAATGAAGATCCATTAAGATGGTAATAATGCAAGCAGAAACATCTTAATAATTAGTCTATCCTATTGTTATAAAACACACTTAAAGACACACCATTCTAAGCAGAAAATAGCCAGATTCATCTCAACATTTAACTTTTTGGCACCTTGAGGTCGTTTCTGTCTCCTTGTAGTAAAATCAGTATCATTTTACCCATGAACATCAGTCTTCCTGTCAGCCTTAAATCTGAAGCCCACTTCTCCACAGTTTTGACATATTTAGTCTTTGCTCTCATGTGATCTAAATGCAAAAGAGTTATCCACAATCCATCATCCACAGTCGTGCTTGTTGAAAAAGTACATTTTGCATTGCCACTTCCAGCTTCCGGTTGGTTGAGGATATGCCTGAGATTCTGCTGAATCCAGAGAACCAGCTCATGAACCACAGGCTCTGACAAAAGGCTCTCTGCTTGCTCAAGTAACTTCTCTTTCACAGTCACACATTGGGCCCTGGTCAACTGTTCAGAGTTAACCGAGATACCAGGTAGACATGAAGGATAATTGACTGGCAAATGGAATACCAGTTCCAGAGGTATATCCGCATCCATAAATCCTTCAGCTTTTGTGTGAATTCTGAACACGGTCCCATCTGTCTCTGGAAGGCATGCAAAAATAATCATTAGCTGTATGTACATTATTCAATTTTAATGGAACACTAGCAAGTTCAAACTTTTGTTTCAAATGTCAATTTATTTTTCATGAGAAAACTCTGAGCTATTTTATGAAGGAACATGTAATACTAGGAAAGCTATGATTTACAAATTGTTTCCTTCAACTATACCCATATATTCATGTATTCACACACACCAGCACCCTTGACTTAACTGGCATTGACACTTACTATCACCCCATTTTTATTAGTTACCAAAAAGGCTTTTCATCATATAATTTTTTCTTCTAGCCAGACTTAGTTGATAATTCTGAAAATCCCTAATAAACTCATATAAGCTTTCCAAGATACAATACCATGTATAAATAAAATCAGTAATTAATTAAAAAAATTATACATGAAATCCAATGAAAGTCATTTTATGGTAAGTCCAAGTAAGTCGAAGCAAACAATGGAATCCCACGTGATTGTAGGGTTGCAGAGAAACTGACGACTGCATGTGACACAGTAACTGCCTGGCCTGCTCTCTTCTTATTTCAAATATATTAGTATCAGTATAACATGAAGGTAGCAAGATGAACTGAAATTGAGTGGCCATCAATTCTGCCTCTTCCGGCTCCTAAGAAGGAAGGGGAAAGCACACATAGGATTTCAGATGAAATCCTCTGCTCTCTTTCAGATTTGCTCGGCTTCACCCTCTGATGTGTTCCACACCACTTCACGCCACTTTTCAAAAAGATGATAAAATGTCAGGCTGAGTAGAACAGAACTGGGTGCAAATAAATCTCTCTGAAGCTAACTTGCCTCTCTCCACCCCTGCTTCTCTCTGCACGTGCCCTTGCTTTATTCCTGTGCATGAGAGAAGCAGTCAAATCTTTCCCATTTTCGTACCTGGATTGCTGCTCAACAGCCTCAACGCCTGAAACCTGACTGTATCCCCATTTTAAAGAACCTAACAGAACATTAAAATTGCTTCCTAGCCTTCTGATTCCACATATATAAAAGCCATTGCTACAGACATTGATTCATACAGGACCAAACACATCTGTTAGAGTTTTTCTTTCATACGCTCTTCAGTACCATCTTCAAGGAACTACTATTTTAGGACATCATCTGAAAACACAGACAGTTAACTGTTATAAAGAACATATTAAAATGATACAATTTATATTTGAATTACATAAGTAAAATGTATACTGTATACCGTATAAAGAAAAATTTTCCAAATCTAACTTTGTACATTCCTCTAAAATCCATCGTTTCTTAAAACCCTTCTTTCTTCTATCTAGTAACTTATTCTTTTTTTTTTTTGAGACAAAGTCTTACTCTGTCACCCAGGCTGGAGTGCAGTGGTGTAATCTTGGGTCACTGCAACCTCCACCTCCCAGGTTCAAGCGACTCTCCTGCCTCAGTCTCCCAAATAGCTGAGATTACAGGCATGCACCACCATGCCTGGCTAATTTTTGTATTTTTAGTAGAGACAGGGTTTCTCCATGTTAGCCAGACTGATCTCAAACTCCTGACCTCAGGTGATCCTCCCATCTTGGCCTCCCAAAGTGCTGGGATTACAGGTGTGAGCCACTACACCCAACCTAACTACTTACCCTTTTTAAAAATATATTTTATTGCTAAAGTAGGCTGCCTATGTTAAATCAGTGCATTTCAATAAGTAAAACAGACATTACAAATAGAACTACAGACAACACATGACCATTTAGGCAAATAAACTTCCTAGTAATCATCTAGAGAGTTAATATTCTCTCTTCAAGGAAGAGGAGAACTTTTAAAGATCTTCATTCATTCATCATTCAACAAACATTCACTGAACACCTACTAAGCTCAAGGCACTACTAGTCTCTGAGGGAAATGATAGGTAAGACACAGATCCCATCATAGTGACTCAATCCAGTGTTTCAGAACACGAAAGGGAGGACATATCCCAAGTGATCTTCCTTGACTTCTCTTCTACATCTAAACATTTCTTTATTCATAAATATGCATACATATACATGTACATATAATTTATATAAACATAAATGCATAGTGGTAGGTAATTCTCCAGGGATCTGGCATTTCTGAATTATGAGCAAAGGGCATCAATGGTTTTGTTCAAGGACATTTGTGTAACTGACAACCTTGGAAGCTAGAGTTTCTCCCTCCAGATCAGGGGGCAGATTTGTTTCCTAAGCAATATAAAATAACATATTCCTCAGGACAAAGATTGAGCAGGATCACTAACAAACCCCTCATAACACTGGAGGGTTCCTAAGTTCACTGCTCCTCGGGTATAACAAAGAACCACTGAGTGCACAGTGTGTACACCTCAGTCTACCTCCACATCGCTCCATTGGACTTGGGGGACGAGGAGAATCAATGTGAACACAAAGCTAATGCTGCCTGCTGTACAGTAAGCAGTAACTGCCCAAATCATCTGGGTTCACTGTCTCCTTACTGGCTTAATCATGGAAATGTGCTAGTGACCAAGGACATGCAGTTGTCGCTGCTGCCTAGCAACTGCTGGGCCACTTGATAACATACACTTCTTTTATTTAGTCATCTTGCTCCTTTTCACTGTTTAATCTGAGAAAGAAGTTTCTTCCTCCCTTCCACAGGAAACACTATCACTGCTCTTGTGCTTGTTTTTTGTTTTTGTTTGCTTTCTGAGACTGGGTCTGACTCTGTCACTCAGGCTAGAGTGCAGTGGGATGATCGTGGCTCACGGCAGCGTCAACCTCCTGGGCTCAAACAGCCCTCTCACCTCAGCCTCCTGAGCAGCTGGGATTACAGGCATGTACCATCATGCCTGGCTAATTTATTATTATTATTTTTTGTAGAGATGGGGGCCTTGCTATGCTGCCCGGGCTGGTATTGAACTCGTGGCCTCAAGCAATCTTCCCTTATTGGTCTCCCAAGGTGCTGGGATTACAGGTGGTATGCCACCACACCTGGGCAGTGCTTACATTTCCTATCCCTCCTTCTAATTATTCCTCTCCTCCACTAACAGAATATTTATTTTCTCCTTGCATAAAAAAAATTCAGTGCTACTAATTCCCTTAAGCTACGGCCCTATCATTCTCTATCCTTTCATCTGCAGTCTTCTTAAAATATAATTCTCTCCACCTGCATCCATTTTCCCACCAGCCACTCTCTCTACAACTACTTGTACTGTGGCTCCTGACATACCTTCTCTCTGAAGCTCCTTTCTCAAACATTACCAATGACCTCCTAATTGCCACTGTGTAAGAAAGAGAAAACTCAGCAGAAGTGGGTTGCTCAAATTCTGCACATTCCCATGATCAGCCTGTCTTTAGGACTGGCCCATGGCTGGCTCCTGAGAGCTGAGCTCAGAGTCCTGGTAACATTCTGCCTGTTAAGAGTATGGGTTCGTTTTTTGTTTTGTTTTGTCTTGTTTTTGTATGTCTGAAGTGTTGGACCACATAGTGTCTGTTTGATTAAATGATTTAGGCTAACAATGTGATTTATGGTAAATCTTCTTGCTCTAGAAATGAGTCACATAGGTACTACATGCTGAAAAGATCGACCCCCAATTAAAATTCTGACAAGGAGACTCAAGTGAGCGTTCCTGGTTGGGAACACACCTCATATGTTGCCACATTGATTGCTAAGAAAATTAAGCATGTATGTGTGACTCTTCTGGAGGGGACATCTGGAGCTTGCTCCCAGTTTCTCCTGGACGTCATTCCATGCAAGTCTTTTCTTTGCTGCTTTTAGTCTGTATCCGTATGCCGTAATAAACTGCAACCATAAATATAGCAGTGTTCCTGAGTCCTATAAGTCCTTCTGGCAAATCACTGAGTATGAGGGTGGTTTGGGCACCCCTGACATAGCCACATTCGTGGCTACCTTTCTACAGCACCCGAACCTGCTGAACCCATCTCAAAATTCTCTCTTCCCTTACCTCCCAGACACCACAGTGTCCTGATTCTTTTCCTACATCTCTGCTTATCGCTGAACTGTTTTCTCTACTTTTCCTAAACCCCTAAATGACAGGCATTCTGTAAAGCATAATACCATGAATAACTTTCTTCCTCCAGTTATCTAGGCATAATTTTTTATTATTATTTGAGACGGAGTCTCGCTTTGTTTCCCAGGCTAGAGTGCAGTGGTGTGATCTCAGCTCACTGCAACCTCCGCCTCCCAGGTTCAAGCAATTCGTCTGTCTCAGCTCCCGAGTAGCCAAGATTACAGGCACCTGCCACCATGCCCAGCTTATTTTGTATTTTTAATAGAGATGGGGTTTCACCATGTTAGCCAGGCTGATCTTGAACTTCTGACCTCAGACAATTTGTCCCCCTCAGCCTCCCAAAGTGCTGGGATTACACGTGTGAGCCACCACACTCAGTCTAGGCATAAAATCTTAAAGCTGACTTTCATATTTTTTCCCCCTTCTTGTTTCATACTTAACGTTCAACTGCCAAATCCCACAAGTCCTCCAGAATTTCTCTCCCTTCCACTCACATGACCACCCTCCTAATTCAGGCCTTTCTCTGGCTTCTGCAATAGTGGTCTCCTCACTGTCTGCCTCTCCCCACACCAAATCATCCCAATACCACTCTCCCAGACTGACAAATGAATTACAAATTCTTCCATGCAACACCTAGGGCCAGCCTACCACTCTGACTTCCTCTCCCCTCACTCTTTGCTTCAACTACCCATTTTATACCATGTCCTCAGTCTTGGGTGTCCCATCTCTGCCTCTTGCTCCTACTATCCTATCTTCCAAGAAGGCCCTTATCTTTCTGTCTACTAAAATTTTGTCCAGCTCCACAGTTCCTCCCTAAGTCCCGCCTAATGACTTCCATGGTATTTCAAACTTATTTTACGGTATTTTCATGCCCAGAATTATTGTGGTTAAACTAAATTAATATTTTCTCCAGCACTGAAATGTCTCAATTTTCTTCTTAAACAAACACCAAAAAGGGAGGGGATACAAAAAGCTTTTAAATGTTACAGTTATACATCTCTTGGAATTGTGCTAGTAGCTTGTAATCATGGATCTCACAGGTGCAGAAGTCCCTGGTACCTGTGATAGACTAAATAATGGGCCCAAAGATGTGCATATCCTGTTCCCCAGAAGCTGTGACTACATTCCCTCACATGGCAAGAGGGCCTTTGCAACATGATTAAGGATTTTGAGAGGGGGAGATTATCCTGGATTACCCAGGTGATCCCTAAATGTAATCACAAGTGTCCTTATAAGGAGGAGGCAGAGATTTTACTACAAAGGCAGGCAACGTATCCACACTGAAGCGAGAGGCTATGCTATAAACGTTGAAGAATCCCTTTCTCATCAAAACCCTGAGATCCATAGTGTTCTCCAACCTCTGCCATATAAACACCCACCAGGTCCTCTCTAGTGCAGGGAACCACATGAAAGAAACATGTTGGTAGCCCGGGGAAGAGTCATGAAAGGCTATTGAGCCAGCCATGTCAGTCCTTACCAATTTTCATTTTTCTCTGTTATTTTCTGGTCCTAGTCAGCAAATAGAATAGCAATGGGGGAAAATCCTGACTTTCACCTTAGAAAACTGCGAGAAACTACTAGTTACATGTTCCGAAGAAAACTGCCTTAATTATTTTAAGAATTGGAAAGGATTAGCATTCTTCCTAATTGGCCTTGGTAAATCCCCCTGCCTACCCACACACACACTGTAGCTGCAAAATGAGATTATACAAAATGATACTATCATCTCTACAAGAAACTGAAAAGCCCAATAACATAGTCCATTCTGCTAGTATTTAATGTGGCAATAAAATTATATACTTTAAAAGCCCATTTTATCCCAAAAACTCTAGAAGTATGTATGTACTCTTCCATTTCTCATCTGCCTGAGATTGTACAAGCAATTAAACTGGCTCTTTTTTGCCTCAGAATTTTTCATATAACACACACACTGTAAGTCTGATTTTTTGTTTATTTTTTGCCATAATAAAAAAGAAAACAAAGTTGCCCCTATCTGCTTTAAGGTTATTAACAGCTTATAAAAAGAGTAATTAGCAGAAAAATAACCATGCTCTAAATCTAACACTAATCTCTGCCCCTCGTTGGCCCCCCAAAACTTTAGTTAATAAGCTTAATTCACAAACTGATCATTCTCAACAAACATCTATGCCCTAGAAAACGTAAGGCTTGCCCCAGAAAACTAAAATTTCCGTAAGTCCAAGGCTATTTTCATGTATTCGAAAGACTCTACCAAAAGATGTGGGTCTTGCCCTCTGGTTGAAGTTGATACAAATTGACTAGTTGTTGTTTCTAACCAAATCACTCTGCCTTCTGGTAAGGGTATCATTTTCATAACTAAACCACAAACTGAAACAGGTTTCAAACCTGATACTTCCTTACAAACATCTGAAAGTATGCTCCTAACCACATTCCAAACAGAAATTAAAACTAGAGAAACTAAACTTTTAGAACTCCAAATCGACACTAATGCTATTTTTTAGGTTTCATTCTACTTCATAAACTACAACACACAATAGAAACTCTACAAATGTAGTCAAATAACATAAGACACTGAAAAAGATAAAATTTAAGAGAATGGGTTCTTCAGGATTCACTAAGAGCCCATTAAGAAATTCTTTACATACTACATACATCTGATTTTCCCTACACTTGTATTTTTTCTTTGCACTTGTTATATATTCTCAACATACAACTTTGAAGAAAACCACTAAGAAGTCTTCAGCACCCTCTCATATTCTATAGGATAAGACTGTCTTTCCTCTTGCTCCTAGGCAGCTCCCAGGCAAGCATACATCAGTGCTTGTTTTATGCTTCAGTTGGATTTTTACATATAATTCAATGTAGCTACAGAAGAAGAAAAAAAAAAAAAACTAAAAATAAACGAAGCTAAAAGTGGCAATCTCATGCTATAGAAGTGAAGTTCAAGGCTAAATCGGTTTTATAGACCTGAGCTCAATACTGACAATCAGCAGAAAACCAAGCTGAGCAGATTTAGAAGGGTCAATGTGTGACAGTCATGATTCATTTTATAAGAGGGCCCAATCTAATCTGAACATTAGTGTTGATAAAATACAAAAATTCACTCTGCAGCTACTGTGAAGACATATTACATGATACTGGGTTCTCCCATCGCACAACTTTTTTATCTGTGAGATGATTTCCAGAAGCACAACTCCCACCTATAGTGAACATTGACCACGCCCACATAATCTCTGTGTTGCTCAATTTCCCCATCAAGAAAATGGTGAAACAACACCAATCTCACGCCTCTCACAGACACACGCACACACACAAACACTCCCCTTTGGGGCTGTGCTCAACAGAAGTTGGCTCACACATCTTTTCTCTGGGTGCTCATTATCGCTCTCTGGACAAGTATTTCTTTGCTTTCCAAGAACTATTTTCCTGATGCAAAAGCCCCATCTCTATGAAGGATCATGATGCAGTGCAAAGGACCATACACCTGAAGCCTGATGGTTATTTAACCAGTCTGAGTATCAGTTATCTTCTCCATAAAATAAGACCAATAGTAGTACCCTCATCAAGTAAGATGCATTTAAAGTATCAAGTACATGGCAGGCCACTCCATCAAATCTAGCACCTGGACTGACTACAGAAAAACAGAATATCCCTAATGTAGTCTACCCACAGCCCTCCCTTGTAGATGGGAGTGTAGGGACTTACATAATCTGTACCCCTAAGAGATGGTTATGCCTCTTACTATGAGCTTAGTATAACCACTATAAAGAGATCAAAAGGCAGATAAAATTCCCTGAAATTCTCAGCATAAAATTAGTCTGGCTAAATGGAATCCAATTATTCAGCTTCTTCAATCCTACAGCCTCAATAGTTGATTGCTGGGTTAGCAGTCTGAGTCTTCCTCGGTTATCTTGTTACCAGAAATGCAATTCCTCTGCAACACTGTCCTGATTCCAGTGGCAAAAGGGAGAACCTTATCCGGGGGAGGCCAGAAAAGAACTGGTGTTTAGAGTGTTCTAGTATCAAGCTTGTATCCTCCAACTGAGACTGACAGTGATGGTGAGCGTGTAGCCAGCAGCGTGCCGCATGTTTACTATGGTCTGTTAAAGAAGTCCTCACTTTGTGAAAAGATGTTACAAAAATCATGGAAAAAAAAAAAAAAAGAAGTCCTTACCTTACCCTTAATTCCTAGTTGTGAACATCAAACATCGCTATTTCAATCACTGAATTGTTCTACCTCTCAGCAACAAAAATGCCCTAAGCTGTTACATTGAAGTCTTTTATAATTCAATTACTTATTGATGCCAGAACACTGAATTAAATTAATTAGGAAGCATGGCTTGAAAGTCATGCTCAATTTAACAGCAGATAAAGAGTCCACAGTGTTCTCAAGATTAAGAAACTATTTTCTTTCTATGCTTACATTTTTGGGTTTTCTCTGCCCCTTCAGCAGTGTTTTATGCTCAGCTGTGTACTAATGACCCAGACTATTACCAGTTCTTTAAGGTGTGATGGGAAATCGCAGGTTCATTTTTCCAGGACATTCCCAACTGAGCCATAATAAAGGAACTTAGGAAAACTGATGATCTCTTCAAATAGCTGCCTCAGGCAGAAGTAATTATCAATAAAGAGAACAGTGGCGCCAGAGAGGGAGATGGTGAAGAATTACCCAATCAGAAGAGGGATGACAAGAAAACACTAAAAGTGAGTAAATCCCTTCATATGGATTTTAAACAATTGTTTCAAAAAGATACAAGACAGGCTAGGCACAAAAAAGCAAGCAGCTCCATTACACCAATAGATGCATAGTGCCTGGAACATAACAGTGCTCAACGAGCGGATATAGGTGGATGAATACAAGAAGGATTAAATGAAGTGAACTCCTGTTCTTCAATGAATAAAATACCTGATGGAGACCATGAAAGATCTTAAGCTTAGATGGTTTTCTCACAACATCCAGCTCATTTTTAGACTACCTTCTTCAAGGCAACCTTCTTAAAGGTTAACCGATTTATGGTCAGAAAGCCAACATAACATTAGAACGATCAATCTCGTGCTCCAAATTGTTCATAATGTATCTAAAAGCTAAGTGAAAACTGAGGATCACCTGCATCGCTGCGCTTTCTCATCAATGGCAGTTTTTATTTTTTGGTTTGGTTTTTGTTTTTTACTCAACAGAAGCCACATATAGGGACAAAGTAAGTTTTACCTATCATCAAAAAATAGTCAAAACAACCTCTCTACACTGTAAGCTCCTAGAGGCCATGGGTAGCAGCGCCTCTGAAACCCTGTCTAAGTCTGCAGGGAGCAGGGATTCAATCAATGTGGGCTAAATGACTAATAACGCCCTCAAGAGCTTGTTTTTTTAAAAAAAAAGTATCTGAAGGCCAGGCGCTGGTGGCTCACGCCTGTCACTCACCGCACTTTGGGAGGCCAAGGCAGGCGGATCAACTGAGGTCAGGAGTTGGAGACCAGCCTGGCCAACATGGTGAAACCCCATCTCTACTAAAAATGCTCTACTAAAAATACAAAAATTAGCCGGGCATGGTGGCACGTGCCTGTAATCCCAGCTACTCGGGAAGGGGAGGCTGCGGTGAGTCGAGATCGAGCCACTGCACTCCAGCCCGGGCAACAGAGAGAGGCTCCGTCTTAAAAAAAAAAAAAAAAAAAAAAAAAAAAAAGTATCAAAGCAATTAACTTGTTAACAGAATGCAGATTAAGTTAAGGTTGAGCACTGGCTAAATTAAAATGTTCAGTCAACAAACATTTACCAACTACGTACCATGTGCCTGGCCGGCACCGTTCTAGGTGCCTGGAGTTATTACCAAACAGACAGGGTCCTTGCCCTCGTGCAACTTAAGATGTCCAAATACCCATGTAGAGTTAAAACTGGGGAGTGCTCTCGAGGGCCTAGGTCTTAGTGCTTAGGAAGGAGACAGAACGCCTAGGGGGCGTCGGCACAGGCTTCTTTCCAGGGTGACAGCTGAAGGGCGGGAGGCTGGGGGAGGGCCTGGGACCGCGCACCGCAGAGGCCGGCGGCTCCGGGAGCGGGACCGGCGACAGAGGCCCCAGGGGGCAGCGCCGCTCTCTACGGGTTTCTGGGGGTCTCCTCACACTCCCGCCCGCTGCGACACCACTCTGGCCTCCAGGGCGTGTCACTCCATCATTCAACTAACCCGGTTCCCAAACGTGAGCCCAGGCGGGGTGCCCAGGCTCCGTGGTGGGGAGGAGCCGCAGAGAGAACGCGGGCGGCCCCTGAGGGCGCTCTGTCTCCCGCGCGCGGGGGTAGTCACCTGAGCGGCTCAGCACCTCCCACTCGTGGGGCCCGCAGAAAATCGCGGCCAGGGCCGAGAGCTCCTCCCGCACGGATTCCGCCATGGCTGTGGGCCCCGCCACGGCTGTGGGCCCCGCCACTTCAGCGCTTCCCCTTCCGCTGCCGCCGCCGCCCCCGCGGCCTCCACCCGCCAGGAGCAACACCGCTCGCGGCCACCCGGGGGCGCCCCGCGCCTCCGCAGCCGGGCGGATCAGGGGCGGGGCGAGACGGGTCGAGGGCGGAGCGAAACGGGACGGGGGCGTGGCGAGACGGGGAGGGCCCTTAAAGGTTCCGCCCAGAAGCTCCTGCTCATTAACAACTGACGCGAAGCTCAGCCCCTCGGTTTGGGGGTTTTCTTGGAAGCCGAGGTCCAAGGCCTCAGTCTGCAACCGAGGCGACCGCCCGGCTTACCCGCGGCTCTTCTGAGTAAAGGGAGGCCTCCCAGCAAAGCCTGAAAACCTGTAAATTAACTGCCGGCTTCGAACCCTGACCGTCCCCGCCCAGCCTTGGGCTGCTGAGGTGGGGATGAACTGGGCGAAAGACACTTGAGAGTTAGGAAGAAACAAACAAGCAGGGAAGTGACTGGGAGGCGAGGTGAGACCTTGCCCGGTTCCGGTTTGAACTGAGTGTTGGAGAAAACCACAGTTAACAAAACAAACAATTCTCCGCCCCCTGGAGCTGTTAGCAACCCAGGCGTCTGGAGGTTGTTGCTAACCCGGAAGACGCCTGGGATAGTAACAACCTCCAGGATGCCCGCCCAGCTGGTACTGGCGCCGGGACTCGGCAAGGTCGGGATTCCGGGCCTCTTTGCCCTTTCGGGTGCAAAAGGGGAGGATCAGGACCTGCCAGTTCTGGCTTCAGGATTTTGACTGGACGGACCTGGACCTCTTGGGAACTGTGCGCCAAAGTCCTGGGAGCAAAGTCGTAACGCTCCTCGTTTGTCTCCTGCCTTTACAGGGGACAGCCCTGCTGAAAGCGGCCAGTAGGAATCCTTGGCCACTGAGGGTATGATTCAAGAGTGTAAACGCTAGCTTTTCAGTGTTTTAGATTTTGTGATATTCGATGCATACAATACAATGTGACTCTTGAATCTTAATAATGAAATTATCATTCTTGAGTCCAGCTCCTAAATTTTAAAATGTGAGCAATACCAATAGGGTAACAGGATGAACAATCCATTCTGTTTTGATTATAGTGAACAAGATTACAATACTTATCTGCAGTAGGTCTGTCTCCAGGATGTTTGCCTGGTCTTTTTGCTTTTCAAGTAACAATCTAAAATTTGGCAGCCCCCAAAAGCAGCTGATCTTGCTCATGGAGTTCTCACAACTTTTGTTTGTATGAGAAATCACATTTCATGAAGATAAATCAGGGAATTTAGATTGTTATGCAGCGACTCCTGTCATTGACCTACAGAAGTCATGACAAAGTTGGCTGATTTTAAGACCCTGCATCCATTCACCATTACCATTCTCACTTGGTAAAAAAGGAATTTGATAAAGGAAAAGATACTGGTTTCCTGGAACAGAAAGGAAACCTAACAAGATGGACTGCAGGGAAAATGCTTTTCAGAAGATGCCATGGGATTTCAGTGACCCCAAGTAATTAGGAGCACATAATTGGGAAGATGAAGTCTTATTTAAACTCATAGTTCTCTCTGATATCGCCAATTGGCTTAATGAAAATTAAAAAAAAAAAAAAACCTCCTTTATTTCCAAAAGACATTCCAGCAGTTCAGTAGGTTCATAATTAACTGCTAAAGAGATTAAACAAAAGAATAAATGTTTAATTTAAAATATCACTAAGTTAATTTGAAGTACAATGTTACTATTAAAAGTCAAACAATTTGGTTTTCGACTTATTTATTGAAAATAATCTATAAAATAGGCCAGGCACAGTGGCTCATGCCTGTAATCCCAGCACTTTGGGAGGCCAAGGGAGGCAGATCACCTGAGGTCAGGAGTTCGGGACCAGCCTGACCAACATGGTGAAATCGCATCTCTACTAAAAATACAAAAATTAGGTCAGGCATGGTGGCTCATGCCTGTAATCCCAACACTTTGGAAGGCTGAGAAGGATGGATCACCTGAGGTCAGGAGTTGGAGACCAGCCTGACCAACACGGTGAAACTCCATCTCTACTAAAAATACAAAAATTAGCCAGGTGTGGTGACGGGCACCTGTAGTCCCAGCTACTCAGAGACTGAGACGAGAGAATTGCTTGAACATGGGAGGCAGAGGCTGCAATGAGCCAACATCACGCCACTGCACTCCAGCCTAGGCGACTGAGCAAGACTCCATCTCAAAAAAAATAAAAAATTAAAAATATTTAAATAGTTTTTACTTATTTTTAATTTTCCAAATTCACTATAAGTGAGATGAGTGAAATAACATGAACAGCAAAATTCCAGCTGTCGGAAAGATTAGGAGGCAGTTGCCGAAGCCCGCTGTCAGCAAGAGGTCTGTGAAAATTGATTGAAGAGTACATCAATCTATTATTTAAAATTTTGTCAACAGGTTTCTTCTTTGCTCTTCCTTTCTCAGTTGATTTCTTAACCTGCTTTTCATACCTCATTTAGCATGTTTAAATAAAAAAAAGTCAATGTGAATGTCTTTTAAATTGACACTATCCTAAGGCACTGAAGTCCCATGAATGAGTTTCTGCACTCTGACATTTGGAAATAATCATCTCAGAGACAGCATAATGTCAGCTTGATATTTCTCACACTGTGAAAATATCAGCTACATGTCAAATCTCTAAAGTCTACCTTAATGTAATAAGTTTTCTTGTATTCACAGGCTACTGAAAATTCAACATATTTAAATGTAGGATGAATGGCTCCAGTTAGAGCATTGTCTATCTCCATCTCTATCTCTCCCTTCTCTCCCTTGCAAACACAAAGGTGTATGATTTGCTAGAACAATATTATTTTTACATGCAAATTTTCTAAATAGTTGCTTCCCCAAGACCATAAGGAGAATAGGTTTAAAACCTTTCAGCTTCAATTAAAACCACTAACCCAGAAGATAGTTCTTTTCGTTTTGAGGGCGAACAGTTCTACTTACTTTCTCATGAGTAGTATGTAGATTTGCTCAACTCTGAGTTTGAAATCTTAAGTCAAAATTCACATGAGCATAGAAATGAGAATGCACAATATCAAGAATATTAGGAGAGGTTAAGCGTTGTGTCACAAAAAGGTGAGGATCCTAAGACTGGAATGGAGTGCAGTGTGATAAGAAAAAATACCAAATCAGCCGGGAGCAGTGGCTCACACTTGTAATCCCAGCACTTTGGGAGGCTGAGGCGGGTGGATCACCTAAGGCTGGGAGTTCGACACCTGCCTGACTAACATGGAAAAACTCCGTCTCTACTAAAAATACAAAAATAGCTGGGTGTGGTAGTGCACTCCTGTAATCCCAGCTACTCGGGAGGCTGAGGCAGGAGAATTGCTTGAACCCAGGAGGCGGAGGTTGCGGTAAGCCGAGATCGTGCCATCGCACTCCGGCCTGGGCAGCAAGAGCGAAACTCCGTCTCAAAAAAACAAAAAAGAAGAAAAGAAAAAGAAATATCAAATTAAAACTAAGAAAAATAAAAGTGCTTTCATGAGCCACCAAACAAACAAAAGAGGACTTAAATGCCAGCTTTCTAAATAAATCTGAACTCCAAGAAGCTGTGCTACTGGTTCTGTCTGAAGAGTCTCTGCATTCGCATGCTCATTTCACAGAATGTTCCTGGAGACTCACTGACTGTCGGCCTGGCTCTGCAGGCTGAGTGTGGAGAGGTTAGAGATGAAAACAAGTCCATGTTTCCAGTGACTACAGCCGTTGGTCTAGACAACTAAACACAATATGCGACAATTACAAGTTCTTCCACCAAGCTGATGGTGCAAGAATTATCACATTTCCTTAGTGGTCTGAAGTTCACTATTATGATGTAGGTTAAAGTAACAGAGTGGAAGGAGCACCCCACAATTTCCAGAGGAGGAATATTTGGAAATGCTCAGGAACACGGTAGGCCTTCAAAAGTACACAAAGTCTGGGATGTTAACTGGTCATAGTTCTTTTGTTCTGGTACAGTATACAGATCATAAATTTATTTTTCATCATGTCATAATAACAAAAGCAAATAAAATCTAGGAGAATTTGCCACTGACTCTGTGATCAGACCCTTGTGTGGAAAGATCTGCCTCCATCATGCCCAAGTAATCTGCACTCCCTCCAAAATACTGGCTGCACTCTGCCATGCTTGATTTCTATGCATGAATGATATCAAGACACTTCCAGCTTGTTTATGGGAACCCACCCATATGGCCCAAATCCACCGATACAAAAGCTCAATGCCTTCTCGATGTAATAAAAACAAGTCACTGGTATCATTAGGGTTTTTGAGTTTTCCTAGTTAAAATAGTATCCAATGTTTAATTTTGGTGACTACTATAAATGGATTCTTCTTATTCATTATATCTTCCCATTGTATTACTAGAGTAGACAGTTTTTATTACGTAAAAGAGGGTTGAGGATTATGTGACTTTTTAAATGTCCCTTTATCCAAACTCATAAAGGGACTATCCATGAGTAAACTCTGCCATTTTAGCTAAAGTGATTGAAAATGGAAAGAGAGATGTATATCAAAAAACCACAGGTATAATTGGGAAAATTAGACCTGGATTTCCTTTTTAAAAAAATATACTGGAAGGAGGGAAGAAGGTAGGAAGGGAAAGCGAAAAAGAAAAAAAGACGAGGGAGGAAGAAGGGGCAGGGGAAAGGGAGGATAAACAGAAAATGAAAAGGATGATTTCTACGAGGCAAAAGAAGCCATGAGTTAAGAAATTTCTTTATGTCAGGAAAAATTAAAACGATTGACTTGCCTGCTTCTTAAATAAAGAAGTCTGAAACTTGATTTAATAACAATAAGAGATCTGAAATTTGATTCAAAATAATATAGGATGGGGAAACAGGCTACCGTGTGAATGGGGCAGAAGCTGATCATAGGTTAATGATTGATGGGGTGGAGTGATGGGTACATAGATTCAGTATTTCATTCTCTCTACATTTGTATATTTCATATCCTCTTTAATAAATGTTAATTTTTAAACTGTGTTCAGTAGATAATACATCGGGCTATTTGAGTTTTGCATAATGCTCAATTAAGGGAAAATAGACAAAAAACAAGGGGTAAAATAGGAGGGAAGAAACAAGAAAACCAGGGTCCAACAGAGTGAATGGAGTTGATGGACGGCATTAGGAGACGGAAGAAGACAGGTTCTAAAGTGGTGTGTTTAACAGATGTATGACTTAGGGTTAGTTCAGGTGGAAAAAGCAGAGCCTAGCCGTGTAGCGGCTTTAACAAGGTCCAACAGAGTGAATGGAGTCAGTGGACGGCGTTAGGAGACGGAAGAAGACAGGTTCTAAAGTGGTGTGTTTAACAGATGTATGATTTAGGGTTAGTTCAGGTGGAAAAAGCAGAGCCTAGCCGTGTAGCGGCTTTAACAAGACACAACTGGTTTTCTCTTAAACATTCAAGTCCGGAGCTAAGCAGAGCTTTGGTGCTCCCCAGTGTCAGGATACATGTTCCTGCTATTTTGTGGCTCTGCTCTGCACAGATTTTATTCCCATGGTTATGCTGTGGTCCGGGGTCACTATTGGAGCTCCAGCCACCAGTCAGAAGAATGGGATTCGGTCCAATTTCATTGTCTAGAACTCAGTCCCCATGGCTGCTGCCAGTTAAAAGGGAGCTTGAAAAGTTGGTTTTAATCTGAGAGGCCCTGTCGTCAGCTTAAAATGGAGGAAGAAATGAAGTATTATTATTATTCCTTTCTTATTACAGAGAAGGGAGAAACACCATTGGGAGACAGCTGATAGTCCCACCACATCAAGGTGAGTGTGGGCCAAGAGATTAAATTGCCACGTAAGTCTGTAGAGCTCAGACTGTCCCCATCCCTTGATCCTCGTCCCCCAACTCCTTACTCTTTATCTCATTGTCCTATTTTATTTTTCTGATAACATTTACCATTATCTGAAATCACCCTGTTTGTTTACATGTGTCTTGTGAGTCCCCGTGCCATAGCCTAAATGTTTGTGTCCTCCTGAAATTCACATGTTGAAACGTAATCCCCAATGTGATGATGTCAGGAGATGAGACCTTCAGGAGGTGACTAGGTCGTAAGCATGGAGCCCTCATAAATGGGATTGGTGCTCTTATAAAAGAGGCCTGAGAGGAGTTTGTTGGCCTCCTTTCACCATATGAGGACACAGCAAGAAGGCATGACCTATGAGGAAGCAGTCCTTCACCAGACAACACCAGTGCCATGACTCAGACTTCATAGCCCCGAGAACTGTGAGAAATACATTTCTGTTGTTTATCAGTTACTCTGTCCAAGGTATTTTGCGACAGCAGCCTGGACAAGCTAAGCTGCTCCGCAGAGAGCAGGATCAATCCCTTCACCACCACTGCCATCAGATTGATCCAAATGTCCAGAGAGATGACAAATGAACCAAGATCTGAAAAGGTTTGTTACCCACATGCTGAGGCTTTCTGGAAGGAACAGTGTAATTGAAAATGACTTGAATGAAGGGACAAATGGCTTAGATGTTATTGTGGCTAGGAGATTAGGCCAGGGTTAGAGTTCCACATACCCCTGGGATTTCTTCGGTCTGAACACCCCACCATCACCAAGGGAGAGAGTACCCAGGCTTTCTTACCTGCTCACCCAGAGATAGGGAAAAAGGAAAAAGGGAGGAGTGGGGCTTAAAAGCTGTCAAAATGCCTTTGACAAATGTCAAAAGTGAAGTCTGGCATGCTTATTATCTGTCTCCACTAGAATTTTTTTTGTTTTAGTTTTACTCGGTATAAATAATTTTTTAGATTCTTTGTAAAAATTGATGCATAATTGTACATATTTATGGGGTACATGTGTTATATAAATATATGTCTACCATGTGTTATGATCAAATCAGGGTAATTGGGACTTATCTCAAACATTTATCATTTCTTTTTTAGGAGCATTCAAAATCTTCTCTTTAAGCTATTTAGAAATATACAATGATTACTCACTGTAGTACCCTGTGTGGTATAGAACACTAGAACACATTCCTTCTATTTAACTGTAATTTTGTACCTATTGACCGACCTCTTCCTATTCCCACTCCCCCTACCCTTCCCAGCCTCTGATAACCACGATTCTACTCTCTGCTTCTATGAAATAAACCTTCTCAGCTCCCACATGTGAGTGAGAATGAAGGCTTTGTCATTCTGGGCCTGGCTTATTTCACTTAATGTAATGTCCTCCAGGCTTATCCATATTGCCACAATGACACAATTTCATTCTTTTTTATGGCTGAGTAATATTCCAGTGTGTATATGTACAACATTTCTTTTATAATTCATCCATTGATGGACACTTAGAGTTGATTCTTTATCTTGGCTATTATGAATGGTGCTGCAACAACCATGGGAATGCTGATGTCCCTTCAACATACTGATTTCCTTCTTGGTGGGGTATATACTCAGAAGTGGGATTCCTGAATCATGTTGTATTTCTATTTTTAGGGTTTTTCTTAGGAACCTCCATACTGTTTTACATAATAACTGTACTAATTTACATTCCCACAGCAGTGTATGAGTTCCTTTTTCTCTACATCCTCACCAGCATTTGTTCTATTTTGTCTTTTTGGTAATAGCCATTCTAACTGGGGTGAGATGATATCTCATTGTGGTTTTGATTTGCATTTCTCTGATGATTAGTGATGTTGAGAATTTTTCTATACTTGTCGGCCATGTGTATATGTCTTCTTTTGAGAACTGTCTATTCAGGTCATTTGCCCATTTGTTAATCGGATTGTTTTTTTGCTATTGTTTGATTTCTTCATATAATATGCCTACTAAGCTCTTGTCAGATGGATATCCTGCAAATATTTTTCCCATTCTGTAGGTTGCCTCATCGCTCTGCTGATTGCTTCCTTTGCCGTGCCCAGAAGTTTTCTAGTTTGATGCAATCCCATTCGTCTATTATTGCTTTTGTTGCCTATACTTTTAAGGTTTCACCCAAAAAATCTTAGCCTAGATTGATGTCCTGATGCATTTCCCCTATGTTTTCTCCTAGTAGTTCCATAGTTTCTGGTCTTAAATTGAAGTCTATAATCTATTTTGAATTGATTTTTGTATATGGTGAAACATAGGGATCTAGTTTGTCTCCACTAGATTTTAAACTTCCATTAAACTTCCAGGGGCCTTATCATGCTTGTTCACCTCTGTATCTTCTGCATCTAAAACAATGCCTGGCAGATTAAAAATTCCATAAATATTTGTTGATACAAATAAACTCATTGCAAAGTTCATAAATTCTTGATAAAATCACTTAGACTTATCAAGCACCTACCATATGCTAGTCATTTTATAAAATTTCAGGCATTTTAATGAATGAATAAACATAGTGACTGCCCTCCAGGAATGTGGAATCTAATCCCAGAGGAGCAACAGCATTTCCTGGGATGAAGTGATAAAGGTCCTGCCAAGGAAGTAAAAGATCATTGAAGAAGGCCTACGATGCCTGGTTTGGCCATTGTGATAGATGTTCCCCATCATAGGTAAGGGGAGGAGGAAGAAAGCTTAAGGAAATGTGGCTGGAAAGATAGATCTCTGCCTTCATTCTTCAACAACCATTTATTGAGCACCTTACTATGTGCCAAGTATTACACCAGGTCCCAGGGAAACTGGTTTGCAACAGGAACCTCTTAGAAATTGTAGTGTGGTGGGAGAGACAGGTCTTAAGAGATCATACATGTGGTTATCTGCAGCCTGTTGAAATCATGGGAGTAGATGATTGCTAGTCTGAATCTCAAGAATTTCACAATGACGGTGATATACTTCCTGGCAATGAAACAAAGACGCCCTATTTTGCTGGTGTTTCCAGCACAATCTGGATCAAAACAATAACCCCTTTGTGGGAGTGTTTCTGCATTTCCCTGTTGTTTTTCACTTTTTTACATTATTTCCTTCCGTTTTTAGTGGGGAAAAAGGTCAAGAAATTAGAAAAAAATCTTCTTCATGGCACAATTGCCACCTGCTAATACACTGGTTTTTGTTCCTCTCTGTCTGACTGCCTCTCTCTCTCTCTCTGTGTGTGTGTGTGTGTGTGTGTGTGTGTGTGTGTGTCTGTCTGTCTGTCTCTCTCTTTTTGTCTCTCTGCCTTAGTGATATAAAAGCTATCTAAGAATAAAAGGTTAGGACATAATATTTTGTCTTTTGTTGTTTTCGGTAAAATCCTTGTATATTTATGTGATTCTCATTGCCCTTCAAAACATTTATTAGCCAGAATTTTTTTCACTGATAGCTTCATTAGTTTCAAAATGAACATTACACTTCTAGATGAAACACAGCCAGAGCTTCTACTACTGGGATCATATTACCACATACTTTGTCATTACCTCTGTCCCCTTTTCCTAAGATAATTCCTTACGTCTCTACCTGGTGAACTCTTATTCATTCTTCAGGTCTGAATCCCACTCCTCCCATAGCCCCCTGTCACTTATCATTTGGAACTGTATTTGCTTATATGCCTGTAATCCCAGTAGATTATGACTTTCATGAGATGAAGGTGCATTTCTATGTCATCTTTGGTTGTATCTCCAACTCTTAGCACAGGGCCTGGCATATAAAAGGCATGCCGTATTTGTAGAATGAGCCAAGAATGAATGAACGCATGGTTATAGGGCGTAAGTAAACAGGTTATGGTTCACTTGTCTTATTATCTCCACTCTGATTTCTATCAGATTTTATTATACCTTGAACATGCTGACACACATCAGTGTGTAGATTAATACTGGTGTCTTTACTTGATTCGCGTTGAAAGTAGTGAAGAAAATACAAACGGGCAAAGGAAACAGTGGATTAACCCTAACAAAGCCCCACAGTTTCATACAGGGAGCCGAAAAGAGGAGAGCATCTTGCCTTTACGGTAACTTTTCACATTTTACTAATAGTTGCTCACAGTTACACTTCACTTGATTGCATTATGTGCAAATAAAAATGGCTTTTAAAGTAATTTAAAGCTACTACACAACAGAAAGTTTTGCCATTACTGAGTTGAGTCTGGAAGTCATGTGGTAGGTAAATCTATATAGTGTTTATGTCCCAAACATGAGACACCCCATGGTACCTGATCCAGGCTAGCTAGAAATCCATCATATTTCCACCTGAATAAGTGAGTAGGGTATAATGTTTTGTTACTACACAAGTTACTATTGATCATTTTTAAAATAACTACCTCACTCAAAGATAGGTGAGTGATGTATAACAAGGTAACCATAGTAAATAAAATTAAGAAGGGGCTCTCAGACATCTTACTATGTAAATCATGATCTCTTAAGTAGTTTCTTTTTCTTTTCTAGTCTTTTATTTTTCTGATGCTTCTCCTTTTATTTTTCTGAGCCTTCAATATGTTGTTGACCCTGGCTTAAATTAACAAATCAGATTATGTTGAAGAAGGCAGAGATTTGCTGGAGCGGGACTCAAGGAAACTTTTTATTGTTGATTAAAATGCTCTATTTCTTAATTGGGGTAGTAGTTACATGAGTTTAAGCCATTTAACTGTACTTTTAAGATCTGTACAAGTTACTTTATGTATATCTCATTTTTTAAAAGTATTGGGGGAAAAAGACAGGTTAGCAAGTTCATAATATTTTCATAAGATTCCTGTTTTTTTTCTAAATTTGAGCTGAATATGCTCTCAGCTTAAAAACTGAAGGGAATTTATTCTTTTATAAAATATGTAAGCCTTGTTACTGCTTCATTTTTATAACAACAAATATTGGCAAGGAAAAAATATAGGTTTCAAGTGTCTTCAAATGGCGCCAACCTGTCTCTGTGAATGAAATGATAACAGAATGGAAGAAAACCAAATCTTCACTTAGGAAAAATTGTTTTTAGCCTAAAAGCTCAGCCTACCATTGTCTGTTAATATTAACCAAAAGAAAAAAAAAGATCAATTCAAGTACATATCATTTTATACAGAGTCAGTAGTTATTCAAATATATATATATATTTTTTGAAACGGAGTCTCACTGTCACCAAGGCTGGAGTGCAATGGTGTGATTTCGGCTCACTGCAACCTCCACTTCCTGGGTTCCAGTGATTCTCTTGCCTCAGCCTCCTGAGTAGCTGGGACTACAGGTGTGTGCCACCACACCTAGCTAATTTTTTGTATTTTTAGTAAAGACAGGGTTTCACCATGTTGGCCAGACTGGTCTTGAACTCCTGACCTCAAGTGATCCACCCATATCAGCCTTCCAAAGTGCTGGGATTACAGGTGTGAGCCACTGAGGCCGGCCGTTATTCAAATAATTTTTAATGCACTAAACAAACTCACTATTTCAAATAATTTTATGTTGATATTTATTTTTGGCAAAGTGAGGGACGTGTAGTGATGGGGCAGTCTAGTATTCTTTATATATCACTTTTTATTTTATTATTATTATTTGTAGAAACAGCATCTTGCTGTGTTTCCCAGGCTGGTCTCAAACTCCTGGCCTCGAATAATCCTCCTGTCAGCGTCCCAAAGTGCTGGGATTACAGGTGTGAGCCACCATCCCCAGAATGTATATCACTTTTTAGATGCACATTTTTAAAAATATTGTAACATCTCTGAAATCAAGATGCTCCCTACCATCAATGGCATCTTACCTTGGCATTAGCCAGGCAGCAGACAAGATGGCTTGCATATGCATTATTTCATCATTTTCCTTGATGACTTGATTTCTGAGATCATGAAGACCCCAGCGTGAAATCTTACAGAGTGGCAGAATGACTATTAACATCTTGGAAAGAAGTCCTGGAGGTATTAGTAGAGTTTTTTGGGGGGGTTGTTTATTTGTTTGTTTCTTAAAAAAAGCAGTTTCACCCATGCTGTCAAAGAAACAAAGGATAATACATATGGAATAATACGGACACCAATGCCTCTGAGCTGAAATGTGGTTCACAGACATGGAATGTTAACAAAGTTTGATAATACTTTAGCTAAGTATTTGACTGATATCTTCCTTTCTATGTATGAATAATAGTGCTATTTGATTAAATACATCTAAATAAATCTAAAAGAGCTTTTTCAAGAACTATAAAATAAAAATTTCAAATGATAAATAAGCCAGAGTATAATTGGCAGCTATTTTCTTTTGTAGAGCTACATAAAATAGTGGTCCATCTCACAACTGATGGCATCTTAGATTATATGAAAACTTATATTTGTCAGTTGGCTTTGTGTCTGTTGGCTTTTCAGCCAGGGTTATGGTGAAAGAGTAGGGAGGAAAAACTTGTAATTAAATAATATCTTAAATGTATAACAATAACAGTACCATTTATTGAGTAGCTCCTATAGATCAAGTTATGCTAAGTGCATTATGTACATTATTGCATGTTATTCTCCCCAAAAACCCTGAAAGGCAGTTACTATTGAAACTTTATTCCTTCAGAGACATTCAATAACATGTTCAAGGTAAAGTTGCAAAGCAGAATTTGAACCTAGTTTTGAGTGACCCCACAAAGCTCTTAATTTCTGTACAGTAACTTCCCTTACCCCACCCCCAACATTCCTAGTAGTTCAGTGAAAGCTTAAAGAAGGTGCTAAGAGCTAGAAAGAGAGAGAGAGAATGAGAACCCAGCAACGCTCAGTCACTGTTCAGATTGTTCTTAAAGTCAGCTTTATCCTTGATTTGGCGGTGCAGCTCTTTCTTCAATTATGTGAGATACGTTAGAATCCTAATATCAAAGCATCCTCTTTTTTTGCCTTAGCTAGTTCTATTTGGGATTTTATCCTTTGCAACCAAAAGCATATCATTGTAATCATTCATAGCTTTAATACATCTATATATTTTACTAGTAATAATAAAATATTACTTTTCACACACCTCTAACAGCCAGATTTGAACCCTGCTGTCTCAATTCTTTAAAAGTGCAATGAATGAAGCTCGCTGTTTCCGCTGCAAGTCTGTGGCTTTGGAAGCATCTGATTCTCCGTAGGATTAAACTTGCCCTAATCAACACTGGGAAAGAAGCAGTAAAATAAGCACAAAGAACTTGAACCATGAGTCAGCTCAGTTTTCCTGTGCAGCTCTGTTTTAGTGCAAGTTGCTTAACTTTGATGGAACTCAGTTTCCGCCATTGTAAAAGATGCAAATTGCACAATGATTTCTGAGACCCTTTCTGGTTTTTAAAATTCTTTCCTCTTGCACAGACTAAAGTCATCCAGACATTGCATGGGTTACATGTGAGTATATCCAGTGGATTTCATGGCCCATTTCACTCCCAGCTTCTTTGATCATATGTATTTTCTCCTTAATAGAATTCAAATTCAGTATTATCTAGTGATATGTTTAACAAAATTAAATGAAGACAATGCCATTTTGCTCAGTGGTGAGAATTTCTAAGAACTACAAAACACCTACGGATGAAATAAAAGAATAAACTGATGTTATAAATCTTATCTCCAGGAACTACCTCATGATAGTTTTTCTACTACAAGACTTGTGACTGGGGAAAGGAAAAATCACTAAGTTCTGAAATGGTGCAGAGAGTTTCCGTTCTTACCCCAGAATAACAACATATTTCCCTGCAGTTGAAGTCAGGTCTTCAAAGCTAGACAATAAGAAGGAAACTGAAATGTTCTTGTTTTTCCTTATGGACTATGGATTTTAATTTGTTTTGTTTTTTGAAACGGAGTCTTGCTCTGTTGCCCAGGCTGGAGTACAGTACAGGCACAATCTCAGCTCACTGAAATCTTCCCCTTCCAGGTTCAAGCAATCTCATCTCTCAGCCACCTGAGTAGCTGGGATTACAGGCATACACCACCATGCCCACTAATTTTTGTGTTTTTTGTAGAGACAGGGTTTTGCCGTGTTGGCCAGGCTGGTCTCGAACTCCTGACCTCAAGTGATCTGCCTGCCTCTCAAAGTGCTTGGATTACATCAGGCGTGAGCTGTAGCACCCAGCTTGATTTTAACTTTATTACCAAAATTGGATGTGTGATTGCTTTTGTCACTAAAATAGTGACCTTTTTAAAGCCCACATTAATAAGTAATTTGAAATTATAAAAAATGTTTGTGTACTCAATCTTAGCCAATTGATACAATTTTACAAATCAAAAACTAAACTCCTTAGCCAAAATGTTGACTTGGAAAAACAAAGCATAGGATGCAATTTGGAAATTATTATATTATTGTTTCTCTCAAAAGCACAACTCATTTTTTCCAACAAAAGTAGAATTGATTCAATAAAGTACCTTAAAGTTATAATTTATTTGAGGAGATATGACTCAATATATTTTTATCTTTAATGGTGTCATATAATTTACTGAAAGAACCATTTCCAAAGTCAGTAACAAATAGGGCTTGGAGTTTTTTATAGCTTTGTATTGATGTCTAACCTACTTAGACTCAAGCAGTTATTCAGGGGTATGATTTCCATCATGGGTTCATTACTTTGGGTAACATTTTAAGAAAGGGAAAGCAAGGAAAAGTACAAAACTACATTTACTGAATGCTAATTATGTCCACCGTTTTAACTGTTTGCACCAGCAGATGGGCGTCCACAGAATGAGTACAGGAATGCCTGTCTGTCTGTGCATACTCTGTGAAGGGATACCCCAGCATTACATGCTGACTCAGGTTAGCCAGCATGCCTTCTGTAAGAGGAAAGTTTGCATTTCAAAATCCACCAAGGTAAATCCTTGGCTGCCCACACTCATATCCTCAGACATCAGGGCATGTTCGTCATCCACAGGTAGTGAGTCTCAGCTACGGTGCTGGTTCCAACAGTACGTAAATGGCTGTGACTGCTGGGAGAAAGCTGACTCAGCATGGCTCCCCAGTCACTAGCAGTGGTGATATTCACAATATTGAACAGTGAATGCAGCTTGGGGCCTGACCAATCTAACAAATAGTAGGTATAAACATCTCTGCTGGCTGCTGGAGTGCACCCTGGCTGAGTGTCAGCCGCAGCAATTGCATGTCAGCTTGAGCAACCAGTGCAACTTTAGAGTTTACAAATACACTTAAAAGCATATTATCTCATTTAGTCCCCCAGAATTCTATTATGTAGGTATTATTACTTTTCTCAATTTATGGGTGAGAAAATTGAGGCTTACAGAGCTCAAGTAATTTGCCCTAGGGTCACACAACTAGTAAGTGGTAGAACGTACATGGACCATGGCTGACTAGCACAACCAATTTGTTTTCTTCTGCGGTTTCTCTTCCATTCACAATGCTAATTATAGAGAAAAGAAACTCTCTAATTTTTTACACTATACTACCTATTCAGAAGTCAGAAAATGAAAAGTCACAATTAGGCCAGGTGCAATGGCTCATGCCTATAATCCAGCATTTTGGGGGGCCGATGCAGGAGGATCACTTGAGCCAAGAAGTTCAAGACCAGCCTGAACAACATAGCAAGACCCTGTCTCTAAACAAAAAAAAAAAAATTTAAAAATACACATACACCTGTGGTCCCAGCTATTCAAGAGCTGAGTTGGGAGAATCACTTGAGCCCCAAAGGTCGAGACTATAGTGAACTGTACTCACACCACTGCTCTCCAGCTTAGCTGGCAAGACCCTGTCTCAAAAATAAAAAATAAAATAAAATGTTGATCCAGAACTTCAGCTTTGTGTTATTCAAATCACTCAGTTACGAGGAGTTTCCACTATATGACTTTTTACTTGGCCTGTGGAAATGTTAATGACTGTGCAAAGAAATATGTGAATAAGGCACTTTCAATATTATTTTTGTGAGGCTCTTCTTCACTGCTCTCAACTTCTGCTGCTGTCAGCATGTTAATCTGTATTTAAAAAAATGAACCAAATAGCTAGCTTCCTGGATAAAATTTATCCTATGAGTTTAATCTTAGTAAGCAAGGCATGAAGTCATTCAGTCTTTTTAAGGATTAAATATCCATTTATCCTAGGGAGACAACATAAAACTCTGATGCATTAAAAATTCCAAATAATTCATGTAGAACCTCACCCTCAAGGAGGTCGAGTACCATTGCCCACTCCTTAAGGACAGGCTTTACATGGTGACTTCCATCCATGAGGACAGTATGAAAGGAGAAGGGGGAAGGGAGAGTAACTTCACAGTGGAGAAACCTGACAAACAGTATGTCGGCCATGTGATCAAGGTCAACATCAACAGCGGTAAGTCATGTTGGCAGTATGTACGCTTGATGTGAGGGGATTAAAGTGATTCTTCCATGGTCTTCCTTGCCCAAACCCATAACCCCAGTTTAATTGTGAGAAAAGCATCAGACAAATTCCAGTTCAGATACATTGTACAAAGTATCTGACCAGTTCTCCTCCAAGCTATGAAGATTATAAAAAACAAGAATAATCAGAGAAATTGTCACAGTAAAGAGGAGACCATGAAAAGATAAACTTAGGCACATGATGATTTCAGAGTTTATTTGAGCAGTCAGCAATTCATGAATCAGGCAGCACCATACCACATGTGGCTGGGCTCCATAGAGGGGATGTGAGGGGAACGCGTTTATGAAGTGTTCACAGAAGCAATGCAAAGAAAACGTTTGACTGGTGAAAGTGAGACAGTGCCTTAAAGTCTCTAGTTGGCAGTTGCTGATGAGTAAAATTACTCTGAGTTGGGTTGCAAGGTTTGCTTATATAGGAACCCAGAACACAGATCCCTCTCAGCCTAATGGCTTCCCAGTGATTTTTTTTTTTTTTAACATAACTAAATGTTATGTATCCTGGATGGGATCCTGTAATAAGGAAAGGATATTAGGTAAAAACTAAGAAAATCTGAATACAGTGTACATTTTAGTCCATAATAATGTATGAATATTGATTCATTAATTATAACAAATGTATCATATTAATGTTAAAATATTAATAGAAGGGGAAATTGGGTGCAAGGTGTATTAGAATTCTCTGTACTGACTCTGCAACTTTTCTGTAAATCTAAAATTGTTTTGAGATATAAAATTTATTTTTAAAATGATTCACTTAGCATTTTGGCATTTCAATAGTTGATCATGATATACTTGTCCCTTTTTAACACCAAATTCCTAAAGAGACAGATAATAAAAGTGAGGCTGGAATTCCTCAGAGCCACACTTTCTTCTGAGGAAGCCTACCTGCGACATCATCACTCCCCCCACCCTCACTCTCCCTCCAACCCCCCCCCCACAGTATCCCCTCACAGTATCCTTTCACAGCCAAGGTTCCCACAAGACAAGTACAGCTGTTCCTCCCTATCCCTGGAGGACACTGGTTCCAGGACCTTCCTATGATACCAAACTCCAAGGGTGCTCAAATCCCTGATATAAAATTGCATAGTATTTGCATATAACCTGTGCACATCCTCCCACATACTTTAAATCACCTCTAGGTTACTTATAATGGCTAACGCAATGTAAATGCTATGTAAATAGTTGTTATACTGCATTGTTTAGGGAGTAATGAAAGAAAAAATGCTGTACATGTTCAATATAAGCACAATTTTAAAACTATTTTCCATCTGAGGTTGGTTGAATACACGGATGCACAGTGCATGGATACTGAGGACCAACTGCAGTCTCTACTTCACCCCTCACTCACTCTTCGATCCACTGCAGTCATGTGTCTACCCAACCGGCACTCAAAGCCCACATCCTCACTCTTCATCTCACTTAACCTGAGGAAGACTGAGAGTACTGCTCACTCACTACTTTAAAACTTCCAGTTTCCTTACCACAGTCTCCCTGGTTCTGTCATTGCTCCTTCTCATTTACTAACATAGCAAGAAACTCACCTTTCACCATTTTTTATTTTTGCCTATTAAAAGGTAATAGAAAGTGAGCTTCTTGTTCGGAAGTGTTACATGAATAAACCTCTAAGTTATACAAATGGGTGAGTGTCAGCATAAGAGGATGTTCCCCATGGAATGCCTTCTTCCTTTCTGCCAGAGTAATAGATCCAACTTGTTCAATCACAAGTATGTTCCTGGTGGTCTTTGGCTAGAAAGCATTGGCAATTTTTGTCCTATATATAAGTAAAATGCTAAACACATTTATATTATTGCTTATGTGATTAAGTGACTTTAAGTAAGGTAAAGAATGAGAGGAAGTCACCTGATATTTGATTTGTACATTGGCACACAGCCAGTACTTACCAAGTAATTAAACATTGCTTTATGTTGCCTGTTATCCTGTTGAATCGTTTCAGCATGTTTTTTGATATTACTTACGTTATTACATATCAAACATTTACACTAAACAAGGGATTTCTCCAGGAAGAAGGAAGATTTTGCCTTGTTTTAAGAGAGTGCAAATAGGGGTCTGATTAGATATAGCTCAGGGGCTGCTCTCACATACATTTTGGAAGCCTGAGCTTAGGGATGGCATTTACAGTGTGTATTTCATGATGGATACAGCACTTCAGACAGTGAGAAGATACGGATACTGAGCTAATCTGTGGAAGCAAGAGCCCATGGTTCCTTTCAGAGGGGTTTGCCCTGGTAACATCAACTCTTCCTTTATCATCTTCTACCTCAGTAAGTCTACAAATAGATATAGACAGCATCTTTGTGCAGGTAGGTTTTCTGTGGAAATTAGAGAAGGACCAAGTTTCACCTCTGGGTTCTTTCAACAAACTGGGTAAGTCTGGATTTTTGTAGGCTATTAAACTGGGGTTGTGTTTCAAGCCAATTCTGTCTAGATCTTAAAAGAAGGGAGAAATTCTGGGTTGGCATCTGTGTTGTACATGTCATCTGAAAATCAATGGAAACTTTCTGAACTCAAGTGGAGAATGGAAGTGGCTCCAACTTGACGATGAACTCTTTGGGGAGGAACTCTTCTGGTATGGCTTGGCTCTGTGTCCCCACCCAAATCTCATGTTGAATTGTAATCCCCATGTGTCAGGGGAGGTACCTGGTGGGAAGTCATTGGATCACAGATTTCCCCCATGCTGTTCTCACGATAGTGAGTTCTCACAGATCTGATGGTTTAAAAGTGTGTGGCGTTCCCCCCTTGCTCTCTCTCATGCTATGCCATGGTAAGATGTGCCAGCTTCCCCTTTGCCTTCCACCATGATTGTAAGTCTCCTGTGGCCTCCTAGCCATGCTTCCTGTATAGCCTATGGAACTGTGAGTCAATTAAACCTCCTTTCTTCATAAATTACCTGGTCTCAGGTAGTTCTTTAAAGCAGTGTGAGAACGGACTAATACATCTTCCCAATCCTTGCTATTCAAATTCTAGTCCAAGGTGCAACAGGCTTGGCATCACCTGGCAGTGTATTAGAAACACAGATTTCCAGGATCAACCACAGACCTACTGAATGAGAAGCTACATTGAATAAAATCCTCGATGCACCTTGAGAAGCACTGCAAGTCCTTCACTGCACCTTACTCACTCAGGGAGAAAAAAGACAGAAGGAGAGAAAGAAGGAGGCAATCTTATTTTCGAAACTCTTACATTAGGGTTGTAAATAAATATTTTAAATATTACTATTTTAGTAAATAGGTAATGAGTAATTTAAGACTTAACAAATAAGAAAATATTTTGCAAATTTAAAAAATTTTATGTAGTACATACGTTCCTTTTCTGTTCATTTCATTTGTTCTTTAATATATCATTGCCCCAAAATTTCTCCCAACCAATTGTGTAACCTAAGTATGAGTATGGATAAAGTAGCATATAAAATTATTCCTTTTTTATTGCTTAATTAAGTTGACATAAAAATCCTGTCAGCTTTGACCTAAAGATAAGAGCATGCATATTTTCTCTTAACCAGCTACTCAGATAGCACTGCAGTGTTAATATATTATTTTCCTTTTATTTACATTTCAGGGGGTTTCTGTTGTTTGTTATCATTGTTTTTAATATTCTCCACCAGAGCTGAGCACTAGCTTTAATTCATTTTGTTTGGTAGGAAATAAGTTGTCAAAAATCAAATTGTGTCAAGTCCATATCCAACTTTATAATTTGAGCTCCCTTAAAGTTCTAAAAAAAAAAATTATAAGAATCATCCAAAAGTTTTTTCAGCCTTAGGTAAGCTTAAAGAAAAACTAGCAGTCAGAATTATATGTGATAATGAACCTTGTGAGGAAATAATCTGGTTGATGTAAGTACTTTGGGAATTCTAAGTACTGGGTTGGCCCTTATCCTTCTTAGCAAAGATAAGTGGATGTTTGAAGTGCTCACATGCCTGTGACCTCAAAAACACAATAAACAAAGGGCACAAACCTGGAAGGGTAAAGAACTTACTGAAATTTAATTGAACTTCTCCTTCATGTTTGCTGAAGAGCAAGAATTTCTCCAAGATATTCAACTATTATCAACATTTTTACTTTCAGGAAATCAAAAATTATGTGAGGACTTTACATCTTATAAAACATATTTGTCATAGAAAATTCTATTTTTCATTGAAACTGTTGAATATTTTTATTTAAATACATATTATGTAAATCACTGAATCTGGACACTCTTTAATATATAAATTGTTCAGCATTCTGTAAATGAATTCATCAGCCTTGTACAAATTATCCTGCCACAGTATTTGGTGTGAAGGGTCTCATTAGTTAGACTTTGGGCTTAGCATTCTACTTGCAGCCTGCATAAAATAAAGAGTGCCCCTAGTAGAGACAATTCCAAACACACCAGAAAGCCTTGTTCTTCCTTCCACAGAATCATCACTAGGCAATTGTTATTTATCCTTAACTTATAAAGACTTCCTTTCCAACCTAGGTTACTTACCCACAATTAAATAATATTTTTAAACACTAGCTTGAAAATTAATGTGTCTTGGAGGCAGAGAGGTTAATAAGTAGACACATAAAGCAAGTGTTTCAAATGTATTTTAGGACAAAATTTTATATCCGATATTCTAAAGCCATGGAGAATTGTTGGCTCTCCTTCTGGGCAATGGATCCAGAAGGACCCAGCAGGGGATTTTGCTCATTGCTTTCCTTCTGCAAGTTCATATTCTTTAGGTCAAGCTATTGTGAGTACCGCCATTCGGATCAAACCATTCATACAATTTTAAGTAACCTTTTTATTACTATATAACATGCAGAAGTTTGTACAATTAATATGAATTTTCACAAAGTAAACTCACCCATATATCCAGCACAGACCAAGAAATACAACATTGCCAGTGTCCCAGAGGTCTCCGTTCTGCCCTCTTCCAGTCCTTACTGAGCCCCCACCCCTCTCCAAGGTAACTTTTAACATCATACATTAGTTTTGCCTATTTTTGAACTTTATGTAAATGCAGTCATATGGCATTAACTCTTTTGTATCCAGCTTCTTTCCAGCAACAATGACATGAATTCAAGCAATTCATCAACATTACTGCATGCAACTGTAGTTCATACATTCTCGTTGCTGTGTAATATTGCAGAAATATATAACAATTTCTTTTCCTACTCTATTATTGATGATACTAGGGCTGTTTCCAGTTTAAGGCTATCATGAATCATGCTGCTACATATATAGTTTCAAAACAAAAGTAATCTAATCAGTTTAAATAAGAAAAAGTTTGGTAGATACTTTTTTAATCATTAATTTCAACTTAAAAAAAGAAGCTACTGGATTAGACAGAGCAGAGATGAACCTTTAAATCTAACAGTCTATACTCCTACAATATCTAAATACCACGTCTTTCTTTTCATAAAAAGTAGTCTCTACAGAGCCAGCTCATTAGTTTCCTATTTCTGCTGTAACAAATCACCACAAATTTAGTGGCTTCAAACAACACAAATTTGTTTGCTCATCCTTCTGGAGGTCTGAGGTCCAGAATGGGTCTTATGGACAAAAATCAAAGCATTGGCTGAGCTGCATTCCTTCTAGAAGCTCTCAGAGAGAATCTGTATCTTGCCTTCCCCAGCCTGTAGAGGCTGCCCACATTTCTTGTCTCCTGGCCTCCAGCCAACAATCCCATCACACTGCCAGCTGCATCTCCAGCCACATCTCCTCTGACTCTCCTGCCTCCCTCCTTCCTTTATAAGGACTCCTGCGATTACACTGGGCAAGTGTCATGAAGATCCTTAATCACATCTTCAAGGTCCTTTTTGCCATGTAAAGTAACATATTCACAGATTCTAGGGATTAGGACATGGACATCTTTGGGGGTCATTATTCAGCCCACCACTCCAACTCTCTGAAATTACATTCTGCTCCCATTCCCCAGTGCACTCTGCCCTTGACACCTCACCAAAGTAACACGGTAACTCAATGTCCTTTTATTCTATGATCTCAACTCCCAGACATTTACAACGTAAGCTCCTTGAGGAGAGGAACTGGCCAGACTCCGTGCTGTTTCCCCACCACCAGCATAATCACTGATACTCAGTGTTTACCCAGTAAATGTTGGTTGGTTGAGTGGAGGGATAGCATTCCCCACATCCTCATATCTTCTCCCTGGTAGATGAGAAGCAGCAGCATGTGACATTCAGTGACCTGGGACAGCTGCCTGCAAGTACAGTTTTTTTCCATACTCTGGTTATAACGAAACCACTTGAGAACTCTCTGTGCCTCAGTTTCCTCATTCAAAAAAAGAGATGGCTGGCAAAGGTAATATCTAGAGTAACTTGCCAGCATTAATATTCATTTTAAATGGAAACAATGCTTATGATACATTGTAAAGTGAAAAGGGCAGAATTCAAAATTCTGCAAATTGTATGATTTAAACTGACTATAAAGTTATACACCAAACAAACCTAAGCTGTTAACCAAAGGAGAAACTTGAGAGTATATGGGGTATTCTGGCACTCTGTCCTAGCTTCCCAATTTTTCTGTAACTTGAAAACAGCTGTAAAATAAAAAGGTTATTTTTTAAGAATTGCTTGGCAACAAGCCTAGATTATAAACTCTTCGAGGGCAGGCCTCATGTTCTCTCTCATATTTGTTTACATAGAACCTACAATAATACCTCACACAAAGTGTCCAATCAGCATCGACATATTAAAAAAAAAACTATTTCTGTGGATTTCAGATTAGTACAGACCCAGTCTCTAACACTCTTCTTGGAAATGTGAAATAAGCTTTGCTGTATGTAAAGGTAAAGGCCCACTGGGCTTGATGAAATCACTGGTCACCAAGGAATGAGATCATGGTTGTAAAAAGATGCCTCAGAAGAGGAGTGAAAGGCACCAGAAAGGAGACATGTAGTTTGGACAGGCATATTTCCTCATTTTTTATATATTTGAAAAATGAAAATAAAATGTATTCATGATTCTCAGTGGGGTAAGGATGGATGTCGAAGGCATGTATATGGAGTTCATATGTATAAGTCTGGGTACATATCCAAAACTGGTTGGAAATTATGGCGTTATCATTTGCACAGATTTTTAAAGTTTGAAAAACATTTGATTAAATTATTGAGTTCTCCAGTAAAACCAATTACTTAAAAAATTAAGCTACCTATTAAGCAGCAATGATTATGAATTTCACTGTCTCTAGATCCACTGATCATTTCTAAACTGTTTACTATGGTCTGAATGTCACTGTTCCTGACAAAATTCACATGTTGAAATCCTACCCCACAAGGTTGGTAGGATGGGATTAGGAGATGGGGCCTTTGGAAAGTGATGAGGAAGACGACCTTGTGAATAAGATTACTGCTCTTATAAGATAGGCCCACAAAGGCTCATTCACCCCTTTGGCCTTGTGAGGATGCAGTAAGACATCGTCTGTAAACCAGGATGTGAAACCTGGAAGCAGGTCTTCACCAGACAGTGAATGTGCCGGCCCCTTAATCTTGGACTTCCCAACCTCCAGAACTGTGATAAATAAATTTCTATGGTTTATAAACTGCTCAGTCTAAGGTATTTTGTTATAGAAGTCCAAACAGACCAAGACAGTGTTTATATAAATCTCAGTCCTAATAAATTGACTTTATAAATGCTTAGGTAACGATTAAAGAATTATGCTTAGAAAAAGTTACATTAAGAAGACATTGAACAACTAAGCATCATCATATCTGTGAGGCAAGACCATGGATCGCATTTCTTTCTCTTTTATTTCAGTAAGCAAGTTGTATCTCTATAATGAAAATAAAATTAACATTTAAGATCTATTTAAGAGTCTATATATAAAGATTTTTTATAGTTGGCTTGTAATTTGAGCAATTAATATTATAAATCTGTATGCATAATAACACATATAAGATTTTTAAACAGTGTTTAGAGAAGATTTCTTGATTTCTCCTCCACCCCTCCCTTCGAACGTGCTTCTTTCCCATGTTAGGACCACCATTCTCCCATTTGTTCAAGCCAAAATCATAAAAAATCATCATTCATTGAGCCTTTTCCCTCACTTCCCTGTAAGCAGTCTATCAACAACTACTGTCGACTCTACCTGTAAAATGTATCCTGAATCCATCCATCTCTCTTCATCTCTACAGTCACCACTTCTGTTTGAACCAACGTTTTACAAACTGTAAATTGCCACTCATTGCTGAGTTACAAAATCAGTTTTGTGGGTGACAACCAGCATTTCTTCTTTACAGTGAAAAAGAACAGAAAAATTCAGAGGGCATCATTCATGGTAAGGGTATTGTCTCATTAAATTTTTCTATGTATAATGTGTTCATGTGTGGAGTTACCACACAAAACATGTTTCCTCCTGTGGATTGTGGAACAAAATGTTTGAATCCCTAAATTGAGGCCCACATCATTTCTCACCTGGACTGCTTAAAACCTGGAATGCTTATTCTTGGCACAATAAGAAGCCAAACACTTTACAATGGCCTAACAACCCAACATGATCTTATGCCTCCTTCCTCTCCGCCCACGTCTTCATCTCTCATCCTCCTCACTCATGCTTCAGTCACACAGCCTCCTTTTCATTGAATGCACCAGTCTCCCCACCTCCAGGACTCTGTACTTGCTATGTCCTCTGCATAGATGGTCCTTCACAATACTTGCAGATGCCTCCTGCCCAGTCTTAGCACAAGTGTCATCTCCACAAAATGACCTGTTTAAATGCCCCAATTTCCACTTTCTTCTATTTATTTCATGTTACCTATTATTATATGGAATTGTATTATGTTTATTTCCTTTTTCAGACTTCTTTACTGCCCATCTCTCTTTGCTAGAATATTTAAGTTCTAAGAGAGCAAAGTCTTCCTTGTCTGCCTCCTTCACTGATAAATATTCAGAGCCTAAAATAAAGCCCGGTACATAGTACATACTGAATATTTATTTTTCACTTTTTATTATTGAATAAATATTTTTGATTGACTTCCTCTCTGGTGACTCACTAAATGTGAAACACTATGCCATACCTAAGGATTGAAGATGAAAGACACACTCTACAGAATCATTTGATTTGCTTTTCCTTGTTCCTGCGTTCGGGCTGCTATCACAAACTATCATTAAGTGGGTGCTCATAAATAATATAAATAATCAACAGAAATGTCTCACAGTTCTGGACGTTGAGAAGTTCAACATCAAGCCTCCGGCCAATTTGTTGTCTGAGGACTCACTTCCTGGTTCACAGACAGCTGTCTTCTCACTATAATCTCACGGGGCAGAAGGGGTGAGGGATCCCTCTAAGGTATCTTTTATAAGGGCACTAATCCCATTCATGAGCACTCATCCTCATGACCTAATCACCTCCCCAAAGCCCTGCCTCCTAATATCATTATCATGAGGGTTAGAATTTAATCTATGAATTTGGGGGAGATATAAACATTCAGTTAATTGCAACCTCTATTCCCTGCCAGACGCTAAGCTCCCTGTGGGCAAAGACCCTGACAGTTCACCATTTATACCCTTTCCCTTGCATGGTGCCTGGTGCCTAGGAGGTTAATTTTTTTTTTTTTTTTAAGTGAATGAGATCTTGAATTTGTGGTGGCCCCAATACACAGAGTTGAATAATGTTCCAGCAGGTCTCTGTATCCTGGTTTAAGCATAGAAAATGTAAACATTTGCTTTGATCTAGGGTAAGGATATTTAGGAGTTGAGCTAATGGCTAGAAAGTCACCAAAGGGGTAGACAATGGAATGTAGACTTCTGGCTTCACTTTTTAAATAAACAGCTTAGATTCCTTTTAAAAAATAACGGTTCAAAAATTGCATTTAGAGTAGCAATTTTTAAAGAAAAAAATTACAATATCGTTACATCTATTTTTTCACTCCATTCTTTAGAACATAAATCCTAATTAGTATTTAGTTTTGCTTATTTTTTTTTTCTGGCTGGAAGTTTTTTGTTTTTTTTTTTAATTGCATTTTAGGTTTTTGGGTACATGTGAAGAACATGCCAGACTGTTGTTTTGCTTATTACAAAGCTAAGGAATCATCTACATTTTTCCCTAGAACATGCAGACATCTTACTTTCCTTCATGCTATGGTGCCTTAGAACAGGGGTCCCCAAACACCAGGCCAATTCGTGGCCTGTTAGGAACTGAACCACACAGCAGGAGATGAGCAGTGGGCCAAAGCGTATTACCACTTGAGCTGTGCCTCCTGTCAGATCAGCAGGGCATTAGATTCCCATGGGCGTGAGAACCCTACTGTGAACGGCACATACGAGGGATCTAGGTTGTGTACTCTTTGTGAGAGTCTAACTAATGCCTGATGATCTGAGGTGGAACAGTTTCATCCTGAAACCATCCTCCCTATCCTGTCCCATGGAAAAATTGTCTTCCACGAAACTGGTCCCTGGTGCCAAAAAAGGTTGGGAACTGCCGCCTTAGAGAGTCAATTGTAAAAATCAGGAATGGATCTACTATAGGTAATTATCGCCAATCAGCTAAAGACCAATAACGTTACAGGAAACAAGTATACCAGCCAAGTCACACACAATAAACGTTGTCATAATAACGTGCCCATCTGATTTCATCCTGGCCTTGACTCTCCACAAAGCCCGCCGAATAATCCCAGCAGCATACACATAGGGTCACAAAGAACACAGAAATCTTATAAAAAGTCCCGATCTCATGGAAAATCCTAATACTGAGTCAATCCAGGTAATTGACCCATTAGTGATGGACTGGCTTCTCAAGATAATTAGAGGATTCAGATTGGTTTTGGTGAGAGGGGACTAAATAACATCATTTACATTTCTGTTAATCATCTGTTTTCTGATGATTACGTTTAATTGCGGGAAACAAAGAAGACGACTGCTATATTTGGATACCATGAGGAAGTTTACAGCTTTTAAAGGTTAACACTAGGGAGAATATTAAAAAATTCAACTTGGCTCCAAGTACTGTGGGAAAGTACATCATTAAAACTTTATCTCTTTCCCCTAAGAATGTTAAGGCCCGGAGCAAATATTATAGCCTTTTTGGCTAGGTTCATTGATTGCAACTGATACTGTCTCCTCTTGCAAGTGAGACAGATGGAGTCATAAACAAGTGGCCTTATTCAAGGGCATACGGTCACAATCAAAACTGGAATTTACACCACCTCCAAAAACGTACACACTTGAAATTAGTATTCTGGAATTGGCTGATAGGAATTTGCTCATAGCCTACCATACCCTGGGCTACATGCTCTAACCTTGATTCTAATTACCATAACTTTTTCTTTTCTTTTCTTTTTTTATTTTGAGATAGAGTCTTGTTCTGTCACCCAGGCTGGAGTGCAGTGGTGCAATCTTGCCTCACCGCAACCTCCATCTCTCGTGTTCAAGTGATTCTCCCGCCTCAGCCTCCTGAGTAGCTGGGACTACAGGTGCCCGCCACCCCACCCAGCTAATTTCTTGTGTTTTAGTAGAGACAAGGTTTCACTGTGTTGCCCAGGCCAGTTGCGGACTCCTGAGCTTAGGCAATCCACACATCTTGGCCTCCCAAAATGCTAGAATTGTAGGCATGAGCCAGCCTATAATTATTGAATGATAGAATTTGAAAGAAAAGTGGCCTTCAATTCAACCAGTTCGACTCCTCACTTTCCAGATCAAAAAACAAAAGCCAGCAAGGTGAAAGCACTTGCCTAAAATGCCTACTAGGAGGTAATAAAACCAGAACTGGGATCCAGGTTTCTAGAGTCCCAGATGAAAAGACTTTATGTTGTTATTCAAAACATCAAAGTCTGTTCTAAAGCCTGTAGTGGCCTCTGCACCCACTACTTGCCCTGTTCAATGAGGGTGAGAGGAACTAATTTCTTTGACCTCTGGGCTGAGAGAAAACACAGCAGCTTGGCCATGGCCCTACTTATTTGGGACAGGAAGTTCTGAGATCCAGGTTGCCAATAAATAATGAATTTATTTATCCTGGTGGTTCCAGGAATTCATGTGATGATCTAACAGGTAAGTACTCAATAAATGTTAAAATAATTTAATGAGAGCTTTTTTCTCTCAATTCTATCTGAACATTTTTGTTTCATTTTTAGTGGAAAAAAAAAAAAGAACCAAATCCCTTACCATGTGGTCTTGAGAATGAATAGAATACAGATCAAAAGGAAAGAGCCTCTAGGCCAAATCACAGCAAACACAAGTGCCTGCAGCTGGATGAACATGGAGTCGAAAGTGGCACCCATCTGGGAGAACTTTCAGGTGAACCGTGAGGTTGAATAGATAGGGTAGGGTTATAGATATCGAGAACCTTAGATCTGGCTTAAGGAATTTAGACTTGGGAGTGGAGTACTGGAAGTTTTCAGCAGGACTATGATAAAAATTTCAGATGCATTCTAAAATGATGACTCCATTGGTAGCATATGTGATGGAGGGAAGACCAGTTAAAGTTGAAGACCAATTAAAAGACTGCATGGGGCCAGGTGCCGTGGCTCAAGCCTGTAATCCCAGCATTGTGAGAGGCTGAGGCCAGCAGATCACTTGAGGCCAGGAGTTCGAGACCAGACTAGCCAACATAGTGAAGCCCCCGTCTCTACTAAAAATAACAAAAATTAGCCAGGTGTGGTAGCATGCACCTATAGTCTCAGCTACTCAGTGTCTGAGGCAGGAGAATCTCTTGAACCCAGGAAGCTGAGTTTGCAGTGAGCCGAGATCACTCCACTGCACTCCAGCCTGGGAGACAGAGCGAGACCCTGCCTCAAAAAACGAAAACAAAAAAAAATCCAGCATGGTTGTCCAAGAGGGAGTGTTTCAAAGTGCCTCTCCCTCTCCGTTTCTCCTCTTAATTCATAAACTGAAACTGGGAGCCTAACAGAGTCCCTGCAGCCTCCACCCCTGCTCTGGGATCACAGCTGCTTCTGCTCCACCCGTTAAGCTTCTGCCCTTTCTTGCACTATCCAAAGACCACCTCACGGGATTTCCAGCTGTCTGGAATCCCCTCCCACATAGTGGGAGCTCTCTTTCCCTCCTGGATTTCCCCTCTGGGGTCCCTCTTCCATATATTCTCTCGTGGAAGCTTTCTCTCTTCTTCTCCTGTTTCTCTCTCTATATATATAAATCACTTTTCTGCAAACAAACAAAAAACAAAGACCATCTCACACAGGGAGCCAATCCCACTGCAAGGCTGGGGTCTCCCCACTCCACGGTAGCCTCTAGCTACTGGACTTCAGAGAAAGGCCTTATTCTTTGGGCCTCTTACTATCATCTCTAGACCTTTCTCAAGCTCCTTGACTTGACAGGGCTGAGCTGGGGAACAATGAATCATGGGATCAGCTCATTGGAACCTGAAAGGGTGGTGAGGAAACCATGGGTCAGCAACCAGTCAGGAACCCGGAATATCCAGACGCAAGGGGTCAAGGTGAGACATTGGGTCAGAAATCCAAAAAGTAATAAAAACCTCAACAGTGTGGCACTTGGAGAGAGCTTTTTCTTTCTTCCAGATTCTTTCTCTCTGGGAGAAACTGCAGAACACTGCCATTATCTTAAAAGTCTATCACAGGCCCACCGTTCTTCTAATTACGATGACTTCTCTTTTCTCATTCATGGCAAATGACTGCAGCTCCCCACATTCCGACATCACAGCCCAGTGGCAACTGTCCCCTCTCCATGCCACAGCCTTATTCGTTAGATTGTTTTTCTAAATCTCTTCGCCTCTCTCTCTCTGATACTTCTCAGGTCAGCCCTTTTATTTATCTCCCTTGTCCCAGGCCAGCCGTCAGGCTTAACTACTTTGCAGGTCCTTGGCAGTTTCTCCATCGCTTAACCTCTTCTGTACTCTCATTCATCTAACTGGACACTGAGAATCTTCCTTGAATGTCATTTAAATCATATTACTAAGCCTTCAAAGCTACACTTGTTCCTTCTTTAATTGCCTTTCAAACTAAAGCTCTTGCTAATAGAATGGGAGAGCTGGAAGGAACGTCAGAAGTTATTTTACAGATAACAAAACTAAGACTCAGATTAAGATGCTTCTTCATAGTTACTGTAGGCTTTTAGGCACCTCACTCTTTCCAAATTGCTCTTTTCTAATTTACAATTCAACCTAAATCCTACCCTCTTGTGCCTCTTCCGTTCGTACATCCTTTCTCCACAACACAGCATACTTTAGACACTGTTCATCCTCTATAGCCTCTCATGACAAGCCTGCTGGCCAGCACAGATCATGCCAGGTAGCAACTGTTGGGAAGTTTGGTTTTTGGTACCTTCATTAAATCAGGACTTGGACTCTCCTACAAGCTCATGCCCACCAGGACTACTGCTCTGCTAACGCTGCCTCCTCACGCCTGCCTCTGCACAGAGGCATCTGATCTTTGGCAGGGTATGTGAAACACTGGTAAAACATGTTCTTTCTCAGATAGAACTTATTTTGAAACTAACTAAAATCATGTTCCCCACAGGTGTTTGTTCACGTGCATGGACAGGTGTATGTATATATGTATGTACACCCACCTACATACTTACACATACAGAGAAGCATATATAATGAATATGTACATATTGCATTTTAACACACAAAAGTCATAAAACGTTTTTTCCTTAGAGATAGGGTCTTGCTATGTTGCTCAGGCTGAACTGAAACTCCTGGGCTCAAGTGGTCCTCCCACCTCAGCCTCCCAAGCAGCAGGGGCTACAAGCACTTGCTACCATGCTTGGCTCTGAGAAAAGTTGTAACTTTTTATGCACTTGATATCATCTATAGGAATTTTACTATATTCATTTTTTCCCTGATAAGTTCCTGTCACCCAAAATGCAATGTGCATTACATACCATTTTCTTATTTTCCTGTTCTCTCAAGTTCTTTCCTCTCTCCTTTGGTATCATTCTTTCCAAATTTCCACCTGTCCTTTATCCCCAACGGAAATACAGCCCATCATCCAGCCGATCATCCCTCTTGCCTTTTTCTTTTCTGTACAAGTCCATTTTGAAAGTTCTCCACAGATCATTTCTGCTGATATAATCCACGATCTGGTAAGATGACAAGACTAGATATGGTAACTGAATTTAGCTGGAGGTAGAGGAAAAGAGGAAGGGACTATCTAGCAATGGCAGAAGGATCTAGCAGCACCTTGCCAAAATTGACAATGGGCATAGCTACTCAAGCGAGGGTGGTGTGCACCACCCTGAGATGAAGAGTCCAATTTGGGGGAGCATCCAGGAACGTGTGTCAGATAACCAGTTACTAGCATAGGGAACAGTTACAGATTTGGCAAATCACTTATTTTGTGCATGCTGGAGGACCATTAAAAGGGAGGGAAAGCTGCAAGCAGACTTTTAGAAAAAGACTAGAGAACAGAAGAAAACATGGACTGTGTCTGAGACAGCCTGAGGTGTGGCAGAGACCCCCTATGCTTGCTTCGAGTAGCTCTAAATACTTGTAATATCACCTGTGGTGTATCTCCACTGACAGCTGTGACTGCTATTTTCATTTTGAAATTCAGCTGTTCCTTTGCAAATCTAGACACAACATTTTAGGCATGTTCTGAAGCGTGACTCATGGTACTCTCCGTAGGCCAAACCTCTTCAGTATTCTATTCAATTAGCGCTCTGCTTCCTGACCTACTGGATGTTCTCAGACCAAGATGCAAGATTAAGACCACAGGCAATTTGAGAAGGTAGGAATCCCAGCCAAGACATTCGGCAAAAAGCACTAGAACCACAAGAGGCCTAGGGAGAAAGGTAAGGAGATTAAAAACACAAGTGCCAAAGTTCTACTTAATATAAAAGAAGATATCAATTAGCACCATTCCTTTCAAAATGTTTGCAACTCCTGCTGGTTTGCTACCAAGCTGGGACCTCAACGGGGATAAACGGAAGGAAGGAGATAAGTAAGCTCTACAGGCATCCTGAGAAATAACAATTCACCTTCAGGATGAAGGTGCTAGATCATTTGGTTTGCGGAACATAATTTTATCATTAATTACTTGCTCTTAAAGTATACACCTTGCAGACAAACTTTTGCACTAAATAATTGTGATTTTATTGTTTTCTTCCACAAATACAAAGCTTTGCACCACACTGTGGTGTTGTTCTAGCACAAGAAAAATCCCAAGGTTTTCATGGAGGGGAGGCAGAGAAGGGTGATTTATAGAGTGTTGATTTCATCATTCTTAAAATATTAAATAAAAATTTCATGACAAAATATGCCAACCTTGTATAACATGCAGATTATTGCTTAGAACTTGCATATACTTTAAAATGGCACACATAAAGTATACAAACATTTCAAAAATGTTAATGGAAATAACTTAGACATTTATTATCCCTCCAAATAAAACAACCAGGAAACAAAATACAGAATGCTAAGTTGCTATTTTAAGAACTGCTAAGTCCTAGTAACACTGATTCATAAATTAGTCTTACATTTTGTAAATAAAAGTTCTTCAGCCTTATGGAAACAAATTTGAAGGTATGTTCTCAAAATATGATTAAGTATACTTTAAAAGACTTCCAAAAATCTTTGACAATTATATATTATACATTCTCAGAAAAAAGTATATATCTCTCTCTCTATATATATATATCACTATAGCTCTATTTACTGGTTTCCAAGTAACTTTTTCAAATAAAATCTAAATGTCATTATTACAAATTCTAATACCAAAAAAAAATCTCATAACTTATCCTATTTACAAGTTAGTGAGAGTATTATCTACCCAAATTCCTTAAGTAAAAAGTAGACACGGTCATACCGAAACAAACCAAGCAGGAAACAGAAAAACAGAGCACATTCCATGTACAGCTATACCTTCAGGCTTGTTAAGTAACAGATAATCCTGATGTACACTTAATTCCAGAAAGAATTACATAAAGACAGAAAGAAAAATATACAGAGGATGTTTAACGAGTTTTCAGCCAGAGGTACTGTACTTATAAATCTTTGAGATTTAGAAATATTTCTGGTTTTGGTCTTATGTATAGGGCCTGATATCAAAACGGTCTGCTGCTGAGAGTGAATAAGTGTAAATGTTTTCAATGCAAACAAACCAATCTTTAGGAGCTGCCTTCAGTTCTCCACTGCTATCCAAAATATCTACCAATAAAGGTATGAATTATTATCAAAGCAAGTAGAAGCTGGCCTAGTCTGGCCTAGAAAGGGGTAGGGTTCAAGTCCTTGGGTGTTGTACTTTGGAAAACACCAAGTAACGCAGTGGCTGGCAAATTTGTTTTCAAAGAAACATTACCATAGCAAAGTTTTTCCTGAAGAGCAGGACTCTAAAGTAATTCTGCCACAAGCCAGCGCCCACCCTCTCATAACACAGCGTTATCTCCATTCCTCTGTGCTTCCCTCATGTGGTATAAAAAGAACATTTAGATAATTTACAAGCCTATAATAAATCTTCAGCTGAAACACATTATTACAAAGCTCTGATTGTTAAACCAGTTTAAGAAAAAGAGAGATGACAGATGTCTCTTAATAAAACCATAACATTATTAGCTTTGCCTCACGTTGTAAACAGGTATTATTAAATGCTGAATGGCTTCCTGTAGTCTCTTAATAAGTCATGGTTGGTCTGAGCCCTACTTAAACTTTACTGTGTTTTTTTTCAATGAGAGAACCTATTTGTAAACTTTTGAATTTGCCATGAGACTAGGAAGCTTACAGATATATGGGGAGGTCACAAAAGTTGACAGAGAAAGGTGTTAGCATAAAAGAGGGAGATGCAGATGAAGTCATCTGGGGTATCAGGAGGAACAGATGGGAGAATTCAAAGAGAAAACTTCTAGATCGAGGGAAGACTATCAGGGCATTTCAGGGAAAAGCACTCTCAATGCCTCCTCTAACTTTTCATTGTTCCCACACACATCACGTGTGTTTTGCAGCAGAACTCACTTTCAGTAGCTTTTGTATTTCAATGAGCTGTGTTTAGGGTTGGGAAGGTCTCTGTGCACCCAGACACACAGGGAGGGTCTCGCTGGATGCTGGCTCACACTTGCTGAGAAACACTGTGCTACTTTTGATAAAATTATCTAAGTTCATGTCTTATGGAATCCAAAATACATAAACTTTTATTAAGTATTATTGATGTTTCCATTTCAGCTAATAGACTAAAGCACTTAAAGCCATTCAAATGCACATCTATTTAAATGTCTGGAATTAAGAGCAACCTAGAAACAGAAAAGTTGTTCAAATATTTATTTTAATAGCATCTTTTGGAACATGTTTATTTCCCTTAAAAATGACACAGAGGAAACACGTAGACTGCAACACTTTCCCCTCTGCTTCTCCAGAAGAAAAATGCGTCTGCAAGCCTGATAACAGATGGTGCAACCGACAGTAAACCCGGCTCTCCACACAGTGAGGAACCATTCTCCAAATGCCCAGTGTGCCTTAGAGGAAGTATACAATTCAAAAGTTGACCCTGTAGCAAAAATTGTGAGTCAAATTATTAAAATTTAAAGAAGAACTGGATTCAAATACTTACAAACTAGGCGGTTTTTAAAACTAGACCTTTAAGACAGTCCTGGGTCATCCATAATATATCAGAGTCACTCTTAAGGGTGGTGACAACATAACTATTATTTCATTTAACATAAGGCTAGTCCATGAAACAACAACAACAAAAAGTAGTTGGGATAAAAATTTAATTCAACTTACTAGAGGGTATCAAAACATACTTGAGCAGAAGTTAATTTCTTTGCACTCATATATAACTCCATTTCGAGTTTTATATAAATGCAAACAATCCTTTAAAAGACTTTAGACACACATAAGAAGGTAAACTTTATAAGCTAAAGCTCATAATTTTTAATATTTCACAAATAAAAATTTAATGCAGGATCTATGATCTTGCATGCTGTTAGTTGGTTTTCATTCATTTTTAAGTTTCACAAGAACTTTTATTTTCTAGGATACTACACATTCAAAGAACTTTATAATTAGAGTTTGTCATTTTTTTTCTACAAAAATAGAATTGCTTAAAAATTTATATCAATTTGCTTTAATTTTTCTATAAATATTTTAAGTTGTTAAATATCAGAATGCCTGATAGAATCATTTAAATTAATCTGTGTAGTCAAAATACTTAATATTTAAAATGTCTAGCAAAAGTTTTTAATAAATGAAAAATTCATCGTTTAGTAAATGATATGTTCTGTCTTCATTTGTATTTTAGGTAGGTGAATACAATCATAGAACAGCAAAGTGTACCTCTTGCAAAGGTCAGACTTAAAGGAGCAGGGCAATTTGTAGTGGCATTTCCATTCCATGTCTGTCGTATGAGGAAATACATAGAACCCACTTTAGGATATTTAACCTGGATGTTGAATTAACTGTCATGCAGCCAGCATAAGATAAGGATTGCTGAATAAGGGAATCACAAACTTTGGTTCAAAATTTTGATATTTTAAAGATACTTATTTTGTGAGTAGCTATACCAGTGAAGGGTAATGTTAATGAAAGTAAGAATAAAGTTTTAAGCATGAAACAGTAACGATAAAAACAAATTGTTACGTGGAGACTCACTAATACTATAGCTTTATATTGTCTTCATTTTGATAGTGGGTTTAAAATCTGTTCAGAACTATAGAAAAATCCAGAGTCAAAAAACATTTATCTCAAGGTCTCTTTCTAAAAGAATGGATTTCCAAAAGTTTTATTATATAAATATTTTTTTTTAAAAGCCACTTTTCCTGCAAAAAGGTAAGAACAAGACAAAATCACTTGCTTTCCTACCCCCTCTAGATAACCAGTACATATTTAAGCGCCTATGATGTGGACAGCACTAAATTTAGCAACAAATTATCAGTGTACTATTAGCTGCTTTAAAAATAACTATATTTTACACTAATTCTTTCACAAATAAATGTACCTAGTATAAGCCAATTAATCTCATTTTATCATTTAGTTATTGACTGAGATTTCAATCCTCTTTAAACATTTTAAAACTTATCAGGCTCTATCTTGATTGGATAATCAAATCAAAAGTCTTGATTATATTCGGCTAGCATGAACAATGAAAGTGGGTCAAACATTCTCTTTCAAACTGAGAAACTGAATGGATTAGATCTTTTGGTATGAGTTCAATTAATTTCAAGTATTCATCATTGGTTGAATTAAATTTCTTTCTCAGTTAAGAATAATCATTAAAGTCAAGTGCTTAAAAAATAAATAAAGGCAATAATAGATAAATATATAATTCTATATTTGGATTGCAAGAACCAAAGTAAAAGCAAAACACATCCACACACGAGTCGCCAGTCATTTATCTTCATATAATCAGACAATAATTTTGATGATAGGATACTTGGATTAAATTACCTTATTTTTTTCTGTGCTTTAAGACAGACAGAAATTCAAAGCACTGAAATGCCAACTAAGCAAGCACGGGAGCAAATTGTGAGTAAAATATGAATACTGATTTTTTGTAATAGTTTGGGTCTCATCAAGAAGAGGCCTATTTCAGGAGCATAATAAATATGTATTGCATCACACTTTGGTACTGATGATGCTGGGTTCAGAACTCAGGGAAGACTGTGCAAACAGAAAAGGTTGTTCACAGAAAAAGTGCAAGGAAAGCAGATAGGGATAGTGTTAAAGCTTTTTTCCTTAATGATTCCTTCTATTAGCCTAAATAGTCCACTATCGACATGCATTTTTAGAAGAAGAAATTCATCTCTTAAGGAGGTTTATAATCTGTCTTAAACCTGACTGTAAAAGAAAAAAGCAATAATTTGATAAAATGCTAAAATAGAAATAAGAAAGTGATATTTAAAAAATCTTAAAATGCGGGAAGTATTTTCCATGACTAATTAAATATTCCCAAAGTGGTAAAATATTTCATCATTAATAGGTGATTGCATGTCTGAAATGAAAAATGTTATTACTTCTGAATAGCCTGAGAAGAAGAACATGCCAACAATTTATAGAAATTAAATCCCACACAGGCGTTGGCAGCCATAGTAAGAAAAGAGTGCATACAACAAATGTTAAGAGCTATTTACAGATTTAAAAGCAGTTCCCATTCTTTCAGCAAAATTGGTGACATAAAACCAATTGTACCAGATTATCATAGTCATCTTTCACAGGGAAAAATACCAATGCAGGTTAAGAGATTTCTCAAAAGATTCACCACAATATTTATCATTTTTATTTAAGCCTTTAGGATTTTTATCCATGCTTATAAATTAAGCAAAAGAAAGGCAGAAAAGACATCTTGGGATGAAAAGTAAATTTCAGTTTCTCTTTTCTAAAGGTTAAAAAAATGACACTGAAATCCTGAATAACAATTATAATTAATAAAGATACACAAGAACATGCCAAGAATTCATCCCATCAGCAGTTATAATGCTGGGTAGTAACAAAGTTTGCTTATCAGTAGCACTCCTTTAATCAAGTTTTCCATTCTGAAGACTATTTTTGGCCTTCTCTTGTCTGATGAGAGAGATGACTTTGATGCAACCTTTTGAAATTTTGATCATCCACATGACATTCATCACATCCAAAACAGCACAACTAATGATCCAGGAACACTGGATTAAAAATCCAAGCCTTATGTAGGGTTCTGTTCCATACACAGAATACATGAGGCCGTAAAGAGGAGGCATTGAGGCAATCCGCACGATGAAGAACACTACTGTCATGAGTATTCCATTGATAACGTTAGCTTTGGAAAACTTGGGATACTTCAGAGCTTCAAAGAACCACCTGAAAAATGAATTAAAGAACATCACATTTATACTGCATCTCTGAGGATTAACCATTTTTATTTTTTTATTTTATTTTTTTTTTTTTGAGACGGAGTTTCGCTCGTTACCCAGGCTGGAGTGCAATGGCGCGATCTCGGCTCACCGCAACCTCCGCCTCCTGGGTTCAGGCAATTCTCCTGCCTCAGCCTCCTGAGTAGCTGGGATTACAGGCACGCGCCACCATGCCCAGCTAATTTTTTGTGTTAGTAGAGACGGGGTTTCACCATGTTGACCAGGATGGTCTCGATCTCTTGACCTCGTGATCCACCCACCTCGGCCTCTCAAAGTGCTGGGATTACAGGCTTGAGCCACCGCGCCCGGCCCCATTTTTATTTTAATTTTTAATTTTTAAAATTCAGTCGAGGAGCAAAGGGCCTAGAATAGCATATACGATGCCGAAAAAGAACAAAGTTGGAGGACTCACAGTACCTATTTCCAAGACTTACTATAAAGCAACAGTAATCAAGTCAGCACGGTGTTGGCAAAAGAATCAGTAAACCAATGGGAGAGAAAAGAGCTCAGAAATAGACCCACACAAGTATACTCAACTGATTTTTGACAAAAGTATAATAATTCAGTGGAGAAAACAAGCCTTTTCAACAAGCTGTGCAAAATTGTATATCCACATGCAGAAAAATAAAGTTAAGCAGAGATCTCACACCTTACATAAAAATTAACTCAAAATGGATCATAGACCTAAATGTAAAATGCAAAACTATAAAACTTCCAGAAGAAAACAGGAAAAAAAATCTGCATGATCTTGCATTCGGTGGTGGTATTTTAGATACAACACCAAAAGCATCATGCATGGAAGAAAAAGTTGGTGAGCTGGACTTCATTAAAATTAAAACTTGCTCTGTGAAAGACATCGTTAAAGAAAAGACAACCACACACTGGGAAAAAATATTTAAAATATATATAATAAAGTACATGTACACTAAGTACACAAAGAATTCTTAAAAATCCACAATAAGAAAACAACCCAATTAAAACACTGGTAAAAAGGCATAACAAACACCTCAACAGAAAAGATATACAGATGAAAAATAAGCATACAAAAGGATGTTTGATACTGTCATTAAGAAAAGTGTAGTCTGGGCGCAGTGGCTCACACCTGTAATCCCAGCACTTTGGGAGACCGAGGCAGGCAGATCGCAAGGTCAGGAGTTCGAGGTCAGTCTAGCCAACATGGTGAAATCCCATCTCTGCTACAAATACAAAAATTAGCCAGGAATGGTGGTGGGCACCTGTAATCCCAGCTACTCGGGAGACGGAGGCAGGAGAATCGCTTGAACCCAGGAGGCAGAGGCTGCAATGAACCAAGATTGTGCCACTGCACTCCAGAATGGGCAACAAGAGCAAAACTCTGTCTCAAAAAAAAAAAAAAAAAAGTGCAAATTTCAGCGGCTCACGCCTGTAATCCCAGCACTTTGGGAGGCTGAGGCAGGTGGATCATGAGGTCAGGAGTTCAAGACCAGTCTGGCCAAAATGGTGAAACCCCGTCTGTACTAAAAACACAAAAATTACCCAGGTGTGGTAGTAGGTTCCTGTAATCCCAGCTACTCAGGAGGCTGAGGCAGAGAATTGTTTGAATCCAGGAGGTGGAGGTTGCAGTTAGCTGAGATCATGCCACTGCACTCCAGTCTGGGAGACAGAGCGAGATTCTGTCTCAAAAAAAAAAAAGAGAGAGAAAAGAAAAGAAACCAGCCTGGCCAAGATGGCGAAACCCCATCTCTACTACAAATACAAAATTAGCTGGCCATGGTGGCCCACGCCTGTAATTCCAGCTACTTGGGAGGCTGAGGCAGGAAAATCTCTTCAACCCGAGAGGCAGAGGTTGCAGTGAGATGAAATTGTGCCATTGCACTCCAGCCTGGGAAACAAGAGCAAGACTCCATCTCAAAAAGAAAAAAAAAAAAGAAAGTGCAAATTTTAGCAATGGGATATTACTATGCACCTATTAAAATAGTTAAAATCCCAAAAAACAGACAGTAAGAATTGCTGGCAAGGATATGGAACAAGAGGAACACTCATTCATTGCTGGTAGGAATGCAAAATGGTACAACCACTTTAGAAGGCATTTTAGCAGGCATAAAACTAAACATATTCATAGTACACAAACCAGCAATCACATTCCTAGGTATTTTTCCAACTGATTAAAAAAATTTATGTCTGCACAAAAGCTGCACAAATGTTTATACCAGCTTTATTCCTAGCTACCAACAACTACGAGCCATGAAGATGGATAAACACTGTAGTACATCCATACCATGGAATACTATTAAGCAATAAAAATAAACTATGAATTCATGTAATAGCAAGGATGAATCTAAAGTGCTGAGTAAATGAAACCAGTCTGAAAATCCCATATACTGTAGATTCCATTTACAGACATTCTAGAAAAAGCAGAAGTATCAAGACAGAAAACAGAGCAGTTGTTGCCAGTTTCAGAAAGAGCGGAAGAGGGCTGAGCAGGGATATTTTAGGGTGGTGAAACTATTCTGCCTAATATTATAGTGGTGGACACATGACATTATGGACTTACCGAAACCCACACACGTACACAAAAAGTGAACATGATATATACAAAACTTAAAAAAAATCAATTAGGAGGTTGGGGGATGCCAGGATGCAATGCAGACTGTGACAATAGATTCTTAACTATTACAGATGCATGACATAACATCCCTGAAAGGAGTAAGGTAAAAAGAGGTGCTGACCTAAGTGACTTCGAAGATGAATGGAACTGTAAGGCAAAGGCAAAAGAAACTGTATACGGGCATGCACTCTAGCTCATGGCAAAAACAATTAACAATTCTGAAACTATTATACATGTATATTAGGACTGAAAAAAATAAATAAATTTGAGGAAAAATAGTGAGAACCAGATTTCTCATTGTTGGAGTAAAAAGTTTCAGATAAGCAAGCAGAAGAGGCTAGATTTTTTTCCATGAGATACTGGATTAGATTTGGAAAGAGTGGACTCATTTTAGCTTGATATAGCTATAGATGCATACATACAGAAATAATTATGGATATGTGTATACACACAGGTTAGCATATTTTCAAGTTCTGTCAGCTAGGAGGCCATGGAAACAATGATGTCTCAGTAACAATGAGCAGACACAGCGTCCACATGTTGACTGCTAATACCATTCTCCAATAAAAGAAACTAGGGCTCCTTGAGAAATGGCTGATTTCAGGGCTGGGAACAGAGAATACACAATATACAATATGAATCTGTTGGAGTATCATTTAAGTACTCAAAAAACAAAATTATGTTTCTTTATGTCAAAGGAACATAGAAACCAACTGAGTGAGCTCTCTAGGTCCAAAACTCACAATTTGAACAAGAAAACAGATAGTGTTGTATCAGATTATAACCTAAAGCATAAAATAAATATCCAGAAGTCAATATTGACAGGAATGAATGAATGAAAGGGAGAGAGGAAACAAATCTGTTCAGAATAACTGCTAATAATTTATGTAGAAAACATACCTTCAACAAGGTAAAGCATAAACCCCTATTCCTCAAGTGTGGGCTATGTATACTGTAATGTGTTGAACTGTTTCCCCCTAAATTCTTATGTTGAAGCCCTAAAGCCACAAAGTGACTGTATCTGGAGATAGGTCCTTTAAGAAGGCAATTAAGGTTAAATAAAGTCACAAGGGTCAAGCCCTAATCCAATCGGACCAGTGCCCTTAAAAGAAGGGAACGAGAAACCAAAGTTCTCCCTGTCTCCCTCCACGCACACACAGAGAAGAGGCCATGTGAGGACACAGAGAGAAGCTGCCTTCTGCAAGAGGAGAGGCGCCTCACCAGGAACCCTGCCAGCACCTTGATCTTGGACTTCCAGCTTCCAGCCCTGTGCGAAAATACATTTATTTAAGCCACCCAGACTGTGACATTTTTTATGGCAGCTCCCTGCAAACTAATATACACAGTGACTTCCTCCCAAAGAGTACCGTATAGAAGGGGAAGGGGGAGGGCAGGTGTAAACCTGACAAACACTATCTCAGTCAGGTAAACACACTTAACATCAACAATCGTAAGTCACGTTCACAGCAAGCAGTCCTAATACGTGTGATGAGAATGGTACTGTCCCTCGGTGGTCTTCCTCTTCAAACCCCATAACCCCAGTGTAATCACGAGAAAAACATTAGACACACCCAAATTGAGGGACAGTCTACGAAACACCTGATCAGTACTCCTCAAAACCGTCAAGGTCACCAAAGACAAGGGACATCTGAGAAACGATCACAGCCAACAGTAGACTAAGCAGACATGAAACTAAATGTAGTGCGGCATTCTGGAAGGGAACCTGGGACAGAAAAAGGGGCCTGGGCAAAAACTAAGGAAATCCACATAAAGCATGGACTTTAGTTGGCAATAAGATATCAACACTGGTTTGCTAATTGTAACAACTGCGCCATACTGATCTACAATGCTAACAATAGGGGAAGCCAGGTGTGGGGTACATGAGGACCCTCTGTGTCATCCTTCCGATTTTTCTATAAAACTATTCTAAAGATAAAAAGGTTTTTAAAAAGTTCAGTGAATGTTTGCTCTATTCTACTTTCTCTTCCTTAAAAAAACTGCCTTGCCTAATTTTACATCATTGTTTTAGAGATCAAATTGCAAAGGCAGTAAAACACATCCATGTATCTTAAAATTCAACTTAACTGAATTAGTCATGATTAAGCTAAAATTGTTCAACCTAAGAAACTAAAAACAGTTAAAAAGCCTGAAAATATTTTATTGAGTGATTAAAATATTAAATATAAATAATTTATATAGGATGAGAGATGTATTAACATTTTCTAAGTTTATGTAGGATAAAAAGGGCTAAATTATCCAAGACAATTAAAAGAGAGACTATGAAGACAGCAATAGCCAAATTAATGAAATAATATTGCAAACAGAAAAAACTTCACTAAAACAGTAATATCCACATTCTTTGCTCTATAATCCACGTCTCTTATCCTCCAGCCTTCTCTTCTCCAAAGACTTACCTTCTCCTTCAGCCATTCATTTCTTTGACTACATGGCAGCCTTGGAGTATTACACCTCAACAAACGCATTCCTCTCTAATTGTAAGCCTTCCAAATTTCTCTTTACCCAATCTCACCTAAACTACTTCTTTGACCTTCAAATCCTCAAATCCCACTCATCGGCCTCCATGTTTTCACTTCCTTTCCTTCCTAATCCAAACTCCAAGTTAACTTCAGAACACACATCAGCACCCTCCGTTCTCTTGCCACTTCATCTAACCCACGCACTTTGCTGATCTCCAATGTTTCATCAAGCCAGCTTTCCTTAGGCAATACAGAATAACGTGAAGAGTACGTAGGGTGCTCTGCATTCAGGCCACCTAGGTTCAAAGCCTGGTTCTGCCATGGTGCAACTGTGTGATCTTAGCTCTCTCTGCTATTGACCTCCATGTTTGTTTTATCTCTATAAATGGGGATAAATGAAATTACTTCCTTTATGCTATGAAGCTGCCATGACACAGATAAGAACTCCCCCATACTGTAAATTCACTAAATATTAATATGCACCAATCTTGATATATTAAGATAAATAGCACAAATGTAATTTTAAAAGATTTGAACTTCAGCAGAATTCTCAAATTGACTTGACATTCCTTTAACTCCATAGCTCCCATATAATTGCTTCCAAACCTGTCCTGTCATTCAAGTCAATTCCCTTCCTCATTCACTTCTGTCTCTCAATCCCATCAGGGTAGTTTCTTCTATTACTGAGATACAGTTAATTCTTGAATACCAGGGTTAGGGGTGCTGACTCCCCACACAGTTGAAAATTGCTTAACTTTTGACTCACCCAAACTTATCTACTAGTAGCTGACTGTTGACCAGAAGCCTAACCAATAACATAAAGTCAGTTAACAATATTTCATGTCATTTGCATTATATACTGTATTCTTACAATAGAGTAAGCTAGAGAAAAGAAAATGTTATTTTCTAGAAAAAAGAAAATTATAAATAAGAGAAAATATATGTACTACTACTAAGTGAAAGTGAGTAAAGCTTCATTCTCATCATCTTCACGTTCGCTAGCCTTGAGTAAGCGGAAGGGTTGGTCTTGCTGCCTCAGGGGTGGCTGAGGTGGAAGAGGAGAAGTTGGAAGGGAAGGCGGGAAAGGCAGGTACACTGAGTGCAAATTTTATTGAAAAATATCCATTGTCAGTGGACTCATACAGTTCGAACCCAGGTTGTTCAGGGGGTCAACTGCATTAGAGTCCATCAACCATGAATTCCTTCCACTGTGACCTCAAGATCTCAACACTTCTTCTCAGGCACCTTTACCTTTCAACTCAGAGGAAGAGTCCTCACCTTCTAGGATTTATTCAATAAACTACCCACCTTTCCCTTGCTCTGACAAGCCCCCAATCTATGAACTGATTCCTTCTTCTTTTACCAACGTGCTCAATTCCTCCTAATCCAAAAACCTCCCTTCCACTGCTTCTCTTCTCTGCCAATTTTTTGAAAGGGGAATCAGACATATTCACAGACATTGTTACTACACTCCCAAACTCAATACAATATGACTGCAACTCTACAAAAGAAACCGGTCACCTGTAGCTTCCTCATAACCACAGGGCTAGCTTCTGCCAATTTTTCTATCTGATCAGTGTCTCATCTTTAAACCAGTTTCTTTCAAAGGAAAGAACCCAAATATTAATTCAAGGTGAAATAATAACCTAACTGTCCTCCTTACCTTCCTCTTCCATGGCAGAAAGATCACTTATTTTTTTGGAATCCGCCTCTTCTTACCTAACTAGAACATTCTTTCATTCCAACAAATAAAGGGTAACAGTTTGTGAAGATGTGTACTGAATCTGAGAGGAAAGAGGGGAAGGGAGGAAAACATGCATGTGGAAAGGACGGAGGAGAACAACACTTTCTTTTACCCACCATCTACTGTTATTACTAAGACAGCCATAAAAGACAGCAAATTATATGTATTTATTACTACAATCCTACCTCAACTCTAAAGAGAAAATCCTAACTTTGATCATTCAGCAGCTCTTCTTCCTTCTACCCATCTAAAGAAACTTGAACCTTCCCATCAAGTTTACTGGGAGTTAATCGTGTAGGGGTATCGTACTCACTAAAAAAAAATCGTGTAAAAACTATAAATAGTGTAAAAACTAGGAATTATTTGCTGTAATTCACATTTGGGAAAAAAATGGAGGGCTATTTGCAGGTACAGAAAAAAGGAAAAAAGTGAGAAAAGAGGACAGGGACAAACAATTTATCCTTGATGGCAGTGGTTTGTTGAGTTTTAGAGGAGTCGAGAGTCAGAAGTTTGAGAGCGCCTTGGGAAAGCTGTGGGGTCCAGGAGAGATTGTGCGTCCAAGAGTAATGAAGGGAATTTTAAGAAGTCTCTTGTGAGTAACAAACTGGATCTTTGTTGACATCCTTGGAAAAACTCCAATAAGGATTTGGATGCTGTACTGTTTCTGGGACTCTGTGCAGGGACTGGGCTGTGAGCTGACCCTACTTACATCTTAGTTGCAAATGTAATTCCTTCCAGCATGTAAACATTTGTACTTAATAAATATTAACCCTGGAAAGTTAGGAATTTAAGAACTGAATTTTAGACAAGTTTCCCTCCAGCTCCATATTACTTTGGCTCTCCTACTACTCCTAAATTATTTCTTCCTTTATCTACTCTTCTTTCGCTGATTCTTCAATCTTTTTTTTTTTTTTGGAGATGGAGTCTTGCTCTGTTGCCAGGCTGGAGTGCAGTGGCACAATCTCTGCTCACTGCAAACTCTGTCTCCCGGGTTCAAGCGATTCTCCTGCCTCAGCCTCCTGAGTAGCTGGGGCTACAGGAGCATGCCACAACGCTAGCTAATTTTTTTGTACTTCTAGTAGAGATGGGGTTTCACCATGTTGGTCAGGATGGTCTTGATCTCCTGACCTCGTGATACACCTGCCTTGGCCTCCCAAAGTGCTGTGATTACAGGCATGAGCCACCACACCTGGCCGATTTTCCAATCTTAAACATTTAACGGTAATCTTCTAAATACCATCTTTTCTCACAGGTTAAAATATCACCTCTATTACGATCATTCCAACATTCCTCTCTCTAGCTCTTACTAAATTTCCACTCAGATGTACCGTTTGTCCTCTTATCTACTATCTCCAAACCAAATTCATCACCTTCCCTCTGACTCTTCCTAATTCCCTGTCACTTTTAATAGGCACATTTCTCTGGATCCAATAACGGATTTGTCTTAAACTTGTCTATATTCTTTATCTCTAATTTTTTATCCATTCATTGCTAATTTCATTTTCTTTCTTTAAAATCTCTCTTTTGTCATCTCTCTAGTCCTACAGCCTAATAGACTCTTATTTACTTTCTGAACTAATAAAATTATACTGTTCATTCACACAACTAAGAACTGGATAACCTAACCCAAACTTTTGTCTCCAGTGTTACAATCTATCCTACAAATATCAAAACTTATAAACACTCAATGCTCTTTCCAGAATGTCTTTCTCCACTATAATCTCAGTGTCCATGGGGTCAAGTTCACTCAGCTCTCCCAGGCACTCAACATCCTCTATGTCTATCCACCCTCCTCCTAAGACATACTCTTTGATCCTATCAGTCCTATACACTTTCTCTTTCCCATAGCATGTTTATTTCACTTTTCAAAATCCTATGTTCCTTCTTTTCTTCTTGAAGGCCCTTCCCTCTCCATCTACTTCTTTTTTTTTTTTTTTTTTTTTTTTTGCCACAGAAAAGGCAGCACTTTCATTTGGACAACAATAATTTCAAAATCATCTTTTGAACTCAGAATCAATGGGTCTGGGTAGATACTCTAAGTAAATAGGTGAAATCTTCATTAACTGTTGACTTACTAAGTAAAATTTTAAAGAAACTGATTCTGTACAGCAGTGTTTTTCCACATTTCCCCGACAGGAATCGCTTGGAGTGCTCTGTAAACACTGCTTCACCGGAGATTAATAAATCCATCAAATTGATTCAGTCAATCTGGGGTGGGCCAGTAATTTGGAAATTTGTATTTTTACAAATTCTTCCTGATGATTACCAAGTCTGAGAAAATTTGGGAAACACTGGAAAGTTACCTGCAAAATAACTTTCAGTTTTCTCTGCAGTTTTTAAGTCTTGAACTACTGATCATCTTATAGATAACCCACTGAAAAGTCTTCTCCAATTTTTACAAAAGGAAACTGTTTTTAACATTTGGTTTCATAAAATCTTTTCTGAAGAAATACTTTACTTTGGCTGTGTTAATTTCTGGCCCATTCGTTCTTCTTCACGTTTTCTTGAAGAGTCCATCTTCTAGGAATTGAGGCATGGCAATCTAATCATTTTTTAAATAATTGGTTTCTTATTAAAAGATTGCGACATTTAATAGCTGTTGCTTGCTTTTGTCTTGCTCCCTTCCCTCGTGAAACTTAAGAAATACCTCAGTATTCTGGCTTTTCCACCTTAAATCTCATATTGACGAGCCCGTGTATGCCAGCCTCGATTTCATCGTTTTCTTTAACGGGTCCAACTCCCTTTGGCGTCCCAGTCAAGATAACAACTCCTTCTTCCAAGGTTATGATCTTAGAAATATAACTGATGATGCAGGGGATGGAAAAAATCATGGAGGATGTCTCACCCTCCTGTCTCAGCTCGCCGTTGACCCTAAGCCAGAGCTTCAGGTTGTGAGGGTCAGGGATTTTCTCCTTGGGCACGAACGCGCTGACTGGGCAGGACGCCATGAAGCTCCTGGCCACAGTCCGGGGCAGCCCCTTCTTGCACTCGTCCTGCACGTCCCGGGCAGTCATATTCAGGCACAAGGCATAGCCGCCCACGCAGTCCACGGCCGCGGATTCGGGGGCTGCGCGGCAGCGCTTGCCCATCACCACGCCCAGCTCCAGCTCGTGGTGCAGGCTGCCGCTGTACACGGGCATGAGAACTGGCGAGCCCTCGGGCACGTAGGCCGTGGACGGTTTCAAGAACAGCACGGGCTCGCTCAACACCGCGCTGCGCATCTCCTGACGTGGCCCGCGTAGCTCCTCCCCACGCAGACGATGTTCTTCCCCCACTCCCAGAAGCGAGACAATGGCTTGGAGACCGCCATGACTGCAACCCTCCATCTACTTCTTAAAACATTTTGAGAGTGCGTGCCACATTCTCTGTGAAGCCTTACGTGACAAATATCCATCAGTGATAGGTCTTAAAATGTGGTCTATGGACCCCTGAGTCCTTTTTGGGAGGTCTTCAAGATAAAATTATTTTAATAATAGTATGAAAATGTTATTTGCCTTTTTCATTGTGCTGACTTTTGTACTGATAGTGTAACACACTAGTAAATAAAACTGCTGGCATCTTAGCACAAATAAAGAAACAGTATCAGTAGCCACTGTAACCTTTCCCACCACAGGCTTGAAGTTAAAAACAAAACCAGAAAAAGAAAAATAAAAGTTTCCATTAGAAATACCCTTAATGAAGCAGTAAGAATTATTAATTTTATTATATTTATTAAATGACCTCTAAGTTATGTGTCTTTTTAATATTCTATATGGTAAAATGGGAAGTACACAGAAGGCATTTCTGCTGCAAAGTAAAACGGTTGTCTTGAGGAAAAACCCTCAGGTGATGGTTTGAACTCTAAGCTAAACTACCACATTCTTCCACAGAATGCCATTTTTACTTGGAAAAAAAAAAACAAAACAATAAACTATGATTGCTTGAGCCATCTGGTGGGCACTCTCTCAAAAATAAAAGAAGTGGGCTTGTCACATAAAGAAAAGCAACTGACAGTTTTGATGCCAACAACAAAATTTAAACTTTCAAATGAAAACCAGAATATTGGAAAATTTGTGTCTGCAACTGTGAGCCTGAAAGCCTTTCAATACTTAAAGACTTTTCTAATGAGATCTGCGATGATATTAAATAATGTGGGTTATTTTAAATGTCATCTAATAAATGTTCAAGATTTAGAAGACCTACATAACTCAATGAGACAATGTTTCTCCAATGACCAAAACATGATGTATCAAAATTATGCATATGTAAAAGATTGAAAGCAGGCCGGGCACAGTGGCTCACACCTATAATCCCAACACTTTGGGAGGCCAAGGCAGGTGGATCACTAGGTCAGGAGTTCGAGATTAGCCTGGCCAACATAGTGAAACCCCATCTCTAATAAAAATACAAAAAATTAGCCAGGTGTGGTGGTGCATGCCTGTAATCCCAGCTACTAAAGAGGCTGAGGCAGGAGAATCACTTGAACCTGGGAGGCAGAGGTTGCAGTGAGCCAAGATCACGCCTCTGCATTCCAGCCTGGGTGACAGAGTAAGACTCCATCTCAAAAAACAAAATTAACTCATTGAATACTAACAGTATTACATGTTAATACAATATTTGTTAGCATGTAATATTATATATATATACAGTTTCTCAAAAACAGTTAAGAGCATTTAGGCAAGAAAGAAGTTAGCACCATTAAATTACTTTATACAAAAGCAACCTGTATGTGGGCATAACTCAGCAGCAGAAATTTCACTGAAGCCCAGGTGTCTAAGCTACTTCAGTCCTTTTTCACTCTGTACCCCAGCACATGCTTGCCATGTGCCTTCTTAAATTACACAAAGCTCTAAAACGGAGAGTAGATAAAAATACCACAAACTATAAAGAAAACAACTTAACTATGGAAACTGACAGTGATTAAGAAGTTGTGCTCAATTTTGTTACAATCTCTTTACTGCCCAATAATACCATTTCTTATTCATATTTTAACCCCAGTTCTCATTTGCTTAACTTAGGATTCAAAGCTTTTAGATAAAGGTATAATATAAATTTTTGCTATAAAATTATAAAATTAAACTACCTCTAACTTTGTAATTTCTCTAAAAGAGTTTCAAACAAAAACAAATGGAAGTTCCTATTAGTGTCAAAGGTAGCTTTCTCCTGCTTCAAAATCTCACAATCAGAATCATATCAAGAGCATTTGCTGAAGCTTAACTCATCACCTCTTGGGAGTCATTCATTCAAAAAGCAATCAAATGGCTACTACATGCCAGATGAACACTGGACCATGCAAAGTTTAACAAAACTTGGCCCTTGACCTAATGAAATGTAAAGATAAATAGGAAACATAAAAAAGAGGGAGAACTCTGCAATAAAATACAGTAAGTATAGTAACATAAACATATGTCATTATGAGAGCATACATAAGAGGCACCCAACTCTGCCTGGAAAGAGACGGGGTTTAGCGATGGAAATGATCTCTGAACTGAGTCCTAAATAACAAGTAAGAAGACAAGAGGCGTTGCCAGCAAATGGACAAGTTGGTGTGACATGAGAGTCTGAGGGGACATGTGGCAGAAGGAGATAAGACAGCTCTTCTTGCAGAGCTTTCTGTGTCACACTCAAGAGCTCATATTTTATCCTGTAAGCAGCCAGAGCCACTGAGAGGTTTTAACCAAGGAAGCTACATATATTTTTTTTCTTCTTAAGCTATGTTGTAGGTTCCTACAAAGCCATATATTATATTTACTGTGGAAGATAAAAATATGGAAGAGAGATGAAAGGGGAGCAGGATGGGAGGCAGGAGATGGTCTATGACAAGGGCTGGAAAACTATTTGCATTAAGGGCCAGATAGTGAACATTAAAGCAGTAGCTGTTGGAGGCCATCTGTTCTCTGTCAGAACTGCACAGTTCTGCCATGGTAGAGTTAAAGCAATCAGCAGACAAGTGAACATGGCTGTGCTCCAGTAAAACTTTGTTTACAAAAACAGGCAGCGGGTCTGACCATGAGCCATGCATGGTTTGCCAACATGGCCTAGAGCAGCACTGCCCGAAAGAACTTCCCACAATAATGAAAATGTTCTACACAGGTATGTGGCTCACACACATCTGTAGTTTCTGTATGGCCACATGGAGCCATAAAGCACTAGAAATGCCAAAAGTTAAACTAAGGAATTGAGTTTTCAATTTTATTTCCTTTTAAATGATTTAAATGAAACAGTCATATGTGGCTTGTGGTTACTCTACAAACAGTACAGAGTTAGAAGGTGGTAAGGTAGCCAGCAAGAGATGGTGAACCAGAGCACTGAAGGTAGAGAAGAGGTGGCAAAGGCAAGAAATATTTAGGAGGTGATATGGTAGGACCTAATGCTGGACTAAATACAGTGAGGGAGAAACAGTAAGAAACACTTGACCCATGTTGAGCAGGAGTAACCAAGTGGACAGCTGGGCCACGCACTGAATATAGAGGGAAACACGTTGTGTTACTTTAGACATGTTGATTCAACGCACCACCTGAGAGAAGAAAACACTTGACTACAATACAAAGAAGTAGGTATTAAATATGTTGTTTTTATAGAGACAATGACTGTAATACAGGGATATCAAGTAACTTGTCCAAGATCACAGCAAGTAAGTGCAAAGTTGAATTGCTACTTGAGTTTATCTGATTCCAAAACTAAGGCATACTGCCTTCCACCAAGATGAGTAAATAGTTAAGAGCTGAAACCTTGGGAGGGAAGAACTCACCCAGAGAGAAGCAGGGAGAAGATCAGCAAGACTGTCTCAAAAAAAGAAAAAGAAAAAAGGGCCAGGCACAGTGGCTCAGGCCTGTCATCCCAGCACTTTGGGAGGCCAAGGCGGGTGGATCACCTGAGATCAGGAGTCCGAGACCAGCCTGGCCAACATGGTAAAATGCCATCTCTACTAAAAATACAAAAATTAGCTGAGTGTAGTGGAGGACAACTGTAATCCCAGCTACTCAGGAGGCTGAGGCAGGAGAATTGCTTGAAGCTGGGAGGCGGAGGTTGCAGTGAGCTGAGATAACACTACTGCACTCTGGCCTGGACAACAAAGGGAGACTCTGTCTCCAAAAAACAAAAAAATGAAAAAATAAAGAAGAAAAGACAGCTGATCCAGGCTAATCACCTGGTAAACACACTAATGCCAGACCTCTTGATAAAGAGACTAACAAAGTTTGTAGCATGAGAGTCTTCATCTATGGGATGCTTTTAGCAGAACACACTTAGTCTAGGATTGCTTATGGTAAATGACCCAGGAATAGATGGATTTATGAGATCTGACCCCCTCGAGAATGCCACATAAGCTATGTAACTCAAGATTAAGTGGAGGTGTTTCGTCACCAAGAGAGCTCGTTCTACGTCAATGATATGAACTGCACACATCACTTAGAGACCTCACAGGTTCCCAGGTGGTCTAGTGGTTCAACAAAAATTTTAATAAAAAATTATTTTTAAAAAGAGACCTCACAAGTAATCTTGTTCCAGAGCGTACCCTATGCACACAGACCTAGCAATCCCATCAATGGCCCTGAACATATTTCTTCCTGCTTTGCCTGTGCTTCCGATGGCCAGTATCTTCGAAATTTTGCATAAGGCTTGATTCAGGGTAAGCGCTCTAACTCATGTGTCTCTGATGTGAAATACTCCCAATTTTCTGTGTTATCCCTATACTAAGTAACAAAAGACAACATATAATCATAGAAGCCTTCCCTGGGTTTTAGATTTTGACTAAGACTTGAAGGATACATAAATTTTCAAAGATGGAGAGAAAATGGAGGATATAAATAAAGGAAGAAATATGAGAAAAACCCAAAGGAACTTAAGACAGTAAGGATACAAAACTGATTCTAATGAATGGTTTAAAAAAAGAGGCTGAAGACATATGGAGCACATCACAGGGAACTTCAGAAGTCAGAGAGAGATGTGTGTAAACAGGATGCAGTTTTTAGTGAAAAATAAGGTACTAAAAGTGGAATGTAAGAAAAATGATTCTGGTAACACTGTGAGGAAAGGACTGAGAGGACTGGAATTAGGGAAGTCAGTTAGAAAGCTGTTGTAGAAATCAAACCCTGGCACATACCGCTAAATGACTTAACAAGAGTACCAAGACTATACAATGGGGAAAAGACAATCTCTTCAACAAATGTGCTGGAAAAACTAGATAGCCACATTCTAAGAATGAAGCTAGACCCCTATACCATATACAAAAATTAATTCAAAATGAATTAAAGACATACACATAAGACCAAACTATGAAACTCCTAGAAAGAAATATAGGGGGAAGGCTTCAGGACATTAGACTCAGCAATGATCTTTTGGATATGATACCAAAAGCACAGGCAACAAAAACAAAACCAGACAAATGGGACTTCATCAACCTTTAAAACTTCTTCACATCAAAGGAAACAATCAGCAGAGTGGAAAAGCAGCCTATGCTTTTTTTCATATATTTGATAAAGGATTAATATTCAGAATATAGAAGGAACTAATACAACAAAATAAATAACGCAATTTAAAAATGGGCAAATGGCCAGGTGCAGTGGCTCATGCCTGTAATCCCAGCACTTTGGGAGGTCAAGGTGGGAGGATCACTTGAGGTCAGGAGTTCAAGACCAGCCTGGCCAACATGGCAAAACCCCATCTCTACTAAAAATACAAAATTACCTTGGCATGGTGATGTATGCCTATAATCCCAGCTTCTCAGGAGGCTGAGGTACAAGAATCACTGGAACCCAGGAGGTGAAGGTTGCAGTGAGCCGAGATTGCGCCACTGCACTCCAGACTGGACAACAAAGCAAAACTGCATTTAAAAAAAAAAAAAAGGAAAAAATGGGCAAACAACTTGAACAGGCAATTCTTCAAAGATATACAAACAGCCAACGAATACATGAAAAGATGCTCCACATCATGAATCAAAGTAAAATGTAAATCAAAACCACATGACCAGCTGGGCACAGTGGCTCAAACCTGTACTCCCAGCATTTTGGGAGGCCAAAGTGGGAGGACTGCTTGAGCCCAGGAGTTGGAGTCCAGCCTGGGCAACATAGCAAAACTCTTATCTCTACAAAAAATACAAAAATTAGCCAGGTGTGGTGGCTAATTTTCTAAGTAGCTGGCCTGTAGTCCCAGCTACTTAGAAAGCTGAGGTGGGAGGATCCTTTGAACCTGTGAGGTTGAGGCTACAGTGAGCCAAGATCCTGCCACTACACTCCAGCCTGGGAACCAGAGATCCTGTCTCCAAAAAAAAAAAAAAAAACCAGAAAAGAAAAGAAAAAAACCACATGAGCTATCACCTCCATCCATTAGAATGGCTACTATCAGAATCACAGAAAACAGCAAGTGCTGATGAGGATGTGAAGAAATCAGAACCCTTGTGCACTGTTAGTGGGAATGTAAAAAGATATACGCATTGGCCAGGTGCGGTGGCTAACGCCTGTAATCCCAGCACTCTGGGAAGCCAAGGCGGGTGGATCACCTGAGGTCGGGAGTTCAAGACCAGTCTGACCAACATGGTGAAACTCCGTCTTGAAAAAAAAAAAAAAAGATATATGCATTATGGAAAACAGTATGAAGCTTCATCAAAAAATTAAGAGGACCATCATATGATCCAGAAGTCCCACTTCTAGAAATATATCCAAAAGAATTCAAAGCAGGCTCTCAAAAATTATTTGTATGTCCATGTCCATTCCAGCATTATTCACAACAGCCAACAGGTGCAAGTAATCTCAATGTCCATGGATGGATGAATAAGGAAAATGTGTTATACATACAACAGAATATTATGCAGCCTTTAAAATGAAGAAAATCCTGTCACAAGCTACAACATGATGAACTTCAAGGATATTAAAGTAAGCAAAATAAGCCAGGCACAAAAGGATAAACACTGTATGATTCCATTCATATGAATTATTTAATCAAAATCATAGAAACAGAAAGTACAAAGGTGGTTGTCTAGGGCTTGCAGGAGAGGGATTTAGTGTTTAATGGGGGTAGAGTTTCAATTTTGTGAAATGAAAAAGTTCTAAAGATCTGTTGTACAATAATGTGAATATACTTAACACAACTGCACTATATTCTTAAAAATGGTTGAGATGGGCCAGGTGCGGTACCTCATGCCTGTAATCCCCGTACTTTGGAAGGCCAAGATGGGCGGATCACCTGAGGTCAGGAATTCAAGACCAGCCTGGCCAACATGGCAAAAACCCATTTCTACTAAAAATACAAATATTAGCCAGGTGTGATGATGGGCACCTGTAATCCCAGATACTTGAGACGCTGAGGAAGGAAACTCACTTGAACCTGGGAAGTGGAGGTTGCAATGAGCAAGATTGTGCCACTGCACTCCAGCCTGGGTGACAGAGTGAGACTCCATCTCAAAAATAATAATAATTCCCTGATGATGGCTATCAATATTACAAATTGTTAGTTATTTACATTGTTGTATATTTAAATTAAAAGTAGTCTTTTTAAAAAATAATTTTTTACAGATAGGGTTTCTCTGTTTTGCCCAAGCTGGATCTCAGCTCAAACTCCTGGACTCACCACTCACTCTCTTGGACTCATGCAATCCTTCCGCCTTAGCCTCCCAAACAGCTAGGACTACAGGCACGCACCATCACACCCAGCTAATTTTCTTTTCTTTTTGTAGGGATGGTATCTCACAATGTTACCCAAGCTAGTCTCAAACTCCTGGCCTCAAGCGATCCTCCTGCCTCAACCTCCCAAAGTGCTGGGATTTAGAGATGTAAGCCCCTGAGCCCAGCCAAAAGTACCCTTTTACATTTAAAAAATAAAAATATTATGTTTTTCAATGAGGCACTAAGATAATCTCAGTATAAGAATTTGGGGACAGGAGGAAGTTAGTGTTAGGAATATGAACTAGACCCAAAATGAGCCAGAGTGATATTTATCCTTTTCCATAAAATTCTAAGATTCAGTGTGTACCATTCATCTTGAAGTGTACAACATGGAGGGTGAAAGAATGTGCTGGAAGCAGGCATCATAAAGCATCACTGTCCTGAAAAGAGCAGGGTTTAAAAGGTAGCGCCACCACTTCCTAGCTAGGGAAACTTGGGTAAGTTACTCTAACTTTTCCAAGGCTCACTTTCTTCATTTGTATGATGGTGATAACAATTCGTATCACAGATTCACAGACGGCATTTTTTTTTTTTAAGAGACTGAGTCTCACTCTGTCGCCCAGGCTGGAGTGCAGTGGTGCAATCTTGGCTCACTGCAACCTCTACCTCCCGGGTTCAAGTATTCTCCTGCCTCAGCCTCCCAAGTAGCTGGGACTACAGGTGCATGCCGCCACACCCGTCAAACATTTTTTATATTTTAGTAGAGACAGGGTTTCACTGTGTTGCCCAGGCTGGTCTAGAACTCCTGAGGACAAGGCAATCCGCCTGCCTCAGTCTCCCAAAGTGTTAGGATTACAGGCGTGAGCCACTGCGCCTGGCCTCCGCATCTTTTATATAGTAACTTTAGGATCATGGAAAAGGATCTGCCCAAACTAAAAATAAACAGTTTGACTTTAAGATAATCAATAACATCAATATCATACCGCTGATTCACAAAAGGGCTGGAAAGCTCTGCAAGCAGGCGAAAATTCCCAACGTATGCCAGCACTCCATCTTTCTGGATGATAAACATAAAACACAATGTCAAGGACAACATTCTAAACAAAATTCCCAAATACCACAGAAATATCCAATAGCTTCTCAGCTTTATATAACAATCAATACCAAAACAGATCAAGAAGTTTTCTATATTTTACTGCCAAACTGATTTTCTTCATGAGAATACAGAAAGATCCTTAGACTTCTATAGTATTTTTAAAAAACAGCAAATTATACACTTCTGTTCACTTATGTATATAGTGTCCACTTGTGAAAACAGGCTTCAAGCAGTTGTTTCACGTTAGACAAGTTAACTCTGTAAATAACCATTAGTGATGGCATTTTCAAATTACTGTAGAAAAGAATGATCACAAAGTACTGTGAATTTCAGAAGGTGAGGAGTTTTAAAACAATTTAATACCTGATAAGAACTCACTTTTATATCCATTACTAAGTGGAAGCACCTTAAAAATCTCAAAAAAGCATTTATTCTAAATAACAATACATAAGCCTGTGAGCAGAGGTATATTTGCCCAGTATGACAACATATGCCACCATGTTTGTTCTGAATAATATATTTGCCAATCAGAAGATCCTACAGCTAAATTTAGGATCTTTGGGATCTTTCAAAATTTAAGCATAATACCCAATACATTCCACCAATTTAATAATATGAAAACCAAAAGTATACATTCTAAAAATTTTACTTAATATACTTTAAAAATTGCTACTAAGTAAATGGAGTCACTCCAGCACTTGCAATTAAATCAGAATTATGATTACATGCCAAAGAAAATAGTCCTCCAATACATTAGATATACATGAAAGTTTGGCAACTATTTTTCTACTGGATATATCATGCTGCCTTCCAAATGAGAAGAATATGAAACATTTTTTTAAAAAACAGGTGAACTTTTTAATTGATGATTTTTAGTATTTATCCATGAAAATTATTTTAGGGATTCAAAATTCTAAGCTAGATTCTAAGAACTACCTTTAACAAGGTTAATCTAAAACTTTTTATAATCACAAATTCATTATCCTTAGCAATACTGGAATGTGTGATGAGGCAGAAGGAAGGAGGGATGGCCAAAGACAGAGACAGCAGGCAGGAGGAGTACTGTATGCGCAGGGGGTGACCAACTTTTCAGAGTCAACCGGGGCACAGCCCATACCAGTGCAGAGACATAACAATGTATGAGAAAGAATTGCGCACAGGTTTTATTACTTTAACACAGAAATATGAAGAATAGGTATTTATTTGAAATTATTATTCTATACTAGTTTTCTGTTTCAATACATGCTTTTATTTAAACAAGATGGAAGAAGTGCAGATGAATTTAGATGTGCCAGCCTGTCTTATTCCAGCCTTGTGAGACACAGTCTCCTTAGGTGCTCACACATCTCCTCCACCCAGCTAATATGAGTTTGCTAGGGCTGTCATAACAAAGTACCAAAAACTGGGTGGCTTAAGCAAAGAAATGTATTGTCCCACAGTTATGGAGGCTAGAAGTCCAAGATCAAGTGGTTGACAGGGTCATGCGCTCTCCACAGGCACTAGGGAAGAATCTGTTCCAGGACTCTCTGCCAGCTTCCTGCAGTTCCTTGGCTTGTGGCAGCCTAACTCCAATCTCCACGTGGCATTATCCCTATGTGCATGTCTGTGTCCAAATTTCCCCTTTTCGTAAGACCAGTCAATGTGGATTAGTGGCCCACCATATTTTAATACAAACTCATCTTAACTGACTACATCTACAATGACCCCATTTCCAACTGAGGTTACATTCTAAGGTATTAGAAGTTAGGACTTAAACCTATGAATTTTGCAGGGGACACAATTCAACCCATAACAATGCTCAGTCCCAAATTCTTTCCTGTCTATTGTGCAGTATGTTCTGTTTTGCTTATCTATCTCCCTAATTTAATTTTCTGTCTTTCCATCTGTCTGTAACATATCATTATATACTAATATATATAAAATAGCAGATAGATTTCCATATACAATAACTTTCCTTGTAAGTAATGTCTGGGACACTCTGGTGTTGATATCATAACTCTTCTCATTTTCATTATCTGAACTCTCAGAAAATGCAGTCACAGTATTCACAGTGTGGAAAGTTAAACTAACACTACTATGTCAATACAAATCACAGCAGTTAATGCAATGGGCAAAGTCAATGATAGACTGCTACTGCTCACGATTACATCACACTTGCATTGCATCAGTGGATGATCCACTATTGTAAACTGCAAGTCACAGCTGCCACGATTTTTTTTGTACCACAAGAAGGGGTCTCCTGGGCTGCAGGATTTTCAGTGGTAAAAATGGTACAACCAGGAAAGCTCTGAACAGGCCACTCTCATCTTTGTTTTATTATGAATGCATTTAGGCTGGGCATGGTGGCTTACACAGGTAATCCCAGAACATTGGGAGGCCGAGGCAAGAGGATTGCTTGAGCCTAGAGGTTCGAGACCAGCCTGGGCAACATAGCGAAACTGCATCTCTATAAAAAACTTAAAAATAATAAATAATTCATTTTAATATATTTTAGAAACCACATTTGCAGCTAAAAAAACAGAGGGATGAGAAAAGCACAAATGTCTGAGCCCTCTAATTTATTCAGCATAAAGAAGCACTTTAAAGATAATAAGGAACAAATTTCCATTTACATTTCAAACTCCTTAGGTATTTGGGTGCTTTTTTAATTAAAAAATTTGGTGATTTGTTCAAAGTTTAGGTGAGTTTTCTCAAAAGAATTGCTTGGAATATTTAACAAGAAGTTAAAATAACAAGTAATTATGTTCAATTATAGACAATCCAAGTAAAATAAGAGAAATAAAACCTTCTGTTTTTCGCTACCTCTAGGTAAATTCTGTAGTGAATCAGGGCAAGGTGGAACTCTGAAAACAGTATACAACCAGAGATGACTCTTGAGGGGATAAAAAAAATGCAAGGAAAAGGTTACGTTAACGAGACTCTTACTGGAGCCAGACATAAACATCTTAGAAATATTTGTATTATAATCCCTCACTAAGATAGATTCATGTATGTAATAAACATGAAGCATTAAAAAAAAAAGGTGAACGTTTTATTCCTTAAGTATAAATTCTCTCATTCATAACATTGACTCTCTCTCCTCAAAGGTGATTTTTCTTCTGATCTATTTTTCCTAATAATTCTCTTTAGTTGTTCTAAGTCTGTGGCATTCTACATAACTATGTTCAATGTTTAGAGAACATGACAGACCAGACTACTGCAAAATATTGTGAGTTAATATGTCCCTAAGGTCAGTCAAAATTCTTGCTAAATTTATTACTGTATCCTTCAAATAAAGGTTTTCCAAAGATGAGACCAAATACCAAAATTCATTTTTATACAACTTATAAAGTATTTTAAAGCAGACTCCCAAAAGTCATGTAAAATATCAAAATAATATAGCAGCAACAGCCTTAGCCCTAAATTTCAAAAACCATTTTAGGCTGGGTGCAATGGGGCATGCCTGTAGTCTGACTCAGCTACTCAGAAGGCTAAGGCAGGAACATCACCTGAACCCAGGAGTTTCAGGTTGTTTCTGTGAGCTACTGCACACCAGCCTGGGTGACACAGCACGGCCCTGTTTCTTAAAACAAAATTTTAAAAAATTCTAAAAATTTCTCTCTAGTTAATATTAACTTTAAAAATAAAAAAATCATGAAATATACTATGTCTAATACCTTTTTGGAGCGTTTAAAAGATTACTTCTTCCAACTCCTTAAAAAGTAAAGAATTAAAAGTAACTATAACTATTAACCAAAGTACCAAATTAGTATCAGATAAAACCTGACTTTATGATTTTCATTAAGTATCAAAAGAGTCACTGTAAAAATGATAAATCTGATATTATGTCCATCTAAACAACTTTGGACAAAGTGCAAATCTTCCATGCTTTGAGGAAATTGTCTCTTGAATCAAAAAAAAATTGGGCATAACATCCTGGCCCTTCTCATTCCCCTCTCCTCTTCCCAAAGAGAATGGTTAGTTCTAGTATTTCTAGCCCAGTGGTTTTCTATGTGTAGTTTCCAGATAAGCAGCATCAGCATGACCTGGGAACTTGCTAGATATAGATATTCCTGGGCCCCATCCAAGACATAATGAATGGGAAACCATGAGGAGAGGGACCAGCAACTGTGTTTTGCAGGCCCTCCAGGTGATTCCAAGGTCTATTAAAGTGGGAGAAGTGCTTTCCTAGTCTACAAATGGCCAGTGATCTCTCAGCCACAAAGAGCTAGAAACTGTGCTGAGCAAAGGTTTACAAACACCCACCTCGGACTGCACAGCATTCTTAACGTGGACCTGCTACATTCCTCTAGAAAAGTTTTTCCTGACCCCTTAACTCTTAGCTGAGAGAACACCCAGTCAAAGGTCTCCGCAATCTCTCTGCTTATCTGTTAGAGTACTTAGCTCCTTGCAAATATCTACATTTCATGTGCCTTATTCACTATTATACCCATAAAGCCTAGCACAGCAGCTGCCCCATGTTTCCTGAGTTGAACCTTGCCTTCTCAGTGCTGTTAAACAAGCACATCACCTCTAAAGTCAAAATCCCAAGAGTCCTTCAGGCCTATTTCTGAATGGGTGAGAGGATTATGAGAATATTAGCCTTTGGCTGGACATGGTGGTTCAAGCCTATAACCCCAGCACTTTAGGAGGCTGAGACAGGAGGATCACTTGAGCCCAGCCAGGGCAACATTAGCGAGACCCTGTCTCTTAAAGAAAAAAACAAAAACAAAAGCTCACATTTCATTCCAAAAGAAAAGGAGAAAACCATCCGGATTTTAATGTCATAAAGATATTAGTGGAACACAATTAGAGGTTATCAAATTTGTTATGAGAAAAAAAGTCTGAAGTTTTAATCTCCAACACTGATACATTTACATTAGTGAAGCAAGGCTGGTAAAAGTGGATAAGCAAGTAGAAGAGGTAGGGGAATGTGGGGCCTGCGTAACAGAGGTAAAACATCTGGAAGCAGGCGGTTAGTGAGCACACTAGCAAACTGAGGAGCAATAGGATGTAGCGTAAAAGAAAGACAAACCAGGGTTATAGCTCTGCCCTTACCAGCTGTGTGACCTTGTACCTATTACTGAATTCCTCTGATCCTATCCCAAGAAGTCTATAACAAAGGGTTAATACATTTAAATATGGCCGCCATTACTACCATCATTGTCTTCATCACTTTATAAAATATAAAATGAGAGAATTAAAATTAACCAATAGATGGAAGCATCTAGGAATGCCATTTGATACCACCACTATATCCCAATGCTGATGGTAGAACTTCCAGAAATATTTATTGGAAAACTGACTAGCGTAAGTCTTTTTAAAACTTTGGCTGGGCGCAGTGGCTTACGCCTGTAATCCCAGCACTTTGGAGGCCAAGGTGGCTGGATCACAAGGTCAGGAGTTTGAGACCAGCCTGGCCAAGATGGTGAAACCCTATCTCTACTAAAAATACAAAAATTAGCCGGACGTGGTGTTGGGCGCCTGTAATCCCAGCTACTCGGGAGGCTGAGGCTGGAAAATCACTTGAACCCGGGAAGTGGAGGTTACAGTGAGCCAAGATGGTGCCACTACACTCTAGCCTGGGTGACAGAGCCAGATGCCATCTCAAAAAAAAAAAAAAAAAAACTTACTCTATTTGAGCAATTCATTATTATAATTAAGCAATTATGTCTCAGGAGGTGGGGACAGTTAAAAGCAATTAAGTTTTGGGAGGCAGAAACAGTTAATGACCACAGGCCTGTGGTATGGAGGACAGGATTTGAATCCTAGCTCTGTGGCAACTTTGGGTAAAGCTATAATTTCAGTTTCTCCATTTGTAAAATGGGCAAAATTCCATCTTTATAGCAAGACTGCCGCAAAAATAAAATGAGATGCATCCTGATGGCAATCAGGAAAAAGACTAAAACAGAAAGGGCACTCAAAAGAGGGAAACGGACTAGGTGCAGTGGCTCACACGTGTAATTCCAGCACTTTAGGAGGTTGAGGCAGGAGGATCACTTGAAATCAGGAGTTCCAGGCCAGACTGGTCAACATAGTAAGATCCCACAGCTACAAAAAAATATATTTTTTTAATTAGCCAGGCATGGTGGCATGTGTCTATAATCTACTCAGGAGGCGGAGGCAAGAGGATCACTTGAGCCCAGGAGTTAAGGCTGTAGCAAGCTGTGATTGCACCACTGCACTCCAGCCTGCGTGACAGAGTGAGACTCTGTCTCTAAAAAACAAGTGAACCAGGTAAATGTTATTACAAGTATAAAGAAAAGACCTAAACGGGCCTATTCCTTCCTGCCTAGGTACAATCATTCACATCTAGTTACTGACACAGGGGTGACCACACAGGTCTATGAGTCAGGCCTGGGTGACGGGAAGGAATAGATGATTAGACAGATCATTACAGTCAGGAAGGACCAGATGCACTGCTAATGAACACTGCTAAATATTTTACTAGAAAAGATACCTTACGTGAGCAAATCACCCCGAAAAGCAGTTAATGTTACTTTCTACTTGTTGCAGAAAAACACTCAGGATGAAAAGGAAAATGAATACTTCTAAGGGTAAACTGTTTTATTGACCCCATGGTTTTTGTCAGCTTTGCATCTCATTTTGCACAACTATATTTCACCCAACCCAAATTTAGTTGTGTTCATAATGACTTTATGTTCATCATACCACAGTGTGGCATGGTTGAAATGGCCTCTGAAAATTACCAAGTTTCTATTACCCATAGATTTTTAAATCCCATCCACAAAAGCTCTTCCAGTTTGCCTTCAACTTAGGGTAGATCACCCTATGGTGAGAAGCGCAAGCAGCTCACTGCATCGTGGGACTGCTATTCAAAAGTCCCAAAATTACACCACTCTCTCAGATTTCCACCTGCCTGTCCTACTTCTGATCCTCGAGACCCAAAAAAACTTAATTGAATCCAATCTCTTTTTCATATAAACCTTCTGATATTTGCAGACAGTCATATGTTTATCATTTTCACATTGCTCAAGTAAAGATGCTTCTAGCAAACCCTTTTCAGAGTTCCTGAGCCCTATTAACTGCAGTCTTCACAAAATAAAAACAAAACAAACAGAAATCAACCAGCCTCTTGATGAAAAGAACCACTTACACAATGGTTCTCTGAAGAGAATTTTGGAAGAATGAATCCATATCCTTAAAACATACATATATATTTCCCCAAGAATTCCACTCAACAAAATTATTCTTCAAAAATAATTATTCATGTGCACAAATGGGAAGATATATGGATATTCACTCAAAGTTACCTATGTCACTGAAACACATAACAATAGGACATTGGTTAAATGTTATTATATATCCATATGCCACCAATAGAGACAATGATACCACCAGATAGTCTGAGAATGAAAACATCTTCAGAACTTGCAAAAGACTCAGAGTTTACCTCCTTCACCTTCTTAGATATCACTTGAGGATATACTGCAGCAAAATAAGTGAATAAACAAGAAAGTCAATAAATGGGATTGAGGAAACAGTGACTTCAGCCCAGGACTGGAATGACAGGGAGCCCCAGACACTGGGCAGCAGCCCAGATAGCAATCCATTCAGACTGCAGCAGAACAGCGAGCTCCTGGAGCAGGTATGTGGGAGCTGGGAAAAGACAGTTGCAGAGATGTAGTAGTATCCTTGAGAATAGGAAACTACTCAAATATGCAGTAAAGGCAAGTGATGGAGGAAAAAAAAGGAAGGCAATTAAAACTCCAAAAAGATGACACAGGAAATGTAATCCGGGTCCCGCAGCAAACTATTTTAATGCTATCATAATAAATACTTTACTGATTTTCTATGTGTAGATCAACTGGCTGCAAAGAAAAACTTACATGATTACAGAATACAAAGTAGATATTTTTAAATCTCAGCAATACACAAGTACAAGTGATAAAAACTGAGAAGCAACACAGAAGTTAGAGAAGTAGAAGAAAAAACAGGGGCACTAATACCTTCATTTTTAAAAGTATTAAGAGGCCAAGCATGGTCGTTCATGTCTGCAATCTTAGCATTTTGGGAGGCTGAGGCAGGAGGATCACTTGAGCCCAGCAGTTTGAGACCAGGTTGGGCAATGTGGGGAGACCCTATCTCTATAGAAAATTTTTTAAACATCAGCTGTGATGGTGAATGTCTGTGGTCCCAGCTGCTTAGGAGGCTGAGGCAGGAGAATTGCTTGGCCCTGGGAGGTCAAGGCTACAGTAAGCCCTGATAGTGCCACTGCACTCCAGTGTGGGCAACAGAATGAGACTCTGCCTCAAAAAAAAAAAAAAAAAAATTGTTTTACGTATCAAGGGGTGCTGCAGGACCAGAAATAAGAATACGAAAGGTTTTAAAAGGAACTGAGAGACAACTAGCATTCCCTAACTAATTGGGAGGAAGAATGAAAGGCAAATAGGTGTATGAAAGTTAAATTCTTGTCTACCATAGCAAGAAAATACTATCTAACATCAATTTATTATCCAACATTAACAAATCAAGATGTGGATAGTCTCTGAACATGGCCACATCAATTCCTTCCCTCCCTGTATGTGCAAAATGTTCCTCATATCAAGAGGAGGTCTTATTTCCCACCCCTTAAATCCGAACTGCCCTTAGCAACTCACTTGATGAACAGAACATACTGGAATTATCTATGTAGTAAGTCTTCTGAACCCAGGTCCTAAGAAGCCTTGTAGCTTCCTCCTGGGTCACCTGGAACAATCACCCTTGAAATGTTCTTCAGAACACAATGACAAAGCTGTGAGAAGCCCAAGCGACATGGAAGGACCGCATATAGATACTCTCCCACTGAATTCCCACCAATGAGCCCTTCTTAGACATTCAACCCTGTTGAGCCTTTAGATGATTCCAGACTCGACTGCCATTTAATAGCACCCACATGAGACATCAAGCAAGACTGCCCAGCTGGCTTGCTTTCTCCCTTCATTTTTAAAAAATATTATTAAGAACTCATGAGTCAATGGATTTCAATCAACCACAGTCATTATTCTAATTGATGATCAACGTGTCACATTTTAAGCCAACAGAAGAGCCTTCATATTGGATCTTATGTCTTTTTGACACAGTCCCATTAATCTTTAATAGGTTCTTTGCTTTCTGACCCAAGATTGCCAGAAACACTTCAATATGTAAAATGAAATTTTAAATTTTAGTTTTGGCCAGATACGGTGGCTCATGCTGTAATCCCAACACTTTGGGAGGCCGAGGTAGGTGGATCACTTGAGGTCAGGAGTTCAAAACCAGCCTGGCCAACAACTGTATTTTAGTTTCTACTAAAAATACAGAACAATAAACTGGGCGTGGTGGTGGGTGCGTGTAATCCCAGCTACTTGGGAGGCCGAAGCAGAGAACTGCTGGAACCTGGGAAGTGGAGGCTGCACTGAGCCGAGATCGTGCCACTGCACTCCAGCCTGGGCAACACAGCAAGACTCCTTCTCAAAAAAAAAAAAATTTGTTTTAGTTTTGATCACATTTTCATAACACACATATATGAGAAATGCTGTTTCTGACTTATGCATTTTGACTTACACACATATGCATATAGGAAAAAAGTACATTCCTAAATGTAAATGTTAAGTAAGTAAATAATATAATAGTTATAAAGGCTGTGTGACTGGGGCATCATTTTTTCTTTTTGCTTGTCAATGTTTCCTAATCCTTAAATAAAAGTGAATCACCTAAATAACTTTTAAAATATTTATCACAGCTTTTTATTTACAGTGTTGCTTTTAGGGAATAATGCTTCCAATATTGCTTTTGGAAACCACTGATTTCCAAATGTATACCTTTATGGTTCTCTTTCTACCTTCTGAGTCCTCCTTTGCCTGATCATCCTTCTTCTGGTCCGTGACCCTGACTGACTGCACTGTCCTTTAAGCGAAGCTTCATTTCTAATGGTATGTGGGCCACTTTCCCCTGGGACAGCCGTACATCTCCAAAAACCTCTTAACATCTCAAAGTATCTCTGTAAACTGCTTCTCCCATTTCCTTCCACAGTGTCATCTTCCTCTAGTGCTCTAGATCATTTGGTCTCTTCTTTCCCTTCCTTCTGAAATCCAAATTAGATACTGTGCTCCACTCACTGCAAAATGACTCAGATCTGTTTCCTCCTCATTAATATAACCACTGCTATAACCATCAAAATTAACTTCTTTGTAATCTGTCACCTATATTACTTCAATCACCTCCTAAAAGATATCCTCCCCCCACCAACCAGATTTTTTTCTGCATATCATCGTCAGTTTTATCCTTCTAACATGCCAATTGTATCAAGTTATTTTCTGGCTAAATATCCTACAACTATTCCGTGAAAAGCAAAAATGCAAGGCTAGTGAGTTTGAATTTTCACTCCACCTGTCAGGTGGACCTATCTTACTCATCCAAATGTACAACCATCACCCATGTCTACACAAATCCCCAACAACCCAAGTCCTCAATATCACCCATGAAGATCTGACATCTCCCCAGTGACTTTCCTCAGAACGTGTTCTGACCTAGGAAGCTTTCTCTACTTTTTTTTCCAATCTAAATATGCATATTTTGAAGGCTTAATTTAAATCCCACCTAGCTCAAAAGCTCTCTTAGAAAATTCAAAGGCATAAATATACATATGAACATTTATGTAAAACTCCAAGAATCTACATCAAGTCCTATCAGCAGTTATCTCTGGAGAATCAGACCTAGAAAACATTCTACTTACTAAGTCCTATGTTTCTACAAACTCAATTTTTTTTTTTTTACTAATACCTATATTCAAAAAAAAATTAACAGAAATTAACACAATGATCTTTCCATTCCTTAAATTACTATAGTATTACTGATTGATCCCTGGATGACATTTTAATTTTTAAATAGCATCTTATATTTAAATCTTAAATCCCTAATTGAAAGCACAGGTTCTATCCTATCGTTATTCCCTACCTCCCACCTGCCTTAGTTCACAACCTCTGTAATACCTGGTTGATCTGGCCAGTAGGGAAAAAACAAAAAAAGGAAAAAAAAAAATCTTAAAAAAAAAAAAAAATCCTGTGAGTTCAATTGGCCAAAAAAAAAAAACCCTCTGTGAGTCACACTGGGGTGTAGAACTGTGCTTCAGTAATCTCGCTTCTATATTTTCTAATCCTGTACACCATCAGTATATCAATGACTCTGGGCTCATTTAATCTAATACACCCATGACAGATAGCATCATATGTGACATATACTTCCATCAGCATACGTGGCCATTAGATAAGATTCCCGTTATATGTAATTCCTCGTTACTTTATCCTTTTCTCTCCTATTCAAGAAAACCTGCTAAAATACAATTGAGATAGATGCTATTAAAGGGGTAAGATTAAATCTTTCTATAATATTTTTAAATAATGACAAATTCTGATACTTTATTGTCGGTAAATTATGGCAAAACTCACAACTGACTTATGGTCAGTGTGGTGTTTCTGCTCTGTCATCTACCGTTAAGGAGCTTTGCATAGACTAAAATCTACATTTGCCATGGCCTCTGCATGACTATGAGGGAAAACAAAACAGGATTTGTCGGATCCCTTCTGAAGCTTAAAAGAAAATTCTCCTTTTGGCAAGTAATTATGGAAGTCTGGATTTTCTTACTATGGGAAATTTTTCTACCAGCTAAGAGTAGCTAAGACCAGAGGTTTAAAAGGTAGAGGGAAAAAAGAACTAAATTATGCACCTACTACTGCTAGTATGGTGCTAAATACTGTTCTACCACCAAAGGCCTGGACAAAGATGGGCACCCTTTCCCTACTACACTACACTATATTACACTACACTACACTACACTACACTACACTACACTACACTACACTATATTACACTACACTACACTACACTACACTACACTACACGACGCTACACTACACTATGACTATATGTTGGTAGGAAATAAGTTCAGGGCCTCCCAGATTGGAATCCTGTGTAAAAATGTGACTGTGTTCTATAGTGGCAATGATGGGGCATTTTTTAATAGGTAATAGACTGAGCCAGAGTCTCAGCACAATGGAAATGTGCTGGGCCAGTCTATTACCTATTAATGGAAGCCCTTTCAGAGTACCATCAACCTAGAATTGAGGTTTGGAAACAAAATATTTACTATATTTAAGAACTATTTGCTTAATTCTAATCATTCAAGGTTTTTGATTATTATAAAACAGAGATGAAGGTTTGAGCTAACACACAGGCTTGGACTATCAAATCAGACTCGTGTGAAACAGTGTTCTTATCTAGCAATAATTAAGCTCTACTAAATGTTACAAAGATAGAGACCATCAAATAATTCAAGTGAAGCAGAGAGAGGTCTGGGACATCAAGGGCCACTGGCAACCCAGGTCTTTCTTTCCTTGCTGTGTGCCTACATGACCTTCTCCAAGGAGCTGTGCCTTATAGATACTGGGTTCTCTTTAGTATAGGTAATCCTTACCCAAGGACACCCTACTAAGGGCATTTTAGAGTTAAAGTTTCTTCTTCCTAACACACATCAGTACTCTATTTATCCTAAGTCCTGTTGACAAGGAGATTAGATTGGGCCATGTGCCTTGTTTTTCTCCCCTTCTGTCCCCCAAAGAAGTGAATGGATTGCCAGGCCAGCTGCTTTCGCCCCTTCCTCCTAGGGTTACTTAAGAACCTGGACATAACTTAGCTTATTGTTAATTCCCCCATTGCCTAGTTGTCTTGCATTGGTACTAAATCAAATCGTTTCAACAAAACAGTTGCATCACAGAATCTCAGAATTAGAATAGAACCTTAAAGACTATTTAATGCAAAGCCCTACCTAAAACTTCTGCTTATTGTATCTACTTTTATATCTATCCAATTAAAGCTATCTTATGGTAGAATTACCACTCTTAAAGGCCGTTCTATTGTTATAATCTTCCAATCACTGAGGATGCCTTTCTTCTATAAAAGAGAAGTCTCCCCTACCTCTCTTTACCACCGCATTGGTCCTAGTCCCAACATCTTAATTAACCTAGAGTAAGTCTACACCCCCTTCCACCACTTAGGAGTCCTTTCACATTTCCAGGAACATTTCAAAGCCATCATGTCCTAGTTCTTCGCATTTCTAGGCTGACATCTCTAGGTCCTTCAGTTGTTTGTTATAAGACAATAGCTACCTAATCTAGTATCTCCTCTCTACAGTTAACTGGCAGCTCTCTTGCAGAAGTTTAGGGACTTTAGATGATGATGGTCCTAGATGTGGTCTGACCAGGCAAACTATGTGTGAGCTGGATATCATGCCTCCCGTAATAGAATCTAAATGTAAAACAGCTTTCTGTTTTAGCAGATGTGATATACTATTGGCATAACTGAGATGCAGTCATCTACCACCTCCAGGTCATTCTTTATCCTTATGCTTTGTTGAACCTAAATGCAAAACTTAATATTTATCACTATTAAGTTCCACCCATTTGCTTCAGTTTACAGTGCCAATATGAAGCCTTTTTAAAAATGTAATACATTGTCCAATATGTTATTAGTTTTCCTACCTTTGTTTCAGTTATCTGATAAGCTTGCTTTAACTTTTTTATTATGGTAAAGTATATATGACATAAGATTTATCCTTTTGACAACTTTTAAATGTACAATTCAGTGGCATTAAGTGCATTCATTTTGTTAAACAACCACCATCACTATCCATCTCCAGAACTTTCCATATTCCCAAATGGAAACTCGGTACCATTAAACGATAATTCCCCATTATCCCTTCTGCCCTGTCCCTGGCAACAACTATCCTATTTCCTGTCTTTATGAATTTGATTATTCTAGTTACCTGATATAAAAAGATTCATATGATATGCTTGTTTTTAAAAATCTACTTAAGAACAAAATATTGACTTGGATGGACATGGCGATCTTCTTGGCTGACATCAATCTTATTGCACACCAAATCTAATCTACAACCTATTTTCTTTTCTGGCATTGAAAGGAAAATAGGATTCAAAAAGCAAACAAGATTAGAGGAAAAAAAGTGAAACAGCTCTGCTAAGGTAATTCCACTACACATATCCGAGAAGACACCCTGTGCCCATAGGGGAACATAAAACAGTAACCACAGGACAAGGAAGGTAGGTAAAGCCAGACTGGAACTCCTACATCAACAATGAGGAAGGCCTTACAGGAGTTTGTTACATTCGGAAATTATGGGAATGGTCACATCAGATATTTTATATTAAAAAGTAAATTTTTAAAAATTTAAATTTTAATTACAAAACAAAAAAACACACATACATGTATGTATATATGTGTGTGTATATAAACACATAACATATATTTTGTTGTAAATATATAACACATATATAGATTAATTTAATTAATATTTAACATGTTTTACTAAATGTAAAATTAGTGGTAAGTAGAAATCACACAGACTTGAGTATCAAATCTTGCTTTTAGTAAGCTATATTAGGTGGCTATTTTTAAATCTACCTAGTTAATTTCTGAAATTTTGTTATCTTTTGAGATATTGCTGTAACAGTTAATATAGTTACCTAAAATTTATTTTTAAGGCTATCTGAATGGAAGAAAAGGAGGAAATAGAGTAGTTGTGTGTAACTGCGAATAGTCAATGCTATTAAAATCTTTTTAAAACAGAAGAGTTTTCTTTAACACTTAATGATAAAAATGTCAGCAGGTCATGGCATTTGTTTTATGGCATTTCTATGGAGAGTTTCCTTTAAACTAAACATAAGGTCAATATTTTTCTAATTCTTGTCTCCTGTTAATTACAACTTTGCTGAATCTAAAATGACAAATCTTTCATTTTTAATACTGCTTCATACATGTCTGCTTGCAAAATGTTTTTAAAATATAGATATTGGGGTAAAGCATTAAACAAGCAACAGAAATTTCACCTTTAAGGCATCACAGTGCACCTAATAACCCTAAATAAATGCACTAAGAACCATTTGAACCAAGTTTTTTTCCTAACTTGCAGCAGAATGATTTAATGCTCAGATTCTAGGGTGGTGTAATAATACAGTGGACTTGGAAATGGAAGCATATTGAGTGACCTTCAAGTTTAAATGTTTTCCAAATATATTCTAACTCATTATCTAAAGGCATGGTTCAGTTGGAGATAGAAGGTGATTCACAAGGAATACACACACACACACAAAAAAACGAAAGCTACCAAAGCAGTCAGAAAGGATGTACAAAGGATGGTAGTTTGTCCTTAAAACTTGGAGAATAAAGTATAAATGTGTTCATTTCTCCTAGAATAAGAGATCAGCTTGTCATGCTTTCCTCGATAATTAGTATCCTGCTCCAGGGGTGAAAGGTGAGTATCAGGGAAAAAATGCTGTAGGATTTGTACCTCTCTCTATAGACAGAAGAAAATTCCTTAAGCTCTAAATTACTCTGCCAGAGAATTTTAAAACTTCAATAAATATAGAGAGATACAAAAATAGCGATCAAGACATTATATAACCTATAATACCTTAAATTCCAAAGAATCTTACTTTGCAACTATTTCTTCAGTAGGGATACATTTTAAACCTACAGGGGACTTGCTTCTATTTGTCACTTAAGTTTTACTTTGTTCTAATAACAAAATCATTTAAGAAAAAAAAAGCTTCCTGCAAATAGCTTAAACAGTTACATAAGTATTAAGTCAAAGCACTTTGCAAATACAAGTTCTCATTGTTACATAAGTGATAAGAATTTCATGACTATTTGCCCCTAAAAATTATAATAATTATTATTTTTGTTAGCCTTACTTAGAATAACAAAATGCACAAAATGACCTGGGAATTCACTGCATGGAGAAAAGTCAATGAGTTACTTATAGTCAATGAGTAACTACTGTTAAGATTGGTAAATAACACGGCAGCTTTAGAGCATCTGTTAACATTCATCATTTCACCTAATTCTTCCTGTTTGGTTTCCCTATGAATAGATTCACCTTAAAAGATAAATTTTATACTATAACAATGGAACATAGAATGACATATCAAAAATGCAACCATCTTTAGGAAAAAAATTGCAGTTGCAATATCTATGTTGAAAAATAACTGATTCTAGAGAAACCTAACAAACATGTAAGGAATATAAAGCTGCTAGTTTATAAATGTATATGTAGAAAATTTTTTAGATATATAATTTAATATGCTTTACTGCCTGAGATCTGTTAGAGGAATCCTCTAATAACCTTGGTCTTGGAATTCTGATAAAGTCCCCACTGCTCCAACCTACTTAAATGTAATTATGGATATACATGTAATTGCACATGAAATTAAACAGAAAAGAAATATTTTCACTAGCTCATCTCCCCGGCTATTAAATCATAAATGCATCTAGAAAGACAGACAACTATCTATAGCTACACAACCCTGAAGGTTTTAAATTAAAATTCAAGGAATTAGGGTCATCTGCCTGTCTCAAAATCTATGAATACAAACAGACACACCAACACAGACACACATAAGTTATTATTTTAGTTAATACACAAGATAGCATATCACAAAAGCAATCCCTGAATGCATCTGGAGAGGGTCATTAAAAACTAAGAATTGTATGTTTAGATTTATGTTCACCCTTACATCACAATTCCCAATCTTGTCTGCTAGTTAGGCTACAGAAAATCCTGAAACTCACCAATATAAAGTAGTATCCATACAGGGCCGCACAATGATGTATTATAAAAAATTTGTCACCAATCACTTTCCAATACAAAATTAAAATGGACAAATCTGTAAGAAAAGTGAGTAAGGTATTACATAAGAAGAAAGTTGCACTGTTTTTCAAGTATATTGAACTCTTTCTCCTGCCAACTCATCACTGTCCACTCTGAGCCCAGAGCACTTCGTTCATGCCTCAGTCAGTCAAATTATCCACTTTGCCACAAAATTTCAGCTCCTATATGCCTTTCTCACCCACTCTCTTGTGGCTCCTCCAGAACAAGGACTAGGTTATGAGCATCTTTATACTCTCAGAATCTAGCACAAGGCCTGGCATATAGGTTGGTGCAAAAGTAATTATGATTTTTGCCATTATTTTTAATGACAAAAACTGCAATTACCTTGTACCAACTTAATTATATGTAATACAATATTTGTTGAAAACATAAATGAATAACTTGCTTCCAGAGTAAAAATAAACAAAAAATAGTATTGAATAGAAATAATTTTAAATAAGCTTAAATGACTGATCTTTGTCACTACAATAATTCAGACAGAGATAAGATGGTCATAGGGAAGGTACAAAATGATCAACTCATTTATAAAACAAATTCTACAAAAAATATTTTAAAAATAAAAAAGAGTGCAACTAAATATTAATTCAAAATAGTGATGCCACCAAGAACTATAACTACTAAAAAGAAAAACAAAGAAAAAGATTCTGAAGTTAAACACTATTACTCAGAAAGTAATTAGTTTACTTTAATAAAATAGAAATTGCTCCATGAGGCAGAACATGGTGGCTCACACCTGTAACCCCAGCACTTTGGAAAGATGAGGTGGGTGGATCACTTGAGGTCAGGAATTCAAGACCAGCCTGGCCAACATGGTAAAACCCTGTCTCCACTTAAAAAAAAAAAAAAAAAAAAAAAGTACAAAAATTAGGTGAGTGTGGTGGCATGGGCCTATAATCCCAGTACTCTGGAGGCTGAGGTAGGAGAATTGCTTGAACCCGAGAGGCAAAGATTGCAGTGAGCTGAGATTGCACCACTGCACTCCAGCCTGGGCAACAGAGCTAGACTCCATCTCAAAAAAAAAAAAAAAAAAAAATTCCTCAATGTTAACACAGCTATTTTTTTTTTAACCAAATAGTTAAACATAAAATGTAGACATGGAAACAAATAGCTATCATGAATGGATATCAGGGGAGGATTCAGGTTTTGTGGGGTCAGAACTTATATGAGGACCTTCTCATTACTAATACAAACCTAGACATGAATATTTAGAAAGAGAAATCATCAAGATTTTCTTTTAGAAAGAAAAAAGAAAACCTTCAAATGTGATTTTAGAGTGAAGAAAACCTGCAAATGTGAAAAATCAAGAAAAGTAATATAACATTATTAGTAATTAACTGCCTGATACATCCTCTCTAAATATATTTATGTACATATTTTGGCTGTATATCTTTTTGTCACCAATTTATAAGATAATGATTTTGTAATACGTTCTACAGAGAGAATTTTAAAAATTTTCATTCAGCTTCATTTAGAAAAGTTTGTTTCAGTTCATAACTCTTGTTTCTAAGTTTTTGGGGATTATTATCTTATCTGAGAAAACCTTAAGTTTCTTTCATACAAGATTTTCTGGGGACTAACTGGGGACTATCGATTCTCTGAATTGATAATACTTTTTAACCAGTGTGTGCGGCATATTATGAGTATTGTGTTGTCCTTGGCAATGACAGCGTTTTGTATCAAATGAGCAAATCTTTTCCCAATGTGTTCACATGATTCACTCTTCTTTTAATTGGTCTAACAAATAACCCAACAGCCTTTTCTTTATCTGATTTATTTGCTTACTCACTTACATATTTAATTAGAGGCAGCTCTCATTCTGTTGCCTAGGCTGGAATGCAGTGGCACAATCTCACTGCAGCCTCTACATCCTGAGCTCAAGCAAGCCTCCCACCTCAGCCTCATAAGTAGTAGCTGAGGCTACGGGCATGCATCACTACACTTGGCTAATTTTTTTAACCAATTGCTGTGTTTTGGTATAATTTAATTTTTTGTTATAATTCACTGCTTGATGGCAGGCAATTTTCTATTAAGTTCATTACTTATCACTTTTATTTCATATGCCATTTTTATTTGTATTTTCTTTCAGTTATTTAACATGTTTAAAAATTATAAAATAGGGTTCCCTATAAAAATGTCCAAATCAGGGATCTGCTGTTTCTCATGTTTTACTGAGACAATCCAAAATGTCTTTTCAAATTCCACTTAAAATAACATATTCTTAACTTCTCCTTTACCTCGTTGTAAAAAAAAAAAAAAAAAAAAAAAAAGGAAACTCCAACCCCATCCAACATGAGGTAAAATAAGAGGGGAATGTGGAGTAGAAAAAGTCCATCCCCTTAACTGACTACAGCTGAAACGGCTTACTTTTGCAAATTTTACCAAAACACAAAACCATGACTACTGGAACACATTTCAAGAACTCTTGCAAGTGAGGGACCCTAAAAGTTAAACTTCGTTAGCGCCACAGTCACTACACTTGAAAGCCTTGTTAGGACAAAAGGGGACCATGTCCTTGCTGATAAAAAATGTCCAGGCCTCAGTTGTTTGAGGCCTCACTCTGTAGCTCTGATCTTAAGTGAGAACCAGAAAGCCATTTCATGAAAAGGCATTTCATGTTCTACCATCATGGCAGGTACTTTTTCCTCTGCATGTGTCCTAAAAGCTATGTCTCAAATAAACCAAAAGCACAGACTATGTATTCTTTCTATAATTCTGTGAGTAGTTTAAAAAGAACTAGGCAATAAAACAACATCTCACATACCAGAAATGAGGTAGCCTGAAGCAATAGCAATATTCACGTTTGCAAGTGATGGATCACCCCTGGAAAAAAAAAAGGGTTCCTTTATTAAGTATATAGGTTATAGATAACTGCTACTTCTTTTTTCTATAGAGATTTAAATATAACGAAATTGCTTTCTATAGATTCTCGAATGGTAAGCTGACATTTTCAAATAACATTGGAAAACACACAATGACAGTTTAACCGAACCGTGACACATCCTGTGCTACTGGTGTTAGGAGAAAGATGCTGTTCCCAGGAAATCTAGTAGCCTTTTTGTCCAAGATGAACGTTTTAATCAAGAGATCTTCTAGAGCCCATGCCTTCCATGAATTTTACTCTGGCACTAAGCTAGTCTCCAAATTTTCCTTGAGGATAAATCTTCAACTCAGAATTCAGACTAGGCTGAAATCTTCTAAAGTATCTCAAGTCAATCCATATTGAGGTCCCCAATATTAGGAACAGACCTCTTGGGGATGACTAATAGTACCCAGTGCATTTTCCAAACTTAAGTTTTTAGTACTATTCCCAGAATCCCTAAATCCAGGGCACAGCATAGCATCTGTTTCGTTTTAAATTGGGAGGTCATCCTTCATACCACCAGTGGCATTTATAATGGATTTAGAGTATACCTAAGGACCAGCTACAATGTATTAAGTTACCTAAGAAGTGTCTCCTATCAATTCTGGATCCTATTCTAAATCTATCAATGCACAAAGTATTGTTTTAACTATGATAATGCTTCTAACCACATGGTTTCCATAATTTCTTACAAATATTAGCTAAAAGTTTTACTAAAATAATTTTACCAGGCTGGGCACAGTGGCTCACGCCTGTAATCCCAGCACTTTGGGAGGCCGAGGTGGGCAGATCACGAGGTCAAGTGATCAAGACCATCCTGACCAACATGGTGAAGCCCTGTCTCTACTAAAAAATACAAAAATTAGCTGGGCATGGTGGCGCATGCCTGTAGTCCCAACTACTCGGGAGCAGGAGAATTGCTTGAATCCGGGAGGCGAAGGTTGCAGTGAGCCAAGATCGCACCACTGCACTCCAGCCTGGCGCCTGGCAACAGAGCAAGACTCTGTCTCAAAAATAAATAAATAGATAAAACGAAAAACAGCATCCCAATGAAAATATATCAATACTGATATAATTCTTATGGGAATAATTTTATATTTTTGAATTTAAAAAGTCCTTGCAGTCAAATGGTGGTGGTCAAAAGACCAGGCTAAATCACCCTACATCCCCAAGCCCACAACCACCACATCTCAATGCAGTGCTTCTTCAAACATGCCTCCTCTCTCAAACTAAGCTGAACTAAGTCTTCTCATATAACACCAGGAAACAGTTTGCAAAATGTCTGCCATTGGAATGACATTTAAGCTTTTCGAACCATCTTACATGTTATTCTATTACTGCTGAACATAGTTATTATTAGTGCATGTGCTTCAAATCTTGTGGTACTAAATTCCTCTCACATGGCCATCTGTAACTCTCATCTCTTTGATATGAAACAACGAGTCAAACATAAATTGGAGGCAAAAAAGTCTTAAGTAGACATTATCCAAGTTGACTATCCTATCTCAATAATTTATTTTTCTTCAGAACTGTGATTACAATAACTTTGCTTTACTCATTAACACAGTAAATATGTTTAAATTATCATCATATTCTCCTTGCTTGGGATAACAATTGCCACACTGAGGCAAAATGGCCTTCATTTGTATTCAAATCTAAAATAAATCATTTAAATGCACTTTGCTGAAATGTCTGAATACAAGCATTTTAATAACGCATACGCCATCGATGTTTTCTGTTTTAAAGTAAGTGATGTTCTTATAAATAATTAATATCAAAACATAAATCAAATTGGCAATCTTAGAAAAAGAAACGGCTTACCAAAGTGGATCAGCTTTAGTAGGCTCATCGAATAAGAAAATGTACAGGCCAAAAATACCAACCACCAAAGAATGGCATGAGGATACTACCCTGAAAGGAAACACAAAGATTTTACCTGCTTTGCAATAAAATTTAACTAATTCTGACAAGACATAGAACATTCTGAACAAGTTACACCTTGAAGCATTTATATACCGGAGTGGAGTATAATGGAGAGTATAATGCAAAATTGCCATTTAGAAAATCAAGGGCCACAGCTTTACTTTGGAATAAAGAAGGAGGAAGATCCCGAGGCCTACAATTTCCTGCTGGAGAACAGGTGAATCACTTCTTGGTTAAAAATTCTAAGACAGATAGATGCATACATGATGGTGCAGCTGACAGACTTCTGTGCGGACAGACGGCAACTGGCAAGGCCACTACCCTGTACCCTGCTCCAAGCTCCAGCCCCAACGGCATCAATGCAGGATAAGTTTCCTGATCCAATCAGCTTCCAATCTACTGACCTTAACAAACTCCATATCCTTAAAACAATTCAAATGGATCATAATATGAAGATTTATTTCTTGGGAGACTTCAGTTTTTAAAGTACATTGACATGCACTATTGTACTTGATTCTTGTAACAAATTTGTAAGAAAGCGAGGGTAGCTATTATTAGTGCCTCTTTATCATTATTATGAAAGCACTTCTAAATAGAGAAATTGAGGACCATGAATTTATACAAAAAATTTGTTTTTAAAAGAAACACCCAAGTAAAAGCACAACGTTCTCAAGATCCACGTCACATCAAGTTTTCTCTTAAAGAAGGAATAAGTTTAACATAAAAACCATCAGTTTCTATGAATGTATCTTGTTAATAAATTTAATGACGTAACCAATTCTCAAGCTCTATATTATATTACTTATAGAACTATATTCAGGAAACTGTATTTATCCATACAATGAAGTTTTTTTACCCAACAATTTCAGATTTCTCACATCTTTATAAAGAAGTTCACAAGTAATGAAGCTTCTTTTCTCTTCATTAGGATAAAAGATGAGAGGAACAGCAAAGTTTTCTCTCTAAAAATTACTGATGTGCAATAAATTTTTCTCTACAATATGACCCCAAATCTTTAAAAGTAAGTAAACTATATCAACTAATATTAGGCTTGGTATCAGAAAATTTCATTGTAACTTGAAAAACCAATATACTTGACCTAATAGATGATGTGTTACAAAATAGATCTATCATGATAAATCAAGCCATATTTTAAATATGGAAAGATTCTCACTAATTTAAAGGCATTGACCAAGCATCATTTATAATACCTAAGAATCATTTTGAAATGTGAATAATTAAGAAATCCAATTTATCTGATTTACAAGTCTATAATTTTCATGTCAAGCACTCCGGTATTCCGTTTGAGCACAGGATAATAATGTAAATTTCTTGGCCGAACGTGGTGGCTCACGCCTATAATCCCAGCACTTTGGGAGGCCAAGGCAGGTAGGTCATTTGAGGTCAGGAGTTTGAGACCAGTCTAGCCAACAAAGTGAAATTCCATCTCTACCAAAAATACAAAAATCAGCTGGATGTGGTGGTACACGCCTGTAATCCCAGCTACTTGGGACGCTGAGGCACAAGAATTGCTTGAACTTGGGAGGGAGGGGCTTCAGTGAGCAAAGATCACATCACTGTACTTCAGCCTGGGCAACAAGAGCGAGACTCTGTCTCAAAAAAAAAAAAAAGTTAAGTTCCTTGATATCAAACAAAACACTCCATCTAAATGATCATACAGCCAGCTCTCTATTGTTATTCAAAAGTTCTATAAAAGAAAAAATATATAACCTCTCTCACTAACTTGTTTTACTGTTTCGTAACCATAGTCAGAAAGCTCCCTTTTAAAAAAAACCTAACTTTTAATTTCTGACACCCAGGCCTCAGATTCACTTCTCTTTTGAGAAGTTATATGGTAAATGAAAAGCATTCTAAGCCATTAGCTGATGGAAATGGTATATAACTCAGGATAGAAAAGTTAAATGTTACTTGGTCCAGTAAAAACTTCTACATTTGTAGAGGTCCAAATACCTCCCTCTACAATCCAGAGGAAAAACAAATACCCTGTTCTCACTCATACACTATCCGTATTAAAATTCTAAACTATATTTTCAGAAACTTCTGTTAAAAAAAATTTAATTTTATTATTTAAGATCAGATTTCTAGCAAATGAAAAATTAGAGTCCTTAGTATCTAAAAAGAAATTCCAAGATGCTACCCAAGATAAAATATTTCCATTTTTTTCAAAAAGGTTAGAAATGTTTGCACACATAAAGAGACAACACGCTAAAGAAATGATTAACGACCATTTATTTTAAAAGAGCAATTTTAAGTTACTGATTTAATCACAAGTAGTGTAAATAATGCCAACAGAAATTATATAGCTCAGTCAAAAAGAGTTCAATTTTAGAGAAAGATTAAAAAATTAGTAGTATTTCAACACAATAAGACTTTTGATGTGATAGGTAAGAAGCTGGATATAAATAATTAAGAAATTTTTTTATTTTATAAGATCTAACACCTGTAAGCATATACGTTTTCAGAAAAAGTTGCAAGTAAGCACAGAAATTTCTCACTTTTAATCACACTGCTGTCTCTCAAGTGAGCACTTCCAGTAGTTGGTTTTCCTCCAGGTCTTTGTATACTAGATGGCTCAGACCACTCATTGTTCAGAGACTCTTTCCTGATTACTAGAAAGAATTATGTGTGTTTATCTGTACTTTGCAAACTGGAGGCTGCTTTCTAAGACATTTATACATACTTCACACAAAATATAGCCTCCTTTTCCTACTTCGGACTCCACCTCACAGCTTAAGTCCTATGTAAACAAAGCTGGAGTGAGTAGCAGGAGCAACCTTCAGAGAAAGAGAAAACACCATTGAATACCTAAATGAATTTTATATAATCCCAGACTCCTTTTTCAAATAGAAACTCAGTTTCCCAAATGGTATTTTCCGTATCATAGAATGGCAGTGGTAAGACTAGATAACACGAAATATTTTTCCAATTTCATTTCATTTCCATCTTGGCTTCTATCTCTCTGTACCCTCCCTATTTCTTTGACTTGCAGCTACCTAACATTCAAATACCTTTCCCTATCCTAACCACAGTAAAAAGGAAGTGAAAATAGTTCAAAATTTAATCAGAGAATTTATGTACCCCCTTCTCCTTGCTACCATTCCATCTATCTTCATACATTAGAAAAGATTTTTTAAAGTAATGGTATCTCTAGTATAACACATTTGAACAATATTTTTGTGCTAGTCTTCAGACAAAATAATCATACTGCTTTTTTTTGAAAATATGTGAAGAAATAATTTTTGCTTTCTGGCTGAAAAGAACTTTGGCATGTATGAACCTGATATATCATTGTAAAGTGCAAAAGAAAACAACTAGAGTCTTCTTAAATTCACAGTCTGAGTTATAAAAGTAGATGCCTGCAAACCAATTTGGTTCAAAAAGAGGGAATTTCAAGTCAAATATAACCATTCTCAAATAAATATTCAGACACTAACAATTTCTTGAATTTTAAAAGGAAATTTCAATGAAAAATAATTATAGCAAACTTTAGAGACTTGCATTTTATGGTTAGTATTAACTTCAACTAAATAGCAACAACAAAAAATATGGCCACAGCTCCTCCAACTCACCGAAGTTTACAAATGCGCAGCAATGTCTGGGCACATAAAATGCTCTAAAGCAAGTGAAGCCGTCATCTGAGCCATTTTGTGTTGGAAATCTTGTGAGATTAATGAGTCGTACACACACAAAAATATTGCAACCAACTTTTTAAAACTCTGGCAGAGTGTGGTGACTCATGCCTGTAATCCCAGCACTTTGGGAGGGCAAGGTGGGTGGATAACCAGAGGTCAGGAGTTCGAGACCAGCCTGGCCAACATAGTGAAACCCTGACTCTACCTAAAATACAAAAATTAGCTGGGCATGATGGTGCATGCCTGTTGTCCTAGCAACTCAGAAGGCTGAGGCAAGAGAATCACTTGAACCCGTGAGGTGGAGGCTGCAGTGAGCCGAGATTGCGCCACTGCACTCCAGCCTGAGTGACAGGGCAAGACTCTGTTTCAAAAAAACATAAAATAAAAATAAAAAATAAAACTCCAGCAGATTTCTGTATGAATAGATGTCTAATTCTTTCTCCATTTACTTTTTCTGTTTTAAAAGAAATCTAAAAAGCAATTTTTACTTTAAAATTATGTAACAAAATAAATGCTGGAGGGATCTAAATTATAATGCAAAGTTCATGAAAAGATTCATATGTACTGACTGCACACTTCGGTCTCTGGTGTGTAGAGTTTAACTGCTCCAGGCCTGCGCCAATGCTATATGGTATAAGCTACTCGAAAGTACAACTAACTTTTTCTTCCATCATCACTTTCAAAGATGTCTGTTATGAATATTCCAAAGAACACAAAAGTGCTAGTACTCATCCACAGTCAGCTGGAGTCTACTTCATCTTCACACACTTCCCCAGAAACTTAAATACATTTCTCCTAACATCTTTCAATATAGAATTCTTAAACTAGTTTGTATGAGGTCATCTATTTGTTTTCTCTTTTATTCCTAAGATCAAATAAAAATTTGGCCTTACATTTTATTAGATCCTAAATGAAAGACTTTTTGAAATATTTTAAATAATTTTATCTAATAAACTAGTTTCTTTTCATCAATTACATTTTCATATGCTTTACCTTGAGTTCCATTCAATCTTCTTTTCAAAGCTGAGACTACTGAAACCTGGAGAAACTTTTGCTGAAAACCAGTAACTTACAAAGTAGAAGAGAAGCTGAAAGGTGAAAAAGCTGGTACAAATAATGCTGATGAACAATTTCGTGTTGACATCCATATTTCTTCAACCTGTTAAGATAAATGACAGCTATAAGTTGTCACCTCATGATAAACCTAGAATAAATTCTTTTTAAGAAATATGTCTTGTAATTTTAGCAATTTTCAAAATTTAGAACAAATGTTAAGAATACAAAGAAACTATAAGAATTCTTGGCCTTTTGTATATTTCTTCACCTTTACCATCTGTCATGTATCTTATGTTTGTATTCAGAATAAAAGAAAAAAAATCTATCTTAAAGATCTCAATATTATAGGTGTCATTTATAATTTTAGCATCTTGATAGTCAAAATTATCTAAGTCTCAGAGTTTAACATTAACAGAGAATTTCAAGCACTGTAAGTGAAAAGTATTCTTTTAATAATATTTTAACTAAATTTAGGACAAATCACCTGCTTTATTTTTTATTTTTGTTTTTTGAGACAGTGTTTCACAATTGTTGCACAGGCTGGAGTGCAATGACGCAATCTCAGCTCACCGCAACTTCCGCCTCCCAGGTTCAAGCAATTCTCCTGCCTCAGCCTCCCAATTAGCTGGGATTACAGGCATGCACCACCAAGCCTGGCTAATTTTGTATTTTTAGTAAAGACATGGTTTCTCCATGTTGGTCAGACTGGTCTCAAACTCCCAACCTCAAACTCCCGCCTCAGCCTCCCAAACTGCTGGGATTACAGGCATAAGCCACCACACCCAGCCACATCTGACTTTTTTAATCCCTCAATTTCTCATCTATGAAATGAAAGACTTGGTTAGATAATTTCTAAGAAACAATCAAGCCAAAAATCACAGAACTAACATTGCCTGCAATAACAAAATATAATTACATAATTAAAAAACAAAACAAAATGAATTTTGCAGCAGGACAAACAACATTTAAAACAAAATTAAAATCTTAACACAGTCTTAGAAAAGGGTCATACCACTGTTGAGGCAAGAGAATGGAGTCTTGAAGCAGGGAACCTAAGGCCAATTCATGCTGACTTCCTAAAACTAAATCAAAGGGAAAACCCAACTTTCCAAACCTAAGTAATAAAAGAACTGGTAGTTACTCCCTTTGCAAACCCCTCCCACTTTTCTGAGTGGCAAATGAAAAACTGAAAGTACTTATGATTGGTTGCTTTCCTCAACCAATCAAATGTTTACATAGGAATGTAACTTTATAACTTCATTTCAGCCTCTGATTGCTTTCTCCAATCAATCTGACCAAGTGCCAGCTAAGTCTTCGTTTGCACACGAGTGTAACTTGTTTTTTTCAAGATAGAGTCTTGCTCTGTCACCCAGGCTGGAGTGCAGTGGTGTGATCTCCGCTCATTGCAACATCCCAGGTTCAAGCAGTTCTCCTGCCTCCGCCTCCCAAGCAACTGGGATTACAGACACGTGCCACCAGGCAGCTAATTTTTGTATTTTTAGTAGAGACTGGGTTTCACTATGTTGGCCAGACAGGTCTGGAACGCCGGAGCTCGTAATCCGCCACACCTGGGCCTCCCTCCCAAACTGCTGGGATTAAGGTATGAACCACCACACCTGGAACAGAAGTGTAACTTTGTAACTTCAGCCTCTGATTGGTTTTCCTCAACCAATCAGTCTGACTGTGGGGCACTACTTCATTTGCATGGGGTGTTCACCAAGTGAGCAATGGGAAACCTCTAGAGGGTATTTAAACCCCAGAAAATTCTGTAACCAGGCTCTTGAGCCCCTATGGTAGGACCCTTTCCCACCCTGTGGAGTGCACTTTCATTTTTTAATGAATCTCTGCTTTCGTTGCTTCTTTCCTTGCTTTATTTGTGCATTTTGTCCAATTCTGTGTTCAAAACGCCAAGAACCTGAATACCCTCCACAGCTAACACTGTCACTGCATAAATGAGAATTTAACTTTAAAAACATGTTCTTCAATCACACATATTCTTGGAGCAAAAGGCCTGAAGGACTTTTTATCCCTTTAAAAAAAAAAAAGATTTTTATAAAAGAGCTTCAGGTCTTAATAGAGTTAGCAGAGAGAATAGTACTACACAGACATGCACACTCAAGGTGAGTTTTCTGTCTCATTGAGCTGAACTTTATTTGGCTCCTAAAAATCTTAGGAACATTCAGACCAAAAAAAAAAAAAAAAAAAAAGGCACTAAAGCATTTGCTCATATCCAGCAAATATAACATTTCTATGGCTCCATCTTTGATAGAGCTGATCCTCCAATGAAAAGGAAATAAATCAATACACATTTCCAGCTGCCTAATGCGAAGAAATAAAGTCACCTACTGAAGTCAAGTCACCAGAGAAAAGGCAAATCATTGACTGCACTAGCAATAACCCCACTTCATTCCCTTCCAACCAGGATATGGTAATAAGAATCAGTCTCCCACAGGGCCCCTTCTGACAGAATTCATATGTCTATAATGAATTCTTCCTCATTCTTTTTGTGTGTCTGTGCTTGATAAAAATATTGATGTTACAATTCTTCTCTATGAGACTCCATTAACTTTATTGCTCCTTCTTATTAATAGCATATGTTTACTGAGTATTAAAATTTTAATTTGTGACCTTTTAGTCTAGGTTTAATATTAACCATATAATACATAAAAGTTTTATATATAAATTAAGCATCACCATAATTTGCTAAGTGGGATGTAAGAAGAATAATGCTTTTCTAAGATTAAAGCAAATAGGAAGCCAGACAGACACAAAGTTGGAAATATATATATATAATCAGTAATCAGAAGAGAATGGAGAATCTAATCTTCAATGTGAGGAGGTTTGCCCTGAAAACTTTTGTATGCTCTCTGCTGGTCCTAAAGCAGTAGGTGGGTATGGGCTGCTCATTTAGTTTTGTTAAAATTAAATGTATACAAGCCATTCATTTCATGAATGCTAAAAGCTGTCATAAAACATTTATATCATACCTTATCCATTTTAATTGTTCATTTAACTAATATATTTAAAAGCACTCAAACAATTCTCCATTAAAAAATGTACTTCATTGCCCCTGCCAAAATCAAGTTTTTAAGTCTTTGTTATACTGGATGAATACTATTATTGTCAACGGAATTATTTTCAGGTAAGACTTTGGGATATATGTTGAGAGTCTCCCTTTGCAAAAATATCTCATTTAAAACTAAATAAAGAGCTCCATATATTCAAGCTGTGACTTCCATTTAAGGCTTGACAGATAGAAGCTAATTAAATTGTCTACTCTCAGCTGTGCCTCTCAGTAAACAGCTGCTTGCTTAATCAGTCATGCCAAATCAAGAACCAATCTAGAGATCTTTACAAATTTCCCCAGAAAACCAAGTCTTCTGGTAGGAAGCAACTGGCCCTGTTCATTCACTTTAGTGCATGAATCAGGCAAGAAAACGGTAAAAAGTGATAAAACCAAAAGATGCTCATTACTAACATATATTAAGGGCCTGCGAGAGTTTGGTGATTATTAAGTATAGGAATATACAGAAAAAGTGGAAAGCCTAAGATCTACTTCATATACCTCTACATGTAGCTAGTAGCTGGCAGAAGGCCAGGATACCAGTTGGCCTAGAGAGGAGCAGTTGAAACAGATATGGGAAATACGGCTGCAACAATTTTCAAGAGTGTCTAGACATGAACTCAAAAATATAATTAGTCCATCTCGATTCATAGGAATTACGGACATCAAAGAAACTTTTCCGGAAACCCGTTGAATGAAACAATGTTTATACTTTTCACTCAAAATGGTTTACATAAACTTTAATTGATGTTGATCTCTTAGAAGGGAAAAACATGAAAAAGTCTGAAGTACAGTCATGCACTGCACAGTGATGTTTCAGTCAATGACAGACCACATACACAATGATGGTCCCATAAGATTAAAATGGAGCTGAAAATTCCTATCACCTAGAGACTCTGTAGCCATCATAACACCATAGCACAACACATTACTCATGTGTTTGTGGTGATGCTGGTGTAAATAAACCTACTGCACTGACGGTCATATAAAAGTCTAGCACATACAATTATGTGCAGTACCTAGTAGTTGATTATGATAATAAATGACTATGTTACTGGCTTATGCATTTACTATACTATACTTTATATCATGATTTTACAGTGTATCCCTTCTATTTATTAAAAAAGAAATACACACATACAATTAACTGTAAAACAGCCCCCGGAAAGTCCTTCAGGAGGTATTCCAGAAGAAGGATTGTTCTCGTAGGAGATGACAGCTCCATGTGTGTTACTGCCCCTGAAGACCTTCCAGTGAAATGAGATGTGGAGGTGGAAGACATAGTGATGGAGTTTCGCTCTTGTTGCCCAGGCTGGAGTGCAATGGCGCAATCTTGGCTCACCACAACCTCCACCTCCCAGGTTCAAGCTATTCTCCTGCCTCAGCCTCCTGAGTAGCTGGGACTACAGGCACGTACCACCATGCCCAGCTAATTTTTATATTTTTAGTAGAGACAGGGTTTCACCATATTGGCCAGGATGGTCTCAATCTCTTGACCCCATGATCCGCCCACCTCGGCCTCCAAAAGTGCTGGGATTACAGGTGTGAGCCACCGTGCCCAGTCGTTTTTATTTAATTTTTTGCAGAGACTGGGTCTCACTATGTTGCCCAGGATGGTCTCAAAGACCTGGCCTCAACTGATCCTCCCACCTCGGCCTCCCAAACCACTGGGATTACAGGTATGAGCCACTGTGCCTAGTCCAATTTCTAATGTTTTATACTATATTTTTAACTGTACCTTTTCCATGTTTAGATACACAAATACTTGCTATTGTATAGCAACTGCCTACAGTATTCAGTACAGTAAATGCTGTACAGGTTTGCAGCCTAGAAGCAACAGGTTATGCCATATGGCCTAGGTGTGTGGTAGGCTATTCCATCTAGGTTTGTGTTAAGTGCACTCTATGATGTTCACACAATAATAAAATTGTGTTAAGGACACAATTCTTAGAATGTACCCCCATCGTTAAGCAGTGCATGACTGTACATGTCTTAACTATCAGCTATGAGAGCCCTTCTCTTCCAGCAGGAGGACTCCCAGAGGCAGAGCCCCAGGAAACAGCACTGCCAGGGCTGATTCAGTCTTCTCATCAAAAAACAGTCTATCCATCTGTCTCTGGTCCACCATGAGCCAGGCACTGTGCTGGTGCTTGGAATACAAAATAGGATGATGTGCTTACAGCCAGTAGGGTTACACAGAAACTGATCCTCACCATACAAAGTGGGAAGTGCAGGATACTAAGGGAATGTTCCCTGCTTTCCAAGGAATAAATACCCAGGAAAGGTGACACATAACAGTGAGGAGGTATCCAAAAGTATTTGAGATGAACCAAGAGGACATCTTCTCTTCCATTGAAATCCTAACAAGATGCTTTGAGGCTGGAGCCCAAAATACTCAGTTCTCCGCCAGGCTCATGACTGTAATTCTGGCACTTTGGGAGGCCCAGGTGGCCCAGGTGGGAAGATCACTTCAGGCCAGGAGTTCAAGACCAGCCTGGACAACATTAATGAGACCCTGTCTCTACAAAAAATAGAAAAATTAGCTGGGTGTGGTAGCACATTCCTGAAGTCCCAACTACTCAGGAAGCAGAGATGGGAGGATCATTTGAGCCCAGGAGATTGAGACTGCAGTGAGCTATGACTGCATACCACAGCACTCCGGCCTGGGCAACTGTGCAAGACCCTGTTTCAGAAAGAGAAGAAAGAAAGGGAGGGAAGGAAAGAAGAAAGTAGAGGAGGAGGGAAAGAAGGAAGGACAGGAGGAGGGAAGGAAGGGAGAAAAGGTCAATTTTAAAGGAAATTGACTTTAAAACAAAAAGTCAATTTTGCCTTTACCCATCAAAACACAATCAAAACACTCTCATTTTCCCCATTTGTGATTCCTTTGTAAATACAGAGATTCCTTAGAGAGTATCTCAAAATCACCAGTGCCACTTCCATGCACATACACAATCCCACTCCTTCATTTTCTGATATAATCACCCAGTGAGAACCACTGCTGTAGTGTTTTGCAGTTAAAATCCTTAAAAAGAAGGGGAAGAGGTCTGTGTGTTTGTCTTTAAGGGCAGCAAAGAAGGCGGAAGCTGGGAAGAATGCCCCACGTACACTTAGAGTTCCTTTTCCCATCTCTGGCAAGCTCCCTTTCCTATTCCCCACATTGATTCCAAATATTCACTGCTCTCAAATCTCTAGTTCTCCCTCTGAAAATAGATGAGGTTTCTTCCCATTTCACAAAGAAAGTGAAGGCTATCAGGCATAAACACCTTTAACTTGGCAATGTTTGCCACCTCCCTCCGACCCCCCACTACCTGAACCTCTTCTCTGCATACTATAGGTTCTGCCTTGCCACACGCCCTGCACCTTCAACAGTGCTTATATTGTGTGCAACTAGATTCCACCACCTGCCGTGCACCAGCCCTGAATGGTCAGCCACCCTCTGGATGGGCTCCATTTGGGCATCCCAGAGGCTCTGCAGGTTCTGCTTGGCCCAAGCTGAACTTAACCTCAACCAGCCCTTCTTCATGGCGCCACACCTCAGTGAATGACATGGACATCCACAACACTGCCCCATCTTCCAACCTGGAACAGTTCAGTCATCCTTGATTCCTTCCTATACCTCACCTCCACAAATAACTGACCAACAAATCCTGGTAGATCAAAGGATACCAAGTGACGGACAGCTTGATTCCAGCAAAGCTCTGAAAGTTTCTTATGAATAATACCAAAAAAAGCGGCTAGATTAACAAAGTTAGTAAACCCCAGAGCTAGCTGAAAAACTAGAAGCAGCATGTAAATCAATGGTCCAAAGCAGAAATGAGAAATATCTGTTGATATTTTATACGGTTTTCTTTTTGGTCCTGTTTTAGTAAATATTTTTTGTAAATATTTGTATGTTTATTTAAGCTGCATATAACACAGAGCTGGGAAAGACAGCTAATACATTAGATTAACAAAAATCAGGTTTTAATATTATCTTTATTAGCTGAAATAATGAATCCCAATCATAAAAGCAAAATATAATAATTTTTTAAAAGGCAATACCAAAGTATAGGACTTGGCACAACAGCCATACACACAAGACCATAGCATTGTAAGTGACAGAAATGAATGAAAGACAACAGTAAAATGAAGATACTAAACACACACACCAAAAAAAAAAAAAAAAAAAAAAAAATTTCAGGCTCATTTATACTCAGATAGTGTGAAAGTACATCCTTTGATCAAGTATCAGTCCCACTCACTCCCATTTAATCATATACCAAAGTACCTTTAAAGTAGGGTAAAGATAGTAATCTTTAGAAATGGTATCATATCACAAAGAGCCAAGAGGCCAAGTAATGCTAGCTTGGGAACAAGATTTCTTAAAAAAAAAAAAAAAAAACAAAAAAAAAACAAAGACTTGAGAGCAGGCCAGGCTCCATGGGTCATGTCTATAATTTCAGCACTTTGGGAAGTCAAGGCCAGTGGATCACCTGAGCCCAAGAATTCAAGACTTCAAGACCAGTCTTTTGCAACATGGTGAAACCCTGTCTCTGCAAAATATACAAAAAGTAACCACGCGTGGTGGTACAGACCTGTAATCCCAGCTACCTGGAGGCTGAGATGAGAGAATCACTTGAGCCCAGGAGGCAGAAGTTGCAGTGAGCCGGGATCACGCCACTGCATTCCAGCCTGGTGACAGAGTGAGACCCTGTCTCAAAAACGAAACAAAACAAACATTCCTTGAACATTTAAAGAAGTGTTGTGGCTGGGCGTGTAGCTCACACCTGTAATCCCAGCACTTTAGGAGGCCAAGGCCAGAGGATCACTTGAGATCAGGAGTTCAAGACCAGCCTGGCCAACATGGTGTAATCCCGTCTCTAGTGAAAATACAAAAATTAGCCAGGCGTGGTGGTACACACCTGTTGTTCCAGCTACTTGGGAGGCTGAGGCACAAGAATCACCTGAACCCAAAAGATGGAGGTTGCAGTGAGCCAAGATTGCGCCACTGCACTCCAGCCTGGGCAATGGAGCAAGACTCTGTCTCAAAAAAAAAAAAAAAAAGTGTACAGAAAAATGAGAGCAGGAACTTACCCCACACCACTCAAATTGGCACAAGTGGGCAGTTTAACTTAAAGAACCACCTTCTAACCCTTTGGAAGTATCCAAGCATCTGTCATGGAAGTGGTAAAAGCAGAGCTGGGAGGGTTGCCTGCAGAAGGCGGGGTTCTAGTCTAACCTTCAGAGGACTCTGGAAACAAGATTTGGGGCCTAGGATTGAACTTAATTTTGGTATTCAGAAAGACAATTTCTTATTCCATTAACTTCTCAACATTCTATCAATAATGTTAAAAATCAAAATCTTACAGGGAAGGAAATGTGAAGTAGATAAACCATGATGGAAAGTACACAGGCCCATCGAAGTCTTGATTTTGAGTCTCAGTTCTACCATTTGCTAGCTGTGTGACCTTGGAAAAATTACTAAACTTGCCTTAACAGAACCTCAGTTTCCTCATCGGTAAGGTAGAGATAACAATAGTACTAACCTGACACGGTTGTAATAGGAAATAAATGATATAATGTTTCTTGGGCACTGAGTACTCTGCATATGGTTTGCACGCAGTCTCTGCTTCTACCATCATCCACCTCCAGCAGCACACAGGACACACAGTCTCTGGGCCTGTTGTCTCTCTAGTCAGGGAAAACAAAATCATGCTATGGCCACCAGGTCCTAGACCCCTAACTCATGCCTGTTTTCATCAGTCAACACTTACAATGTAGGCAGTGCCCACTGCAGAAATCCATCCTCTACCACGTGAGTACCTCTTGTGCTTTGAAGTTCCTTCCCAGCTCATCACCCTCTCCACTTCCCACAACCTTCCACTAGGTCCTTTGGAAATGCTGCTCCACAACCAGAAAGTACTGCCATATCCTTGGTCTCTCCTCTGAGCATTCTGAAGACACCCCTCTTCTCCTGCAACTCTCTCAAGTAGCAGCTGCCTAGCCTCTCATACTTCAGAGTCAAGAAATGGCCCTAGTACCTCTTCCCTCTCAGGCCTTATTCCTCCATTCCCCCACCCACTGCAAACACCCATATTCTTTTTTAGTCCTGCCATTCAGTTACACCACCCTTCTCTTTTCCTGTTATCATATTCTAACTTCCCAATCACTTCTGCTTATTCAAAGACGGCCCTGCCATAATCCTGAATAACTTCCTGCCCATTTGATGGCTCTGCATCTCCTAGACAGCTCAGTCCATTATCTTCACCTGGAATGGCACGTCTTCCATGCCACCTTACCCACCCATGAACCTTTACTCTCCCCTACGCATCATTTTTCTGCCTCCAAAATAACATTTCAAATATCCCCTTTGTTGACCGGGGCCTTCTTTCCTTCAAGCTTGTGCAGTATTACGACATTCTCTGTCTGCTGACCTCTCGGCTTTTTCCCAGCCCATCAGCCCTCGGTACATCCCTCTTTAATCGGCTAACATCCCAACGCCCATCATTTCCACAGCTCTCTAACACTCAAATTCCCTTTCCATTGCCAAGAGCTGGCAAAATCCTAATCCTGGATATGCCCAACTATTTACTCAGCAATGAGTCCGGAACAATCAGAGCTCTGTTGCAGAAAGTCACACACCAGAAGAGATTGAAGCCAGTGTGTGTGAATTACAGAGGGATCAGACAGCCCTCAACACCGCCCTGCACTCCAACCATTTGCCACTCCAAAAACCCTCTCAGAGTTCACAATAAAATTCCCAAATTGTCCTTATTCTTTTCAAAACACCATCCATCTACCCTATTCTCAGGAAATGACCCCCATCCTACTTCGCCAAAAAGTAGAATGTTGGATATGAAAACACTCAATATCCCACACTACCAACTACACAAACTACCTCCACCTGTAACCATCTGTCTTCCCATCTAAGATCAATCTCTCTAAGTTGTGCACTTTAGATCCACCCTTTGTGGCATTCCTGGGAATCTTCTGCTCCACATTATCCTTTACTCGCTCCCTCTCAAATGGCTCTTTCTATTGGTTCTTAAACAGGCTCAAGTTCTCAGAAAAAAACAAAAATCAACAGATTTACCACCTCTTCTTCAATCCTTTTTTCATAGTTTCTCTCTCTTGCTTGAACTTTTACACCTGCGTGTTCTCTCTCTCCACTCCTTTACAAAGTTCTAGAAATATTTGCCTGTATTCTGTCATCATTTATCACCTGACACTCCACCACACTCTACTCTTGTTCCCATCCTCATCACTCTCCTGGAATAGCTATTGCTAAGGTTAGCAATGACTTCCATGTGCAGCTTTCACGTTACCTGACCTCTCTGCAACATCAGATGCTGACCATTTTCTTCTCGAAATGCTTTCTTCCTGTACTTCCATAACGCCACACTTCCTCTACCAACCACTAAATAATAGAGTTCTTTAAGACTCCAGACCATCTTCTCTATCTACTTGTTTCCTATGTAATTTCAACTGTATTTGTGGCTTCAGTTACCACTTAGATGTAGAAAAATCTAAAGTGTAAATTTTCATCCTAGATCTCTCCTCTGAGCTAGTGTATACAGCCTACTGCTACTTGATACTACCACATGGCGTCTCAAAGGCATCTCAGACCAAGCTCATAACCTGACCCCTAAACTTGGTCCTCAGCTAGATTCTTCAACTCAGTGAATGGTTATCACCAATTGTCTTAGTCTGTTTTGTGTTGCTGTAACAGAACATCTGAGACTGCATAATTTATTTTTGTCTGTTTCTACATGGAGTCTCACTTTGTTACCCAGGCTAGAGTGCAATGGTGCAATCTTGGCTCACTGAAACCTCCGCCACCTGGGTTCAAGTGATTCTCATGTCTCAGCCTCCAGCATAGCTGGAATTACAGGTGCATGCCACCACGCCAGGCTAATTTTTTGTATTTTTGGTAGAGATGGGGTTTTGCCATGTTGGCCAGGCTGGTCTCGAACTCCTGGCCTCTAGTGATCCACCCACCTTGGCTTCCCAAATTTCTAGGATAACAGATGTGAGCCATCACACCCATTCGGGACCGCATAGTTTATACAGAAAACAGGCTTATTTAGCTCATGAGTCTGCAAGTTGAGAAGTTCAAGGGCATGGTCCAGGCTTCTGGCAAAACTTTTGTGCTAAGTCATAAAATAGTGGATAAGGTCAAAGAGGAAGCAGGCATGTGTGAAGAGACAAAACCTGGGTGGCATCCTGGCTTTCTAATAATCCATTCTCAAAGGAACTAATCTACTCTTGCCAGAATGAGGACTCACTAGTATAAGAACAACACCAAGCCACTCATGAGGGATCTGCCCCAGGATTCTAACACCTCCCACTAGGCCCCACCTCCCTACAGCAATACATTGCAGATCAAATTTCTTTTTCTTTTTTTTTTTTTTTTTTTTTTTTGAGACGGAGTTTCACTCTTGTTACCCAGGCTGGAGTGCAATGGCGCGATCTCGGCTCACCGCAACCTCCGCCTCCTGGGTTCAGGCAATTCTCCTGCCTCAGCCTCCTGAGTAGCTGGGATTACAGGCACGCGCCACTATGCCCAGCTAATTTTTTGTATTTTTAGTAGAGACGAGGTTTCACCATGTTGACCAGCATGGTCTCGATCTATTGACCTCATGATCCACCCGCCTCGGCCTCCCAAAGTGCTGGGATTACAGGCTTGAGCCACCACGCCCGGCCCTGCGGATCAAATTTCAACATGAGTTTTGATGGGGAGAAACCATAGCCAAACCATAGCACCATACACTCAGATCTGACAGCCAGAAACCCAGGAGTCACCCTTGATAACTTGCTTTCTGCACCTTCCTGCTCTGCCACCATATCCAATCTACTACTAAGTCCAGTGAATTATACTTCTTAAATAACTGTCAAAAAGATGCATTTTCTTCTCAGGCTACTACCATCACACTTCTGGACTGTCTCCAAACTGGTCTCCTTAGAGTGGAGGACAGACTGGAGGGCTCCAGAGGAATCTTTTCTAAAAGCTGTCGCTGATCATGTCACTTCCTTACCTACCCTCAACTTAAAACCTTCAGATTTCTCAATGCTCTTATAAGGACTCCACCTTCTCCAGCCTGAGTTGGCACCTGCCCTCACTTAGTGCATTCCAGCTAACATGGCCTTCTTTCTCTTCCTTAAAGATGCCATGTTCCCTTCCTCCACAAGGCCTGTGCACATCCTATTCCCTGACTGCCATCCATACCCCTCCACTCCCAAGTTCTTCTTCAGAGAAGAACACCCATGCTTCTTCAGCTCTCTGAGCTCTGTCAACAGGTCAGTTCCCCAATTCTCTGCCCTCATGCTGCATGTCCCTCTCCTTTACAGCTGCGACCTACACAGATGTTTCCTTCCCACAGTGGAATGTATGCCCCATAAGAGTGGGAAAATACGGCCACTTTTCCCCTCGCCATTAAATCCCCATGCCTGACACAATGTCTTCCATGTAATTTATGCTCAATAAATATGTTAAATAAAACAGTTATAACAACACACAAACTCTTACATGTGCTTTCTATTCTGCCAGTGTCTCATCAGTTACAGATTCCTTGTTCTACCAGTGTAATCATGATATAGAAAAAGAATTTTCTCAACTGACAACTATAGTATTACAGCATGAAAGTATATTGACCTCAAAAGTATTCCCACCTCCAAATATGTCCAAAAGCAAAAAGTTTACAGTATTTATCTATTGTAAACTCCTTGTAACATGATACATATTCAAAAGTTTCATGTATAACCTGTAATTGTACTTTGATATTCTTATCAACTATGGAAGTACTGATTTATTGACTTATTTACCACCATCAGTAGCCCTAACACTCTAGGATGTAATAGTCTCTAGATGCAAAACTAAGTCATTTGTAAATAAGCACATCACTGCAGAAGATGAGCTATTTACCAAGCCAAACAAACAAAAAACCCTAGCCAAAAAAGGCATACCATCCCACACCCATTCTGAGTTTTGTGTGCATTTTCATACAGGTGGTACACTGTAATTATCTATCTCAATGTTGATAAAATGTCAAAAAATGACCAAAAACATTGAAATCTTAGTAAAGAATAACTGTCCCACCACTCACTTTCGACTTTTCAATCATGTAAAAATTGTAAAGCATCTGAAGGAATGTATATAAAGCTCTCAGCTAAGTGCAGGTATAGCTTTTGCTTTTTGTTGTTTTAACGGAATGTGAAGAGATATATAGGGAAAAAGAATTAGGAGGATAAAATGAAGGCAACATTCTACCTCTTTTTCTTTCCTGAGCATCAAGTTCAAGAACCATTAGCCTAAGTGTAAAAGTCTACAGGAAGCCAGCTGCATAAAAGTCAACCCAACTTCTATAAATCCTCTAATATTCATGGCACTGAATAGGCCTTTATTTTTCTAATAGGCCTTTATTTTTCTCATAATTGTATATAATTATTATAACCACAGCACATTAGATTAGGAAGGAAGCTAACCCCTGTTCTCTAAACTGGGCTCTGTAAGTGTCATCCATTCTCAGCAAAAAAGTATCCCTACTCAAAGGCTGGGGGTGGCCCCACCTTGCTACCAAAGCTCAGAGAACCGCTCTGACAGTTGAGTCACAACTCTGCTACACATTTCTTTAATCTAAGACTTCTCTTTTGTACAGGATGCACAAGGAAAGATGTGCCTATGCCTTTGAGGAATCTTTCTCTGATCCAATTCAGTGCTTTTCAAATCTTCATATCCCAGGCTCCCCACCACCCCCACCACACACACACATTCTGCTTATTCCTACAAGTAAGGAAGACTTTGTAGTCCTTCTACACTTTGTTTTGTGAGGGCAAAATAGTTCCTTTGATATAGATTTTTCAAACAACCCAGAGTCCCCACACCAAGAGATTCTGACACACCAAGGGTAAGAGGCTATCCCACCTCTTTAATGCCTCCCTGAAAATTTCTGCTCTTCCAATAAATCATTTCTCCCACTGGTATCCACAACACCTAACTAGTTCTCCCTTCCATTATAGGTACAGTAATTTAACAAAACTTTTATTCCTATTTTCCTAGCTTACACTTACATGTTCTAGCTTTTAACTTAAAAATAAATGAAATCTAATATAATTCATCTATTTTGCATCAGCTTTTTATCTTTTGTCGTATTTTAAATTTATTTCATTTTACATTTGTTCCTTTACTTGGGGTTTGTTTTTATTATGCTTAACAAGCAGGAGGCTGACAAAGGAAAAAGGCCTTCTCCATCTCTCCCTTCAGCTCCTCTGCTTCTCAATTCCCAACTTATTGAAGAATTCTACCCTTAGGAAACTCAGGTCATTTTCTAGGCCTTATGGCTCAGAGTACACATGTGATTTACGTGACAAACGTTGCTTTCTAGCATCTCACTCCACTTAAAACTTTGCTGTTGTTGTTGTTGTTTTTTGAGATAGAGTTTGCTCAGTCACCCAGGCTGGAGTGCAGTGGCATGATCTCGGCTCACTACAACCTCCACTTCCCAGGTTTAACCAATTCTCTTGCCTCAGCCTCCCTAGTAGCTAGGATTACAGGCTCACTTAAGACACTTTTATAAAGATGTCTTTGTTTTTAAACCTATGAGTTACAATTACAGCCACTGAATTTTGGATAAATCAGAATGCCTTCAGTCAGCAGACAATAGTAATTGGGAGGTCTCATTAATATAGTAACTGGCACAAACAGAAAGTAAAGGTTTTGAAGCTTACACAATTTGAGAGCTCACCTTCGAGGATATCAACATTTCAAACACAACAGTGGACTCCAACCTTGGAAGCAGTCTATGCTAGGAAGAGTCTCTGAAGCTGAAGCAGGAACCAAGTGGCTCTCTACTGTCTGGGGAGACTCTTGGGAAAGAAGAGAGAGGTTCTGCAGCCTGCCTTTTCTACCTATAAGCATCTAATGTACTTATTTCCGTATCAATGCTCTTCCCTTCCTGGAGGGATCCCAAAGGAGCTCTTGGCTGGGAACATCTCTTGGCTTTTTCCAACTCTCTAGACAAAGTATGATTTTCCCCAAATATATTTTGTTATTTTTTTAAAGGGATCACTCAGTCACCTGCCAAGCTACTTAGGAAGTAAGAACCTAAGGAGTCAGGGAAGTGCTTCTCGCCTTCAAATCATGGATCTCATTACCCCACGAAGTCCTTAGGATAAGGGAAGGGACTAAGGTAAGGCTTTGCCTGCTGCCTTTTATTTTCTTTTCCTTCTTGTGCCTGTTCCCCACAGGAAACGAGGTGGTATTAAATGGGTTAGAGGGGCTCAAGAACAAGTTAGCCTATTTCTCCCACTTGTTGGGTTCTCAAGATGAATTCCACTCAGCTAGACAGAGACCTAGAATCAAAACCCAGTTCCAATACTTACCAGGTAGCCTTAAGCAAGAACAACACAACCTCTGTGACCTGCAGGTGCTTTAAAATGGAAATGCGAATGCCTGATGGAAAGATAGTTATGTGGCTTAAGTGAGATAATCTGTTAAATGCACCTAGCACCGTTCCTGGAACATGTAGTCACTTGTGGTAAACCATTTAGTGGCGGTAAATTCCTTTGCAACAGTGACACTGCCACTCCAATCCCCCAATCCAGGGGTGGAGTCTATGTCTCTGCGCTGTGAATCTGGGCTGGCCTTGCCAACTGCTGACAAACAGAAGTCAACAGAAGAGAGGCTTGGAGGGTTCTAGAGCCCAGGTGGGACTCTAAAGACTCTTGGAAAACTGCCCTGAGACCATCATGTCAGGAGCCTGTCTAGTCTACAGGAGGATGAAGGCCACAGTGAGAAAACTGAGGTTGCCCAGCTGACAGCCAACACTCAATGTCCACTACCAGCCATGCTGGCAAGCCATCTTGGATTCTTCAGCCCAGCTCACCCTCTATCTGAAGGCACCCACTTGAGTGAACCTGTAACCAACACAGTAATTACCCAGCCAACCTACAGAAGCACAGGAAATAATAAATCACTGTTTTAAGCTACTACGGTCTAGGGATGGTTTATTTGGCAACAGATTAAAATACCACTCAATAAAGAATAGTTCTTGATATTACCAGCCCCTCCCCTCTTTTTTTTCTTGAGACAGAGTCTCGTTCTCTCACCTAGGCTGGAGTGCAATGGAGTAATCTCGGCTCACTGCAACCTCTGCCTCCCAGGTTCAAGCATTTATCCTGCCTCAGCCTCCCAAGTAGCTGGGACTACAGGCATGCACCACCATGCCTGGCTAATTTTTGTATTTTTTGGTAGAGATGGGGTTTTGCCATGTTGGCCAGGATGGTCTTGAACTCCTGACCTCAAGTGATCTACTTGCCTCAGCCTCTCCCAAAGTGCTGGGATTAGAGGTGTGAGCCATTGCATCTGGCCTTTTTTTTTTTTTTTTTTTCAATAGAGATGGGGTCTCACCATGTTGTCCAAGCAGTCTCAAACTACTGAACTCAAGTGATCCTTCTGTCTCAGCCTCCCAAAGTGCTGGGATTACAGGTCTGAACCACCACGGCTGGACTACTAGCCCTTTCTTAACTAAGAAATGTTACACCTATTTAATATCTCTCCAATGGTGCCAAATCATACAGGGATATAATATTCTATATTTGAAGGAATGTGATCATTTCCCTGATTTAATCCTTGGCCTAAGGGCCCTGCAGGTTGTCTATACTTATGATCTAACTGGACAATTTGGTGGCTAAAATGAGAAGACAGCCAAGGAGTTTCTAAATTCTCTAGGTGGCCTTTTATCTTGTTACCCAGGGTCCACTCTACCCAAGGGCTAGTCTGAAGATAGCAAGTTGGCTCCATTGACTGCGCACAGTTACAAATGGAACTCCTTGATCTACTCGTTCCCTCCTTCTCTTGACTAGTCCTAAAAAAATAAAAATGCTTCTCGAACTACTTTGACAGTGGTTTCTTTTCTAAGCTCTTCCCATAAGACTGTCATTGCCTAAAACAAGTTCCAACTGCACTACTTCCTAATAAACATCATACTTATCTACCTGATTCAAGTTTGATACTGCCAGATAGTAAAAAAATCTAAATATGGTGACATGTTTCCTTGAACCACTTCACAGCCACATTAGGTAACGTGCAAAACAAATCAGATGTGCTTCATCACATCACAAACTTAGGTGGCCTCAACCTCATGTTTAAATTCAGGTGTAGTAAGTTACATAAAAGAACCTAAGTTTGGCCCATAGACTTTACAATTAAGAACTGTTTTCGGGCAACGTTCCAAGAATTTGGTGAATGTGGTCATGGAAGTTCAGAACCAGATGACTCATGGCAGATGAACTTTCACTGGCTTTATAAAACAGAGTCAAGCTGGCCCAACTAGGAGACCGCTAAGCCCTGGTGACATTCTCACACTGTACAACCTATTAACAAGTTTAGGCCACATGTGGTGGCTCACGCCTATAATCCCAATGCTTTGGGAGGCCGAGGCAGGCGGATCACAAGGTCAGGAATTTGAGACCAGCCTGACCATTATGGTGAAACCCTGCTTCTACTAAAAGTCTAAAAATTAGCCGGGCATGGTGGCGCATGCCTGTAGTCCCAGCTACTGGGGAGGCTGAGGCAGGAGAATCGCTTGAACCCAGGAGGCGTAGAGGTTGCAGTGAGCCAAGATCGTGCCACTGCACTCCAGCCTGGGTGACAGAGCGAGGCTCCGTCTCCAAAAAAAAAAAAGCAAGCTTAACCTCTCAAGACTTCTTAGCATGATGGCTCTGATTCTTTCTAACTTATGGGATTGATCAATGTGAACAAGTACCATCCTTGTTGTGTGGAACAAGTATAGGGTGGTATTTTTGTTTTTTTGTTTTTTGTTTTTTTGTTGGAAAATATTTTGCCCAGCCATTATTATAATTTTATTAAGTTAAAGCCAACTAAAACATCCTCATTTCTGATTTCAAAAGTTACAGGCCTAGTATTCTGTAGGTTTTACCTATAGCAATTCCACTAAACTTGTATATTCTGTACTACTTTGCGGAAAAAATATCCAGAAACAAGATCACATTGCTGTTTTTCATTGGCCATGTGTCCCTTTAGGTCTTACAGCTATTTCTGGATTAAACCCATGAACCTACACCTCACCCTACTGACCTTTCACTGAGCAGTGCCCAGGCATGATATCCCTGGCTAGCACTGAGCAACCTGATATGACGTGGCATCGTACAGCAAAGTCACTGAGTTTTATTGTAAGATACTGGGAAGATTGTTTAGATGCTGGCCATTGCAAATGCAGTGTTTTCTTAATGAAACCTAAAAGAGAAATTTTTTCTCACCTCCTGGAATCAGGAATAGGTGGGCTTCTCTGATTTGGTTTCTCTTTTGGACACCCTGAAACTTGTTATGGATCATTTTCCTCTTCTCTTTGCTGCTGGAAAGCTTATAGCCAGAACTTTTAGCAAGGAGAAATCAGGACTTCAAAATACACTAACCAGCCTCACTTACACTTTCATCTGCTTTTTCTTCTTTATACTAAATATAGTATATTTAGTATATCTTGTCATCATATGCATCTTTGTAAACAATTCCAAATCCTGTTTGAAACAAAGGGGAATATGCCTGTAATCCAAGCACTTTGGAGGCCAAGGTGGGCGGATCACCTGAGGTCGGGAGTTCAAGACCAGCCTGACCAACATGGTGAAATCCCATCGAAAAAAAAAAAAAGAAAAAGAAACAAAGGGGAATATAAATAAAACTAAAGCTATTGTAGTCAATGTGCATGCCTAATCCCCCTATCAGACAGTGACCTCTGGTAAGCAAGAAGGATGCATTGCCCCACCTTGAAATCCCTATAACATCCACTGCTACCTTTTCACTGCTGAGTAAATATTTGGGGGATCAAATAGCAGAATATGTAAATGTTGATAACATTGTGTTACTTGAATTATAAAATAAGCAGTATACTAATGAATTGGTCTTTTACCCTCAAAATTTCACACAAGTTTGAAAAGATGCACCGGATTTACAAGAGTGTTTATTAAAGCATCATTAGAAAGAACCTCAAGGTCCACCAATAGAAACATGGTTAACTATAAGGATACTATCACATTATTGACATTTCAATGAAAAAGGTGATAAGCAAGCTGCAAAATAATAAATTTTTCAAAACTAAATAACTCTGGACACATTTTGCCATTTGTAGAGAAAAAGTCTGGAGGCCCTAACTCCCAAAACTGATAACTACATGTGTTTAGGAGTGAAACTAGCCAGGGTGGGAGCTGGAGGAGGAGGCAGAGGTGAATTTTCATTCTCTTAAATATTGACTGTTTATAATTTTTTTAATAATGAGCTAGTCTTACTTTTGCAATTAAAAAAAAAAAACACTACAGAAAACATTTAGAGACTTGTGGCTATAAAGTGTTCTCAAATCTTCAAAATGCCAAATGTCTTGACGGTTTGGCTCCTTCTTCTGGCTCCAGGTGATCAAGCCTTCCTCTTGGCCTCACCCTTTCATCCTTATCTTGCCCTGGATTCCTCCACTTTTCCATAGGCCATGTAAGAAATTGATGTTTGGGATCACTCACACAGGTTTTAAAAATATGAAAAGGGCCAGGTGCGGTGGCTCACACCCATAATCCCAGCACTTTGGGAAGTGGGCAGATTACCTGAGGTCAGGAATTCGAGACCAGCCTGACCAACATGGAGAAACCCCGACTCTACTAAAAATACAAAATTAGCTGGGTGTGGTGGTATATGCCTGTAACCCCAGCTACTAGGGAGGCTGAGGCAGGAGAATCACTTGAACCAGGGAGCTGGAGGTTGCAGTGAGCTGAGATCATGCCATTGCACTCCAGCCTGGGCAACAAGAATGAAACTCCATCTCAAAAATAATAAAAATAAAAATATGAAAAGGGAAGGAAACCTCATTCTAAACAAAGCTGCAGTCTTTATAAGTCCTTACATGTAACAAATTATAAAGCATTTAAATTCATAACTGTCTCAATATTTTTACGTGTAACAGAGCAAAACATGTTAATTGAGCAAGACTAGTTTTAAGAATCATGTCCCAGGCTAGACACAGTGGCTCAGGCCTGCAATCCCAGCACTTTGGGAGGCTAAGGCAGGAGGATCACTTGAGCCCAGGAGTTCAAGACCAGCCCGAGCAACATACTGAGACCCTATTTCTTTTTTTTTTTAGAGACAGAGTCTCGCTCTGTTGCCCAGGCTGGAGTGCAGTGGCTATTCACAGGCGCAATCCCACTACTGATCAGCATGGGAGTTTTGACCTGCTCCCTTTCCAACCTGGGCCCGTTCACCCCTCCTTAGGCAACCTGGTGGTCCCCCGCTCCTGGGAGGTCGCCATATTGATGCCGAATTTCATGCGGACACCTGATCAGCATAGCGCACTACAGCCCAGAACTCCTGGGCTCAAGCGATCCTTCAACCTCAGCCTCCTGAGTAGCTGGGACTACAGGCATGTACCACCGCACCTGGCCTTTTTTTTTTTTTTTTTTTTTAAAGAATCATGTCCCTAAACACTTTGTCAAGAGAACTTTTAAATTTGTTCAAATTTTTTCATCAAATGAAAATTCCTTCTTCCTCCCATTCCACTAAATACATACACACCAAATAGGGAGTTTAATTTTCAAAGATTTTTTAAGCCTATTTTGAGAAAACTAATTAAAATTAATTTGACCAAGAAAGTTTCTCCATGTCCCCAAAATTTTAAAGTTAAATTAAAATAAATGTATAAACTCATCAGTGGCATACCATTTGCCATGGCAGAATTCAATGAACAGTAACATGGCACAAGCCAGGACCCAGAATTGAGCTCCATGGACTCAGGTGGACACCACAAAACAATTGGTGGGGGACGGGGGTGGGGGGGGGCTCGGGGGAGAGTGGGGCTTGTCAGACATAACAGAGAAACCAGAGTTGAAAGCATTAAATAAACACCAGGGTGAAGAAGGGTGAAGTCAAACACTGAAAACATCAACTAAGAAAATCTGACAAGGCAGGGTCAAGAGGAGGCTCCAACTAGGTCAGAATATCAATGATAAAAGCAAGCAGTCATTAAGCAACTCTGATACCTGTATACTTTGTTCGTTGTTTTGTTGTTGTTGTTGTTGTTTTAGACAGATACTCTGTTGCCCAGGCTGGAGTGCAATGGTGCGATCTCGGCTCACTACAACCTCTGCTCCCCGGATTCAAGCAATTCTCTGTCCTTAGCTTCCTGAATAGCTGTGACTACAGGCACACGCCACCACTTCCGGCTAATTTTTGTATTTTTTTCAGTAGAGACAGGGTTTTACCATGTGGGTGGGCCAAGCTGGTCTCAAACTCCTGACCTCAGGTGATCTGCTTGCCTCAGCCTCCCAAAGTGCTGGTATTACAGACGTGAGCCAACTCACCCACCCACCTGTGTACTTTTCCTCCAGGCTTTGTTTTACTTGCTGCTAGGAATGTTAGGTGTTGTAGCCAGATGTTGACAATTATGAAAAGGAAATCAAAAGCCCGCAGATAGACTCTGCCCTTGATTAACTCCAGGGCAAATACTGGAATTAACTCACAATTGCTGGTTGCCTCACCAATTTCTCCAAGAAGCTGTTTAGGTGACCCCAAAGGCTATGAATGATGATTGGAATTTGATCACAGATCTTGAAACAGACTTCTAAGGAAGTTCTGACAGTTTAACCCTTTTATAAAATGTAATAAGAATATTTTTCAGGCTGGATGTGGTGGCTAACAACTGTAATCACAACACTTTGGGAGGCTGAGTCGGGCAGATCACAGGAGTTCAAGACCAGCCTGGCCAACATGGTGAAACTGTCTCTACTAAAAATACAAAAATTAGCCAGGAGGGTTGGATGAGGGGGTGCAGGTGCCTGTAATCCCAGCTACTTAGGAGGCTGAAGCAGGAGAATCACTTGAAGCCAGGAGGCAGAAGTCGCAGTGAGCCAAGATTGTGCCACTGCACTCCAGCCTGGGCCACAGTGAGACCCTGTCTCAAAAAAAAAAAAAAAGAAAAAATACTTTGAACACTCTCTGAGAGACAAGCAGCCAACTTACTAATGAGTTTGATCAGCAAATGGGATTTCAAAACACATTCCATCCGCTGCTCTCTGCTCAAACTTCTCAAAGCTCTAAGGAGACGTGTGGGCCTCCTCACCGCCCCCTGCACTATGAGCCCCTCTGTTCCTCATCCAGCAATGAAAGTGGACATGACCTAAATTCATCAGCCAAATTGGTCTGGGTCCATTTGTCTCCTCATTAAACCTACAGGGAAAGATCTTACTGCTCTCAAGAAACCTGCTTACATATCCAAGTTTACTCCTTGTACATTTCCTCTTCCTTAAAACCAATCATTTTGCTCTGAAGTGCACAGAACTGGTGGAAAGTCCCCTCTTCTGCATCTGTCCCATCATTTCATCTGTGTGAGTTCTGCACCTGTCAGAAACAAAATGAGTCTCCACGCTCCTTCTGTCCCACCAACAGGAGTCCAGGTAGTGCTCAATCAATTCTATGCCCCCACACCTCCTCCAGTATCCAATCCCCCGCCCAGCCTGCTCCACTGCAACCTGTTTTTCCACCCATTGGACAAGTAGTTTCCAAATAGTGAACTGTGATCCACTAACACATTATGAGTTTTTAAGAACACAGACTGGAAACAAATAGAATAGAAACTAGTTTCACATACACATATTCTTGCTACGTCCTGGGTCTCAGTGTAAAAATGAATTTTGTACTGTTGTAGTCTGAAAAATGTTTGAAACACTGCTTTAGACAAGCCTTTGTCCACCTAGTCAAACTCCACCCATCATATTGGTCCCGCTGTCCAGGACTCCCTTCCTCCAGTGCTGGCTCAAGCTCTGAACAGCCTTCCACGTGTCTTCTTCATTAGCTGTTTTCAAAAGCTTTGGCCTTTTGCACTGGTTCAGAAGCTCCTTCTTATCTATCCACAGGATTGCCTTCTCCTTGAACAGACCAATGTTCTGAATAAAGAAACACCTTTTGCTATTCCTGCCTTATCCTGCCTGATCAAATCTGGGATCTGCTTGCAGCACATCTAACTGTCTCACCAGGAATAACAAGCCTCAGAGCAGTAGGCCTCCATTTCTTTGTGTGCAACCTTTCATCCTCAAGAAAAAATACCACCAGAGTCACTCTGAAAATACCTTAGACTTTCTTACAAAATTGGCCTTACTCTCCTGCTGTAATGCAGTCTCTGGTGTAATCCATCCAGCGCCTGACGCCAATCAATGCCAGGTGAACACAGCTCATCCCTGATGTTCACTTAAAGTCTGTTTCCCATCCTTGAGAACAGATGGTGACTCCACCTCCATACTGCTATCTTCTTCTTCTCACAAGGCAAATGGAAGAAGAAAAAGCACAACAAGGTGACTGCACTAGTTTGGTGGTATCCTTTCCTCTCTCAAGGACGAGGGCACAAGTTGTCCAGCACAACTCCACCCCCAGTTTTGCCCTTTGTCCAAATGCCCACAGCTCTCACCCAATTAATTATCTTCCTCAACAGAAAAGCTAGCTTTTCATATCTTTGCGTAGACTGTTCAGCTTACTCTTCTCAAACTGAGTATCCCAGTTTGAGATAATGAAGCCTAAATGAATCTTTAATCTGTAAGATGCGGGATTAATTTGGAAAGAAGGGTGGGGAGAGACACTGAAGTCTAAAGAGTTTCTCACAAACTAAACTGCTTGTTTTCCTCTAATACGTGTAAGGCCAGCTTTGAGAGAGGAACACGAATGCTGGGCCTCCTTTAGAGCACCAAGGAGGACGGTGAACAGGTCTGAAACTGTTGTGCTTGACTCTAGGAGCCAGAAACACTCTCAAAGAGAAAGAGGGAGAAGGGCCCATCCAACCTCAGGTACACTTCCCTTTTGAAAACCAACCCCTTTCCCATTTCTCAATTGGGAATCTAGGGATCCTTTACTTCCTCCTAGTTACCTGATTACAGGGAGGACTCTCCAACACCTACAAAGCCACTACTTCTTTCTCCCCACTCCTTTGCAGGGAAGGCTCTTAATCAGTCTAACACTCTTCTGATAGCTCCCTGCTCCCAAGACTTTCCTTGGCAATCAAACAAATTTACCCAGTGGAGACCAGAAAATCAAGGAAGACAGGCCAACTCTTGCATCTGTACTCCAGGACCTATTCAGAAGACTCCAGTGAAGACCTAGCTTCCCTGGAGCTTGCATTAGTCTCACCCCTTGAACATGCCATTCCATTCCTAGTCACCTCCAAGTATACAGCATTAGTAGCAAAGACCCATTATTCTTCACACCAGGGTAAAGGCGGCTTACAGTGAAATGAATAGAAATGGAAATCTAATACTGTAAATAAATAATGACTGATTGGGCAGCTGGATCAGAGGCATCCAGCCTAGACAGGTAAAACTCATGCAAAATCACACGGTAAAGATTCAAACTCCAGGGAGAGGTAATGGGACAAAAGAGGTGGCAGGTGTAGGAAAAAAAAGGCACCCTAAAATAATTATTCTCTGGGTCACCAGATGGCACAGGAGGGGCGTGGCAAATAAACTAAAATCCATGGTTCCTCAGCCATTCTTTCGAATTTTCTAACACGGCAGGAATACACTTTTCTAATTTAGTTTCACCCATACAATTTAAGGAAAAGATAAGCAAGGATAAAAATTCCTCATATATAGCACACTTAAAAGGGATCTGGGATTCTCTAACTTATTACCTTAATCGGCTATACAAAGATGAAGGGACACTGGAATCCACACCATGTGCTCTCACGGGAGTATCTCACTTAAAAACACCACAATCCAAGGTCCATTTTTTTCTCAGCTCTCCATTTGTGACTGCATAAAGATTTTACTAAAATGACAGCTTTCTTCCTATTTCACACATCAATTCCTAACGTCCACACCATCTCTTCCATCTTCTCCAAACTGGTATTTGGATTAAACATTATCCAAGATTAGTCTTTAAGGTCAATTTCATAATTTCATATAAAGGTGTGCACCACATTAACACTCAAGTGTGTGTACAATTAAAAATATACAGACCAGCAACAATATCTCGTAAATGAACTTAGATTCAAAGTGTTGTCACAGAGGTTTTCCTGCCGTCTTGGAGGGTTAGGAAAATGCTGGCATTACGAATCCCATTTCATGGCCGGGTAAACCGAGGCACTTAGTTTAATAAACTTACCAGGGGTTACAGTGGTGGAGCTGGAAATAGAAACGAATCCCTCCCTCTGACTCTCCGCCTGGTCCCTTCCTACCAGACTTTGCAGTGCTCGGTGGCTAAAAATGGGACCCACTTGAGAACTGCAAGGGTAAATAGGAGCTACTTGTTTCAGAAGGTGGCGGCGGGGGAGGGGGACTTACCCACTTGATGCGCCTAATTGTGTGTGGGCTCTAACAAGAAAGCTCTGGATGCCCAAAGGTTTGCACCCACCCGCTTTACGCTCAGACCCGGGAGGCACCGCCAGGCAGACAGGGCAGCCCGAGAAAAGCGAGAGGAATCGCTGGGCGCCCAGGCGGCGCGGGGGCTGCGGGCCCCGGGACACCATCTGCTCCCGGAGCGACGCCGTGGCCCGCCGGGCGGGGACGATGCTGCGCCTGCCGCACACACCTGCCGGAGCCCGCCCCGCAGCCCCGGGCCGCCTCCCGCGCGCCGGACGCCCACCCAGCCTCCCGGCGCAGGAGCCCTCGGCCGCGCTAGGCCAGGGGCGGGAAGCCGCGGCGCCCAGCTCTGCGGGCTGCGCTCGGCGGCCGGCGCGGGGGAGCCGCGGAGCGACGCGAGCCCGCCCTCCTCCCCAACCCCCCTCCAAACGGCGTCACCTGTGCCGAGTCCCGGGGCGAGTGGCGCGCGGGCGGCGGCTGCGCGGAGCCGGGAGAGGCGGCGGGTGGCTACAGGCGTCCGGTCATCCGGCCCGGCCCGAGGGCTGGCGCCGGCCAGTGCCGCCCCGCGAGATGCCGGCGGGAGCCAGGGAAGCCGCGGGCTCCGGGCCGCTTGGAGGTGCAGTCGCGGAGGCTCCAGCTACCGCCGCGGCCGCCGCGCCCGCCTGGACTGCGGGCTCGGGTTACCGCAGAGCGGCTCCTTAAAGGGGCCGCTGCCGCTCGGGCTCCGGCTCCCACTCCGGGCGGCTCAGACCCTGGCCAAAGTGGGCGGGGCCCCGAGGCCGGCCGCTGGGCCGACCTTCGTGTGCTGGAACTTGGGTCCCGGAAAGAGCCCGAAAACGCTAACACCCGAAGTCGCAGCGGAGAGATCCTGGAAGCTCACACCTTGCCAAGGGCAGAGGGTGCAGTTCCCGGGTTTGCCAAAGCAAGTCACAAAACTTGCCAGTGGGGAAACTATGCGAGCCCGCCCCCGCAGCGGTCAGTACCTGGGCTAGCCACGTAACCAAAAATCTTCTTAGATTATGAATTTACATTCTGCCTGAAATGCTCAAATACTGCATAAGTGGACTTCATGGTTCGATCATCAGAAAAGAGATGAAAAGGCAACTGCTGGTTTTTCTTGCCACGTCTGACACGGCCACACTGGAGTCCCGCCACTTCTTGTTTGGGGCTGCAGGTGCTTACCAAACTGGGTAGAGGGCGTGTGTGGAAGAAGCGTGTTCTCTGGAGCACCACCTCCGGAATTCCTGAAAAACACCCTCATGGGTGCACCAGCACTCCATCTACACCCGGAACCCGTCTGCTGTCGGGGTGTGGAAATTGGATTTGAATATTTGCTGCTAGCTGAGAATTCCAAGTTGCCTAGTAGATAAAGTTTGACATTAAATAGATCTTCTGACCTGTTATATACAGCCTCAAAAGTTTCTGCATTAACTAGATATAATTGTTTGAAACAAAATAATGAAGAGGTACATTCTAATTCGCAGAAAGCAATCACAAAGCCTTTTCTTGAAAAGAAGTAAGTTCTAAATAAATAATTTGTAAACACTATCATTGATAACAGGATATTTAAATGTAAGAAATATCAATAGAGCTAACATATTTGACCTACTATATACATGCACAGAAAGACACACATATGTGCTGCAGATTTAGACCAGAAAATACACACAAGCTCATATAAGCTGTCCCTGTTTATTTTCAAAGGAGAGCAATAGAATTTAAATCAGAACCTGGAATTCTGTCAGTTTATTAAAGTTGTGTGCCTTTCGCTAACTGAACCTCACTGAGGCTCAATTTCTTCATCTATAAAATGGGAATAATAATTCATAGTGACTCTTGAAGACCTGGACTGACATGGAAAAGACAAAATCTATACCACAGAACAGGGAGGGACAGAAAATGCCCTGCAGTCAAGCAGAGAGAAAGATCCTGCAGGTCCCCAAGTGCATGTTCCCCTTTTCCTCCTCAAAACTCTCAGGACTTACCGGGCACTGGTGCTCTTTGACCACACCCTGTCCCATCATAGTTCCTTCACAATATGTGCAGTACCTGACAACCTTGGTTTGCCCAATAGCTACCTTGTGCACTCACATAGCTATTTCATTACTCTCCGTGGGCAGGATGGGTATATGGGAACATCTGTGGAGTCAACCCAGGAACTACAGATTTCACGGTGTCATCTCAAGACTCTGTATCAACACTACCTCCTACAGAAACTCTCCCATGCTTGTCTCTGGTGGCCGATAGTAGCTCTGTTCTTTCCTGATAAATGCACCATCATTATCTTTGATATGCATAATTCTCTAACATCAAGAGCAGTAACCAAGGCCAAGTAAACCTACAGAAATCCACTATACTCTATTTCCCACTATATTTCTTCGTGTTAGGCCTCTACAAATGCATCAGGAAATCTGTAAGATTGTTTTTGAGATTATACAGAACCTGTAAGTGAATATATCTAGGACAAGGCTTGAGCTATGAGAGGAATTCAGTAAATAGTAGTTGAATGTTGAAACTTTTAAACTAATTAAAACTCAGTGACCTTAGGAGTCAAAAATATACATTAAATGTATATTTAATACATACATACATACATTAAATGTATATTTTTCCTGAAAATTTTAGGGTAGCTTAATCTCTGTAAAAATATCCAGTTCAGGCCGGGCAAGGTGGCTCACGCCTGTAATCCCAGCACTTTGGGAGGCCGAGGTGGGTGGATCACCTGAGGTCAGGAGTTCAAGACCAGCCTGGCCAATAAGGTGAAACCCCATCTCTTTTAAAAAATAAAAAAAAGGAAAAAAAAATCCAGTTCATTATTAACATTTAAATCTTTATTATTAATTGTTTCACCAGTATTCCCTTTCCAAGGATACATTCTCAAAATTCTGTATTTACCATATGAAGTTTTTCTGCATTTTAAATGGGATATATAAAGACTGAATTGCACTTTTCATATTTTTATTTACTGAAACACTTCAAGCAAACAGATCAGAGAAATATAAGTATTTATCTACACTTGAAATGGGAAAAAATACATAAACACCACCATGCTCATGTATACGCTTTTTGCACATTTTATTATCTGTGATATCTTTTCTATAATGTATGTGTATTGTTTTTGTTTGCATTTTTATTTTTAGTGAAAGTAATACACATAAGTGAAAAATCAAATGATTCTTAAAGGCTTATAACAAAAAACATCAATGAGTCCCATCAGCCCCCTGCCCTGCTTCTCCCCACCTGTCTTCACCCTACATTCCACACAATCCTACCAGGTTCTTCATCTCCTAAATGATAACCTTATAACAATATTTCTTGATTTTCAGTTTTACATGTTATTTATTGACATCTCATGGTATTTGAGGATTTAGGTCTTTTACCCACCACCACGACAACTTTGCCCTCATGCTTCCTTCCAACATAACCATATTACAATGTTCACTCAAATCAACAACTAGGGGGCAGGTGCAGTGGCTCACGCCTATAATCCCAGCACTTTGGGAGGCCGAGGTAGGCAGATCTCCTGAGGTCAGGAGTTTGCGACCAGCCTGGCCAACATGGTGAAACCCGGTCTCTACTAAAAATACAAAAATTAGCCAGGTGTAGTGGCGCACACCTGTAATCCCAGCTACACGGGAGGCTGAGACAGGAGAATTGCTTGAATCCAGGAGGAGGACGTTGCAATGAGCCGAAATCACACCACTGCACTCCAGCCTGGGCAACAGAGCAAGACTCCATCTCAAAAAAAAAAATTAGGGTTCATATCATCCCGCCAATGTAAATATAATGCATCACTGAATCAAATAATATGCCATGGTAACACTTTTTTTAAAATCTCCTGTTCTTCCTGGAGTTAATAATTGCCTGCTTTTTCACTTTTTAAAAATGTAGCTAAGGTTGGATGCAGTGGCTCACAACTGTATTCCCAACACTTTGGGAGGCCAAGGCAGGAGGATTGCTTGAGGTCAGGAGTTTAAGACCAGCCTGGGCAACCTAGTAAGACTACATCTCTACATACATACATACATACATACATAAGTATCTAACCTGAATTTTAGATACAGATGCTTCACAGCTGGGTAAGATGGCTCATGCCTGTAATCCCAGCACTTTGGGAAGCCGAGGTGGGCGGATCACGAGGTCAGGAGTTTGAGACCAGGCTGACCAACATGGTGAAACCCCGTCTCTACTAAAAATACAAAAATTAGCCAGGCATGGTAGCATGTGTCTGTAATCCCAGCTACTCAGGAGGCTGAGGCAGGAGAATCGCTTGAACGGGAGGCTGAGGTTGCAGTGAGCCAAGATCGCACCATTGCACTCTAGCCTGGGCGACAAAGCGAAACTCAGTCTCAAAAAAAATAAAATGCTTCAACATATCTATCAAATGCCCGTCAATAATATCTTCCAATGCCCAAACACACAACTTTTTTTTTTTTGAGACAGAGTTTTTGCTCTTATTGCCCAGGCTGGAGTGCAATGACGTGATCTTGGCTCACCGCAACCTCCACCTAGCCTCCCAGGTTCAAGCAATTCTCTGGGCTCACTGCAACCTCCACCTCACAGGCAATTCTCCTGCCTCAGCCTCCCGAGTAGTTGGGATTACAAGCATGTGCCACCACGCTTACCTAATTCTGTATTTTTAATAGAGACAGGGTTTCTCCATGTTGGTCAGGCTGGTCTCGAACTCCGGACCTCAGGTGATTCACCCGCCTGGGCCTCCCAGAGTGCTGGGATTACAGGTATGAGCCACTGCCCCCGGCCACAACTTTCAGTTTACTCTTTTATTTTGCTGGCGCGCAGATTCCAGTAGCTTACTCAGAAGAGGTACATAGAGGGTAAATTGTTGGAATACTTGCATGTCTGAAAATGTATTCATTCTATTCTTATTCCTTACTGATAATTTAGATGGATTGAAAATCATTTTCCCTCAACATTTTGAAAGCATTTTTCCAGTGCTGCCATTGAAATGTCTAATGCCTTTCTAGTTCCCACTCCTCTGTATCTGATCTGTATTTCTTTCTAGAATCTTCCATTTTCCCTAGTAGTCTGAAATGTCATATTGATGTACTTTACAATGGGTCTTTTTTCAGTGATTGTGCTGGATACCAAGGGCTCTTTTTAATCTCATTAGCAAATTTTTTCTTTCATTTGTTTGCTATTTTCCTCCCTTCCATTTTCTCTATTCTTTTTGTGAATTCTTGTTAGTAGGTTATTGGAACATCTATATTATTCTCTAAATTTATTGTCCTTTTATCCTATTGATCATCTCTGAATCTTTCTTGTCTATTTTCTGAGACAGGGGTTTTTAAACGGGGCAGAAGGGGGAGAGGGTTCTGCCCTCTGGTTATTCCCCTGCCCCAGGAGACATGTGACAATATCTGGATATATTTTTGGCTGCCACCAAAGGAAAGAGGGGGTTGCTCTGGCATCTAGTGAGTAGAAGCCATGGATGCCGCTAACCAGCACACAGTGCACAGAGCAACCTTTCACACAAAGGATTTCCAGCCCAGATGGCAATTGTGCCAAGATTGGGACATCCTTGACCAAAATAATTCCTTAACCTTATCTTCCAGTACTAAAGTTTCCATTTCAAACACATTTTTCATTTCCAAGGGCTCCTTCCCTTCTCTGGTTAGACATTTTGTTTATGGGAACTCTTCATCAAGGATAAACTCCTTTCTCCTGAGCAGAAACTTGTAACCTCATAGAGGGATTGCACTGATGGTGGTAGTGTTAGGAAGGAGAACATGAGTGCAGGCTGGCTGAATGAGATGGAGAAGGGACCCAGCAGTCCAAGAGCCTAGTGAACCATTGTAGGACAATCTTTCTTTTTCGGCCTGTGCCCTGCCCCTGCCTTTCACAGTATACTGCAGCACCAAGCGCTAAGTATCCTCCAAGCACTGAGGCTAGCCCCTCTTCCATTTCGCCAAGTCAGTTATCACTACTCTATCCAATTTCTGGCTTTTAAAACTTATTGTAATCTCTTATCTGTTGCAGACTTTTCTTCTATTCTCTTTTTCCTTGTGGCTTATATCTTGTAAACATCTTTCTACACTATCATTTTCATGTCATTTTGCAAAGAATACATGAGAAACACCTCTGGTCGTTCCATTATTAAACAGGAGGGGCTTATTTTTGCATTATGAAAAAAAAATAGTAACAGAAAGGGATCTAGAACAAAGAACACAGTTCTTATTTTGTACATTTCTTTCTTTTCTCTTTTTTTCTTGTCTTGTTTTGTTTCGTTTTAAGAGATAGAACCTGTCTCCCAGGCTAGAGTGCAATAGTGTGAGCATAGTTCACCATAACATTGAGCTCCAGGGCTCAAGCAATCCTCCCACCTCAGCCTCCTGAGTAGCTGGGTAGGTGCATACTACCACACCCAGCTATTTTTTTTTTTATTTTTTGTAAAGATAGAGACTTGCTGTGTTGCCCAGGCTGGTCTCAAACACCTTGCCTTGAGCGATCCTCCTGTTTTGGCCTCCCAAAGCACTGAGATTACAGGAATGAGCCACCACACCTGGCCAAATTTTCATAAATCTCTAACATGTTTAAATAATGCTAAAATGTTATCATGGATTTTTTTATATTTTATAAATCAGTTAAAATTTATGTTATTAGTCACCAGTTTATATGCTTATCACTTTAAGATCCATTTTTTTTAACTTTTCTTTTGAGATAGAATCTTACTCTATTGCCCAGGCTAGAGTGCATGGGGCAATCTCAGCTCACTGCAACCTCTACCTTTAGTAGGCATGCACTACAGGCATGCACCACCATGCCTGGCTAATTTTTTTTTTTCTTTTGTAGAGAGAGTCTTGCCATGTTGCGCAGGTTGGTCTTGGATTCAAGCCATCTGCCCATCTTGGCCCCCGCAAAGTGCTGGGATCTTGGCTCACTGCAACCTCCTGGCCACCACACTTGGCCTGGATCCATTTATTGAATATCCCCCTAGATATTTTTCCATGCATACTTGCATATACTTTGGGTTTTATTTCAAAGACAAAAAGATTAAAACTACATATTTTGTAAATGCTCTGTTATAGTCAATGAATTTAACATAATGTATTTAACCAATCCCTTATTGTTGGACATTTAGGGATCTTACTGTTGAACAAATTTTCCATTTCTCACATAAAGCAAAGTAGTAAGGTCTGACTAGAAATTAATTTTAAAATTCAAAGCCAGCTTCAAATTTAGTAGGGAAATGGGAAGGATTCCTGCTCAGCTCAACAGGAGGACAAAAGGGTTGCTCACTATTCCCCTACTAATTAATGTAGTACTGAAAGTGTCAGTCAAAGGAGCTAGAAGAAAGAGAAGGTAAAGCTATAACTATGGGAAAAAAACACTGTAAAGTTGCCATTTCTATATTATATGAAAATCAAGTGAATTATATATATATTTTTTAATATTTATACATTTTTTAGTTGATTTTTTGGTATACATATATATTCTCACATGTACGTATATATGTATACCCAAAATATCAACTGAAAAAATAAATAAAAAATTTAAGTGCAGGAGCAGGAAATAAAATTAATTTACTAAAATTGTGAGTGTTTGTGTGTATGTGTATATATATATATACATACACACATTATGTGTATGTATTACAAAACACACAGATAAACAATACTCTTACAAAATAAAAGAAGAAAAAGACCCACGTAATCGCAACAAAAAGTGTGTAGGGATATTTAACAAAAAATATACAAAACTGGCTGGGCGTGGTGGCTCCCACCTGTAATCCCAAATCCTTGGCCTCTTGGGAGGCTAAGGCCAGTGAATCACTTGAGGTCAGGAGTTCAAGATCAGCCTGACCAACATGGTGAAATCCTGTCTCTCCTAAAAATACAAAAAATTCTCCCGGTGTAGGGGTGTGCACCTGCAATCCTAGCTACTTGGGAGGCTGAGGTGTGAGAATCCCTCGAACCCAGGAGGTGAAGGTGGCAGTGAGCCATCATGCCTCTGCACTCCAGCCTGTGGGACAGAGTGAGACTCCATCTCAAAAAAAAAAAAAAAAGCAAAACTTACATGAGAAAAACAGTAAAACACTCCTGCAGGACCCAAGAGTAGACTTGAACAAATGAAAACCAGAACATGTTTTTGGACAGAAAACGTCAATATATGTAAATTCTCCCTAAGTTTTAATTTTATTTATTTATTTAAAGGCAGGGTCTCGCTCTGTTGCCCAGGCTGGAGAGCAATGGCGCAATTTCAACCTAAATGAGATCTCCCTCCCTGTAGCCTCAATCTCCTGGGCCCAAACGATCCTCCTACCTCAGCCTCCCAAATAGCTGGGACTACAGGCACACCCACCAGGCCTGGCTAGTTTTTGTATTTTTTGTAGAGATGGGGTTTGCCGTGTTGCCCAGGCTGGTCTCAAACTCCTAAGCTCAAGCTGTCTGCCTGCCTTAGCCTCCCAAACTGCTGGAATTACAGGCATGAGCCACTGTACCTGCCCCTAATTTTTAAATGTATTACAATGTCAATTAAAACACTAATTGGCAATTTTCTGGAATAGGATAAACTGATTCCAAAGTCTATATGAGAATATAATCAAACAAGAATTACCAGAAGAACTATTTTTAAAAGATCAGTGAGGAAGGAATAACCTTCTATATATTAAAAAATACTACAGAATCTCAATAATTAGTACTTTGGAATTTCCATAAGAATAGATAAACTAATGGAATTAAATAGAAAGCCCAGAAACAGACCCAAATAGGCAGCATTTCAAGTCAATGGGGGTAAGATGGACACTTGAATAAATGGAGAGCATCTAGAAAAAATAAAGTTAAATCATATCTCACTCTGTACAGTAGGATAAATTCCAAGTGGGCCAACATAATTCCATTAATGTAAAATGAATATACAAACACATTACAAAGGCCAGGGGCAGTGGCTCACACCTATAATGCCAGCATTTGGGGAGGCCAGGACGGGGGAATCGTTTAAGCCCAGGAGTTTGAGACCAGTCTGACCAACACGGTGAGACCTCCTCTCTGCAAAAAATCAAAAAATGAGGTGGGAGGATGGCTGAGCCCAGAAGGTCAAGGCCAGAGTGAGCCGTGATTGCACCACTGCACTCCGACCTCAGTGACAAAGCAAAAGAAAAACAAAGACAAATAAATGCATTCCAAGAAAATATGGAAGAATTCTTTCCTTACCTTGGAATGGGTAAAAAGGAATGACCTCTTGGGGGGCCTGTGACTCAAAATCTAAAAGCCATAAAAGATTAATAAATCTAACTGATTAAAAAATCAGAAACTACTACCTGGCAAAAATAACAATAATAGCATAAGCGAGGTTGAGCCACAAATTACAAACTGGAAAAAAAAACTGATATTCAAATCACAGATAAAGTGCTAACCTTTTTAATATATAAGAAACTTATATATCAAGAAGGAAAAGACCAGAAACTTGAGAGAAAATTAGAAAACATGAACAGATATCACAGAAAAAATATATATAAAGAACTTTTACACATTATAAATGGCCTTCATTCATAAAATGATATGCAAATTAAAACCAACGAACCTCATCCCATAAACATATTGTTCTTCTACTTCCTTACTACTCTCTGACTTTGGAACATTTATCTCCCGCTACAGCCTCTTCATATTGGCTCTCCCCACCATCATGTTTTGAAAAAGAGGGAAATTTACAAAGCTATATCTTTTTTAAAAATTTCTAGATCTAAAATGCCTTGTTAACAAGGCATATAGATCTTGCCTGGATAACACCAGAGTATCGCTGTTTATCAGCATATAAAAATTCATGCTTACTGTTTTGAAACATGAAGAACCCATACATCAGTATGATTGAAATCAGAACTAACATGTTCCCTATCCTGTTCCTATGAACAAATATTTTTAAATTAAGTTGATAATTATTCATAAGTAGTTTACTCACAGACCTTATAGCTAAATACAACTTCAGAATTCAGAAATATTCCTTGGTATAAACAGCCTCTGCTCTACTGCTAACCCCTGCTAAAATATTCAATTCCAAAAGAATCATATTTTTGTAGTGATATAAACCAACCACTTCATAGAGACAAAAAAAAACTACCCTAAAAATAATTAAAAATAAAAAGATCAGTTTTTATGACTATTGTTAAATATGCGAGTATATTATCTGCCTTACAAATTTACTATCTCTCAATCAAATTTACCTAATGTCATCGCAACTATCATTCCTGCAATGGTGTTACTATAAGCAGCTCAACCCGTACATATGAATCACGTGCATCGCTAACTCAAGTCCCTGTTTTAGACATTCTATATGAGAATTAAGAAGCATCAAAAATGACAGTTATTATTTATATGGAAAATGCATATGCTGCATTCAGATCTCCCACTTAATCTTGACCTGCGTTCTGTGCATTTTAATTAAAAAGCAGTTTTTGTTCTCCAGCAAGTAACGGTTTTGAAAATTTACCCATTGCCATCCCTTTTCAAAATATTTTTGTTATACTTTGCAGTATACTAAGAAGTTTTTCATTTGTTTTTTTGTTGTTGTTGTTTTGTTTGTTTGTTTGTTTCGAGATGGGTCTCACTCTGTCACCCAGGTTGGAGTGCAGGGTTGCCTTCTCGGCTCATGGCAACTTCCACCTCCCAGGTTCAAGCCATCCTCCCACCTCAGCTTCTCGAGTAGCTTGGACCACAGGCACGCACTACTACTCCCATGCCCAGTTAATTTTTTGGTAGATAGACAGGATTTGATCACGTTGCTCAAGCTGGTCTCGAACTCCTGAGCTCAGGCAACACACCTGCCTGGACATCCCAAAGTGCTAGGATTACAGGCACAAGCCACCACACGCAGCCCCTTTTTTATTTTAAAAAGAAAACAATCTAGTTTTAGGGCAAAGGATATTTTATGAGGATTTATTTACAATAAGGAAAATTATGTTTCAAGTCTCAGATTTTAAAATTCTCTGTGGTAGAAAATACAAGATAACTTCACAAACGTATCAAATTGAAATGAAATTGAAGTACCTGTCAGAATTTTTTAGCATTGAAATTGTTTTTTTTTTTGCCACAGGTAAGAAACTCACTTTACCTTTTAATCTTTATAGATAGAAGTTGAAGTCTTCAGAATTTGAGCCTTTCTCAATAACCAGTTATTAAATGGAATATTATCTACAGTGATTCTCTATCTTGCCACATGGCTACAAGATCCACCAAGCCATCAGAAAGACCTAGGAGTCACCACTGACTTCTTCCTGGTCCCACAGACGCATTCGGTGTCTGCATTTAGCCCAACTGCCTCCAAACTAGTCTTCTTTGCTGTAGTCTTCTTTCTGCACCCGTCCTTTCTAATTAGTCTCTCTCTATTGTTGCCACAAATAACAAATAATAAGAAGCAAATGAAGTAATATATTCATCCAAAATCCAGCTTTTCTGGAAAAGTGCCTAATTATCAAAACCCACCCCCCATGGAAGAGGCAACATTATGGTACATTAGAGTCCAAGGTACAATTCTAAGTCTTGTAACTGTTCACTGAAAACACCTGATTATAAATTACCTGAAGACAATCTAGTTTTAGGGAAAAGGATATTTTAGGGGATTTATTTTCAATAAATCTGTCTTATGCAGATAGTCCCTGCTTTACAATAGTGCAGCTTAACAATTTTTCTACTTTACAATGCAGTGAAATGCATTCCTTCAAGATTTTTCTACCGAATGCATTTCACTGCATTGTAAAACTCTTTTCTCAGGCTGGTAATACGTGGTACAATTATGCTCTCTCCCGATGCTGGGCGAAATCATCTAACACAAAGCCTATTTTATAATAAAGTACTGAATATCTTGTATAATTTATTGAATACTGTACTGAAAGTATTTTTTTTTATTGAGTAAGAATCTCACTCTCTGTCAACCAGGCTGGAGTACAGTGGCGTGATCGGGGCTCACGGCAGCCTTGACCATCTGGGATCAGTCAATCCACGCCTGCCTCAGCCTCCCAAGTAGCTTCGCCACCAGACGCACCCCACCATGCCCAGTTAATTTTTTGTATTTTTTGTAAAGATGGGGTTTCGCCATGTTGACCAGGCTGGTCTCAAACTCTTGGGCTCGAGCAATCCACCCACGTCAGTCTCCCAAAGTGCTGGGATTACAGGTGTGAGCCATGCTAAAAATGTTCTGAGAATGTTTAAAGTAGACTAGGCTAAGCTATGATGGTCAGTAGATTAGGTTTTTTTTTGTTAAACGCATTTTTGACTTAGTGTAGTTTCCATTTCTGATGAGTTTAGCAGGACACACCATCCTAAGTAAAGGAACATCTGTACACCTTGCAACTTAACACTGCACCCTACATAGGGTGATGTCTATGTGTTCCCACTGTTCTCAGTTTGCCAAGGAACTCGTTTAGGAAGCTCAAAGTTCTGTGGCTGGGGGAGAGTCTTACCTGATAACCTACATTCTAGAGATAACGATATGTTTCCCTTCTTTTTTTTATCTTGAGCAATTACCTAAAGTTAATAATAAAAGGCAGCCAAGTGATGTAAAGGGCTGCTCTGCCTCTCCTTTTATGGCTCCTACAAAGCCCTCTGGTTTGTTGATAAAATCCTCTACCAGATGATATTTTAAAATCTATCAGGATTTGGCTTTTTAACAGTTTTAGGCATACAGTGTTCTGTTAGTACAGAAAGAGAAAGTTGTCCTCTTAATGTGCCAACATGGAGGTGAAATGAACTTGATTTCAATTCATTTTGTCTTAATCTAAATTATTAATTCTTTTAACAAAGCATGCACATTGTAATAGTATCATGGGAAACTTTGAAAACAATTGTGTAATCTCTGATTGCTAGTCATACAAGACAGTCTTGAGAAATAAATAACTATAACCAATAGCTAAATACACCAACTGTCGAATTTCAACACTTGTCATATTGATTTGTGGGGGATGGGATGAACAAACAGAGATGAGGTTCAAAATCATGTCTCCTAAATAATTTAGATATGGTTTCAGTAATTTTGGTCTTCTCTGCATTCTACCATTACAACAGTAAAGCCCAATCATTCTATAAGAAAGTCAATATAAAAATAACTCACTGATATCCCTCTCATTGCTTCATCTCTCTGAGCCAGAATTCAGCCCTTCCTTCTATCTCTAAACATTTCATGATTCTCCCCAACTTTACATAAGAGTAAGGGGTTCCTGAGAAGTTGAGTAGAACTCCTACCAGTTCTATCTTCTTTTTTTTTTTTTTTTTTGAGACGGAGTTTCACTCTTGTTACCCAGGCTGGAGTGCAGTGGCGCGACAACCTCTGTCTCCTGGGTTCAAGTAATTCTCCTGCCTCAGCCTCCCGAGTAACTGGGACTACAGGCGTGCGCCACCACACCCAGCTAATTTTTGTATTTTTAGTAGAGACGGGTTTCGCCACGTTGACCAGGATGGTCTCGATCTCTTGACCTTGTGATCCACCCGCCTCGGCCTCCCAAAGACCAGCTCTATCTTCTAATCCCTCTCCTTTCCTACATACGTGTTGAAGCAGCATCTATACAGTGGCTTAAATCCAATGGAGTTTTCACTGCCTACCTAAAGTAGTTCTTCTGGCCTAGTGCAGTGGCTTACACCTGTAATCCTGGCACTTTGGGAGGCGGAGGTGGGTGCATCACCTGAGGTCAGCAGTTCGAGACCAGCCTGGCCAATGTGGTGAAACCTTGTGTCTACTAAAAATACAAAAATTAGGCAGGCATGGTGACGTATGCCTGTAATCTCGGCTACTCGGGAGGCTGAGGCAGGAGAATCTCTTGAACCTGGGAGGCAGAGGTTGCAGCGAGCTGAGATCGCGCCATTGCACTCCAGCCTGGGCAACAGAGCAAGAATCCATCTCAAAAAAATAATAATTAAAAAAAAAAAGTAGTTCTTCCAAACGAATACAGTGCTCTCACTAAAAGAAGTTCTGCAAATATCTTTATGTATATATATATATACTACTTTGTCCACTGCTTTTGCTCTCATTTCTCAATTAGCTCTTGCTGCATTCCCCTAGTCCTTAAGCTTTTCATCTCAAAGTTTTGATAATTCCTTGAATCTAAGAATATACGGGATTTTCTGCTTCGATTCTTAGCTCTAAATTTTGCAATTAATCTTCTGCTCAGTTCAGTTCTGCCTACTCCAGGTTCTTACCTACTTTGAAGTCCGTCTCAGCTTTGGCTTAACCCTGTCCTCCCCGCTCCCCTAATCCACTAAGGCGTATCTGGTGTCAATTCCATTTATGCCATCTAAAACTCTCATTCTTGAGCTTCTGACCTATATTCCCAAGATTCTACGCTGTCTTCCCAGGTTCTTCAAATGATAAAATATATAACTCATTATCCCTCCTGCTTTCCATACTCTTCTTTCTCTGAGTTCATGAAGGCATCCTGTCTCTAATCGCCCAACCTAGAGACCTCCATTTCCTAGCCTCCTCCCTCTTGCTCAGCTCTTTATATCCAAGTATGTGCCCAATTCCGTCAGTTGGACTCCCTACTCGATTTTCACTTACTTACTTCCTCTACCCTTACTCTCACTCACCGAATTCAGACCTGTATACCATCCTTTTCCTCTTATGTCTCCCTGGCATCATACCAGGTTAACAATTTCCTTTCCATCTTCTTCCATTGCTCAATACCACGTTTCACACAAAATAGACCCTCAATAAATATACATTGATTATAGCAGAGCCTTCAAATCTTGTGATCTCATATCTCTTCTTGTCATTCATAAGTTGCCTCTCTCTCTGCTACTTCATGCCTCCTGAGAATTCTTCTGACCTGCTGCTGTTGGTTATCTTCTTTTCACCTCAAATCAAAATCATTCTATTACTCTTTATTGCTAATTAACTAAATGTGTTAATGTCTACCATTCTAGCTCAAACCTACATTTCCAGTCTTACCGTTCACACTCTATACTCAGTCTCGCCAAATCCAACTACTAGTCATTCTCCAAAATATGCTGCTTTCTTGTGTCTCTACTTTTGCTCATGTTGCCCCCAACACACACACACACTGTCTTTTCCTCACATCTTTTCCTGTCAAAACTTTCCTAGTTAAGACTGAGAATTTCTCTCTCCTTTTTTTCTCCTTTGAGAGTTTGAGCAAGTTCATAGCTTGCTTTGTACAAGTAATTTATTTCTCCTACTAGGAACAGTATCATAGAGTTGTTCAAAGTAGTGTTTTTCAGACAACATGCAACAGAATAACTGGAGTCTTGTTAAAAAGACAAAAACAAAACAAAAAAACCTTCTAAATCAGAGTCTCTTGAGGTAGAACTCAGAAATCTGCACTTTAAAAAGAAGCTCCTGCCTGGGCACTATGGCTCCCAACACCTTGGGATGCCAAGGTAGAAGGATCTCTCAAGGCCAGGAGTGGCAGAGCACGGTGGCTCATGCCTGTAATCTCAGCACTTTGGGAGGCCAAGGTGGGCAGATCATCTGAGGTCAGGAGTTTGAGACCAGCCTGGCCTACGTGGTGAAACCCCTTCTCTACTAAAAATACAAAAGAAAAAAAAAAAAAAAAAAGCCAGGCATGGTGGCAGGCACCTGTAATCCCAGCTACTCAGAAGGATGAGGCAGAATCACTTGAACCTGGGAGGTGGAGGTTACAGTGAGCAGAGATCACACCACTGCACTCCAGCCTGGGCAACAGAGTGAGATTCTGTCTCAAAAAGAAGGCCAGGAGTTTGAGACCAGCCTGAGCAACATAGCACATAGTGAGACTCCATCTCTACTATGTATATATATATAACACACACACACACATATATATGTATATATTTTTAACTAGCCGGGCATGATGACACACCTGTAGTCCCAGCTACTTGGGAGACTGAGACTGCAGTGGGTTTGAGACTGCAGTGAGCTATGATGACACCACTGTACTCTAGCCTGGGTGACAGAGCAAGACCCTGTCTCTAAATAAATAAAATAAAAATAAAAAGAAGCTCCCAGTAAAGTACACAGTAAAGTTGGAGACGTTTGAATTACATAAATGGGGCTTGAAGTCAGAATCAGAATCAGGGTTGGAGTTCAGTTACATCTTTCTTAAAAGATAACTTTCAGATATCCTCACATTATGGAAATAGGAAGGTAGGGAAAAAAAGATAATTTTCAGAAAGAGCTAAAATCATGACTACTACAGATAGAAAATGAAATAATGTTAAAGATTTTATTTAACTAATTCAGTGAGAGAGCCAGGCAGGCAACCTGTTTTTAAGTGAATCTGAAAAAGACATATTTATACTGAGTTATAAAATGACTCAAAGACAATGAAAGGCACAATCAAATGACCTGGAAGGTGTCCTCTAAGCAATGCAGAATTTTCTCTTTCTTTTTTTTTTTTTCCCTGAGATAGTCTTACTCTGTTGCCCAGGCTGGTGTGCAATGCCACAATCTCTGCTCACTGCAACCTCTGCCTCCTGGGTTTAACTGATTCTCATGCCTCATCCTCCCCAGTAGCTGGGATTACAGACGTGGGCCACCATGCCCAGCTAATTTTTGTATTTTTAGTAGAGACAGGGTTTTACCATGTTGACCAGGCTGGTCTCAAACTCCTGACCTCAGGTGATCTGCCTGCCTCAGCCTCCCAAAGTGCTGGGATTACAGGCGTGAGCCACCGCACCTGGCCAGCAATGCAGGATTTTTATTGAAACAAATTTTTTTTTTTTACACCTTTTCCTAGCTATTTGACTTTGAGTGTGTTACTTAACTTCTCAGAGCCTATTACTTTATCTGTAAGATAGTGATAATTTTTTTTATGTCTGTGAATTTTTTAATTCTATAGGTATATGTATACATATACATATTTTTTGAGATGGGGGTCTCACTCTGTTGCCCAGGCCTCTACCTCCTAGGCTCAAGCAGTCCTCCCACCTCAGCCTCCCAAGTAGCTGGGACCACCGTGTATGCCACCATGCCCAGCTAATTTTTGTATTTTTTATAGAGATGCGGTTTCTCCATGTCACCCAGGCTGGACTCCAACTCCTGGACTCAAGTGATCTGCCCACCTCAGCCTCCCAAAGTGCTGGGATACAGGCATGAGCCACTGCACCTGGCCAAATAGTGATAATAAGATTTTATAATTAAAAAAAACAAAAAAAAACTTTTGGCCGGGTGTGGTGGCTCACGCCTGTAATCCCAGCACTTTGGGAGGCCAAGGCAGGCGGATCACGAGGTCAAGAGATCAAGACCATCCTGGCCAACATGGTGAAACCCCATCTCTCATAAAAATATAAAAATTAGCTGGGCATGGTGGTGCACACCTGTAGTCCCAGGTACTCAAGAAGCTGAGGCAGGAGAACTGCTTGTACCTGGGAGGCAGAGGTTGCAGTGAGCCGAGATCATGCCACTGCATTCCAGACTGGGCAACAGAGTGAGACTCCATCTCAAAACAACAACAAAAAAAACTTTCATGGGGATAATACTTACCTAACAGAGCTGGTGAGAATTGAATGAGTTAATGAGTGCAAAGAGTTTAGGACAGTGTAGAGCAAATTATACTCAATAAACATTACATCATCATTGTCATCGTCGCCATTGTTGTAGTTGTAACTATAAGTTCCTTGAAACTCATTTTTGTTTATTAATGAATGTATTTATATAATCAATCAACCAAATTAAATGTCTACTTATCCTAGATTTGGATGCATAATAAAATAGTTCCTGTCTTCAAGGAGTCCAGACTAGCAGAGGAAATGAGGATTTAAACCACTACATATGATATAATAAGTAAAAATAGAGTTTTTTTGGCACAATTGACAAAATGACTAACCATGTGTAGAGTGTACAGAATGCATACAGAAAGGCATTATCAACGTGAATTTGAGCTGAATCTTAAAAGATGAGCAGATAATCACTAAGGAACCACAGTATGCTAAGAGCTATTATCCTAGATCACATTGTTCTTATTTAGTTTGCACAAGAGCTGTATAATAATGGCTCATTTCTAACTGAGTACTTACTATATGTCAGGTACTATTCTAAAGAAACATCAGCCGGGCGCAGTGGCTCACACCTGTAATCTTAGCACTTTGGGAGGCTGAGGCGGGCAGATCACGAGGTCAGGAGATCGAGACCATCCTGGCCAACATGGTGAAACCCCATCTCTACTAAAATACAAAACATTAGCCGGGTGTGGTGGTACGTGCCCGTAATACAAGCTACTCAGGAGGCTGAGACAGGGGAATCACTTGAACCCAAGAGGCAGAGATTGCAGTGAGCCGAGATCATGCCACTGCACTCCAGCCTGGTGATAGAGCAAGACTCCATCTCAAAAAGAAAAAAAGAAAGAAAGAAACATCATTATCTTGCTCTATAAAGAAAAAAACCTGAGGCTTAGAGAAGCCTAGCAACTTTCCCAAGATGATACAGCCACTGAATCACAAGGCCACAATTCATCACAGATAACCTGTTTCCAAACTGAGGAAAGGTCATCTCAATTCTTCAGGAGAATCAGAACCCAGAGAGATTAGGAGATCTCAAAAAAGAGATTTATTAGAACTTGGGTCTCTGGTTTTAAAACTCAGGCAGATGAGGAGGAAGAATACCACAGAAAGAGTGAGAACATGCAAAACCACGGAAGTATGGAGGAGCTTGGCATGTCCCCAGGGATCATAAATGTTTGGAACTCAGTATGCGTTTATGGAAACAGCAGGAGAAGCTAAGGCCACTAAAGCAGTTAAGGATTACGAAAATAAATTATGCCACACCAGATTACATAGACTCTGCCCAGGAGAAGATGAGCAAACAATGAAGGATTTTAAGCAAGAGAATAAGGAGAACAAAGGTTTAGAAATTGAGGGCAGCAAGGACACAGTGTTATTGAGATCAAGAGTTTTGAAGTCAGCCAAACCACCAGTTATCATGACCTTAGGAAAGAGAACTCTTTCAGCCAGAGTCTTCTCATCTGTAAAATGAATATAATAATAGGGCTATTATGAGGTCTGAATGAATGAACGCAGATTGTTGTGCTATATAGAACTGATTCTCTGTATCAGATCTAGTGGCATTCAATCAATGATGGTGGTATCATTGTTTATTATTATTAATGTTGTTATGATACAACATCTTTTTGAAGGAAAAATATATTAAATTCACTTACTGATGCTCTTTTGCTTAGTTTAGAAGTAAAACTAATGCTGCTTGGCTTGTTCAGGCATAGTAAATTCATCTATATCAAAACAGCAAAGCCCCAAGCGCACAAAGAGAACTGGATTTCAGGAACGGCATGAAGTTAGGAGTTCGGTTTATCAAACACTTCTTATGTCCCTCCTGTGTGTCTAATACTCTATTAAGTGGAAAATATATAAAAGTTATGACACCATCTCCTCTCAAAAGGAGGCACGAGTCTACAATACAGTTCCTGTGGTTGATTTCCCCTGTTCCTGGTTCCTGGCCTCCTCTCTCATTTACAACCTCACACATACCTCTTAGGCGTTTACACTACTCCTGTGGAAGTGATCTGGGTTTCCTACTTCATTACTGCAATCTTGGACTACCTCCTTTCCTGGCTCCTCCAGCTGGGTGAGTTGGATTACACGTTTTCTGATCCAAACCAGTATCTTATTGTGGTACGAGAGACCCTGGACTACTAGAGTGAAGTTAAAGCATTTCTCTCATAGCTGACAGAATTCTTCTCAGAAGAAAACATCTTGAGTCATTATACATAGATGGTGTGCCCTTTTTACAGAATTGGCTTTAAGAAAAAAGAAAAAAAAAAGATTGTGTGCCTTGAGAACTTGGGTTGGTAAGAGATAGGATAACAAGAGGGACTGTTCTATATCAGAAATTAACTTGAAATCAGTAGTGTGACTACAGGTTACAGCAATCTATTGTGTATTCTAAAATAGCTAAAAAAAGTTTTGAATTTTTAGCATAAAGGCAAATATTTAAAGTGATAGATATCCTAATTACACTGATTTGATCTTTACAAAGTATATAAATGTATTGAATTATCATATGTACCCTGAAAATATGCACATCTATTATGTATCAAGAAATTTTTTTTTTTTTTGAGACAGAGTCTTGCTCTGTCATGCAGTCTGGGGTGCAATGGCATGATCTCGGCTCACTGCAACCTCTGCCTCCCGGGTGCAAGTGATTCTCCTGCCTCAGCCTCCCGAGTAGCTGGGATTACAGGCGCCTGCCATCACGCCCAGCTAATTTTTGTATTTTTAGTAGAGACAGGGTTTCACCACCTTGGCCAGGCTGGTCTTGAACTCTTGACCTCGTGATCCACCCGCCTCAGCCTCCCAAAGTGCTGGGATTACAGGCATGAGCCACTGTGCCCAGCCAAGAAAAATTTTTTTTTCTTGATACATAATAAAAAACATTTTTAAGGGGAAGAAAACTAAATTAACTTGGGGATATGGAAGTAGTTGAGGACAAGACAGAAGAGATAAGAAAGAGAGAAATGGAAGGGATGGCAGAGTAACTGCATGGTATGCCTGAAATGCTTTTTAAAAATGTATAATATTCTAAGTGACTTGTATTTCTTTAATTCCCCTCGTTTCTTTCAAATTTCCAGTAGGCTTTCCGTTACCCCTAAATTCCCATACCTCTCTGCGAGACGCACACATGGTATGAGGAGGGTGGTGGTGCGGCAAATGAAGAAATCACAGACGGGGCCAAGTCGCACTGCTAGATCAAAAAGGAGCAGAAAGGGGACTGCACACCTAGAGTCCAGTGAAACAGTCCATAAACCGAACCCGTCAACGAGGGCCTGAGGTAGTGCTGAGATCACGTGTTGGAAAATTGGCAGGATACTTCACAAAATTCTGTACAATATAAGAGTTGTGCAATAGGGGCTTGAGTCAATATTATCTAGTTTAAAAACAAAACAGATGATCCCAACTGATATCTGGGTCATGATTTCCTCAGAGTCACTGACTATTTGGCACAATCTATAGGTTTGCTGTTCCAAAGTTCTTACTGTCCCTTCCCCAAAGCTACCCACTATTGTCTTACCCCAGGTTACTACAACAGTCTCCCTGGGATCAGCAAATACCTTCTTAAAGAATCACAGAGTAAATAGGTCAGGCTTTCTGGGCCAGATGGTCACAGTTACTCAACTCTACACAAGGCCTGGAAACAGCAATAGCCAATACATAAGTGGGTGTGGTTATGTTCCAATAAACCCTTATTTACAAAAGCAGGCAGTGGACCTTCTGCCCTGCTCTTTCTGTTCTCCAGTTGTTGTCAAGGTACTCTCTCTAAATGTTACTCCTCTACTTAAAACGTGAATGGCTAATTGGTAGAAAATAACCTCAATTGCTTGAACTGTTACCTACAATCCAAAGTCTGCTGCTAGTTTACCTTCTGCTTTGCTGCTGTAGCTTGGAAAGAGATTGAGGAAACATACAACTCTGAAACTTTCTGATGCAATGACCAAAGTCTTGAATGTTTTCCAATCTGCCTTCCTCTCTAAATTTAATTGTTTGTGTTTTTTTTTTTTTTTTTTTAATTTAAAGACAGGGTTTCACCATGTTGGCCAGAATAGTCTCGAACTCCTGACCTCAAGTAATCCACCCACCTCAGCCTCCCAAAGTGCTGGGATTACAGGCGTGAGCCACCGCACCCGGTGAAATTTAATTGTTTATCTTCCCTTTGGCTCCTGATCTCTTACCTCATATCTAGTTTGCAGTCTTGTATACAGTGCACTTTATATTTGGTAATTTTTCTCTTAAAGCAATTTTGGTTTGCCTTTCGGACCAATATTGACTTTTCAAATACCATGTAGTGCGAATATTCCATGTGGCAAGCCTACATGACTTAATCATTTAGTCCTTACTTCATCCTCACAATAATGCTATGAGAGATTTCCTTTTATTATTCCCATCTTACAGTAAACATAATTGAGACCTAAAGAGGTTAAGTAATGTGCCGAGAAACAGAACACGTGGCAGAGCTGATATACGAAGGGAGAAAGTCTGACTCCAGAGCACAAGTTTGTCCCTTTACACTAATTTGTGGTTTCTCTAGGACCATGTCTGTTTTTGACCTCCTCGAAAACTGTTCCCGTGTGACTCCAGCAGTCTTCTGTAGTACTCCTGCAAGGTTCATTCTGAATCTTATGTACGACATAGTTGGATCCAAAGCAATCATGACATGTATTAAGCATAGCCACCATGCTAAGTACTGTTCATTCATCGTGTCATTTAACCTTCACAGATCCTCATAAGAAAGATAAGGTTATCTTCATTTTACAGATGAAGAAATACAGGCACAAATAACATGTTCAAGATCACATTAGAAAAAGAGCTAAAATATAAACTCAAGCAGTCTGACTCCCCAACTCATACTCATGGATGCACAGGTAAATAGAAACCCTGAAGAATTCCTTAGGCCTCAAAGGATTGGTGAAGTTAAATGATTCACGCTTTAATTATCCAGGTTAGGAGATAAGGGAGTAAGTAGGTTTTAGTTATTTATTGCTGCCTAACAAATGATCACAAAACTTAGTTGCCTAAAGCAACAATCATTTATCGGCTAACAAATCTGCGGGTTGGTATTTCGGCTGGATTTAGCTGGGAGGTTCTTCTGCTGGCTTCACCTGAGCTCACTCACATGGTGACAGTCACCTGGAAGGTTGGTGGGAGCCTTGATGGTCCAGATAACCTCTCTGGCGATTAAGACCAATTCACAGATATCTAACCTGTGCGTTTGCATAGAGCACTCACTTAGAGGGGTTTATCATTCTGTTGTTGCCATTTAATAATTATGATACAAGAGATCTCACTGGGCCTTGCAAGTTATATTGCCAGTCCTGCTGGCAGTTGGTGCTGGATGTCAGCCGGGCATCTTTCTCCATATAGACTGTTATCCTCAAAGAGGCTAGCTAGCCTGGCATGGTGTAATCCCAACACTTTGGGAGGCCAAGGTAGGAGGATCATGTGAGCCCAGAAGTTAGAGACCAGCCTGGGAAACAGTGAGACTCCATCTCTACACATACACATACACACACACACACACACACACTCTCTAATTTTTTTTTAATTAGCCAGGTGTGATGGTTTGCACTTGTAGTCCCAGCTACTTGGGAGGCTGAGGTGGGAGGATTGCTTGAGCTACAGAGGTTGAGGCTGCAGTAAGCCATGATGGCACCAAGGCACTCCAGCCTGGGTGACAGAGTGAGACCTTGTGTCAGAAAAAAGAGGGGTGCCTCACCCAACTTTCTTCACATGATAACAGGAACTTTCCAAGAGACTGAGAGCAAGGCTTCTTAAGGTCCAGGTTCAAAATTCCCATATTGTTATTTTTGCTGCATGTTATTGGTCAAAGCAAGTCATAGGCCAACCCAGACACAGTGAAGTAGAGATCTGGAGTCCATCTCTTAATGAGAAAAACAGAAAAGTCACATTGCACAGGAGCATATATAGAGCGATGGGACAAGATTATGACTATTTATTGCAATCTACCACAGAGGAGATACATGTTTAAGGTAAAAAGAAATAATTTCAGTTTTGGGATATGTTGTAGTTGAGGTCTCTCCTGCAGTAAATTTATGCAAAGGTATCCAGTATTTGGATAATATGGGTCTAGAACATAGAAGAGAATCCCGGTTGGACATACGAATTTCAGTATTGTCAATATGCAGGTAATAGGTTTCCGAATAAACAGATCAGTACCAAAAAGACTGCCTTACATTAAGGTGAAGGCCAACAAAGAGATATAGTTAGTCCCTTGGAACACCCAAATATCTGAGTGGACTCTTCTTATACAGCTCAATCTCCCTCTCCACCTATGGTCCTATCCACTTTTTGCTGCCAGCTCAAGGTCAGTACCTCTGGGGGAAGTACAACCTGCTCTGATACATTCGGATATGACTACTTACAGAACGATGACCTATAATATAAAAGAAAGATACTCAATCCCAACTTTCAACCCAATATGCAAGATTAGAACAGAAACAGAATTAACCACAATAAAAACTTCCATTTGAGAAAGAAAAGAATGGAAACCTGAAGCAATCAGTAGTCCTTAACTGCTTGTTTGTTTGTTTGCTTCCTTTCCAAGCAGAAATCTCTCCAAAGGCCATGAAAGAAATTTCTTGATCAACCTCATCTGTGCCCCTGGGTTTGCCCTCTGGGAGGTTCATCCTTGTCCATTATTCTTCAGGTTAAAAATTGAAGGGGATGTTGGAGAATATGTTTTCCTAGAGACTGCCTTAGGATATGAACAATGACTGTCATTTCCAAGTCAGATTTGTGATTTCTTTAGCAATAGAATTTCTTCAAAAACTTAGTACAAGGCTAGGTGTGGTGACTTGCGCCTATAATCCCAGCACTTTGGGAGGCCAAGGTGGGTGGATCACCTGAGGTCAGGAGTTCAAGGCCAGCCTGTCCAACATGGGGAAATCTTGTCTACTAAAAATACAAAAATTACCTGGGCATGGAGGCACTAACCTGTAATTCCAGCTACTTAGGAGGCTGAGGCACAAGAATCTCTTGAACCCAAAAGGCAGAAGTTACAGTGAGCCAAGGTAGCGCCACTGAACTCTAGCCTGGGTGACACCACAAGACTCCATCTCAAAAAAAAAAAAAAAAGTAGTACAATAGTTTCCCCTTTTTGGCAGAAGATATATCCCAAGACACTCAGCAGATGCCTGAAAGCACAATGGTACTGAACCCCATCGCCATCAATCAGAACATGTTTAGATGTTCATGTCTGCCACCCACAAATTTAATGCCTTTTTCATTATAACAAGGCACTAATCACACACTGTGGCTGTAACTTTTGCAATTTGAGGTGCCACAGCAAAACTAACATGAATTTTTTTCCTTCTTCACAATTTCATGGACAGAAGATTCATTCTTATGAAAGATTTGATCTTTCTTCATAATCTTACCATACAATTTTTTTCTTTCCTTATTAAATTAAGAACTTTAGTCTTTTTATTCAAAGGAAGCACTTTATGGCTTCTCTGTGACATCTGAATAGCAACCATCACTACTCTTGTACTTTGGGGCCATTATTAAGTAAGGGTTACTTGAACATAAGCACTGCCATTACCACAACAGTGGATCATAACTGGGAGGGCTACTAAATGACAAATAGTTGGGTAGCATATGTAGCATGGAGATGCTGTACAAAGGCAGGATTCACCTTCCAAGTGGGATGGCTGGGACAGCATAAGATTTCATCATCCTATTTAGAAGGGTGTACAATTAAAAACTTGTGAACTGTCTATTTCTGGAAATTTTCATTTAATATTTTTGGAAACCATGAAAAATGAAACCGTGGGGGGACTTGTAGGCTTCTATGCCATTTGTCACCCATTCATTACATGTGCCAATCGTAGGGACAGGAGGCGGGGAAATTCTGGGCAGAAGAGGGCAGGTCCCTGGTGAGGGTCCCACCCTCAAGCCTGGAACTATGGCCCAAATTGGGAACGTACATTCCTGTTTTCCCACTCAAATGTTGTCTTTTCCAAAACTACCCATGGCCTGCCCAACCTCTATCCTGTTCCCATAAAAACCCCAGCCTCCACCAGTAGAGAGAAGCAAAAAGGAGAAGCAGCTGGACATCGGAGAGAAGCAGCTGCACTTCAAAGGGACAGCCTGATGGTGTGGCTTTGGAGAGGAGTCTGGCCAGGGACAGCCGGACTCCAGAGGAAGAATAACCTTCCCATTCCATCCCTTTTCCAGCTCCCCTTTCCTGTGAGAGCCACTTACACTGGCAATAAAATTCTCTACATTCACCATCCTTCAATTCGTTCATGCAACCTGATTTTTCCTGGATGCCAAATGAGCTCAGGTGCCAAGGGTACAGACCCTAAAGGCTGTCACACCGACTCTCTGCCCTTGCTGGTGGAGAGCAACCACCTCATGCAAAAAGGCAAAGGGCCTACTGAGCTGTTTAATACCTAAGCCACCCACGGACAGCACAGCTGAAAGCGCACTGTAACACACCACCCTCTGGGGTTCCAGGGGTCACAGGTACTCCCCACTAGACACTGCCTTGGGGCCCACACAGAGTTTTGCTTCTGTCAGCACCCAAAAGCCCTCACCCTGGCTCCTATACCTTCTCACCTGCATGCTCCCTCCCATGAGGGGCTGAGCACCATGGGTTCAAGTAAGTAGTTTACCTCTACTAATGTATAAGTGGCTGGCTAGCCCCAGCACCCACACTCCAGGTCCTATCCATGAAACAGTCAGGGAAAATTTACTGCTTCACCAGGAACTACACTCCAAGTTATTTTTTCAATCTACCTCTTAAATTTGCCCATTCTCTAGTTCCTATCATCTACTCATTCATCTTTTCATCGTTTTAATGGTGGCTATTTTAAGATAATCTTAAAAATAACTGAGGGCAACTCCCTTAATCTGATCTTTGCTGCAAGGCTAGAATTCTTTCTTTCTTTTTTTTTTTTTTTTTGAGACAGAGTCTCGCTCTGTTACCAGGTGCCAGACTGGAGTGCAGTGTCGTGATCTCGGCTCACTGCAACCTCCACCTCCCGGGTTCAAGCAATTCTCTGCCTCAGCCTCCCGAGTAGCTGGGACTACAGACACGTGCCACCACGCCCAGCTGATTTTTATATTTTAGTAGAGATGAGGTTTCACTATGTTGGCCAGTATGGTCTCAATCTCTTCACCTCATGATCCACCCGCCTCGGCCTCCCAATGTGCTGGGATTATAGGCGTAAGTCACTGTGCCCGGCTAGCTAGAACTCTTTCTTTGGCTGAAGAATCTTAGTGGGAGGATTTGAAGAAAGTCTCTGAACAACATTCCAATTCCTGTTTGAACTATAGAAATAATTGAACTTTCCAATGCTGTGAAGCCCCAATATTCTGTAAATTCTTCCAAAACCAGACAAGAGCAGGCGCATTCAGGGTGGTGTGCCCATTCTTTACTTTCTTCCAACCTGCTTGCAAACCTATCATTTCTTATGTGTGCTCATTTCTTTCTTGAAAAACCTTGCTAAATGTTGCCAAGAGAAACCATTATACATCTATATTCTGGTCCCTTCCAAATGCTTCCCCTAGAGTTCCCCGACAGAAGGAACATGATCAGCCTTGGGAGTTAAGTAGGTAAAATTTTTACCAGATGTTTTGTCACAGCACAGCAAGGATAAACAGTTTTCCAGTCTGAGAGGTCTGTTTCCTCATTGCAAATTTTCTGACTGATTATTTTTGGATTTTAGAAGTTTTCCATTTCCAAGTTATCAATTTCTATATTAGTTAGAGTAAAGGCTAAGAGATCGCAGAATCCAGTGACATAAAGAAAACAGATGTTTCTCTTCCTCTCACCTAACAGCCAGGCCTAGACTAACAGCAGCTCTGTTCTAGGTTTGCCTTTCCAAATTTCAGGTCATAGAGGAACCAGGTTCCTTCCATCTTGTTGTTACACCCGCTTCTAGAATGTCCTCCTCATCTTCATCATCACAGCTGGTCACAGTCATGTCCATGAAGGAGAAAGGAAGCAGTCCAAGAAAAGCCATCTTCCTTTAACAAAGTAAGGCAAAAGTTGTATTCATTGCTCCTAGTTATATTTCACTGGCAAGCACTTACTCACAAAACCACACCTAGCTGCCAAGGAGGATAAGAAATGTAGTTGCCAGCTGAGTGAACATGTGACCCGCAAGAAGGAGAGAAGTGTTTTCAGGTGACAACTATTAATATGCCACAAAAAGTAAAAAGGAAAGATACCCATGGCTAAGAATCCTTAGAAATGCAAAGACAAAAAGGGGATAAATCAGTTTCTTAGAAGAAAAGAAAATGAGAGCCTGAAAAAAACGTACGGCATTAATGCCATTTCTTTTTTTTTTTTCTTTTCTTTTTCTTTTACTTTAAAATCTGTTCTCTAACAATTAATGCCATTTCTTACCATCTGTACGACAAAAAAAAAGTACGGCAAAATCTAGCTAGTGGGTACCCAAGTTTCCATTTTATGATTTCAAGTACTTTTCTGAATCTATTTTATAAATAAAAGGTTTTTTTATTTATTTTTTAAGGGCCAAGGTCTCACTCTGTCACCCAGGCTACAGTACAGTGGCACCATCATAGCTCACTGCAGCCTCAAACTCCTGGGCTCAAGTGATCCTCCCATCTCAGCCTCCTGAGTAGCTGGAACTACAGGGATGTGCCACCATGCCTGGCTATAATTTTTTTTTATTTTATTGTAGAGATGGGATCTTACTCTGTTGCCCAGGCTGGTCTCAAACTCCTGGCCTTAAGCAATCCTCCTGCCTCTGCCTCCCAAAAAGTTGGGATTACAGGTGTGAGTCACTGTGCTCAGCCAACAGTTCTGTTTTGTTTTTGTTTTTGTAATTTTCAGAAAAGTAGAGAGAAAAAAGACCTAAGAAGAATATCAAGATAGAACAATAGTGTTATGAGGAGAATCAGAAGAAAATGGTCTACTAGGCTGGGCACAGTGACTCACGCCTGTAATCCCAGCACTCTGGGAGGCTGAAGTGGGCGGATCACCTGAGGTCAGGAGTTCGAGACCAACTTGGCCAACATGGTGAAACCCCGTCTCTACTAAAAATACAGAAATTAGCTGGGCTTGGTGACAGGTGCCTGTAATCCCAGCTACTCAGGAGGCTGAAGCAGGAGAATCACTTGAACCCAGGAGTCGGAGGTTGCAATGAGTGGAGATCGCGCCACTGCACTCCAGCCTGGCAGACAAGAGTGAGACTGAGTCTTAAAAAAAGAAAAGAAAAGAAAATGGGTTCAGTGTGATATTGGCTGTAACAAAAATTAAGAAAAAAGAAAACAGGATACTAAAACTCAATGTCAACATGCTTGTCTAAAAGAAAAGAAAAAAGTCAGTGGAAGAAAAAAATTTCAAAAAAAAAAAGGTTTTTTTCAATTGGCTAAGAGAAGACAAGAAAGGTAAGAAAGGGATATATTCTTGCTTTCAGATGTCTTATTGTGGAAAGAAAAAAATAATAAAATACTAAAATACTTTTTTTAAAAGGCAATATTCTTTGAACTTGAAAATCCAGATGTTATTAATTATGATAAAAGTTAGATTTCAGAGAATTGGGAAATTAAAATGAGCAAAGAAAAATGAGACAGCAAGTGTAGCCTGGTCTTTTAAGAATGCTGGCTTTCACAGAAAGAAAGACAGTTAAGATGACAACTAGCAATGACTAATTCCATTTGCATGAGTACCGCTCTCAGGGGGCTGAGCTGGGGCAGCAGCAGTAGGTTGTCAGGTCAAAGAGGGAACTCTTCCTCTTTGCCCTCTGAAAGTTTGCTGAAAACTGAACTGAAAACAGGCAGATTAATAGGAGAAAAAGGCATACATAGTTTATTTAACCAGCTGGGGACTGGAGGTAGGGAAAAATCACAGGAGTGTGGTTACCCAATAACTCAATGAAGTCCAGATGCTTACATACTCTTCTTCCCAGGGGAAGAGGAGATCGGGGGTGAGGGTGTAGGGGAAATGAATGAGGTCAAAAACCAATGGCCTGGAATAAAGTTCTTCTGAGCTATGGGAGAGGTAGCCAGAAGGCAAGGGGCAGAACTTCTCTGAGAACAAAGGCTGTCTTTTTTTTTTTAAAAAAAAAAAAAAAAAAAGGGAATCTTGCTTTGTTGCCCAGGCTGGAGTACAGTGGCACAATCGTGACTCACTATAACCTCAACTTCTGGGGTTCAAGCAATTCTCCTGCCTCAGCCTCCCAAGTAGCTGGGATTACAGGTGTGCACCACCACGCCTAGCTAGTTTTTTGTATTTTTAGAAGAGATGGGGTTTCACCATGTTGCGCAGGCTGGTCTCAAACTCCTGACCTTGTGATCCGCCTGCCTCGGCCTCCCAAAGCGCTCGGATTATAGGCGTGAGCCACTGTGCCCAACCAAGTTTGTCTTATTATACAGATAAATTCTGCCACAAAATCTCTTGGAGCTGCCCTCAGAAGAATAAATGAATAATCTGTCTGGGCATGGCAAAGATTCCCAGTCTCTTCTTTCATGCAGTGCAATGGCACGATCTCGGCTCACTACAACCTCTGCCTCCTGGGTTCAAGCGATTCTCCTGCCTCAGCCTCTCAAGTAGCTGGGACTACAAGCACACACTGCCACGCCAGGCTAATTTTTTGTATTTTTAGTAGAGATGGGGTTTCACTGTGTGATCCGCCCACCTTAGCCTCCCAAAGTGCTGGGATTACAAGCGTGAGCCACTGCACCAGCCAGGACAATTGCATTTGTTTTGTAAAGAAATTTCACTAGTCAGATAAGGAAATTCCAGAGACAGAGTCCCTCACTGTGCTTAGAAGAAAGAGGATCCCAAAGACGAAGGGCAGGGAAAGGTCAGAGAGAGACCTTGGTTCTGAGTCTTATTTCTGAAGCCTTTCAATTTTCTTTAATTCAAAGTACAATATTTTGAGTCATTGTTTTCTAAGCCCCAACAGAGTTCCAAAGACTAGGATTGTCCACAGTTCTTCTAGCTACCCAGCATACATATAATGTACATCTTGGCTGGGCACAGTGGCTCATGCCTGTAATCCCAAATCTTTGGGAGGCCGATGTTGGAGGATCTCTTGAGGTCAGGAGTTTTGAGATCAGCCTGGGCAACATGGTGAGACCCTGTCTTTACAAAAAAAAAAATTGAAGATTAGCCAGGTCTGGGCAACATGGTAAGACCATGTCTCTACCAAAAAAAAAAAAAAATTAGCGAGGCATGGTGGCATGCAAATGCAGTCGCAGCTACTCAGAGGACTGAGGTGGGAGGATTACTTGAGCCCAGGAGTTCAAGGCTGTAGCGAGCTATAATCATGCTACTGCACTCCAGCCTGGGTGAGAGAAAAGAAGAACCCACATCAAAAAAAAAAAAGAGAAAAGAAAAGAAATGCATCTTGAACAGCTGGAAAAACAGACTGCTCTGTATCTTAGGTTGAAAAAGTTTTCCCAAAGTTCAGAACTTCTCTTGAATGTGTTGGTTAAAACTTAGAATAATGAGATCCTGGGGCCTCCAGAGATAGTACCCTCTATCTCCACTCTCATAGTCACTAACTGTCACTTCTGCATGAGACAGTTAGCTTGTTCCCTGGAGAGTCAGGGGATCCAAATTGGGTGTAGAGATGAAGAAGGACCAGAAAACACCTTAGCCGCATCTGGAGTTTGGGCAAAGCCCTACCCTTTCAGAACCTCAACTGAGGTGGAAGGGGTCAATAACCAATGCATCTGAAGAGGCATATGAATCAGCAATAGTAAATCTTGTAAACTTCAGGCACCTTTGTTTGGAATATTCAACTGTCCCCTCCCCCACCTTCCATTCCAAACTTCCATAAGAAGAGTCAACAAATTCTAAGGTTGGCTCTATTTCTTCAAAGTGGTAGAGAAAGCAGGAATCTCTTGTTCTTATATAATAAAGCCAGAATTCCTTTAAGAAAATAATATTATTTCACAGAGAAAGGATTAGATTGTGTTGTCTCTGAGAAAATTGAATTTGTTTGTTTGTTTGTTTGTTTTTTGAGACAGTCTCGCTCCATCACCAGGCTGGAGTGCAATGGCGCAATGTTGGCTCACTGCAACCTCTGCCTCCCGGGTTCAAGTGATTCTTGTGCCTCAGCCTCCCGAGTAGCTGGGACTACAGGTACACGCCACCGCACCCAGCTAATTTTTGTATTTTTAGTAGAGATGGGGCTTCATCATGTTGGCCAGGATGATCTCGAGCTCCTAACCTTGTGATCTGCCCGCCTTGGCCTCCCAAAGTGCTGGGATTATAGGTGTGAACCATTGCACCCAGCCATTGAATGCTTTTTATTACGAGTGCTTACATTCTAAGTGACACAGCTCAAGTCTCACATTGGTAGGAAAATTAAACCACCATTGGCTAATTTACTGTCAACTTTATTCATGGGGCTTGAGCTCACAGTCCTCTGAAAGCCCCAGTTATGGATGTACTCACTCAGATGAAGTCTTATACAGAAGTTAAACCAAGAAATGAAATGTCCTTTGGCAGGAAGTGGTTGAATATTTCTGAAGGAGGCAGACAGGGCCATAAGACTGAGGTTTGGAAGAAGGAAATGCAAGGATGAGAGAAGGCATCAGGGGAGTAAAGAGAATGTTCTCCTTGTGAGGCCTGAGTCTGGAAGATGCCCCTCTTGAGTGGTTCCTCAACCCTTTTATAAAGAAAGATCAGTGGAGAGCCACCTAGCGGTAGCTGACAGGGAAGGTTGGCCAAGATAGGACAAACCTAATATGCAAGCTGTGTCAGAGAAAGGATCTGTTCCTGTTAGTATTCAACAAAGCTCTCAGACACTCTTTGGGTCAGTATATTATAGAGGTAACCAGTATGCACAGGACAGTGTCATTCTAGGGCAAGTCTGTGTCAGTATATGACTTCTGAGTCATTGGGAGGGCCATGCTTCCTCCTTATGCTGACAGGACCACCCATGTAATTCACCAAGAATAGGCTGCCTGGCTACATGTTCAGAATGCTCACCTCTCAACATCTGAAATATAACTTTGCTCTGTGCTCAGCAGAAGGCTTCAGTTCCATGACATAGTCCAACTGCATAAAAATAGAATGGGAGTGGAAAGGCACTCTGGCAAAGAAATAAAAGGTGTGGTTTAAGACTGGAATGCCATTTTAATGTGGCTGGGCTGTCTGGTAGTTTAAAGGAGCTGTTGAGCCAGACTGAGGAAGGGTTTTATTGATTTTGCTTTTATTTTTTTAATAGGAAAGAGTTGAGCTTGTTTCATAGGCTAAGGGTAAAGACACAGTGAGACAGAGTCAGTGGTTCAAGATTCCGGAAAGGATAATTGATGGAGGAAACTGACCATAAAAGGGTTTGTTTAGATTATAGCATCTTTTCAGAAAGGGAAATTCGTTATTCCACAGTTCCATGTGCAAATATTAATCAAGTATTACAAAAGTATGAAGACTTTCTCAGGTTTATTTAGGTTATCTTTCAACTCATCCTAAACAAATATAATCAGCAAAGAGACCACCGAAGTGATGGTTTAGAGGAGAAGGGACTCTTAAGTTTGCGAAATAGCTAAGTCACTTGAGGTTTATATCAAAAAAGTCTGTCGGTAAATTAACAAACCTGTTTTGTTAACAAATTGAGAAGGTATTCATGAAGATTCACGAAGTCAATCCTTTTCATCAACCTAATGTTGATGAAAGATGAACAGGATATTAAAGAAATCTGGAAATGCTGAAAAGAAACCAGGTTAAGAAGCATAGCTAGAGCTATCTCTCTACTATTATAAAGTGTTATTACTTATTTGCACAAAACTTCCAAGAGAAAATAGTATTAACCTTTAAGCAGCATATCTGTAAATTTCATTTTGCTATCTCCTCCTTACTGTAAAATGTGTTTTGTTAAATACATTCCCCTAAGTAACATCACTCTATTCCTGAAGTTACTAGATGGCCATGATACATCCACAGGAAGTTAAGTCAAAGCACCAGCCATGTCCATTTAACATGGTAAAGCCTCCATTTCCTCACCTACAAATAAATAATAATAGTACTTAAGCTCATAGGATGGTTGTGCGAGGTAGTTGAGAAAGTACGTACATGCTTACTAAATGGTAGGCAGCCTCTGTTATCGTGCATACGATTTTCACAGTAGGTTTGTCATGCTTTTTCTTCATATAAAGTTAAGAAATAATGAATAGATTAAAAACGGAGACACAATTTGTGTGTTTCTATCAAAAACAAAAGGCTCTGTGGCAACAGAAAAAAAAGGCCAATGTACACAATGAAGGAGAAAATAAAAAGCTTAATGGAGATGCCAGACAAAGGCTTTGCGGAGAGGGAGGACTGGGCTGAGGAGAAAATCAATGTAGTAGATTTCGAAGATAAGCAATGTTTAGTGCAGAAATATAATTGCCTCTTTTTTTTTTTTTTTTTTTTTTTGAGACAGAGTCTCGCTCTATCGCCAGGCTGGAGTGCAATGGCGCGATCCCGGCTCACTGCAACTTCCGTTTCCGGTTTCAAGCGATTCTCCTGCCTCAGCCTCCCGAGTAGCTGGGACTACAGGCACGCACCACCATGCCCAGCTAATTTTTTTTACTTGTAGTAGAGACGGGGTTTCACCATGTTGGCAAGGATGGTCTCGATCTCTTGACCTCGTCATCCACCCGCCTGGGCCTCCCAAAGTGCTGGGATTACAGGCGTGAGCCACCGCGCCCGGCCAATTGCCTCTATTTTACTTATAGCTCGAAAACTGAAAAAGTGGTCACTTTGAAAATTAAAGAAGCTGCTATTATTGTGGTTGTCATTAATAAACATTGTAATGTGGTATGAATAATGCATCCCATGATAGTCTGGGAGTGTTCTTTTAAATAAGATTTTCATGTTTTGTTAAATTTTGAACTGATGAACCATTTGGGGTGTATGAGGCTAGGGCAAGGGATTTATAAACATATCTGGAAAGATGTATCTGGGGTAAATAAACATAAAGTGAAAAAGAGAAAGAATAAAATTGTGATGTCTTACTAATTTCACTAAATTCATCTTAAACAAGACGAGTCAATCTATCTGTCTATCGAAAGAGAATCCCTTTTGAATGTACTGGGAGAAAAAGCAAGAAAAAGGAAAAGCAATCCTTGATGGGAATGTTAAAAATCCATTTAAAAAATCATTTTCCTCCTATTTAATTTTATAAATAAAAAATCAGACATAGTAAATAATATTTATGGCCGGGCGCAGCGGCTCACGCCTGTAATCCCAGCACTTTGGGAGGCCAAGGTGGGTGGATCACGAGGTCAAGAGATCGAGACCATCCTGGTCAACATGGTGAAATCCCGTCTCTACTAAAAATACAAAAAATTAGCTGGGCACGGTGGTGCGTGCCTGTAATCCCAGCTACTCAGGAGGCTGAGGCAGGAGAATTGCTTGAACCCAGGAGGCGGAGGTTGCGGTGAGCCGAGATCGCGCCATTGCACTCCAGCCTGGGTAACAAGAGCGAAACTCCGTTTCAAAAAAAAAAAAAAAAAATCCTATTTCACTTTATTTAATATATAGCACAGTAGCTGGTATAAATATATGAATACTTTTTTTTTTTAAGACAGAGTCTCACTCTGCTGCCCAGGCTGGAGTGCAGTGGTGCCATCTCTGATCACTGCAACCTCCATCTCCAAGGTTCAAGTGATTCTCACACCTTAGTCACCCTAGTAGCTGGGACTACAGGCATGCAGTACCATGCCCAGTTAGTTTTTGTTTTTAGTAGAGACAGGATTTTGCTATGTTGGCCAGGCTGGTCTTGAACTTCTGGCCTCAAGTAATCCACCCAACTTGACCTCACAAAGTGCTGGGATTACAGGCGTGAGCCACTGCACCCAGCCTACAATGAATAGTTTTAATGATAATGTAGAAGATACAAGTATAGGCTATAGAGTCAGATTGACTATGATTAAATCCTGACTCTACCAATTCCTGGCTTTGTGACCCAGAGCAAATGATATGATCTCTCTGTACCTCAATGTCCTCATTTGTAAAATGAGTATCAGAAGTGTCTAATTAGCTAATTAGCTAATCATGTTTGGAATACCTGGCATATAGTAAATACACAATGAATGCCCATTATGGTAAGTATTAAATAGTTGCCTTAGCCTTCAAGAGTTAGCATTCAAAGATTCCTAGGTAGTGGCTTCATCCAGGAAAGGGTTGTGATTCAAACATATATTAGTGTATTTAAAAAGGAAAAAAAAATCTTGACTATAACTAAGATTATTTGGGTTGTACTGGGACAATTTTTATCACCCATCCTGCCCAATCTTCCAGATGATGTTTAATAGTAAAGTGTATAACCATCACGCCTGGTGATCACATGGTCCAAGTTCTGTCTCTGACCCAGACTAAGAAATCCCTTCCAGCTTTGTCCTACCTTGTCATGGACAGGCATGATGCTGACCAAAGTGGTGTCCCTGGTTGTTGGAGAAAAGCTTCAATCTTTTTTATCTATATTTTTCTACCCTTATTGGGATTGACAATGGTTGAACTCTGGTGGGAAGAAGCCCAGCTGCCAGGATCCCTAGCAGCCCACACTCCCAGGAAGCCCATAAAAGAATGGGTTGAATGTCTTCTCCAGGAGGCCCTGTCAAGAGGCATGCAGTTTACACAGTCAGGCTCATTGTTAAGTCACTGCTTGGGTGTTAACTGTTATTACCTTACCACTGTACCCCCAGTGCCGAGCTTAGTATGCAGCATATACTACATATGGGTAGAACTGAACTAAAATTAATTAAAAACCTGCCTACATTCCTATTTACTTAAATCCTCAGAAACCTCTCAGATCAATTATCATCTTAATTCCTATCTCTATAGTTCCCCTAATCTGACCCAACCTCTGCTCCTCATCACCCTTCAAGGCCTTCCGCGGCACTTTTTGGGCCTCCTGACATATAACCTGCAAACTTCCCCTCTAGCTTAAGCTTCTCCTTGAATGTCTTCTTCACTTCCCTTCCTAAGCTGAAGGCTTGCTCTCTCACACTTCCCCGGTATGTCTCTCAAATAGAAGTCATTTGTTTCTCGTTCCCACAGGGGGTGGGGAAGGCATCCCTCTTTCTCTCTATTGCTGCTTCCACACCATTTCTCCTCCTTCTTTCAAAAACTCCATTTCCTTTGAAGTTCTTGCCATGTAGTTGTGTCACCTGGTATCAGTCAGTATCTGCATCCCCAAGAGGATACAGACGGCACACTTGTATTAGGTGAATTTGAGGATGAATTATAAAGGGGTTATTTACAAAGGTGTGACTGTGGTAGGGAAAGCACAAGGGATGGTGCAGTAGCCTAGGGCTCGTAACAGTGGAGCTGGTGCCAGCCGCTAGATCTGAAGGAACAAAGAAAGGAAATGCAGGGACCCAGAAGAAAATGTGTGTATAAAAAAGGCCACATTGAACACAGCAGAAACCTTCATTTCAAGGACACAGCCTCTCCTCCATCAGATCTTCTGCTGAAGATCCTCACTGGCCAAACCCAACCAGAATCAGAGAGCAAGGAAACCTGTTGATTTAGTCCCTAAGTTTCAGCTAACGTGGAACTGAGTGAAGAAGGAAAGCATGGAGAGTGAATCTGGAGTGACAGACAAATGGAAGGTACCCAGCTCATACCCAATGGTCTTTTAATTGCTACCAGTCTCCAAATTTTCACTCTTTGAACACATGAGCTCCTAGCTAATTATTTTCCTCTCTACCCTTCAGTGACTTCAGGGTCCACTGATATTTTTCATCCATTCCCAGTGATAACTCTAAATACTACAACCAGTCATAACACAACCTTCACTTCACACATTCCACTCACTGACCACCGTCTGTTATGTCTATAGTTCACTTACTCTAGTTCTTTTATTGCAATTTTTCAATCTTCTGGAGGCCTCCAATCCACAGATCTTACTACCATGCTACTATTCATCCACTCCCCCACCCCTACTCTCCTGTCTTCACTTTCCACTAGGATTACATGAAATTCCACAGACCTCACTCCCTTGAAGAGCGTCCTCTCTCTCCTTTGTATTCACCAACTTTAGTCAACTGTCTTGGTATGTTTTGTGCTACTATAACAGAATACTCAAGACTGGGTAATTTATAATGAACAGATATTTATTTATTCCTCATGGTTCTGGAGGCCGAAAAGTACAAAATCTAAGGGCTGGTGTCTGGTGAGGGCCTTTTTACTGCATCATTCTACGGCAGACGGCAGAAGGGCAAGAGAATACAGAGAGAGCAGGAGATGGAACTCGCAGCCTCAAGCCCTTTCATAACGGCACTATTGCACTCATAAAGGTGGAGCCCTCATGAACTAAACACCTCCTCTTAGGCCCCACCTCCCAAGAAAGTTCCACTGGAGATTAAATTTCAAACACATGCTTTTTGAAGGACGCATTCAAACCACAGCACCAACTATCTGCTGTTTCCAGTGGGGGAAAATGCATAACATTATGCTGACTGATTTCTCACTATATTTGCTATCACAAGCTTCAAATGGGCATAACAATCTGCCCAGAAATCCTACACTGGCTCTGCTGTGTGCCAATTACTCTTCAAGATGATTATTTCATACCTTCTCTCTCTTCAACCTTCTCACACTGTACCCCCAGTCTCCACACTCTCACCACAAATTCTTCAAACAACCCTGTATCTGCACCCATCCCTGTTCTCCATTCTGTTAGAATGGAATAAGGGTCATTCCTCCTATCAAAGTCCAGCCACTCCACTTGCGCTCCAGGTTCCAAACCATTCTATCTTTTGAAGATGTTTGTTCCTGTGCTCATTCTTTTTTCCTCCTGCACCAATTTTTCTCACCAGCTTTTTTGTTTGTTTGTTTTGTTTTTGAGACGGAGTCTCGCTTTGTTGCCCAGGCTGAAGTGCAATGACGTGATCTTGGCTTACTGCAACCTGTGCCTCCTGGGTTCAAGTGATTCTCCTGCCTCAGCCTCCTCAGTAGCTGAAACTACAGGCACGCGCCACCATGCCCAGCTAATTTTTGTATTTTTAATAGAGACAGGGTTTCACCATGTTGGCCAGTATGGTCTCAATGTCTTTTTTTTTTTTTTTTTTTTTTTTTGAGACGGAGTTTCGCTCTTGTACCCAGGCTGGAGTGCAATGGCGCAATCTCGGCTCACCGCAACCTCCGCCTCCTGGGTTCAGGCAATTCTCCTGCCTCAGCCTCCTCAGTAGCTGAAACTACAGGCATGCGCCACCATGCCCAGCTAATTTTTGTATTTTTAATAGAGACAGGGTTTCACCATGTTAACCAGGATGGTCTCGATCTCTTGACCTCGTGATCCACCCGCCTCAACTTCCCAAAGTGCTAGGATTTCAGGCGTGAGCCACCGCGCCTGGCTTGGCTCTTTTTAACATCAACAAGTGACAATTAATAGGCTGGGCGCAATAGCTCACGCCTGTAATCCCAGTACTTTGGGAGGCCAAGGCGGGCAGATTACCTGAGGTCAGGAGTTCAAGACAGGCCTGAAAATACAAAAATTAGCTGCGCATAGTCGCATCTGTCTGTAATCTCACTACTCAGGAGGCTGAGGCAGGAGAATTGCTGGAACCCGGGAGGCGGAGGCTGCAGTGAGCTGAGATCATGCCACTGCACTCAGCCTGGGTGACAGAGCAAGACTCCATCTCAAAAAATAAACAAATATGTCAATTAACTCCCATCTTAAAAAAAATAAATTTTCTCGATTCCAAATTCTCCTCCATCTCCCACCTAATTTACCCATTCCCCTTAAAGAAAAACTTGCAATGACTGGAGACTTTTTTTTTCATCTCCCATTCTCTCTTCTCATTTCCATCTGCCTTCCATCACTACCTTATTTAGATCTCCAGTGACTAACCTGTTCCCAAGATATCTGATCCCACCTGTCAACAGCATGTGACATAGCTGACTGCACTCTCAATCTTCAATTACTTTCCTTTCTTGTTTTTGGGGACACCGTACTTTGCTAATTTTCCGCTTATCACCCATTTTCTTCTCCATCTTCTTTGCTGGTTCAGTTTCCTCCACTAGACCTCTAAATGTTAGTGACTCCAGACTCTTCTCTATCCTGTACTGTCCAATACAGTAGCCACTAGCCACATGTGTCTATTTAAATTTAAAATAATTTAAATGAAATAAAACTCATTTCCTCAATCACACTAGCCATATTTCAATTGCTTAAAAGGTACATGTGGATACACACAACATAGATACAAAACATTTTTGTCATTGTAGAAAGTTCTATTTGACAGGACTGACCTAAACTCTCCTTAGGTGATCTCTCCCCGTCCTATACCTTTAAATACCATCTATGTGCCAATGAATTCTAAACTTATGCCACTAGATCTGACCCAGGCTTCAGGTCTGTACGTAAAACTGCCTGTCTGACATAACCACTTGGATGTCCAGCAGGTTATTCAAACTAAAGTCAAAAACAGAATACTTCATTTTCATCCTCTCCTCCCCTTCCCCTATTCACAAAAGCTTGTTTCTCCTTCAGTCTGTCTATTCTTAGAATATAATACCACCTAACTAGTTTTGAAGCCAAATATCTAGGATCTAGGAGTCATCTGGATTCCTCCTTGTTTGTAATCCCCAATATCTAATCCCTTAACAAGTTTTATTGACTCTACCATAAAATGTATATCAAATCTGCCATCTTCTACCTCCACTGTTATCTCCCTAGTCTAAAGTTTTTGGCTCGACTACTGTCTTATTTATATGACATCCCCTGCACCTAAAACAGTGTCTGGCACATAGCAGATGCTCATTAAATATGTTGAATAAATTAACATATACAATCCTACAGAAGAGTGCAAAATTATCTGATCCTCTAAAATAACTTTTAAAATATGCATGAGTAATATTTGCTGTAGAAACTTTAGGAAATAGATTTAAGAAGAGAATAAAAATCACTTCTCAGGCTGGGCAAGATGGCTCACACCTGTAATCCCAGCACTTTGGGAGCTGAGGTGGGTGGATTGCTTGAGTTCAGGAGTCCAAGATCAGCCTGGGCAACATGGCAAAACCCCAGCTCTACAAAAAATACAAAAATTAATCGGGCATAGTGGTGCACATCTGAGTCCCAGTTACTCGGGACTCTGAGGTGAATCTCCTGAGCCCGGGGAGGTTGAGGCTGCAGTGAGCTGAGAGCACACCACTGCATGCCAGCCTGAGTGACAGAGTGAGAGACCCTGTCTCAAAAAAAAAAAAAACCCACCTCCCAGAGATACATGGTTGGTTTTAGACCACATATCATTATGCATTTTGTCAACTATTAACACAGTTTTCACACTTTTTGCAGCACTATAATTTGCTTCCATAAATCTGTTAAATGCATTGTCAGCACAACTGACCTTCCCAAGAGAAATTTTAATTGTTGCTTCCTCTGGCTCAGTCTTAACTTTCCTGATTAATCCACTACAGCTTTTTTTTTTTTTTTTTTTTTTTTTTGAGACAGGGTTTCTGTCACCCAGGCTGGAGTGCAGTAGCGCAAAGATGGCTCTTGCAGCCCTGATCTCTTGTGTTTAAGCAATCCTCCCACCCCAGCCTCCTGAGTAGCTGAGACTACAGGCATGCACCACCATCCTGTCTGGTTAATTTTTCATTTTTTATAGAGAGAGGGTCTCACTCTGTTGCCTTGGATGGTCTCAGACTCCGAGGTTCCAGTGATCCTCCTGCCCTGGCCTCCCAAATTGCTGAGACTGCAGGCATGAGCCACCATGCCTGGCCTACTACAGCCTCTGGACCTCTTGATCATCTGTACATTCTGTGTCTGCCACAGCTCAGGACTTGGCTTACCCAGGTGACATTTTTATCAGGAATTCTCAGCTTTTTTCCTGCCCCTTCCTGCTACCTAGCTGCTCCATGCAGTTCTCAACTTCCTTAACAGGAAAACTGAAGAGTTTTATGATTACCTTAATTCAGAATAACTCAACCAATAACTCCAAACAATGTCTGCTATCCCATGCTCTTTGATTCTCTGCATTTCCTGGCAAGACTCCAATGCTTGATTGCCTCCATTCATTCCAGCTACATGCCAAGTGTGGTCAAACTGATATTTCCTAGGTAATTATAATAGTGAGGGGATGAAGTAATGGGAAAAGCAAGGGTGTCCTCTAAGTATTAAATCTACCATAATGTAGACCCTGGGGTCTGGAGCTAAGTAATTATTATATGCCTGACATTTTCTTTTCTTTTTTTTTTTCTTGAAAGTCTTGCTCTGTTTCCAGGCTGGAGTGCAGTGGTGCAATCTCGGCTCACTGCAACCTCTGCCTCCTGGAGCAATCTCAGCTCACTGCAACCTCCACCTCCTGGGTTCAAGCGATTCTTCAGCCTCAGCCTCCTGAGTAGCTGGGACCACAGGCATGTGCACCACGCCTGGCTAATTTTTGTATTTTTAGTAGAGACGGGGTTTCACCCTGTTGGTGTATTTTTAGTAGAGACGGGATTTCACCATGTTGGCCAGGGTGTTCTCCATCTCTTAACCTAGTGATCCGCCCACCTCAGCCTCCCAAAGTGGTGGGATCACAGGCGTGAGCCACCATGCCTGGCCATGCCTGACATTTTCATTGCATGTGTCAGTTTACAAAGATGTTTCAGGCACAGTATCATCACAGCAATCTAGATGCTATTGTTTGCCTACCCAGCAGTCCTTCCTGCAGCTTCCTCCTCACTGAGAGAATGCCTATTTTGTTCAGTACCACCCTCCATCCAACAGCCCAATATTACGGGTGAGTTGTAGGTCATCCTCTTCCCACCTCCACCAGCTTTGAGGTCTCTTTCCTTTTATGCCTGGGAAAGTGATATAAATATGGCCAAAGGGAGCGAAAGAAAGTCTGCTGTGAGGGATTCTGGAATAGGTTTCCTTAACTTTAAAAAAGGGGGGTGGGGCAGGGTGGCTCACACACATGTGATCCCAGCACTTTGGGAGGCTGAGGCAGGTGGATCACAAGGTCAGGTTCAAGATCAGCCTGGCCAACATGGTGAAACCCTGTCTCTACGAAAATACAAAAATTAGCCAGGTGTGGTGGTGGCACCTGTAATCCCAGCTACTTGGGAGGCTGAGGCAGGAGAATTGCTTAAACCTGGGGGGCGGAGGTTGCAGTGAGCCGAGATAGTGCCACTGCACTCCAGCCTGGGTGACAGAGCAAGACTCCATCTTGGGTAGGGGTGGGGTGGAGGAAGACCCAATGACAAGATAACCTCTTTTTTGGCTATGGAGATTGTCCTGTTGGATGTTCTAATTTCTGGGACCACTAATGTCTTCTTTTAAGTATGAGGTGAGACTGTCTCAGGTTGAAGCCATTATTAGGAATGGCAGAATGGGCATATAAAAAAAAAATGTTCCTTGTATTGTCCTTGACCTGTTTTTCATACTACACCAAAGGTACTATACTATATATTTGTAAGTATACAAATACTACTGTACTATACAAAGGTACTATACTATACATAGTATTTCATACTATACATTTGTAAGCCCAGAGGATTCTGATTCCATTAAAATTTGAGGGACACTGACTTCTAAGTCCATGACTATGAACTTTCTTCACCCTTACTAGCTAAATAGCCTTAGGCAAATTATTTAACTTTTATGGAATCTACTTCTTTATCTGTAAAAAGGGAAATAATATCCACTTTATGGTCTTATTGTGAGAATGTATGGCGAAGATTTGATGGAAAAAAATTTGGAAAGTGTTGTGAGGTCCATGAACTCTACTTACAAAGTCTCCCAAACCCGCCTGCTGTTAGGAATGGACACGCTGGTTACATAAGCCAATCCCAGGTGCCTGATCCCTGAAAATTCTGATTCAGTGCTTCTTAATAGACCCTGGGAGTCTGAGCTTTTAAAAACACATTCTAGGCTCTGTGTGGTGATCAGTCAAGTTTGAATTTATCAAAGGAATACAGGATGCTGTACTCCTATGCAGCAGGACTTAGATTTTTGGTTTCTGATTCAAGATCTGATGCTATTCCACTTGGGCAAGCAGTTGCACCTTTCTGAACTGTTTACTCATCTGTATACCTGTCCAACATAACCTACAGGTAGGTCTATGGTGGACTGAAGGCAATATTTGGGGTGAAGGGGTTCCTAATCTTAGTATTTTATGTTGTTGTAATGTGAATGAATTCGACATAATAATAAGCAAAATTGGGATTGCAGGGGTGTTGGCAGATCATCATTTTGGCTGAGGACATGAGAAACACACTGGGAATGCTTTGTGGTAAAGTTAACGGAATGTTCATTGTAGGACCGTGCCTTTTCTATCCTGCTACCTAGAGCCCCTGAGCTTTCCACACCTCTCAGGAGTGTGGCTTCCCTTGAGGTGTTCACCCTCAACTACTCCGGTCACACTGAGAGCTGTGAAAACACCTAGAAAAGTTAAAAACATACGTGTTGGGAGAGATGGGGTTAGGGCCCCAAATTCGATGTTTAAGCCTAGGGTCCTTACTGGCGAATACTTTCAGTAATGTCTGTGTGTGCAACAGAAACATTTCTCTTGGCACTAAAAAAAAAAGAAGAAAGGATGTGTTCCCTTAGCTTCAGGTGGAATTCACGAAGTTGCTAGAGCCAGAACATCTCCTAACTGGGGGGTTTCGGGGCCTTTAGGGCGCACAGACGGCCTGACCTCGTCGTGGGCGTAAATCAAGCTTCCCCAGCGCTTAACTTCCCTAATTTCAGCTTACGCTTGGCTGCAGCCCCGCAGACTCCGCGGTTCTGCTGACAAACGTGAACGGAGACAACGTAGAAGCCTTTTAATGCTAACATGCAGTTTCCTTGTATGGCCGTGTGCATTATTAATCTAGGTATTGCGTATTTTTGTTTTATATTTTTTTGAAACGGAGTCTTTACTCTGTTGCCCCGCTGGAGTGCAGTGGCGCTATCTCGGCTCACTGCAACCTCCGCCTCCCGGGTTCAAGCGCTTCTCCTGTCTCAGCCTTCCAAGTAGCTGGGACAACAGGCGCGCGCCACCACACCCAGCTAAGTTTTGTATTTTTAGTGGAGGCGGGGTTTCACCATATTGGCCAAGATGGTCTCGATCTCTTGACCTCGTGATCCGCCTGCCTCGGCCTCCCAAGTGCTGGGATTACAGGCGTGAGCCACCGCGACCGGCTGGTATTGCGTAGTTTAGGAAACACGAATGCCACATGATAAATGAGGTAAAATGAATTGTCAGCAGGATCCGGGCTTCTTCCTCGGCCCTCGACTCCTCCCAGCTCAGGCAAGCCCAACCCCCGAGGAGGTGCGTCATTCCGCGTTTGAGCCGCTTCGGCACCCGTCGTTGTGAACTTTGACTGCGGCTGGCTCCCGCGAGTGCGACGCATGCGCCGTTTCTCTGCATGGTGTGTGTGCTTCTAGCTGCGGCTGCAGGAGCTGTGGCCGTCTTCCTAATCCTGCGAATATGGGTAGTGCTTCATTCCCGGGACGTTACGCCCCGGGAGTCTCTCAGTATCTTGGTAGTGGCTGGGTCCGGTAAGTATCGAGGAGGCGACGGGTCGGACTTGGGTTGGTCACTACAAACCCTAGAGTGCACCGCGACGCTCTTCCCTGGTTCCCGTAGCACTTGTTGGAGTGTTGCATGCAGAGATTTGTAGTTTCTCTGCCCTACCGGAACCGGTCAGTTCAGCCAGGGTAAGGGCTGGTTTGCTGACGCGGCCCAGGAGTCTTTTTTATGACAAGTAATTTACACTTGTCTGTAATTAAGACTCTCTGTGGTGTATGTTTTTATAACAAATAATTAGTGAACAAAGAGAACTTAGAAGCCTTTGATTCTAACATGCAGTTTCCCTGTATAGCTGTTGTGCATTATTAATCTAGGTATCGTGTATTTAGTTTAGAAAACACGAATGCTACATGATAAATAAGGCAGCATGAATTGTCACATTTATAAATATACAGAGTGCACGAGAATAAAAACAATGATCTACGGACTGTAGAACCATACACACAGGGTGGCAGTGTGAGCAACACGCTGACCTGTCAGGTAATACAGTCTAAACCCACCAACTCTGTAGGTGCTTACAATTTTAAATAGTTTGGACAGGGACAGACAGACAGACAGACACACACACACACACACAATGTAAACATTTGGGGATGGCAGGAGATTGCATCCAGATAGAACATGTATAGTATGAGCAAATGTACTAAGTTTATATTCAAGTGTAATTCATTACTTTATTCACTTAATCTCTTTTGAGCTGTAGGCCAAACACTAAACTAAGCTATGGAAATAACAAAACTGACTAATGTTACTTGCTATAGAGTGCTGACTCCGTGCTAAGTCCTGTGAAAGATGCAAAGACACAGCAGCGAATGAAATAGAGAATACAAAAAAGCTAACAGAAAATAAATCGAAATGAGTATTTGCCACAATGAGATAAGTGCCATAATCTTGTAATAATTGTGTGAGAAGTACAAATTGCTATGGCAGTCTTCAGGAAGGGCACTACTTTATCAGGTCTTAAAGCAGGTAGCTTCCTGGAAGCAATGATGCTAAACTGAGACTTCAAAGATGACCAAGAATTAGTCAGATGAGGGAGAGCCTGGGTTTTGAGGACTGGGAGGGTGTGAAAAGAAGGTGATAGCACTTGGAATGGCCAGAGGTGAGAGAACACTATTGTGTAGAGGTCAATGCGGGGAGGTAAACTGAGTCCAGATTGTAAAGGGTATTTAAAATCCTGCCTTTTTTTTCTTTTTTTGATACAGAGTCTCACTCTTGCCCAGGATGGAGTACAGTGGTATGATCTCGGCTCACTGCAACTCCGCCTCCAGGGTTCAAGCCATTCTCCTGCTTCAGCCTCCTGAGTAGCTGGGATTGCAGGCATGCACCACTACACCCAGCTAATTTTTGTATTTTTAGTAGAGACGGTGTTTCACCATGTTGGCCAGGCTGGTCTCGAACTCCTGACCTTAAGTGATCCTCCTGCCTTGGCCTCCCAAAGTGTTGGGATTACAGGCGTGAGCCACCACTCCTGGCCTAAAATCCTGCTTTATAAAGCAATTGCTGCTACTCCAAGGTTTCATATCACGTAGGGGTTAAGACCACAGGCCTCTAGGTTGTTATAACACTATAGATGAATCACATCTTTGCCACTTACCACCTTGGTGATCTTAGGCAATTAGTTAACCTCACTGAGCCTTCTGTTTCTACATGGGTTGAGAGAAGCCAGGAGAGATTAAATATGATCATATTTAAAGTGTTTAGGCCGGACATGGTGGTTCACACCTGTAATCTCAGCATCTTGGGAGGCAGGCGGATTGCTTGAGCTCAGGTGTTGGAGACCAGTGGGCAACATAGTGAAATCCAAAAATAAATGAATAAATAAATTAGCTGGATGTGGTAGCATACACCTGTAGTCCCAGCTACTTGGAAGGCTGAGACAGGAGGATCACTTGAGCCTGGGAGGTAGAAGTTGCAGTGAGCCGAGATTGTACCACTGTACTCCAGCCTGGTTGACAGAGTGAGACCTTGTTTCAAAGTGAAATAAAATATAATCAAAAGCTTGAATAAATTAAGTGTTTACAAAATCAAACACCTCATGTTCTCACTCATAGGCGGGTGTTGAACAATGAGAACACATGGACACAGGGAGGGGAGCACTCTACACTGGGGTCTGTTGGGGGGAAATAGGGGAGGGACAGTAGGGGGTGGGGAGCTGGGGAGAGAGAGCATGGGGAGAAACGCCACATATAGGTGAAGGGGAGGAAGGCAGCAAATCACACTGCCACGTATGCACCTATGCAACAATCTTGCATGTTCTTCACATGTACCCCAAAACCTAAAATGCAAAAAAAAAAAAATTGTTTAGTAAAATGCTTGACATAGAGTGTCAACCTAAAATAATCAAAGGGCTCAATATCCAGTTAAAAGAGTTTATTCAAGCACAGAGTGTGAGAGTGGCTGTCTGGGAAGCAAACCTATACTAAAGAATGGTGGTCAGTGCTCCCCATGTGGGAGAGAATGGAGATAGTTTATATAGGCAAGAACAGAGATGCTGAACAAAATTACAACATTTTCCTTACACAGGCTAACATACAGATAGAAGATTTGGTTGGCTACTGTAAGGGGCAAGGGAAAACTTCCACTTTGCCCTCTGAAGGTTCACTGAAAATCACTGACAAGAGACAGAAATAATAGGAAAAAAGGCATACAAATTTATTAAGTAGCCAAGGCGGGTGGATCACGAGGTCAAGAGATCGAGACCATCCCGGTCAACATGGTGAAACCCCGTCTCTACTAAAAATACAAAAAATTAGTTGGGCACGGTGGCGCGCGCCTGTAATCCTAGCTACTCAGGAAGCTGAGGCAGGAGAATTGCTTGAACCCAGGAGGCGGAGGTTGCGGTGAGCCGAGATCGCGCCATTGCACTCCAGCCTGGGTAACAAGAGCTAAACTCTGTCTCAAAAAAAAAAAAAAAAAAAAAATTTATTAAGCATATATGAAAGTGTTCAGAATGAACACCCAAAGATACAAGGAAAATGATCTGGTTTTTATGGTTAGGTTCAGCAAAGTATGGACAGCCATGTAGAATTATGATTGGACAAAAGGGTATGATTAATGCTAATAGACTGGGGAAGCCCAGCAAGGCCTGTCTGTCTAGATTTTTCTTGGTCTCCAAGCATACCTTCCTTTCTTTCTGGGTATGGAGCAGGACCCTCTGGAATGAGCATGTTGTGACCTACCATGAAACAAGGTAGATCAGGTAATTTAGGTTTAAAAAATTTTTAATTAATTAATTTTTAAAATAGAGATGGTGTCTTGCTATGTGTGCCAGACTTGTCTTGAACTCCTGGCCTCAAGCAATTCTCCTGCCTCCCAAAGTGCTGAATTAAGGTGTGAGCCACCTTACCCAGCTCAGATAATGGCCAGGTTTTACACAGAAAGGTGAGGTAAAATTAGAGTGATATTTTTAGGTTTTGTGACTAGCTTTTGGGAGAAAGAATTCTTGGTTTCTGTGACCAGCCCTGGGGAAGAGAGATTCTAGTTTCTGTGGCAAGGCTCAGGGGAGAATGGGAATAAGAGACAGGTGACTGAGAGAGGACAGAAGGCCAGAGAAAAATTTTTACTTCATTTTGGGATATTATTTTCTAAGTCCCAATGCTACCATTGATTACGCACTAAGGGATTTGTTTAACATTCTGGTATAAAGAGGTAACAATCATAAGCGCCTCTATCTCCAATGCTGTTTAGTCTAGGTTTGAATAAAGACCAGGGAGTCTGGTTAATGTATAACATCTCAACACCAAGGTCAGGAAGCACGAGTCCGACACCAAAGAGAAAAAGCCATGTTACATGAGTCAGTTTCCAAGGCTTAGCTTTTCTCCTTGGCAGAGTAAGTTTGGAAGGTCTTGACATTTTCTTTTCTTTTTATATAAGCATTTAATAAATGGTGACTGTTATTAGTCTTTGTAGCAAAAGGAGCTTTTGAAGTTTTGTTTTTTGTTTTTAAAACAGAGTCTTGTTATGTGCCCAAGCTTGCCTCAAACTCCAGGGCTCAAGCAATTCTGAGACAGCCTCTGAGTAGCTAGGACCACAGGCACCTGGCTTATCTTTTTCAGTGGAGAGTCGCCCACTTCCGTCTGACCATTCACAAGGATCATTCAGCCAGTGTTGTCAAAAGAATGTCTTGACAAAGAGTGAAGTAGAGAAACAAATAGGCGCCTTTTGAATATTTCATATGACAGATAAAGATGGCCTGACTAGAGTGATAGGTGTGGGGGTGGGAGAAACAAATGCATTCAGATGAGATTAGGAGATTTTAGGAGTTAAATCTACAACTGTGGATTGAAAGTAGAGGATGTGGGAGGGAAGGACTGAAGGGTGACTTCTAGGTTTCCTACTTGAACAAATGGGTGGTTGTTAGAACCATTCACTTGATAGTGTTACATGATAGTTGTGGAGTAGAAACTAAAATTAAGATTGAGAATTCATCTGGCAAATGGTGCCTTCATTCAAATTATTGAGGGTAGGAAGGTATCAAGGGCCTGAAAGAATCATGCCAGTCAAAGAAAGACTTGAAGTCAGATAAGCAGTTTAATAGTTCATGCCCAAAATGTTGGAGGAAGAAGACATTTTCAATATTTACCTTGAAGACCAAGCAACATTTACTCTTTAGATATCATAAAATATTATTAGTAGGCCAGGTGTGGTGGCTCATGCTTGTAATCCCAGCACTTTGGGAGGCTGAGGCAGGTGGATCACTTGAGGTCAGGAGTTCAAGACTAGCCTGGCCAACATAGCGAAACCCTGTCTCTACTAAGAAATACAAAAAACTAAGCTGGGCTTGGTGGTGAGCACCTGTAAACCCAGCTACTCAGGAGGCTGAGGCAGGAGAATCGCTTGAACCCAGGAGGCAGAGGTTGCAGTGAGCCGAGATCGCACCATTGCACTCCAGCCTGGGCAACAGAGCAAAAACCAAAAAAAATTTTTAGTAGACCACTTCTGTTTGGAGAACATTTGTCAAAACTATTTTTCTTTGAAACACAATACGGTCTTCTTAGGCAAATGTTAGATTTAATATCACACTTTCATTCATTCTTTCATTCAACAATAGGAGGGCCTGCTATTTCTAGGAACAGAAGGTACAGCAGTAACAAAACAAACACAAATCCCTGCCCTCAAGGTACTGTGCTTGCCTTCTGGTGAGGCATGGATAGAGAGAGATAAAAAGCAAAACAAATAAATAGACTACATAGTAAGTTATGCAGTGATGAACACTATGATTTGGGGAAGGGGCATTGCTTTTGATAAAGATTGTCAGGAAAAGCCTCCTTGGGGAGATGACAGCCAACAGCAAGGAGACTAGAGTGATTAGAGTGGACTGAGTAAGGGGGAGGGACAGGAGATGAGCTCCAAGAGGAACATAGTTGGGGTCAGAGTACAAGAAGCCTTTTATTCCACAGGAGACATAAAACCATTGGAGGATTTTGAGCAGATGTAAATAATTCAATCAACTCGAATAGGATCACACTGGATGTTGTGTTGAGATAGACCGAATAAATGGTCAGGGAACAGATCAGGAAGCTGTGTTCATAATCTAAGTGAGAGATAATAGTGGCTTGGAGCAGGGAGGGTGGCAAAAAGAAATGGTGAAAAGTGACTGGATGCGGGATATATTTTAAGGTAGAATTTAGAGGATCTTATTCTCAAAAAATGTATTTTAATACAAAAATAAAATGGAAGACAAAGTCCATCATTTTAATGACTTTATTGAGTAACAAGGTTAAATTTTCAGTGAATATGTTGTCATCCTAAATAACAGAGAGATTCTCGAAAGACAGTAAGTTTATCAAGAGTAAGCATTGTAGTGTGGAATACACACACCAAGTAAACTAGGGGCACATTCGAAGAGGCAAGGGAAGACAGAGGTTTTTACAGGTAAAATGGGGAGAGTTACGTAAGTTATTTTGAAACAATTATCCTTGCTTACAGGGATCAATAATAAGGGTGACATTAGTCCAAGGTTAAACAGGCAGTTGCTGGGCAGATGTCCTTGCAAAAGTTGTTTGTTTGTTTGTTTTGCATAAGGTTGCAGTGGCCTTTGTGCAAGGTTGTGGTTTTGGTATAGTCTTTTGTGATAGTTCTTGTTTTCAGGTGATTGAGCATTCAGAACCTTTCATGGCCTTTCCCAGCTCCATTTTGTCACAAGTAACTCTGTTTTGATTCCGACAAGTTTCACAGTATTCAGTGAGGGTTTCCTTTAAAAAAAAAAAAAAAAAAAGGAAAAAGGACTATTAAAGCAGGTATAATGAAGTTTTAATTGCGTAGAAGATGTTGTAGATATTAGGTTTTATCCTTAATTATTCCAGCTGTGAAAACAAGTACCTACTTGGAGTGCCACCACTTTTTTTTTCTTTTCTTTCTTTCTTTCTTTTTTTTTTTTTTGAGACAGTCTTGCTCTGTCAACCAGGCTAGAATGCAGTAGCATCATCCTGGCTCACTGCAGCCTCCACCTCCCAGGCTCAAGGGATTCTTCTGCCTCAGCCTCCTGAGTTCCTGAGTAGCTGGTATTACACGCATGAGCCACCACACGCAGCTAGTTTTCGTATTTTTAGTAGAGATGGGGTTTTACCAAGCTGACCAGGCTGGTCTCAAACTCCTGACCTTAGGTCATCCACTCACCTCGGTCTCCCAAAGTGCTGAGATTATAGGCATGAGCCACTGCCCCAGCCTGACATTTTTTTTTCAAGGCTAAAACTAAAAATACTAAAATGATTATAAACCAATGTTTAAACTATATGCCCCAGTCAAGAAGATGGGTGACAGGTTATAAAGTTAATGTATGATTTTAATTCCTGAAATCCACACTAAATCTATGCCAAATTTGTTTCTGTATATATAATTCCCTCTGGAATCTAGAAAGAAATCCTTTCCTTTCTACTATATAAAAAAAAAAAAAATGTGGCCTGGGCGTGGTGGCTCACACCTGTAATCCCAGCACTTTGGGAGGCCAGGGTGGGTAGATCACTTGAGGTCAGGAGTTCGAGACCAAACTGACCAACATGGTGACACCCCAGTCTTTACTAAAAATGCAAAATGAGCCCTGCATGGTGGGGCACACCTATAATCCCAGCTACTTGGGAGGCTGAGGCAAGAGAATTGCTTGAACCTGGGAGGCAGAGGTTTCATTGAGCTGAGATCACACCATGGTACTCCTACCTGGGCAACAGGAGGGAAACTCCATGGTTTGGGGGGAGTAAATTTAACTCCATGTTAAATTTACCTTCGTTTGTGTTCTTGTATCACTATTAAATACTCTTTCTTGCAACAATAAGGGAGGTGGAGTGGGGGAAGCCTTCTAGGTAGGGGGAGCAGCATGACCACAGGCAAGGAGTAACAAATAAGGTGAATGCAGAGAATGTTAAAGACATCCACCTGACTGAGGCACAGAGCTTGTGAAAGGAGGCTGAAGTAGGTGTGATAGGGCTCCTTGATAAGGAGTTTGGCTGTTCTGCTTAAATGGTTTTTAGATAGGTAGCTATTCTATTGTTGTTTTCATGAAGGAAACCTCAATGAACACAGTTGGTTTTTAAATGTATGTGTTTGAAATTAAAGTATTAAAATTTTGGAGATTATATGATTTCAGAAACTGAACGTTACTCGTTTGGTAAAGCTGATACATATTTGAGAACCTGCAGTGTGCTGAGACCTCTGATAGGAGCTGGGGTTACAGTGGTGAACAAAAAATGTTTCTTAGGAAGGTCCAAGCTCTGCTGGTCAGTGCTCATGCCCCCTTCACCTTCTCTACATCGAACCTTCAGTGACTGGCTTCCCTTTTCCCATACTACTTTCCTGACCTTATGTCACCCGTACCTTTATTCCCAGTATTCCTGCCACTCTTTGAACACATGTTTCAGATCTTGTCATCTCATGCACTAACAATCCCCATCTCCACCCAGTGGCTTTCCTACTCCTATCTGTCCATTATCTTCTCCTTTCAAGTCATCTCAGACTTTTCCAGGGATCTTCCTTATTCTTAGGGCATTGATTTTTCATAACCATTTGCTTACCCTCCACATTTTAGTTTTTCTTGCCGTCTTGTGTCTTTGTCTTCATGCATGTGTCTAGCCCCTTTCTCACCAGTCTTCTTGATAACAAGAGCTACATCTTATACTGTTTTGTGCCTTCTTTAGTACCTACTGCTAGTGCTGATTTTATTTTTATACATGTATTGTCTTCTTTTTATATAAAAGTTGTATTTATGGCCAGGTGCGGTGGCTCACGCCTGTAATCCCAGCACTTTGGGAGGCCGAGGCGGGCGGATCACGAGGTCAAGAAATCGAGACCATCCTGGCCAACATGGTGAAACCCCGTCTCTGCTAAAAATACAAAAATTAGCTGGGCATGGTGGTGCACGCCTGTAGTCCCAGCTACTCAGGAGGCTGAGGCAGGAGAATTGCTTGAACCTGGGAGGTGGAGGTTGCAGTGAGCTGAGGTTGTGCCACTGTACTCCAGCCTGGCGCCTGGTGACGGAACAAGACTCTGTCTCAAAAAAAAAAAAAAGTTGTATTTATACAAGGGCATAGATTTATTGTTTTCAAAGGTTCCTTGTGTCTTTCGAGAAATATGCAATTACAATGCCCCCCGCCGCCTGAAACCATGACATTGGTATAACATGGTCAAATGGATATGTCCATTGTGAGTTTCTTAATCTAGGACTTCTGATGTTTTTTCCAGGTGGGCATACCACCGAGATACTCAGGCTGCTTGGGAGCTTGTCCAATGCCTACTCACCTAGACATTATGTCATTGCTGACACTGATGAAATGAGTGCCAATAAAATAAATTCTTTTGAACTAGATCGAGCTAATAGAGACCCTGGTAACATGGTAAGTGACAATTTATATTTCTAAAAAAATTACAAGTTGTACATTGAGTTTAATTGTCTCTAGAAATAATCTCATGGCACTTCAGTGCCCTACCAACAGTGGGCAGTCAGATGTTTATTGGTGATGAAGTACATTTCCTTTGCTACCAAAAGATGAATTTCTATAAAATAAACCTTCAAGTCAAAAAATGGTTGCTTAGCACATCAAAATGTTTATCCACCACGATCAAGTTGGCTTTATACCCGGGATGCAAGGTTGATTCAACATATGCAAATCAATAAATGTAATTCATCACATAAACAAAACTAAAGACAAAAACCACATAATTATCTCAATAGATGCAGAAAAGTTCTTTGATAAAATTCAACATCCTTTTGTGTTAAAAACTGTCAATAAACTAGATATTGAAGGAACATACCTCAAAATAATAAGAGCCATATATGACAAACCCAGAGCCCATATCATACTGAATGGACAAAAGCTGGAAGCATTCCCCTTGAAAACTGGCTCAAAACAAGGATGCCCTCTCACACCACTCTGGCTCTACACAGAATTGGAAGTTCTGGCCAGGGCAATCAGGCAAGAGAAAGAAATGAAGTGTATTCAGATAGTGAGAGAGGAAGTCAAATTACCCTTCTTTTCAGATGACATGATCCTATATCTAGAAAATCCCATTGCCTCAGCCCAAAAGCTTCTTAAGCTGATGAGCAACTTTAGCCAAATATCAGGATAGAAAATCAATGTGCAAAATCACTAGCATTCCTATACACCAACAACAGGCAAGCCAAAACCCAAATCATGAATGAACTCCCATTCACAATCACTACAAAAAGAATGAAATACCTAGGAATACAGCTAACAAGGGAAGTGAAGGACCTCTTCAAAGAGAACGACACACCAGTGCTCAAGGAAATCAGAGAGGACACAAACAAATGGAAGTACATTCCATGCTCATGGATAGGAAGAATCAATATTGTGAAAATGGCTCTACTGCCCAAAGTAATTTATAGATTCAATGCTATTCCCATTAAACTACTGTTGACATTCTTCACAAAATTATAAGAAACTATTTTAAAATTTATATGGAACCAAAAAGGAGCCCGAATAGTCAAGACAATCCTAAGCAAAAGAACAAAGCCGGAGGCATCATGCTACCTGACTTCAAACTATACTACAAGGCTATAGTAACCCAAACAGCATGGTATACTTGTACAAAAGCAGACACATAGACCAATGGGACAGAATAGAGAACTCAGAAATAAGACTGCACACTTACAACCATTTGATCTTCTACAGACCTGACAAAAACAAGCAGTGGGAAAGGAATTTCTGTTTTATAAATGTTGCAAGAACTGGCTAGCCATATGCAGAAAATTGAAACTGGACCCCTTCCTTACACTTTATACAAAAATTAACTCAAAGTGGATTAAAGACATAAATGTAAAACGCAAAATTATAAGAAACCCTAGAAGAAAATCTAAGCAGTACTAGTCAGGACAGAGGCATGGGCAAAGATTTTATGACAAAAATGCCAAAAGCAATTGCAACAAAAGTAAAAATTGAAAAATGGGATCTAATTAAATAAAGAGCTTGAGCACAGCAAAAGAAACTATCATCAGAGTGAAGAGACAACTTACAGGATTGGAGAGAATTTTTGCAATATGTCCATCTGACAAAGGTCTAATATCCAGAGTTTACAAGGAACTTAAACAAATTTACAAAACAACAATAACAACAACGATCTCATTAAAAAGTGGGCAAAGGACATGAATAGACACTTCTCAAAAGAAAACATTCATGCAGCCAACAAACGTATGAAAGAAAACTCAACATCACTGATCATTAGAGAAATGCAAATCAAAACTGCAGTGAGATATCATCTCACATCAGTCAGAATGGTAATTATTAAAAAGTCCAGAAACAACAGATGCTGGTGAGGTTATGGAGAAAAAGGAATGCTTTTACACTATTGGTGGGAATGTAAATTACTTCAGCAGTTGTGGAAGATAGTGTGATGATTCTTCAGCGATCTAGAGGCAGAAATACCACTTGACATAGCAATCCCATTACTGGGTATATACCCAAAGGAATGTAAATCATTCTATTATAAAGATACATGCACACATATGTTCACTGCAGCACTTTTCACAATAGCAACAACATGGAATCAACACAAATGCCCATCAGTGATAGAATGGATAAAGAAAATGTGGTACATATACACTGTGGAATACTATGCAGCCATAAAAAGGAACAAGATCATGTCCTTTGCAGGGACGTGGATGAAACTAGAAGCCATTATCCTCAGCAAACTAACATGGGAACAGACTAACATGGGAACAGAAAACCACATACCACATGTTCTCACTTATAAGTGGGAGCTGAGGCCGGGCGCGATGGCTCACGCCTGTAATCCCAGCACTTTGGGAGGCCGAGGCGGGTGGATCACGAGGTCAAGAGATCGAGACCATCCTGGTCAACATGGTGAAACCCCGTCTCTACTAAAAATACAAAAAATTAGCTGGGCGTGGTGGCGCGTGCCTGTAATCCCAGCTACTCAGGAGACTGAGGCAGGAGAATTGCCTGAACCCAGGAGGCGGAGGTTGCGGTGAGCCGAGATCGCGCCATTGCACTCCAGCCTGGGTAACAAGAGCGAGACTCCGTCTCAAAAAAAAAAAAAAAAAAAGAAAAAAAAGAAAAGAAAAAGTGGGAGCTGAATGATGAGAACACATGGATACATATGGGGGAACAACACACACTTGAGCCTGCTGAAGGAAGAGGTTGTGGGAGGAACAGCATCAGGAAGCATAGCTAATGGATGCTGGGCTTAATACCTAAGTAATGGGTTAATCTGTGCAGCAAAGCACCTTGGCACACATTTAGCTATGTAACAAACCTGCACATCCTGCACATGTACCCTGGAACTTAAAAGCTGAAGGGAAAAAAAAAAAGGTTGCTCAATTTTTTTTGCATATTTTTTATTCTTTTAAATAGAGAAAACAGTTTTTCATTGAATTCCAACAATGAAAATTAATTTATTTATACTTACACAAAGCATCCAGTTCATGCAATGTGTTACATTTATTGATAATTTGATTTATCTGTGACTGCTGTTTCTTCTCCAAATCATATTTGTGTCTACTTTTGAAATTATGAATACTTCTTTACCCCTGGTTGCTCACTTCGTATTAGCATTTTAGTCAGTGTTTTTTGTTTTGTTTTGTTTTTAAGTGAAACTACTTTATTAAGGAAGGAAACTAGAGCTGTTTCTTGAGTAGAGTGAGTGCCTTTATATATCTCTCTCTCTGGGAATGGCCCAGCTGCAGGGCTGCTTTGGATAGTTCAGAGGTGGACAGCTGGCCTAACTCAGGCTAATTGAAGTCTTTCTCTGAGCTTTTTAGGCTTAGAGACCTAGAGAATATAATGAGTCTGTCTTCAGGGAAGCTCTGTAAATGATAAAGCTTGGAAGCTGCTGACAGTCATGTTTCCACCTGGAAGATAAAGTTAGTATATAGATAGAGAATGAAGATAATGTACAGGAAGAGGGGAGAAGTCAGTGGCTGGTGCTGCCTTCAGTGGCTCGAGAGGCCTTGCTATAGCTGTGTTGGTTCTGGGTTGGTGGTTCTTCTTTTCTTGGGAAATCAGGATACCCTCCTAGAACCCTGCCCCACTCCCTTTGTTCCCAACTTGGCCACACACACACACACACACACACACACACACATACACAGATACTCTCTCTCTCACACACACACACACACACACACACACTCTTAAGCCTGTTTGCATTAACTTTTGGTCAGTTATAAACATAATCCCCAACTAACATACTACTAAAATGTATTCTCAAAAAATCCATGTCAACCAAGATTGGGATATAAATCTGCTTGCTATCATTCAGCTATAGCAAAATGTGTGGTACTTTTTTCCCTCTGTGGAAAATAAGCCAAAATGATTTTGTTTTTGTTTTAGGAATCAATACTGTATTAGTTCCCTAGAGCTGCTATAACAAAATACCATAAACTGGGTGGCCTAAAACAATAGAAATGTATTTCTTCTCATAGTTCTGAAGACTGGAAGTCTGAAATCAAGGTGTCATGGGCCCATCCTCCCTCTGGAGGTTGTGAAAAGAATCCTTGCTTCCTCTGGGCTTCTAGTTGTTGCCAGCAATGCTTGGCCTTCCTTAGGTTGGAGCTGCATCACTCTGATCTCTGCTTTCACAGTCATATGACCTTTTCTGTATCTCTGTCTTCACAGGCCTTTTTTTATGAGGATACCAGTTGAATTTAGGGCCCACTCTAATTCAGAAGGCCCTCATCTTAACTTGATCATATCTGTAATGATCTTATTTCCAAATGAGGTCATATTCATAGATTCCCGGTGGACATGAATTTTAGTGGGACAGTATTTCACTGAATGTAAATGTTTACATTGGACTATTTCAGGAAAGTCTCTCTCTAGTTGTTGTTGTTGTTGTTGTTGTTTTTTGAGATGGAGTCTAGCTCTGTTACCCAGGCTGGAGTACACTGTCACTGCAGCCTCCGCCTCCCAGGTTCAAGTGATTCTCCAGCCTCAGCCTTCTGAGTAGCTGGGACTACAGGCGCATGCCACCAGACCTGGCTAATTTTTGTATTTTAGTAGAGCCAGGGTTTCACCATGTTGGCCAGGCTGGTCTTGAAATCCTGACTTCAAGTGATCTGCCCACCTCGGCCTCCCAAAGTGCTGGGATTACAGGCTTGAGCCACCGCACCTGGCCAGGAAAGTCTCTTTGACATATAATGCAAAACAAAAACCTTTCCCTTTCCCTTTTAGGAAGTGTGAAAGTCTAGAAATAGCAGATGATTTTTTTAAGTGTAAAAGGAGAAAATAGAGACTGAGTATACTAGTAAGTGTTCCTTTCATTATTATGGGACAGATAATAGTATCTTCATTTTACAGATGAAAAAATTGAGGTTCAAAGATATAAATAACTCAACCCAAGTCCTGCCAAATATGTGTCACATACCTAGACGTCTCCTCCAAAGCCTTTACTTCTCCTGTATAACTACCCTGCTGCTTTTGTGTATCATTTGCCAGTTCGAAAGACTCAGTAGGAGAAGAATCCCCTGGAAATTCTCATCTAAGGCATCAGAGACTAAAAATGTCATTTAGTCTTTTATCTTAGGTTGTATTTGAAAAATGGTAGAGAATTTGGAGAAAATGATGATTTTTCACACAAGAATAATGTGAAAAATCTAGTTTACCAGTGGTACCGAGCACTTAAAAATATACGAAGAGCAAAATAATCACAAAATTGTGACTGTTTTATTCAGCGTAAAGAGCAGGTATCTTTGGTTTTACCCAATTGCTAGTGTGCAGGTTGTTTCTGAAGTTGCAGCCAATTTGGAGGCTCTATTTTTTTTCTTTTTTTGAGACCAAGTCTTGCCCTGTCACCCAGGCTGGAGTGCAGTGGCATGATCTCAGTTCACTGCAACCTCTACTTCCCAGGTTTGAACAATTCTCCTCCCTCAGCCTCCTGAGTAGCTGGGATTACAGGTGCATGCCACCATGCCCAGCTAATTTTTGTATTTTTTGTAGAGACGGAGTTTCACCATGTTGGTTAGGCTGCTCTTGAACTCTTTACCTTGTGATCCACTCGCCTCGGCCTCCCAAAGTGCTGGGATTACAGACATGAGCCACTGCGCCCAGCTGGAGGCTCTGTTTTTAATTTAGCATATGTATTAAATATTTCCCTCCAGGTCTATCGCTCTATGTATTGTTTATTTACTGAATGATTTCATGGTTTAGTGAAACATTTGGAAGATTGTTATAAACTGTGCATCACAACACTTAGAACTAAGTAAATTGGGTTTGCTTCACATTGATGAGAAAGCCAAATATTTTTTATTTATTTATTTTTTTGAGACGGAGTCTCCCTCTGTTGCCCAGGCTGGCGTGCAGTGGCACGATCTCGGCTCACTGCAGCCTCTACCTCCTGGGTTCAAGTGATTCTCCTGCCTCAGCCTCCTGAGTAGCTAGGACTACAGACATGTGCGACCATGCCTGGCTAATTTTTGTATTTTTAGTAGAGATGGGGTTTCACCGTGTTGGCCAGGATGGTCTTGGTCTCCTGACCTTGTGATTTGCCTGCCTCAGCCTCCCAAAGTTTTAGGATTACAGGCATGAGCCACCATGCCCAGCCAGATTTTGGATTTTTATAGTGCCATTATTTTGTATTATCAAAGTGCAATGTAGGACTGAGCATCTCTGTTTGATTTCCTTTCACTAACAATTTCTTACCGGGGCAATGAAGCTACTGTTAAAAAAAAAGTTCTACTCCATTCCTAAAAGAGTCTCTACTCATGAATCTGAAGCTGGGAATTGCTCCACAGAGATACAAATGAGTTCTTGAGGGCGGTAGCATGAACATTTCTGCTGGCCACCACTGGATACCACGCTGTGTGTTTATGTGTGTATGTTTCTGTGTGTGTGTGTCTCTGTGTGTGTGGATGTGTGTGTATAGGAGGGTGTTGATAGGAGGTGGTGAGGGACAGAAAGACAAAGAGAGATACGCAGCTTCCTGCCAGCCTTACTAAGGTAGTTTCCCTCCTGGTCTCTTTCTACACTACAGCTCAGCCATCTTTTGTACTTTCCATGGAACTCCCCAGGCTAGGAAAAGGTGGGGTCTTGCGAAAAAAAATCAATAGTGATCAGTACATTTGCTGGAAGAGCCCATATTAGCCAAGTATAATTAACAATCTAGACCTGCACTGTCCAGTATAGTAGCCACCAGCCACATGTAGCTACTTATATTTCAACTTAAATTAATTAAAACTAAGTAAAATGTACAATTTCGTCCCTTGGTTGCACTAGCCTCATTTCTAATGCTCAGTAGCCACATGTGGCTAGTAGCTACCATTTTAGATCATGTAGAATAGAACATTGTTATTGCAGAAAGTTCTATCAGATGACACTAATCTAGAGTTTCATTTACAATAAGCTGAAAAGGAAATATGATTAGATGTGATGAAGATAATTAACAAATTCAAAACAAAGGGTCCTTCCCAAAAGTTAATATTGAAACAAAATAACTTTCTGGCTCCTAGTGACCACAAGAAACTTAGAAAGAGGAAGAAAGTAACTTTTTAAATTTCATATTATCAAGGAGGTATTCCAAATAAATTCAAGGAGGTATTCCAAATAAGCAAGAATAATCTGTTTTATTTATTATTATTTTTGAGATGGAGTCTCGCCCTGTTGCCCTAGCTGGAATGCAATGGCACAATCTTGACTCACTGCAACCTCTGCCTCCTGGGTTCAAATGATTCTCCTGCCTCAGCTTCCCATGTAGCTGGTATTACAGGGGCCTGCCACCACGCCCAGCTAATTTTTGTGTTTTTAGTAGAGACTGGGTTTCACCATGTTGGTCACACTGATCTCGAACTCCTGGCTTCGTAATCCACCTGCCTCGCCCTCCCTAAGTGCTGGGATTACAGGCGTGAGCCTCCAGACCCAGCCAAGAATAATAAAGGAAGCAATTTTAAAACAAGAACGATTCCTTGGAATTTAAAGTGCTTATCAAAATTAAAAGTTCTGAGTCAGTAATTATCAGGTTAAATATAGCTGAAAACCTTATTTGTGAATTGAAAGTCAGGCTAAAGGAATTCTCCAGGAAATAAGGCAAATACGAGGGAAAAGAATCATGAAATGTCAGGAATGAGAGGAGAGAAAATAAAATTTTTAAAACTCTAGAATAGATTTTCATTACCTTTCTCCTAGCTCAGGTATCACTTTTTAATTTAATTAAATCTCATCATAACACCAGAAGTTATATGTATAGTCTTAACTCACCACTGTTCCTTGTATACCATGTCTTCTTCTGATTTCATTTTGTTTTCTATTTGGCTCAAGTGTTTCCTTCAGTATTTTTTTTTTTTGACAAAGGTTATATGAACAGTGTATTTCCAGAGTCTTTTCAGCTCTGAAAGTATCTTTTTTTTTTTGCAGACTGAGTCTCACTCTGTCACCCAGGCTGGAGTGCAGTGGTGCCATATCAACTTACCACAACCTCCACTTCCTGGGTTTAAGCGATTCTCCTGACAAAGCCTTTCTAGTAGCTGGGATTACACGTGTGCGCCATGTTGCCCAGCTGATTTTTTTCATTATTATTAGTAGAGATGGGGTTTTGCCACGTTGGCCAGGCTGGTCTCAAGCTCCTGACCTCAAGTGATCCACCCACCTTGGCCTCCAAAATGTTGGTATTACAGGCATGAGCCACTATATCCGGCCATTATCTCTGAAAATATCTTTTTTTTTTTTTTTTTAATAGTCATTGTGTCACCAGGCTGGAGTGCAGTGGCATGGTCTCAACTCACTGCAACCTCTGACTTCCTGGTTCAAGCGATTCTCCTGTCTCAGCTTCCTGAGTAGCTGAGATTGCAGGGTCGTACCACCACTCCCAGCTAATTTTTGTATTTTTAGTAGAGACAGGGTTTCACCATGTTGGCCAGGATGGTCTCAATCTCCTGACCTCCTGATCTGCCTGCCTCGGCCTTCCAAAGTGCCAGGATTACAGGCATGAGCCACTGCGCCCAACTGAAAATATCTTTGTTGTGACACAATATCCCTACGGTTGTTTGGCTTGATGTACCATACTAATTGTAATGCCACAGTTTTTTGCTCTCAGAGTATGTAAATACTATTCCATTCTCTTCTAGCAGTCAGAGTTCCAGAAAAGATGTTTGATCCTAGTTTGATTCTCTTTCCTTAGAATTCTGAAATTTAATCAGGTCATGTCTATGTCTGTTTTCTTATTAATTCTTTCTCAAATTCAGTGAACTCTTATGATCTTTCTTCAATTTAGGACCATTTTCTTCCCTTTTTTCTACTTGTCTATTTTGTAAACGAATCTTTTTTCGTATTATACAGGTCATATGTATATATCGACATATGCACATACATACACAGATGGTCATCTAAGGAGAAATGACTGTGTGTGTGTGCATGTGCATGTATTTTCACAACCTTGCACAGGTGCCAAAATCCACAGATGTTCAAGTCCCTTTTATAAGATGGTGTAGTATTTGCACATTGCTCATCCTCACATATACTATAAATAATCTTCAGATTATTTAAAATACCTAATATAATGTAAATGCCATGTAAATAGTTGTTATACTGTATTATTTATATGTCCAGTACAGTCATCCATTTTTTCCCAAATATTTTTTATCCATGGTTGATGGAATCCATGGATGCAGAACCCGTATATCCAGAGGACTAACTATGTGTGTGTTTGTGCATATATGTATTTCTAGAAAGATTACATGGACAGTATAGTTCCATATCCATACAACAGAGTTGTGTGCTTGTGTATGTGTGTGTGTATATATATATATATATATAAAACTGTATACATTTTCTTCCTGCTTACTCTTTCACTGTTTTATATGTACAGAAGTTTTAGATTTTAATGTTTATATTTTTCTTTAGGAATCCAAATTTATATTTTCCCATAGGACTTAAAGATCATAGAGTTTTAGGTCTTTAATTCATCTGGAATTGATTTTTTCTGTATAGTGTTTGAAAGAGATCTGATTTCCATATGGCAAAACAGCTGGCCCAGCTCAGCACCATTTATTCAACAGTCCATTTCCGCTGTGCCACCATTGTTATGTCAAGTTTCAGTGTATGCGTAGGTCTATATCTTAGCTCTCTATTCTTTTTTTTTCCAGCTTCTGCTATATAGCTGTTCAGCCTAGCTCTCTATTCTGTTAACTGGTTTGTTTGTCTATCCCTCACCCAGTACCAAACTCCCTTAGCTTTATCCTTCAGAAGTGTTTTAATTGTTCTTTCTTTCTTACATAGGTTTTTAAATTAGCTTTGACAAGAACCTTGTTGATATTTTTATTTGCATTAAATTGAATATATTGGTTTAGGGAGAACTTTTATCTATATGATGTTGTCTTCCTTTCCAGAAACTTCACCTCTCTCCATTGTTTAGATTTCCTTAATGCTTTTCAGTAACATTTCTTATTGTTTTCATAAGAATCTTGCATATCTTTTGGTGTGTTTAGTTCTAAGTATCTTGTTGGTTTTTTTTGTTTGTTTGTTTTGTTTTGTTTTGTTTTACTTTTGGAAGTAATATGTCTTTTAATGACATTTTTTGTGTTGTCTGTATATAGTGATATATTTGATTTTTGTATAGTATTCTTATAAGAACTACTTGCTGTGTTCTAATTAATCCTGATAATTTGTTATCTTTGTTATCTGTGAAGATAATTGCATCATCTGCAAATAGTGATAGTTCTAATTCTTTCTAATCCTTACACCTTTTATTTTTCTCATTTTTTTGTCAGAACTTCCAGAACAGTAACAAATAGAGAATAATGTAGTAGACATCCTTGTATTCTTTCTGATTTTAAAAATGTGCTAAGAGTTTTATTTTGAATCATATTTGGTTGTTGATTTTTATCAAATGTCTTTTCTGCAGGTGAAATAATACGGTTTTTCCAATTTTTTTTGTTTTTATGGCCAAGTGCATGGTATGAACCATTCTTGAGTTCCTGGAATAAACAGAGTTTGTTTATGGTGTGTTATATTTTAATACATTGCTAGATTTGGGTTGCAAACATACTGTTTTGGATTTTTAAATGTATGTTCCTGCATGAGACTGTTCTGTGCTTTCCTTTGGTATTGGTATCCAGGTTCCAGTACTCATCTCATGAGCTGTGGAGCATAGACAACTTTTTACTCTCGAGAGGAATCTGTGTAAGCATGGAATTGATTACTTCTAAGTTTTATAGAACTTGTCTAAGATAAAACCACCTGGGTCTGATGTGTTCTTTTGTTATGGTTATAGGACGCTTCAAGCTTTGTGTTTCTTTTTAAATCAGTGTCGTTAAGACATTTTTCTAGGACTGTGTCCATTTTATGTAAATTTGCAAATGTATTGACAGAAATATTTTCATAATTGTATTAGACAGGTCTTGCATTGCTATAAAGAAATACGCAAGACTGGGTAATTTAAAAAGAAAAGAGGTTTAACTGACTCATAGTTCTGCAGGCTATACAGAAAGCATAGCAGCTTTTGCTTCCTGGGAGGCCTCAGGAAGCTTACAATCATGACAGAAGGCAAAGGGGGAACCAGCACTTCACATGGCCAGAGCAGGAGGAAGGGGTGGGGGGAAGTTCTACACACTTTTAAACAACCAGATCCTGTGAGAACTCACTATACTGTATAAGGGTGGATGGTGCCAAACCATTTATGAGAACTCCACATGATCCAGTCACCTCCTGCCAGGCCCCTCCTTCAACACTGAGGATTACAATTCAACACGAGATTTGGTAGGGACACACATCTAAACCCTATCAATAATATTCTCTTGTTATTTTTTTAATTTGTGCAGTAGCTGTATAGTTTGTGCCCTTTTCAATTCCTAATTTTGCTTGCTTGAAGCCAGACATTGGTCAATTTTAATATTCATTTTTTGGTTGTTTGAAACAGGGTCTTGCTCTGTCACCCAGGCTGGAGTGCCAAGGTACGATCACAGCTCACTGCAGCCTCAACTTCCAGGGCTCCAGTGATCTTCCTACCTCAGCCTCCCAAGTAGCTAGGACCACAGGTGCACCCCCCATGCCTGGTTAACTTTTGTATTTTTGGTAGAAATATGGTTGCACCCTATTGCCCAGGCTGGAATTTTAATATTGTTTTCTAGGTTTAACTTTTTGATTTCTCTGTGGTAGCTTATTTTCTCTTTACTTCTCCTTTTATTTTTAGGGGCTTATTGCTTTGATTCTATGTTTATACAGGCCGGGCGTGGTGGCTCATGCCTGTAATCCAAGCACTTTGGAGGCCAAGGTGGGCGGATCACCTGAGGTCGGGAGTTCGAGATTTTATGTTTATACTGTTGTTCTCTTTTCAGTGTTTTAAGTTGTATCTTTATCCCATTAATTTTCAGCCCTTATTCAGATATGACTATAAATTGCTCATTAGGTAACATTTTATAGCATCTCAAAAATTTTGATATGTAACACTTTTATTATTGTTAATTTCTAGGTACCACAAAATTCTCATTATGAATTTTTATTTGACCCTTTAATTATTTCAAATTTTTCAATTTTCTAAATATAATTTTTTAAATTGATTTATTGTTCCAGTGTAGTCAGAATATCGGCCTGTTTAATTATTGAGATTTTTTTTCATGGCCTTGAAATTTACTTAATGTTCTTGCATGTGGTCAGTTGTTACATGTGTCAATGAGAAAAATGTGTATTCTCTAATGGTCTATTATATGTGACAATTAAATGAAGCTTCTTAACTGTATTGTTCGAATCTACTGTGACCTTGACACATTTTTGTATATTTGACTTAGCTGTTACTGAAAGAGATATGATGAAATTTCCCTCTGTGATGGTAGGTTTAATTTCTTCTTGTAGTTGTGTCAGTTTTGTTTTGTATATCTTGAGACTATTTTATTATATTCGTTTAATTTTAAAATTGTTACAGCCTAGGTTAGTTGAACTTTTTGTTATTACAGTATTTAATGACCTATTTTATCCTTAAAATGCCTTTTTTTAAGTATATATTTTTTCTGATATCAATATGTCTAACCTAACTTTCTGTTCTTATACTTGGTACCTTTATGTGCTTTTATGTTTTGGATGTGTTGCCTGTAAGTAACATGTAACTAGACTTTTTGTAAAACTCTAATCTGACATTGTGTGCAGAGAATGTGTTCTTGTAAAAAAAAGTTCCTTGGTATTTGTTGAGACTTGTACTGTAGCCTAGTATGTGTGAGTTTGAGTACATTTTGTGTGCTTACAAAGAAATTATATTCCCTATTGTTTGTTGCAGAGTTCTTTATATGTCCATATGTTTACTGCATTGTTCAAGTCATGTTCTGTATCTTTTTAAGCTGTTTTGACTTCTTGATCTGTTCAGTAAGAGAGAAGCATGGGCTGGATGCTGTGGCTCATACCTGTAATCTCAACACTTTGGGAGGCCAAGGCAGGAGGATTGCTGGAACCTAGGAGTTTGAGGTTACAGTGAGCTATGATCATGCCACTACACTCAAGCCTAGATAACAGAGTGAGACTCTATCTCTAAAACAAAAAACAAACAAACAAAAAAACAGAAAAAGGAAGGTATATAAAAATTGTGATTGTGAATTTGTCTTTTTTCTTTGTATTTGTCAGTTTTCTGTACATATTTTTGCATTCTAGTTCAAATTTGATTCTTTGTAGTGAATTATTTTTAATCATTATCCCTAAATAATACTTTTTTTAAAAAAAAATCTATTTTATCTAACGTTAACTTAGAAATACCAGCTTTCTTTTGGTTACTGTTTGCCTGGTATATATTTTTCCACCTCTTTATTTTCCCTTTTTTGTGTGTGTTATTGCATTTTCGATGTGTCTTTTATGTATGACATATAGCAGAATTTTTTAAATTTAAAACTGAGAATTGTCTTCTAATTAGCATGTTTGGTACATATACATTTATTGTGATTACTAATGCATTAGATTTCTTTCTACTATTTTATTTTGTCCTATTTGCTTAGACCTTTTTCTTTGAATCTTTTGTTTTTCTTCCTTGGCTGCCTTCTATTAATTAAGATGTCTTTTTTCCTCCCTTTTCCTTTCACTTGGAAATGGAAATCATTGTATTCTCTTAGACATTATTCTTTTTTTAAATTTTTTTTTGAGATAACAGTCTCGCTCTGGTGCCCAAGCAGGAGTGCAGTGGTGCAATCTTGGCTCAGTACAACCTGTGTCTCCCAGGTTCAAGCGATTCTCCTGCTTCAGCCTCTGAGTAGCTGAGATTACAGGCCCATACCACCACACCTGACTAATTTTTGTATATTTGGTAGAGACAGGGTCTCATCATTGTTGCCTAGGCTGGTCTTGAACTCCTGACCCCAAACGATCCACCTGCCTTGGCCTCCCAAAGTGCTGGGATTACAGGCATGAGCCACTGCACCTCACCCCTTAGACATTATTTTTGTTTGTTTGTTTGTTTGTTTGTTTTTGAGACAGAATTTTGCTCTTGTTGCCCAGAATGGCACGATCTCGGCTCACCACAACCTCTGCCTCCCCGGTTCAAGCAATTCTCCTGCCTCAACCTCCCAAATAGCTGGGATTACAGGCATGCACCACCATGCCCAGCTAATTTTGTATTTTTAGTAGAGACGGGTTTCTCCGTGTTGGTCAGACTGGTGTCGAACTCCTGACCGCAGGTGATCCGCCTGCCTTGGCCTCCCAAAGTGCTGGAATTACTGGCGTAAGCCACCGAGCCTGGCCTGACATTATTCTTAAATTTTTAACATAAGTAATTAGTTAAAGGAAAAAATGTAGTATCTCTATCCTCTTCCCAAAAAACAAAGCTTTTATTTTTGTTTTATTTTTTCCCATTCTTGCTGTCATCTTAAACAAGGCTTTTAGAATGTTCCAACTGTGAGCACTCCTTCTCATCCCACGTATTATTGTGTAGTATTTTGGTTCTAACTTGTTCTTATACCCCCAAGTTAGTTATCATTATTATTGCTTTATACAGTTGTGCTTATTTAGATGCATATTTACATAGCATTTTCTTTCCTTACCCTTGCTTCTTGTATCCTACTTGTTTTTTTGGATTCAATGTCTTTCTTTCAGAAGTATGTCTTTCATTATTTCCTTCATGGAAGGTCTGTAAGTGATGACGTTTCATGTTTTTGTTGTTTACCTGAAAATATATGGTTTTGTCCTTCCTTTGATTAGAATTCTGGTATTCATTCATGACTGAGTTTAGCACTCACAAACTTACTTAACAAATATTTATTGAATACCTACTGAGTGCTAGGAATACAGTAGTGAATAAAACCAAAAAAAGCTCTGCCCTTATGGAGCCTACATTCTTCTAGTGGCTGCATAATAAACCAGATAACTAGGTAAAATTTATAATGTGTTAGTGAAAACTTGTTAAGAAGAGGAATAAAGCAAGGGAATAGGAAGATTCAGAGGGTTGAAGGGAGGTTGTAATTTTAGGTAATGACCAGGAAACATGGTGTTTAGACAAAGACCTGAAGGAGGTGAGATATTAAGCCATCTGGGGAAAGAGGATTCTGGGAGAGGAAGCAGTAACTGCGAAGAAGGCCCTGAGGTGGGGCTGTGCCTGGCAGTTTGTAAAATAGCAAGGGGATCAGTGTAGCCAAAGCGAAGGAAGCGCAGAAGTAGGATATGAGGTCTTAGAGGTAAAGGAAAGGGTGTTAGGGTTGGGTCTTTTAAGACCTTGTGGTTCATTTTTTGGCTTTGATGTTTTTTCCCAGTGAGTGAAATTGGGAGCCATTGAGAGGTTTTAGGCACAGGAGGGACGTGATCTGACAGGATCACTTTGGGTGCTGAATAAACTGAAGAGGAGAAGGGCAAAAGCAGGGAGAGGGGTTTCGGGGCTATTGCAGTGCTCCAAATGAGAAATCGGCATGGCTTCGACCAGGAATGGCAACCGTGGATACGGGGAAAGAAATCAGATTCTCGATATATTTTGAAGTCAGAGCTGATAGGATTTGCTGGCAGATAAGATGTAGGGTGTGAGAGAATGAGCAGGAGTAGAAGATGATATCCAGATTTTTGGCCTAAGCCACTAGAAGAATGGAGTTGCCACTTACACAGGGAAGGTTAGAGGGGTTATCAGGAGGGCTAAATGTGGGTTGCCTGTAAACATGTAAGTGAAGAGGTAGATAATACAATGGGATCTATGAGTCTGCAGTTCAGAAGGAAAGTCAGGTCTGTAACATAGATTTTCGAGTCTCCTGTATATAGGTGATGGTACTTAAAACAAGAAATTAGGTAAGATTACCCAGGGAGTAGGCCAGGCACAGTGGCTCACACCTGTAATCCCAGCTACTCAGGAGGCTGAGGCAGGAGAATTGCTTGAACCTGCCGCAGGTTCAGAGGTTGCAGTGAGTGGAGATCATGCCACTGCACTTCAGCCTGGGTGAGAGAGCGAGACCCCATCTCAAAAAAAATAAAAAAGATTACTCAGGATTGATTGATAGAAAATAGAAGAGGACTAAGAACTGGGCCTTAGGGCCATCTAGTAATAAATTTCAGATATAGGAGAGCTGTTATTGTCTTGGAAATATCAGCTATCAATTTGTTCCTTTGTAAGCTTTTCTCCTCTCCATTCTCCAGAAGCCCTGAAATCCCAGCCCTTAGGTGTCTGGCATCATTGTGTCATCCTCTTCAAACCTGCATGTCACAGGCTGCCTGCTCCCTTTTCATTTTCTTCTTGTTTGTGGCAATTAGGGACTTCCATTTCCTTCTTTCTAGTTCAGATAAAATCATATTTTGTTATATTTCTGACAACATTTAAAATCGTTTATAGAAGCCGGGTTATAAAGCTAGTTTATATTGCTGTTCTAGCAGAACCAAAGTCAAAATCATTTTCTAATGACAGTCAGAGTTTTGAGGTACGTACCCTTGGTGTGAATGCCTATTCTGCACTATTTGTGTAAACAGCACCCCTCCCTCCCCCAGTTTTCCTCACTTTTTGAATAATGTATTATAATTGTGGCAGTTGCAATTTCATAGCTATAGAAAACACTCCTGTGGTTACAGGCCTTGAACTATCTCTCTATAATTTAATTTTTTTCAGATTTCTTAAGTGAACCAGAAAATCTGGATCATTTTAAAGCATTAATAGTAACTGCACTTAGTGGGGCAGAGGATCTCATCCATATCACTTGGAACGCTTCAGGAATAAAAGGGCATCGATTCACACTTGGCTCTGGTGAGAAGCCAGAAGCCACATTTTCAACACAGGCTTGCTCCTTCAAAAACACAAAGGCCTTCCCAGAAATCAGAAGATAGAAATATTAATCACTTATAGTTATATAAGTAACAGGAAATTTCTGTCATTTGGTTAATAACTTATTCTGATATGGAATTATCCAATAAATTTCTAAATGTTTTTGCTAGTTTGTAGGAAAAAAATATATTTTTTTTATTTTTTGAGACAGGATCTCTCTGTCACCCAGACTGGAATGCAGTGGCTCAATCATGGCTCACTGCAGCCTCCACCTCCTGGGCACAAGTGATCCTCCTGCCTCAGTCCCCCATATAGCTGGGAGTATAGATTAGAACACTGGCCTAATTTTTGATATTTTGTAGAGATAGGGTCTAATTATGTTGCCCAGGCTGGTCTCGAACTCCTGAGCTCAAGTGATCTGCCCACTTCAGCCTCTCAAAAGTGCTGGGATTGCAGGCATGAGCCACAGTGAGTGGCCCTTATTTTTTTTTTAAATACTCTTTTTTTGAGGCAGGATCTCACTCTGTCACTCAGATTGGAGTGCAGTGGTGTTATCTCAGCTCACTGCAACCTCTGCCTCCTAAGTTCAAGTGATCCTCCTGCCTCAGCCTCCTGAGTAGCTGGAACTACAGGTACACACCACCACATCAGGCTATTTTTTGTATTTTTGGTAGGGATGGGGTTTTGCCATGCTGCCCAGGCTGGTCTCAGACTCCTGAACTCAAGCAATCTGCCCACTTTTGCCTCCCAATGTGCTGGGATTACAGGTGTAAGCCACTGTGCCTACCCCCTTATTTTTTAAATATTTATTTATTTATCTGTTTGTAATCATAACCTTTCACAGCCCACATGCAAGAAAAAAAATTTAATGTTGGTATTTACCTATTTATGCTAGATATTAATATGTAGCAGATTTTAAGCTAAATTTTAAATTAATATAATTTTATTAATTGAATGTTAGAGGTGGCCTACATTTCTTCTGATTCTTTTGAATCAGTGTGTTTTTTAATGACATTTAATATTTTAGGTGCATAATTCACCTTATTTATAATTACACAGGAGTAAAGATAAATAATACTTCTGGTTTAATTACTTTTTAACTCTACTCTTCAGCGTGTGTTTCTCTGAGAAGTTTAACTAGATTTTTAATGAGAAACAGGTTTCCCTTGACTAACAACTGAAATTAGAAAGGTAAAGAGTGGAGAGCTAAGCCAAAAAAAAAAAAAAAAAAGGAATATTTGACTGTGAAATTACTTACATGAAAAAAAAAATACCTTGAAAAGCTTGCTAAAGAAAAAGTAATTTCCACTGGGATTAGTTCTAAAGTAAAGAGTAGTAAAGTAGTATCTTCGAGCAAAATTAACCTTTCCAGGAGAAAACAGATGCTGGAGAGGATGTGGAGAAATAGGAACACTTTTACACTGTTGGTGGGAGTGTAAATTAGTTCAACCACTGTGGAAAACAGTGTGGTGATTCCTCAAGGACCTAGAAATAGAAATTCCATTTGACCCAGCAATCCCATTACTGGGCATATATCCGAAGGATTATAAATCGTTCTACTATAAGGACACATGCACACGAATGTTCATTGCAGCACAGTTTACAATAGCAAAGACCTGGAACCAGCCCAAATGCCCATCGATGATAGACTGGACAGGAAAAATGTGGCACATATACACCATGGAATATTATGCAGCCATCAAAAAGGAGGAGTTCGCGTCCTTCGTAGGGACATGGATGAACCTGGAAAACATCATTCTCAGCAAACTGACACAAGAACACAAAATCAAACACCACATGTTCTCACTCATAGGCGGGTGTTGAACAAGGAGAACACATGGACACAGGGAGGGGAGCACTATACACGGGGGTCTGTTGGGGGGGAGGGGGGATAGTGGGGGGGTGGGGAGTTGGGGAGGGGTAGCATGGGGAGAAATGCCAGATATAGGTGAAGGGGAAGGAGGCAACAAATCATACTGCCACATGTGCACCTGTGCAACAACCTTGCATGTTATTCACATGTACCCCAAAACCTAAAATGCAATTAAAAAAAAAAAAAAAAAATTAACCTTTCCAAATAGAACCAATTACCAGAGCCATATGAAGGTAAATGAAAACTCAAACCAGAGCGTTTTTCCTGGAGAGCAGTAGTCTCCTTGTTAGGCCATGTTTCAGCAGGGACATCCACCCCTCCAAGGCGTGGAAGGAAATGAGGCTCAGGGCCTTGCGCTATGGATTTTGGTTCATTCTTTTATTTGCTTCTGAATCTGAGCCTCGTTTCTTAACTGCCTCCCTTGACAACCAACTATTACTCCTTGTAACTTCTGTTACAGCATGAGTTGGCCCCTTTTCACATTACTGAAGAGAAAAGCTCAATGACAAATGAACAAAACATTTTCTAACCTGCATTTAAAAAATATAGAGTGGAATTTTTCATATATAAAACAACAATAGAAGTTGCTGAAAACTGATTTGAAGGGTTAAAAATCAGAGCCAACTTGCTTCACTTTCAGGTCACTTACTTACATTTCCCCCTATATAATTAGGCATATGTTTTCCCAGTAAACATTATTTATTTGCTCATTCAGTCAAAAAATACGAAATGAGTGCTGATTCTGTGTAAGACACTGGGTTTAGTGGAAATTTCAGCAAATCTTTATTGAATATGCCCCCTAATTAACTGTGGCAGGACTGTGAGTGATTAATTTTCTGTTGCTTTGCTCTTTTCTATTCATTCCAAATTTTATTTATTGTTTATATTTTCTCTTAAGGAGTCAGGATCTTGCTCTGTTGCCCAGGCAGGAATATAGTGGCACGATCTAGCTCACTGCAGCCTCGAACTCCTGAACTCGTGATCCTCCTGCCTCAGCTTCCCAAGTAGCTAGGACTATAGGAATGCACCACCACTCCTGGCTAGCTTTTTTACGTTTGGTAGAGATGGAGTCTTGCTATGTTGCCCAGGCTAGTCTTGAACTCCTGGTCTCAAGTGATCCTCCTACCTGAGTTTCCTAAAGTTGTCAAATTGTAGGCTGTGAATCACCATGTCTGCCTGTTGGTTTCTTAATTTTAAAACTTTGGAGAATAAAGAAATATACAAAGTAGGCCAGTTGCAGTGGCTCACGCCTATAATCGCAGCACTTTGGGAGGGCCAAGGCAGGCAGATCACCTGAGGTCAGGAGTTCAAGACCAGTCTGGCCAACATGGTGAAACCCTGTCTCTACCAAATATACAAAAATTAGTGGTGGTGGGTGCCTGTAATCCCAGCTACTTGGGAGGCTGAGGCTGGAGGATCACTTCAACCAAGGAGGCAGAGGTTGCAGTGAGCCAAGATCGCACCACTGCACTCCAGCCTGGGCAACAAGAGCGAAACTCCTTCTCAAAATAAAAAAAACAGGAAACATACAAAGTAAAAAGTGAAACTTTCCTGTCAGTATCCCAGTTTCATTCTCTAGAAGTAACCACTGTACCAATTTTGAGTTTTATCCTGCCAGTGCTTTTTTTTTTTCCTTCTGTTACATGTATACATATAACAAAGTATTATGAGTTATATATACAGACATACATATATAGACAGTGTTTTTTGAAAGGAGCAGGGGATGGCTAGTTTGACAATATATAAGACAATATCTTATATATTGTCTACAACTTTTTTAAAATTTAATTTTGTACCTTGATAGCTTTCCATGTTGATACATACAGGTTTATATGTATGTTATGTTATGTTATGTTATGTTATGTTATGTTATGTTATGTTATGTTTGTTATGTTATGTTATTTTTTAAGTCAGTCTCACTCTGTTGCCCAGGCTGGAGTGCAGTGCAGCAGTCTCAGGTTGCCCAGGTTGGTCTTGAACTTCTGGGTTCAAGCGATCCACCTGCCTCGGCCCCGCAAAGTGCTGGGATTACAGGCATAAGCCACTGCCCTCAGACTACTTTTTACTTTAAAATGATTGTAAACTCTATAGTATAGATGTACCATTTCCTGTCGTTTTCAGTTTTTCACCAAATACTATAGTATTATTTTATTCTGCAAGTTATTTTAAAAAGTGCATTTTATACATATTCTGTAAGCATTTTTATAACTTTCCAAATTTACTACAGTAAATATGGGAAATGAAAAAGCCCATAGGGCGTGTGCTCCTATGAGAATCTGATGCTGCTGATGATCTGAAGGGAGGCAGAGCTCAGGTGGTAATGCTGGCTCTCCTGCCACTCACCTGCTGCCGTGCAGCCCAGTTCCTAACAGGCCACAGACTGGTACTGGAACACAGCCTGGTGGTTGGAGACCCCTGTGCTAGATTGTTGATTGAATTCCTATTTTGAAGTACACCTAGAAGTTATGAGTGTAAATACATGGTGTAGAAACCAATGTAACAAATATTTCAAAATATTTTTGTTATGGCCACTATGCCCTCTATTCATATTTTTCAATAATTTGCTCAAGCCATGAATACTGAGTATACCTAGTATATACTAATAGAGTTAGCTTAATTCTATTAGTATACTAACACAGTATATACATTGCAGTACATTTGCAATGTATATGCAAACTCTACACATGCTACTGATTTGGACTCTAGTCTTCTTTAAATTATATTTATGTTCCTGGCTGCCCACATTTAGCTTCCTGAAACACGGCTTTGCACAAATAACCCGTTATTCTAACATTGTCCATGGTTTCCTTAATATGAAAAAGTATCCTTGGAGCCAAAAGCCAATGTCCATTACATTCTTTCTCTCTAAAATCAGAACAGAAAGAAGAATATCTGCCATTAGTTGTACCATGTTTTGTTTTGACCCACGACCTAAGATGAAATAAAAAGTATAAATATTGAAAAAGAAGAAATAAAGTAATATATTCTATAAATAAAATTAGATCTAGACATAAAACCAGCAAAAAACTATCAAGTAATACAAGTTCAGAAAAGTATCAGATTCAAGCCAAATATGCAAAATTCAGTCATTTCCTTATATGCTAGCTTTAGCTATTAGAAAAATAATAAAGAAAGATACCTAAGATATTAATTACTGGGAAAGGAACTTTAATAAAAGGAAATTATCGATATGGGCACAATAGTGAAATCTTATTGAGACATTAAATGTGGTAAAAAAAATAAATACAGAAGCATGTTCCTGATGTTTAAAAACTTAAAAAGATTTTCAATTTTCCCAAATTTATAATGCTATAGGAGTCAGAATCCTAATGCTTTTTTTTTTTTTTTCATAAAATTCTTGGAGCACTAATGCTTTTTTTAAAAAAAATTGTTTATTTGACAATAAATATTTGCTTTCCATTTCCCAGACAAAATTATAGATAGTTGGGATATACCAGTGGGAAAAAAAAAAAAAAAGAAGTGTCTGCCATCATGAAGCTCACTCCACTCGACCTGGATGAGCAGACAATAATACTAGACATGGTGAAAAGAAAATCGTGAAGTCTGTTCAAAGGACATCAGTGCTGTGGGGACAGATTGCACAGGGATAGAGACCTGGGAATTTTAATGGGGTGGAAAAGTTGTGATTGCTCTTAGGGGCTTGAAGAGGACAAGGACTCCTGAGAGAAGAATGTTTCAAGCAGAGGGAAAGTCTCTAGAAAAGCCATAGAGAGGAACATCCCTGGATGTTGACGCAATAGCAGGTAATCCTGGTACCTGGAGGAGAGTGAGTAGAAGGAGAAACACTGAGGAGGAGATGGGAGGAGTGGGCAAAGACCAGATGATACAGGGCCTTGTAAAGCCTTGTTAAAACTTCCTCTCTTAACCCAAGGAAACTAGAGACCTGCTAGAAAGTTTTGCTCAGAGGAGTGCCACAATCATACTGTTTTACATAGGTCACTCACGTAGCTGTGTTACAAATACACCAAAAGAGAAACCAAGGAACCAGTTAGGAGGTTGTTGCAGAAATCCAAGCAAGAGATAATGTGGCTTGCATCGGGAGAGCTGGGAGTAAGGGAAAATACTAGGATTCTGGATGTTTTTGAAAGTGGAATTAACAGAATTTCATGGCAGAAATGAGAGGAATCAAGCATGACTTCAAAGCTGCTGTTCTGAGCAATTGTAAGAATGGGATTGCCATCACCAACCCTAAGAAGTCTGAAAGCGGAGCATCCCGATCTCCAAGCGTCTTTAAAGGGTTTCATGCCACCCAACAGCCACCCTTGCCTAGAGGAACCTGGAAACTCCCTGGGATTCAAAGGGACTTCCCAGACCCACTTTGCACAGATTCAAAACCATTTCCTAAATTCTACACACTTGTGGGTTCTTTCTCCCTCCTTTCCTGTCTCCCTTCCTCCTTCATTCCCCTCTCACTCTCCCTTTCTTCCTTCTCTCTCTCCTTCCTCTCCTCTCTGACCTTCTTTCTCTTTCTCCCTCCTCTCTCCTCCTTTCCTTCTACTTCTCTTCTTCCTCCTCCCTCTCAGTTTTCCTCTCCCTCTCCCTCCCTCCCCCAAAAGGTACTTGAAGCTTCAGAAATGGACCTGGCGGAGCCCCTCCAAGTGTTGAAGGACTTCCGTTTTATCTCTGCAGTGTCACCCCCTGAGCCTGCCACCAGGTGGCAGTGCACTGCTGATCACTGAGCTGTTGACCTGCACTACTTCTCTGTAGAGGTGGTAGAAAGCTGAACGTAGAGCCTCCAATAGGCCTTTTCACGCCTCGTTCTTTAGTATCAACTAGGGCTTCTCATCGTCGTCTGCCCTTGAGAATCAATGGTTGAATCAACATCTGCAGACTATCAGACATTTGAGAAAAGTCTCTAAAACAAGAGAAGTCAAAAGTAACAACGAAAGGAACTAGAGAAAGGGCGTTGCAGAGGCAGGAGTGGCAGTGGGGAGTTTAAAAGAAAACAATTATGGTCAAAGGAATGAAAGGGCATTATTTCCCTAAAAAAAGAATGAGGCCAGGCCCAGTGGCTTATGCCTATAATCCCAGCACTTTGAGAGGCTGAGGCAGGCGGATCACAAGGTCAGGAGTTCAAGACCAGCCTGGTCAATATGGTGAAACCCTGTCTCTACTAAAAATACAAAAATTAGCCAGGTATGGTGGCACATACCTATAATCTCAGCTACTTGGGAGGCTGAGGCAGGAGAGTTGCTTGAACCCAGGAGGAGGAGGTTGCGGTGAGCCAAGATCTCACCACTACACTCCAGCCTGGGGACAGAGCAAGACTGTCTCAAAAAAAAGAAAGAAAGAATGAGACCTATTTTAAAAAATAAATAAATAACAACAACAAGAACAACAAAAACCCTTGGCTATTAAAATTTTGATTGCAGCAATAAAATTCAGTGAAGGATTGGAAGAGCATATTGAAGAACTCAAGAAAAAGATTAAAAGCATAATGAAAGCATAAAAACAATAGAGAAAGGTAAGAAAATTAGACAACCAAACCGGATGTTGGATGTCCGTTATCCAGAAAGAACAAAGAAATGGGAAAGGTTCAAAATGAAACAAAATTATGACCCAGGGAAATTTCTAAAATAGAAGGACCTGACTTTTAAAATAAAAGGACTATCCTGCGTCCAGTGAAACTGTAGTCACAAGATATGTCCACAGTTTCAGAACTAACGATAATGAGAAGGTATCAAAAACTTTCAGAACAAGCAAGGGAGTCACATTTGGGGTCCAAATAGAAGTACATGGAGCAGGGTCTCAAACGGATTCCTCATGTACCCTCTCACAGAGGGTGTGCCCCACCAAAACAAGGGGCACCCAAAAGGGAGACTCAGCTCCAGGGATCTGGGCCTTGGACCAAGAGAGAAGGGAAGGGAATTCTTAGGACAGCAGTGAAGGGAGTTCCAGTGTGGAGACTTCATAGGTGGTCCTAGAGAGCAACCAGCTGGGAACAGAGCAAAGTGACAGAACTCCAGAAGAGATGATGCCAGGAAAGTAACAGGAATGATAAATAACCCCAAGAGTTTGACCTAACTAAGACCAAAGGAACTTTAAAACTGTGTATTTGTGTTTGTATGTGTGTGAACATTCAAAGGACAATGAATGTTTTGAATGCAGAGGAGGGAGAGATCTCTGTGAGCTAGAGTGTTAGGTGGGGTGGGGGCTTCTTCAAAAGAGTAGGGAGATTTTGGTTGATTTTTGGTTTTGTCTTTGCATATTTTTCTGTATTTTCTAAAGTTACAATTAGAAAACAGCTATTTTTTAGAAACAAAACTAAGAATAGATACAAGCCCCAGTGGGAGTAACCAACTATTAATATGAAATATTTATTTTCTTTATAAATATCTAAATAAATAAATATTTATTTTCTAAAAAAATAATCCAAACACATACCATAAGCACCAATATTTTGAGGCTCGTATCCTTTTATTTTAGAAGCACAAAAGTTTTGCTGCTAGTTTAATAAACAGGAGTTCTTTCGGTTTGCATTCTTTTTTTGGTTTTGCATTTTTGGTTTATATAAGAATCAGTGGCAGTTTGGTGGGTGCGGGATTTATCCACCAGCTCTTCTAAAATTAACATGACATTCTTCCACTAAACACCACCTACTGCTTTCCACAAGGTGGGGTACTAACTTCACACGGTGGACTGCGATAGTGTACAGCTTGCTGCGATGTCTGCATTGAGTGGACTGAGATAGTGTACAGCTTGCTGAGATGTCCACATTGAGTGCATTTGTTGTTACCTTCCACAGTTCCTAAGTGGTTTTTTTTGTTTGTTTTTTTTTTAAGAGGCAGAGGTCCAGAGAGCTTGATTCACGCAATGTGACATGTTGTCAGCAGGACCCATTTTGGAACATATTCATCTGTTCTCATGCTGCTATAAAGCACTGCCCAAGACTGGGTAATTTATAAAGAAAAGAGGTTTGGGACCAAGGCTCATCCCTGTAATCCCAACACTTTGGGAGGTTGAGGTGGGTGGATCACCTGAGGTCAGAAGTTCAAGACCATCCTAGCCAACATGGCGAAACCCCATCTCTACTAAAAATGCAAAAATTAGCTGGGTGTGGTGGCACGCACCTGTAATTCCAACTACCAGAGGGGCTGAGACTGGAGAATTGCTTGAACCTGGGTGGTGGAGGCTGAGTGTCTGCCCAGGCTGGGGTGCAGTGGCACAATCATAGCTCACTGCAGCTCTGAATTCCTGGGTTCAAGCGATCCTTCTGCCTCAGGCTCCCAAGTAACTGGGACTACAGGCAAGGCCCATCACACCCAGTTAATTTTTTAATTTTTGTTTTTGTACAGATGGGGTCTTGCTGTGTTTCCTACGCTAGTCTTCTTCTGCCTTGACCTCCCAATCAGTTCTAAAAGAAATGTTTGTAAACTACATGGTTTCCATTGTGGAGTTTTGTTCTCAGTTTGTAAACTATAATGTGTATTACAACTCGTGGTTTAACATAGTTACGGTTTTGAGTGTGCTTAACGTATATGTGCACTTTTCCTCATTCACGTGGACCTTAACTTACTGAATTACAGGTAAAGGTAAAAAAAATCTCTTATTTGAAAGAAGACCAGACTAAATGAGTGAAATATTTGAATAAGAAAATATTTGTACTTTACTGCAAATAGAGATTCTGATGTGGCTATTTCCGTGAATAGATTATTATTTTTGAAATAGTATATCAGGTAGATGTACACATGCTTTTAAAGTATTTTAAACAGCTTAAGTGATTAAAATTCCTCCCCAAATCTCAATTATTCCTTCTCGTATCTCTAGGCCTAAGGCCAGTTAGGTTAAACTTTCTTTAAATCATGTTCTGAATGGTTGAAATTAAAATAACTGTGAATAACATAGTACAGTTATTTCAGCCTTGTGGTAATTTAACCAATTTCCCTATGCCAGTTACATTTGTATTATATGGGATTCTTACAACATGCAGAGCAGTAATATTTTATAATATAGTACTGCTGTTTCTCCATTTTAAAGCAAATTAATGGCATTCTAATCACCAGTGTTTGGATTTAAAAACATAAATTGCACAATTTTTTTTTTAATCTAAACTATTGAGTACAAACATACAATTTCTTTTGCGCTGTTATAAAATCAGGACGTGGTCTGTTTTGGAATTCCCTATGCCCTTCCCTTTGCACAAATGGATCTCTTGCAGCCTTTAGGCCCAAGGAAATAATTCTGGTAAAATCTATAGCACCTCCCGACTTCATGTCTCTTTCTCTTCATGAGGAAGAGGATCTCTTATAGCATGTAGGAGAGAGAGCCCCAGCAAACATCTCCTGCCTTATGATACTCCAGTTGGGTTATACTCCCATCTTTCAGCTAATCATTGTAGCCAGGAGTGATTCTTCCATGTTGCTTAAGTCATTCCAGGCCTACTCATAGAAGTAGAGTTAGGGGTGAAGGAAACAGGCGGCAAATCCCACCATACCATCCAGCTAAGAATGTGAGAGGAATGAGTTACCCAAAAAGAAGGAATCAATAAAGGATGAGAAGGGAACAAATGTCATTTATAAAAGGCTTTAAAAATCTTTTGAGCTGAAATCTCATAATTGTTTCAGAAACCAACTACTTTTGTTTTTCCCTGAAGTCTGAGAGCACCAGGCAAGGAGAGGCTTCTGGAAGTAAAGTAAGGAGTGGTTACAGGCCCTGGGGCAGAGCTGGAGCGACAGCCTCATTTCTCTTTGACAAGTCAATCTTGAACCAGGTGTGTGATCATGATGGCTAGTTAAGGATCCCTGATTTCAGCCAGGCCTCCTTGCTTCACAGTGGGAGACTGAGGTCCAGAGAGATTGATTCACACAAGGTGACTGGTTGTCAGCAGGACCCATTCTGGGACTGTATTCATCTGTTCTCATGCTGCTGTAAAGAACTGCCTGAGACTGAGTAATATATAAAGAAAAGAGGTTTGGGCCAGACGTGGTGGCTCATGCCTGTAATCCCAACACTTTGAGAGGTTGAGGTGGGTGGATCACCTGAGGTCAGGAGTTCAAGACCATCCTAGACAACATGGCGAAACACCGTCTCTACTAAAAATACAAAAATTAACTGGGTGTGGTGGCGCGCACCTGTAATTCCAACTACTTGAGGGGCTGAAACTGGAGAATTGCTTGAACCTGGGTGGTGGAGGCTGCAGTGAGCCAAGATTGCACCACTGCACTACACCCTGGGTGACAGAGTGAGACTCCATCTCAAAAAAAAAAGAAAAAGTTTAATTGACTCACAGTTCTGCATGGCTGGGGAGGCCTCAGGAAACTTATAATAATGGCGGAAGGCACCTCTTCACAGGGCGACAGGGAGAGAATGAGTGCCCAGGAAAGGGGTAAGTCCCTTATAAAACCATCAGAACTCGTGAGAACTAACTCACAATCACAGGGGAACCACCCCCATGATTCAGTTATCTCCACCTGGTTCCTCCCACGATGTGTGGGGGTTATGGGAACTACAATTCAAGATAAGACTTGGGTGGGGACACAGCCAAACTGTATCAGGGACCCACAGCACTCTCACTCATGTGACACTTCATGGCACTTTATCAAAACTATAAAATAAGTACCAAGTACTTGAAGGACATACATATAAAAAAATTGTCCTAAATTATGGTCATCTTGATTCCATAATGATTAGTTGAACCATCCAACATACATTTAAAAATATACATTGTATTATTTTTAAATAGTTATGAAAGAAAGCCAAAACCTTTTTTGGTTGAATGAAATTTTACCATTTTAGCTTTGTCTTGTTTCCAGGATTTTTCAGTCGTGTGGCATTCACGATATAATAAATGTATTATATGTTTCAGTGTGTGGTAACAGCAAAGAATGACTTCATCGACCACTTGATCCCCTCTGTTGTGGTTGATGATGCCATCTGGATTCTTTGGTGGAATTATTTCCATCTAAATCACTATAAACTCCTATTTAGTTTTCACGAATCTAAAGCCAGATACGTCTGTGGTTTTTAACAGTGATGTAATTCTGGAACATACTTTGAAAGTTACAAGTTGTCATATACTGTTAGTATTTAACTCAGTGTTTCATACGCTATCAGACACTAGAAGCCTGAACTAAATCCATTTCTGTTTTTTTGCTCTTCAATATTCTACTTTTCTTGTCTCTCTTGCCGCCATACATTTGGTTATACATCAGCCAAGTCAATACCGGGAGCGTTGGGAGGCCCTGTGGTCATACAGAGTACTATGGGACGTGGCCCTGCTCTGCAGGAATTAGGAAGCGGAGATAGAAAGGTTGTTTCACTAAGATACATCTTTTTCTATATGACAGAATAAGGAAGAGTCTTGCTTCCTTGGCCAGTTGTGTGAAAGAGACCAGATTATGTTGAAGATAGGTATGTTTTGCAGGTCATAGATATTGAACTGCAAAGAAAGAAAGAGAGAAAGGGAGAGAGAAAGAGAGAAGAAAGAAAGAAAAAAGACAGAAAAAGAAAGAAGAGGAAGAAAGGGAGGGAGGGAAAGGGAGTAAAAGAAAGAAAACTAAAACATCCTTTCTAGGTTCATAAAACGCAGTTGACTGCCAGGTAGGAGCAATAGCAAGACAGCAGAACTTGTCATTAGGGACTTGAGGCCTAAGGTTCTTTTTTTTTTTTTTTTTTAATAGAGATGAGGTTTCTCCATGTTGATCAGGCTGATATCAAATTCCCAATCTCAGGTGATCCGCCCACCTCAGCCTCCCTAAGTGCTGAGATTCTGGGCGTGAGCCACTGCACCTGGCAAGGCCTAAGGTTCAACAGAAAAGTCTGAGGATTTCTGAGGTCCTGCTGTGTCTTATTCTGGTTTTCCCCTAAAAGGCTTAGGCAATGTGTGTGGGGGCAGGGGCGGGGGCGGTCCTTGGTAACAGTGGTAGGTGGGTTTGGTAAGCCAAGCCTACAGTGCAAAACAGGGCACAAAGGGCAAAGAGAAAGGAGGAGGAGGAGGGGAACTTAGTTCCCATAGAAGCAGGGAAAGAGATAACAAACTATGGGTTTGAGAGTGGGTGATTTGAAAATCAAGGAAGAAAAAGGAAATGGATCAGGATGGGTAGCTGGCTCTACATAAGAGCAGCAGGAGGCAGGGAGTAAACTTAGTGGTTCAGCACCTTATATGCTGTGGAAGGCAGCTGCTCAGCAGTGAGGCACAGAGTTCCAAGCAAGGTCTAGAGAAGGGTGTGAGACAGCAGCATATTTCACAACACGTGGAAGAGCTGGGTTCAGGTCCTGGTGCTGTCACCTTGGGAAAGTCCAGATTCCTCATCTGTGAAGTGAGAAAGTTGGATTAGTATGTCTCTTACAACCCTGAGATCTCATGAGGTTAAGAGCAAGCATCTTCCCCATCCCCATCCCCCAGCATAGACCATAGACTAGACTTCTAGAAATTATAATGATAGCTGTGTGCCGTGGCTCACTCCTGTAATCCCAGCACTTTGGGAGGCCAAGGCGGGCAGATCACCTGAGGTCAGGAGTTCAAGACCAGCCTGACCAACATGGTGAAACCCCGTCTCTACTGAAAATACAAAATTTGCCAGGCATGGTGGCACATGCCTGTAATCCCAGCTACTTGGGAGTCTGAGGCAGGAGAATCACTTGAACCCGAGTGGCGCAGGTTGCAGTGAGCCAGGATTGCGCCATTGTACTCCATCCTGGGCAGTAAGAGTGAAACTCCATCTCAAAAAAAAAAAAAAAAAAGATTATAATGATCATCATTGGTCTGTTCAGCAAGTTATTCACTGAGTACCCGTGATGTGCAAAACATCGGGCCATGGGATTATAGCAGTGAGCAAGATGAAATCCTTTCCGCTCATGGAGCTTGCATCCCAGGAAGAAAGGCAGGCAGACTACATACAATCACATGTACACATAAATGAACATATTAATTTGAGGTAGTGGTGATTGCAGTGTACATACAATCACATGTACACATAAATGAACATATTAATTTGAGGTAGTGGTGATTGCAGTGTACATACAATCACATGTACACATAAATGAACATATTAATTTGAGGTAGTGGTGATTGCAGTGTACATACAATCACATGTACACATAAACGAACATATTAATTTGAGGTAGTGGTGATTGCAGTGTGGTAGAGAGAGACCACATGTTTGGGGAAGAATTGTTTCCTCTCTGAGTGGGTAATGTTCAGACAAGACCTGATGTGCAGGAAGGAGCTAGCGGTGAGACAGTCTGGGGGCAAATCAAACTGGTTAGAATGAGCAGAAAAGGCCCTTAGCAAGGAGTGGGTCTGACACATTCAAAGAGCAGACAGAAGACCCGTGTGGCTCAAGTGAATGAACAAGGAGGAATTAGAGAGGTGAGCCAGCACCAGATTACATGGGACCTTGGGAGCAACTGGAAGTCATTTGGACTTTATCTGAAGTGCAGTGGAAAGCCTTTGTTGGGTTTTAAGCAGGAGAATGAAAGGATCTGCTTTGCATTATAAACAGATGGGTCTGGCAATTCTATAAAGAATAGATTGTAGGGAAGCAAGAGGAGAAGCAAAGAGACTAGTTAAGAGGCTGTTGAAGTAGTCAAGGTGAGACTTGGTAATGGCTTGAACCGTGGTAGTAGCCGGGACGTGTGGAATAGTGGTTTGCTGTGGAATGTGTGTAGAGGTTTCGGAAGAAGGAAACATGAGGACAACCTGCTCTCCTTTTTTCTGTCCCTGGCAACCTCATAGATCTTCATATCTAGAAGGAAACCTATGATAGATTCTACTGTTTATTTGTTGATTTCTACCTTGGGAATACAGAAGGAGTAGCCTGTTGTGGTGGCAAATATGATAATTCAGTTTTAAGTCACTATAGAAAGGCCTAGTGGATAGAGAAATACAAAAAATATATACATATATGTACTTCTCAGCCCCAGTGGAAGGGATTGAGATCCAGGTTAGCAGCCCACAATGTCCCCACAAGGGAAGAACTACTTTCCCTTGGTCTATAAGAATGGAGGAAAGGACTGGCCCTGCTTGGGTCACGTGGCTACTCCTGAACCAGATGGTAGTTCTGGGAGTGGGACGCAGGAGTGGTAAAATAACGGAGCGGGGCTGGGCGCAGTGGCTCACACCTGTAATCCCAGCACTTTGGGAGGCCAAGGTGGGCAGATCATGAGGTCAAGAGATCGAGACCATCCTGGTGAACATGATGAAACCTTGTCTCTACTAAAAATACAAAAAATTAGCTGGGCGTGGTGGCGTATGCCTGTAGTCCCAGCTACTCAGGAGGCTAAGGCAGGAAGATCACTTGAACCCAGGAGGCAGAGGTTGCAGTGAGCCGAGATTGTGCCACTTCACTCCAGCCTGGTGACAGAGCTAGACTCCGTCTCAAAAAAAACAAACAAATAAACAAACAAAAAAGATGAAGCAGGCATCTTTTATCCCATTACAGGACATGAAGCTGGGTCAGGAACAGTTCTTTTAAAGCAAAGGGACAGACTAACAAACACTATGTCTATAAAGATGGCTTTATTTGGATTTATCCAGATGCCGGAACCCCTAGGGAATTCCTGGCCCAACTCATAGCAGGCCTGAATTGTAGCTGTCTAAACCTCTGTCTTATTCCCTGATCTTCAAATGAATTTTTAAGACCAGAATACAAGCCTTGTATTGATTATTTTTCCTCCTTGACTTCTTTATATATTTGATTATTTTCTAAAACTATGCAAAATAATAAACACTCTCTTAAGATTTTGCCACAGCCTGGCTGCCAGGGTTTCCTTTAAGTGACACAGGACATCAGGTAACCCAGCACCCAGTTTCTGTCAGGCATAGCTAATCTGAGGGCACTGTCCCCGTCAGGATGGCCCGGGTTCCCATCTACTTAACTGCATGGCTGCATAGCAGGATTCATACAAAAACAGTGGGACAGAGAGTTTTTGAAGCAGGCAGGCGCATCACTTGAGGTCAGGAGTTTTGAGGCCATCCTGGCCAACATGGTGAAACCCTGTCTCTACTAAAAATACAAAAATTAGGTGGGTGTGGTGGCGTGTGCCTGTAATCCCAGCTACTCAGGAGGCTGAGGCAGGAGAATTGCTTGAACCCAGAAGGGAGAGGTTGCAGTGAGCTGAGTTCGTGCCACTACACTCCAGCCCGGGCAACAAGAGCTAAACTCCATGCCAAAAAAAAAAAAAGTTCCTGGCTTCCTTGTGTAAGTTATGTTCTAATGGAGGAGAAAGCAATACATAATAAGTATATAATATTGCCAGTATCGTAGATGCTATTTTAAAGCACACAGAAAGCTTGGTGATGGGGGAGGGAAGAATATGTGTACGTAGGGGTGGGGAAGAGAAGGATAGGGTTATTTTAGAAAGGCTAGTCAGGAAAGATATCTCTGAGGAGAACTGATACTCCACAATGGTGGGGGATGTGTACGGGGAGACCTGGCTTTATAGAGCAATCTCTTTTTGGTAGGATTTTTAGTTACTTGAACTTACTACCAAAAAATAATGTGAGAAAGATTGGATGGGATTTGGAAGTGGAGGCTTCTCTAGTTCAGAGCCATAAGCCAGAGAGTGGCACCAGATGAACTCTCCTGTCCTGTGCCAGTCACCTTCATGTCACGGTTAGGACTTCGGCTTGGCTTTCTTTCCAGCGACCACTTCAACTTTCGTCCCTGACGTTGATGCAGATTGTCCCATCATATTGACTCTTCATGCTGTACTGAATAAGTATCCTCCTTTCTCACTTGGAAGAGGCTCCTCATTGCCCTGCCCTAGGATAACCATGTGCTTTATCATTTAAATTGATACTTCTGAGAGCAGATGGGGCACTATCAGTAATTATGCTGAGACAATAGGTGTAAACCGAGACCATCCTCTGCAATCTAGATGATTGGTCACTGTAGGCATGTGGTCATTGGCTGAGCTAGCTCCAGCATACAAGTGGAACCAAGACTCCCCTCCCAGCTAAACTTCTGGTCTGGAGACTGGGAAGTTGGCTCCTTGTATGGTACATCCACAAGTCAAAAGAGAGGTCATCAGGCCAGGCAGGGTGGCTTAAGCCTGCAATCCCAGCATTAGGGAGGCCGAGGTGGGTGGGTCACCTGAAGTCAGGAGTTCGAGACCAGCCTGGCCAACATGGTGAAACCCCATCTCTACTAAAAATACAAAAATTAGCCAGGCGTGGTAGCAGATGCCTGTAATCCCAGCTATTCAGGAGGCTGAGGCAGGAGAATCTCTTGAACCCAGGAGGTGGAGGTTGCAGTGAGCTGAGAACACGTCACTTGACTCCAGCCTGGGTGACAAGAGCAAGGCTCTGTCTCCAAAAAAAAAAAAGAGAGAGAGAGAGTTTGGCCGGGTGCGGTGGCTCATGCCTGTAATCCCAGCACTTTGGGAGGCTGAGGCAGGTGGATCATAAGGTCAGGAGTTCAAGATCAGCCTGAAAAAAGAGAGTTCATTAAATGTTAGTTGCTTGTCTTGTTGCCCTACCCTCAGGCCTGATTTTCTATTTTATGTCTTGGAGGTCCCTCCGTTCCCATCCCGGAACACGCTTGCACTAGTTTCTGTTCTTCTTCTGAAAATGGACTGGGACTTCCTAAACTCATTTTCTTGCTGCTTCAGGCTGCTGCCAAGGATGAGATGTAGACTTTCTTCCATGTCCAGGTCTAGGAAAGCTATCTCCAGCCCCAGACACTTTTGCATAGGCCTTACCAGGCCTGGATATTTACGTCCTTTGGAGCCAAGGTGGAATCAGAGGAGCCAGAATCAAACTGATCACCTTTCCAGTCCCTTGTGACAGTGCCTGGATGTAATCCAGAAATGTTGTTCATTGCCGCTTCTTTGTAAAGTTATATACTTACAGCCTTAAAAAAATTAAAGGAACATGATAAACACCCATGCTTTTTTAAAGAAAATATTATACATTTTGAAATTAGGCCACACAATTTGGTGGAGGTAGCAGCCAAAAAATTTCTATGATGGAATTCTACTGAATTATTTTTATCCCAATAATAACAATGACATATCTTACTGGATTCAAATGTAGTTTGTAGTACAGGTCCACAGTCCCTTAGTCTGAAATCCTAAAGAGCTCTGAAAACTGAAAAAAAAAAAATTCCAGTTTGTCCCAAGCTTATTTAACGGCAAAACCTGACTTGAATCAGCATGAAGCTTATAGTCTTTATTTATCCTATTTACTGTGAATATTAATGTTTTGTTGCAGAAACACTGGTGCGTTTTATTTCTTTCCAAAACCCCAAAAGAGGATAGTATATAATACATGTTATATAAACCATATTACCTATCCAAACACTTCTGACCCAAAAGGTTTCTCTGAGAAAGGATTTTGACTCTACAGTACCGCTTGGCCTATTACTTGTTTTTCAATTAGTAATCTCCGCAAATTAGATGAGCATAAACCTCAAACAATTTGCTATCGCTTCTGTCCAGTTTATAGTTTGGGAACTACTCAGTATTAATTTCTAGTTCAATATTTAGTACCTTAAGCTTTTGGAAGGGAAAAAAAAACATTGATTTGATAAAAATTGATAAATAAATATAAATAGTGAGTACATATTGAGCCCAGATCTCCTATTATACTCTGGCATGCCATGGAGCGAGGAGAAAATACTCCTTGCCATCCCCTGAAGAAGCAGGGTGGTCACACGTTTCCATTTTCACTTTGTGCTGAGTCTGTAAGAACTGCACTTGTGTCCTCTTGGAGCATAATAGAACCCTCCAAACACAATATCACACCTTTTTCTGAGTGCAAAAAAGTAGTTATATGCTTTTCACTAGTTGAGAAAAAAGCTTTTCTATTCTTTTCTCAAGGAACATATTGTTTCTCAAGGCCAAAGGGAGAGGAGGAATGTATGAAATATTCAGTTCTTGCCGGGCGTGGTGGCTCACGCCTGTAATCCCAGCACTTTGGGAGGCCGAGGTGGGTGGATCACGAGGTCAAGAGATCGAGACCATCCTGGTCAACATGGTGAAACCCCATCTCTACTAAAAATACAAAAAATTAGCTGGGCACGGTGGTGCGTGCCTGTAATCCCAGCTACTCAGGAAGCTGAGGCAGGAGAATTGCTTGAACCCAGGAGGCAGAGGTTGCGGTGAGCCGAGATCGCGCCATTGCACTCCAGCCTGAGTAACAAGAGCGAAACTCTGACTCAAAAAAAAAAAAAAAGAAAGAAATATTCAGTTCTTTACTTTCTGACTTAACTGTGTGGCACCCAGTCTCCAAGAAAGCCCTCAATGATTCTCACTTCCTGGTATTCACATTCCAGTGTAGCCCCTTCCATATCAAATAGGGTTGACGTGTGTAACTAATATCAAACTACTGGAAATATCAAAATGTGACTTCTGAGGTCAGGTCATAAAAGACATTACAGTTTCTGCCTTGCTCTCTCTCAGAGCACTTACTTTTGAGAGGCTGGCTGTTGTGTAATGAGAACACTTAAGGAGCCCTATGGAAAGATGCATTTGGCAAGGAACTAAGGATACCAACCCACAATCAGCCCTAAATGGCCAGCCATATGAGTGAGCCACCTTGGAAGTGGATTCTTCTGCCCCAGTCAAGCCTTCAGATGACTGCAGCCCCAGCCACCCACTTGATTTCAAGTTCATCAGTCACTGTAAGCCAGAATAACCCAACTAAGCCACTCCTGGGTTCCTGACCCACAGAAACTGGGAGAAACAGAATATACTTGTGGTTTAAACTGCTAAGTTTGGAGGTAGTTGTTTCACAGAAATAGGTAACCAGTATACCTGGAACTTTGATTCAAGGCAAATACGTTGGTTTCTCTTGATTATGAAAATAATATCACTTTCTTGTTGCAAATTTCAAACATATTCAAAGATATTCTGACCTGAAAAATGAAAATATCCTATAATATCATCCTCTCTATAATTTGTGGCATGTAGTTCCAGTTCTAGATTTTTTTCTTTTTCTTTCTTTCTTTTTTTTTTTTTTTTTGAGACAGACTCTTGCTCTAGCCCAGGCTAGGGTGCAGTGGCATGCTCTCTGCTTTTTGTAAACTCCGCCTCAAGATTCAGCAGTTCTCCCACCTCAGCCTCCCACATAGCTAAGACCACAGGCACTCGACTAATTTTTGTATTTTTTGTAGAGAATGGGGTTTCACCACGTTGGCCAGGCTGGTCTTGAACTCCTGACCTCAGATGATCCACCCACCTGGGTCTCCCAAAGTTCTGGGATTACAGGTGTGAACCATCATACCCAGCCCAGTTCCAGATTTTTAAAATACAAATACTAATGCATGGGCCAGGTGTGGTGGCTCATCCCTGTAATGTGGGAGGCCAAGGTGGGTAGATCACTTGAACACAGAAGTTCAAGACCAGACTGGGCAACATGGCGAAACCTGTCTATACAAAAAAATTAGCTGGACATGGTGGCCCACACCTGTGGTCCCAGCTATTGGAGGCTGAGGTGAGAAGATCTGGGTATGGTGGCATATGCCTGTGGTTCCAGCTACTTGGGAGGCTAGGGTAGGAGGATCACCTGAGCCCAGGGAGCTCAAGGCTGCAGTGAGCTGTGATTGCACCATGCACTCCAGCCTGGGCAACAAAGTGACACCTTGTCTCAAAAGAAACCAAGCAAACAAATACTAATGTGTGTATGTATGCATGTCAGTATTTTTTTTCTTTTTTTTTTTTTAAAGACGGGGTTTCAGCGTGTTGGTAGTATTTTGTTAATTGATGCTGGATTATATTAAACATGCTGTCTTCCAACTTGCATGATTCACTTAATGTGTCTTGGGATATCTTCCATATGATTTCAAATAGTTCTATGTCATTTGTTAATATCTCCATATATTTTACTGTATGCACTTCTCCGTTCCCTACCGGAGAATGTTTGGTCTAGTTTCAGTTTCCACAAATACAAACAATGATATAGTGGGGTAATCTGTGGGATATATTTCCAGAAGCAGAAATGCTGGATCAAAGGGAAATGCATTTAAAGTTCTGATAGATATTTCCAGATTGCCCTCCCAAAAAGTTGTACCCATGTATTTACCCAGGGAATGCAGATGTCTGTTTCCCTACACTCTCAACAACACTGGGTATCCATTGTCATTGCCAACTAGGTTGGTGAAAATGACCTGTTTTCTGTTGTGCTTAATTGTTAGCCATCTTTTTATATGTTTATCATTATTTGTATTTCTTCTGTTTAGAGTTATCTGTCCATCTTTGCCCATCTTGATACTAGGTTACCTGTCTTATATATTGACTGGTGAGAACTCTTTGTATATGAGCAGCTTAAATTATTTGCCTGAAACATACTTTATGGAAACTTCCCCCAACTTGTTGTTCAAACTGACTTGAACATTTTTTGAATCATAGGAACTTCTTTGTCATGTGTGATCCCATCTGATGTGTTATATACAGCATGAGATAGGCTTTACAACTCTAATTTAAAAATGGTTAAAATGAAAATTTGAAATAAGCAAGAAAGCACTTCGATTTCTACAGCTGTTAACTGTAGATATCAGTGACTCCGTTGATTTGGATTCCTTCTATTTCCTTGTAGTATACCAAATACTACATTCACCGAATTCCAAGAAGCCGTGAGGTTCAGCAGTCCTGGCCCTCCACGGTGTTGACCACCTTGCACTCCATGTGGCTCTCCCTCCCTCTGATTCACCAGGTGAAGCCAGATTTGGTAAGTAAGACCATCACTAAGGAACGGAAAAAGTAACTCCCTGTAGATCTTTCCTTAGTAACAGGACATACTGTTTTCTTAAACAGTTACCATTTATCAGTGTGCCAAGTAGTACGCAAGACCCAGAACTGGCTGGTGCCTTGATCTTGGAATTCCCAGGCTCCAGAACTGTAAGAAATAAATATCAGTTCTTTTTTCTGAGATGTAGTCTCCCTCTGTTGCCCAGGCAGGAGTGCAGTGGCGCGAGCTTGGCTCACTGCAACCTCCACCTCCCTGGTTCAAGCAGTTCCCCTGCCTCAGCCTCCTGAGTAGCTGGGATTACAAGCACCCACCACCATGCCTGGCTAATTTACAGGCATGAGCCACCACACCCGGCCTGTGACCAGTAATTTTGATGTTATTGTTGTAACTGTTTGGGGATACTGTGAACTTATAAGACTTACTCAGTAAATGTATGTGTTCTCACTGCTCCAACAACCTGCCATCCCCTGTCTTTCTCTCTCTCTCTCCCCTTGGGTTTCCCTCTCTGTGAGACACAACAATATTGAAATTAGGCCAGTTAATAACCCTGCAGTGGCCTCTCAGTGTTCAAGTGAAAGGTAGTGTTTCACATGTTTTGTATTTTAAATCAAAAGCTAGAAATGACTAAACTTAGTGAGGAAGGCATTTGCAACAGGCTGTTAGCCAAGTTGTGAATGCAAAGGAAAAGTTCTTGAAGGAAATTAAAAGTGCTGTTCCAGTGAACACACTGGTTTCATGATAAGTGCATAAAATAGCCTCATTGTGTTGATATAGAAAAAGTTTGAGTGGTCTGGATATAAAATCAAACCAGCCACATTCCCTTAAGCCAAAACCTAATTCAGGACAAGGTCCTAATTCTCTTTAATTCGATAGAGACTGAGAAAGGTGAGGAAGCTGCAGAAGAAAAGTTTGATGGTAGCAAAGGAGATTGGTTAAGGCTTAAGAAGAGAAGCCATCTCTATAGCATAAAAGTGCAAGATGGAGCAGCAAGAGCTGATGTAGAAGCTGCAGCAATTTATGCAGAAGCTCTAGCTAAGATAATTGACTAAAATGGCTACACTAATCAACATATTTTGCATATAGACAAAACAGCCTTAGATTCAAAGATGTCATTCAGGACTCTCATGGCTACAGAGGAGAAGTCAATACCTGGCTTCAAAGCTTCAGTGGACACAGCTGAATCTCTTGTTAGGGGCTAATGTAGCTGGTGACTTTAAGTTGAAGCCAGGGCTCATTTACCATTCTGAAAATCCTTGCACCCTTAAGAATTATGCTAATTCTGTTCTACCTGTGCTCTGTAAATGAAACAACACAGCCTAGATGACAGCACATCTGTTTACAGCGTGGTTTATTGAATATTTTAAACCCACTATTGAGACCTACTACTCAGAGACAAAGCTTCCTTTCAAAATATTACTGCTCTTGACATTTTTGGGCTGGATGATTTTTATTTTTAAAAAATACAGTGTATTACTGCTCATTGACAATCCACCTAATTACCCAACAGCTCCAATGGAGGTGTACAAGGAGATTAATGTTTTCATGCCTGCTAACACCGCATCCATTCTGCAGCTCATAAATCAAGGAGTAATTTTGACTTGCAAGTTTCATTATTTAAGGAAACATTTGTAAGGCTATAGCTGCCATAGATAGTGACTCCTCTGATGGATCTAGACAAAGTCGATTGAAAACCTTCTGGAAAAGATTCACCATTCTAGATGCCATTAAGAACGTTCTTGATTTATGGGAAGATGTCAAAAAACAGGAGTTTGGAAGAAGTGTACTCCAACCCTCCTGCATGACTTTGAGAGGTTCAAGACTCAAGTGGAAGAAGTAATTGCAGAGATGATGGAAATAGCAACAGAGCTAGAATTGGAAGTAGAGCCTGAAGATGTGACTGAATACCCGCAATCTCATGATGAAACTTGACTACGACCCTACTCTGTGACAGGATTTATACTGTGCACTCGAGCTATAAAAGTAAACACAGGCTGGGCGAGGTGGCTCATGCCTGTAATCCCAGCGCTTTGGGAGGCCGAGGTGGGCGGATCACAAGGTCAAGAGATTGAGACCATCCTGGCCAACATGGTGAAACCCCATCTTTACTAAAAAATACAAAAATTAGCTGGGCATGGTGGCACATGCCTGTAGTCCCAGCTACTTGGGAGGCTGAGGCAGAAAATTGCTTGAACCCAGGGGACGGAGGTTGCAGTGAACCGAGATCGTGACACTACACTCCAGCCTGGCACCTGGTGACAGAGTGAGACTCTGTCTCAAAAAAAAAGTAAACACAACTCGACTTCTAAGTGGCCTGAGGTGATCTGTGAAAATGGCTCACTATTCACTTGACCCAGAAAATCCCATAAAAGTCATGCAAATCAAGAAGTTAAAAGTCTTCATGTTCACTTTAAGAACATCCATGAAATTGCCCATGCCAGAGAGACCTACGTAACCAAGGTTATGTTGCTTTCAGTGTAGCATAACTCCAATTTTCTTTAGAAATGTATTAGATTCTGCCAGTATTAGCTAACTTGCTCAATTAAAAAGTTATCTAGTATTTTTGAAAAATATCTTTAATGGAGCAGGTTCTATAAGGGATGAATAAAACAGCTCCTCACGAAGCATGTATACTTTAGCTTCAGGGAAAATGGAGTAAAGAAATAGCAAGTAGACTTGAAATACAGATTAATTCCATAGAAAATAAAGACGCTGTTTAAATCAGAAATCATTCTTCCTCTCTGCAGCATACATTAAAGTACTTTTAGCCTGTTCTAGTATTTAAGATTCTCTTTATTAAAAAAAAAATATTTAGATATGGGGTCTCACTGTGTTGCCCAGGCTGGTCTCGAACACCTGGGCTCAAGCCATCCTCCCACCTCAGCCGCCCAAAGTGCTGGGGTTACAGGCGTGAGCCACCGTGCCCAACCTCTAGTTTCTTGAGATTGCAACTTAGGTTGTTTATTTAAGATATTTCTTCTTTTCTAATACAAGCATTTAATGCTATACATTTTCCTCTCAACAACTGCTTTTGTTTCATCCTACAAATGCTGATACATTGTACTTTCATTCAGTTCTAAGTATTTTTTATGTTCTTCAAGTTTTCATCTTTGACCCATGGATTATATACAGTGTTTTGTTTAATTTCCAAGTGTTGGGAGATTTTCCCTATTATCTTTCTGTTATTGATTTCTAGTTCAATTTCACTATGATCAGAGAACATACTCTATTTTAAAATATTTTGAGTTTTTTTCATCCAAGATACGGTTTGTCTTGTTGAGTATTCCTTGGTCATTTGAAAAGAATGTGCATATTAGTCTATGAGATCCTGTTGATTGATGATGCTGTTGAGTTTTTCTATATCTGCTGTTTTTCTAATGGTTCTGTTGATTGCTCAAAGAGTCATGGAACACTTTGTTAACCCTTCTAAAACTATGTCTAAATAGTCTGATTGATCTCAGCCCTTCATAATCTCTTCTGTGTTCTTCTGCTAATGTAAAGAACACATTGATCCCACATTAAAATGAATTTTAAATATTCTGTTTGCTGGTACTCTTTTGTATCTCGAAGCCTGAAGATTTTTTCACTATTGTGTCTTTAGTTTTTTTCTAAAAGTAGGAGTCTCTGAGTCAGTCTTAGAGTGAGTAGGCTAGTCTCATATTCTCTTGAAAATATACTCCTGAAAAGGAATTGGTTTGTTTCAAAGAGAGGAAGAGAAAATTTAATTTGTGAGATTGCTGATTATTAAAGTAAGAGGACCGCTTATTTTGGAGGAAAAAGATCTATAAAGTTCTCCAGGGTAAAGGCCGAGTACTTTTGCATTTTCCATGGCCCCTTTCTAGAAAAGCTTCCACATATTTGTGGAATGACTTAAAAATAAATGAATGAATACTGGATAAAGTGAGTCATCACAAAAACAAAGACACCCACTCCCTACACTGGTGCTCTTCTCAGGCTTTATTAAGAGTCTCAAAAACCAGGAGGGCTTCCAAAGTCTGCAGTGTTTGATTACTAGCTTCATTCCACCCTGGCCATTATCAAATAACTCAAGGAAAGAGCTCTGCATACAAAAACGAAACCTAATTTAATTTTTAATCAAGTAAAAAATAAATTTCAGATTCTCTATGTATAACAAATTGAAAAGAAATAGACCATTTCAGCCTAATACTCTGCCTCTTTGCCTGAAGCTGGTTTAATTCACCATGACAAATTTGAATGTACTTATTTCATCTACACTCACGCTTTGCATGAAAGAAGGCCATTATTTTATTTAGTCATTTTTTTCCATGTTCCATACCCAGTTTGAGCTGTGAAATGTCTAAGGTCATAGCAGTAGAAAGTTGACAGCCGGGTGCGGAGACTCACACCTGTAATCCCAGTACTTTGGAAGGCCAAGCCTGGCAGATCACTTGAGGTCAGGAGTTCGAGACCAGGCTGGCCAACATGATGAAACCCCCTCTCTACTAAAACTACAAAAATTGTCCGGGCATAGTGCTGTGTGCCTGTAATCACAGCTACTCAGGAGACTGAGGCAGGAGAATTGCTTGATCCCAGGAGGCAGAGGTTACAGTGAACTGAGGTCATTGCACCCCAGCCTGGGGAATAGAGCAAAAATCCATCTCAAAAAAAAATTGATAACATGGATGGTGGGTTATTGTCTATAAGTAGGATACTGTGATTTTTTTTTTTTATTAAGTATTTTCTGTGGTGAGCCACAAACTAGGTGACACCAAGATTATCACTGTATAGTATATAAAATTTTTATTAGCCTACTAATTAACATGTATTTGAAGTATTAAGAAGAGGCAATTAACTTCTTGTTGACATGCCAGAACCCTTACAGGAACTTTTTCTCCTTAACTGTTATTTATTTGATTCTCTTTGTATAATGACCTTCATCTGGTATTATATTTTGTGGTGGTCAAAAAACTTTATAACATATTCAATGGAAACTTGGCTATACAAAGAAAAGGTCAGCTATCCCAAGATGCTTATCTGTAAATGGAATTAAGTGAGAGTAAGGTTTTTCAAGCCAAGTCAACTGAGAAACAATTAGACCACACTTGTCAACTGCTTCATGTTTTCCAAGATTAATGAAATCATAATTGGGAGCCATTTGTTTAGGTTTCTTCAGTTCCTGCTCCTCTGTCGCCCAGTCCTCCATCACACGTTAGAATAATGCCAGTGTTACACCTTCCCACTGTGTGTTTCCGCTCCATATATCCGCTGTAAATTTGGCAGCCTCCTTAAAGATACAGAAGGACAGGCCCTGAACTGTACATGCATTTAGCAAGTCTAATGATGGTCAGAGTCCACTGTGAGAAGTGGTTTGATGTGAAAATCCTCCCAAATATCTGGTTTCTTGTGACTGACAAACTGCTCTCCCAGCTGCCTGGTGAAATTACCAGCTGGGCCACTGACACACTGGCTGAGTGAAAACCTGTAGCTGCTTCCATCCATAAATGAGGTATTTAGTTTAAACATTATAGCTTCTGTTTCACATTGAGTGAGTTCAGAATAACGTCTGTGTCAAAATTAGGTTGTATATTAGTAGTTAGATTGCTTTGAGTTGTTTTTATTCATCTCTATTATGGGGGACTCTCAGCAGCTTGAAAATGATTTTTCTTTTGAAATTGATGCTTTTTTCCACTTGGCAAACGTGACGTTTTTCCTCTCTGCAGGAGCCAGCGTGGCTTTGCTTGCGATTTTTGCACTCTTGTTTTGCTTTGCCTGCGTCACTCTGAGTTGTCACTGTTTCAGCCCATCACAGGCTCATTTTGGATCTGAGGCTGGTGGGGACTCTTCCTTTCAAGGTGAAAGCCAATGGATAGCTGTGAGGTCACAGTGAAAACAAAAATGAAAGTTGAATGAAAACGAATTCAGTTGTGAGAGGATAAGAATAAGGAAAACAGGATAAAACAAAACTGTTTTCGATGAAGGGACTGATGTGGTCAAAAAGGCAGTGAGCTCCAGAGACCTGGCCTTGTAGATGAGGGTAATGGGAGGTGCTGGTGGTGAGGCGGGAACAGAGGGTGGGTTGAAGAGAAGGGAAGCCTTTGAAATGACCTTAGATGCATAAGTAATTCCTAGAACCAGTCCCAGCTTCACAGACTTTCGGTGCTTATTTTAAAGGATTATGTGAAGCAGCTCTATTTGTATAGCACTTGAAAATCAAGAAAGTGATGTTTCTGTGTAGAATCTTTAAAATCTCCCTTTGACCTGAGGGAAAAAAATAGAAGAAGGGGGTACAAACAGCACAGATAATTGAATATGTAATGGGAGAGCCTAGGAAGGACTGCCACCCTCCAAGTTAAGAGAGATCCTTAAAGTTTTAAAGGTTGTGTAACTTGAGTCAGTAGGGAACCTATCATGAGATGTTTTAAACATTTGAATACAGACCATGAACTCCTTGAGGAATGGTGAGGTGTATTACTCATCTCGGCAGTCCTAGCACCTATTCTAGAGCATGGGGCGTGTAGGAGTTCAATAAATATTGAAAGAGAGAATCTGCATAGGAGAGAGATTAGGAAAGGAGAAGTCAGAGAAGCTATTAAAACCTGATAATGACCATTTACAGCTTTTAGGTGGGCTGGAAAACATAGAACAGGAGAAAAACATTGTATAACTGCTCCTTGGTTAACTTTTGCTCCCTCTGATTTAATTGCCGAATTCCTCTAAGAATTTTTTTGATACCATGTTTCTGAAGTGTTAAATAGTCTCTTTATTAAAGCAACAGTAAGACAATGGCAGAAGTTTCTCATTCACCTTAACCAGAGTACAGTTGCTTTTTTTCTATAATTAAAGTGAAATTCACATAACATTAGCCATTTTACAGTTAGCAATTCAGTAACATTTAGTACATTCACCATGCTGTGCAACCACCACGTACCTATAACAGTATCACTTTCCAAAACATTTTCATCGGCAGTTGCTTTACTTTAATTTCTTGTTGTGGTAGAACCACTTAGGGTTTTTTGTTTTGTTTTGATACAGTTTCGCTCTTGTTGCCCAGGCTGGAGTGCAATGGCGCGATGTCGACTCACCACAACTTCTGCCTCCTGGATTCAAGCGATTCTCCTACCTCTGAAGTAGCTGAGATTACAGGCATGTGCCACCACACCCAGCTAATTTTGTATTTTTAGTAGAGACAGGGTTTCATCACGTTGGTCAGGCTGGTCTCAAACTCCCGACCTCAGGTGATCTGCCCACCTTGGCCTCCCAAAGTGCTGGGATGACAGGCGTGAGCTGCTGCACCCGGCCACCACTTGGGACTTTTTACTTCATCTTGGGGGGAAAAAAATTAAAACCCAGACTGTGTTTTCTAACAGCCTCTGGAGATAAAAGGCCATTTCCTTCATCGTCTTTCTTTATAATTCTTGTTACCCTGCCCACAAGTCATTAAGTAAAGGCATCCTTTTCAGTTAGCATTTACTCTTTGATACTTTGCAATTAAGTGACTTCTTTTTTTTTATCTTTTTTTTTTTTTTTTTTTTTTTTGAGATGGAGTCTCACTCTGTCACCCAGGCTGGAGTACAGTGGTGCAATCTTGGCTCACTGCAACTTCCACCTCCCAGGTTCAAGCAATTCTCCTGCCTCACCCTCCCAAGCAGCTGGGATTACAGACACACGCCACCAAGCTGAGCTAATTTTTGTATTTTCAGTAGACATGGGGTTTCATCATGTTGGCCAGGCTGGTCTTGAACTCCTGACCTCAGATGATCCACTCGCCTTGGCCTCTCAAAATGCTGGGATTGCAGGCATCAGCCACTGCGCCCGGCCAGCTTATCGCTTCTTTACCTGTTAGCTTGCAACTTGAGATTCCACTCATACCAGGACAGCATTTTACAGCAGATGGAAGCCAAGCTGCTTCTCACCTTCAACTGTGCCTTTTCCACATGGTCAGAAGGGTTAACTGATTTTCCCTAAGATACATGGGCAAATAATTATTAAAATGTTCTTCAAAAGGACCTTACAATCAAGGATGAGGATAAGAGGAATGCATAAACAACTTACAAATTTCGAACACTGTTATGGCTTACTGAAAAAGCTATGTTAGCATTATTGGGTGAGGAATGTAAAAGATCCAATCGGAAGCAGGTTAGAGAGCTTGAACTGGTATTATACACACTTAAAAACAGCAAGAAGTTCCCTGCTGATAAGACCTTCAATGACGGAAAGAACATATTGTGACTGATTTTTTTTTTTTTTTAGAAATATGAATACTAAATTTATAAGTTTCGTACGTTTACAATGTCAAAACTTCCCTGCCATAAAAAATGAAATCCTGCAGTGGAATCAGCTGTAGAATTGCAAAGGGCAGCAAATTCCATTTGTTAGCAAAATACCATTTTGCATTCTTGGTCTTCCTGAATTCACATTTAAGCCACTTATACAAATCTTTGACACAAGCAATTTTTAAAATATGTTATGGATGACAGTTTGTGAAAATGGGTTTGCTTTTGTGGGCTAAATAATCACTTTTCTCTAAAGACAGGTGTCACATGCTTAAATCAGTTGTGTCCACATCTTTAAAGCTCCAGATACTATTTTTCACAAGATTTGCTTACACAATACAGTATTTTGTAGATAAGCCTTGTTAGTGGAGGCAGTGCCTGGATTCAGGGAACTTGGTCTGTTGCTGTTTAATTATTCCTAAGCCAACTTGCCTGTTTCAGTTTTTCAAGGAGCCATGATTCATCTCTGTGAAGTCACACAAGGAGAGAAAAATTCCCCACTGGTCACTTCTATGGAAGAACAGAACTGGGAGGGGCTGGAGGTTGGGAGAAGGTAGGGGGTGAATTTCCCTCTCTCTCTGGAAACCAAGTGCAGCTTATGTAAGGCAAACTTTCAATCTTAAGAAGAATTCCCCTATTTATTTCCTTCCTTCCTTCCTTCCTTCCTTTCCTTACTTCCTTCTTTCCTAAGTGTTAAATATTCTCTTTATTAAAGCAACCATAAGAAAATGGCAAAAGTTTCTCATTCACCTTAACCAGAGTACAGTTGCTTTATTTCTATAAGTGAAGTGAAATTCACTGTGCTGTGCAACCACCACATACCTATAACAGTATCACGTTCCAAAACATTTTTATCAGCAGTTGCTTTACTTTAATTTCCTTCCTTCCTTCCTTCCTTTTTTCCTTCCTTCTTTCCTTCCTTTTTCTTTTTCTTTTTTTTCCTCTCAATTGAGACAGAATCTTGCTTGGTCGCCCAGGCTGGACTGCATTGGCATGAGCTCAGCTTACTACAACTTCCACCGCCTGGATTCATGCAATTCTCCTGCCTCAGCCTCCAAGTAGCTGGGATTACAAGCGTGTGCCACCACACCCAGCTAATTTTTTTATTTTCAGTAGAGGTGGGGTTTCACCATGTTGGCCAGGCTGGTCTGGAACTCCTGACCTCAAGTGATCTGCCCACCTCAGCATCCCAAAGTGCTGGGATTACAGGCGTGAGCCACCGTGCCTGGCCACCTCATATTTTCTTTATTGGTTTCATTGAGAATTTATTGTGAATATTTGCTTCACATTTGATTTCTATAATTCCAAGCTACGTTTTTCTCTGGTTTGCACCCATTTTACCTCAGTTGTTGTACACAAGAAAAAAAATGCCATTGTACGAATCAGGAGGTTTGACTTTATTCTCAGCTTTGTCAGTAGTTAGGTGGTGACTCAAAGCTAATCAGTTAGCATCTCTGAGTTAGTTTTTCCTTCCTATCAAATAGGAATAATGAGAAGCTCCAGTAGAAAGATCACAGCTGGCAGATCCACTTGCTTTTAACCAAGCCACTTCCTCTGCTGGGAAGGTGATTCCCTGCCTTTCAAAACTACTCAGTGCTGCTCACCTCCTGCCAGGACATATGATCCTTGGAGCTCCTTTACCTCATTGGATTTTAGGTATTGTAGATCTCAAAAATACATATATTTACTTGAATTATGATGTCGATGTGGCCGAGTCTTCTGGGGTTCCCCATGGTTTCCTTTGGGCGTGCCTATTACTCATACACATCCCAAGGGGCCTTCGAGAAGGTGACTGCCCTACTATAGCCCTGCCTGATACCTGCTCGTGGCCGTCTTCTCTCTTCCGTCTCCTCCATGCTTTAACTGCTCTTTCTCTTTCTTCCTCTCATCTACACCTCTACCCTCCATTGGGATCGTGTTGAAGCCCCTGCTTCATCTTATCCTTGACATCCTCTCCCACCTGTTTTCGTCACAAAGACCCTAGAGGTTGGCCTGTTTACCTACACTCCTTTCCAACTGCCTCAGTCAGATGATACTGCAGGAATTCTTCTTCTCTTAGTTTTCCCTTAGGTCTACTGGGAAATGAACTTTAATTTTCACCAGTTTTCCCTTTTCTTTCTATTTTTTTTTCCCTGACACAGTGAGTCTTCATTTTAAGGGTTTTTCCTGCAGTTGACTATAGGAAGCAGATAGGTGTTAAAAACAGTTAAGCATTGCAGGAGTTAAATGTGTAGGAACTTAGGGTTTACTGATGGACTTCATTCAGTTGTGAATTAGACAAGGTCTTTTTCAATGTCTTGTCTGCTTTAATTAGCTCCTTCTTATTTCTAAGACTAGCACTTATCAGGGCCTCCTGCCTTCTCTTTTTTATCAGCCAGTTCTGAAGCAAACTGGTGATTCTTGGGCCATAGCAGACACACACATCTTGTCTGATTCACATAGTTGGTCAGTATTTGAACCACATATTTCGTCAAAGTGTTTCACACTATACTACACACACACGCACACACACAACCTTTTGCAAAATTGCAAAGGCTGGTGACTGCAGGATGGACATTAAGCAGCCGTAAGTAGTGATTACCTGTCTGGGATACTCTCTCTGTGGTCTGTTACCTCTGGTGGTTCCATTTTTGTAGGTTCCCTGGCTGGATCGTGTTTGTGTCCAGCCTTCACGCCTCATCTGAGTGGGCAGTAGCAGTGCTGAGGGGTGGCTTGGAGGCCCAATAGATGTTACTGGGGACTAAATACATGCCATGTAAATGAAGGCAGTGGGCTTATTGCACACAGTTGTGAGATAAACCTGCTGTCACTGAACCTTCTTTAAAGTTCTGGAGCTGCTATTGCTGTTGTGGCAGAATAGTTCATATTTATCAGATTATTTAGATCTCGGTGGATTTCTAAATTTACGTTTCTATCTTGGTGGATTTCTAAACATAAAAATCAGCATCTGTCTGCATATTCCCCTTCCTCTTTTATTAGAGCAGTTATATTATTCAATGGCCATTCTCTAATGGAGAAGGCATTTGTACAGTTACAATTACAAATTCTAGGTGATACCTTACCAACAGTTTAATTCTACACCCTCTTTTTAACGTTTAGATAATAGAACCAGAAGAAAGGAGTGACTTGTCCAGAGTCTTAGAACTAATAGCAAAGCATGGATAAAATAAGAGTTCTTGTCACTCCCACCTCCAGGTTCAGCTCTCTGACCACACAACAAATGAGACATCATAGACTTTACTCCTCTTGCAGGGTATCAGGTGCTCTCTACCTGGAATGGAGGAAATGCACTTGGGCAACATGCCTTCCAGGATTTAAAATCTAGGTCTGCCATTCTATTTGGACAAATTTAGGTGAGCTGTTTATTCTCCATAAACTTCCTTTTCCTCATCCGTAGAACAGGGACCGTGATACCTACTTCATAGTCTTGTGTGAACATACATACATAAGAAGCTCCCATGGTAGGTTCCTGGATCTTTCCCCTCTTTTGTCATTAAGTTAAATATTCTCTTCCAGAAATCGAGAGGCTGCTAAGGAGTTAATAAATGTTCTAAAATTTAGACCACGGAATGTCTACACAATGCCCAGTTTGGATGCTGTGGTATTCTGACTGTTTTCATGTTGATTTTCATTTTGCAGTGAGCCTCTGCAGGCATGAAAACAACCAAGGATTATTTGCTTCTCTCTTTGTTTTCTGGCCAGACTCTTATGTTTTCATCACAGACTCTATCACTTCCAAAAATGGTGTGTCAGGATTTACTGATGAATTTCAGCTCTGTGCTGCTGGACCACCATTCAAGGACATCCTTCCAAACCTGCCCCTTTCAAGAAGAGCTTATCCACATGCACCTGAGTCACAAACAACCTTAGTTCCCCAGTCTGATTCTTTGTTTTCTCCCGGCTGCTTCTGAGGCTTTTTGTCTTACACCATTACTCCATCCAGATCTTGCCCTGTTGTGAACTCCTCTTGAACTTAGAGCTTAGCATTTAATTGTTCTCTAGTCATTTAACTTCTGCTGAATTTTCTTCCTCCTCAAATTAGATTGTGAGTACTTTTAAGAGCCAAAAACCAAGCCTTCTGGCTTTGTTATGATCCCTGTGGAGCTTAGCAGTGTGTCAGGTGCTTGGAGAGGTCTTTGATTAATAACTGAATAGTAAGGAACTGGAACACGCTAGTTCTACCAGATGGAAATTAGCAGCACCCAGTCCCAGCTCCCTCTAGATCTCCCTCTTTCTCAGTTAAATATCTCCTCCTCAGCTAATAGCCTCTGACCCCTCCTGGATCCCACTAGAGGTGAATGGCTTTCACAAGCCCCTTGAGCTGCTTCCTGGCTCACCCTTATTACCCGGACTCACTCCCACCCCACTATCAGATGTGCTTTGCTCTCTTTGTTATCAAAGCCGGAAGGGGGGTACTTAGGCCTCCCTTGTTCTAAGTGCCTTGGCAAGTTTAAAACTGTATAGAGCTCTCTTCAGATTGCAGAGGGTTAGGAATCATAACCAAGCCTTAGGAACTCGGGTCTTTTTCTGCTGCCATTCCATCAGCATGCTCACTTAATTCCTAAAAAAAATGCTATTCATTGAACTACGTTTTATTTTTTAAGATAGCCTAAAGCTATTAATATAGAATCTCTTTCTGATATCGTTGCTCTAGGATCATAAAACCTACATGTCAAAGCTATCCTTTGAAGTTATTTAGTCATGATTTTGTTATTTTATAAGCTCTTTATTTACAGATAAAAGTTATTTGTAAATCAATTTGTAAATAATTGTAGTTATTTATGTTTACACGTAATTTTAATTATTTGTATCTAATTCTTAAAAAATTATTTATAAATTTGTTTTTATTTTGCATTGAGTAACTGCTGTGAGCTGAGACTAGAGCTAGACACCATGGGAAATGGAGATGGTTATAAAACATGACAATGTGTGCTCAGAAAAGTTTGTAATCTGGAATTCAGGCATGGCCCCAAGTCCAAGGCTAAGAAGGAAGGATGATCTGGATTGGGAACAGAACTGACCTGCCTCAGGGTTCCAGACTAACGCATCAATGTGATATTTCAGAGGTGTTTTAAATCACAGGCCCTCTTTTGGAGTTGAGAACAGGTTATCCCATTATTCCAGGCTGTACAAACTACATAGTAAAGAATATGGCATGAGGCTTCAGGATGTCTGACAGAATAGTTCTGGAAGTCACGGGAAGCAAACGCTCTTCAAAGGGCCCAGAACAAATAGCCCTTTAGGTCAATTCTTAAATCAATAACAGATGGGTCACCAGAAGAGGAAGTCTTTTTCACAGCCAAACAGTGAACAATGCTGTACTGAAGCCCTAGGATCTCACAGTCTCTGGGGAGTAATTAGAACTTGTTCAGTAATCAGCTAATTTGTATTTCTGAGAATGATTCTAAACACAAAATGATACAAGTTGAGTAAAGGGTTAACTATAGACCATTGCTTCATAATGGAATTGTATAATTCAAGTGGGGAATCATAAATTTGGAAATGCTAGAAGGGTTTTTTGTTTTTTTTTTTTAAGTGACTTAAAGGCAATGCTAATAAAATAAAAATAACCCATGACTAAAAATACATGCTGAAGCATTTTATCTCACTTGGGCCTCAGGACAGTAAAATATCCAAGCTGGAGTCTAGTCTACTAGACTAGTCTAGTTTACTCACTAGGCCTATAAATTAATTTTGAGAGTCTGAAGTAATTGTTTGACCTCTTTTGTCTGCAGAGTCAGTACAGATTTGGGGTGTTGTTTGTTTTAGTCCCTGGCAAAACATTGTAGATATCCAGATCCTGGTTGCTGTATTTTTATTATAAAGAGCAGGAAACTGGCTGGGTGCAGGGACTCACGCCTGTAATTCCAGCACTTTGGGAGGCCGAGACAGGCAGATCACAAAGTCAGGAGTTCAGGACCAGCTTGGCCAATATGGCGAAACCCCATCTGTACTAAAAATACAAAAACTAGCCAGGTATGGTGGCAGGTGCCTATAGTCCCAGCTACTTGGGAGGCTGAGGCAGGAGAATTGCTTGAACCCAGGAGGTGGAGGTTCCAGTGAGCCGGGATTGCACCATTGCACTCCAGCCTGGGCAACAGAGTAAGACTCTGTCTCAAAAAAATAAATAAAGAGCAAGAAACTTATTCCTATAAAAAGAGATGGTGGAGGGTTAGGATAAGTGAATAAACAATAGCTTAGGGTTAATTTCAAATACAGCTTGTTACCCTGTACTGGAAAAATGAGACAATTCTATATTTAATTACATATAGTAACTCTAACATTTGTGATGAGAGGGAAAGATTCTTCTGGATTGTTTTGTTTTGTTTTGTTTTTTGAGACAGAGTCTCACTTTGTTGCCCAGTCTAAAGTGCAGTGGCACAATCTTGGCTCACCGCAACCTCCATCTCCCAGGTTCAAGCAGTTCTCCTGCCGAAGCCTCCCAAGTAGCTGAGACTACAACCAGCTAATTTTTGCATTTTTGTAGAGACAGTATTTCACCATGTTGGCCAGGATGGTCTCGATCTCTTGACCTCATGATCTGCCTGCCTCAGCCTCCCAAAGTGCTGGGATTACAGGTGTAAGACACCACACCTGGCTGGATTTTTATTGTTTCTTTTTCTTTTTCTTTTTTTTTTAATTCAGACAGTCTCACTGCGGTGCAATTTCAGCTCACTGCAACCTCTGCCTCCCAGGTTCAAGCAACTCTCCTGCCTCAGCCTCCTGAGTAGCTGGGATTATAGATGCCTGCCACCACACCCAGCTAATTTTTTTTTGTATTATTAGTAGAGAAGGGATTTCACCATGTTGGCCAGGCTGGTCTCAAACTCCCCACCTCAGGTGATTCTCCCTCCTTGGCTCCCAAAGTGCTGGGATTACAGGCATGAGCCACTGTGCCTGGACTGTTTTTCATTGTTTCAACAGGGCAAATACAAGAAGGACTTGAACAGTATCTCATTAGATTATACTTTTCCTGTGATGTCAGTTTTGAACTTATGATTTCTTTCCAGCTTCAAGTGTCTCTGATTCACTGATTCTAACACAACATACTAGGAAATTGTATCAAAGCAGGGCTCCTGAAACAGGCCCCGTTGACCATGGAGCACAGATGTCCTCAAGAGAAAACCCGCATGTGAATATACGGCATGTGACTTGCCTGATTTGAGATACACAATTTTGTGACTACCAAGTCTGGCATTTGTGTTTCTCAGTGGCAGATGTGGAGAATGAATTATTACTTAATGAGCAGCAAAATCTTACTGGGCTCTACAACAGTAGCACAGTCGCTCACTCTAATAAGACAAAACAACTGTGAAATAGTTTGTGGGAGTTTAGTTCCAAGTCTACTTTGGACCCAGTTGGATGGTATTACTTCCTTAACCTAGAGATTTCAGGCTACTGTGGCATCCACCAAAAGATCCAAATCATAGTTAATAGAAGTTCATATGATGAAATGATAATTAAACTACATTTGGTGAAATGTTTCGAGTTTTACTTTTGTATTAGTTTGTTTTCATGCTGCCAACAAGGACATACCTGAGACTGGTAATTTATAAAGAAAAAGAGGATTAATGAACTCACAGTTCCATGTGGCTAGGGAGGCCTCACTATCATGGTGGAAGGCAAAAGGCATGTTTTACATGGCAGCAGATGAGAGAATGAGGATCAAGCCAAAGGGGAAACCCCTTATAAAACCATCAGATCTCGTGAGACTTACTACCACCATGAGAACAGTATGGGAGAAACCACTCCCTTGCTTCAGTTATCTCCCACTGTGTCCCTCCCACAACACATGGAAATTATGGGAGCTGCAATTCAAGTTAAGATTTGGGCGGGAACATAGCCAAACCATATCAACTTTTCATCACTTTAAGTCATTAAAAATACAGATTAAAACACTTGGTCACAAATAGTTTTCAGATTCCAATAATAAAGATTAATAAATCTTAATCCTGTTCTATATGGAAGTATCTTAGTCTCTGCAGGCTGCTATAACACAGTACCATAAACTGGGTGCCTGTTAACAATAGAAATTTATTTCTCACAGTCCTGGAGGCTAGGAAGTCCAAGATTAAGGGGTCCACCCATTTGGTGTCTGGTGAGAGTATTCTCTGGTTTACAGACAGCGGTCTTCTCACTGTACCCTTACATGGTAGAAGAGATGAGGGAACATTCTAGGGTCTCTTTTATAAGGCACTAATCCTATTCCATGAGGGTCCCACCCTTATGGCCTAATCATCTCCCAAAGCCTATCTCCTAATATCACCACCGTGGAGGTTAGGGTTTCAAATATGAATTTTGGGAGGTCACAGATATTCAGTCCATAGCAGGAAGAAACTGGGATCTTCAGGTTTTTAGGCTAATCTAGATGCCCTCCTATTCATCATTCTTTTCTTCTCTGAGTTGACTTTCTGATTATAGCGAGGCCAGGTCAGCACACAGTATTCTAAATATATGGTCGTAACAGTTTCTTCTGACTTTATTCAGTATCTTTATTTACATAATGAAGAACTTTGCTTGTTCTTATTTCTGCTATGCTCTGTTAGAATTGGAACTTTATCTTCGAAATTTTTAGAACTTTTTACTAAATATGGAATGATATTCGGACTCTTTTCCCCTTCTAGTCAAGAACTATCTTCTCTTTGTAGAATTTAGGAATGGCTAAAGGAACTAATTCATTCTTGTGGTATTTTATAAATCCCTAATACACAAATAAGTAGGCACATGGCTGATAGAAACATCAGTATAAAATAGCTTATAGTCTTCTCTTTCAATACAAAATATAAAGGGCATCAAAAAGTTCTACAATCTCTTTTGGCATTTTAGACCAAAGTCAAGTTTTATCTTTATCACTGATAGACAACTTTATTGTGTCTATATCAGTGGTAAACATGGCTGAATTTCAGCTTTATACTTTAGTGAATGGAATATATTGGATTTTATACTACAATACAGACTAAATTACTTGGGAGCAAAGAATGGAGGTGGTTGAGGACAAGTCTAGGCTGAGTCCTGTGTTTCTCACTTGGGCAAATGAGTCAAACTTCAGCTGCTTGGAAGTAGGGATGTCCATTGGATGTGCTGTCAGAACTCAGAGCAGTCTGGGCTATAAACATTGATTTGGCAATAGTTGAAGAGGAAAATTATTTGAGCAGCTACAAACATTAGGAGGAGCTTTCTTATGTAAAGTCTGTTCCAGAAGATAAAGATGAAAGGTTTGGGAGGATGGATCTAGGAGGAGGAAACACAGGACCGGTATGACAATGAGGGGATAGGAGAGAATTATTTATTAGAGGCACTAACTATAAAACATCTAATATTTTTTCCTCCATGAATGTTGGAGGCTCATTCATAGATCATACTTAAAACCTCAAATTTATCATTGCTATCTCTAATTACTTGGGTTAATAATTTCAAATGCCTATTAAGGTCTAGAAACTATAATCCCTTTCAGCTTTTTATTTTGAAATCATTTTAAACTTACACAAAAGTTGCAAAAATAGTAGAAAATTCTTGTGTGCTTTTTATCCAGCTCCCACTAATGTTAACATATTATATAATCATAGGTACAGTTATCAAAGCCAAGATATTAATGCTGGTATAATACTATTATCTAAATTACAGACGTTATTCAGATTTTACCAGTCTCTCCACCATTATTCTTCTTCTGTTCCACATCAACCCAGAATCCACATTATCTTTCGTTGTCAGAGCTCTTTGGTCACCTCCAGCATGTGGCAGTTCCTCGGCCTTGCCTCATCTTTCATGACCTTTACACTTGTGATGAATACTGATCAATTATTTTGCATACAGAGAATACAACTGTATGATCAAATGATGGAATTTATTCTTACTCTCTGAATGGAACTTTGGGTTTTTTAAAGAAGACTGTATTTTGTGTTTGTCAAAACCCTGGGGACTGGTCAAAATCCATTTCAGCACAGCACAATTATTGTAACTTCTTTATGTTACTTGGAAATTTCTCCTTCCTTCACTACAGGGAAATAATACATTCTCTGTTCTACTTACTATAGTAATCGCTCCATTTTTAGTAACAATAAGTGAAATAGGAGTAAAAATTTACACAATGTACAGTTCCTCAATTAATAAATTTTTGTCTTATAAGTCATTTTTTAAAATAGGTTCCTCAAAAAGTAAGGTAAAATTACTGTATGATCCAACAATTTTACTCCAAGGCATGTACTCAAAAGAGCTGAAAGCAGAGACTGAAGCAGATGCTTGTACACCAGTGTTCATAGCAGCACTATTCACAGCAGCTGAAAGGTAGAAACAAGTGTCCGTCAACAGATACGGAGAAACAAAATGCAGTGTGTATACACAGTGGAATGTTATTTGGCCATAAAAAATGAAATTCTGATACATGCTACAACACGGATGAACCCTGAAAGCATCAAGGTAAATGAAATAAACCAGCACAAAAGGACAAATATTCTTCGAGTCCACTTACTAAGGTAGCCAGAATAGACAAATTCAAATAGAAAGCAGAATAGACATTACCAAGGGGCTGGAGAAGTCGGAAAGTGGGAAGTTATTGGCTAAGGGATACACGGTATCAGTTTGTAATCATAAAAATGTTCTGGAAATGGACAGTGGTGATATTTATACAACCTGTACATGTGCTTGCCACTACTGAATTGTACTTGTAAAAAGTGGTTAAGAGGGTAAACTTTATATATATTTCATCACAATTTTTTAAAATCCTTATACAACCATAGCTTTCCCGTCACCTACTTACGGGTTCATTAAAATTCAATATATGGGGTTTTTTTTCATTCTACAGATTAAATTTTTTCTGAAAATCCTGTTTTTCTAAATAGCATTATCATACTAAAGCTAACCTCATTAAAATTGTATTTCATCTAACAGAAATTTGAAAAAGTTTCGTCCTAAATTTATTTGAATAATTTAATTTCTGATACTTGTATTTGATGAGTTATGAAAGTCAGTAATAGAAACATAAGCTTATTCTCACTAGAGGTTTGTTTTATCCTATTGGCTTGGATTTTGTGATAAATGTTCACATAAAGTTTAGCCTTGGAATGATCTACCTGCAGCATGCACCACCCACGTTCATCAACGCTCCTGATTGTATGCCTCAAATTCTCTAGAAGTAGGAAGCACTACACATACCTGCTTACTGTAGGGAATCTAGCAGTTAGGGACTTGCATCTCCATGAGCCCTGGACTCATGGCACCATATGTTACCTTGTTCTGTCCCATGACTAACAGCTCCACCAGAATAACATGGAATGGGAAAGAAGCAATTCTCAGAAGAAAGGAATACTGAGAAAAACATAATAGATGTCTAGCATACCAGATCCTTTTACTAGTTAATTCCACTAATGTTTGTTAATTCCACTATTGTTCTAAGGGTGAGGGATATATCAGCTAACAAAACAGACAAATATGCCTGCTGTCATGTAGTTTACCTTGGAACTGGTCTGTTCAGCTGCAAAGGCATGTTGAAACTTGGACGGCTAGTAGGTATAACAGAAGGTGCTTAGACTTCCATGGCCAACCTGTCTCCCACTTCTTGAAGTCATTGCATTCAAGGAGGATAGCAAGCTAGTATTCATGTCAGAGTGGCTTCCTTATGCAGAGGTCTGCTATGGTTTTTATAAGTTCAAACCAGTGGATGGTATTGCTTTGGTTTATGGGGCCCCATCATCAAGAATGAGATAAACTGGTGCTGTTTTAGCCTGTATAGACAACACGTTGGCCAAAGCCAGTCAGGTTGCTGCAGGATTTTAGTCTCAGACCAAAATGGGAGGAAAAATCAGTAGCTTTAATGGAATTTTGCATTTTGGGGCTAAAGCCGAGGTTCACTAGACACATAGGAATGCAGAGGTTTTCCAGATACATACCAGATTCAAGCTGAAGGCAGAAATACTAATTCCATTTTACAGACCAATCCCCTTGAAAGGGTAGTGTTCCTGCCAGTCTTGGTTAGATGACTTGGGACATGGGCAGGGCACAGTCTGTTAAGAGAAAAATGTCTTCAGATGGGAAATGACCATAACATGCTGGTAGATGGATGCTATCAGCAGATAAAAATAATTGTTAGTATTTGTTAGCCAGACTGACATTTTTCCACTTAATCTTCACAACAAAAACAAACAAAGGGGCAAGAATCCTCTTTGAGATCAGAAGTCTACTTGCACGTATTAAAAATTCAAATAGAACTTGTTCAAACAAAAAAGGAAATTTTTGAATATTGGCAATATGGTGATTGATTAAGACAGACCATCCCCACACCCCTCCCCTGTCCTGATCTCACTGTCTGTGCAGAGGGATAACATTTTTGCCTTTTGAAAATATTAGGAAATACAGTTACATATTTCAGCTCTGGAAACCACATTCAGTTCTAGGCATCACACTTTTAAAGGGCCATTGACAAATTGCAGCATGTTCAGAGGAAAATGATCCAGATGGTGAGGGAATATGAAACCAAGTTATATGAGAAACAGTTGGAGGAAGTAGGGAGATTTAGCCTAAAGAAAAGAAGATTAACCAGAAAGCATTACAGAGACCACAGATTTCAGATTCCAGAAGAGACACCACAGAGGATAGGGATTCATCATTCTCTGCTCATTGGAGCCTCCTAGAACAAAGGCCTTTGTTGGGAAGATACAGGAAGAGCATGGAAAAGAAATGATAACAAATCAAAGCCATGCCAGAATGACTGGGCCTCACTGGAGGCAGGTTCTAAGGCAGGTACTGAGCCCCACATTTCTGGAGTTATTCTAACAGAGGATATCAGTCAGCACCTGCTCATTTCATACTTCCTCCATGAGTCTTCCCAGATCTCTCATGGCCAATAATCTCTCTTCCTGGGTCTTCCTTTTACTTTTTACCTCTCTGAAGTGCTTCCATGAATTCCTTTGTATTCAATTCAATTTATATATATCCATCTTTCACTAATCATTCCCAGACCTATTGCAATCCTTTTTATATCATGCCCTTTCCTATCCTGAAATGACAGTCATAGTTAGTGTAACCTACCTATATATGTAATTCCAAAAGTGCAATAAAATGCCCTAATTTTAATAAAAAGGAGAAATAAAAGGAAGGGAATTTGTAATCAAATTACATGTTTTGCAATGTAATGTAAATACATTTACATGTTATGTAAACACCCAGGCATGACCAACCAGGAGGCATAATCAAGTGCATAGATTCTGAATGTAGACTTACCATGAGCAGGACATTCAGACCGATCCAAGTGTACTGTATTGACTCAAAAACTGTGAGCAACTTGGCTGCCTATTATGTAATTTTTTTAAATACTGAACAGCTTTTGTAAAGTTCCAAACAAACCAAGTACAGTCTTCCCTCAGTTTCCATGGGGGTTCTATTTAGGACAATTCAGTATAAAACCTACAAAAAAATTTTTGCCTTTCTATGTAAAACAGAATTAGATTTTAGGCTCAGACAGCTCTAAACAGATTTTCACCCACATGGACGTCCAATGGGACATTTGAAAGCCAAGAGGGATGTAAGACAGAACTTTTGTGTATTAGACAGTCCCAAGTATTGCAGAATGTCTGTATCCCTGGAACCTGTCCAGTAAGTACAAATAGCACCCCTTAGTCACCATAACAAACAGAAATCCCCACTATAAGTTCCCCTTATCTATTGCACCATGAAGAACCGGACTAACTCTAGGAGGACAGGGTCCAGTTTTGTTCCTCTTTTGATTTTCTTTGGACATGATACAAGAGATACTCAATGTTTATTCAAGTAAAGAATGTGGTAGAGAAGATGCTTAACCACTTCTCAAGTATCTCAAACTCAGTTTTTCCAAATTGAACTAAGATATCATCTTTCTGATCCCTGTCCCCACTCCCAGTCTGTCTTACCACCTTAATTTTGAGGCTTAAATGATACAATAGTATACAAATCTAGAAACCATGGATTCTTCTCTCTCACTGCCTGTGACCAGTAGGTCACAGGCCATTTCATTTCCGACTTAAAAACATGTCCTGACTCTGGCCTCCTCCATTACCTTGCTTCCAGGCTCCCTACCTTCAAATACACACTGAACTCTGAACATTCCATCAATGTGTCAAGCCCTCTAAATTTTGGTGCATGCAGTTCCTTATTTCTAGAGTAACCGTTGCCTTTTTTGCCTGAAAGACTTGTCCTCATGCGTCAAGACCTGGCTTAAATGTCTTTTCCTCTGTGAGGTCTTCCAAGATCTGAATTACTCTGTGTGTCTCTCTCTGTTCATATACTTGTTGTGCATTGCTTAAGTTAAACGGTATTTGTTCACATCTCTGTGGTCACAGCTAGATGGAGAGTTCCTGCCAACATGGTGAAACCCCATCTCTACTAAAAATACAAACATTAGCCGGGCGAAATGGTGCACATCTGTAATCCCAGCTACTCAGGAGGCTGAAGCCAGAGAATCGCTTGAACCTGGGAGCGGAGGTTACAGTGAACCGAGATCATGCCAGTCTACTTTAGCCTTCAGCCTGGGCAACAGAGTGAGACTCTGTCTCAAAAAAAAAAGAAGAAGAAGAAAAAATTAATTACTCAGGGCCAGGCATGGTGGCTCTCACCTGTTATCCCAGCATTGTGGGAGGCCGAGGCAGGTGGATCACCTGAGATCAGGAGTTTGAGATCATCCTGGCCAACATGGCGAAACCCTATCTCTGCTAAAAATACAAAAATCAGCCAGGTGTGGTGGCAGGCACCTGTAATCCCAGCTACTGGAGAGGCTGAGGCATGAGAATTACTTGAAGCCAGGAGGTGGAGGTTGCATTGAGCTAAGATTGTGTCACTGCACTCCATCCTGGTGAACAAAGCGACACTCTGTCTCCAAAAAAAAAAAGTTAATTACCGAGGCTTTGGAGTCAGTGGCCAGAGTTTGAGTTCTACACAATTTAGTAGTCCTCTGGTCTTGGGCAAAGTCCTTAGTCTCTCAAAGTCCCAGGTTTCTTATCTGTAAAATGAGGATAATAGTGGCCACCTCATAAAGATATTGAGGATTGATTACAAGGCTTATAAGATGTTTAAAACAAAGCTTGAAATATTATCCATGATCACTGGCTTTGTACCTATCCAACACCCTATAGTAAGCATAAGAGAGAAGATACTTACTAGCTGATTTTGAATGAAAGGACTGCTGATAACAAATTCTGATGTTTTGTGTTTGAATCAAAAAATTGATGTTATATTTAGAGATTATAGCTAATTTTGTCATAAATAAATTTATCCATGGAAAGTATCCTTAAAAGAAAACAAAGTGGGGCCAGGTACAGTGGCTCACACTTGTAATCCCAGCACTTTGGGAGGCCAAGGTGGGCGGATCACGAGGTCAGGTGTTGGAGACCAGCCTGGCCAACACAGTGAAACCCAGTCACTACTAAAAATATAAAAATTAGCTGGGTGTGGTGGCGGGCATCTGTAATCCCAGCTACTTGGTGTAAGGTTTGTTCTCGCCGGGTTTAAAAAGGAAGAAACTGAGGCCAGCACAAGAAGATCCAATGAGAAGGGTTTTATTCAGGCTCCCGGATGAGGTTCTGTGGCTCGACAGGAGGGGCTGGAGAAGTCGGACGGACTCCTCTCAGGCACAGGGTTTTATAGGGAGTGAAATAGCTCAGTTGGTTGTGGGAGAGCAAGACTGTCACTGGGTAGAATTACAAGCCTTAAGCTAGGACTTGGCTTGCCTTTGGTTAGAATTACTCGGCTGCCATTGGCTAGAAAGGCTCGGCTGCTATTGGCCAGAAAGACTTGGCTGCTATTGGTTAGAAAGACTTGGCTGCTATTGGCTAGAAAGAGGCAAGGGTTGCGGCACCTTGTTTGCATACTGGGCTTTTTAAGGGAAGGTTGGGCTGTGCGGGCATGGGAGAAGGGAACATGCCTGAGCATGTCTGAGCTTGGCTGAGCTCGTCTGAGCTTGCCTGGGTGGGTGGGGAGGGGGAGGTGCGTCCGAGCTCCCGGCGAGGCAACCGGCCTTACACTTGGGAGGCTGAGGCAGGAGAATCACTTGAATCCAGGAGGTGGAGGTTGCAGTGAGCCGAGATCGTGCCCCTGCACTACAGCCTGGGCAACAGAGCTAGACTCCATCTCAAAAAGAAAAAGATGTGCTGTATTTTCCCCTCTAACTTTTTTGGTCCATTAAAAGGCATTCAGGCTCAGCATGGTGACTCATCCCTGTAATCCCAACACTTTGGGAGGCTGAGGCAGAAGAATTGTTTGAGGCCAAGAGTTCAAGACCATCCTGGGCAACACAGCAAGACCTTATCTCTACAAAATATTTTAAAATTTTAAAAAATTAGTCAGACATGATGACACACACTGTAGTCCCAGCTACTCAGGAGGCTGAGGCAGGAAGCTCACTTGACCCCAGGAAGTCAAGGCTGCAGTGAGCCATTATGGTGCCGCTGTACTCCAGCCTGGGAAAGCAAGACCCTGTCTCAAAAAAAAAAAAAAAAAAAAAAGAGGGGGCATTCATTCTAATACAATAATATAAAAACTCTTGAACTTTCAAAGTCCACAACCACTGTGGAAAATTATGTGCCCGCAGACCCCTGTGTTTTGGACTTTGACGTGTATCTTCTAAAACATGAAGTGTGAGGAATGTCACCCTTCTCTTATTTTATTTTTTTTTTTTTTGAGACGGAGTTTTGCTCTTGTTACCCAGGCTGGAGTGCAATGGCGCGATCTCGGCTCACTGCAACCTCCGCCTCCTGGGTTCAGGCAAAATTCTCCTGCCTCAGCCTCCTGAGTAGCTGGGATTACAGGCACGTGCCACCGTGCCCAGCTAATTTTTTGTATTTTTAGTAGAGACGGGGTTTCACCATGTTGACCAGGATGGTCTCGATCTCATGACCTCGTGATCCACCCGCCTCGGCCTCCCAAAGTGCTGGGATTACAGGCGTGAGCCACCGCGCCCGGCCCCACCCTTCTCTTATTAACTGGGATAGTGAAGGACAGTGAGCACCTCTGGTATTGTTTTGCTAAGCTCAGTAACTGTCCTGCGGTTCATTCGCTTTCAATTGAAAATAAACATGTTTATTCAGCCTGTGGACCGCTTGTTTCCTTGCTTTAAGAAGTCTTAAACTGTTTGCAATATAAAACTGAATCCTGAATTTTAAAACTTCCATAGTTAATACTCTGCTAAATGTTTAAAGCCTGACATTTAATCTCCGTGAACTGGAACGCTCTGATTTCACTGTTTTCAGCTAGTAAATGTCACTCTAAACATTGTTGCTTTCACTTACACTTAAGCGCTTTCATCTGCAGTGGGTGCAGTGTGTCAGAGAGTTCTTTGTGTGCCGCTTTAGTAAGGGGAAAAAGGACTAAGCTGGGCCTTGAAACAGAGTGAAAAACACTTGGTGGAAGGCAAAGATGACCCTGTTTTCATATGGTGTTTGTGAACACACAATCCTGAGTTATACCAGATACTCTTAAAAAGAAATTTATATTAGTTCGGTCAGAACAGAGTCCCGCTGAGCTCATCTGTGCTTGCCAGCCAAACAGTGGGAGTGGGGAAGGGGCAGTAGATACTATTGTTGCTTTAATTCATTTTTGCCTACAAGAGCAATCTTGTCATCTACTGGCTCCCCAAACTGTTTTCAAGTGGGATATTTTATTTCTGAGTTTCTGAAGGCTACTGGCACACACAGGCCAGCTCTCACTTTTCATCATTTTGACATGAAATGGAAAATCCGTTTGTGGCTATTTTCATAGCATGTGATTTACTCCTGTTCTTTTATCTGTCTCCCCTTTATATTTTTTGTTTGGGCGTATTTTCCTCTTCAACCTGTTACTGTCCTGGCATTTTTATGTTCTTCCCGCTTCCCCTGCCTTCTCCCCATCCCCAGCCAGCTCAGCCTCCTTCCCCTGGTCCTCAGTCCCTTGCCCTGCCCCTTTTGTGCTCATCCAACTTCTTGCAAGGCTGCCAGCCTCTCTCCTCCCGGATCTGTTCCCTGCTGCTGCTGCTGAGGCCACTTCTGCTACTTCTCCCTACCTTCCAGCTTTCCCCTCGTGTACCTACAGGGCTCAGTCGATACTGGCCCATGAGATAGCTGACAATAAGCAGACACTGCAGAACTCACCCCTCATCACTGTTATGCTAAAGGCACCGTATGCCTAAAAATGTTGCTGAAAAATAGATTGTCAGGTACTTTGTGCCTGTAACAACCAGTGTTTCCAGTTTCTTGGCAGCCATGTTGAAGCATGAATTGAAGCCTGGAAATAAAATATTGTATGAGAAGCACCAAAGTGGAAGTTTAGAAAATCATGGGCCTTTCTATCAGACATAGATTCAGGTCTGTACTCTATGGCTTATTAGCTATATGGCCTTGGACAAATTCATTCATTCATTTAATTGAATATCTATATTTATGCCTTGTATTTGGCTTTTAGGTAGCCAGTTAATAGCCCTCTGTCTTCTCCACTTATATTCATAACCAGCTGAGAAATAAGACATAGAAATGGCCCGGCGCGGTGGCTCACACCTGTAATACCAGCACTTGGGAGGCCAAAGTGGGCGGATCACCGGAGGTCAGGAGTTTGAGACCAGCCGGGCCAAAATGGTGAAACCCCATCTCTACTAAAAATACAAAATTAGCCAGACATGGTGGCGTACACCTGTGATCCCAGCTGCTTGGGAGGCTGAGGCACTAGAATTGCTTGAGCCCAGGAGGCGGAGGTTGCAGTGAGCCAAGATGGCATCACTGCACTCCAGCCTGAGCTACAGAGTGAAACTCTGTCTTTAAAAATTAAAATTAAAAAAAAAAAGAAGACATAGATTTCATATTATTAGCTTTATCAACAATAAAAGCCATGTTGGAAGATGCTGCTTATATATGCAGCAACCTTGGTTTTACTAATACTTCTCTCCTAAGTTAGACTGCAGGCTTACCTCTGTTTTTCTCTGTCCAGCACACCAGGCGGGGTGTAGAGAATGGTCACATGTTGACAACAGATAAGCTGAAAAGAATTTAAAAAGCGAAAAAGCCCTTGGGAGCTGGCTTAGTATCCTCAGTCTGTTCTCCTGAACTCACTAATCAGGCAAGCTGCTCTTTCTCCTCAGGGAAGGATACAGTGAGGAGGCTGAAAAGAAGAGACTCTACTCTTCCCACCTGGGACTTGGAAATTCCCTTCCCTCCAGGGAAACAGAAGGGTTGAGTACTACCCCCTAACTTTAAGCATTGTATTTAACCAGTAATTACCTGTAAGCAAAATAAATATTGCAAGCCTATTTCCTTACCTTAAATATGGATAATCATAGCTACCTCTTTTTGTGGCTGTGGAGACTAAAATGAGATTACAGATTCTTTGCAAAGACTGTGAGTGTGTGTTGACTGCCATTTTCTGATCAGGCTCAGCCTGAGGCAGATTGGTCAGTCAGTAGATATGATACGTCTTTGTTGCCCTCTCTTGTTCTCTTTCTGAACTTTCAATTTGGTCATTTTCTCCCTCTTCATTCCTGGATTTTTTTTTTTAACGTGGCATACTGGTTCTAAAGCTTTTGATTTCTAGTAAGCACAGGTTGAATTAACTCGCACTGGCCAAATCTTTGCTAATCCTGGTTTATGTATTACAGAACTCATTAATTTGAACAAAGAAAGCATTTGGAACAATTAAGTCTGCTTTAGAACTGCACAACTGATTATACCTAAATGATCACCAAATACGTGGCTACCAACAGGAAATATATTTCTTTTTGTTTTTTTAGGACAGGGTCTTGCTCTGTTACCCAGGCTGGAGTATAGTGCCGTGAACATAGCTCACTGCAGCCTCTACCTCTCAGGCCCAAGTGATTGATCCTCCTGCCTCAGCCTCCTGAGTGTAGCTGAGGCCACAGGTGAATGCCACCCAGCTGATTTTTTTTTATTTTTTGTAGAGACAGGGTCTCACCATGTTGCCCAGGCTGGTCTTGAACTCCTGGGCTCAAGTGATCTTCCCCACCTGGGCCTCCCAAAGTGCTGGGATTATAAGTGAGAGCCACTGTGCCGGGCCAGAAATATATTTCTTGATTCCTCACATTTATTGTTGTTTTAGTAACTGGAACAATGCTTATGCAGTTTCTCTATTACCAGAGAAAATCATTCAGGTGAGCCTTCAAACCACAATAATGAAGAATACCAGTATAAGTCATGAGTTTTAGGAAGGATCTTTTAACGCAGGATATTTGGACTTTACTTTTAAGGCAGGAAGAAGCCACTGAAGATAAATGATGACATGACTGAATTTGCATTTTCGGTAAAAGTCATGTAGCAGCACTATAAAGAGTGAAATGGAGCAGGAGGAGACGGGGTTGGGAATGTGGGTAGGAGGGTTGGGGGAACCAGGTGGGAGGAGAGATGACCTGCGCCAGGTAGGGATGGTGGAGATCAAGAGCAAGGCCCAGATTTGAACGGCTTTCTGAGTAAAATTAGCAGGATTTGGGTGAGAAAAGGAAAAGAGAGAAATGTATCATAGTAGGAGAGCTGTTTCCTAAAGTTAAAATAATAAGATTTTAAATGGCAGTGCTGCCAGAGGTCCTTTCCCAGCAGGATGAGAGAGTTTCCATGAGGAATCCAGCGTGGGAAAGACAGTTGGAGCCAAAGGAGAGATGGACTTGGCCAGGAAGAGGAGCTGGACCAGTCCCTCTGGAGGGGGCTGGAGAGGGAATCCCCTGGCAGGTTAAAACTGCAGGGAATGGGATAACACAGAGATGTGCCTTTCACTGACTGAGAGAGGGGAGGGAAAAGGAAGAGTGGAAAGAGGAGTAAGTTGGTGTGTTGGGGACATCTGGGGGCTTCATGCTTTCAAGAATGCCAGGATGTTATAGATACTCCTGCCTCAGTTATGTCTAACCACTCAGATAAGCACTTGAAGCCTCATTTCAGGTTTTCCAAAAAATAGGTCTAATGAAAGTATTTAATTGGATACTTAGCTAGAGGGTTTTTTTTTTTTTAACACTGTAAACTATGTCTTTTTTGGTGAGGGTGGGTGAATTTAAATTGGATTTTTCTTTTGCCTTAAATTTCCTGGATGGAGGGAATTTGGTCCTTGGGACAGGCTCTCTCTTTGTAGTCTGTTTTTTAAGGATGTTTCATAGTTGTTGGTTTTTTTTTTTGAGACGGAGTTTCGCTCTTGTTACCCAGGCTGGAGTGCAACAGCGCGATCTCGGCTCACCGCAACCTCCGCCTCCTGGGTTTAGGCAATTCTCCTCCCTCAGCCTCCTGAGTAGCTGGGATTACAGGCACGCACCACCGTACGCAGCTAATTTTTTGTATTTTTAGTAGAGACAGGGTTTCACCATGTTGACCAGGATGATCTCAATCTCTTGACCTCATGATACACCTGCCTCGGCCTCCCAAAGTGCCGGCGTGAGCCACCGCGCCCGGCCCTATTTCATAGTTTTTAAAGGCTCTCAGGACAGGAGGATAGAGTCTTTAACTAATGACATGTTTCAAAGGTTTTTGTTCATATTTGTACAGGTATTGTATAAAACCAATGTTTGTTCTGAGATATTTTGTGATGTTAAGCTGGCCAGCACGCTAGACACCTAACAGTGTATGAATAATTTCTGCCAGAGTCCCATGAGATTTTCTGTGTGTGCATGTTTTGTGCAAAGCATGTGACAGGGGCTAAATACTATACCATTTCTTGATTGTAAGCTCTCTGATGGCTTACTCATCTTCCCAAGCCCCACTGCCAGATAAAATGCCAGTACCACTGTAATACCTATACATACTTAATCTTCACAGTAACCCTATGAGTTAGTCACCTGCTATATCTATCCTCATTTTGTGACTAAGAAAACTGAGGCATTAGAAAGAAAATTGGCTTTCCCAAAGTCTGAAGGCCAAGTGGCAGACAGGATTCAAACCCAGATAGCCTAAGACTACAGCAGCTATACTTCATTGTTACACTGTGCTGCCCTTCTGCTCAGTTTGTAACTATTTAATTCATAAATATATTTTCTAACAAAGTCATATAGATGAAACAACACAGAGTGATAGGCTGGTGGTAGTTAATAGAATTTTAATGTGGATTTTAACACACTGCTCATCATTAACATCACGTTTAAAGTTAGTGTCCTTCCATCCAGTTTTCTTTCATACCTTCCCATTGCCAACACTTCCCCCAACCAAAGGGAGCCTGGTTTTGTTTTCACACCCAGCTCTCTGTTTCAAAGACTTACTCCATGGTGGGCCGGCAGGGAAGGCTGAATGGGGTTAGACAGCCAGTGGAGGTGGGAGTCATGAACAACAATGGGCAACTGGCATAGAAGGCTGTGTGGCACTTACTCTCCCTGGAAACGCTCCTTCAGACTCAAGAAGTGTGGTTTAATCCTGGTTAAGATAATTCCATTTTATACTGTACAATGGACGGTCTACATTCTCCAACAGAATTTCGTTTTAAATCTTACCCTGAGAAGCCCTACCAGCAAATAACTTGGTGTACATTATTTTCCCTGTTAGCTGAACTGCACAAAATAGGGGTTTATTCTGCCACCACCCCCTTTTTCCCCTTAAAAGGCTCCTCAAAGAGAAGCTGAGAACCTGCTGCCCCAACAGAAGAGGACTGGACTGTAGCCCAGCCGTGCCCTCAGTGGGATTTGGGGGAGGAGAGAAGACTATAATTCAGTCAAAAGAGCCACTGTCGACCTTGAAAGAACATCAGCCATACAGATGCCACAAAGATTCGCCTCCCCACTTCAGCTCCAGGACACATCTTTTGGTATTTATTGTGAAGCAGCCCAGGACAGAGAAATGAAAAATAATAAAAGCAGCAAATATAAGACATGCTATGATCTAAATGCTTTGCAGATCTTACTTCACTTAATCCTCGCTATAACCCCATAGGGGAAGCACTACTTTAATCTACATTTTACGGATGAGGAAACTGAAGTACAGAGAGGTGAAATGACTCACCCAGAGTCACGCAGGTAGGGAGTGGTAGAGCCAGGATGCAATCCCAGGCATTTGGGCTCCAGAGCCCATGCTTTCACAGCTATCCCTTCCCTGGACTGTCAATGCTTCAGATACTCCATCTTGTTTGCAATTAGGCAGAAACTGTTTCAATAAACAGGGGGCTTCATATTTGAATTAGAAAACTCAGAGGTTTAATGTTCTCACCATAGTGGTTGAGAGTCTCTTCTTTAACAAGATTTGGCTTTTAGTCAGGCAAGATGTTTCCCAGATCAACTACTGGGTTAAAAGTTGCTGCTCCTGCCCTTAAGACTACTCTGGGAGAGGATTCACTCTGGTGCTGCTGACAGACTGAGCCCCCACCAGTAAGGCCCTGCTTATTCCACCCTCACCTCCCCAAAGACCCAGGTTGTAATGCCAAGCGCCTGCAGCAAACCATTCCTCACATGCTCTTTTAGTGCGGATGGAATGGGACACCTTGGTAGGCAAGATGACTTTAAGTGACAGGGGATATAGTGCCTTGCCACCTGCCACCTCCTGTTGTCTTTCTGCCCTTCCACTTTTGGGTGTCTTCCTTATATCCTGTTCATTTTCTCTGGATGCTCTCAACTACCATTTTTTAAAGTATTAACAGCCAGGCACAGTGGCTCACACCTATAATCCCAGCACTTTGGGAGGCCGAGGCAGGTGGATCACCTGAGGTCAGGAGTTCAAGACCAGCCTGGCCAACACAGCAAAACCTTGTCTCTACTAAAAATAGAAAAATTAGCTGGGTGTGGTAGTAGGCACCTGTAAGCCCAGCTACTTGGGAGGCTGAGGCAGAATAATTGCTTGAACCTGGGAAGTGGAGGTTGCAGTGAGCCAAGATCATGCCATTGCACTCCAGCCTGGGCAACAAGAGTGAAACTCCATCTCAAAAAAAATAAAAATAAAAATAAAGTGTTAACAGATAATTAGAGAACTAACTTCTAGTCCTTTGGAATGCACTCCTCCCAGGGATACTTGCCTTCTAAGAGATGACTCCGAAGGCTTAACCAACCCACGGTGGGCATTCTGGCTGAGTTCTCCACTCTCTGGCAGTTCTCTCTTGGAAACCTAGGCTCACTGAAAAGCCCCTCCCAGATAGGTTCAGCAGGGCTGCTTGCCCCTAAAGTTACCACTTGAGGGGAGGATGAGAGAGAACAGCCTTCGATCAACACCAGTGCCCACATCTCCTTCCCACTCTTTTCCTCTTTAACACTTTGCCAGGTTGAACAAAGGTAGGGGTACCATGCCTGAGCATAACCAGCCCTGTTCCTATAGTGTAGAGCAGAGGTCCCAATCTCTAGTGTGCACAAGAATCACCTGGGAGCTTGTTTAAAATATATATTCCTGGGCCCTATTCCCAGAGATTCTGATTTAGAATCAGATTCTGGTTTAGATTCTGTTTCTATTTAGAGTCAGAACCCCTAGGAATAGGGATTCTGTATTTCTGTTAAGTACCCCTGGATGAATGTGATGTGAAAGGCTGAGAAACACTAGCACAGAGTCACTCCTCTACTTGGTTTCAGTGGGATCCTCTCTGAATAGAACTGGGATAAACTTACTGCTTTCCTAAAATCCTGCCAATGCTCTTGTCTTTTGAATGTGCAGTAGGAAAGAGTCATTAGCTCAGCCAAGCAGTATTAACATAACAGCTGAACTTGAAGTCGGTCTTTAAAACCCTCTAAAAAAAACCTGCTGATTTCAACAAAGCAGTGTCATTCTGCTTCTGTAATTTACTGATAGGTGAGGTGCATCACTGCTAGGATTTTGGGAAATGTGTGATGGACAATTAAAGGAAAACAACTTTTGAAAGCCTGAATGCGCTGAGAGAAAGCACATTTTCACTGGAGGACCTTGACTGCTAATTCAATATGTGGAATCCAAACTTGGCTCCAAAATATTTTATTTTTTTTTGAGACGGAGTCTCATTCTGTCACCCAGACTGGAGTGCAGAGGTGTGATCTTGGCTCACTGCAACCTCCATCCCCTGGGTTCAAGCAATTCTCCTGCCCCAGCCTCTTAAGTAGCTGGGATTACAGACACACACCACCAAGCCCGGCTAATTTTTGTATTTTTAGTAGAGACGGGGTTTTACCATGTTGGCCAGCCTGGTCTCGAACTCCTGACCTCAAGCAATCTGTCTCGGCCTCCCAAAGTGCTGGGATTACAGGCATGAGCCACTGCACCTAGCCTAAAATACTTCGTTCTTTAAGTACACCAAGAGTACAGCTACTTTAGCCATCTCAACTTGTAAAATTCTACCTCCTTGCCTCTGTTTCATTATCTTTGAATATATGCATGTATGTGCCTCTTTCTGTGTATCTGTATCTCTCTCTCTCACACATATAAACACACACATGCAGAATCTCATACAGAAGTGTTCTCACATATTCTTTGACTCAGAATTAATGCATCAGATCATCTTATATAAAAATTCTTAAGCTTATTTTGTGTACTGCAAAAATAGTGTGTACATAAAATAAGGAACACTGTTGACCAGTTTTCAGTTCAGCAAAACAGAAATTTAATACATAGGTACGTGTACAAAAATTGAGGAAGGGTCACAGGAAAAATATCACTTACCTACTTAGGAGAGTGCCTTGACTGAAGTCAGGAGTTATATAATCATTTTGAATTCAAGCCAGTTCTTCCCGTTTAGGACGGATACTCCCTTTTCTTGTGAAAACGTTAACCATTTCACTGTTTTCTCTGCTGAAAACCTTTCCTAATCCATCTTACCATAAATAGCATGTTATAGTCTGCTACTAATATCTCTATTAAAGCTATATAAAATTTTAATCACAATTGCCAGAATTTGACCTTTAATTAAATTCCCTGTAACATAACCTTTCTTAGAGCCCTTTTGCCTTAAGCCCACTTCTAACTAAAGCTGGACCTAGTGGGCAGGTCTCAGCCAGGCCATTATGGTAGATAGGAGAACCCTGGCCTAATCTCGAAAAACACTGGGTTTGAGTCTCAGCTATGTCACTAGCTAACTGTAATCTCACATAGGCCACTTAATTTCTCTGTACCATAGTTTCCTTGTCTAAAAAAGGAGGATAGAGCATCTACCTCTCAGAGCTAAGGTTTAAATAAGGTAATTATGCAAAATGCCAGAAGTAGACTCTATGCCTAGCAAGTGGTAGTTTCCCAGTAAATGTCAATGTATTTCCCTTACTCTTCAAGCTGAAGGGAAGGGATTGGCCTAAATTATTCCCCGAGGCTTCATCTTGCTCTAGCTGTCTGTGCTTTTGAGAAGCCACTTACTTCAGGGTGTGGACAAAACAAAAGGAAAAAAATACTGGGTTAGTAGGGTTTAAAGACCTCTGTGAAAACATTTCAGAGAGATGAAAATACAATGAAAACAAAAAAAAAGATCAAGAAGCCAGGAAATCATTACCTTGGTCCAGAGAACAGGAAAACTAAAAGCTTCAGTTTCCTCAGCTGAAGTAGGAGCAGCCAGGAAGGTTGGGAAAACAATGTTTGGTTAGCCTGATAACGATCTTTAGTGATGATGCTAGGCCGGCATGGCCTGACCATTCCAACCAAAAAAATGTTGAGGTCTTTATTTATGTATTTGTTTTTCGTGAAGGAACATCAGGGCAAGAAAATGAAATACCAACGCGGTGTGGCACTGACAACCTCTTAGCTCTTCTGCCTTCTCTGCAGTTACAGTTGGGGAAGCCGCCATCAGTGTGTATGGAGCGTGCAGACCGTGCAGCACCTTGCATCTGTAGGCTGCTACTCACACGCACTGAAACCAAAGCTGGCCATCCCTAAGTTGTGGAAGGGATACTGTAGCCTGACATCTGGATGGCTGCAGTATTTATAGCTCAGCCCAAACCCCAAAAATCAGGATGGTCACAAGTAGCTGGGAAGTCTAGTTTCCCATACAAGGGCAAAACTGACAGCTCTTGTCTTGAAATGGACAAGCTTAGGCTTATTCATCATGTCATCAGACTTGTTCACTATGTTATGGCTACAGACCTTCAAGGGCATTTGGCCACCGGCTGAGAAGTATACTACAAGGTCACTGCGGATCCCGAGTAGGGGAAGCTTAGGAATCCTTGAGTCATCCACCGTTGGTGGAAATCCAGAAAATACTGCCCTTGGTGATCAGGCGTCTATCTTTATATATGTAAAAATATAAATATAAATATATTTATATATTATATAAATATATAAAGATATGAAGAGAGAAATATCTATAAATATCTTTATATATTTATATATAATCTTTAAATATAAATATATAAAGATATTTATATATAATATAGATATATATTATATATATATCTATGTATATAATATATATAGATATAGATATATATCTATAATATATTCATATATAAAGATAGAAGGAGCCTGATTTTATATATATATGTATGAAGATGGAAGGAGCCTGATTACCAAGAGCAGCACATTCTGTGACCCTTCCTCAGTTTTTGGCCCTCCCAGTCTACTCCAAGTGATCTATATAACTAGAAGACAGACCCAGTGGGTGACTGGGTTACTGTTATCGGGTATCCCCTGAAGGTTAGGCTAAGTCCTGCCAGGTCAATGCTATGCCTGTGACAGAGTAACAGGCCTTGAAGATAAGGTTAGCACAGCCCACATAGTCTCTCTTTGCGTTTCACAAGGCTCTGGCCTTTGTTCCACACAGTACTCTTAAAGTTTGAAAAATGCCACGAGTATACTCTTAGATGGATAATCATAGCTAGCATTTATTGACATATTACCACTGTGTTAATTGCTTTACGTATTATTATTTTTTTTTTTTTTTTGAGACGGAGTTTCGCTCTTGATACCCAGGCTGGAGTGCAATGGCGCGATCTCGGCTCACCGCAACCTCCGCCTCCTGGGTTCAGGCAATTCTCCTGCCTCAGCCTCCTGAGTAGCTGGGATTACAGGCACGCGCCACCGTGCCCAGCTAATTTTTTGTATTAGTAGAGACGGGGTTTCACTATGTTGACCAGGACGGTCTCGATCTCTTGACCTCGTGATCCACCCGCCTCGGCCTCCCAAAGTGCTGGGATTACAGGCTTGAGCCACCGCGCCCGGCCGCTTTACGTATTATTTAGTCTCCCCAGCAGGTACCGTTTCCCCTGTGTTCCATTTGCTTCTGGTTTGGTTAGCATTCCCCATCCCTAACATTCTCCACTTTACCACTACCAGTTCCCAAGAAGATAATATGTTAGAACCGATTATCCACCTCCCACTAAGAACTGACAGGGCCGATTCAGTCTTGCCCTGCGTCTTTGTTTGGGTTGAGATAGTTTCACCCCAGCATAGCATTTCTATTTAGCTATAATCTGCCTCAAACTCCCACTCCTCTTCAACCCCCAAACCCTTCCATTGGCCCTCAGTAACTTAGAGTCAGTCCACAACATCTTCGTTCATCATCCTCTTTACTGCCTCTTGCTCTAATCAGTACCTGATTCTACCTAGAATACCCTACCACTTCTTCAGACACTTGCTTATGAGTAAGTCACCTCCTCAGGAAAGTCTTTGTCTTCTATAACACCCCATTCCCTTATCCTGCTCTTCAGTCAATGACAGACATACAGTAATGGTCCCATAAGACTATAATGGAGCTGAAAAATTCTGATTAGGTAATCGTAGTTGACATCATAGTTGTCCTAATGTAGCACTGGGTAACAAACCTACTGCACTGCCAGTCATGTAAAAGTATAGCACATATAATTATCTACAGTGCATAATACTTGATAATAAACAACTATGTTACTGGTTTATATATTTATTATACATTTTATCATTATTTTAGAGTGTACTCTACTTATTAAAAAAAAAAATGATTAACTGTAAAATAGCTTCAGGCAGGTCCTTCAGGAAGTATTCCAGAAGAAGGCATTGTTATCCTAGAGAGGACAGCTCCATGCATGTCACTGCCCCTGAAAACCTTCCAGTGGGACAAGATGCGGAGGCAGCAGACAATGATATTGACGATCCTGATGCTGGGTAGGCCTAGGCTAATGTGTGTGTTTGTGTCTCAGTTTTTAACAAAAAGGCTTAAAAGTTAAAAAAAAATAGAAAAGGGATATAAAAAGATCTTTTTGTTCAACTGTACAATGTGTGTTTTAAACTAAATATTACTACAAAAGTCAAAAGTTTTTCAAACATTAAAAGTTTATAGAGTAAAAAAGTTACAGTTAGCTGAAGTTAATTTATTATTGAAGAAAGAACAAAACATTTTTAATAAACTTAGTGTAGCCTAAGTGTACAGTGTTTGTAAATTCTACAATAGTGTACAGGAATGTCCTAGGCCTTCACATTCACTCACCACTCACTCACTCAAGAGCAACTTCCGTTCCTACAAGCTCCATGCATGGTAAGTCCTCTATACAGGTGTACCATTTTCTGTCTTTTATATAGTATTTTTACTGTACTTTCTCTATGTTCAGGTGTGTATAGATATACAAATATTTAACCATGTGTTACAGCTGCTTACAGTATTCAGTATAGTAGCATGCTGTGTAGATTTGTGGCCTAACGGAAGTAGTAGGCTATACGATATAGCATAGGTGTACCATCCAGATTTTTTTTTCCTCATGGGTCACTGAGGCTTTTTATTTTGAGCACAAAACCACCTGGGGATCTTGCCTGTGGCCACCCCGGAGGTGACACTGGAGGCTCACACGGCTCCAGACACTTGGTGGAAAGTGAGGCGAGAAAAGCAATGATTTGGGCCAGTTCCACGACTGCAAAGCTAGAGCTGCCCAGAGGGCTCCAGGGAGCTTGGCTGCTGTAGACGTTCTAAGGAAGCAGCGTGAACTCCGCAGCAATGGGCGAGGGGAGCTACTAGCAGGGGCCCCTGCAAGTGTTGGCCGGGGGCCTCGAGCTGCCTGAGCTGACACGAGGGGAGGAGTCTCATTAGCCAACAGGTGACCGGAGGGCTGGTCTGCCCACCGCTTACTTGGCCAGGGGGTTTCTGAAGTTCCTGCCGGCAAACTTAGCCTTGCTGCCCAGCTCCTCTTCATTTCTGAGGAGCTGGTTGTACTTGGCCAGAGCGGTGAAAAAACCCTCAGACGACGACAGAGAAGAATCTGAGAGTAATCAAGGGAGTAAGGAAGAAAATGCAGCTGGAGCCAGGTGGTGTATAACACACACAGGTCACAGTCAGGGAACAGGAAGGCCGGGGTGAAGCCTGGGAAAGGCAGTGCTGAACGTCAGCGACCGGCAGAGGTGGGCAGCAGGAAGGGAAAAGGACGTGCAGCAGTTGGGGATGACGTATTTGCTTGGCTCACATGATGGTACATTGTACTTCTTTTTTATGTCATATAATCATCTGAGGAGTAACAGTTAAACAGAAACAGCTAAACATCAAGACCAACATTAATCACCAAATAAATTCTAAACCCTCAAATCACTGACTATTTATGAACCTCAAAGTCTCTCTATTTTTTTTTTTTTTTTGAGATGGAGTCTTGTTCTGTCGCCAGGCTGGAGTGCAATGGTGTGATCCCAGCTCACTGCAACCTCCGCCTCCCTGGTTCAAGCGATTCCCCTGCCTCCGCCTCCTGTCTTAGATAAGCCCTTTTGCTTATCTTTGCCATACTCTGGAGCACTCTCCCAGCCTCTTTTTCTGTGCAGTCCTCATCCATGTTTTGCCCTGTCTGATTCGTATGCCCATGCTCCAGTGCTTTTAGCCCTGCCTGAGGAAATCCTGTGACTGTTCCGATGTGATCTGGGCCCTCTGTCTCTGCTTTGCTGCTCTGAAATCTTTGTTTCTCCCATCTAGTTAGCGTTCTTGATTGCAAGCTGTGGAAATCTACTCTGGCTGATTGAAACAGAAAAAGGATTTATTGAAGGCTATCGAGAACTCGGAATTACCAGGAATGTTAATTAAGCAGGCTTAGAAAATATAGAGGGACAAAGTGGGAGCTGAGCAGCTAGAACCCTGACTGGAATTCCATGGACACAGAGCTGGTTTCAGGAGACACTGCTGCTACTGTTGCTGGACAGTGGACACCGCACCTGGCACCACCGACTCCGGATGCTGGGCCCCGGCCAGCAGCACCTTTGCTACCAGGACAGAGTCTCCTCTAGCCTTGCTCCTCTGTACCACGAGCTCCTGGTCAGATCTAAGCAGAAGCAGCTGGCCAAGTCACTGGCCCATCTGTTAGCTGCAAGGAGGCCTAGAAAGGAGTGTCTCACTTCTGCTGTGAGAAGGCACCCTGCCTGTAACTGCAGCTCGTACACTGGGAAATCGCTTAAACAAATTCTAGACAGCAACAAAACAAAGAAAAAAAAGACCACGTGGTCCATTCCTGATCCATAATGATTGTTCTGTCAAACTTCCCACAACTTCCTTAAATCCTCAAAGCTACTTCTTCTAACCTCTCACTCAGCAAGAACTCTGGAATGTAGTTTAATGCAAAACTAAAACTTTAGGGATCACAGATGTATACACAAAGATGTTCATAATAGTATGATTTAGAATAACAAAAACGGAGTCAGCCTAAATAACCATTTACATTAAGAAGCATTTCCATTAACAAGAGAATAGTTAAATTAGTTATGAGAATCTATAGGATTAAATATATACAGTCATTAAAAACCACAGGGTTTTTAAAAATATTTTTAAAACAAACAAATATAACTACAAATAACTTTACTAATGTTATGTATAAGCTCTCACAATTACAAATGTGCATATATGAACATATTTTATATACAAAGACAGAAGTTAGAAGAGAATGCACCAAGATGTTAAGATTGGTGAGATTAAAAGGATTGTGTTCTTTCTGTGCTTCTCTGTATTTTTCACACTGAGCTAAAAAGTTAATATCTAAAAGAGGGCAAACTTTCCATGTCACTATTTTTATCTTTTATCATATTCTCAGAAAGCACAACTTTTCCCAAACCAATCTCATGAACCAAATACTTTAAATACTTACTCTTTTCTCCTGGTCTTGGAAGTATTCACCGTTTTCTATGTGATTATTTCCTCCTTCACTATCAGTTTGCTCTCACTGATCTTTACGTTCACATGTAGATTGTTCATTCCATTCTGTAAACCCTTTCCCCAGCCCTCTTGGCTTGTCCAGCTGACACCTGCTCTCCCGTCTCCCACAGCGTGCTTACTCTTCCCCTGCCCTGTATTTTGGTCCAATAACCATCTCTGAGGTTTCTATTACTCTTCTCTTGAACAATTCTGAAGATCTTTTCTCTGCTTCTATCTTTGTAGCTCTACTACCTGCAAGAAATGGTACTGATCATTTCATTATCTTTGACACACTTCTGGGGATAGCAAGGGATCTTCTTCTAACCTCTTGTGGTTTTCCCCTTATTTGTCTAACCATTCTTAAAGCATCTTTCCTGACTTTGCTTCCTGTTCAGCTTTACAACCAAGCTTCTTCTCTTTCTTTGTCTACTGGCTATTCCCACGTGTCAATGTTTTCTCTCTTCCTCATCTTCCATTTACCTGTCTGCATGGTGGAGCCATGTTCCCATAGTTCATGACCTCTCTCCAGCCTTCACCTCCATCAGCAAGAGGCTGTCAGAAAGTCTGGGTTTGGGCCAGTGCCTTAGAGTTGGACTCTGCTTCTCTGTCCAGTCTCTTAAAATTGAAGCCTTAATTGGACTCTTCATCTGCCTTTCAGTCTCACCTTTACATGCTCTTTCTCGGGTCACCCTCAACTCCATGATCTCTGACCTACTAACCAACCCAGAATGCCGAAGTTCTTAGCTCATATTTGGCAGAGGTGGGCGGGGGTGTTCTACTGGGTCAGGAGTCATATTCAGACTACTCAAGTTAAATATGTCTTTTCTATTTATTTATTTATTTATTTATTTATTTATTTTTCTTATCTTTGAGTTTCCTGAAAATACATCTTTTCATACGTGCAGAATGTTATGTTTCAGCCAATGGGACTTGACCTCTGGTAACCCAAATCTACAGAACAACAACCCTGTTGAAACTGTTCTTGATCCTTGATCTGGCTCATCTGTGCTCATGACCTTGTATTTATATTGGTGAGGTCCTCTTTCCATTTTCTAGAACCATATAACATATTATTTTTAGTATATCTCTTAGACTTCCTGCTCTTAGAGAAGTTTATTTATTGGTTTGTTCATCATCCAGCAGACACATATTGAACCCCTACTGGTTTATGCTGTAGATAGTCAGAGGACAGTCAGGGAGTTGGACAAAACAAAGGGCTGTGTCAGTTAGTATGCTTCTTATTGCCAGTAACAGAAATCCTGATTCCAATGACTTAAGCAGAAATAGAATCTATTCCCTCACCTACCTGGCAAGTCTAGGGACAGATCTGCTTTCCTTCAGGCACAGCTGGATTCATGGATCGTAATGCTGCTTTTGGGACCTAGCCTGTCTTCATCTCTCGGCTCCACTCTGCTTTGTGATGGCTTCATTCTCAAGCCCTTTACATGGTGGCAAAATGGATGTCAATAGCACGAAGGCCACATCCTCCTCAGTTCCCGAACGGTAAACAGTACGCTGCTTTCTCAGCAGTCCCACCAAGTGTTCTGCTAAGTCTTGTGGTTTCTGACGACTGTGTGCTCTTCCCCAAACCAATGACTGTCACCAGGCGAATTCGATGCTCTGATTGGTCAGACTGGAGTCATACATCTCCTTATAGCTGGGTGTGGAGTCAGCTCTACACAAACACTTAAATTGAGAGCAAGGGATACAGTGGTTCGTTCCCCTGAAGAAAAGGTGATAGATGTGGGATGGTTTAAAAAAAAAAAAAAGCTGTGAGGCAACCACATAAGTGTATGGTTAGAACTACAGATAGTCAGGTTTGGCACAGGGAACGTTTGACTCACTATAGGGTAAGCAAAGACCCACTCCTGTATTCCCTTGCTTCTTCCGTTCCTTTTTTCTTCCTTTCAGCAAAATTTAGTGAATGACTACTTTGTTCTAGGTGCAGAGAATACACTGTCCTAGAAGTGGACTCTGTCCATAAGAAGCTTACAGAGTAGTGAGGAAGAGAGATGGCCAGGGTGATGGTCTCACATTGATTGAGAATTTATATTTTGAGAAATAGAAGTATGAAGAGCATTTCTGTGTTTTTTAAAATTAAAAAGACAGCTCCAATCATGATATCATTTAACATCTTTACTTGGACTGTCTCAGTGAACTCTGCTTTGTTCGATGCTTGGACTAAGTCTCTCTGGTATGCTTCTTTGAATAATGAAGACTCCATAATCCACTTTTGTTTTTCTGCCTAGGCTGCTGCAAAAAGCAGTAAAACCTTTGTGTAATTGAAAGTACTTTCCTTTGAGATTAGTTTGCTTTTTTTTTTTTTTTTTTTTAGTCCTTGATTTATGGGTTTGTGGTTTTATTATACCAGGGACTTTTGTAGTAAGGTTCTTCAAAATATACGGATACAACAGAGATAAACAAAATACCTTTAATTTACACTTTTACCTTAAAGGTCTCTACTTCTGACCTGCGGCAGGTTGTTAATGCATCTCCCACCAATGCCAATCATTTCCTTCCCATATACAGACATCTCTATCTGTGTATACATAGTTTATATATTGAGAGTTGATTCAATGTTGAAATGAACACGTGGATTTGTACATTTTTTTAAGAAGCAACAAATATGAAATTATTTCTGTGACATTCAAGATTCAGCAATCCTTACATTATTTTTTAGCTGTAGTTTTTATTTTGTTCTGTACTACTGAAACAAAGATTAAGAAAAGCAACACAAATAATCTGAGGATTAGGGAGTACGTTCATATGGTGGTTGTCAACTGGAGACATTTGGCAGCGACTGGAGTCATTCTTGGTTCTCTTGATTACTGGATTCTTGTGGGTAGAGGCCAGGGATGCTGCAAAGCATGCTAAGATGCACAAGACAGGCTCCCATAACTAAAAAGTATCCAGTCCAAAATATTAATAGCACCTGGCAATAATAGGATTTTTGGAATTCTAAACATTGAAAAGATTCAGAGCAAGTTTGTATTTTAGGTTTAAATCAAAGATAGAGGAAAGTTATAGAACCCTGGAGCTGAAAGGAAAAGTCATTTAGTCCAGTCTACCCATTTTCTAGATAAGGTAATTGAGTCACATAGGAAAAAAGTTACCTGAAGCAACCTAACTCCTTCACCTCCTAAACATGGGATCAAGCAACTTGTCTAACTTCTGTGCGCCTCCCTTTTCTCATCTGCAGAAAGGGATGAGACAACTTGCTTGTACTCACTTTGGCAGCACATATACTAAAATTGGAAGGATACAGAGTTATCAAAAAAAAAAAAAAGAACTTACTTCAAATGATTGCTGTGAAGATTAATTAAAATGTAATATGGCTGGGCGCAGTGACTCAAGCCTGTAATCCCAGCACTTTGGGAGGCCAAGGCAGGTGGATCACAAGGTCAGGAGTTCAAGACCAGCCTGGCCAACATAGTGAAACCCCGTCTCTACTGAAAATACAAAAATTAGCGTGGTGGCATGCGCCTGTAGTCCCAGCTACTCGGGAGACTGAGGCAGGAGAATCACTTGAACCCAGGAGGTAGAAGTTGCAGTGAGCCGAGATTACGCCACTACACTCCAGCTTGGGCAACAGATTGAGACTTCATCTCAAAAAAAAAAAAAATGTAATACACGTTAAATGTTTAGTACAGTACTTGGCCATAGTGCACTGTTAATAAATAGCAGTGGTGAGGGCTGAGGTCGTGATTGTCATTTCTGCTGTTGCCCAGAGTCAGAGCTGGTTTGCAGTCTGTTTAACCCTGGTCCCCTGACTCTCAGTTCCATTTTCTTTCTACTACACTGCCTCAAGGGACTACGCAGAAAGGTTATAGGGGCAACTTAATGGAGATTAAAAACTAGGATCGACAGCAGCTTAGTAGCTGGTAATTCAAGAGAAAATTTGAACATAAATTCTCCATAAAAGACAGAAAGGGGGTTTGTAGATTGCAGGTAGAGAGCTTCTAGGAAGACATAAAGAAGATTGGTCTTATCCGAAACAGATTATTTTCCCAAAGCTTTGTGAATGGTGTTCTCGGCGGTCACGCCTCCTGGTGGCGCCTAGACACCGTGACCTTTTTCAAACCCTATAGCCCTGACCACATTCACATGGAGGCAAGATGGCTGTCTTTCTGTCAGAGAGAGCCTTTGAAATGCTGGGGTGTATAAACAATATAGACAGTACATGCGGGGACCTTTCCAGCTCTAAGATTCGCTGGTGCCTGCTAAGTTTTGTGGACCTTGGTTGGTAAGATCATGTGACATTATAGAGCATTCCCAATAGGCATATGTAGACAGTCACAAACCTCTTGTTTTATGGTTTGGGGAATAAAATGTTTTATTAGATTTTACTAATTCAGTAAACATGAACATATGATTAAGATGTTGTGTAAAATGCTTTTTCCTCGGAAAACAGTAATATATTATCTTACCAACAATTCTCTGAAGTAGATTTTCTCTTGTTTTCTTAAATGGCTTATAAAAATTCTTTGAAGTCATTCTCAGTTGAATTTTTACTTCTCGTTACGTTAGTCAACTAAATTGTTTTTAATTAGTGGCTTTCTACAAAAATCTGCAGAATTAAAAGCATTAAAACTCTTCTGTATTACGAACACAGATTAAACTGCTCCTGAGGGAAAATCTCATTCATGTGGTAGTCTTCTCTTAAATCTCATTTATTGGATTGAACTCCTAAAATGAGTCCACATCCCACAAAAATATTCTATATAGTCAATCAAAGACATTTTCTCCCACATCAAGAAGAAGTTGGTGAAAGAAAACTGAGTGAATCTTAGTTGATTTTATCTGTTTTCTATATATTTGTTTGACATTCAAGGTCCACAAAGCAGTCAGAGAAGGGCAACGCATGCCTGTCCAATGAGTGCTGACTGAGCACCAGACACCGTGCTAGGAGTTAGAAGTTAAGTGATTTGCTCTGAGTCACACAGTTGGTCAGCAAGAGAGCCAAGACAACACAGCGCTGCCTGGCTCCCAAGTGCTTTAACATGCACTGTTTGCTGCATCCTGGTTCTTGACAGAGAAGGACTTACTAGGATAATAAGTAAATCCCCTCTGAGATCAGACTATTCTTAATGCAAAATGCCTCCCTTAGATTACTATTTTGTATTTTCCTTTGACCTTCAACTTTTTCTTTCAGGTGTTGTGTAACGGACCAGGAACATGTGTTCCTATCTGTGTATCTGCCCTTCTCCTTGGGATACTAGGAATAAAGAAAGTGATCATTGTCTACGTTGAAAGCGTCTGCCGTGTAGAAACGTTATCCCTGTCCGGAAAGATTCTGTTTCATCTCTCAGATTACTTCATTGTTCAGTGGCCAGCTCTGAAAGAAAAGTATCCCAAATCTGTGTACCTCGGGCGAATCGTTTGACAAATGGCAACTGACTTTAGAATTTTGCAGTTAACAGTAGTATGTACTCAAATTGGAGGGGAAAAAACGCTACATGTTTATTTTAAGTGTCTGACAGTCCTAAGAATTATTGATGGTAAGGAATAAAAAGTGTACAGAGGATGCAGTGAAGAAACAGGCTTCTCTTATGAAACAAGCATTGATAAGCACTAACTACTAAGTGTTTATGCCTCTGTAAACCAAATTTCTTTTCTAGATAAAAATATGTATCACCACCTGAAATTTTCTTCCGACTGTTTTAGTGGTATTTTTTTAAACATAGCTAAATATAGAGTTTGTATGATTAGTAACATTTCCTGTCCTACAGCTTTTTAAAGTATTCTGTATTTTAGAAGAAGAGAAAAAGAAAGGTATTTCTAAGTTTTTGTTCAGATACAAAAGGCTTTATTTCCTGTATGGAAACACTGATGTCCCCAGTGAAGCCTTTCAGCATAAAGGAAGCAGTTATATTAAATTGGCTTCATGACAATTTGTACTCCACAAGCCTCCAGAACTTTGAGTGTAAACCAGTATCTTTTTTTGTGCTTCAGTCTTGCTTTTTGAGTGGTTGGCCTTAATACAGAGTATATTCTAAAATCTCTTGTTTAATTGTTAAAATAAATTAAAAGATGACCATTGTCATAGTAATAAAAACATGATTCTACTTATCAGTAATTCAGACTCTCAAAACATTAACAAAATAGCTTAGTAAATGCTACACAGTGTCACGGCTGTATCTGTCCCTGGCATTTTGAGATGTTTAGGCTTGCTAGAGTATGTATTTACTAGACATTTGTATAGTGCTTGCTGTATGCCAGAGATTCCTGTAAGTGTTTTTCAGATATTATTTAATCATCTTAAGACCTCAGTGATGTAGGGACTGTTATTATTCCCGTTTTACAGCTGACTTGTCCAAGACCACATGACTAGTAAGTGGCAAAGCCACAATTCAAGTTCAGGTAAGGCTGGCTTCATAGCGGGGCCAGTTTCATGGGTGTGCGGCCTATGCAGTCACATAGAGTTCTACGCTTAAGAGGGCCCACACTTGGGTTAATGTTCTGCTGTCACTCTCTTGAATTTCTTAATAATTTTTTAAACAATGAACTGATATTTTAGACCCTATAAATTATGTCGCTGGCCCTGTGTTTCTGTGTTGAGACTGTGTTTCTACTGGTGCCATGTTACTGTAACAGAAGTACACATTTAGTGCCGTGCCTGGCCCAGGGAGCTCCTAAAACAGGAATTCTGTTTCCCTCCATCTAAGCTCTGCTTCTTTAACAAAGCAACGAAAGAAAGAAAGGAAGGAAGGAAGGGAGAGAGGGAGGGAGGGAGGGAGAAAGGAAGGAAAGAAGGAAGGAAGGAAGGAGGGAGGGAGGGAAGGAAGGAAGGAAGGGAGGGGAGGGAAGATCCTCTCCTGTAGTATTTCAGTTTATATATAGTTTTATAAGTATGATATAAATCTAAAGAAATGGTGATTAATGAAGTGATCGAATTTTATTGAAAAGAGACATGATTACCCACGATCATGTAAAATTTAAATCCTGAAGCTGATCTAGCCTTTCTTCTTTTAAAAAAAAAAAAGAAAAAGAAATAACTTCCTTCTCTGAATCAAGTAACAGGTGCATCTGTCAGCCGGACATTTTCCTAGGTTTTTGGCTGGAGAAATGTGTGGCCAAAGATGTCTCAGAATGGTGAGAACGCATGGCTGTCTGGATTTAGTGGGCCTGGGGCAGCCAAGTGATAGTTCACTGTGCTTTGATTTTAATCCTCAAATCTCAGGCACTGGCTGTTTGCACTGACCTATAGACCTGGAGTATCAGACAGCCTATTAGTATCATTCAACAGGGGCTGAGGTGAAATAAGCCTTGACTCTTCTAGAGAGAATGTGATTTTTTCAGGGACAGCAGCATCTGCATTTTATTCCTGTTTAAGGCTTTCTCTGCTCTGTACTTTTTCCTAAGTGGTACTAGGTAATTGAATGGTAAGGGAAAGTGAACTGCATTTAGTGAATGCCTCTCTGTGCTGTGGGGCAGCTTCCCCGGGCCCCCACTGGTAATCCTGCTGCAGAGGCCCCCGTCAGGTCAGAGCTTACAAAGATCAGACCAGAGAGAGTTGTAGAAAAGATGCTATAATTTTTTCCAGAAGCGTATATCCCAGATGTTTTGCAGAGCCTTAACTTAAGACAGCGGTTAGCCTGGAATGTCAGAGAAAGAATGTGTGTGTGTTATATCACCAAAAGTTTAGAAATATTATATCTTTCATAGGTTCAGGCTGCTGTGCACTCATTCAGAGCCAGGCTGAGGCGCGTTATTGCATCTTCCCGCTCATTCAGATTACTTGGTAAACAAGTACGCGTTCTGCTGTGTGTTATTGTTACGGCTAATTTGAGTCATCAAGGCCCCATTAGCAAAGGGGGCTGGTTTGAGATTATGGTAGGGGCACAGTTTCCCTGCTGTGCGTTCCTGTGACATTCAGAAAGAGTACTCTAGTCTCAACTCAAACTGAAGAAGGTGAGTAGCTAACTTGTCCCTTCCAATTCCTCTTAGAACACTCCGGAATGCAACTTTTACTGTAGGAGACTGTTCATGAAAAAATTAATTCAATCAGTCTTCAAATGAGAGGCAGGGAAACCACACATCCTGCCCACACCTACTTCCCTGGAAGATTTCTATCTGTAGTTCAGCCATCCTAAAAGGTCTCAGCAGCTTGCCAGGTCAGAATGTCTGTTTAAAAAAGGATGCCCAAAAATCACGACAGGAAACTTTAGCCTGGAACGAAGAGTGCTATGAAACCGTGTCAACAAGAGGAGTGGTGTACAGTTGTGAGTTGAGCAGCAAGACGTCCTTGCTAGGAAGGAGATGGCCCAAGCTTCCCCTTATAAAAGCAACTTGAAACACATTATTTTACCTTTCAAAGATACATGGTAAGTTAAAATTGAGAAACGTACCCATTTACTATGCAGTTCCTTGGGTTGAATCAGTGCTTTATTTTTTCTGAAAAACCCCATCCCCCAAAAGGCATTTGATAGCAATGTATTAAGCACATTTTACCAATGATAAGAATATCATCATAAGTATTAAAGAAAATTTTCCTTCTCCATACGGGTCAGCGTTTGAAGCCCCACGGGGTTTCCTGATAGTTTCAGCCCTGACACACAATGAGCAGACACCCAAATCTTGTCCACCCTGAACATTCTTTTGTCAGGGCCCATCACTCTAGCACTCTAAAAACAAATCTGCAATTGTGTTCTTGCTGCCGACTCATTTTAAACATGAATTTGACAAGCTCCTCTTTCCCCACTGGAGTAGTTAACTGATGCTAGCCCGCTAGCTTCTATCGTGCCCCTCAAGCAACAAACTTTGGGATCATTTTTGTTTTCACACTTTCCTAACCCACATATAATTGGTTGCCTTTTAATTTCATTCCCCCCAGAATTTTCTCTTGTCTTTCTGTTCTCTCCTTGAAATTACTTTTACTGTTCCTCTTCTTTTTCATCACCTATTGATTCTGCCTTTGACTTAGTTCATAGCTGCCCTTTCCTTCTCAGTCCCATGGTTACAACCTGAGCCAGCTCTTCAACAAAAATGCCTGGCTTGATGAGTACATTTTATTGAGGAGCTGAGGAAGCACCTGTGGAAGGAACAAATGAATGATTTTGTTAATTATTTATTTAGTCTTCAGAGACTACACCTCATGCCAGTTTTATATCCTTGTTCTACTTTTTTCTTTTTTTTTGAGACAGAGTCCGGCTCCATCACCCAGGCTGGAGTGCAATGGTGCAGTCTCGGCCCACTGGTTCACTACAACCTCTCCCGCCTGGCTTCAAGCGATTCTCATGCCTCAGCCTCCAGAGTAGCTGGGATTACAGGCACACGCCACCACACCCAGCTAAATTTTATGATTTTAGTAGAGATGGGGTTTTACCTTGTTGGCCATGCTGGTCTTGAACTCACAACCTCAGGTGATCCACCCACCTCAGCCTCCCAAAATGCTGGGATTATAGGCATAAGCCACCACACCTGGGCCTTGTTCCACATTTTATAATATTTATACCAAAGAGAGGTTAAGTAATTTATTAAAGATTATAGAACTACAAAGTGGCAAAGCTGAGATTTGAACCAAGGCATTCTAGCTCCAGCCAGGCTTACCTTAATAGCTATGTTAGGTTTTTTGTTTTTTTTTAAAGGTGCTAGAAAGGAAATAAATGAGGTCACAGGGTACTATGATGGAGTAGAAGGTAGTTGGTGTTCTAGATAGGGAAATCAGGAAAGGCCTTTCTAAGAAAGTGATATTTTAGTTGAGTTCCAAAGGATAATGCCTTAAATATTTGTCCTCCTCCTACTTCACTTCCAACTTAGATTTTGCCTCACCCACAGTCTTTGTCTTCAGCTAGTTTGAGCAAATTCTCTAACTAACTCTGTGACATAGCCAGCCATTCCAAAGGTTAGTGCTGAGTTCCACACCATCAGATCGCAGTCCTTGTACTCAGAAACACCTGTGGCAGGAACAGGGCATGATCTTGCTAATTATTTATGTTTGTCTTCAGGGATTTTACCTCAGGCCAGTTTTGTATCCTTGTTCCACTTTTGATAGGATTTATACCACAGCTCTACAAAACATAGGCACTAATTAAATACTTAAATTACTTATAGCTTCAGACTTGTCTAGGTTCACTTCAGTTATATTTGATCTAGACCAATGTTTTGGTCCCAGGACCTCATTATACTAAAAACTTATTGAAAACCGGCTGGGCACAGTGTTTTACACTATGTAATCCCAGCACTTTGGGAGGCCGAGGCAGGCGGATCACTTGAGCCAAGGAGTTCAAGACCAGCCTGGGCAACACGGTAAAACCCCATCTCTACAAAAAATACAAAAATTAGCCAGGCGTGGTGGCTCACACCTATATTTCCAGCTAGTTGGTAGGCTGAGGTGGTTGGATCGCTGGAGCCCGGGAGGCAGAGGTTGCAGTGAGCCAAGGTCATGCCATTGCACTTCAGCCTGAGTGGCAAAGCGAGACTCTGTTGCAAAAAATAAAATAAAAATTGAAAAGCCCAATAAGCTTTTGTTTATGTGATCTATATTTGTCAATATTTACCATTGTAGAAATGAGAGAAAAATTTTCATCACGAGAATACAAAAGGACATATTCCATTGACTGTCAGAACAATATCATCACACACCATGTAGCATCTGGAAAACTATACCATCATGAGAATAACAAGGAAAAGGCAAATAACATCTTAATATTACTATGAAAATAGTTTTGACCTCATAAACCCAAAAACACCTTGATGACTCCCAGGGACCCCAGGACCACGTTTTAAGAACTGCTGCTCTATATAATGTCACATCAATGAATTCATCTCTCTTTTGTTTTTTCCAAATAGATACAGGGTTTCATTATGTTGTCCAGGCTGGTCTCAAACTCCTGGCCTCAAGGAATCCTCCTGCCTTGGCCTGCCAGAGTGCTGGAATCACAGGCGTGCGGCACTGTGCCCGGCCTATCTCCTCTGGTCAGTGATCTGTATATTAGTTTTATTGATGTGTAAAAAATTGCCACACATATATTGGCTTAAAACAATACATTATCTCATAGTTTGGTAGGTTAGAAATGCAGGCAAAGAAGGTTCTCTACTCAACATCTCGAAAGGCTGAAGTCAAGATGATGGCCAAAGCTGAGTTCTGATCTGCCACTCTGAATCCTCTTTCAGATGCATTCAGATGGTTGTTGACAGAATTCAGTTCCTTGCAGTTGTAGGATTCGTGGTGGCCTGTTTCCTGTCTTTTAAGGACTCACATGACTGGGTCCATATAATCTCCCTTTTGATTAACTCAAGGTCAACTGATTAGGACCATAATTACATTCCTTTTGCCATGTTAATGTAACATAATCAGAGGAGTGATATGTCATATTCACAGATCCCACTCACACTTAAGGATAGTAGATTATCCAGGGCATGTAACTCAGGCAGTAGAATATTACTGGCCGTCTCTTTTTTTTTTTTTTTAAGACGAAGTCTCACTCTGTCACCCAGGCTGGAAAGCTATGGTGCAATCTCAACTCACTGCAACCTACTCCTCCCTGGTTCAAGCAATTCTCATGCCTCAGCCTCCTGAGTAGCTAGGATTACAGGAGTATGCCACCAGCCTGGCTAATTTTTGTATTTTTAGCAGAGATGTGGTTTCACCATGTTGGCCAGGCTGGTCTCGAACTCCTAGGCTCAAGTGATCCACCTGTCTCGGCCTCCCAAAGTGCTGGGATTACAGGCGTGAGCCACCATACCCGGTCTGGGGCCATCTTAGACTTCTGCCAACCACAATCAACCAGATGGTTTTTGTTTTGTTGTGGAAAAAAAAAAAATTAAGCTTTCACTTGGGCCACCAAACTCCTACCTTAAAGTTCCAAGTAACCAAGTTCTCTAATTTTTTTTAATATGGGAAATCCACATCTCCCAAACTCTGTCCCTTTTCTAGCAAGTTACTTCACTTTTCTGTAAAATAAGTACAATAATGGTACCTACGTTAGAGTTGTGAGAACAAAACTAGATGATGCATGTACTGAGTTTAGCACAGAGCCTGCTAAATAGTAAGCCCTCAGTCACCTTTGTCTCTACCAGTGGTGGCTCCCTTGGTGTGTGAAGAAGGCTCTCCTGAAACTGAGTGCAGCAACCCTCTAGGATGGCTGTAGTCCAAGAAAACCCAGAAAATGTGTGCTGCCAAGGATTTGGAGAAATGGGACCCCTCATACATTGCTGGTAGGAATGTAGAATGGTCAGCAGCTGTGGAAAACAGTTCAGCAGTTCCACAAAAATCAAACATAAAGTTATCATATGGCCCAGCAATTCTACCCATAGGTATGTACCCTGGAGAATTAAAAACATATGTTTACACAAAAACGTATATGTTTGCAGCAATATTATTCATAATAACCCAAAAGCAGAAACAACCCAAATGCTCACCAACTAACAAACGGATAAACAAAATGTGGTACATCCATGCAGTGGAATATTACTCAGTCACGGAGAGGAATGAAGAAGTACTAATACACGCTACAGTGTGGATGAACCTTGTAAACAGTATGCTAAGTTAAGAAGCCAGCCACAAAAGACAAGAAACGCATGATTCCATTCACATGAAGTGTCCAGAGCAGGCAGATAACATAGGCAGAAAGTAGCTCAGGGGTTTCCAGGGGCAGTGGGATGGGGAAATGGAAGGCAACTCCTAATGGGTATGGGGTTTCTTTTGGAGGTGATGAAAATGTTCTGGAATTCGAAGGTGGTGATGGTTGTACATCTCTGTGAATACACTAAAAGCCACTAAATTATTTACTGGGTGAATTTTATAGTGTCTGTAGGCATTCCAGTTGACAATCACATCTTAGTATAGACTTTGAGTCATCTCAGTCAAGGCACTGGACATGTAAGAGAAGTCTCCAGATGATTCCAGCCCTGCCATCTGAGTCACTCCAGCCTTTCTGGTCTTCCCAGAAGAGGCTCAGACACCGTGGAGGAGAGAAGAGCTCTCCCTTCTGTGCCCTGTGATTTGCTGATCCACAGAGTTCACAGGCATGATTAAATGGTGGTGGTTTTCCACTGTGAAGTTTCGGAGTAATTTGTCACAAAGCAATAGCTAATTAGAAAAATAAGCTTTCAGAAGAAGCCAGTTTCTCCAAAGCTTGGGTACTTAATATTAAAAGAGGAAGAAATTTCTTGCCCCCAGGCAAAAGTCAGAAGATGTATTTCTACCCCATGGATAGGAAAAGGATTTTTTTCCTCCTTTCTCCTTGGCCTGCATGCAGCAGTGAAACAGAAACCAGTGGATTCTTTTAAATCTTTAACCATATGCAGATGAATAAGCAAATGGTTGGACTTCATTCCTAATCTCTTTTCCTTTCCTGTATAACTCAGATTTTTTTTTCCACTCTAATAAACTTGAGCATTTAAACAGAAGTCATGTGTCACGTATATGACGATTAGCAGCAAGAATGTAGAAAAGGAGATAGTGGCTGAGCACTAAGCCTTAATTAATACCCAGCCACTCGACTGAAAATAAGAACAATGTTTCTGGCAAAGAAATGTAAAAAAAAAAATCTGTCCAATTTGGAATCATTTTTTTTTCCTCTCTCATTCTTTTGAGGGTAATGATTTAAAATTCAATGACTGTAAAGGGAACTTTTTAAAGTTTTCAGTTGAGCTCCAGTGACTGAAGTGCAGTAATCTTTGTATGACATCAAGCAGGGCCACCCTCCCCATGTCTGGTCCCCAGTGGACTGCCAACCCCCAGAATGTACACACTGAGACAGAAGGGAATACATCCCAATGGAAGCCAAGCAGCAGCAGGAAGGATGAAGGAGTGTGGGGACAGTCTCTTCCCGCCCCTCAAAAAAAGGGAAAACACTTTGGGAGGCCGAGGCGGGTGGATCACGAGGTCAAGAGATCGAGACCATCCTGGTCAACATGGTGAAACCCCGTCTCTCCTAATACAAAAAATTAGCTGGGCATGGTGGCGCGTGCCTGTAATCCCAGCTACTCAGGAGGCTGAGGCAGGAGAATTGCCTGAACCCAGGAGGCGGAGATTGCGGTGAGCCGAGATCGCGCCATTGCGCTCCAGCCTGGGTATCAAGAGCGAAACTCCGTCTCAAAAAAAAAAAAAAAAAAAAAAAAAAAAAAAAAGGGAAACAAGCTTCGTTCTTGAAGGAAAAGGGAGAAAAACAAGACTTTTATGGAAATACCATATACAGAGTTGGCAGAAATTCAGCAAGGAATAAAAAGTATCCAACATGTTCCCTTATTCAGTTCCAGTCTGGCAGACAAATTAAAAGAGGTTCAATTTTCAAACCGATTTGCCCTGAATTATCTGGACCTAAAACCATGCAAGGCATCTAAAAAGACTCGTGGTTTGGTCCATTGTCAGCCCAGTTGAACAAGCGGAGTCTAAAGCAGCCAGATGGAAAAAGCTTAAAATGTTTTCATAAAAATCTTATTAAAAAAACAAAGTGTTTGTGGATGAAATAAGAGGCCTGAGATTTGATCGAAAATCCATTGCCAAGAGTGGGGCAGGAAGGAGAGTTTGTAGATGAAACAGGATTAGCCATGCGTGTGGAAGCTGAGTGGGCAGTGGGTACACGGGGAATCACAGATGAGCCCATCATGTTCCCTCTATTTCATATGGTTTCAGCATTTCCATAATTAAAAGCTATAGAAATATGTATCATGTAAGAAATTTTCAGATGCTAAAAAGCCAAAGAATGTATTGATTATAGATAAATGAAACAAGCTAGGTTTTGAAATGAGAACAAGAAAGGACACTTTAAAATTACTTTTATTTCATGCTTAACTAATGAAAAAAAAAAAGTGGCTCAAGCCTGTAATCTCAGCACTTTGGGAGGTCGAGGTGGGGGGATCACTTGAGGTCAGGAGTTTGAGACCAGCCTGGCCAACATGGTGAAACCCCATCGCTGCTAAAAATACAAAAATTAGTCGGGTGTGGTGGTGCACTCCTGTAATCCCAGCTACTCGGGAGGCTGAGGAAGGAGAATTGCTTGAACCTGGGAGGCAGAGGTTGCAGTGAGCTGAGATCGCACCAGTGCACTCCAGCCTGGGCAACAGTGAGACTCGTCTCAAAAACAAACAAACAAACAAAAAGTGTCAGTCTGCAAATCTGAACCTGAATAGATTTCTCTGACTTGAAATAGTCTATGCTCGGCCTGTTAATACACTGCTGTCAAGTATGAAATGTCACTGTAATCTTTATCCATGTAAGGGCTGTGCCCCTCGTTTGGTAGATATTTGAGATGTTCCAACATCAATTTGACAAGACCTTTACGGGAGACTTAAGGGCGCTGACTCCCATGGAAGGACCCCCTTTCTCCAAGGGCACACTCCCAGCTCCGTGTCAGAAGCGCTGTGTGTGTACTGACTCATTTCGTCCTCAGGTCCAGGCACCTGAGGCCCACACTTTAAAAACACACACTTGCCACTTGCCTCCCTGTGAGGATGGAAGCGCCACACCTTTCTAGACCAAACTCTGGCTGCCCAGGCCCCCCAGATTCCCTGCCTCAGTGGCCCAAGCCTGCTTCTTGGGTTTGCATGGGCCTCTTGCCCCATGGAATGCAGGTGAACTGTGCCCCGGGGCTGAGAGATGGCAAGGGTGGTTGCAGTGGGGAAGGGCGAGGCAGGAGTTAGGACCTGCACACTGTGGAAGCAGGATGGAGCCAGACGCGAAGAGAAGGGAGGGGGCTGTGGCAGAGGTTTTTGTGTATACTCTTACCGGGGGTCCTGGAAATGTTAGGGGTGGACCTAATGAGGTAAGTATTATCATTACCACCTTTTTTGGAGGAAATAAAACTGAGAAAGCTTGAGTCATTTGCTTGGGGTTGCACAGCTGGTTAGCGGCAGAGCCAGGGCTTAGCCTGTCGTTCTTGTGATTCCATGGCTCTTCCCTTTCGTGCTCCACACAGCAAAATCCACAGAGTCTGCAGGTACCTGAGGCTCTCATGAGATACAGAGACAGTCCTGAAAAGCTGTCTTCCATCAGTTAAGCTGCTTTTCTACTCCGTACTGCGTTATCGGTGCCAACTCAGAAGGTGGCAGACAGAAGTGGTGGCAAAGCCTCATCCAGAAAAAATTACCATGGGAAGTTGATTCAACAGAAAAATATTTGATGCAAGAGTATGACAGCTAATCCTAGGATTTCACTTTTTGTTCTGAACTTCTGACCTACAGCTGCTAGTCCAACCATGGAATGTCTAAAAGGTACTTTAACTCGATTTTAACCTTGTCGAGCGAGTATTTGGCCAATCAAATAAGTAGGTCTTTGTTTATTTCCTTTAAACTCTAAAGCCAGGAAATTACTTTTGATACATTAAGACCCCTGCCTTCCCTCCAAGGACATCCTGAGGCATAGAAATAAAATCTAGCCAAACGTATTTTCAATTACTATTCATAAGGAAACACCCATCACATTATAGGTAATTTGGAAAAGCAGATTTATGGAAAAAACCGTTGAAATATTACAATATTATTAGAAGGCATAATTTAATGTACTTAATACCAAGTAGTCACTTTTGGATATGTTTTGGATACCAACTGCAAATATCTAAAGTTGGCCGGGTGCAGTGGCTCATGCCTGTAATCCCAGCACTTTGGGAGGCCGAGGTGGGTGGATCACTTGAGGCCAGGAGTTCAAGACCAGCTTGGCCAACATGGTGAAACCCCGTCTCTATTTTTATTTAAAAAAAAAAAAATATATATATATATATATATATATATATATAGTTAATAGTAATACTAGTAGTTGATAGTAGTGAGTGCTTATGCACCAGGCAAAACGCTGTCTTTAACATGTATTGACTCAATCCTCACAGCAGCCCTGGAGAATAGTATTAGGTTGGTGCAAAAGTAATTGCGGGTTTTGCCATACTTCTAATTGTACTTTTATCCCTATTCCAAGTCTATTTGCCATAATTTTAATGGCAAAAACCACACTTACTTTTGCACCAACCTAATATTATTATTGCTTCTTTACAAATGAGGTAACTGAGATACAGAGAGGATAGTAAGCTTGGAACTAATGTTATATACAGAGGGGTTTATCCAAGTACTATTTATAATGAAAGAATTGGAAATAATCTAAGTTGGAAAATATTTAATATATTATGGTATGTCCATGTAATGAACTATGGTGCAGCTATTAAAAATCACATTCTTAAAGAATATTTAATGGCATAGAAAAATGCTTAAAATTTTCCCTTAAGTATATTTTTAAATGATGCAAATAAGTGTGTATTATGAGCACAATTTTAAAAACTTATGCAAAATTTAAAAATAAATACAACTATATAAAATATTTAAAATAGATATCTGAGTTAAGGAATTATGTATAAAGTTTATTCTATAATTTTGTTTCATTTTGATTAGGTATTATGTAAGAGAGAAAGTAAGATTTTGAAAAATGAATTCTTGTGAGCTAGTACCTCAATATAAAAAAGCTATATAAAGGAGTATAAAAAAGGGAAACATTATAATGTGTTCTAAGAAATACTATACTGGCAAGTGTAATAAATAATAATGGAAATAATTAATAGGCACACGTCCAATACTTAACTGTTTTACATGCAATTAATGCAACATCTCACTTGATCTACACGATGACACGGAGGTGGAGGTAGTCTCAGCTCCTGGTTTTCAGATGATGAAAATGAAACTCAGAAGAGGTTGTAACTTTTCCAAGGCTCTGCAGAGGCTGCATGGTCAGGCCAGGGCTAGGATCCTCAGACAGTCACCATTCAGCATCTGTGAGAGCAGGCCCAGTGTGCGGGCAGAGCCAGACTCTGTTGGATGGATTGGCCACATTCCGACTTACTCAACGTGAGCCTGAATGAGTATGGAAGTGAGCTAAGAGAGCCTCATGCCAATGTATGGGAAGGCCAGTGAAATAAGAATCAGATCTGAGATCTAGTTTTGGTTCTGTTATTTATCAGGTGAGCAAATCCTTTGACCTCTCTGGGCCCTGTTTGTTCCTCTGGATACAACACAGATGTAATCAGGCTTCCTGGGACCCATGTCTGCCCTAGAGGTCAGTTGCCTGAATTGTCACATGCCAAAATCCCCTAAGTAGATTCCAAAGGCTTTGAATAGCAGCATTGATTTTTACTGAAGATTGAGAGGGTGTAGGGCAGACTGGGTTGCATCACATATCACCAGCAAAACATCCTTAAAGATTTCTTGAAATACTTTTCCCCCAAATTCCCTTTTCCTCTACCAGCTGCCCAAATTCTGTTTTTCCCCCTCTCCTTTCCCCTTTACAAAGATATTTTTCCTGTTCCTTTCTCCAGTCACACTCAAGATTTCTCCCTATTCCAAGTCATTTTCATTCAACAAATGTACATATACGTATACACATGTGTGTGTTTGTGTGTGTGTGTGTATATATATATATATTTGTTATCCAGCCTGGGTGACAGGAGACCTTGTCAAAAATACTTGTGTGTGTGTGTGTGTGTGTGTGTGTGTGTGTATATATTTGAATATTATATTAAATATATTAGAGATATATATTGAATATATATTTTTTTCAAATATTTGTTGAATGAAACCACTGCACCTGGCTTCATTCAACAAATAATTTTGGCTAGGACATGGCAGTGGTAGCTCACACCTGTAATCCCACCACTTTGGGAGGCCAAGGTTGGAAGATCACTTGAATCCAGAAGTTTGAGACCAGTCTGGTCTCTAAAAAAAAAAAATTTAGTTCAAAAAGATAAAAAATTAATTTTAAAAAGCCAAATATTTTTAATGAATCTACCATTTCCTAGGAGTATTCTTGGTGCTAGAGGATACAACAATCAGTGGACTTTACAATCCATCCCTTTCTTATCTAGAGGAATCGAACTTTGTCTCACATCTTAAGTTTGCATGCAGCCAAAGGCAGGGGCTTTAAATTACTAATACATTTTTTTCAGTGTTAAATATAGAGATGAGTACTTTTTTACTTTCAAAGGGCCTCTTAGCTCTATTTTTCAAAATAATTTTATGATTTTATAAAGTTTAATTCATAGCAATATCTCCTTCCAAGACACTGATAATCATTATAATAAGCATTTACTGGGTAGTCACAGTGCATCTTCGCATTGTATTAATTCCCTTACATTTAATCCTCACAATCCAGTAAACTATAGGTACTATTTCCTATTTCTCTATAAAACTGACATTTAGAGATGCTCTGTGACTTGCTCAAGTCAAACAGCTGCCAGGTGGCAGATCGGACATTGAGACCTCGTCCTGCCTGACTTTGGAGGCTGTGCTTTTTAGCCTCTGTGCTTACTGCACCACGCTTCTCCCTCCTGCTGGCCCTTACCCAAAGGTGTCGTATTGCTGGGCTGGGAGTATTAACAAAGTACTAGAACTGATTTTCCTGTACCATTTTTACCATGTTGTCTCAAGATTTTTGCCCTCTGCTAAAGTACCACTGGAATCAGTTTTATGAACAAATCATATTTCCACAGACCAACATCTGTGTGCACCTACCACATGCCAGGCACAATTACAATGCTGTTGATTCATTACGAACCTTAAGAAATTACCTGTGGCCGGGCACCATGGTTCACGTCTGTAATCTCGGCACTTTGGGAGTCTGAGGCAGAGGATCACTTGAGGCCGGGAGTTCAAGACCAGCCTGGGCAACACAGCAAGACCCCATCTCTATAAGAAAATTTTTTAAAATTAGCTGGGTGTAGTGGCATGTGCCTATAGTCCCACCTATGCAGGGGAGGCTGAGGCAGGAGGATCCCTTGAGTCCAGGAGGTCGAGGTTACAATGAGCTATGATTGCACCACTGCACTCCAGCTTGGGTGACAGAGCGACATTCTGTCCCAAAAACAGAAAGAAAAGAAAAAAGAAACTGTGTTAAAATTTTTAAGGTTGAGATAATAGAAACCCAACTTAAATTCAGATAAACAAAGCCTAGGTCTGAACCCAATCTCAGCACCTGATGGATTCAACAGCTCTAATAATAACTGGCAGGGCCCTGTCCCGGCCTCCGCTTTCTTCGTGGCCCCGCTCTTCTCTTCCTGTCTTCATTCTGTATGCAGTCATTCTCTAGTTGGCAAGCAAAACAATCGCCAAAAGCCTCAGCTTCATATCACCCAACTCAGCAACCCCAAAGGACAGAGAATGAATGCCTCTCTCTTGATACTCGTTTATCAGTACCAGGGATGCCTTTGACTAGCTCTGCCCAAGTCCCATGAACCAATCATTATGATCAGGAAGGGTCAGGACTGTGATTGATAGACCCATCAATGCCTTATGGAGTAGGGGAGAAATTACCCAAAGAACCCAAAAGAGCAGAATAAGAAAGTGGATGGGAGAAGCCGAATGAATAGATGCAATCATCTACCACCTGGTCTCTGCCATCAAAGAGCTTTCGGTTTAGTTGAGGACATGGATCCATAAACGAAAAGACCATGTGAAGAAGCGTAACACTTGCCTGATGGATGGCGCCCTGAAATGCAGCAAACCCGCCCTTCACCACTCTGCAGAAGCCTTCTGAAGTCGCCCCCAGTAGTAGGCTTCTAGCTCCCCTGTACTTCTTGTCTGGCTCCCTTCTCATCCCCCAACCGCCGGCACCAGTTTCCTGTGAGCGCTTTAGTGTCAACCCCAGTAATGGTGGCGGGAACGGGAGGGAGGCCCAGTGGACAACATGGTAAAGTGGGGAGATTCCCACTCACATGGCAGCAAATGATCTTTTCATCAGAGCAAGCAGAGTAAACGGGCCTGGGCCATTTGGTGAAGCACATAGCGTAAGACCCAAGAAAGGAATAAGGAAAGAGCCAAGAGGAAAGCAGAAAAAATGTAATTTCTACTATTACAAAAATTAATTCTGAAATGAAGCTGTTTATTTTTTGCTGAGCATGTAGAGTAATAATACAGCCTTTCTTTGATGGAAAAAGCCCTATTCATTATGCTTAGAGAAGTGACTTGTCTGCCTCTCAACATGCTTTAAAGTCATAGGCTTAATAAAGCCACTCCAGACTCCTAATTGGAGTCTCTTTTCTTTCACTTTAGTTTTCTTTTTATGTATTTCATGTTTCAAATTGTTACTACAGCATCCTGTCGGTTATAATTTTTTTTCAGACAAAGTCTTCTTAAAAGACCGCCTTTGTCTGTAAACCAATGAGAACTCCTAGAGGGATTTATAAAGAACCAGAAAAGTTTTATATTTCCGTCCTAAAAACAATGGAGTAAGTGGCAACAGGTCTTTGGGAAGCTGCCCATATAGTCTTCATATCAACATTGGCTAGAGTGATCCAATTTGAGTAACAGCAGTCATCGAATTCTTACAAACATCAGTGATTTTTGTGGAGGCTCTAACTTGGTATCAATCAAGACAATTGTGATTTAGAATGTCAGGGTTTTTATGAATTTGTTGTTTCCTCTATTGTCTAGTCACATAATTAAAGTGTCCAAGGGCTACCACATGAGTCCTGGTTTTGTTAAGGACTTTTCTTTTGCAAAAAAAAAAAAGAAAGAAAGAAAGACTCCTGACTTATATAAGAATGCTGAATGTATAGATTTAAGTGTAAGGCAATGCGTGTTCAAAGGCATATTCCCGTTCTGAAAAGGAAATGAGTCAGTTACAATGGGAGCATTTCCTTACTTTTTTCTGCTGCTGTTCTGGAGACGCGTACAGTGGTCTCAAACCCAGATTTGTTTAACCAAACCTGTTAACATTATTTTTTTCATAAATTTACTGGATTGTAAATAGGAGTTTAATTTACTCCATACCCAAATTATATATTAAATATTTTGGAATACTAAGGGTCTGGCTTATACCACTGTTTGCTGAATAATATAGTCAGTAATTACATAGCCAACATTTTCGGATCTGGTTTTCTCCAACTTCTAAGCCAGGGATTCTTAAACTGGAGTCATGGAAATGGCTACTGGGGGTTTATGTGTATCTCTGCATTTTCTGGAAGACAAGCTATAGATTTCATTAGGTTCCCTGTATACCTTCCCCTTTTCCCCTGCAAAAAAGTTTCTGAGGCTTTTTAGAGAAGGGCATATTTATTTATTTATAAATTCTCTTTTTCCAAGCTGAGGGTTGAAATTTAATGGAAATGCAAACAAGCTCATCTTTCCTTCTCTGCCTGTTCAATCATGCTGCTCTTCCAAAAATGAAGAGCATAAAACTGTCTCTAAGGACAGCAGAATGCCAGAGAAAAAGGTAGAAAACAAGAATAGTAGCTTTCTTTTTTTAAGAAAATAATTTTTTTTTAACAAAAATCTGCCTTGAATTTTTTTCTCTCGAGTCTCTCGGCCATTGTTAATTGTTATTTAGTGTTCTTCACTGTGAATTACTTTGTGGGTGACTGTGAATTACTAGATTCTATTTTAACTAAAGGAGCCAACACAGCAAATTTATGTTCTGTTATAAATTAAGTAATGTGATGACATATGCTTAGTGGTTAGACTGACATGCAAAATAAATCAGATGTAATCGTGTGAATGTAAGTTTGAGATATAAAATAGCCATCATGGGGTTGAAACAAAAGACAGAACCGTAGGAGTAGGAGTTTGCCAAAGCAGAAATAAGCTAATTCTGCTTGAAGTCAGCAAAAGAAAAATAATTAAATTGGATATTTTTCCCCTTCTTTGAGTGCCATTAAGAGAAGTTAATAACTCAGATGGGAGACCGGGTGCAGAGGCTCACGCCTGTAATCTCAGCACTTTGGGAGGCTGAGGCAGGTGGATCACCTGAGGTCAGGAGTCTGAAACCAGCCTGACCAACACAGCAAAACCCCATCTCTACTAAAAATACAAAAATTAGCCGGATGTGGTGGTACATGCCTGTAACCTTAGCTACTTGGGAGGCTGAGGCAGGAGAATCACTTGAACCCAGGAGGCGGAGGTTGCAGTGAGTGGAGATCATGCCACTATACTTCAGCCTGGGCAATGGACTGCAACTCCATCTCAAACAAAACAAACAAACAAACAAAAAACAACAAGCAACTCAGGTGTGAAAACAACGAATTTAGAGAGAGAAGGTTTGTAAGTGGACACCCTCACTTATGTTTTTAGACGTGAGGACACAGGACCAAAGATACTCCAAAACACAGGTGGCTGGTCACAAAAGCCCCTAAAACTAAGGCATTCTAGCTCCTAGGTCGACTTCCCACTGCATCTTACCTAAAGCACTAAAGAGAGAACAATTGATTTTTGAATTATCATGCAAAGCTATTGAAGAAGACACAGGCTAAGCATGGTAGCATCAGTAATCCCAGCACTTTGGGAGGCTGAAGTGCGAAGATCACTTGAGGCCAGGAGTTCAAGACCATCCCGGAAAGCATAGCGAGACCCTATCGCTACAAAAAATTTTTTAAAAAGCAGAGAGTGGTGGTGTGTGCCTGTAGTCCCAGCTACTCGGGAGGCTGAGGCAGGAAGATCGCTTGAGCGCTGGAGTTCAAGGCTGCAGTGAGCTATGATCATGCCACTGTACTCCAGCCTGGACAATAGAATGAGATCCTGTCTCTAAAAGAAAAAAAAAGAATACACAATTAAAACACATTTATACTGCCACGTATGCACCTATGCAACAATCTTGCATGTTCTTCACATGTACCCCAAAACCTAAAATGCAATTAAAAAATAAAGAAAAAAAAACACATTTATAGTGCTTGGAACTCAGATAAACAGCTTGACTACCATGAGAGCTAAAGAGATACTGCCTATCAGTGAATAAATGATGAGAAGAACACAAACTAAGGCTAAATTTTGTCATTCTAGTTTTTAGAGCAGAAGCTAATTTTTTAAACTGACAAGCTAATTTTTTAACCTGACTTTATTAAAATCATTTTCTTCACTTAAATTTATACTTTCCATGTGGAGGAGAATGAAGAACTCTAACTTATTTGAACATGGGTTTCTGTATATTTGAATTCTCTTCCTGATCAGGTAATCATCTGTTACTAGTATAGTTTTGATTAAAACAAAAGAGTCCTACACTGGAGGTTTTTGTTTGCTGTGCTATGCTTCTCATCTACAAGTTCGACACTAGCAGTTGACTATTTTCTATGCTTAGCCTATCAATGGAATTCCAAAGAAAAGAAAAATGACCTCATTTTATTTGTGGAGAAATTCAGTCTTATTTCCTTTCTTGCATGCTTCTCCAAGGAAAAATAAAGACCAGAAATTTGGTTAAAATAGAACTTATAACTGGAAGAAATTTTGGCATCTTAACCCGCAACTCATAGGGAAGCTGACCGCTGGAGGCTGAGAAACTCCCAGGGTTAATTGCAGCTAGTAAATATGGATGGCAGGGCTTAAATCCCTGCCTCCATTCTCCCATTTATCCTCCCATTACCCATGGTGATTGCATTCCTGCAGTCAAGGGCATAAGTCATCCAATTTTACTTCCCATTGGTTTCCTATAGCTCACATTGGGCTGTCCCATAGGGAAGTCATCATTTGTTATGAGACAGTCTTGCTCTGTCGCCTAGGCTGGAGTGCAATGGCATGATCAGGGCTCACTGCAGCCTCTGCTTCAGGGGTCAAGCAACTCTCCCACCTCAGCTTCCTGGTAGCTGGGACCACAGGTGTACACCCTCATGCCTGGCTAATTTTTGTGTTTCTTGAGGTTTTGCTATATTGCCCAGGCTGGTCTCGAACTCCTGGGCTCAAGCAATCTACCCCACATTGGCCTCCCAAAGGGTTGGGATTACAGGTGTGAACCACTGCACCCACCATCACTTGTGTCTGTTTGAACTCCCTCATAGATCCTGGCTAATAGTTAGTGCGTGCCTACCATGCTTCAGGACACTCTGCATAACATTAGCACATTTACTCTGTAGGGACAGCTCTGTAAGACAGCTGCCTTTGTCCCTATTTCCCATTTGAGAAAACTGAGAGAGGTTAGGACGTCTGCACAAAGTCACACAGCTGGTAGGTGGTGGGACTGAGATTCAAACCTACATAAATGAGATTCCAAAACTCACTGAAAACACTACTGGATAGAATTACGTTTTGCTCATCTTTATTTTCCTGACAAGTACTAGCATATTGCTATACAAACAGTAGGTACTCAATAAATGAGTTTGCAAAAAATGAACAAATCATGGATTTAGTAAGACCAATGCATAAAAACTTTTTTGAATGTTATTTTTGGCCAGGCGTGGTGGGTAGCTCATCTGTGTAATCTTAGCACTTCAGGGGGCAGAGGCAGGTGGATCACCTGAAGTCAGAAGTCCAAAACTGGCTTAGCCAACATGGTGAAACCCTGTCTCTGATAAAAATATAAAAATTAGGCCGGGCGCGGTGGCTCAAGCCTGTAATCCCAGCACTTTGGGAGGCCGAGGCGGGTGGATCATGAGGTCAAGAGATCGAGACCATCCTGGTCAACACAGTGAAACCCCGTCTCTACTAAAAATACAAAAAATTAGCTGGGCACGGTGGCGCGTGCCTGTAATCCCAGCTACTCAGGAGGCTGAGGCAGGAGAATTGCCTGAACCCGGGAGGCGGAGGTTGCGGTGAGTCGAGATTGCGCCATTGCACTCCAGCCTGGGTAACGAGAGCGAAACTCCGTCTCAAAAAAAAAAAATATATATATATATATATAAAAATTAGCTAGGCATGGTGGTGCACACCTGTAATTTCAGCTACTCGGGAGGGTGAGGCAGGAGAATTGCTTGAACCCAGACATCCGAGGTTGCAGTCAGCTGAGATTGCACCACTGCACTCCAGCCTGGGCAACAGAGCAAGAATCCATCTCAAATAAATAAATAAATTCTATTAAATTAATGATATTTTCGGCCGGGCGGTGGCTCACACCTGTAATCCCAGCACTTTGGAAGGCCGAGGTCAGGAGATTGAGACCAACCTGGCCAACATGGTGAAACCCTGCCTCTACTAAAAATATATACAAAGAATTAGCTGAGTGTCGTGGCGCGTGCGCGTAATCCCAGCTACTGCGAAGGCTGAGGCATGAGAACTGCCTGAACCCAGGAGGCAGAGGTTGCAGTGAGCTGAGATCGTGCCACTGCACTCCAACCTGGTGACAGAGCAAGACTCCGTCTCAAAAATTAAAAGTTTTTTAAAAAAGTTATTTTCAATACTTCAGATATGTTTTGTTCTACTCTTAAGGGGAAAAAAACAACCTAACAAACTAAAATTCAGCAACCCAGTAATTCATCCAGTTTCTCTGTCATCTGAGAGGCACTGTGGCAGAGTGCTTTCATACCTGGGCCCTGGGGCCAGGCTGCCTGGGTTCACGTCCTGTCTTGCTTCTGACCTGGGCAGGCCGCCGCACTTCGCTGTGCCTCGGCTGTTTCATTTGTAAGGCGAGGACTTGAGTTGAAACGTCTTTATAGGGTTGTTTTGAAGATGGAGTGAGTTAATAGATGTAAAGCGCGTAGTAACACTCAGTAAACACTCAATAAAAAGCTTTATTAACCTAGATATGTTTCTTCAGAGTCCTTGTAAAGCCCTTGCCACCCTTTCGCGGTAAAGCATTTTCAAAAAGTACCATCCGTCCGGGCTTATCTCTGTGCTGTTTTCCTGAGCGCGGGCTGTGTCGACACCACGCCGTTAATGTCTTCTGCTCCCTGCACTGCCGTCAAAGGCTTTTCAACGTGGCCTTGGATCCCATGGGTTTGGGGCAGTTCAGTGTACCTGGAAGCATGATAACAGGAACTGAAATGGCAGAAACTGAAAGCAAAATAAAATTCAGCCAGGAAACACTTAGCTGTTTTTCCCTTGGCTCTGCGTGGGAAAAAAAAAGGAGGAGGAGATAAATCAAAACCTGTGAAGTCCGGCATGTATTTCAGGGTTGTTTTGTTTTAATTTTCTAAATATAAGTACAGTCCTCATTCCTCCCTTCAGAAAATATCTATTGAGTGTTTACTGTGGGTGTGCCCTGATTTCCCATAGACATCTGGTGGCCATCTATCCTGGATTTTCTAGAGCAATCCTAACTTTAAATGTTTTTGGTTCTTTTCATGAAAATAGGTTTAAAAGGCAGTGGAAAAAAGGCTTTCTCAGGCCCCAGGACCAGAGTTTTGTTTTCTGTTTACTTTCAGCTGTGTTTCTGCTTGCCCCAAGGTTAGGAGCCGCCCAGTAAAAAAAATCTCCAAGTCCTGAAGGGCTACAGGAGCCAGGATAGGGAAATTACTAGCTGGTGTCCTCTGCTTCTCCTCTAGAGGAAGAGTTTTAAGGGTTAAAATTTTCATCTGTAACTGTGGTTGTTTCTTTGGAGCTGGCAATACTGAAAACTAACTTTTTGTATTTTACATTCTTATAATGTTTGGGTTTTTTTATACCTTTTTAATGAGGTGCATTACTGTGATAAGCAGAAAAGAAAATAAAAGTTTTTTTAAACTACTGACTTACTTCCACAAGTATAATAGACATTCTCCTTTTTAGCAACCCAATAACAAGGGGTAGTGGAAAACAATATGCTCCCTGAGGGCAGGGACCGTCTGCTTTTCTCATCTTAACATTCCCACAGAGAAGCACTGAATAAATATCCATCAAAGGAATGAACAAAGGCCTCCTTCATATTCCTTAAAACATCTTTACTTTCCTGAAAGAACATAGTAGCTCGCCTTAACCATGCCAAAAAGCATATATACTCTATGTAAGTCCAGATTTACACACAAAGTATTATTTACCTGATGAAGGGATTTATCAGGTTCTTTATACAGCAATAGCTCCTCAGTGGATTTGAAGCGTGACTTGATTTGCTTCACTTTTCTTATGAGATAGTGGAATAAACTAAAAGAACTTCGGTAAACCAGGAGTCCAGAGTGTGAACCCTACCGGCTACCTGCGTAGCTGGGGCCCAGATGTGCACCACCACACCTGGCTAATGTTTTGTAGAGACAGGGATCTTCTTCATGCAGACTCACTATCTTACGTGTGTTTTTAAGAATGACTCCACCTCGACTCTAATCTCTTTTGTGTTTTCTCTAACGAGAGTCCCCATCCAATTTGTTTCGTTCTAACATGGCACAGAGCATATTCTGTGAATTTCCTGAGTGGGCTCACATCATTAGACCTTTCACAGATTTAAAATCTAGCAAGGAAAATAAGGTTAACACAAATAAAAAGGTTAAATAATAATAGAAGGGCAGCACAGTGGCTCATGTCTCTACTCCCAGCCCCTTAGGAGGCCAAGGTGGGAGGATTGCTTCAGCTCAGGAGTTCAAGACTGGACTGGGCAACAAAGAGAGACCCTGTCTCTACAAAACATTAGCCAGGTGTGGTGGTGCACATCTGGAACCCCAGCTACTCAGGTGGCTGAGGCAAGAGAATGGCTTGGGCCCAGGAGGTCGAGGCTGCTCCTGGGCAACAGAGAGAGACCGTGTCTCAAAAAAACAAAACAAAACAACAGAAGCCAGTATATTATTACCTGTGCAAAGAACAGGACAGATGGTAAGTACAATGTGGGTTCAGAAGAGAGAAAGAGGCCAGGCACCGTGGCTCACGCCTATAATCCCAGCACTTTGGAAGGCCAAGGTGAGCAGATTACTTGAGGTCAGAAGTTTGAGACTAGCCTGGCCAACATGTTGAAACCCTGTCTCTATGAAAAATACAGAAATTAGCCAAGCACGGTGGTGCATGCCTGTATTCCAAGCTACTCGAGAGGCTGAGGCACAAGAATCACTTGAATCCAAGAGGCAGAGGTTGCAGTGAGCTGAGATCGCGCCACTACACTCCAGCCCAGGCAACAAAAGCAAGACTCTATCTCAAAAAAAAAAAAAAAGAAAGAAAGAAAGAAAGAAAGAAAGAAAGCGAGGTTCTGTAAGATGAAGTAAACATGCAGAGTTCACTAGAATCTTCATTTTTTTTTTTTGCACTAGGTTTTCCTTTATCCCAAAAAAGATTTTAGGTTCCTCACTAGCCAAATATTTGAGTATCTGTTTGTTGGCTGGATTATCTCTTACTAATAACTTACTCACATCTCCCTATATCACCTATGCTGGTACAGAGCATATAGTAAACACTGGACTCTTCCTAATTCTACTTCAGAAATATCTCATGTGCATTTCTCCATATGCACTCCCTATCCCTAGCCTATGCACAATGCCCTCTTCCTTCTTGCCCAGCCTACTGAATGGACTCCCTTCTGGACTTCCTATATCTAATCTCTGACCTTTTTAACTCATATTCACAAATCACCAGAGTTATCATCCTAAAACATAGGTCGTATGGAGACAGACCTTGACATAGAACAAGTTCCATATGCCTTCATATGCTACTGTGGCAGTTGATTTATGCTCATAAATTCCTCCCATCCCAGGTCATATGCTCCCTTGCTCTGTGACCTTGCCGCTTCTCCCATGGAGGAGTGAAGTTTTCATTTTTCCACCCTCTTGCATCTGGGTTGGCCTTGTGACTTGTTTTGACAATACAATGCAGCAGACATGACATAAGCGTCCTGAAGCTTAGGCCTAACAGGCCTGGCAGCTTCTGCATTTGTTCATTTGGAAAGCTGCCCTGAGACTCCAATACAAGGAAGACAATCTGGCCTGGTGGAAGATGAGAGGCTACGGGGAGAAGGACTGAGGCTCTCCAGCCAGCAACCGTTCCCCAACATCAACTGTCAGACGCATGAGGGAGGGAGGCCGTCTTAGGCTTTCCAGCCCAGCTGTCACTAACTATATGCAGGCACATTAAGGAACCCAGGGGAAACTAACAGAGGAATACCCAGGCAACCCATGGCATCATGAGAAATAATAAATCATTGTTGTTGTAAGCCACTAAATTTTAGGGTAGTTTTTAAATTTAAATTTAACTTTATTTGTTTATTATTTTGAGACGGAGTCTCGCTGTCACCAGACTGGAGTGTAGTGGTGCAATCTCGGCTCACTGCAGCCTCCGCCTCCCAGTGAATTTCCTGCCTCATCCTCCTGAGTAGCTGGGATTACAGGTGTGCTCCACTACCGCCTGGCTAATTTTTGTATTTAGTAGAGACGGGGTTTCACCATATTGGCCAGACTGATCTGGAACTCCTGACTTCAAATGATCCACCCACCTCAGCCTCCCAAAGTGCTGGGATTACAGGAATGAGCCACCACACCTGGCCTTGGGGTAGTTTTTATACAGCAATGGAGAACTGAAACAGGTAGACTCCGTAGGATTTGTCTGAAGGTGAGGGAGAAGATGTCTAGGATAACTCCCATTAATTGAGGTTGAAGGAAATAGGCATTGAGTTTCGATCAGACTGTAAGCATTGAGAACCTATGGGATACTCCAGGAGAGATGTCCAGTAGGTAAGTGAATATGTGGATCTGGGCTGTCTGGCTTGGGCCATCAGTTTCAGTAACTGTGTGTGGATTAGGTCACCCAGGACCACCCAGTAAGTGAAAGGAGTCAGAAGTCAAAGGTCAGAAGACAAAATGTTGCGGAGTGCTAACATTTAAGGACGGGCGAAGGAAGGAAAGGCAGCAGCACGGGAGGCTGTTTTGAAACACAACTAAAAATGGATAGACTATATTTATATGCTTTACTTTTGTTCCTTACTTTTCTCTGGTCAGTCAAAAAAGGAAAAAGAAAAAAAAAAGGCAGCAGAAGAAGCAAAGAAGATACCTGGGATGGTACCATAAGGAAGTCCCAGGGACCTCATTAGTCATTTTCCGGATGCAAACAAGTCCTGGAAATGCAGCGAGTGGGTCAGCGCTGTCCAGGGCCCTGGAGAATGCTTAACCAAGAAGCATAGCACACTGTGCAGAAAAGGCAACTCACCAAGCTTGCTGTGCACACTCCTCTTTTACCGGGACAGGGCTCTGAGGGGGATCAAAACAAATTCAGAGAAAAAGGCAAACTAGCTACTCTAGTCAATGGCAGAAGAGACAGAGATATGTGAAGCCACAGAAAGGCGCAAGTCAAAACATGCCAGAACACAGACAACACAGTGAGGACAGAAATAAAGATACACGGAGAGGCATGCTTCTTGACGCCCTGTCTCTTCTTCGCCTTCATATCTCTCTCAGACACATCAGTATGGCTTCATGGACTCCTGTCCTGTGGGAAACTAGATGATTACATTTATATTTCAGGATAGAAGTGTATAATCACACACTATGTCAGAGTCAGAAACTCCTCATCCAAAAACCGTAACAGTTTAAATCAACAGCGCTGCTGATGCTGCTTACAATATGTAGGGGGAGAGAGAGAGAGAGAGAGAGAGAGAGAGAGAGAGCATGGCATATCCCCAAAAGAAATTCAGCTATCTTGGATCCAGTCCCCTAATTTTCTAAATGTTTGAATATTCTTTGACCCTAAGACTTCAGCATTGTTTGCAACTGTCTGCCTCTTAACTGAGGACTCAATTTAACAGACATACTGAGCAGCCACGTGGTGCAAGGCTCTACAAGGCACACACAGATGTAGGCAGTAGTGTTTCGGTAAACCAGCACTCCACAGAAAGAGCCTTGATTTACAGCATTTGCTGATGTTTTTGTGGTAAAAGTATTCCCACCATGGCTGATTTCAAGCTACCAGTGGTTTAACAACTGAGGCTTATTAAAGTCTTGAATATTTCGCAACCCTGGGTCTAACATTTAAGAATGAGGAAATCCAAGGTACCCCACACAAGAACCAGCACTCATTGTCAGCTCTGTGCGTCAAACCATGTTGGTCCTTCTAGCCCAGCTGGCCCTCAGCCAAAGTATGCCCGGGGAGACCAGCACCATAACCTCCCAGCCAAATCAAGGAATCATGAGAAATGGTAGGTTGTTGTTTTAAACGACTACATTTTGGGACAATTTGTTACACAGCAATAGTTAACTGTTACACACATAGCAGAGACTGCATGAGGGAGGGTCAGTTTATAGAGAAGCAGGAGCCTTTTTTGGCTTTCTTCTCTGATAAGTTCCCAGGCCTAGTCACAAGCTATCTGGGAAATTGCCATCCTTCTGTTTGTTACATGGAGACTTCCTAGACACCCGGTGCTAAGTACAACCACTGGGAGGTCTTATGCTCTTGCCCCTTTGAATATGCTGCCAGTCCAACTTTTAATCAGCCTGGGGGCTGAACAAAGTGAAGTTCGCATTTATAGGCAGTTGTTTTAGGAAATTTTATTTTCTTGAAAATCAGGCTTGATGATTTCATCAAATGAAAGGTATAAGAAACACTGTAAACAAGACTACCTAAGGCAGACAGAACACTTAACAGCGCCCTCCTCATCTGTTGCATTATCTCTTCTGGATACTGACATTTATTTATTTATGAGATGGCGTTTCGCTCTCGTTGCCCAGGCTGGAGTGCAGTGGTGCAATCTCGGCTCACCGCAACCTCCACCTCCTGGGTTCAAGTGATTCTTCTGCCTCAGCCTCCCGAATAGCTGGAACTACAGGCATATGCTACCACACCTGACTAATTTTGTATTTTTAGTAGAGATGGGGTTTCTCCATGTTGGTCAGACTGGTCTCAAACTCCTGACCTCAAGTGATCCACCCGCCTCGGCTTCCCAAAGTTCTTAGATTACAGACGTGAGCCATTGCACCTGGCCAGGATACTGACATTTCTTATCTGTCCCGCCATCAGAATTAGACTTTGAATGACTATAACTGATTTGTTAAATATTGACCTGATATAGTAGCAAGGAGCCAGGGTCCATTTTTTTTCTCCAGGACACGCCATTCCTAAAGTTAGTATTTTGTGCAGGTGATACCCTCTCTTTCTGAACACTTTTACAAAGCAGGCCCCAGTTGGACTCCTCTAGGGGATTTTCTCCTGCTAAAGACTTCAAGAGATAAGATCTATCTCTTTGGCCTGTGTACCTTTATCAGGTGTGAAATACTGGTGATTTCACAGTATCAGGGACCAGGGCAACGACAACAGAAAAACTCTTCAAAAAATTCATTTCCTAAAGAAAAGCTAGAAAATAATTATTATAAGAGCCAAGACAGTGTTTTCTCCTGGGAGTTGAAAGAGGGCTAATGGGGGTGAGGTGCCATGAGGGAGAAGCCTTCAGGTAACATTCTAATTCTTACCCAGGTAGTAGGTCACATGGTATTTGCGCTATAATAATATTTTTAAGCATCTGTGCAATTTTATGCTCTTTGTGAATATAGGCTTTTTTTCACAATAAGAAAAAAAATAACCAATTTAAAAGTAATGCATTCTGCATTCTGATTTCTTATTGTATAAGCTGGAAGCTTGTTAGAAATGAAGACTCTTGAGCCCACCCAGACCTACTGAAGCTACTGATCCCCAAGTGCTTTGTCTGCACATTAAAGATTGAGCAGCACTGACCAAGATTAAAAGACAAGGCAGTAGTCCCAAGACATTGGAAAAGTCACATTATCTTTGTGCTTCTGTCACATCTGTGAAATGGGCGAAATAATGCAGATCTGGCCTCCTTTCCAGGCTGCTGTGAAGAGGATGTGAGATCATACATGTGAGAGCACTTTGAAAAAAAACAGCAATGCATAGTATATATTAGGTCTTATTATCACCTTGGGATAGCGTCCTGAAAGAGTCAATTGCAAAGAAGCAATCAATTACCATTATCCTCTTATATTTTATACTTTCTGGAATCTTTTCCACTCTGGTTTCCCGGCAGCTTCGTGCTTCTCAATTCTGCTTTGTCAAAACTTGCTTTCCTCCTGCCTTGAGGGTATTACCAGTTTCACAACAGATGCAAGGTCAGCCATGCCCTGTGCAAGGTCTCTGGAGCAGATTACGTCTTTCAAAAGGCACTGGAGTCCCCAGTTTAACTTTCTGACAAATCAAATCCACATGTTTGGCTAAGCCTGTTGCATGACAACAGCGTCTGGCCTCACCTGGGCTGAAGCTGAGCTCCAGCAGGAACTGGGAACACCAGGCAGGCATCAGATGCTTTCAATTGTTCATGGTTCTTGGCTTTATTTTATTTTAATTTTTTGAAGTTTAAAAAAATTTTATTTATGTGCAGAGAGCTAGAGGTGGTTTCTTTTGTTGAGCAGCTGTCTTGAATAATCCGTTCAGGGAAGATCACTTAGATATAGAAGCCTATATCCCTTGCATTCTGACGGAAAAACACGTGGCACCTACTGAGGTTTTATTCCCAGATCAAACCTGCTGGATTGACCAGACAGCGAGAGCAAGAACCCTGGCCAGATTTTCTAGGGCAGCTCCAGCAGAGCTGCTGATGACTCTGAAAAGAGAGCAGTAATTCTGTTTTCTGCACATTGTAAAGACTCAAAAAAATTGTTGGTAATGAATATGTGCATTATTTCAAATACAACATTCAGTCTTCTCAACTTCAAAAAATGCCAAAAAAAAAAAAAAAAGTACAAATGGACAGGTAATTAAAGCACTTATTGGTGAGGCTTGCCTAGGTTTTCTTTCACTGGGGTCCTACTGAGTTTCGGGAGTTGACATGATGTAGATATTTTAAGGATGCAGTACTCAAATACTAGACATTCAGATGTTATGCTTAATTAGTCAATCATCGCAACACATATTGGAAGACCAGTCTGCACCAGGTTAATATAATGTTGTATTTGTGTTCTGTCAATATGGGGAGATATAGATGTGCGTGTGTGTGTGTGTGTGTGTGTGTGTCTGAATGAATGAATGAATGTGTAACTCTTTGATGACCATATTTAGAAAAGAAAGGGAAGGTGTGTGTTGAAACTGTTGAGAACCTCCCAGCACCCATATTCTAGAGTTAGGCCCTCCTGGTCCAGTCTTAGCACTACCAGTTATTAGTTGTGAAACTTTAGGCAAGTTACTGAACTCATTCAGCTGGATCTAAATGTTCTCACCTGTACAATTTGTGACAAAAACAGGACTCGTTTATTGTAAACATTACATGATTTAAATCATGTGCCTGGCTTGTGATAAGGGCTCCATAAATGTTAATTTCAGCTTTGGGGAAAAAAAGAACTCATCAAACTTGTAATTGTTACTATCATGATTACTGATATTCTGTTGATGGTGTTGTGCAGAAAATAATTAACATAGTAGGCCCAAACTACTACCTGTGAAAAGGCCTGCCTGCAAGGTCGGCCCTTGGCTGGTATCTGGGAGAGAACCGGGATTTTGCAAGCGTTCCCACCATCAACTGATAAGAGTGGCTCGTTGTGCCAGACTGTTTGTGCAAACAATGTGGTTTGTGCTGAACACCTGCTTTCTTCTGGGAGGCCAGGATGTGCCAGGTTGGGGCTGTCTACACGACCAGGCTTCAGTAAAAAGCTTGGGCACCTAGCCTCTAACAAGCTCCCTTACTTGGCAACATTTCATACCTTTTTTGCACATATAGAACTCGCTGCTGGGGGTTAGGTTTATCTTTGTGATTTTACTGACAGAGGAGCCTTAGAAGCTCGTACCTGGTTTTCCCCAGACTTCACCCCAAATGCCTTTTCTGTTTTTGCTGAAATAAATCACAGTCATGAGAGTAACTTTATGCTGAGTCCTGTGAGTCCTCTTAGTGACTCATTGAACCTGGGGTTGGGCTGAACTAGTCACCTCTGAAGCAAAGATATTTGTTTGGGAAGGACTGGTATCACAGCATCGTCTAATTTAATGTAGGTAAATGAACATATCATTTTCAAAAAATGACTCAGAAACATAGGATCTGAAAAAATATTCCTAACTGAGTAAAGGATAAGAAATGCTCCAAGCAGCATGGTGTCCTCAGTGACCCTTCTCTAAAATTATAAAAATATTAAGACTCTTTAGCACGGTAAAAGTTATACACTGTAATATATACAGCAGGGGTGTCCAGTCTTCTGGCTTCCCTGGGCCACATTGGAAGAAGAATTGTCTTGGGCCACACGTAAAATACACTAACACTAAAGATAACTGATGAGTTTTTTTTTTTTTTTAAAAAGCCCAAGCATACATCTCATAATGTTTTAAGAACGTTTACAAATTTGTGTGGGGCCACATTCAAAGCTGTCTTGGGCTGCATGCAACCTGCAGACCTCAGGTTGGACCAGCTTGGTATAAAGCGGAAGGCAGCAATGTGGTAACTTACAACTTTGAGGTCTTTGTTCTTTAAAAGCTCCCTGGCTCCCACTCCTACACCATGCACCTCTCTTTCTACCCCGTCCCTCCCCAATAGTCTTGATTTCCTTCCCAGTGTATGTGAAGCTGATTTTGGTATTCACTAACAAATTCTGTATGTTTTGAGAGTCAAATGTAAATGTATTACATATAGATGTTTCTAGACTATTTTTTCAGCATGAGTTTGAAATACACTCATTCAACAAGAACTAGCTGAATAGCTTCTACATGCCAGGCTGACATGGAAAATTATTTGGTTTCACATGAACCCTGCAGTTTTTATTATGATACCACAGAATGCAGCTTAAAAGCCCTTGTTAGACAAAGCTTCTCAAAATCCCATGCTTTATTTTCTGTCAAAGATCATCAACAAAAGCATGTATTTGGGTAGTGTTGTGCTGGCCTTTGTATCACATGAACTAGTCGGGCATTATTTTTCATCCCTTGATAGAATGCAGATTTCCCATTAAAAAAGCAGATCTTTCATTTTAAAAAGTTTTTTTTTTTTGAGACAGAGTCTTGCTCCGTTGCCCAGGCCGGAGCACAGTGGCACGATTTCAGCTCACCGCAACCTCCACCTCCCAGGTTCAAGCAATTCTCCCTCCCTCAGCCTCCTGAGTAGTTGGGATTACAGGTGTGCACCAGCATGCCTGGCTCATTTTTGTATTCTTAGTAGAGTCGGGGTTTTGCCATGTTGCTCAGGGTGGTCTTGAACTCCTGAGCTCAGGTGATCTGGCTGCCTTGGCCTCCCAAAGTGCTGGGATTACAGGTATAAGCCACCGCCCCTGGCCAAAAAGATTTAATAAAATGATACTTCTTTCCAGCTGGTTAAATTTAAAACACTGGAAAAAAAAAGTTTCATACAAGACTGTTCTCCGAGTCTGGGCTAGAGCAGTTTCATTTGAGGGTGAGCTGATTGCATTGGTATTTAACTCACAGCCACAAGCATTTGTCCACACAGGAGAGAGAAGCAGGCCCTTGCAGCCCTCCTGATTCGCCTGACGGTGCCATGAAGATGCTGTTGCATTCTGCTGCTGGCCCCTTCCTGAGTGCTGACAGATTTCAGGGAAGAGCTGTGCCAAAACCGTTAGTATTTTCCTCTTTAGGTCTCAAATTGAGACATTCCTTGATCTTCTCATGACTCCACCTTCTCTTTTTTTTTTTCTGAGGCAATTTGGAAGCCTGCATTCTCCAACTGGCAAAAAATGATGGAGACAGATAGTAAATGCATCCAACTGCAAAAGGAAGCAATACATTAAGTCAAATCAGTATTTATCTACTGAGCACTGGCGCTACCTAAACCCTGGGTCCGGAATAAAAAAGCAAAATGTGATCCTTGCCCTCCGGAGCATATAACGGGTTTGACTGTATTCTACAAGATGTTTTGATCTCAAGGAACGGAAGGCCACTTGGGCTGTCTTATGCAAAGCCAGGAATTTATGATACGCAAAGGAAGGAAGGCTTCTGAGTCTCAATGAGGGACAGAACCCAAGAACTGGGCCAGGCACGGTGGCTTATGCCTGTAATCCTAGCACTTTGGGAGGCTGAGGTGGGTGGATCACCTGAGGTCAGGAGTTCAAGACCAGCCTGGCCATCATGGTGAAACCCCATCTTTAAAAAAATAATAATAATACGCCGGGCACGGTGGCTCAAGCCTGTAATCCCAGCACTTTGGGAGGCCGAGGCGGGCGGATCATGAGGTCAAGAGATGGAGACCATCCTGGCCAACATGCTGAAACCCCATCTCTACTAAAAATACAAAAAAATTAGCTGGGCATGGTGGCGTGCGCCTGTAATCCCAGCTACACTGGAGGCAGAGGTTGCAGTGAGCCGAGATTGTGCCACTGCACTCCAGCCTGGCACCTGGCGACAAAGTGAGACTCTGTCTCAAAAAGAGAAATAAAAAACAATAATAATAATAAAGAACCCAAGAACTGGATGCCAACAGGAACCAGTATTGCCCTCCTTGTCTCTGGGAGGCCCCAGGTCTCTCACAGCTGCTTTTGCTCTCAGCCTTGACTTCATGCTCACTTCCTGGAGACCAGCTTTATCTGCGGAGATGAGCAGAAGCTGATTGTTGTATCTGTGATGTCACTCTTCTCCCTTTTTCTCTGAAAAGAGAGTTTTAGCTGAACACTTAGCCTCTCAGCTCACAGATGCACTTCCAAGCCTCCTTTGCTGCTAATTGTAGGCATTTACTAGGCTCTAGCCAATGTGATATGGGCAGAAATGATATGTACAACTTCCAGGTTACACTCTTTTTTACTATTTTTTATTCTACTTTAGGTTCTGGAGTACATGTGCAGATCATGCAGGATTGTTGCATAGGTGCACACATGGCAGTGTGGTTTGCTGCGTCCATCCTCCTGTCACCTATATCTGGCATTTCTCCCCCATGTTATCCCTCCCCAACCTCCCTACCCCCTGCTGTCCCTCCCCTAGCCCCCTCAACAGACCCCAGTGTGTGATGCTCCCCTCCCTGTGTCCATGTGTTCTCATTGTTCAACACCCACCTATGAGTGAGAACATGCAGTGTTTGATTTTCTGTTCTTGTGTCAGTTTGCTGAGAATGATGGTTTCCAGGTTCATCCATGTCCCTGCAAAGGACAATGAACTTGTCATTTTTTATGGCTGCACAGTACTCCATGGTGTACATGTACATCCACATTTTCCTGTCCAGTCCATCATTGATGGGCACTTGGGTTGGCTCCAGGTCTTTGCTATTGTAAACAGTGCTGCAGTGAACATATGTGTGCGTGTGTCCTTATAATAGAAGGATTAGAAAGGCATGGGTGCCTCCTTTCCTCTTTTTCCCTCCTTATTGCCTGGGTGTGAATAAGATAGCAGCAGTTAAAGTCATTGTCTTTAACCTGGCAGTGGAATTACAGGTGGAGAATGGCAGAGCAACAAAGTGAAAGGAGACTGGGTCCCTAACTCTATGGAGCTAACGTGATTATTAGTCCTGACCCAATTGCTTAGCCCCAGAATCTTATGAGAAGGAAACATAGTTAGATCTCGTTTGAGCTAATTTTATATTGGGTTTTTATTGAGGAAGCCAGAACCTGCAACACAACTATAAATCCGCTTTCTCTGTTTTTCTATAAACAAGATGGCAAAGGACCACCTGTTTGCTTCTACATTTACAAGACCTCAGTTGAAGTGATTAAACAAGAATTTCAACTTCAAATGCCCATGTAAGAGAATCAGTTGGGCCATCTTCAGACTTTTAATCAGCTAAACTTAGAGGGGAGGGTCAAAGAATACAATCCTAGCTACTGCGGTTACTGTGGGTGGGGGAAAAGTGGGGAGTCATTTTCAGCAGAGGGTCATCTACTTTATTGACTCTACCATTCTGAGAGGTATTATTTGTGTAATTATTTTAGAAAGAAATGGTGTCTAATGTGTAAAAACCAAGCCTATGCATTAAATGGAATAGTGAGTGAAAAGGAAATCTCAGAAATAGGAAGGGAAACTGACATCTCTCTGTCAATTAATAAAGTCTCCTGTGAGTGTGAGGGTAGACTGGCTGGCTAGGTGGTGACCTTATTTTCCCACACAGATCTTTGAAAGCTGCTTGGTCTGTCAAAGAAGATGACAGTCACAAATAAAGGAGAAAGGCTTTTTAGTCAAGAGTATTCGGAGCTGTGTTTTCCTGCTAGATCCTCAAAACAGACATAAGTAGTGTGCTTATATGAGATCTGTTTAGTAGCCAGAAGAGAGTTTGAGATAAAAGGAAGGTGCCTTAGTCACCTTCCTGCTTTAGCAAAAGACCACAGACTGGGTGCTTATAAACAACCGAAATTCATTTCTCACAGTTCTAGAGGCTGAAAGTTCAAACCTAGGATGGTTGGGTTCTAGTGAGGACCCTCTTCTTGGCTCGCAGACTGATGACTTCTTTTTGTATCCTTACATGCAGTGGAGAGAACGAGATAGCTCTCTGGTCTCTTCTCATAAGGGCACTAATCCCATTCGTTAACGAGGGCTCCATCCCCGAGATGTAATAAGGACCCACCTCCAAATACTATCATACTGGAGATTAGATTTCAACATATGAATTTTGAGAGGACACAAAAATTTAGTCTGTCACATTCTGCCCATGGGTCCAGAAAACTGATGTCCTCATATGCAAAATACAGTTGGTCATTCCATTCCAACAGCTCCCCAGTCCCACCACCAATTTTTAACTCATTCTGGCATCAACTCCAAAGTCTAAAGTCTGAAGTCTCATTGAAATATTATCTAAATCAGATATGAGTGAGACTCCACATACAATTCATCCTGAGGCAGATTTCCTCTCCAGCTGTGAACCTATAAAACCAAACAAGTTATGTACTTCCAGAATACAATGGTGGACAAGCACAGGGTAGACATTCCTATTTCAAAAGAGAAAAATAGGGAAGAAGGAAAGGGTGATGGGTCCCAAATAAGCCCAAACCCAGCAAGGCAAACTCCATGAGTTCTTAAGTCTCCTAGCCCTGTACTCTGCCCTCCAGGCCTGCTGGAGAAAGGGTCCTGCCTTTGGGACCCCCTGCGTAGCAGTGTCACCTTCCACACCCACTGAGCGGCAGTCCCTATCCTGTGGCTCTGACAAGCAGCGGTCCTGCCCCCAGGGTCTTGCTGGGTTGGAGTCAAGCCTGCACAGCTTTGAGTGAGGATCATTGGACCCGTTGAAAACAAGGCAACAGCTCCCCATTTCAAAACTAAGGAGGCAGCTCTGCTGATCTCTGAATCCCCTTCACGGTCATTCTTCCCTTGTCTTGGAGAATAGTGCACATTTGCAGTCAAAAAGCTCTAAGGTATTGTCCTGTAAAATCCAAGAAGTCTGACTCCTTCCTTCCTTCCTTTCCTCTGCTTCCCCTTCAAGCTAAACTGTAGGTTTATCTTTGGGGAGCTGATTAAGTTCATGCTTCACTCCTAATCTTATATTTAAGATTTCTTGCCACACCCTGAGTGTCCTCTTCCAAACGTGCTTTTCATATTTTTTTGCAATATAGATAGGTTGAGAATTTTTCAGATAATTATGTTCTAGTTCCTTTTGCTTAAAAATTCCATCTTTGCAGGGCCTGTAATCTCAGCACTTTGGGAGGCTGAGGTGGGCGGATCACTTGAGATCAGGAGTTCAAGACCAGCCTGGCCAACATGGTGAAACTCCATCTCTACAAAAAATACAAAAATTAGCCGGGTGTGGTGGCTCATGCCTGTAATCCCAGCTACTTGGGAGGCTGAGGCAGGAGAATCACTTGAATGCGGGAGGGGGAAGTTGCCGTGACCTGAGTTCATGCCATTGCACACCAGCCTGGGCAACAAGAGCAAAACTCCATCTCAAAAAAAAAAAAAATCCATCTTGAAGTCATTTCTCTGTTCTCACATTTTACTGTTAGCAGTTAGGAGGGACAAAGCCACTTCTTCCACACTTTGCTTAGATATCTCCTCAGCTTTGATGCCCGCATGCTGGGGAAAAATAAATAAATAAAAAAAATAAAATAAAGATATCTCCTCAGCTCAATATCTGTTTTATCACTCACAAACTCTACCTTCCACAAAACACTAGAACGTGAACACAATTCAACCAGATTCTCTGCCATTTTATAATAAGCATCATCTTTTTTGCCATTGTCTGATAACATGTTCCTCATTTCTGACACCTCATCAAAATGGCCTTTATCCTTCTTATTTCTATCAACATTCTGTCTATGACTACTTAAGTATTCTCTAAGATAAAAGCTTCCAGGCCAGGTGTGATGGCTCACACCTGTAATCCCAGCACTTTGGGAGACCAAGGTGGACGGATCACAAGGTCAGGAGTTCGAGACCAGCCCTGCCAATATGGTGAAACCCGTCTCTACTAAAAATAATAATAATAATAATAATAATAAATTAGGTGTGGTGGTTCACACCTGTGATCCCAGCTACTTTGGAGGCTTAGGCAGGAGAATTGCTTGAACCAGGGACGTGGAGGTTGCAGTGAGCCAAGATTTTGCCACTGCACTCCAGCCTGAGCGACAGTGTAAGACTCCATCAAAAAAATAAATAAATAAAAAATAAAAGCTTGCTTTAGAGCTCTTCTCTTACTTTTTTGAGCCTTCACCAGAATTGACTTTAAATATCCTGTCATGGCAATCTCAGCTTCTTCTAGCATGCACTTTGAAACTTCCAATTCCAAAGCCGCTTTGACATTTTTAGGTAATTGTTACAGCAGCACGCTACTTCTCAGTACCAACTTCTGTCTTAGTTAGCACAGATATCACTAACACATCACCACAGACTGAGAGGCTCATACAACAAACATTTACGACTCATAGTTTTGGAGGCTGGGCAGTCCAAGATCAAGGACGGGCAGATCCAGTGTTCGATGAAGGTTTTTTCCCTCGTGGCAGACTGCCAACATCGTGTTGTACCCTCTTATGGAATGCAGAGGGCAAGCCAGCTCTCCTACCTCGTCTTATAAGGCACTAATCCCATTCACAGGGCACCACCTGCATGACCTCATCACCCCCTAAAGACCGTCACCTTGGGATTACATTTCAATGGGAATTTTGAGGGGACACAAACATTCAGAACATAACAGAAGGAACGTTAGGCTGAAGACCAGCACTCCTGGGATATTGGCGGGATAATTTCCAGTAAATGAAATACAAGTGGTGAAGGATACTTTTCTTGATGGGAGCAAGGGGTTCTTTCAGCTTATCCTTGTCCCTCTCCCCCTGTTCTCCCTTGCAGCCAGTAATAAGCAGCAGGCGTAATAGTTAAGTGATTGGACCCTGGAGCCCCTCTGAGTAATCTGGGCGGATCATCCTCATTTTTATCTGTAGAAGGGATATAACATGACTCACCTCACAGGGTTATGCTAGATTACAGGGAAATTTGTAAAAAGTGCTGAAAACAGTGCCCGCACAGAGTCATGCTATCATAATTAATTAAGCCTCTAATAATGATTACAATTCTTTCATTAAGCAAATGCTTAGCGCCAGGGACAAAAGACCCAGCTGAATTAAGTAACTTGCTCAAAGGTTCACAACTAATAATTAGTGTTGCTGGGTTTGACACAAATGGGTCTGACTCTAAAAAATGGGCTCTGGGGAGAATTCTTACCGATGTCACCACACCCTCTTCCTTTCTTCTTTTCTTTCATTACGGTCATCACAGTAATTCAATAATTAGTCTTTAAATCTACCGAGCATACAGTCAATTATAATACAGGGCATTAAGTTTTATGATACAGATTAAAAAATAAAAGTCATGAGATCCCAGAAGTGTGTTTGTTTTGGTTTTTTTTTTTTTTTTTTTTTTTTTGAGACAGAGTCTCACTCTGTTGCCCAGGCTGAAGTGCAGTGGCACAATCTTGGCTCACTGCAGCCTCCGTCTCCCAGGTTCAAGCAATTCTCCTGCCTCAGCCTCCCAAGTAGCTAGGATTACAGGCGCCTACCACGCCCAGCGAATTTTTGTATTTTTAGTAGAGGCAGGGGTCTCACCATGTTGGCTAGGCTGGTCTTGAACTCCTGACCGCCAATGATCCCCTGCTTCAGCCTCTCAAAGTGCTGAGATTACAGGCATGAGCCACCGCACCTAGCAGAAGTGTGTATTTAACCAGATGGAGTAGGAGGACAAAGAAGGCTTCCTGGAGTAGATGACTGGTGAGCTCGGAAGACAGAGAGCCAGGTAAGACAGAAGAGGACCATATAAAAAAAGGTTTTCTGGATAAAGCTGCTTTACTGAATTACTAAAAGCAGCCTACTAACTAGAACATAGAATATCAGAGCCCTGTTTTCCAACCTAGTTGTCAGCATTCCACGTGAAGAGGACCTTGTACACTCAGATGTTTGGAGTTTATTTTGGAAGCACAGATGAGTTCCATCATAGAAAGGCAAGGCTGGTTGTGCGTCTGTCCTTGGGCACATGTGGTTCTGGTTAAGCAAAAGACCTGAGAACAATCATTCTGACTTTTTCTGAATTAGTTCAGATAACAAAACTCAAGCAGAGAAAACCATGACTTTCAAGGCATGGACTTTGCCTGTCTCTCTGCTGTCTCCTCAGAGTCTAGGAAGGAACCTGGCACACAGTAGACACTCAACAGATATTTGTTGAATGAATAAATTGGATTAAAAAATGTATGTATTTTAAGAGCAGCACTTGCCAACCTTTAATCATCCTTCGTGGGCTGATGTGGACTAGAACTGTATTTTTGGCTTACACTTGAAGGAGCCAACAAGTTATTAAGTTATATATTAACCAGTGTTTTGGATGGTTGTATAATGACTCAGCAGTCCTCAGGAGGTAACATTGCAATCTTAACTTATAAATAATAAGTGGGTGCCTGCTTTGTATTCAGAACTCAGCTGGGAACCAGTAAGGAACAGATATAAAATATAATCCCTATTCCATGGATTGAAGATACTCTGCAGCCAAGTGTGGTGGTGGTTCATGCCTGTAATCCCAGCACCTTGGGAGGCCGAGGCAAAATGATCACTTGAGACCAGGAGATAGAAAACATTCTGGGTAACACAGCAAGACCCTGTCTCTACAAAAATATAGAGACTTCATCTCTATTAAAAAAAAATATATTGCCAGGCATGGCAGCTCACGCCTATAATCCGAGCACTTTGGGAGGCTGAAGCAGGCAGATCACAAGGTCAGCAGTTTGAGAGCAGCCTGGCCAACATAGTGAAACCCTGTCTCTACTAAAACTACAAAAATTAGCTGGGTGGTGGCACACACCTGTAGTCCTAGCTACTCGGGAGGCTGAGGCAGGAGAATTGCTTGATCCTGGGAGATGGAGGTTACAGTGAGCCAAGATCACACCATTGCACTCCAGCCTGGGTGACACAGCAAGACTCCATCTCAAAAGAAAAAAACTTAGCTGGGCATGGCGGTACATGCCTGTAGTCCCAGCTACTCAAGAGGCTGAGGAAGGAGGATTGCTAGAGGCCAGAAGTTTGACATTACAGTGAGCTATGATTGAGTCACTGCTCCCCAGCCTGAGTGACAGAGTGAGACCCTGTGTCTAAAAAAGGAGGAGGAGGAGGAGGAGGAGGAGGGGGAGGAGGAGGGGGAGAAGGAGGAGGTGGGGAGGAGGAGGAGGAAGAAAAAAGGTGTAAGGCCAGCTGCAGTGGCTCATGCCTGAAATCTCAGCACTTTGGGAGGGCAAGGAGGGTGGACTGTCTGAGCTCAGGAGTTTGAGACCAGCCTGGGCAACATGGTGAAATCTCATCTCTACTAAAACTACAAAAAATTAGCCAAGTGTGGTGGCACGCACCTGTGGTTCCAGTTACTTAGGAGGCTGAGGTGAGAGACTCACTTGAGCCTGGGAGGTGGAGGTTGTAGTGAGCTGAGATTGTACCAAAGCACTCCAGCCTGACTGACAGAGTGAGCTAAAAAAATAGAAAAGAAGGCCGGGTGTGGTGACTTACACCTGTAATCCCAGCACTTTGGGAGACTGAGGCAGGTGAATCATGAGGTCAGGAGATCAAGACCATCCCGGCTAACAAGGTGAAACCCCGTCTCTACTAAAAATACAACAAATTTAGCCAGGCGTGGTGGCAGGCGTCTATAGTCCCAGCTACTTGGGAGGCTGAGGCAGGAGACTTGCTTGAACCTGGGAGGCAGAGGTTGCAGTGAGCCAAGGTCGCACCACTGCACTCCAGCCTGGGCGGCAGAGCAAGACTCTGTCTCAAAAAAAAAAAAAAAAAGAAAAGAAAAGAAAAAAAAGATGTAAAGATGGGAATAGCATCCAAGAAAAAAGAGGGGTCATTACCAAAGTTAATCATGTGATAATGACTAATGGTGGTTTAGCTCACATGTGCCAAAATAAGAATACACAAATAACTGGGGTGCAAGATAAATAACTGAGAGTTAGAGTTAGTGATACATTTTGAATGTATCCCCAAGTTTCACGTGAGAAATTTGATTCCCAAATGTGTATGTTGACGAAGGTAGGGGACTCTGGGAGGTAATTTGGATTACAGTTATCAGGGTGTGGCCTCTATGATGGGACTAGTGGTTTTATAAGAAGAGGAAGAGAGATCTGAGCTGATACGCATGTTCTTGCTCACTGGCCATGTGATGCCCTCTGCCATGTCACCAGATGCCAACAAGATGCTCTTGGACTTCTCAGCCTCTAGAATCATGAGCTAACTAAACTTGGTCTTTCTTTCTTTCTTTTTTTTTTTTTTTTGGAGACAATGTCTCACTTCATCACCCAGGCTGGAGTGCACTGGTGCAATCTCGCCTCACTGCAACCTCCGCCCCTGGGTTCAAGCAATTCTCGTGCCTCAGTCTCCTGAGTAGCTGAGATTACAGGTGTGTGCTACCACACCCAGCTACTTTTTTTGTATTTTTATTGGAGACAGGGTTTCATCTTGTTGGCCAGACTGGTCTGGAACTCCTGATCTCAATGATCCACCTGCCTCGGTCTCTCAAAGTTCTGGGATTACAAGCTTGAGCTATTGCACCTGGCAGTAAACTTAGTCTTTCTGTTGCTATAACAGAATGCCACAGACTGGATAAATTATGAAGAAAATATGTTTAGTTAGCTCATAGTTTTTTTAAAGCAAGTTTAATTTCACCTTGAGAATATATATTTAGAAATAATAATATATTGTCATTTAAATCCCACACACCCTTATTTTGCAAATGAGACAGCTGAAGCTTATAAACATTATGTAAGTAATCTACCTAAGGTCCACATCTAGATGCTTCAAACTCAGACCAACTCAAGGTTGTTTTCTTAACTTCTAATCTGTATTGCCTACTTTATTTTAAAACTTTCATTAAGAGTATATTCCAGAGAACATGATGTCAGAGGAAAATAAATCATATGTACAACTGACCCATGAGCAACACGGGGGTTTGGAGTGTGAACCCCCTGTGCAGTTGAAACTCCATGCATCGGCCGGGCATGGTGGATCATGCCTGTAATCTAAGCACTTTGGAGGCCAAGGCGGGTGGATCACCTGAGGTTGGGAGTTCAAGACCAGCCTGACCAACATGGTGAAACCTCGTCTGTATTTTTTAAAAAATGAAAATGAAAAAAAGTTAAATTAGAAAAAAAAAAAAAAGAAAATCCATGCATCACTTTGAACTCCCCAAAACCTTAACTACTAGTAGCCTAGTGTTGACCTGAAGTTCTTGCCAATAATGTAGTCAATTAATATATATTCTGGGCCGGGCGCGGTGGCTCACGCCTGTAATCCCTGCACTTTGGGAGGCCGAGGTGGGTGGATCACAAGGCCAAGAGATTGAGACCATCCTGGCCAACATGGTGAAACCCTGTCTCTACTAAAAATACAAAAAGTAACCAGGTGTGGTGGCAACGCGCCTGTGGTCCCAGCTACTCGGGAGGCTGAGGTGGAAGAATTGCTTGAACCCAGGGGGTGGAGGTTGCAGTGAGCCAAGATTGCGCCATTGCACTCCAGCCCAGCGACACAGCAAGACTCCGTCTCAAAAAAAAAAAAGAAAAAATATGTATATATACATATATATTCTGTATGTGATATATATTATATACTATATTCTTAAGTAAGCTAAATAAAATGTCATTAAGAAAATTATAAGGAAGAGAAAATATATTTACCATTTGTTTTTCTTTTTCTTTTTTTCTTCTTGGAAATATTTACCATTTCTTACGTGGAAGTGGAGCATGACAAAGGTCTTCACCTTCATATTGAGTAGGTTGGGAAGGTGGAAGAAGGGGAGTTGGTCTTGCTGTCTCAAGGGTGGCAGAGGCAGAAGAAATTCCACATGTGTAAGTGGACCCATGCAGTTAATAAAACCCATGTTGTTCAAGGATCAACTGTATATATAAAACCATTATACTTTCTGAAAATAATTAAGTAGCTAGGTTTCTTGAAGTTTTTTTTTTCATGTTTCTTTTTTTCCCTGTCTTAGTCCATTTATGCTACAATAACAAAATATCTGAGACTGGGTAATTTATAAACAATAAGAATTTATTTCTCACAGTTCTAGAGACTGGGAGTCCAAGATCAAGTTGCCAGTGGGTTCGGTATCTATCTGGGGAAGGCTGTTCTCTGCTTCCAAGATGACAGCTTGTTGTTGCTATGTTCTCACATGACAGAAAAGCAGAAGAGCAAAAGGGGCTGAACTCTGTGTGAAGCCATTTTTATAAGGGCCTTAATCCTATTCATGAGAGAAGCCTTCATGACCTAATCGCCTGCTAAAGACCCCCACCTCTTAATACTATTGCATTGGAGATTAAGTTTCCACATGAATTTTGGAAGACACATTCAGACCACAGCATTTCTGGTAAGACAACAGTAAAACCAGGCAATTCAAAGGAAAATTTTAACAGCTGAAATTGATTTTTTTTGGCATTTGGAATCATGCCTATAAATCACACCCATATCCTCTTCAAGCTGAAAACTGAAAGTAAAAATTGCTCAAATCAGTTTACAAAGCAGTTTCTGTAAAAAACTTCTTGAAAGAAAAAACAGACTTTTAGGTGAGGCTAAAATATATATATTTTTAATTTGTGATCATGATCCAAACTATTTAAAATGCAAAGTTGGAGAAAGAAATGGAAACTAGAATAGTGGCCAATTCTAAATACACAAAAAAGAATGGAAAAATTCTTTCCTATTATGTTGACCACATTCCTCCTTTGAATCATAAAGCTCTTGGTTGAACAAGTATTGTAATCAGTGCTTATTTATCTAAAATGGCTAGAAAATGTGCCTATCTACTTAATTTTATTTTTCAGGTGAGTTATTAGATGTACCATTCAAGAATTTCTATTTCTATTTTTTTAATTAATTTATTTATTTTTTATAAAGACGGGGTTTCACCATGTTGGTCAGGCTGGTCTTGAACTCCCGACCTCAGGTGAACCGCCCACCTTGGCCTCCAAAGTGCTTGGATTACAGGCGTGAGCCACTACGCCTGGTCAAGAATTTCTATTTCTAAATCACCTCAATACTTAACTAATCTGGTCTTACTTTAACCTTTAATTCAGAAAATAAAGACAGATGGGTTTTTCAGGACCACAGATCTGCACTGTTCCTCCTTGCAGGCTAAAATCCTCATAGCCTTCAAAACCCTGCTTGATCTGGTCTCTGCCTACTTTTCACACTTCACCCTTGTCCCACTTGCTAAATGCCTCCGGCCACTTCTGTTTCTGCTCTGTTTCAAGCTGTTCTCTCAATGCATTTGCCCTGACGTCGCCCTCTGCCAGCAATGCATCTCCCCCCTTATCCTCTCAACATTCACATCTCTGCTTGAACATCACCTCCTCCCCAGACACCCTCTCTCAAGCAGCACACACACTCCCAGCATCGTATCCATTCACTATCTTCACAGTGGTCCTGACTCCCTGAAATGATCTTCCTGATGCTATTGCTTGACTGTGGCCTGTAAGCCATGCCCTACTAGACTAAAAGCTCCTAAGGAAGAATTTTAACGCTCTCATTTACCATTGTATTCCCAGGGCCTGGAAGAGCCCCATGCAGGACTGGCTCTCAACAAAGAATTAATGAGTCAATTTCATGAAATAAAGCTCACCAAATGATATGCCTCTAAAGATGCTTTCTGTACCTGATACTCTGTTATCAACTTGTTATTTTATATTCATTTATTAGATTGTTAAAAGATACACTTAGGCACATTAAAATGTGACAGAGTTTATTTGGGGAGACAGCAATTCATGAATTGGGCATTGTCAGGTGGCAAGGGGTTCAGCATTCCACTCAGGGAGCGTGAGGCAAAACATTTATAACATTTTTGTGAAAGCAAGGCAAAAAAAAAAAATGGTTAAAGTGAAAAGTCCCTTTGGCCTCATCTAGAAGTTAGTTGGTTATTTCTTTTTCTTTTTCTTTTTTTTTGAGATGGAGTTTCGTTCTTGTTACCCAGGCTGGAGTGCAATGGCTCGATCTTGGCCCACCGCAACCTCCGCCTCCTAGGTTCAAGCAATTCTCCTGCCTCAGCCTCCCGAGAAGCTGGGACTACAGGCGCGCGCCACCACGCCGGGCTAATTTTTGTATTTTTAGTAGAGACGGGGTTTCACCATGTTGACCATCGGGATGGTCTCGATCTCTTGACCTTGTGATCCACCCGCCTCGGCCTCCCAAAGTGCTGGGATTACAGGCGCGAGCCACCGCGCCTGGCTGTAGTTGGTGATTTCTAATTGGTTAAGTTTGTTTCATTTTAGTGCTTACATTGAGTTGGATTTCAGTTTGCTCATATAGGAACCCGAGGGTGCTGTCTCAGCAGAATGATTCCCAATTAATTATTTTAACAAGATAAATAGGCCGGTCACGGCGGCTCACGCCTATAATCCCAGCACTTTGGGAGGCCGAGGTGGGTGGATCACAAGGTCAAGAGATCGAGACCATCCTGGTCAACAAGGTGACACCCTCTCTACTAAAAATACAAAAACTAGCTGGGCGTGGTGGCACGTGCCTGTAATCCCAGCTACTCGGGAGGCTGAGGCAGGAGAATTGCCTGAACCCAGGAGGCGGAGGTTGCGGTGAGCCCAAATCGCGCCATTGCACTCCAGCCTGGGTAACAAGAGCCAAACTCCATCTCAAAAAAAAAAAAAAAAAAAAAACAAGATAAATATCTATTGAATGATTACAATGTATAAAGTGTGGGGGATACAATGTTGAACAGAATGGTTCCTGCCCTCCTGAAGTGAATCATCTAATGGGAACTTAAAAAATATATATATATATATATATATATATATATATATATATATGCTACTTGAGTTTTCTGTTTACACTATATTAATCCTTTTACTTATTTTATTTTTAATTAATTAATTTTTTTTTTTTGAGACAGAGTTTCACTCTTGTTCCCCAGGCTGGAGTGCAATGGCACGATCTGGACACATTGCAACCTCCATCTCCCAGGTTTAAGCAATTCTTCTGCCTCAGCCTCCCAGTTAGCTAGGATTATAGGCTTGTGCCACCACACCTGGCTAATTTTGTATTTTTAGTAGAGACGGGATTTCTCCATGTTGGTCAGGCTGGTCTGAAACTTCTGACCTCAGGTGATCCACCCGCCTTAGCCTCCCAAAATGCTGGGATTATAAGGGTGAGCCACTGTGCCCAGCCATATTTATTTATTTATTTTTATTTTTAGAGACAGAGACTTGCTCTGTTTCCCAGGCTGGAGTGTAATGGCATGATCATAGCTCACTGTAACTGTGTATCACCATGCCCAGCTAAGTTTTAAATTTTTTGTAGAGAAGCAGGCTTGTGGCCGGGCACTGTGGCTCACGCCTGTAATCCTAGCACTTTGGGAGGCCGAGGTGGGTGGATCACCTGAGGTCAGGAGTTCAACACCAGCCTGGCCATCATGGTGAAACCCCATCTTTTAAAAAAGAAAAAGAGATGCAGTCGTGCTATGTTGCCCAAATTGGTCTTGAACTGACTGCAAGTGATCCTCCGACCTGGGAACCATTGCTCTTGGCCAATGCTTTTCATACTGTGGAAATAAATGCCTATTTTCCAAGCGTCTTCATTACCTAAAAGTAAACACATTTATTTTATTTTATTTTTATTTTATTTTATTTTGAGACGGAGTTTCGCTCTTGTTACCCAGGCTGGAGTGCAATGGCGCAATTTCGGCTCACTGCAACCTCTGCCTCCTGGGTTCAAGCAATTCTCCTGCCTCAGCCTCCTGAGTAGCTGGGACTACAGGCTTGTGCCACCATGCCCAGCTAATTTTTGTATTTTTAGTAGAGACGGGGTTTCACCATGTTGGTCAGGATGGTCTCGATCTCTTGACCTCGTGATCCACCCGCCTCGGCCTCCCAAAGTGCTGGGATTACAGGCTTGAGCCACCGCGCCCGGCCTATCTAAGGTTTTTGATAAGTAACAAAGATTGGAATGTGACACTGGAATGTGAGTCACTCTGTATTTCAAAAAGATTGCTGAGCTGAGATTCTTGATGTCAACCCTACTTCTTACAAATAAAAGCTTTTAAGCTGTATCCTTATCGAAATCAAGAACATAAATTATTATAAAGAAGCTAAAACTGAGCACCTATATTTGACAGAGGTATTATAAAAGGCAGTGGGGCCTGGAACCTTTTTGATCCTCTTTCCCTTTGAGAATAAATAAATGCAGTGGAATCCTGTCCCTCACAAAATGTAGTTGAGTACATACACGCACAAAAATCATTGCATAAAAGTCTTGTGAAGGTTATGAACTGCAGAAAAGACAGCCCTGACTGGGGCCTCTCCTCTCTTCCAGAATTCCCTTTTGGGACTGCCAAGTCCTATGGCTGCTGTCAAAACGTTGTGTTTTATTGTCAACACCAAATTTAGAGAATCAGCAATATCTTTAAACCTGAATGACAATAGACAAAATTAGTGAGGTATTCCCGATTGTTTCAAGCAGAAATAAGGCAAGGAGACAGAAGAAACAACAGAGAGAGAGAGAGAGAATAAATGAATATGGGAATGAGGAGAGGAAGAACAGCTATCATGAGAAGGAGAAAGTGGCAGGAGGAGTTTTAAAGGGAGAGGTGGTCTGCCTTCTTTTCCCATGTCCAGAATGAGTGAGCACTTCACCCTCTCAGCACCTTCTAGCCCCTTTCACCCCCAGAACTGTCACCTCTTCAGCTCTCCTGGCCCCTGCCTTTAGTAATCCTATAAATTCACCTTTGCTTCTTTCAACCCAGCTATCTACTTGTTAAGGACTGCCCCCTTCTCAGCTTCCCTCCACTGTAGATGGTTCTTCTTTCTTTCTGGTTTTTTAAGGCAGGATCTCGCTCCATCGCCCAGGCTGGAGTGCAGTGCAGGATCAATGCTCACTGCAGCCTCGACATACTTGGCTCAAGCAGTCTTCAGGACAAGAGGCACACACCACCATGCCTGGCTAATTCTTGTATGTTTAGTAGAGATGAGATTTCGCCATGTTGCCCAGGCTGGTCTCGAACCCCTGGGCTCAAGTGATCCACCTGCCTCAGCTTCCCAAAATGCTGGGATTACAGACATGAGCCACTGCCATCCAGCCTTGTAGACAGTTTTCTAAATCTGCTACCTCCATTTCTTCATGGACTCTTTCCTTCCTTACCCCAAAATGTGATTTCTACTGGAGCTGTGGCCTTGAGGCTTCTCAATGAGAAGGACCATACTGAAAAATAAAATAAATGGTCTTTTCCTTTCTGCATTTACCTTGTAGTTTGCTCACATTTTTCCTTAAAACTTTCTTCCTCCTTGTTTGCTGAGTTCATTTTAGTGTTCTTTGTTTGTGGCTTTACTTACTCTCTTTTTCTTTTTTCCCAAATCTCTGAGCAACCCCAGAATTTAACTCTTGCTCTTCTGTGTTCTTTACACTTCCTGTCTGAGGAAACTATAGATTATAATGACTTAATGTAATGTGGCAAGAAAAACAGATTTCAGAAGCAGAAAAAAAACCTCTAAACTCTAGTTCTGATCTTAGTGTGACCTTAAACAAGTCACTAACCTTTCTGAACCTCAGTTTCTTCTGAAAAAAAACGAGGGCAAGAATATTTCCTTCTAATTGTTATTTTGAAGATTAAATGGGATAAGATTTGTAAAAATGCCTAAGAAAATGCTCATCATGTTATTCATCAGGCAAGCATTTGTTGACCATCTACTTTATGGCAGATCCAATATAGGATCCTAGGGCGCCAGGCACGGTGGCTCACACCTGTAATCCCAGCACTTTGGGAGGCTGAGGCGGGTGGATCACAAGGTCAGGAATTCGAGACCAGCCTGACCAACACAGTGAAACCCCGTTTCTACTAAAAATACAAAAATTAGCTGGGCATGGTGGTGCGTGCCTGTAATCCCAGCTATTCAGGAGGCTGAGGCAGGAGAATCGCTTGAACCTGGGAGGCAGAGGTTGCAGTGAGCCGAGATTGCGCCACTGCACTCTAGCCTGGGCGACAGAGCGAGACCCCATCTCAAAAAAAAACAAAAAAGATCCTAGGGAATGATGCAGTGAAGAAGACACAGTTTTCTGCCCTAAATCTGCTCACAGTCTAGAAAGGGGCATGTAAACAAATAAATTACATGACAGTGTGTCAGCAGCAATAGGAACATTTACAAAATAGAAAGGACACATAGAAAAGGGGCCAAATAAATCTCGCAGAGGTTTGTGAGACAAGGAAGGCTTCTGGGAAAGAAGATATCTGAATTCAATTTTGAAGGATAAATGTTAATAGAAGCAGAGGGAAAAAAAAAACCTATTTAAAGATACCTAAGTATGAAACAGCATGGTCAATTCGGGCCTGTTTCTAGAATTGAAGCACAAGGTTGGAAGTGACAGAGACAAGATTAGAGAGGTAAGGAGAGGCCAGATAATAGTTTTAGTAATAATCATGCTAATAACACCCAATTATTGAGCAATTACCCTGTGTCAGGCACTGTGGCATAATTAAGGGCTTTGCATATATGATTTTTAAAAGTCAGCATTATAGCAACTCTGTAAGTCAGACAGCTTTGGCTTGGCCCATGGCCAAATGAAGAGCCACTAGACTTTTAATAAGGTAGTTATGATCACGTGCATATTTAGACAAGTTATTGAGGCATCAGATTTTTAAAAATTTTGGTGAAATATACATAAAAATTACTCTCTTAACCATTTTTATATGACAGTTCAGTGGCATTAAGTATATTCACACTGTTGTGTGAATATACTACCATCACCACCATCCATGCATAGAACTATTTTCACCTTGCCAAACTGAAGCTCCGTAGCTATTAAACAATAACTCCCCACTACCTGGTCCCTTCATCCCCTAGCTGAGCCATGCAGTATTTGGAATACTTTATAGCAGAGTGGAATCGCATTGTATTTACCCTGTTGTGACTGCATTATTTCAGTTAGCATAATGTCCTCAAGGTTCATCTATGTTCCAGTATGTGTCAGAAATGTTTTTCCTTTTTAAGGAAATCTTATCCATTGCATGTATATACCACTTCTAGTTCTCATTCACCCACTGATGGACACAGGTTGCTTCCACCTTTTGGCTACTGTGAGCTCTGCTGCTGTGAACAAAAGTATACAAGTATTTCTTTCAGACCCTGCTTTCAGTTCTCTTGGGTAGATTCCTAGAGGTCTATGGTAATTCTGTATTTAATTTTTTAAGGAACTGCCCTGCTGTAAGGCTTTGGACATTAATCAGGAGGAAAAGACTAGGGGCAGGATGCCATTTTGTGGCAACAGACAATAAGAACCTCAGTTTCAAGGCTGCATGTAGTGGCTCACGCATCTATGCTAAACAAGGAGTGGATTATTCATGCCTCCTTTTTTAGACCATATAGGGTAACTTCCTGATGTTGCCATGGCATTTGTAAACTGTCATGGCGCTGGTGAGCGTATAGCAGTGAGGACAACCAGAGGTCACTCTAGTCACCATTTTGGTTTTGGTGGATTTTAGCTGGCTTCTTTACTGCAACCTGTCTTATCAGGAAGGGCTTTACAACCTGTATCTTGTGCCGACCTCCTACCTCATCCTGTGACTTAGAATGCCTTAACTGTCTGGGAATGCAGCCCAGCAGGTCTCAGCCTCATTTTACCCAGCTCCTATTCAAGATGGAGTAGCTCTGGTTTACCTGCCTCTGACAGATTTACAGGGTGTATTCTCTAAAACACTTTATATTATTATTTTCATGGAAAGATATGTGGCAATATGACCCACAAATTTGCCTCTATGAAAAAATACTTTCCTGCAACTCTCCAACAGCTACTTTTAATTAGTGAAAATGTGGAAAGGTTGAGTTGACCTTTTTAACAGCATTTATTTCAATTCAAAGTGTTCTGCATATTACAGAAGCTTCCAGGTAAAGTACTTAAGATTGCTGTGCCACACCCTGGTAGTTAGTTTGGAATGTGACATTTTATTTAAACTGAGCATTTGCTGACACATTCTACTGTTAGAACTTGGTCAGGATTTTTGAAATGTACCCTAACAGTGATAAGTTAAATACTATAATAAGAAAACACACAATCCAATAGAAAGTAGACAAAAGATCTGAACAAACATTTCATGAAAAAGATACACAGATGGCAAATAAATACATGAAAAAATGCCCAACATCATTACGTATTAAGGAAATTCGAATTAAAACCATGAGATACCGTACTCCACATCTATGACTAAATTTAAAAAAGATTGACCTGCCAACTGTTGGTAGGAAGCAGAGGAACTGGAACGCTCATACACACTGGTGGGAATGTAAAATGGTATAATCATTTTGGAAAAAGTTTGCAGTTTCTTTTTTTTTTTTTTTTTGAGACGCAGTCTCATTCTGTCGCCAGGCTGGAATGCAGTGGTGCGATCTCGGCTCACTGCAACCTCTGCCTCCCGGGTTCAAGCGATTCTCTTGCCTTAGCCTCCAGAGTAGCTGGGACTACAGGCGTGTACCACCATGCCCAGCTAATTTTTGTATTTTTAGTAGAGACGGGTTTTCACCATGTTGGCCAGGATAATCTTGATCTGTTGACCTCGTGATCCACCTGCCTTGGCCTCCCAAAGTGCTGGGATTACAGGTGTGAGCCACCTTGCCCAGCCTGCAGTTTCTTAAAAAGTGAAACATACATTTTTCACATGATCCAGCCATTCCATTTATAGGTATTTATTGGTGAGAAATGAAAGCATATGTCCATACAAAGACTTGTACATGAATGTTCACAGCAGCTTTATTTGCAACAGCCCAAATCTAGAAACAGTCAAAATGTTCATCAATAAGGGAATGGGTAAAATCACTGGTGTATCCCCACAGTTGAATACTACTCAGTACTAAAAGGAATGAACTAATGATACATGCTACAACATCAGTGAATCAAAATAATTTTGCTGAGTGAAAGAAGCCAGATAAAACAGAGTATACAATGTGTGATTCCAATTATATAAAATTCTAGGAAATACAAATTAATGTCTAGTTACATAAAGCGTATCAGGGGTTGCCTGACAGGGTGAAGAGCTAAGGAAGGCTGGGAGGGAACATGAGGAAACTTTTGAGTGTGATGAATATATCCTTTGTTGTGGTGATGGTTTTTTAAATAGTATATCTATGTGGATGTGTGTATCAAACTGAACACTTTAAATAGACTTTGTGGTATATCAATTATACTTCAATGAAGCTGTTAAAATGATCCCAAAGTTTAAGTTGTTCTCATTTAATTCCATAGTGTCACAGTAGGTAGTTAGTCAGACATGAGCAGGGCAGGAGGAATGTCAGGTGGTCAGGTGGTGATCATCATCAATCATCAGGTGGTCAGGCAGTTGTTAAACTGTCTCTCTAAAATAATTGGTCACAGCTGGCACCAATTATTATCGGAAAGGCAGTCTCCCAACAGACAGAAAATACCTAAAACTGGTGATCAGCAGCTTCCCGAAAAGATTTTAGGAGTTTGGGAGAGTTGGCTCACAGGTGTGCACTAAGAGGCAAAATTGCGGCATTTAACTGGTACTAATATATGACCTTCTATTGCAGCATTTAACTGGTACTAATATATGACCTTCCAGGAACACTCGTCTAGTAAGGGAAGAATGTCCCAAGTGAGCATGCGCACAACTTCAGTTAACGCAGTGAGCATGTGGTCCTTCCCAAGTGCTGGCAGGCCACTGCGCATGCAGACAGCCCACCCCAAGAAAAGAATCAGGGGAGACGAGACACAATCCCCTGGAAGCATGCCAATGTATAAAACCCCAAGTCAAAGGTCAAGCAGCGCACTTGAATCTCTAAAGTTGCTGGCTTGGGCCTCTTCCACGTGTACATTACTTCCTTTCATTCTTGCTCTAAAACTTTTCAATAAACTTTCACTACTGTTCTAAAACTTGCCTTGGTCTCTCCCTCTGCCGTATGTCTCTTGGAAGAATTCTTTCTTTCGAGGAGGCAAAATTGAGGTTGCTGCAGACCCACCATACAGATTTGCTGCTGCTCACACACTTTGGTGCGTGCGACTCAGATACGTTCCCTAGTGCTAACAAGAGCGTTACGTATTCCTACACAATGACTTAAATTAGAAATGAAGGAAGCCTCTGGAGTACAGATGGAATCCCAAGAAGACCAACAATATTTAAATAGTAAATTCCAGCGGCAATGTCAGAAAGAATTTCAAGTACCTTAGAGAGGATAACAGTTGATCAAACAAATGTAGAAAATTTCATGTTTACTTTAAAGCCATGTAAGTGTACTATGGCATTAAATACATTTACAACGTTGGGTGACCATTGTCACTACCCATTTTCAAAACTGTTTCATCACCTCAAACTGAAATTCTGTACTCCTTAATAACTCCCCACAAACAATAAAATTCATGGTTTTCAAGACAAAATACAATTCTTGAACATTTTACAAGGAATGAGCTAAAGTAGATTAAAATGACTTTGACCATACAACAGGAGCAGTCAGGCTTAGATTGCTGTGAAAGGCTTTGCTGGCTGGGCACCATGATTTATACCTCAAATCTGGCTGTTATTTCCCACACTCCTAGGTCCCAAAGAAATGTGGGTGAGGTCTTGTGGTTGACACACCGTCACTGTCATACAACTGGAAAAACAGCCCAAACTGCTTGCCTCAATGATAGTGGGTCAATTGTGTCATCTTTGTGTGGGAAGAATGCCCTAATTATCATTACTCCCTTTGGACTAAATTAGTAAGTAATTTATAAATCATTTCACTTTCCTCCTTGTTTGCCTCCTCCTCCTACCTTCAGGTTCCATCCCTCTAAGTCATTGGGAAAAGCCTTACAAAATTGATAGTTTTGTGCACTTCCAGTTCAAGTTGCTTTACCCACTTTTTTTTTTTTAATTTGGAGTTTTTGTAGAGACGGGATCTTGCTATGTTGCCCAGGCTGTTCTCAAACTCCAAGCCTTAAGCAGTCCTTCCACCTCGGTTTCCGAAAGTGCTAGGATTACAGGTATGAGCTACCACATCTGGTCCACCTTACTCACTTCTATTCCAGGACAGTTCAACTATGATGGGATGTTTTGGCTCCTCTTCTCAAGTAGGTCGCCACACCTGGTTCCATGATCTCTTCTGGCACAGCAGCTGGTATTTGGCAAACAGAGCTCTCATCCTAAGATCTCAGGGATTGAAACCCGTCCTAGGTATGCACCAGAAAGTGGTGGCAAGAGATGAAGCTTCAGAGGAGGCAAACCTCAGCCAGGATTCTTAGGTCGCTGAGTTTCAGCTTTCTCACCTCTCAACGGACATGAAATCTACCTAGTACTAATTTCAGGAGAGTAAATGAGATGTTTGGAAGATATCTAGTCTACCAGGCGCGCATGTGGGGGACGAAGGCTGTTTCCTGTCCCTTCTCTATCAAATGGCTTTAAAATCTGAAGAAAGTGTTGGGTATGAAATGGGACTGCGAAAAAAATGGAGGCTGCTTCTGGCCTAAAGGATACTTCTCTCTATACAAAGGACTCCTGATTTAAAGAGGCCGCTGGATTCAAAAACACAAGTGGAGCAACAGCCACGTGGGGTTTGGGACTAGCTGAATTCCGGATAAAGATGCCTGTATAGAGGAGTTGATGAGAATCCGGAAAAGGGCTTGAAATGCCCGGGCTTTGCCATGGCACATTCCTGTTTTTTTTTTTCCGCACCGCATTTAGAGGTTTAGACAGAGTGAGCTCGAACCAGGTGAAAAGCCTTAAATTGCCCCGTGGCAGCGGCGGGGCAGAGGTCAGACCAACAGGTGTGGGAGGTTGCGAGGTGAGGGAAGAAGCAGGCAGGTGTCTGTGGAGGCCCCAGTCCTCCGGCCCAGAGGCTCCGAGGCTGCTGTTGGTGTTCCAGCGGCGGGCGGAGGGGTCCTGCCCGGCATCTGGGCGCGCTAGGCCTGGAGCCCGGGACGAGGCAGACGGAGGCGGCGGGTCAGCTGCAGGCCAGCCCCGGTGGGTTTCCGCTCCCCTCCGCCTGCCGGCCCGGCCCGCCGCGGAGGATGCCTGGAGGTGGATGGGAACCGCCTGTGGCTGGGAAGCCCTCAGGCGCCCTCCCTAGCTCGGGGGCGGGGCCGCCTCTCCGCCGGCCCGGGTGGCGTGAGGGCTGGGGCGGGGGCCGGGGACCGCGCGGGGAGGGAGCGAGAAGGAGCGCGGGGCCAGCAGCCCTTCAATTGGCCGCGCCGCCCCTCGGCGCAGAGGCGGGAGGAGGCGGCCCTCCATTGGTCGGGCCCGGCGGCCAATCCCCGAAGGCCCAGGCGGAGGCGGGGGCGGCCAGAGGGGACCCGCGGTGCGGGCGGCGAGCGAGGCGGGCGGCGAGCGTGGAGCCAGGCGCATCGGAGCGGACCCCGAAGCTCTGCGGCACTCAGTCGGACCTATTCGCCCAGGCACCGCCCGTGCCCCGCCGCCGCGACCGTCTCCTGCGCCGCCCAGAGGAGCGAGCTCGGAGCATCCCCCGCGGCGGCCGCTTCTCGGGACTAGGAGCGGGGAAGCGAAGTGCGAGAGACCCGGGACCCCCGCGCAGTCTCTTCCCGCCGCCCGAACCACCATGACCCACTTCAACAAGGGCCCTTCCTACGGGCTCTCGGCCGAGGTCAAGAACAAGGTACGCCCGGCCCGGGTGGGCGCGGGACCCCCGGGGCGAGGGATGCGAGGCGCGCCCGGGGGACCCTCGGACTGGCCTGGCGCGGGGCCGTGCCTCGTTCACCCCTCCCGCTGTGGCTCACCGTTTTCCCGGGAGGGGACGTCGAGGCGGCGCGAGCGTAGCTGCCTGTCCCGCTCGCGTCCCGTCCCTGGGCTCGCGGCGCCGGCTCCCGGGCACCCGCCTGGCTTTGTTCCCGCGCCGTGGGACGGCACTAGTGGCGGGCGGTGGGTTCCCGGGCGCCCGGAGTCCCGCGGCGCCGGCCTTTCCGGCTGCGGGGGTCTCTGGAGCCGTTTGGTGGCTGCAGGACGCGCCCTCCGGGAAGGGGGCGCTGCTGCGTGGCCACTCGCCTTTAGGCGGGGCGCGTCCGCTCGGCTAGGGACCCGGCGAGCCGCTGCTGCCGCCCCCGCCATCTGCTCGGGCCCCGGCTGCGGGGGGACCTCGCGCCTCCCCCCGGGGAGAGAGACCGCCAAGTGTCCGGCCAACCCCAGGGCCTCCCCCGAAGAACGGGAGCCGGTCCGGAACCCATCGCAGTCTTCGATCTCAGTGCCTGGGAAGCATTTAGAGGCAGATTGCTGTCGCTGCTGCTGCTGCTTTTGCGAAAAATGGAGACAAAGCCTGAGCGCGCCGCTGTGGGAGTGATATCTGCTTTTTGTAAAACACTGAGAAGTTTGTTGTACATTAGACTTTCACGGCATCGAGGAGTATTTTTGTGTGTTGCTTTTGTTAAGGGCTTGTTTGCTGAGGCGGCTTATAGTTTGGAGCGATTGGGATTTGGTGACGCTCAGCTTTGCCACTGAGCCCAAGAATGCGTTAGGTTTATCTTTGGGACTTTTGGCCTGGGAAAGAGATGAGAGGCGTCCCCCTCCCCAAATCCTCTCCTTCCTTCCTCCCTCTCTGCATTCCAAGCCCATGACATCAGGGGTTTCTGGGGGGAGAGACCAGCCAATCGGCGCGGAACTGCGCACAGAACGCTCATTGTCTCCCTTCTGCTGTTCTGGCCAAAGCGCCACAAAGGAGGGCTGCTGTGTTTTAATTCCCATTAACCTCCCGGGAGCCCAAGCATGTCAGGATTGCCACCGCACCGTCCGACCGCTGGTAGAAGGCACTGGCATTGTCAGAGCTGGAACATCCTGGGGCTGCGGGTGTAGGCGGTGTGACTCGAATTATGTAGAGGTAATGAAGCGCACCGTTGTCAAGCCCCAAGGGAGAGTTGTGGCTCTCGTCTCCCGCTGTTAGTCTGCGCATCATACCGTCTTTGAAGCAAGGAGATGATTTTAGTCTGTGTATGTAAAATGGAAACGTTTAGGTCCTTTTCAAACGTGTTGCCCATAGTAGACAACAGTTTGCTAAACAGTTTTTTAGAGTGCAGAAGGTAAGCGGTTTGTGTATGATTGAGTGCAAACCTCACCAACTGAAAAGTTTGTTAACAAGTTAATGTTCCCATCCTCCTAGGGTTTACAAACCGAACTTTAGGAAGCTTTTCAGAGGAATCCGCATGTCCGAAATGTTGGACATGCTACTTTGGCCTAGTTGTGCACATTAATTGTGATCCCCCCCAGTGATCCTTGGCCGGCAGCAGTTGGGTCTCTCTACTACCTTTTGCATTGTAATTGAGGTACTGATAACATTGGCAGTCCTTCAAGTGACTTACTTTTCTTGGATTTTAATAACATCCATGCAAATTTGCTTTTTGCTGACTAATGTAGCAGCTTCTGCCCTTTTCCTGCTTACTGCTGAGCAGACCCAAGGAAATGCATACACAGGCTAGATCACCATAATAATTATTATAAATGTTTAAAAACAGTAAAACCTCAGTTTTCAGAACCTTCGGAAAGTTAGTTATGAAGGCTGTGGGTTTATCCCTTTAAGCATCGAGCCCATTTTTTAATAACCCCTTTTCATTTCTGTGGTCCTTTCAGACAGTATTCTTTCATAGAAAGTCTTTTGATCTTAACAGCAGAGTGGTTCTGTAAGGTGAGGAGGATTGCTGGGATTATCCAACATCATTTACAGATCAGTACACTGCAGCTCAGAAAGATTCGCTCAAGGTCACAGAAGTTGGACTGTTCTAAGAATTTTAACTCTAAAAGTGTTGAGGGAAGTACTTGGGGATGTTTTACACAAGCTCTGTTGTCACCTTCCTCTCTTTTTTTTGGAAATGGAGTCTTGCTCTGTCGCCTGGGCTGGAGTGCAATGGTGAGATCTCAGCTCACTGCATCCTCCACCTCCCGGGTTCAAGCGAATCTCCTGTCTCAGCCTCCCGAGTAGCTGGGATTACAGGCGCCTGCCACCATGCCTGGCTAATTTTTGTATGTTTTAGTAGAAACCCTGTGGTTTTGCCATGTTGGCCAGTCTCCAGCTCCTGATCTCAGGTGATTCCCCCCGCCTCGGCCTCCCAAAATGCTGGGATTACAGGCATGAGCCAGGGTGCCCAGCCCTTCCCCCCATTTTTGCTACCCACCTTTCACTTCTTGACATTGTGATTATGTGATACTGTTTCTGATCTGTTCTGGGCCTGGGAATCAAATAGCCATGACTGAGGCCTCAGGACTCCCAGGTGAAAGGTGGAGTATATGCAAAAGTGACATTGCGTGGTTTTGACCTTTTGATTCCTTCCTGCTTTTTCTTATTGCATAATTGATAACATTGCTTGAATGCCAGATTACCCCCATCCATCCCCAATCTCATTTGACAAAGAAGTGTAGAAACATCCTGGGGAGATGGTGTGGAGTGGACCTGGGGGTCAAGCATTTGTGAGTTCTGGTCCCCATTCTGCCACTTCTGCCTTCTGTGATGCTAGGCAAGCTACTTGACTTCTGTCTCCTTTCTAATCTGTAGAATAGGGGAAAACAATAGTTGCCACCCCCAAACACCATGTTGTGGAGATGTGTCTGGCTTACAGTAAGTACTCAGTGACTGTATTGTAGCTATTAGCTCTTAGTAACAGAAAATTAGTTGTTGGTATTATATTTCTTAGATTTGTATGTCCCTGTGTCTTTAAGTATTTGATTTATATTAATAGCTTTTGGTCTTACTATATAATATTCTAGCTGTAAAAAACAGTTCATCAATGAATTGAGGAGGTCTCTGATTTTAAATACTTTAATCAGTAAAATTTCAGGGAAAAATCTTCTAAGACACTTGATTGGTAAGATGATGATTCATGGGCAGGTGAAGTGGCTCATGCCTGTAATCTCAGCACTTTGGGAGGCAGAGGCGGGCAGATCACCTGAGGTCAGGAGTTCGAGACCAGCCTGGTCAACATGGTGAAACCCCGTCTCTACTAAAAATACAGAAATTGGCCAGTTGTGATGGCATGTGCCTGCAGTCCCAGCTACTCGGGAGGCTGAGGCAGGAGAATCTGTTGAACCCAGGAGGTGGAGATTGCAGTGAGCCGAGATTGCACCACTACAGTCCAGCCTGGGAGACAGAGTGAGACTCCATCTCAAATAAATAAATAAATAAATAAAGATGATAACATATGTCAGAACATGCAAACTTACTTTTTTTTTAAATTTATTATTTATTTATTTATTTTCAAGATGGGGTTTCACCATGATGGCCAGGCTGGTCTTGAACTCCTGACCTCAGGTGATCCACCCACCTCGGCCTCCCAAAGTGCTAGGATTACAGGCCTGAGCCACCTCGCCCGGCCAAACTTACTTTTTTTTAATAGGCAAGAAGTTTTGTGAAAACAGCCTTAAAAAGAAGCCTTAGAGTTCCAAACTTTCAGCCTGGAATATGAACAAAGTTTCTTTAATAACAAAAAAATGACACCAAATGATCAATAACTTGCAGTTTACAAAAACCATCAGAGAGCAGAAGGGCCAGGGAAAATAGAGACACTGGTATGGATGGCTTGGTGGAGAATGGAAACACTCATAAAGTAATGGGCCCTACAGATATTCTATAGGTTGAGCCAGGCCCTTGAATGCATCTTGGGAACTAAAATGTAAAGTGAAACAGCTCTGTGCCTTATAAACGATGAAAAAATTTAACAGGTCCTCAAGGGAAGCACAGCATTTCCTGGCAAAATGTTGGAGTTGGGGTAGTTTCCTGTCAAGTTGAGGTCACAATGAAGCATGTCTTCATCGGGCTTGGAGCAAATGCCACAGGAACCTTTCTTACAGGTCTCAGGGAAAGTGGAAGAAAGAAATAGATGAGTGGGAACGGGGAAGCTGAAATAATCTTACCTTGGTGTGTTTGGTTGGGTAGAGGGTAACTGAAATATTAAGAAGCACGGAGTCAGAATGCGCATTCTTCTAGTCTTCCGCTTCCCTGGGATGTCTGATTTGAGCAAAGCAGCTTCCCACAGGATCTTCTTGGTTACAAAATGGTATTTCTCAACACCTGAAAACCATCTTGGAAGACTTATTACCAAAATCTTTGGTTGTTGAAGAGTAAGTTAAACAATCATATAGTATTAATCAGATAGGACAAGTGTCCACGAAATCCTCCCAGCCTGTTTGCTGGGTGCGCTTTAGATGCACAGCTGCTCTGAGTCAGAGTAACCCAGGGTGACCCAGCTATAAATTATACCCGAAGATGATCTGCCTTGTCTTGCTGCTAGAGCAGCAGAATCTTGGTGAGAATGTGTTGGTGGGCTCAGCTTTTTTCTTTTTAAACTTGAATGTTCGGAAATTGGTTTTTAATTAAAATCTTTTTTTGTTTGCTTGTTGTCTGTCTCTTCCCACCAGAGATAAAGCTCTCTATCTTATTCATGGGTGTGTCTCAATTCAGTATTTTAGGATATAGCTTGGCACATAGCATATGCTCAATAAATATTTGAATATTTATTGACTTAATGAATTTATTCATTAGGAATAGATTTTGCTATCTCTAGACGTAGAAAGTTAAAAATTATCTCTGTAGTCTACATAATTCCGTAGTGCAAGTCTGATGATTTTAAAGGATGTGGTTAAAAACAAAATATTCTAAAAAAAATACTTTATCTTTTGCTCTCACTATGTTGCCCAGGTTAGTCTTGAACTCCTGGGCTCAAGTGTTCCTACTGCCGTGGCCAGCTAAAGCACTGGGATTACAGGTGTGAGCCACCATTCCTAGCCTTGTTTTTCTTAAGTAGTTTAATAGTTACTATTACATTGAAAGTTTTCATCTTTGCTGCTGATTTTGGGATTATCTCTCTTTTTTTTTTTTTTAGCCGGAGTTTCGCTCCTTACCCAGGCTGGAGTGCAATGGCGCAATCTCGGCTCACTGCAACCTCCGCCTCTTGGATTCAGGCAATTCTCCTGCCTCAGCCTCCTGAGTAGCTGGGATTACAGGCACGTGCCACCATGCCCAGCTAATTTTTGTGTGTGTGTTAGTAGAGACGGGGTTTTACCATGTTGACCAGGATGGTCTCGATCTCTTGACCTCGTGATCCACCCGCCTCGGCCTCCCAAAGTGGTGGGATTACAGGCTTGAGCCACCGCGCCCAGCCCGGGATTATCTCTTAAGACAGATGTTTTGACTGGGCTCTTTCTTAGACTCCTAAGTTGGGAATGGTAGAGTGTCCTCTGCAAGGGTTTGTCCAGTGCCTGCATTTTCCTGAATACGGCTGGAGAAGGGGCCATTGATCCAGTCCGTGACTTTGCTCCTGGTAGCAACCAGCCATTGCTGTTGGTTTGCTTTAGTTTTTGTTTTCCTGTCTCTACCAAAGCAGATAAAGAAGATAGACTTCGCTGAAGTGACAGGAGGTACCGTGCTTCCTCTTAGGAGTTTTTTGGTTGGTTTGTTTGTGTTTTTTTTAGAGATGGGGTTTCACCATGTTGGCCAGTGTAGTCTTGAACTCCTAACCTCGTGATCCACCCACCTCGGCCTCCCAAAGTGCTGGGATTACAGGCGTGAGCCACCGCGCCCAGCCTACTCAGGAGTTTTAACAAGGATTATTATCAAGCTCACTGTCCAGCTTTTTATAGTCTAGTATTTGTGGAAATTGTTCTGTCTCTAGCCACTCTTTTAGATTTCAGAAACAATCTTGACAATGATGGCATTGCTAATACTACCATCAACAGAGGTATAGGCTTTTCTTCCCTATGTCTGTTTCCCTTCCAGGTTGGGACATTAGGGTTAGTGAGAGTTTCCTGCCTCCTTTCCCTCTTTAACAGTGTATCCTGAGCCAGGATGAATCTGACCTGCAGCATAAAAAAAGGAAGCACAGTTGGATGGTTTTGTTTTTTCACCTGTCATAACCATTGTATTCAGGAGAGTGAGGACATGCATTTCTTCTCTCTCTCTTTTTTTTTTTTTTTTTGAGATGGAGTCTCCCTTTGTTGCCCAGGCTGGAGCACAGTGGTGCCATCTATGCTCACTGCAGCCTCTGCCTCCCAGGTTCAAGCGATTCTCTTGGCTTAGCCTCCTGAGTAGCTGGAATTACCGGCACCCTCTACCACATCTGACTAATTTTTGTATTCGAGTTGGGGTTTCACCATGTTGGCCAGGCTGGTCTCGAACTCCTGACCTCAAGGGATACGCCTGCCTTGGCCTCCCAGAGTGCTGGGATTACAAGTGTGAGCAACTGTGCTCACCCCTGCATTTTCTTTCTCAGTATAACTAGGTGGTGGTTGGAGGAAGCTTGTCCTTAGAATTTGTTGGCAAGTTCCATTTAATTCTAGGCATTACCCTCCTGTAGCATATACCATGTGCATTGGCTCTCCTTAACTTTGAGCTTATTTTATAGCCACAAATGGGCTCTTAACTGTCATTCATATGTACTTGTACCCTGAGATTTTTGTTAAGGATTCTTGGAGCTTATAGGTAGATCCAGGTTGTTTGTAAGGACGAAGTTTATACAGTTTTGGAGTCCTCATTACAAAAAATATATAAATATCTTTAAAATTTTTTTTTTTTTTCGGAGACAGAGTCTCTGTTGCCAGGCTGGAGTGCAGTGGCGCAGTTTCGGCTCACTGCAACCTCTGCCTCCCGGGTTCTCCTGAGTAGATGGGACTACAGGCACACTCCACCATGCCCAGCTAAGTTTTGTATTTTTAGTAGACACAGGGTTTCACCATGTTGGCTGGGATGGTTTCCATCTCTTGACCAAGGCAGGTGATCCTCCCGCCTCAGCCTCCCAAAGTGCTGGGATTACAGGCATGAGCCACTGTGCCTGACCCAAGTTTTAAAAAAACCTATGGCCATGTGAACCTTTTTGAACTTGAAGATGTCCCTATATCTGTCATCCAAGGTTCTTGTCAGAAGGAAAGTAGAACTTAGTGGCTAAGAATACGGACTGTGGGAACTGGGTTGGGTTCCTGGTTCCGCATCTTACTGTGAATTTGACAAGTGACTTAACCTGCCTGCTGTGTCTGTAAAATGAGGATATAATAATACTCATCTTTATAGAGTTGTTGGGAGAAATAAGATAGATAATCCATGTAAAGTGTTTAGAATAATGCCTGGAATCAGAAGTCCACATTAAATAAATTTTAGCCATGGTTTCATTTTGCTGACTGGTTCTCTGCTAATTATGCTCAGTCTTATGTTCTGAGCTGCTTTTATCTTCTAGTTGTTGATACTATCTCTAGAACTTTAATATTCAATCACGAATCTGTTTGTATCTGCCTGAGACTTCTGGTGGATAGGGGACCATGACACCAAGCAGTACTACTGTGTTTCATTTCTGTGTCAGGAATGTGATCTGCCTGGAGTCCTTATTCAGGACTCTACCACCGGGCAGCCCCTGTGGCATTTCCACGGTGAAAACACCAGGTCTCTAGATGTGTAGCATTCTGTCACATTGCTCTGGGGGCTGAGGACTTCTCTGCAGAGCTAGAGGTCTTGCTTACTGGGCACGGTTTTATTCTGCTTTTTCTGCCTTAGAGGTTGATTCATTTTAAATAAGATATATCTTTCCTTTCTTGGTTTCAGATAGGGCTTTTATTCCTCCACAGCTGGTTGGTTAACATATTTACCTTCAAGTGTTTGAATCTGGAGGCTTTCAGTTTATGTGTTCATATGAAGGCTCTACTGAGACCTGTGTAAAGCAAGTCCTTCAGTAGAGAAGACTAATGCCTAGTTTTTCCCCACAAGGTAGGGAGGGACAGGAAACTTCAGGGTGTAGGTGTGACTGTTGGGTGCTGTGTCTGCAGTGGGAAGGTCAGGGAATTGGAGGCATGAATGCAGAAAAAAGAGGAGACCTTTTGTGCTTGGAAGCACTCTTCTGGGTGAGCGTAACCTAAGCATTTATGGCTATTTCTCCAATTCTGGGGCATTTTCCAGGGAACTGTGGCCAGGGAACTTCAGCATTGCTTCTTCCCCTCTCCACTCCTAAATATTTGGACACTGATCTTTCTCCATTATCTACAACTTCTTACCCTTAGTTTTACCAGGCTCTACGAATGGATAGTGTGCTTCATTAGTGCGTGTTTCCCTGTCTCCTTTGTTTCTTGTGGGAGGAGATAGGAGAGAAAACAATCAATACCATGTGTAGCAAGTCTCTGTCATGCTGTTGGTTAATTCAAACATGTGATTCTACTTTGAATGCAAAAATAGCAACAGCAATCATATTATGCTTCTAATCGAGTATAGTATAGAAATTATACGTACACTAGGCATCACATTGTGAGCTTGCTGCGGTCCTTGGTCCTTAGCAGCTGAGCTGGAACCCTAGGGCTGCCCTTTAAAGTCCACCTGTGGCTAGATGCCTTCCCCTGAATGGTCCCATTCTCTACTCTGAATACTGGGGTGCATTTGTTTCTGGATTTTCCTTATCTTCAAAGACTTGGATGTTGTATTTTTAAAAAACCCCATCCCCAGCTCTCCCAGCTCACACACATGCATTCTTTGCCAGCCAGATTTTCATTTCAAGTTTTCTTCCTCTCTGGGCTTTCCCCCGCTTCTTTTTCTTCTTTAGTGACACCCTGTCCTGCAGTCGGTCTTACATCACACTTCAAAAACATGCATGCGGCAGGAGGTTAGTCTTTATATGGGCCAGTGGAAGAGTTAAAGTGTTTTTAGTCTGAAACATCTCTACCAAGTATCTTATGAACTTTTATTACTCTTTTTAAACAGTCTTGCTCTGTCACCTGGGCTGGAGTAGTGGTGTGATCTCGGCCCACTGCAACCTCTACCTCCTGGGTTCAAGTGATTCTCCTGCCTCAACCTCCTGAATAGCTGGGACTACAGGCCTGTACCACCATGCCTGGCTAATTTTTTGTATTTTTAAATACAGACGGGGTTTCACCATGTTGGCCAGGCTCGTCTCAAACTCCTGACCTCAGGTGATTTGCCTGCCGTGGCCTCCCAGAGTCTTGGGTTTACAGGCTTGAGCCACTGCATCCAGCCCAATTAGTCCTCTCTGCAACTGGGCAATATATTCATGTGCATTAGTCTGATACAATGATATTGGTGGTGGGTACATTTCAGTATATTGTCACGTCTCTGTGAGTTAAAAGGACTTTATGTTAAGCCAGCGTCTAAGCATCTTCAGGTGGATAGCATGAGTGCCTGTGCTAAGACTATAGAGGACGGAGAGTTCCTGTCTCTCAGCTTGGTTGTGGGGTAGGGATGGGGGAGCATCCAGTGATGGAAAAAGGCTCAGACTTGGAGCCAGATCTGGGTCCGAATCTCTGCTGAGCCCACAATCTTTGGACAGGTCATCTCTGCCTGAAGACAGTACATCTACCTCGGGGTGCCATCTTCCTTGCTTATGAGAACCACTTCTCTTTCTGCAAACAGTTCCAAAATAGAAAAGTAAATAAGTGAAAGTGTCCTGTATCCCTTACCTCTACCCTAACTGCTTATACTGCTTGGAAAATTGTTCAGCCATTTTCAAAACTGAATTATAGTCTGTTGTATGGATTTCCACTGTCTAAAAAAAAAAAGACTCTTAAAAAAAAAAGTTCATCTATCTACTGGTAGATATTTCCTTTAAAAGTACTTGTGTGGGGCTGGGCACGGTGGCTCACACCTGTAATCTCAGCACTTTGGGAGGCTGAGGCCGGCAGATCACAAGGTCAGAAGATTGAGGCCATCCTGGCTAACACAGTAAAACACCATCACTACTAAAAATACAAAAAATTAGCTGGGCGTGGCACGTGGCTGTAGTCCCAGCTACTTGAGAGGCTGAGACAGGAGAACAGCATGAATCCGGGAGGCGGAGGTTGCGGTGAGCTGAGATGGGGCCACTGTACAAGACTCCGTCTCAAAAAAAAAAAAAGTAGTTGTGTGGAAAAGTGTGTAACTTTTGACCTAACATTTAAATGTATTTAGGTATTGCCAAATTGCTCTTCAAAAAAAATTATTTCCTACCAATGGTATGAAAGAGGAGGAGGATCTTTTGATGTTGAAAAAAAAAAAAGTAACTTGCTTTAGTTTCTTTATGACCAAGTCATGAGTCACTTACATCTGTAATCCCTACTCCATCTCTCATCCCCGGCAGACTCAGGTGGGAGCTGGCAGTGGGATGGGATGAGGGCATCTCTTTCACAAATTGTTTGATAATATTGTAGTTTTTTAAACAGGAAGCTTTAGGTAGCATTAAGATGATACCTTATCAAAATGGCTATCAATTCACATCAAGTAATTGGTTTTTAATGATATGTTGAATTCAGAGGAGGAAATCTTTCCAGTATCTTGATTGGAATGGCCAGCAAAGCATAGATGGAAGGATAAGCGTTGACATTTATTGAGTTCTCACAACTGTGAATTAACTCATTGATTCTTCCCAGTAACCTTCTGATGTAAGTGCTGTTAATGATCTCTGGTTGGCAGGGAAGAAAACCAAAGAAGAAACTTGGTGCATGGTGGAAATGGGCTTCTAACCCAAGCATTCAGTTTCCAGAGCCCATGCTCCTAACCATTTTAATCTGAGGCCAGAGTTCAGGGAGAATTGACATGTTTCAAGACGAGAGGATACTGATGCTGGAGAGAGCAGACCAGAGTAAGAAGCCCCAGGATAAAGTCCTTTAGCAAGAAGCTGGAGGAGGAGAGATTAGAGGGGCCTCCTGGAAAATACTAGGTGCTACATAGAGTCCCAGAGGATGACTGGAAACAGGCCACTGGATTTGGCTACTGAGAAGTCACTGATTACCTTTTTTTTTTTTTTGAGACAGGACCTTGCTCTGTTGCTCCCTCCCTGCACTCCCCCTTCACTGTTTTCCCCGAGGCTGGAGTGCAATGGCTCGATCTTGACTCACTGCAGCCTCGACCTCCTGGGCTCAAGCAGTCCTCCCGCCTCAGCCTCCCTAGCAGCTGAGACTATAGGCATGCACCACCATGCCTGGCTAATTTTTTGTATTTTTTGTAGAGATGGAGTTTTACTATGTTGCCCAGGCTGCACTGGTGACCTTTTGAGAGATCATCAGTAGAGCAAATTTCCAGGGGTTAGGAGAGAGTACTAAATGAGGAAATGGGGAGGCTTGGCATGAAATAAATGAAAAACAGGACAGTGTATGAGGCTGGCAGCAAGTTCAATCAAAGATTTGCGAGTTCAGGGAAGACGGGGTGGCCTGTGCCCATTGATGGACCAAGTAAAGGCAACAGCTCAAAAACAGATAGTGGGTGGGAGCAAAGCAGAAGGGCAGGAAGGTCAGCGGGAAGAGAAGGGGCCAAGCTGGGAAGGGGAAGGTAAGAGGACCATGAAAACGCAGCACTGAGGTGAAGTCCTCTTTTCATATGAAATAGGGGTGTCACTTTGCTTCTGACCTTATTATCTGGAGCCACTGATGTCCAGTGGGGAAGGGAGCAGGAATAGGAAGAGATGGCCCAGGCTAAGCCCTGCCTGTGAGCGCACTGCTGATTGGGCTGTGCCTTTGGAGCCTGGCCACTGCCTCACTCTCCTCTTTCCATTGGCCCTTGATCTGGAAGGGATGAGAAGTGGGTTTATTTTGTTTGAGCCTGGTTGTATGTAGTAAGCCTTTACCATATAATCTCCAAGAGACCTTTATGTTGGGGCATAGCACTCTGATGGAATATGTAATGCTTCCAGAGGAACTTATTTTTTTCTCCCTCATCCATGCTCTCAGATCGCATTACAATTATGTAAAATATGGAGTTTGCCTTTACTGCGGAGGTTCCCCTGTGATCTCATCACAGGATCCTTGCAGACTTTGGGACTGGAAAGGGGAAACCGTGTTTAGGCTGACTTTCTATTGGAGGAACTCTGAATCTCATCGTTGATTATGTCCCTCTTTGTCTTGGTGTATAAGAAGCTTGGACTTCAGTTTGCATCTAACCCATCTTTGGGTGGCATTTGTGTAGGACTTGGCGACATGCAAGTGTTTGAGCCTTATCTCTGACTTCATCTTTTTTTCCATACATCCTCATTAAAAGCAAAATGAACGTAATGACTTTTTACTTAGGTTCCCAAAAAGTATAATATATCTTTGTATGCTATTTCATAAGGCACAGTGTGAATGCTTTTAAAAGGAGGAAATGGGACCAGCCTGGGAAACACAGGGAGACCTCATCTCTACAAAACATTTTTAAAAAGGCAGCTGTGGTGGCACATGTGTCCTAGCTACTTGGGAGGCTGAGGCGGAAGGGTCCCTAGAGCCTGGGAGGTTGAGGCTTCAGTGAGCTATTATCATGCCCACTGCACTCCAGCCTGAGTGACAGAGCAAGACTGTCTCAAAAAAAAAAAAAAAAAGAGAAAAATAGGAAATTCTATCCTATTTTTTAATGGAAGTGTCATATTTTCTAATTTTCACTGGGGAAAAAATGGTGCTTTTTTGCACAGTTAATATATCTGTAAGATTCCATCAGCATCTATCCCATGTTTAAAATCAGATGTGTCCACTCTGTTCATAGCTGGTTGTGTAAAGCCGCCTTTCTCAAATGGGACAGACTCCATTGTAGTAAGCAAAAAAGCATTTGCAATCTGAGATCCAGGCCTGGATCTAGTTGCCGAGAGGAGTTCCAGATTTACCAAGGCTGACCCAAAGGGCTGAGATCCCATTTCTCCTTGGCTCACGTTCATGCCTTGTCCCATCAATAGCCCTCAGTAAAGGAGCCGCGTGGTGTTTCGACTCAGTTTTGGGGTTGGCAGATGAGAGCATGGGGATGACTGTGGTCAGTGATCTGTGAGATGAGGGCTCCCCAGGTTGGTTGAGACCAGTTCCTTCTCAGAACAAGACAGTGGATGTCTGGGACAGTGATGTTGAGGCAGATTTCGTGCCTGCCTTGAGTCACAGTAGACGGTGAGGCTCGTCCTGTGAAGCGGGCTTACTGAAGAGTTGAGGAGGGAGTGTACATTCTGAAACTACAGAAAAGTTGCAAATGTGTCACGTGCCTTGTCGTTATGGAAAGATAAATGACAGCTCTTCAGTGTTACCCATGCTCCTGACTCAAGGGTTCTTTGGGAGGTACCTAGAGGTCCTGCTGAAGAGACAGCGCTTGACAATCTGGAGAGTGGCAAAGAGCTGATACCTACAAATGCGGGAATGAGTTAGGCTCTTAAATACTCTAGCAGTGAGACAAAGAAAACAAAAACTTGAAGAACATCCCTAGTTTCATCTCTTTACAGCAAAATCTCTACAGATCTCCAAAATTCAAGACCTGCCTGGCCTCCTTCCCAGTGAGAGAATGTTCTCAACAAGCTTTGTTGGAGGTCATCTCTTCTTGCCTGTGCTTCATTGGCACTCAAAACATGGTATTTTTCCATGCCTGTTTGCTTCTAGTTCATCTCTTGGGAGTTTCTACATATGTGTGCCTGGTCTGTCCTCTGTGTGTCACTCAGTATAAATCACCTCCCTCTTCTGTGTGACTTCCATTTAAATATTTAGATGGGAGCTAACTCGCCTCCTAAACTTCCAGGTCATATGTAGCCACTCCTGGTTAGCCAGTTTCTCATAATAGGATGTATATGGTTTTTCTAATCCTTTCACCACCTAGTTTACTCCTTCTAGAAACTGATGTCAGCTTATCAGTGTCCCCTTTCAGAATGCATCACTCAGAATCGATCATATTGCCACAGATAGGGTTTAACCTACCAGAGTACACTGGGATTGTTAACTGACTTCCTTTGATTACAAAGCGTTAGCTCCTTTTGTTTTAATCAACAGAATCACTTGATGAGGTAGACAAAATAACTCCATGTAGAAGAAGGATTCTAATCCTTGCTTTGTCAAATTGACTTTTCCTGTCTCTAAAGTATGGTGATGATCACTGTGGGAGGTTTTCTGGCTCACATGAACTCCATGCGCACCCATTTCTTGTAAATAATGCTTTCCTTGATAACCTCATGGGGCTGTTTTGATTTAAACAAATAAGCAATACTGTTTTATAAAGAATTATATAACTGTGCAGACCAAGATAGTGTTGAGTTTTTAACTTACTCAACTCACTGAGTAGGCATTACTAATGATAGAACTTTGGGGCAGGATTTTACATATATTTTGAATAAACTGTGAGTTAATGTAAGAAAGATCCTTCTGATTCCCAATTTCCTTAATAAGTATGCTCAATAGTTTCTAAATTATTAATGACCAAAACAGAAGAGAACACATCTAAATCCAAACATTGAGGTACACATCACCATGAGTTTCTTGTGCCATGACATCAGCACAGTGGGCATGGTGTTCCTTCTGACTGTACCCTACTTCTAGGGTTACTAAACTGGACTTCAGGAGTGCCTTAGACGTAAGGAACTTTTATCAGAAAGTAATGCAGTTATATCCCTAGTGGGCCATCTAAGATTACCAGATTGGCAGATCAAGGAGATGTGACGCCCATAAAAGGCAGTGGCATTCACATGCAGATGCCTTTCCGAAACAAGATAGATCTTTAAATCTGAGGCATTTCCCTAGGCTGGTAATCCTATCAGTGGGTGAAAAATCATGAATCGAGTACACACTATGTATCAGGCATGGGCATGAGGGATACAAAGATGGGCAAGAGCCTGTTCTTCCCTCAAGGAGGGGACATGGGCAGGTGTTCTTGGACATGTCTTGTGTGCCCATGCAGCCTTGGTGATGGCTGCCCTTCCCCGCCACGTGCTTGCCCACTGTCTGCCCAGGAGTCCACTCTGGGAGGGCGCCTGCCAGCCTCCAGCCAGTAATAGAACCTTGCTCTCTGAGTAGGGTTGGGATGGAAGCAGGCCTCCCTCTAGGTTGTTGTCATTACTGTTTGCCAAGGCTTCTCTCACAGTGAGCTGCCTGATACGCACTTCTTTGTTTCTTGTTATTTCTGAGTCTAGATTTTCTGGGAATCCAGTGTCTATATTTGTTCCCTCCTTGTTTAGATTCAAACTTTGAAATATCCAGTTTAAACTGTGTCCTCTAAGCTTGGCAGTCTAACGGTCATTTTCTAGACACAGAAGACAGAATTGACATTTTGTTTGCTCTGCATCTTTCTACCATTATACCCTTTGTTTTAGGCACTGGACTAGGTCCTTTTTAACTATTTATTTATATTTTTTGATACAGGGTCTCCCACTGTTGCCCAGGCTGGAGTGTAGTGGCCTGATCTCAGCTCACTGCAGCCTCAACCTCCCAGGCGCAAGTGATCCTCCCACCTGTCAGCCTCCCAAGTTGCTGGGACCACAGGTGTGTGCCATCGTGCCCAGCTAATTTTTGCAGTTTTTCTAGACACGGTCCCACTGTGTTGCCCAGGCTGGTCTCAAACCCCTGGGCTCAAGTGATCCTCCAGTGTTGGCCTCCCAAACTGCTGGTGTGAGCCACTGTACCCGTCCTAGTTATTTTTAAAGCTTTAATTTCTTGCCAGTCTCACAATATTTGTATATCGTGAGATACATTTTTGTATATTGTGAGATATAATGTCTTTGTATTTACCCGACTATACACATTTGGAGGGAAAAAATCATGCTGGTTGGTGCCATATGCTGATACCTTGATCTGAAGATCCAGTTGTACCTCTGAGAGGAGGACCTGGCTTTAAAATGCTCCTAGACTTTATTCCTGTTTAACTGAGGCGAGCGTGATTTTCCACAGCTTTCAGATGTCTGGTTCTTCCACATCAAATCTTTAGCACGTTCACGCCATGGAATGAGTCTTGGGATTCTGTGGTGACTTTGAGAAAGGCATGCATTCTATCTTCACATCACTGTCCCAAATGTAAAGTGATTTTCTCTAGAATTCTCAATCCTACCCTCCATAAGATATATGCCTGATTTTGTAAAATAGTTCCTCGATCCTTTTTGTCAGCAACGGTCTGAAAAAGACTGAGAATTTCAGATGCAAAGACATTCTAAGCAGTGACAAGAGCTTTTGCAAAGACAGGCAGGAACCAGCCTCAGGAAGAGTGGTAAAGGGAGTAGACAGTGGTGAAGGCTGGCGCCCCAGGTGAGCCTGTCTGCGGTGGGGCTTTCTTTGCGATTGCAAACAATAGATGGAACAAGTTGCAGTGGGGTTTGCTTAATTGAATGCTCTGTACCTGGGCACTCAAGCTGATAAAATTGGAGGGCATGCATGCTGCTATGTGTCAGGTATTGCAGTGGGTCCTGGATGTTCTATGGAACAGGCTTCATCCTCACAGTGGCCCTGGAAGGAAGGAGTCTACCCACAAGGAATGGGGTGACCTGGGTTCAGTTACTTACTGAGGTCACACTGGAACTGGGAACACAGTGTTTTGAAGTTTGGCTTGAAAGCATGTGATCTTCAGTACATGTTTATAGGATTCTTTGTGGAGAGACTTAAGGCAGATGAAAATGTTGAAGCCTGTTCCTTGTCCTTGCATGAGATATCAAGAATGGCAAGTGACAGTGAGAAGGAAGGAAAGGAGGAATCTTGATATTTGAGATGGAAATCTGTTTGGTTCCTGTTTTAGGACCGTGGTAGCCCCCACTGTTCCAGTCTCTCTTTATTTTAGACACCCTATTTTATATATATTTTTGCAAACTCTTTAACATACCTTATTTAATAGCTCTTTCTGCTAGAATGTAAGCTTTTAGGGCAGGGAGTTGCCTTTGAACTGTACCTGGTATGAACCAGCCATTTAGAGGAAGGACAGAAAGAAGGAATAATGGAGAAAGAAGACGGAAGTAGAGTCTAAGGAACACAGGGAACACTTGAAAAACAGAAGCTAATGTTGAATACGAGTTTACTTAGAGAGTTTGGAGTAATGCTGGATTATCCTGGTGGCTCAAAACAGGTGCCTAGTGAGAGTTCAGACACAACTGAAATTAGGGAGACTGTTGTCATCACCAGGGACAGTAACCTGGAATTGTCTGCTTCCAGGTTTGAACAAGCTCTGTGATGACAATGCATTGTGAGAAGGAATACATGTGAAAGACGAGCAGTCTTCATTCTCCAGTGGATTCTGGAATGTCCTGGGTCTAAGCGGGGGCATCAGACAGTTCTCACACATGAATATCCTCACTCTACCTCATGGCAGATGTGCCCCCATCTTTTTTCCAAATTGCACTTGGGCTGAATGCTCCCTTTGTACACCAAGAAGCACCGTTCAGCAGTGCGGGAATTGTGCTTTTGGGTCAGCTGTTGAGGTCCTTTTTGAAGCTGGGTCTCCCTTGTTTCTCTTTCTCCCTTTCTGAGGGTTCTGAGGGGGAAGCTTCTCAAATCTCAGAGCCAGGGAGGGGCATGGCTATTTCCCAGCAGCTGGTAGGCTTGTGTCTGCTCTAATGTCTCCCTTCACTGTTAGGATGCATAGGCCTTTGGGGTTGCGTTTCTAAAGGCGGTCTTAGTCCAGAGCTGTTGGATATATGCTTAATAGTGATGTGTGGCATGTGTGCATGTGGGCTGGAAGAATAATTGGCTGAAGGATAGGCCCTTCCCTTTAAGGGAGTGTGATTTGGGGGAGAGACCTGTACATCTTAGTGTATCCAGTGTTTCTAAACCTTGTTTTCATTATCCCTTTCTCCAAGAGTTGTTTTAGGCATTGTCTGTAGTTACCTCCTATCCCCTGCCAGATTTAGAACAAAGGAATAAGATTTTGTTGGGTAGCGTTGAACTTTGGAGGGTCCTGAGTTTTTGTGATGTCTAAGATTTTTTTTTTGCTGTCTACCACAAGAAACACTTTTCACCCCTTTGGGACACTACCACCCCTGTTATGAATGCATGCGCTACCTACTTGTATATCATTTATTTTTGTTTTAGAGACAGATTCTCACTCTGCCACTCAGGCTGTATGACACAATCATCAGTCACTGCATCCCAGAACTCCTGGCCTCAAACAGTCTTCCTGCCTTGGCCTCCCAAAGTGCTAGGATTACAGGCATAAGCCACCCACCTGGCCTATTTTTTTTTTTTTTTTTTTTTTTTTTTTGATAGAGACAGGGTCTCCCTATATTGCCCAGGCTGGTCTCAAACTCCTGGGCTCAAGGGATCCTCCTGCCTCAGCCTCCCAAAGTGTAAGGATTACAGGTGTGAGCCACCACGCCTTGCCCAGCCTAATTTTTTTTTAAAAAAAACAATTACTATTTTAGAATTGGCCTAGCATGGTGGCTCACACCTGTAATCCCAGCACTTTGGGAGGCCGAGGTGGGTAGATCACCTGAGGTCAGGAGTTCAAGACTAGCCTAACCAACATGGCAAAACCCCGTCTCTACTAAAAATACAAAAATTAGCCAGGTGTGGTGGTGGGTGCCTGTAATCCCAACTACTCAGGAGGCTGAGGCAGGAGAATCGCTTGAACCTGGTAGGCGGAGGTTACAGTGCGCTGAGATCGCACCATTGCACTCCAGCCTGGGCAACAGAGTGAGAGACTCCATCTCAAAAAAAAACAAACAACAACAAAAGCAAACAATTATTATTTTAGAATTATAAAAGAAAGTGAGGGGTAAAGAAATGTCATAAAACAAGAAAGGACTGACCTGCGTTTGAACTGAAGGGTGACCGCACACTGCTGCTCTTGACTGTCCTGACGAGAGGACCAAGGGAAGCTCTGAGGGCTGAAGCCACCACCACCATCACCACGGGATAAGCCCTGGACTCAGGCACAGGAAGATGAAGAGGAGCAGGTGAAGTTGTCAGAGGAGCTGGAGCAGAGCAGATTGAAGGCTGAATGCCAGGAGGAGAATTAGCTGCATCTGATGCCCCAGGAGGCTTTTTTCTTGGTCCTTTTCTTCATATGTTGGTTGTATCTGCCAAGAGGGATGTTAGAGAGCTTCGGGGAGGATCCTCCAGCGGATGTGTCCAGACGGGATTCTCCTGGGTTCCTGGATCGTTTTCATGTGTGCCTTGATGCAAAGAAGGCTGTCAGGCACTGCCTGGAGAATTTGTGTGTGCTTAAGAAATGAAGGATGGGCATATAAAGAGAGGGACTGCTGTGGATTTGAAAGAGCAAGGCAGAAAGTCTGTGAAAGCAGCGTGGGAAGGCCAAGTAAAATAAATCTTGAAGAATAAAGAAAAGGATGTTTATCAACAACTTGGAAGAGTAATTTTTAAGTAAATTAGAGTGAAATTTCCATGAAGTATTAATGAGGTTTAAGCAGTTATTTTAAGCTAGCTTTCTTTTGGTGAGAGAAAGAAAATGTCAGCATTTTTCTGCCAGTTGTTCAGAAATTAAAGCTTTTTAGATGAAAATAGTGAATCATTTTTCTTGGCCAAAGATGACTTTTTAAAATTGCTCTCAGTTCCTTGATTTTAAAAGATGACGCTGCTTAGCTGGCCTGACTGCATAAAGCTCACTTACTAGAAAAATACTCGCAGTATTTGGATAGAAGAATGCTGTTGCTCCTTTACTTAAAGGAAACCCTTAGCCCAAACCAACAGCTATTTGGTGTGGCTGCCTTCCTGGTTTTAATTTTTAATTGATCAGTTGGGGCCTTGAGTTTTGCATACATGTACTTATGAATTTCTTCTGTGCACGTGGTAATATGATAAGTCTCAAGGACAGCATCATCTGTCCAGAGCCCCACCCCGCAGCCACTCATTGGTAGAGCCAGGATTTGAACTGAGGTCCACCTGACCCCAGTGCTTGATTTTTGTCTCATCACTCCCTGACAAGAACTGTCAAGAGAGAAGATGAAACTTCTTACTGGAATCTACTAGGATATTTCAAGTTAGGTATGTAATCACTTCATGGTTTGGGGCATGGCACCAAATCTCTTGGACACATTTTGAAAAAAGGACACATAAATAGGCTTTTAATGTTTTTCTGCTTAAATAATAATTGGTATCATTTGGTATAAGAATTACCATCGTCATCACCATCCTGCGAAATACCTCAAACTACTCCAGCATAATTTTTTCTCTACATTTGAAGAAACGAGAAAATACTTATTCAGTTTTTGATTATTTGACCAAATTGTGTAGACAGCTGAGAGTAGGAAAGGACCCAGTAGAGTCATCCAGTTCAGCCTTCCTCTTGGATCCAGAGAAGTTAGAGGAACTAACCCAGGGCCCATAGCAAAGACAGATGGAGCCAGGCATGGCACCAAGGCACATCTCCTCTCACCCTAGCATATTACGTTTTTCTTCAGATTGATCAAAATCTGTCTCCTAGTTGAGAATGCCTCCACTTTTGGAAAAAACAATCACCTTACAATTAGAATTTGCTTTCCATAGTTGATGCTTGAGGAGTACTGTTTTCTCCTTTTCTTCTTTGCCTATCCCCTTTCATACCCCCACCTCCAATTTACATGGAGAGAATTTATTTTTCCAGCCACCCAGAACAAGACCCCAGAGTGAAAGTATAGTCAGGACTTCAGAATTAATGTGTCTACCGGCTGGGCCTGGTGGCTCACATCTTTAATCCCAGCACTTTGGGAGGCCAAGGCAGGCAGATCATCTGAGGTCAGTTTTCAAGACCAGCCTGGCCAACATGGCAAAACCCTGTCTCTACTAAAAATATAAAAATTAGACGGGCATGGTGGCATGCACCTGTAATCCCAGCTACTTAGGAGGCTGAGGCAGGAGAATTGCTTGAACCCGGGAGGTGGAGGTTGCAGTGAGCCAAGTTCATACCACTGCACTCTAGCCTGGGCAACAGAGCAAGACTCCATCTCAAAAAAGAAAAATAAAAATGTGTCTACCGATTTAATATTTATTTTCTAAAGGTGCCATATAAAAATGGCTTTATTTGATGTGTTGGAGGAGATATATTATCCAAGAATATTTATCTGAGGCATAATAGGAGTAATGGAGGTTGGGAGTGGTGGCTCATGCCTGTAATCTCAGCACTTTGTGGGGGCTGATGCAGGAGGATTGCGTGAGGCCAAGAGTTTGAGACTAGCCTGGGAGACAGCCTTACATTGTACTTAAAACTGTCTTTTATAAACTAACCTCCAGGCCAGACTGGATCCATGAAACGTTGCACAGTTAGTCATCTTAATATGAAAATTTATAAACTTGTTGGATTTCCTTTTGTAATTCTGGTTAAGTAAATCTACAGTTTAAACCAATTATCCATTATTCTATCAAAGCTGTAGAGTCATTTTTCCAATTTGGGGTAAAGGGCACAAAGGATCAAGAACTGCCATCTCCCTAAAGCCACAGTAATTTAGAGGAATAATTTGCCCCCTCTCCGTCAAAGCAGAAGCCTCATGTTTTGGTGTGTTGGGGAGGGGAAGAGGGTCCCTGAAAGCAGCCCAGGAGTGGTCTAATTATGTGCCAGGGATCTCTCAGGCTCAGGAGCCTTTAAGAGGGCAACATGGAATATAGAGCTTTCCACTTATTTGACCTGGGAAACAGGATCTTTTTCCAATCTTGAGAAACGTAAAAGGCTGTTGTGGCTCTTGATAGGCATAAAAAGGAACTGTGATCAAGTGTGACACTTTGAGTCTATGTTTTTTAAGACTCAGTGTTGGTTTTCACTGTTTGGTGACTTACAGGTAAGCTGGCCAGGCTCATAAATGTCTGTCCGGATCTTAGTGATCAGGCTCTCTCTCTTGAATGCAGCCCGCAGTCCTGTATGCTCTGGCACCAGCAACCTAGGGCATTTCTCACAGCTGTGCTTGGTTCCTCCATGAATGGTGTAGACTGGAACTTGTGAGACGTCCTTGTGACTAAAATGTCAAGATGCCATTTCATTTCTTGCAGTAATTAAACCTCCATATGTCTTATGGCACAGCAGACATTTCTACCTTTATTCCCATTTCCAACAATGTAATTGATTTCCAAGCTCATGATCTCTATCCTCTGGGCATTTCCTGTGTATACTTGGCATTTTCACCTGTGCTGAATGAGAAGACAAATGAAACTGGATTTTTCCTTCTTCCCAGATGTAGGTTATTTTTTTGGGGAGGGGGGTCGGTGGGGGATGGGGTCTTACTCTGTTGCCCAGGCTGGAGTGCAATAGCGGGATCATGGCTCACTATAGCCTCGATCTCGTGCGCTCAAGTGATTTTCCTATCTCAGCCTCCCAAGTTGCTGGGATGACGGCATGTACCATCAAGCCCAGCTGATGTTTTAATTTTTAGTAGAGATGAGGGTTCTGAATGTTGCACAGGCTAGTCTCGAACTCCTGAGCTCAAGCTATTTACCCAGCTCCGTCCCAAAGTGCTGGGATTACAGGTGTGAGCCACTGCGCCTGCCTCAGCTGTGTTCTCCATAAACCTGATTAACCAGCCCTTTTAAGGACTCCAGGACAAGGAATAGCTTCAGAACTTGGGCATGTGATTTGTTAACAATATTTTGTTTAAATTTTAGTTTTAAAATTATTTTAAATTGAGGTCTGTGGTCTTATTAAAAATGGATCTTTCAAAACTTATGTTTAGTAGTTTTACCATGTATAATAATAGCATAGCATTTGTGTTGGTGAGTTGTCTTTATTTTAGAATTCTGCACGTAAGAAGTTAACAAACTTTCTTTCAGTTTTATCATATGTTTGGGTGGCAGGTTCAATGCTAGGTACTAAGAATCTGAGTGAACTAGATGCTTTTCCTTCCTGTAAGAAGTCTAATAGGATAGCGACGACATAAACAACTTAAATATTGTACAGCAATTAGTACGGAGGAAAGTGTGTGTGTGTGTGGTATGTAGTGTGCATTTGGCTGAATAGAAGGCAAACACCAGAACTTTCCAGTCAACAAAACTATTGGATGTTATGTTTTGGCCAGGTGACATACTCTGTGAAATAACTGCGTGTGTCAGAATCCTCTCCCCATCTTTTTTTGGAGTAGGGTGATTAATGACTTAAAGTTTGAGTGCCGTATTGTCACACACCGTTAAATCCTTGTCACTTCCTGTGGGTCATGAATGGAAATCTGACATCTCTTGATGGATATTCTCTCCTTGTCAGTCCCAGCCTCTCCATGTGCTGTTCAAAAATTTGTTATTAGTTACTGAAGCTGTAACAGTTGACTAACTTTGCCAGTGAGCGCTACTGAGTGTCACTTACTGCACTTCACAGCTGTGGTCTTAATGGATAGTGAAAGCAGAGCGCTTTGTGAGTCGGCAGTTTCTGGTGCTTTAGTGAAATTCTTCTAAAGTGAGTTAACTTGTATTTCAGATTGCTTCCAAGTATGATCATCAGGCAGAAGAAGATCTTCGCAATTGGATAGAAGAGGTGACAGGCATGAGCATTGGCACCAACTTCCAGCTGGGCTTAAAGGATGGCATCATCCTCTGCGAGTGAGTTACGGCCCTCCATGGTCTGTTTCTGTTCTTCTAGTTCTTTCCACGGCCTTCTCTGTTACTCTCCTTCTCAGCCCAGGGAGTCACACCTTGATGTTCTACAGATATATTTATTGCTTTCCTTTACTGATGTTAAAGGGAGCAACTTGATATTTCAATCCTTGTTTTTGTGTGACCAGTAAATAGTATGTCTCATATTTTTGTTTTCAGACTCATAAACAAGCTACAGCCAGGCTCAGTGAAGAAAGTCAATGAGTCCTCGTTGAACTGGCCTCAGGTAACAGCCAAACCAACCACCTCTGGTTCTAGTGGGTTGCATTTTATGTAGTGAAAACTTTATTTCAGGTTTGGTGGGTTTTTTTGGTTTTTTGTTTGTTTTACTTTTTGATTAGTTTTTAAATAGACATTGTAGCAGAAATTTGTACATATTTATTTTTGCTTTTTTTATGGTCCTATAATTACTTATTGAACTAGTTCTGTAATTATTACATTTAACTTAGAAGTTTTCTTATATTTGGTCTGTGTACATTCAGAAAGGACTTGACACAGCTTACAGAGAGAAGTGCAATCCAGACCTTAAGGATAAACAAGGGAAAAAGCAAGGCCTTCCACATGACTCACGGTGGCCTACAGAACACTGTATCAGACAGAATCTTAGTTCATGAATATGTATGAGTAAGGAAAATGGGGTACTTACTGGTCTTGAACATGTGTTTTGAGATATGAGAGAATGAGTATTTAGTAACCATAAATTTATTCTGAAATTAAAATGAAAACACATACTGAATTATTTATTAGTATGAGTAATTATATACCTTCTAACGAGGTTCCAGGCCTGGAAAGCTCTGATACAGAAATCTTTTAAAATATATAAGGAAGAGCTTGCCCTTAAAACCTGAAAACACTTAACTGTTTAAAAATATTGAGACCATGATGTGACCCACAGAGAGAGACACACACACTCTTCTTGCTCTTTCTGTTCTAGAGAGAGCCGTGCTCAGTATGTATTTGGTTGAATCCTCGTCAAGCAGCTTTCTGGGCGGCATCTTGTAACTAGTTATGAAGCCTTAGAATGCTTAGAAATTATGAATGTCAATATTTAGCTCCAGATGTTATAAAACTCTTTTTCTTTACAGTTGGAGAATATTGGCAACTTTATTAAAGCTATTCAGGCTTATGGAATGAAGCCACATGACATATTTGAAGCAAATGATCTTTTTGAGAATGGAAACATGACCCAGGTTCAGACAACTCTGGTGGCCCTAGCAGGTCTGGTACGTACATCTCTTTAATGGCTGGTTAACAGATTCCCACGGCGTTGGTGATGAATTGCATCATTGCTTTCTCATCAGGGTTCAGATCAGGTGGGGCGGGGCCTGTCTCTTCTCTAATTATTAGCTTTGTGGAAAGACTGCTGACATCAGCTGCCTCGTACTAGGTAGCTTACTTACAACACTCGCATTTCAGATGACACAGTGTATTACTGAACAGCCTTAAATATTTTTCATCTCTAATTTGGGCCCCCTTCATCTGTGGTCATATCATTTCTTTGTTATTCCTTCTGTGAAACTGCGTTGGCCTTTTCAGTTAGTGTGCATGTTTCTGTCTAGGCTAAAACAAAAGGATTCCATACAACCATTGACATTGGAGTTAAGTATGCAGAAAAACAGACAAGACGTTTTGATGAAGGAAAATTAAAAGCTGGCCAAAGTGTAATTGGTCTGCAGGTAAGTAATGTGGTGTTTCTTATTCAGTTACTTATTCAGTATGATTAATTCTTACCATGCAAAATATTAAGCCTCTCCTAAGTAAAGAATAGATAGAAGTACTATAGTACTGGGGTGTGTGTGTAGTTTATATAATTTATGTCTATTTAAAGCCCATAAGACTAAGTTTTAGAGGAAACCTCAGGTATGCCACCTGACTTGACAGTTATTTCCCCCAGGAAATGAAAATTTTTGTTTGACTCATACTATTTTTTTAAAGGAAAAAATGCACTTTTAAATTTTTTATTTTATCTTTTTTTTCCCCCAAGATGGAGTCTCGCTCTGTCACCCAGGCTAGAGTGCAGTGGTGCGATTTTGGCTCACGGCAACCTCTGCTTCCTGGATTCAAGCGATTCTCCTGCCTCAACCTCCCAAGTAGCTGGGATTATAGGCATGAGCCACCACACCCAGCTAAGTTTGTATTTTTAGTAAAGACCAGCCTGGCCAACATGGCGAAACTCCCATGTTGGCCAGGCTGGTCTTTAACTCCTGACCTCAGGTGATCTGCCCGCCTTGGCCTCCCAAAGTGATAGGATTACAGGGGTGAGCCACTGCACCTAGCCTATTTTATGTGTAGGTAGGGTCTCACTTTGTTGCCCAGGATAGTCTCAAACTCCTGTGCTCAAGCAATTTTCCTGCCTTTGCCTCCCAAATTGCTGAGATTACTGGCGTGCACCACCACACCCAGCCAGAAAATGCACTTTATAAATTCCTTAATGTTAGTGACCAAATGAGGCAATTTTACAAAACCTTAATGCCAAAGTCACTTATTTACAGTACTAACGCATGATAGAGCAGCCAAGCCCTGGTAGAATTTGTCAGTTTAAATTCTTCTGACGTACGTAGTTGAGATGTTTTCCTTCCCTTCATTGTTCCCCTGGAGAGTGTCATGGAAACATCATTGCTCATGTCCTAAATGCTGTTGGCTCTCCTCTCCAATACCTGCTTGATACAGTGCCCCTCTCTTGACTGAGTCTTTGTAAGCTGGATTTATTTTTACACAGTACAAAATTGTATTGGTGAGAAACTGGAAACCTACATTTCAGAACAACAGTTGGTTGAATTACGACTCCATAAAAGCAAAATGGAATGTAAAATTATACAGTAGAGTTTGAAAAGATAGGTTATGGGGGAAAATCAGATCATCAAAAATCAGGTCAGTCTGCATTTTTAAATTAAAAATGCACATACATGTTTTTGTATGTATATGTAGATATGTACGTGCATCTGTAGATATATACATAGACACATAGGTAAAAAGCTAAAAGCGTATTCACAAATGTTGACAGTGAATGGATGGTGGTAGCACGATGATTTTTGTCCCCATCCTTTTTGCTCATATGTGTTTTCTGAATTTTCTCCAATGAACAGATTTTATATTTAGTAATAAAGATTTTCTTTAATCTTATTTTTAAAGAAAAGAGATTCAACATCAGAAAAGTGTTTCTAACCAGTGGAACAGGATGTAATGGTCAGTCCTGAAGCCGTACTATTCTCAGTGGGGAAGAAAAGTTAATTGTTTCCCTGAACTTTGCCGAGTTCAGATTCCTTATTCCACCTTTCTCCAGCTCTGTCCAAGGACATAGCAGTTGCAGGAATAAAATGTGGTTCCCTTCTGGCGAAAATGTTGGTGATTTTGAAACTTAAAGAAACCCTAGTTACACTCCCAGAGAATACACCTGGCATTTGCTTTCACATTTTATTTAAAACATTCTGGGAGTAGAACAGCATATTGCTTGGCCTAGGATTGCTTCTGTTTAAATGACTGAAGCTGGTGCCTCTTAATTTGGTTATCTGGGGAAAGAGTAGCAGAGGAAATTATTCTGCCACTGTAATGACTTTAGTTTGTCAATCCACCTGTTCAAGTGTGTTTAATTGTGCTTCGTGTGAGGTTTTATGTATAGTGGATGTCTTTAAAATTTTCTTTTTAAAGTTAGCACTTGAAATTTGTTTGTAAATGCACAGAAGAGTTGGCTGGAGCCTCAGCTCAGTAACTTATCAGTTGTGCCATTCTATCTTTTTAGTAGCATGGAAAGTTTTTTTTGTGTTGTATATATTGTTGACATCTGATAATTAGTGGAATTTTATTTTTAACTTAAAAGATGGGAACCAACAAATGTGCCAGCCAGGCCGGTATGACAGCTTATGGGACCAGGAGGCATCTTTATGATCCCAAAATGCAAACTGACAAACCTTTTGACCAGACCACAATTAGTCTGCAGATGGGCACTAACAAAGGAGCCAGCCAGGTAAGCAGTACCTTTTTATTTGTGCGAGAGTACACTTACTTTATTCTTATTAACTAAAAGTTTCAAGTAGGCATTTTTTGTATAGTTTATTTAGAGTGTATTCCTTTAGGAATGTGAACTTTGCAGGGAAAGCAAAAGAATCAAAAGACCTTTTCGATAGCAGCAAAAGTATGATGTGTCTCATGGTTTTTGTTGGCAGTTAGAACAGCTGGCCTTTCTACCTAGCCAGAAGAAAAAAAGAAATGTTTATTACAGTGTTCTTGCTCCAAAGTCCAAGTAAAATATTGCTCATTTAAATGCTTATTTAAATGCTCCTTTTTTTTAAGGAGCTCTTAATTAATAGGTAAAATTATCTGGTGTTCCACTAAGAAGGATTTAACTGGCATTCCTATTAGATGTGTCAATATAAGCAGATGGAAATGCAACATGGTGAAAATACCAGTATACCACATCTAAGATAGAAATATTTCCTTGTTAAAAATAGGTCACCAGCACCTCAGAAGGAAGTTGTAACAACCATCTGAGAACAGACAGGTCCCACATCCAACAACAGTGGGGATAGGGTTTGAAAAACATTTTCTTAGTGAGTCCAAGGTGCGATTTATCACTTTGCCCTTCATGGAACACACATCCTGCCAGGTGTGGCATTATAGCTCTCATAGCTGCCACTCACGTTTGCTTTTCTGCCTACTTTGAACATGGAAGTGTGTGCCTGATGTAAGTAGAGAGATGAAGTATGAGTTACTGTACTCTGAAGAAAGAGGCGAGTGGCTGTGAAGTGGCTGGCTCTTCTATATCTCAGCCTTTTGGAAAGACTGAAGTCCTTAGGATCTGCTCAACATAGTTTTTGTTGAATATAATTAGAAGCTTTTGAAATTGGTAACCTGGATAATGTATGTGGTCCCCATGGGCATTCACATGGAACTTCCAGGTGTGGGAGCATTACGCTTTCACATTCTATGTCTCATCCTCTCCTAAAGCCAGAGTAGGTAGTAATGTCTCCATTTTGCATTTGAGAAACCTAAAATGAAATTTACTTGTTTGAGGCCACATAGTAATTTTATAGCAGGGCAAGGATTTGAAGAAAGGTCTGAGCTGGCTCAAAAGTCAATGAATATTGCTTCATGGAAGTGATTCGATATCAGGATATTTTGGTTAAGCTAGCTTTACTCCTGAGCCAAATGAAAGTTCATGTATTACTGTTCATATTCAGTGTGAATTCTATAACTTATAAATTATTCATGAGAATAGATTCCAGCTGCTGTTTTAACCTTTATACTGTGTTCTAATACCAGGCAGGGATGTTAGCACCAGGAACCAGAAGAGATATCTACGATCAGAAGCTAACATTACAGCCAGTGGACAACTCGACAATTTCTCTACAGATGGGGACCAACAAAGTTGCTTCCCAGAAAGGAATGAGTGTGTATGGGCTTGGGCGGCAAGTATATGATCCCAAATACTGCGCTGCTCCGACAGAACCTGTCATTCACAACGGAAGCCAAGGAACAGGAACAAATGGTTCGGAAATCAGTGATAGTGATTATCAGGCAGAATACCCTGATGAGTATCATGGCGAGTACCAGGATGACTACCCCAGAGATTACCCATATAGCGACCAAGGCATTGATTATTAGATCCACACAGAAGGAGCTCAGTATTTAGTCCATTGTTTTTATTCAGTAAGAACCAAGCTAGCCTTGAGTAATTTTTATCTTGTCTTCCTAAAACACTATCAAGCTTATTGTACTTTTAAGAAAAATTGCCTTACATACATTCCTTTTTCCTTTTTCTGCCTCTTCCCTCAATAGTTGCCTTTTAGTGCTGTAATAGATAAATCCTACAGCATAACCAATAACTTGCATATGAAGTAAAAAGGAATACTGTGAAAGGGGCATACTCTTGTACAGCCAGTTCTTTTATGCAAAAATCTATGCATTTTTACAATCTTACATTAAACTGGTATTTTCACACAATAGGAAATTATTATTTTTTTTTTACAGTTTAGTGTATCTGGTTTCTACAGGGAAGACTAAACTCATGCTTATTGCTAAATGTGGTCTTTGCCAACTAAATCTAAGATGCAGCATTTTAGAAAATTACATATCAATGTTTCTACAGTATTGTTTGCTAATTTTTAAATAAAGTCATGATCAGTGTGCATTTGTGATTATATGTGTACTCATTACCTAGCGGACAAGATCTTTACAGAGTGGTGTTTCTAAAGGAGCATGTACAAAAATGGCCTGTAGACACTTAGGTCTGGGTGGTGCATTTGCCCTTGCTGTTTGTGCCAATGTATCAATGTAGAGTTGCTCTGTTTTCTTCAACTGTATTTATTGCTGCATTTCTCAGCAAAACTTACCATTGTATTTTTTATAAATAAATATTTTTTTTTTGAACATTTATATGAAGCACAGGCTGATTATTTTCTAGCTAGTTTCTAGATAGGGAGGGTCAGAGTTTTTTTTTTAAGTACCTTTTTCCTAGGTACTGTTGCAAGGTACATTACCATTTAATCCACACAACACTGCATTCTATGCTTAAGGAGAGGCTTAGGAAAATGAAGGGACTCGCCCATTACACATAGTAAATTATAGGATTCAAATCATTATCTGACCCTTGCTTATTTCACTGTGACTTGGCTGGCCCAGATTCGTCTTAAATTCGTCTTAGAGTAAATCTTAAAATAATCTTTAGCAATACTGATAGGAGCGGTGGGGAATTTACCTATTTTAGGGTAAATAAATATGAATAAGAAACATGCTAGCTCAGCCATAGGATGTGCTGCTTGATAATAAGCCAGGGTTTATAGTGAAACATAAACCTTCAGTCCCGACAGAGGGAAAAACAAACAATAGCTAGATGTCAGTGACAAAAATGCAGTCACTAAAAATTAACTCACGCTTTCCGACATTGTCACAGCCAAGCCATGTCTTCTGATAGGATTGGCTCTATTAGGTTTGGGGGCAAAACCCGCCAGTTTTTTGTGGCGGGAGATGAGGATATACACATGGTTTGATGAGCCCACAAAAGTGCAGCTTATTTGCTCACGATTCCACAATATCTAGGTTTAATGCTTCTGGGAAACCACTTGTAAATGAAAGTAGTGGAGTCAACCTAATTCAATGGTGGCATTTAAGAAAAAAGTCGTTGCATTTAAATTAGATCTGAGCTCTCAGGCTGTCCTTGTCATCATCTTTGAAGAGGTGTTTAGGGAAGGGAAGCCTTCTATCGCACCATCTGCCCTGCCATTTAAGTCGGATTGATTTTCATGAGGCTGCCAATCAGCAAGTTAAAATGTTCCTATTTGCTTAGAATTTTAGAAAGGAAAATCTCTTCCCTTCACTCCCATCTACGTAAATCTCTTGAGGTCCAGGCAGAAGTATTTTTAAAAACTTATCATCTCCAGGTAATTCTCAGGTGGGGCTGTGGTTGAAAACCTCTTCTTCCAGAATGTCTACTCTAAGAGTGCCTTGTGCCTTCCTTGTGTATCAGGAGTTCTGAGATATATAGTGTGTGCCATCATGGAATGTGATGTTGTGGAGAGATACAACAAGTGGATTCACAGCCATATCAGAGAAGAGCATGGAGGAAAAGGACAGAAGAGAGGCCAAGTAATGCTGCTCAGAGGCACTGCAGAAGCATGATGCTACTGGAGCTGGATATTGAAGAATAGGAGTTTGCCATTAGCAAAGAGCTGGAAGAGTACTCAGAAAAAAAAGGAAGAGCACGTGCACACCTGAATCACTGCTTACACTCCTGACTCTTGTACATGCCCAGTTCAGGTGTCAACTCATGTTAGGGTTTAAACTTTTGGCTTTTGTCACTAAATCTAAGAATTACACTTTGAAAAGTTAACCCGTTTATCATATTTCCAGGATTGGATGAGTAGGGAAATGTCCTACTCTGTATAAGAGCAACGTTCCAAGCTGGGTATGGTGGCATGCCTGTAGTCCCAGCTACTTAAGAGGCTGAGGCAGGAGGATCAATTGAGCCTAGGAGTTGGAGGCTGCAGTGAGCTATCATGGCACCTGTGCATAGCCACTGTACTCCAACCTTGGCAACATAGTGAGACGCTGTCCCTTTAAAAAAAATTCCAGCGATTTCTGCTAACAAAATTCTTATCTTAAAAAGGCTTATTGGTTGTGCACTTACAAACTTAATTCTTAAATAGTATACTTTTAAAATGGATGCATATAAACATGGTTTTAAAGGAGTGTTTCTGTCCTAATTTGTACCAAAAAAGATTGTAAACTTCTATGGCTCCAGACCAGGTCACACAATAATGACAAAGAAAATGAAGAAGAATAGGGTTTATTAGGTCTTTAAAAAACAAATTCCACTAACTTTTCTCTAGTGATCTTGTCTTCTATTCTGTAAATGGCTCTTAAAAGGAAACTTTTTCCAGGTGCAAATACCTAATGGTTACCTATCTCACAGCGGCCTGGAGCTCTGTTCCCTCCTCAGTCCTTAACGAGTCCTCGCCTTGCCGCCCCCTCACACTGTTTAATTTGTTGCTCCTTTTTACAAAACTCTGAAAAACAAAAGAACAAGTTAGATTAGTATTGTGTGTGTGCAGTGTTGATAATGTAGGGGCCAAGGGAAAACATCTCCTTTGCCCTCTGAAGGTTTTCTGAAGGATTAACTTACAAAAGGCAGATTAACGGGAGAAATGGCGTATCAAATTAGCACGCACAGGGGAGAATCACAGGATGATTGTGTAACCATGAAATTCGGTACAGATCTATATCTGTTTTGAGGAAGGGGGATGGGGAAGTTTGGATGATTTTATGGGGGTGTAAATGACTTTTAGGGGAATTTAATCAGCTTGAAGAACACTTAATGGCCTGGGACAAAATCTATTAGGCCCGCAGAGCAGACAGTGGTTTGTAACAAAACTCTGCCCAGGTGTGTTGACCAGCTTTAGTCTTTGTTTCTGCTATATGAGTCCAGTTAATGGAAAACTCAGGGAAGGGGCCAGATGTTGTTTTTGTGTGTGTGTGTGTGGATCTGGACTTTAGTAGGCAGATAAGGGCACTTCATTCAGGTGACAGCTTTGTCCTGTGCTTTGGGAGAAGGTCAGAGAGACCCTGAGGCTTCTTCAGTTCAGCAGGTCAAAGTGTCATATTCTGGAGTATCGGTTTCTGAGTCCCAATGATAACCATTTACAAGGAGTTCTTGGCCTGAAATTTCAGAGAATTGAATCCTTAAGAAAGTTTCTCCTGTTGAAACAACTATTTTAGGGGGTAAATTTCAAGGTGGATTTTTTTTTTTTTTTTTGAGACAGTCTCCCTCTGTTGCCCAGGCTGGAGTGCAGTGGTGCAATCTCGGCTCACTGCAACACTCTGCCTCCCGTTTGGTGCTGGGATTTCAGGCATGAACCACAGTACCTGGACTTCATGGTGGATTTTTAACTGGAAAAGTAAATCAGGGAATGGAGACCTGGCTAGCTTCATACCACCATCATAAACACTTTCCTTCTGGTACATACAAATAAGTCAGTAAACAAAAGTAAAAATTGTATTTTGGCAGGTTGCGGTGGCTCACACCTGTAATCCCAGCACTTTGGGAGCCTGAGGCAGGTGGATCACCTGAGGTCAGGAGTTCGAGACCAGCCTGACCAACATGGTGAAACCCTGTATCTACTAAAAATACAAAATTAGCCAGGTGTGGTGCCTCACGCCTGTAATCCCAGCTACTCGGGAGGCTGAGGCAGGAAAATCGCTTGAACCTAGGAGGTGGAGGTTGCAGTGAGCTGAGATCGTACTATTGCACTCCAGCCGGGGCAATAAGAGCAAAACTCTGTCTCAGGAGAAAATAAATAAATAAAAATTGTGTTTTTATGTTTTATACGGAGAAGGATGGAGGATACATTCATTATAAACTGTAGAAGTGGTTGTTAAAAAATGAGTGCCTGCTGAACTAAAGAGTGCATTGAATGCTCTATTTAAAGCTAAAAGGGCTTTAACACCTAATTTTTATGGCAACAGAATGAAAGAAAAGTATGAAAATACCGAATAACTCAGACAAGGAAAAGAGTTGAGACATCATTCAGCTGTTAAAATATCCCTGTCTACCCAGGATAAGGCAAATAAGCAACAGCTGTGTTGCAAAGGCTGTTGAAAACAGCTGCCTGCTATTTCCAGATACAAGCAGTATGGGCGCTCTGCTGAGGGTGTGGCTTTTTTCACACTGGTGTGCCTGGGCTAATAAAGGGCCTGAGAATCGCAGATCTGTCAATACTGGCACAGAAGAGAACACAAGTGTGCTCTCCCTAACATGGTGGGTATAAACATGATGCTTGGAGATGCAAAAATGCTTTAGAAAAAGATCAACTGTTAAACTTCTAGACTACCCAAAAGGCCAGACCATGCCATTAGCACGAAAGGGAACTGAACTGTGTTCAGGACACCTGCCCAAGGTAAGAAGTGCTGCTGCCACTTAGGAATCCATCTGATCAGTATTCTGTTCAGCTTCACTTCTCCAGGGAGAAGGTTCTCAGTAAGGGAGGTGGGTTCAGCCTTGGAGAGTTGAACCCAAATCCTGCTTTCAGGACTTTCAGGCCGTGGGGTAGCAGAAGCCTCAGAGCCCTCTGGAAGAGAGAGGCTGCGTATGAGCCTCCTTTGTGTGTGTCTTTACGAAACTTTTGAGATTGTGAGCATGGAGATTGCAATCAGAAATGAAATGTTTGCTTACCAGAAATTCTTGGTCCATAAAGTAGGGCTTTTCTGACGATCCATCATTTGTTTCCAGGTCAACAGTAAAACACAGGAAAAGTGCATCCAGCACAGTTTCAAACACAGATAAAAAACTATGAGCTACTAAGTAGGCAAAAAAAGCTACCAGCAACAGAGGGACAGCCCACACCTGGAATGCACGGTTGTAGTTAAAAGCCATGAGTCCTCCAAAAACAGTGAAACACACCACTAGCACCTGTTCAAAACAAGAGTTTGTTGAAAATCTTTATGAATCAGTTGCTTAGAAAAATGTTTGTCAGTTACAAGTAATGATTTAATAGATGTTCGTGTGTGCAACGTGTGTGCACTATCGTAGAGAATGCTTATCAGAAAATTTGGTAGAATGAAACAGGAAAAACGAAAAGCTGTATCAAAAGGAAACCCAGTTAATGGTGGGTAGGAAGGTTATGTTTATCTGTGCCTAGCTTTTGTATTTATATAAATGTAATAATATCTCACACACTTTTATTCTGTTTTTTCACTTAACACCAAAATAAGCAGGTTCACTTTAAAACTTTTTTAGAATCCGCCCCCACCCCACCCACAACATTTTTTTGAGACTCACTCTGTCGCCCAGGCTGGAGTGCAGTGTGATCTCGGCTCACCGCAACCTCTGCCTCCCAGGTTCAAGCGATTCCCCTGCCTCATCCTCCCAAGTAGCTGGGATTACAGGTGTGAGCCACCAAGGCCCGGCTAATTTTTGTATTTTTAGTAGAGATGGGGTTTTGCCATGTTGGCCAGAGTGATCTCTCAATTTTCTTTTCTTTCTTTTTTGCACCCCCGCCCTCCACGCCCCAGGCTGATCTCAAAGTTCTGACCTCAGGTGATCTGCCTGCCTTGGCCTCTCAAAATGCTGGGATTACACGCGTGAGCCACTGCGCCCGGCCCAAGTTTCAATACTATTTCCATATATTCTTAAAGAGAAACAAAACGCACAAACATTCATTTTCTGAGGTTAGTAGCGTTTTCATTTTAGACCTGCAAAAGGGAGTCAGAATGGCAGAACTGATCCCAGGTAAAGTAGGACTAGGATGAATATTCTGGCTCTACCTGTTGTAGGACCCCGGAAAGGTTATGAAACCATTTCCTCTTCTGCAAAGTAGAGATACCTCATGGGATTGAGTATTAAATGAGATAATGAAGCGCAGCAGCCACGATAGAGTTAAGTAGTCAAGAAATACAGTTCCCTTTCAAACCAATTGTTGTGTGGCTTAATTTTTAGATCCCAGGCTCCTTTATTTATTGAGTCAAGACATCTCACCTTTCCTAGAAAAATCATGAAGTCTCCAAAGCAGTTAATAGATGTAAGATGACTTGAATTCTTGGACAAGATTTTGACTGCATCTTCTGCTGATGTACAGAAATCGGTCCCATTAATAGCAGTTGTAGTATACGCATTCTGAAACAGAAGAGAATTGATTGAGATAATTCTTATAAGTATTGTTTTAAAGGCGATATAATGATAATACAAAGTGTTTACAAACTAGAGAGAGTTACAATAAACCTACTCTCTCTACCTATAACAAATACCATTTTCAAAGTCCTTTCCAAGCTTGCCTTAGAATTTTCAGTCACATGTCAGATGAATTCCCTGCAAAAATGCCTTAATACTATTCCACAAGGAGCTCTTGGTTTTGGACTTATAGAGGATGTGTGTGAAATTTGCTTTGAAAATCTCAAACCAGCTGTTGCTGGAAAGCTGCTCCAGTTTGGGGGCTTGAGTCTTGTGCAGGGATGTGGAAACTCATTTACTCATATTATTTAACTAGGCATCTTTAATAATCTCAGGTTTTCAGAGCCCTGATGACCAATCCCTTCATCCTCAAAACACATCTGTAGGAGGGGTGGGTGAAGAACGGCATAATTGTTCCTTTATAGACTGGAAACCATGATCAAAGGCACTTCCCCCAGGTCCCCTGGTGAATCCGTGAGACAGAGACCTTTTTATTTTTATTTTTTTAATTCTAACCTTCTGAACATCACACTATCAATTTTCATTAGGAAAAACTGCTATTTAAAAGCATGGTGGTTATGGTAAGCACAGGCTCTGTAGCCAGACTGTCTGTGCTCGAATCCCAGTTCTACCACTGACTAGCTGCTGGTCTTGGGCAAATGATCTAACCTCTCTAAGACCTCAATTTCCTCATCTATAAAATGACTTACAGCACCTACCGCAAAGGGATGTTGGGAGGATTAGAGAGCATACTCCCGGGAAAACACACAGAAAATGTGTAATAAAGAGTGGTTATCATCATCCAGACATCACCAAAGATGATCTCATTTACAACTGGGAACACAGAGGCAACTCTTTAAGCACCCGAGGAGGTGTGGCAAGGGCCTGTGGTTGCTTGACCTGTAGGCTTTAATCCCTCACATCCACAGGGATCCAGGAAAGGGCTTTCAGACGACATGCCAGGCCCCAGCATTGTCCTGCTTTGCTACGGCAGCCCCACCACGTGCTGCTCAGCCTCTATCTCTGTCTCTTTATCTGGGCTGTCTCCAGCCCACCACCCCCATCACTTCCCCGCTCTAAACTTCCTCAAGTGCTTCCTGCTTCCCATGGAGGAGCACTGTTTTTGTGGGGACTTTTTTTCTGCAGACCACTGCCTCGTATTCAATTTAGCATCATCTCTCATAAGTGATAAAAACCGAGTTTGCTCTTTGGCTAATATGATTAAGTTAAAAAGGTATTATACTTTCTCAAGCATGTGTTGAGTCCAAAGAGTTTGGGACCCATAAGCATTTATCTTTTCTTAGGTATCAAGCCCATTGAAAGAGGGCATTAAAACCACTCTGATAGAGAAATTATATATGCCTTCCTGCAGGTACCATACCAGTACCATTTTGCCAGATTCAACCCTGAGTGCAACAGAGAGATCTAGAATTAATGTCTGAATGAATACGGGGAGGATGGAGGAATCACTCAAGACACAGGATATGGATTGAACATTTCTGCAGTTTCAGCATTAGCTAATTTGTACTTATTCTGAGTAGAAGCTGCTTGTCTGGCAGCTGGAAGATGGATTGCACTAACATTTTCATCGTAAGCCCTTGTTCTCAACATTTGTATTTTCCTGGGACGACAGAACTCAGGGTTAATATGCCAAGGTAATCTGTAGACTCTAACAATATGTGGAACTGATTGGCTATAAAAAGGATTAGGAAACATGTTTTATTGGTTGTGGAAATTAATCAAGAGATCCTGAAGGCTAACCTTTAAACAAGCAAGCAGGAGGTAGTGGCGTTCGGCTTTTGATTATTCTCAGACAAAATTCAGTGTGCATACTTCTTTAGCGTCACAAAACAGGTGGGCAGATATTTCTATGTCTTGAAATTGAAGCTATAAACACACAAGATAGATATGAGGAAGGATTCCCAAGTTGGCAGTGGTAGCACCTCAGTATTAGGTCCCAATTCTCATTCCCTTGCCTGGGATTAAAGACTCCCTCCAGGTACAGGAGGATTAGTTTTCAGACTTTCATGGACTGGTCACCTGGGACTGTCCCAAGTGGCTGAGAAGCACTGAGGGAAGAGCGCGATGAGGACAGCCCTGCGTGGCTGTGAGGGCTTCAGAACAATGAACTACATAGCACAAGCGCACACGTGAGAGCCACAAAGAGCACACCCACAGGCTGGAGGGAAAGGGGAGGAGAAGGCCCGGCAGGAGGGATCAGGGAGGGCTTCATGGAAGTGGCATGTGAGCTGGCCCCAATGTTGCCTGTCTCCAGCAGGGGAGGAGGTGGCAGCAGGAGCCAGCAAAGTAAGCTGCAGACGTGAGCGTACCAGCAGGCACTGGGGGGCCCGAGCACAGGAGAAATGGGAAACGGGTCTGGAAGAGTCAGGGGTCAGACCTCAGTGGGTGGGGCTGACACACTGGAGCAAGGGTAGTGAAAGGAAGTTTCAGGAGGACTCAGGATTTTCAGCCTGTGCTTCTGGAAGCTCCCCCAGGCTGTCCTGGGAAAGCTCAGGTCAGACCTCCCTCATCACCATCTTCTGCTGAGCCACGAAGCTCTGCACCTTCCAAGGCTCCTTCCTATTCAAGCCTAGGAGACTCCCCAAGCACCTCCATGATGCCTACAGGACCCTGCTGGAGTCGGGCGCACATGCTCTGTGACCACGCAGCCATTGAGCACGCCAGCTCGCCAGCAGTCATAAGCCAGGGGCTAGCCCCCCAGACCGTGAGTTCCTCTCTGGAGAAAACAGGAGTATTAGGAATAGTAACTCCTCCCAGGCACTCTGGCTCCCCTCCACCCCCAGCTTGGTGGATGCCTTAGTGATATATCCCAAATGCCTTGGCACAGACCTAACAGTAGCTACAACTTCCTAGTTTGCATCTGTGGCCTTTTTCCTTTCCGGTCAGTAGGCAGGTGTGCAACGCTAATAATAAATGATAATGGCATCAATCTAACGGGAAGTGCCAGGCTCCATGCGACATCTCCCCGAATGCGTTAACTCATTTAAATCCTCTTAACTCCAACCCAATGAGGTGGTTAAGGAAACTAAAGCACAGAGAGGTGAAGGAGTGCCCCCCGGCCCCACGCACGTGACAGGTGCTGCGTCCGTCCTGCATGAAGTAGACCTCTGACTCATCCAGGCCCATCTGCAGGAAGACATTCACTTTGAGCTGTCCTTTGTGCTTTTCCTCCCAAAACGTTCAAAACAGCAAAGTGGTGTTGTCATGAGATGCACCCTTGAAAACAGCTGAAGTTGTGGCAGGATGGCCTGGTGGAAAGAGGCTGCCTTCCAGTCATGTTGCCTCCCAAGACTCGCCGGACCACTTCCACCAAATCACGTCACTTCTCAAGGGCCCTCGCTTTGCTGCTTGGAAAAGACGTTCATCAACTCCAACGTTCCATAACGCCTTATGTTTGTGCTTCATAGTCAGCCACCTTCGGATCATCATCTCATTAGATCTCATCTGTTCCCACAACTCAGGGAAATAATCACCATGGGTGGTATTATTCCCACCCCCCACCTTTTTTTTTTTTTTTTTTTTTTGAGAGGAAGTCTCATTCTGTTGCCCAGGCTGAAGTGCAATGATGTGATCTTGGCTCTCTGCAACCTCTGCCTCCTGTGTTCAAGCAATTCACCTGCCTCAGCCTCCTGAGTAATTGGGACTACAGGCGCCCACCACCATGCCCAGCTAAATTTTCTATTTTTAGTATAGACAGGGTTTCACCGTGTTGGCCAGGCTGGTCTCCAACTCCTGACCTCATGTGATCCACCCGCCTTGGACTCCGAAAGTGTTGGGATTATAGGCGGAGCCACTGTGCCCAGCCGGTATTATTCTCATTTTATAGAAAATTCTAATTATTGAGAAAAATGAGATTTAAGTGTACTTTTAGGTAAGAAAAAATCTAGATTACCTCTTTAAGTTACTCTGAGAGTTATCCAAGAATGTTAATTGCAGCTTTAAAATAGAAAGAACCGTTTTTCACTCCTGAAGTCAAACGCTCGGCCAGCACAGCGCAGCCCTTTTCCATCATCGGCTGAGTCTGTCCTCTCACTGAACTGAAGTGCTTTCTTCTTTTGGTGGCAGAACTGTGAACCTGGGTTTCTGTCAGCTCTTCAAAAAGGTAAACAGAGCTTCCCTCCGTAGTGGAGGGAAAGTATTTGCCAAAACCATGCCGTGAATAGCCAGCTTTATTTCTGGAACGCCTTCCTCACGGAGTTCCGATATTTATTCTCAAAGCAAGAACTACTAAAACAAACTTGAGAAACTGGACAATGAATAAATAGCATGGGCATTCATACTTTTCTCAGAACTGAAAAAAACTACAGTGAAACCCGAGTCCAGATACATCCCCATACATCCAGGGGCCTTTCTTGAGCCTACAGTAAAACTGGCAGGAACCGTCCCAGACCAGTTTCATCTTGAGCCCTGTTTTTAACACAAACACATGTGGAGTGAGGCAGCACACAGCCTCTGGGCTTTCCAAGGCCCTGCATTCACCGTTCAGATCCCTTCAGGAATTCACCGGCCACCAGGATGCAAACAAACGTCCAACGAGATGGTGGAGAGGGAAACCAGCCAGTCCCCTGGGGCTGCAGCCAGGTGGGAGGTGGGGCAGAAGAAGGAAGGAGGAATATGAGAGCTGCCTACAAAGCCAGGCACAGAGCCGTGCTGTTTTGTTTGCTCTTTTAAAACTCTTCTTTTTGCTTCATTTTTAGAATGGCTTTATCATTTCCATGCTTATCATAAAAACACCACCACCACCACAGAGACACAGAAGCAAGAAAGCCACTGTGATCCCACCCCTCAGAAATAACCACTGCTGACATCGCCTGGACCTCACCCCAGCACCCTTCTGTGAATATACACAGGGGAAAAAGGCAGGCCAGATACACCGAGCATGCACTACAATAATGAAACCATACTATCCACGGTATTTTAAATAAAAGGACAAATGTTGATTTGACTTCAACAAAAGAAAATGAAACTCAACTGGCAATGAAGGAATACCCGAATTTCAGACAAATTGCAGCTTCACACAAAACATTTAGGTTTTTAAAAAGCTTTCTGAACATTAGGAAGTTAGAGCACTTATTTTTTTTTAACACAGAGTTTTCAGTTTAGGCACTGTAGCTGAGAATGAGTCCTCTCAAGCTTTCTCCTGCCTCCTGATTTTAGTGAGATACATTATTCTGACTTGGTCAGGGTTTTGAACATTTCTAGCCTCTTTGATGATGAAAGTCTCTACATCTAAGTTGTCTTTGCTATGTTTGAGACAGGGTTTCACTCTGGCACCCAGGGGGGCGTATAGTGGTGCAATCACAGCTCACTGCAGCCTCAACTTCCCCCCCAGGCTCAGGTGATTCTCCCACGTCAGCCTCCCAAGTAGCTGGGACTACAGGCATGCACCACCACACCTGGCAAATTTTGTGTAGTTTTTTTGTGCAGATGGGTTCTCGCCATATTGCTCAGGCTGGTCACAAATTCCTGGGCTCAAGCTATCCGCCTACCTTGGCCTCCCAAAGTGCTGGGATTATAGGCATGAGTCACTGAACCCTGCCTAGTCTTTGTTTTTTAATGAGGCGTAACCAGCACTTGCCACCGTACCTGCCCCTTCACACACCTGCTGTGGGCCACTGCATTCACACCATCAGATGCGGTTCTCTCGCCTGAAATGCCTTCTGACCCCTGGCCTCTCTGTGGGGCTAACATTTGTCGAACAGATAAAGAAAGATGCTCTAGCAAACCAAGAATGTCTTCTAAATAATACTTCTTCATACGAAACCCAAATTCAACTGGTTGATCCCTTCGTTCTTTCAGTAGAATTCGGATTAAAAGGCATCCTAGATATCACCAAGAAAAGCACTCTCATTTCACCAATGAGGAACTGGCAATCTCGACAGGCTGTGACCAGGAAGAGGAAGTGACGAAGAGATGGAACAGGAATCAGGTGCTCACAGCCAGCGCTCTTTTAGACGAGCCACGTCCGCCCACAAATTCAGAAAAGGCCAAACTATGCAACAGCATCTTCCTGGACTTCATCCTTCATTGATCTGCCAGCAAAGCTCTGCACTCCGCAGGAAAGCCCACCAGAACGATGATTCTTAATGATGAGATAGGTCCAAGTTATAGGACTGTGTGGAAGTGTCACCTTCATCCCCCAAACTCTTTCCCAGTTGGAGTGCTCTCACATCCTTTCATCTCATTTGACCTGTGCATAATCAGTTGAGGGAATGAGCAAATCAGAAGGAAGGCCTGGTCTTCCGGAAGGCAAAATTAAACAGTAGAGCCATGACATGGGACACACAGAGGATGGGGAACGCCTGGGCTTTCTTAGAAGGAAGATTACATAGATGAGCTGTCCCTGTTAGTGCCACTCACTGGCTTCCTCCTCCTTACCCTCATCCTTGACAAGGAACTCCAGGCAGCACAGCGAAGTCCTGGTAGGCCATAGCTTTAGGAGTGACGAGGGTGACCACATAGTAGTGCTGTCACCCTGGATATGCTCTTCATCCTCTGGGGCTCAGTTTCCTCATTGTACAATGGAATAATACCTATCTAATAAGAGTCCTAGAGAAGATAAACAGACTGTGTATGCCAAATGTTTACCATGGTGCCCGGCATACTGGGCCAACTCAGTGGATGTCTATGGGACTTACAGACTTCAGAAGGTTGGTTCTTAAGAGAGTATCAACCTTCTCTGATTTGAAGCCCAGAACTGAGGAAATGGCGGGAGAGAGATGGAGAGCAGAAATGGGAACATTCGTGTGTTTCACATGCTGCATGTTTGGGGAAATAATTTTAAGCCAGATGCACGTCCCTCCACAAGCACACTATTGGTGAGCCTCGGGCTGCGGAAGCCAGAGCTGCCCTGCCAGGCTGACAGAGAGCCTGGCGGGAAATCCAAGGTCACTGGCTGCTGGGAGTAACTATCATTTGGTAACATAGCTTGGTCCCACTTGAAAACGTTTATAATTTAAAGGCATTTGCTTCAGAGACATTCACTGTAGTAGCATCTCTTTTCTTTCTTTTGAGACGGGGTCTTTCGACATTGCCCAGGCTGGCCTTGAACTCCTACGCTCCAGCAATCTCCTTGCCTTGGCCCACCAAGCAGCTGTGACTATAGGTGCTGCCACCACGCCAGCAATTTGCTTTTTTTGGTCATTAAAAGCTTGTAACATTCAATTTACCATCTTAGCCATTTTTAACTGTAGAGTTCTGTAGTGTTAAGTATATTCACATTGTTGTGCAACAGATCTCTAGAACTTTCTCATCTTGCAACACTGAAACTCTATACCCACGAAACACTAATTTCCCCTCTCCCTAGCCCCAGTGCCCTCAGGAGCCACCTTTTTACATTCTATTTCTATGATTTTTGACTACTTTTAGATACTTCAAATACTGTATGATTTTATTCATAATTTGTCTACTTTTACGGTATTTGTTAAATACGGTATTTTGACTACTACATTCAGCATTTGAAGTATCTAAAGTAGTCAAAATATTGTATTTGAAAAATACAGTAAAAGTAGACAAATACTGTATGAATAGAATCAGTATTCAGCTTCAGAAAGAAATCACACTGTACGGATGACTGGAAGTACTGAATGGAATTATATAGTATTTGTCCTTTTGTGACTGGCTTACTTACTTCAGCAAAATGTCCTTGGGGTTCATCTATGTTGTGGCATATGACAGGACTTCCTCCTAAGGAAAAGAAGAAAATACTTGGCTACAAAATAGTCTGCTGTATGGCTGTATTACATTTTCGTTATCCATTCGTCTGCTGATGGCACGTGGGTTGCTTCCACCTCTTGGCCATTCAGAGTATGCTGTGATGAACACAGGTGTGCAAATATCTCTGAGATCCTGCTTCAAATTCTTTTTTATACCCAGAAATAGAATTGTTGGATCCTATGGTATTATAGACTCATTTTTGATTTTTTGAGGAAACTCCATACTGTTTTCCATAATGGTTACAACATTTTATATTTCCGCCAACAGTGCACAGGGGTCCCAACTTCTCCGCATGCTCACCAACACTTATTTTCTGTTCTTTTGATAGTGGTCATCCTGATGGCTGTGAGGCGATATATTGTGGTTTTGACTGACATTTTCCTAATGATTAGTGAGGTTTAGATTCTCTAAAGAAATGTCTTTTCAAGTCCTTTGCCCATTTTTAAATTGGGTTGGTTTTTTTGTTGTTAAATTGTAGAAGTTCCTTATGTATTTTGGACATTAACTTCTTAGCATATGTAACTTAGTTATTTTCTCCTATTCTGCAGGATGACTTTTCACTCTGTTTTCTCGGATGTGTAGAAGTTTTTAAGTTTGAGATGGTCCCATTTGTCCACTTTTGACTGTGTTGTCTGTGCTTTTGGTGTCATATCCAAACAATCACTGCCAAATCCAATGTTCTGACACTTTTCTCTGTATTTTATTCTAGGAGTTTTATAGTTTTAGTCTTTAGTTCATTTTAATTTTTCTGTATGATATCAGGTAAGGGTCCCACTTCATTCTTTTGCATGTGGATGTCCAGTTTTCTCAAGATCATTTGTTGAAGAGACTGTCCTTTCTGCATTGTGTGGTCTTGGCATCTTTGCCAAAAATCATTTGGTGAAATATGCAAGGCGTCATTTCTGGGCTTCCTATTGTGTTCACATGATCTATAGATCTATCTAGCACAGTGTGTCTATGTTTATGCCAGTACCACACCATTTTCATTACTGTGGCTTTGTAGTGTGACAGCTATTTTCTTTCTGAACCTCAAAGACTATTTGTTCCTCCCATTTTAGCCTCCTCTCTCCACTGGCTCTTCTGCTCAGCAAATAGTTCCCATTGCAGTCAGTTCTAAGTGCGGTTAGAACAGCTCCAACAAGAAAGGGCAGCTCCTTTGAGCTAGTATTTCTTTGTTCTTTATTGCCTCCCTGCTCCTCTTGGTATATGCTAAAAAGCTGTGTGAGGGCAGCATGAACCCAGGGCTGGTACTGAGGCAGTCTGGGTCTTCATATTTATTCTTCAATCCTCGGACACTCATGGAAGGTCTGCTTTGGCCAAGCTTCAGGCTGGGGGCTGGGGACAGGGCACTAAGTGGGATCAGGAGCCTTGCGTTCTTTGGGCCCCACCCAAGTTTCTCTGTTGTTGCTTTGATGGAAGCAAGACGTGGGCATGGCAAGCACGCCCAAAGCACCCCTCTCCACCCCCACTCGGGTGCATCCTGATGAAGTCATTCAGCCTCAGCTGTCTCGTTCCTGGGATGAATGCAAGTCTAGCAAATGTTCTCTCTACCCCACCCAGGCCAACTGAGGCATTCCATAGAAGGTAAGAGATAGAGAAGAGGAAACCACTTGAAAAACTGCCAAAGCCTGCACCCACTTGCCAAAACTTTTAGGAACTTTCTTGCCCCACCTAGATAAGAAAGCTATTTGAAGCAAAATTCTCTTAGCCACTTCCTCTTCTGCTCTTCACAAACTCGTTTCTCAAATGTCTGTAGAGAGGGAACTCTCAATGGAAGGAGGAATGCTCAGCCATCCCTAAGACATGTATGATGGTTGACTTCGCTCTCTTTGCTTCTGTTTCTCCTCCTCATGTATTTTCTCTTTCTCTTCTCTCCACGTTCCCCATTCAAGCGGGACTCAGGCTCTGTGCTCATTCCCCAGTTAAGGTTAGGAGGCCAGGTGGGGAGAGGAGCGAAGAAGACATCCAGTCTTCAGTTCTCACTGGCTTTTGTTTTCCACAGTTTTAGGCTCTTTAAGCCCTTACCTAAGGTGAAGGCAGAGGTTTCCCAATATAGACAAATACTTTGGAGCAGCAGGTGAGTGTGCACGTCTTCCTCCAGCCCCAGCTTAGAAAATGACACTTCCCTGGGCTGGAGAAGAGGAAACAAAGGTCTATGGGTCTTCACTGAAGGTCCAGATCTGCCCCCATCTTTATTTTAACGTAGCTTGGAGAAGTGGCAAGGCTCTTCCATGACCATTCCCAGGGTCCTGGTTTGCCTGGGGGTGAGGGGGTATCAGAGACATGGGGCTTCCAGGTGACTAGGACAGTTGGTCACCTAGTGCTAGCACTTCAAGGCAGATAGGACCATAGGTGACCAATGTAAAAGATTCCTACTTCCCAAACAGGGCCTGAGGAGCCATAGATGGGAAGATGATGTCTCAAGGTCAACCTATATCTACTAATGTCTGGGTCACCTGAAATCTCATATAACCCCAAGGCAGAATAGCTCAGGAATAACAAATTAAGTTTTGTTATGAATTAGGTTAATTAATGAATACACCAATCCATTGGGTTGAGACATGATACAGTATCATCTGCACATCTGAATCTGTGGCTGCTCTTCACAGCCTGTGGAAGTCATTCAAAGATGAGACTCAGGTGGTGGTGCCTGGAGTGTCGTGGGAGTCCTGTTGTAGCAGGACATGAATTAGTGACTGCTAAATCAAAATGGTGTGTATTCCTTCAGCCACAGTGACTCACGCCTCCTTTCATACGCTTTTTTTCTTCTCTAGTCTCTGACCAATCATCACTTCCTTCTCCCAGCGAGTCTCAATGTCTCAGGACAAATAAGGATGGCAGCTGAGGAATATGCCCAGAGTCACTGCCTTGCTTAGAAGAGCATGGGCTTCAAGGTGGGCAGAGCCCTCGGACAACGACCGTTCCAGACAAAGAGCAATGACCCAAAGAATCCTGCTCTCTGTCCTGCAGGAAGAGGACATCTGGGGTAGGACCTACTTAATGGTTTCATTTCGTTTTCCACACCAAGTGAATTTTGCAAACCTTGAAGCTAATCTATTCTCTTCACATTTCTTGAGCACTGGGGGTAATGTTGACAACTTAGGTTGGAAAGTTCCCTTTTCCACTCTGAGCTGCTTCCCCACCTGGCCCTTGCCTAGCTGTGATCACAGATGATGGCCCAGCCCGGCCTAGCCCAGGCAGCGTGGTATATACCACACACACTAACCTGTGGGCGGAAGGGCACAGGAGGAGTCAGCCTGAGCTGCCAGATCCCCATATCTAAACACTGCTCATCAGAACCCGGTGTTTTCACATGTCACCTGCTCCCTTCTTTATGGATGTGCTAATTCTGAAGGTGGTTTTCTTAAAGTTAAAAACATGGGTGGTCTCCCTCAGCCCATATTTCCAGTGTACCTAGAACATGTCATGACAGGGGAGGCACAGAGAACATAAGGGGTTGCTTCATGTTCCACATGGAGCTCAGACCTGTGAAAGAAGGCTCAGATTTACACAAATGATGACTACTTGGATCAGCTGGCCCTTTAAACTAGTGTTGTTGGAAACACTCCCAGTTGCCCTTGCTACAATTAGTAAAAGGTGAGACCCCAACGTTCCCAGGACCCAAATGCTCCTCACCCCTCTGCTGCCATGAGAAGAGGCTCGCCTTCCATGTTGCCCAAAAGATGGGGGAGATCTACATAGAGTTCCATTAAAGGGTACACCAGGGCAGCTCATGTTGACCTACTGTGTAATGTGACACACCTGTCTGTCCTCAAGGACGCTCAGAAGGGCAAGGAACGAGAAGACGCAGGATAGGGAAAAAAATCAGAATGAACTCTGCCCACCGCATAACCTGGTTGAGGCATTCAAGCCCTCTGAATCCCAGATTCCGCTATGAGGAGGGGAGGCTGTGTCATGATCTCTAAAGTTTGGGTTTTGAGTTCCTGGCCTGTGGAAGGACCGCCCTAGTGGACTGGTGAAGATCTGGGTTTACATCCCAGCGTGGGGCTGGTCTGGATTTCCCTGGCTTCGTGTTTCTGTGGTCAGGGACTTCCTTTAGGCTAATGCCCCTCCTTTGTTTTAGGAAAGGAGGTGAACTTAAGGGATGGACTGGGGGAGTTTGGAAGGAGCAGCAGAGAGCAGGCGGCTCAGGCCCTTCTTCACTCTCTTTTGGGATCTGCTTGTCAGCAGGAACACACTTTCTCAGCTCCACAGAGTTTCACCTTGTCGGCTGGCCTGGTAAAGGGTGGGTTGCTCATTCTGATTCAGGGGTGAAACATTAACAAGCCGACTTGCCTACAGCTGTTCCTACGGTAATTTTCCAGTCAGATGACTTCGTATTCAAGGTGATATTTTTAATCTGCTTGACTCTTGCACAGCACAATTATTCAGAACTTGGACAAGGAAGAGGAAATGACTTACTGGGTCTTCAAAACCTCGAGTCAGCTCCGTTAGCTCCTCTTGTCTAACCTCGGGCAGGTTACTACTCAAGGTCTATGAACCACAGTATTATCATCTGTTAAAAAAGTAACACACAGGCTACTTTGCAAGGCTATAGGTAGTTAATACCTACAAAGCAGCATCGTGCCCGGCATATAGTAAGTGCCACTAAGTGCCTTGTATCCTTGTTTTCGGGAGCTGCACACGTAGGAGGAAGTCAAAGTCATTCGCACTGAACCCTCAACTGCCTCGCAGGAGTTCCCATATATAACTTGCCCTCCCTTTCCCACACAATAATTCATTCAACAAACATCAGGTGCCTCTCCCAGAAGGCACTGAAATTTCAAGTCAGGAAGCACTTCAGAGTCCAGTTTAACATGAGCCTTACCCCAAAGGACTGAGCACTAAGGCCCACTTGGAGAAGAGGACTTCAGGCCTCACCCTCCTGAGCCCCGAGAATATGCCATAGCAGGTGGGAACTGCTCCAGAAAGGCTGCTCCCAGGAGAGCCACACAAAGCCACAGCCATATGCCCAGTATCTTCTGAACCACGCACCAGGAAACACGAGGATCCAGTCTGTTTTCTCCCAGACAGCCTGGGGCCTCTGACCAATAGGTGTCTTAATTCCTTTCTATCTAAAGCCAGGGTAGCAACATTTGCCATGCAACAGCTGGGTGTGGGGATTACCATTGTCTATAAATGAACCTTAATGCAAACTATCCTATTGACACACATGTGAGCTTCTTTTTGAAGCATGCACACATGAGGCATCTCTCCAGAGCTCTCACCATCAGCTGGCTGCCCAGAATAGCTCTAAACCAGTCAGCGGGGGTGGAGGATTCAGAACCACCGCTGCCGCTGAAAGAATGGCTGTCTGGATGCTCTGTGATGAGACTACCTATTATGGCAATGCCAGCTTCTGAAAGAACTGTTTCTCCTTAAGAACCTTTACATCACTTTCCTAATCTAGTGAGATAAAGGGCACAATATTTATTACCTTGTTCCTGAGATGCACATGCTGCTCTGGGAAAGGAGAAAAGAGGAGTCACTGGAGATCCGCCAACTGGCTTGGGACGAACCAAACAAACCTGATGTGGAAAAGTCGCTGAATGCTTCAGCAATTGATGGACTATGAGAAAGAGAGTCATTCGAACAGAGCTAACTGCAAGGAGAGGGGCTGGGGAAGAGAAGGCTGGAGATACTACAAAGTTCAGTCTGCCGCAAAGGCTCAGAAGATAGAGACCAACAGTATGTTCACTACAAAAAGTCTCGGCAGGCAGAGTAGGTTGGGGAGAGGCACTATGAGGTAGGAGGGGAGAGAGGTGTATATTTCCCCAGAAGCGGCAGGGTTTTCTCTGCCCTGACCTCCACAAGATTATCTGGGACCTTTCTGACCAGTATATTCTTTTTTTTTTTTTTTTTTTGAGACGGAGTCTCGCTCTTGTTACCCAGGCTGGAGTGCAATGGCGCGATCTCGGCTCACCGCAACCTCCGCCTCCTGGGTTCAGGCAATTCTCCTGCCTCAGCCTCCTGAGTAGCTGGGATTACAGGCACGCGCCACCGTGCCCAGCTAATTTTTTTGTATTAGTAGAGACGGGGTTTCACCATGTTGACCAGGATGGTCTCGATCTCTTGACCTCGTGATCCACCCGCCTCGGCCTCCCAAAGTGCTGGGATTACAGGCTTGAGCCACCGCGCCCGGCCCAGTATATTCTTTAGTAAGGAAGACAGAAAGCTGCTGGCATTTCTGATCAAATAGCAAGAGGCAACAGTCTGTACATGTGTTCAGTAGATCTTATCAAGAGGGATGACATAGGAAAGTAGGCTGCATGTTTCCACACTGCATCAAGGTGCATCGGGGACACTTGGTTCCCTTCTCAAGGGGATGCAGCACAGATCCAACAGGCTCCCAGCTATCCTGCATAATAGCCCAAGGCAGAAAAGGGATGTGAAACTCACTGGACATTACAGCACACTTCCACTGTCGACAATGACCGAGGTGCCTGGCGCTTTAGCAGAATCTCATCACCAGTTATTGTCTTTATTTATCACAATACGTTGTAGCAGCACCACCAGCAGGATCACTTTAAGCAGATACAGACAGATGGCTCCTCTTTGTTCATTCACATTATCAGACAACTCTACAAAATTCTGGTGGCTCAGAATTGAGGTAACATGAAACATCACTGATTTGTGTGGTTCCAGGATAAGTCCTCACCATGGATAAAATAAAAGGCATATCATGAAGAGAAATGAGCCTGTCATTTTGGAACACCACAGGAAAACAAACAGCTCATACTGCTTTCCATTCTCCCCTCATTTCCCACACATGGCATCATCTCACGGCTTTGAGGCAGCGGGGTGGCACCCTGCATGCCCCTAGCTCTGGGCTGGATGCCATGACAAGGGTCAAAAAGTCACACAAGAACCTTGACCGTCACTGAACCTAACCTTTTCATTTCACAGAAGCTCAGCAAGGTTAAGAGACTCACCCAAGTTACTCAAATAACGAAGAGGCAGAGGCAAACTGCTCCTATACCTGACTGAAGTCATTTTTACCTGGAAGCTTCTCCCAGGAGACTGGTATAGACACAGTGGTTCCCAGACTTCTGATACCAGCCCACAGCTCACTGCCTATACCCATTCCTACTTCTGCTGGAAGAAGAACAAAGCATTGAAGAGGAAGGCAATGCTTAAAATGATAAAAATAGAATCAATTAAACAAAAGGCTGGGCACGGTGGCTCACAGCTGTAATCCCCGCCCTTTGGGAGGCTCAGGAGAGCAGATCACCTGAGGTCGGGAGTTCAAGACCAGCCTGACCAACATGGAGAAACCCCGTCTCTACTAAAAATATAAAATTAGCTGGGCGTGGTGGCACATGCCTGTAATCCCAGCTGCTTGGGAGGCTGAGGCAGAAGAATTACTTGAACCCGGGAGACAGAGGTTGCAGTGAGCCGAGATCATACCATTGCACTCCAGTCGGGGCAATAAGAGTGAAACTCTGTCTCAAAAAAAATAAATAAATAAAATAAACAAGAACTGAATAATCAACAGAAGTAAAATGTTAATTAAGACAAGAATGACTGCAACTCAACACCACAGTCAACTCAAGGCGACACTGGTGGTAGCAAATTGTTCTTTTCCCAATTTGCAAATCCCAACTGTCTGCATGTGCACATTCACCAGTTTTGCAGGGTCACCAGGCATCGCCTCGGAAGCCAGACGTCTGAAAAGAATAATGAGTTTGAGTCCTTAAGAAACTATGTTAAGACCATCAATCTGGGTTCATGAAGCACACGTTTTAGTATGCTTTAATAACACATGCTCTACCTTATTGATTGGCAAAACAGCTCACTGTTGTATGCAAAAATGAAACATGTATGGAATTCTGCTATTTGCCTATCAAAATTGAAAAAAGGATTTTCTAGAACGTTCGGATCAGTTTGGAACTATCAGGAAGAGTCCTGGGGCCCACCAGTGGGTTTCATACTTAGAGGAACGTTGACCTAAAGCCAACATCAGGACTGGGACAGATGCGTGTGTCCACAACGAACAAGAGATGTGCACGTAGGGAGACACAGACCCTGAAAGAAACAGTAAGTACGGCATTCCTGCTGAGTGCTTACCCTGTAGTCTCACAGGGGGGTTCTCAGCCAGGCTCCTGGAAAGTGCTGGGAGGTAGCAGGGAGGCTGTAAGGTCCCTTTGCCTGAAAGTCTCTGAGAATAGCCAGCCAAGACTCCCTGAAGCTTTGACCACTAACTTGCCTGAGGAAAGAAGAAGGGGCCAGACCACCCTGACCAACCTTTTCTGTATCGATAACTGTTTGATTACAGTTATGGTGAGTTCATCATCTTCAATGCTCCTTCCCCTTTCCTGTCCTCCTCCACAAAAGTCTGCCATGTAACAAGACGCGCTCTGCCAGCGCTACTTGTCTGGACTCTGGTTTTGCAAGGAGTGGAAAAGAATATCCTCAGGTGGTGGTCGAGTCCTCCTCTGGCTATTTTAAAATGCCCAGTAGTTAAGGGCTTGGGTCCTGGAGGCAAAACAGGACTTGGATTTAAATCCTAGTTCTGCCACTATGTGCCTTCTCTAACCCTCTATATCTCCCTGTCTTTAGACTGAAGACACTATCTCAAAAACAAACAACTGGCTAGGTACAATGGCTCACACCTATAATCCCAGCACTTTGGGAGGCCGAGATGGGTAAATCACCTGAGGTCAGGAGTTCGAGACCAGCCTGGCCAACGCGGGGAAACTCCATCTCTACTAAAAATACAAAAACTTGGGGTGTAGTGTGGCAAACACCTATAGTCCCAGCCACTCTGGAGGCTGAGACAGGAGAATCACTTGAACCCGGGAGGCAGAGGTTGCAGTGAGCTGAGATCATGCCATTGCACTCCAGCCTGGGCAATAAGAGGAAACTCGATCTCAAAAAACAGAACAAAACAAAAACAAAAACAGAACTTAACAACTGATGTAATACAGGAAAAGTGCTCAGCATACAACTGGCAAAACAGTTTGCTGCCAATACCCACAGCTGTTATTTCTCTTGTTAGCTGGTGATCTCCAGTAGATGCTCCATACTTAGGTCCACCTTTTCTAGGAAATTTCCCCTAATTACAGAGTCAAATGACCTCTCCCAGTGACCAAGATTCCCCTTTTCTGAACTTCCACAGCCCTATCCCAACACTTAAACGTGCGCTTTTCGGTACTGTCACATAAATGTCTCATGCATATGCCCCTTACTGGCCCCTGCCCCCCAACAACTAGCTTGTCGATTCCTTGGAGGCCTGGCTTTTGTGCTATACAGTAATGACTCTGTATCACCTCTGTATTGCCAGAGTCCTGGCCCCTATTATACTCAGGTGGAAATGGTCTGCATACGGCATAAACACATGGTTGCTGGATGAACGCATGTGTGAGGTGAACATGTAATTTTTTCAGTATATACACAGTAGTTATGATGTAGGGAGAAAAGTAAATGAGGAATGATGGGACTGAGTTTTAGTCCCCACTCTGTGAGTGAATGCCCGTGCAGCCTTAGGCTGGGTGTTTACAAAATGCAGCAACGGCCACTGTCTCCCCACTGAGACTTAGTAAAGATGGATTAGGCTTTTAAAACGCAGTGGGAAAACCCAACCAGCTCCTTGATGTTAAATAAAGATGAGCATCTGAGTTTTGACTGTAACAAATGGATCTCATTCTCTTTCAGTATTTCCCAGCTCCTATTCTACAAAATGAGGAACATAAATAGGGTTCAGCCCTCTTAAATCTGATTTCCAGAGACAGAGATGCCACAACGTCCCCTAGTAAGTCATTCCAATGCAAGTAAATTTCTGAAACAGTGAATCTAAATTCCTTTTCTCATTTTACACTCACTTTCCTGTGTCCGCTGCCAAATGAGGCTGACAGTTGCTCTGATCACCATTTACTACCACCTTCAGTCTTAAACATCTTTATTTCACTCTGCTTTCCAGGAGCTGATGTAGACCAGAGGCGACCCTTCCCTCCCCAGTAATATTCACATCAATTCTTGTTTTTTCATTCTTCCTCCTCTTCCCAATCCCCTGAACCACAGACCTCTGAGCAACACCCGCATCAGCTGGCACCACCCAGTTCTACAGGAGTCACCCCAAGGTAAAGGCACTGCGACAGCTGGTTTAGCCACAGCCTAGTGCACAGGCACCAGGATTAGAACCTGAAAGACCTATCCCCGTTTGCACCACTGACTCATTACAGGAGCTGGATCAAGGCTGGCTTAGTCTTTTTGTGAATCAGGGATCATTACTGTCATCGACGCATGTGTTATAAGAGGTCATCACCTTTATAATGGTCATTATGGAGTGGTTAACATTAATGTCACTTATGAGCTTGGAAACATTTTGAACTACCAAGGGAAATGGTCCTGGATTAACTGAGGCGGTGAAATTTCAGAAGGCAGAAAAATACGTACCTCAGGATAATAGGGCAAAGAAAACAAATGTGAAAATGGGACCAGAGGTTTTCAAATATGCTTTAGCAGCAGAGACCTGTCTTCAAATGAAAGCTTCAGCACTCTCCCACCCCTAAACCTTATAAAGTGGAGCCGTTCTGGCTGCAAGGCTGGGCAGGTTAGGCATGGTATGGGGCCAGGACCCACCCTTCCTCTGCCCCACCCACTTTTCTGCCTTCCTCGCGTGGTGGTCCCCACAGTGTCCACAGGAGCCTTTAGGCTTCCAGGGGTCAGAATGAAAACCATCAGTGAAAGGGGGATGCAGAAAGTACCTGAATTCCCACAATACAGTGAGAGGGGATGACAGGTCAACCCTAGGGCCTCGTAGTGCCATATGGCCAGCATATTTGTATATCAATGGTCTCATTCATTGCTTTTGTCTTTCTAGTCTATCTATATGTTTCTTAGCCTTGATTTTTCATGCATATATATTTAATCATAGTTCATACATTTTTGCAATGCATCTTAAAATATTTATGGAGTAAGTTGGTGTCTGTATACATACACACAGCTAAAACATCGTACACCATGACAAATGTATTCAAAGGGTTTGGACTGAATATTGACATACGACAAGTTATATGTCCCCCCGATTCTGAAAGCTCCTATGCTATTTGATTGTGTTTTATACATGCTGGCCTGCAGGAATCCAGATGAAAACTGAATATACTCTAAAATGTTCTCCAAGATCCTTAAGAGCCTAAAAATAGACCTTACTATAAAAAGGCTATATTTTTCCCTGAATAATGAAAAGTATTTTAAATACCACTTATAAGACATTAAACATAGATGGTCTAATTAGTCTCTTTACTTCTAAAGGTATATTTCTTAGGGAGGGGGCAATTATAAGAAGTATTTTTCTAAGTGAGATTTCTGTGAACATTTAAATTATAAAACAGTCTGCTAACTTACAAAAACACTGCTTTGTGTAAATTTGACTAAGGGCTATTAAAATCTAAATGATCTACGGAAAAATACAACATATTTAAATTTCCATCAATTTGAAAAATTCAGGAGAGAAAAAAAATCTGAAATCCAAACAATTGCAAGATATAATTTTTATAACTTTAAAGGAATATTTATAGCTTGAAAAGGAAAAATTTGTGAAATCTATGAAAATTAGGGAGGCAATTCTTTTCCTAGTTCAGGAAAATTATATTTCTTACTCTGACACTGAAAATCAGCTCTTCATTGATATACATTCATTATGCTAGGGTTTCTAAATACTCCCTCCCCTCTTTATTTCCGAAAATAGGAAGACATTTTTTTTTTAGAATTCGAAGCATGGCTTTAATGGCCTATGGTTCTAGGGAGGGTTTGCAAACCACAGCCCAGGAGCCAGCTCCAACACACCACCTGCTTTCCTCTGGCAGGAGCTAAGAACGATTTTTACAATTTTACAATGGCTGGGAAAAAATCAAAACCAAAAAAAGAATATTTCTTGACATGTAAAAATAATATGAAATTCAAATTTCAGTGTTGATAAGTAAAGTTTTATTAGAACATAGCCATATCCATTTGTTGACATTTTGCCTACGGCCACTTTCCTGTCATGATGGCAGAATTGAGTGGTTGTGACAGAGACTGGTCCGAAAGCCTTAAATATTTACACACTTTGGACCCTTAGAGAAGAATGTGCCACACCTTGACCTAAGAGATGGAGCCCACTCTCGGACCCTTCTGTGTGTTCTCGAGGCGAGAGGTAGGAGACGTACCTGGTTGAGGTGGAGCAGGTATCTGTCAAGACACCAGAAACAGCCATAACAGCATCGGAACAAGTACCTCGACAACGCACCATGCTGCTGGATCAGGTTGAAACCAAAGGAACAGAGTCAGAAACAACACAGGAAAGAAGGCAAGCAGGCAGTTTCTGCAGAAACACAGTTTTGACTTACGCACCTGGGAAACACTGGTGGCATGGGAGCTCTATTTTGTGCATACTAACATTACTAATTATGGTTCTAGTATTACTGAGGAGCAATGTTTCTCCCTTGTGGACTTACCTGTCAGGGGTGCTATTAACCTCAGCAGAAAGGGAGGTCAGTCCAGACTGAACAGTAAAGGAAAAGCAGGCCTTCTGGTTCCAGTAAAAACAACCTTTCCTCCCCCTTTATCTGCCCTTAAGTGTCTGATGGTACACTTGCTTTTTCAAAGCAAAGTTTATATTCATGAAGAAGTCACAAGCTGGGCTCAGTGGCTCACACTTGTAATCCCAGCACTTTGGGAGGCCGAGGAGGGTGGATTACAAGGTCAGGAGTTTGAGACCAGTCTGGCCAACATAGCGAAACCCTATCTCTACTAAAAATACAAAATACTAGCCGGGTGTGGTGGTGTGTGCTTGTAATCCCAACTACTCGGGAGGCTGAGGCAGGAGAATCACGTGAACCTGGGAGGCGGAGGTTGCAGTGAGCCGAGATCATGCCATTGCACTCCAGCCTGGGCAACAGTGTGAGACTCCGTCTCAAAAAAAAAAAAAAAATTCTCATCCCAGAAACCAAAAAACAAATAATGCACTGTAGATATTAGTTATGTGCCCACATAAGTAAAGCATCAAGTTTAACTTTGGGGGGAAATAAATCCTGTAATGATTTTTTTTTCAGGACTAATGTTTGAGGGATAAATTACTCCTCTGAAATATAACTTGAACTTGTGCATAGCTCAAGAATGAATACTTTAATGAACCTTTTGGGGGAGGGGTGCTTGGCAGCATCCTAACCACTCTCCAGAGTGAAAACATCCCTGAAAACAATCCTGAAATAGCCTAGGATGAGGACCCCAGGAATAACTCAGCCTTATATGGACATTTTCTCATCCCAGTGTTAATTCAATTGGATGAAACTTGATCTGGACACTTTTCAGCCTGGCTGTGTTGGTGAATGAGCCTATTTAACTAGGAAAAATCACACGGTGGCTGTGTGAAATGTTTAAGTTGTAGACACAGTGCTGGGCAGTAAGGCTGCTGAGGAAGATATTTTTTTTTAACCTAAGAAAGGACACATTTTCCCAATAGTGACATCATTAAAAGCAATTTTGGCCCTTGGTCCTTGTGGGATCTGGGAAGTGATAAATAACCTTTTAGACCTCAGTCAGAGAGACCTTGGGCCTTCCATTGACTTCTCTTTTAGACTTATGAAAGGCTGTTTCCCCAGGGAGTTTAAGATGCCTAGCTTTAGGTGGGACAGCAAGCTCCCTGATGCTCATTAATTTATGATTATCTATTATGAATCACACACACACACACACACACACACACACACACATCACAAATAGATTTAAAATAAAACACTATCCTGTTCTTCAAGAAATCCTGCAAGTTTCCTAAGACTGAAGGACTGATTCCAAAATGCAGGAGCCAAAAGTAGCTAGTTTTGTCCTGGATATGGAAATGTCTCTTCAAGTCACCAAAATGTGGCCAAGCAAAATATTAATAGAAATACAAGAAAATAATTCTACAATCAGGGGCAACTGCTTAGCATGCATTTCCAGATAAGGAAGCCAGATAATTTTATGTGATATCCAATCAACTGCTTCTAATTGATATACTAAATCCTGATTATAGATTTTAAAATATCAACAATTCAGATATCTTTTTCAAAAGCAAATGAAAACAATTCTAAAATATAATGTAAACCTATGGGTAAAATGTCCTCAATTTACTAAGGACACATAGCTACACCTGAAAGGTTGGAATCAGGTAAGTTTGTGAAACTGACCAAGTCACCAACTCTGAGGTGGTGACGGGGGGGAGAGATTAACATTGTGTGAGAACAGCAGAGTTGGGAAAAGTCCAATCTTCCCTTGTTTGGCAGGCCAGAAATACCATGAGAACAGCTGTTTTCCTGGTGTTCTCGTTTCCACTGGCATTCATAACCAAATGTGCATGGAAATAAAAACCAGGGAGGAGAAATCCCCCAGGCACAAAAGCCCTACAGTTTTCTGTCCTTTGAGCTGAGACAGAGGTCAGCTTGCCCATCTCACTCTCAAGCGCATGTGTGCACACACGTGTACACACACACACTCTCATGTACACTCATTCAAACTCTCTCCTTTTCTCCCTCCTTCCTCCTCACACAGGCCAGGAATTTCCCATGACACCTTCCAGGAAACACAAAAGGCAGGCAATATTTTAGCATTAAAACAGAAATGAACGAATATTCCTATCTTATAGTGTATTTTTTCACTTAAGTATGATAAAAAAACAACCAAAAAAAGCATGATAAATGTTTACAAAAACTTGTTTAAATTTCACCTTAAGAGTTCATCCCCTTTGTTCAGCATTTGCATAAGAAGGAAAATCAGTGAACTCAGAACTACTCCCTCCCCACGCTATCTCCACCACATTGGAGAAAACCCAATAAACAAAACCACAAACAAAACAGAGACTCTGGGAAAATAAAAGGTTTGCTGGGAGAGGCGGGGGATGGGAGCTGGGGAGCCCAGGAGCTTTCTGCACGGCCGGCCGCTGTCTCAGGTCACATTTCTGTCCTCAGACCTGCTGTAGTTTTCCAGTAATTAAGTTTCTGGCAACCCAAACACGGAACGTGCTGTGTAGCAGGAGACAGCCTTACCTGCTCTTTCAGCGTGTTACGCATGTACGTGACAATGATTCTTGGAATCCTCACCACAGGGATTAAAAATGACCCTTTCACAACGGTTCCTTGATGGTAGAAGAAGAGAATGGAGAGAGACGAAAGGATGGGACGATCAGGAGGGTCATTTTGACTTCTGGAAATAGGGAAAAAGACAGCATTTTAAAAACACTTTTTATAAAGCAGCAAAAACTCTCTGGTTCCAATCATCTGTGGCAGTAACAACTGAGAAAGTCGTGATGCAATAAGCATTTGGCACACTTTTTATACTCCTTGGTAGCTTTGGTTAAATTGTTTCTTAGATTAATTTAATTCGTTTTGGTGCCACTCAATGCTACAAAGAATATAAAACAGAAAAGCTTAAAAAAATATACTGATGAGTTAAAAAAGTTTTCCTCTTTATAATGCCTAGCCCATCCACCAACCCGTTAGCCTATTCATCTCATTTTCACTTTCGGAAGTTTAATTGTAGCCCGGTCTCCAAGGTTTGATTACACAGGACTATACATAAATATTGCCAGCATTTGCCTGGTGATTAAAAATCATCACCACATCACGTGACCAGGGTCAGTGACCAGAGAGGCAACAGTGAACTCCCGTTACAGGGAGGGGACGGAGAGCCCCTGGTGCTTGGCTTCCGCACAACTCTAGGCTCCCCAAATCCTGCTGGTTTCTACTCTGCTCTTTAAAGGTCACTCCAGTGTGAATCATTTACGGGACCTGTCATGACGCAGCTTCCAAGAATGTGTACAAGTCAGTTTCACAGGCAGGGAAAAAAAGTGAGAAAGAACAGAATGGGCACAGCCATCACTCTCCCCCAAACCTGAAGATAAAACAAAGGAGTGGGGGCTGGTGCCGCCCCAGGGGTGACCCTCTGAATTCCCGCTGAAGCCAGTTCTAGAAAATAAGGCCTTTCTGAGAAGCAACTTCACAGATTCCCAGTGAAGCTTGGTTTCTTTATAATGGATTATTCTACAACTTGGTCTGGTTGCTAATAAGTCACTATGAATTAAGGTTTTGACAGGAGCCTAGGTTTTCAGAGAGGAAAAGGAAGGCAGCCAAAAATGTTTCAAGAGTTGGCAATGGCTGCATTTTGCTGTTACTCAAATCAGCCAGGAAGAAAAAGAGAACATGAAAGTGATACTGGGAGCTGAAAAACTGCAACCCAGTTGTCCCACAAAAAGAGGAAAGTGAGTTTCAACCCAGTATTATTTAAAATAGGAAAACCCATGGAAGCTATTGCTAATAGGAATTCATTTTGATCGGATAAACTAGAAAAGTAGTGTAGGCCAGGAAAATCTGACACATTTTTTTCCCTTTCCTCACTTTTTTTTAAAGGAAGAATGTTTACTTTTCCATTGAGGAGATTTATGTGCCTTAGAACTTATTATGGTGCTCAAGAGGGGATGCAGGCAGAAGAGGACACCACCTGCTTTCCATCTGGCAGGGAAACAAATGATTCATAGGCCACTGGGCCGCAGGGTTAGCCCCCAGGTACTGAAGTGTGAGGTTAGCCATCAGCCTTCTGAGTTTTCACTGCAGTGGGGTTAACCATTTCAGGCAGAGGACTACCTGCACTGCCTCAGCTTCCCTGGTCCGTAACCCATCCTGGTTATGTCTCGAGGCTCTGCAAGGCTTGTTGGCTGGAAGACCCACAGGTTCCAGAAGCTGGGTTATCACGATGAGAGAGGAAACTTAAAAAGAGAGCCCTTTCAACCCAAGCTAGCCCACAGAGCCAGGAGTCACTCAATACCTGCCCTCAAAACTAGAAACAGCCCTACAGAAAAAAAGGCTAATGAAGTGGCATGTCTCTGAGGCCCTCACCTTCTCCTCTCAGACTCATTTCCATGTTCAAAGGTAACCTCTCCCCTGCTGTGTGTATGTGGCTGTGCCTCCAGCTCTGTCTCCCTCACAACCAGACAAACCTGCCTTCAGGAAGAGGATCTGACGCACCCAGTGATGCTAAACATAATACTTATCTCTGGACTTATTGATATTTAAGAATTGACCTGGGGGACAGCATTGCAGTGTTGCGCATATGGGGCAACCCAGCAATGAGTTTCTCAGGAGGCTGGAGAGGACTGGGCCCCCAGTCAGGCTTCCTCATCTCTCTCTAGACCTTCCCACTGGGCCACATCCACCCCAATTCTGTGGGTAGTGGCAGCAAGAAAGACATGGGCAGTGTTAGAGGGTAAGGCGACTCCAGCACCTGCTCCATGAAGCCCAGCTTCCCCCTTCTTTTGGATGTGTGGCTGTTTTGCGTGCTAATGGTGCCTGGCTCCCAGAACAATGAGCCAGGTCCCCAGAATACATCAATCCAAGTTGTGGGGCAAAGGGTTTCCTGGTCCCATCCATCCAAGTCCTCTGACACCTCTGGGTCATGGTACGAAGTACTGTTTTGTAACTTCCAGTCCCATCAGACAACACAGTGCACACAGCCAGGCAAGTCACATCATGGTCCTAGGGACACAGCCTTGTGCTCACTAAAGATTCTTCTGACATTATAGAAAATTAATTTTGTGCTGAGGCTGCTGGACTAGGTGTGGGCTGCATGGGACGAATGGCCTCCAACATAAACCTGGTTCCAGCAAAGGACCATGTGGTTTCCGCAGAGACCATGTCCCTTGCCGTATTTCTTACAACAAGATCACTGCAAATGGGGCTTGGAGAGCTGAGAAGGCTGTATGTTTCTTTCCAATTCTACAGAAAATGAAAATTGTCTTTATTATAAAGAACAGGATTCTTTAGCTGGCCTGGGTAACTCTTGCTGTGTTAGAAGATTCATCTGCCTCTACCTAAATTCTGTAGACTCTGCTATGAATCCATTTCCTCTTCTCCATCAGCAGATCCAGAGCGGTTGGAAACCATCTTTTGTATATTTGAAAACAGTGATGAAGCTACGCCTCAAGTGTCCCTTCAGCCACCTCGAATGGTTCTAGCTTCTTCCCATCACATCCCTAACAGCACCTTTATGGCTCTCAGTTGACCCCTCTTCAAGCAAATGGTTGTAAAAAGTAAATTCTACAGATTGCCCATACTCTGATACCTGATGGTCTTTGTATGAACTCTTCTGCCCTCTTAGTGCTTAAATGAATGACAAAGATGAATGCATCCCGGCTATATTTAATCCTCACCCTGAGTGCAGGCCAGAAAAGGACACAAAGAATTGTGAACTTTGAGATAAGAAAAAAACCTTGAGGTTTCAAAATTAGGCAGAAAATCAAAAAGGAAGCAGAACTCTTTAATAAATGGAATAGTTGTGCTAAAAATAAATCATTGTGTATATTATAAATTATTTTTTAAATCAAAGTAATATGTAAAGTATCTTACAAACCCAGAAAGCACTGCTAGGCTTAATAGGAAAAACAGCAGTTTTCTTCCCATTCGTAATTCTCTCTCCCTAGAGATAATACTGTAGTTGTTTTAGAGAACTCACCTCCACACCTCAAAATTACATGGTCTTACTGCTATTTCTTGATTTTTCACCTTCAGATACTGTCTACTGACTTTTCTGCTATGAAAGATTCTGGTTTCATTTTCTTACATAGCCTAACTTCCCTAATCACCCTCACACTCATGTTCCCATCCTTTCTTCCAGTATAATCACATCAAAGTTGTTAATGCTTAATGTTTGTTATTCATACATAAATAATATGTGCTGTAAACAATATTCACAACTAATCCAAGTAGCATATCCCATTAGATTTCCCTTCCCGTACAACTTGTTTTTTTTCTGAAGTTGTTACACATTTTTATTAGCTTGGATTTCCATGGGCATTACCGAATGCTTCACCAATGCGTAATGCTTTTCTTAGCATGTTCGAACGCACCTGGTATTCCCTCAGTTCCATTTTCTTTTCATGGTGACATCTCTCCTGGAACCCACTGTCTACCTTAGACTGGATGCTTTCTCGACCTGCTGCATAGCTACCCTCCTGAGAACTCCTTTCTCTTCTTGAGGCTGTTTGCTGAAACTCACATTTTCCTCTCTGGCTTACTTACCAGTTTCAGTGCGGAACATCCCTCCTAGAAAGGACGTGGGCAGGGCAATTTTGGGACTGGCTGCGCATGACTTTATTCTTCTTTACCCTTGACAGGTAGTAGGACTAGGTATAGTACTCTATACTAGCTATAGACGGGCTATACAATTCTAGGTTGCAAATAATCTTTCAGTAGACTTCTACAGCCTTGCTGTACTGTTTTTCTGGTTCAGAGTTGCTGTTGAAAGTCAGATCCTATTCTGGTCCTTGATCCTTTGCCTGTGATCTTTTTTCCCTTGGGAAGCTTCTGGGATCTCTTTACTTGTGTCCTCCAGCCCTGGGAAATTTTGTTTGTTAATTCCTCTCTTTCTTCTGTGTTTTTTTTTTTTTTTTTTTCTCTGTATTTCTGGAACTCATATTAGTCAGATACTGGGTCTCCCAAATTTATCCTCTTTTAATCCTTTCTCTCTTATTTTATGTCACTTTGTCTTTTTATTCTACCTTCCGAAAGAGTTTGTCCACTTTACATTTTAATCCTTCAACAGAAAATTTGCACTTTTGTAATCACACTTACAATTACTCAGGGGTCTGTTTCCTCACTACGCACTTCTTCTGTTGGTGGGAGGGGGTCCTAGCAACGTATCTTTGTTTCTCTGATTACATTCTAGTTTGTTCTGTAGTTTCCTTTTGTTCATTTTGTTTAATAATCACTGGTGAACAGTTCAAGTTGAAAAGTGAGGCTCTCCAGAATGACCTGGAAGCTCTGTGTGAGGAATGTTACTTGCTGTCTGACGAGCTTCACTGTTTTGCTAGGAGTCAGGAAATCCATTTCATTGAGGGGCCCCATGTGGCACTATCTGTAGGTCTTTACTTTGGGTTAGGCAGTTTCTCCATAAAAGCATCCTCTAACCTCTTCCTAGGGAATATCAAATGAGCTGCCAACGTTCTGGGAGCTGAACTGTGGAATGTGGGGTACTGATGTGTGTGTGGGGTGCCTCACTTCAGTGTGTAGGCTTTTACTTACTACCCCTGCTTTTAGTACAGAGACTTGCCCCCAGCCTCAACTGTACCTGATACCCCAAGTCCAGGTCCTCTCTAGTTTCTCTCTCTAGAGAACAAATTTCCCTGTCTCAGCTGGTGTGGATTTGGGAGTCTACTCCTTAGGAAGGCTTTCAGCTAATCTTAGGAATGGTTTTTATACTTGAATTCCTGAGTCTTTCTGGGATTCTATGGCTCACTTCAGGCTGCATCTTATTTGCACTGCCTCACGCAGCCAGCATACAGACAGGCTGCCTCTGCTTTCTCCAGTGGAGCTCAGGGGCACCGCTCCACCTCCCTCTCCTCCGCTCTGACCATTCGGTTGATGTTTCTTTTTTTTTTTTTTTTTTTTTTTTTTTTTTTGAGACGGAGTCTCGCTCTTGTTACCCAGGCTGGAGTGCAATGGCGCGATCTCGGCTCACCGCAACCTCCGCCTCCTGGGTTCAGGCAATTCTCCTGCCTCAGCCTCCTGAGTAGCTGGGATTACAGGCACGCGCCACCGTGCCCAGCTAATTTTTTTGTATTAATAGAGACGGGGTTTCACAATGTTGACCAGGATGGTCTCGATCTCTCGACCTCGTGATCCACCCGCCTCGGCCTCCCAAAGTGCTGGGATTACAGGCTTGAGCCACCGCGCCCGGCCTCGGTTGATGTTTCTTATCTGCTGTCACTGCCTCTGTTTCTCACTGTCCCGGTGTGTTTATGCCTGTTTCAATCTTTCATGATTTTTTGAGTGGCTGGAGAGAGGGAAGGGATTCAAAGATAAGTGTATATGCCTCACTGGAACTCCAAATGAGAAGTCCTCATTGAAAACGCTTTGGTTTTGTTATTTTAAGACAACACAAAATTGCTGTCAGGCAAATATTACTTGCCGGCCAATTTGGTTAGAATACCCTCTTTGCTCCCCTACTTGGGAGCAAGCAATACACACAACCCACCCCCAGCTGCTTGTAGGTTCTCAATGCCAAGGGCAACAGACCCTCTATGAGTCCTCTGGAACCTCTAATATGGAGGCTCCAGAACTGCACACTACATTAAACACCCACAGTGCTCCTGGCCATGCACGGTGGCTCACCTCTGTAAGCCCAGCACTTTGGGGAGGCCGAGGTGGGCAGATCACAAGGTCAAGAGATCAAGACCATCCAGGCCAACATGGTGAAACTCTGTCTCTACTAAGAATACAAAAATTAGCTACACGTGGTAGCACGCACCTGTAGTCCCAGCTATTTGGGAGGCTGAGGCAGGACAATCGCTTGAGCCTGGGAGGCAGAGGTTGCAGTGAGCCGAGAACACACCACTACACTCCAGCCTGGCGACAGGGCAAGACTCTGTCTCAAAAAAAAAAAAAAAAAAAGAAAGAAAAGAAAAGAGAAGAAAAACGAAAAAGCAACCCACAGTGCTCCTTATCGTCAGGAGGAAACTGCTCGATGGCAGGAATCACCCCTGGTGGACTGTCTCTCCCCATGAAGCTCATGTTTCTCTATCATTTGGTCCGAGAGGTTGGAGGAGGATCAGCCCTATGTAGAGTAAACTTTCTGTTCTGAGTCCGGCCCTGACATTGCCCTGGCTGGGCTCCTCTGTCCTGTGGGCTCTCGCTGACCCGGGGTGAGAGTCCCACACAGAAGAGGTAAAGCGTTCAGGGCTGTGTGTGTTTGGGTGTGTCCTCAATTGCTTTCAGAGGCGATGGGGATATAAGCAGAGAAGCAAGTAACTAATTCACTAGTACCTAACCATAATATAAATTATATTTTGTGGTTACATACAATTCCTTTAGGATTAATTTTTTTTCCCTAAGCAAATGTTATTGGATTTTGCAGAGCACAAAGTGAGGCTCACAGAATTTACTGAAGCATATTCAAAATAGACCAGTAATTTTTTTGTCTAAAGTCAATTTGGATGGATATTCATAAGGGAGTTCGACCCTTCCTTTTTTTTTTTTTTTTAATATTAAAAGAATGGCGGGTACGGTGGCTCATGCCTGTAATCTCAGCACTTTGGAAAGCCAAGGCGGGTGGGTCACAAGGTCAAGAGTTCGAGACCATCCTGGCCAACATGGTGAAACCCCATCTCTACTAAAAATACAAAAATTAGCTGGGCATGGTGGCAGGTGCCTGTAGTCCCAGCTATTTAGTAGGCTGAGGCAGGAGAATCACTTGAACCCGGGAGACGGAGGTTGCAGTGAGCAGAGATTGTACCACTACACTCCAGGCCCTTTTTATCTTTCAAGTCTAAGCAATATGATCTCTCCCTGTTTGGCTTCTTTCTAAATTTTCCAGCTTAAAGCAAAAGAGGTTGGAAATGTGACAGATTTAGGGTATAATATTTCTTCTCACCACCAAATAAGCATACACCCCAATTTTTAGCTTAGTCTTTTATTCTTGCCAACTTATTTTAAGGGGCTAGGTCAACATTCCCAAATATCTTTTGATACATTAACATGAAGCACATAGATAAACCAAAAGAAAAAAAACACTGGACCTACCTGTTGAAATAACAAGTAACCACTGCTCCAGCTATAGTCATTTGCTGGCACGCAAGGATGAATTCACTAGTCCAGAAGAGGCCAATTAAATGGTACCACCACATGTACCGAATACCTGAAAGGGGCTTATATTCCACTTGGCCACCTTCCATAACCTGGGCAGTTCCTAAAGTTTAAAACACAAACATCCTTTATATCAGTGTTTTCCTAAGCATGAACCATGGTTCAACAAGCCATGTTTCTTTATGCCTGGCCTTTGGCATTACATAAAACAGATGTCAAAGTCAAGTACCCACCATAATTTATAATATATATAGCAAAAAATAAAAATCAGGAATACACATTTAACTTCTAAATAATACCAACAGTGATCTTTATGGTGATCATTGGTAGGCAATTTCCAAGACACCTAACATATACTATCATACTCATCTCATTTTGTGGATATGAAAACAGGTTTAGAAGAGGCAAGTAGGCCAGGTGTGGTGGCTCACACCTGTAATCCGAGCACTTTGGGAGGCCGAGGCAGGTAGATCACACGAGCTCAGGAGTCTAAGACCAGCCTAGCCAACATGGTGAAACTCTGCTTCTACAAATATTAAATACAAAAATTAGTCAAGCGTGGTGGCAGACACCTGTAGCTCCAGCCACTTGGGAGGCTGAGGCAGGAGAATTGTTTGAACCCAGGAGGTGGAGGTTGCATTAAGCCAAGATCATGCTACTGCACTCCAGCCTGGGTGACAGAGCGAGACTCTGGTCTCAAAAAAAAGAAGAGAGAGACAAGTAACTTTTGTAAAGTCTCAGGGTTCATAATTAGTAGAAGGAAAATAAAAACCTGAACACGTGGGACTCTAAAAATTCATAGTTTTCCTACCACATCACTTCGTGATGCAAACCAAACTTGTTACATTGATGAAATCACACAAAGATATTAGTACCACATTATAGAATCCTTCTTCACCAAAAATGTAAACTTTATGAAAGAGACAAGTATCTTTGTTTTCTCAAAAGGATCTATTTCAGATTTCATTTCAAGAGTAAACTGTCTTAGCACATTTTACCGGGCCTCAGCGTTAACCTTCCCAGGTTCAGATCCCAGCTTTGCCTCTTTGTGGGTAGCTCAGGACAAGTTATTTAGCCTCTCGGAGTTTTAGATTCCTTATCTAGAATACCTGGAGGAGTTTTAGATTCCTTATCTAGAACACCTGTAACCTGGTGGTAGTCTGAGGATGGAATAAGATTAACTGGAAAGTACTTGGTATTGTGCCCAGTCCATAGAAATAGCGTCTCCCATAAGTGATCATGGTTTATTACTATCATTAAATTTCAGGAGCACAGTGTTACATTCAGCTGAGGCCGGCAAGGTCGCCCTAATGTTTTGCCATTCACATAGGTATATCCTGCCTTCTTTTCTCTCCTCTAAAGAAGTCCTTGAATTAGCTCTGCAGACACCGGTAAATCCGAATCCCAGCTTTGTGGCTGCATATGAGTTTTAGATATTTTCCCACTAAGGATTTTAAATCAACTACTGTAAAGAAGAAGATCTTTGGTTCTGGTCTTTGGTGAAACCTATAGCTTGAAGAACATTTAGATTGTTTCATATTTCCTATCATAGCTATAAACTGACTTTAGCTTCGTTATTCAGGAGTCCTTAGATATTCACAGTAGGGTCTGTGTGAAGGAAAGGGGAGGATAACTGCTGTAGATCAAAAACTGATTCCACTGACTAAGACTGATTTTAATTCCCAAGCTCTATGTTCTGCTGAACAAGAGTCACATTGTAAGAAACAGTGGAGCAGCTTGATTTACAGAGAGATCAATATTTTATGAATGCTGGGCTCACTTTGGTTTGGAGGCCATATTTGTTTTGGGTAAGGGATGGATAAATGCCTATGCTTTTCCAAAATGGGGTGTGATTCAGGGCATGCTTCAGGAAACATTCCCAATTCCAGAGGAGGCATCCCCTCCCAAACAGAGTGCCTGTTTGGTAGGTGAGGTCAGTGGACTTTGAGAACCACTTTGGAATATCAGAAGTGCTGTGCGCCAGGGAACAAGTACCTGCTCCTCCTACAAGGCCCAGCAGTATTGGCTACAGATTATGGTTCTGCAAAACCAGGTTCACAGTATCATGAATAGTGAGTGAGGGCAGAGAACGTTTCCACAGAACAGGAAGGATGGCTTCTTCAAACAAAGGTAAGTATGTCCTGCTGGACCTGAACGCTAATGGGGGCCAGTCTCTCCTCTCAGCTGCCCTGTGCTGTCAAGGGCACATATGCACACACCTCCCAACCTGGCACAGTCAGTGGTGGGAGCAGCTGAAGTGATGAGTCAAGATCCACTTAGACATTATAAAGCCTCTGGCATTTCCCAAGAAGCAGAACCCGCAAGTTATTTTTGAATGATCACTATTGTATCTGAACATCCTGATCAAAGCCATCTTCTATTTGTTCCTGGGGTGTTTAGGACTTTCCTTTAGGGTAGAGTTTCTCACTGACATTGTGGACCAGATCTTCACTGGGGCTGGGGCTGTCCTGCACCCCGAAGGGTGTTAGCAACTTGCCACGCCTCTCTACACAGATGCCGGGACGCTCTCCCACCCCCACCAGCCACGACAACCCAAAAATGTGTTCACGCGTTGCCAAATGCTACATCAGGGGCAAAAAGTCACCTGGAGGGGCCGCTTGAGAACCACTGGGTTAGACAAACATTCAAGGGTGCGCTGGCTTCAGGACGAAAGCTAGGACACTAGCTGGATCCAGCTCGGAGCCTGCAGTTGCAGAGCCTGTGGGTGGGGCAGACGTGCTCAGGCGCACATGACTGCCCTCTCCTGGAAGGCTGTGTCAGTGCAGGCAAGATCCCCTCATCACATGACAGTTGCTTTGTCTTTATGGATTGGGCACTACCGCTGCTATCATGGGTAGCTAATGTCTGTTAAGGGGAACTAGACTACGGGTAGATCCTAAGATAGGATGAATCTCAGGGGACGGTGGTGGGAAGAGCACTGAATTGGGAGAAGGCTTGGTTTCAGGCTCAGCTTTGAAATGTGTGACAAGCAATGTGGGCCACCACTCTCTGATGGTGAAGAGAGTAGACAAGATGAACTTGGGACAGTGATTACTGGCTTGGGCTTGAGAGTCACACAGCCTGAGAGTCACACTTCTGCACTGTCCCCTAATGGCTGAGCAACTTCGGGCAAACAGTGGGACTTTTTTGAAATCTGCCTCATCACTTGAAATTGGAGGATAGTAATCCTACTTCTCACACTCTTGGTGATCTCGTCCTGTCTTGGGGCTCTATGTGCCAGGTCCACAGCTGTTATGAGTTAAGTGTGATAAACAGGTAAGGCTCTTAGAATATTAAGAGCAATTGGGTCAGCTATAGTGAGTGCCATACAGGGTTAGCAATAAATGAGATATACGTGGATAGTATTCCAATTCTGAAATTAACTTACACATTTATTGAGCATCTACTGCATGCTGGCATTATGCTGGACCTCAGCTATTAGGGGGAACAATAAAAGAGGCCAAAAAAAAAAAAATCAGAGCGAGGATGCCATCTGAGTTACTATCGGAAACCTTCATGCTCCCATACTGTTCCATTCATTTCCCCTTCTTCTGCATAACTGTTTTATAAATTCCCCTTCAACCTTCAAGAGCTTCCTTCCCATCCTCACTCTCAATGATCTTACCTCCTATTTCTCTGAGAAAACTGGTGAAATCAGAAAAACCTCTGCTAGTGCCAACCACCTAATACCTACCTGCTATCAACTCAGGTCCATCATCTGAGCCCTCTCCCTGAACATTAATAAATGGTCCATGATCTTATGGCCCACACTTCACCAGACCCCACTCTTTCTCATCTATGTGAACATAGCTCTTTATTTATTTTTTTTGGAGGTGGGGGATGGAGTCTCGCTCTGTTGCCCAGGCTGGAGTGCAGTGGCGCAATCTCAGTACACTGCAACCTTTGCTTCATGGGTTCAAATGATTCTCCTGCCTCAGCCTCCCAAGTAGCTGGGACTACAGGCATGTCCCACCATGCCCAGCTAATTTTTGCATTTTTAGTAGAGACAGGGTTTCACCATGTTGGCCTCTGCTCTCCATCTCTTGACCTTGTGATCCACCCGCCTTGACCTCCCAAAGTGTTGGGATTACAGGCATAAGTCACCATGCCTGGCAGCTCTTCAGTAATTTTCACTCTCTTTATCAAAATCTTTCTCTGTACTGAATCATTCTCAACTATCTCCCATCTTTAAGAAAAATCTACTGTGGACTCTTTCCTCTTGCAGCTTCCTCCCCATTTCTGTTCCTTTTAACAGCGAAATTCCTCAGGATTGTCTACATTTCCTCTTTCTAATTCTTTTCCTCCCACTTTCTCTTCACCTGCTCCAATCATGATCATTCAGTGGTCAATCCTCAGTTCTCCCCTAGTGGCCGCACTTGCCACACCGGACCCTGCACAGCTCTGTGAAACCCGTCACCTGCATTCCAGGGCACCACACCCACTTTCCTCCTCTACCCGCTGGTCACTCCCTTTCAGTCTTCTGTTTGTTCTCCCTCATCTCATCTCCAGGGCATCATGAAGTGCCTCAAAGCACAGTCCTTGGATTTCTTCCCCTCTCTATCTACATTCATTCTAATCTCATGGTTTTAAGTAATATTAATATGTTCCCAAGTTCCTAAATGTAAATCCTAGCCAGGACCTCCTCCACTAACTTCAGACTCAGACAGCTAACTGCCTACTTGAGATCTCTACATGGCAGTCTAAAAGACATCTCAATTAAAGCAACTAAAAATTAATTTCTGATCTACCTTAAAATGCTATACTCAAATTCTTGCCCCATATCAGTTGATGGCAAAGTTATCTTCCAGTTGCTCAGGCCAAAATCCCTCAGAGTCCTCTCCAATTCTTTCTTTCATGTAACCAGAAAATCCAATTTGCTCTACCTTTGAAATAGATGCAGAATCCAGTATGTCACATCGCTTCCACCATTATGACCTACTCCAAGCCACCATCCTCTTCTTACTGAATCACTGCTATTAAAATGTAGTCAGGTAATGATTTTATTCTGCTTAAAATCCTGTAAAGACTTTCCAATTCAGGTTAGAAGCCAAAGTTCCTATAAATGCCAGAAAAGCCTCAGGATCTGACCCCCTGACTCTTCCCTGAACCATGCTCTCCGTCGCCCACTCCACTGTGGCTGAATAGGCCTCCCTTGCTGTGATCTAGAACCCCGGCCTCTTGCCAGCCCCTTTGCCTGGGATGTTTCCCCTTGCTTTAGATGGTCTTATGGCTCTGCTCCCACCTACTGCAAATCTTTCCTCAACATCACTTCCTCAGTCAGGCACCCCGACTGCCAAATTTAAAAGGATACCCTGCCCCCTTATGCATTTCCTATTTGTCCTTCCTGCTTCATTTTTTCTCCATGCCACTTATCAACCTTTAAAGTTCTATAACATTGACTGACTTATTTTATTTTATTTAAGGCCTGTATTTCCAGCATTTTTAACAGGGTCTGACACACAGTAAATATTCAATAAATATTTGTTGATTGAGTGAATGAATGCATATATCTTCCTCAAGTAATACATTTTATTAAGGAGATTTGGAGACAACTTTCTAGAGATCTCCCTTGAGAGCATCAAAGTTATCTGAAGGATATTCATAGTGCAGTTAGCTGTAAATCTGGATATTATTAGCAAGCTTTAAGGCATTTCAAAAGACTCAGGTGATATAATGCTTGTCGTAGACAGCAGTTCCTTAAGGAAGGCAGCCCGGCTGGTTGGGATTATTCCCCAAGGGAAGCAGGCCTAATTTGGAGGGGTTCTACTTTCTAGCATATTCTGTGTACTTGGCCTTGTCCAGAAAACTGGCCCAAGGGTCCTGCCAGCCCCAGCCTTTTGCTCTGGCAGCATGAGGATTAGGAAAAAAGAGGAAAGTCTCATTGACAGGCAGCCTGCAATATACGAGTTCTTCCATATATTCATCTCATCTAACACCCACGACACTGATGTGATGTTACTCACTGGGTCAGCACCCCTAACTGAATCCATTCAGGTGTGGAACTGCGCTAAGAGACACAGAGAGAAAAAGGCGCGGTCCTGAACCCACGTGTTCTTACTCTTGTGGGATGACAATATAACTTGCTTGATTGTTCACAGCACCTGTCGCTATGGAATGCACATTTCCTTACCCACTGCCTCTCTCCCCACCCACTAGAATGTCAGACCTGGACTGCAGAGCCACTGTCTTGCTCCCTGCTGTATCTCAAGCACCCAGGGCATGTGGTGGACACACAATGTGACACCACGGCTGACAGAGCAGGCATGAGATAAACAGTTGTTGAAAGAATGAAGAATATAGAATATGCAACGAAAAAAATAGAGAAGAAATATCTAAGTATGGCTGAGAAATTTATAGGAGATTTTCCAAGAAGAATGATACTCAAAATCAATCTTAAAGAATGACTAGCTCTGGAAGCTGTTTGGGGTGGAGAGTTGGGATGAGAGTTGGACAGGGGAGGGGATTCTTAAGGAAGAGCCCAGCAGGAGCAAAGGCATGGAGACGTGCATGGAGACTGCTTTCCTTTGCACCTTCCGAATAGGACCATGGCCTTCTGAAACAGGAGCTGTTTCGACTCTCTCCTGTCACCCTCCCTTCACTCTTTTCCTAGAACAGGACTGCGCCATCAGCAGGCTTTTGCAAAATAACACCAATTATCTTCTAGATCTCTGATAACTTTAAAACAGACAATTTTCTTTTTAAACTGTGTTATTGAATGTGCCAGGGAAAGCAAAGAATAAACTCCAGAGCTGAAGGAACTAGATGTTCCTTGGTCAACATTAATTCCTAGTGTAAAAAATACATGTGGTCCCTTATTTGCACACCAAAGCTTTTGTCTCACCTCAGCCTCCTAACATCTTTGTGAGGCAACCTCACATCAGTTTTCCACTGCAAACATGGCAAAAAGGAAGTGCGGGCAGAGCCAGCCTGGATCCCAGGTCATTTGATGGGAAACCTATGGAAAACCCTCTGTCCCTGCTGCCTATTTTCAAGCCCACCCCTATGTGCATCCCAAGTGTATGGTGTATGCTGTGTGCAGCCCTGTGATTAAATCTTCTAACTGCAGCACAGACCTTAAGGGAAGCCCCCACCCCTGCCCAAATCCAATATGGGTCTCTTCCATTGTACGGACTCTGGAGTTTCCAGACCACCTTAATGACCGCTGGGGGTGACCAGGTCATCTGAGTTCTTTCCAATCCACCAGATTGCCAAGGTCACTACAGTTTTCACTTTTTCCTATTGGATTTTAGCAGTTACTGTCAAATTGATGGTAACAGACAAATCCCAATGGACTAATAAATGTCATTGTTAGGTGGTGTGGGATGGGCTTGATATGCTCTGCTGAAGAAAATCCCCAAACAAGTCAGAATTTGTCAACTAGTTAAGAGAATGATTTACAGTCACTAGAAAAATAACACGTCTGGGCAAAAATTATCAACTTGAGTTCACTCCTATCTTTTTTTTTTTTTTTTTTACACAGTAAAAAATAGTATTCATTCAACCTTCTGACACAGTTTAAACAAACAACTATTTGTGTGGCTCACACTTATAACCCAACACACGGGGAGGCCGAGGCGGGTGGATTGCTTGAGCCCAGGATTTCTAGATCAGCCTGGGCAACATGGCAAAATCCTGTCTCTACGAAACAAATACAAAAATTACCTAGGCATAGTGGCACTGGGGAGTCTAGGCACTGGGAGTCCCACTCAGCTACTGGGGAGGCTGAGGTGGGAGGATCACTTGAGCCCGGGAGGTTGAAGCGACACTTGAGCCTGAGCGAGATTGAGGCCCTGTCTCAAGAAAAACAAACAAAACCCAACAAAAAACCATAAACAAAAAACAGACAAACAACTATGTATGTACTGAAGAAACCCACACATAAAAGCGGGTGCTAACTGAAGAGCGTGTCTGTCCCCGTGAAGCTGCCTGTGGCACGTGGAATGAGACAGCTGGGCACTGTGCAGGGCTCGCCACCCGCTCACCTGGCACCTCTTCACAAGATGTGAAAGCGGCTCAGAGTCCCTCTCAAGTGTTAGCTGGGGCATCTTCTGAAGATCAAAAAGTGGTGCAGCTGCTGATCTGCCCAGCCCTCGAGCCAGGCGCTCTGGCACTGATGAAAAGGGTTCTGAGAACAAAGGGGACCCTGTGCACCTGGATCGGCCACAGGCGGTGGAAGGAGGGGACGGGCGATCTGGTTTCTATGATGCCAGACCCCAGCGGGGCAGGGGGGCAGGGGCGGCTAGCTCTGCGTGGCACCTTCTGTCCTAAAAAGCCTAAAATCAACCTGCTGATAGATGCCTCTCTTAGGTCCAGGGCACCCAGTTTCTTTCTGGCCCCTCTACTGCTCTTGCTGTTTGCTGCTTGCACTGACAGTGAATTATCACACATCACTGCGTGAGCCTGAGAGCGACTGCAGAACGACACACTGGCTTCAGCCCTGAAGAATAACCTACAGGTCTCTCTGCAGTGGAGGCTACTTCATGCTCCATAAGCCCTGGGCCCAACCTATGCCTAGGCAGGTAAGTTAAGGGCACAGGTTGGCAGCTCACGCCCAACCTATGCCTAGGCAGGGAAGTTAAGGGGCACAGGTTGGCAGCTCATGCCCAAGCTGGCCTCGGGGCTTGTTCCTCTGACTTGACTGGCCTGGCCTCTTCCCTTGACCCCTGCAGGCAGGTTCTCTCCTTGTGCTGTCTTGACCCTCGCTGCACCTCTCTTTGCCTCTTCTGTATTTTCTGACCCGGACATTTCCAGTCTGTCCTCTGAGAAGCCCTCTTCGACTCACAGCGTGGATTAGAGCTTGTTCTGGTGCTCCTGCAGCTCCCCAGATTTCTCTGATCATCACATCCATCAACCTTCGCTGCGATCACACATTTCATTGTTGGACCATCTACTTGACTGTCAGTACCGAGGGCAGAGAGAGAAACTCAGTTCTGTTCCCCACCTCCCCTAGTGCCGTGCTCGGTGTCTGGTTCCCACAGTGCTCACCAAATACTTCTGAGTTAAATTAAAACCATCCCTGATCCAAAACATCATGGGGTCTAGCCATAGACACAGTTCCCGTCATCCAGACTCACAGCCAACAGGGGCCCCTGGGCTGGGCCAGCTGGGCCTAAGGAGGCCGGAAGAGGAGGGTCCTTCACTGGTCCTGAGCCGTATTTCCCAAGACCTCCCTGTTTCTCTGGTGATTCTCTAGAGGCAAGGGTTCAAGCCCCACAGTGCCGCTGCCCAGGGCCACCGCCACCACCTTCCATCACACCTCATCCCCAGCTGGCTCTGGCTGTCAACCTCAAGCCCCGGACATGTTATGAGCACATCCCACATCCACCAGCCAACTGCTATGGTCCCCGATACAGCTTCATCTTGAACAAACTTGAAGAGACCTATTTTTATTTCCTAGCTTTGGATCCCAGATGCAAGGGAGGTGTAAGGCAGCAGAAAGAGCACAAGCTCCATTTCAAAGCTCTGGAGTCACAGCACGTCATGCCTCCCAGCTGTATGACCTTCGGCACATGACTTCCTCAGAACCTCAGTTTTCCTGTCTGTAACTTGAGCGTAACAATACCTGCATCACAAGGGGACTGTGATGCCCGGGGACAGAACATAAGAAAGCGTCCAGTAAGAGACTGGAATCTAGGCCACTTTCAGCAAAGGCCTGTTTCCCTTCATGCACCATGGCCACTGCCCTCCCTTCTGACCAGGGCTGAGCCCACTTCAAGCTCGCTCGAGGAAGACCATCCGGTGCTCAGGCTTCACCTGTCTCACGGTATCTGTTCTCCCCTCTTCTTGGCAATAGAACCTCTGGTTTTTAAATGGTGGGTGGCTGTTGCCCAAAATGAAGCTACATTTCCTGGTCTCCCTTGCAGACGCGCGCTGCTAGATAGCTGGGACCTGGTTAATGAGGCATGGGTGGAAGCACCACCTGTGACTTCTGGGTGGGGGGCATGCTTGCTTTCCTCCCTGCCAGCCTCCTCAAGGTCGCGATAAGACAAGGCAGTGGGAGCCTGAATGGCCTTTCACCATGAGGTGGAGGCAAGGGCAGAGGGTGCAGAAGAAGAAAGCGGGTGCCTGCGTCCTTGAGCTCTGGGGAACCAGGCTGGCATGGATCCTCGCCATGTGGACGTCATCTGTGTGACAGAGAAATGACCTTACTTCCTACTTTAGCCACTGTTGCTTTGAGTTTTCCTTCACTCCCAGGCAAACCTCATTCTGACTGATTATAGCCCTGCACCCCTTTGACCAACATTCCTTCCTGGGTAAGTATCAGAAGTTCACTGCAGGCCTTCGGCGAGCTTCCAGGGAGCCCCCCGCAGAAAAGACTGGCCCTATGCACCTCTGAAGGTGGACACGTACGCCTCCAAGGGCTGCTCCTTCCAGGGAACCTGCTGACCGTCTTGGCACTGTAGCCTCAGTTAGCTCCAGAGGGCAAGGAAGAGGGCATGCTAAGAATCTATTACATAGCGGCTGTTCTTATGTGACAGGAGCCAGTGAGGGACAAGATCAACTTGAGAAAACAGTAAGAAACCGCATTAGCCTTGCTGATCTGACATCGGCTGTGGTCCTTATCTGTCTGGTGACAGTCTCAAGAAGCAACGTACTCTTCTGTACTTGCATCCATGTGTACTGAATTTGGGCCTTAAGAAAATCACACAGAGGAGTTAGAAAAGATGTAGACAGTGCCACTCCAAGTGTGGTCCACAGACAAGCTGCCTGACCTCACCTTGTTAGTGAGATGCAAAGCTTGTGCCGGAACGTAGATCAATTGCATCACCAAGCACTTGTTTCTCAGATGACATTTTTTTTTCCCCATAGCAAGACTTTCTCAATGAAGGAAGCAATGGAGTGATGCCCATTCTAGCTAAGCTCCTTATCTGGCTTCAGACTGCACTCTGAATAGTGCTCTTTAGAATATGGTTGCCCTGTTATGGAGTTTTACAAAAACATATACTAGGTTCCATCCCAAACCACGTGAATCAGAATCTCTGAGGCTGGAGCCCAGATAACTGTATTTTAATAAAGCACCAAAGTTGATTCTGAGGAATAGCCCTGGTGAAGAACCACTGTGTGGATATATGAAAGAAAGAGGATGCAGGAGAGAATCTTGTCTTTTCAGGACCAAGGAATGTGAACTATGCATTTGCTTTAAATGTACACTGGCTCTGCTGGGCATGACACATTTTTTTTTTTTTTTGAGATGGAGTCTGGCTCTGTTGCCCAGGCTGGAGTGCAGTGGCACAATCTCGGCTCCCTGCAACCTTTGCCTCCCGGGTTCAAGTTATTCTTCTGCCTCAGCCTCCCGAGTAGCTGGGACTATAGGTGCACACCACCACACCTGGCTAATTTCTGTAGAGAGATGGGGTTTCACCATATTGGCCAGGCTGGTCTCAAACTCCTGACCTCGTGATCCGCCCACCTCAACCTCCCGAAGTGCTGGGATTACAGGCATGAGCCACTGCGCCCGGCATTCACACATTTTTAATAGAGTTAGAGTCTTTCCTGGGCTCTTCTTTATCACCTACTGATTTGACAGAGGTGGCAAATTACCCTGGAGACATCTGGTAATATTCTTACTATTGGCCTTTGTTCATATTGTAGTTTTTCCTCAAGTATTCACTCCTTACTGCATTTATTCTCTCATGAAACACAAACCAGCTTCTTTAAAACCAATACAAAAGAGGGACAAGAACCTCCCACTTTCCCCTATGACAGAGCCCCTAGCACCATCACTGCTGTTATCAGACACCTCTGGCTGAAGGGGGGGGGTTGGTGCCTACAGAAACAGGCCAATGGTTCCAAAATGATCTTCTGTGCATGACTCCAAGGTGATGGAGTCCCTTACCTGCAGTTCCCAGGCTCAGCAGCACAGCCACCCAGAGGACCCAGAAGAAAATGAGGATGGCAAATGTCCACAGTGGCTGGAACAGCAGGAAGGGAGCGCTGCTGATGGCTTTATTTGTGATTTGGAAAAGCTCAACTGTCAATTTTATTCTCTTTCTGAGAACAAAAATCAAGACGAGCAGGACTGCCTGGTGAGAAAGGGGTTTGAGTAAATTACTTCTAAATAATGGCGAACTGGGTAGAGCTTAAAGCAAGCCTCATTACTATGACATATCAGCAAACAGTTCTTTTAAGATAGTTACTCGCTGCTTTGTTATAATTGAACAGATGAATCTGCAAACACTAATTGAGCATCTAGTAAGTGCTGGACCCTGGAATAGATTTTTTTTTTTTAACCGAGTCTTGCTGTGTCACCCAGGCTGGAATGCAGTGGTGCGATCTCGGCTCACTGCAACCTCTGCCTCCCTCAGCCTCCTGAGTAGCTGAGATTACAGGTGAGCACCACCATGCCCGGCTAATTTTTGTATTTTTAGCAGAGACGGGGTTTCATGTTGGTTAGGCTGGTCTCTAACTCCTGACCTTGTGATCCGCCCGCCTTGGCCTCCCAAAATGCTGGGATTATAGGCATGAGCCACCGTGCCCAGCCAGAATAGATCTTAATACCTGTAATAGTGAACAAGATACAGTCCCTCCATAAAGGGCCTTGCAGTCTGGTTGGAAAAAAAAAGATAAAAGGAGAATAAGTTTTCTAGTGTCAAGGAACTGTCTTACATCCTCCCCTCCACATCCCACAGAACCCAAGATATTGCCAAAGGCAAAGGAATATGAGTATGAAGCACAAAGTCTCAAAGCCACTTTCTGTGCCTTTTTCTGGCTTTCTCTCCCTGCATATAAATGGTTACAAATCTCATATTAATGAAACAAACCATTCTGCACCCCTCCATCCCCATCCAGCCACTGACATCTCTTACTCTTTTCATGGCCAAGCTTCTTGGCTCGTCTACACCCACCATCTGCACTTCCATGCCCCAACTCATTCTTCAACCACTTGCAAACATCCAGACCCCAACGCTCTTTTGAAACGTCTCTCCCTGAAGTCACTTCCTGTGACCTCCTGAGTGTTTAACGCCGTGGAAACATGCCAGGTCTTGCTCGGCTTCATCATGGCATCGAATCCTTGTCCACTCCTCTTTTCTCGAAACTTTCTCCTCCCTCGGCTTCCATGATCTTTCTTTTAGCTCTCCTACTTCTTTAATTGCTGCTTCCTGAGATCTTCTGGGGGTATCTCCTATTCCTCTGTGCTTTTAGTATCCTTCCTAGATGCTGACAAACTCCAAATAAAAACCTCCCGCCTCACCTTCCTCTAGGGGCTGGAGGAGTAAGCACATCAGTTACTGACAAGGCCATGGATGTCCTAGAGTATCTCAATTTATCCTGAATCAAATTATCTTCATACCAGAACCTCCTCTTCCCCCTGTATTCTTTATCTCCAGTGGCCCTAATTTTCTGGGCTCTCCAAGAGTTAGGTTCCCCTCTTGTGTGCTCTCATTTTATTCCACACTTATCCTATTGTACTATTGAACATATCCTATAAATGTTTCCGTGTCTGAATTTCCCATTAGATTAGGCTCTTAGAGAGCAGGGGCATCTCTTACTGTCAAGGACTGGCAAAGTGCCCAGTACAACCCCAATCCCCTCTGGTTCAGCTGCCTCAATACCTCTCCTGCCATCCTTTCCTATTTCCACGGCTGATGCCACAGCTCAAGTCTCAGTCTCTTTCTTTTAGACCCCAATAACCTGATTAGCTTTCTGCATTTAACCACCCTGGCCCCACCCCACCCCCACCTCAATCCCTCCTCCACCCCACAGCTAAGGGGTGCTTTGGAAAGCGCAAAGACAAAGATGGTGTTACCCAGCTCAAAAATCCATCCATGCCACCCCACTGCCTCTGGAGAAAGATCAAACCTACCATCACTGTAGATCAGGACCTTCCTGACCTGACCCTCTCTGCACCTGCATCTCAGGCTTCCATCTAGCGGACTTCCTGCAAGCCACTCCCCTGCCCATGTGACCTCGGGCATGCTGTGCCCTTGGCCTGAGATGCTCTTTCTCTTCCAGCTGGGCTGGAGCATTCCTGCCCTCAACAGTCAAGTGGAGGAAAGATAGTCAGATGACAGTGGGATAAACTGTGCAGAAGCTGCTCCAGGATCTGGGGCACAGCCTCCTGACCGTGCCTGGGAAGGGTGTCAGGAGAAGGTCTCCAGAGGAGACCCTTCAATTGTAGAGGCTGAGGAGGAATGCCTGTGAGTTCTGAAAATGAGTCAAACTAGTTCATCCAGCAACTGGGAATTGGTAAGAACTCATGACGAATGAATGGGAGGTGAACTGGGACTCAACTCTGCCTTCTGGAGTAGCCCCTGTGCAGAACTCATGAATGCAAGTGAAAACAGTCTCTCTGCTCCCACAGCTTCCCCTCTCCCTAACCTTGCCCTGATGCTGGGATCTGGGTGGCATAAATGGTGCGGTGTGCAAACACAAAGGGAGCCCTGTGGAGGGCAGATGGAGGAACTGGGCCCTCCCCAGCTCCCAGCCCTGCTCTTCTTCCCCTATGCCCAGCCTGGGGCATGGGGGAGCCCTTTCATCTCCAGCCTCCTTTGCAGACTCTGCTGAGTGTCTGGCCTGGTTCCTGCCTGAGGCAAGAACAACCAGGTGCTTTACTTCATTGTACCCTTGCTCCCTGGCACATTTTATGTGAAGATCACAAACCTAAAACCTCACCATGGAAAGGAGAAAATGTGAAAGACTACCAAACACGGGAATAGAAAGATTTCCTGTGAGAGAATTGGGTTTGTGTGAGAATCTGCATTTGCTGCAAGACTCAATGGGCTTTTGGAAAACCCTGGCTGCAGCTGCTCCACAGAATAATCGGTAACCAACACGCCAGCAAGGATGACTCTGAGTGACCTGAAGCCAGTGCAGGGTCCCCTGCCCCAGGGCCTTGTGACTCTAGCCTTCCTAGCGGTCCCTGCAGAGAGTCCTGAATGACATTTGGTTGCCAACCATCCTCCCCCAGTAACTAATATCTGCTGCCTCATTATTCTAAGTTGGCCTGTTTTCAACTAGAAAGTTCACTGAGAAAGCAGCAGTTTCTCTGAAAACCAAAATAACCCAGTGGCCAGCAAGTCTGGAAACCAAGGACTCTGCGTGCTAGAGGGTAGCAGGAGCTGACACCCCCGAGAGCTGAGCACACGCTGGCAAAGGGGAGTCGCTCCTCACAAACAGGGAATGGGAACCGCCTGCCGCCACCCACCCACCATGTCCACCTTGTAGCCCCTCGGGACCAAGAATAGCGCACAGCAAGTATAACAGAGCCATCTCTGAGAGGTGGCAGGAATGACTTGGGAAGAACTAAAACCTTTTCTCATTTTCGGAGGGTTTTGATTTATTCCTATACGGGTATCTCAAATCCAAAGAAGGCGCATTCTCAATCAAAAGAAAAACAAATTCTAGTTGTTTTTGGCTAGAATTCAATGATTTGGATTTCAGAGTTCCGGCTGGCTACCTGACCTACAGCTAGAAGAGTGTTTCTTACCGTGATGCCTGTAGATACAATAGCAAACCCCAGCACACACTTCATATTTTCCCTTTCTGTGTCCAATTCTATGCTGAGGTCATTGGTGTAGTCATAATACAGCCACCACAAGACACCGCAGACAACTAGGAAAGAGAACAGTAGCAGAGCTCAGGGCACCCGCCATGAGATAACCATTCCCCAGCACACAGAATCACACAGGGAAGTCCAGCCACTGCCCACTGGCCGCGTGGCACTGCTCCGGCAGTGGGTCCCAAATCCCCAGGTCCTACAGGCAGCTGCTGCCCTCTGGAGAAGCTGGGCAGAGCCAGGGCAACCCACAGAGGACCCACCAGTCCTGGGATGATGCTTGCTTTGGGAGACCCAGGGAGGTGACCCCAGAACACGGGCGTCTAGCCCACAGGTCGAATCTGGACATGAGCAGGAGGAAAACCCCATGGACAGGATGGTGAGAGGGGCAATACTAGAGCCAGTGTCTAAATGTGTGAGGCAAGCTCTGCTGGATAACTCCTGTGGGAGCCTGGGTGTTGGCTGCTCACCCACAAAACCGGGCGAATTTACATGGCCTGTGGGAATCACGGAAGTCAGAGGCTCACTTTGAAGATGCCCTAACGTTGCAAGTTCTCCACTTTTAGGTATAAAATACCACCTTATGCCATATCCACAGTAACCATAGGAAGGCCGGAGTGGATGGGGAGAAATATCCCTCAGCAGTCACCGTACCTGTCCTCCAACACAGGGCAGGGCTCAAGTTGCTGAGGGCAGAGCTGATGACGCAGGGGCATGAAACATTACAATCACATCCGTTTTTAAAAATCAAAATATACTCATCTGCTACATGATGACATTTTGATCAACAGCGGACTGCATATGTGGTGGTTCATGAGATAATAATCCTGTACTTCTCTGTGTTTAGATACACAAATACTGACCATTCTGTTTCAGCTGCCAACAGTATTCTGTACAGTAGCATGCTGCACAGGTGTGTAGCCTAGGAGTCATGGGTTAAACCATGTAGCCTGGGGCCGGGCGTGGTGGCTCACGCCTGTAATCCCAGCACTTTGGGAGGCCAAGGCAGGCGGATCACGAGGTCAAGAGATCGAGACCATCCTGGTCAACATGGTGAAACCCCGTCTCTACTAAAAATACAAAAAATTAGCTGGGCACAGTGGCGCATGCCTGTAATCCCAGCTACTCAGGAGGCTGAGGCAGGAGAACTGCCTGAACCCAGGAGGCGGAGGTTGCAGTGAGCCGAGATCGCGTCATTGCACTCCAGCCTGGGTAACAAGAGCGAAACTCCGTCTCAAAAAAAAAAAAAAAAAAAAAAAAAAACCACGTAGCCTGGGTGTGTAGCAGGCTCAACCACCTAGGTTTGTGTAAGTACACTCTGATGTTCACACAGTGAGGAAATCGTCGAGAAACGTGTTTCTCTGAACGCATTCCTCCCCGTCGTTAAGTGACACATGACTGTACCCCATACCAATATGTAAATGGCTGCTGCCTTGAGCCTCCTGCGTGCCCTTGTCCCTCGAACCTCTCTCCCAACAACTGCTGGTGAGAATCACAATCCAGCAACCAGAAGGGAAATACGGGCACAGTACAGGATCTCCAGGACTCTGTTCTGCGTGGGCCTGTGCATCTTCCGGCCGGTCAGAGCCTTTGCATGACAACTGTGGGCACCCACGTGCCAATGGGTGAGGTGCCTGTTCAGAAGAAATCCTTTAAAATGCTCCTAATGGGTGCTGGAATTCTCTTTTAATGTTATGGATATAGGATCACGCTATTGGCAAGCTCATTTCAGGGGTAGCATAGCATAGCAGAAGAAATAACAGATTTGGCTGGACATGGTGACTCATGCCTGTAATCCCAGTACTTTGGGAGGCCAAGGTGAGTGAATCGCTTGAGCTCAGGAGACCAGCCTGGGCAACATGGTAAAACCCCGTCCCTATAAAAAACACAAAAATTAGCTGGGGGTAGTGGCATGTGCCTGTAGTCCCAGCTACTTGGGGGCTGAGACAGGAGGATCGGTTGAGCCGAGGACGCTGAGGCTGCAGCGAGCCGTGTTTGTGCCACTGCACTCCAGTCTGGGCAACAAAGTGAAAGCCTGCCTCAAAAAAAAAAAAAAGGGAAGGAAGGAAGGAAGGGAGGAAGGGAGGGAGGGAGGGAGGGAGGGAGGGAGGAAGGGAGGGAGGGAGGGAGGGAGGGAGGGAGGGAGGGAGGGCAAACAAGATTGGTCATTAACTTTGCACTGACTGTGAGACATAGCAACGCCCTGCCATCCTACCATCCTCCCTGGGCCTGAGTTTTCTCATGTGTAAAGTGACAGGCTAGATACTCTTTAAGATTCCAGGTAGCTTAAAAATGCCAACTTTTAAGTTCTATACTTAATGGAAAGTCTTTTTATTAAATTGAAAAGAAATCAGTCAAGTAGAGAAATACTTACACGACAATCCCAAAACAATCAACGAAATGAAAATGTGAACCAGAAGGGTGGTGATGAATCTGAAGGTAAACATCATGGCCAAAGACAAGGCTGAAAAATCAAGCAAAACACATAAACCTCAGTAGCAATAAAGGGTAGAGGCGATGATGATAGCACTGGGACGACAAAACCCTCCAGAGCAGTGATGGCGAGGATTTTACTCAATCTCTAAATATCTTGGGATATCTACTAAACACCAAATAAAAATAACAAGGTATACATGGGGCAGTCTCTGACACACCATTCAGTCATGCCATAAGCCAGTCTCTGGAAATGCTAGTATTCTTCTTAGAAAAGAAATTTTGTTTTTGGCTGGGCACGATGGCTCACACCTGTAATCCCAGCAGTTTGGGAAGCCAAGGTGGGCGGATCACCTGAGGTCAGGAGTTCAAGAACAGCCTGGCCAACATGGCGAAACCCCATCTCTACTAAAAATACAAAAAAATTAGCCAGGCATGATAGCGGGCACCGGTAATCCCAGCTACTCAGGAGGCTGAGGCAGAGAATCACTTGAACCCAAGTGGCAGAGGTTGGCAGTGAGCCGAGATTGTGCCACTGCACTCCAGCCTGGGTGACAGAGTAAGACTCTGTCTCAATAAAAGTAAAAAAAAAAAAAAGAAAAAAAAATTTTAGCCATATTATTCTCAAATACAAGTCCAAACGAACCATTTAAAATCTTATCACACTTGACTCTTTTGACTTCACACTGGGCTTATGTAAACTTCTAACTTTACATGTTCTAAGGTACTCTTATTAAATATGAAAGATTAATAATGCCTTTAAAATGAAGAATTTAAGATCCTAACCATGAAGTAAGCTGTGTGTATTTTTTCGACATAGGAAATCAGGACCATCTAGATATCTTGGAGTTATGGTTAGACAGATCTGGGTTTGAGTCTTAGCTCTGCCACCTCTTCTACTAGGTGTGCAACACTGGCCGACTCCTGAACCTCTCTAAGCCTCAGTTTCCCCTCCTACGCGTGGTACTGGGATTCTGATGAGGTTTTAATGAGTGAAGAATAAGTACAATGCCAAGCACATGGTAAGTGCTCAGTAAACGACAGCTGTTAATGCCATTATGAATCTAATAAGTACACGACAATGTACTTCAATGTCCTTGCAGGGACATTAGGTCATCATATAAGGTATCAGGAGTAACCTGAGGGTTTTTTGTTATATATTGTAACCAAGTCAGTATTTGGGAGTCAAAGCATCCTGTCTGAGTCATTTAAAGTCATTTTCAACCTAATTAAGAAGTCTGAAAGTAATAATGGTGACTAGTTAAGTATCCCCAAGCATTCAGGAATTAGGAAGCTTTTAGTAATGAAATTGTGGGAACTCAATTTGTTAATTGTTAGAAATATGTTAATGTCTGACCAAAGAGTTTCTCTCAACCAAGAGGTTAGGGGGCTGCCGCTGGAAAGCAGGGCGACGACAGGCTCTTACCACTGTCTAAAGGAGCAGAGTGTATTAACCTGTTCAAAGAGAAAGTTGGTTCTTGATTTCAGCCAACTGAAACATAGAAAATGGGAAGTCAAAAGGTCAAGAGTGGGTAGCTGCTTCCAGAAATGCCCAGAGAAGGCTCAAGGCCTTGAACTGTCTGCAACTCAAAGCAAGAATGTCCCTTAGAGGAGTGGGATATAGCAGACCCCTGCAGTCTGACTCCATTTAACATGGATGCACACATGTCCTCGCCCTGCTCACTAAGCAGACTTCTGCTCTGGCTCACCTACAGGTGGAGGCACGTGTGGCCAGAAGACATCGTTTCTGGTTGCCCTGACAGTTGTATTTGTCATGGCCCATCCACAAATTGGCGATCTGCTTTATACACTCATCCCCAGTGAGGAGCAGACACTGGGACATGGTCAGTATATCAAGGCAACCCCACCCACTGAGGCTTTCTGCCAGAGGGTCAGCTGTTCCTCTATTCTTATTGCCCCCATCTCACTTAAATCTGAAACACTGGAAATATCTATAAAGAAAATACAAGTTTCATATTTAATTCAAGAGGCTAATTTTCATTATACCATGTATGTAAGTGCTAGGAACTTCGGCATTCCATAAACAATTACTAAGATTAACTTAACTGAGGATTACCTAATGCGAGGATACACAGGCCAAGGATTGTATCTCTTCCCGACATGATTCCACTTAGAATTCGGTGGAGGGTGTCAACATCATTTATCAAAACAGATGCAAACAGGGAGTAGCACTCAGGAGTTTGAGGGATGCATCGGTTAAACAAGGGAAATGACTTGCTAAAAATAAAAAAAAAAAAAGATGGCAAAAATGTTAATTTACTATTTATGTTTAAGAGATGTTTATTTAACATTCTCAACAACCAAGAAAGCTTAAGAACTGCGGTAATAGAGGCGAGCCCAGCAACCCATTTGCAGAGCACACCTCAGAAAGCAAGGCAGGTATGCTCTGCTACACTGACTAGCTGATGTTCTGAATAGGAAGTTGATTATGGGGACCCATAGAAACCCAAAACCTAAACTTGGGGAGCAACATTTAAAAAAATAAAAATGGCATATATTTAAGGTGCACAATGTGATGTTTTGATATACATAAACTTCGTGAAATGATCAACAGTTAAGCTAATACACGTATCCATCAATTCCCATAGTTATATTTTGAGAACACTGGAGATCTGTTGTAGCAAATATCAAATATACAGTACAGCATTACTTTTTAGGTACATGTGGACTGCATATATGATGGTGGTTCATGAGATAATAATGCTCTACTCTATATAGCTAGAATTTATTCATCCTACGCAACAGACACTTGTATCCTTTGACCAACATCTCTCAATTCCCCTGTCCTCACCCCTGATAACCACCATTCTATTCTCTGTTTCCACGAATTTGACTTTTTTAGATTCCACATGCAAGCGGGATCATGCAGGAGATTTGCCCTTGTGTTCCTGGTTTATTTCACTTAACATAATATCCTCTGGTTCATCCCTGTTGTTACAAATAGCAGGATCTCTCTCTTTTTTAAAAAAAAGGCTAAATACTGCTCTGTGGTATGTGTACATATACTACACTTTCTTTATGGGGAACTACTTTTTTTTTGTTGAGACAGGGTCTGGCTCTGTCACTCAAGCTGGAGTACAGTGGCTCGATCATGGGTAACTGCAACCTCTGCCTCCAGGGCTCAAGCTATTCTTCTACCTCAGCCTCCTGAGTAGCTGAGACTACAGATAAGTGCCATGAAGCCCAGCTAATTTTTGCATTTTTTGTAGAGACAGAGTTTCGCCATGTTGCCCAGGCCAGACAACATAAGCTCAAGTGATCTGCTCGCCCTCCTGTCCCGAAGTATTGGGATTACAGGCGTGAGTCACCGTGCCCGGTGGGAACCACATTTTTTACTCTCCTGTCTTAGCCCTTCTTAGATACAAACTACCAACTCCATCAAAAGAATTTTATTTCTGTAAGGGACTATTAGGGATGTGAACTGGATCAGACAGAAGCTGTGTTAATGACACTATTAGCTTAATTCTGTCCTGTTTAGGAAGGCGTATGAGGCTTGAGAGCCTGCTATGAATAGTGGATGCTTAATAAATAAATAAATATCAAATGTATGATTGATGCTGCAGTTAACTGCCATTGGTAGATGAGAAAGTTGACCTTTTTTAAGTCCCTTCCTGAAATGTAAAAACGCCTAGGAATATGTATTCTAATGAATCTTCATGAGGCCACTGATACCTTCACAGGGTCCTGCTCTTCTTCTTCTCCATGAACCCCAAATGATGGAAATAATCCCAACCAAAAAAGTGTCAAATTATCTAAAAAGTTGTTCAAAACCCAGTCACCAATTGTTCTGTGCAATGTATGAGAATGAAACAAACGAGAACCCACATTTAAACAAGATTTCATTGCCCTGAAGAAAAGAATGACTTCCCAAATGTTTTTTTTTTTTCTTTTTTCTGAGTTGGAGTCTCACACTGTCACCCAGACTGCTGCAACCTCCGCCTATTGGGTTCAAGCAATTCTCCTGCCTCAGCCTCCCGAGTAGCTGGGATTACAGGTGCCCGCCACTACGCCTAGCTAATTTTTTGTATTTTTGGAAGAGATGGGGTTTCACTATGTTGGCCAGGCTGGTCTCGAATTCCTGACCTTGTGATCCACCCGCCTCCGCCTCCCGAAGTACTAGGATTACAGGTGTGAGCCACTGCACCTGGCACCCAAACTTCTTATGAAGCACAACACAGAACATGTGGAAGAATCTTACTCCAGAAGTCTCGATATTACAGAAATAGCTCCTGAGTCACTGGATAGTGATTTAAGCGAAGAGTAACATGAAGGGTGTTTTTTTAAATTATATTTTTGAAGGGGTAATACGTTTACGTGGCTTAAATTCCAAAAGATACAAGAGACCAAACAGCAAGAAACTGCCTTTCCTTGTCCCTGAGCTGCTGAAGCGCATTTCCTCACAGGCACCCATTGTTCTTGGTTTCTTGCAAACCATTCTAGAGGCTTTTTTTCTTTTTTAAAGCATATGTAAATATTATAAGAAATTTAAATGAAACTTGCAGCTGAGCTCAAAGATAATAAAAACTATACTCCAAGATGAGATGCCAGACCCCACCATTCAGGGCTTGCCAAAAAAGAGGTGGGAGAAAAGTGGTTAGATTATTCTTAAACCTGCACCCATACTGAGAGCATGAAAGAGTTAGAAGTTGATAAGAAGAGCATTTTAAAAAATACTTTTAATTTCTGAATAATTTTTGAGTTACAAAAAAATGGTCATGATGTAGAGAGTTCCTGTGTATCCTTCACTCACCTTCCCCTAATGTAACCACAGTATATTTGTGAAAACTAAGATTTAACATTGGCACTAAAAGGCATAGCCTTTATTTTGATTTCACCATAACATCCTTTTTCTATTCCAGGATCTAATTCGGGATAGCACATGGCATTTAATTGGCATGTCTTCTCTTTGGTCATGACAGTTCATATTTTTTGTAGAGACAGTCTCACTGTATTGCCCAAACTGGCCTGAACTCCTAAGCTCAATCCATCCTACCACCTCTGCCTCCCAAAGTGTTGGAATTACAGGTGTGAGCCACTGTGCCTGGCCTGTGACAAGTTCCTTGTTTCTCGTGATGTTGACATTTCTGAAATGTATTTTGTAAAATGTCCCTTAATTTGCAGGATTTCTCTCATGTTTTCTCCTGATTAGACTACGGTTAACAGGTTTTTGGAAGACTGCCACAGAGGTGAAGTGCCTTTCTCATAGAATCATATCAGGGAACATGACAACACTGGTGAAGTTAACCCTGATCACCTGGCTAAGGTGGTACCTGCTGGGTTTCTCCAGATAAAATTGCTATTTTTCTCTTTTCCCTCTCTATTCTTTGGAAATGAGTCACTAAGCCTAGCCCACTCTCAAAGAGAGGGGAATTCCACCTCCCAGAGGAAGAAGTATCTACATATATTATTTGGGATTCTTCTGTTAAGATTTATCCCTTTCACTGGGCACAGTGGCTCATGCCTGTAATTCCAGCACTTTGGGAGGCCAAGGCAGGTAGATCACTTGAGGTCAGGAGTTCAAGATCAGCCTGGCCAACATGGTGAAACTCTGTCTCTGCTAAAAATACAAAACTTAGCCGTGTGTGACGGCAGGCACTGTAATCCCAGTTACTCAAGAGGCTGAGGCAGGAGAATCGCTTGAACCTGGGAGGCAGAGGTTGCAGTGAGCTGAGATCGTGCCACTGCACTCCAGCCTGGATGACAGAGAAAGACTCCGTTTCAAAAAAAAAAAAATTATCCCTTTCCCCTATTTGTTTATTTATTCAATTATTTTTTTATGTCAGTATGGCCTCATGGATGTTTATTCTTTTCTTTGGGTTATAATCTGTAATTGTGTTACTCAATCTATTCCAGCTTTGGCCACTATGCGGCATCTATGTCCTTCTGACATGAATCATTCTTTTTTTTTCTTTCTTGAGCACTTCCTTACTTTCCGATGCTACAGGATGATGATACCAGGCATAGCTGGTATTGTCCTTATTCGAGTCCCAGAACCTGCCATTTCTCCAAAGAACCCTTGAAGACCAATAATTAGACACCATGATCTGGGTACTGGGTATGGTTAGGTATTACTGATTCTAGGTCTTATAATCAATCCTAGTATGTAGTTTCAGAATTGCTAACCATTCTACTGTATTGTTTAGGGAATGTTTAAAAAATGAAAAAAAAAAAAGAAAAAACCAATTGTTAACCAGTACCTATGTGGTAAACAAATGGACTATCTGGAGTGCAGCGTCTATGTGCAGCGTCGTCTATGTGCAGCGTCTATGTGCAGCGTCGTCTATGTGCAGCGTCGTCTATGTGCAGCGTCTATGTGCAGCGTCGTCTATGTGCAGCGTCGTCTATGTGCAGCGTCTAGTGCAGCAGCGTCTATGTGCAGCGTCTATGTGCAGCGTCGTCTATGTGCAGCGTCTATGTGCAGCATCTATGTGCAGTGTCGTCTATGTGCAGCGTCGTCTATGTGCAGCGTCGTCTATGTGCAGCGTCTATGTGCAGCGTCGTCTATGTGCAGCGTCGTCTATGTGCAGCGTCGTCTATGTGCAGCGTCGTCTATGTGCAGCGTCGTCTATGTGCAGCGTCGTCTATGTGCAGCGTCGTCCATGTGCAGCGTCTATGTGCAGCGTCGTCTATGTGCAGCGTCTATGTGCAGCGTCGTCTATGTGCAGCGTCGTCTATGTGCAGCGTCTATGTGCAGCGTCGTCTATGTGCAGCGTCTATGTGCAGCGTCGTCTATGTGCAGCGTCGTCTATGCGCAGCGTCGTCTATGCGCAGCGTCTATGTGCAGCGTCTATGTGCAGCGTCGTCTATGCGCAGCGTCGTCTATGTGCAGCGTCTATGTGCAGCGTCGTCTATGTGCAGCGTCGTCTATGTGCAGCGTCGTCTATGTGCAGCGTCTATGTGCAGCGTCGTCTATGTGCAGCGTCGTCTATGTGCAGCGTCTATGTGCAGCGTCGTCTATGTGCAGCGTCTATGTGCAGCGTCGTCTATGTGCAGCGTCGTCTATGTGCAGCGTCTATGTGCAGCGTCGTCTATGTGCAGCGTCGTCTATGTGCAGCGTCTATGTGCAGCGTCGTCTATGTGCAGCGTCGTCTATGTGCAGCGTCTATGTGCAGCGTCGTCTATGTGCAGCATCTATGTGCAGCGTCGTCTATGTGCAGCGTCGTCTATGTGCAGCGTCTATGTGCAGCGTCGTCTATGTGCAGCGTCTATGTACAGCGTCGTCTATGTGCAGCGTCGTCTATGTGCAGCGTCTATGTGCAGCGTCGTCTATGTGCAGCGTCGTCTATGTGCAGCGTCTATGTGCAGCGTCGTCTATGTGCAGCGTCGTCTATGTGCAGCGTCGTCTATGTGCAGCGTCTATGTGCAGCGTCGTCTATGTGCAGCGTCGTCCATGTGCAGCGTCTATGTGCAGCGTCTATGTGCAGCGTCTATGTGCAGCTCTGTACAGCTCCTTTTCTCTTTAGCTTACAGTATCTAGTCACAAAGCTGTTTTCCAAAGTTACTCACATCAGCTCCTTATTTGTAATTTAATTTGTCATCCGCTACACTTTATCCTAAGATCTCCTGACATCTTGATTTTAATCTTTATTTGCATATAGTAAAATCCACTCTGCACAGGTGATGACAAGTGCAGAGAGTCTTTGGAAGAGCAACTTTAAAGAACTGAATTTTTTTTTTAACTAGGCTTGTCATGTGACTCCATCCCCATTCCCAAAGACAAGAGGGTGAGGGGTACCATTCCCAAGTCAGATGAGAAGGGTTTCATGGAAAACATAGCTTAGGGAATCACCTGGCTTAAGGGCTGAGCCACCCCAAGAAATCTGGAGGGTGAGCGGCTTTAACAGCAGAGCAGAGAGCTACAGTTGGGGAGTTAAGAGCCCCCAGGGCATTTGTCAGGGCAAAGGGTGAAGAGGGCTTCCTGAGGTCCAGTTGTGGGTCACATGTGCACACGTCCCAGTGACAGGCTGCCACTGACCGTGTCTAACACAGCCATGTAAAAGGCTGTGGGGACCTTGGCAGAAGGAGCTGGAGGTGGTCGCTCTTTGAGCTGGCTAATGAATGCCTCAGGACTGAGGAAGGCTTTTCGCATGACCAGCCAGAGCAGGGATGCATTAGACTACGTGAAAGGCATTGCAGCTGAAAGAGCCGCAAAGAACCCAAAACATGCCCGTGAGAGAAAGAGCTGGCCGGACATCTCCCAAGCCCAGAGAATGCTGGTGCTAGTATCAGACAAGTAAATGTACTCCTGTTACCCTTTCCTTCTCTTCACTTTTGCTGCGCCAGCCCCTTAGACAAAACCTGTTTTAGCACGCTGGGAGAGGAAAAATAAACAGAAGAGGGGAGGAGCAGCTGACTTCAGCCTCCTTCCAGGACCGTGGCCGTTCCCACTTGCTCCTCAGCGAAGCGTACAAGGGGCGGAAGTTTAAACCGTTAATCAAGTGAGAAGCTTATCACATTGGGCTGAATATTTTTTACTTTTTAAAAAATTTTTTGAGACAGTGTCTTGCTGTGTCACCAAAACTGGAGTGCAGTGGATGACCACAGCTCACTACAACCCCAAACTCCTGGGCTCAAGAGATCCTCCCACCTCAGCTTCAGCTAGGACTATAGGCATGTTCCACTATACCAGTCTAATTTTTAAATTTTTTATAGAGACATGATCTCATTATGTTGTCCAGCTGGTCTTGAACTCCTGGCCTCAGGCGATCCTCCAGCCCTGGCCTCCCAAAATGTTGAGATTGCAGGTATGAGCCACTGTGCCTGGTCTGGGTTGAACATTTTAATTATTGACTCAAAAGTGTCTCTTACAACTTAAAGTGACTCAGTACATATTACCTAAAAGTTACTAGAGAAATCTTGGGAACTGCCTGTGTTTTTATTCACAGGCAAAAGAAAACTATTCCCACTGAATAAATTTAAAAAGACAGAGAAAGACAAAAATTGTTTTCTGACTGCATCCTGTAAGTAATGCTTGATATAATGGTTATACAAGCAAATATATACCTATATGTATATATTTGTATGTTTGTATATATTTGTTTACATATACTTATGATATTTATATTTTCCACTTCTTATGCAAAAGACAGTACACTGCACACTGCTCTGTTATTTGTTTTTTGTTTTTTTTTTTTTTTTTACTTAATATACTTCAGAATGTAAGGAATTCCTCTTTTTTACTGAGGGAAAATTTACATACAATGACATGCACTGATCTTAAACATAAAATTAGAGACTTTGTTAAACATATACATCCATCAACTACCACTCCTTTCAAGATATAGAATATTTCATTAGCTGGGGTAGGGATGCATCTTTTTTTTTTTTTTTTAAGACAGAGTTTCGCTCTTGTCGCCCAGGCTGGAGTGCAATGGCGCAGCCTTGGCTCACTGCAACCTCCACCTCCTAGGTTCAAGCGATTCTCCTGCCTCAGCCTCCCAAGTAGCTGAGATTACAGGCACCCGTCACCATGCCCAGCTAATTTTTGTATTTTTAGTAGAGATGGGGTTTTACCATGTTGGCCAGGTTGGTCTCAAACTCCTGACCTCAGGTGATCTGCCCACCTCAGCCTCCCAAAGTGCTGGGATTACAGGCGTGAGCGACTGTGCCCGGCCCGTAGGGATGCATCTTTAGACCAAGGCCTGAGGTTTCTTCACCACTACTGCTTATCTTCTTCCCATTAGCAAAGCCACTCAAGCTTACAGGAAGTCATTGGGAGAGCTGCCTGTATATTTACATCATCCTGTATACGGAATTCGGCTAAGCAAACCACACAGTGACATGTACTGGCATCTATGTGGGAGGGAAGAACTAGAATTTACTAGGGGGAAGATAGCCACGCCTTTTAGATTCTGAATACATGGGGGACTCAAAATACCTTACCATGTTGAACACCAAAGTGCTTGTTACCTTCTGCAGTGCTTTTTCACTGCTCTTAAAAGCTCATACCTAGTTCCACAAACTTCTTGATATTCAGCCATTACTCTAAAAGGGTACGTTGTACCTCACATGATCGACAGGGGAGGAAGAAACAATCAGTTCAGTCAAAAAGAGGTATTTAGAAAATGTTCTTTGGCCCTACAGCCACCCTTCTCAGGGTTTCCAGCTTTTCTGTCCCGGCACTACTCTTCCATGATAAACATGATCATTTTCACCTTACACAAACACTTCCTTGTGCAGGAAAAGGGAATGGAGCCCTTGAGCCTGTTTCTCTCTCTGTGTCCAAGAAAGGTCACTCAGTCGAGGGTTTTGTCTTTACTTGAAAAGTTAGTATTAGACACATTTGCATTTAGGGTGAAAAGGACTCGAGGGCCAGCATAGACATGGGCTATTATGACACATTGCATGGGACTTTTTCTGCCAGCTTGATGTGAGTCTAGGAAGGCCACTCAACAGGCAAAACGAAACCAAGTCTGTACTCAAACATAGACGCTGCTTGGGTTTGAATGCCAGCTTTTCCATTTGCTGGGTGTATGACCTTAAACCTCTCTCTGCATCAGTTTTCTCAGCTGTAAGATAGGGATGAAAACAATACCTACAACATAGACATTTTCTGAGGCCCAAATTAAGTTAATCCATGTTAAGGGCTTAGAAAAGTATCAAAAGCTCAATAAATGTTTGCAATTATCATCATAAGCATCAAGATACAAGCTTCCTGTGGAATTATAGTTGCCATCCCATTTATAGGAAGAGGAGAGTTTATCCAACTCTGGTTAAATTACAACCTTAAAAATTCCATTCTCTTTCAATTCTATCTGCAGATATAGTTACAAATTGTGTTCTTAAAAAAAAATCCTTCTCTCCAAGTGCTAGATAATTTTCCTTCCATCTACTACTAAAACATTCTAGTTTTTTTTTAAACTGGGTTCAGTATGTTTCATTGAGATGTGTTTATGATATCTTACAATTAGCAGAATTTTAAAAATAAGATGTTATAGAAAACGCAATGAGTATTCTCCTAAGCAAATAATTCTCTCCTCCTTCAATTACAACATGGAATATTTATTTCAGAAAAGAATATCACAAAATGGCTATTTTCTGCCTCCGACGTGATTAAAACCTACTCAGGTCTTTTTGTGTTTGTGTGAGCACCTGCTAGTTCAGCGGTTTTTCTAGCTTCACTTGCAACCAGTTAGAAGACTATGAAATACATGATTTTTAAAAAAGGCAACAGAATAGAAACTAACAGTGTGAGTCATATGTAATAAGGGCAAATCTTGTTTTGTGAGATTTCTGGTTTTGCTTTATATACATAAATATGTATGAAGGTATGTGCGTACTGGAGTTGGCATGTAATAAATGCCTTATTGTAAGTCCCAATCCAGACTTCAATAATCATCATCCTAGAGGACCGGCATAATGCTTTGTTTTAATTAAATCATCCTACCACATGCCAGGTAGTACACTAATTTATAGGAGTGAGTAAAACCTTGCAAGGAGCCCACCAAGTGTACTCTTGATAAGAACCCATGCTTTCTGTTTTCATTGAGAAGAAAGGTGTGGTGATCATTGGCCTTGCCCATCTGGTCTGTTTCTTATGAAGATAACTAGAATAATAAAAACTAACCAAGTCTGATTGTCATAAAAGGGCAAAAGTAAATGACCGTTACTTTGCAATAAATAGTTGGAGTAGAAAAAAATACACGCTAATTTATAAAATCACCTTGTTAGTAATAATTCATGTTACTTCTTGCTAGCTCTAGTGTTCTTTGAAGATTATCTGTATTCTTATTGTTTGCTGAGTTTTCTCCCTATTTAGCCTGATAACTAATCCACTGTCCAGAGGCATACTGCAAATAGTCCCTCCATGCTTTTATCCCTGGCCTCCTATAGAGTTCAAGCTCCCTGCAGGCAGGGGCTCTTCTGATATCTCCTTCCCATAATGCCTAGAAGAGTAACAGATGCACACCAAATACCCAATAACTTTTGTTGAGGGTTAAGGAAAAAGTATGGAAGCTTTTACCTTGGAGGAACTGGTAGCCTGGGGCACAGTGAGTCTGCTTTCGGACTGTGGGTGTAGTTGAAGGAATTCAAACTATAAACACACAGGAAGGACCCTGGAAGCAGAACACACAGACATTACACCATCTTCCCAGGTGAGTCAGTAAGGAAACCAGTCATGTTACCAAACCAGAAAGGAGAAAGAATCAACTATTAGGTCTATGGGTGACAGAAACACAAAAAGAATAGGCATATAATCTGAGGTCTAGTGAGGGCCTCTCTCACGCTCTCTTCAAAATCCCAAATTCAAAAGTAAAAGTTATATGATTGGTCCCAAAATAATCTGAAGCATATTTGAAAACGATGTAGAACCTTGATAGTTTAAACCTGGCTTTGCAAATAGTTTTTGAAAATCTGGCAAACCATTTCTTAGCTAGATAAAATTCTGAACAGTGGACTCAGTACAAAGTACTTTAGTTATACAAATGCTTTTGGTACAACTCATGATATCCGACTGGTCAGTGGAAGGGTCTATTGGCCCTGATAATCTCATGAAAAGACCTACTTGTCAGCAATTCAGCCCACAGCCTGCACATACATCTCTAGGGCTGGATGCGCCCACGTGCCTGGAGCTCCCTGACTTCCTTCTGACCCTGCCATTGGGTGCCAAATGTGGGCTGTCTCCTCTCTCTCTCCATGGATGACCATTCCCCTGCAGTGGCAGGGAGCATAGGTGGAACGGCTAGGGCTTCAGATAAATCCGGATAGAACCAAAATAAACTGAACAAGCTCAAGAGAAAATGCTTACGGCCTGTTCCATGCAAGAGGAAGCACTCACAAGGAAGTAAACCTTCCAGCTTTCCAGAGAAAGCAGGGTCAGGATAAATGATCTGATCTGGGTCCCCACAGCTTACCCCACCATGGGGAAAAGACCAAACCAGGCCCCAATGCCTACCACTGGTGTTTGCAAAGAGCTGGACCTCTTCCAGGGAGTCAAGCTGCTCTTCAGGGCAGCGGGATACACAGAGGGCTGTGCGGTCGAGCCGCACACCTTTGACTTCCAGGTTGCAGGAATTCATAAAGAACACGTGTCTAGGAGACAGATGAAACAGAAGAATGTGTTAGAGCATTGCCTCTCACTGGGCTTAATTGTGGGCCTTAAAAATATCCACATGCTATCAAATGCAGGGTTCCCCCAGGCACACTTTCCTAATTAAATGTTTCAGCATAATTGAACATTTGTCATGCTTACTGGTGGTCATCCATGAGGCTGTGCAGCTTGGAAACTGTCCACAAATGGTAACAAAGCTTTATTTCTCCAGATTTAGTGTTTTCTAAGGGATAACACTGGGGGAGCTACCTGAGAAAATCTGAGGAAGAGAAGCGATTGATTAAACTGCCTGTGAATTGGTAGATCAGGCCAATGCACACACTATTCCATGGACTCCATGGAGAACACATTTGTACCCAGGAGTGTTCAAATATGCTTCAGAAAATAACTGAACACAGGGAAGCGAGAAGTGGAAAGGAGGGGGCCGAGGCTGGGAACTAAAGGCTTGTCTTTCCCCTTTTCTCCCAGGTTGAGAGCCAGGAGGCTCAGGACAGCCCTCCTGCAGCTCCCCAGGGACAGGGTAGAGGGGGCACAAGAATGAAACTGGAGTTGCCATCAGCAGGTTATGCACTAGCAGCCATAGCTTCTGGACTCCTGCCCAAGCACTCATCCAGGCTCTGAGAACTCAGGAATGGCAGAGGAAGACCCCTCCCATGGAGGAAGGCTGCCCTCTATGGGAGGGACCTTGAGAAGCGGTCCCAGAAGGCGTTTCCCCCTCCTATTGGGCATGGAAGAAGGGTGGTGCAAGAGGAGATGAAAAGCAGATTTCCTGGTGTATGATCTATGTATTTTTGAAAAAGTTTAAAAAGTGTGTTAAAATATACATAAAATTTACCATCTGAACCTTCCTTTTTTTGGAGACAGAGTCTTGCTCTGTTGCCAGGCACCAGGCTAGAGTGCAATGGTGCGATCTCGGCCCACTGCAACCTCCGCCTCCTGGGTTCAAGCAATTCTCCTGCCTCAGCCTTCCGAGTAGCTGGGACTACAGGCGTGCACCATCATGCCCAGCTAATTTTTGTATTTTTAATAGAGACGGGGTTTCACCATGTTGGCCAGGATGGTCTCGATCTCTTGACCTCGTGATCCACCCACCTCGGCCTCCCAAAGTGCTGGGATTACAGGCATGAGCCACCATGCCCGGCCACCATCTGAACCTTTCTAAGTGTCCAGTGACATTAATACATTCACATTGTTGGGCTATCATCACCACCATCCATTCGCAGAACTCATTTTCCCAAACTGAAATCTGTACCCATTAAACAAGAAGTTCCCACCTGCCTTTCCTCCAGCCCTTGGCAATCTCCATTTCACTTTCCCTTTCTAGGAATTTGATTACTTTACATATCTGATATAAGTGGAATCATACAATGTTTGTGTTTCTGTGACTGGTTTATTTTACTTGGCATGATAACCTCAAGGTTCATCTACGTTGTAGTATGTGTCCGAATTTCCTTCCTTTTTAATATTTCATTGTAATGTACAAATCGCATTTTCATCATCCATTCAACCACTGATGGATACTTGAGTTGCTTCTACCTTTTGGCTGTTGAGAATAATGAATGCATACTCACTTCAACCAGGAATGACTGTTTCTTGACACTGCATTATGAACACAACCTGAAATGGGAGCACGTGGGCATCTAAGTCGCCCTCCCTCCTTCTGTCTTCTTTGTAAGTGGCTCTACGAGTGCAGGAGAAAATGCCCCCTAAACAATCCGTGCCCAGAAATGGCAAGAGCCCCCTTGGGAGCAACACTCAGGAGGATAAGAGCCCGAGTCTAAGATTTGTATTTTGTGACTGCAAATTTACATTCAAGATTTATTTAGATCCTTAGTTTTTCTCTCCTAGGAGCTACTTTTATTCTTGAGTCCTAAAAATCCTTTTTTTTTTGTTCTGGTGAAGCAAGAGCTAAAACCTTAAAAATTCTTACAAGGCACTCTCCATCTTAGAAGCTCATAGTCAGGGATTTTTCTCCCCTCCACGGGATTCCCATTCCTTCGCTCCCCTTTCTGTTTCCCAGTGAGAGCTGGGGTGGGGAAGTAGGGGAAAGAAGGCAGCACAGTGCTACAGCTGAAAGTGTAGCCTGGCACAGGGGTGGGACACAGGTCCCCAGCGTTCCGTGGGTTCAGGTATTTCCACACAAACAACAGGTGGATGATGTAGGGTTCAAACATATGATTGGTAACATGATTCTAATACATGATGGAGAATAATAGCAGCAATTAACATTTCTTACACCTTAGCTCATGCAGTGTCTCATGGATCCTTACAACAACCTTGTTGTGAGGTAGGTATTATAACTAGTTGAGATGAAAACTAGGCTTTGAGAGGTTGAGTACTCTGCCCAAGATCATGCAGCTGAAAGCAGCGTGGGCTGAATCTGAACTTAGGACTGACTCTAAAACTTGTACTGTTACCCGTACTATAGACACAGCCTCCCTTTGTATGAAATAGGCTGACAGAGTTTTGAATGGGAAAAGTTTTCAGGCTTTAAATGATGAATTTATACAAAGTTTTGAGGCACAGTTCCTCTACAGGCTGGGGACTTACTTAGATACTTACTTTTTTAGGGTCATGTCCTGCCCTGAAAGAGGGGCGCCTTCCACGGGGGAGTTCTTCTTGCCACACACGTTGCCAAAGCTGTCATAGCCGAAGAGGAGTCTTCCCGCGGCTCCAGCCACCACCGAGTAGCCCATGATAAACACCTGGCAAAACCCAGGGCACATGAGAGCCTGACCGAAGGGCCGCGTGCACAGTGCCCCACACCCCTGCAGATGCTGACGTGAAATGGAGCCTGGTGAGACGTGAAGCTTTCCAGCATGACAGTCCTTCGCTGCGGCAGCAGCAGCGTCCACAACTCCAATCTATCGGCATCCTGCTCTTCTGATACTTGTAAGTTTAGGGGGAGAGGATTCTAATCCACTGAAACAGATTCCTCTCCATTTTCTTACCTCTTTGTACCTTTTCCTTAAGAGTCTGTCATTTTTTTTTTTTTTTTTTGGTTTAACTTCAGTGGGACAACTCAATGTTTTTTCTCCTTGAGGTTCTTACTTTATCTAAGTGCTTCCGGGCTATGCTAATTCTTTACCTGAGGTGTTCTGTTTGTTTGTTTACTACTACTTTTTGTTTTTCTTTTCTTACTTTTAGGGGATTCTACAGAAGCAATACAGTTGATAGGTACTGAAATACTGTTCACAAGTCTGCAAATAGTGTTTTGGAATAACTGCTTAAGACATACAAAATAAAGAACCACAGGAATTCTGTTGGACAAGAACATCCTGCAAGCTATGATCATTTTTATCCACTTTCAGAGTGAATGTGGAGTATTTGAAATTTCAGTTCAAACAGCTGTGCCCTTAATACATACTGACAGGCTCTCCACCAAGATTGAATATATATATCTTCCCATAATACAACCTTAGTCAGTTTCCCAGTATTGTATACAATATATAGGAAGTCATTTAATACTCTATATTGACAAGTTCATTCCAGGAGAGAGGATATAATACACCATTCATTAACATACAGCATTGACACCTTATGCTGCAATGGTACATTGTCCTAAATTCAAATACCTTCTAGATATTTTGCACTCATTACTAACTTAGAAATCAAAATAACAAACATTCTTCAAGTGCCCAGTGTGTGCCTGAGACGTCGTTACTGGGAGACACAGGAATGACCAGAACCTACTCCTTGCCCTCAAGGAACGCAGGACTTTCTGGCTGCAGACCTCCCGGGGAAGGAGGCTCCCTGTCCTTCCCCACTCTCCAAGATCCTCCTAAGTCTAACTGGTCAGATTCTAGAATGAGTGGGTCACCTTTGCTAGTAGACTGTGTCTCTCACCCTTTACCTAAAGGCTGTGGACGCAGGTGTGACTCTGTGTGCCCACGTGGCTGGCATGGCAAGTTGACCGCGCCTTGACATACTTGTCCCCTGTCCTTTGAGTTGGAATGTAGTAAGGTCTTGACTGTGTTTGAATTTAGGGGGAGGAGAGGGGTCATGTGCTTCTGCCTAGCTCACCAGTGATCTAATAACAAAGTGATGTTTTCCATTTACTATCATTCTTTCCCTTGGAAAGCCTGTGGTGAAGAATGGAAAGTTTTTCTGGGTGGGAGAGATGGGAGTAGGATTTGAGTAGCCCCTGCTAATACTACAACTTATTATTATTATTATTATTATTATTATTTATTTTTATGTTTTATAGAGACAGGGCCTCAATTGATTGCCCAGGCTGGTCTTAAACTCCTGGCTACAAGGGATCTTCCTGCCTCAGCCTTCCAAAAAACTACCACTATATACCTTTATTGTCCTAATTTCAAACATGCAATTGCGACTCCATATGAGAGGTGATGTAGGAGGTGTGTACACTGCTCTGGTGGAGCCACGAAGGTGGTCACCATCAGCCATGTCTGCAAAACCAGGAAAATGGAATCTTTGAGACTTTGTTCCTTGTGTTTAATGCAAATATAAACCCAGGCTGGTGCTGCATTGGCAAGAACCATCCCTGCTTATAATTTCAGCTCCTTCCCCCGAGCCTTTGTCCAGCCCTAACTCAGGGCAGCACCATCAATAATAATCCTGTTCAGCACATCACCAGTCAGGACGTCTGCCACAAGACCTGAAAGCTGAACAACAGAGGCAGAAAAAGAAAAAAACAAAACAACACTCCTTGCTTTGTTTTAAATACCTGTGACTAAAAACTGTTGCATATCATTCTTATCTACTTTATCCTTTCTGTCTGGTTACAAATTTTTTTAAAACTTCAATAGAAATATGCATCTTAAATGGAAAAAAAAAAAAGCCAGTGAGCTAAGAAAGGACTCTGATTCTTAAAACAGAATGCTATAGTGAGAACTTGGACATATTAAAACCATTAGACTTATTTGGCTGTGATAGGTCATCTACAAAGCCTTTTCCTAGGATTCTCAGTTGTCGGACTGAGAGTTTGGTAGTGAGGTCCTAGGTGGAAGCTGTGGAGGGGCTAAGGCAGATCATTAAATCACAGTAACAGCTTGAGGTCAAAGCTGCCAGGCACAAGGCAGGCCAGCTGCTCCCTGCATTTATACAACAGCAGTCTTAGAGAAAAACACCAGCCATCTGTGAAGTTAAGCCGAAGGTATCCTAGGTGCACTGTCTCTCTCGGCTCTTAGAGGAGAGTTCCAACGTAAGCAACAAAAATCATCTGATTAAGTGTTTCAGGCCTAACCTTCCACTGTGCCTGGAACCAAGTCTGTCTATGTGAAACGGGTCACAAGTGAACAAATGCTTTTCTTACTTGGAAAGAGGAACAAACATGGTATTTTACGGTCTATTCAAATGGAATTCTTTGCAACAAAGGTAATTACGATCTGATAGTTATTATCCTGCTCTATAAATTAATCATTTACCATGCAGCAAACAGCACGCCTCAGCCTGGCATGGATGATTTCATGAAAGTGGCCTTTGAAAATGTCGGGTGAGACTTTTTCTGCTGCTACCTACAACTCTAAAATAAGTATAAAAGCAGCAAGATTTGACTTCCAACAGACTCTCTCAGGATTAAAACCGCACAGTGTGATGGGGTTTGCCAGCAATCATACATACCTGGAAACGAGCGTAGGAAAAATCATTCCTTATTTGCTATGGCTAACAGTATTGGCTGCTAAACACAACATATCGTGTGTGTGTGTGTGTGTGTGTGTGTGTGTGTGTGTGTGTGTGTGTGTGATGTTCAGCTAAAGGAAATGCAATTTATTTCTAGGCTTACCCTAGCTTTTCCTTTGTTAAAGGCGCACCAACAGCTTGAGGAATATTTGATTTGGGAGTGTGGCAGGTGGTAAAAGAACTGCTTAGTAAATTCGGATAGTAAGAGGAGACACATTGGCCTTACTAAATAACGATCACATTGCAAACTGTTAATTCCCATTTCCTAATAGAGTCACACCTTAGAACATGGCCTGGAGCAAAAAGACAAGTCTTTCTAGCAAGTCTAGGATAAGAATTCTCCTGACTACTAACTGGTGTTTACTGTGGGTTAATGGCAGAAGTCTCTCACTGCAGCACCAACTACGATTTACATTTGGGACAGAGTTATTTCCAGACGCGCACACACACTGGCCTCTTTCCTTGCCAAGCACCCACACTTACCAAACCAGTCCAAAAGAGAAAGAACAGGAATAACCATGCCGTATCTGTGCGTTTCCTATAAATCTGGGGTCGCCACTCCCTAGGGGCTCCTTCTGCAGAAACCTTCCAGAAAAAGGGAGAGTTGAGAAAAAAGATAAACAAGTGGACTCAACCTGGAAGCCGAACCCAAATCTACTCGAAGTGTGCTCAAAGTAACCAATCTTTTTCTAAATTTTTAAAATTAGGTTTTTGTTTTTTGTTTTTTTCTTCCCCGTGACCACCTGAAGCTCTTTCCCGCAGCCTTTGAAACACCTGCTGCGTGCGGGGCGGATGTTAAGCCCCCAGCCGCCAAGTGCTCACCTGGAGGTGCACCTGAGGGCCGCCCCAAGTTCGTGCCCCGCGGCCCGGGGCTCCCCGGCTTCCGCCCCAGCACCGGAGCAGGGTCCAGGGTCCTCCCCGCCAGATGGCCCCAGGGTACTAGGCGGGGGCGCGATCCCTGAGGCGCGGGAAAGGCGGAAGAGTCCCGGCGGGGCAGGTGCGTGCAGGAGGGGGACCCGACCCTTCGCCGGGGCTCTTCCCCCGAGGGCCGAGGCTGCGGGCGCTTACCAGGTACTCGGCGCCCGAGCAGGGCATCGCGCGCTCGCCGGCGGGGGCGGTGACTGGGAGCTGCCGCCGTGTCCCGTACGCGGAGACGCAGCGCCGCGGGCCGGGGCCGGGGCCGGGGAGGGGCGAGCAGGGCGCAGCGCCGCCTCCCGTTCGCCTTTGCGCCTGGCCCGGCGGCCGCGGGCGCCGAGGTCCACTGGGTCGGCCTCTTCCCTGCGTGGGGTCCTGCCCCGGTGGGAGGAAGAGGCTCAGACGCTTCCCTGTCCTCTCGCCTCAACCGCCTCGCGGCCGCAGCTCCCAGGATGTGCACCTCGAAGACTGAAGCTGAGCCGGCGCCGCCGCGACCTTGCGCGGGTGGTCGGCCTCTGCCGTGAGCTAGAAGTCGAAAGTCTCAGCAGATCCTTCCTGAGGGCCGAGCGACAGTGTAGTGGTGTAGTCTACACAGCAAACAGGTGAGCAGCGTTTACTGTGTGCCGGGCGGATTCTGTTCTCACTGCTCTTGTCATTCCTAGTATACGGAGGAGGGAAACTGAGGCACGGCCAGCGATGATGCAGCTTGTTCGAGGAGACAGGGTAAGCTGCTGAGGCAGGAGTCGAACCCAGACACTCCAGGAGACCGGCGCTCTCGAGGTGGTTTACTCTGACTTCTCTCCCACTTTGCCGTAGGACAATCGTTGCCTGACTTTGCAGTTGAAATGGTAGCGTCCACTGAAGCGACTGGTGGGGTAGTTTTCCAGGTAATATCAGACCAGCACAAAAGCTCTGTTGGGGTGAGGAATTTAAAAAACAAAAAAAAAACTGCAGACCGACCTTTCCCCACCTCCTCCCAATCCAGCCTCTACCCTTCCCTCTGCCACCCTCAGGGCTGCTAGGTTTTAGGTGCTGCTTCTACCTAAGGGTAGAAACCTGACTGCAGGAAAGATCTGGCAAAGTGGCAGAAACTGGGAGTGATAGACAGTGGTTCTCTGGTGCACGTGACCTCCTTCTGGGCTAGCACCACCCTCCCACTCCAAACTCACTGGGCCTTCCTGGATGCATGTTTATCAGACAGAGTAGGTGAAACTCCAGATGGTCTAGATCTAGAGCCCATACTTACAACTGCACTTAAAGCTATTCCATGCTGCCTCCCAAATAGAGCAGCAATTGCAATAAATGTAAGCGGGTTAAACTTACCAATTACAAAAAGAACAGCCTTTCAAAGTGAATGAAAACAAGGGATTCAGCAATATGTTTTCTACAAGAAACTTGTTTAAAACATAGACACTGAAAGGTTAAAACTAAAAAGATATAGCACAAACATGAACCACAGAAAGCTCAGGTAGTAATTTTAAAACCTGACACAAGATAAAAAGTTCATAAGGGAGGTCATAAATGTGCCTAACAATGCAGCTTTAATATTTGTTAAGCAGCAACTAACATAAGTTTAGGCAGAAACAGATAAATCAAAATTATAGTTGGAGATTTTTAACTAGCCAATAGATCAAGTAGACAGTAGATCCTTCCTCTCCTCTCCCAACACACATACACACAGAAAACAAATATGGAAGGTCTGGACAATATAATTAATAAACTTGAGCCATTAGATATTTACAAGTCATATACATTTCCATCAAACAGTGAATACATGTTCTTTCCCTTTTCAGGTACATGTGAAACATTAAAGCAAAAACATAAACTGCATTAGATCTTAAAGGAAGGCTCAATACATTTCACAGTGCAATAAGATTAGAAGTAATGAATAAAAATATGTGTGGTGGATAGATTTTAAGGTGCCTATGATTTCCACCTGCTGGTGTTTACACCCTTATGTAGTTCCCTTCTTTGGAAGTGGATAGTACCTGTACATTTTAACCAATTATGGTGGTTAATTTTATGTATCATTTTGAATAGGTCAGTCACAGGGTATCCAAATATGTGGTCAAACATTATTCTGGGTGTTTCTGTGAGGCTGTTTCTGGATGAGATTAGCATTTAAATTGGTGGACTGAGTAAAGCAGTTTTCCCTCCTTAATGTGTGTGGGCCTCATCCAATCAGTTGAAGGCCTGAATAGAACAAAAGGCTGACTCCATCCCCCTAGTAAGAGGATTCTCCTGCCTGATGGCCTTAGAACTGGGATATTGGCTCTCGGTTTACAGCATCCTACCGGCCTTTGGACTTGAACTAGAACATTGATGTTTCCTGGGTTCTATAGCAGCTTCTAGCCTTTGCACTTAAATTGGAACATTGGTTTTGCAGATTTTGGACTTGCCAGCCTCCATAATCCCATGAGTCAGTTCATTATAATAAATCTCTTTATAGTATCTATCGATCTATTATCCATCTGTCCATCCTATTGGTTCTGCTTCTCTAGAGACCCCTAATACACCAAAAGAATACAGTAAATGTGATGGAAAATCATTTCCATGATTACATGACGTTAGGAAAGAAAGAGAACCCAGTTAGATTGTGCCCAGACTCCTGACCAACAGAAACTACAAGATAATAAACGTGTGTTAAGTCACTGCATTCGCGGTAATTTTTCATGTACAATAAATAATACAGCAGATATATTAGTTCATTCTTGCACTACTATAAAGAAATACCTGAGACTGGGTAATTTATAAAGAAAAGAGTTTTAATTGGCTCACGGTTCTGCAGGCTATACAGGAAGCTTAGTGGCTTCTGTTTCTGGGCAGGCCTTAGGAAACTTACAATCATAGTGGAAAGTGAAGAGGAAGCAGGCATGTCTTACATGGCTGGAGCAGGAGAGAGATGGGGAGGTGCTACACACTTTTAAATGACCAGATCCCACAATAACTCACTATCATGAGAACAGCACTGAGGGGATGGTTCTAACCCATTCTTGAGAACTCAGCCCCTGTGATCCAGTCACCTCCCGCCAAGCCCAACCTTCAATACTGGGGATTACAATTTGACGTGAAATTTGTGTGGAGACAGACCCGAATCATATCAGCAGAACAGCAAAAAACAAACAAAACCCCACAAACAGAAACCAAAAAATACCCCAAACCTCATTTGGAAATCAAATAACATCTTACTAGACAACGTCCTTGAGTCATAAAGGAAATTGAGAAATATTTGAAATTGAATATTAATACAAATTCTACATGTCAAATTGGGACACAGCTTAAGTGCCAGTTAGATGGAAATGTATGGTTATATCTATCAGGAAACAAAAGGTTAAAAAGAAAGTAGCTAAGCATTCAACGTGAGAAGCAACAGCATACGCACTGAAACAAGAAGAAAGGCAATAATAAAGATATGGGCAGAAGTCAGTGACACAGAAAAGCAGAGAAGATGAATAAAACAGAAGTCAGGCCCACGGAAAAGATTAAGAAGACCGAACTTTGGCAAGACTGATGAGGAGAAAAGAGGAAAGACTCAAATAAAATAAGACAGAATGACGGAGGAAGTAACAAAAGATATTAAAACATTTAAAAAGTGTTATGAACCCTAATATATGTAAACCTAGATAAAATGGATATGTTCCTAAAAATATAAAATGCAGTAATTGGTATAAGAAGAAGTAGAGAATTTGAATAAACCATGAAGTGTTAAGTAAATTGAAATGGCAGCCAAATATCTCTCCTAAACTCCCCCCACCCCAGCTCAGATCTAGAGGCTTTTTCTATATTATGGAAATTAACTTTTAAGAAACAGTTAATTTCTATAATATACAAGTTGCACCAGAAATAGAAATAGAGCAAAAGTTGCTCAGGTCATTTTATGAGGCCAGCATCAAACTGATACCAAAACCAAATAAAGATTGTACAGGAGAAAAAGAAAAGGAAGAAAGAACTATTACACTTGTGACCTAAGAGGTCATTTCAGATAACTTTATTGTTTGCTTTAAAAAATCCAGTTTTAGGAATTTCCTAAAGATCTATTTATTAGAGAATAGGCTAACAACTGGATAATAGCTGTCATCAGGACAATACGTACATCGCTCAACTGGGTTACCACACGACTGTGCCCTTCAAAACTCACTTCAACTCCCTACCCTTCATTGTGCCCACCAATTCTCAACTTACTATAGAACAAACTGGCCAATTAAATCAGCATCCATGAATTGAAAAACGCCTCTTATGCCAGACCCTAAAACCCTTATAAATATTCCATCCTTGAAATACATTGAATGTGTTTATATTCATAAATTCTCAATAATACTAAATGAAAATAAATCGTTATTGATTGCCTTTAGAAAATTCTAGGGGCCAACTGATTTCAAAAACTTAAAGGGAAAGAATCAAGCACATATTCTGCCTCTCTTATATGAACAGGGTAATCAAATAATTGATGAGGGAAGTTTCTCTTGATAGACCTGTTGTGTCTCATAGATGACGATGAGGATATCACAGTTTTCCAAACATCACAAAAGAGGGACAAGCAGCCATCAACCTCCTCCCAGGGAAGAACATATCCCCACCTGTGAAATTGTCATGCCAGAAAAATCTAGTGGAATCTGACCACCAACTTAACAACAAATATAGGAAATAGAGGGACAAATCAAATGACATCCCAGGGATGCCACCAGCAAAATCAAGAATGTGAAACTTGGCTGGGCACGATGGCTCACGCCTGTAATCCCAGCACTTTGGGAGGCCGAGGTGGGTGGATCACAAGGTCAGGAGTTTGAGACCAGCCTGACCAATATGGCGAAACCCCATCTCTACTAAAAATGCAAAAATTAGCTGGGTGTGGTGGCACGTGCCTGTAGTCCCAGCTACTCAGGAGGCTGAGGCAGGAGAATCGATTGCAGGAGAACCCGTTGCAACCTCTGCCTCCCGGGTTCAAGCGACTCTCCTGCCTCTGTCTCCTGAGTAGCTGGGACTGCAGAAGCCCACCACCATGCCTGGCTAATTTTGTCTTTTTAGTAGAGACACGGTATCACCATGTTGGCCAGGCTGGTCTTGAACTCCTGACCTTGTGATCCACCCACCTCGGCCTTCCAAGGTGCTGGGATTACAGGCATGAGCCACTGCACCCAGCCTACATTTACATTTTGATTGCCAAGATACTACCCATTTTTTTTTTTTTTTTTTTTTGCCAAATATCTGAAATAAATAGCATTTTTAATAGATAAAAGTATAAGCTTCTAAAAGGCAGGTTGAATTTTATTTCCTAAAATTTGTTTGCATTCGGTAACCTGCCTATTTGGAGTACATGTGTAGTGTTGTAAAAACAGGAAAACTGCTAACCCCCAGCACAAATGAACAAAATTTGATGCACTATGAATTTAAATGTAGATCTTTTGAGGGGGAAGTTTGCCTATTTATCTTGAATTTTACCAGTCCAACTGTTACCAACCATGGGTTCTTGGGCTTTTAATGCAATAGCAATTGACCTGAGGCCAAAACAGTTTTCCCAAACAAGGCTTGGTCAGGGGGTGGAGGGGGAGAGAGGAAGAAAGGCCAAGGGAGGGAGGGATGCGGGGAGAGAAAGAGAGAGAGCAAGAGCAAGTGCGCACCAGCCTGGCTGGCCCTGAGGGAGTTGGAAAGGCAGTTTTAAAGGGGCTATAGCGGGAAATGAGTGATGTCGAGGCGTGTGGAGGCGGGGAACTTTTAGCCCGTGTGCAGTGTAATAACATGCTTCTTCACGTGTCGCATGTCTCATTAGCATGTTATGTTACATCTTCAACACTGGGTGTGATATTTCGTATGGTAATGAAGTAAAGGTTAAGGAGTACTCCTTCTTCTGGCCTTGTGGACATGTGGGAGATAGGGTTAACTCCCTTCAGTAGGATTGATGGTAGGAGCTGCTTATTTTAGTTTCTTCAAGGTCCCACAATCAGTGGATATGGCGTCTTGAGCAAGATTTATGGTGCAAGGGCTGAATGGTCTGACTGGGGTCTCCACCAGCTTGCAGTAAAGGTCCTTGGTGGTAATGGGGGAGGGAGGGGAGTCCTATCCCTAGTCTGTCTCACAACAATGCTGTCTTTTTCTGTTCTGAGTGACGGAAAGCAGAAAAGCAAAGGGAGGAGGGAAAGAAGAGGGAGGAGGGAAACATGAATAGAAGAGGAGCAATTACTCATGTGTGTGGAAACCAGGCACCAGCTGTAGGTCATGCAGCAAATTTCCTCTCTCTCTGGGCCTCTTTGTAAAATGAGAGACAAGAGCCAGGCTTTTCTCGATCTCCTTCCAGCTCTGAAATTCTAGGATGTAAAAGAACGTGGCATATGTATGCAAACTAATTATCCAGAGTAAAAGAGGGGAGAAACACTAGCAGAAATGAATGAAAGAGAAAGCAGAAACAGTACAGATGATCAATGAAAATAAAAGCTTGTTCTTTGAAAAGACTGGAAAAATAAAACCCCTGGTAAGACAGATTAATAAAATAGGTTGTAGATAAAATGTGCAAAATACCTGGCAGGTAATAAGAGATAGTCTCTTAATTAATGACAGGGATGATGATAGCACCTCCCTATTTTATTTTTATTTTTATTTTCCATCTTCTTTATTTTTCTTCCTCTTATCTTTTACTTTTATTTGTATTTTCCCCTTTATTCCAAATCCATGACTAGGACACTGGCACTCTGAGCCACCTGGGCAATGAAGAGGTTACTAGCCATCTTGACCCCGCAAAACCCTGCCTTTGAGAGTTACTGTAGTTGCTACTTCCTTACAGCAGATGGCACTGCAGGCCAGCGGGTGCGTTGTCAAACCAGACAAATGGTGTGCTTTTCTTCATTGACGCTAAGGTATCTTGCCTCATCTTTAATTTAATTTAATTATTATTATATGTATTTTCGAGACAGGGACATGCTCTGCTGCCTCAGCTGGAGTGCAGTGGTGTGATCATAGCTCACTGTACCTTTAACTCCTGGCTCAAGCAATCCTGCCTCAACCTCCCGAGTAGCTAGGACTACAGGCGTGCACCACCATGCTCCGCTAATTTTTGAATTTTTAAAATTTGTATTTATTTATTCATTTTTGAGATAGAGTTTTATTCTTGTTGCCCAGTCTGGAGTGCAATGGCGCGATCTCGGCTCACCACAACCTCCGCCTCCCGGGTTCAAGTGATTCTCCTGCCTCAGCCTGAGTAGCTGGGATTACAGGCATGTGCCACAGTGCCTAGCTAATTTTGTATTTTTAGTAGAGAGGGGGTTTCTCCATGTTGGTCAGGCTGGTCTCGAACTCCTGACCTCAGGTGATCCGCTCACCTCGGCCTCCCAAAATGCTGGGATTACAGGTGTGAGCCACCACACCTCGCCTTATTTTTTGTAGAGAAGTGGTCTCGCTATGTTGCCCAGGCTGTTCTTGAACTCTTGGGCTCAAGCAATTCTCCCGCTTTGGCTTCCCGAAGCTCTGGGATTACAGGTGTGCACCACTGCACCTAGCCGACCATCTTTATAGTTTATTTTTTTGCATTTAATATTTCCAAATAGTGAGACATCTTATATTTGACATATATATTGTAGTGTTTAATGCTCCCCCAAAGCTATTATTAAATTGATGTCCTCATTAAATCTTACAATTGTCTTAGAATGAAGGATATTCTAAGAATCTTAGCACTGTCTGGAACAAATTGATATCCTGTATAGACTAAAAGCACTGACTGCAGGTTCTTATTGAAGAATTAATGGTGCATTATTTAGTTGTCTGGAAATCACTGGAGCTTTGGAGTTGGGTCGACTTGGGGTTTGAAACTAGGTTCAGACAGTTGCCAACTGTGTGATCTTTTTTTTTTTTTTTTTTTTTGAGACTGAGTCTCGCTCGCTCCCTTCCCTGTGCCCCACCAAGGACCTTTACTGCAAGCTGGTGGGGGCCTCAATCAGACCATCCAGACCTTTCACAATAAATCTGAGGTACTAGGGGGACAAATATTAATTCAGCCCATAACAAATGTGAACTTTTTTTTTGGGGAGACAGAGTCTCGCCTCTGTTGCCCAGGCTGGAGTGTAGTGGCACAATCTCAGCTCACTGCAACCTCCACCTCCTCGGTTCAAGCGATTCTCCTGCCTCAGCCCCCAAATTACTTATTCTCTGTAAACCTCCGTTTCCTCATTTTTAAAATGGTGATAACAATGGCTAATTCGGAAAATTGTTATTGTTTGCCTACCCTATAACTTGGCCTCAAACCAACTTATTGGTTTGGTTATTAGAGGTTCAGTAACCTATAGCTAGTGTTATATAAATTAAGCCTAGGTTAACAATGAAATAGGAAACAGACTAATTTGTAGCAAATTAGGAGAATGTGCTTGTGCGACTCAATGAATCAGCTGATTTGACTCAGTTCATCAGCTGATTGACTTGGGAGCTGTGGGTATTGGGCCCTTGTTTGGTGCACAGCCAAGATGGCACTGCTTTGTCACCGCTAGCAGTGTGGCTCCGAAGACACAATCTCCTAGGGCGTTTCCGAAACAGGCAGATCCTGGGCCCACCTGGAGTAGATTAAGATCTCTAAAGGTAGGACACAGTATCTGTCTTAAACAAGTTGTATATATCATTTATAGGAACACGAACCCTAACTCTGACCTAGATTATGAATTCCTATAGATCAGTGCTGCAGATACGGCAATATTAATTTGCTTATTGGACGGTGGGAAAACAAAAAAATCAGGCCGTTCTGGCTCCTCCATCCTTTCTGCTCCCCACCCATGCCATGCTGCGCGTCTTTCACGTGTTGCGCTTGCAGGAGCTTCTACCACAATCGCAAACCGGTCTTGCGTGGCAGCACTGCCAGGGAAGAAGCACCAACTCCATTGTATGAGGCTGCCAGAAAATGAGATTCTAGATTGGGGAGCGAGAGTTCTAGATAACTGAGGTTAACTTTTTAAAAGTTCACATTTGTTATGGGCTGAATTGTGTCCACCCCAAATTCGTATGTTGAAGCCCTAACCGCTAGTACCTCAGATTTACGGTGCGAGGGCTGAATGGTCTGATTGGGGTCCCACCAGCTTGCAGTAAAGGTCCTTGGTGGGGCATGGGGGACGGAGGTCAAGTCCCATCCCTACTCTGTCTCACAACAATACTCTCTTTTTCTGTTCTGAGTGAGGGAAAGCAGAAAAGGAAATGGGGCCTGTCAGGAGGTAACTAAGTTAACATGGGGTTAATGCTGGGCCCTAATCCAATTTGACGGGGTGAACGTGGGAGCTCCCTTCACAGAAACCTTGTGTAGCATGCTGATCAGTCACGATGGTTTTCTAGGACACAAATTAAATGGCAGGCAACAAGGCCGTGGTGGGGTAACCACAGACAGTGCTGGATATCAGCGGAGGATGGGAGAGGGCTCCACGCTGACAGCATTCATGCTCACTGCCCAGAAGTGCAGCTGATGTCACGGGGCTTACAGTGGCACTCGGAGCACGAGGAGTGTAGTGTCTTTTATGAGTTGATGTGTCTATTTACTTTTATAACATATGATTTCAGAGACAAATAACATCATAATGAAATAGATCAGTATGGCTGCTTTAAATGGGGGGACTATGTGTGCCTCAACTTTTTCAAGGACATATAGTCATTATTAGTACCAAAAATGATTGTACTAGGTGCTAATTTTGAGGAGTATTGTAAGCAATTTGTGTGGGGTGGTGGTGGGCAGGCCCGTTTGCCCACGCTGAATGTTCCAGCTCTGCCTGCTGCCTCGAATCTGCCCCGGGTCTTGTTTTTGTCTTTTGTTTTGTTTTGTTTTATTTTTAAGATGGAGTCTTACTCTGTCACCCAGACTTGAGTGCAGTGGTGTGATCTCAGCTCATTGCAACCTCCACCTCCCAGGTTCAAGTGATTTTCCTGCCTCAGCCTCCCAAGTAGCTGGGACTACAGGCACCCGCCACCATGCCTGGCTAATGTGACCTGGGGTCTTATTACGTGTGGGCCTGTCACTGCTCCTGCCACATTTCTGCTCTCCGGTGTTCTCTTCCCTCTTATTTGTTCCTCAACCTTGCCTTTCTTTTCTTTTTCCTTTTATCTCTCATTCTAAATTTTATAATCTTAGATTCTCTGTTTTTAGAGCCATTTCTAACTAATGAGAATATCCCTCATTTTGTTAACTAAGACAGTTAAATAAATTTCTCTTACCCAAACCTCCTCTATATCTTTGGAAGATTTACTATTAATTTCAGAAAAAAAAACCTAAAGAATGTTTTAAAAACTCACAAGATATTGGAACATTACTAAGTGTAAATAGCACGAAACCAAAACCATTTTACTGTCTGCGTTTGAACATCATGGAAAGGCTGTGGAATCAAGCGTCACATCTATCTAAACCCCCTCCCATATAGGTTTTATAATAATGTATTTTATTATAGCTGCTTTTGTCTGCTCATATGCAGCTCTTCTTGGATTTTTAAAAAATGAGCTCTTGTGCTTGAAGCCTTTCTGGGCAGGCTTCAAGGTCAGGGGTGGTGGTTGTTCTGGACAGTTAAGGGCAGTTAGGGTGGCACAGGCCAGAGGGAGGTCATGACCCATGGACCGATAACACAGTTCAGACAAAGCACTTCTCAAATGGAAATAAATTGGCTTTGGGGATCCTGTAAGAGCATTTAGATGATGTCAGGCTGTCCATCTGTTCTAGCCTGTAGATGCCGCTTGCTACCAAAACACAAAAGTGGCCCGGAGAAGCAAGAGTGGGGTCCATTAGCCAGGCTGGGCCAAGTGCTCCCCATGGACGGTGGCAGCAGCTCCCCCTGTGCAGGCCCAGGGCAGAGCTATGGGGGAAACTGTGGCAACCCTCTCCCTACCACTCGCCAGACCTAGCTGGCTCACAGCAGCCGGTTCCCGGGGGCAGGCTGGGACCTGGTGAGGTGGGCGAGGCGCCAGGGCGCCTGAGAGCAGATGCTTTCTTAAATCTGGACCCTAGATGCCCAACTCACCTCACTCCAGTCTCAGCCCTGCTCTGGCAACTTTCAACTGTCCTTACTCCAAGTACTCAAAATTCAAACCAGAAGATGGAGCCAAGTAACTTGAAAGAGCGTACAGGGCTCTCAAGTGATTATTAACCAGGTAAAACAAATGACTTCGAGAGCTCTGCTGTCCTAGGTAGCACGGGCCTCTTAGGCAATGCTTCTGTTAACTAACTGTTTAATAAAATGAAGACTGAACTAGGATTTCTCATCTACCCTAAATAAAAGTCCTATTGCGTCATGTGTGGATGTTCATTCTGTAAGGAAACGGGAAGATACAAAGTGAAACTCAAGTGGGGGCAGAATGGGAAGCAAATGTGACAGATGATAGAAATAAAGGCAAAAATTCTAACGAGCAATGCAAAGGAAGGCTGGAATAAACAGAAGGCCCATCATGTCAAGACAGGAAAACGTTGTGAAGATAGGACTTGCTCCAAAGTTAATTTGTACACTTAATGCTATTTCAGACTAAATCCACTGGGATTCTTCCGTGGGGTAGAAGGCTTGGCAAAGTATTCTTAAAATTTACCTAAGAAGTGTATATTCAAGCAGTTTATCAAATTCAAAAGGAGACTGGCTGATTATGGGAGTATTTGTGTTATCAGTGCATGTGGTAAGGTTACAGTGACAGAAGGGTGACTTCTGTGGAGCGCATTCTGTGGCCTAAAGAAGTATTGGATACTACATACTAGATACACGGTGCAAGAATTCACTATGTATCACAAAGAGAAAGGCTACATCAATAATAACGAATAAATAAAATTCTTGTTAGAACAAGGCTGTGCATCAATAAATGAATAAAATAATAAATAAACAGTAATAATAAAAAGAATGTGTATAGGTTCTCGATTCACATCATGGCTTGAACTACATTCCTGATGAATGAGAATTAAACAGACTGAAAGGAAATATAATTGTGTGTTAATAATGGTCTTTAAGAAACAATAGATTATTTCTAAATCCTTTTTTTCCATGCAGTTCTGTAATTCCCCATTTTCTTTAATAATTAGTTTCCCCACCCACACACAATGCCATTTAAGGTTCCTGTTTTTAACTCATGGATAAACATGAAGGTTAATGCAGTTTGAACTGTTCTTTGGACATGATGTCATCATTTCATGAGAAATGTTATTGTCTAAGGTATGCTATTGAGACAGAGAGAGGCTTTGAGGCCTGTATAATGGGACAATTTGATGTAGATTTCTGTTAGTGGACTCTGGACTGATAAGAGTGAGATAAAGCAGAAAACCTTTTACAGAAGGAGATTGGGAAGCAAAATCTTTGTACCAGTCTCTGAAGTTACAGAAAGAATTCCAAAATCAGGGAAGTGTAATTTCAGAACAGACTTCATTGCCTGATTTGGCAAAAGTCCCTCAAACCAAATTTCTTTAAAGAAGGAGGCACAATTCAAGTAGAACATGTTGTTACTGTCATTCTGTCTAAGTATTTTTTTTTTTTACCTAAAGTTATCAAAATAAAGATATTTTAGAACCCTAAAAGTATATATTTTTAATTTTTATACTGTCTTGTCTTTTTCTGATTATAAAATTTAAATATTCAAAATGTATAAAGAAAGATATGAAATTCTCTTGTAATCCCAGCACCCAGAGAATGGCCACTGTTAAGGTTTTCTGGTGTGAAATCTCTCATTTTCTTTCTGGCATAGATAGAACTAATATTTCTTTTGTGTTTACCAAATGCTTGGCACTGCTTGGAAAATTTCACCTGTATTAACTTAGCTCATTCTCACAACAATCTTCTGCAGTAGGTACAAGGATTGTCTTGTGAAGTTCAGTTTTTTGACCAAGATGGTGCAGCCAGGATGTGGGAACCGGGAGGTCACGCTTTGCCTTTATGCCTAACTTCTCTTTCCCAGGGCTTAGATTTATTATAAACACAGTATACGTTTCCCAGAATGAGACTATGCTGCACCTAATGTTTTCTACTGCAACCTGCTTTTCCTTCTGATATATCTGAACATCATTTCAAATCAATAGATATCAGGCCATTTCATTATTCTTAATGGCTGCATTGTATTTTGTCTCATGGATAATATATTTAACTGTAATTCATGTGGTTGGATATTTTTGTGTTTTCACTATTACAGGCAGCAATGAAATGTACATCTTTACATGCAAATGTGCATTTGAGAGGTTATTTCAAAAGAATAAATTCTCAGAAGAGTAAACACCCAGGTCAAAGTGAAGCTTTTCAAGGCTGTTGCCAAAGGGCCCTCAAGAAAAACTGTGCCAATTACATTCCCACCAGCAGCCCAGGAGAGCGTGCTTTTGTCAGCATTCTAGATTGTTTTTCAAATCTTTTGCACTTTGACCCACTGGAAGAAATACGTTTTGTATAACGACCCACTTAAACACACACACAAATGTATAATTGAAATAAAGTTTAATATTTTCCTGACTAGGAACAATAAACTTTTTCTTTTTTCTCCTTTCCTTTTCTTTTCAAAAACATTTTTGAAAATACCAGATATGGGGGGAGGTTAACTTCATGATCCATGAATGGGCAGTAACTCATTGTTTGAAAAAACACTACGTTAATACTTGGTTAGTAGGGTTCTTTTTAGTATTTGCCTATTTGACAATCTGAGATAATGACAAGTTATTATTTCATTATTCTCTGATCACTAGAGTGGTCAATATTTTGGAAAATTATATTTTTGGAGACAGTAATCTAGAGTTCATTGTTTTTCAAACTTCAGTGCATATTAGAATTTTTAAAAAGAATCCTTTAATTTCTGGACCAAATAATCTTTAGATTATTTGGCTCAGGTATCAAAATTTGTGGCCAAGGCTGAGAACACATACCATAGATTACTAAAATTCTCTTAACAATTCAAATAGACTCTGTTTTTGCCCTTTAAACACTGCATAATTTAAAAACATCATAGTCATCTGAAGGTTAATTCAGGGTTAAGTATGGAGTTAGGGGAGGATTCTAATTTTGTCTTATGAATTGTTAGCTGCGTAAATCACAGTTTTTAAAATCTAGTGCATATTTGGGTCTTATTCAGTGGTAAATTATGGCAAAGAGACTCACATTATGGGAGATGGTTTTGATTTTCACGATATAATTATCCTGTGGGAGAACCAAGGTGCTATTTGGTATTTCAGAGTTCCATCAGATAGAGAGTTCCAGTCGCCTACTGGAAATTCTACCTAGATGTTCCTCTGAAACCTCAAATTTAGTGTGTCTTCCCAAGAGTTCTTGGCTCCCTCCTGCCTCTTCCCAAACCCATCTTCCTTCCTCTGTTTATGGCACAGTGGACAATAATGTGCTTTGCAATAAGATAGAGGTTTCTTTATATTGTGGATGCTGGAAACATACCGTTTGGTGGCCCAAACAAGCCTGCAGTAATGTGACTAGGGGTGAGGCAGTGATCTGCTGGCCTGAGTCCTGACCATGGGGATTTCAGCTCTGACAGCTTGAGAAGGCCAGCCTGGAACAGCCACCCCCCGCACCCTTCCTATTTTCTTTCTTTACTTTTCATACAGAATCTTGCTCTGTTGCCCAGGCTGGAGTAAAGTGGCATAATTATAACTCACTGCAGCCTCAAACTCTTGGGCTTCAGTGATCCTCCCGTCTCAGCCTCCTGGAACTACAGGTGCATGCCACCACACCTCGCTAATTTTTTTTTTTTTTTTTTGTAAAGACCCTGGCCTCAAGTGGTCCTCCTGCCTCGGCCTCCCAAAGTGCTGGGCTTATAGGCATGAGCCACTGTGCCCGGTCCCTCTTACTGTTTTTTTGTTTCTCTGTTGTGCATGGAGAGGACTGCAGGACAGGAGGAACACTCACAGCCGGCTCTCAGAGGACCAGCCTCTGGCACACAGGGCTGCAGTGGGGACACAAAGACAGCAGAGTAGTGAGTCGATAGCAGGTGTAATCTGGATGGCTGGCATTGGTGAGAGATGTAAATGACTTCCCAAAGGGCTGGACAAATTGATGCATGGCAGGTGACTAAGAGGAGCTGCAGCTGAGTCAAAGGGGGCCATTCTGGGCTTTCCACAGCATTTGTCTTTAGTGTACTATTGGTCATACTGGCAATTCCCAAGTCTCCAGGTTTTCTGATACTGCTCCTTTAGAAGCGTGCCAGAGTAGAAAAAGCTTTAACCTTGAGCAAGTTATCTAACCTTTCTATTTCATCTATAAATTGGAGTAATAATACACTGTTGGGTCTGTGAAGACCCAGCACAGGGCCGGGCCCTTGACAGGCACTCGATAAACAACAGCCTTTTAGAAGGAGCCAGCTGTGATGGCCAGGATCAGATCCTCTCCACACATCCGGCTACACAAGCCGGAGATCTCAGATGGTCAAGCCGAATGCCTGGCAGGGGGACTGGAGAGTGGTGGGGTGGTGGGTGGGCTGTGAGTCAGCTCATGGTCCCTGTCATCTTCTCCTGCAGTGTCAGGTGCTCCCCACTAGCACAGCACAGCTCTGCAGAGACGCAAGAGAACAGTTACAGATCCAGTCAGATGATGGATCAGCTGTTCAGCTTTTACCTGCTGTTCACCCACATTTACCTACTTAGAAAGAGAAGACTACCAGGAGCCCAGAGAATGAATAGAAAGTCCAGCCATCTTCCCGGCTTTGACTCTCAGACTACGGGAGTGTGGATTTTCCTCTGGTTGTCCATGGTCACTAGAGGTCAGTGATCAAGTCATCCAACTCAGACATCAGTTATTTAGAGCTGGAAAACAGAAACAAGGGAGCGCTACATCCTGTTGGGTCACATCCTGTTCACGATGACAGGAAGCAGGGCAGCAGACCAAGACGGGTAGAAAAACATGACGTTTACGGGGCGTTTGCACGCTAGATGTGCACGTGTGTTTTAATACACAGTTTTTAAAGACACTGAATCAATGCCCATAATTTCGCTTTTGGAAGTTCTCAAGTTTCTCGTCAAATAAAATTGACTAAAAGCCAAGTCTTTATTATGTGACTGTGCTGGGCTTAAAACCATGCCAATTTAAGAAAGAAAAAAATATACTATTTGCCACCTGAAAACTGATCACAAAGGCACTGAGTGTCCCCCAGGAATAGGAATGCAATGTTGGGGATTTCTCAGTTACAGTCCTAGTGAGTATGACGTTGCGGATCTTGCCTGGCAATGGGAATGTTGCTGCCTCCCTCAAAGAGAAGGGATGGATTATCCCAGCCGTGGGCACCCCATAGGACGTTGCCTGAGAGGCATCAGGCCAGTGTGGAATTGAGGCACACAACCCTCCTTGCCTGAAGCATAACGTGTCTTTCCTTCATTCAACTTTTTAGACTCAGGGTGGCGGAAGTCCCTTCTGGCCTTTTCTCTTCACCTCCACTGCCCTCGTTCATTTCCCCTTTCTTCTCTCCCCTTCTCTTAATGTGTGTTTCAGGAAGGATAATGACTGCACAGCAGCTCCCAGGCTGCTTTTGGCCTTTTCTCTTCACCTCCACTGCCCTCGTTCATTTCCCCTTTCTTCTCTCCCCTTCTCTTAATGTGTGTTTCAGGAAGGATAATGACTGCACAGCAGCTCCCAGGCTGCTTTTGGCCTTTTCTCTTCACCTCCACTGCCCTCGTTCATTTCCCCTTTCTTCTCTCCCCTTCTCTTAATGTGTGTTTCAGGAAGGATAATGACTGAAACACACATTAAGCAGCTCTTGAGAACTTTTGAGCAGAAACTTGATAACTTTTGGAAGTTCTCAAGTTTCTCGTCAAATAAAATTGACTAAAAGCCAAGTCTTTATTATGTGACTGTGCTGGGCTTAAAACCATGCCAATTTAAGAAAGAAAAAAATATCCTATTTGCCACCTGAAAACTGATCACAAAGGCACTGAGTGTCCCCCAGGAATAGGAATGCAATGTTGGGGATTTCTCAGTTACAGTCCTAGTGAGTATGACGTTGCGGATCTTGCCTGGCAATGGGAATGTTGCTGCCTCCCTCAAAGAGAAGGGATGGATTATCCCAGCCGTGGGCACCCCATAGGACGTTGCCTGAGAGGCATCAGGCTAGTGTGGAATTGAGGCACACAACCCTCCTTGCCTGAAGCATAACGTGTCTTTCCTTCATTCAACTTTTTAGACTCAGGGTGGCGGAAGTCCCTTCTGGCCTTTTCTCTTCACCTCCACTGCCCTCGTTCATTTCCCCTTTCTTCTCTCCCCTTCTCTTAATGTGTGTTTCAGGAAGGATAATGACTGCACAGCAGCTCCCAGGCTGCTTTTGGCCTTTTCTCTTCACCTCCACTGCCCTCGTTCATTTCCCCTTTCTTCTCTCCCCTTCTCTTATGTGTGTTTCAGGAAGGATAATGACTGCACAGCAGCTCCCAGGCTGCTTTTGGCCTTTTTTCTTCACCTCCACTGCCCTTGTTCATTTCCCCTTTCTTCTCTCCCCTTCTCTTATGTGTGTTTCAGGAAGGATAATGACTGCACAGCAGCTCTCAGGCTGCTTTTTATGGGGGTGGGATTAAGGAGAAAGTGCCATCTCTTGGGTTTTAGGTTGACAATTAGCATCCTTCAGGAAGCTCTTTGAGAAACCCCCTTCAGTTCTGGACTGTCTGGTAATTCAGAACTGCAGGGCTTCTAAGATATGTCAAGCATTCAGGACGGTGGTTCTCAAACTTTCGGATTATTGATCTCAATAACCCGTCTTTAAGGTTTAAAAACCATGTACTTTGCAATTGTTCTCAATGGCTTGCTGGCTTTCTTCTTGGGTTTCTTTTCATTCATAGTAAGTAATTATGCTAGGAATGGGCTACAGTCACTAGGAAATTGTCTCTTAGGGTCATCCATGCATCATGGAACTGGATGGGAGGGAACTTTGTAAGTAGGTAGATCTGCTAAAGTCTTTGAGTGCCGTTTAGCAAATTCAGATGTTACTAGTTAGAAAAAGAGGTAGAAGACCAGGTGCGGTGGCTCACGCCTGTAATCCCAGCACTTTGGGAGGCCGAGGAGGGTGGATCATGAGGTTCGGAGTTTGAGACCAGCCTGGCCAACATGATGAAACCCTGTCTCTATTAAAAATACAAAATAATTGGCTGGGCATGGTGGCAGACGCCTTTAATCCCAGCTACTCGGGAGGCTGAGGCAGGAGAATTGCTTGAACCTGGGAGGCAGAGGTTGCAGTGAGCCGAGATTGCACACTGCACTCCAGCTTGGGCAGCAGAGCGAGACTCTGTCTCGGGTACAAAAAAAAAAGAAAAGAGATAGAAAATAATAATATTGACTGCTAAGATCTACACATGGGGAGTGGGGTTTTGTTCTAAAAATCTGGTTTTTGAAATCCAGCACAAATATGATGCATACGTTTTAATCCCAAAATAAAGGTCGTGTTTTCATTTGTGCACATCACCTGCTAGTTCTGTGATATGGACTTTTTTTTAAAACATATTTAGAGTATTATGAATATTTTAAATTTTGCCTAAATTTATGTATCAGAGACTTTTTTTTTTTTTTTTTAAACAAAGAAAATGGGCTGGGCGTGGTGACTCAGGCCTGTAATCCCAGGACATCAGGAGGCTGAGGCAGGCAGATCACCTGAGGTCAGGAGTTGGAGACCAGCCTGGCCAACAATGGCAAAACCCCATCTCTACTAAAAATATAAAAAATTAGCCGGGCGTGGTGGCATGTGCCTATAATCCCAGCTACTCGGGGGTTGAAATAGGAGAATCACTTGAACCTGGGAGGTAGAGGTTGCAGTGAGCCAAGATCACGCCATTGCACTCCAGCCTGGGTGACAGAGTTAGGCTCCGTCTCAGAAAAAAAAAAAAAAAAAAGAGGAAAGAAACTGACAATTAGACCCACTGTTGGTGCTGATGGATCCAGCAGCAGAATGTCAACAGAAAGCAGTGGCCTTCCTGCCTGGCTTTGCCTTGGGGGCCTTCAACATTTTAGTTGAACTAAAAAATGGTTCAACTAAAATGAACCATTTTTTTGGCCTCTAAAAACTGGGAGTTTATGAGTAGCTATCTTACAAATATATTAGGTGGAAAAATAATTGGTGTATGATTTTGGGGCCACCAAGGTGCAAGGATGCGGTATCAAATGCATCAGTACTGACAAAGGGTCCCAATATCTGGGCAGGCCCCCTGGCAGAACTGCCTCCTTCAGTTGTTTATGTCATTCACTTCTTTCTTTTTTCCCTGACAGTTTTCAGCCATTCCTTCCTCAAAATCCTGCACAAGTCTGAGAGCAAGGATCCTACTTGCTAATTGCTGTGCGCCAGGCAGTGTGCTGAGCTCTTAACTCATGCATCTCATTTAGTCCTACTACGCCACGATAGAGATACCGTCATCCACACTTTACGGAGGAGCAAATGGAACCACTAGTTAAGAATCTAGGCCGGGCGCGGTGGCTCACGCCTGTAATCCCAGCACTTTGGGAGGCCGAGGCGGGTGGATCACGAGGTCAAGAGATCGAGACCATCCTGGTCAACATGGTGAAACCCCGCCTCTACTAAAAATACAAAAAAAATTAGCTGGGCACGGTGGTGCGTGCCTGTAATCCCAGCTACTCGGGAGGCTGAGGCAGGAGAATTGCCTGAACTCAGGAGGCGGAGGTTGCGGTGAGCCGAGATTGCGCCATTGCACTCCAGCCTGGGTAACAAGAGCGAAACTCCGTCTCAAAAAAAAAAAAAAAAAAAAAAAAAAAAAAAGAATCTTGCTCAAGGTCATATCAGTAGTAACGGATGGGACAGTGTTCCCACACAGATCTTTGCAGTCAGCCCTTTTTAATTACAGATCAGGCTCTTTTGCAACACTGCACTGCTTTTTAATGTGGAGCCTGGGACAGAAATGATAGAAAAAGATGTGTTAGAATGGACTGTTTATTCTTTGATTGATCTCTCTTTCTTTCTGTTTATTTTTCTTTTGTTTTTGAAGCTTGAATTTACTGTTAACTGCCTCCAAACTGGGGATATTCATTATTGGACATTATTGGTTAGAGGATATGATTTTATGTAATAAGGAAAGGCATTTCAGAAATGTAAACTGTAGAAAAAGAAACAGCGCATTTCCAATGTCTGGGATCCTCTTTTTTTTCCTTTGGTAAACAATTTGGTTGGTTCTATTTGGAATGGAAAGTTAACTGCCTAGACGATAAAAATATCTTCTTTTGTAGTTTTTAACCTCGAATAGCAACAACGTATTATGTGTTTTCATGGAAAGATCTATTTTTAGAGAGAATGCAAGCCACCCTCAGCCCTGTGAGTAATAACCGTTTGGCATGATGATACTTACAATAGATAATCATTCTAAGTCCTTCTTTGGAAGCCTTATGAATTGTTTTTATTACACAATATGTATGTGTTACAAGAAACCTCATTCAATTAAAAAACCCAAAGGATATATGTATAGAACTTTGGGAATTCCTTTTGCTTCCTGTATAATGATTCACAATTTAAATGTATCACATTGGGTAGAGGAAGCATCTATCATGGTCTTATGAAAATAAAAACAGTGAACCAGGAACAGAAACTGCAGATCGCTGCATACTCATCTGTCCTCCTGTAGGTGGGAAGTGGCCTCCGTGCACTTTCTGTGAAGGCCATGAAATGAAATGACAGCTGGATGGTCAATGGGATGATCCTAGGGAGAGGGAATCGGCTGGTTTGTCTCGGGTGCTTGAATTATGACATTTATTTCTTATTTTTGGTATACTTTCCCCCAGATTTAGAAGTTTAGCCATCTAGCTTTAAAAAGCCAGAATTGATTCCCTACTCTCTGAAGTATTGAAATGGCTAAAAAAAGTAGAAAAAGTGACTTAAATATAGAATTCTGGGCTCAGAGAGTCACGGTTTCCTAGAATTATATAGATGAACATGAGGGGTATCGTAGAGATGACTCCTGGGTTAGGTGGTTGGTCTTCAACTCTGAGATTCTGTCATTTGATGACATTTACTCTGCTGGATCTGATAAGTTTCTTCTGGGAGCCTTTTTTTCTGCCATTCAGAATCTCAGAGGAGTTTTAACCAAAATAATATCTCAATAAAAGCCCCGTGTCAGATACTCTCCTTTGGAGGGAAGCAGTGCTGACAGTAGCTGGGAAGAACTAAGTGACCTCAAACAAAAAGAAAAGGAAAGCAAGTTTTAAAGATATAACTATCATTATTTCCTTTGGAGAGAGAATTATCTTGACATAAAAGTTACATTTCATGTATAACCTGCCGTTTGTAAATAGAGTCATGGGTCTGTTGGTAGTAGATTTGGGCAACTAACACTTGCCAGAATTGTGCATGTGTTTTGCTCTGAATTTCATTGCACAAACATAGGTATAGTTTGGTTCAGATTTCACCCAGCTGTACTATTTGGAGTGGTAATTTCATCAATGATTCAAATAAGTTGAAATTTATAGATTAGAAAGAGATCATAAACATGATTTGATTTAGGTTATATGTTTTGTGAAAATTTAAAAATATCGTTTAAACCACCCACAGAACTTTCCGACTGTGAAGAAAGAAAGATTTGCAGTGTGGCCAAATGGGCCATGAAATAACCCATTAGTTTTACCTAGGATTTTGAGATTCTGGAACTTAGACCTCGGGTGGCTCTGGATCTGCAAGGGTCACAGAACAGGCTCCAGACAGTAGCTTTGCAATAAATATAATTTCATCTCTGAATTAATAAAAGTAAGAACTAATTAGAAATTAGAAGTCTTGTGATGGGAATAGTGCCTGTACCTCATGATTACTGTGGATTCTTTTGTTCTGACCCAATAACTGAGCCCTTCCCAGGTGAGATAATCATAAGACAGCAAAGGTTTTGAAGGAGAGGGAATCAGAGGCATGCAACAGAGACTTCTGTGCTTTCAAAATAAATTACAGATTGAGGAAGGCAAATGGAAAGCTTTTGTCCAATTTGATTCTCATATTAGCAAGGATGATTTATGCTTGGGGAAAATTAATGCTCATGAAATCAGCATGAATTTAAATCTACAAACTCAAGTATACAAGAGTTAGCTCTGTTTTTAAAAAATAACTTTATTGGGGTTTAATTTATTAGGTTGGTGCAAAAGTAATTGTGGTTTTGTCATTAAAAGTAATGGCCACGCGCGGTGGCTCACGCCTGTAATTCCAGCACTTTGGGAAGCCGAGGCGGGTGGATCACGAGGTCAAGAGATCGAGGCCATACTGGTCAACATGGTGAAACCCCATCTCTACTAAAAATACAAAAATTAGCTGGGCATGGTGGCGCGTGCCTGTAGACTCAGCTACTCAGGAGGCTGAGGCAGGAGAATTGCCTGAACCCAGGAGGCGGAGGTTGCGGTGAGCCGAGATGGCGCCATTGCACTCCAGCCTGGGTAACGAGAGCGAAACTCCATCTCAAAAAAAAAAAAAAAAGTAATGGCCACATACATATATATATATATATTCTGAACAACTCATCCATTATAACTGCATCTCTGATTTTTAGTAAAAGTCCAGATTTGCTACCATAACTACAATCCAGTTTTAGAGCACTTCTGTCCCCTCCAAAAGGTTCCTCTGTGCCCGTTTGCAGTCAATCCCACCTCCCACCCTCAGCCCCAGGCAACCCACTGATCTGTTTCCTGTCTTCATGTTTTTGCCTTTTCTAGAAGTTTTATGTAACTGGAGTCAAGCAATATATTATATTTTGTGTCTGGCATCTTAATATTTTGAGTTTTACCCATGTGGTTGCACATATGATTAGCAAACAGGCACAGAGGAACCTTTTGGAGGTGACAGAAGTGCTCTAAAACTGGATTGTAGTTATGGCAGCTTGTTCCTTTCCAATGCCTGGTGGTATTCCGTTATAGATAAGCAACAATATGCTGATCCATTCATTAGTTAATGGACATTTAAATTGTTTCTAGTTTGGGGTTATTATGAATCTTGCTGCTATGAACATGTGCATGTAAGTTTTTCTGTGGACATGTGTTTTCATTTCTCATGACTGGATACCTAGAAGGAAAACTGCTGGGTCACGTGGTAAGTGTATATTTAACATGTTGAGAAACTGCAAAAACGTTTCCCAACATTGCTGTACCATTTTATTTTCCCACCAGCAATCTATGACTTAGTAAGGTCAGTCTTTTCTGTTACAGTCATTCTAGTGGATGGGGTATTAATTTGCATTTCCCTAATGACTACTAATGTCGGGAATCCTTTTGTGTGCTTATTAATCATGTGTGTTTCTTTTTTGATAAAATATCTATTTACGTTATTTGCCTATTTTAAAAACTGAGTTGTCCTTTTTTTTTTTTTGAGACAGAGTCTCACTCTGTTGCCCAGGCTGGAGTGCAGTGGCGGGGCAATTTTGGCTCACTGCAGCCTCCACCTCCCGGGTTCAAGTGATTCTCATGCCTCAGCCTCCCAAGTAGCTGGGACTACAAGCGCGTGCCACCATGCCTGGCTAATTTTTATATTTTTAGTAGAGACAGGGTTTCACCATGTTGGCCAGGCTGGTCTCGAACTCTTGAACTCGGGTGATCTGGCCACCTCGACCTCCTAAAGTGTTGGGATTACAGCTCTGAACCACTGTGCCTGGCCAGAGTTTTCTTTTTTAGATGTATCTATTTTGGGGGCATATGAGATATTTGGATATCTCAGATATTACATATACTGTGTACAGATAAATCGGGGTAATTGGGATATCTTTCACCTTTACCATTTATCTTTTCTTGATGCTAGGAACATTCAATTTATTCTCTTTTAGTTATTTTGAAATATATAATAGATTATTGCTGACTATATTCACCCTACTGTTCTATTGAACATTAGATCTTATTTCCTCTATCTAACTCTGTATTTGTACCCACTAACCAATCTCTCTTCATTCCTCTCTCCCCTCTATCCTTCCCAGCCTCTGGTAACTACCCTTCTACCCTTTGTCTTTGTGAGAGCCACTTTTTCAGCTACCACATGAGTGAGTAGCTGATATGTGATGTTTGCCTTTCTATGTGTGGCTTATTTCACTTAACATAATGATCTCCAATTCCTTCCATATATCTGCAAATGACAGGATTTCATTCTTTTTTAATGGCCAAATAATATTCCATTGTGTATATACACCACATTTGATCTATAGCTCTATTGATGGGCACTTAGGTTGATTCTGTGTATTGGCTATTTTGAATAGTGCTGCAATAAACATGGGAGTGCAGGTATCTCTTTGATAACGATTTCCTTTCTTTGGTAGTGGGATTTCTGGATCACATGGTAGTTCTGTTTTTAGTTTTTTGAGGCACCTCCATATTGTTTTCCATAGTGACTGCACTAATTTACATTCCCACCAACAGCATATGAGAGTTCCCCTTTCTCTACATCCTCACCAGCATCTTTTTGATAAAAGCCATTTTAACTGGGATGAGATGATATCTCATTGTGGTTTTGATTTGCATTTCTCTGATGATTAGTGATGATGAGCATTTTTTCACATACCTATTTGCCACTTGTATGTCTTCTTTTGAGAAACGTCTATTGGAGCTTTTGCTTGTTTTAAAATTTGATTTTTTAAAAACAATTGATTTGTGTTCCTTATGTATTCTAGTTATTCACCCTTTATCAGATGAATAGTTTGCCAGTATTTTCTCCCATTCTGTGGGTTGTCTCTTCACTTTGTTGATTGTTTCTTTTGCTGTATGGAAGCTTTTTAGCTTGATATAATCCCATTTGTCTCTTTTTGATTTTGTTGCCTATGCTTTTGAGGTCTTACACACAAAAAAAATCTGCCCAGATCCATATCCTGGAGTATTTCCCCAATGTTTTATTCTAGTAGTTTCATAGTTTCAGGTCTCAGATTTAAATTTTTAATCCATTTTGACTTTATTTTTGTATACAGGAAGGATAGGAGTCTAATTTCATTCTTCATGTTTGTCTTATTATTATGTTATTAAGTTGTAAGAGTTCTACATACAAGTCTTTTATCAGAAATGTGATTTGCAAATATTTTCTCCCAGATGGTGGCTTCTCTTTTAATTTTCTGAATTTACTTTTGAAAAGTAAATACTTAATTTTGATAAAATTCAATTTAATATTTTTTTCTTTCATGGATCTTGCTTTGTGTCATATCTAACAAATGTTTGCTTAACCCAAGGTCACAAAGATTCCTTGTTTCTTTTTCTAGAAGTTTTATAGACTTAGGATTTACATTTTAACCTATGACCCATTTAGAGTTATGTATGGTATGAGGTGAGGGTCTAAGATTTTTTAATTTTTGTTTTTGTTTTTGTTTATGAATATATAATTGTTGTTCCAGCATCATTTGTTGAAAAGACTGTCTCTTCTCTCATTGAATTGCTTTGTCTCCTTTGTCAAAATCAATTGACTATGAGTATGAGGATTTATTTCTGGACTCCATTCTGTCTCTTTGATCAATATGTCTGTCCATACACAAATAGCATACTATCTTGATTACTGTAGATTTATAATAAATTTTAAGTCCTCCAACTTTGTTCTTTTTGTTCAGTTGTTTTTTTTTTTTTTGGTTGTTCTCAGTCCTTTGAATTTTCACATACATTTTACAATCAGTTTGTTAATTTCTACAAAAGCAGGATCTCTGGATTATATGGTAAGAATATATTTAGTTTTGTAAGAAATGGTCAAACTGACTTCCAAAGTGGTTGTGCTCTTTTGCATTCTTAACAGAAGTGAATGAGAGTTCCTGTTGCTCCCCTTACCAGCATTTGGTGATGTCACTGTTGTAGACTTTGTCCATTCTAATGGATTTGTAGTTGTATCTCATTATTTTAGTTAGCCATTCTTTGATGACATATGATGTTGAGTATCTTTTCATATGCTTATTTACCATCTGTATGTCTTCTTTGGTGAGGTATCTGTTCAGGTCTTTTGCTCATTTTGAAATCAGGTTCTTCATTTTGCTATTATTGAGTTTTATGAATTCCTTGCATATTTTGGCTAATAGTCTTTTATCAGATATGTCTTTTGTAAATATTTTCTCCAAGTTTGTGGCTTGTGTTTTAATTCCCTTAAAGGGTCTTTTGAGTTTTTAGTTTTAATGAAGTCCAGCCTATTAATTTCTTTTCATGGATTATGACTTTGATGTCATACCTAAAAAGTAATTGCCAAACCCAAGGTTATCTAGATTTTTCACCTATGTTATTTTTATAGGAGTTTTATAGTTTCATGTTTTAAATTCAGGTTTCTGAGCTGTTTTGAGTTAATTTTTGTGTTTAGATTTTTATTTTTTGCATATTTGATGTCCATTCATTCCAGCATCATTGTTGGAAAGATCATCTTTTTTTCAGTTTATTGCCTTTGCACCTTTGTAAAAAATCAGTTGACTATATTAATATGGGTCTATTTCTGGGTCTTTGTATTCTATTCCATTTATCTGTCTATTTCGTCACTATGCCACATTATCTTGACTACTATAGCTTTATAGTAAGTATTGAAGTCAGATAGTATAAGTCCTCTGTCTCTTTTCTTCTTTTTCAATATTTTGTTTTGCCTCTCCATATAAACTTTACAATTAATTTGTTGATATTCACAAGATAACTTGCTGGGATTTTGATTTGGATTGCATTGAATCTATAGGTCAAGTTGGGAAGAACTGACATCTTCACAATATTGAGTCTTTCTATCAATACACATGAAATATCTATTTATTTAGTTCTTCTTTGATTTCTTTCACCAGAATTTTGTCGTTTCCTTCATATAGACATTGCACATTTAAAAAAACCCTGATACCTAAGTATTTCATTTTTGGAGATACTAATGTAGATGATATTGTGTTTTAAAGTTCAGATTTTACTTATTCATTACTGGTACCTAGAAAAGCAATTGACTTTTATATGTTGACCTTGTGTACTGCAAACTTGCTATAATTGCTGATTAATTCCAGGAGTATTTTTATTGATTGTTTTGGATTTTCTATATAGACAAACATGGTTATCTGTGAACAAAGACAGATGTATTTATTTCTTCTCAGTCTTTATGCATTTTATTTCCTTAGAAAATCATGCTACATTAGTTAGGACTTCCAGTGCAATGTTGAAAAGGAGTGGTGAGAGGTTCTTGCCTTGTACCTGATCTTAGTGGGAAAGCTTGCAGTTTCTCACCATTGGGTATTATATTGTAGATTTTTTTTTATAGATATGCTTTATCAACTTGAGGAAGTTCCCCTCTATTTCTAGTTTGCTGAGTGTTTTTTTTAAAAATCATAAATGGGTGTTTGAAGGCCCTTAAATTTTTGTTGGATTTATTTCCTACCATATGACACACAAATGTCTTACCAATAAGTCTAGTATAATTGCTACTTTTTGCTCAGTAGGTAAAATCAGCATTCATCAATGTAATGAACCAGTGGTCTTATGGAAAGGGAAGATGATCAAGTCTCTGCAGACTATAGTATAACATATAGCTCTGAAGGGGCTTGCCCAAGGTAAGGCAGTTAAGATGTATTTACCTTGCCCAAGGTAAGGCAGTTAAGGTGTATTGCTGGCTTTGTCAACTGAAGGCAAATAAATTCTGGGTAGTTTATTTTTAGGTATTAAGAAAAAGGCTTTCATGAGATCAGTAGCTGCATACCAGATAATAGGGCATGTGTTAATTTGCTCAAGCAATGAAGCCTTATCTGAAAGACCAGCTGAAATTTGAGTCGCCACCTGATCAAGCTTACTATAATCCACTGCCATTCTGCAATATCTGTCTGTCTTCTGTACAGGCCAAATAGGCAAGTTGAATGGGGATGTGTTGGGAATCACCGCCTGTGCATCCTTCCAACTCTTGATAGTGGGGCCATTCTGTAGAATCCCTCCAGGAATGCAGTATTGCTTTCGGTTTACTATTTTCCTAGGTAGAGACTATTCTAATGACTTACACTTGGTCTTTTCCTATTACAATGACCCTCACTCCACAAGTCAGAGAATGGGGATCCTACCAGTTACTGAATATGTCTATTCCAATTATTTACTCTGGAATCAGATAAATGACCGCTGAATGCGTTTGGAGACCCAGTGGACTCACTGTCATTTGAGCTAAAACTTCACTGATTACCTGAGTTTTTTAAGTTCCCACTCTAGGCCGGGCACGGTGGCTCATGCCTGTAATCCCAGCACTTTGGGAGGGTGAAGTGGGTAAATTTCTTGAGCCCAGAAGTTCACGACCAGCCTGGGCAACATGGCGAAACCTGGTCTGTACTAAAAATACAAAAAAAAAAAATTAGTTGGGTGTGGTTGCATGAGCCTGTAGTCTCAGCTACTCAGGAGGCTGTGGTGGGAAAATTACCTGAGCCAGGGGACGTCAAGGCTGCAGTGAGCTGAAATATGCCACCGCACTCCGGCCTGGGCAACCAGAGTGTGACCATGTCAATCAATCAATCAATCAATCAATCAATCAAGTTTCTACTCTGACTGATAGACCACAGTGATGGTTTGGGTCTCCTAAGATTGGTGTCAATAATCCAGTTAGCCAGTGTCCCACAGTCACCTAAAAGTCGGATTATTTTACATTCCCTAATGCACAGTCACCCTGGCAAAAGGCCATAGGTCCTTTTGGGAAGGCTAAGAGAAAGTTTAACAGTACAATCTTTCAGCAGTGTGATGGGGTACTTCTTCAAGGAGCTCAAACCTCCCCTTCTTTCAAGGGATTTGGGATTGTAAACAGGCTCAAGTCTAGGAATTGATTGCAGAAACTACAACTGTCTATTTTTGTGATCCAAATTAGACTAAGTTCATACTGCCTGGAACTCTTCTGCTTAAATAGAGCAAATAAGAATGTAGTAGACTAGGTGTGTTAGCCTGTTTTTGCATTGCTATAAAGGAATACATGAGACTGGATAATTTATAAAGAGAAGAGGTTTAATTGGCTCACAATTCTGCAGGCTGTACAGGAAGCATGGTGCCATCTGCTTCTGGGGAGGCCTCAGGGAGCTGGGAGCAGGCATTTAAGATGGTGAAGCAAGGGACAGGGAGAGGTAACACACACTTTTTGTTGTTGTTATTTAGTTTTTATTTCATGATCATAAACTTAACTCTGCAATCCAGCTAGGCATGGAAGGGAACAAGGAAAACACGGAACCCAAAGCGAGCTGCAGCGAGAGCACAAAGATTCTAGGATACTACGAGCAAATGGGGTGGAGGGGTGCTCTCCTGAACTACGGAAGGAGTAATCTAGTGGTTAAGATAAAACACAAGTCAACCTTATTAGAGTTGTCCACGGTCAGCAATGGTGCTCTTCTCGCTGGTCTGGCCATTCCTGGACCCAGAGCGCTCCATGGCCTCCACAATATTCATGCCTTCTTTCACCTTGCCCAAGACCACATGCTTGCCATCCAACCACTCAGTCTCGGCAGTGCAGATGAAAAACTGGGAACCGTTTGTGTTGGGTCCAGCATTTGCCATAGACAAGATGCCAGGACCTGTATGCTTCAGGAAGAAATTCTCATCATCAAATTTCTCCCCGTAGATGGACCTGCCATCAGTGCCATTATGGCATGTGAAGTCACCACGCTGACACATAAGCCCTGGAATAATTCTGTGAAAGCAGGAACCCTTATAACCAAATCCTTTCTCTATAGTGTTCAGAGCACAAAAGTTTTCTGCTGTGTTTGGAAACTTGTCTGCAAACAGCTCGGAGGAGATGTGGCCCAAGGGCTCACCGTCGACAGCCAGGAACACAGTGGGGTTGACTGAGGCTGATGGTACAGGACTCCCGGCGGCAGTGGCATCTACAAAGCCAACATACACTTTTAAAAGAACAAGTTTCACAAGGATTCACTCGCTATCGTGAGGACTAAATTATTCATGAGAAATCCTCCCGCCATGATCCAGTCACCTCCCACCAGGCCCCACCTCCAACATTGGGGATTACATTTTGACATGAGATTTGGGTTCATCCAAACTATATCACCAGGCCAGCCATGTTGCTCACACCTGTAATCCTAGCGTTTTGGGATGTTGAGGCAGGAAGATTGCTTGAGGCCAGAAGTTCAAGACCACCCTGAGCAACATACCAAGACCCTATCTCTCTAAAAAAAAAATAATTAGCCAGGTGTGGGAGTATATGCCTGTGGTCCTAGCTACTCAGGATGCTGAGACGGGGATCCCTTGAGTCTAGGAGTTTGAGGCTGTCATGCCACTGCACTCCAGCATGGACAACAGAGCGAGACCTTGTCTCTAAAAAAAACAACCCGGAATGTAGTAGACTGACTTTCACTTTTAGGGGTACCTTGGTCAACTAGCCAATGCCATGGATCTCTGAGTCATTTTGTCAGGCCTCCAAGTCCAAGCCTGACCATTATAGCCTTGGTGACCCACAGGTACACCTCCGGATGGTCCCCAGGAGCCAGAAAGTCTGAAGTAACAACAGGTAACAAGGTGGCCACAGAAAGAAGTGAAACCACTTGTTCCTGCCTCAACTAATTGCTCCCGCCTGCAACCTGCAACCATTGTTCCTGCTCAACCTTGTGGAATTTCTCCCCGGACACTGGGTTTCTCAGGACCCCCACCCCTGTAACCATGTAATTTACTGCACTCTCCCCTCTGCTTGTAACCAATAACCCCCACCCTTATGATCATGCCTGTTTGTAATAGATGACCCCTACCCTTCTGACCATGCATCCCATGGCACCCTTTCCCTCCCCAAAATAGATTACCACCTTTAACTGACCACTTGCCCCAAGCTATAAAACCAACTCCTGTTCCACTGCCCTCCACTGACTCTCGTTTCGGACTCAGCCAGCCCACACCTGGGTGAATAAACAGCCATGTTGCTCACACAAAGCCTGCCTGCTGGTCTCTTTACATGAGCGATGCTCCTAACACATATGATTTTGATAACTGCTTTGACTCTTGTCCACTGTGGTAACCACATCCACATCTTTGATAATTAAGTGCCACTACTTGGCCCCTGCCACCCTGGGACTTAATTATCCCCCTTGCATTTAATGATTGCAGTTTACTGGTAGCAGTTACCATGGTAATTCTTGATCTATAGCGAAGAGCAACCACAGACCCATCAAGTTTATTCTGTAGAGTCAGGGTGAAAGATGTGTCCTCTGGATGTTTCTGGAGTGTGACTGAAGCAAGAGTGGGAGGGAACAAACCTCTCAAACACCGAACTGTGGAAGGAAGTGGCTTTTTATTAGGCCAGAAGCTGCAGGGTCTACACCCTTATTTACCGAACTCCCCGAGCTGCAGCTTCTTTTTCCTTTTATAGACTTACAATGCTAAAGGGGAAACTGAGGCGGGACTTCGTCATTGTCCATTTGCTGGACGTCCAACCTTACAATCTTTTGGCTTCACTGATTTGCTAATTCATTTGCAGTGTGAGCGGGGACCAGTAAGGGAGAGGGGGCTCACAGAGACAAGACAAAAGCAACAAGCTGTTTGTTTGCAGAGGCGTTTTCAGGAGGAAGCCTGGTCCGTGGAGAAGTGGGGCATGAACCAGTGCCGGGCTCCAGCCGGCAGAGATAACATTCATTTGCAGCTCTATCAAGGTTAACAGATAGCAGAGATGCTGGGAACTAAAGAAGGAGTCATTTTCCCAGCTCTTTGGTATTTTATTTCATTTATTTCATTTTTTTTCCTTCTTCACCCTCCTTCCCATTTGGAAGTGGGGGAGGGAGGAGGTGAAATTGAAGGAGGCGGGAGGTGGTGAAATTGAAGGAGGCAGGAGGTGGTGAAATTGAAGGAGGCGGGAGGTGGTGAAATTGAAGGAGGCGGGAGGTGGTGAAATTGAAGGAGGCGGGAGGTCTTCCCTCTCATGTGAGCAAGTCTTACGTGACAAATTTACTCTAACATTCCAATCTCTGTAAGCCTGTAGATACCTTCTACCATAGTATACACAGAGAGTTCTAACGTTGCACCTTCCTTTGGTATATACCACTATTTGGTCCAAGTTTTAGCCAACCAAACCAACGGTTAGGCCCCTTTCTAGGCCCTCGAGTTACAACATTAAATGCAGACTTCCTGCTTAGTGGACCGTATCAATAAATTTGACCTGATCCAACTTTATGTCCCTTTCACCATTATCACGCATGCTTACTGTTCGTTCCCACACACATTCTCCAGAGCTCTGTCTGTATGAGTTGGAAAAATCAAGGACTTCTTTTGGAGTGTGGCACACCTCATCATGGGTAACACTTTGTACCTCATCTTTTGGAGCCTACTGGGACTTGAGTCTCATAGATTTAGAAGCCACGAGGAGTGGCAAGGTGGGTTCTGAGAATCAGTGTTGTCTTGCAAGCAACCACCTCAGAGTTTCCTCAGGCAAGGCAGGGTTAATCTCCTTAGGTGGGGTGGAAGGGCTGTTTATACTGCCGAATAATACTCTTTTGAGTCCCCATTTTCCTTGACTAGCAGGAAATTGCAACCCAGTGGTTTTGAGGCCTCTGTCTTGTCCCAGGGTTTTAGGTATAAGGCAGTAGGGAGGCCCTCCCCACCCTAGGTTGTCTCTAACTGACAGAAACTATCTGTTGGCACAGGTGGCTGGGTGGTAATTCTCTCTTCCCCTCAGGGCCAAGCTCAGCTCCAGGAACCTGTAACCACCCAGCAGCTCTTCTCTAAAACCTTGCCGCCTTCTCTCCAGTTTCTAGGAGTCTCCATTTCCTACCCGGCTGCTCCTTAAAGGCATGCTTCCTGCCTTGGCCCTGACTTCCATTGCTCTAGAATTGATGTCTGCTTTCCACTTTGCCAGAATCCTTTTACAAGAAATCACAAAATTTGGTTTCCCGATTGAACTAAGAGGTCAGGGAAAAGACAGGGAGCATTCACACAATTGAAAATTTCAGCCTATTACCCTGTTGTAGTGACGAGATACCGAAGTTGCTGAAGACACAGAAAAAGACTCCCTAACATTTCTAGGGAACGTAAATGTTCTCTAAACATATAAGGCGTGCTAGATGTTCCCCATAACTGGATGATATTCCTCTCGTCCTATCCTCCTGCCCTAGCCACAGGGCAAAGGCTTGTGTTTAGAAAGTTTGTTATTACTACAGCCTGTGTGACTTACTTTCTGGTGATAAATCTTGTGTGTGAATTGTGAGGACGGCCGGCATCCAAAGTAAATAGCGATGGTTGTGGTGGAGGCTGGCGGGCCGGCCTGGCTGGCTGTGCTTCAGCTCCTTGGCTGCTCCTGCACTGGTTGCTGAGCTGGAGCTGACTCCGGCTTCCCCAGGGAAGCTTCCCCTGCCAGCTCTGGGGAGGCTCTGCCCTCTCATCTCCCTCAGCTGGGACCTTGGCAACTCTGCTCTCCCCCCTGGCAATCGGCATCTGGAATGGCTGAAGGGTGAATTCCAGGCAGCAAAAAGAGTGCCAGAGTCCTGAGCACTTCCTTCCCTCTCTCTCAGCCCAGCACACCCCAGCACACCCCAGGCTGTGTTTTCTGAGCAGAACAAGGTGATTGTCTGCAGGGTCCTAAGAAGAGGAAGGACCAGGATGCACTGCATGCAGCTGTCTCGACTCACTTTGCTCCTTTCTTCCTCCTTTGTTTGGAATTTTCTCTCCCTGGAATGCCTTACCTTATTCTCTCTTTTCCTCCTGGTGAAATCCCTACTTATTCTCTGAGACTCAGTGAAAACACTGTCTCTTCTAGGAAGCCACCACCCCTCTCCCCCAACCCTTTTCTCCCACAGCTTTTCGTTCCTAGCTCTGTTGTAATACTTACCGTATTGTATTATAGTGAGTTTTTCGCCTACCTGAGTGCAATAACTTTTTTTTCCCTAACTCTTTGGTCCTAGTATTTAGGATGGTGCCTGGAACATATGAATGCTACTGATGATTATGATAACAATTATTGTTCATTATATGCTTAGCAGGTGCAAGGCACAGTGCTAAGAGCTCCGTAACATTTAATCCCCACCATAGTCCAAAGGGTAGCTGTTAGTGTTATCTGAGATTTTGGATGAAGTGGCACATTTAGGGAGATTCTGCACCTTCCTTAAGGTCCCATATCTTATAAAGGGTGGAGCTGAGTTTTGCACCCAGGTTTATGCAGCACAAACGTCAGCGTTTTAACCACTAAGCGGCACTGTTTTGAAGGAATTTTTTGAATGCATGATTGAATGAATGATTCTAGCAGTGCCCAAGTGTCCCTGCATTCCCATCTGAGTGCAGCATTTAGGGTGGAGGCTGTTTTATTCCTCAGGCACTGGACTGCATCATAGTGCCTTTGGCCCAGGCTCCTCACTTGATGGTGTCTTGCCTTTCCTTCTGGAGGGTAAAAAAGATCAAAAGGCTCTAACGATGGGAGAAGCTCCTGATCTACTTATAAATATACTGATCCTAATGTCAAGCAAGCATTGTGATCATGGTCACAGCTCACTATGACTGGTGGTATGAACAGACTGTTTGCATTCTTCCCAGAGCATTAATAGCCCATAATCTCTCCTTCCTCTGCCTTCCCTCTGTGTTTATACAGGGAAGGGCTTGGCAGGGTTGGGGACAGGGAACATATGGGGAGCTATGTGTGCTCCTTTCTCTCTTTCCTTATCGCAGACAAGAGAGGGCACCTGGCATTATGCATTGATGTCACTGAAGGGCAGAAACAAATTGCAAAAGTATATACCCGCAAGGAAGGAAGCAAGTAGATGCCACTAAAGATATTTGTCTGGTTTCTCCTAGCTCACTGCCTCCAGCACCTGGCACATAACTGATGCTCAATTAATATTTATTTGTTGAAAAAAATTACACCACATTCACAAATGCCTCACGTTTCTAGAGCACTTTATGAACTCAACTTTTTACAGCTCTTTGGTAGCTATTGTTTCTGCTGATTCTTGTATTCGTTTTAAGGAGGAGGATATTAAAGATCAGAAGGGTTTGCTGACGATCACCAAGCTTATCAGAGCCAATATCAAGGACAGAACCAACACCTGTGACTCTGAATTCTAAAGGAGTGAAGGATGTGCAATCTCAAAATATGCCAAATTCATATATTGATTATTTTGAGCTATAAACATTGAAGAAATTGTAGTTTCAGAAAGGGCCAGTTGTCCTGTCTCCCCCTGCATGTATAAGCCATAGAGTTTCCTCTTGGAGAGGGGACTCCCTGTACTAGGGTAATAAAATAGTCCTTATTACCAGAGACTGGGAAGTCAGGGCTGCAGTGGACCTAAATAAATATTTACCAGAGTAGCCCTTCTTGTCTACTAGTTTTACATCCGCCCATATAGCTCCTATGACTCCTTTAAAATTTACTGCCCCAGCCAGATCCCCTTTATCCTGTCATTTCTTCTCAAATTCATTGTTCTTTGTCTAAAAAGTGTAAAGGCATCTTGCTTTGGCCACTTCTTTGGATTTCATTCTCTTGTGAAGATCTGTGCATGGTAGTTGCATCTGACAGCTCTAACTTAATCACACCCTGAGAATGACCCTATATGGCAGATGCATCTGCCAGCAATGACTTAAGAAATGAGGGTTGCCACATGGAGGCTGTTGGAGGCAGGGTGCTAAGGGAAGGTGCAGTATAAACTACATGCTTTTTTCAAGCAGTTGTGGTTTCCTGTTCAGCTCTCCACCACTGGCCCATCCATGTATGTAAGTTCTCCCTAATAAAACCCCGTGTCTCGTTTGCTGGCTATGGGTCTCTTATTTGGGCTCTCAAACGTGCCATTCCTATTGCAGTCAATAGAGGTCTGACATGACACCTGTGTTCATTAAAACTAATACAGTTAGGACGCTTTTATCTCGTTAATCTGCCTGGTGTCCATTTGGTTTCTTAGTTCTAGCCAAAGAACCCACAGAAAAGCTTAAGGGTACTCGCTGACTCTCCTACAATCCCGTGCTCATAAAACTAGGAAATGGAAATCTCAGTTATTCAATACCTAAATGTTTATCTTAAAGCAAATTCTACTTGTATGGTTTCATTCTTTGCTTGATTGGTAACCTATCCCATTTCACTCTGTTTTTTTTGGATCTCTTTTCTCTCATTTTCTGTATTAAAACCATTCACAGTAACTTGTATAGCCATTCATTTGGACTTTTTATTTTCCAAATCATTTTAAATCAACAGCCCCTCACTGAGGGCCTCCCAAATTAAGATGTAAGGCATGACCTCCGCCTTCATGGAGCTTTCATTGAGTGGCTGCAGGGACAGACAGGAACTCCAGGGCATATGAGATAGCAGATACTCCCAACAGAGATTTTGATGAGCACATCAGAGCATCATAGGCTTTTGAGCTAGTGTAAGGATGAATAGAAATTATTTTTTAGACACTCCTTAGGTAGAGATGGGGAAAAGAATTTTAGTTTAAAAGAATAGCAAGGGCAAAGGTGGGGGAGCATGGCCTGTTTAGGGCTGGACGAGTGGTCCTGGGAAAGGATACAAGGAGAGATGAGGCTAAAACGGTGAGCTGGTATCATATTGTGGAGGCTCTTGGGTTCCCCACGGTGTTACATTTTCTTCAGAGGGCAGTGAGGAGCCATCAGGAGTTTCTAAGGAGGGCAATGTGATCTCAGCTGGAGAGGAGAAACCACTGAGCAGCCATGTCAGTGACCTAGGAGAGGCTCAAGGATTCATCCCTCATCTCCCAATTCCCTACTGAGGGTGAGGCACCGTACTGGGCTGGGGTTTCGAGATCAGCGGCACAGAGCCAGGCCTGCGAGAATGCACAATCAGGCGAGCAGGCCATGCGTGGCTGTAAGACACCATCATAAATGTCTCTACCCAGTTCAGTGAGTGCACAAAGAAAGGGGGGTATAGGGACCCTGGGGAAGGTGGGCATCAGGAAAGCTTTCTAGTGCAGATGATGCTCGAGCTGAGATTATTTACAGGGCGAGGAAGATGACGAAAGAGAGAGAGGAGGGAGAAGGCATTCATAGAATATAGGGTCCAGCCCTATAGGGTTCTGTGAGCCCCTCCCTGCTGGTGCAGAGACGAGAAACTGTAGAAATGAAAGACACAGAGATAGAGAAAAGAGAGTTTGGGCTCGGGGGTCCACTGCCAATCAAAACACAGAGACCTGCAGTGGCACTGAGTGCCTGGACGCTCTTTTATTGAGTACAAAGCAGTGGGCAGGGAAGGTAGGGTGAGGTAATGGTGGTCGGTGATAGGGTCAGGTAAATCACATGTCTTGAAGATGGGGGCCCAAGACTTTCAAGTAGCCAAGGTGAGGAGAAACCATAATGCGTCATCGCATATTTCTTAGAAATGTCAAGGACATCTTCTGAGAAAAAGAGAAACCAGGTGCGGGAGCAGGGCATGAGAGTGGACATGGAACGTGACCACTGAAGCACAGCATCACATAGAGACAGTTAAGCCCCCGGATGTCTGCGGGGTACCTGACAGTCGTCAGGCCTTGCCACAAGAGCTTGGAGAAGCGGAGTTTTCTCCTAACTTCCCCAGGAAGGAGATGTCTCAGCCATTTTGGACGTCTCCTTCCCTAGCTGGCTAAACAGCGGGCGCCTTCACAGCACTGGCGCTGCCGCGCAAAGGGAGGCACCCTCCAGCAGCCCTTACGCGGGCGTGACAGAGGGCTTAGAGCATCTTGCCTTAGGATCACTTTGTTCACAATATCACCTCGGTTTCATACTGAGTATGTATAATCATATACTCAATATAACCTTGAATTTTACTCATAGTCATTAAATTCAAGGTTATATTGAGATGTATCTTCATGATTATACATGAGTCACTGTAAGATTGAATATGATTATATAAAGAAATAACTATGTACCTATATTTCTAATTCTTTTCCTTTTTTTTTTTTTTTTTTTTTTTTTGAGATGGAGTTTCGCTCTTGTTACCCAGGCTGGAGTGCAATGGCGCAATCTCAGCTCACCGCAACCTCCGCCTCCTGGGTTCAGGCAATTCTCCTGCCTCAGCCTCCTGAGTAGCTGGGATTACAGGCACGTGCCACCGTGCCCAGCTAATTTTTTGTATTTTTAGTAGAGACGGGGTTTCACCAGGTTGGCCAGGATGGTCTCGATCTCTTGATCTCGTGATCCACCTGCCTCGGCCTCCCAAAGTGCTGGGATTACAGGCGTGAGCCACCGCGCCCGGCCCCTAATTCTTTTCTAAATCAATATTTATATGGGAACAGGTTGAGGCTTCAGACCCTTGCCACAGCACTTGCGGGGTTTCCCCCCTACAATAAGAACAAAGCACTGAGGCATCAGCAATGTGACCAGTTAGCCAGACCTGCTCTCCTGCTCTGTGTGTGTGTGTGTGTGTGTGTGTGGGGTGTGTGTGGGTGTGGGGGTGTGGGTGTGGGTGGGTGTGGGTGTGTTTGTGTGTGTGGGGGGGGTGTGGGTGTGTGTGTGTATGTTTTTGACATGCGGTCTTGCTCTTGTCGCCCAGGCTGCAGTGCAGTGGAACGATCTCGGCTCACTGCAACCTCTGCCTCCCGGGTTCAAGTGATTATCCTGCTTCAGCCTCCTGAGTAGCTGGGATTACAGGTGCCCGCCACCATGGCCAACTAATGTTTATATTTTTAGCAGAGATGGGGTTTCGCCATGTTGGCCAGGTTGGTCTCAAACTCCTGACCTCAGGTGATCCGCCCACCTTGGCCTCCCAACGTGCTGGGATTACAAACAATTGTGTTTTAAATATGATTGTTTTGCTTAAGCAATATTTGTTTGTTGAAGAAAATGTGTCAAATATAGAAAAACTAAAAGAATAAATTTATAATCCCACTACCTGCAGATAATTATTTTAAAAATTAGGTGAATATCTTTCTATTTTTATGTGAGGGTGTATGTGTTTGAATAAGAAAAGTGTGTGTATATACACATATATATGTATCAATAAGTAGAAAATATGGTGTATGTTAATATAGCTTCATCTTCTCTCTCTTTATATTGAATATCCTGCACCATCAGTTTTATATGACCTTATAAAATAAGGTTACATTTCTTTAATATTGAAACAATACTGACTTTGAACGCCTACCAGCCCAGCCGGACAGGAAATCTAATCTTCCCTGGAGATTCCCAAGTAATCTCTAAGAATGTGTAAGAAACTGCTACTTACTGCTCAACGTATCCTAATAGTGGCTGTTCCCATCTGCCCACTGCCTAAGATTTCAATAGGAAAGGGAAATATGGGTAGATTGTTCATTCCCGCTAGATTGAAAACACCTCGTGGGCCAGGAACTATGTATTTCCTGTCCACTGCTGTATCCCCAGTGCTGCAGATAAATACCCACAACATAGTAGACATTCAATAAATACACTGAATGAATGAGTGGATTCAAACCTCCACTTGTTCAGGCAATGAACATTTACTGAAGATTTTTGTTGTGCTGAGTTCTGTGCTGGGATTAGAAGTGTACATGTAAACAAAATCAAACTTTCATCTTTGATGGGCATAAAGATGAGCATTTTTTAAAAAAGAAACTGGGCTCCCATGGGTGGCAGTGAGATTTCTAGCACCTGAGGTATTCACAGAAACACCAAAGACTACTGACCAAGGCTGTAGAAGGGATTCTTGCTTGGGAGAAATGCTAGACTAAATAACCATTAATGACCCCTCCAAATGTAAATTCCTATGATTGGATGAATTTTAACTAATTGTTTCTAACTTATTAGTCATAAACAAACAGATCACAGAAGGACTCCAAAGAAAATACAATTACAAGTGAAAAACAAACGTTCTGATGGGATCCAAATATTTGTTGATAACAAATGAGATTTCTTGAGAAGCCTGCAGGAGGTTGCTCTCAACCGGGGACATAATTTTTAAATAGCAGGGATTAGAGGAGTAATGAATTTCAGAATGCGTTTGAACATTTTCTTTAATTCAATCCATTTGTTATATTCAAAACTCATATTCACAAGCAAAAATAATTAAGAACTGAATAAGACAACTAAATCAAAGACTTTTTATAAGTCTTTCTTGAGGAAGCCCGAAGGTCTCGACTTTGATCACTGTTTGGGAAATCCGAGTGCAACACTTTAAGACAAAAATGTCCATATGTTGGTCTTACTGGAATTCAAAATTCATTCATCTATTCTTTTATTCAAGAAACACATAGTGGGGAGAGGAAAGGAAGATATAGTGAAAATCCACTAAGTGTAATATGCCGTAGACTTTGCAATATGAGTAATTCTAAAAGGAAAATGAGATCATCTATCATACATTTAAATAGTCTTTTAAAAAATTCATTTTATTACAAAGTAATAATCATCCATTAAATAAAAGACTTAAAAAATGGCAATAGTAAAAACAATTCCCATAATCATATCACTTAATAAATACCTACTGTTTATGTTTTTGTGATTTCCTTTTAATGTTTCTATGCATGTAATTTTTATATAATTGTAATATTGCTATTTTTGTAATAGAAGCTATTTTGAGCTTGAACATCCTAATCATTGAACAGGCTGGTGGAAATAGTTTAGTGCAACTGAAACCTAATTCTCTAGAGCTTTGATATACGTGTCTTGGTTTTCCTTCATACACCTTAAGCATTACTCTTTTGGGTTGAAAATAAAAACATAAAGTTTGTGTTTAAACAACACCAAAGTGTATTTTAAAAATGAGAATTTGGTAAGTATAACGGCCAGATTCAAAATTAGATTACAGATTAGCAGCTGGATACCTAACTGACCAGAGCATACAGTTGTAGCCATTAACCTTACTAGCACACGTACTCCCAACTATAACTAAATAACTATTTGCCACTGTTTGTTTAATGACCAACTCCCCTGTTAGACTCTAAACTCTGTCTAGCTCACAGCAATATCTCTAGTGCATGGTTTATTGCCTGGTGCAGGCTTGGTTCTTAGTAGACATTGCTGGAGGAGTAAGTGAATGAATGACTCATTTACTGGGGAAGTGGTTTGGGGGTAGTCCGTCCATCCACCCACCCACCCACCCATCCATCCACCCACCCACCCATCCATCCACCCACCCATCCATCCACCCATCCACCCATCCACCCACCCACCCATCCATCCACCCATCTACCCATCCACCCATCCACCCATCCACCCACTCATCCACCCATCCACCCACGCATCCACCCACCCACCCACTCATCCACCCACCCATCCATCCACCCATCTACCCATCCACCCACCCATCCATCCACCCACCCACCCACCCACCCATCCATCCACCCACCCACCCATCCATCCACCCATCCACCCATCCACCCACCCATCCATCCACCCACCCACCCATCCACCCATCCACCCATCCATCCACCCACTCATCCACCCACCCATCCATCCACCCATCTACCCATCCACCCACCCATCCATCCACCCACCCACCCACCCACCCACCCACCCACCCACCCATCCACCCATCCACCCATCCACCCATCCATCCACCCACCCATCCACCCACCCATCCATCCACCCACCCACCCATCCATCCACCCATCCACCCATCCACCCATCCACCCACCCACCCATCTATCCACCCATCCATCCACCCATCTACCCATCCACCCACCCATCCACCCACCCACCCATCCACTTCTTCATTCATCTATCATCAGATACCTTAGGGAATACCTGTCATGTGGTAAGCACTGTGCCTTGCACTCCAGACACAGGGTAAAGCAGTGACAGTGCTGCTCTGGATGGAAGAGCTTGCTCTCTGGGTGGGGAAAGAGTCAGACTGAGGTCTTCAAATACCTCTTCTGCAGATTTCTTGCCCAGCATTTATGGCCCTAGAACTGTAAAAACTGGTCATTTTATTAGGGCATTGTTTTTGTAAATCACAAATATGCTGCGGGGTGGGCTTTTCAGTCATTAACAACCTAGAGTGAACTAGTTTCTCAGGTTTGGGAGGGGAGGGAGAGAAAGCAAGCCATGTAGCTATGGAAAGGATACTCTCAGGTCATCATTTTCTCCCTTCTCTATAGTAGGAAGCCCCGGGTCATGGGAAGGCAGCAATGTAGTAGAAACATGCCCAATTGGCTTGAGTCTGTCACCACCCAGCTGTGCCATGACAGGCAGCTTGGCCAACCCCGAGCCTCAGGGTCCTTACCTCCCTGGAAGGTGATGCAGATCAAACGCTGCTGTAGTCTGTCACCACCTAGCTGTGCCACGACAGGCAGCTTGGCCAACCCCGAGCCTCAGGGTCCTTACCTCCCTGGAAGGTGATGCAGATCAAACGCTGCTATAGGCATGAGAGGCTCCTGTGAATCACGTGACTACATGCTCTTCCCCTTGCCAGGGAAGGGGTGAGTTTTTCAGACCTGATTGCCATGCACACACTTGCAGGTCTGCAGAGGGCCTCTTCTGTGCAACTTCCTTTTTAGAGGAAGCCCTTCAAGCTTCTTTTATCAGGTGCCACACAGACATTAGTTACATCTTCATTGTCCTCTCCTGTGAAGGCAGAACCTGGTGCTCCCTACAGAACCTTTTCCTCCCTCCAGATAGGAGGGAGGGTGTGCAGGAGAGAAGTCAGACCTGGGGAAAGAGGTGGGCCTTTATTGGCACAAACTCCCCTAGGCGAGCCCTCCTGGTGCTCCACAGTTCCAGGGTGCACCACAGAGCTGCACCCCAATGCCAGCTTATCCTGGCCCGTGGGAGCACAAACCTCCTGGGAAGGGCCCTCAGAGGCCTGCCAGGCTCTGTCCTATCCAGCAGGGCCTTCCTCTAGGCCACATCTTTGTCACATGAGCTTGAGAACGAGGAAACTCTTTCCCTGACCTGGAGGTGAGTGCATCAAAACCAGGGCTACATTTGGGGCATTCCCAATATCAATCACATTCTCTTTGTAATTCTCACACCACCTCATGCTGAGGTAGACTTGAGGGAAAGAGAAATATAAAGCCAAATGTCTGCCTCCCCTCAGGTCTCTGAGAAGGAAACTCTCTGACCTCAAGGAAGGTGGAGGGAGAAAGGAGAGGTGACCTTCCTATGCTGTGTTCCCAAGGAAAGCATGCATCTCAGTCTACTGGTTTTACCCTGCAGCAGCACTACTGTCTTTGAAAAAATGGCAACTATATATATGTGTGTGTGTGTGTGTGTGTGTGTGTGTGTGTACATATATATATTTGTGTGTAAATATGTGTGCATGTGTACATATCTATATGTACGTGTGTGTGTACAAATGAGAGTTGGGATCATTGAGGAAATGAGTTCTGTTTGTTGAACATGAATCTGAACTCAAGGAAATAACCACTATTAAAATAACTTTAAACAAATAAAATTTAGCAGTGTTTAATTGAGCAAAGAACAATTCATGAACTTGGCAGCCCTAGAACCAGGACAGATGTAGTGAGACTCCAGGAGCTGCCACACGGCTGGACATTTATGGACAGAAAAAGGGAAGTCAAATACAGAAAGCAGAAGAAAGGGGAAGTGAGGTACAGCACTAGCCCAATGGTTCAAGCTGGAGTTTGCCTTATTTGAACTTGGTTTGAACAGTGGGTTGTCTGTGGTTGACCTCGGTTCAGCTGCTGTGATTTGCTGAGATCTGGCCCACTTGTTCCAAGAGTAAGTTACTGTCTGATTACACATCAAGTTAGGTTACAGCTCACTATGTACGGAGAAACATTTAGGCCAAACTTAAGATATGTATGGAGGTAGCATTAGGCCAAGCTTAACTCAATTTAACACTGCTCATTTCTGTAAAAGAGTTTTAAAGAGAAAAAAACAAGCTTTTTCCATGTTAATTTTACCCAGTGTTTTGAAAAGAGAAAGTGCTTGATCATTGATGTTCACATTAAGATGAACAGCATGTAGGCAAACTGATATCTCCACTTTTGACGAGGAGGAGACAGGGGCTACATGAAAGCCATTGGACCTCCCCATGGGAGCATCTGGATCTTCCACTCCCAGCTCACTATGAGGGCTGTGGTAAACTGCCTCAGGTCTGAGCACGGCACAGTCCCCAATATACAGTATGTTCTTCATAAATGCCAGCCAACCAGGCCCTTCCCATTTATGTAACCATGTTCTGTACTTTTACTTTATAACATTAATGACAACCTCTAAGGATACATTTATTAATCTAATGTCAGTCCCTGCACACCCACTATATAACAGTGGGGACTGAGTCGGTCTTGTTCACCACCTGCATGCCTTGCAAAGTGCCTGGCAGACCGGAGGCATTTGCCGAGTAAGTGCAAGGTTGGGGAATGAAAAGCTGGCCCTATCACAGCAATTCTGCACCATCGTGACACCTGGACAGGAAACTTTGCTGCCTCAGTTGCCTAATGAATATAATGGGAATAACAATGGGAATAACAAATTGGGTGCACATTTGCACCCCAGCTGGCTATGGAGGAATCTAACATCTCTCAAGGATCAGTTCCCTCTCTCTATGTTGGGAAACCCCATTGCTCAGGAAATGCTATTCTTCCTATAGAGGCTTCAAACTGCTGTAGACTGGGAGTACTCTTCAAGGTGCTCTCTCATGCTGTGGCCCATTTGTGCTCTTTTCCATGAATTAGAAGCAGGATGTTACTTTGGACAATATCCAATAAAACGGTTCATTTGATTATTAATGATTTGTCTAAAATCTTTCGTTGAGCTCTTTTGTTGCCACACACTGAGTCAGGCGCTTGGGGGCCACTCAGACACTGCTCTGAGGGAAAGCCCTGGCCGATGGCGGTAACAAGGGCAGGGGGTGCATGGGCCATGGGAGGCAGGCCAGTTCAGATTAGCCAGTAAAAGACGATGTTCTAGGTTGGAAAGGTCAGGATGATGAAAGCCTGCAGGGCATGAGAACGTCTAGCAAGTGTAGAATCCATGTCCGCATATTTTCTCATGGTATGTATGGTTTAATGATTACTGTTTCTTCCTAATCATAGCAGTGTTAGGGGACTTCTGTTACAGGTGGGAATGGGCATTCTCTGACCTTTTGGGAGCTTTCTCACCTTAGAGTGTCTGCAAAGGCTGTCACCCAGTATGTTTCTGAGAAACCACAGTCCTGACAGCTGACACCAGTGTGGGGATGAGAAGGCATCCTGTTTCCCGCTACTTCCTGTAACAGGGATCCCAAGAGAGCACTGTGACTTATGATTCACTGCAGGGTCTTTCCAGTTTTTGGAAATGAAAAGACCTCTTGCCAAGGCCCTGCCAACAAAGGTGGGAACGGGGTGGGTGCCCATGATCTGGGAGAGGCCAATAGGCTGAACTTTGGGGGCACCCAGAATCTCAAATTGAAAGGGGCTGAAATGAGCAGCTCACGGCCTCCTACAGATACCGGTGTCTAAAACCTCCATGGAAAAGTCTAGTTGGGTGCACATTTGCCCTCCAGCTGGCTATGGAGGAATAAGGTCTTAGCCAGTTGGGGCTGGTTTATCTTTAGGGTGGACTGCTGGGCAGCAGGCATGGGAGAGGCACACCCCCAGTTCAGCCCGTTCCTCAGCACAGCAGCCTGCCTTGTTTTCCTTCAAGGTGGGTCTGCTTATGTTGACATTGATTCTCCTTGCAAAGTGATGCGTAGACAGAACTTCATTCACAGGTGATAAATTCTGGATTTCCATGAGATAATTTTGCTTTCTCCTGGGAGGTAAAGCCTCTTTCCTAACTCAGGCTGTCTCAGGGCTTTGCAGCCCTTTGTGACAAGAACTGATCAGTGGCTATTTCCTTACTAAGGCTTCTGATAGGTTCACATGCCAGAGTTTCCAGCCTTCACCAACAGCTCAGATTTATGCCCCAGTGAACGAATGTACTCAGTACTAGTTCCTTCATGTCAGCTCAGGCAAGTGTGTAGTTCAAGGATTTAAAACATTTAAACAAACCTAACTGGGAAAAGCAGACAAACTTTCAACCTGATGACCCCTTTGGTCCAGGGTAGCCACCTCAGGATTTATGATGCAGTGAGTATTACTCTGTTATTCCTCATATCTTTTCATGTTTCCTTTTTCTTCTTCACTGGGACCACAAATTAGAAAGGAACTACAGATTCACTCCCTGCGTTGTACACTTGAGAGACCTTGACTGCCATACCCAAGATCATGCAGCTGTGAAGGAGAGGGGAGGGGCCAAGGACCCAGGCTCTTCTGATGTCCAGCTCAGGGCTCAATCCACACTGGCTCCATCTTTACATATAGCCCTGAGTGTTCTTTTTTTTTAATTTATTTTTTATTTTTTCAAGTCTTGCTCAATCACCCAGGATGGAGTGCAATAGTGCGATCTCAGCTCACTGCAACTTCTGCCTCCAGGGTTCAAGCAATTTTCCTGCCTCCGCCTCCCGAATAGCTGGGACTACAAGTGTGCACTATCATGCCTGGCTAATTTTTGTATTTTTAGTAGAGATGGGGTTTTGCCATGTTGGCCAGGCTGGTCTTGAACTCCTGATCTCAGGTGATCAACCCACCTCGCCCTCCCAAAGTGCTGCTATTACAGGAATGAGCCACTGTGCCCAGCCTAGCTTGGATGTTTTACCGCATCCGTTTCCCCAACCATTCGTGGCTCTGTAACTAGAGCACAGTGTTCTTTCCGTAGAAGGTACTTAAGGAAAGTGTTGCCTAACTTTTTATTTGCCTGGGGTGTGGGGAAACTCTGCTAAGCACCCTCCATGACTCTCTCACTTGGTTTTCAAGGACTGTAGTAGTGACGTCATTCATTCTTGAACAAAAAGAACTAGCCAAGCTTGTTTTCAGAGTCTAGCACAGCATTTTGAATAGAGGCTAGAATTCTCTTACTAACCATCATGCTATATACAAAACATTGCCAGTAAACTGCTGAATCTTTGCATCTCAGGCTTAAATGGAAAAGCGTCTTCTCCAACCTGGGGAATAAAGTATAGGTTTTGTAATTTTATGTAAGGAAAACCCAATACTAGCCACTCTTTCTGGCGTGCTTACTATGTGCCACATATGGTGCCTCTATTATGCTGTAATTCATTATTATGCTCTAATTCATTCTCTATTATGCTTTAATTCATCCACTCTATTATGTCCTGTATTTGCCAGCTAGAAAGTGGCACAAAGAGTGGAGTCAAATTGGCTAACTATAAGCCCTGCAGACCAGAAAAGGTGATACTTTGCCTTTGAAGACGCAGCATGAGAGCTTTCCTAGATGTCCACCAGAAACTGCTATCTGCTGGCAGAGTTCTTTTTTTATCACATGGAAGAAGAGAGAATATGTCTTATCTTGATGGTTTGCTTCTAATCAATTTGAGTGTCAACAGCTAAATTTGAAAAATAGAATGCAAAGTGAAGACTAGATCTAAACATTGTTAAGCTGGGAAACCAAGAGTCTGCATTTCTGTATTCTAGGGTGAAAATGGAAATTTATCTTTGGAACTCACTGGCCATTGTAGGAGAAACAGTAAGACGACCTTCCTTTTATTATTCACTCTATTATGCTTTAATTCATTCAATCCTTGGCCCTAACTGGTAAAATTTATATTATTCTGAATTTTATAAATGAGAAGAGTGAGGTTTAGTTGCTTTTCCAAAGTCACACAGCCAGAAGGTGGCAAAGCGTGGAGTCACATTGGCTAACTATAAGCCCTGCAGACCAGAAAAGGTGACACTTTGCCTTTGAAGACACAGCATGAGGGCTTTCCTGGATGTCTTCCAGAAACTACTGTCTTCTGGCAGGTGCCGGGCCTCTGTTCTCCATGTTCAGACTCCTAAAGGGAACAGGAGAATACTTGTTTCTTTCTCTCTTCTGGTCCCACTTTTACTTCCTAACCCCATAGAAGGGCCAAAAAGCAGAGGAGACCCAGCCACCTCCACCTCTCCTCTTGATGTTTGCACCAGTGGCAACAGAGATGGGCATAGACTGGTCTCTGGTGGCATGGGCTGGCACATGCTCTCGAGTTTCTGGCCCTAGGTTTGGAATACTTGCTCTATAGGAGATCGGAGGGATGCTGTTTACAAACATTGAGCATCTGAACTCATTTCAGTGGATTTGGGAAAATCTCCATGGCAATAAAAGTTATCAAGAAAGAATTTTTAATAATCTACATATACATAGGTCAAATTTATTATTTCCAAATATAACAAATATAATTATCCACTCCCATGATCTTAAACAGATGTATTCCAGAAACATTTTGTCTGTGTCTTTAAAAGACTGCTTTGCTTTCTCTGATATTAGGTCAATAAGAAGTGTGCCACCCTGCTAGTAAAAGCCAGTTTTTGAGCAATATCTGCCTGTTAGATTTATTATTTATTGTCTAACTTTCAACGTGTACTCTTCAGCAGAACTAAAGATACTCCCTGTTCCAAGGAAGCTCATAATCTAATGATGCCATTGGAAGTCACTGGTTTTTATTGTGGGCCTTTGACAAATACCCTCCAAAGAAAAGCTTAACGTGAGTTTTAATCCAGATAAATAAACCTATTAAGAAGGAAGAGGAGAAGGAATAAATGTCATGAGGGTTTACTGCTCTTGGAGTTTGTTTTCTTCTCTTTAAGGAAGAGTTGTTCCCCACTGCCTAAATCATAAAAAAACCCATTAAACATGGTCCAAGGAGGGGGAAAAAAAACCTTACAAGATCACTTTATAAGGGACAATAAGTATTTGAAAATTAGCAAACATCCCTCTAAATTTGGGAACACTCTAAGTGCTCTGGATGAGTACATGAGAGGTAGTAAAGAACGAAGTATGTAAACTCCATTCTGCGGTCAGTCTGGCAGCAGAATTCCCAGCGTGTTAAGGAAGTAAGCACATGTTAGAGAGGTAAACAGATTCCAGATTGACTTACCTGGAAGAATCTCCAAGAGCAGCTGGGAAGCAGAAGAATGCAGCTCCTTTCTTGCCATCTGGATTGACTGGAAATCCACTGTTCTGGTGGTTCTATTGGCATGGGCCATCACCCTCTTCCCCTTCCCCACAAATCCTTCAAAATTTTCAACGAAGCCTGTCAAGCTCAATTAAGACTCAATGTGTCCCTCAGGGTCCTTTTTTGCCACATAGAAGAAGAGAGAATATGTCTTATCTTAATGGTTTGCTTCTAATTGATTTGAATGTCAACAACTAAATTTGAAAAATAGAATGCAAAGTGAAGGCTAGATCTAAACATTGTTAAGCTGGGAAAGCAAGAATCTGCCTTTCTGCATTCCAGGGTGAAAATGGAAATCTGTCTTTGGAACGCACAGGCCAAAGTGCGAGAAACAGTAAGATGACCCTCCCTTCATTACGCTGGCCAATATGGTGCAGATCACTTTGTGTTTCCACGTCAGAACTTTGTGGGTGACTTTGGTTCACTGCCATATCCCCAGCACCTCGAGCAGTGGCTCATGCAAAATAGAGTTTGAATAAGTGTTTGTGAGAATGAGTGAAGGCTTGATCAAAAGAGGTAATTCTCTCATGCTGTCAAGATGCATGTGGGGGCTTGGAAATGTGTTCCTAGAATCCTGCACTGGAGCTTGAAACTCAATTGGAGCTTTCCTATAGAAGCAACATTATATGAAGTGATTGAGTTATTGAAATAGTGCTCTTGGCACCATGGTTGCTGTAGGCACTTGTGGCTTGGCCTGATGCCTTTGTTACAGTCTATGTCACTGTTTCCATGGGAAAATCATTCTGGGTCCCAGGACTTGGCTTATAAGTGACTTTGGAAATACAAACCAATCTTAGATAAGACCTGCCTGAAACTTTGGTTTGACTGTGGCTGTTCTGAATGTGTCCAAAATAAGGCATTGGTAGGAAACCTGAATGGCCTTTGTTCTTGTGGCTAGTTCCTACCAGGAAGGGTGGTGTCATGTCAGGAATGTGTAGACCACACCATGCTAACTATGACCCTTCCTTAAGTGGCCTAAAAAGACTAGAGAATTTTTAATGGACTGGGGAAAGGTCCTTCCAGGTATGTTAATGTCTCAAACAATTTAGCTACACAGAATGTGGCCCAGAAGCATCACGGTGGGTCACCAGCAACCATAACATTCAGTGAGCTTCAGATGAACCAGAGTCCATCAGGGTATTATCCCAGAATATCATAGTGTTGGCCATAATATTTGTGGTATAATGTTTAATCAGCTCTGGGATATGGCTGGGCTATCTCACAGAACAAACAGCCACATGCACACTGATGAACATTTGAAGGAATATCCTCCATGTAGACTCATGAAGACATTCCAACCTCCTCTTCTGCAGATTGGGGTTTGTGTGAGCAGCCAGCAGTCTCACATAGCACTGGTGTCGAGGCCACGCATATCCAGGCAGAAGCCTGGCACCTCATTCTTTGGCATGAAGACGGTGGGGCCTCAATGGGAGGTGGGAAGTGTAAGGCTCTCTGGTCATAAGATAGGGTCACCTGGTGATGGAGAGGCTGCTATTTGCCCTGAGAGGGTTCCTGATGGACCACAGAAATGTACTTGCTGGGACATGAAGAGGTGTCCCTGCCATGAGGCTGATGCATCTTGGCAGGGGACAGGGGCAGAGTTGGAAGCAGAAATCTAACAAAAGGCAGGAGAGTGATTTTAAATTGTTGTAGGAGTTATGAGATTCCAGCCAGGGAGTAGGGAATGGGGTAGGGGTGAAGGACAGCACTGGCCTCTTGAATAAGGGCAGTATCAGTAGACACTGTGTCACTGTGTCCCCACCAGGGGCCCCTGTGGCAGTGTCCAGTTGGAATAAAATGAAGCTAACACAATGTTTCTGCTCAGGCTGGTTAATGCCTTGCATGGCTTTCTCTCTGTCCACACACAAGCCTGCTAGTGTGAGCCTCATTTTCAGTAGTCTCCACTCAGCTGTGACAATGATGGGCAACTGTAGTGCCAAGCTCATAGCTCACTAGATTTGCTACAAAAGAAGACCAAGGGAAGTTCCAAGGCTGATGCTCTGCAGCCTGGAATGGATCATGGCTATCGCCTTGACTGTCCAGGCATGGGGCGGGTAACTACTCTCAAGCCCTTGAACTGAGACTGGGGGAAAAGTGGTTTCCCAAGAAAAACTGAGTTTCTATTATCTAAAGAAGACATGAATATTGAGCAGAAAAGCATCACATTTCCACATTTCAAACTCTGAAATATGTGGCTGGGTATAAATCAAAGCCAGATATTAAATGAGGGAATGGTTCTCTAAAGCCTTCACGTAGCTGTCAATGTTCCTAGAAAGTGAAGGGTTTTTCCCTGATCTGTTCTGTAACGTGTTTTAAGTAAAGTATGCTCAAGTTCTTATCTTGGAAAAAAACCATGTGATTAACAAACACAAAGACTGGGCAATTGGGGAAGGGCAGGCAGAAGACTAAGAGAGAACTCTTGTACCTTTTCAACAAATAGGCAGCATCACTTAGCACAAAGGAGGAAATGAAGCAATCATTGAAACCAGGAAGTGGGTATATTTGTATGTGTGCATGTGGCAAAGAAAGTGCATCATCTACAGTAACATATAGCCAGATGAAAACCCAAGTCATTTCCTTTATTGTAATATTATTAGATGACGGTGATAATTATTATTTCTCACTTTCTAAGTTACAGATTAATCTAATCTTGCAATCAGATTCTTCTTCATCAGGTAGAGTTCCTCTTATTCTTCAATGGTACCTCTTCAAAGAATCTTTCCCAGGTTCATGTAGGAGGGATCTTTTTCTCCTCGGCAGCGCCTCATTGCTTTTTGTGCACACCTGTATGGTAGCACTTGTAATGTTGCACTGTGCTGCTTCTATTTGTTCAAAAGGCTCTCTCAGGCAAGAGCTGTGAGCTTTGAGGCACATCACTTTACATAACTTGACTTCTCTGAAACACAAACTGGGAGAATAACAGTTCATCTCTCTTAGGGGAATTAAATGAGCTGATGCATGAGAAGCACTTAGCATAACACCTGGCTTATAGTGGGAGCCCAGGAAATATTGGCAGTTAGCATTTCAGTGTTTATTCTCATTAAATTAATAATGACTATAATAATTATCATTGCTGTGTCCCCTACTAGATGGAATGTCCTTGAGGGCAGGGACTGTTCTGAGATCATAGCAGGTACTCTATGTGGAAAAAAAGGAAGGAGGGGGGAAATAAAAAGTGAGCTGAGGTCGCACCACTGCACTCCAGTCTGGGTGACACGGTGAGACTCTATCTCAAAAAAAAAAAAAAAGAAAGAAAGAAAGAAACAACAAAGAGGGCAGCATACCAGGTTTGTCCAGAAGTGACAGTTCTGGGTCACCTGAAACAGCCTCTCCAGCTAAGAGAGAGCTTATGACCTTTTGTTTTATAGGCAGGGAAATGTAGGGGCCAAGAAAGGTTAAGGAACATATTCAGGATCACGGTGTTGGCAGCAGTGGCCTGAAACTGGGTTCCCCTTCATAGCCCCTGCTTTATTGGCCGCTCCATCTTCCTTAGTAGATGCCCATGTATCCATATGGCTTGATAAACCTTGGTGGATGTCTGCCACTGAGAGAACAGGGCATTTCCTATCCCCAGATGGAGACTGAGGAGAACATGGATATTGGATGGGAATGTAATGTATTTGTTATCTTTTCAGTGTCTTTCTTGTAAAAACCAAAAGGCAGCCATTAAAAAAAAATATGATCCCGATCTTAATCCAGCAGGCCTCAAGCAGCCTCACCATTATGAGAGTTACGGACTCTAATTGCAAATTATGAGGCAGTTAAAGAAATACAGCATATGTCCTTCTTTAATATAGGTTTGAACCTTCTTTAATATAGGTTTGAATTGACCTGTCTACAAGGATCACTGCCTTCCTTGGGAAACAGGCAAGCACTGAGCTGAGGTAGGAGCCAAAACAGGGTCTCTGGAACTCATACAGGAAGGAATATCAGAAAGGAAACCCATTCCTGTGTTTGAGTGGATGGGGCACCTCAGAAGTGAGAGAAAATTAATAGTGAGATTAACAGGAGTGCTTGAAAGGGGAGGTGAGAATGAACTAAATGTAAGAAAGCCAGGTTGGGTATAATACTGTCTGTAATTTAATATACTTCATCACAAGCAGCATGATCTCATGTGTGTATTACAGGTTATGTTATACCCTAGGTACATTATTTTGCCCAAATTGAGAATTTGCACCCCAGGGTGGAGAGCCAGCATTCTAATTAGGAGGGCTGACACCAGAAGCAGTTACTACAAGAGCTCCTATGACCTTTATCTGTGATCAACAGTAGAGGCTTCGCTAGCTGGCATACTTAATGTTAGAAATAGGTTTCCATTGATGAAATCCATGGCTTCTTAGCATAATGGATGCTACAAACAGAATTTCTTTAGTGAACTTACTAGTGGTAAAGATAAGTGAATTGTCTAAAATATTTTAGAGTAGCTTCCTGCTCTTACTTAACAAGAGTATAAAAATCTAGCCAGTCCTGTGGCTCTTAGTGATGCAACCCTGGATCAAGATTTGGATTCAGAAGATACTAGTTTCTTGATGCCAACTATGCAGATTAATTGAATTCCATATCCAAAATATTGTCATATTTACCTGAAATGATGATGTGCTGTCAGGAGCTAAAGAAGCCATGCTTTAACTATGAAGGGATAAACCCAGGGACAACATGCGAAGTATGTTAGTTATCCAACATTCTCTGACAAATTACTCCAAAATGTAGTGACTTAAAACAACAATAATAATCATCTCCCATGGTTTCTGTGAGCCGAGAATTTGAGAGCAGTTCTGGCTTAGAGATTTCTCATGAAGTTGTAATCACATGTTGGCTGGAACTATGATTATCTGAAGGCTCGACTGGGCTGAAGGATCCACTTCCAAGATACCTCACTTCATGATTGACAAGCTGATGCTGCCCACTGGAGGGAGGCCTTAATTCTTCTCTATGTTGGCTTCTCCATGTGTCCTAGATTTCCTCACAACATGGTGGCTGAGTTCCAGAGGCAAGCATCTGAAAAGAGAGAGCCAGGTGGAAGCCGTGTCCATTTTGTGACCTACCCTCAGAAGTCACATAGCATCACTTCTGCCCCACTCCATTGACTGGGACACACAATCCCCTGCCTAGATTTGAGAGGAGAGAACACAGACCCCTCCCTTAATGGAAGGAGTGTCAGTTGTCAGTCACAATGTGTGAAGAGCATGTGCTATGAGATAAATATATAGGTGTGGCCATTTTTGAGAAATACCACATGCTACAATGAGTAAGGATGGCAATGAGAAAAGGTAAAAAACAAACAAACAAAAAACAAAAGCAAAAAAAACCCACCTAGGGCCTTGGTACCATCACTTGGCTACTGAAATAATCAGCCAGGAAAACATCTACCTCAGAATACCTTGTTTTGTACTTTATCTTCATTGTTTTGTTTGGTATTCTATTGTTATAGCTGAAAATATTTTAATGGATATTGCTTGGTAGAAAAACTAGAGCAAAAGACCTGGATTCAAATTCTCCAGTGGTTCCCTAGATGATATGACTTCAACTAAAGCATTTATTCCCATTCATGTGTTCAATAAATGTTTATAAATGAACTTCTATGTGCCAACCGGGTACTGTTTAAGACAGTCAGAATGCAACAGTGAGTGAAACAGGCAGAGATCCCTGTCTTCATGGAGCTAACAGTCAACTGTGTGTTCTGTGGGACTGTGTGTGTGTGAGGGAAGTGGTGGTGTGGAGTGGCAAGAAATAAACCAGATAAATAATTAAGATGACGTGAATGGTGAGGAGTGCTATGGAGGAAGATAAAGCAGGGAAGGGTGATGGTGTGACTAGGGAGGTCCTCATGCACAAGGTGACATTTGAGTAAGGACTTGAAAGAGACCCAGTGTGTATTAGGAACACCCGCAGTGGGACCTAAGGGAGTCAATGAGGGGAAGGGTAGTGGGAAGCGAGGACAGAGGTTTTAGTGGGTGGGTGCAAATTGTATAGTGAAATGGGAAGCTGTTGAACTGTTGATTAGCGGGGTATGTAATCTGACTTACATTTTAATAGAGTCATTTTGGTTTTTGATTAGCGGGGTATGTAATCTGACTTACATTTTAATAGAGTCGTTTTGGCTTTTGATTAGTGGGGTATATAATCTGACTTACATTTTAATAGAGTCATTTTGGCTGCTGTGTGGAGACTTAGATTGCAAAGGGACAAAGGTGGAAGCAGAGAAGTTATTAGGAAGCCATTGCAATAATGCACATGAGGAATGATGGTGAAAGATCGGGCCAGCTGGTGGCAGTGGAGCTGGGAAAAGAGGTCAGAGTTTGAATATGTTTTGTTAGAATTTGCTGACAGAAACAGATGGAGAAACATTCCATGTTCATGGTTAGGAAGAATTAATATCGTGAAAATGGCCATACTGCCCAAAGTAATTTACAGATTCAACGCTATCCCCATCAAGCTACCAATGACCTTCCTCACAGAACTGGAAAAAACCACCTTAAACTTCATATGGAACCAAAAGAGAGCCCGCATAGCCAAGTCAATTCTAAGCAAAAAGAACAAAGCAGGAGGCATCACACTACCAGACATCAAACTCTACTACAAGGCTACAGTAATCAAAACAGCATGGTACTGGTACCAAAACAGAGATATAGACCAATGGAACAGAACAGAGGTGTCGGAGGCGACACAACATATCTACAACCACCTGATCTTTGACAAACCTGAAAAAAACAATCAATGGGGAAAGGATTCCATGTTCAATAAGTGGTGTTGGAAAAACTGGCTAGCCATATGCAGAAAGCAGAAACTGGACCCCTTCCTGACACCTTACACTAAAATTGACTCCAGATGGATTAAAGACTTAAACATAAGACCTAACACCATAAAAACACTAGAAGAAAACCTAGGCAAAACCATTCAGGACATAGGCGTAGGCAAGGACTTTATGACCAAAACACCAAAAGCATTGGCAACAAAAGCCAAAATAGACAAATGGGACCTAATCAAACTCCACAGCTTTTGCACGGCAAAAGAAACAGTCAATAGAGTGAATCGGCAACCAACAGAATGGGAAAAAATTTTTGCAGCCTACCCGTCTGACAAAGGGCTGATATCCAGAATTTACAATGAACTAAAAAAGATTTACAAGAAAAAAACAAACAAGCCCATTCAAAAATGGGCGAAGGATATGAACAGATCCTTCACAAAAGAAGACATACATGAGGCCAACAAACATATGAAAAAATGCTCATCATCACTGGTCATAAGAGAAATGCAAATCAAAACTACATTGAGATACCATCTCACGCCAGTTAGAATGGCGATCATTAAAAAATCTGGAGAAAACAGATGCTGGAGAGGATGTGGAGAAATAGGAACACTTTTACACTGTTGGTGGGAGTGTAAATTAGTTCAACCACTGTGGAAAACAGTGTGGCGATTCCTCAAGGACCTAGAAATAGAAATTCCATTTGACCCAGCAATCCCATTACTGGGCATATATCCAAAGGATTATAAATCGTTCTACTATAAGGACACATGCACACGAATGTTCATAGCAGCACAGTTTACAATAGCAAAGACCTGGAACCAGTCCAAATGCCCATCGATGATAGACTGGACAGGAAAAATGTGGCACATATACACCATGGAATATTATGCAGCCATTAAAAAGGAGGAGTTCACATCCTTCGTAGGGACATGGATGAACCTGGAAAACATCATTCTCAGCAAACTGACACAAGAACACAAAATCAAACACCACATGTTCTCACTCATAGGCGGGTGTTGAACAAGGAGAACACATGGACACAGGGAGGGGAGCACTATACACGGGGGTCTGTTGAGGGGGAGGGGGGATAGTGGGGGGGTGGGGAGTTGGGGAGGGATAGCATGGGGATAAATGCCAGATATAGGTGAAGGGGAGGAAGGCAGCAAATCATACTGCCACGTGTGCACCTGTGCAACGACCTTGCATGTTATTCACATGTACCCCAAAACCTAAAATGCAATAAAAAAAAAAAAAAAAAAGAGGAGATCAGCAATGCAGGCAGCAGTTTAAGTGGATAATTAGATCTTGGAGCTCTGGGAACCAACACTGAACAAGGAAGTGTCTCTGCAACAGTCCCAGCTGCTTCCCAGTTTGAGCTGGACAGCCCAGAAAAAAATGGCCTGGAAAAAAACTGGGAACAGTGTGGAACAGCCTAGAAGAAGGCAAACTTCTACTTGCATTATTCTTCCCCCATAAAAATGAATTTATTAAAAAAAAAGAATAAATTTAAATAACCAAACAAATAACCAAACAGAAAGAAAAGAAAATGAAGGAAGAAACAAAAAAGAAAACAAAGGCAAAAAATATATAAACTCTGCCTTAGCTCATATCCCTAGATTTCTATTATGGACAAGAAATATTCATAAATGTAGCTGGATGAATTTTTTCTCACCTGGTTCACCAAAGGAACAAGTAGGATAAAGCTGATGCAACTTGCAGGGTGATGATGGATTGGGATAATGATCCTTATATAGATACCATTGACTGTGATGATTAATTTTCCATCAACCCTAACTCCACCTCTACATATTTCCTTCCTCCTCCTTCACATTCTCATCTATAGATGATTGCAGAAAGGCTGGTACCAGCTCCACCTTCCCGTATGAGGACATGGTTGCAAGATACTTTTTTTTTCAGGGTCATACTCGTGTGAAAAGCACAGACTTTGTTTTAAAGGACTCGTGTTTTGCATTTCTTTTATCTAGTACCCACAAAAAGTAGCAGAGTATAAGATATTTGGAAGGTGCACAATAAATGCTTATTCAATTGAAAGTGAACCTGAGCCACTAGGTTCACCTAACTCATGTCTTTTTTGTAATAATAAAAACTGACATTTATTGAGAATTTAAAAAAAAAAAAAAAAAGAATTTGCTGACAGATCTGAAGTGGGGGTATGAGAATAAGAGAGGTAGCAAGGATGATTCCAAGGTTTTGGGCCTGACCAACAATAAAAATAGTGTTTCAGGTTTCTATCACTGTGTAACAAACCTGCCTAACTTCGTGGCACGCAGCATGCATCTGGCTCACAAATCTTCAATTTGGGCAGAGCGCCAAGGAAATACTTGCCTCTGCTCACTTAGTGCCAGCTGAGGCAGTTCCACAGTGGGCAGCTGGAAGCATCTGAAGGTTTGCTTACCTGTGCAGTGGGTGATGCTGATCTTTGGCTAAGACCTTTCTGGGGCTGCCTGACTTCTTCACAACACAGTGGTTGGGTTCCAGGGGGTCTAAGATTCTAAGGGTAAGTGACCCCAGAAAGATACATGGCCAGGTAGAAGCTATATCAACTTTTACAACCTAGCCTTGAAAATCTTCGTCAGTTCAGCCACATTCTATTCATCAAGGCAGTTATAAAGTTCTGCCAAAATTCGAGGAGAGGGAAATAGACTCCATCTCTTGATGGGCAGGGCAGGGCTGTTAGCTTTGGTGGCTTCTGGACCTGCTAAGATACTATCATGGTTCCCTCACACAATAGGTACTTAATAAGTGAGGGTTAAAAAAAAAATAGCAACAAAGAGATACTATGTAAATAAAATGCCCTTAGAAGGGCAGCTGTAAGCTTCAGGAAATAGTCAGTTCTTGTTATTCCTGGTAGTTACCTTTTAGAAAGTTGCTGTGAATGTTGAATTAGTGGATACTGAACCAGTTGCTCCTAGGGGGAATAAAGGGTTAGATTCCCTCCAGCCTCTGGTCACATTTTTGTCAATTGATCAGTACATGACCTTGTTTATGTTTCTTTTTAAAGACACCTTATTTATTACATAGTGTTGACTGAGTAACATTGAACTCAGCCAACAGCGCTAACTGGTGCCTGAATGAAGCTTACCTAACATATTTTCTCCATAAGGCACGTCTCAGCCTTCCTGTGCTCAGGAACATTAGATAGCACTATAGTACTAAACTTGAGGACTATTTTATTTTATGTTATTTTTTATTTTAAAATATTTAATGGACAAATAAAGATAGAATATATTCAAAGTGTGTAATATAATGATTTGGCGTATGTATATGTAAGGCCGGCTGCCTCGCTGAAGAGCCAAATGGACACACTTATCTCTCTGTGCTGGCTCCCCACACCTGCTCCTATCAGGTTTCTCCATGCAGGCTCCACACGCCCACTCCTGCATTCCTCACTCAACCCTTTCAAAATTTAAAAAGCCCGCGGAAGATTTGTCCAATGGCAGTTTAACATTAACCTCCCCAGCCAGTCAGCCTACCAATGAAACTGTCTGCTCTGTTTCCCTAACAATCAATCAAATCTCCTTACCAACGAAATTGTCTGCTCTTTGTTTCCCAATGACCAATCAACTACCTCCACTTCTTATAAAACCCCACGCCCTGAGAAGCCCATTGCGACTCCTCTGGCCCCTTCCTGGACCACAGAACCTCGCCCGGGAGCTGAATAAATTGGATTCTCATTTTTTCTCACTGGCCTCAGTTTCCTCATTTTATACCTTACAGTATACATTATGCAAATTACCAAAACAAAATTAATTAACACATCCCTCATTACTCATGCTGCACATTGAATCCACAGAACTTACGTGTTCATCTTATAACTGAAAATCTGCCCAACGTCTTCTCATCTGCCCTGCTTCCTGTGCCCCATCCCTGGAAATTACCATTCTATTCCCTGTTGCTGCTATGAATTAAGCCTTTTTTTTTTTTTTTGGAGACCCTTTTAATCAGCAAAATCACCAAGAAAAAGCACAGAAATATGAAAAAGTTTTCACTAAGCAGACTGTGAAAAGGATCCCAGTTTACAATACGACAGCTGAAACCAGAAGTCAGAGAACTGTCTTGTTTGAGATCACCTAGGAGGAGTGCGTTGGGTGACTCAGATTTCTGCTGCTCAGTGTGTGTCTGCTAATGACCTTGAAAGGACCACAAGTATTGATTTTGAGACTGCAGATACATTTTAGCGAGTAGGAAAGTTTGCAATATGTAAACAATATGTGAATAATGAGTCTCTACTGTATCTAATTTGCCTTAAACTGAACGCAAGGAGCCAAAGAACAGGGATTTTAGAGCTTTTTCTCTGCATGTCCATGTGCAAGAGGCCATCACTTTGATATATTTTAACTTTATTTTTATTTTATTTTTCGAGACAGAGTCTCGCTCTGTCACCTAGGCTGGAGTGCAATGGCATGATGACTTGACTTACTGCAACCTCTGCCTCCCGGGTTCAAGCAATCCTTGTGCCTCAGCCTCCTGAGTAGCTGGGATACGGGTGGCTGTGCATGCCTGGCTATGTTTTGTATTTTTAGTAGAGAAGGGGTTTTGCCTTGTTGCCCAGGCTGGTCTTGAACTCCTGAGCTCAAGTGATCTGCTAGCTCCGGTCTCCCGAAGTTCTGGGATTACTTTGAGCCACTGCACACAGCTGGGTATATTTTAACTTTAAATACGTCATCAATGCTTTGGAGCTAAATCTTTACACAAGTGAACTCTGAAGTTGTGATTGGTTTTGATCTTAATAGTTTGAAATGATATGTTATCACTTTGCAAACTGCTTCACATTTCTGAGGCTGTCCCCTTTGGTCAGCATCTTCTTCCTCTATTCCTATAAATTAGATTCTCTGAGCAGGTTTTTCTCCTTTGTTTTGTTTGTGGAGATTGAAACAAAGTAGCCCTGAGACGCCTGGCAAGGTGATCACTTCTCTCCACAGAGAGGCTATGAGCTTCCTGTGAAAGAAAACAGACCGGGCTTGGTTTTGTTTTGAAGGAGGAAAATATTGACCTTTTGGTTTTAATAAGCAATTTCCTAAATAATTAAATTTAAGAAAAAATTTTTAAAAATAAAATAAAAGGAACAGAAATGTGAACCCCAGGGTCCTTTAAAAATGCCTTTACAATTTTATTGGAACATATTTTTATTGTTGTTTATTACTCATCTTTTCAGGCAGCCTCATATTATTTTGTCTCTAGTTTCTAAAGGAGTCACTTAGTTCATTGAAGTGAACCCAGCTGCCCCCTCAAATGCCATTGCCCTGCTTGGAACTGGGGAATCCCTCTAGGGGAGGATTGTGAGATTCGCAGACTCAAGGAACCCTCTGGGGAATGGCTCTGTCCCGCCTATTGGACGCTGCTAAGTGAGTCCAAGAAAAACAGAAGGCTGCTGGGAGACAGAGCAGGGTCACTCTTACCATAGGCTGATCAGCTTTCCTCTGCCTGTTCTCCTTCTGTAAACTGTGGAGTCATCCTGCCAAGGCGATGTCCTGGCTTGCGCAGATGCAAGAAGCAAGGCAAAAAGCCTTGTTTGTTTTGCCTGGAAGTTAACCTTGAACTCTCACTTAATGTCATGTGGAAGCAACACTCTCTAAAGACAGCAACCCCACTTTTCTAGGGACCAGACTGCATTAACCTCAGCCTCCCTAGCCACAGAGGATTTCAGAAAAGGTCTTTGAGGAGAAGACTGGTGACAAAGCCCACTCGTTTTTGTCAGGCCAGGAGACCCAGGCAAATTAAAGAGGGGGTCTCAGGGGCCTGTGGAGCCTGCTTGGGATACTAGTTTTGAAGGAGCACTAAACACACTGGAATAAACTAGAAATGCGATGTCAGTTAACTCAGGTTTCTGCCTAGAGCTGTTCCTGTGCAAGTAAGCAGTTCCTGACTGCAAACTTTCCTGGTGTCAGTGTTCTCATGGAAGCATTCCTATTTGTGACAATTCCAAGCAAATAGTGGGGCACAACTGCAGGCAGAGCCTCAGCCCCGAGACCTGCATCCACACCGGAAACTAGAGTCACTCTGTGGTCTGGTGACAGGTGACACCGAGTAACCCACGGTGCCATGCTGCTCCCTGGGAAGGAGGGGTTTCCTTTCCCTTTTATTATCTACATAATAAGCTCTTTAACATGCCTCAATAAACATAGTGTGGCTTAGAAAATTCCCCATCATAAGTGTATGCAGCTATTCTCTTGTTTTGAATACGAAGAAAAAAACATGATTTTACTCATAGAAGTTTCTCACCCCCCGCTAGTGTTGAACGATTATGCTCTAAAGAAGAGCTGCATTATTAAGTGTCTTAGGGAGCCCCTGTGTCTCTGTCTGGCCTTGCAGAGAGAGGCCTGGACTTAACCAGTTTGACTTGCTTGGGAAAGGGGCTTCTTCCTCATCCTCAATAGATAGGGATGGACCATTGCAGAGGAACACAGGGCCTGTAAAAGCCAAGAGTTCCAGCGGAGTGCTTTCTAGCGTTCAAGCAAGGGTGATCAGCTGTCTCAGCTTTTCCTGGGGTTTCATGCTGCTCAGGCTGGAAAATCCTGGGACCAGCTGGTCCTTGTATCTCAGACTAATTGTATGGGGGTAGGCAGCAGAGTGGAGGGCTTACCTGTGTGGGCTTGCAGGCCCAGTGGCCTGGGTTAGGGCCTGTCTCCATTATTTAATTTGCAACCTTGGGCAAGTTACTTCGCCTCCCTGCATTTCAGTTTTCTCATCTGGAAACTGGTGGGAGAAATAACACCCACCTTTTAGGGATATTGTGAAGCAAAAATGAAATAATATATGTAGAGTAACTCTTGGTGTGCTGGGCACATAGAAAGTGCTCATAAATGTTGGCTACTCTTATTGTGGTAATTTTTATTTGAGGGCACAGTGATTTTTACCTCTCCAGTAGTGGGATGAGCAATCCTGTACGAAAACCAGCAATTAATACATCTGATGTCAGCCTGGATCTATCAGAAGAGGTCTTAAGAAGGAAGAGAATTGTGGGATTGTATTCCTTTTGGAATCTGTTTTATCAAAATAGATTTTACTTTTACTTTTAAAAATGTGGGTGCCTATATGGGCAAGTTTCGATGATCTGGAAAGTCTAGGCAGACAGAATTCTTGGAAAAGGGAGGCAGAGCTTTGTGTGCATGCTTAGGGATCTGCAGGCTTTGCGAGTGCCCTCGCCGGGGCGCCAGACAGCGGAGGGGCCTGTGGTTTATCAGCCCCTCCTAGAGGCCCAGCATCAGGCTGCAGGCGGTTGGTTGGTGTGTGCTGTAGAAAATCTCCCCAGTTCCAGCACTGGGGCCCCACGCACATGTGTTTTAGATCAGTGGTAATGGAGTCTGCTTTTGAAGTTCTGATTTCCTGTTGTTTGGCCTGCAAAATTTTGCTGAGTCATTTGACCTCGTGCATCTTCTGAAACAGTAGTCACATGACCAGAGGAAACTGTGTGGACCCACAGCTTGCCTGCAGATATGTATGGTTTTTCAAACTTGATTCAGTCAGTATTTCTAGATCACACACTGCCTGCCATGCATTTCATTAGGGACCTGGAGCTTACTGGGAGGTATAGGGTCCAGCTTTGTCCACCAAGAGCTCGCTTTCTAGTGAAGAAGACAAGCCCGTATCTAAGGACTGTATGTTCGACCTTAAAAAATTCGATTAACTCTTAAAAGAAATATACACTGTGTGACCAAGGAAGCACAGAGTAATTGGTTCTGAGAGGGGGGAATCACAAAGGAAGAAACACAGAGCCAGGCTTTGGACGAGAAGTAGAATAATGAAAGTCAGCAGAGGGCAAATGGAAGCAGAGCACCGTGTGCAGGTTCACTGTGTCCTGTCTGTCAATCAGCACGCTTTACTGGACCACAGGAAGCACAAAGGGAGTGTAGGGGGAGATTAATTGGACCAGCTGATGCAGAATGTGGGGTGAATGCAAGACTATAGAGCTCAGACTTTGTTGTATATGCAAGAGGGAAGGGTTTTGAGCAAGGGAATGTTAATAATCGTGACTAGGTATTAGAAAAATGAACTGGTGAAGGAGGGCATCTTTGTCAGCAGTGCTATGTAGGACGCAGGAAGATAGGAGAGAGCAGAGGTGTTAGTTACAAAACACAGGCAAGAGTTCACGAGTGCTTCAAGTTTGGAAGTGACAGAGAGGATGGAAGAGAGGGAAGAGAAGTGACTTTGGGAGGAGGAAAGAAGGTTTATCAACATCCTGTTTTAATGTGGGAATCAAGCGGGATGCAGGCAGCAGGGAATGAAAGAGCAACCTAGATCCCAGTCTGGGTCAAGCCAAAGAGACGATGAAGGGCGAAGGCCAAGAAATGGGGTTATTTAGCCTAGGACAAAAAGGGTTAAACAGCACCTTAATGGTAGCGCGTGTGTATGTGAGAGACCGATAACAACTGCTTTCTGATTTTCTCAGAAAAACCTGGAGTTAAGGTCTGCAGAATTCAGATGAAATATAAGAAAAAAATTTCAAAATGGGGAAATTTTGAGGCATTTTATCTTCAGGATAGGTTTTGTGTCCAAGTATAAATCTTGGCCTCAGTGTCTCAAGATAGGAAGAGTTGCTTCTTCCCTCCCTCTCACTGGAAACCCAGCTCAGCTCATCCTCCGTCTGTGGCTTCCTCTCCGACAAGAAAACACAGCATTGCCGTTACTTTAAGGAAAAACAGAAGCAGTTGATGTGGCTTCGCCATTGGAAATGGCTGTACTAAATTCACAAAGGAATTCTGAATACTTAAAATAAGCATAATATAAAATAAGGATGCTGAAAATAGCAGGTATAAGTTGCCTTGTGGTCATGTAACTATTAAAATGAAACCTCTTGACGAGGCTCATAATGGAATGCCACTTCAGAACAGCTTTGGCAGAAAGGAAAGGATGGCTGGAGGGCATTAGGGGAATCTCAAGCCACCCAAGACAGAGGGTGACTGAGCTCCCGTTAGTTTCCTGCTCTGCTTCTCCGAGTCGGCTGCCTTCTTTCCCTGCATGCTGAGATTCACCAGGTCAGCCGCCCGACAATGCCTGAATGGCCTGTGTGCAGGGCAAGGGGCCAAGAGACAGCCAGATCATTGCTGTACCCCAATTCCAAATTCCCGGGGAAGAGACTTTGGCCCAGCTCAGAGAACAAGATCACACAGCTCAAGCATAGGTGCTGAAAGGTTCCTGCTGCTGCGGAAGGGCGGACAGTTAGAGGAGAATGTTATGGGCTGGGCAGTCACTTCGTAAAGGCACTTACTGCACCCTCTTAATAAAATGACAGACTTTGTCCACAAAGAACTTGCTTTCTAGTGAACAGGACGGGCCCATATCTAAGGACTACATGTCCTACCTTAAAAAATTTAAGTAACTCTTAGCCAGGCATGGTGGCTCACACCTGTAATCCCAGCACTTTGGGAGGCTGAGATGGACGGATCACCTGAGGCCAAGAGTTCGAGACTGGCCTGGCCAACATGGTGAAACTACTAAAAATATAAAAATCAGCCGGTCGTGGTGGTGGGTGCCTGTAGTCCCAGCTACTCGGGAGGCTGAGACAGGAGACTCACTTGAACCTGGGAGGCAGAGGTTGCAATGAGCCGAGATCGCAACACTGTACTCCAGCCTGGGCAACAAAGAGTGAAACTCCATCTCGAAAAAAAAATTGATTAACTCTTAAAAGAAGAGTCCTCGAAGCCTAGCAAGCCAGCATCATGTCGTGCGAGTCGTCTGTGGTTCTGGGGTACTGGGATATTCGCGGGCTGGCACACGCCATCCGCCTGCTGCTGGAGTTCACGGATACCTCCTACGAGGAGAAACGTTACATGTGCGGGGAAGCTCCTGACTGTGATCGAAGCCAATGGCTGGATGTGAAATTCAAGCTAGACTTGGACTTTCCTAATCTGTCCTGCCTCCTGGATGGGAAGAACAAGATCACCCAGAGCAATGCCATCTTGCGCTACATCGCTCACAAGCACAACACGTGTGGTGAGACTGAAGAAGAAAAGATTCGAGTGGACATCGTAGAGAACCAAGTAATGGATTGCTGCATACAACTGATAAAGCTCTGTTACAGCTCTGACTACGAAAAACTGAAGCCTCAGTACTTGGAACAGCTACCTGGACAACTGAAACAATTCTCCATGTTTTCGGGGAAATTCTCATGGTTTGCAGGGGAAAAGCTCACCTATGTGGACTTTCTCACCTATGACATCTTGGATCAGAACCGTATATTTGAGCCCAAGTGCCTGGATAAGTTCCCAAACCTGAAGGCTTTCATGTGCCGTTTTGAGGCTTTGGAGAAAATCGCTGCCTACATACAGTCTGATAACTTCTTCAAGATGGCCCAATGGGGCAACAAGGCTATATGCTGAGCAGGAGGCAGACTTGCAGAGCTGCTTTTGTTTCATCCTGTCCCTAAGGGGTCAGCACTTTTTCTTTGCTCTTTTCAATAAATAGCATTTAGGTTAAAAAAAAAAAAAAAAGAAAAAGAAATATATACTATGTATAAAGAAATATACACTATGTATAAGCACAGAGTGATTCATTCTGAGAGAGGAGAATCACAAAGGAAGGAACATAGAACTAGGCTTTGGACGAGAAGTAGAATAATGAAAGTCAGCTGAGGACAAATGGAAGCAGTCACCGTGTGTAGGTTCACTGTGTTCTGTCTGTCAATCAGCATGCTTGATTGGACCAAAGCTCTCATCTGTTTTGAGTATATGGCAGAATATTTGAAATGTAGAGCATAAAGAACTTCTAGCACAAAAGCATTTATAAAAGTCACCATTCTTATGGGGTGCAGTGGCTCACTCCTGTAATCCCAGCACTTTGGGAGGCTGAGGCAGGCGGATCATGAAGTCAAGAGATTGAGACCAATCTGGCTAACACTGTGAAACCCTGTCTCTACTAAAAATACAAAAATTAGCTGGGCGTGGTGGCATGCACCTGTAGTCCCAGCTAGTCAGGAGGCTGAGGCAGGAGAATAGCTTGAACCCGGGAGGTGGAGGTTGCAGTGAGCCAAGATTGCGCCATTGCACTCCAGCCTGGGCGACAGAGTGAGACTTGGTCTCAAAAAAAAAAAAAAAAAGTCACCATCTTGAACGTTAGAATCATATCATACAATTAACTTATCTATTGAGGTAAACGTTGGCCAGCCTTTGGCATTCCTGAAACTCAGGAAGACTCAGGCAGTCATCACTGTTCTGAGAACACACAGGAATCGCCACTTCTGTGGTTCTTCAAGCATCAAGCCGCGACAACTGTTTTGATTATGTCGTTATACTTCCCTTCTCAGGGATTATGTGCATTTGAATTGCAGATCATAGAACTTTCTGGTAAGAACTTTAAGGTCCATACTGTCACATCTCTGTACTCCATCATACCCCATTCCCTCTGATCCTTTTTACTTATCTCCTGATAGCCAACCTCAGTGGTTTCAAATCCAGGTTGCACATTGATTCTTGGATCTCACCCCTAAATATTTTGATTCTAAGCACTGAGAGTCTGTATATAATTTTAAAATCTTTACTGAAGTATAATTGACAAATGACAAGCTATATATAGTTAACATGCACAATTTGATGACTTTTAACATACGTATATGCCTGTGTGACACTACCACCAAAGTCAAGATAAAGAACATATTCACCCCCTCAAATTTTTCTGACGTCACTTTGTAATCCTACCTTCCTGCCCTTTCCCTCCCTCACCTCCATCCTCAGACAACCACAGATCTGCTTTAAGTTATGGTAGATCAGTTGCATTTTCCAGAATTTTATACTCATTCTAGATCATTTTATTTAGCTTCTATCACTGAATATATGATTTTAAGATTCATCTGTGTTGTTGCTGTTGTCAACAGTTCATTCATTTCTATTTCTGAGTAGCATTCATCACATGGACACATCACAACATGTTTATGCATTCACCTGTTGGTGGACATTTGGATTATTTCTGAGTTTTGGCTATTACAAATAAAGCTGTTATGTATGTTTGTGTACAAGTCTTTTATGGATGTATGCTTTCATTTGTCTTGGGTAAATGCCTTGGAAGGAAATAACTGGACAATATGTTAGAAATATGTTTAACTTTATGAGAAACTTCCACACTGTTTTCCAATGTGGTTACACCATTTTATATTCCCACTAGGAACGTATGAGAGTTCCAGTTCCTCTACCTCACTGCCAACGCCTTTGTTGAAAATCATTTGACTATTGCTGGGTTTTTTATTTTATTCCTTTAATCTATTTGTTTAACTTTATGCAAATGTCTTGATTACTGGAGTCTTGTAATAAATCTGGAAGTCAGACAGTGTACTACATCCTCCAGCCTTGATTTTCCTTTTCAGAGTTGAGTTTTGTTTTAGTTTGTGGAGGTCCTTCACATTTCCAAATGAATTTTATAATCAGTCTGTCAATTTCTAAAAAGTGCCCACTGGAATTTGAACTGGAATTGCATTGAATCTATAGATTTATTTGGGGACTATTGACATCTTAACACTATCGAGTCTTCTAATCTACAAACATGGTTTATCTCTCTATTTAGGTCTTTCTAAATTTTTCTAAGCAATGTTTTGTAGTTTTCAGTGTACAAATCTTACCTAGCTTTTGTCAGATCTATCTCAGAGTGTTTACATTTTTGAAGTTATTGTTAAACATTGAATTGTTTTCAAATTGTAATATCAATTTGCTTATTGTGCATAAATACAATAACTTTTTTGAAAGAAAACTTTTCTTTCTGAGACAATTGTAGATTCACATGTAGTTGAAAGAAATAATACAGAGAGATCCAGTTTCCCCAATGGCAACATCTTGCAAAACTACAATACAATATTGAAACTAGGATATTGCCATTAATACAGTTAAGACATGGAACTGTTCCATCACCACAAGGGGTCTTTTCTGTTGCTCTTTTATAAGCTACACCCACCTCCTCTCAACCTGTTCCTGATCCCTGACAACCAGTAATCTGTTCTTCATTTCTATAATTTTGTCATTTCAAGGATGTCACATAAATGGAAGCACCCATATTCAACCTTTTATGATTGGCTTTTCCTAATAAGTCACTGGAGATTTATATGAGTTGAGTGTATCAATAGTTTATTCTTCTTATTGTTAAGTAATGGTCTATGGTACCGATATGTGATAGTTTTCTTAGCCATTCAACCTTTGAAGGACATTTCACTTGCTTCCAATTTTTGGTATTATAAATGAAGCTGATATGAACATTTGTGTACTGCTTTTATGTGAAATTAAGTTTTTATTTCTCTGGGATATATGCCCAGGAGTGCAATTGCTGGGTCATATGACAGTTGCATGTTTAATTTAATAAGAAACTTCCATACTGTTTCTCAGAGTGGATGTACCATTTTACAGTTTGACATTCCCACCAGCAATATGATCTGGTTTCTCCATATTCTTGCCAGTGTTTGGTGTTGTCACTATTTTTTTCTATTTTAGCAATTCTGATAGGTATGTAGTGATGTTGTCATTATTTTAATTTACATTTCCCTAATGGCTAACGATGTTGAATATCTTTTAGATCTGTTTGTTTTCCATCAGGATATTCTCTTAAGTAAATGCCCATTCACATCTTTTGACCATATTCTTTTCTTTTTTTTTTTTTAAGTTTTTTAATACACTTAACAAAAATACAAGAGCACAAATCCACATTTATTTATTGACTTTTCATTAGTTTAAATCCTTGAGGGGCACAGCTTCACTTGGATTCTGTGTCCAATAGCCTTAGCAAGAAGGTTGTTTCGGAATTTGGCATGAACCATGCCACTGTTTCCGTGGGCCCAAGTTATCTTGGTTTGCTGCCAGCAGTCACTGTGTTGTTCTTTGCTTTGTATACATAAGTGCATCTTTTGCCCAAATAGAATTCTGTTTCAAATCTCAGGCATAAACACCTTCAATTTTAAGAAGAGCCGTGTGCTCCCTTTGGTTCCGGAGACCCCGCTTATAGCCCGCAAAAATAGCCTTGGACCACAGCCTTTCAGACATAGTTCCTTTTATAAATCCTGTTCCCAAAAGGCTCCAGTTATTTGCCCCCAAATTTCAGCAGCAGGTGCTTCACTTGCCTCCACAGGAGCTTGACCATTTTCAATTGTATTTGTTTTTACTGAGTTTTGAGAGTTACATATTCTAGATTCTAGTCCTAGTTCTTTGTTGGATATGTGGCTTGCAATTATTTTTGTCCGGTCTGTAGCTTGTCTTTTCGTCTTCTTAACTAGGTCTTTCCCAGAGCAAAAGTTTTTATACACACACATGCACACACACACACACACACATATATAATGTATATTTTTAATATATATATTAGTATCAGGTAAAGTGATGCTTCCTACTTTACTATTCTTTTTTAAGATGGCTTAAGCTATTCTAGAGCCCATACCTTTTCTCATAAATTTTAGAATAAGTTTGCTATATTTACAAAAAATCCAACTGGGATTTGATAGAAATTGCATTAAACCTATAGATCAGTTTGGGGAGAACTGAAATCTTTAACTAGGTTGAGTCTTCCAATCCATGAACATGGTATGTCACTCCATTTATTTAGATTTTATTTGATTTCTTTCTTGAGAAGTTTAAGATTTCTACCATAAAGATAGTATACATCATTTTGTTGAGTGTATGTCTAAGTATCTCATTTTTAAAAATAATGATTATAAATGGTATTGTATTTTTAAATTTTGGTGTTCATGTATTCATTTTTATAGAAATGTAATTGATTTTTGTGTGTTTCTCTTGTATCCTGCAGCTTTGCTGAACTCACTCATTAGTTTTAGTTTTATTTTGTAGTTCTCCTTGGGATTTTCTATGTAGTTCATCATGTTATCTGCAAAGAAAGACCATTTTATACCTTCCTTTCCAATCTGTATGCTTTTAATTTTCTCACCTGCCTTATTACTATGATTAAAATTTCCAGTACTGTTATGTAAGAGTGGTAAGAGTAAATATCTTTTCTGTTCTCAGTCTTGGAGAAAAAGCATTTCATTTTTCACTATTAAGTAGGATGTTAACTGTAGGATTTTCACAGATGCCCTTTATCAAGTTGAGGTATTTCCTGTCTATCCCTAGTTTCATGAGAGCTTTTATCAGGAATCAATGTTGGATTTTGTCACATACTTTTTTTTTTTTTTACATCATTTCAGTTGATTATACTGTTTTTCTTTTGGGGTCTGTTAATATGGAGAAGTATATTGTTTAATATTAAAATGTCAAACAATTCTGCATTTCTGGGATAAGCTCCATTTGCCCATAGTGGATGCTGCTGCTGCTTCTGTTTCTTCTTCTGCTTCTTCTTCTTCTTTTCTTTTATAACAGCTACCATTTATTAAGTGTTTACTATGTGGTGGACATTGTTCTAAATTATATATAAGTACTCTATTGTCTTCATTTCACAGAAAAAGAAATGGGCCTTACAGAGGATAAGTATCATCACCAAAAGATATGAACCGAGGCAACCTGCCATGAAAGTCCAAACTCACCAGTGCTAAACTGCTTCCCAGAGATACCACTATTTCAGATTAGTTGTCCAACATGATATTTTTGTAGGGGACTATTTTCAGCCATGCAGGATATCATTTTCTTTCCTCACATTCTCTTTCTGTTCTCAGAGGACAGAATATGCAGCATGAAGCAATAGCTGCAGTTTTAGAGTTTCTCATCTTGTCTCCTTCCCTTAACAAATTTTTTCTTATATATTCTTGGTTTTGAATTGTTAATATTTTGTTAAAATTTTTCATGTATGTGTTCATGAGGGTTATTAGTCCATAGTTTTCTTGTAAGGTTTGCTTCATTTGGGTATCAGAATAATTCTGGCCTTATTAGAATGAATTGGAAAGATTTTCCTCCTCTTCAATTTTATGGAAGATTTTGGGTAGAATTGATGATACTTCTTTCTTAAATGTTTGGTAAAATTCTCAGTGAATTTATATCTTCCCTGGAGTTTTCTTTGTAGAAAGGCTTTTAAGAAAAAAATTAATTCTTTTTTAGAGATAGTGGTTATTTATATATTTTCAAATGAGCTTTGATATTATGTCTTTTTTTTTTTTTTTTTTGAGATAGAGTCTTGCTCTGTCACCCAGGCTGGAGTGCTCACTGTACCCTCCACCTCCAGGGTTCCAGTGATTCTCCTGCCTCAGCCTCCTGGGTAGCTGGGATTACAGACGCCCACCATTTTTTTATTTTTAAATAAAAAATGCTGGCAAATTTTTTTTTAATTTTTAGGAGAGATGGGATTTCACCATGTTGGTCAGGCTGGTCTTGAACTCCTAAACTCAGGTGATCCACCTTCCTCAACCTCCCAAAGTGCTAGGATTATAGGTGTGAGCCACCGTACCTTGCCAATATTATGTCTTTCAAAATATTTTTCCATTTTATTTAAGTTGCTGGATTTATTGGCATAACATTGTTCATAATATTCCCTGTTTATTTTTTAAGATCTGTAATCTGTAGAATCTGTAACAATAGCATTCTCTTATTGTTGACAAAGGTAGTTTGTGTCTTTTCTTTTTTTAAAATCCTGATTAGAGAGACTCTAGTTGACAGTCTCTAGAAACAGAGATTAGAGCCTGACTAGAGGTGTTAAAATTTTATTGACCTCAATAAACCAGCTTTTTGTTTCATTGTTTTTTTCCTTCAATTATTTCCTTATTCCCCAGTGATTTTAAAAGTTATTAACTAAAATCTATACTATATTCAGATTTCCTTAGTTTTTACCTAATGACCTTTTTCCATTCCAGGATTGCCTCCAGGATATATTGCATTTAGTTGTCACACCTCCCTAGGCTTCTTTCTCTTGGTTGTGAATTTAGATTTTTCTTGTTTTTGATAACTATGACAATTTTGAGGAGTACTAGTCAGGTATTTTGTAGAATGTCTCATAATTGGGATTCGTCTAATCTTTTTCTTATGCTTAGACTGGGATTGTGGGATCTGAAGAGGAAGAGCAAAGGGGTAAAGCACCATTTTCATCACATCATATCAAGATTACATACTATCAATATAATTTATGACTGTTGTGAATCTTGATTACACGGCTGAAGTCATATTTGTTAAGTTTGGATCATAATAGACAATATCTTGAACACTGAAATTCTGAAATCCACATTCTGGGGAAGGTATTAGTGCATTTTCAGTTGTATGCAGGATAATTGCCTCATTTTAGTTGCATCATTTAAGGTGAAACTATTACCATATTATTCTCTTTATACACTTTTGGCAGAAAGTTCAGATGAGTGGATTGGCCACATGATGTGATATGGACAGAGTGAAAACTTCAGTTTAAAAATGTATCATTTCTCTGCATTGGCGTTTCTTCCAGCTGATTAAATCCCAGGAACTTTTAATGAATTAAAGCTGCATTTGCCTAAAGAAGCCAGCAGAGTTACTGACTGGCTCAAAAATAGTTATGTTCATGATAGGATAAGAAGATACTTATACAGCAGTGTTGCCATTCTATCATCAGTATTTGTGGTCTTTATATGAGTGCAAGCAGAATGAATTTCCACATACGCAAAACAACATAGAAACATTGTACACATGGGAACATTTAGTGGGAAATGCTCCTGTCAATACCGATTGAATCACAGAATTCCAAAGAGAGCAGTGCCATGTAGAAAATGAATGTGAACTTATTCTTTGAGGAGAGCCATGCCTAAAAGATAAAAAACAGCTATTCATCACAATGCAAGACTTCAAAAGAATCGTTAGTGATCGTGGGAGTTGGACAGTTCTTGTGGACTATGTACAATTGCCCACAGTCTACCCCTGTAATATACTTTTCATATGCTGAATTTTCTTTTTAGTTTTCTCTTACTTTTCTCCCCACTATTTTAAAGTGTCAGCATTATATTTTACAATTTGCTATGCTAAGTATTTCTCTTTGCATCATTTCTAATACTAGAGGCATGAACCGTGTAAAGACTTCTGGAGAGTTCTAATTTGTTTTTATGCATTTCTTGAAAATTTGACTTCCAAAAAGTGCATTATCATAACACTGACTTTGCGTGTAAGCATTGTGCTTGTATGTAAAAACACCAAAACTTTCTCAATAAGTGAAGAGATGTCCTCTTTGTACATCTGCATTTGTGAAAGGTAACAGTTTTTGAAGATCTAGGCTCTTTGGGCAACTACATATGCAGTGGTGACCCACTGCAGTTTTTGATCCATCTCATCAAACGACTTAGGTCACCTGTCACTGTATTTCAGATAACTGAAATTATAAACATGGGTGCTCAAAATTACCAACCATAGTGATCTACATGTATACATTTTGCTTTTGACCTATTTCTTTATGGATACAGTTCATCTGCTTACAACTGTTATATCTCTGCAACTGTTGTTAGCGTATCTTAGTGTGTATGCTTGCAAAAATATATATGTTATTGTTGCCTATTTCATTGTGTAAAGTGGCCTATGAAGTGTTCTGGTGCATTTCTCAAAGACCCTTTTAAAAACACAAATAAATATTTTTAAAAGAAATTTTTAAAATTATTTTTTCCAGAATTACATTTTCAGTACTTTGAGTTTTTGAGATTTCAACATTTGGAATTGTGATGTTTGAGATTATGTCTTCCAGGATTATGATTAGCTCCCCTGTTTGTTATGTTTCTTCACTGTAAAGTTACCCCTGCCCCACCTTCAACACTGCACTCATTGGAAGGAAGTCAATGTGTGCTGCCCACTCTTAAGAAGCCAGGAGTTATGTTCCACTTCCTTGAGGGCAGAGTACCTACATAAATTATTTGACATTTTGTGTATGAATGATTTTTCTCTTCTTTCCCATTTATTTATTCAATCATTTACTTGTATATCAACATGGATTCTTGTATATTTATTTAATACTTTGGTTCATAATCCAATGATAGATTATTTGTTTTGTTGCCCAAATTGTTGCAGCTTTGCCCTTTGGGAACAGTTTTAGTTTGCTCCTCTGTCCTTTTGACGTACCTTCCCTATTAGTGTGTGTGTGTGTGTGTGTGTGTGTGTATGTGTGTGTATGTGTGTGTATGTGTGTATGTGTGTCTATGTGTGTTTGTGTATGTGTGTGTATATGTGTGTGTATGTGTGTGTAGGTGTGTGTGTATGTGTGTGTACGTGTGTATGTGTGTACATGTGTATGCGTGTGTATGTGTGTATGCGTGTGTATGTGTGTGTGTATGTGTGTATGTGTGTGCATGTGTGTATGTGTGTGTATGTGTGTGTGTATGTGTGTATGTGTATGTGTGTGTGTGTATGTGTGTGTGTGTGTATGTGCGTGTGTTTTCTTTTGGAACTCACTGTCTTGCACTGCATGGTGCTCTAGTCTTATCTTGTTTATTTTCTGCTAAGTCACTGAAGCAGCAATTTTTCCAAGGAGCCTTGGTTTCATTTTATCAGAGAATGGTATTAGAAACCAAGATCCGGATGCTCTGTGTGTTTGTCCCTACAGAGGTACCATTGCTTCTAGGCCCTCTCGGGTGATGAGGCAAGGGAAATATACTTGTGTAAATACTAACTTATTTATATACACATATCTATAAATATTTTCATATGTAACCATCTGTATCTATGGTACACAAAATATGATTTCATAATGATGTCTCCAACTGTCATCTTTTACCACATGGACCATTCATTCTATTCTCTTCCCTTTGCTTATCTCTAGCTTCACACCCCATCAGTGAGAAACCTGGCTTCCACCATCTGCCATCCATTTACTTAATTGTTCAATTCCAGTACACATGTATAATAAGAGAATTGTTAACCTGTAACCCCATATGAAACAGCTTTCTTACCTAGAGTACGTGCTTATGTGCCATTCTTTTTGCCTTAAGTCTTATAGACTCTATTCATTTTCAAAGTTCCGTATACTAGTGCCTCCCCTCTCCTTTTTATTGATTTGTGATCTAATCTTTATTATTTTATTTTTTCTGCTTATACTGCTTTTACCTTTCTCTTCTTATTCTAGCTTCTTAAGGTCAAAGCTGAAGTTACTGACTTCAGAGTTTTCTTCTTCTTCTTCTTTTTTTTTTTTTTTTTTTGAGATGGACTCTCATACTGTCACCCCAGGCTGGACTGCAGTGGCGAAATCTCACCTCCCAGGTTCAAGTGACTCTCCTGTCTCAGGCTCTGGAGTAGCTGGGATTACAGGTGCACACCACAATGCCCAGCTAATTTTTGTATTTTTAGTAGAGATGGAGTTTCACCATGTTGGCCAGGCTTATCTTGAACTCCTGATTTCAGGTGATCCACTCGCCTAGGCCTCCCAAAGTGCTGGGATTACAGGCGTGAGCCACCATGCCGGCCTTCTTTTCTTTTCTTTTCCTTTCCTTCCTTCTTTCTTTTCTCTCTCTCTCTCTTTTTTTTTTGTTGTTTGTTTGTTTGTTTTTCTTGAGACAGAGTCTTGCTCTGCCACCCAGGCTGAAGTACAGTGGCATGATCATAGCTCACTGCAGCCTTGAACTCCTGGATCCTTCTGCTTCACCTCTCAAGTAGTTGGGACTACAGGTGCATGCCACTATACCTGACCAATTTTTTTGTTTGTTTGTTTTCTTTGCAGTTTTTATAGAGAGAGGGTCTTTCTATGTTGACCAGGCTAGTCTCAAACACCTGGCCTTAAGTTATCCTCTCTCTTCAACCTCCCAAAGTGCTGGGGTTGCAGGCATGAGCCATCATGCCTGACTATTCTTTTCTAATATGAGCATTTAGTGCTATAAATTTACCTCTATGTACTGCTTGGGCTGCATCCCACACATTCTGATATGATGTATTTTCATTTTTTTATTCTAAAATATACTGTATTTTCCCTTGTGATTTCTTTTTTGACCTATAGATTATAAGTGTGAAATTTAGTTTCTAAGTATTTGCAGTTTTTTCCAGATACATTTCTGTTACTGATTTCTATTTTAATTCCATTTTGGTCAGAGAATATACTTTGTATGACCCAAATCCTTTTAAATGTATTCAGACTTGCTTAATAGCCCAGAATATGGTCTGTCTTTGAAAATATTCTATATGCATTTGAAAAGAATGTGTATCATGTTGACGTTTTTGTTTGTTTTTTGGTGGAACGTTCTCTGAATGTTAATTAGGTCAAGTTGGTTGATAGAATCATTCAAGTTGTTGATATCTTTACTGATTTTCTTTCAGTGTCTATTAACTACTGAGAGGGAGGTGTTAAAATATGTTATTATAATCATGTATCTATTAATTTATCCTTGTAATTTTATTCATATTTTGTTTAACATATTTTGAAGGTTGGTTATTACAAATATAAACATTTATGATTCCTATCCTATGTCCTCTTGATAATTCAGCACCTTTATTTTTACTAAATGGGAAACAGCTTTTTCCCTGGTTATATATTTTTTTGCCCTGAAATCTACTTTTTCTGACATTAATATGGCCACTCCAGCTTTCTTGAGATTACTGTTTATATCCTTTTGCTTTTCAGTTATTTGTGTCTTTTTACTTAAAGTGGGTCTCTTATTGGTAGTATTTATTTGGGTCTTACTTTTTTGCTTATGTTTAATCAAATCTGGCAATCTCTTTGTTTTAATTGGGATGTCTAGACTATTTACATTTGATATGATTATTGAGATGGTTCAGTTTAAATGTAGCATCTTGGTATTTGTTTTCTATGTCTTATCTGTTTTTTGTTCCATTTTTCTTCTTTTTCTTTTTTTTTTTTTTTTTTTTTTTTTTTTTTGAGACGGAGTTTCGCTCTTGATACCCAGGCTGGAGTGCAATGGCGCGATCTCGGCTCACCGCAACCTCCGCCTCCTGGGTTCAGGCAATTCTCCTGCCTCAACCTCCTGAGTAGCTGGGATTACAGGCACGCGCCACCGTGCCCAGCTAATTTTTTGTATTAGTAGAGACGGGGTTTCACCATGTTGACCAGGATGGTCTCGATCTCTTGACCTCGTGATCCACCCGCCTCGGCCTCCCAAAGTGCTGGGATTACAGGCTTGAGCCACCCATTTTTCTTCTTTTTCTATCTTATTTTAGGCTAATTCAGTATTTTTAAAAAGTATTCTATTCATTTCCTCTACTGGTTTATTATCCATAATTCTTTATTGTGTTACTTTAGTTCTTATTTTATAGTTTATAGTAGTACATTCTTAATTATTAATTTTTACTATTATCTCAAATAAGACCCAGGGTCTATGATAAGTGGCCAAAAGTGCTGTAGGTAAATTTAAGTGAAATAGTGGAAATATTTATTTTTGAAAAATAAGTTTGGGGATAGTCAAAACACTGTAAGAATTATTCAAAGTTAAGAGAAGGAAAGGAATGTGCATCTGCATATATGCATGTTTACATTTGTAAGAAGTAAAGTTTGGGTGATCTGACTTCTATACTTTTACCAAACAACAGCAAAGCCTTTCCCTCTGCCATTCATTCATTCATTCAATCATTCAATAAATAAATAAATATTTGTGGGTACCTAGCATAGACCAAGTATGGAACATTTTTACTACTCAATGTCTGCTCAGCACTGTGTAACTTTGGAAGTTATACAATAAGCCAGAATAACTTTCTGATGAAACTTCCTGGAGGAATTTACACTATGATAAAAGAGATAGTAGATCTCTTCAAGTAGAGAGCCATTGCAAAAGCACAGCACAACATCTGGTATGTACCTAGGCGGAATGCACTGGGTTAAGGGTGTGGTTAGAATGACTTCGTTGAGTCTTGAATGCCCTTTAAAATCATATTTGACTTTTGGAAACCCAATTTCTGTTTCTTAATGAGATAAATGGCAAAACCTGAGGCTTGTTCAAAAACTCGTTTTTTGGAAAATATTTATCTAGTTTTTCTAGTGTCAATCATGGGGCAGATTGACACTAGAAATCTTCAGGCTGAAGATTCAGAGGTAAACAAACAGAACTCTTACTCTGAAAAGCAGTTAAAAATGCCCCTGTCACCTGTGCTTGGATATGTGGGATGACCAGTGGGATATGTGGGATGCACATTGTGGCAGACCCAGGTGTTCAGACCAACTCTTGCCACTTGGGATGGGCAGAAATGTCTTCTGTGTGAGTGCAGAGAACCACCAGGCAGTTGGAGTAATGGAGGCATTTAGACTTAGTAACACCTACCCCTCCAGCCAGAACTATGCAAAGACAAAACTGGCTTTCTTGAAGGATAAAAGTTTCTGTCATGGGCGCTATTCAAGTCCTGGCTTAATGACCACTTGGTGAGAATGTTGTTGAGGGAATTCAGACATCGGCTGGTGGGAATGAGACTGGACAACCTTATAGCTGGAGGGCATGTGATTTCATGAACTCCATGATGCCCCAATCCCCAGTGCTTTGGCATTTTCTGTCTGTAGCTGGGAGGCCGGATGGGCTCGCCTCACCATCTGCAGCCAGCCCATCATCCCAAGTCACAGCAGAGCACTGGGTGGCCCTATGTCTATCCAGGCAGGCGGTCAACATGCCCTGGGGCTTGCTGTAGACTCTTGAGCCCTTGAGATAAACCTGCCGCCCTGCACTGCATGTGCTAGAAAACATTCCTCCTCCCCAAACCCTAACCCCAGCGGGCTGCTTCTTTCCATGACCCTGAGGTCACTTGGCTTAAGTCTTGCAAGGCTGGAACCAGACAGCAGGGCAGGCTGTTTCGTAAGTGTTCCTTGATCTGTCCAAGTTTTGTATTTCCTTTAAAAGATCTTTCAGTTGTTATTTTTTTGTTTCCCCCCTTCTTTTCGTTAACTTGAAAACAGCAAACATATTTTGCCAAAGGAGAAAAACCCTCCATCACCCAAGGGAGTTCTTCTTAAATCACCCCTTAGTACACATTGTTTCTGAATGGATTTCTAGCCTGCCTGGCACTGGTTCTACCAATGAGATCACTCACAGAATTCGAGAAAAACATTTGGGACTTGTGGCCTTGATTTGAAAATCGCCCTGTCTCTGTTCTGTCATATTGCAGATCAGAAGACAAGGGACACTTACGTTGTATGTGTATAGAAGGGCACACCTGTTGTTTACCAGGTGTTGAAATAGAATGTCAACTGTAATGACAAGAAAGGTTTGAACCAGCAGGCCACTGTGTCACCATATTGAATGAACTCAAATCCAAACACCTTAATGTAATATTAAACATACCCATGGTGATCTGGTCCCAAATTCCTCTCTTTCTTCTTCTCCTGCCTATGTGCCTAGCCTTTCCGCAATAATCGGCCAAGTTGCTTCAAATTCTTGCCTTTAGCAATGCTACTTACATGTCTCCAAGAATTCTGGTTAGAAGGAGTGGGTACCATGGGATGGATTTCTCATTAACTGATTAGTACCCATCTTAGCAGAACTTGCTTTATCTCATGGTCTAGCAGAGAACTATAGAGTGGAGGTGGGATGGGAATGAGACAAGAAGATTTTGATGGAGAGGGGATGTGAAGCAAAGACCCTGATGTGAGCAGAGGCTAGGGAAGTAAGCAGGAAGGTAGGTGACCTAGGAAGAGCAGATGTAAGGATTGAATGGCAGGGTGAACATGGTGGCAAGTGTGTGCATTTTCTGCCTTGTCTCATCCAAGGATATTTCCCTGGTAGGTATTTAGACTACTCCTCCACTCACCTACCAAGAGCAACATGATGAAGACTTCTTGGCCATCGCTCAAGGGCTACTTCCTATAGATAAAACAAGGAAACAACAGAGGTAAAACCTGTTGGTTTTCCAGTACAAACCAAGCTCATATCCAGGAGTCCTTGGCTAGACTTTTGTGTGGCAGGTAGGGCCCTGGGCTTGGAGTCAGAAGACCTGGCTCCAGCCAAGCTCTGCCATGGACCAGCTATGAGATCTCGAGGCAACCTCAGTCCCCTCATCTGTCTAATGACATCAGGCTTCTGTATCCTTCCCTTGGATACTTCTGTGACACTATATACAGCTACTATTCCAGAGTTTCCTAAATCCATATCAACAAGCCAGACCTCTCCCTTGAGTTCCTGAGACCTGAACCCAAACTTCTCCAAACATCTCTATTTGGGATTTACATGTACCTAGAACTCAGCATGCCCAGTCAATCTGTTCACTTTCTTCCCAGACCTGCTCCTCTTTCTCATCCCTCTTAGGTGAATGGCACCATCATCTACCCATGGGCCCAACCAGAAATCCAGATGTTTGCCCCAGCTTCCCCTACACCTCCCATAGTCATCCAGTCACAAGCCCTGTATGTCCTCTTAAATATATCCTGAAGCATCCCTACTCCCCAACCCCCTTCCTACTTCTCTGAATGAAAATCTCTTCTCTCTCCTGGACCACTCAGAATCTTCCCCGCTCACCCCTCAGTCCAGCATCTGCACTGCCTAATTAGTATTCTTTTTTTTTGAGATAGAGTCTCCCTCTGTTGCCCAGGCTGAAATGCAGTGATGCAATCTCTGCTCATTGCAACCTCTGCCTTTTGGGTTCAAGTGATTCTCCTGCCTCAGCCTCCTGAGTAACTGGGATTACAGGTGCATGCCACCATGCCTGGTTAATTTTTGTATTTCTAATAGAGACAGGATTTCACTGTATTGGCCAGGCTGGTCTCGAACTCCTGACCTCAAGTGATCGGCCCACCTTGGCCTCCCAAAGTGCTGGATTACAGGCATGAGCCACTGCGCCTAGTCATCCTGAATTACTCTAAACTGCACAGGTAATCCATGTACCTGCCTTACTTAAAACCCTTAGCAATTACCTATTTATTTCCCCAGGGTAAAAATCCAATTTCCTTACCATGTCCTGAAATATACTCACCTGTGATCTGGCCCCAAGTTCCTCTCTGGATTTATCTCCTGTCCACCTCCCTTCCCATACTTCACACTCTACTTCAAGCCACACTCAGCTGCTCAAAGCACCATATGTGGGCACATTCTCTTTTATAACTTGAATGCCCTGCTGCTTGCTTGGCCTTCCTTTGGCCCCCTTCTTTGCCTGTTCAGCTCTGACTCTCCCATCGGGAATGAGACCATATTCCTCAGGAAACCTCCCTGCTTCTCCTGAGCCAGAATGGGCTGCCTCTGTGCTCTCTTAACTTACGGTGCCCTCCTGCCATGGCACCTAGGCCTGGGCATCGTCTATTTCCCTTGGTGGTCTGTGAGCTCCACCAATGTGAGCAGCACATCTCAGCCAGCTTTGTCTCCCCAGGGCCTGGCATGGTACCTAGCCTTTGATTCGTGCTTGCTGAATGAATGAATGACTGAGTCTCTGTCATCTCACAAAGTACTTACAAGAATTAAATGACGACACGCGGAAATACTTTGTAAACTGTAAATGTGTTAGGGATGTTTTTGAGAGTCAAGGGATTTAGAGAGGAAATGAGCATGCTAGCCCCTGGACAGTGAAACTGAAAGGATGTTGAGCTATGGTGTCCTAGGAAGCCGGGAGAGTACCAGGACCACTCTGAATATAAGGCATAAGACCTAGGACTGCTTGTGAAAGGAAACAAGCATCTTGAGAAATCACTTTGGGTCCTATGTACTCAGGGAGGATTTGTTTTTGTATGGTTCTGGTTTGTTCAGGAAGCACAGTCTGTCTTCCAATCAGGCACCCAGTGAGCAAACACATTTATAGCTTGAGGCCAGAGCTCCTTATGTTTATACGACTCTTTATGAGGTAAAACATGCAGACTTTTGGAACAATAAACTGTCTTTGTTACAGATGGACACTAGATTTTGATGGCATTTTTCCAGGGACCCTGGCAGCATCTGTGTTCTCATGTTCTTCTTGCCTGTGAGGCCTCTTCTCTGTGAGGAAGAAAGAAGACAGCAAATGGAAAACAGAGGCTGCTATTTTTATGTGGAGTGTGCACAATACCTATTCTACATCTCTGCCCATCCCCATCTTCTCCTCCTCCAGGGAGCACACAATTAAGGCTAGAAACTGAAGTGCAGCCCCTTTATTTATTTACCCCTAAAAATGCATACAGATTTCAGGCTCTCATTACCCCTTGAGTAGAGATTGCGAGAGAGAGAGAGAGCAGTTCTGTCTGTTTGGGTGACTATAACAAACGTACCTTAAACTGGGTAGCTTTTAAACAACAGAAATTTGTTGCTCACAGTTCTGGAGACTGGTAATTTCAAGATCAAAGCACCAGCAGATTCGGTGTCTGGTAAGAGCCCACTTCCTGGATCATAGATGATGCCTTCTTGCTGTATCCTCACATGGTAGAAGGACAAGGCAGCTCTCTGGGGACGTTTTTTATTTTCTGAAAAAATTAAGGGCACTAATTCAATCCATGAGGGCTGCACCCTCGTAACCCAATCACTTCTCAAAGGTCCCACCTCCTCATACTATCAAGTTGGAAATTAGGATTCAACATATGAATCTGTGGAGAAAGGGGACACAAAAACTCAGACCATAGCAGGTAGTGACAGAGATAGAATGAACCAGCTCCCATTGTGGGGGCAGGTGTGAATGGGGGCAGTGGCTGATCATGGACATGTGGATGTTTGCTGAGTGATGGATGAGCAAGTCCCTGCCACCTCCTAGGGATGTGTAGAATCTGTACTCTTGACGACCTTGGCAGTGCAATTATATTAGCAATGACATCCACCTTGAGGAGGATAAGACAGGTGTGAACAAGAAGGACAGTTTCTTTCTCTTTACAGCCTCCATTGTGTGGCATAAAAATTAGGGCCTCCATGTATCCAGGAAAACAGCATTATTATTCAATAACCATAGGTGCTTATTCCATACTGTTATGGACTGAACTGTGTCACCTCCAAATTCATATGTTGAAGCAGTAACTACCAGTATGACTGTATTTGGAGATGAGGTCTTCAAGAAGGTAATCAAGGTTAAATAAGGTCATAAGGATTAGAACCTAATCTGATAGGACTAGTGTCCTTATGAAAAGAGACACTATAGCTCTCTCTCTCTTTGTATACACAGAGAAAAAGTCATGTGAAAACACACCAAGAAGGTGGCTGTCTGTAAGCCAGGAAGAGAGGCCTCACCAGAAACCAATCTTCGTGGCACCTTAATCTTAAGCTTGAGCCTCCAGGACTCCAAGTAAGAAAATAAATACTCGTGGTTTAAGCCCCCCAGTGTATCCTCTTCTGTTATGGCAGCCCTAGCACACTGATATAAATGCCTACTGCCTGCAAAGTGCTTTGCCTTTGGGGGTTTGCAAAAGAGGATCCCCTCCAGGGATCCATGGTCTCACTGGGATTTTCCTGTTTGGGTCCTGTTTTTGAGTTTCCACAGGCAGCATTTCTTCCTGTGACAATATGGTGTAAGACAAAATTGTGGCCTGCCATGAAGTTTTCAGAGAAGGCACCCCTCATATCTCCAGGAAAGCCCACTGCCGCTCCCTCCTGCTCCTCTTCTCAGGAGTTTGTGGATCTGTCAGGCAAGTGACAGAGTCACTCTCAAGCTTCTGCTGTATAAGATTTCTGCCACAAATAGATGCTTGTCTCAGATGGCTCCAGCCAGGCTGATGGGGAGGATGTGAGTTCCCTAGCACTTCCCAGTTTGTAGCATAAGTGCATTAAAACTTCCATGTCTTACTTAAAATAGAACTCCTAAAGGCACACACATGACTTCAAGTTTTCTCAGCGTTTCATGACTTCTTAAAAAAACCTTGGACCAATTCAGTTTTCATTCTTGCAAACAGGGTATGAGTGTGAGTTTCTTCCCCAATGTCAACACTTGGTAATCTTACTATTCTTTCCAGTTTTATTTTAAAAGTAATGCCCACATGTGAAGGAAAGTACACTAAAATAGGACAGAATACTATGAAAAGTCTCCTTCTCCCTATCCTCACTCCATCCCATGCCCAATGGCAATCAACGTTAACCAGTTCTGGGTTCGATTGTTTAGGTGTTTGCCCTAAAATACTCTCTTTTTTGATTTATCAGCTTTCAACAGTATGTATTGACTCCTGCCAAATGAAGGTGTGTGCTGACTTATTCTCCACTGCCTCTGTGTCTTTCTAGCTTCATAATTTTAGACTGTATTCCACTTGATTCCTCACAAGAAAAATGAGGAACTCATGACCCCATTTTCCCCTCCAGCCTTCCTACTTCCTTCACCTTCTAACTTCTGCCTTTACTGCAATTCCCTTTTGTATTTACCGGGTTTGTAATAATTATATTCTACTCTGAAACCAAAGTTAAGTCTTCCCTGCTTTGTCTAAAGATTGATTCTAAATATTGAAAACCAATGCACAGTTTTTACAATCCTGTGAATACATAAAAATTATTTACTGAAGAATCAAGAAATAAATAATCCCAGGCAATGCAAAAGAAAACAGATTCTCTTTTCTTACCCTAATCAGTTTTTCAAAACTATGCCCTAATTTAGGTTGCTTCTAATTCTTATTTTCGTTTTATTCTGGGGCTCCATTTGCTTTTCATTTTTAAAGTAATTGACAATAGAAATAAACATCCTCTTTACTATATCATGAAGATCATCCAGTTTCTTAAGCATACCATTTTTTAATGACCAAATTTTGTCTCATTGTCTTCTAGGTATGTACCCCAGTTACCATGATGTTTTTCTAAAATTTTAATTACATGCTTAAATTATTTCTAATGTTTCTCGGATCCTATGACTTTCTTTTTCTTGGATTCCTCTTTCATCTCACTGGGGTGCACACACAGGTAATCTTTCAGAATAGGGGGATGAACAGTTGAGTCTTTGTTTTGTCTATAGGTTAATTCTGAAAATCAAAAATCAATAATCAATTTTTATAATTGTTAGTGACAAGCTGCCTCAGAAAACCCCCTCCTTGCAAGCTGACCCCACCCCCCCCACTCCTGATTGCTCTGCAGCTGCGTTCCTGAACCCCTACCAAGGCGCCACATCAAGGCTGCCAGACACGCTACAATTAAGCAAAGCCTGATTACAGCCATCTGGGCAGCTTGAGGGAGGACAGGGAAAACAAATGTTTGTTATCCATACTTACAAATTCCTGTTTGACACATACCTGAAAAATTCTGTTTTTTTTTTTAAACTGCCACCACAAAAGTCACAGGATGATGTATTGTAAGTCTGTCACAAGTTAACAAACTATCTCTGTGCCTGTTACAAGCTGATAGATTATCTCAGTCCTGAAACTCCCTTATGCCCCTCTCACCTCATATAAACCCCTCGTTTTGTAAGCTCGGGGCTACCTCCTCTGACTGTTACGGGGCAGCTCGGCAAGTTAATAAAACTTGCTTGCCTGACTTTGGGTCTGTTCTCCGTAATCTCAGCTAACCTTACAATAATATAACTGTACAAATATTATTTACTGAAGAATCAAGTAGCGTGGTTCTGAAAAACTATTTGCTCTGACATTTGAATGGTTTAATTGGATTGATGATTCTACATGGAAAAACAGATTCCCTTGGTACTACAGAGGCATCAATTGCTTCACTGGGTTACTCTTCTGGCATCCAAAATTACTGACGAGAAGGCAAAGCTTGGGTTAATTCTTATTTTTCTACAGTATCTACTTTCTGAAATCACTGAGAATATTCTGTTTATATTTCTAAATTTTATCACAATGTATATGAGTCCTTTTTATACTGTTTTTGCTCAATCTTCAGTGGGTCCTTCCAGGCTGAAATTCTTGTCTTTCCTTTGATAATGTTTCCCCTCATCTTCACTGGTGTGTGTGTGTGTGTGTGTGTGTGTGTGTGTGTGTGTGTGTGTGTGTTTTCTGGAATCCTGCTAGATGGATGTTGGATTTTGTGAATTGATACCTACATTTCTTTCAACTTTCCCCTCATAATTTTCATCCTTTCTTTCTGCATTACATTTGGGACTATTTCCTCAATGTTGTCTTCCAGCCCTTCTGAGAGACTGTGTTCAAGAAACTTCTCTTCCTGGGTCCACAAACGGCATGGTTTCAAAGGCAGGAATTACCCAGATCCATGCCTCCATCCAGGGACCAGAGGGGTTTCAAATGTAAAGTTATTTGTCTGGATTTCCCACACACAGGCTAGGTAGGGAAAGTCAGGTGGGGCTCCTTTGTCCCAAAAATCCTGTTGAAAGCTCTGGGAGGAGAGGGCTCTGTAACTCTGGGCTGTGGAGCAAGTAGCCAATCTGGTATCAGAGTCAAAGATCAATCACTCCGGAGAAAGTTTGAAAGAACTCCTCTCATTGGACGAGAACATGAATGGGGAGGGAATAACTCAAGGGTTAAAACTTCAACTGCTCCTTACCTTAAGGGATATCCCTATCTGGATTCCCCTCCCACAACAGCATGGGAGCTGTCTTTCTCTCTCTCTCTCTCTCTCTCTCTCTCTCTCTCTCTCTCTCTCTCATAAATTGCTCTTCTGCAAAACTCTTTGGGTCCACGATATTTATTCAAACAGCAAACTCACTGTGCCTTTGGGGCCCCCTTCTCATTCTTCGGGGTTAGAGAGGCCAAGAACCTCTTCAGAACGGGGAGCTGGGTATGCTCCCCCGGTTACATCTGTTGGCGAGCCAGCCAGAAGACACTGAACTTCCGAGTGGTGTGGTATTGGACCCCTTTTGCTTGCCAATCTGTCCTTTCCCTTCTTTTAAATTTGTTAAGGAGGTAAAAACCGGGTGCCTGTTGGCCATCTGAGTCTGACTAGCATGGCCACTGGACTAAAGACATGGGTGTCAGGTTTTCTGGGAATGGACTCTCTAACAACCCCCGGCTCTTTGGAACTGGGGGCATTGGTCAGCCCTGAACCAGCTTCCCTTTCTTCCTTGTGTTTAATTTCTCTCTTTCTCTGGGCCAAGCTGAGGATCAGTAGGAGGAAAGAGTGGTGGTCCCAAACTCCCAGTTCAGTCCGGTGGAGGTTGTGGCCCCACTTAGACCTCCTAAGAAAAAGCCACCTGTGTGAGCCACCCCTAGCCTTTCAGACCCCAACCTCCTGGGTCCAGATTTCCATAAGGCAAACTTCTTCCTGGCTCTTTCCTCTAAGATATTTTCTACACATGAGGCTACCACCCTTCTTGCTAGGACTTTTAGGCTTTTGGGGTGGCAGTCCAGGGACCTTGCCCATGGTGCCCTCAGGCTTATGCCTGTGAGGACTTCCTACAGGATAAATGCACAGGGCCATTCCCTTAGTCTGCAGTGCTAGATTATGTCCTAACAGAGCCAGAGTCTATCAGTGGGTACTGGAGGCTATAGGACATTTTGTTTTTTTGTCATCCTCAATTTCCCAATCCAACCGAGTGGTGCCTCAATCAGATAATGTATAATTTTTCTTGCCTAGAATTGGCTCTCTGTAAGGCAGAACTTCTCCATCTAGAATACCATAGTCAGACCTGGTCCAAGGCTCAAATACAACCCACGACCCTAGGGCAAATTCTAGAATGGAAAGTGGGGTGGGGAAGAAGGCCCAGGTCCCAAGGGCATTGTTGCAGCCCTCACTCGAGCTCTAAAATTAGGAAAAGGAAAGAGAATAAACATATACACAGATTCCACATATGCTTACCTGGTTCTGCATGCCCATGCTGCCATATGGAAGGAAAGAGAGTTCCTAGCCTCAGCAGGAACTCCCATTAAATATCATAAGGAAATATTAGACTTATTACAAGCTGTCCAAGAACCCAAAGAGCTAGCAGTCTTACACTGCCGGGGTCACCAGAAAGGAGATGAGAAGGAAGTGGAGGGCGATCATCGAGCTGACCTAGAGGCAAAAAGGGCAGCTAGACAAGAATTTACAGAAGGACCTTTAATATGGGAAAACCCTCTCCAGCGAACTAAACCGCAATGCTCATCAGAAGAGGTAGAGTGGGCAGTCTCCCAGGGACATAATCTTCTTCCTTCAGGGTGGCTAGCTACTGAGGAGGGAAAAATACTCCTACCTGCTGCCAGCCTGTGGAAAGTACTTAAAATCCTGCATCAATCCTTCCATATGGGTATAGAGAATACACATCAAATGGCCAAATCTGTATTTACAGAAAAAGGTCTCTTTAAGGCTGTCCAACAAATAGTCAAAGGATTGAAATATGCCAGAAAAATAATCCTTTGGCACATCACAAAGCTTCTCCTGGGGAAGAGCGAACGAGTCATTACACAGGTGAGGACTGGCAAATGGACTTTACCCATATATCTAAGTCTCAGGGATATCAATATCTGTTAGTATGTGTAGATACATACACAAACTGGGTGGAGGCTTTCCCCTGTAGAACAAAAAAAGCCCAAGAGGTAATAAAAGTCCTGATTAATGAAATAATCCCTAGATTCGGACTCCCTCGCTGTCTTCAAAGTGATAACGACCCCGCCTTCAAAGCTCCAGTGACCCAAGGAATTTCCAGGGCATTAGGAATACAGTATCATCTTCACTGTGCTTGGAGGCCTCAGTCCTCAGGGACAGTGGAGAAGATGAAGGAAATTCTTAAGAGGTACCTAAAGAAACTGGCACAGGAAACCACCTCCCGTGGCCTTCTCTATGACCCATAGCACTCTTAAGGGCTCAAAACTCTCCTCGGAAAATAGGACTCAGTCCCTATGAGACGCTTTATGGACGGCTCTTTCTTACTACTGATCTCCTATTAGACAAGGAAACAGCAGATCTAATAAAAGACATAACCTCCTTGGCTAAGTAGCAACAGGCTCTTAGGCCCTTACCTGAAGGGCAGCCCAGGGAAACAAGGGAAAGAGTTGTTCTGCCCTGGAGACTTGGTGCTTGTTAAGTCTCTCCCCTCAGACTCTCCCTGTCTAGGCCCATCTTGGGAAGGACCATTTTCAGTTATTCTGTCTACCCCAACGGCAGTTAAGGTGGTGGGAATTAAGTCGTGAATTCATCACACTCGGCTGAAGCCTTGGGCACCTCCTGAAGAAGATCATAGGCCCTCCACTCCGCAGCCTGAAGTTCCAGGAGACGACCCTTGGTACACTGCGAGCCGTTAGAGGATCTACGTTTGCTCTTCCAACAAGATCCCCCGGAAAGTAACTGCTCATGAGTCTAATTTATGTCCTGGCATTAACAGGACTATCACTCTTAACTTTACTATTTGAGACTGGATTCTATGCGGTCGCCTCTATGGATTGGCCTACATCTTATAAACTCTCCCTCAAATCATCCAGGACTTATAGGTCCCTTGGTCACCAATCTACAAATTCCATCTACCTCAAACTTCACTTGTGTGAATTCTACTAACAACTCCAATGCTTCCCTATGCCAAAACTTGGTTATTACCCCCAGGCCTCAGCTGCCTAGCACCAGGCTTATTCTTTGTTTGTGGCACCTCAGCTTACTGCTGCCTGAACAGCACCCCTGGGGAAATATGCCTCCTCTCCTTCCTAGTGCCCCCCACGATGATTTACACCGACTCTCAGGTGCAGAGTCTTCTCTTGCCAAGGCCACGCCATACTTGAACCCCAATTATTCCTTCCATAGTGGGGGCCGGAACAATAGGAGGACTTGGTACTGGCATTGGAGGAATTACTACCTCTACTCAGTTTTACTATAATCTATCCCGGGAGTTAAATGGTGACATGGAAAGGGTTGCTAATTCTTTCTGCAGAAGCAGCTTAACTCTTTAGCTGCCATGGCTCTTCAAAATAGAAGGGCCCTGGATCTGCTAACAACAGAGAGAGGAGGAACCTGTGTCTATTTAGGAGAAGAATGCTGGTACTTTGTAAACCAATCGGGTATTGTCTTAAACAAAGTTAAAAGAACTCAGAAATCAATCGAACGCAGGGCTAGAGACCGTCAAGAAACAGGATCACAGAGCTTAACAACTGGCTGTCCTGGCTGTACCCTCTCCTAGGCAGTTTATAACCATTCTATCATTGCTGGCCTTGAGGCCTCTTATCTTTAACCTTCTTGTCAAATTCGTTTCTTCTAGAATTGAGGCCATGAGGCTACAAGTGGTCCTGCAAATGGAACCCTGGATGTCCTTGGCTCATGAGCTCTATCGTGGACCTCTGGATCAACCTGCACCCCTGGAAGACTCACCTCTGGAGGAACCTCAACTGCAGGGCCCCTTCTATACCCCAATTCGGCAGGAAGTAGTTGGAGAGTGATCAACGCCCGTGTCCCAACAGCAGTTGGACTTTCCTGTTCAGAGGGGGGACTGAGGGACTGTGTTAAAGAAACTCCTCTTTCTGGGTCCACAAGCGGTGTGGTTTCAAAGGCAGGAATTTCCCAGTTCCACGCCTCCATCTGGGGACCAGAGGGGTTTCAAATGTAAAGTTCTTTGTCTGGGTTTCCCACACACAGGCTAGGTAGGGAAAGTCAGGTGGGACTCTTTTGTCCCAAAAATCCTGTTGAAAGCTCTGGGAGGAGGGGGCTCTGTAACTCTGGGCTGTGGAGCAAGTAGCCAATCTGGTATCAGAGTCAAAGATCAATCACTCCGGAGAAAGTTTGAAAGAACTCCTCTCATTGGACGAGAACATGAATAGGGAGGAAATAACTCAAGGGTTAAAACTTTAGCTGCTCCCTACCTGAAAGGATATCCCTCTCTGGATTCCCCTCCCGCAACAGCATGGGAGCTCTTTCTCTCTGTCTAATAAATCGCTCTTCTGCAAAACTCTTTGCGTCTGTGATATTTATTTGAACAGCAAACTCACCATGCCTACAGGACCCCTTTCCCCATTCTTTGGGGTTAGAGAGGCCAAGAACCTCTTCAGAACTGGGAGCTGGGTATGCTCCCCCCATTACACTTCTCTAAGACATTTACTTTCAAGAGCTCTGGCTGTCCTTGCTTATTCACTCATATTTAGTTGCAAATGTGCACAGGTAGAATATATGGACCCCACTCCATGCCCCCTCTCAGAATCAAAGCAAGAAAAACTTTTAAAGGGCAATTTTGTAATACCAAAAAGAACCAGGGTCACCCTCTAATAATACTACTGTGTAAGTTTCCAAACTGCGTGGATGATGTTAAGAAGCAGCTGGCAAACCAGCCACAGAGGAGGCAGAAGAATACACACAGATTTCCCTCACTGCACACACCCGTGCTCACGCTCGTGTCTGGTCACACAGCTCACATATCAACCCATTAAAAAGGAAACATCGGCCATCCAGGTGCTTAGAGTTCTCCCATTGCTGGCTTTTATTCTTTACTGTGGTCCTTACATGGAGAGCTGTCTCTGGTGGCTTCTCCATCATCACATGACTCATTTTGGTTTACTTTTGTGGAAGCGACTAACTTGGGAGCTGGGACTTTTCCCTCCTGCCAGAGCCTGAGGTTAACCACAGTGTTCCAAAGCCCCCGAGTGCTGGCCAGCCACTTGGAGGCATGCCCTTGCATCTGTTCGTCCTGTCCTTGTGGTTACTGGCCAGGAGAGGCCCAGACCTACGTTCCAAATGTGGACGGCCTATTAGAGGAGCGGCCCCATAGCCTGACATGCTCGCTTTTTCTGTGTCATCACTGATGTTATGAGAAAGAGAACATTGCCTTTGGACAACCTCAGCAGTGGCCGTCCAACTTAACTTGAGCAGAGAAGCCAGGTTCTTCCCAGGATTTGGTGATGAGACTCTTTGGAAATGCCTGTGGTTGAACTACATTTTTGTAGAGATTAACAGTTAAAATGAAATTACTCACAAAAGCCCTGTAATTTCCATTTTAGATGAGAAAACTGATGCTCAGCGGTGATAAATTGTCCCTGATCACTCAGCTTGAAAGTAGTAAAGTAGGGATTAAGACCCAGATTTTATGATTCCTAATTTGTATTTTTCATATCACTCCGAGAGATGTTTTTTAAGATTCTTTTTCTTAATGTGATAGTTGCTGGGATTAGATAGGAAGCTCTTTACTCCACTTCAGAGTTTCAGAGAAATCTCTGTTCTGGTTGCTAATGTCCAGCATCTCACTTTGTTCTGCTTTGGATCAAATCCTAAATTTGCTACTTAACAAGTGTGCGTTCTTGGTCAAGGTCATACAACATCTCTGAGTTTTAGTTTCCTCATCTGTAAGATGGAAGTAATAATTCTTACTTCCAGTAAAACCTCATCAGGATTGTTGTGAGATTTAAATGAGTTAATGTACATCAAGCACTAAGTAGGAGTTCAAAGAGGCGGTGGTGCTGGTGGTTGTCAGTGTGAAGGGAATTACTTTGAAATATGTTGGATGCATTGTGTCAGCTCATCTTCAGAATAGTAATTTAAAATGTAGCTACTTTGTAAAGATAGCAATCTTAAGCCATCAAACACTCTTGCCAAAAGCAACTGTAGAAAACAACCAACCAACCTCATTAAAAAATGGCCAAAGTACATGGAACACTTCTCAAAAGAAGACATACAGGTAGCCAATAAGCATATCAAAACTGTTCAACATCACTAATCATTACAGAAATGCAAATAAAAATCACAACGAGAGACCATCTCATGCTGGTCCGAATGGTTATTAAAATGTCAAAAAAATAAGAGATGCAGGCGAGGTTGTAGGAAAAAGGGAATGCTTATACACTGCTGGAAGGAATGTAAATTAGTTCAACTACTATGGAAAGCAGTTTGGGGATTTCTCAAAGAACTTAGAACTACCATTCAACCTAACAATCCCATTACTGGGTATAGACCCAAAGGAACAGAAATCATTCACTTAAAATACATACGTGCCCATATGTTCATTATAGCACTAATCACAATAACAAAGATATGGAATCATCCTAGGTGCCCAGCAGTGAATTACATAAAGAAAATGTGGTACATATACACAATGGAATACTATGTAGCCATTAAAAAAAAAACAAAATCATGTCCATTGTGGGAACATGGATGCAGCTGGAGGCCATTATGCAGGATCAGCAAACCAAAAACTGCATGTTCTCACTTATAAGTGGGAGCTGAACACTGAGTCCACATGGACATAAAGATGGAAACCACAGACACCGGACTACTTGAGGGAAAAGGGTGGGAAGATGGTGAGGGCTGAAAACGTAGCCGTCAAGTACTATGCTCACTACCTGGGTGATGAAATCATCTGTACGCCAAACCCCAGTGACGTGCAATTTACCATGTAACAACCCGGCACATGTACCCCTGAACCTAAAGTAAAAGTTGAGGAGACAGACACTGGGCATTCAATATGTGCAGACGTGGTCAGAGGACAGCAAGCCCCCTTCTTCCTTGTCCACAGGAATGGGTTCCTGAAGAAGGAATGGGAGCTGTGTGCGCAGTACGTAGGGCAATTTTTTGATGAGACAGCATCTTTTCTATCAGGGAAACAGGAATTTGTTAAGGGAGTACCGAGTGCTCAGAGGAGTGGGTACCATTTGTACTCGGTTCATTTGTGCTCACCAAGGTCAGAGGCAAACAAATGGAGGTGATTAATAACAGCTTTTGCATCTTGTAGGAAATGAATTTTAGACAAAATCTTGGGCTTTGGTGCTCTTTGAAACAGGTAAACGGGAAGCTGGGAGGAAAGCAGGCATCTTGTCTGCTACAAGAAGATTGTAACACTGGCTCCAGCCATCAATGGGGTGGAAAAATTAAGTTATTGCCTGTAAAGTGGCACAAGTCCATAAAGACACCAAACACAGAGAAAGGGAGGGAAGTTAAGAAATAAGGTACATTTGTGAAGAAAGGATGGGTGTCTGTTCACTGAGGAGAGACTTGTCTTTATGATAATATAAAGTGACCACACCCACGCGTACATACGCGGTAAATAAAGGGTCCCTCTAGTGCAGGGCGGCTGACAGTGGGGCCTTGATTATGTGTTCACCTGGGGAATTCTAAGAAGGTACGTCGTCCCAGCCTTTCAAAGCAAGAAGCCTACTTGCTTTTGGAAGTCATGGTGAATGGAATTTTAGGATTGATCTGTGCCAACCTTGTGTATAGAGGAAGAATGGGGGAGAAAGAGGGAATTTCTCTGGCAAGCTAGGGAAATGCTCTATGAAGGACATGTGTGCCTTCAGACCCAAGTCAGAGAAAAATACTTTGGGTGGACTTCGGAGTGGTCTGATTTTGCAGCACTTAAGAGATATACATTTAAAATATTGAGACAGTTAGAAACAGAACATGCAAGAGAAAACAGCACAAGTGATAACTTCAGAGCGATGGTGCTCAACAGTGAGGAGGGGATGATAATGTCTGGAGACACGGTTGGTTGTTACAACGAGGGGGAAGGGCTACTGGCATCTAGTGGGTGGGGTGCAAGGAATGCTGCTAAACAGGACAGGCCCCTCCCACCAACGAAGAATTATCTAGCCCGAAATGTCAACAGTGCAAAGGTTGACAAATCCTCATTTAGAGCTATCATCCTTTATATCACAAATATTAACCATTAAGCAATGTAACTAGTTAAATGAAAAAACACTGTGAGAACAGAGGCTTATGCTAGAAACAGAGTAAGTCATGTAATTAATAAAATTTTGCAAATAAAAACTCCTAGGTTTTCCTCACAAACTCCTAACCCTAAACTTTTTAAGTATGCAGTAAGAGAACCATAAAAAAAAACTACAAAATTTTATAGTGACATTATTCCAACTTTTAAGCATAGTATTTGTTATAGTTTATAAATCACATGAATTGTTTTATTTAATATTTACAATTTGGTGTAATTGTCCCAATTTCATAGACTGTGAGAATTTATATTTCAGAATTTAAAAAAAAAAATGTTTTTATGTATTAGGTAATGTACTAGGCACTGGGTTTGTTACCAAGATAAATAAAAATTTAATATTAAGATGTTCAGAATCCCCTGGGAAACACAGGCATGTGATAGCGATAATAACAGAGAATGGGGGGTCGGGGGACTGAAGTCATTTGCCTAAGGCACAAAACTAGCAGTTGAAAGATCTGGGACTTGAGATCCGAGTCTTCTCAATCTGTAGTAAGTCCTCTGTCTTGGTACAACGATATAACCCTCTTAGCTTCCCCACAGAAATAAAAACAAAACTGAAAAATATTCACTCAAAAACGCGTGCATACATTGCCAAGTGGGCGAAGTATAAAAACACTGTGGAAGCAGCGGTCAAGAGCAGGGTATGAAAAGGGAAGATAAGACCTGGCAGAAAGGAAAACAGAGGGCTCTTTCCAAGCCACCCTCCTCCGCTCTTAGGGTTGGACAGTTACGTTAAGTTCCACGCCCCCGGAGCAATCTGACTTTGAGTTGGAGGCGCAGGAAACATGAATCTCTTGCGGTTGGACTAAGTCCCTTCAAATGCAGCCCAGGGTCCCCTTCCTCGCTTTGAGGCCGGGTGCGAGGAATTCTCCATTTAGGGCGATGCTCTTAGGTGAGTGGGAGGAACTTCCTAACAACAGTTGAAGTAAATATGAGTGAAGACACAACAAATGGCCAGCTTCTCTGGCATTCAAATTCCTCTAGTCAGCAATTTCTCGCCTCCCTCCCTCCCCCAAATCAGGATGGAAATATGAAGCCACAATTCACTCCCGTTATTCATTCTGACAAACAAGTTGATTCCAGAACCTATCATTTCACAGCTGTTTGCTTCCACTTCCCAGCAGACAGGCTCTTTGCCTCTGGACTTGGTTAAAGGGCTCTGAGAGAGGCGCCTTCAGGCAGCTCAGGCTTCTGGTGGAGGGAGGCCTGGGGATTGCAGCCCAAGGACTAGGCTGCTCCCTTTGTCCTTTTGGGAAGGGAAGGATTAATGGGACCCCTGCCAGTGACACAAAGTACTCACTTCCACTCAGACCAGGGCTTTGCCTGGGAGAGAACCTGATTTGCCTGTGCCACGTGGAACCACAGAACCTTGACATTGTCAGGGCCACTCCTCCCTCCCTCTCCACTCCCCAGCAGGAGAGGCGAGTTAAATGAATCCCTGCTTATTCCCACGGTGTCTCGGGGCCTCTGTCCACAGCCACAGTTGATTGGACCAGCGTGGACCCCTGACCCAGGCCGGGCCAATCATATCCTCTGTCCTGCAAACTTGGAAATAGCGCCTCCAAGTCGCTGGGCCGTGCCAAACTGGAGATTCTTCAACCTCGCTCCATATTGAAGTTGCCCAGGAATTCTGAAAACACTGTCTATGAAAAGAGTCAAACCCTGTAAAATATTTAGAGATTTATTCTAAGCCAAATATGAGTGACCATGGTCCTGAGAGCCTGTACCCAAGGTGGTCCTGACACAGCTTGGTTTTATACATTTTAGAGAGTCATGAGACATTAATCACATATATTTAAGAAAATACGTTGATTTGGTCCAGAAAGGCGGGACAACTCAAAGTGCAGGGTGGGGGTGGGGGTGTAAGGAGGGGGACTTCCAGGCTACAGGTGAATTTAAACATTTTCTAGTTGACAATTGGTTGAATATGTCTATAAGATCTGGGATTCATAGAAAGGGAATGTTCAGGTTAAGATAAAGATTGTGGAGACCAAAGTTCTTTAAAAGTCTTATAGTGGCTACCCTTAGAGGCGATAGATGACAAAAGTTTCCTATTCAGATATCAGCTAATCTCTTTAGGACTGGGAGGGTCAGGAAGAAAAGGATCTAGCTATGTTAGTAGAGTTTCTTTACAGATGCAAACTTTCTCCCACAAAGAACAGCTTTGCAGGGCTATTCAAAAATATGGCAAGGAAACACATTTTGATTTTGATTTTGATTAGAAAATCAAAATATTTTGATTTTCTACCTTGTCTCAATACTACGCCAGAATCAGGTTGGAAAGTAAGTCACGATATATAGGGTTAGATAAAACCCATTGATGAGAATTTATGATTTGTAGGGCATGACTCCCTAGACCCCTTAGATAGGAATTTGGGCAAGATTAAAAAATATATATATTAGAGTTTAGTCCTCAACACACCACGCGTGCGTGCACGCACGCGCGCGCGCGCGCGCACACACACACACACACACACACACACACACACACACTGGCCAGGTGTCCCCCCAGATTCGGGTTTTGTTGGTCTGGATTGGATTGATCTAAGCACTTGCTCTGTAGCTGGGAGAGGCTCCAGCCTGTGAAGTCGTGACACTGAGGACAATGAGGTGTACCTTCAGAGGGAAGTTGGAGTGAGAGATCTACGCCCTAGAAAGAGTAAGCAGTGATCTTGACTCCTGCTAGCTTTCTAGTTCTCGGTTCCAGGCCATCCTCAGGCCCCACTTTGTTCCTGCCTTTGAATCCTTGCTTCAAAATGTTTCTTACCTTGAGTGACTTCTGTCACATACAGCAAAAGAACCTTCACCAAGCCATTCACACAGCCGATCCATCACCCGTCACAATCCTGATGATTCTACCTCAGAAATCTGAAATTTCATCCCTGTGGCCTTTTCGATGGAGTTCTCACCACGGCCTTCCCTGAGTGGACTCTCTGCCCAGGTCCTCTTCTCTCCCGTCCAGGCTCCATATAAAACAGATCTGATCCACTTGTTCCCAAACTTAAAGTCCTTTACTGGTTCCTTGTTGTCTATTAAAAATAACACAATAGTTCTGTGTAAATTGGTCTGTGAAAATATGTTATTATCTGGAAAAAATTAACCTGCAGATCAGTAGATCTAGGATACTTAATTTTTTGTTTCTAAAGCTTGATTTAAATATGATTGCATAGTGTAAGAAGACGAAAGGGTAGCTATCAAACTGTTAGCTGTGGTTCCGCATGGGCAGAAAGGGGATTTCTACTGTGCTTCACTTTATCTAATATTTAAGAAATGATGAGGGGTATTGGTAATTGTAATTTTTTTCCTTTTTCTTCCAGTATATTTTTTTAAATTTCAAAGGTCCTTCCCATTTTTGCTTGTGTCAACTCCCAATACTCTGTGCCACATACACTCCAGCTATTCTGAACTTGTATTATTTCCCCAAAATAGCATCCTCTTCCAAGTAACTATGATATCACCTATTCTATGCCTTTTTCTGAAGTGCCTATACTCCAGTCTTCATCCAAAAGCTTCTACTTTTCTTTTTTGATCCAGATCAAATGACACCTCCTCTGGGAAGCCTTCTTAGGCTGATCCATGCATATCCCATGTCAGGATTAGTTGTTCTATCCCAGTGGCCCCGTGGTTCCTTGCTAGTCTGCTATAATGCACCAAATTGTGTTATGGTTGATGTGATCACATGATTATTTCCTCAACTGGAGGTGAGTTCCTTGAAGATGAGGGCTGAGTCTTATTCATCTCAGTCTCTTCTCATCTAGCAGAAGAACAGTGGTTGCACAGAAAATGTTGGTTCAGTGATTGAATGAATGAATGGATGAACAGGCTCTTGCACACAAGAAAGAGACTTGATGTAGCTGCATCCTTCCCTGCTTCAGCCAGGTAAGATCTACCAGCTCAAACTTATCACAGCCTTGTTTCTAAGCTGGTCTCATCAATAGAGTTGTTGCTTTTCACCAGCAAGCAGACCCAGTTTCCAAGCTGGGATGATAATTGTTGATGTGGCACTTTGAACATCACGAAGAACAACTGAAAATATGTTTCTAGGAGTTAAGGACTAATAAGAAAATAATGAAGCTATGCCTATTCTGCAAAATGTCTAAGTGATGGGACATGCTGATTTCTGTGTGAGTATTCACTTCTCCCTCCTCCTAGCTCTCTAAAGAGAATCTTTGATGACGGAGCCCTTGATTTCTGTCCTCTTCCAAAGAGAAAAGATTCCTTATTGCTGGGAAAGAAGCAAACTCAAGCTATCTAATAAAATGCCAAGACAGGAGGAGAATAGGGCTGGAGGAAAAAGGCAGTCATGGAAGCAAGGGGTAGAGGAGTTTTCTTCAGGGATCTGAGAAGTCTCATTGGAGGAACTATGAACAGAGAAGACGGAGAATAAACTGGGAATTTAGGCTGGGCACGGTGACTTGTGCCTGTAATGCCAGCACTTTAGGAGGATAAGGCAGGAGGACTGCTTGAGCCCAGGAGTTCAAGACCAGCCTGGGCAAGAAAGTGAGATCCCTGTCTCTACAAAAAATAAAAATATTAGCTGAGTATGGTGGTGTGCACTTGTGATCCCAGGTATGTGGGAGGCTGATGCAGGAGGATTGCTTGAGCCTAGGAGGTCGAGGCTGCAATGAGCCATAATCATACCACTGCACTCTAGCCTGGGTGACAGAGAGAGACCCTGTCTCAAAAAAAAAAAAAGAAAAAAAAAAGAAGAAGAAGAAAGAAAGAAAGATAGATTGGGAATTTAGCGAATGTTAAAGAGTTCCTATCTCTATTCTCTGTTATGACTTACATGCGGATGAATAAAGAATGCATTTCCTTTTAAATTCTATTTTGGATATTGTCCTGTGCTTCTTAAAGACAACACCGGCCCAGTGCCAGCACACAGGAATCCAGGCTTTGTAAAAGTTACACCTGTAAATGGATGGGAAGGGCCGGCACAAATGCAAAAGTATGCCTTTCACCCAGGCCTTGGCTAGCTCTGTATCTGCCTCTGCCAAAGAGAATGGAGCCAAGGCAAGCAGAGGCAGCAGAGGTCCATAGCTGGTCTGTTCTGGATACAGGGAGCAGACAGCCTGGACAGAGAAACACTGCATCTTGGGAGTGGGTGGGAGGGCCACCCAAACAAGGCACTGTCCTCACCATTTTCTGGGGCTTTTAGGCCAGGAGTGTTCAGGAGCTCATGGCGGTGGGTTGCAGGAAAGGGAAACTGTTTGGAACCAGTTTGCAGCTTGATGCTAGTATCCTGGGACCGCCTCAGGTGCTGCAGGCATCTACCCAGACCACTGACACACCAGGAGCTGCAAGCCTCTGGGCCGTGGAGATCAATACGGGCAGATGGTGGCTCTGAGGCAGTCACGGTTTCTAATATTCCACATATAGTTTACTCAAAAAGAAGCCTCTGTAGCTGGGCATGGTGGCACATGCCTGAAATCCCAGCTACTAGAGAGGCTGACGCATGAGAATCGTTTGAATCTGAGAGGTGGGGATTGCAGTAAGCTGAGATCATGCCACTGCACTCCAGCCTGGGTGACAGAGTGAGACTCTGTTTCAAAAAAAAAAAAAATCCTCTAAAATACACTCATAAATCCCCCAGAAGGCTGCAGATCTTAAGGTGAGAATGGGGAAGACCACTGGGGCAAGGTTAGTGAGAGACAGAACACAGATGGGTTAATTAACTGTGGAGAGAAGGCTCTTGATCCTGGCAGGCTTTGTGGGTCCAGGCTTGTTACTGAAAAGTTGAACTTGAGCGAGGTAATAGCAAAGGTAAAGCAAGATGACTTGATAAAGGAAGGCATCATTTTAGATGGGAAGCAGCAGGATGTATTAGACAGCGAAAGCCAAAGACTGGGGGTTGAAGCCTTGCCCATTGCTGACATTTTAAATAATACTGGGCTCTCCATTTTCCCATCTGAAAAACAAGATCTCCAGTATCTTTGTGTTTGGCACATTGTGTGCCTTCACTCATTTATTCATTCCACAAAAGGGCTGAGCACTTTCGATGTGCCAGACACTAGGCTAGGCACTAGGGACACGAGGTGAGTGGGTAGTTGTGGCCCCTGCTCTCAGGGAGCTTGCATTCAACTGAAGGAATCAAAATGTTGGTGAGACCCTTGCTGCCTTCCCCTGTCCTCCCCTGTCTCTTTCCTGTGGACTGGGCATCAGCCTTTGCTTTTAGAATTGCCAGCAGAGACAAGGAAAGACTCAGACGACCACACTTTTAGATAGACAGGAAAGTGAAACTGATCCCCTGGCCGTAATCCTCGTCTCTAGCATAAGGGATTCGTGGAGAAGCTGGAGAGCTTCCAGAACAAAGTCAGGAAATGATTACAGCCTCCTTCCAGGCCTTTTCAAGAAAACTATAAATCTTTTTCCAGGCCTCCACAAGAAGCAAAGATAATCAAACCAGCATTTTAACCACTCTTCTGACATGGGTAGGGTATCTGACAGGCCATTGCTAGAAGCTGAGAGATGATCAGAGGATAAAAATGAAAAGTACTGTGATATCAATTGTAAAGGTAAAAATACTATAGTGGCCACTTAGTCGAGGCTATATATTTATACCAATTCTTTTTCTGCTCTATGGAGAACTGTTTAAGATACAACGTATTTCTGCTGTAGTGGGAATCGTTTAAGTTAGACATGGAAAAGGACTTTCTCTAAGAATGCTGAGATGCCAGTAAAGTGGAAAGTCATAGAGTAAAATCAGCTTTCTTATATTTGAAGGAATACACTTGCAGATAGAATAACCAGATAGCCACATAAATGCTTGCCATCTGATTCCTTCCTTTGAGGCTAAAACCAAAGAAACACTGCCCAGTATTGTTGATTGCTGTCTTTGATACATAAGCAAAACTGGGCACCTGTAGGCTGATGGCGGTTTCGTCCCACTTGAAGATTCTCTTGTGTTTGTGGGTCCCTGTTTGGGCCTCCCGTCCATCTGCCACCCTCTCCATCTGGCTCACTGTCCAAGTGGCTGGCTGGCAGGGTCTGCATGTGGGCTCCCTGGGTTGTGGCACTGGCAAGTGGTCCCCTGGAGAGCTGGAGGAAAGTGAGGCAGGATATCTATCCACCCGCTCTGCTAATGGCTTGCTGGGTTCCTTTATGGAAGGCTGTAGCTCCTGTTGATCGACTTTTCCTGTAACCACAGTTCTCACTGCATTCAGGTCAGCGTTCCCATCCCTTGCACGTTCAGGCGCCAACCCTGGGATTCCCTTAAACTTGCCTAGACTTTTGTAAATATTCCTTTAATAAACTCCCCTTAGTCACCCCTTTGAGCGTACGTGCCATCTGTCTGCAGCTGGAATTCTGACTCATATATACTCTGAATTGGACTCGAGGAATTTCTAAAATTTGTTTCAACATTTATTTTAACCAAGAGGGTTTGAGAAACTACTTTATACCAGTGATAGATCCTTAAACACTTAATAATAACAACAATATCTAAACATTTTTGAGTGCCTGTGGTATGTGATCAGTACTGGACTAAACAATGTCGATGATTTAATCATCCCAACAGTTTTGTGGTAAATACGCTTTTAAACCTCTTTTCAGATGTGAAAATAAATATTCATTACAGTTAAGTACCTTGCCTGAGGCCACGACACCAATAAGTAGAGGAAGCAGGATTCATATGACATTTTCAACATATTTTCTTTATGGTCTCTTATGTACAATGATAATTATAATAGATTGTTCAGAAAAATACAGAAAAATGAGAGGAAGAAAGAAGTCTACTACATGCCAAGCATTGGATTAAAAAAAAAAAAACTACGCTCTGCTTTCTGAAGTGGCAACTTCTGTTTTCTGAAGTTACAGTCGAGTAGCGCTGCAAACATACACAGATCTCTGGATGGCCAAGTTTATCTAGTGAACGAGGGGTAGGAGGAGAGCATGGCGGTGGTGGGGCGGGCGGGCAGGGGGTGGTCGTTACATGCAGCGATATGCTGGCAAATGTTGATCAATGGACCCACCCCTTCCACAGAAAAAGCCCTGTCTTACAGTGCTTGCCAGTTTCTGTAGTATAGATGCTTCCAGCTTGGCTGACATCAGGCTACCATCACTGAAAGGGGAGTTGGGAAGAGACTTACCTGATTGTGCTCCAGCACACTTCTAAATTGACGTGCAAGGGCAGAGTCGTGAATAGCCTGGTGTGTGGATAAGATCTGCTGGAGCCCGGGAACAAGCAGGTGAGGGACTATGGGTAGGGGCGGGGATGAGGCTGGAGAGGAGACAGAGAAGACCAAGGGCAAGGCTGTGGCTGACTGGCTGAGCTGCACCGTCCCGTTTGTAGCCACACATTGCTGCTCAGTGCTTGAGCTGTGACTGCTCCAAAGTGCAATGTGCTGTGACGGTAAAATAGACACCAGATTTTAAAGACTTATTATGAAAAAATGAATGCAAAATATATCATTAATACTTTTTATATTCATTATGTTAAATAAAATGTGTAATATCACTGGTTTAGACTAAGCAAAAGCACTAGACCCAACAGGCCAACCAAGTGGGGTTATGCATGCTGAAGTTCCGCACCACCAAGCCGAAAGTAAATTGTTTATCTGACCTTCCGAGAAATCAGGAGAGAGACAGATAACAGCCAGATCCCCAAATGAGCCAATTTTAGCCAGCATGATGAAGAAGTACCCTCTGCTTTCACCTTTACAAGGAAAGCAGCTTTGAAACAACCACTCTGATTATCATTCTGTTTCTGCGTTCTTCAGCCCTTTTCTGTCTACAAAAATCTGCTCAGCTTATTGGAACACTTATTCTGTTTTATAAAATAAGATGTTGCCTCATTCTAGAATCACAAATAAAATCCAACTAAGATCATTAAATCTGTTGTCATTTTGTCTTTTCACAACGTCAGGTACAGTGAATTCCTCTTCAAACAGCTTGCCCAGCTTCCTTGTTCTTTGTCCTCTGATTCCCTTGTACCTTCCCGCCCCTAGTGGCCCACACTGTAAGCAACCTCTCCTGCCTCTGCTGCCCCCTGACATGGCTGAATATGCCTAGGCATGCCTGGACATACCTTAGCCCCAGTCCGCATCCCTTTCCTTATTTGGAAATATGTTAGCTTCCCAGTCCCCCATAAGCAACCCCCTTCTCTCCTTTTTTCTTCCATCACATGCCTACCTTATTTTTAAAAAGTTTGAGTGTTTAGCCAATCAGGACTAGTTTAGATTGCGCAGTCTGACCCCACCCAATGGGGGAAAGACACAGAAGCAGAGACTGCATTAGGAATAAAAACCCCTTCTTTCCTTTGTTCCATGTGCTCTTGGGACCATGCCAGGCATAAGCAGCACCCTTCTGCAGAAGTAAATTTGCCTTGCTGAGAAATCTTTTGTTCCAGTGATTGTTTTCTTTGCGACTCCAAGCTCTTATTTCCAACAACAATTACATGTTAAGATAATAATATTTTGGATATATTTGATTAATCATGTATGTTATTACAATTAATTTATCTGTTTTGTTTTACTTTTTTAATGTGACTACTAGAAAGTTTAAAATTATATATGTAGCTCACGTTATATTTCTTTGAACATCTTTGCAATGCTTTAACAGGCAACAGAGAGTCTTTGAAGCATTTTAAATGGATGTGGTCTGCTTCCAGTAAAGATCATCCTGGTACCTTGTGGAGTTTGCTGAACCAGGCCAGAGGAGGAAAACTGTTGAGAGTCCAGGCCAGAGGGATGTGGGACTGATTTAAGGCAGTGCGGTTGTGAACAAAGAAGGAGAAAGCAAAATGGAAGGTGAACAGAGACAGATCAAGGATGGTGCCTAGGTTTCTGGCTTGGGCCACTGTCTAGCTGGGAGTGGTAATAACAGGGACTAAAGTACAGGAAGGATGAAGATTTCTAGGGGAAAGATAATGAGTTCAGTTTCTGATATGATGAGTCTGAGGTGTAAGGGGACCATGCAGGCATCCAACAGGCAGCTGAGCCCCGGAGTCTGGAAGCCTATGGGTTCCATCTTAAAAACGTATTCAGAATAAACCATTTCCTACCATTTTTATGGCTACCACCCAAGTCCCAGCCACCATAATCCCTTATCTGAAGAATTGCCGTAGCAATTGTTCAGATTGCTGGTCTCCTTGCTGATGCCTTTGCCTTGTCTCTCAGTGTGGCAGCCTGAGGAATCTTGTCAAAAGCCACAGCAGCACATGTCATGCCTCCCTTTGGAAATCTTCTAGTGAATCCATCACACACAGGGTTTATGCCACTATATACAGAGACCTAAGGCCATATGTGACCCAGCTTCTCCTACTCTGAGTTCCCATTGCTCTCTCCCTCAGTGCTTCTGCTCTAAAGACATCGGTCTCCTCACAATTCCTATAACGTGTCAGGAACCCTCCTGCTTCACAGCCTCGGCACTTGGTCCCCTGTCTCCAAAGCCCTTTCCTTAGATTAAGTCGTCTCCCTCACCCGCTTCATGCCTTTACCCAATGATCCCTTCTTTGTGAAGCCTCCCTGTTCATTCATCTAAAATGACACCCCTTACTCTTTCCTTCCCTTCTTTATCTTTTTATGAGCTCTTACCCAACTATTCATCGTACATGTTACTTATCATGTTTAATGTTTGTCTCTCTCACTGGAACGTAAGCTCTATACATCAAAGATTTTGTCTGTTTTATTTTCCGTTGCAACCCCTGTGACTAATAGTAGGTACTGGATTAATATTTGTTGAATGAACAGATAAATGGCAGTATATCAGTGGGTAAGCACATAGATCCTAGAAACAGACCTGCTATTGACATACATTCCAGCTCTGCCATTCATCATTGTGACTGTGGGCTGATTATTTAACATCTCCAAGCCTTCGTTTTCTCATCTATGAGGTGGAGAGATTAACAGTAACTTCCACAAAAGATTATCATGAAGACTCATCTATTCCATACTTATGGAACCCCTACCAAATGCCATGAGGTGTGATAACAGGGATTAAATGAGATATTGTAAATAAGACTTTGATGCTGGGTCTGGTACATGGTAAGCCCTCCGTAAATGCTTACATTCACTCAGTAAATGCTTACAAACTTCATGTGCTGAAAATGTAATTCCCAATGCAACAATGTTGAGAGGTGGGGCCTTTAAGAGGTGATTAATGGGTGGATTAATGTTGTTAATGGATAGATTAATGGGTCCTCATGAATGGATTAATCTCATTAGCAATAATAGATCTCATTTGTTATAAAAGTGAGTTCGGCCTTTTCTTGTGTGCTCCTGGACTTTCCTCTTCCATCATGGGAGGATGCAGCAAAAAGCCCTCATCCGACAAGGGCCCCTCGACCTTGGACTTCCCAGCCTCCAGAACTATAAGAAATACATTTTTTAATTTATACATTTAGCCAGGTATGGTGGTGAATGCCTGTAGTCCCAGTTACTTGGGAGGCTGAGGCAGGAGAATCCCTTGAACCCAGGAGGTGGAGGTTGCAGTGAGCCGAGACCACGCCACTGCACTCCAGCCTGGGTGAGAGTGAGACTCTTGTCTCAAAAAACATAAAATAAAATAAAAATAGATAAAGTACCCAGTCTGTGGTATTCTGTTATAGCAACACAAAACAAACTATGACACTGAGTATTAGCAGGAGAAGAAGAGGAGTGAGTGTCTGGCAGTCAGGAGAGGGGCTGGTGTGAGCTGCTGATTTGGAGTGAGCAGCACTAGAAGAGGCTGAGCCGGCCCAGGGAGAGCAAGCGGAATGGGCAGTGACAAGTGTGGACTGTGCTGACCTTGCAGGGAGAAAGCCGCAAGGCGAGCTGGGAAGCAAGCTGGACTTTCAAGGCTGGTTAGTGGGTGGAAGGGGAATTCTGGTGTCATCATAAGCATATGAATCAGGCCTCCAGTTCCAGAATCCTGAAGTAGAGCAGACAAAGCCCTCCCCAAAGCCTCGAGTCATTGCCCCCTGCAACGTGCAAGAAGTGGTGAGAAGAACACAATGTCAGAGGGTCCTGCCTGCCTCAGACTGAATTAGGGTTGGCCCCTGGAGTCCCAGGCCTCACTACTTGAGAGCCCCTTGTGAAGAGGCTAGAGCCTCATTCTGGGCAGCAGTGGGTGAAGGCTCCTCACCACCTTTTAGCGAGGAGTGAGCAAGGGCTCTGTGGAGTTAGGGGCCCAAGAGCTGCTGCACCTATGCGGCTCTCAGATGGCATGGAAATGGAGGTCAGGGTGCTGGGAGGCCCCAGGTCAGGCAGGACGTGAGAATGGAAGGTGGGAGGCCCTGCCCTTTCCTCTTGGCTCCAGCATGGCTGTAGCCTTGCTGCCCTGAGCTGTGCCTTGCCCGGCTCTTCCTGGAAGATTTTCCTGGAAGACTTCCCAAGGGCCTCAGTCACAGGACAGAAAGTTTAGAAGAAGCCCCCCACCCCACCCTGCCTCCAGGCCCCAGGATAAGGAAAGCCTGGGCAGTTATTTCAATGACAGGAGCCCCTCAGGCACTCTGGCTGCTCTTGTGTCCAGAAGCCGTTTCTTCTCAGAAGCTTTGCTGGTGCCAGTGTCCCAAACACGAAGCAGGGGCCTCCAGTGTTTTATGGAATGAACAGGTCGAGGCAGACCTGAGAAGTCAAACCTGTGGTGTAGCCACTTGCTTTCCAGAGTTTAGTGCTCGGTACCCCCCACAACCCCATCAATAATATACAGATGGCCCTAACTTAGGATGGTTTGACGTACAATTTTTCTTTTTCAACTTTGCAGTGGTGCTAAAGCCAGATGCATAGGATCCTCACCTTATGGTGAGCTATGTCTGGATGAGCCCAGGGTAAATCAAAGGGCATCTGTATGTTGCATAAGAGACACATGCAGTTCAATAAATAATCACAAAGTAAACTCCTGTGTAAACACCACATAGGTCATGATGGGGACCACTTCCCTGCCAGCATCCCAGAATCTCTCCCACGTATTTTCCTGATTTCAATACTTTGCCTTCCCTAAAGCTACCTACAACTCTGACTTTTGGGATAATTATTTCCATGCTGCTTTTTAGAAAGCAACATGGTACAGTGGTGAAGGACATGGAATCTGTAGCCAGAAGACATTGATTCACATCCTGGTTTCTCTACTCACTAGCTATGTACGCTGGGGCAAATTACTTCATCCCTCTGTACCCAGTTTCTTCATCTGTTATATAAGGATAATGAGAAGATGCAAGCTGATAAGGTGATTTAAAAGATTAAATATGGCGAATGTATGTGAAGTGCTTTGAACAGTGCCGGAGATACGATTGCTGCTCTTTACAGTAAGCCACCTACACATACATCTCACCATAAATACGGTCTAGTTTGCTAGTTTTTGGACTCCGTATTAAAAGAATCATACTATAAAACAATCAAATAAGCAAACAGACAGACAGACAACACCTGTGTGTTGAAAGCAGCCGTGACTATGGAAGGGAAAGAAGGATGCACCAGTTGCTGAAGTCCTGGAAACAGAAGCTTTTCATGGTGGGCAGGACAGTGATGCAAGGATGCAGAGGTGGCACCAATAGAAGACGGAGATCTCCGCGGAGGAGTGCAACTGACAGAACCCAGCCCGAGTCAAGGAGTGGAAGGGGCTCTACGGAGTGTGGCCCCCTGTGCTCTCCGTTCCCACCAATCTGCACCAGGCAGGCTATGGGTAGGAGGAGCAGAAGGCTGGGAGGCCAGCTGCAGACTTGAGGTAGCGGGAGGGGAGGCTTCCCGGGTAGGTAGAATCTCCACATTAGATGAGGTAGGAAGCTTCTCAGCCAAGAGAATGGTATTGGGACTTTCCCCAAACCAAGCTGGAGCCCCCCACTTTTTTTTTTTGTCTCTGCCTACAGAAAGCAACAGATAGAAGATGTTTCTCACAGATAGCTCACAATGTCCCTCTTGTCTGAAATAATTGCTTTTAATCATACAAATAATTGATGGAAAATAAGGAAGAACAAAGTCTGCTCGTAGCCCTACCCTATTGCATCCACCACTCTGTCAGCTGGGGTGTTTCCTTCCGGCCTTTGTTTATTCATAATGAAACTCTAAATTCAATTCTCTTTTGGTTTCTAATTGAATTCAGATTAAATTGATCCAGGTGGAAGGAGGGTAACTAGATTTTGCTTCTGAAATAATAACTCTACAGCTGTATTCAAAGTATTGGATAGACACTTTTAAAAACAATAGCAACTAATATTTATAGACTACTTATTATATGCTAGACACTCTGTTCTAAATCTTTCACAGGAATTGTTTTTGTAAATTGATGCAGTAATTAATAAGGGTTTACCATAAGTTACTTTTATCATCCTCATTTTGCAGGATGAAGGGCAAACCATGAAACGGAGCACAGAAAAGTTGCGTAACTCCCAAGATCACATGGCTTGGGAATTATGTCACATGGCTTTGGGGGGAAAGACAGGAGCTGGAATACAGCTCCAGTAAGTATGATTTTATGGTGTCTAATAAGCGTCTACAACAGGCTGAGATGAGACTGCATTTCAGTTAAAGCAACAGTTTGTGAAAAGGAAAAGCTTTTTCCTGTAACCCTCCCTCCGCTTCCTTCCATGCGCTGTGTGGGTCACTTCTCCCTTCTGCCCTCTGGTTGCATTGCTTCATCTCAGCAGGGTATTTCCAGCCCCGGCTGCTGGGCCTGACTGCGGGCCACCGTGCTGACAGTAGTGTTAGGGTACAGCCTCGACAGTGTTCAGAGCCCTGTGGAGCTCTTGCTTGGAAAGGAACAGTCCTGTGCTTAGAAAACTGAATGTGCCCAACTCCCAGCTGCGTCCTCTGTGTGGGAAGAGTTAGGTTGAAAATGTCAAGCTATTTAACAAATTCATGCTAAATACTTAGAGGTAGCAAATACTTCAATGAAATTGTACATTTTTCTTCTGAAGTTATGTATTTCCCTTTTGCTGATGTTCATGGAGCACTTATTCTACTCTAGGCCTTGTGCCGTGAGCTGTCTATGGGTCTGCCCATTTGATCTTCACAATGCCCTCAGCTGAGGTTCACTTTTTCTTTTTTGAGACAGGGTCTCATTCTGCCACCCAGGCACTGGAGTCCAGTGGTGTGATCATGGCCCACTATAGCCTTGACCGTCCTGGGCTCTGATAGTCCTCCACCTCAGCCTCCTGAGTAGCTGGGACTACAGATGCATGCCACCATGCCCAGCTAATTTTTGTATTTTTTTGTAGAGATGGGGTCTTGCTGTGTTGCCCAGGCTGGTCTTGAACTCCCGGGCTCAGGAGTTCTGCCCACCTCGGCTTCCCAAGGTGCTGGGTTTACAGGCGTGGGCCCCCCACTGTGCCCAGCCTGAGGTTCACTTATGATCTCTGCTTTATAGTAGGGGAAGTGGAGGAGGCATGATAAGGAGCCCATGCTCACGTGGCCAGTACGTGAAGGAGGCCTGGCAAAGGCCACGCTCTTGGCTTGTCAGCCTGCTGCTTCTCCACACTTCCTTGTGTAACAGTTCCGGCTCTGTCATCAATGGGCTGTATGACTGCACACGCCGCTGCATGTCCATGGCTATCAGTTTCCCTATCTGTAAGGGGTCGCGCTGGATGCTCCCCAAGGCCAAGGTCTGTGAGCCAGAGTGCTCTGTGTTTCCTGATCAGCTTCACTTCATCGAGGGCCTCCCAGGGACATAGACCAGTTGTGGGTACTTGGGAGATCCAGGAGAAGTAACATCACGGCCTCTGACTCCTCAGGGAATTTAGAATCCACTTGAGGATATGATTGGCACAAGACAGTGAATAATTAATTTCCCAATGTGTGATTCAGACTAGAGTGTAAAGCTTCTGGAAAGGCAATTGAATGAGTCTTGCCTAGTGGAAAAGTGGATCATCCTAAAGGGAGAGCAAATCCTCCTTAACATTTGCTAAAAATTGCTTCTCTGTTAGGCAAGAGCCAGCTGCACTTGGGCATATCATCACCATCTGACTCCCAGTCCAGCCCAGCCCCCAGTCTGGGAGCCCTGGGAAGCTGGCGGATGTGCCACATTTCAATGAGAGCATGAACACTTAGAGGGCGTGTGGGTTTTTTCCTCCACATTATACACTTCCTTATGTTGAAACGTTTTCTCCACAGGGCTAGATGGAAAGAAGAAGATGCATGTTGACAAAGCAGAGCTCAGGGAAACAGAGAGTTAGTTGGGAGTGTGCAAAAGTCACTTTGTGAATCAGGGGATGAAGGTGCCGTATACATCGAAGCTGAATTCCTTCAATCACAAAGAACTGATAGGGAGCAGAGCACAGTTTGGATGGGTTTGCAGCTATGATACCAGGGAACAGAACTGCTGGACTCCATACTGTAGCCAGTTTAAACCAGCATTGCAATCTAGAGTGTATTTTAAATGTTCAGCTTGGGTTTGCTAAATGAACTAAAGAGTGAGTCTTAGCTTGGTTTTGCCTTACTCTTACTCTTACTCTCAGAGCCTGTAGAGAGTTGGCATTTGTTCCAGTAGTCTATCTTTCATCCTCTCTCTTGCTCTGTTGGTCTTCTGTAGGGTTCTGTGCCAACCCTGTTCTCATTTTAAACTTGCAAGGGGCAATAGCATCCATTTCCGAGGTTTCAATGTTCAGCAACAGACTGCTGACTCTCCCTCCAAAGGTCCAGTTGAGAGCTGCCCTATAAGCTCTGAATCTATGTATGTGGCTGCCTTCTGGGCATCTTCACTAGTAACCCCACAGGCACCTACTTCTCCACTAAACTCCCTCAAACCTGCTTCTCCTGCTACACCTCCCAACTCAGTGAATAGCACCATCACTCACGCTCACCGTCCCCCGTGTCCAAACAGTCAGCAGTTCCCACCCCTATGTCTTTCCAATCTGTGTGGTACCTTAGTTCCGGCCCAAGTATCTTCCTCTAGCAGCCCTCACATAGGCCTGGCTTCCAGAGTTGCTTTCCTTGAACCCATTCACACAGCAGCTAGAGGGCTTCTATGGCACAAATAGGAAGGGCAGCCCCATCTCCAACACCGCTTACAACTCCTCGAAGACTGCCAATTGCTTTGGGGATTTAACCTACACTCCTCATTTTCAGGTTGCACCCTCCTTATCACTCCAGTGGGGTCTAGGCGTGGGTTTCATGGGACTCCCCCTCTACAGTTGTGTATTATCTCACAAGATCGGGGGATGGGAAAGGTGAAGGCGTTTGATGGGAATTACCATCCCTCCCACCATCCCCCTCTACAATATTCTCAAATTCAGAACATCCCAACAGAATTCAGCATGCTGTTTCTCACGTTAGTGCATCAGAGCAGCCTCTCACAAATCAGCAAGAAGACAAACCACCTAAGGTACCCACAGGCAACAACCGGGGAAAAAGACAGCCCTTCCTGGCCAGAGCTGACTGTTCCCGCTAGTCCCTCACTGAACCTTGCCTGAAATTCCCTTATAACATTTTGCACTATATGACATTTATTTGTTTATCTCTTTCTTTAAACAATCAGCAATTTGGTTCATCTGTCTGTATCTTCTATGCAGCACATTATCTGCTATGCATAGGGTGGGCTGAGGAGGTTCTCTGTATATGAATGTAAAATTATTACATCATAATATTACACCTTTTCTCCCATTAGTCAGGAACATTTATTTCATTAAAATGGCTTGTTCTGAAAATATTCCCCAATATTTCCAAGGATTAATGTCCTTAATAAGCAACTTGTTCTTATTAACCAATAAGAAAAAGACAAATTCCCTAAGAAAAAATTGACCAAAGACATTGGCTGACAAAAGAAACAACACAAATGACTATTCTTCCCTGCCCAGTCTCCTATGTAAACAGTAAAAGCTGCAGGTTGAGGGGAAACAGATACTCTGATGTACCACTGGTGAGAGTGTAAATTTGTAGACCCTTTCGAGGTCCAGTAAGCAATGATAATTCCAAATTTAGAATTTGTGTAATCTCTGACCCAGCAATTCCCGGAACTTGTAGAAATTTGTCCTACAGGACTCATCAGACAAAGACACCACGTTTATGTAAAAGAATATTAATTGCAACACTATCAATAATAGTTAAAATGCAAATATTCAAACTTTCATCAGTATTGGTTTGGTTAAAAAAATCACGGTGCAAACATACAATGGAATATTATGCAATTGTTAAAAGAAGAACAGCAAATCCCAAGAGATCTATGTTTTTACAAGGAAAGCTGTCCACAATATATTAAGTGAAAGAGGCAGATTGTAAAGTATTTTTTTCCATCTGCTCATCCATCTTTCCTTTCATTTTTTTATTCTGCAAAAGAGGTGAAATTTATATATATCAGACCATTAACAGTTTTATCACCACATTATCACTGGATGGAGTTAGACTTATTAGAGACTTCCACATTCAATTTCATATTTTGGAGATTTTACAAGCAGATATTATACTTGTAGTAACAGCGAAAACAATGAATACTGCCGATCTGGGAGAAAGCTTCTTTTCTTGCTTATAAAAGGAGCAATTTGAGAGATCTGCTTCTGCTAGCACGTGAGAAACTGGCTGCCACACAGGGAAACTTCTGAGGAGCCTCAGCTTGGTGGGTTAGCTCCTGATGGCAGGTCTCACATCACATGGAATTTGTGCTGCGTTTTCACCCCAGCTGTCTGCTTACTCCTTGGAAACCACAGGATAACATTTCACAATCTATTTCTACCCCATTAAACAGGAAAAAATTATGCTCAGTTTTCAACTATCAATGGAAAAGAATTGTTTGTATAAATGAAATCCACAAAAAATAGACATTTTATCCATTCATTTTTATCTCTTCCACCTACACTTCTCTCAACCATTCTTCTTTACTTGTTACCAAGTCCAAAATTAAACTGATTTACAGTTCCTCTTTTGCTTGTCCACAATGTGCCCTTGGTCTGACTTGTTCTTAGAGAACCCTCTCTGTTTCCTATTGGTCAACAGTTTCTTTTTAACCAAATCACAACAGGTTAATTAACACAAGTTTGAAGTTTTTCTTGGCATTGATGGTGTGCTCATTTGACTATGGCTAATGGAATTTTATCTTTTTCCTTTCTTAGGAAACTGAGAGTACAGTGTACTTTGTACTTTGGTCCACCATATTGGTTGCTTTATGTTGACTGAACCTGGTAAGATGGAAGGGGCAACAGCTCTGGATGCCTGTTAGGATTCATGCTCTTCAGAGGATGGGAGATAAACGCTAAAAGTCTGTGTCACCTCATCAAGTGAGCCACCTACTGAGAGGTCAGTCACCACCTGTGGAGGTCTGTCCTGCAGACCTGACTCAACGATGGATGAGTGAATACACTCACATGCACTAACCTGAGTGGGCTAGGATGGTCGTCGGCTGCTTTCAGAGGACAATTGTGGCTAACACACCATAACTCCCTGTAACTGCTCACATTTATTCAGGATAGATTTAATAACAGAGGTTCTAAGTTAATGCCAGTGGATAATTAACATGGTTAAAAGAGTAGTTTTACAAATGATAAAAGCTTTAGGTTCTGGGGTCCCAGGGCAAACACCATTAATGGGTAATTCCCCTTTGACCTCCCCGAGAGGGCCATCCAGCACAAAATTTACATGAGTAAACAGTTAGAGACAAAGGAATGTGGGGTAAACAGCCTTAACTTGTAAAGTCTTTATTGCCCCTATCTTTGTCGCTATGCTAACATAACGAACTGAACCAGCGGCCTTCAGCCTGTTCCAGCAAAATCTTTCGGCCTTCTGAAAGGTTTGAGACTATAATCTATAACTTTTCCTAACATTTCCCTAATATTTTGCCAGCCACCCTGAGTGAGTGAATCTCAACAACCTACACCACCAGAAGTACTTGCTGGGAGTGGGGGAAATCTAGAAAGAGTGGCAGGGCAGGGAGACGATGAGTATCAGCTACAGCCAAGGGACCACTGCAAAGGTTTATGTAAACCGCTCACACAAGTTTATGTAAAAGAATATTAATTGCAACATTGTTAATAATAGCTCAGATGCAAGTAAGTCTAACTTTCGTCAGTAGTGGCTTGGTTAAATGAATAATCATGAATTAGTGGCTTGCTTAAGTAAATCATGGTATGCAGCCATACCATAGAATATTAAACAATTGTTAAAAGAAAAAAGCAAATCCCTAGAGATCTAAGTTTGATCCCTAGAGATCAAATAAGTTTGACTTATTTGCATTTAAGTTATTATTATCAATGTTGCAATTAATATTCTTTATATTCTTTTTTTGAAATGGAGTCTCATTCTGTCACCTAGGCTGGAGTGCAGTGGCGTGATCTTGGCTCACTACCTCCACCTCCCAGGTTCAAGCGATCCTCCCGCCTCAGCCTCCTGAGTAGCTGAGATCACAGGTGCACGTCATCATGCCCAACTAATTTTTGTATCTTCAATAGCAACAGGGTTTCACTACATTGGCCAGGCTGGTCTTGAACTCCTGACCTCAGGTGATCTGCCTGCCTTGACCTCCCAAAGTGCTGGGATTACAGGCGTGAGCCACGGCACCCAGCACAATTAATATTTTTTATATAAACTTGTGTGAATGGCTTACATAAACTTGTGTGAGGAGAGATATATCTTGTCTCACTAAACTCTTGTTAGTTTTCTTCCAGAAATTGAGTGTCTACCCTCTTGAAGATGCAATGGCAGGATGAAGTGCACAGAATAGAAGATGTGAGCTAGTCTGGGTGATGCAACGGGTGGTCTTGGGTAGCTCAGCTCCCTCAGAGGCCTCTGGATCTATTTTTTGCTGTTTCTGTGAACTCTGCCAGTGCTTTCTGATGCTTTTGCTTCTAACAGCCCCACACCCGTGACTCTCTTTGGAAGACTGCCATCTCATTACTATACTGCTTTGACCACACGTGCAGAGCCCAGGCACGCCAGGAAGTTTTCATCTTTTTAGGGCATCCCTTAGCCAGAGACCAACAGTTTGACACCGCAAAGCCCAGCTCCCTTGTCTCCATGGGGACAAACTCAGAAATCTCACACACTCCCTTGTGAGACCTTGCCTACAGTTGCACCCTTGCTTGGCGTCTTCTCAGTCCCTGGCCGACTTGCCCCATTCCCATACCATACCCGTTTCTTCGGGAGCTCGTCTTTACTACGTCACTTGCACAAGAACCTTTCTCTCAGGATCCACTTCTGGGTAATCCTCACAAATAACAGACAAAGGATGATAGGTAGCATTCACTGGGTTTGACCATGTTTCGGGCACTGTGATAAGAGCTCTTTACATGCCCTGGTCCACTTAGTCCTCCAGAATTCCATCAGGCAAAGCAGGTGCAATTATAACCTCTTGGCATAGTTTAGACTTAGGACTGCAGGCCCCGGTGCCTGACCGCCTGGGGTCAAATTTCAGTTCTCCTAGTTACTAGCCGTGCAGCCTTGGGCAAGTGACTTTCCTTACCTGTAGAATGGGGATAATGATAGAACCTACTTCATTGGTTTGCTATGACAAGTCAATGAGGGTAAAGCACTGAAATGCTCTGAATGGACAAATATTCACACAGCAGGCAATGGAGATTCACAAAGATGAGGGTCAGGCATAGTATAATCCCAGTACGTCGGAAAGCCAGTGCAGGAGGGTCACTTGAGCCAAGGAGTTCACGATCAGCCTGGGCAACATAGAAAGACCCCATCTCTACAAAAAATAAAAATGGATTAGCTGGGACTGGTGGGGTGTGCCTGTGGTCCCAGCTACTCAGGAAGTCGAGGCTGCAGTGAGCTGTGATCATTCCAGCCTGGGCAACAGAGCAAGACCCTGTCTCAAAAAAAAGAAATGAACTAACTTGCTGTAGTTCACCCAGCTAAAGTTGTAAAAGTTGGGGCTCAAAAACTGACACAAGAACAGAAAATCAAACACCACATGTTCTCACTCATAGGTGGGTGTTGAACAATGAGAACACATGGACACAGGGAGGGGAGCACTATACACTGGGGTCTGTTGGGGGGGAGAGGGGGGGATAGAGGGGGGTGGGGAGTTGGGGAGGGATAGCATGGGGAGAAATGCCAGATATAGGTGAAGGGGAGGGAGGCAGCAAATCACACTGCCACGTATGCACCTATGCAACAACCTTGCATGTTTTTCACATGTACCCCAAAACCTAAAATGCAATTAAAAAAAAAAGTTGGGGCTCAAATCCAGGTTTGTAAGATTTCAAAGCCTAATTTCTTAGCCATGGTTCTATGCCACCTATGTCAGTACCACCGCCCCTTCCTGGGCCTTCATACCTTTCAAAAGGACCACTTTTCTCCAAGGCTCCTGCCCATTGCTGGGCTGCCTTTTTGAGTATCAAATCCTCCCTCAGCAGACAGAGACTGGGTCTCCCCACATTGCCCTGGGACAGAGGCAGCTCTCTGTGCTGCTGGATACTGCCTTGTCCTGGAGGGGCCACCACGTATTCATTCTTAAGGGGACCTCTCCACAGACTATACTTGCTTTACTTCACCAGCTCACTCCCTGCCAACAACCCACCAAAAAGCAGAGAGAGAATTTTCTTTCCTACTGGAGTAGTAGTTTATGAGTACCTCTTTTCCAAAAATTCTCCTCTCTGTTTTCCCAATTGCAGAGGTAAGTGGTAAATGGGATAATAATTAGAAACATACGGAAACATGTGAGAAGGAAAGGAAGTGAGAAAACTCTCACTTGCTGCCCATTTGGCTTTCTGAGCTTGCTTTATCCACCTCGGCCTTGACTCACTGGGGCCATCGCTGGGCTTCATGACGACGCACCTGGCAGGCCTGGCCGATGTCCTTATAAGGCAGCCGCTCTGCCGGGCGCCAGCTGCTTCTCTGGCCTGTGTGTCAGTCGGCGATGAAGCAACACCCCAATCTGGGAAGGGCGGGGAGCAGTTTGCTCCTGATTCTCCAAAGCCCCGCTCAGGCAGCCCTACTTCCTTCTTTGTTGGGTTGAAAGTGAAAAATCTAACTCTGGGGGAACTTTGAAAATGAGGCCACTTATTTTCTTATTACTCATATAGCGATATTTACTGGGCAGCTGCTATGTGCCAGGCATTTTAATCTTACCAGCTCACTATCTACAAGAAAGGGAAGAGATTCAACTGTAGCACTCAGATCTAACCATGTAGCTCCTCTCGTGTGTGTGTGTGTGTGTGTGTGTGTGTGTGTGTCTGTGTGTGTGTGTCGTGTGTAGGCCAAGGGGGTAGGGGGTGTCTTAAAGTCCCTTCAGGTCCCAGACTTGGGAGCAGCAGTAGAATGAAGAAAGGACATTTACCATTTAACGTCACACATTATCAATGTACCCAGCATGGTGATTTACATACATCATCTCATTTAATCCTCAGGGACTAAACAGCTGCTATGAAGTAGGTGTCGGGGCTAAAGCGGAATTTCCCTGAAATGTCTACCTAGGTTTATCTTGCTTTTCTCCAGATCCCAAAGTCTGCCAGCAGGAGGCCCATTGGGTTATTTACATCTTAACCTCAAAGGGTGTTTTCTGTTTCAACCTTAACACTTATAGCTCAAATCAGTCACCAAGGTTTACTTCCAGTTCAGATTTCCAAATAACCCGTCCTGGCCCATGGCAAATGCTTGACTCCCTGGGCTGGTCTGTCCCCTCCCAAGATGCCCACAGCCAGCCACCAAGGATTCTGGAGCCCTGAGAATTTGCTGACTCTATCCCCTCACCTTACCTGTCCTGAGATAATCTAACCTCTGGGCTCCCAGGTCATGCCCCAGCTCCACCTCCCTTGGTTTATCTGCTCAGGACCCAGCTGCTCTGCTGAACGAAGGAGCCAAGACCTAGTTGATGCCCCAGGGTTTCCAAAGAATCTTGCCTTCTTCGAAGAAGGGGTGCTGCAGACCCAAACCATTCAGGATTCAGACTAGATCAAATTCCCTAGCCTATGTTCTTTCCTATTTCCTCTCTCACAGCCCTCAGCGTGTGTTTCTCTCTTGGACAGGCAAGATACAATTCCACTGGAAGAGCTGGAGGCATACCCAGATGGCTTCTCTGCTTTTGAAATGTCAACCACCCTCTCCTCTCCAAGTCTCCCCAGCCTCATCTCCCTCCACCTTCTTCTTGCTTCCTCCACTCTGGCCACATTGCTCTCTTTTCTACTCCATAAGCAAAAATCTAGGGTTGCCAGATAAAATACGGGATTCCAAGATAAATTTGAATTTCAGATAAACAACACATAATTCTTTCAGTATAAGTATTGTTATGGTTTGAATGTGTGTCTCTTCCCAAATTCATGTTGGAACTTAACCTCTAATAAGGAGTGAGTCCTTTAGGTGATAAGAGGTCAATGGTCCCCAGCCTTTTTGGCACCAGGGACTGGTTTTGTGGAAGACAATTTTTCAACAGGTTGGGAGGGTGGAGATGGTTTGGGGATGAAACTGTTCCACCCTAGGTCATCAGGCATTAGTTAAATTCTCATAAGGGGAGCACAGCCTAGATCCCTCGCATGCACAGTTCACAGTAGGGCTCCCACTCCTACGAGAATCCAGTGCTGCTGCTGATCCGTCAGCGGGTGGAGCTCAGGCCGTAGGTGAGGGACGGGGAGTGACTGTAAACACAGATGAAGCTTCTTCGCTTGCTCGCTTGCCCCTCACCTCCTGCTGTGTGGCCCAGTTGCTAGCAGCACACGAATCTGTACCAGTCGGTGGCCCAGGGCTTGGGGACCCCTGCTTTAGCTGATTAAGTAATGAGGGTGGAGCCATAATGAATGTGACCGGGGCCTTACAAAAGGGCTTGAGGGAGTGGCTTTGCCCTTCTGCTCTTCTGTTCTGTGAGACACAGCGTTCTTCCCCTGCAGAGGACACAGCAGTAAGGTGCCACCTTGGAAGCAGAGACTGGGCCCTCACTGGACACCAAACCCGGCTAATTTCTGTTGTTTGTACATTACGCAGTCTGTGGTTTTGTGTTACAGCAGCACGCGTGGACTCAATAAGACAAGTATGTTCCAAATATGGAATAGGACACACATTCAACAATCCCTTTTCTTGTTCTTCTCCTCTTCTTCCTCTTCCTCCTCCTCTTTGTTAACCCTGCAACTCTAGGCTGAGCTCCTTCCATCACTGGGGATGTTCCCGCTATGACGATGACATGACTTCCTCCTCTCAACTCTGGCCTCTGCCCAAAATGCCTTTTCTTCAGAGAGGCCTCCCCGATCTCACGTCTCAAATGGCCGTCCCATCACTCCCCGTTCCCACTTCCTCTTATCTCCCTCACAGCTTTATCCCGCCTGACTTCGCTTGCTCTATTGGGTTGTTTGTTTGTTTGTCCTGCACTAGCATGGAGTCTTCAGGAAGGCAGGGATTCTCGTGTGTTTTGTTCACTGACATTTCCCTAAGTGGCTAGCAGTGCCTGGCATGAAACAGTCATCCAAAAACTGTTTGTTGAATGAATGGATTATTCTGCAAGATGAAGAGAGAAGAATTTGGAGTTTCCAAGTCAGCCCAAGAAAGAGAAGGTTGGAGAAGAAGGTTATAAAATTACTGGGAGAAGAGAGGAAGGGCCATGGTAAAGGAGGGAGAGAGAGACAGACAAAGACAAAGAGACCAGCTACTTTCTGAGACCTTTCTGAGTCTGAAGGTACATGAGCTCAGAAATATAGGTGTCTCCACAGGCTGCTAGAGCGCGTCTCCAAGGAGAGGCATATGACGTAGAGTTTCGGAGCACGGGCTTTGACAACCCAGACTCAACATTTGTAAAGAACCTAACAAAACATCTGACACTTGGCAAGTGCATGTCAAAGGCAGCCCCGAGCATGTCTCATTGACAGCCACACTCCTGATCTTGAAATCCACACGCATCCATTGCCTCTTTGATTTTAGCTGACTCTTAGCTGATGGCTATTTTTCAAAAGCAAACAATTTTTTTTTGCTTTGGTTTCGCTTTTAAATTGTCACAGGAGGGTTAGAGTGCCCACATGGTGATTGAAAAATGGCGAGCCAAGTGCACTGTGGGCCCCGGAAGGCCAACCAGGCTCTCACACCAGCCGTGTGACTCCCAAGCTGGCCTCATCGAGCGCAAAGTCAGCCACTGTACAGAGATAAGTCACTGCCCTCAGGGGCCTTTGAGGTTTCTAGGACACAGTAGAAGCTGCAAGTGTTAAGCCCTGGGGTGTCAAGGGCCCGTGTCTCTGAGCACACAGGACAGGGTGTAGCTGTTAGTGCCGAAGCCAGTCCAGCATGACGCTTGCTAGCTGTGTGATACATGGTCTCACCTTTGGACCTCAAATGCTTCCTGTGGAAAATGGGATGACAATTCCTGCTCTGTCTTCCTTACAGGTTTGGATGACCATAAAATGAAATAAGGTATGACAAAGAGTTTTGGCAACTGTGAACTACTATATAAAGCCCAAGATCGTCATGATGTCATCAGCATTGTCTGCAGGGGGTGGTCTTGGCTGGCCGACTGTGGGTTGCCAGCCCCATGGACAGCTTGGTGTCCTCCACACCCTCAACCTCGTAGACGCCCTCTTCCCGGCGCCAGGGTAAAATACCAATCAGTGATGTGTCCCTGTGGGGCTTAGAGGACACAAGACGATCATCCCCTGGAGCTCTAGCTCGGCGTCCTCGGGTCAGGCCAGCAAATGCTGACAGATGTGCACCTCCCAGTCCAGCACACACTGCAAAGGCAGGAAATTAGCACCAGCTCTGAGTAAACATCTCTGTTCTTTCACTCAGCACTTGGCTATGTTAGTAATCGGCTACACTTTTCCAGGACTGGACACCACATGCAAAAAGTCCCACGGTCCCCGGCACCAGTGAGACAGGCACGGCCTGGGCAGGCTCCAGCCCCTCTTCTGACCCAGCTTCAGCGGTTCTGGTGAGTTCTTAGGTGGCAACGCTGTCCAAGAGTCAAATGATGCAACCTGAGACAGACAGGAAGGGACAGATGTACTGGTGTCCATGACTTTGGCCCATGAGAGCGTGCAAAGCCAGGTTGCCCCTGAGAAGCAGCTTTTCTTTCTCTCATTTGGATGCTTATTGGCCACGGCTGTCCTCAAACTGCAGCAGGCAGTATCCTTGCCTTCAGACCTACAATTTCATGCATATATCAGACAAATATGAACCAAGTGACTGCTATGTACTCGGTGCTCAGAATGCATCAGTAAACATAACAGATCTGAGTTTCCCTTCCTTCATGGAACTTATGTTCTAGTGGTGGGAGGGAGACAGAAAACAATAAGTAGCTAGATTATGAATTGTGTTAGCAGATGGTCACTAATGTGGGAACTTGGCAGATAGAGGGCAACACAGGGCAGAAGAAGCAGGGGATTCCACCTTAACTAGGGAGCTCAGGGCAGGGCGCACTGAGAAAGTACCACTTGCGTAAAGGAGGTGAGCACCTGGGAGAAGAGCCTTCTAGGCAGAGGGAACAAGGCCCTAATGCCTTGGCCACCAAGTAGCGTGTCCATCCAAAGAACAAGGAGACCGGCACCAGTGGCTGCGGCCCAGTGAGCCAGGGATGTAGAAATGTGTAGAGGGCAGTTCTGGGAGGTGGCGGCAGGAGAAAAGTGGCTCAAAATCAGCTGGTGGCACCATCTGGATATAGTTTTGGGGCCTTGAAGCCTATAGAATTTGGGGACACTTTCTTTAAGAAAAGAATGTAAAATTACAAATACGAAATTAGGCACGGGGCTTTGAAAAGGCAAGGGTCCCTGAAACCTGTGTTCCTTAGCTTCCCTCTGTGGAGCCCTGGACCTGAGGATGGTGCTGGGAGGGTCCTACTTACTGCGCAGCCTCCTTCCCTCCCTCCTTCCCCTCCGACGCTGCCCTTCTGTGACTTCTTTCCTCCCTACAGACTTCCGTGACAGTCGTCTTAACCAGAGTTTGCACAGATTGACAAGGGGCCAGAGAGAGGAGCCAAGGTACCACAGTGAGGCCCAGCCCAGCCCAGCCCCACACTGGTCAGCCTCCAGCCCTCGGGGACAATGCGGACAGTGGGGTGGCCGGGAAGTTCCTCCTGGGAGGGGAAGGGTGGGAATCACTCCGCCACAGAGGACATTTCTCCCTTCTTGGTGGTTCTGTTCCCAACCAGGGAGAGAAACTAAAAGGGCAAGGCACACATTTACCATGAAAGCAGGCTCAGCGTCCTCTCTCAGGCCCCCACATGGCCCTTCAGGAAGTAGCTTTGAGGTGCTGGGGCCCCAGGGAGGTGAGCAGTGAGACTCTCTCTCAATCTGGCGGGGTGAGTTCCACTCAGGGAGGCCCAGACTCTGCTTCAGAAACCTGGAAGAAGTTGGGAGGGGAGTGGAGTAGACAGGGAGAGGAAATAAAAGGAATTATCCTCTAAGCCCAGTTATTAAATATCAGCAGAGGGGAAGGAACTCAGGGTAGGTATGTTTCATCATGTAGTTTCTCCATAGGATGTCTGCTGCAGGCCTGGTTAACTACAAACCATGCATTTTTTCCTCCCTTCCTTCTTCCCCTCCCTCCCTTCCTCTCTCTTTTCCTTCCTTCCTTCCTTCCTCCCTTCCTTTCTTCCTTCCTTCCTTTCTTCCTTCCCTCCCTTCTTCCCTCTCTTCCTTTCTTTTTTCTTTTCTTCTTTAGGGAGAAAACATGCCATTCAAAAGTGCCCAGTGTGTGCACACACTTCTTTTTCTTTTTCTTAAATTTAGCCTTTACTTGAAATTCAGTATATGCATATTTTTAAAAAATTGTGATAATATTTTTTTAAAAAAGATGCAAGCTGCTAATTCCACCTAGATAGAGACATTTAAAGAAGTTTGGATATAATATGGGAATTTTGATGAATGTGTTTAAAAGAGATTCTCATTATAATACAATCCCTTGCTGTCTGGAAGAAATAAGTCAGTGTAGAAACATTTACGGAGCAGCTGCTATATGCAGGGTTTTATTTGAGGCCCTGTCGGGTGTTGGAGAATGTTGATTCCAAAGTCTCACTCCTCCAGGAGTGCCCTCCAGTCATGAGATTGAGACCAATGCCTGTGGACAGGGCAGCTGAAGATGGCTTCTCAGGCTTTCATCTTGACCCACTCCTCTTACTTGACACTCTTTCCCTGGACTCCAGCCTCAACAGCCGAGACATCAGCCACCGCCCACCATGCTTGCAATGCCAAATCTTCTAGCCTGACTCCCAGCGCCACCCAGTTGTCTGTCCAGACTGCAGGCTGGCTGGCTCCATTCCCTCTCCAACAGCGGTCAGGGTGGCCTGCCTCAAACACAGCATCTGGCCACAGCACTAGTCCACGTTCGTGCAGGAGCTGGCCCTGGTCACTGCCATCCATGTCAGAGGTCCCAAATATTTGGAACTGTAACTTGTTTTTCAAATAAATATTATATTCAACATCAATTGCAGAAAGAGATGAAAAGTCATCTTATTGGTTGAAATGTACTTTATAGGCACACGTTGTTATAAAGCCAGTCACTCTGAACCATGTGATTATTTTGAGAAGCGTAAACATTTGACATTCCTGGTCATGGGTACAGTTGCAGTTTTATGTCAGCCTTAGTATTCGATTTATTTCTGCATTTGCTTCTATCGTCCGATGTTGAGAAAGTTTGATTCACAGAAGTAAGTCATAAAATTAGCAAGAGCTTTGCTTTATTTTTTATTTTTAAACAGCTTACTTGCCTTGAAATCTCAGGATGCCCTTAATTAAGCAGTCTCAATATCTTAAATGTGGAGTCGGAGGAAAATTCAATTCTCACATTGAATTATTCACAATATCTAAGTGCTTTTACTCCCTGTGTTAATGTAAAAGTCAAATCAAAAGCAGCCCAGCCTCAGGACAGGTGCCCATGTGATCTGACCCTGACTGCACAGCTCACCATTCTGCAGTGGCAGGGACTGTGATCACCTAGGTTTTGCCTGCATGAATTTGGTTGAGTGTGACTCAATTTACCATAGTGGTACACTTGTACAAGTTGAGAGGACATGCATGGACCTGGATTTTAAGCAATCAGCTGTATAGAGCTACAGTCTTACTAATCAGTGACACCTCTACTGAACATTCGAAGTTACGAACCAAACTAGCAGAAAAGACAAATTTTTCAGACTATCCCAAAGAGCATTTTCCTAACAGCATGAGTTGATACATTGGTGATCTCCAATATGTTACAAAGCACATGTGACTATGTCGTTGTAAAATGACAATTGATTTTTAAAAAATGATTTAAAGTACATATTTGGGTAGCTTTTTAAAAAGTATTTATTATTTAATTTTAACCGGATTTATTGGTTTTCTTTGAGAGCCTCTGGTCAGGCTTTGGAAGGTATTTTATTTTTTTAAATAGAAAATTCATGAAAATGGTGCAAAAGCCAAAATGAGAAAAACAGCAACAAAAAAAGTATATTTTGTGACAAATAAGTCTCCGCCCTCAGCCCCGTTCCCAACACATGTTTTTCTTCCCAGAAGCCACGCCACATTTATCAGTTTCTTTGAATCCTACCAGAGATATTCTATGCCTCTGTTTGTGTGTGTGTCTTAGTTTGGGTTACCCCAGAAGCGGACTTTGACAAAGGACTGAAATACAAGCAGCTCATCTAAGGGTACTGGCTGGTAACACCTTGTAGGAAGGTGAGGACAAAAGACAGGAAAGGGAAGGTAGCCAATGGAGGAAAAATGATCAAGTGAATTACCACTGTGGACAACCAGAGTTACCCCCACGGGAGAGGTCTGAGAGCCAGCATAGAACCTGTGGCTCAGAGTTATTTCTCCCAAGGGGAAAGGAGCTGGAATTTTATCACCAACTCCGTCGTCTGAGAGCTGTGGGATGCAGGCAACCAGCCATGTGGTCAGGCACAGTAGACGCTGTCCATCAAAGAAAACTCTCAGTCAAAGCAATGCAAAGGCTGGCCATTTGAAGTGGGCAGCTGTGTAACGCAATGCCAAGGAGCAGGATATACGGCAGGGTACAAACAGCATCCGTTACAATATTATTTGAAATACATTTTAATGAAATAAGCACCAAACATGTGCAGTAACTCATGGCCCAGCCTCACGAATGCCAGGCTTCCAAAGAGCCTGGGCTGAAGACTTGTCATTTTTGGCATGACAAACAAAGCCTTCTGGGGTTGACTCCTTCGATTACTTCTGGTTACTTTTCCATTTTGAGCTCAGTCAAGTTTTTGCCCCAGTAATACAAATGACTTGTGCTCGTGGGCCCCCAGACAGTCCCGGTGCACACACTTCCCTGCTTTTGTTCGTGGTGTTCTCTGAACCTGCGAGCACTTTTCCCCTTCCTCTCATCTGCCCTATCCTACTTCTCCTTCCAGATTCAGTTGAGTTGGAAAGAATAAAACTGGCCTTAAGGAGTTGTAGAAGCCTCAGTGAGAGGATGTGTATAGTATTCAGCATGGTGTCTGGAACAGAACTCAGTAGTGGTCATCTGCCTGCCTGTTCATCTCCCCATCTGTCTGATGAACCAACCCAGTGTTCCCAGACTATACTGGGATTCCTTTCTGCTGTGCCATCCTAGCACCCTAGGCACATCTATACGAATGATCTGCTGGTCTGTCTCCCCTGATTGTGCTGGGAGCTTCCTTGGGACAGGAAGCAGACTTTGCTAATCTCTGAACCCCCATTGCTGATACAGCACCCAGCACACAGTATGGCTTAGTGCATGCTTGAATAGAACTCAACTGAGTGCACCACACAGTAACAATTCTTTGAAGTGTTTGTAGAAATTCTAAAGAAGGAAAAATCACTGCATACAGGGTGGCTCATGGGCCTTGTTAGGTGGGCCTTTTATAAGAGATACACACGTAAAGATTGATTCCTTCTTCTTATTGGAAAAGACTTGGTGACCTATGGCTTTTTGCTGCTAGATTGCATGCAGGACTGTTTCGCTCACTGCTTTCTTGCTCTCTTTCTTTTTAATGGATAGTTAGTCCACAAATATCTTCTGAGTCCCCGCTACAGGCTGGACACTACTCTAGGGGATGGGATACAGTGGTGCACGTGACAGAAGGAGACCCTGTTTCAAGGAGCTTCCACTTTCTTGGAAAGTACAGAGTGGAATGTTCATTTGGACTGGACTGTTGCTGCTAGTAGGGTCAGAAGAATCTGGAACAAGTGGGGCTCCTCAGGGCCTGGCTGATGGAAACATCAGGCAGCTTTAGGTAAAGACACAGGGGCAAAGATTCCAATCAGAGGCAAGCGCCAAAGGAGATCAAGGACAGCTGTCATTTAGAAACACTCTGAGCACTCGTCTGTGGCCAGAATATGGAAGTCATAGAGAGATATAAGCCCCAGTCCCTGTAAAGATTTGCTGTCTACAACAGGAGAAGAGAGTTAAGTCTCAGTTTTTATTAGTAGATTAACAACTTGATGACTCTTCAGGCAATAAATACAGATTCAAAGGAAGGTACAAAAAGTAGTTTAGAGGGGAACTGTGTATTCTTCATCCAATTTCCCCCGTATCACAACCAGAAAGTTGACATTAGTATAATACACACCTTATTGGAGTTATACGTACATATTTTTATTTTGAGGGGGTGGCACTGTAGATGAACAGTGTGTTTTCAATTTTGGTTTCCGTGTGGTCATTGACAGTATACAGAAATACAATTGATTTTTGTATATTGATCTTGTATTCTGCAACTGTGGTAAACTCAACTGTTAGTTCTATGAGGGTTTTCTTTGCTTGATTTTTGCTTTTCAGCTTCTTTGGGATTTTCTACACAGGACATTATGTCATTGGCAAATAAACACAGTTTTATTTCTTCCTTTCAGACTGTAGGCCATCATGGGTTAATTATCAATTGTGAGGACCATCCAGGAAAAAAAGATGATTGAATCCCCAAATACTCTGTTTCCCCATTCGCTTCTGGATTATTTTCCCATTGTCCACTGTGCACTTGGGGAATACCGACTCACTCTTATATTAGATCAAGCAACTATTATTAGATAAAACATCTGGAAAGAATAAGATGCATTCCAGAGCTAAGGAGGGAGGATCGGGGGCTTTTCACATCATGCCTCCTCCATGAGCAGAGGTCGGTGAAGAGTGACTCTGTACTGTTTGTTCCCTCAGGTGAGGGCCACCCAGGCCTCAGGCCTGACCTTCTCAAAGTCCAGCCAGGACAATGAGCGACTCCTTTTTCAGCACTGGCCGAGGTCAAGGCCTCTTAAGGTAGGCTGGGAACAAGGACTGACCCCCCTGGGATCAGTGAGGAAAGGATGGGATGAGGCTTTCTGAAAGTTGGGGAGAATTCAGAGGGGATTTCGGTGGGTTAAGTGTAGGCCATCGCTGCTTCTTTTGCCCCTGAGCTGAGAAATCAGCTTCTAGGGTTCCTGCAGGATGTGGGTTTAGGTGTGGTTTACCTGCCCTGCTTCCCAGCAGTAATGACACTGGGAAGTGCAAGGAGAACTGTGTCCTTGACACCACAATGGACACGGCAGGGAGTGAGAGATGGAGGGAGGATAATACCTTTGGTTAAGTTTAGTTGTCTTTCAGTTAGCAAGATATATGGAACTGAAGAGACAGTAATATACCATATATTTCAAAAAGCAAAACCAAACCAAGGCTAGATGTGTGGACCCAAGTTGTCTATGGAGATGCATAGGCAATGCTGTGTGAGTGAAGCGATCCAGAATAATTCAATCTCTACGTACCTAAACTACTGGGAGCTTTAAAAATCACAGTACTATTGACTTTAAAGATAAAGTGATAAAAGTGCTAGGCACTTTTCATGATAAGGTGCTGGGCAATTCATGGCTGGAATATACTGAAACATTATACTGTATGCAACACTTGTTCGGCACATTCGTTAAAGGCAGATATGTTTAAAGAAGCTGAAGCAATGGGAATGCAATTCTCCCTAACACATGACTGGCTGTGGAGACACTTATTTCTTTTAGAATAATATTTTCATCTACTTTCTGTAAAGCAAGAGGCGAAAATACTTTTTTTTTTAAGCTAAAATTATCTTGAAAATGGCAACTTGGAAGAAACCTTAAAGGTAAAATTTAGTTAATTGGTGTAATAAGTTCCCATGGTTTCTCTGGTCTATCCCATGCCATATACAACTTAATAGCCATTCTAGCAGTGTTGTAACAGCACTGTTTTAATAGCTTCAGAAGTAACTTCACTGATGGGTGTAGCCAGGGAAGTTTTATCTGAAACCCAGATCCTAGCAGTACGAGACTTTTCAAGCAAAATGCAGTCAGTGCTTTAGCTTCATCGGGTGCAAGCCTCACCTCCTACACTGCATGTGGATTTCCATCTCTTCTGGGTCTCCGTTCGCTGGTGTCCACAGCACACTAACCCCGTCTCACTGTTCACCCCAATACCAACTTTTGCACATCAAGTAGACACTCCCCACTCTTTCCAGGAAAACCTCCATGAGTCACCAGACACCAGGATGAGGTACAGGGAATCAGATGTCTAGGAGGAGGAGGCAGTCTTCTCTTGATCCGGGGATCTTCCTTAGGTCGGCCTGACCTGCCTGGCATTCCTGCACTCTTTTCTCTATGCCCAGGAGTCCCTCCCCTGATTTTATCTTTGCATCTTCTGTTATCTTTTTTCTTTTTGGTTTCTCACATTCCCTGAAGCATCCTAAGAACCAATAGGAAATGCTCCCTTGTCTGTGACACCACTTGCGGTGCTTCTAAGGTAAGAAGCAGCTGCAGCTGCCCGCTGAATCTCAGCAGAGAGGATCCCACATAACCTGGATCTGCCAACATCTCCCTTTGCATTCATGACGAAGAGCACTGGCCCATGGGAAGTTTGACTAAAACGTACCTTTGCTACCCTTAGCCTGGGCCACATCTCCAGCGCTCTACAGCTAGGGCTGCCTCCGCAGAAGGATGGAGTTTTCATCTCTAATTGTGGAAGAGCTTTTAAAGGCAAGCTAGCCACAGTAGTAAGCATGTCATATAGAAGAAATATCACGTTCAATGGTGGATCTCATGTTGCTTTGTTGTTGTTGGAGCTTTTAAACTTTCATTTGTAAAAGTCAGTCATGGTCATTCTTTTCAGGACCAGTAAGAGGTGATTTCAAGAGTATATGAAAATGATGTAAGCATTGACCAACATGGGAGAAGGCCCAAACTCAAAAGGATAAGATCCTGAGTTAAGTGATACAAAAATTGAGTTCTAACAGGTGAGCAGGAGTTGACCCTGAAGATTAGGGTAGCGGAGGGCTTTGGGGGCAGAGGAAACGTTTGTGCAGAGGCAGAAGACACATAAGAGCATGGCAGGCCAAGGAGCACTCTGGGTCCAGCCCAACTAGAGTACAGAGTAAATTATGGGGAGTGGAAAATCAAATTGAGGTTGGAAATGTGTTAGGGTTCTCCAACCAGAAGGAATAGGATGAAATTGGCTCATGCAATTATGGAGGTGGGCAAGTCCCAGGATCTGCAGGGTAAGTCTGCAAGCTAGAGACCCAAGAGAGACTATGCTTTAATTCCAGTCTGTGTCTAAAGGCCTGAGAAGCAGAAAAGTTGATGATGTTTATTCATATTTGAAAGTCAACAGGCTTGAGACCAAGGAAGAGCTGATGTTTCAGTTCGAGACTGAAGGCAGGAAAAAAGCTGACGTTCCAGTTCAGAGGCAGTTAGGCAGAAAGAAGTTCCTTCTCAGAGGAGGGTTAGCCTTTTATTCTATTCGGTCTTCAGCTGATTGGATGAGGCCCATCCACATTAGAGAAGACAGTCTACTTTATATAGTCTACCAATTTAAATGCTAATCTCATCCAAATCACCTTCACAGAAATACCTGAATGATGTTTGTCCAAATATCTGGGCACCCCATGGTCCAGTCAAGTTGATGTATAAGTTAACCATTATGGAAACATAGGCATGGAACAGTAAGAGGCCATTTCAAGACAGTGTAAAGTTCTGGGGCCAATTTTGATTACGTTCTCAAAGAGGATCAAGTTTCTTATCTGCTGGTTCAAGGGGTGGTATGCCGAGGAAATATTTCATACCCACTTTTAAAATCTGAATAATTTCTTAAGATTACAATAATGGCTACCACTTACTGTGTACCTACTATGTGCTTGCTGTTCAGCAAACATCTCGCTGAATCATTTTTTTTGTTTGTTTTTTTTTTTTTTTTTTTTTTGAGACAGAGTCTCACTCTGTTGCCCAGGCTGGAGTGCAGAAATATGATCCTAGCTTATTGTAGCCTTGAACTCTTGGGCTCAAGGGATCACCCTGCCAGGTAGTGTACACTACAGGTGTGTGCTACCATGCCTGACTAATTTTTTTTTTTTTTTTTTGAGAGAGAGAGAGAGTGAGAGAGAAAGAGAGAGCGAGATGGGGTCTTGCTGTGTTTCCCAGGCTGGTCTTGAACTCCTGACCTCAAGCAATCTACCTCCTGTTGAGTTTACTGTCAAGGGAAGGGTTATTAGTGCCATCTATATGTGAAGAAACCAAGGCTCAAAGAGCTGTATGCTCATTAATGTTTACAGTGCCCGTAATACAGTAGGTATTCAATACATATTTGTTAAATGATTTTAAGCCTCTAGTAAGTGGTGCAGTTAGATTTCAAAAGCAGATCATTTGATTCTAAGACCAATGGGCCTGAGAAGAAGCTAGTGAGCACAGGCAAGGAAGAAAATATGTGACTTGGAGTGTGGGCAGTCAGACCTCTGACATTTTATCTGACTCCTCCCTGAAGGAGGTCGACATGACTGAGCCTGAAAAAATTCTAATAATTTCAACAAAGGCTGTCAGCATTTAGCACAGCTCCTTGAAAGTAACCTTGAGCAATTAAAACGTGCATATTGGCAGACATTAGTTCTGGTTCTGGTTGACTCAGAAATTCAGCAGCCCTATTTATGGCATACTTTGAAGTATGATGTTTTCCCTGTTATTAATTCATACTCAACATTTCTTGGCAATAGCTAAAAAGATGGGTGATGATGTATGTTCCAAAGCTGCTTAGTCTCTTTTGATGAACAATATTTAGCTGGTGGGGGTATTGGTGAGGAAGAAGGGCTGGTTATTGATTTCACAGAAATGATGTTGATCAATCTCAGTAAGACATTTATAAGGGACTAAGTCTCTTCCTAGTAATTTATTAGCTGTACATGGAAGCATGTTAAGTCTTGGAGGTCTCACGGCATCACTTGATGTTTCTCAGTGGTGACTCATGGCCTAGAAAGGTACCTTAGTCACTCTTTGAGGTCCTTCCCAGCTTTTAACATAGGGGCAGCTTTACACCAGGAGCACTGGACTTCAGAATTCTTTACAGTTTCTCTTTCTTCCCTCCCTTCCCTGCTTCTTCCCAAGACCATGGAGAAACTGCGTTTCATCTTCAAAGAAAATGCATAGATTATTAATGATCCAAATAGGGAAGTTAGTGTATTTATCATCTCATCCATTTATCGTCTGTTTTTGGTGAGAACCTTCAAAAGTCTCTTGGCTGGGTGTGGTGGTTCATGCCTGCAATCCCAGCACTTTGAGAGGCCAAGGCAGCAGATCACTTGAGGCCAGGAGTTCGAGACCAGCCTGACCAACATGGTGAAGCCCTGTCTCTGCTAAAAATACAAAAATTAGCTAGGTGTTGTGGCAAACACCTGCAGTCCCAGCTACTTGGGAAGCTGAGGCATGAGAATAGCTTAAATTTGGGAAGCAGAGGTTGTAGTGAGCTGAAATCATGCCACTACACTCTAGCCTGGGGGACAGAAAAAGACTTTGTCAAAAAAAAAGCCTCTCTTCTAGCTATTTCATAATATACCGTACTTTACTGTTAAACCATAGTCACCCAACTGTGCAACAGATCATCAGAACTGAATCTTCCTATCTAACGGTAACTTTGTACCCATCCCCCAAACTTTCCCTAACCTTCCCTTCCCCTCCCCAGTCTCTGGTAACCACTGCTCTACTCTTTGCTTCTATTATACCAACTTTTAAAAAATTCCAGCTATGTGTAAAACCATGTGGTATTTGTCTTTTTTCACTTGACATGATGTCCTCCAGTCTCATCCATGTTGTCCCAAATGAAAGGATTTTATTTTTTATGGCTGAATAGTATTCCATTGTGTGTGTGTGTGTATATATATATATATGGATATATATATATATATATCCATATATATATATATGGATATATATATATATATCCATATATATATATATATCTCATTTTCTTTATCTATTCATCCATTGTTGGACACTTAGGTTGACTTCATATCTTGGATATTATAAATAACACTGCAGTAAACATGCAGATATTTCTTTTACATACTGATTTCATTTCCTTTGGATATATCCCCAGTGGTGGGATTGCTGGATCACATGGTAGTTCTATTTTTAGTTTTTTGAGGAATCTCCATACTGTTTTTCATAATTATTGTACTAGTTTACAACCCCATCAACAGTGTGGAAGTGTTCCCTTTTCTGTATGTCTTCACCAGGACTTACCTTTTGTCCTTTTTTTTCGTTTTGAAATGGAGTCTTATTCTGTCTCCGAAGCTGGAGAGTAGTGGCACGATCTCAGCTCACTGCAAACTCCGCCTCCCAGGGTCCAGTGATTCTCCTGCCTCAGTCTCCCGGGTAGCTGGGATTACAGGCGCCTGCCACCATGTCCAGCTAATTTTTGTAGTTTTAGTAGTGACAGGGTTTTGCTTTATTGGCCAGGCTGGTCTCAAACTCCTGACCTCGGGTGATCCGCCTGCCTCAGCCTCCCAAAGGGAAAGTGCTGGGATTACAGGCATGAGCCACTGCACCTGGCTTCTTTTGTCTTTTTGATAATAGCCACTCTAACTAGAATGAGGTAGGTGGTGTCCCATCATGGTGTTCATTGTATTTCCCTGATGATTAGTGATGTTGAGTATTTTTTTGTATACCTGCTGGCCATTTGTAGTCTTTTGAAAAATGTCCATTAGGGTATTTTGCCCATTTTTTTAGTCTGGTTATTTGTTTTTGTTTTCTGTTGAGTTAAGTTCTTCATGTATTCTGGATATTAACCCCTTGTCAGATGTACAGTTTGCAAATATTTTCTCACATTCTCTAGGTTTTCTCTTTACTCTGTTAATAGTTTCCTTTGCTGTGCTGAAGCTTTTCAGTTTGATATAATCCTGTTTGTCTATTTTTGCTGTTATTGCCTGTGTTTTGAGGTCTTATTTAAACAAATGTTTGCCCAGCACAATGTTGTGTATCCCCCATGTTTTCTTCTAGTAGTTTCATATCTTAAGTTTTGCATTTAAGCCTTTGATTCATTTTGAGTTGATTTTTTATATGGTGAGAGATAGGGATCTAGTCACATTCTTCTATATGTGGACATCTAATTTTCTACCATTTATTGAAAAGACTGTCTTTTCCCCAATGTGTGTTCTTAACACCTTGGTTGAAAATCTGTTGGCTGTGGCTGCATAAATGTATTTCTGAGCCCTTATTCTGTGCCATTTGTCATGTGCTCTTTTTGTGCCAGTACCATGCTGTTATGGTTACTATTGCCTTGTAATATATTTTGAAGTCAGGTGGTATGATGCCTCCAGCTTTGTTCTTTTTGCTTAGGATTGCTTTGCCTATTAGGGGGTCTTTTGTGGTTCCGTATGAATTTTAGGATTTTTTTTTCTATTTCAGTGAAGAATGTCATGGTATTTTCATAGGGATTCAATAGATTTAATAGATCCACAGACTGACACATTGCTTTGCGCAGTATGGCCATTTTAACAATATCAATTCTTCCAATCCATGAACACAGAATATCTTTTCATTTATTTACGTCCTTTTCAATTTCTTTCATCAGTGCTCTACAGTTTTCAGCATAGAGATCTTTCATCTCCTTGGTTGAGTTTATTCCTAGGTATATATTTTTTGTAGCTATTGTAAATGCAGTTGTATTCCTGATTTCTTTTCATATAGGGTTTACTATTATCATATAGAAACACTATTAATTCTTACATATTGATTTTGTATGCTGTAATTTTACCGAGTTTTTTTTAGTCCTATTTTTTTTTATTTTTTGATGGAGTCTTTAGGGTTTTCTATGTATGCAGTCAGGTCATCTGCAGACAGGGACAACTTGACTTCCTTCTTTACAGTTTAGATGCCTTCTACTTCTTTCTTTTGCCTAATTAATCTGGCTAGGGCTTCTAGTACTCTGTTGGGCAGAAGTGGTGAAAGTGGGCATTCTTGTCTTGTTCCTGATCTTCAAGGAAAAGCTTTCAGCTTTTCCCCTTTCACTATGATGTGTGTGAATTATTTTTAAAGGGCAGTCGGGATATTTTGTCTGAGCTCACCAAAGACTTGATAAGGAGATCTCAAAAAAGACAGTGTGGTTCATTCAATTATTTCAGACAAAAGGAGGAAATATGGGAGTAGCTTAAAGAAGAAGGTCCATCCAGGCAGTGCCCCATGGAAATGCTCTATTGTCTAAAATTGACATGAGTCATGCTCTGCCAGAAAGGTAGGAGGTTGGTTTTGGGAGTGATGTGTTGAGGGGTGACCTTACCCTCCAATCTAAAACTGGAAAGTGAAGTCAAAGGCTTTGTTTTGAGTTGTATTGCTTCAAGATACCGTGTCTGCTATGGTATTACACCTCCAAATCACATCTGGAATGTGGCTTTGCCTCTTCTCACAGCCTCTATTACTGCCATCCTCATCTGAACTACCATCATCTCTCCCCTGGGTGGCTGCAAAGCCTGTTCCTTTCTCCTGCAGTCTATTGTCCACACAGCAGCCTGGTGATCTGCAGCAACCCAAGTCATACTGTGTCTCGACTCTGTTCAAAAGCTTTCTGTGTCTCCTCGAATCACTCAGAGTAAAAGCCACAGTCCTTCTGTGCCCCCATGATCTGACCACATGCAATTCAGACCCTCCTCTCTTCCCTCTCTGATCTCCTCTACTACTTAAAGATAGGACCCAAAACAATGACTCAGTCTCCACTTTCGAGTCTTAGGTGGTTAGAGGTCAAGGCTTCACCTCAGCAAGTCCCTTTCGGTGACAACCACTGACCTTTCTTGGGCCTCCCTTGTCCTACAGTCTTGTCAAGTTTAACACGACTTATATCAGTTATAGGCAATGGGCCCATTTCCGTTGGCCTCCCTCTCCTCCTTGTTCACTCTACCCTAGCCACGTTGGTATCGTTGTCTTTCTCAAACACACCAGCTCTTGTTGCCTTGGGGCATTTACACCTGCTCTTCTCTCTGCTGGGAATGCTTATTCCCCAGATAATTGCATGGCACACTCCCCCATCTCCTTTAGGACTCTGCTCAAACATTCCTTTCTTAGGGAGGACTCTCTGACTGTGCTGTTTATAACTGCAACTCCTGTCCACCTTCTTTTCACTTTTACTATCCCCTTTCTTGATTTTTCTCATTAGTACTTGTCATGCCCTAACTTACTATATATTTTATTTATTGTATTTTACCATGTTTCCCTGTCCCATGAAAGCAGTGATTTTTCAGTTGGTCTTATTCACTGTTGTTTCCCCAGTGCTTAGAAATACACTTGGCACACCGCAAACATACATTCAGTAGTTGTTGAGTGAATAAATGAATGAATGAACGAAGCATTAAATGAACAGCTAAAACGTGCAGAGCCTTGAGCCCCATGTGCGTGATGTGAAAGGCATGCTGCATGCCCTAAAGAGATTCTTAATCCATTTGGGAAGACAATGCTAAGAGAACTGGTGGTTTTCATGGTGAGACATGGAGACTCATTTAAAATACTCTCAGAAATTAGGGTTGACTTCAAGGATACCAGTGGATTAAAATTGGCCCAGAAAACAGCAAGCTTTTGGGAATTTGAGGCAACATTGGAAACCTCCTTTGTTTTCTTACTCTCACAGTTTCTCTGTCTTGTGAGATATCTATTCTTTTCCTTCTCTCAAGTCCTGGTTTGTCCTTATCACCTACCAGGATGTCCACTCCATCCCTCATGCTCTTGTCTAGATCCCTAAGGGAGCTGCCCAACCTCATGCTCACCATCCCCCTGCTGAGCAGAGCCCCTCACACCTTGTGGATCTCTGAGTCCACGCTAGGTGGGCTGCCCTTAGCTAAGTACCCGCTCTTAGAATAGCCTCACTCTAGTTCCCAGAGGAGGGAGCTTGGTGCAAGTCAGTCAGCCAAGGTCAGGACATAAATAATATAAGACAGTTAAGAGTTTCAATTTCTACATGGACTTCTTATAATCATAGACAATTATTTTAAAAAATGGATTATAGAAAAATTAAAAGTATAGATAAGAAAAACATAGCTTAGAACCCTAACCGCCATTAACATCTTGGTACGTGTCCTGATGTAGTTTTCTTCCAGAGAGGCTCATCTTTTTAGGTGTATGGTCTTCACTACCATATTGTTTTCTATTTTTGTTTTTCTCACTTAACCACATGTTTTGAACAATTATGTTGTGTATATAGAGATATTGACATTGAATTACTGAATAGTCTTCCATTTTATGGATATACTATAATTTATTTAACCAATCCTCTATTCTTAGATACTGAGACTATATCCAGTTTTTGATATTATAAAAAATGCTGAAGAAATGGTTTTTATAAAAATTCATGATTACTTATTCTTTATTCTAGAAGCAGAATTTCTGGGCTAAAGGGCATAAATATTTAAAAAATAATAGTAGCTACCAGTTATTGAGCACTTGCTGTATACCAATTATTTTAGCTGTAACAATAACACTTCTATAAAATAGATACCCTTACTATACCATTTGCAGATAAGGACACATGCATGGAGACATTAAATAACTTACCCAAGATCCCATGATAGGTAAGCTGCAGAACAAGGATTTGAACACAGGAACTCTTATATAACACTGTCTCCCTGGTTAAGACGAATCACTATTATAAAGTACATAACCTGTACATGTTGTAGGATTTTAGGGATAGAAAATAGGTGGGGAGATTGAGGTAAGCTGGGAAAGTAGGGAAGAAATGTTTGTAGCAGTGTCGGACCTGTTAGGTCCACGAGCAGGACTTTAACCCAAAGGGCCATGTGCTACTGATAGTGAAGGGAGGCAGCTAAATGCCTGGGCAGATAGGGAGGGTCCCTGGTAAAACCCGACCTCCAAGCTGAAGACAGTTTAAAGTCTGAAAGCCAAGCTACAAGTTAAATCCTCGGACTGAATTGAGAACTTGTCTTCCTGTTTGGTGCACTTTCCTCTGACTGATCCCCACCCTTCACCTATTTTACATACACCTACCCTTTCCTAATTGGTTTTCTACACTGTTGTGCCCACCTTTGAGTGGTGTCTTCACTTTAACCTTTTTTGCATACTCACAAACCAATCGGCAGACACTCCCCATTCTGAGTCCATAAAAGGCCTTAGACCCAGCCACATAGGGGACTTTCCTGTCTTTGGGGAGGGGAACCACCTCCCATTCCTTTTCTCCTTAGAGCTTTCATTTCACTTAATGAATTCTACTCCAGTCACTCTCCAGTATCTATGTGCCTCATTCTTCTTGGTTGTGAGACAAAAACTTGGACCCAGCTGAGCTAAGGAGCAGGAAGACCACTATACTACCAGTGAAAAGGTATATGCTACTGGTGGGCTGATTCATTTATTTAACAAATGCCATTACATGGGCCTCTAATTAACAATAATGTCCCCTGTTGATGACCTTGGATGCGTCTAAGATGTTTCATAGTGAGATTTCATCTCTGTCTCCAGGAGCCCCATTATTATCTTTTAAACATAGAATTTGCTTGTTTGGCCTCTTGAGCCAGCCAACTGCCCTTTGACTGAGAAAACATACCCTGTACTCCTGACAGGACTGACACTTTTGCTGGGGAAATGGCTCATTTGTCTCAGTAACCTGTGTTTTTGGACAATTACTAACCTGTATATAACTATTGTACAAACCCACTCTTAAAATAGCAACATAAGGTTTATAGTTCTCCCTCAGGTGATAGAAGGGACAAGAGTGAGCTAAAAAGGGTCTGTCAGTGACTGTCAAAGAGCATGTCAATCACGGTGACCTTGTTGTTACTACTAGTAGCAGGTTCAGCCTGAATACATGATGCAATTCAGGCCAATAAAACATAACAGGAGTCGCCTGAGCACAGGGGCTCATGCCTGTAATCCCAGCATGTTAGGAGGCTGAAGCAGGTGAATCACCTGAAGTCAGGAGGTTGAGACCAGCCTGGCCAATGTGGTGAAACCCTATCTCTACTAAAAATACAAAAAGTAGCTGGACATGGTGGCACACACCTGTAGTCCCAGTTACTCAGGAGACTGAGGCATGAGAATCCCTTGAACCCAGGAGGCAGAGGTTGCAGTGAGCTGAGATCGCACCACTGTACTCCAGCCTGGGTGACAGAGTGAGATGGCAAAAAGAAAGAAAGAAAGAAAGAAAGAACAAATAAACAGGAGTGTCCTAGAGGAGTCTAAGAAAGATTACATCCCTCTTAAAAAGAGATGTAGAAACGTTTTGTTAATTGAACATTTTTTGTGTTCTCATGTGATACAACAGTGGCTGCCATTTTATAACCATGAGTCCAACAACCTGAGGACAGGCCAACAGATTTGCACTGAGAATGGCCAAGCAAGAAAGCAGAGAGAAGTTGGGATTTTGATGATGTCACTAACCTCGGAGCCAGCTTATCATATCCAGGTAGGGCTTTTTGTTGTGTGAAATCAGAATTTTACCAATTTACCAACTGTGTCAGAATTTTTGTTAGGATTTTTAGTTATTTATAGCCAAGAGCATTCTAATACCAGTCCCCCAGTGTTTTCATCAAAGTTTCTGATCTGCATTAGCATCCAGTATATCTCCTCCTTCTTCAAGAGAAAACATTCTGAAAGGCATCCTATTATGAATACAAATTAAATAGGATTTTACCACAACTAATTGGTGGTAAAAGACATAGAAGCTGAGTCATGCACACTCCCAAGTCAGCTAAAGTGATTCTGAGAATTGTTGCCAATGCCTGTTTAGCCAGAATTCTTCAAATCATGTTTCTGGGCTGTAAACTTGAAATGTTCTTGGTAAGCCTTTAAGATGATAATCTGTAGCCTACCAAATATTTCCAGGCTCCTATTTATCCTACTCTGGGGCGGGTGGGCATGCCTGGAAGTTGCCAGTAAAGTTCACAACCAGTTCATTACAATATGTTGTTTCAGTTCAAGACAACATTAGTAATAACAGATGATGAGTGGATAACCAGGCTCTGAAGCTCAGAAATCACAAAGCCAGTGCCACTGAAGGACAGACAACGACATTAAACCTAAGAAATGACCCAAGCTTTTGTCCAAAATGGTCATGACATTTTGAAAGCAAAAATTCCTCTCGTGACTTAGAGTCAATTTTTTTGTTTACTTTCACGTCGCCTTTTGTTTAATTCACGTAGAGCAGACATTTGATACATCATCATCTCCTGACTACAAGATAAAGACGTTTTCTAATTTAGTGTTTAGTAAAAGCACCCAGAAGGAGCCCTTTTTTCTAAAGGGCTCCAGAAATCTAGCGTATTCACTCATGGCCAGGAGGTAGTTTTACTTTAGAAGAGAGCTGGTCTGTGACTTTTGTGAATCAGCTGGACAGGAAGTTCCCAGAATCCTGACTATCCTCGCTTAGCCTATATCACCTAGGATTAGAAAAGAGTGGATGTAATTTTAATGTCACAGATCCTGCCCAAAGCCAGTGAAAGGTGAGCGCCTGGGGCTTGTGTACTACCAGTAAGGGAAGTTGGGTGCAACACCCTCTTCAGGGGTTGAGGGAAAAAGACTAATTTGTGGGAGGTAGGGGCTCAGAGTTGCTGTGATTTGGGTTAAGTACATTTGATGTTTCTTTTTTTTTTTTTTTTTTGAGACGGAGTTTCGCTCTTGATACCCAGGCTGGAGCGCAATGGCGCGATCTCGGCTCACCGCAATCTCCGCCTCCTGGGTTCAGGCAATTCTCCTGCCTCAGCCTCCTGAGTAGCTGGGATTACAGGCACGCGCCACCATGCCCAGCTAATTTTTTGTATTAGTAGAGACGGGGTTTCACCATGTTGACCAGGATGGTCTCGATCTCTTGACCTCGTGATCCACCCGCCTCGGCCTCCCAAAGAGCTGGGATTACAGGCTTGAGCCACCGCGCCCGGCCTGATGTTTCTTTTTTTTTCTTTTTTTTTTGAGATGGAGTTTTGCTCTTCTTGCCCAGGCTGGAGTGCAGTGGCATGATCTTGGCTCACTACAACCTCCGCCTCCCAGGTTCAAGCGATTCTCCTGCCTCAGCCTCCAAAGTAGCTGGGCTTACAGGCATGCACCACCATGCCCGGCTAATTTTGTATTTTTAGTAGAGACGGGGTTTCGCCATGTTGGACAGGCTGGTTTTGAACTCCCGACCTCAAGTGATCCACCCGCCTTGGCCTTCCAAAGTGCTGGGATTACAGGCGTGAGCCACCACACCCAGCCCAATGTTTCTTTTCTAATCAAAAGCTGCCACACTGGATATTCTACACTTGTCCCTTTAAATCCCCTTTCCTCCCTCTCCACCATCCACTGTGCACCAGAAGTTTGAGGATCTGCATCAACAGGCTCCTTTGACCTCTGACCTCTGGTTGGGTTTGGCCAAGGGAGGAGCCTGGATGCCAGAGGAACTGAGGTTGGGACTTTCTTCCCCCAGCTCCCTGTTGGGCCTTGGGTGGCTGTGGCTCCATTCTTCTCCTGAAGGCACAGCCCCTGTTTAACAATGCTGCCCTGGTGTTACATTCTTTCCAGATTCTGGGAACTCCTTCCAGGTTACCTGGGTAACCTAGGTAATGGCTTCCAACCGTTTCTAGTTCCTGGGCTCCTCACCATCCCTTACCAATTTCCCTTAATCCCACGCATTTGTAGATAGTTCTTTTCTTAACCTCAGCTCAGTTTCCCCTCTCACAGGTACCACTAGTCTCCCACTGAGCCCCGACTGGGTCCAGGTTCCACATGAAAATAAGTGGGTTGTGCAAGGAAAGAAAACAGATTTAATATATAGGGGAAAGGGTTTTTTTTTTCTTCTTTAGTTATTACTGTTATTTCTGTAAAATACGAGGTCTCATTTTCAGAACTTTTTGGCTAAAACTGGTGTCATTTCTTAATTCAAACCTGCCCTATGTCCCTTAGACCTAAGTAGCACTTGCTGAGCTCCTACAAATTCGCGATTTCCAAATCACTCGCTGGCTACTCCTCCCCCTTGTGAAGTGTTAGAAATTTCTGAGTCCTTAATGAAGCCTGCAAAAGAAAAAAATCATTAACTTAGATTTCTGGATGTGAAACCAAAAAGATATTAATCACATAAATGAAACCTATCTCCCAAGAGGTTATCAACAGTTCAGCTGGTAATATTTAGGCTTCGGGGGTTTAAAGGTGTATAAAAGACACTCTTTGACCTTAAAAATGTAAGGTCCAGTAGAGGTGTTCTAACCCTTCACAAGGGAGAGGAGAGGACAGTTAGCTGAAAATCATGAATGTGGAGGAGCTCAGCCAGGGCCCCTAAGGAATTAAGGATAGGTGGGTAATTTGCGTTTTAAAATGACACAAGATTTTAGGCCAGGCACGGTGGCTCACGCCTGTAATCCCAGCACTTTGGGAGGCCAAGGCAGGCAGATCACGAGGTCAGGAGATTGAGACCATCCTGGACAACATGGTAAAATCCTGTCTCTACTAAAATACAAAAAATTAGCTAGGCATGGAGGTACGTGCCTGTAGTCCCAGCTACTCTGGAGGCTGAAGCAGGGGAATCGCTTGAACTCGGGAGCAAAACTTTTCACAAATGAGACATCGTATTTCATACACACAGAGAGTTTAAAAATAGAAATGGGTGGAGCTGTGGTCAGGGAAAATATGTGTAACAGCACCATACCAATCCGGCTCAACTTTTATGGAACAAAGTTGAGTTGTTTTTCAGTTGCCATGGACTCCCGGGTTGAAGGTCACATCACCTGAGCGTGCCCAGAGGAAGCAAGTATGCAACCACAGGGGGATCCTAAGGGCTGGAACCGAGGAGTGGACTGAGGAGGGGGACTAACATAAAAAGCAGGCACCACATGGCAGAATCAGGCGCCAATCAGATCAAGCTCTGGTGTCACCGACGGCAGGATCCGGGCAGATCACGCCTCCTGGTAACACCTCACTGCGCGATCCAATCAGATCACACCTCCTTGTCATAGTGTTGCCTTCTTGTGCATGGGGCTCCAAGCCCATTGATTGCTCAGTAACACATGGACTCATTAACCCATCCTCTCAGCACCTATGAACTCAGTGTTAAAATGGGTGTTGTACTGGCATTATGGGAAGACAGAGGAGGAGCACTGGGTCCAACCTGGTATTTGGGAAGATTTCCTGAAGAAAATGATACCTGGGCTGATCTTTGGCAAAAGGCTTATCCAAGTAAAGTAGGCGTTAGGAAAATGAGTATCAACAGAGGGACTCCTGAGAGCAAAGCACAGAGGTGTGAAGCAACGTAGTGTGGGAAACAACTGAATGCAAGTTTGTCATTCTGCGCCCAGGTGACATGGTTTGGCTGTGTCCCCACCCAAATCTCAACTTGAATTGTATCTCCCAGAATTCTTTTTTTTTTTTTTTTTTTTTTTTTGAGACGGAGTCTCGCTCTTGTTACCCAGGCTGGAGTGCAATGGCGCGATCTTGGCTCACCGCAACCTCCGCCTCCTGGGTTCAGGCAATTCTCCTGCCTCAGCCTCCTGAGTAGCTGGGATTACAGGCACGCGCCACCGTGCCCAGCTAATTTTTTTTTGTATTAATAGAGACGGGGTTTCACAATGTTGACCAGGATGGTCTCGATCTCTCGACCTCGTGATCCACCCGCCTCGGCCTCCCAAAGTGCTGGGATTACAGGCTTGAGCCACCGCGCCCGGCCAATATCTCCCAGAATTCTTATGTGTTGTGGGAGGGACCCAGGGGGAAGTATTTGAATCACAAGGGCCAGTCTTTCTCATGCTATTCTTGTGATAGTGGATAAGTCTCATGAGATCTGATGGGTTTATCAGGGGTTTCTGCTTTTGCTTCTTCCTCATTTTTTCTCTTGCTGCCTCCATGTAAGAAGTGCCTTTCACCATCCGCCATGATTCTGAGGTCTCCCCAGCCATGTGGAACTGTAAGTCCAATTAAACCTCTTTTTATTCCCAATCTCGGGTATGTCTTTATCAGCAGTGTGAAAATGGACTAATATACCAGGATGGAAAGAGGATTGTAGGACCCAGCAGGGCCTAGGGGACCAGGCAAGGGCTCAGACCCACCACCATGCATGACACCCTGGATGTGCAGCCCCAGCCACTTCATTCTTTCTTCTCCATCCTGCTGCTTCGCTGTGGCCTAGAACAGGTTCCAGATGTAAGCAAAGAGCCTTCTCAGATTGCCTTGGGATGAAAACAGAGGCCAATTCCAGGAAGGGGCATTCCTAATGCTGCCTTTACCAAGGAGAAGGGAGTTCTGTTTAATTGGCAGCGGTCTCCTTCACTGGAAAGCCCTAAGTGAATGGGATAACTGCTAAAGGAAGCAGCAACCTGGGACGTCCACCCAACCTCCTCCCTGCCCCCAGGTCCTAGAGGAGTGGTTCCCAGCACCACCCACAAGCAGGGCAAAGGAGAGACAGCAAGCTTTTAGGAATATAGATTTCCAGACCCCATGTGAGTCAGAGCATGGGAAGTGGGATTTAAGAGGCTCCCCATGTGGCGTAGATGTCCATGCAGGTTTCTGAACCTCTCTTGGAGCCACGTTTACTGAGCTGTGTTCCACTGATCTGGGAGCTACTGGGCCTTATGATGTGAAACAGACATCTTGATTGCAGGACCTCTCCCTTCTCTTCATCAGCTTGTACTTTAAGAGTCTCCAAGAGCGGGGGAACAGCAGTTGGGGAGGAATATATTATACCATCTTTTCTAAATATATTGCCGGTAGAATCTCTCTCTCTCTCTCTGTCTCTCTTTGGTGGAGCATTTCTCAAGACTACGCAGCACATGGACAAGATTTCACACAGCCCATATTTGGGGGAAGCCACTCTAGACGCTCAGGAAAAGGGTGACTTCCATCGCCCACTGAGGCCCATGCTGCAGGAATGGGGCCAAGGCAGGGCGGGTCACCTCGCACCAGCCAGCCAGGGATTGCTATGTAGTCAGGAGACCGCAGGGTGAAGGGCAACAGCCTCAGAACGTGGAACCTCGCTGGTGAGTGTTCCTTTGCAGAGCCGAGGCTTCCTAGGCAGTTTCTAGTTATCTGAAGAGGATGATCACCCTCTCCCTGGGACGCTGCTTTCCACTGGAGCAAACTGACGGGCCTGGCTGTTTCACTGTGATGTGCGCATCCCAAAGTGAAGGGTTGGAGTCTTATTTATGGGGTTCTAGAATTGACCAAAAACACATCCCAACCCTTCATGCTTGCTTGGGGTGCTTCAGGGAGACCTAAAATGGGTCTCCGTAGCAGTCACAGGATATCCACAGCTAGGGCCCAAAGAAGTCAAAAAGGAAGCACATTGGAGCTGCATCCCACGCAGGAGCCAACCTGCTCAGGAGGACAATGGCGAAGCCCACAAAAGCCAGCAGCTACAGGGAGCCTCTTGCTTCTACATTTAACATGGTGATTGTCAACCAGCACGGAAGTTACTGCGTGAGGTAGGGCTGGAGAGAGCAGTGCAGAGGTCTCCGGAGACTGGTAGAGCTGAAGACTGAGTGTGGATTGATCCCTCACTGGGGTTCAGAACTGTGTGGCACAGCACCCTGCAAATCAGCTGTGACTGGCATATACCCAGGTTACAGTTGAAGCCAAGATGGGGCTTTAAGCTTGGAAAAGTTGAACTTTCAGGGAAGGATGGAAAGATTGTGGAAAGAATGAAAAAAGAGGAGGAGAGAGAACAGAAAAGAAAACGTATTATGCTCTCTGTGCTGGGTGCGTACATTTTCTCATTTAACCTTCATCACAATCCAGTGAGGTGAGTACTGTTATTACCCATAGGATAGGCTAGACGTAGATGGGAAGGACAGTGGTCAAGAGGCTTCCCCACTCCACACACCAATGATTCTTTCTCACTCCTGCCTGCAGGTGTGCTGGGTGGGCCAGAAGAGGGCAGGTTGGAGGGAACAGAGGAGAAATGCTGGCTTATAGTCCTAGGGAAAGAGGGTGGTTCTTGGGGTCACAGGACTGGAAACAGAAAGAACAAGGGGGTGGAGAATCAGTTTCTACAGGGTTGAAGATGACACTTCTTTAGCATCTAGGCTGGGATTTCTAGACAACTTTTTGTGTTTTCTCTGGATTCTTCTCCCTGGAAACACATGCTTTGTAAGTCACACTCTTATTTATATTTGTCTCATTTCTGTTTATTTACCTGTTCCCTTGGAGCTACCAGGAAGGGCTGTAGCCTCTGGCCACTTTTCCTCTGAGTGGGACCAGCAGCTGAAAGCAGTGGGAGTGAGTAGGGAGGGAGCTGGAAGCCACCTGATGCCCAGGAGCGTCTTCAAAGCCTCATGGGAATTTGGCCCACCCACCGCTGCTCTTCCACAAATAGAATCTTTCAATTTATAAGCCAGCCCAGAGCCCTTTCTGCAGATCCAGTTGAGCTCTGTAATTTCGGTAAGACCACATGCTTCTCCTGGGACTCTGTTTTTTTAGCCAAATGGGCACAGGATCCTGTGGCCAGAGGATAATTGGAAATGTGTGGGCCAGGCAGATGCCCATTTCTGATAAGACCAGCAGTTTGAACAGCTTGAATAAGACTTTCAAAGTCAGGCAAGGAAACTTCTGCACCACCCTCCTACTGTTCCTCTTCTGTGACTCAGGCCTGGATGTTGCCCGACATCCACCCCACTACAGCACACTCCACCTGAAGCCACGTGGACGTGGGATCTTAGCTTCCCGTGGCTGCCTGTGAACACGGGCTTTCGTGTCGTACCTGGGCGTGTCCACTTTCTCAGGGGCAGGAGGCTGCCGTGGTGGCGATGCGGATGTGCAGCCTCTTCCTCCCTCTCTTCCCGCTCCCCTGTGTGAAGCACCTGGGCCTGTGTGTCTCACTGCCCTCCAGGAAGGCAGGCAGGAAAATAAGGGTGAGCACAGGCCTGAGAAGCAGCGAGGCAGCCTGCAGTGAAAATGAGAATCAATTCTCCCTCATGTTCCTCTTGGGTTTCCTTTCAAGGCATTACTGAAGCAGGGTCAAAAGGCCATCTAGTTCCTAACCCAGAACAACCCATTCCAGAAGATTGTAGGGACCCGGGAGGGTGACCACGTGCTCTCCCTTGGTGACCCCCACTGGCGTTGAGTCATTCTTTCCAACAGCATCCAAGCAGGCTCCCTCCTGTACTCCACGGAGGTGAACCCCTTCTACGCTCAAGGCTGGCTAATAAAGGACCCCTAAACTCTCTTTGTGTGTGTGTGTGTGTGTGCACGCTTTACTTTATGGAGATATAATTCATATACCATACAATACACCATTTAAAGTGTACAGTCAATGGCTTTTAATATATTCACAGAATTGTGCAACTACCACCACTAATTCCAAACATTTTCATCGCTCCAAAAAGAATTTCCTTAGTCATCCTTCCCCCAATCCTCCCAATTCCCAAGCCCTAGGCAATCACTAATCTACTTTCTGTCTCTGCACTTACCAGTTAGGAGTATTTCACATAAATGGAATCATACAATATGTGTCCTTCAGAAGGATGGCCTCTTTTACTTAGCCTAGTATCTTCAAGGTTCACCCACGTTGTAACACAATTCCTCATTCCTTTTTATGACTGAATAATACTCCAGTGTGTGGGTTCTACCAGTCAATCCATCATGGACATTTGGATTCTGTTTACTTTTTGGCTGTTATGAATCATTTTCTATGAACATTCAGGTACAAGTTTTTGTGTGGACATATGTTTTCATTTCTCTTGAATGTATATCTAGGAGTGGAATTTCAGGGTCATTGCTCACTCTTAGTTTAATTTCTGATGAAATGTCAAAGCCTGTTTTTCAAAATATGTTCCAATAGCAATGTATGGGGTTCCAATTTCTTTACAACCTCAATAACACTTGTTTATTGTCTTTTTCTGATTACAGCCATCCTAGTGGGTGCGAAGAGGTATCTCATTGTGTGTTTGATTTGCACTTCCTTGATGGCTTGAATCTTTGTTTTTCAGAAATTTAAACCTTTCATCTTTCAGCCCAATCTCCAGTTCTTTGCTCATTTTGTCAGGCTGCAAGAGGTGGAAACTCTTCACTGTGCCATGACATTAGCTCCCCGAGCACCCTGAGTAGTCTGGGCATTTTTTGAGATTTCTCACTGATAAAACCTTGTCCGTTGCTATTCTTTGAAATTCTCTGAATTCTTTGAAATTCTCACATCTCTATTTATCAAAGAGATTTTTCAATAAATTAATAGCATAAAAAAGTAAGGGGGTACTGCTCTAAATTTTAAAAGGCATTAGAGACACAACCTGATGTAATGTGTACACTGCATTTATATCATGATTTCAGCAAACTGGCAGTGAAAAGACATTTTGGGGGCAATCTAAGAAAAGGTGACACTCAAGAACTGTCGCTAATTATGTTAGGTATGATGGTGTTACAATTGTATAAGAAAATCTCCATATTTTTAAGAGGTATCTATTGATATCCCTGAAGTAGGGATAAAATGACCTGTCTGAGGTTTGTTTTAAAATACAATTTGAACAATGAGATATGGAGGTTCACTCTACTTTTCTCTTTATTTCATATGTGCTTGAAATTTGTCATAATAATAACCATGGAGACAATCCTAAAATATTAATGTAAGTTGAAAAACTATAAAATATTTGGGTCCCAGACTACAGAATGTCATTCATTTATGTTCAGTTAAAATATTTTTAGGCTTGTACTTAAAAAATAACAAAACTGATTCAAACATATCTTATATATTGTATTTTAACTTAAAAGATTGCTCACAGCTGGGCACAGTGGCTCAGACCTGTAATCCAAGCATTTTGGGAGGCCGAGGCAGGCGAATTATTTGAGGAAAGGAGTTCAAGACCAGCCTGGCCAACATGGTGAAACCCCGTCTCTATTAAAAATACAAAAAAAATCAGCTGGGTATGGTGGTGCATGCCCGTAATCCCAGCTACTGGGGAGGCTGAGGCAGGAGAATCACTTGAACCCAGTAGACGGAGGGTGCAGTGAGCTAAGATCATGCCACTGCACTCCAGCCTGGGTGACAGAGTGAGAATCAGTCTCAAAGAAAAAAAAAGAAAAGAAGAAGATTAGTCAATATTTTGATGTTGACTTATTTTCTTTCAGTATGGGTCTTTCTGGTTGGCATTTTTTTTGTTTCTGTCACATAAACTGCATATACACTGTCTTATTTGCAATTGTTTTAGCTTCTTCAAAGGGAAATAAGAAGATAGAGACATGGAGGACAATCCGAGTGCAGAATCTTTCTACGTTTTTTATTACTTTTTGCCAAACACCACCACTTATTTCATGCACCGAAACCGACTGCAAATATTTTTAGAAATTTACCTTTGTTTGCCCCTTAATCTTTGTTTTTATATAACCATCAGATCTCTTTTTGCACTTGTGTTTCATTGATTTATTTGATACTCGAGTAAATTACATGGTTACAATTCAAGGACTGTTGCCATAAACAGGCCTGGGGACAAGCGCAGCTGCCTCCTGGTAAGCGTACAGCTCATATAGCTCAACTGGTGGGCGCTAAAGCATATGGTGTGGGCTTCACGCTGAGAGGCACTGGCCAGCACATTTTACGGGGAGATGAAAAATACTGTGGTTTGAACGTATATGTCCCTCCAAAATTTATGTGATAGAACTTAACCCCCTAAATTAAGATGGTATTAAGACGTGGCACCTTTGGCAGAGTGCTCACAGACGGGATTAGAGCCCTTATAAAATAACTTCAGGGGGAGAGTTCACTCCTTTTGTCCATCTGCCATGTGAAGACCCAGCAACCAGGAGCCACCCTGGAAGCAGAGAACAATCCCTCACCAAACACCAAAGCTGCTGGCGCCATGGTCTTGAGCTTCCCAGCCTTCAGAACTATGGGAAATCAATTTATATTATTTATAAATCACCCAGTCTAAGGTATTTTGTTACAGCTGCAAGAATGGACAGAGACAGCAATCATGATTAATACGGTAGGCTAAAAGGAGATCCATTTAAAAAGCTTCTTCTCGCTTGGAACAGTGTTAGTTGACTAAATTTTTCATCTTCCATCAAGTTCTTTGAGTGACAGGTAGCTGGCCGACAACTTCTTTGCTTGAAGCTGGAGTCTTCGACATGGTGCTGCAGACAGTTCATTCTACCCACGGGACTGTGGTCAGGACCCAGAAGGCACCAGATCTGGGAAAAGGGAGCTGAGAGATGAGTTAAGGAGGGTGAGTAATTTAATCAAATAATGTTGGCTGCTGCTCTTTCTAGAGATTCAAGTTGTTCAAACGGTTCCCACAGCAAAGTATACAGAGAATAGGGGCCAGCAGCTAAAACCCAAGCCTTCTGGCCTCCACTGTGGCCTTTTCTTCAAGCTCAGCTTGTCTCCCCAGGGTGAGGCTGGGTGTGGTGAGTGTTTGCTTCCCTCTTCCAGGTGGTTTGGCAGCCATCTCCTTGCAGAACATGATGTGCTCTTGTGGGAGCAAGAGAGGCGATGATTACGAATCACAGAGCACTGGAGTTGGAAGGGGCCTTAGTGACCTTTACTCCCACGATCCCATTTTACAGATGAAGAGACTGAGGTCCAGATAAGAGGTTATGGCTCTTCACCAACCTGACTACCACACTGTTCCATGTTCAGCAAGCATAGATATGCTGTTATGTATTAATTCCAAACTTCTGCTCCCGATTTTCCAAAGCTCAGAGGGACGCCTTGTATTGCTGGATGATAAAAAGAGGAGCAAAGTGACGAAGTGCTGCCCAGGCAACAACAGAACATGGATGAGTCACTGCTGTGCGGGGGGAGATCTTCAGTGACCACGTAGCCTGAGGCCCTCCTTTTGTCATCGAGGACACCAAAACTCAGAGCAGGTTAGTGACTGAATTATCTAGTGCATGAGCTAAGTAGGACAAGCAAATGAATTTTAAAATGCTGGAAATTCATCAGTTGAAATACATCGCACTTGGGCGGCTAAGGGCTCCAGTTTGGCTGGGTTCGTTTTTTTGTTTCTTGGTTTATTTTTTGAGACGGAGTCTCGCTCTGTCACCCAGGCTGGAGTGCAATGTCGCAATCTTGGCTCACTGCAACCTCCGCCTCCTGGGTTCAAGTGATTCTCCTGCCTCAGCCTCCTGAGTACCTGGGATTACAGGCATGTGCCACCACACCCGGCTAATTTTTGTACTCTTAGTAGAGACAGGGTTTCACCATGTTGGCCAGGCTAGTCTCAAACTCCTGACCTCATGATCTGCCCACCTTGGCCTCCCAAAGTGTTTGGATTACAGGCGTGAGCCACCACGCCCGGCCGAGTTTGTTTTATCTCATGCATCTCCTCTCCAGTCCCTAGTACAGTTGCAGAGTAGGTTCTTGATAAATGTTCTTTAAATACATTATGAAGATCATCATTCAAGTTAACATAGCATAAGGCAAAATATATATTCCATAAGGAGACTACAGTAGTCAAGACCATAGCTGGTTGAAAGGGTAGGAAAGGCTTTGGGGTAGGGCTTGAAAATGAGTATGAGTGGGATTTTGAGGGTTGGGTTGGGGAGTGGTAGATGGGAAGATCATGATCTCGTAGGGGGAGCAATGAGCGTAAGGAGGAGGGGGCAGGTGACGCTGGAGTTTGGGGAACTTCAGGACATCCAACTAGCCACAGTATCATAGCACTGGAGCAGGAGAGTAGGGGTGGTGGGCTTGTCGCTGAGGGCCCAGAACTCTCTGTCCTTAATTCCTCAGGAGGTTCTAGGGAGGTTTACAGTTTCGAGCGGGGGAAGGACATACGGGACCCGTTCTTGGCAATGAGACGTTGCAGGACGCTCATATTCGGTTCGGACACAGGAATTTCCCCCACTTCATTTAAAGGCTCTGGCTCTGGCTTTGTTATGAGGTCAGAAAAACACGGAGGACTATCTTTCTTCAGAAATACTTTTGGACCGTCAAGGTTTTCAGGGAGATAAACACCCTTATGACATTTCTGGTGGTTCAGGCCCATCTGGCCGAGGAAGTACAAAGATGCACGAAGATTAGACACACGGGAGGAGAATGTTTGCTAAACATTCTTCATTCTTCAGAAAGGTTCAGGCTCAGTTCAACTTCGGGGGTTGAGCTAATGTTGATTTTATCAGCAACTGTTTGTTCCCAGACTTTAGAAGAAAGATTGTCTATATTCCTTCTTATGGTGCTGCTGGAGGAAGCAATGACCACTTACTGAGTGTGGCTTATTAGGACCTCTGGTATGCAGTTTTATGTGTATATATATACACATTATATATATAATTTTTTATTTTTATTTATTATTATTATTTTTTGAGACGGAGTCTCACTCTGTTGCCAGGCGCCAGGCTGGAGTGCAGTGGCACAATCTCGGCTCACTGTAAACCTCCGCCTCCCGGGTTCAAGCAATTCTCCTGCCTCAGCCTCCCGAGTATCTGGGACTACAGGCGCACGCCACCAAACTTGGCTAATTTTTGTATTTTTAATTGAGATGGGGTTTTACCATGTTGGCCAGGCTGGTCTCACTCCTGACCTCAGTTGATCCACCTGCCTTGGCCTCCCAAAGTGCTGGGATTACAGGTGTGAGCCATCATACCAGCCAAGTTATGTATACTTTTAAGACACTTTTAACTCTTTCCAGAGTAGCTGGGGATCCTCATAGCAAAGCTAGGTAGCTCCAGGAACCAGGGCCACCTTACACACTATCCCTGAGAGGCCAAGTGGGCTGAAATCAGCTTGCACCCTGCTTGCTGAGCCGTGTGTGGGGACATTGTCCACTTGGAAGACTGGAGGCCTTTCTCCAGTTTCACACTGACTACTTCCTCCCTGCCAAGGGCACACCTTCCCTCCATCTGAAGAAAAAAAAAAGGGAGCTTGGGGCCCCAGCACGAACTATTGCCAGGGGCTGGGACACACCTGTGTTGGGCAGGTTTGTCCAGGGTTCACAGCGCCTGAAGACTTAATCTGCTTCCACATTAAATAGTCTGGTTGGATATGACAATAATTTCTCACTGTTATTTCAATGGCAAACCGGATTTGGACCACAAGGAAAGGAACTTTTTTGTATACATAACTTTTCATGCAGAAAGTTCACAGAGTTTACCTGCAATCTTAGCTCACAATCAAATAAAGGATTAGAGCTGGGCGTGTAGTTTAACAATAAGCTTATCGGGAGACCAAAGAAGGGCAAATCCAATTTTTTCTTTCCTTTCTTTTATGCCCATGTCAAAATGCATGCATTGGTCAACATCTTGAAACCTCTCCGGGAGAGGTAACTCTGCCTTCCTGTACTACAACTATTAGGGTAGGTGCAAAAGTAACTGTGGCTCTTGCCTTAAAAAAAAAGGACAAACACCGCGATTATTTTTGCACCAACCTAATACTTGAGGACGGTGATAGAGCCCTGCCAGAGAAGCCTTGCAGCCCCAGCCTCGTGGCCAGGGCATCTTGGTCACTTGGAAGGGGCAAATAGACCCTATGTAAGGGCAGGGCAGTCCACTTCCATACCTTGCTTTGAGACATGGGTTGAGGGTCCCAGGATTGGTGAGGGCAGTTAGCATGGTTGTGCCCCAAACCTTCAGTCTGAGGAGGACAGGAAGAACCTCTCTAGAAACACTAGCGTCTATGGGAAATGAACGTGGGCTTCAGTTATTTTCTGATCAAGTTAATTTAAATGTAATATTAATAAAAAGAATACATAAAACAGCCTGAATGACAGACCTAGTGGATATGACTTGCTTGGGCAATTTGAGTGACTCTGGTTTTGAGTTTAATATGGCTTTTATTAAAGAAACTTTTTTCTAATGGGAAAGAAAAGAATTAAATCACTAATGCCTTAGCAAGCGTGAGTTTGTCATCTGGAATCGGGGAACAAGAGGAGGGGTCAGGGAGTTGTGTGGGAGTTAGGATGACAGTCAACGGGAATCTGGAAGCGAAGGGGAAAGAAGGCCTGATAAGAAGGTTTGTCCCCATCCTGCAAGCTCAACTTTGTCATGAACTTTTGCAGAGTTAAAAGAGCACACTATATTCAGTCCTAGCCTCTGTTTTGTAGCTAAAGTGTTGGGAAATGTGGACTTCCTTGCTTCTCCACAATAGGGGTGCCTCAGACCTCTAGACATAAACAGTGCATCCCGCAGGCCAACGCTTCTGAGTCAGGTTTGGGCCACAGGACCCCCCACCAGAATCAAGGAACAGCCAGCCTTACTGAAAACCACGCCACCCTGAGAAAATCTATTTTGAATTCCAGAGTTAATGTGAAGCATCTATGAAAATAAACATAGGCAGAGACAACTGTTAGAGGAAACGCAGTTGCTCTATTTGTTCTGAGGGGCTAGATACCTAGAAAAAGTCCTCCTCCTGCAAACAGAATAGACTATAGGATCTGAAGAAAAGAGGCAACAACATAGCCAGAGAGAATGTAGCTCTAAATTAGTTGGGCTTCTTGTGTTCCTGAATGTTTTTCTTCACAAAAGACCCTTGATCATGTGGCAGTCCATCTACCCATCCATCCACCCATCATCCGTCTATCCATCCACTCATCCATCCATCTATTCACTCATCATCCATTCATCCAACTGTCTACTCATTCACCCATCTCTTCACTTATCCACTTATCCATCCATCCATCCACTCATCTATTCATCCATGATCCATTCACCCATGTATCCATTCATCTACCCATCTATCCACCCATCATCCATTCATCCACCCATACAGTCACTTATTCATCCAACTATCTGCCCATTATCTACCCGCCCGTCCTCCCTACCTATCTCCCATCCATCTACCTATCCATCCATCCCCCAAATACCACTTGATACCCATTACTTGTGCCAAGCTAAGGACAGCTGGTCAAACATACCTATCTACTCACTGGATGGGCAGGAAGTAGGATGTTCTCTTTGGTAAAGAAAATGGCCGACAGACATAATAAGACCCAGTAAGATACAGTACAGCATAGAGATAAAAAACGCAGGCTTCGTCATGATTCTGTCACTTTCTAGCTATGCAGGAAAGTTACTTCTCAGCTCCTCAGTTCTGAGGTGAGGGAATAATAATAGTTCCTGCTTTACAGGTTTGTTGTAGGAATTAAATGATTCAATGAAAGCTAAGTGCTTAGCACAGTGCCTAGCACACATAATGTGCTCAATAAATTTTACTTATGGTATTAAAAGTAGGACATCTGGAGAACCAAAGTGAATTATGTAATCTAAAGGGGCAGTGGGAAAGGCGTTCCCTAACCCGTTTCCCGTTGCCCTGGAACACTGGCCGGCGGTGCTTGCAGCCGCAGAGTTTACCCCAAGATAACTTGCAGATTGCAGCCCTAATCTTACCCCCAAAGTTTACCACGGAATATTTCTTTTTTACTATTATTTTTGCCTTGCTGTAGTATATCAACTTTGGAAGCAAAATACATCATTCTATTTGTAGCATTCTGTTTTTAGTAGTGATATTTCAGTTTGTAAAATATAGTCATTCCTGATCACAGGAAATGTCAAATCCTAGAAAATGTAGCATTCCTACACATGATGTTAATTCTGTGGTGAACTTAAGGCACTGAATTGGTGCCACAAGGAGGTGACAATGTTGTCAACGTTCCACAATGATACTGTGATTGAAGTCAACAACAGAAATGGAACGAAGACCGAGAAGCCGTGTGTCATTGTGGATTGTCACGAGCACGTGGGAGCAGCGGACTGGGTGATCAGATGCTCATTTCCTATCCAACTGAGTGCAAAAGGCACAAGCTTTGGTCTAAGAAATTCTTTTGCCACCCTCTAAACACTGCAGTGTTGAGCTCCTACAGCTTGTTCAGGAAGAACAATCCTGAGCACACAATGAGCCATGTAAACTTCAGACTGATGTTGAGTGCAAGAATGCTGGAAAAGCATCGCAGGCCAGGGTAGCAGCGTCTTCAAGGTCATCCCATGCTCTGATGATACCTCTTCCCCTCTCTGGAGGGTATTTCCCCAAGAGCTTACCGCCAACCTCAGGGAAACAGAATCCAACTGGCTGCTGCAAAGTTTGCTGAGCGCACAGTGATAAGGATGGCAAGAAGGTCTGGAGAGAAATGCAGTATTTTTGTGTAGAATGTGATGTTCTGCCTTTGTCCCATGCTTTGAAATTTACCACACACACAAAAAATTAAATACTGATCGTCATATACATTTCAGTTACATTAGGACTAGAGACAAGTTCTGTTTAGAAATAACTCCAAGAACAGTTTTTATATTTTGTTTTCACATTGAAAAATCAGTTAGATTTGCTTCAGCTTCAAAGAGCGTGTTTATGTAAAGTTAAATGAACGCTGGCAGTGAGCTGCAGATTTTTTTTTCTAAATAAGAAATGGGGCAGAAAGATGCATTCAAGGCCATGACCAGGCTCTGGGAAGACTTTACCAGTGCCCAGTGGCTGGGCATGGAGGGAGTATGTTGCTGGCGAAAGTTACAACCTAGGGCTGGTGGGGTGCCGTGGCTCAGGCCTATAATCCCAGCACTTTGGGAGGCCAAGTTGGGTGGATCATGAGGTCAGGAGATTGAGACTATCCCGGCCAACATGGTGAAACCCTATCTCTCCTAAAAATACAAAAAAAAAAAAATTACCTGGGTGTGGTGGCATGCACCTGTAGTCCCAGCTACTTGGGAGGCTGAGGCAGGAGAATTGCTTGAATCTGGGAGGCAGAGGTTGCAGTGAGCCGAGATCGCACCACTGCATTCCAGCCTGGTGCCTGGCGACAGAGCGAGACTCTGTCTCAAAACAAAAAACAAAAACCAAAAACCTAGGGCTTTCTCGCCTGTTGTCTTCTTGTTCCCAGAATTCCAGCAATGGCTCAAACCAATAGTGCAGCCAAAAAAAACAAAAGCCCCGATGAGGAATGCCAGGGGTTGGGGAACACCCCGAAAAACTAGAGCTGGGAAGGTCAGAAGACCTTGGAGGCAGACATCCTTCAGGGTCCTCACAAGAGGCAAAACTGGCAGCCAAGAGAGCTTGCTGAGGCTCTGAGAGACAAGGCACATGGAGCCCCTGAGCCTGGGGGGCCCTGGCTCTTCTCTATTAAATATTCCTTCAAGAAAGCAACTGATAAAGGAAGGTCAGGAGTGACGGCAGAAAGGACAAAGGCTGGGTCTAGGACAGAAGTTCCTGCAGTCAACATAGTGACTTCTGCCAACCCACTGGAATGTCTGGAAGATTCCATTCCATTCCCTAGTCGGGAATCAGGCATCTGATTGGAGTTATGATCTGATATGGAGAGGTCAGATGATACTGTCTCTGGCAGGGGAGAGTGGTGACCGCCCTATAGACATCCCGCAGGCTTCTTTTGGCCAACTGGTCCCTGGAACGTGGGAGTCAGGATTAGTCTGGGGAAGAATGCTGTGGTTAACAGGAGAGTCTCTCCAACCTTGGGAGAGGGTCTGGGAAGCATGAACAGAACAGGCAGGGGTGAGTCGGTCCCAGCAAAGATGGGCAGCAAAGGTCCTGGGGCCACCTCAGTGGGATCTGCCATGAAACATCTCTGGGACTCTTTCTACATATCTTGAAGGTGGAAGATAAGTCTCCGAACATCCCCTGCGGACAGCAGTGAGAGCAACCACCTGGGGAAAGCTACCTTCATCTCTAGTGGTGACATAAAGTCTGAGGAAGATTGGAGACCCAGAAAGAAAGAAAGAGAAATTGCAGAAGAATTCCTCCTTCTGGTCCTAAAACTCTGAACTGGGAGAGAGACAGGCCATGGGAGACGATTGAGATGAATTAGAGAACTCCTCTTACGGGCCTATTCCCTCCCCACTCCCCCAAGCACAGAAAGAAGAGAAGACCTGAGTTCCTTCAAGGAAAATTCTAGGCATCTAGCTAGTCCTGAGAAGTAAATAAGCAACTTGATAAGCAAGAAAGTAACAATAGCTTAAAATAGCCAAGGAAGGTAGAATCATGGGATGTTTGGTCCCCCTACAAAAACTAAAGGTATCATCTTACCATATGTCTCTGAGTTGCTTCTCAGAAATTGGGACCCCCACCAAATGGATCTTATTGCATGTAGACCTCAGATAAGGGGGAACCGGGGACTGAACTCGGCACTGTTCTTTGTTCTAAATTTCTTTCTAAGAGGCCTGGAGGAAGTCATACTCAACCAGAGTAACATTCTTCTGTACTGACCCCAAAGTTTTAAACAAAATTTCTCTTCTCTAACCAATTACAGAAAATCTTTGAATCTAACTATGACCTGTAAGCCCCCTGCTTCAAGATATCCCACCCTTTTAGGCCAAAATCAATATGTAACCTCCATGTATTGATCTACGATTTTGTCTGTAACTTCTGCTTTCCTGAAATGTACGCCTGCCTTTAAAAACCTTCACCCACAAGCCATATGGGGAAGGTTGGGATTTAAGCATTAGCTGCTTGATCCTTCTTGGTTGGCACCCTGCAGATAAACACCTTCCTTTTACCTGTTACGAAGCATGGTGTGGGTATCTGGTCTTACTTCGCTGAGCCAGTTTGTGGACCCCAGTTTGGTTCTATAACAAGATAATGGATATTTTCACACTTACATAGTGGAGCGCCTCATTGCCTTAGGAGCAGATACTCTGGAGGGAAGGCAGATCCAAAAGATGCTGGGATAAACATACATGGCACCCAGAGAATTCTACCTCGTCCTATAAGGTGTGTAAAGATGGGCTCAAATATCAATTCAAAGGCCTGTGGACAAGATAAATCATCCCTAGGATATCCACCAATTCTAAAGAGACTTGCTGTGGTCAGCCTTGGCTTTGAGTTTCTGCTTCCTCTGAATTAGTTCAGTTTCTGACTCAGCTCTTCGGTCTGTAGTTGTTGTCTTTGTTTTACATCAAAGTAACTCATATGTGGGACTTGGCCTTTTCACTTGATTTCCACTAAAAGAGCCACTCCTACTCAATGTGAATGCCTGTGAAGCAGACTGTCCCGAAGGGGTGAAGAAGCTGTGGAGGTAGTTATACACAAGCAGAGCAAAGACTTTGGAATCTGAAGCAGACCTCCTTGTTCTTAGCAGTTTTTTGGCCTCTCAGCCACATGGCTTGCCATCTTTCTTCTTTCTCCATCACCCCCCAACTAATCCTTTCATTTTCTCCTACCCCTAAGTTCCCATTGACTTCTAATTCAGAAAAGTTTAATTATCTTCTAATGAGCCTGTCTTCCGCTAACTCATGATTCAGGATCTCGCCTTCTAACCCCAGATGTTTATCAAGGTCTTTTCTTTAACAAAGATGTTACACATGCTCTGAATGAAGAGACCCCTAAACAGGCTTTGTGTGAGCAACATGGCTGTTTATTCACCCAGGTGCGAGAGGGCTGAGTCTGAAAAGAGTCAGCGGAGGGTGGTGGGATAGGAGTTGGTTTTAAAGGTTTGGGGTAGGCAGTGGAAAGTTACAGAAGTTACAGTTCAGGGAGGTTTTTGCAAGCTGGGAGGGGGTCGTAGGGTCTGGAGTCAGGAAGTTGACCTATCAGTTGAGCAAGGTCGATTACAAAGTCCAGTTGCCTTATCAGTTGAGGTGGGAATAAGGAACAATAGAAGAATGTCTCAAAGTTAATTAGGCACCACAGGGGTTGGTCATTCTTACCCTTTTGTGGTTTTCCAGTTACTTCAGACTTTCTAGTTCGAGGAACTCATCTGGAGGTGTACGTGCAGGTCACAGAGGTTACCATGCAGTCCATGGTGCAGTCAGTTGGCCTAAAAGACCTTACATTCCTGTCTTTTTATATTAGTAATATAAAGGAAAAAGAAATGAAGAGTGGGGGGCAGTGGAATATTAGGAAGTCTGGCACGTAGGAGTGATGGGGTGATGTTTCTCAAGGCTTCTTCTAGCAGGACTGGGGGCAGCACAGAAACCTAAAAATGGGAAAGAATTTAGACTGCTGGGAGATCTCAGGGCAAGAGGTGATATTGTGGGGCTGTTAGAAGGAGCATTTGTCATATTGACTGATTGGTTATCGCTTGTATACAATTTTATAGAAATTGAGAGATTAATTGGAAAACACAGGTCCAAATAAGAGAAGGAAAAAGATATGTATCAGAGGACTAAGGATTGGACAAAGCATTACACCCAGTTAGAGTGTTCTGCCAGTCCAGCCAGGTCCAGAATAACCATCTGCCTGATTAGTGAGCTTTTGGGCTCTGTCTTTTATCTATTGATGGCATCATATATGAAGCCAAACTGGTTTACATAAAAAACAACATTCTTCATTTAGGAATAGGCAAAGACCTCTTTTTCAGCAGTCAGTAAATCAAGACCTCTGCAATTTTGGAGGACAATTGCAGCTGGGGAATTTACTTGAGCTTGAAGAAGACATAGTGATTGAGTTAATTCTGCAATGCTAGCAGAGAAATTATTAGAGGCTACAGAAGGTGATGATTGAAGTGGTAAGGCCTGCTATGCCTGTGCCAAGTGGAGTGGTAATTCTTAACCCTACAAGTAAGGGGATCAATGGAATGACCCGCTTGTGTCGTATCAGGACCACAAGGGGAACAGGGAGGTTTTGTCTCTGTTGGAAAACTGAATTTTGGGAGTAAGGAAAACTCGGGTACAAGTGCCTGTCCAGTTGGTAGGAAGGCAGATGTAAGAAGAACCACAGAGGAAAAGAAGTCGTTGGCTTAGATAGAAATGGAAGTGTAAACTGAAAAGGTGAGAAAGTGTTCTGGGGGGCTGGGGCTTTGGACCCAAATGCCAAGGGAACCAGCAAGGGCTATGGCTGTTAAAGGTTGTAGCGGGGTTTGGTAGGGTAACTGTGTGGAGGGAAAGCTTTTGTTTTCATGGTGTATGAGGAAGTGTGTGGTATCTATAAGTAACTACTCACTTTCATTAAGAAGATTGGGTATGAGCACACAGGAAGAGGGGTCTGGAGGAGAGTCTGAGGAGCAAGGGGAGGGTAGCCAAGGGTAGAATGAGAGACAGGGTAAATGCCTGCCTAGGCAAAACTTCCTTTTTTTTTTTTTTGAGTCTTACTCTGTCACCCAGGCTGGAGTGCAATGGTGCAATCTCAGCTCACTGCAACCTCCGCCTCGCAGGTTCAAGTGATTCTCTTGCCTCAGCCTCCTGAGTAGCTGTGATTACAGGTGTGTGCCACCATGCCCAGCTGATTTTTGTATTTTTAGTAGAGATGGGGTTTCAACATCTTGGCCAGGCTGATCTCGAACTCCTGACCTTGTGATCCACCCGCCTCGGCCTCCCAAAGTGCTGGGATTACAGGCATGAGCCACTGTGCCCGACCCAAAACTTGCTTTTTAAGGCTGCTAGTAATAAGGGAGGGCTTTTCCGTAATGCACAGTTTGTATGCTCCTATTTTTAGGTTAACATGGGTAGCAGGGCTCTTGAGGTGAAGGACAAGGTCTTCATCCTTCCTCTGCTTGGGGAAGTTTGCCCTGTGCTGGTGAGAGAAATCATGTGCTTGCTTTATTTTTTCCAAAGACCAAGGAATGACCTTGAACTGAGGTGGGTGCTCTTTCCACATCAGATACTAATCAAAGCAGCTAACCCTAGTTCTGAAAGTCATCCTTTCTTTTAGTAAAATTCAAATAAAACTTTAACCTTCACTAGTAAGAAAAGGGAATGGAGTGGTTCAGAGTTATTGCTATGACTAGTATCTTGCTAAGCTACTCTAGAAAAAGGGAATTGGACCACCTGTCCCCTGTCCATTCATTGCCCACTCTAGGAAATACACAAGAGAATAGAAAGGACCTAACAGTTGTTGACTGGCCAAACAGGCTCTGTGTTGAATACCTTGGATACATGATCCATTTAATCTTCAGAGAGAATCTTCAAAATTTCTCCAAGATACTTATCTCCATTATATGCCTGAAAGGAAAATAAAGACTCAGGACCTTAATTAACTATGCCAAAGGAAAAAAATTAAGTTAAAGCTGAGTCATGCAAGAAGTTGCCTTTCTTTTTGTTTCTAAGCAGATGGCTACAGATGAGAGGTTAAATATTTCCACAGGCAGTTATTCTGTGTTCACTTTATCTTATGCAAAGTACTGATTTATTGAGCTCAAGATGAATACATAATTGACTATCCCTCTACCTGCTCCTTTTCTCTTGCGACATAGGGATTACCATGCCCTTCCTCTTTCCCCTCCAATCCACTTTTTCCCTTTAAATATCAATGCCCTCAAAATAATCTTTGGAGAAAGGCACAGACCACAGACTAATTTCTGTGACTCTGTCTTTATTTCTTCTGGGCATGTCCTTGCCCTTGATAAAATAAACTTATAAATTGATTGAGACCTGTTCAGATACTTTTTGGCTTACAAATTGCTGACCAACAGAAGGGACTCTGAGAGGAGGTGCCCCTGACCTTTGACAAATCTCCTACCAGTACTTGGTACCAGCTTAGGCTATCTTTGTTGCTCAGAGAAAGACAGGACAATTTTCTGAGGTCTGGGAGCTGCTCGCTCCGGAGATTCCCTGATCACCACAAATTTGGTTGAGATCTAAGGTTTATTTTGCAGTACAACTTTTCTGGAGTTTTACTCACTTCCAATGAAAAAGGCGAGCTTTCCTGCTTCCACGACAATGGAGGGCAGGCAGCTCCTTTCTGGAGTTTCAGCTTGCGTCTAACAGGGAAGGTGAGTTTGAGCTTTTTATTGCTTCTAAACGGGTAGAGAGCAGTATAAAGCCTGGGCCCCATTCCTAGGTTAGTAGCTGAATTGGGGTTTTGTCTTGAAAATACTGTGTAATGACTAAGAGTTAAGATTGACAACCAGCTGATCTTAATTTCCTCTTACCACTGAAGTGCTCAGTAAGGCGTTGCTTAATGTGGTTGTTTTGTTTCTTTGTTGTTATTTTAGTCTTTCTCTCATTGGATTTGACCAACTCTACCTGACTTGGTCAAATGCAAATGAGAATTTCAAATTATGGGGAACAATGTTTTTGAATTGGCTAAAATTCCTCGAAGCTGCAAAAAAGAAGAAACAACATACGCTTGGTGTCGTTAGCAGCAACAAATCTGCGTGGGTCTGCAGCAGCTCGATTCTTGCCTCCTCAGAGGAAAGAATTTGTCTGAGGGGCATCAGGCAGAATGAGAGACCACAGCAAGTTATAGAGTGGGAGTGAAAATGTATTAAAAAGTATTAGACTGGCCGGGCGCGGTGGCTCACGCCTGTAATCCCAGCACTTTGGGAGGCCGAGACGGGCAGATCACGAGGTCAAGAGACCGAGACCATCGTGGCCAACATGGTGAAACCCCGTCTCTACTAAAAAATACAAAAATTAGCTGGGCGTGGTGGCACGCACCTGTAGTCCCAGCTACTTGGGAGGCTGAAGCAGGAGAATTGCTTGAACCCGAACCCAGGAGGCGGAGGTTGCAGTGAGCCTAGATTGCACCACTGCACTCCAGCCTGGCGACTAGGGGCAGAGCAAGACTCTGTCTCAAAAAAAAAAAAAAAAAAAAAAAAAAAGTATATTAATTGATAAACTATCTTCACAAATAATACATAATACAAAAAAAAAAAAAAGTATTAGACCAGGAATGAAAAAAAGTAAAGTACACTTGGAAGAGAGCCAGGGGGATGACTTGAGAGATCCCAGTGTAAACTCGGGGTTTTTTGTGTTGGCATGCCTCTGGGGTCTTGCGTCCCTTCTGCCCTGATTCTTCCTTTGGGAAGGGCTATCTGCCTGCACAGTGGCCTGCCAGCACTTGGGAGAGGCCACATGCACAGTGTATTTACTGACGTGGTGCGCCTGCTCACTTGAGGTGTTGTTCCCTTAACAGTTGAGGGTTCCTAGAGGAAGGTCATGTATCAGTTAAACTCTGCCATTTTGCCTCTTAGCACGTGCATGCTTGAGTTCACTTCCCAGCTCTGAGATCTTATCGGGAAGTGGCTGATCACCAGCTTCAGCTGTTTTCTATCTATTGGGAGACTGCCTTTCCCTGGTGCTGGCTGCAACCAGTTATTTGAGAGAGACAGTTTAAAAACTACCTGACCATCACCTGATGGTCTCCTGACAGTCCTGGTTGTGGGGTGGGGCACTGTCCTGCCCTGCTTATGTCTGCCTAACTACCTACTCTAACACTTTCTCTGTTTACTTCCTTTCTTAAAAGATTGTTCTTTTGTTTACCTTTTTTCCATTCTATTCCTTCTTCCCCTTTTGCCATCTTTGGTACCAAGCAAATAATAAAACAAAACAAAACAAAACTTAGAGAAGGCTTCTAATCACTCAGACCCCTTAAGAACTCAGAATAAAGGTACCACTCACTCTTTTGGGGGGTGTCCTGCTTTATGGAGTTTCAAAAATCATGGGCAGATTTTTCTCAGGTCTAAAGCTCTACTTTCTTGTATTGCATTACCTGATGTCTTTGGCTTTGGTGGGTGTACCAGAGATTACCTTGTACTGTGAGAGAATTTGGCCTTGGTGTGGAATGATGGCAGAGAGCCACAATCTTAGGGATGACTGAGGACAGTTTACAGGAAATGGTCATTACTACAAGGGGCTACTTCTTTCTTTGGACATTTAAATTAAGAGCATTGCACATGCTTTCTTGGCCCTGTTCCTTAAAGGGTTCTACCACAAAGCTAGTAATCTAATCAGGCTAAATTGAAAATAACACCTATATAACTGAGACACTTTTAAAAAATTCTTTGCAAAGGAAATTTACATCTTTAAAAGAAATCTCCACTTACTAAGAGCTTCTGGGTCCCTGAACCTAAACCACTAAGAACTTTAGGAGGAAAACAATGGCTTAAAGTTCACATATAGACACTGCCTTTGTTTAGATCTAAGTCTGTGCCTTTGAAATGTACATTTTCTACCTTGTTTCACCTAAGTCATGTCTTTGGGATACAAATTTACAGTTGCCTCATTAACAATTGTTTAGGACGTAGATGGGATAATCGTGAGATTAGTTGTTTAAAGTAGAGAAGAGGAAATTTTTGAAAACAGGCAAATAAAATTTAAATCTATAAGAGCTGCCTCTGTTTTGGTGTCTATTATTTCTACATGTTCATATGTCTCATGTGGAAATAACATTCCACTATCAATTATGTAAAAGAGCTCTAATTAATTGGCTTAAAGAGAAGTAACTGTTCATCACCCTAATAGAAGCTAGCTCAGAGGCTTTTCAGTTCACATGACTTTAGTAATCTTTGGTAAGATTAATTTGGTAAATTTAGTCTCGAAATTCTCTCCAACAATTTAAAATCTTAAAGTCATGTTAAGTTAAATTAAGTAATCTTAGGTTTTTTTTTTTTAAACTGGGAATTAGAGTTACTAAAAGTTAGATTAGTAGGACAGTATGACGTGTTTTTGGTGAAGTTTATAAAAACATGAGGATGTGGGTTTTGCTTAAGAAAATGTAGAATTTTTTCTAGTTCAGAGGATCTTTCTACTGATGTTGAAAGAAAAACCACTGTTCACATTCAACTCTTTTTTTGTAAATTTGTTAAGTTTGTATTGGTATTGCGTGGCTAGAGTTCTGAAGTAAAAGCTATAGGATCTTTACTTGTATGAGTGTGTGTGTGCTTAGGTGTGTTTATGTGTACCTACATGTGTATTGTTATATGTGTGGCCACAAGGTACCAAACTGGTTTAAAAATAAATGAGAACTCACAAATTCAGTAAACAAGCCCAATTGCTTTTCAAGTTAATGTGACTTGAACAGATTTTTAATAAACTGGCTTTAAAAGTATTGGTAAAATAAAATTAGAAAAATCTTCAGAATTGCCAAACATACATTATTGTTTAGATTTATTGGTCAAGTGGTTCTATATTTTTTCTCTTAAACATTATAAGTTATCAAGGTTTGGCATGAGGGTTGTAAAGCTATAAACGCAGCCCAAAAGAGAATTATCTTTGTGTAATTTTTTGATAAATAAGGCATTTAATATTGTTGGTTTAATGAAAATAGCTAAATCCTGAGTTATTGACAAAAAAACCCAAAACATTTATTTAACCTTAATAGTCTTACTTAAGTAAACACCTGAAATTCACAAGACATAAAAATTGTTAACAGGGAAATATGTCTAAATGATGACCATCACAGTTTTCATAAGTAATCTAGATCAACCATTTAAAAAATTAATTTGGCAAGTGTTAGAATAAATGTTCGTAAATAAACGTCATATAATTTAGAACCTAAAGTTAAATTAAATAATATGTATTCATTAAATGCCTGGGTCATTTCCAGTTTTTTAAATAACAATTATATTATAGAAAATCATTTTTCTAAAAAACTATGTGTTCTCATTAAAAGGAAACAATTTTGTCTAATTCAAAGGTCATATAAAGGTTGTTTATAAAACAAGCTAAAAGGAACCAGTAAATAAGAGAGATGTAAAGAAAGTTATAAAGAGATATTTTGGGTAAGAAAGATTAAAAGGAAAATAATTTTATACGAGAAGGGATCTTGTATGGTAAATTTTTTGTACTAAAATAAAATAACTAGTTATTTAAGAAAGAGGGATATTTAGGATAAGACAGGAAGTCTACGCATGTTATAAATGGTTTGTGCAAGTTGGAAGAAGGGTGGTAAAAAGAGAATTTATGAAAAATATTTATGTGATCAAATTGGCTATAATTAAAAGGAAATTATTAATAATATTCTTGCTAGAGGTTGGACTTTTATTTAAAAATACACTAATACACTAAAGAGTTGGTTGTAAAAACAAATTTATCTTAAGGTATTGATTTAATCTTAATAAAATTGTAAGAAATTTTAATTTTTTTAACCCAAAAGTTCAACTTTTATTGCATGTCACTGTTTTCAGCTTTCTCTTCCCTTTGAGAAGGCCTGAGATAGTAACAGTCTTCTTGAAGGTTTTCATCAGCTCCTGACATTTTTTTCCCTCAGATTCTAACTTCCTGATACTAAAAATGTTTTATCTGAATGGTTTAAAGGAAAGATTTTCTTCCAATATAACATTTTGTGCTCTTGGCTTTAAATTCTTCTATAAAATTGAAAACTTTCCCTTATGACCCAGGACATAATATTCCTATGTCTAACTAATGCAAGTCCTAGGAAAACTGAGATTTAAAAACATTAAGATTATTGCATCCATGCAACTTTTTGTATTCCTTTTGAAGTACTGTTCTGTTAAGTTACAAGGCTTTTACTCCTGGATCTAGAAAGGACTCCAAATCCTGTTAAATCTTAAACACTGACAGCAGTTAAAGCCTCATTTGCTAACCCAGGAGAAGATATAATCAAAATAAACCATTCATTATTTACATAGCCAGAAATTAAAACTATTTAACCCTTCTAGGCCCAGGGACTACCACAGAAGGGATAGGCACATGAGATTGTGGGGCTTATTTTGAGAGATTAAAATTAGTTTAAAGTTTTTCTATGAATTAAACATTAATATCAAAGTCACATGGATGCAAGACTAGCATCTGGGCCCCTGTGTCAGATTAACAAGAGTTTCTTGGAGCATTAACTAACTCTTTAAAAAATCATAAAATGTTATAAAAAGATTTATAGAAATTTTATGTTACAGTCAAGTGATTAAAATTTAATAGATTTGCTGGATGCCGTGGCTCACGTCTGTAATCCCAGCACTTTGGGAGGCTAAGATGGGCAGATTGTGAGGTCAGGAGTTTGAGACCAGCCTGACCAACATGGTGAAACCTTGTCTCTACTAAAAATACAGAAAATTAGCTGGGTGTGATGGTGTGCACCTGTAATCCCAGCTACTAAGGAGGCTAAGGCAGGAAAATCACTGGAACCCAGGAGGTGGAGGTTGCAGTGAGCCAAGATCACACCATTGCACTCCAAACTGAGTGACAGAGTGAGACTCCATCTTGAGAAAAAAAAATTAACAGATTTGTTTATAGGATTTGAGAGACAAATTTAATTGGCCTCATACTGTCTTTATCAGGGCTTATTGTTTGGGAAAGTAAGTCTCCTCTCCCAAAGAATAAAGGTTTTTGCTTTTTGTTGAAATCTTTGAGTTATCCCTTTGGCTAAATGAATGACTGATTTTACAATGACCTGTGATCCTATTTTGTGATATCAAGCGTTTTAAACTTTAGATATTTGACAAACTTTCCAAAATCATATTCTAAATTCAGTCCTTTTGACCTCATTAATGTTTTGCTATTAGGTCTCATGACGTCCAAAAAAATAATATTTGTTTTTTTGGTACAATATGATAATAAAGGAAGCTTTGTCAAATATAAAATGGCATTTAATCATCTTTAGATTATGTGCTATTAGTGTTTGTTTCAAAATTATGTAAGAATCTTGTGATTCTGATATATCTCAGTATATGTTATCAGTAGTAGCAATTGTGATTATTATCTAAAACTTTTGTATGCCACAGAAGTAAACAATATTTTGTCAATTGTGTCTTTAACCATGACTATTCTAAGATTTTTGTCATCTATAATTGTTTTACTTTGATCCTTTTATAGGGCAGTTTATAATCAGCTATAGAACTCTAAGGAGTACTCTTAAATATAGGTTTCTGGTAAATTTAGAGATTGTGCCATTAGAATAGAAAAAAACTTGCAGGATTCTCAGGGAGGTCTGATATATTCATAAGGATTGTTGATCCAATATTGAGCAGAACAGGAGTTAATTGAATGGACTGAACTAACTGAAGATTGAAATAATCTTTTATGACTTTTTGTTTAAAACATTTGCTGATTCTTTTTAGTTTTTTTTTCAAAGTCAAGAAAACTTTCTCTTTAAGCTATTTGTAGCTTTTAACAATTGAGTAAAGTATGTTCTTACAAGCAAAATTTAAAACATATCCTTTCTCTCAACCTAATTTCTCCAAAATTTGGAAACTATTTTGTGAGTATTCTTAATTTATGACAATATAATTATTTGCATAAGTTCAATAAGGATCTGTTTTCTTTTATAAGAGGGCATAATTGGAGACACTGATTGTTCTACCAAGGCTTTGACCGAAATGGCATTTTCAGATTGCCTTGAGAAAAGGAGGGCTGACCTACAGAGCTGATAAAAGCCCCTTGGAAAAACTGGCTTTATACATTGTCCTTTACAGGGTCCCGACCTGTGGTAAGTAAAGAATATCACTTTTTTGTCAGGCCTAGGAACCCCAAGTTTTCTTGGGACCTCAAAAAGAGAGGAATTCACCCAATTCACACAGGTATCTGCAGGCTGGGCTCAAGGCTTTTAAGAAGGTCTAATCTTAGACTCCTTATGAAAAAGGTTTCAGCAAACCCAATTTAAAAAAAGAGAGAGAGACTATGTGGCAAGTGATTATTCTTGCTGTAATTTATGCAAATAATTAAACCAGGTAGACTAGAACTGAAACTTATTTTACAAATAAATTGGTCTTACTATGATTTTGTCTTTAGTAAAATTGGGGAATTGGAGAGAGAAAAGTTATGTTTCCAAATAAACTGTGTACACCTGTTATTAGATTCTAACGTTGCCTAACACTTCTTAATTTTTATTATTTTCTATAATTTGGACTGATTCTAAAACTTTTCCTGGCTTCAAGTCTCCAAAATAATGTTTTCAATTTTTTCCTTTCTTTCCCCGTTTTCCCTGATTTGAAAATCACAAAAAATTAAGCTGTGCTTTTTTTAATGCCATATAAACTGAAGCTAGACAACTTAAACTTTGGAAGAAAATAACAGCATCCTATTTATATACTTAAACCACATTCATACCTGCCTACTGATATATGGACTTCGGAGTAATACGGCCTGTATCAGTTTTCCAGGATTGTTCTCCTGCTGTTTTCTTTCTCTGTTCCCTCGCCTATGTTTATTTGTTGTTGTTGTTGTTGTTGTTGTGTTTTTGAGACGGAGTTTCATTCTTGTTGCTCAGGCTGGAGTGCGGTGGCACAATCTCGGCTCACTGCAACCTTCCCCTCCCTGGTTCAAGCGATTCTCCTGCCTCAGCCTCCCGAGTAGCTGGGATAACATACGCCCCCCCACCACGCCAAGCTAATATTTTGTATTCTTAGTAGAGATGGGGTGTCACCATCTTGGCAAGGCTGGTCTTGAACTCCTGACCTCAGGTGATCCGCCTGCCTTTGCTTCCCAAAGTGCTGGGATTACAGGTGTGAGCTACCATGCCCGGCCCTCTCCTATTTTTTTTTTTTTTTTTTTTTTTGGTCTTTTGTGGGATGTGAGACTTCATAACTTACTAAAGGTGAGTTTGCCTAACAACTTGGGACCTATCCATCTAGGAATAAATTGTCCTTGCCATGAGAGATCAGATAAAACCCAAGACCAGAGACTCACTTTCTTCTAAAATACTGTCTTTGAAAGTTTTTTAAAAAGAAAAGGGTGGAGAGAAGTGAAAGGAAAATAAAAACTTGAGACCTCAATTCACTGTGCCAAAGGAAAAAAAATTAAGCTGAAAGCTGAGTCATGCAAGAAGCTGACTTTCCTTTTATTTCTAAGCAGACAGCTAAGATATCTCCACAGGTAGTTACTCTGTGTTAGCCTTATCTTATGCAAAGTGCCAATTTACTGAGCACAAAACAACTACATAATTGACTGTTCCCCTACCAGTTCCTTTTCCCCGGAAACCTGTGGATTACCATACCCTCTCTCTTTCTCCTCCAGCCCACTTTTCCCCTTCAAATATTGAAGCCCTCAAAATCATCTTTGGACAAAGGCACAGGCCTTTCTCCTGTTTCTGTGACTCTGCCTTTATTTCTTCTGCAAATGTCCTTAACCTTGACGAAATAAACTACTAAATGGATTAAGACGTATCTCAGATACTTTTTGGTTTACATGAGGATGAAGAAACTGAGAGTTGGAGAAGCGAATGGACATTTTCAAAATCTTAAAGCCAGTGAAAGGCAGAGGCTGATTAAACTCAGTTTGCCCTCCAAATCCCAGTGGTTTTCTATTGCTGTACAAATATCCTCCTCTCACCTCGCCCCAGCATTCTGTAGTGGCTGCACGTACAAGTGAAACTAGGAGAGGAAAATGTCACAGGACTGAAGAATACAGAGAGGAACAGTCACGCTGAGATCTGGGGAGGGGCTCTGTAACCGGTCTTTGCGTCTTAAGTTCTTAGTTTTCCTTTGGTTCTTGGTAAGGCACCTTTGGAAAAACTCTCATCTGCCTAAGCTGAACAAAGGGCAGAGATTCTTTGTTCCTGTCTTGTCTTGCCCATGTTCCTATGTTTCTTTTCCTTTAATTTGCCCCATAAAGTTACGAGTGGGAGCAGAGCTGGAAGAACTCAGGGAATGATGGCCCTCACCCTAAGTATACCTTGGAACCAGGTGCTATGCTAGAATTTATAACCTCATTTACTCCTCCCAGCAGCAGTTTGAGGTATTGTTGATTGGTCTTATTTTCTAGATAAAGAGGTTGAGAAACATGAACAACTCAGTGATTAGTCATATAGCTAGTCTATACCCTCTCTTAAGTCTAAACACTTTTCATTGGAGCTATTAATACCGTCTAGCCTTTATTATAGCTATCACATATAATCATGCCTTTTTTCCTCAAAATTATCTGTTGGAGTCATCTTGTATTAGAGTCTTTACAGAACACGAAGAATTCAATCACTTTATTTTGGACAGCAACCTTCTTTTTGATGAACATATGTTAGTTTTAAGCCATCTAAAGTAAAGCTAATATAGGATCTTATGGAAGACTACTAGCAATCAGGAAAAAAAGTGGCAAAGAAATCTGACACATGTTTGGCAATTACTCCTGAGGATCTGACCTCTCAATTGTTGAGTGTTGGAGGTCACAGTAAATAAACCATATGAAGATCATGTTAAAAGTCAACATTACTAATATACCATGCTTTAAGGATACATGGTTATCTTATGAAATCACAAATAGGGAAAGGACTGTCATGGCGTGAGGTACGATTTTCAATGACTACATCATATTTAGATTCAAAAAGGCTGAATCTCAAGCCATCTAGATGGATATGAAGATGCTGTGCTCTGAAAAATGGGCTTGAAGACTGGCCCTAGGAAAGGTCAAAACCCTGATGCCAAAAATGAACTGGAAGAATTTGATTAAAAGTATTGCATTGTGAGTGGGTAAAGGCAGTATTTCTGCATTATAAACATGATGTGATTTTTTTTTTTGAGACAGAGTCTCACTCTGTCACTCAGGCTGGAGTGCAGTGGCACCGTGTCAGCTCACTGCAACCTCTGTCTCCTGGGTTCAAGCAATTCTCCTGCTTCGGCCTCCTGAGTAGCTGGGATTACAAGCACCCACCACCATGCCTGGCAAATTTGAAAAAATATATTTTTAGTAGAGATGGGGTTTCACCATGTTGCCCAGGCTGGTCTCGAACTCCTGACCTCAGGTGATTCACCCACCTCAGCCTCTCAAAGTGCTAGGATTACAGGAGTGAGCCACCACACCTGGCCGTAATTTTTAAATATATAATTTAAACTCAACGTCTTAATCAATATTTACAAATTAATGAATAGCATGTGATTTTACATTTAAGTAATTAAAATAATACATTATTATGCACAGACATTTGTCTATTTCATTAACATCCTGATATATTTTAATATAAAAAAATATAAAAGTGAAAATCTGAAGAGCTCATTTAGCAAATGGGGATGCTAGGATATTTGGAGTCACTCACATGCGGTACTTAGTCTTCTATCCACTGCTCCACTCCGTGGAAGTGATGACTGTATGTTCACTCACACATAGTTCAGCCTAGCACGCAGTCTGTCCTCAGTCAACGTGTGTTGAGTGTTGCTGTCACTTCAGAGATAAAGAAATACAGACTCCAGTGAGTTAGGAGACTTGGCCAAAGCACACAGTGAATAATAAGCAGAGTTGGTTCTGTGACAGTTTCCTGACCTCCTGGCCAGAGTATAAGCCACTACATCCAGCTAGAGTGCAAGGAATCATTTCCTCCTACCCCGTCGGGAAGATAGCCTCATCACAGGGCAAAGACTTCACAAAGCTTTGGCTTGTAAGCCATGGATGGTATCTAAAGACATGTGTTATTGCTCAGGACAACCGCGTGCATGTAAGTTTGGCCTTTTGCTAATTCATTATCAGTTCATGACAGCTGGCAAGCAAAACTGGCAATATGTGATCACTTTTTTTCCATTTCAAACATTATCTCTTTCTGTCTCACATTCTTTTCAACACTTGATAGCAGCAGCCCACACTGCTGATACACCACAGATGAAGGGCACTTCCCCCTTCCCCACCTGTGAGGAGATCCCCTATGTAGAGCCCAAGGCCACCCCAGGAAGTCTTCGGAGGGGACGAGCTCAGTGGAAACTTTTTCAGATGTGTGGTAATGTAAGAAATACTAGGAAAAGGATTTTGGCAGAACAGGCATAGCAATGAGGTTATTAATGCTGCAAGTTGGCGTACATTTTAATCAATGACATTAAATTACAATGGCAAGCAATTAGTCACAATTAGAGAAAGTGTTTTTTAAATCTCAGTTTAATTAAGATATTGGAGGTATATTCTCACAAGTTAAAGAATGTGGTCTCCAAATATCATTTTAAGAATTGTACTTCAAAGAAATGTTAGCATTCCCTTAATTAAGAAATGGTTGGAAAATGTGTGTGGGTGGGGGAGGGGCTTGGGAGTATTGTGTGTGTGTGTGTGTGTGTGTTTGTGTGTGTTTGTGTGTATGTGTGATTTAAATCTTTCTCACTCTGGGCAAGGCAACTTTCAAAGGCTGGGCCGCCTCTGGGTGGAATCGTGACATAATCGTAAGTTGCTTTCTGCCTTGCCCCCTCCCCACCATTCAACAAAAGTCCTTGTGGACTTCCCATCGGCTCCCTTCTTCCTTTTCATTCCCTCTCCAAGCTCCATGCCAGCCCTCAGAGCTGTCCACTATAAAGCATTCCTCCTGGGGCCTCAGCTGGAAATGGCATGTCTCCTTTGACGTGATTGGGTCCCAGAATGTTAGGATCAGAAAAGACTTGAGGTTGGGCGTGGTGGCTCACGCCTGTAATCCCAGCACTTGGGAGGCCGAAGTGGGTGGATCACCTGAGGTCAGGAGTTCAAGACCAGTCTGGTCAACCTGGTGAAACCCTGTCTCTACTAAAAATACAAAATTAGCCGGGCATGGTGGCTGGCGCCTGTAATCCCAGCTACTTGAAAGGCGGAGGCAGGAAAATCACTTGAACCCGGGAGGCGGAGGTTGCAGTGAGCTGTGATTGTACCATTGCACTCCAGCCTGGGTGACAGAGTGAGACTCAATCTCAAAATAAAAACAAACAAAAAAAGACGGGTAGATCTCTGGGTGCAAACCCTTCTTGTGTTCAAAGTAAAGGTCTCAAGGACCAAAGGCCTCGATCTTCTAGGGTGACATGTCAGGGCAGACTCTGAGAACCACGTTTGGGTGTCTCTAATGCTTTCCCAGGGCCCAGAAGACCAACCCATGTGGACAATGCTGATAAAAGGAATCAGTCTTTGAGGTCCTGGCACCATTCTACTCTTTGCTTTGCCTCTCTCCTCCAGACTGGCCCCAAGTGCCTCTTCAAATCCACCCCTCTGAATGGGCCAGGGTGGGCCTACTCACTGAGATATGGCTGTGCCAGAAGAGTATTCTGGATTCAGACTGATGCAGGGGTGAGTGAATACTCCGACTTGGAGACATTTGCCTGGGCTTGAGTCCTCACTGTCAAGAACAAATCCACATTGTCATGAACACTTACTGGGCTGGGCATGGTGGCTCACGCCTGTAATCCTAGCACTTTGGGAGGCCAAGACTAGAGGACTGCTTGAGGTCGGTAGTTTGAGACCAGCCTGGGGAACACAGGGAGAACCAGTCTCTACAAAAAATAAAATTAGCTGGATGTGGTGGTGCACATCTCTAGTCCAGGCCACTCAGGAGGCTGAGGCAGGAGGATTGCTTAAGTCCAGGAGTTTGCGGCTGCAGAGAGTTTTGATTGTGCCACTGCACTTCAGCCTGGGCAACAGGGAAGACCTTGTCTCTAAAAAAAAAAAATTGTTTTTATAAAGGACCTTTACTACAGCCCCATTAATTGTCAACCTATGAGTTACTGGAAGCTTACTGTTTTAGGGAGACCAAAGGCTAAAAAGAATTTGTTGGCATACATGCCATTCTTTTCTTCCCTGATATTTACACATCTGTCATTCACCACCTGAACCCTTCAGTGGAGTCTCCTTCTTCCTAAGATAAATTCCAGCCCTCTAAAGGCCCTCAAGATGGGACCTCGCTGACCTCCCCGGCCTCATCTCGTACCACTGACCCCTCTTTCTGTGTGCTTCGCCCTCCTTGTCTTCTTCCTACGGGAGGCTTTTCCTCTTCACTCAGTCCTGGTCAAGGCCCCTGTCCTCATCCCAGTTGCACATTCCTTAGCAACTTGACAACTTCTGAAGGATTTATACAGCTGTAATTAAGCAATTAGTTGAATAACTAGTTGAGCATTCACTGTACATTCCTGAATGACCACTCCCAGAGGGCAGGGATCATCTCTGTCTTGTTGTCCAAGAGCTTACAATTGTGCCATGCTTATCTAATGGGTACATAGTATTGGTTGAGCCAGGTGCGGTGGCTCATACTTGTAATTCCAGCACTTTGGGAGGCTGAGGTGCGCGGATCACAAGGTCAGGAGTTTGAGACCAGCCTGGCCAATATGGTGAAATCCTGTCTCTACTAAATATACAAAAATTAGCCAGGTGTGGTGGTGCGCACCTATAGTCCCAGCTACTGAGGAGGCTGAGGCTGAAGAATTGCTTGAATCCAGGAGGAAGAGGTTGCAGCGAGCCGAGATCGCACCACTGCACTCCAGCCTGGGCAACAGAGCGAGACTCTGTCTCAAACAAAAAAAAAAAAAAGAAAGAAAGAAAAATATTGGTTGAATGAAGAATGGGGATCATGGTGGGGCAGAATGTCTGACAACCACACTGAATACCGGGGTGAGGTCTGGCCCAGCTGACTAGCTACGCGAGCTGGAGGGACGCATCCTGAGTGGCTAGTGAAGGCGGCCAGCGGAGGCTGCCAGGCCAGCCGGCAGAGGGAGACTCGGCCTGGAACATCTCATGAAGAGACCTCAGATAGCCCTCCTGCCTGGGCCCCTCCCGGGATGAGCACAGAGAGGACTCTGGAATTTGACTTTCTGGCTGTATGTTTTTCTGAGCAACATAAGATTGGGATGAAAACCAGTTTAGGAGGAAACACAGCATTCTTTTATTCCTTGAAGTTCTGGGAAATCCTCATGGCGAACAAGACAAATTGGAGTGGCCAAACTCATTCCCCACACCACACGGCCCAGAAGGGACCCTGGTCACCCATGGGCATTAGGGTATTTGTGGCTCCAGTTGAAAGAACTTTGCTGGCTTTGGAGTCAGAAAAACAGGTTCAAATCTCTATTTTTCCACTTGTTAGCTGTGTGAACTCCGGCAAATGAGGTAATCTCTCCTTGAGCTTTAATATTCTCTCTTACAAAATGGGTATAATTACTAGGTTAATACAGGAATTAACAGATCATAAAGTGCCTGACCTAGAGGAGGCACACTATATGTAAACAATCGTTAAAATTCCTGATGGTTTTATTACTGTGTTCGCTCCTGGAGGGACTTTGGCTTTGATTCCTGTAAATTTTGACTCTTCTTTTACTGGGGGTTAAGTAAAAACCCATTGTGAACAGGTGTTATAGCTGCTAGAAAGTTTGATTTCTCAGATAATAGAAAGAAATCTTCCTTTTAAAAGCCTTTTATTCCTATTCAATGCAATTGCAGCTCTGATTCAGACACTTTATGGTTAGGATTACCTCTAGCAATTAGTGCTCTCCCCAGCTAGTGGGAAGGGAGATCACCTCCACTCTGCTGTCCCAGAGGTCACAGGAAATGCTGCAGTGAGGTGTTGAGCCAATTACTAGGTACGGTTAGGAAGAAAACACAAAGAGGTGCACATTCCCCAGCGATGAGTGTGGGCGTTTTGTTTATCCGCTCCTTAGAAGGAATGAGTTAGCCTTGGTTCTGCAGAAGGTCGCTGTTATTTCTCTCCTCGTGTAGCTGTAATCAGCTTTTGTCCTCAGAGGGGTGGAACCATGATTAAACAGGGTAAATATGCCAGCACTTAGCATACCCAGCTATGAGGATGTTGACATACCCTTGCAACACAGCTGAGGTTCTTGTCTGAGCCTGCTGATCCTACTGACTCTCAGAAGACAAGTCTCCCTTGAACCCCAGAGGCAAGGCAGCCTGCGGGCCAGCTACAAACGTTGGTCTGGTAGGAAAAGCTGCTGCTGTTTTTTACCCTGCCACAGGCCATTCATTCCTTTCTTCCCTTTCCCTTCAGTGACAGCCCTTGAGCACTGCAGTGTTGAGCAGGAGGTCCTGGAAGGGGCAGGGGACCTGGAAAGTGAGGGGTGATGCCTTTCCTCCTCTCGGAAGGATCAGTTCTTCACACTCAAAGGAGCATATAGATCTCAAGGCCACCCCTTGATCTCTAAAGCTCAAGCCTCACCTCTGCGCTGAAGCTCCTGTCCTGTCCACCTCCTGTCCTTGGGACTCCCGCTGCACCATTCACACTTCACGCATAGTCTGCTGCTTGCCTCTCTATGGTCTTTTGTGGTTTGTGACGTTTTCCTGGGTGCTGGTCTCGTTTCCTCACCAAGACCACAGGCTCCTCACAGGTAGGAGGCTTCCACTTCATGTGTGACCCTGCAGGGCTCAGCCCAAGTGCAAAAGTGCAGAGCGTTAAAGGGGTGCTCAGTGAAAGCTGGTTGATGGATTGATGGAAAGTGGATTAGGTTTGTTTGTTTTTTGTGGTTGTTTTGTTTGTTTGTTTGTTTTGAGAGACAGTCTTGCTCTGACACTCAGGCCAGAGTGCAGTGGTGCGATCTTGGCTCACTGCAACCTCCACCTCCCGAAGCAATTCTCCTGCCTCAACCTCCTGAATAGCTGGGATTACAGGCGTGTGCCACCATGCCCAGCTAATTTTTGTATTTTTAATAGAGATGGGGTTTTGCCGTGTTGGCCAGGCTGGTCTTGAACTCCTGACCTTATGTGATCTGCCCTCCTCAACCTCCCAAAGTGCTGGGATTACAGGCATGAGGCACTGCGCCCAGCTGGGTTAGGTTATATAAGACCAAAAAGTCTGGATGATCACCTCCTTCCTGTAGTCTGTTAAGAACAAGCCCTATGGAATACTATTCAATCATAAAAAAGAATGAAATTGAAAAAAAAAACAAGAATGAAATCCTATCATTCCCAGCAACATGGATGGAGCTACAGAACATTATGAAATAAAACAGGACCAGAAAGTTGAACACCACATGTTCTTATTCATGTGTGAAAGCTTAATAAAGCTGATCTCAAAGAAGTAAAAAGTAGAACAGAGTATACTAGAGGCTGGGAAAGGTAGGGGAAAGGAGGGACAGGGAGAGATTTGTTACAAGGTACAAAATTATAGCTAGCTAAGAGGAGTAAGTTTTGGTGTTCAATACCACTGCAGGATGACTTTGTTAACAGTACACATTATATAGCTTCAAATAGCTAGAAAGAGGATATTGAATGTTCCCAACACAAAGAAATGATAAATGTGTGAGATGTGGACATGCTGATTACCCTGATCTGATCACCATTTATTATATGTATAGAAGTATCACCATATACTCATGAATATGTACAATCGTTTTTTGTGAGTTAAAAAATAAAATAACCAACCAACCAAAACAAAACCGAAAGAGTGAGCCAGAGGTAGAGAGCTGGTCTAAAGGCACCTACGTCTCTTCCAGCCAGCGCTTGCTCCTAATTGTCTATAGAGCCGACCAGACGCAAGAATTCCACGCTGGACTTTTCTTGCAGATGACCATTTAAATAATCCACTTTCCAGGTCCTCCTCCAGGCTCATGGGAGTCCATCATTACACATGTACTTCCTGGGCTCCATAGTGTGTCCAGCACTGAACTTAGAACTCAGTGTAAAGGAGCAGAGCTGCCACCTTGCCCCAAGGACATTCTGTGTCATTCAGGGGTGAAAATAACACACCAAGAGTCCCCTCCTTGCTGTCCCCACAGCCCTCTTTCTTCTATCCCTCAGGCCTTTGTAAAACTTGTATCATCTATTCAATTTCCTGCTATTGCTTTCCAGAGCCTGGGAACGAGGATCAACTTCCCGATGTCCCCTTTCTGCTTCTCTGACATCTTTCACAGACCCCCTTGTCATTTTGGGTTTTATTGTTAATTGCCAGAGGAGCAAGTAAGAATAACAGGCATGGGAAAGTTGCAAAGGTTCCCAAAGCTTTACTTTTCTCCCCTGCTGATGGAAGTTTTAAGGTGGTACAACTTTCTGGACAGCAAATTTGCACTGCTGCGTTAGTAGCTCATGGACTGTAGCTCTTCCCCATCCCTCAGGTCCTTCACGACCTGCCAACCCACCAGAAAAGGGCAGAACCAGCATTGGTGAAGTCAGGGACGTGCCCCACCCCTTTGCCCAAGGGGAGCTCTCCTAGCAGGTCTCGCAGGAGCCTGAGTGGGCTGCCCAGGGGGTGCCAGGCCTGGGCTCAGCAGCTGCAGTAACTGAGGCACTGATGTTTAAAGACTACAGCATCTGAAACCCCAGTGTTAAAAACGGGAACTTTCTAACATTATTGAGGATCATTTCACTGATGCTCTTAGAAAAGGGATCTCCACTTTGACTAATTAATAAGAACATGAAGGAGCTTAAGAAATCTCCAAGACAGTTGGCTGCTTACGTCACTAGAACAATTGACAAGCTATGAAATGCCATCCATGCTTCTGCCTGTTAAAAGGTAAGTCAGAGGCATGAAGTCAGAGGTTTATATTCATGAAGAATGTTGTTGTTGAAATGTTTTCCACATCATTTTCAAAACTTCAGAATATTTTTAGCATCTGATTTTTTTTTGGCCAGGATCATCATGTCATGTAGGTATGTGTTATCTCTACATAAAAGGAAAGGAGGAATATGTAGATATGTATTTTTAGTAATGCTTGACTAGAAATGTCTGTGGAGTTGGCTAATTTATACACAGTCAATTAGATATAGATTTCTAATGTTTTCAGTTCTGTATAATTTAAACTTTCTTTGTGTAAATTTATTAAATAATATTTTTTTAAAAGTTTATGTGCGAGGAGAGATCCAAGATGGCTGATGATTAGCAGCTCGGGCACGTACCTCCCAGTGAAAGTGCAAAGAACGAGAGGATGCCACACTTTCAGACGAATATTAGTTGCTCACGGACCACGAGATTCCCAGTGGAGGAGCTCCACGGGTCGCCAGGGCGACTCTTGTGGCCGGCGTGGCGGTTTTGCTGGTGCCTTGGCACGCCAGTTCTTGGTGCAGAGTCCGGATATTCCCGGGCAGAAAAGCACCATCAATCTTGACACCGCTCTTTTGGCCGGCTCAGTGGATTGCTCAGATTTCGGCGCAGGGAATCAACAAGTTGGACGTCAGAGACCCAGTTAGAAAGTCGGTAATTATAAAGACGACAGACGGACAAATATATAATGAAGGGAAGAAACCAGCGTAAAAAGGTAGAGAATACTCAAAATCAGAATGCCTCTCCCTCTACAGGGGATTGCAATTCCTCATCAGTAACGGAACAAGGCTTAATAGATTACACCGGTATTCCAATAACAGAAGCAGGTTTCCAAACGTGGGTGATAAGAAACTTCTGTGAATTAAAAGAACTTATTCTAACCCAATGCAAAGAAACTAAGAACCTTGAAAAAAGGTTTGACGAAATGTTAATGAGAATGGACAATTTAGAGAAGAATATAAGTGAATTGATGGAGCTGAAAAACACAACACGAGAACTTCGCGAAGCATGCACAAGTTTAAACAGTCGAATTGATCAAGCGGAAGGAAGGATATCAGAAGTCGAGGACCAGCTCAGTGAAATGAAACGAGAAGACAAGAATGCAGAAAAAAGGATGAAAAGGAATGAGCAAAGTCTCCAGGAAATATGGGACTATGTGAAAAGACCTAATTTACGTTTGATAGGTGTACCTGAATGTGATGAAGAGAATGAATCCAAGTTGGAAAATACTCTTCAGGATATCATTCAGGAAAATTTTCCCAACCTGGCAAGGCAGGGTAATATTCAACTCCAGGTAATACAGAGAACACCACAAAGATATTCTTCAAGAAGACCAACCCCAAGGCACATAATTGCCAGATTTATTAGGGTTGAAATGAAGGAGAAAATACTAATGGCAGCTAGAGAGAAAGTTCAGGTTACCCATAAAGGGAAACCTATCAGACTTACAGCAGATCTCTCAGCAGAAACCCTACAAGCCAGAAAAGAGTGGGGGCCAATATTTAACATCCTTAAAGAAAAGAACTTTCAACCCAGAATTTCCTATCCAGCCAAACTAAGCTTTATGTGCGAAGGAAAAATTAAATCTTTTGCGAACAAACAAGTACTTAGAGAGTTCACCACCACCAGGCCTGCTTTACAAGAGCTTCTGAAAGAAGCACTATACATATAAAGGAACAACCAATATCAGCCTTTCCAAAAATATATCAAAAAGCAAAGAACTTTAACACAATAAAAAATTCACATCAACTAATGGGCAAAACAGCCAGCTAGCATCAAATGCTGGTATTAAACTTACATATATTTTAATTGGATAAAAAGCCAAAACCCATCGGTGTGCTGCATCCGGGCCCATCTTACATGAAACAATACACAAAGACTCAGAGAGAAGGAGGAAGATTTACCAATTGAACAGAGAGTAAAAATAAACTAATAAACAAAAAGCAGCAGATGCAATTCTCACCTCTGATAAAGTAGACTTTAAAGCAACAAAGATCAAAAGAGGCGAGGAATGACATTACATAATGGCAAAAGGATCAATGCAACAAGAAGAGCTAACGATTCTATAGATCAACGAGATAGAAAATTAACAAGGATATTCAGAACTTGAACTCAGACCCGGAACAAGTAAACTTAATAAATATTTATAGTACTCTCCACTTCAAATACACAAAACATACATTACCACCTCACACCTATTCCAAAGGTGACTATATAATTGGAAGTAAATCACTCCTCAGTAATCGCATAGCATTTCATAGGTTTAAATTAAATATTGGTTGGCTGTTTGTTTGTTATCTTCTTCCCTTACTCCTTCCTGATTACATCATTAAGTATAATTATCAGTATAAAAGAGGTTTTCAATACCCATTACTAAATTGCATTCTAGCCTGGGCAAGAAAGCAATACTCCCATTCTCTCTCCCTCTTTCTTTTCCTTCTCCCTCCTCCCCATTCTCTCTCTCTCTTTCTCTTTCTTTTTTCTCCTTCCTATTCTCTCTCTCTCTTTCTCTAAAAAAAAAAAATAATAAAATAAAAAAAATCATCTGAGAGTGGAAATGCTTTCCAACATTCTTTTTCAAAACACTGTCTCAAACTCATGAGCATAATGAAAGAAACAACACACACTGGCACCTATTTGAGGGTGGAGGGTGAGAGGAAAGAGAGGAGCAGAAAAGGCAACTATTGAGTACCGGGCTTAGTACCTGGGTGATGAAATAATCTGTACAACCAACCGCTGTGACATGAGTTCACTTGTATAACAAACCTGTGTAAAAAAAAAAAAAAAAAAGTTTATGTGCTTTGATCGGTCATCTGCAAAATTAGAAATAAAAGAAAAATATGAAATAATCAGAAACACAAAGATTTGTATGCAATGAAATTAAGAGAAAAAACATTATTTTGAAACCTTTGAACATAATGTTTTTAAGAATTTTTAATGATACAAGAAAATGCTCAGAATATAATGTTAGGTGAAAAAGGAAACACAGTATGCATTCTCAACCACAAAATTATGTGTGTGTGACTGTGTATAAGTGTGTGTGCATGTTATGAGATAAAGTATATCAAAATGTTAACAGTGATTCTTTTTGAGTGTTGAGAACACAGACACTTTTTGTTTTCTTTTTTATGGCTTTCTGTGTTTTCCAAAACATCTACCATCATAGGTTTCCACCTGATCGGGGAAAAAACCTCATGTGAAAAGAGAAAAGCATGTTTAGAAAAGTTCCTTACTTAATAACTGCTTGCAAGAAACAGAGTGATTACTGTGTCCAGGAGCTTTGCACAGGGGTCTCGTGTGATCTGCACAGCAGCACTGGGCAGTGGGCATCAGTACTTCTGTTTTCTAGCTCTCAAAGAGTTCCAAACTCAGGGAGGTTAAGTATGTTGTCCAAAGTCATACACTTTTGTGTGCGCCAGGATTTGGTGCCACACCTGTCTAATCAGAGGTGGGACTTACAGACGATCTCAGGGACAGCCTGCTCTGCATTTTCTTGCCAAGTGTGGAGCTGGCTCAGCCACCTTCATCCTAGGAAAGGTGTGAGCAGCAAATGAGAGCACATAGGTTCACTTGGTGTGTCTACGATGCTTTTAAACTGTGACATGTTGGATTTCAGCACCCAGACAAGGACCCTTAAAGGACCCCTATAGAGTCCCACCTCATTTTAATGAGAAGCCAGTCTCGGGGTTGAAGAAAATCTTTTATTCATTAGAAGTCGCCTGTACTAAAATGAGTTCTCTGTGTGGGTGGAAACTTGTTTGGTTAGAAACTGAATTCTTGATTTGCATCCAATCTTTACTAATAATCCATTTAAGGAAAGGGAAATACTCCCACACGGGATGGGTTTATAGAGTCTTGAGAAACCTGCCACTCTTTGAGTTTATCTAACAAATGGGCCTGTCCCTGACTCAGCCCGCTCAAGTCAGGCGGCTTGCGGGAACGCGGCACGCTGCCCAAACAGATAGGAAACCTCTTATTTCATCACCAAAACATCTTTTCGGTAAGGCAGCGTCCAGAATGGACAAATCCCTTGTCAACACAGAGCACTTTCCATCATTTCCAGCTTCTTAAGCCCAGACAGACACCGGAAAGATCTGCAAGAAAGCGCATACCCTAATTTGCCTGGTGTCCATGAAGGTCATGGACGTCAGGTTTGCAGTACACCGTGGGGAGAAGAGCCATAAACGATGTAGGCGTCACTTAACTTTGGACAAATCACTTCACCCCTCTAGGCCTCAGTTCCCTCTTCTGTAAAACAAAGTGGTAGAACTGGACATTTTTCAAGTTTCTTTCCAGTTCTAAAGGACTGTTGCCCCAAGCTTCCTTAAATAACCTGCTCCTGCTTGGATTCAGTAGAACTTCGGGGATTCTTGCATCTATGTTCATCATGGACATTGGCGTGAAGTTTTCTTTTCTTGCTGAGTCTCTGCCGGGTTTTGGTATCAGGATGATGTTGGTCTCTTTCTCTTACCCTCCTGGAGTGAAGAGATACCCATGAGGATGCCTGATCCAATTCTCTGAGGCCCTCCTTGTCCACACTTGGTTATGTGTGAGTAATAGAAAGCATCAGATCTATCAAGGTGGTTGGTCTTTGCTGCCTATTAACTGTGTGTGACCTTAGAAAATCTTTGCACCTCTGCTCCTTGATTAGTAGAAGTGAGCAATTGCTCCTGCCTGGCAGAGTCAGGGGGAGGTTAGAGTTGATGTAGGTAATGTAATTAGAAGAATCTCTGGCTCATCACAAGCATGCTCGTCATTGGCTCCTTTCCTTCCTTCTTGCTGGCTGAGTCATGTTGGACTGTATGTGTTAGGAGGAGGAAGCCCAGGAGCTGCTCCAGAGCTGTATCAGTTAGGCTGTAGGCCAAGCTGCTGTATCAAAGAGACCCAAAAATGCAGTGGCCCAAACATGTTCTTTTTTTTTTTTTTTTAGCAAGATGGAGGTCTTGCCACATTTTTCAGGCTGGCCTCAAACTCCTGGGTTCTAGTCATTTTCCCAGCCAGGTGCAGTGGCTCATACCTGTAATCCCAGCCCTTTTGGAGGCCAGGGCAGGAGGATCACTTGACCCCAGGTGTTTGAGACCGGCCTGGGCAACACAGTGAGACCTTGTCTCTACAAAAAAAAAAAAAAAAATTTTAAGTTAGCTGAGTGTGGCAGTGCATGCCTGTAGTCCCAGCTACCTGAGAGGCTAAGGTGGGAGGATTGTTGCAGTTCTGGAAGTTGAGGCTGCAGTTAGCCATGATTGCACCATGACATTTCAGCCTGGGTGGCAGAGAGAAACCCTGTCTCAAAAGAAGAAAGAGAGAAAGAAGGAAAGGAAAGAAAGGAAGGGAAGGAAGGAAGGAAAGGAAGGGAGGAAGGAAGGGAGAGAGGGCAGGAGGGAGGGAGGGAAGGCAGGAAAGAGGGAGGGAAGGCAGGCTCCTGCTGTCTCAGCTACCCAGAGTGCTGGAATTAAAGGTCTGCATCACCAAGCCCTACAAATTTAATTTCTCTCTGATTCGCAATCAGAGGAAGGAAGTTGGTGATCAGCTCCCCTCTATGAGACCCAATTTTCCATATTCTAATCTTCTTCAAGACCAGCTCAAGGCCCATCTCCCTTGGAGGCCCCAGACCCCTCTCATCCACAGTGATCATGCAAGGTACATCCCCAAATGCATACTCACCATGCACTGCCTTGCAGGAATAGATGACCTTTCAGATAAGCAAGTTATGACTCCTCCCCCAGATTGGGAGTCCCTTAAGGTTAAGGGTCATGTCTTCTTGATCTTATCTCCACTCCCCACTCCCCACCCATCCTCTGAAAAATGCCTAGCATGGGGCTTGGCGCATGGTAGGCTCTCAAGGCGGGTTTGACTCTGAATGAATGCATTCCTGGGAACTCCAGTCAGCTGTGATGATGTTGATTGTGAAAGCTGAGGTGTTTGCTTAGTCATCACCACATTACATATTTTTCAGCTTAATGATCATGCAATTTCTTCATATCTTCCAATAAATGGAAGATAAAAATTTATCTTTAGGGATATATTCATGTGAAAATTAATTCTCATGGAAGTCCTTGACTTACCACAAAAATTCAAGAAATGTACTTCTTATACATAGACACGGAAATATAGATCTTCCTGTTAAGTGCAAATTAGAAGCCCTTGGGCAGAAGAACTGAGTGTGAACCCCAGTGGAGTGAATATTTGTATTTGTATTACCGTAAATTTTATAGAATCAAATTTCTTAGTGGGAAACCTTACTGCAGTCATCAGTTTTGGTAACTGCTCCTGATTTAGTAGTTTACAGCTAGCAATCCCAAAGAGCAATGTAATTCAGTCATCTACCTTGATGGGTTTTTTTTTTTTTTTTTTTTGAGAGGGAGTCTCACTCTGTCACCCAGGCTGGAGTTCGGTGGCGCATCTTGGCTCACTGCAACCTCTGCCTCCCAGGTTCAAGTAATTCTGCTGCCTCGACCTCCAGAGTAGCTGGAATTACAGGTGTGCACCAGCTAATTTTTGTATTTTTAGTAGAGGGTTTCACTATGTTTGTCAGGCTGATCTTGAGCTCCTGACCTCATGATACTCCTGCCTCGGCCTCCCAAAGTGCTGGGATTACAGGTGTGAGCGACTGTGCCCAGCCCCACCTCGTTGTTTATTTCACAACTGTGCATTGAAGAAAAACCACACTGCTCAAGTCAGTGGGTCAGTGGGAGCTCTGCTGAGATATTTTATAGCTGGCATGGGGAGTATATTTTGTTTCAACTGCTTTGAGCGTTTTCACACTAGTATTCTTACAGCCATTCTCTGATAGTCCAACTCCAGGTTTTTTCTATGGAGCATCTTTAGCCCATTTCTGTAGTACGTGAGATACTATGTATCCTTTTTCAGCACTGTGTAGTTAATACATATGTGGCAATACACCTTTGGCTTTGGCTACTGGTTAAATCCTAGGTCTTTACACTTATCCAGCCTCATAAATGGAGATTCAGCCTCACTCAGTTGTACAGGTTGTGCACTGCATTACTCCAGGGAGCACATGTACATGGACCACGGTGGTGTTTCTAAAGCTATGTTGGTACAATCTCCATGACACTCCAAGAACGCCCCATTCTCATAAACTGCCTGTCAATTTCTCAGCAAATGCAAGCTTCATTGAGAGGCACTGGCAAGAGCCATAAAATATGCCTGTTCCTGGGTACTCCAGGTCTGTTTCTGGGAATCTAAATCTGTTTCTGCTATTCTAGGTCTGTTCCTGGATCCATTCAAAAGAAAGCCACATCTCAGCACCACATTGTTCTGCCCCTGCTTTTACATTCATTATACTCTGGTATAAGTTATCAGCCATCCTGGAAATGTAATAAGAAGCTCTCGTTTCTGCAGCTTTCTAGTGTTCTGAACTGAGGACTTTGCTCACAATATTACAGCTCTTCAGAAAGGCTCACAGGAGAACTTTCTCTCTGGCTCAGTATCAGGAAGAGTTACTATGTCTTTCCTGAACAGATGGTTTGATTGGATTTTATAGACGGATACTGTGATGCACATAACGGAAGCTGCTTTTGTGTGTGTGCTTTCTGTTAGAAAGTGGAGCGGCAAGTTTGTGGCTCAACGCTAAGCAATATAAAGACCCCAAAGCGTGTGCTTCATGGCCTTGCCTCACTCTTCTTCATCTGCACTCATCAAGCAACATGTAGTTACTGAGCACCTGCGACCTGCCAAACACTGTTCCAGATACTACCCTGAAGATACGTTTTAAATAGAGCAGAGGTCTGAGAAGGTGCCTTCTGAGCCCAGCTGAGGGAGGAGAGGCGTGTGCTGTCTAGATTCCAAGGGGAAAAAAAACATTCCGGAGATAGAAAACAGCGAGTTCAAAATCCTGAGACAGGAGTGTGCCCAGCAGGTTGAACAAACGGCAAGGAGGTTGGCATGGCTGGAGTGAAGGGTGAGGCAGTGATAGCGTCCACGATGTAACCGGAAGCAAGCTCCTGTCGAGACTCAGCGACCTTGACTGTACTTGGACCTTTACTCTGCATAAGATGACGAGCCATTCGAGGGTTTGGAGAGGGGAGTGGCATAACTTACAAAGGTCACTCTAGCTAATCAGCTGAGAGCAGACATAGGAGACCACCCCGGGGACCACTGCAGGAACTCGGAGAGGACGGTGTCCTGAGTCAGCGTGGGAGTGGGTGGGAAGAGGCCACATTCTGGATAATAGGATTTGCTGACAGATATAGCGTGGGGCACGAAGGACAGGAGGGGGCCAAGGAGGACCCTGAGAAATTGGAAGGATAGAGTGTCCTTAACTACCTGCTCTCCCATGAAGGGAATCTGGGGCAGTAGATTTGAACACACTCAAAGTGAGGGGCCCGTTAGACCCCAAGTGGAGATGAGCGAGCTTGGGTTTGAGGCAGACATCTGGCTGAATAGAAAGTACTGGTATCTGGAGCTGTGGCCTGGAGCAGGTGACGGAATAAAGGGTAGTTGCGGGTAGCGTGACGGTGGAAAAGAGACACTCTCAGGGCAGAGCCCAGGGACTACGCAAAACTAAGACTTCTTTTAAGCATCCTACCGTCTTTTTAAAAAAAATTCCTAGGTTGGTATTTTACAAACCTTATTCTATTTTATTCAGTTCTACAAACCCCCTTAAATTCTTTCCAGAACAAGCCAAATGTATTTGAAAGCAGTGCAGTAATAGTAATATCAGTTCATCCCCTTGAGCAATATTTGTTAAGTGCCAGTTATGTATCCAGCGTTAGGAGCTTGGGATAACCAGACGGAGTGCCTCCCCGTGAAACAGACTATATTTGAGGAGAATGACTAATACTTGACATGTACATAAACACGTAATTGGGATAACATCAGATCCTAACAGGTGCGACATCAGAGTATAACAGAAACTAGAATAGATAAAGGGGTAGAGAGTAACTCAGGACAGGGAGTGGTGGCTTCGCTGAGGATGTGCTACTCGAACTGAAACCTAGGTGATGAGAAGGAGCCAGGCAATGTTCCAGCAGAAGAGCATTCCAGGATGGGGGCAGCGGCCAGTACGAAGACCTGGGGTGGGAATGAGCTTGGCATGCTGGGATGAGTACACAGGCTGGCTGGAGGGGCTGGGAATGAGCTTGGCACGCTGGGATGAGCACACAGGCTGGCTGGAGGGGCTGGAACGCGGTAAAGGGGAGCCATGGAGGAGGCAAGGCCCCGGAGAGGGGAAGGGTCCAGGTCGCGTTGGGCCTTGACAGCACGGCCAGAACGTTGGCTTGTAGTTCAAGTGCACTGGCCAGCCACCGCAGACTTCCCAGCAGGGGAGGGATGTGATGTGATCTGCTGAGTACAGAGCCCTGAAAAGAAGCAGAGAGACTGGCATGGAAGTGGCTGGATGAAGAACCAGATGGCGGGGCTGGACCGGAATGCCCTGTTGCAAGTGGGAGAGAGGCTCAAGTGTATTTTCAAGGCTTTGCTCAGGGATTGAAAGAAGGAAGGGAGATGTCAAAGCTGACCCCTGAGTTTTAGCTTCAGCAAATGGATGGGTGTGGATGCTGTTTCCTAGATGGGGAAAACTGGAAGAGGGGCAGGTTTCCTGGAGAAACAAGAGATCTGCTTCAACTACGTTAGCCTTCAGATGCCTATTAGTCACTTTGCGGCTCTGCGTGTTATCTACAAAGAAAGTCACACATTCACTCAGTTAATATTTGTTGAATGAGTGAGCGAATGCCAGTCCTTTAGAGATGGGGAAGGCCACAGAGTTATAGATTGGCACTTCAGAATGACGCCAATGCTGGAGGAAGCAGTTTCACTGATGTTATCTTGATCAGTCATCTTAGCCATCTGCAGAGGCGTTGGTTGGGAAGTATTTTCCTTATTCTATAGGTGAGGTATCTGAGGCTCGAGAGACTGCATGACTGCCCATTGTACCCACCCCCAGGGGCAGATGCAGCAATTGTTCCTGTGTCTTCTGATCCCAGGCTAGTGCCCTTTCCACCACCCAACATCGAGATCTTGTTGGTGTGCTTCCTGTCACCTGGGAGAGCTGCACTGGAAGGTGCCCTTGTGATGTGGAGCCAACCCTGGCCCTTGTGGCCATGGTGACTCTGGCCACACAGAAGCTCTGTGACAAGAGCAATGACACCCACAAATAAGGCTACCCCACCTTGCCCTGGTGAGTCAGACGCACCATGGGGGAAGGCTAGTCCAGGCTTTGGAACGGAGCTCAGGCCAGGTTTCTCCTGCGGCAAACAGACCTCTTCTCTCGGTGGTTTACATCATTGCAGTTCATTAATTGGGTGTGGAGAGCGGGCGTGGTGCTTTTCCCAAAGGTATATGCATTTCATGTCCTGGTTTCCAAACTTACTATCTCACACCAGCTTGTCACATTCCCCTTAAGACAATTGGGTTTTGTAAATTTCCACATCAAAGGTAGAGACATAGATTTTTATTTTTGCAGGTGCAAGTGATACATTAAATAATAGTCATTGCAATGAGTCTTAGACTGAAGCGTAAGAATCAATGGGGAGAAGAGGCGATACTGTGTCCTCGTTGAAAGCTTGCAATCTGAAGCTAAGACTGCCTGCATTTCACTCTCAGCTCTATACTTACTAGTTCTATGCCTTTGGGAAAGTTTCTTAATCTATCAGTATCTTAGTTTATTCATCTGTAAAACGAGGACGGTAACAGTACCTAGTCATAGATTGTGCTGAAGATTAAATGAGTTAGTTTATATAAATCACTTGGAATGGTGCCTGCACATATTAATAGTGTTTTATAGGTAAAAGCTACTATTATTATTAATAATAGTATTATTTTTATAGGTGTGTAATTTGTTAAAAATGTCGAGTCCAGAGTTATACCCACAGAGTTTCTGTTTCAGTGTATGTGGAGTGGAGCCCAATAATTTTGCACAAGCATTAGAAGAGATTTGGGATGCAACTGGACTAAGGTGACACTTGGAGAAACCCTGGTCTCTAAGGCAAAAATGAGCATCCAGGAACAAGGCAAGATGGGAGGTACTACAGGGAGAAAAGCGGGGATAGAGAATAGTGTACATATCCTTGCTTTGCAATTTCATGCTCTTCAATGTGGTAGGTTTAGAATGGAATCCAGCAGGCTCCTGGGAGGGATACAAAGATGGTCTCCAAACAAAGTACTTTAACCGTGCCATTGATTTTTTTATATTGCCTATTTTATTTATTTTGTCTCCCTCTGCCAGATTTTTTAAATTGAGATATAATTTACATACTATGAAACGCAACCTTTTGTAGTGTACAACTCAGTGGTTTACAGTATATTCACAAAGTTGTGCAATATTACTACCGTATAATTCCAGAATATTTTTTATCATTCCCCTCCACAGGAAAAAAAGTACCTATTAATAGTCACTTCCTATTCTCTCCTCCCCCCAGCCCCTGGCAACCACTAATCTGCCTTTTATGTCTATGGATTTTCCTCTTCTGGACATTTCATATAAATGGAATTACACAATCCATGGCCTTTCAGACTGGATTCTTTCACTTAACATGCTTTCAAGGTCCATCCATATTGTAGCACATATTACTACTTCATTCCTCTTACGGCTGAACAACATTCAATTACACAGATATAACACATTTTGCTTATTCGTTCACAAATTGATGGACATTTGGGCTCTTTTTGTTTTGGCTATTTTGAAAGTGCTGCAATAAAATTCATGTCCACTTATTTGTGTAGACATACGTTTCCACTTCTCTTGGGTATATACCTGGGAGCAGAACGCATGGAGTATAGAGTAACTCTATGTCAAACATTTTGAAGGACAGCAATACTGGTTTCCAAAGCAACTGCACCATTTTATATTCCCACCAAAGATAAATGAGAGCTCCAATTTTTCTACATCCTCATCACTTGTTATTGTCTAGATGTGTCTTTTTTGTTAGCCATCATACTGTGTGTGAAGTGGTGTCTCTGTGGTTTCGATTTGCATTTCTCTAATGATTAATGACGTTGAGCATCATTTCATTTGCTTATTGAATATTTGTGTATCTTTTTTGAAGAAATGCCTATTTAATCCTTTGTCCATTTAAAGTTTGGTTATTTGTCTTTTTATTGTTGACTCATAAGCGTTCTTTATATGTTCTAGATCCTGGATTATTATCAGATGTGTGATTTGCAAATATTTTCTCCCATTCTGTAGGTTAGCTTTTCACTTTCTTCATAGTGCCTTTTGAAGCAGAAAGTTTTCAATTTTGTTAAAGTCCACCTTATTTGTTTTTTTCCTTTATCGCTTGTGTTTTTGTGTCATATCTAAGAAACCATTGCCAAATTCAAGTTCATGAAGATTTATACCTGTGTTTTCTTCTAAGTATTTTTTTTGTTTTTTTGGAGACGAAGTCTCATTCTGTCACCCAGGCTGGAGCGCAGTGGCACGATCCTGGCTCATTGCAACCTCTGCCTCTTGGGTCAAGGGATTCTCCTGCCTCAGCTTCCTGAGTAGCTGGGATTACAGGTGTGTGCCCCCATGCCCAGCTAATTTTGTATATTTAGTAGAAATAGGGTTTTACCATGTTAGCAAGGCTGAACTTGAACTTCCGACCTCTGGAGATCTGCCTGCTTTGGCCTCTCAGACTGCTGGGATTACAGGTGTGAGCCACCACGCCCAGCCCTAAGTATTTTATAATGTCAGCTCTTATATTTAGGTCTGTGGTCCATTTTGAGTTAATTTTTTATGTGGTGTGAGGTAAGGTCCAACTTTACTCTTGTATACACCATTGATTTTTATCTTCATAATTTTATGAGGATATACAAACAGAAAGTGCACAGCTCAAATGCGTCCAGCTCACTGAATTTTCACAAAGAAAACACACTTGTAGAACCAGTACCAAGACGATGAACCAGACACTAACAAAATCCCAAAGTCCCCCATGTCCTCTTTAAGTCACTGCCCTCAACAAGAGTAACTGCTATTCTGACTTTTAACTGACAAGTTTTGTCTGTTTTTGAACTTTATAGAAAGAAAAATGTAGTATCTATTGTTTTGTGCCTGGTTTCTTTCACTCACATTCACTCTGTGAGATTTATCATGGCATGTCACATAGTTGGAATTGGGATTCATTCATTCTCATTGCTGTATAGGGTTCCATCATATGCATATATCATAATTCCTTTACACATTCTACTGTTGACAGATATTTGTGGCTTCTAGTTGGGACTATAATAAATAGTGCTCCTAAGTTCATTTTTGCACACAGTTTTTGGTGAACATATATGAATATTTCAGTTGAGTGAAATTGCTGGGTCATAGGGTACATATGTATTCAACTTTGTTAGTAGAGATACTAATTTACATTCTCATCATAAGTATATGAGAGTTTTAGTTACTCTGTATCCTTACCAAAACTTAGTATTGCTGTTTTTTTCCATTTTGGCATTCAACTGGATGTGTGATAGTATAACGGTGAGACATTTAATTTGGAGTTCTATTGTAGTCAATTTGAGCTGGCAGCTTACCAACAACAAAAATTGTTTCTCGGTTCTGGAAGCTGGCAGTGTAAGATTAAGGCAGAGTCAGTATCTGGTGAGGGCCCACGTTCCAACTCATAGATGGTGCCCTCTTGCTGTGTCCTCACGTGATGGAAGGGGTCTCTCCTGGGCCTTTTTTTTTTTTTTTTTTTTTTTTTTAAGAGTGTCTTGCTCTGTCACCCAGGCTGGAGTGCAGTGGTGTGATCTCGGCTCACTGCAACCTTCCCCTCTCAGGTTTAAGCAATTCTTCTGCCTCAGCCTTCTGAGTAGCTGGGATTATAGGGGTTCACTACCACACCTGGCTAATTTGATTTTTTTTTTTTAAGTAGAGATGGGGTTTCACCATGTTGGCCAGGCTGGTCTTGAATTCCTGACCTCAGGTGATCCACCCACCTCCGCCTCCCAAAGTGTTGGGATTACAGACATGTGCCACTGCGCCCAGCCAGGCCCTTTTTGTAAGGGGATTAATTACATTATGAGGACACTCTCCCCATGACCTAATCACCTCCCCAAATCCCCACCTCCTAATACCACCACTTTGAGAGTTAGGATTTCAACATGTGAATTTAGGCGTGGGGGGGAACAAACATTCAGATCATTGATCTGAATCAGTTCCCTGATGACTAGTGAAATTGAGCTCTTTTTCAGTCAGTCAGCTGGATATTCTCTTTATAAAATATGCTATTGAGTCAATCTTTTACTCCTGATATTTTGTATCTTCTGCTGTTTCTCTTATCAATATATTATATTTATTTCTCTATTATATTATTAATTGCTATTTCTGGGCATCTCTCTCTATCTTCTAATTAACTTATGATACTCTGCCGTTGCTAGAAACCTGTGACAATATTTATTAGGGAAAAGAAATGAGAAAGAATAAGTGAAGATTTTAGGTTTAGGATGCTTTAGGATAGAGCAATGTCCTCAAAGAACAATGGGGACAGAGTAGGGAGAAAATGCACATGCAGCCTGGGGACCCAATCCTCTTCCACAGTCATAGCACCTCTGCTCCTTCTGTCTGATTTATTCCGCATTGTGACATTTGTCTGTCATTCTCCAATTGTTTCATGTTTATATGTTCTGTATACCCTGACCATCAGTATGTTTTTCAAGGGAAAGGATGCTGTCTTTTACTTTTTATATGTACACGTCATTTTACCCTAAACCACCTTGAATGCAACAAGACCTAACGGTATATCTCTAAGACCATAGTAATCCTAAGTACTTAGACTCTGAGTTTTGTGTTGAAACCACAGTTGATCCTCTATTGTTATTGAGTCTGTGCTTTCTAAGTTCAAGCAAGCTGTGACACAGAGAACCCACATCCTGCTACCTCTGGAAGCACCCGACTTTCTGCTGTCATTTTCTGGCCCTCCCCATCAGCAGGGATTTGGGTCCCCAGGCTGGGATGCAGGGACATGATTGCCCCTTTCCCATCTCCCAGTCTAAACAGGAGCATGGTTTACAAGTGTATGAGCAAATATCTAGGTCCTGTCTATCACAGATGTGATTTTTGTTTGAGGGCCTAGTAAAGGAAATTAACTAAAATAGTTATTTTCACAAGCTAAATAAGTAGTTGAAGAATATAATATGAGTAGGATATAAGGAAAATTTTATTGGAAGAAATTTCATTATTTAAATATTCACTTGGAAGATCTTTATTTGTAGTGAAACCCATTCACCCCTCTTCTCCTACACGAGGCAGGCCAGGACCACTGTCTTGGACCGCCAGTTATCCTGTAATACACAAAGATAAACAGGCACTTTCTCGGAACCAGAATACAAACTTTCTTCAGTGATCTCAGGACTAACTCACACACAGGGTGTGTCCCGACTGTTGGGGGTTTACTTGGAGTCCTTAGTTGCTCAATCACAAGAATTGCCAAGTATTCCCAGTCACCAGTTTCAGGACTCGGGCACTAAATTCCGGGGGGTCTGGGTAAGGGAGTGCATCACTAAGGATATCAAAGCCAAAACTTGGTCAGAAACAGATTTGACTTTCACCTATAATGCAAACCAGGAATTCCCTGGAAATAAGATAGCAAATCCGGGGGAATCCTGCTATGGGTATTCTGGATGGTTCCAAAACCTTAGTTATTTGAGAATGCTGATTCCAAACTTGAATGGTTTTTTTTTCCATGCATCCTGTGGGCAAGAATCATAATAAATTTACTGTTTTTTAGAGCTTATTACTACTCTAATCTCAAGCCAAGGCACATTAAAAAAAAAGAAAAGAAAAAGCTTGCCATCACGAATGTGATATTCTGTTCTGTCAGACCATGATTGTTGGAACAGCTTTGCCTCTCTGGAAAGCAGCTTGCTGGAGAGACTTGGGGTAGAGAGAGAGGGTCATGGCCAGATGCCGAAAGCAACATTTATGTATTTAGTGAAGACCTAGGCTTTACTCCTTAGTTCCTATGTGATTTTGGATAAGTACCTAATTTCTATGAACTTCTGTTTCTTCCTCTGAGGAACAATGATAAGGACACTTACCTCAAAAGGCTTGAAGCACAAGTGAACAGTGAACATGAGAACACTTAGTAAACTATGGAGTGATCAATCCACAAAGAGGGTTATTATTATCTTACCCTTCCCTCTAATCCTCAGTAGGAACTTGCCTTATCTTTTCAAACCTCCTCCCAGACCCCAATCCCAAACCCAGGGAATAATTCCTGACATTCAGCATGTATTCAATAAAGATTTTCCTATCTGGATGAACACAAAACTGAACAGATGAATGGATTCAGTCATTTAACAAATACTCATTGGGTGCCTAGTAAGTTTCAGACACTGTTGTAAGTACTGAAGAAATGGCTGTGACCAAAACAGACGAAAGCCCATGCCCTCGTGGAGCTTCTGTGTTAGAAAGGGGAGAGAGGCCCTGAACACATACATTATTAATGAAAACATAGGATGCTGACTGGTGCTGAGTCCTGTGGACAGCAGCAAAGCAGGGAAGGAGGAGAAGGGGTGGTGGCAGTGGGGTTAGGCTCTCAAAAGATGGATCTGGTTATTCCTAAGAGCTCCAATTCATTGTTCCAAATGTTGAATTCTTTGGGGATGAGTTAGCTTTCCAGGACTCTTTCTAAAGAAGTGTCATCTTCCTCCCCTCTCAGCCATCACTCTGGTCCCAGGCACCCAGCAGCCAGGCTCAGGGTCAGAAGCCAGGCAGCAGCTGTGAGGGAAAGCAAAGGACAGCCAGGCAGATGGAATGAGACCGAAGGGAAGTACTCCAGGCCACCCCACCCTGGAAATTAGATCACCTTGAGAAAGAGGCTCCACCTTGCTGCATCTAAAAAGCCCTGCATGGTGTTTCCTTGAGTAGAATTGGACAGAGACCAGTTTCATACGCTTCAAAACCCTTCCTTGTTTGCGTGTTAGAAGTGACACATTCCTGTCCAAACTCATCCAGACTAACAGTTGCCAATTTCCTAGCAACCTGCTCTAATGATTATTACATGGAATGAAATTAATCATAGCACAGAAGCACAGGTTTATATTTCAGGGGAAAAGAATTTCAAAATTCTTTCTCCATGTCCCTCCTGCTACTCAACCTCCACCTTGACCATCCCTGGCCAAGCTCAGTAGGAGGTCATCTTCCTTCAGCAAGCCTTCACTGCGTGATGGCCATGTTGGGAGTCCTCTACCAAAATAAGACTATTCACCACACTTACACTTATACAAAGAGCCATCATGGTTATTTCTTGACTCTATGGAGTCATAAAGTTTAGTTTATGCTGCTTAGCAACTGCAGTGGGAAGCCTGGACAAACCTACAGAAAATGATTTAGAATCATGTAAGAAAGCCTTGTAGGTCTGTTCAAGGATGGCAAGTAAGTTGTATTTTTCACTCCAGTTCCAAATGATTGGCATTGATTCTGTGCAATACTGGTCCATGAAGGAGCTCAAGTATCTTGTTGGAAGGACAGTGGTGGGGGGCGGTGATTGGTTAGCCATGCTGCCATGGATGAGATACAGGAAAGGGGCACTCCTCTTGGGATTTAACACACCTCGTCTCATTCCACCATCTTATTTTACAAATGAGGAACCTGATGTTCAGAGTCAAGGTAAGTCCAGCAGGATCATACAACCAAGGACCAGCAGGGTTGGATCTAGAATCCAGACCTCTAGCTTTCTATTTGAGTGTTGTTTTCAACATCAACTCTTTTTTGCTCCCTCATAAGGTCTGTAGAGGGCTGATTTTATGAGGCAAGGAGAGATTAGGGACCTGGCTGGTCTGTGTAATACCTGGTACATGGTTCACGATAACCAGCTGCTCCCCGGTCCCAGCCTCGTTTCTGAAGTCTCTGCCCGCTCCCAGCGGGACTGCAAACCACCAGCTGTTGCAGCCCCAGCAGGAAGAGAGGAAGCCTTCCCATACAGAAATCCCCAGTGATGCCTGGGGGGCTGGACTCCTGTTCCTGTGCCTGAATTCCCTTCTCCCCATAATTTTATTGCCTTCATCATTCTTTTTTTTTTTTTTTTTTTTTTTCCTTTTTTTTTTTTTTTTTTTTGAGACGGAGTTTCGCTCTTGTTACCCAGGCTGGAGTGCAATGGCGCGATCTCGGCTCATCGCAACCTCCGCCTCCTGGGTTCAGGCAACTCACCTGCCTCAGCCTCCCAAGTAGCTGGGATTACAGGCACGCGCCACCATGCCCAGCTAATTTTTTGTATTTTTAGTAGAGACGGGGTTTCACCATGTTGACCAGGTTGGTTTCGATCTCTTGACCTCGTGATCCACCCGCCTCGGCCTCCCAAAGTGCTGGGATTACAGGCGTGAGCCACCGCGCCCGGCCCGCCTTCATCATTCTTATCATCCCAGTTTGGACAGGCTCAAACTTGTGATGGTATGCTTTTATTTTTCTCTCAGAGTGATGTTGATATAAATTGCATTTATTTCTATCTTAAAACTTAGTCTTCCTAGCTAAACTGATTTATTCTGTGGGAAAAGACAGTCACATGTAAATATGACTAGAAGGAAAAAGGGACCAGAAAGCTTTTTTGTTTTGTTCTATCAAGAGATTCGCTTCAATTTAAAAAATAACATAGAACAAACTTTTGTTCAACCGATACATTTACCTTTTGCTCGGAACCAGGACCTGGCCTAATGCCAGGCTTCCGTGCTGGTCATCACCTCCTCCTGAAATGCTCTACGTCCCCGCCATGCCCAACGACTAATGCCAGGCTTCCGTGCTGGCCATCACCTCCTCCTGAAATGCTCTACGTCCCCGCCATGCCCAACGACTAATGCCAGGCTTCCGTGCTGGCCATCACCTCCTCCTGAAGTGCTCTCCGTCCCCGCCATGCCAAATGACTAATGCCAGGCTTCCGTGCTGGCCATCACCTCCTCCTGAAGTGCTCTCCGTCCCCGCCATGCCAAATGACTAATGCCAGGCTTCCGTGCTGGTCATCACCTCCTCCTGAAATGCTCTCCGTCCCCGCCATGCCAAACGACTTTCTTCTTTTATGTGTTTAAAGTCCTCCTTTGACTTGGGGTACGATGAAGAAGATTTGTTGAGTTCAACAGTTGTTGAGAGTCTACAATGTACCTAGCACTGGGCTTGGCACTCGGGATTCAAAAACTGAGTACAGGCCGGGCTCAGTGGCTCATGCCGGTAATCCCAGCACTTTGGGAGGGAGGCCAAAGAGGGTAGATCACCTCAGGCCAAGAGTTCGAGGTCAGTCTGGCCAACATGGTGAAACCCTGTCTCTACCAAAAATACAAAAACTATCTGGGCATGGCAGCAGGCACCTGTAATCCCAGTTACTTGGGAGGCTGAGGCAGGAGAATCGCTTGACCCCAGGAGGCAGAGGTTGCAGTGAGTCAGGATCGTGCCATTGCACTCCAGCCTGGGTGACAAGCATGAAACTCTATCTCAAAAAAAAAGGAGTACAATAAGGCCCCACCTTTGGGAAAAATAACTGAGCAAATAGAACAAGCCAGAGAAGACAGAGAAAAAGTGCTAAGCCTCGCACCCTATTACCTATCTATCTCATTTAGTTCTCAACCTGAAACTGCTCTTCTTGTGGTCATGAGCTGTGTTTCTTTTATTCTCCACTCTATTGTCAGCACCAAATGCAGTGCCTGGCATGTGGTGCCCAGGAAAGACTATTGACTGAATAACTGATTCCCTACAACCAGTCTGCACGGCAGAAACCCTTTCTTCCTTTTTTACAGGTGAAGATCTAACGTTGATGGAAGTTAGGCAACCTTTCCCAAGGTCTGACAGTGGTAATGTCACCTTTTTTCCTGTATAGCACCCCAAGCCACTTTACCTTTCCAGACTGTTTTCTTAACTGCAAATTGAGAGGAGAAGGCTAGATGATCCTAAAGTCGAACCAAGCTCTAAATTTCATAACCAATGCCCAAAGTTGGTAGTGGAATGCATATACTCCCTTTCCCTGAGAGAGCATTTATTTGTGTTTTTTTAAGCATGCATTTCTTCTGCACGTATCATTATACTACCAGCTCTTTAAGCTTAATGTTTCATTTTGTCACCGGTTTGTACTACTTCCAGATCTGTGTTCTGTGCTCAAGGACGTCTCAGACATTTTCAAGTTCATGACTTTCTGTAAGCCTACCTTATCTTAAAAACTAAGTAAACCATGTGCTACAGTTCCCGAAACCAAGAATTGTTTCTTCTGTTTTATTTCAAGGACAACCCCAAGCTTTGGGTGCTCTATGGCAGGCTTCAAATAATCTCTTGCCTTAAGATGAAGAAAACATTTCTTGGAAATAATGATTCTTGATTTTGAAGGAAAAAAACAAAACAGATTTTGAAACTTTGTGGGATCATACAAAAATGATACAAAAATTTATTTCCATACGCTAACAATGAACAATCAGAAAATAAAATTAAGAAACAATTCCATTTGCAATACTATCAAAAAGAATGAAATACTTAAGAATGAATTTAACAAAATAAGTGCAAGACTTGTATGCTGAAAATCACAAAATACTGTTGAAGAAAATGAAAGATGTAAATATATGAAAACACATCTGATGTTTGTGGACCAAATAGCTTAATATTAAGTGGCCACACTCCCCAAATTGATGTACATATCTAACAAAATCCCAATCAAAATCCCAGCTGGCTTTGTCTCAGAAATTGACAAGCTGATACTAAAATTCATATGGAAATCCAAGGGACCCAGAATAGCCAAGACAGTCTAGAAAAAGAGGAACAAAGTTAGAGAACTCAACACTTTCCAATTTCAAAACTTACTGCAAAGCTACTGTAATCAAGACAGTGTGGCACTGCTATATGGATAGTTATATAGATGAGTGAAATCAAACGGAGAATATAGAAATAAATCTTTGCATTTATGGTCAATTAATTTTGACAAGGGTGCCATGATAATTCACTAGGAGAAATAATAGTCTTTTTACTGAAGTGTTCTGGGATAACTGTATACCCACATGGAAAAGAATGAAGTTGGAGACCTACCTCACACCACATACAAAAATTAACTTGAAAAAGATCAAAGACCTAAATATAAGAGCTAACACTAAAAAACTCTTGGAAGAAACTTTAGATGTAAATCTTTATGACTTTGGATTTGGCAATGGTTTCCTAGACATGACACCAAAAGCAAAAGCAACCAAAGACAAAAATAGATCAGTTGGACTTCATCAAAATGGAAAACTCTTGTGCGTCAACAGACACTATGAAGAAAGTGAAAAGACAGTCCTCAGACTGGGAGAAAAGATTTGCAGATCGTGTATCTGATAAGGGTCTACTATCCAGAATATATAAACAACTCTTACAACTCAACAATAAAAAACACAAGTAACACAATTTTAAAATGGGCAAAGGATCTGAATAGACATTTCTCCAAAGAAGATATGCAAATGTTCAATAAGCACATGAAATTATGCTCAGCATCATTAGTCATTAGAGAAAAGTCAAAACTATAATAAGATGCCACTTCATACCCACTAGGAGACTATATTAGAAAACAAAGACCATGACAAATATTAATGAGGATGTGGCAAAATCAGAATCTTCCTCCGTTGCTGCTGGGAATGTAAATGGTGCAGCTACTTTGGAAAACAATTTGGCAGTTCCTCAAAAAGTTCAACATAGAGTTACTACATGTCCCAGCAATTCTACTCCTAGATATTTACTCAAGAGAAATGAAAACATAGGTCCACATACAAACTTGTACGTGGATGTTCATAGCAGCATTATTTGTAATGGCTAGAAAGTGGAAAGAGTGCAAATGTCCATCAACTGATGAATGGATAGACATAATGTGATACATTCATATAATGAAATATTGTCTGGCAATAAAAAAGATAACATACTGATTCACGCTACAACATGGACGAGCCTTGAGAACGTTAAGCCAAATGAAAGAACCCAGTCACAAAAGATCACATATTACCGGATTCCATTTATATGACATGTCTATAAAAGGCAAATCTGTAGAACTAGAAGATAGATTAGTGCTTGGCTGGGGCTGGGGGGAGTTGGAATGGGAAGTACTAATGGGTACAGATTTCTTTTGGGGAGATAGTATTCTGGAATTAGTTATACAACTCTACAAATATACTAAAAACCACTGAATGTTATACTATAAAATGTGAATGCTATGGTGTATAAATTATATCTCAATAAAGGTGTTTAAAATAAATTTTGTGTAATCAAAGAAAATTCACAGGGAAATAAGAAAGACTAACTGGAAATCCCAAGCTAGCCTCCATTCTTAGCATCCAGAAGGCTCCCTTCCACCCTAGTAGGTCATACCCATGGAACTCTAATCTACGTGGTTCCTCAAAGCTTGGCTTGTCCACTTAGTCAATGATTCTTCAAGCCCATTTGTGGTATATCCTCTGGGTGCTCATCCAACCTGCGCTTGGCTAGGATCGTTTTACCTCCTTTTCGAGCATTTATTGAGCATCTCCTCTGTGCTTAGCTCTGTGCTAAGCATTGAGAATACAGTGCATTGTTAGCTCATTAACGCAACAAACATTTATTTGAGTATTTGTAATAGATAAGACATTTTACTGGTTTCTACTCATTTCTGTTTATTCATATCCCTTTTAGCTTGGATTCCTAGAAGTAGATCTTGAAGGAGAGATTCAAGAAAAACAGTGTATTGGGAAAATGCAAGTAGTGCTTGCCAGAAGTGGGGAAGGGATCCCTAGAAGGAAAGGAAGCCTATCAAGTCAGCTGCTGCCGTGAGCCACTAGAGCTTAACCCTAGAAACTCTGGGAAAGGATGCAAAACACAGGCTGGGAAATTATTCCACCTGAGGATGAGGAAGCTGGGATATTTATATACCAATTGCGGAGTCCTTGGTTGAGAGCTCCAGCTGGAGATGTGTTCCTTCCATAGCATCTAGACTACGCTGCCCTCCCCGGTTTCTAGTCAGGAAAGGGGAGAAACCGCAGGTGCAAATGTAGGTTCAGGCAGTTGGTTGGCAGGACTTCTCCAAGGGATAAGGGTGGGGCACCGACAGCATCTGCTGCCATACCCTTCCTCCTTCCACAGAGGACTGAGGGGGGTGTACGAGAACACACAAATCGCATCAGAATGCCGTGAGTTAGGTAAAGGCGAACAGAAGACCAAAGATAAAAGGGAAACCAAGTCTTTATGACAAGGACAAGGCAATGACTATCTTTCCAGGAGACTCAGAAAACAGATGCTGTTTCTGTTCTCAGCTTCATCAGAAGCCTATATTCCATCACATACTAAGACACAGTTTCATGAAAGCAGTTCTCTAGGAAGTCCAGGTACAGAGCTCTCTGTAATTCTTGCTGAGCGGGATCAACATCGTGGCTGGGAAAGAGCAGTATTAGAGGATGCAGTCTTAGGACGGCCGCGCAGGATGACTTCTATGGCTGTTGGCAAGTCTGGTTCCGAGGGTCCAGCTGAGAGTGGGGGATCCCTGCAATGTGGTTCCCTAAATGACTCCTCGCCTGGAAACATGCCCCTGAAGAAGATCCTGACGCTACCTCACTGCCAGACTGGGTGGAAACTCTCACTGAAGCCAGGAAGGAAGTCATGGTGAAGCTGGCCTCCATCCTGGCCCCCTCTCCCAGTCTCATCCCCCCATGCGGTTGGAGTCCTAGTTCCAGCAGAAGGCATCCCTTGGAAACTGTGCTTGGGAGCGTTGGGAGCTACTGTTCCCTGATAGAATCACCAGCATGGCAGAGGAGTCTCAGCCACTTCTCCTCTCCAGGGCCACCTGATGATGACCCTCTTTTGCTGGCCTTATTTCATCAGATTTTCACAACACCCTGGTCGAGAGGCAGGCCAGGCTACATCCCTCTCTCTGCCTGACAGAGGGAGAAACCAAGGCTGAAATTCACATCAGCAAAGAGAAAGAGCTGGGGTTGACAGCCAGGTCTTCTGACTTAGTCCAGGGCTCTTTCTGAGGCAGGAAACTTCCCTGTGTACTCATCCCTAAAACAACCGTGGCAAAATTATTGTCAGGCTACATCTCCACCAAAGTGTCTGAACACTAGAAACTGCTCATTTTAATTGGGAACATGGTCTCATCTGGCTGCAATCTACATGGCCCTGCTATTCAAATATTTAAAAATAGAGGTGATTTTTTCCCCCTTATGAAAGTCATAGTGCTTATTATAAAAATAGGTGCTTAGAATGGATTTGTGGATTTTTGTGCTTTGGAAGGAAGGCCTTCATTCCATCCTTGGAGGAAAGGTGATCTCGTCTTAAATCAATGAACGTTCTTGGGGGAGAGCGATGCCAACGCCTCATACTCTGTTTCTAGGAAAGGGTGGGCCCATCTCATTCTCTGGGTCAAGGTCCCAGGTCCCAGTGCTATTGTGTTTCTAGGGCACAACGGGCCCATCTCACTCTTCAGAAGGGTAGACAAGTCCCAAGGCTGGGCTTAACAGGCCGTCTCACCCCTGCCAGCAGGCTGACGAGCCTTCGTAAACAGAATGAGAGCTTTTGTATAAAAGAGCTGGGTAGGGTGGCTGTGCTACAGTGGGGAAGGGACCCCTCACTGATGTCTCAGCTGCTCAGGAGCCCATCGCGGAGAGGGTCTAACGGTGGGTTTGCTGTCCTCAGAGTGCCCCAATAACAGGACCGAGGGAAGGAGCCCTCTGGGGAAGCATTCCAGTCACCAGGGGTCCTGCTAGACCAAACTCCTTCTCCGCCCCCGCTCCTGCGCCAGGGCCAAGTAAACCTGCTAGGGTGCCCTGGTGGAGGTGAGAGCTCCCTGGAACCCAGAGGGCCCAGCAAGGTATGAGGAGGTGACGCTCTGCAGGGGCTCTGCTCTTCACACCTCCCTCAACACTCAGGGACACTCAAAAGGCCCAGCGTGCCTGGGACTGATGGCTGGTATCCCATTTCCATATCTGGAGTCCAGACAGCAACTGTCGGTGCTCCCTGAGCCAGGAGCTGAGAGGATGAGACATCTGTCTGACAAAATACAGAAGAGTTGTCAGGATCCCTGCCTGCATCTCTTATCTCAGGAGGCGCAGCTAAGAGCACCAGTCCCAGTCTCCAGCACGCTGTTCCACCCCAGGCCTCCCTGAAGATGGGAGGGAGAGTGGCTGCGGCTCTCCTCATCACCGAGGAATCCAATGACGAGGCACTCCACCTCTCTTATTCCCTAAGTCAGCAGCTTCTTGTAGCACCTAAAACTGGTTGTAGCCACCTAGGATTTTGAAAGCCAGATACTTGCCGTGCTGATAAGATGTTTATCAGTGGAAAGGGTAAGTGCTGGTATCAGCAGAGCATGTGGGTGGAGGCAGGCAGCAGCCCAGGGAGTTCAGCGCTCCTCGAAGGGGTGGGTACAGGGCCTGTGCCCTCCAGGCTCCCCTGCTTGGGGCATAAGTGGGATCGAACAGCGTTCATTCGGCCGTGCAGACATGATCAATGTCCAGTAGTCTCTTGGCTGCTCCCTTTCATGGTTCACAGTAAGCCAGGCTTCTCCCTACTCCTGTGAGGCAAGGTGATGGCTTGCGATTGAATCTCGACTGGGGTGTTGTGAGGATCACATGCATTTGTGTTAAATTAAGTTGAATTAAATAATACGTAAGCCACATGTAGTAGAAGAATAATGGCTCCCCAAAGTTGTCCATGTCCTAATCCCCAGAATCTGCAAATATGTTAGATTCCATGGAAAAGGGGAATTAAGCTTCCAGATGAAATTGAGGTTGCCGACCAACTGACTTTAAGATCAAAAGATTATCCTGGATTATCCAGGTGGACCCAATGTAATCACAGGGGTCCTTAAAAGCAGAAGAGGAAGGCAGAAGAGAAGTCAGAGTGATGCAGTGAGAAGGTCTCAACCTTCCATTGCTGATTTTGAAGACGGACGAATGGGCCACATACCAAAGAATGTGGGAATGTTGGTTACTTCTAGAACCTGAGAAAGGCAAGGAAACAGATTCACCTCTGTGGCCTCCAGAAAGGCCTAAGATCTTGATGTAGCTTAGTGAGTCCCATGTTGGACTTCTAACTTATAGAGCTGTAAGATGCTGGTTGTTCTAAGTCATGGTGTTTGTGGTAATTTGTTACCGCAGCATGAGCAGTAACAGCATTAGTTACACGGTGCATCAGCTAATCTTCAGAAACAGCTCCCCCGGCTTGAAGAATGGTTCAGAGTTTTCAGATCTTTGCTCTAAACAAGGCAACCACTCTTGCTCCATTTTTAAGTTTTTCCAAATTTTGTGTTTCAAAAGAAAGACATACTCTTAGAGTTTCTAGAATTCAAGAATTCCAGACAGGCCTTTCTGGAGGCCACAGAGGTGAATCTGTTTCCTTGCCTTTTTTCAGATTCTAGAAGTAGCCAACATTCCCACATTCTTTGATCTGTGGCCCGTTCTTCCAAAATGGCTTGAGGAGTCCTCAGTCACCACATTTGCCCGTCCTGTAATGACCGTCTTAAGTACGTTCCATAATAAACAATCACCTTCATTCAGTATCCAGCCCAGGCTGGTTCAAAACTCCAACTTTGGATCCAATTTAAATCTCACTTCTTCCCTCTCCTTGGGAAAGTCAGACCTCAGCTAGGGATTTGAGGGGGGTCAAGTGTGTGGTCAGTCCTCTTATTCTTCACTTTCCCTTTCATGGGTCACACGATTCTAGGTTGGAGGGGGACAGGGACCTTCTAACATGACCAGCCACCTGTCTGTGTGGGGAGATGTTTCTAGTGTCACCCTGGCTCAGTTGGGGTCTATATGAGCCTGGAAATTTCGATGGTGCACTGATCTTACCATAAATGATGGGCAAGGTGTTTTGGAAGCTGTATCCAGCCATACCCCTGTTCTGAGTCTCCTTCAGGGCAGCTATATCTCCTTTGACCAGCATTGGTCTGTGCCTTTAACCTCCTCTTTGGACAGGGCATTGCCTCACTTGGCCAATTACCTTACTGCCAAGCAACTGATGGATAGTAACCTCGTTCCTCTGCCCAAGCCACTCCCACGGGCCTTCTGCCTTCAGAAATGTCCAGGTTTTGGCCTCAAAGTTCATGGGTGCCTCCAAACTCCCAGCACACAAGTCAGGTTCTTCAAGAGCTCTCCCAGTGTCACCACGTTCTGCTCCACTCAGCGGGCACCCGCCGTCTCAGAGCATGTCCAGGTCTCCACCTAGCTTTGGGGAGGAAGTAACCTCTCCCTGTGAACACCACATAGACTAACACTTGTCCTCTTTTTCCTTCTTTCCCTAGCTCTCTGCTTCTGTTACAGAGGGGAGCTGGGGTGAAGGCTAGGGGGAGCCCCAGGGCCAGTTCTGAAGTCTCTTATTAAGCCGTGAGCAAGGGGTCTGGCCCCTCTTTAAAATGAGGCGTTCCTAACTAACACCCTTTCTTTAAAATGCAGACTGGCCTCCCATTCTTGTTCCATTTTCTGTTCCAGCTGCTTTTCAAAGAGCCCACCTTTCGGTGATGACTTTTCTTAGACTATGCTTGTCAATTGTAACAGCCAGTTTCACAAGTGAGCCCGAGGATTCGAAAGAAGGTTTCCTGGGCACAGTCCGTAAGGACTGGGATTTGTGTTCATGAACGTGGAAGAAGCCTAGCCCCACAGAAGTGAAACACAAAAGAACTGAGGCGTTTTACTGAATGCTACGGTCTGAGTATTTGTGTCCGTCCCACATTCTTATATTGAAATTCTAACGACCAAGGTGATGGTGTTGGGAGGTGGGGCTCTGGGGAGGTGACTGATTGGGTCATGGGGCCCTTAGGAAACAGGCCCTGGGAGCTCATGTGCCCCTCCCACTGCATGAGGACACCACGAGGTGCAACTTATGAACCAGAAAGCGGGCCCTCAGCAGACACCAAATCTGCCAGCGCCTTGATCCTGGATTTCTCAGCCTCCAGAACTGTGAGGAAGAAGTTTCTGTTGTGGACAAGCCACCCAGCTTGTGGCATTTTGTTATAGTAGCCCAAGTGGACTTCTCCCCACCTCACCTGCTATTCTGTTATATTTAGTACAAATATAACAGAATAGAAATATATTTATACTAAATATAACAGAATAACAGGTGGGGTGGGGAGAAGCCAACCGCTGAGCTTCAGGCCCCTCCCAGGAGACCACCCTCACCTTTCTCTGAGCTACCTGTCGGCTGCAGGGAAATGGACTTTGACTCTGAACGGAGCTGTGCTGGGGCTTCTGCCTGTGACCCGCCCCTTGGGCCTCATCACAGCCAGCAGGTGTGGACGAGGCCACATTCACAGTAGCGTAGCTGCTGCCTCTTACCCACCCACACTGGCCTTTCTCCCAGTGCGCACTCCAGCCCCAGCTGTCTCTATGTCCCCAAAGCATTCCCTGCTGGCGGTGGGGCCCCTTGGTGCTGCAGGAGCTGAGCTGGTGCCGGAGCCTCTCGGGGTCTGCAGAGAGGCGTGGGGCATGCTTCACTCCCTCCTTGGGTGCTGTCAGAGGGTCCCACACTAATGCTTCTTGTGCCCTGTCTTACACATGCTTTGGGAATTGTTTATGCACTTAGCATTTACAGCGTTCTAAGCAGTTTACAAAACGAACTCGGATGACCTCAGAGCAGCCCTCTCAGGCACTATGGGCATCAGCATTTGATGAGGAGGAGGCTGAGGCATAGACAGGAGAGGTAACTCGCCCACAGTCACGCAGCTGGTGGGTGGCAGGACAAAGCCGAGATTTTTAAAGGACATCTTATTACATATGTATATCACCAGCAGCCCTTTCCCTCCTGTGACCCAGATGAGGTCTCCAAGGCTCCAGATGTAGAACAGAAGCAACCACACTGAAGTCAGAATCACAGCTTGCCTCCGACACGGCGCCTCACTGTTGGCAAGGCCCACTGTGCCTGGCTCTCCCTCTGGCATGAGTTCTATCCCAGAAGCCTCCTGACCCCTTAGAAATACACTGGTCAGGCAGCCCAACCAGTTCATCCACGAGGCCTGGAACCGCAGCAGCAGCCGCAGCTGAGATGAGAGTTGCTCCCTGATCTGACACAGAGCCTGGGTTTAGCTTTGATTTCTCTCTTCTTAGGCAAGATCTTTAGAGAATGACTTTTTATCTATTTATTTTTTTCCTGGCCATTTCCTGCTCTTTTCTCAACCCAAGAGGGCTATGTTCACCTGAAGAAGAAAAGCAAGAAGGCTTCCTGGGCTTGGGAGGCCAGGGCTAGAAAGAACTGCTCACCATTTCGAGCCGATGGGGACTCGCCTGGCTCCTCCCCTGTCAGGGAGCTGAGGCAGAGCCGCAGAGTGACCGCTTTGTCCAGAAGGGAAACGTTTACCTTTCCTTCCTCCCTCCGCTCTCTCCTAACTAACGATTAAATGGAGAGAGTTGAAAAGACATCTCAGGGACTTCAATCTCCTCCTGGCCCGAGGATAAAGGGGGCTCCAACCCGAGTGTTCTCTTCACTGTGGCCAGTACCTAGGGGGCTGGGGTTGCTGCCAGCTCGATTGGAGGCCCCCTCCAGCCGCAGGCTGTGGTGAGGGGCCTCACAGATTGCACAAACAGGAGGGCAGCTGACCAAGCACCAAACTATTTAGACAAACACACGCCCTCCCTTCCCGCCAGAGTTTGTGCTGATTTCTCCCAATGCTAATGAACAGCTCATAAACATTAATAGACTCCTTGGCACCTAGGAGCCAGACAGAGTAACTTCCAGTGTGACTTTGGGCCCAGCCTAGACCCTGATGCAGCCTGGGGAGTTTCCAAGCCCCTGTAGAGTGCGGGGGGCACGAGACGTGCAGGGAGATTCGGGTGGCTCCCAGGAAGCAGGCTCACCAGAGCCAGACAGGCTCCCACAGACGGCTTCTAAGTCACAGAAACCTCCGCCTGCCAGATAGGCACAAACACAGAAAACCTCCCGGATGCTCAGAGTGTGGAGCAGGCTCCAGAAGGGCCAGGATCAATCCCTGGTCTCAGAGGACACTTAAGTGGGGGTGAAAAGCAGAAACCGAGAGCTTCTCACCCAGCACCTGTCCCTGATACCAGCAACAGGTGTTGCTCTGAGGCTGTGCTGAGGCCATGTATGGACTGAAAAAACCCCACGTGCGTGTGTAAAGTTAATTCAAACCTATTTTCCTGAGTGCTTACATAGTTTCATAAGGAAAGTTCTGTCAGAAGAGCTGCCTGAACCAACACCTCTGCCTGCCCTCCCACTTTCTCCCGTGGGTGTGGGGAGCAGAGGTTCATCGCTGGGTGTGGGAGTTCAGTCAAGGTGGTGGCAAAAATATTAAAGAAAAAATATTAGAGAAAGTTATAGAATCTAGTCTCAAACCCTTTTGGAAGACCTACAGGTTTTTTCTACAGTTCTCGGCTGAAGGCAACCTTGTCCCCTTAGTTAAATAAATTAGAGTAGAAACAAGAGAATGCAAGGAGTTTGCCTAACTCATCTACTCCTGTGGTCTTAAAACTAACCTCTGAGCTGGATGGCCCTCTCGGGGGAGGTCCGCCAAAGAAATTACTCTCTAATGATGTTTGCTTTAAGCTCAGAACCTGGCCTTCGATCTTTCTCCACAAGTATGCAGACTTAAAGCCTCTGTTATTAAATCTATACTAAATAAATGTGAAGAAGGCCAACGAGTCAACATCACGTAGCTGTGATCTCTCTTTGTGAGTAGCTCACAGCCCCCTAGCCCACTTGTTCACTAGAAATTTGTGTCTGAGTGCATTTATTCATATATCATGCAACTGAGGTCTGTAGGACGGACCTCAGCGGCTGGGTCCACATTCCTCTGCCCCGGGTGGGGTATTAATGCTGCCATTCGCACGTGGCCTACTGTTTCCCCTCATGCTCCGGAGGGCTGGTCTCTGTGCTGCAGGCAGCTCCGTGCAGGCCTGGGTACGTGATGCTGCCTGCCAACGCCTTGCCCAGGTCCTCTGGCCCTCAGCCGTCTGCAGGCCTGCACCTTCTGTGACTCTCTGCCTCAGCAATTTCTCTGGATTTCTTTGTCCTCAGGAATGTGCCGGGGCCACAAACAGGGCAGGCCAGGCTTTCTGGGGAGTGAATGCTCTCTGCCAGTGACCAAGGGAACTGGTAGACATGTCCCCCAGATCCTTGCCCGCAGGAAGGATGGGTGCAGGAAACTTCTACACCATCTTCTCCAGGTCCCAGGAGGATGAGCACAGTTGTCCACAAGGTAACCCACTCATTCAATACACTGTGTATTTGCTTCCCTCCCTCATCAGCCCCTGTAAACCCCACAGTGGGTAGGAAATGTCAGAAAGCAAGAATAAATGCTAGAGAGGAAGGGACTTCTTTAGGATTCCATCAAGACTGCATCCCTGAGAAAAGGGGACTCTGGTGAATGATTTATGCCGGCAGTGGGCTCTGATCATTGTCCTGGGCTGAATCATGAAACCAAGGCTTGCTTGCCCTTTGAGACCATGCAGGACAGGAGCTGAGCACATTCATTCTCCTTTTGCAGGACCCGGCACCACACAACACTTAGTGGGTTCCAGATGAATGCTCAGCCATGCTAGTTCACTCCACAGCTGCTCAGTTGGAAGGGTTTCTTCAAAGACCACTGAGATGAGAGAGAATGACTTGCTGAGGACCTTCCCTGTCCATCCAAAGCTGTCAAGGATCAGTAGTTCAGGCATTGCCACCTCCTATTTGACTCTAACACTGGAGGAGTCTGCTTTAAGTTCTGGGTTCGTGAGCCAATATAGGGCTCCCGGTAGGAACTGTGTGTAGTATTCAGGCAGGAGAAGCCTGAAGCTGGGCCTACCTCAAGGGCAGAAGGCCCCAGTCCTGAACTGAATGTCCCCCTGTCTCCAGGACCAGGACCAGGATATCCAGGGCCTCTTTCAATGCTGTTTCTACAAGGCTCACCTTAGACATTGCTCTCATGATGTAATAATATTTGACCATAGTATTTATTTATTGTATGTGGCAGGGAACCAAGAGGATGTTGAAAAATCCTGGTTGGGTCTGAACTTGGGAACAAGTTTCAGGCATCTATTTTATTTAATCCTACTGAAAAATGTCCTAGTGAGTTAAAGAAGAACAAAGTAAAAGAAGAGAAAACAGCAGTTGGCACTTGAGATGAAGATCAAATCAGCAAGTCTTGTGTGTCACCCACAGATCTGAGAGAGCTGATTCTTAGAGACTCCCAGTTTCTTGGTGTCAGTAAACACTGCCTGGGTTAGTAAGCACAGGGTGAGACCTGGGAGGAATTGATGAACCAAATGTGTCTGGGCTTTTCATTTCCTCGGCATGAGTCAGCCAGGCAAGCCCACCTCTCCTCCCCAGCAGCGTGCAGGGCCTCTGCAGATAAATGCACAGGAGAGCAGACCTGGGTGTGGTGTTGCCTGGCACTAAGCCAGCCCCCCCATTCTTTAGCTGCAGAGTGGCCTGGCCAGCTCACACAGGTAGCGCCCTTTTATTCTTGGAAAAGGAAGCACCAGGTGGAAAGGGAGGTGGAAGGAGGGGACACAATAACATTTTTCCAGGCCCCCCTGCCCGGGATGTTGAAGGTTTGCTGGAAAATGCCTTTGGTGGCTTTAAATATCACAGATGACATATTCCAGCATGGATCAGCCTCCACTAGACTTGGCCCTTCTATTTTGATTCCTGCCTTCCCCAGCCTCAGTCTTGAGCAGCGTAACATCTACACAGGGATAGCTCCAGGTGGAGCTCAGAGCACAGCACCTAGATAAGCAGAGTGGGGTCTGTGGCCTCATCACCAAAACGTAAAATTTAAATATATAAATGAATAAAAGACTAGATAAATGCATAAATGTACATACACACATACATTTTATCTGGTGCCAGGACCAAGGCTTTATTACAGCTCAGAGCTCCACTTTCAGCATTTGTGGGCAGGCCGGGCTCCAAGCTTCTCTCTCCTCAATGCTGCCTGTGGGAAGTAGAAAAGTTCCTTTTTAAAGTTTCCTGTCTTGTTAAAGAATAAATCATAAGTGCGCTAATAACTCCTCATTAAGTCCTATCCTATGTAGCTGTTAGATACGCCATGCTTACAGGCACGTAGTACATTCTATGTCCTGGTACTTTAACCAAGATATCGGTGCTGGACCTGCTCACAGGCATGTCCCAGCTCTCCACTGCTGTTACCTGTTTAGAAAAGTTTTGAGTTGTTAGCCAATTGGGTTTTAGTTTAGGTTGTGAGGTCTGGCTCCAGCTGACAGAGATCAGACACAGCAGTAAGGATGACCCCAACTGCATAAAGGATAAATGTGTGTGTTTTCCTTTGTTCACTGTACTCTCATGACATGATGGCTGGTGAGGGTACCCTTCCTGCAGTCCAGGAAGTAAACATTGCATTGCTGACAGATCCTTTGTCTCAGTGCTAATTATTCTTTGCTGCACAAAGCAATCTGTTTCCAACAAAATTCCAGAGTTTGTAAGCAAGGACCCGCATATAGGGGCTCCTGATCCCTGAACTGAAAGTCAGCTCTCCAGTACAACAGGTAAACTTGTTCAAGAACATGGGACATAATGACACCTAAGCTATCACTTCTTGGCAGCTTTGGATGATCAGGTCCGCGCCAAGGCTTGCCATGGCCTGTCCTAGGAAATGTTCTGAGCTTGATTTCATCCTGTCAAGAGAGTTTATTCCTTATAAGGTCCATCTAAATTCTTAGGGCACCACAAGGCAATGTGTCTCTCCTCTCCTGTGCAATCAGTCGAAAATCGTTTAGTCAACCTCAGCTGGGAGCACAGCACTGCTGGGGCTGTGGGCATTCAAAAGAGGTAAGATATTAGGAATCTACCAGGAGTCTGATTGCTGGGGAACCAATCCACCCACAGCAGCAACTGTTAAGTGGTGGCACCTGCTGGCTGTAGCACTTAATAGGTAGGTGTGCATGGAGTCAGGCCACCACGTACACAGACCAGCTCTGCCACTCACAGTAGTTGTGATCTTGGGCAAAACACAAAACCTCCCTGAGCCTCTCAGTTTCTCACCCACTAGTACCACCTTGTTAAGCATGCTAGGAGGAGTCAGTGTGATCGCCTACGCAAAGGGCCTGGTACAGTGTCTGCCGCACGAGAGGTATCCAATACCTGCCAGCTATTGTTGTTTTTCTGCAAATAAAGTGTAAGCCCCATGAGGACAGAGACTGATGTCCATCGCTCTTTGTCATCTGCCACTGAGCCTTTCACATAACATATGCTCAATAGTTTGCTGATCTACTTTGAGGGAAGGGGCAAGAAGAAGGGAATATAGTTTTATTGTGTAGGGTAATTTTCCAGGAAAGAAAAAACAGTGAATCTGTGAAACTTGGTACAGATTTTGAAAAAAAATCTCTTTGTAAAATAGAAGTATTTTCAACTGCATGTATCCCTATTTTTAAATAGTTAACCAAGATTTGCTTACCTGTAGTTTATTCTGGAATGTTTAGACAGGTATAACAGATAAAATCTCAAATAAGCAAAATAAGCTAAATATAATCTAGAGGAATCTGCCAAAAATTTGTATCTTGTTTAGATGAACATTATAATGGGTTTTTAAGGGAGCATCCAGCATGAAACTTTCAGAAAATAGACCTGCTCCCTTGGTCCATATTGTCAGTCACCGACAAGGCTTCACTCCAGGCAGACAAAATGGTCCCCACAGGCTGGTTCCCTGCCTGCCTTGCATGTGCGCTTGGGGCTGCTGCAGAGTGGTGCTGGATAGACCATCCCTGGCAAGCACGTGATCTGTGTCACGCCACTCCCGCCCAATGGCCAGACTGACTACCATCATGGACGGCTAAGCCAGGAGGGGCCCTCTTCTGCTCTGACATTCCCTCACACCCTGCCTTGTGGTTGTATAATGGAAGAGAGTGGGATGGAGGTTTAGGAGGAGACCTGCATTCATGTCCCAGCCCTGCCACTTTAAGCTATGTGAACTTGGTTGACTCAGGCTCTCTGAGTTTCACTCAGAAAAGGCCCTATATGTGTAGGTTTATAGATGGGAATGGTCCAGATGGCGTGAGGGGTCAGCTCCAGCTCTAAATCCTGGCATTTTCTGGGATGTGGAAGAGTACGGGGAGAGGCAGGCAGCCCAGCTGCTGGCAGCACATGGCTAGTAGATGCCAGTGCCTGGAGCTCTCTCAGAGACCACATCCAGGCTCCTTGTATACCAGCTTCAGGATGTACACACACCATAGTGTCACTCCCACGTGTAGATGGCAAACATTCATTTGAAGTGTTACCGGAAAGGGATCCCGATCGAGACCCCAAGAGAGGATTCTTGGACCTTGCACAAGAAAGAATTTGGGGCAAGTCCATAAAGTGAAAGCAAGTTTATTAGAAAAGGAAAGGAATAAAGCATGGCTACTCCATAGGCAATGCAGCGGCAAGGCTGCTTCACTGAGCACACTTAGAGTTATTTCTTGATTATATGCAACAAAGGGTGGATTATTCATGAGTTTTCCAGGAAAGAGGTGGGCGATTCTTGAAACTGAGGGCTCCTCCCCCTTTTAGACCACATAGGGTAACTTCCCGATGCCATGGCATTTGTAAGTTTCGTCACACTGCCGCATGCTAACATATTATAATCAGCGTATAATGAGCAGTGAAGATGGGCAGAGGTCACTTTCGTTGCCATCTTGGTTTTGGCAGGTTTCGGCCGACTTCCTTACTTCATCCTATTTAATCAGCAAGGTCTTTGTGACCTGTATCTGGTGCCCACCTCCCATCTCATCCTGTGACTAAGAATGTCCAACCTCCTGAGAATGCAGCCCAGTAGGTCTCGGCCTTATTTTACCGAGCCCCTATTCGAGATGGAGTTGCTCTCATTTGAACGCCTTTGACAGACTCATATAATCACATAACATATGCTGAGGACCTTTTGCAGAACAATGGGCACTGATGGCTGTGCTGTGAGAGCCACAAAAGATGTGCACATCCAGACCTTAGCTCTCAGGAAAGTGTCCAAATGCCAGCTGTGCCTGCAACAGGCTGTGTGGCCTTGTGCACACCACGAGCTCTCTAAGCTGCTTCCTTGTCTGTGAAGCAAGGATAATAAAACTTACCTTACTTGTTATAAAAATCAGAGGTAATATACGTAAAGCTTGTTGGATTGTTTTTAGGATTGAATCGTTGTTAAGAAATAGATATTTTATGTTAAACTCCTAGCATAGTGCCTAGCAACTGGTAGGCATTAAATGAATGGCAATTACTATTGTTATTTATATGCTATCATCATTATTTTCAGTGTGGATCAGTGTTAAAAGTGCTTCATGGAGAAATGGAGACCTGAAAGGGGCTCTGAAGGAGGAGTGGCGCTCAGCAAACAGTAGACGATTTCAATCCAAACATCCATTACCTCCCTAACGCAGGGTATACGCACATCACATCGCCTCCTGTGTTGCTAAGAGGCTACCCATATGTCTGTCATTAATTCTCCAGAATCCTTGGATGCATCCTTCTGCAGGGGTTTCTAACAGGAAATACAAGTCCCAGATTTTTTTAAAGTTAAAATTAAGTGCAGCACTCGTACCTTTCTTTGGGCACGTCAGTCACACTGCCTCATGAGCTACTGCTCTCCTGCTCTTTGAAAAGGCAAATCCTAGTTTCTTTGTGGTGATCCAGAAAGCAGTGGGAAGAATGACAGGGGTCTTGGTTATCTCCAGTTTAATCTCTACCTTCAGTGGGGCTGGTGCAAGCTAGGACCATTTTACTGCTCCCAGAGGAATTTAAGACATCTCTTTGATCGCTAAAGAATCCAGATTAACATGCCTTCTTCGTTGGCAGGGAGACATGCTATGAATTCTAGGATCTTAATTCAAATGCTTTCAAATTCCTACTTCTTACTTCTTGTTCAATTAATTAATGCCATATATGTCACTGCAATCTTTTGCTTTTTTTTTTTTTCCTATGCTCCTAATTTTCTCTGAAACTATAACATTATTTCGGGGGTTAATGAATGCGTAATTGGAGAAAATGTTCGTACTTCTTTGGCCTCATCTTTCCTCTCCTCCTGCTTCTCCTCCGCCACAAAACCTTTATTTTCTCAAGAGTCCGTTCTTTCCGTAGGAAAAACCATAATCGTCATGATTGCAACATGTTGAGTAACTACTATTTGCCAGGAATTTGCTCAATTCTTTACTTATTTTATTTTACATAATCCTTTCTAAAACCCCGATCATAAGTAATATTATTATTCCACTTTATAGCTGAGACTCCTGAGGGTGAGAGAGGTCAAGTAATTTGCCCAGCGCAGTGGGTGGGTAGAGCTAGGACTTTAATCCAGAACACCAACGACTGTTGTCTTATCACCACCACACTACAAATTTCTAGAGACCTTCATGAATTCCTTGCATTTGGTAGTCCAAATATTTATATTCCCAAAAGCCAAGTAGCTTCTCTTAATAAACAATTGATTCCATGGAAGCAGTTACAAGCTGCCTTGAAGCAACTGCCCTCAGTGGCTTTCTGACCTAGGTGTACTTGAAAACGGAATGATCGGCCATCGGCTGCATGGTTTTGTCCTTTTCAGAAACAAGGGAAAGGACAATGTGACTTTGCAAATATTTGACGAACTACAGCTTAATATTATTAGGATAGCAGAACAGTGCTGGGAATCCCCGGGTCTTCTCCTAAAAATTCCTTAAAATGTTTTCCCTCAAAAACATAAAGCCCAGCTCTGAAAGTTTACGTGTGTTGATTGCCCTGGACAACAGGAAGTGAAACGAAAGAGTTGGAAGCAGGCAGGGTGAGGGTACAGGTACCGCTGAGCGTGGGAAGTCTGGAGGGCGGAGAAGGCGCCCGGAGAGACTTCCTTGGGAGCTCTTCGGAGGAAGGAGCAGGGCAAAGGTGGTCGCAGAAGCCGAGGGATCATCCTTTCCTCAACATGCACACCCAGAAGAAGAATTTCAGAAGCTGCATGTGCTCTAAAGAAGAGCTGCTGCTCTCTGGGTCTCTCGGGCTCCACACTGCTTCCTAAGTTTCTGAACTTGTAAAACTTTTCCTTCCCAGTGAATAACTCAAAGCCTTCATTCTAAGGCAGCAGGTTTAAAGCACTTGCGTGAGATTTGCTAGGAAAGGCTGGGGTGGATGGTGGTCACGAACAAGCCCGAGTCTCTGTTATTTCTGCCTGGCAATGATAAAGGATGAAAGCAGCATGACCACGGCAGAAATAGATGATGGGTTAAGATTAGGTTAAGTTCGTAGATCTCAGGTGTCGGCAGCTTCCTAAGCCTTCGAGGTTCCCAAACTAACATTTCCAGAACCAAAGGGGCAATCTTCTACCGCCTGAGAAGCGGGGGCAGTATCTCTTAGAGGGTGTCTGGTAATGTGGGAGGTATCATGGTGCCACGGTCATCGGAATTATTGGGGAGTTTCCAACAAACATCTAGTGAAGAGCGCAGGGATATTAAACGTCCTGCAGTGATGGAGCACTCTACGCTGTGAAGAGCCACTCCACCTAAAACGTCAACAGCGCCCCTGGGCAGGTCCCTGCCCTCAAAGTGCTGCTTTACTCTGGACCAGGTCCGGAGCTCTGCACTGTCAATGTGGGCTCTATTTTCAGGAGACTTTGCTGAAGAAGGACTGATGACATCATCAGCATCGTCCTCAACAAGTGTGTGTGACAGCCTGGAACGTGGAAGGCAGGGGGGCCACGAAATGCTTTGAGAATGGAATGGACTCAGTAACACAACTCTCAGTCTGTTACATTTTCCAAGATGCTTGCACTTAACTTAGAAATGTAGGGCCGGGTGCAGTGGCTCACACCTGTAATCCCAGCACTTGGGATTACAGAGGCCGAAGTGGGTGGATCAGCTGAGGTCGGGAGTTCAAGAGCAGCCTGACCAACATGGAGAAACCCTGTCTCTACTAAAAATGCAAAAATAACTGGGTGTGGTGGCACATGCCTGTAACCCCAGCTACTGGAGAGGCTGAGGCAGGAGAATTGCTTGAACTTGGGAGGTGAGGGTTACGGCGAGCCAAGATCGAGCCATTGCACTCCAACCTGGGCAATAAGAGCAAAACTCCATCTCAAAAAAAACCAAAAACCACTTAGAAACGTAATGTATCCCCTTGCCTCTTTCTTCTTATAAATAAGGGTTTGCTCCATGAAGCCAGAAAAAACAAACTTCTTACATACAAGTTTCCATTAGCAGTTCCATATCAGTGTCGATCTTCTCATATGATGTGCTTTCAAGACTGCAGACTTCTCAAAATAATCAGAAGACCCTAGTGTACACAGAAGGCTGACAAGGCTCTGAACTCAAATATTTCAGTCTTATAATTTGAAGGGGATTTTGTGATATTTTGCCTCTAAATTTAGCATATACAAAATTACACAGAAAAAATATTTAATTCTCAGACATTCTGAAATTGTTTTAAAAACACAAACTATTTATTATGGTCAAACATGCCAAAGGTAACTAGCCCTAAACACATTTTCTTCAACTGCAAAACAAACGAATCAGTTATGGAAGAATAGCAGGTTTGACAATTGTAACAAGAGCTTGCATTTTCTGAACATTGATGTATATGTATAGACCTAAAGACACCCTATTCTGTGTTCCAGAGTGAGCTCTTAGGCTGTGAGTTCTACCTTGAATGGCAGTAGTGCTAAGCAGGATCAGAGCTATGCACATCTCTCTGCTGACTCCTCCTCCCCAACCCCAAACGTCTGTTTCGTGGCTCAGTTCTATTCCTCTGCATTCTCTTCCTTGCATATGCTACAGGAAAGGGGTCCCAATCCAGACCTCGAGAGAAGGTTCTTGGATCTCGCACAAGAAAGAATTCAGGGCAACTCCACAGCGCAAAGTGAAAGCAAGTTTATTACGAAAGTAAAGGAATAAAAGAACAGCCACTTCATAGACAGAGCAGCCCCAAGGGCTGCTGGTTGCCCATTTTTATGGTTATTTTTTGATGATATGCTAAACAAAGGGTGGATTATTTATGCTCCCTTTTTTAGACCATGTAGGGTTACTTCCTGCCATTGCCATGGCATTTGTAACTGTCATGGCGCTGGTGGGAGTGCAGCAGTGAGGACGACCAGAGGTCACTCTTGTCGCCATGTTGGTTTTGGTGGGTTTTGGCTGGCTCCTTTACTGTGACCTGTTTCAACTGGAAGGTCTTTATGACCTGTATTTAGCGCTGACCTCCCATCTCATCATGTGACTTAGAATGCCCCATCTGGGAATTGCGGCCCACTAGGTTTCAGCCTCATTTTCCTAGCTCCTATTCAAGATAGAGTTGCTCTGGTTCACACGCCTCTGACGCATAGACTCCTGAAACTTCACCTGTCACTTCTCACCTTTTTTTAGGTTGCCTAAAACTGCATTTTCATTTCTGACCTCTCACCAAATGCCTAGAGTCACATTTAATATTGTCTAGTGTGCATTTGACGTGAAGTCCCTATCTCCCTTCCAACAAAGTCCCCAAACACCATCTCTCCCCTCTCCTTCCTAATTCTGTCAGTTTCTCTGACTCTCTCACACCTTTTCACATGAGAGAAAAATTGAGAAGAAAGTGAAAGAAGATTTCAGGACAACTTCAGCTCATAGTGCCTTGTGTTATCAGCAACCCTCTCCACCGCCCTATGACAAAATAGAAACAGCTCTGGGGCTAGATGCTTTGTGTATCCCCAGAATCCACAATTCATAAATAGCTAAGATGGTTGGGAAGGATGAAACCAAAATAAAATCCTAAAAAAAATAAAAATAAATAAAAATAAAAATAAAAAAAATAAAATCCTAAGCTCCCCAGCTGACAGAATGGACTCCCTCTTGCCCAAGGAGACCTCAGAAAATGTAAAAAACTGAGCCTCGACAGGACAGGAGGTCGGATACGACTCATTATCCCCTCTCCCTTTTATGGCTTAGAAGGAACTGAGCAGCGTTAATGTTAAAATAGAGCTCATAAGACTGACAGAAGAGACTCTGTGGCAATAAAATGCCAAATCATGAATGAGACCTAGGGCCATGCCAGACAAGGGTTGAGTCACTCACCTCTATACTTAAACTGTGTTCTCTGCCACAAGGTTTACCTTTTTCTCTAGCAGCTAAACAAGCACTGGCCTGAAGATAAGCAACAGTAAAACAATTTGCAGCCACTGCCTCGCACTAACTGGCCCCTTGTTCCACGAGCCATAACTACAGCTTTGACTGGACAAGAGACTGATTTCAGTACCTTTCTCCTGATAAGAAGACGACCAACCATTGACCGACTCTGGCCAGTTTACAGAGGATGCACTCTTGAGTGCCTTTGCATCCTAAACAGACTTTTTAACATAGAGGACCTAATTGTAATACCCCTAGGTGAACATGGGTTGTATGTTATATGTATGTTTGTTCAATATGCATGTGTCAGGATCACCTTCATGAATATTCATAGCTCCTCTTACAACCTGTTGAATATGTGTACTCAGTCAATCCATTCAGCTTAAATTCCTGTCTAAATCCTCCTCCAAAGTGCCCGTCTTTGGTCTTGGTCAGAGGCTACACTGCCTAGCCTGCAGATGGCCACCTTACAGGCTACAACCCTTTATAAGAAATAAAGTCTCCTTCCAACATTTATACATTTGTGATTTTTTAGTTAATAAAAATAGTGATCTCAATCAAATTTCCTTTGCCAGTAGAGAGCAATAATTTGAATAATACATAACAAAGTGACAGAAATTCAACTCTAACCAGCTTAAACAAATGCAAATTTTCTTAGTTGAATGAACTAAGAAGTCCGTGAGAGCCTGGACTTTGAGCACTGCTGGGTTTAGGTGCCAGACAATGTCATCGGAGACCTGCCTCCTCCTAGTGCAGCTCTCTTCTGGATTACCTCCATTCTCAGACCGGCTCTCCCCAGTTTAGGCAAAGACAACCACCAGCACTTCCTGCCAGCTTTGCACCACCACCAGGAGGAAAGCTCCAGTGTCCTGTTGTTTCTGCAAAAGGTCGGGAGCTGACGCTCATTTCCTCTGATTGGTCAACGGGGCCATGCACATCCTAAGCTAATCAGAGATCAGTGCCCTCATTGGCCGGGTTTGGGTCTAGACTCCTAGAGCCAGTCACTGGGGTCAGCCCTAGGCAAACCACATGGATCGAGGATGGAGGAAGAGGGACCCTCTAAGGGCGGTGACCTGCTGGTGCCAGAAGAAAAAGAAGTGGATTCAAGACGTTTGAAAATCGTAATGCAATTTTATCTAAAAGGTGTTTTACTGTTAAGCAGATAATCCTACTTTTCCAAATAAAAACTTAGATAGATTGGGGAGGGCATGGTAGCTCATGCCTGTAATCCCAGCCCTTTGGGAGGCCGAGGATGGTGGATCACGAGGTCAGGAGTTTGACACCAGCCTGGCCAACGTGGTGAAACTCTGTCTCTACTAAATATAAAAAAAAAAAAAAAAAAATTAGCCGGACGTGGTAGCACGCGCCTGTAGGCCCAGCTCAGCTGCTGCAGAGGCTGAGGCAGGAGAATTGCTTAAACCTGGGAGGTGGAGGTTACAGTGAGCGGAGATCACACCACTGCACTCCAGCCTAGGCAACAGAGTGAGACTCTGTCTCAAAACAAAACAAAACAAAACAAAAAAAGAACTTAGAGAAATTGTGTTGATGCTACAACCAAAAGCAAGAGCCATCGCCCATGCTGTCGGCTGGTCCAGCGGACTCCAGTGGCAGAGGAAGGCATCCTGGTTTTGTGGTGGGAAGAACCTTGGCTTTGAAGTCCTGCAAATGTGGCTTCTGGTCCTGACTGCATTTTCTATTGGCTGTGAGAACTTGCACATGGCACTTAGCTGCGCTTCCTTCAAATGAAATGAGAGTAAATCACACTTTCTTGACACCCCATTTCTAGGAGGATGGATTAAGATGTCATATGCAAAGCATCCATGATGCCTGGCAGCACAGATGAATGGTCAACAAATATTAGAAATATTAGTCCCTTCCCACTCCCCTGACTCCAGGACTCATTTTATTGCTTATTTACAATTGAAATTTCAATAACTCAAGGCATCTTAAAACTGAAATGTGGAACCTGAGTAATATTATTTTTTAAAATAAAGAAATAAATTGAGTTAATCATTGCTCCATTGCCATTTAAATCTTTTCTAAATGTCCTAATTGGTGAGGGAGGAAGATCTGAAAACAGAACGGGGGCCTTTGCCCTGAATATCCGTTAACCCAGGCCGTGAACTTTGGCTTCAAATGTTGTTGGTATCTCTGTCACAGACACACCAACTCAGACAGCACACAGGTCAGACCTGGAGAGCAGGTATGGAATTACAAAATTATCTTCCCAAAGTGCAAAAACTGCAGTTTTTAAGAAAAACCTGTGAGTCAGCAATGGGAGTGAGACGCCAGCAGGGAGACCTTCAGTGATAAGGAAGGGGTGACTAAATGAAACAGCCTTCCTGGGGGATTTGATGTTCGGTATGTATTTTGGGCAAGTTTATATGGGAGAGAGGACGGGAGTCATCAAGACTGTAAGCTGAGAGCTCCCCTCCTGAAGGAACCTGGGAGATGCCCCGCACACCCCCATGCCCCTTTCTGCTAACTGCTTCCTTCCACCCTCAAGTCCCTTTTTGCTCCAAGAATCATCCGCTCTGGGAGGAACATTTACTCACTTGAATTATTACTGCCACCTCCCCCACCGTATTTGAGAACATGCTTTCCCTTTGCTGCCTCCCCAAGTTATAGAACCATAATGAACCACCTTAGAAGGCCACACGATGCTCCCAGAATTTCCCAGGAAGTTTCAGGCCCCTCTGTTTATAAAAGAAGTAACGAAAGGAATGCGAGGTGCTCTTCAGCTTTGTCAGTATAAACAAGTTCACACTGGCTGGATCACCATCAGCCTGGAGTTTCCACAACCAGCACCAAGTCGCCACCTTCTGTGTTCTGCCCTCGGCTCAACCTGGCTGCCCACCTCCCACTGTGTCTCAGAGCCACACTCCCCTGTGGGCAAATTTCTGAGCCTGCAGAGGAAAAGGCACCAGTCATACTGCAGGGTTTCTTCATCAAGATTTTCAGACAATTTCCTAGTATCTCAATCAATTCAGCAGATAGCTCTTAAGAAACTAGGAGAGTTCACTCCAGACGCACTGAGGTGCAGTCTCCACGTGCAGAGACTTCAAGCAGGCCCGCAGCTGCAGGACGCAACAGCTCATGCCCCTCTGCGCAGCTGCAGGACGCAACAGCTCATGCCCCTCTGCGCAGCTGCAGGACGCAACAGCTCATGCCCCTCTGCGCAGCTGCAGGACGCAACAGCTCATGCCCCTCTGCGCAGCTGCAGGATGCAACAGCTTATGACCCTCTGCGCAGCCACACCGACTGCCCAGCTCACCAGCTCTAACTGTGCTCTGAGGGAATCTCCATTCACTCAGTCCCGCACCTTAACTCAGTTTGGTGATGGGATGAGGAGGACACAGTGTGGGGCCTTGATAAGACAAAATGCACTCAGGCAAGCTGAGGCCACAGTGGCTGAAGGAGCCTTGCAGTTACCGACAGGCCACTGCCACTCACTGCGCTCACTTGTTGCTTTCCTGTCTGCGGTCGGCCGCCTGATCCTGCTTCATCATTCACACGCAGACCACATGTCTCAAAGTTCCAGAGTCAGCAACGGCCGATCCTTTCCAGATCCCATTGGTTTGCACAGCTTACACCCCGAATTCTACCTTTCATTGTTCTCTATTTCCTGTAAGGTCGTGTGTGGACCTCGCTTTCTGGCTAACTAGACTGGAAGCTCCTGGAAGGCAGGGGCCTCATCTGGGTTCTTTTTTCTTCTCAGCACTCAGCAATCTGCTTGGAGCAAGGCTTATGGATCACTTATTGATTGTTGCCAAAACATGAACTTGGCCAATTCTGGGTAAATCTTTAACATTGGAGAATCCTGTGAGCAGACAAATGTCCGAAGGTGCTAAGGTTGTGTGATTCAGCAGACACGAACACAGACATGTTTGAGTCATTCCTTATTCCACAGCTGGTGCTCTGTCACCTGGGCCCACATCCTCCCAATAAACAACCCGGCTGAAGAGTAGGAGCTGAAGGGCTAAGAGGGAACTGCAGGCCCAAGGAGGAGAGAGGGGAAAACAAGGAGGGAGGGATTAAGAAAGAGAGCCATGAAGAAGAAGGGGGAGAGGCAGGCAGAGAGAGATTAGCGCAGAGGAGACAGAGAGGGACACAGAGAAAGAGGGAGAGAAACGACGGAGAGCAAGAAAGGCCAGAGGTGCTGAGGGAGGGTGGTAGAAAGCTCAGGTGGTCCGGGCTCAGGTCACCAAGCTGTGATTTGTCTTAATTATTGAACACCTGCTATGTGACAGGAATTGTGCTAGGCCCTGGATATACAGAGGTCAAGAAGGCCAGCCCGTTCCTCAGGGAGTTTATATTCTAATGGAGGACTGTTGATAAATAATATACAATAAGATGTGTTGAAGAAAAAGCAGAGGCCAAGCATGGTGGGGGTCACTCCTGTAATCCCGGCACTTTGGGAGGACAAGACAGGCAAATTGCTTGAGCCCAAGAGTTCAAGAACAGCCTGGGCAACATAGCAAGACCCTGTCTCTACTAAATATTTTTTTAAAAAATGATTAGCCAGGCATGGTGCTCCATGCCTGCAGTCCCAGCTAATCAGGAGGCTGAGGCGGGAGGATCACCTGAGCCTGGGAGGTCAAGGGTGCAGTGAGCCATGATCACACAACTGCACTCCAGCCTGGGTGATACAGCAAGACCTTGTCTCAAAACAAAACAAAACAAACAACCAGGCACGGTGGCTCACGCCTGTAATCCCAGCACTTTGGGAGGCTGAGGCAGGTGGATCACGAGGTCAAGAGATCGAGACCATCCTGGTCAACATGGTGAAACCCTGTCTCTACTAAAAATACAAAAAATTAGCTGGGCACGGTGGCGCGTGCCTGTAATCCCAGCTACTTAGGAGGCTGAGGCAGGAGAATTGCCTGAACCCAGGAGGCGGAGGTTGCGGTGAGCCGAGATTGTGCCATTGCACTCAGCCTGGGTAACAAGAGCGAAACTCTGTCTCAAAAACAAACAAACAAACAGACAAACAAACAAAACAAAACAAAACAAAATAAAGCAAGGTGGAGGTCTACTCTCAAGTAGAAGCAGAGCTTCACTTAGAAGATTTGACTCCTCATCCAGTGCTCTTGTGGAAGACAAAATGCACCAGGCCATCAGGGAGGTGGTTTGTTCAGGGTATTGCAGTAGGAAGAATGTTTGGGAAAGGGGAATGTCTCAAAGAAAAGGAAGGGGCCTGGGGCTTCATACAGGCAGGTAAACAAGGGAGTCTCACAGGACTCTCTAGGAAGGATGGAGGCAGGTCTTACTCGAAATATTGGAGGGCAGGATGGTCCTTTGAGGTTTCGCCATGAAACATAAAAGGATGGGGGTATTTTGGAAAAGAAAAAGGTAGGGGATTTCTTAAGCTCAGGTAAAGTTTAACCTTGTCACTAATATCCTGCCACCTTCATTATTCTAAACACTAAGTATGGTCACTTTGCTGTGTTCATCCGCTTCTTACCTGCACTGTAATGTGGAGTTCCTCCAGGCAGCACGCAAGCCCTTTGTGATCTGATTTCTATCTGTTCCCAATTAGCTGAGATAGGGAAGCACACAGAGAGCACGTGAGAGGATCCTGTGGGCCAGGACACCGGTGCCTCTGCACACCTCCCGTTGGCCAGAACTCAGTCTCGTAGCATCCTTAACTGAAAGGGATGCTGGGAGGTATCATCTAGCTATTTGACTAGGAAGGGGGAAATGGGTGTTAGGGGTCACAGCTATCCAGCTTTGTCGCATGTGCTGTTCCCTTTCTCTTTGTTCATTGTTCATTTTCTCATCAGTCCCCTACATGACACCTTTAGGTCCCTGACATTAGGAACGATGCCTTTTGTCTCTCTGTCCTCAATGCCTAGTTTTGTTTGGAACTAGGTAAGGGATGAATAATGTCTGTCAAATAAATGAACGGCTCCTGGATGGCTTCTAAATGGCCAGGATCTCCGGATGTGCTCCAGAAGGATAATTTCAACCAAGAAAAAGACACAGAGGGTCCCACAGTCACCCTAATAGCTTTTATTTGCCATCTGGGACGGATAAGTTCTCACACTGGGACCCCTAGGAAGAAGCTAAGTGTTGTGGATGTTAGAGCTGCAAAGAGAGCTCAGTTGCCTTATTTTGAGCTCAGCCCACTAACCATCTTTGCATCCTAACTACCTTTAGAGAGAAAATAGCACTTTGGCCTCGACTTCCTGGCAGGTAAGGAAAGAGATTAACAGATGCCCATTGTGTGAACTGGGCTAAGCCTGCAGCCAACTTGGAACGAAGGCGATGGGCTGGAATGGCTCCTTATTTACATGGTATCTTGGTAAGCCAGGAAAAGTTACATAGTGACACACTCTGGTACAGCTTCTGTGATCCCCACATTGCTCCCAGCGAGTTTGAGTCAGGACCAAAGAGAATAAAATCTTATTAACACAGGAGAGAAAGACTGAGTCATTTCCATAATGACCGGCTCACAGCAGGAATCATTACCAAGCCTGAGAGTGAGAAAATGGTGGTCTCTTTTTATGCGGAGTTACTGGCTGGAATCTCACCTTTACGACTTTTGAAGAAGGAATTATATGGCTCACACATCCAAAAACAAATAAAACAGAGAGGCAACCTCATGGCGTGTGCGTAGTCAGACAGCAATGTGACCAGAACCCAAGGCCTCAGGGGTGGAGAGCAGAGTGGGTGGTGTTGAGGAGGCCTGGGGGGAGCTGGGTGTCTGCAGCTCTTGGGCCTGACAGGGTTCCTTTGCCACCTCCAATATTCATGTTTGAGATTCATTAGGGCCAACTGGGTGAGAAAAAGGAACAGAACATACATCTCAACTTTAAATGGCTGACTTGGGCTCTGGAAGTGTAAACTCAATGAAATAAAGATGACTCATGCCTTTTGAATCCTGTGCCTTTATTTATGTTCTGGTGCCTCTTTTCCTGGTTGGCCTGGTTCCTATCCAGGCGTTTTTAGGGCCATGAAGGGTGTCTGAGGGCACAGCAACAGGCCTCCTTAGGGGCCCTGTGGCCTCAGGACCTCAACTCCCAAATGCCTCTGTTCTCCTTAGCTCTCCTCTCAAGAGGAGAAAACTGCTCCACTCTCTCTTCTGTGGAGCTGTAGGTATATGCCTGCATTAAGCAGGAATGTCGAACTGCTTGGATGATGATGACAATGACAGCTAACTGTCATTGAAACTTACGACATACTAGGCACTAACTTAGGGGCTTTGCATGCAGGATCCTGTTTAAACCTCATAATCACCCTATAAAATATGTATTACATACACTCGTCGTTTCAGATGGAAAACATTCTGGTGGGGGAAGATTCTGAGAAATTCAGCTTCAAAACAGGATCATACTGACAAACCCGCATAAAAGTCCTGGCAAGGATGTGCTTCTGAGTTCCATCATCACTAGTGTTGGTGCCCTGGGAGGCCCACAGCCTCTTTCTTCAAATTTCATTTCAAATTTTATCACTTTTCTCCACCTTCACTGTAATCACTTTAATCCACTTACCATCACCTCTCCTCAGCTACAAATAATAACAAATATTTTTGCGCTGTTCTTGGGTGCCAGGCGTTGTCCTAGGCACTTTACATGTGTGTTACACCTCAATCTTCATGGTAATCCAACAAGGTCGGACTCGTGATCGAGACCGCTGCATTGCACAGCTCTAAGTGGCACTGTTCACACTGCACGCATTGGACTCCAGGGGGAGATTCTGGAGTTGTACAACATGGCAACCCTATTATCATCTCCATGTTATAGATGAGAGAAGTGAAGAAGTGCAGGGGAGTTGTTTAACGTGTCCATGCTCACGCTGCTCAGCAATGGCAGAGACACGCTTCAAACCCTGGCAGGCTGGCCCCGGAGCCTTCCCCACTGTGTTATACTGCCTCTCATCCTTATACAAGCTCCCTGGCTGGGGTCTCGGCTCTTGCCTTTCCGTATTTTCCGGTGGCTAAAGTGATCCTTTTAAAGCACATAAACAATGTAATGACTCAAAACCCTCCAATAGCTTCCCAACAATCCTAGAATACAGACTGAACAAACTTCATAGCATGCCCCATGAGGCCCTATGTGATCTGCCCCCACGCCATACCTCCAGGCTCCTGACAAGCCCCAGCTCACTATGCTTCTGCCCTCCTGATCTTTTTGTTTTCCTGAGACTATGCCAAGCTTGTGCTCACCTCAGGGCCTTTGCACATGCTGTTTCCTCTGCCCCTGCCCCATCCTCTGCCTAGATCATCCCATGGGCCTCCTCCTCACCTCATTCAGGACTCTGCCCAAATGCCACCTTCTCCAGAGAGGCTTTCTTGATCTTTCCACGTTAAATAGCCTCCAACACACTCCCACCATTCTCCATCCCTTTAGCCTCCTTTGTCTTTCTTTGCAGCACTTAATAGTACTCAAAATTATACTATGGATTGACTAGTGTACTGGTGTATTCACCCTTGGATGTAAACAGGGACTTTTTCACGCTCAACACTGAGTCTCCAGAGCTGGAAGAGAGCCTGGTGCAAGTTGGAGCTCAATAAATACTGGTTGAATAAATGAATAAGCAAAGCTCCTGGAGAGCAGGGCCACCTCTGTGCCAACCCAGGGGACACCATCAGTTCTCAGTAAACACCAAGAAAGCAGGGGAGGATGGGGAAAGGAGAAGGAAGACAGGGAGGAGAAGAAAAGCATTACTCAGATTTCAGCTTGACAACACTTAGTGTTTCTTTGGTGCTGAACACAGTGACACACATCTCAATTCTCATGGCCTATGAAGGAGGTAATTTTAGCAAGAAAGGGGAAATATAAGGATGGTGGGCAGAAATATATTTGCATCAATTCCTTGATGCAGTCTTTACTTATGACAGAAAAAGGCTATCATTAAAGATATGGACTTTGAGACCGGGTGCTGTGGCTCACACCTGTAATTCCAGCACTTTGGGAGGCCAAGGCGGGTGGATCATGAGGTCAGGAGTTCGAGACCATCCTGGCCAATATGGTGAAACCCCGACTCGACTAAAAATACAAAAATTAGCCAGGTATGGTGGCACGCACCTGTAGTCCCAGCTACTTGGGAGGCTGAGGCAGGAGAATCACTTGAACCCAGGAGGCAGAGGTTGCAGTGAGCCGAGACCCTGCCACCGCACTCCAGCCTGGGTGACAGAGTGAGACTCCGTCTCAAAAAAAAAAAAAGGGACTTTGAATTGCTTATCTTTATGCAACTCAAGCTACAAGAATTTTGTGTGTTTTTTAAAATGACTCAGAAGCATTAATCATATAAGCTAAATAATTTGTGTTTATTTTTGCTGTATCTTCAAGATAAAGGATTTATTCTGCCATCCACTGTTTCCTCAATCTAGCTTTTAAAATTCCCCCACGTGCTGATTCAGTTCATGGAACACCTGTGAGTTTCCTCTGCAATTGCTGTGTCCGTTTTTTGGCAGAAGGAGTCTGAGTTTTTCTAAGAATGTGTCCAAACTAAAATACCACTTTATGACAGCATTAAAACAGCATTTTAATCACTTGATCATTTTAATCACACAGCTTGCAAGACTAAAAATCTTCATAGTGTCCTCATCTGACATTTTGGGGGTCCCTGACAAATTTTTTTTTTTAAGTTCTCTCTCCTTATTAAAAGAAGGTACTCTTCAGTGAGTTAAGCTCCTCCTCATCTAGCAAGACATAGGCTGGTTATTCTGTGGTTAAACCTGAATTTAAGCAATAAGGATGTGGCTACTATTACAGAGTTGTGCAAAACAGGGGAATCTTACAAAGTCTGGGCTTCGAGCAGGGTCCCAGTTTATGTGACAAACACCAATCCGGCAGCTCCCTACACCACTGAGCCAGCTGGCGAACCTGACTGGTCCCTCCAGTCCTCCCTCTGCGTACCAGCAGGACCTCATAAATTCAGGTTGGGGTTAGAATTAGGACTCAAGGTCACCCTATTGTAGCTCAGACTCACGTGGTGCTGAAACAGCTCCACAGGCTGCTTTCCAGAGGTGTCGGGGCTCTTAAAGGGCTAGTAAGACTCAGATAATAGCATGGCCCTGGCCAGAGACATTTAACCCCTGAAAAATGTCAAAGCTAACGGAAATGGTAAACAAGTGCCACTTCTGAGAGATATTTTAGGGCTGATTTCTTTCTCTGTGTCCTGATGAAGGGAAAGGCAGTTTCGTGTTGTGTGAACCTGATTCTCAACCACCACAGTGGCCTGGGAACTAAGTTTCATAAGAGGAAATTTAGGGGAGACCTTTTCCCCTTAAAACCTTCCTGCTGCCTCTGCCAGAGTTATCTCTTCACATATTCAGCCCCTCTACATGTTATTTAAAGCTTATAAGTGCTCTCAACAACTCACTCCTGATCAACTATATGGCTAGGGTGAAGCTGGGCACGAGCAGGTACTTTATAGTGAAATGAACTACCATTTGTATAACATTATAGTTTATGATATAGCTTCACCCCCAACCCTGGGCTGGGTATCATTATTACCATTTTTGTTAGTGGGCAAACCCAGGTATAGAGAGGCTGATGACTTGTCCAAGATCTTACAAGGAGACGAGAAAGAAATGGCACTTGAATTCTGATCTTTGGACTTCACATCGCAAGCAAGTGAGACGAATAAAGCAAGACTAAGCAAAGCCAGCTCGCTCTGGAGGGAGAACCTCTAATGCCAACACCAGACAGAAATACCACACTTTACAAAACATTCCTGTCCCGGAAAACATACCAGGAGTACTTATGGCTAACAGAATTAGAGGATGATGACAGACGGGTCCGCTGAGGACAGGGGTAAACACCCGGCAAGCTTTGCTAGCCTCAGACAGCAATGCGTCGGAATGATCTGATAACTGGTTTTCATAATAATGTTCTTAAATCAGCAGGGCAAATGGGATCTGATACGGCACGCTCGTTTCCCAACGCAGAGGGTTAGCTGGAGATTTGGGAAACTCTTACATCAAAAAAGTGTTTAACACAAACACTGAGACTTTCAAGAGATAGGATTTAAATACGGGACTATTTTATTTCTGTGAAATGCCTCATCCCCTGATGGTCCTTGACAAATGGGATGCTACTGTAGAGATCTGCTAATCTTTCAAATGTAAGTTCCAACACAGTATTCAAAGTCGCAGCTTTAAACAATGAAAAAGATTTACAGTTAAATTTCTCACGACGCTATATCGTTTCAGTGTAGGAAAATGAAAATAAAGTCTTCTTTTTCTCGGTGAGCCTCTGAAATTCCCAAATCATTGGTAACAGATGAAATACTCACGTAACTTGCTGCTTTCATGTGCATAAAACATTTTACCTTTTTCAGTCTCCCATGCACCAGATTTTCAGTGAGTACCAAAAAACTAAACATATTTTCCAGAGTAAAATATAGCATATTCCCAATTCTTAATTCCCAATTAAGGCTCCTCAGAGGATTAAACCCTCTTTAATGGACAGGAGAACTTGTTCTGGTAAGTTTCCGAGATACCAGAACAGTGTAGATGGAAATGGCAGAGAACGTGAGGGATGCTCCTGCCCACCACCCAGGGTCACCCTCTCAACCTCCGCATTTCCTCCAGGAGAGGAGGTTGGCTTTCCAGGTGCCCCGGGTTGGGGCAGAGGAAGCTCTTGTCCCTTCCTGCTCAGTGCCCTGCTCAGCTACCATTCAGGTGAGGCTGCCCTGCTCCTGGGAGCCAGGCTAAGTTTAACCCACAGAGAGAGAAGCTGTGACCGGAAAAGGTTCTAGAGCCTCCTCCCCAATGACCTTGGCTAGTGACAACCTATTCATATGGAAACAGAACTGTGCTCATTCCACACTTTGAGTTTTTCCCATGGAGATTTGTCATCATTTAACTATAGAATGTCTGTAAATGGAAAACTGAAATGCTGATAATAAGCCCTCTCTATTGGTGACTTGTGTTGGTGTCTGGCCCTCTTAGAGAATGTCTGCTGCTTTATATTATTAAAAAAACAAACAGGACAGAAAGGGAAGCTTATTGTGTCTGTCACTTCTTTTCAAAAATTTTTGATGACTTTCTCCTTTCTACATAATAAAGCCTGGGGTTCTTATTCTAGTATGTAAAGCCTGCTGCAAGCTACTTTCCTTCAAACTACTTTCCTGGTTTTTTTTTCTCATCTCATTCCACCCCATCTTCATGCCCATGTCCATCCTAAAGAGACACACACACACACACACACACACACACACACACACACACACACACCCCACACACACAGCCTCTAAAAACTCCAGTGGTTCGACATTAATTACTGTTTCTTAGGCCCTTTCTGCTCTTCTTTTCTTTCTTTGTGGGTGCCCTTGGACCATTTCCCCAAGTTATGCTAATCACTATTCCAACTGCTCCTCAAAGCCAAGCTCAAATGCCTTCTCTTTCCTGAATGTTTCCCCCACCCCCTACTCTGACCGCCCATCTCACTTTACCCTTCCCAGGGCCTTGCTTTAGAGTTATCTGTGTACACATCTATGCTCCAGAAAGGTAGGACCCTGTCCACACAAGTCTGTATTCCCCAGGGGGTCTTGCATAAAGTAGATGCTCACTAAATAGCTGACCCACAAGTCCACCATTCTCAAAGAGAAACCAGGGTCAGGAACCTGGAAGGAAGCAAAAATGGCTCTAAGTTTTCTTTACTTTTTACTCCTCCTGATGATTTCAATACTGACATTGAAACTTTTCCTCTCTGCTCTGGCTTGCAGGCTTCAACAGGCTTCAGTACCAGTGTCCATCAGCTAAAGCCAGGTGGCAGTGAAGATTCAGGAAGTTAGCTGAGTCCTCCAGGCTCCTGGCAAACTAACTAGAATTGCAGGAGAGCCAGCAGGGGACTCTACAGCCACCTCCCAAATTTGAGGGTGGATATTATGCTAACTCCCACCCTTCTGGCCCCGCACCCGGTCCTCACTGCTTCCGTCTGGACAGGACACAGCTGAGAAACTTTGGGCATGTTATTAACACCTGAAGCAGAAATTGCTGGTTGTTTCGTCCCAAAGCCGTTCTTTACTCCTTTAGTATCAGAGGCCCTGATCTTTAGTGGGGTAAATGACCACCCAGAATAAATAACACATTTCCCAGCCTCCCTTGCAACTAGGTGTAGCCCTGTGGCTAAGTTTTAGCTGATGGATTATAAGTGAAAGCAATGTATGCTACTTTCGGGAAGTGTTCTTGAAAAAAGTGAGTGCTCGCCTTTGCCCCTTCCTCTTTCCTGCTGGCTGGAATGTGGCGGGGATTGCGGGAACTGGACCATAAAGCTGAGAGCGACGAGATGAAGAGGGCTCGGGTTCTTCCACCACATAAAATTGTATAAGCTCTGAATTGTCTATTGACAAATTTCTTTCATATGAAAGAGAAACATAGTTCTCTCCTATTTTAGTTTTTATTACTGGGTTTTTCTGTCACAGGCATCCAAACCTAAACCAGACAGAAACATTCCTGAGCTCTGATTTCTTTCTACGAAACTTCCAATGTCATAGAGTTACTCCAATTATTAAATGAAACATCTCTTTTAAAGTGCTCTTTAAAAGACTCCTAAAGTTACAGCTTGACACATAGGCGTGGTGGCTCATGTCTGTAATTCCAGCAGTTTGGGAGGCCAAGGCGGGTGAATTGCTTGAGCCTAGGAATTTGAGACCAGCCTGGGCAACATGGCAAAACCCTACAAAAAATACAATAATTAGCCAGGCGTGGCGGCACACAGCTGTGGTTTCAGCTTCTCGAGAGGCTGGGGTGGGAGGATCACCTGAGCCTAGGAATTTGAGGCTGCAGTGAGCCAAGACTGTGCCATGGTACTCCAGCCTGGGTGACAGAGTGAGAGACCTTGTCTCAATAAAAAATAAAAATAAATAAATAAGTAAATAAATAACTTGTAAAGTTGCAGCTTGACACCTGGATGTGATCAGTAAATACCTTCTTTCTAACTCTTTTCTCTGCCAGCTCAGGCTTGAGAGATTTTGCTGTGACTTTTCCCAGGGGGATTTAACATGCATGTTCTTTCCAAAGTTCTTCTTTGGCTGCGAGACACAGCATCTGGTGGAGCTGAAATAGCAACAGTTGTTACTCATGGAGAGCTTGCCATACGCTGGGCCACGCAGTCACTTTACACGGAAGATCTTACCTCATTACCATGACTGTGCAGTGTGAGGTGAGCGACACCCTCATTTTGCTGAAGCAGAGCCTGAGATTTCAGGGAGTAAAATACTTGCCCAAGGTTACACAGCTCATCGACAGCAGTGCTGGGATTCAAATCCAGGTCTGGCCAGCCCTGGAATCCATGCCCTTGGCCACGCTGCCGCCTCTGCTGAAGGGCAGAAGACTTGGGGGAGCAGGAAGGTTTCCAGGCTGCTCTCCCCACTTCTGCCTCTGCAATCACCCAAACTGACATCAGGACCCTCTTCCAGCCCCGCCTTCTCCCCCTTTCTCCACAGAGGGCAGAGGTGTGTTCATGAATCTGCTCTCCTCGGGCCCTTGAATTTTGTAAGAAGTATTGCAGAAAAATGTTTTCATTCATGGCTGAGTCTGAGACTCGGTCCTCTTTCTAGTGATTTTGATGCCACTGTGCAAACATTCCTATGAGTTGTGTGGTTTTTGTTTTAAATAATTTGAAATTATTCGAATGTAAGAATCAGCATTTGGAAAGTTTACGTAACAGGATATTAAATTGAAGCTTTGAGGAGGTACAAAACACAGCATGTTTGTAATTCCGGACTAAGGTGTCAAGTCTCCATGTTTGTTTCAAAGGAAATTCAGAGAACCTGTTCCATCACTGTTTAATCTTCTCACTGCTTAGAGAATAAAAAAGGGCCGAGAGGGCCAGGTGTGGTAGCTCACACCTGTAATCCCAGCCCTTTGGGAAGCCAAAGTGGTTGGATCCCTTGAGGTCAGGGGTTCGAGACAAGCCTCGCCAGCATGGCGAAGTCCTAGCTCTACTAAAAACACAAAAATTGACTGGGCATGGTGGCACATGCCAGTAATCCCAGCTACTCAGGAGGCTGACGCACAACAATCACTTGAACCCAGGAGGCAGAGGCTGCAGTGAGCTGAGATCACACCACTGCACTCTAGCCTGGGTGAAGAAGTGAGACTGTCTCCAAAAAAAAGAAAAAAAGCCAAGAGGATAGTGAAGAGAGAGGATTTATCTGGAGAATCCTGTGCTGTGGGCCTACCCCCTCTATTCCCTGAGGCAAGGAAGATTGTCTGCTTCCTTGGCCCCCAAAGAGCTTTATATATGATCCCTATAATTGGGGACCAAGGCCTGACCCCCACCTGGGATCCCACGGGATGAGAGCTGGACCAACTTCCTGCTTTGGAAGCCGGGTCAGCAGACCGCTATCTTGGCAGGGCCAGGCAGCACCCCTAGTTTGTGGAGGTGAGGGCTGTGCAGTGTTGCAGCGATGGACTATAAGGAAAGAGATCCTGGTCATCATGGATGTTGTCCTAAGGCCCTCCTGCAGAAGTTGGAGGTAAATGCTTGGGACTGAAGAAGAAATGCCAGGAGCCCCTCAAAACAGAGATGCCTTGACTTGGGTCCAGCAGCACTGTTGAGGGCACTACCTGATGGGGAACCTGAGAATTGCTCATGAAAGTGCCCCAAAGGATGGAGGCCCAGCTGTAGATGACAGGCACTAGAGGGTGAAGCCAGCTAATGACAGTCCCAGTTGAAGGGAGACTTCCCCTCTTCCCTCCCATGGGCCAGCCCCACTTGGAAGAAGCCAACCAGACCACCATGCAGTCCTCCACAGTCAGCTCCCAGCCCTCTGCAGGCCCGCTGTGGAAGGAGAGAGGGTTTGACGTCTTATCGGGATCCGAGTTTTGATTGCTCTCTTAGACTGGACTTTCTAATTGCTAAATTAAGTCAATATTTGCTGCTTAAAAAGACCCTGGAATTGTCCATTACCTAAGAGTAAGCAAAGCATCTTGGGGCCTGCTTGGAGTTCTCATCCAGCAGCAGGGAGAGATCACCAATGGTAAACACAGCATGAAGGAGCATGAAGGAGCGGTGGGAGACTACAAATAAAGACACGTGTTGATTACCTTAGGACTCTGCTTGTCCAACATGCGGCAACTCTTGTTTATATGTGGATGCTCGCACAGACGTGGCTGCATGGCAGCAAATCAGGACAGCCTCCAGTGTCATAGCAGACGGAGCGGCTTTGAATTTGGGATGACAGGAGGAATGCGCCTGCCCAAGTCAGGAGAGGAGGTAGATCTGTGAGATCCTCCATCTCTTTTGTCCATTTTTCCGTTGGGCCAAGTTTGTTCTAAGCCACAAGGTCCAGCAAGCAGCCTCTGTAGCTGCTGGTGGCTGCACCCAGGCTCCTTCAGAAGCAGACCTGGGGCCGGGCTCAGTGGCTCATTACCTGTAATCACAGCACTTTGGGAGGCTGAGGTGGGTGGATGACTTTAGATGAGGAATTTGAGACTAGCCTGGCGAACATGGTGAAACCCTGTCTCTACCAAAAATATAAAAATCAGCCAGGCATGGTGGCATTCAACTGTAACCCGAGCTACTCAGAGGCTGAGGCAGGAGAATTGCTTGAACCTGGGAGGCAGAGGTTGCAGTGAGCCGAGATTGCACCACTGCACTCCAGCCTGGGTGACAGAAGGAGACTCCATCTCAAAAAAAAAACAGAAGTAAGCCAGGTGCAGTGGCTCATGCAGGTAATCCCAGGACTGGGAGACCGAGGCAGTTGGATCACCTGAGGTTGGGAGTTCAAGACCAGCTTGACCGATATGGAGAAACTCCATCTCTACTGAAAATACAAGAGCAACAAGAGTGAAACTTTGTCTCAAAAAAAAAAGAAGCAGACTTGGGCCAATAATCCTGAAGTCCCTGACATAATAGTCCTGAGAGCATTCGAGGTTATGAACCGGGAACTTCAAAGTGTTCACCGAGGTCCCTCCTGTAGAGCTTTCCAGAGCTTCCCCACTTGGAGGACTGCGTGTTCCTTCTTTCTCTGTCGGGGATAAATCCATCCTTTCCTTGGAAAAAGGAACCCTATGCCTCTGACTTGCATTCAGGGAAGGGTCATGAAAGGAATCACTGTTCTTCCCAATGCCTTGGCTTATAGCTGTCTCATTGTCTCTGTTCTACATGACACGATTCCGTCTGGGCTGCCACTATGACCGCCACCACCAGGTAGCCCCTGGGGCTCATTTGCACAGGGCACCTGGACAGATGTGAGCAACACATTTATCTCACCTGAAACAGAGCATCTTCTAAAAGTTAGTTAAAATAAAACAGAAATAAACTAGGAGAAAACAGTCTGCCCATGGAAGGAGCTGCAGAGCACAGGGCTGCTATTTGGGAATCACCAGCAGCCTCTGCCCATATGTGGACTGCACTGCGGGCACAGCTCCTGTACCTGGCTCCTCGCCATATTTCAACAACCCTGAAGGACTACACCCCAAGCCCAGTTTTTAGTCCAGCAGGACAGAGTTTGGGAAAGGAAGAAGGAGTCCATGCTCCGCCCAGCTTAGATAATAGAGTTGCTTGCATACTCTTCTGGAAAGGCAATGTTTTTACAGTAGACAAAAGACTCTAACTGAGCTGTCCGTCCACAGGTATCATTCTTTCAGTCTCTCTCATCATTTTAAGTGACCACGTTTATTCATTCAACAGACATCTACCGAGCACCTGCTGGCCGGGCCTGTAGGTCTGGAAATAAATAAGGTACAGCTTTTGCCTCTAAGGCAGTGATCCCTAATCTTTTTGGCACCAGGGACTGGTTTTGCGAAAGACAATTTTCCAGATTTTTTCGTGGACAGCCGGGGGGATGGGGAGATGGTTTTGGGATGAAACTGTTCCATCTCAGATCATCAGGCAGGAGTTAGATTCTCAAAAGGAGCACGCAACCTAGATCCCTGGCATGCGCAGTTCACAGTAGGCTTCGCTCCTGTGGGGATCGAATTCCGCTATTGATCCGACAGGAGGCGCAGCTCAGGTGGTAATGCTGGCTGTCCTGCCCGCCACTCGACCCTGCTGTGTGGCCCAGTTTCTAACAGGCCATGGACCAGACCCCTGCCTGCACTGAGGAGCTCACGGTCTAATGGGCCAGACAGTTGTATACGGAGAAGGTCTGAAGGAGAGTGACACACTGAGCTCCCCAGAAAACCGTCTCTGAGACAGTTGAGCAGCCAGGCTGCCCTTGGGTTCAACATCTGTGAAAGGAAGAAGGAGGAAGCAGGTGCGTGCGCAGAAATCCTGAGCTGTGATACAAGCTTGATGAAGGCAACTCCGCAGGGAGCTCCGGCCCTTCAGAGCTGTCCTGGGTTAAACAGAGGTAGCCTTCACATGCTATACCGATTCATCACTGGGTGTGGGCCACCAGATACGGGCCTGACGTGGGCAGCTGGGGGTATCCCTGAGGAGCTGACAGCCGAAGTCCATCTACCCACAGCACTCTAGCCACTGGGGCGACAAGTCGTGGGATAAAGGAGGATTCGGGTGGTGCATCGCAGGCCCACATGCCATGTGAAGTGCCCTAGAGAAGGGGAGGAGCAGTCAGCTGCTGGGAAGACTCGTGAAGGCTCTGCTGGAAGGTGTCTTAGAGAATGAGAAGAGCTTTCTGGGCAAGCAAAGGGGGAAGTGAATTTGAGCTAAGGTGCGTATGGGCCACCATCGACTGCTGGGTGAGGAGCGGCATCCCGAGAGGCAAGAAAAGAGCACAGTTCCCTCCTCGCCCCACCACACATTGGCTGCACCGCGGACACAGCAGTGTCCACCATGAAGACTTGACTCCATCCCCATTCCAGAAGCCAGGAAGCCTCTGTATGTTCCCGAAATACTGGATGAGCAGAGCAGTGTGGATAAACATTTAGTAAGCTGCTGTGGCCAGAAAGGAATCCAATCACGACTGAGCAACTCAGTCGGATTTTTTAATTGGCAAATATTTAACTGTGAATAAACACCAGCACCTGGCTGGCTGTTCCTTCCCAGAAGTCTGGAGGCTGCAGGGCACGCGGAGGAAAGGGTGAGTGGTTTAAACTAGACAGAACCAGAACCCAGGCCTGACTCAGCTGCTCATTTTCTGTGTGATCTTGACCCAGTCACTTCAACTCTCTGAGCTTCAGTCTCTCATCGTAAAACAGCTAACACTTCCCGGGGTGCTGTGAGACCCAAATGAAATAGCATATATACAACTACACTGTATATACTGGGTCCCTGTTGCCAATTTGCTGCCTGGGACAACTCACTAGAACTGCAGGAAGTGACTTCAGCCTGCGTTAAGGCCACTGTTGCTCGCTGTCACTCTGTCTTGAAATATACCATGACCATTAGCATAAGCCTGAGGACACTTTTGTGTATTCATAGCCTGTCCAGACAAAGCCATGAGCCAGTAATGAATAGGTGGCCTCATTCTTTCTCTTCTTGCTAGCTCTAGACTGAGCTTAGAGATGGTTGCTTAGTGACAGTATTCATTCATCTGAGGGATGGACGGGCCCAAGACTGCCCCTTCCCACCGGGGAGGAAATGCTACCATGCCAATCAGAGCTCTTGGTTCTGAAGAGTATTTGGCTGGTTTTTCCTGAAGGGGGTTTTATTCTGAAGGAGGTAAACTGGAGACCTTGCTCAGATGGTAATTGTTGCTGAGATGAAAGAAGAGCTGTGAGATGTGGGGCTGGGGGCGGGGTGGATGGGAGTTACAATCTGGGGCTCCTGCCCACTCTTTTCATGAAGCCGATCATTGCGGAACAGAGGCAGGAGGGGCTGCACAAACGGGCCTCTGTTTTATGCTTGGCAGGGAGAGCCTGTGACCCCTTTTTCTCCTTTTAAGTCTTTCTAAGTCCCAATCATTGTGCTGACACCATAATGGGAACTAGGCTCCTGAGCCTCTCAGAACTGAAGGTGAAAGAGGTGAGGCAGAGCACTGTAAATTACAATGGCATTGCAGTTCCCCTGGAAGGGGAATTTCTGGACTATTCCCAGTAAGCTGGTCGCTCTGGCCTCCCAAAGATGTATGGGCTCCTGCACTCTCTGGAGGGGACACACCGATTATTCCTTCAGCCCATAGCCTAGATTCCAATTGCTTTTGCAGGTGGAAAAAAGTGAGTCCTTGATAGTCAGATTTTCCGTAAAAAGATGGAAAGGCATGAGCTACGACATTTTAAGAAAGTATGATTTCCTCAGGAAGCAGCTTCCAATGCTGTTCAAGGTGGAAAACGATGAAAGCAACAGAGCTAGTCACGTGAGTCTGCTTCTTTCAAATTCATCTCACAGCCTGTTCCCAGTAAGAGGAGAACTCTTTTTAAGATTGACAAATGGGAGAAATCAACTTCTGTGAACTCATTAGAAAACAACCACCACCATAAAGTGTTGAGGCTGGGTGTGGGTGGCTCACGCCTGTCATCCCAGCACTTGGGGAGGCCAAGGCAGACAAATTGCATGAGCCCAGGCATTCGAGACCAGCCTAGCCAACATGGCAAAACCCATCTCTACAAAAAATTCAAAAATTAGCCAGGCATGGGGGCACATGCCTGAAGGTCCAGCTACTTGGAAGGCTGGGGCAGGAAGATTGAGCCTCGGAAGCAGAGACTGCAGTGAGCCAAGACAGCATCACTACACTCCAGCCTGGGCAACAGAGTGAGACTCTCTCAAAAAAAAAAAAGCATTCAGTTGTGCGATGAAATCCTGCGTTGACGATAGATGGAAAGAGCACTGGGAGAGGTTCCAGTGGTGGTCCTGGCCACAACGGTGCTGCCCTCCAGCAAGCCTGGGTGGGGCACTTCTGTCTCCTCCCATACAGGAACAGAATTGACAGCCAGCCCTGGTAGATGCCAGTCTGTTGGTCAGTAACAGATGAGCTGAAACGCTCCTGAAGTTCACAGCTGCTGTGTCAGCCTTTTTTTTCAATGCCCAATAGCTGGCTATGCAGAAATCAAAGAATAATTTGTATGGGTGTTGAGCCTTTTCTAGTTACCTTCTACCACCCACCAGAAATCTAAAATGCCTTCTTTTCTTTTATTTTTATTTTATTTATTTATTGCATTTTAGGTTTTGGGGTACATGTGAAAAACGTGCAAGGTTGTTGCATAGGTGCATACGTGGCAGTGTGATTTGCTGCCTTCCTCCCCTTCACCTATATCTGGCATTTCTCCGCATGCTATCCCTCCCCAACTCCCCACCCCCCCCCCCCGCTGTCCCCCCCCACTCCCCGCCAACAGACCCCCTTGAGGAATTCCCCTCTACTCCATTGTTAAAAACGCCAAGGAGAAAAACGGTGTCAGGTAGAAATAAGATTGCTACTAGGTGTCAATGACCTGGATGGCCCACAGCAAGGAAAGAAAGCCGCCTGCTACAAACTGTGGGCCAGAATAGGAAATGAGGAGAGGGAGTAATTACTTCCGTCTGGTAATTTAGAGACCTGAGGCCTGCAATGTCTGTAGTACTGCTGATCAGTTAGCGAGCCCCATTAGCATGGACAATCCACAACTCCAGCCATCTGAGATTCTCCCCCCACGGGCTTTAATTACTCCGTGGAAGGAAGGGAGGATCACATGCATCTAACAGCTCTGGCTTTGCTCTTTCGGGTGCAACAAGCAGATGACAGGAACACAAACAGAATGGAGGTTTATTATGAGGAATGCACAGAAACCCAGGAAAAGAACTGAAATTCAGAAAACATTCTCAGCTATTCTTTATCGCCCTTCTACCTTTTGCCATGTTCTTCCCTCTGCCCAGTCTTGTGTCTCTTGGCTGACGCTTACCTAGGATTTTACTTCCCTGTAACTTCCGATGCCGTGAACATGGACCCGGGACGGTCCCAGCTTTATCTGCTTCTGAATGTCCCCACTTTTGAGTTGTTTCCTAGTAATTTCATCCTCTTGATACTTGTCGTTGCATTCCTGGGCAAGTCTATCATTTTGAACTAGGTCATGTCATAAGTGGCTGGGCGGCCTCTATCTCATCCTAGGTCAACAGCACATCCCAGGTCATTTCCTGTGGCTGGACGAGCACTCTAAGGAGAGAGGGAGGGAGGGAAAGAGGATTCCGCACAGCAGATGTGCTGAAGGGTGGACCCTCCAGCAGAAGACCGTCCTGTGGTGTTTAATGTAGGGTCACTCCTTGGCTCTGACTGACCCACACAGCCCTAGTGTTTGGCAATCTCTATTGGAGAGGCAGGCATACCAAGAAATTATTTTATTAATATTTTGCATGAAATCTGTTTCACGTTCAAGATGACAGACATAGATGAACGATGAAGTACTTTCAATACTCAGTGAATTTCAGGTCTTTGTGAAGGACCAAATCTAAACAAGGTGCTGGGTATATGAAATCACACAGAAATTAATAGGCTTAGCAGGGTGTCTCAGCTTTTGATCCGAAAGTCCTGGTTCTACAGGACAGAACTCTTTATTTCTGCTTTAAATACAAGGAAATTCAGGTACTAAGAAGACCTCTGGGTCAGGATCCAGGGAGAGGGACTGTAGCCTTGTCAAAGCAAAGGATCTGACTACAGGAGAGCTTCTCTCTGTCTCCATCACGCTGCTGTGCTGGAGAGCTGTGGGCCGGTGAGGCCCCTCCACCTCATCACCCTTCCCACTCACACATGCATGCACCTTCCTCAGATCATTTCATCTGTTCCCAAAAAATGGGAGGTTTGACTGTGATTGTTTGTTCTAGCAGAAAAATCACAGTTGGAGACTCTAAGCCTCAGCCTCCTTGTAACAGTTATGTTCTCAAGAACCTCAGCTTGACCCAGGAAAGAGGATCTTTGTGCTTCCTGGGAGAAGAGAAAGATCTTTGTAATAGACCATCAGACTCAAGTTTGCTTGAGAGAGGAAAGTGTTTCTTTGCTGGGGGAAAACTAGTTAACTAGTTGCCTTGAAAAGTCAACTATTTTGAAACTGAAGGCCCTTCCATTTAGGAAGAGTTCCTTTTTATTATTCTTTGTTGCTTTTATTATTTTAAATAATCAGTGACAACTTTTAAATGCAGTTTTTAAAAAATAATAGTCAGGGCCTGGCACAGTGACTCAAACCTGTTATCTCAGCACTTTGGGAGGCTTATGCAGGAGGATCGCTTGAGGCCAGGAGTTCAAAACCAGGCTAGCAAGACAGTGAGACTCCCATCTCTACAAAATAAAATTAAATTTAAAAATAATTATCTCAGTGTAGTGGCACATGCCTGTATTAGTTGCTCAGGAGCCTGAGGCAGGAGGATTGCTTCATCCCAAGAATTCAAGGGCTGCAGTGAGCTATGATCGCACAACTTTTGACTTTTTTTTTCAGGACTCAAGCATTTTAAAATTGTTTTTAAGATATTCCTTCTGATGAGCTTAAGATACCTGCAGATTTCCATATCATTACTGGCATAAAACACCTTCTTAATACCAACTTTTAGTTCTTCCATTAAGCAAACATAAAGGTGAATTAATTAATTTAACTGCTCTCCTTTCTTGCATATTAATAGTATCTAGGAAAACTCTAATATCAACTAATAATGTAAAAATGAAGAACAAATAGAACACTTTGAAAACTGCTAGCATTTCTGAGCTTAAAAGGTCTTGTTATCTATCCAAGCACGATCCCACAGTCAGTAAGTCATGTTTTACAGCTTGGAAAGACTTTCCAAAATAATTATTGGATATAGCTAATTTATGGGTACTTTTAGTGTCTTTCTGGTATATGATGTGATAGTATTTATAGAATTAACAATATCTTAAATTTTCAAGCGAACCCCGGAAGTCTGTCAATCTGAATGAGTCTATCACTCTAAATAAATATGTACTCAAATATGATCAGCTCAGTTTAAGACAGAAAACAGCAACTTGAGGAAAAATGAAGAGAGTTTATAGCTGATGGGTTATATTTTTGTTGTTGCAACATTAAGTGTGATTTTCTTATAATATTTCTAAATGAAAAAATCATATGTATTTGTTACCATGTATGATAATTACTTTGTTAAAAGCAAAAGTAGCCACGTGGTATATTAAATGTTAATTGCTGTTTTCCTACGTTTAAATCATGCCAAACAAATCATGTCTGTGCCAGCCGGTTTTATTGTTAATCTTTTACTGAGTACTTGGATTGGGATAAAAGGCTTATACTGTGCACTTTTTATTAATGAATAAATCAAAACCATTAATAACACTCAGAAAACAACGTCTTGTAGCCTGTGTTCCATCATCCTTGCATCTGCGTTATTCCAGTTGCCCTCTAACATCAGGTGACTGTAAGAAATCACTAAATAAAGTACACAAAACCACGCCAGCTGGTAATCACCACTGCAATCTTGCCATAAAAGAACATGTATTTTTCTGAAATCTTTGCAAACAAAAGCAATAGTTTAGCTGACAGCTCATGTGACCTCAACAAGAGCCCCCTGAGAAGTTCATAACATGTTTGTCAGCCGTGTACAAAATCCCTGATAGAGAAATCTGTAAATCATTAGGCCACCCAAAATCACAAATGCTCGATTATGTTTACTAAGGATGCCAACATGGAAAATTTTGAAAAGTCTTAAAGGGTTTTCTTCCAAGATAAATTATAAAATTCAGAAAGGGCCAAAAGGTAAGTGAGGGATATCAGACTGAAATCAGAAAAGATTTTGGCCAGTGCATTGAGGGTCACTTGCTTTCACAAATCATTTTTTTAAAGATTTTTTAAATGAAGTGAAACATACAGAAAGAGTTCATATGATTATTGTGCAATTTATGGAATTTTCACAAGGAACACAGCTGTGTAACCAGCACTCAGAACAAAAAACAATGTCACAAACACCCCAGAAGACACACTGATACCTCCTCCCACAAAGGACTATCCCTATCCCAATTAGTTTTCTTGTTTCTATATGTCATGCAAAATAAATCACATAGTGTGCACCCTTTCCTGTCTGGCTTCTTTCACTCAACATTCTGCTTATGAGAGTCATGGGCATTGTTGCATTCAGAGCAGGCCGTTCATTCTAATTGCCATAATGTATCCCACTGTGGTGATTATGCCCCCAAGTTACCCATTCTATTAGGCATTTGATCCAAGTACTGAGAACCAAAATTTATTGTCTGGATTTGGAAATTCTAAAAAAAATAATCACAGCCGGGCGCAGTGGCTCACATCTGTAATCCCAGCACTTTGAGAGGCTGAGGTGGGCGGATCACGAAGTCAGGAGTTAGAGACCAGCCTGACTGACATGGTGAAACCCCATCTCTACTAAAAACATAAAAATTAGCCAGGCGTGGTGGCACATGCCTGTAATCCCAGCTACTCAGGAGGCTGATGCAGGAGAATGGCTTGAACCCAGGAGGCGGAGGTTGCAGTGAGCCGAGATCACCTCACTGCACACTCTAGCCTGGGTGACAGAGTGAGACACTGTCTCAAAAAAAAAAAAAAAAAAGAAATCACATATTTGAAAGAGACACATAGGAGATTTTTATGCTGACATACAGAAAGAAAATAGAAGGACCATTTTATTCTGTTTTGCTTTTATCCCCCAGCCTCAGGAAAACTGAGAGTTATGTTTGTGAGAACATAACTGTTACAAGGAGGGTGAGATCTGGAGTTCCAGAAAAATAAGAGACAATCTTGCATCTGCATTATAAATGGTCTTCAAGAAATACACTAAGGAAGCTGAACAGGTATATAAACTTTAGAGAAGCTCTCTGGTCACTCAAAAATCCCTGTAAATTATCTCAGAGCTCCTGGGATGCCTCATCACCCCTGGATGCCTAATTCATTCTCATTATTGTGACTTCAGTCTTTAGTACCTCAACAGATATGGATATCCAGACACCTCCCAACCCCAAATTCTCAAGAAGAAGTGAGATCATGAGCTGCATATTTGATCCATCGAAGCTTCATCAAATTCTGGAAGTGTCATCTTCCTATTTTAGATGTAACTGTGACCAAAATCTTCCTCTACCACATAGCTCATACTTTCCTTCTCCAAGAGTACAACAGTTGCCCTGGTTAAGATTTCTTTTGAAAAACTCTAAAATACCAATACTCACTTTTTCTAGTTATTCGAGGGAAAGCTAACTTCCAGACAGTCTATCTGTGCAATTATTTCAAATATTTCTAAGTTCTTGGAAGGAAAAGCTCTTTAAATTTTAGTCTCTGATCACCAGTATATGAATTCAAGTGCCTTTGGGACTTAAAGAAAACAAGTGTTCATTTGAAACAGGGAGGGTGGGAAAAATAGAAGGAAGTGTAGTGTTTAGATTCATTGGTTTGGAAAGACTTTAAAAATATTTATATCAATATTGAGGATTTGTGTATGTTTATTTCTTGGCATGGCTTTTAAGTAATAACATGTATATCCTCAAGAGTTTAAGCATTATTTCATAGAGAATATGGTACTATTTATAAACACAAATGAGATCATTTTAAATTTTTTAAATTTTTGCTATCTCTCTTTGACTGCATTTTTTTTAACTTGATTTCTTCTAAACTTTGTGAGTAAGCTAATAATATGAGACGGTGGTTTATGGGACTTTTCTAAAAGAACATCTGGAAAACCAATTAATGACATCTCAGGTTGAACAAGTACCCATGCCATGGTTCAGAGTCTCCTAGTCTCCTGATAGAGTGACTGTATAGGTTTAAAGTATAATAATAATAATTAATAATTATAATAAGCTATGCTATATGGATCCTGAAAAAGTAAAAGAAATAAGAAGTTCTCCTTCCTACCCATGACTGTCAGTTCTTCAAACTATCAGTTCTTCAAAGAGCACACGTTTTCAGTGCTTTTAAATTTTGTGCCAGTCACTGTATAGTTTAATGCATTTAAAAAATTAATCTTCACAATGACTCTATAAGGTAGGTAATAGTGTCATCCTCATTTCATAGACTTGGCAACTGGGCTTAGAGAAGTTAACACCTTGCCAAAGTTACAAGGTTGTGAGTAGTAGAGTCCAAACTCAAATCCAGCCCTGGCCTGAAGCCCAAGCATTACCCACTATGATTTACCACCTCCCTTGTATCATCCAAGCTGTCCGTGAAGACTGATACTGAGACCAAGTTAGCCTGAACACAGAGTACCGCTGGGTCCTGGAGAGACAAAGGCTTAAATTGCTAACTCCAAAGGTATGGACGACTTCTATCGAATTTGTTGAAGATAATGAAATCTAGCTCTTCAACAATTTAGGGAACACTGTCAGTTTTAAAAATTGGTTTTGGTTTTGTCTCTCCTTTTAACCGGGTGACATGAAGAAATATTCATTTAGAGAACAAAGACAATTATGTCCATTGAGTGTCTACTTTGTGTTGCTGGGTACGAGAAATAGAGAAGTTAACAAAACGTGGTTCTTGCACCGAAACACATAATCATGTGACTATAGTGTCTGTTACACTGGGCAAATGACAGTTTTGTCCCTTTAGTCTGCATTTGCGATTAACACCTGGCTAATCTCCTTAGCATGAATAACCCACAACGGACCCCTCGTGGTTTACACTGCTAAATGAGTTCTTTCCTACCATCTTCGAGATATATTCCTTAATAGCACCACCAAAGGACAGTGTAAGAATGCAAGTACTTGGTTCCCTTAAGGGTTCCTTTCCAAGTTTTCTGAGTGAACTGTAGGGTTAATTGCACCCCCTCTAAACTTTGCCACTTGTACACTTCTTTCCTTCCATCTTTTTAGCAGAGCAGCCTTATGCTGAAAACAAGCTCAAAAGCACAGATTTTTCTTTGAGCAGGGTCCGCACCCAACTCTCAATGAAACAGAATTCTAGGGGGTGAGAGCCAAAGTGGTCTGACTGTAAAAACACTTGATCCATCCCTTCTTTTTAAAATGGAATAACCGAGACTTTGAAGAGATACGCAGCTTGCCTGTTGTCACAGAGAAATAAACAACAAATTCAAAACCTGAACCCAGGTCACCTTTCTTCATCTACGTCTCTATAGTTCATGCCAAGTACAAATCTATGGTCAGAGAAGTCCCTGATGTGAGCTCTGGTTCATCACTTTGCACAATGCTTGGAACAACTAGATTCCCAGCAAAAGTTGATTGAGCAAATATATGTGAATGAGTTCCCAGCTTCCACTCTACCCATCCCTACTTACCTCCCGCACCAGCCCTTTCTCTCACTGCATGTTCTCTTCCGGGGCTAAACTACCCAGCGATGCTAATGCCACTCATACCTGAGCAGCAGGAACAGGGACAGTATTTCCGGAAATACATCTGGGCAGAGATAAAGACCACTCTGGAGAGCCATTTAGTCAGTGCGTTTATCAGGATATATTTTGTTAGTTGACCCCTAGACATGCTACACAGAGGATAAAGCAAGGATGTTTTAGTAGTAGGGGTTGCTGACAAATCAAGAGGCTAGGGAATAGAGAGCAGTGAGATAATTGTGCCAAAGCACTCGAAAATGCAAACGCTAGAGAAAATTGGTGGATTAACTGATTTGCCCAAGGTCATACAGCTGTTTGACACCAGAGGGGGGATTTGAACTCTGGCGTCAGGACTCCTAGTCTGGCAACTCTACATGGTGCTGCTCTCACAATAGACCAGAAGCCACAGCGCCTAATTTGGGAGATGCCCGCAGAGGGATAGGGATGGTGCAGAAATGTAAAGGTCAAGGAGCCAAACAGGCTGCATATCATCAAGGAGTGTTTCTGGAGAACTTACTCACTGTGTGTTAGACATTTCTTATTAACTAAACTGTGTCCCTCCCAACAAATTTGTATGTTGAAGCTCTAACCTCCAAAGTGACTGTATTTGGAAATTGAGCCTTTAGGGAGGTAATTAAGGTTACATGAGTTCATAAGGGTGGGGATGTAATCCAATAGGATTGTTGTCCTTATTAAAAAAAGGAAGAGACGCCAAGAGCACGCACACACAGAACAAAGGTCATGTGAGGAAACGAGAAGAAGGTGACCACCGAAAGCCAAGGAGAGAGGCCTCAGGAGAAACCAGGCCTGCCGGCAACTGGGTCTCAGACTTCCAGAACTGTGAGAACATAAATTTCTGTCGTTTAAGCCACGCTGTCTGTAGCATTCTGTAACGCAATTCAAGCTGACTACTACAACACTGTTGGCCAAAAGTGAAGGGGCTGCTGAAGACCAACTCTGCCTCAGTCTCTTTCTCCTCCAGGATTGCGTGGGCCCAGGGAGAGGAGGAGCTGACCCACACAGTCAAAATCTAACCAGGAGTTTTCAGGTTAACCAGGTCCGCACTGAGATAAGCAAAAAGACATTAACAAATGATTAAAATTGAAGACAGCCACAGTTTATCTCTTTCTGTGGCTTGTCTGTTTGTACATCCTTTAATTCCCTTGTTTTACTGGTGGTTTTTATAAGAATAAATAGTTACCTCAGAAAACTTAACTTCTTGAAACAGAGCACATGAAAACTCTCTGGGGCTTTAGATTTTTCAGCATTCAGAAAAATAAGAGTTGATGTCAAGGAAAAGATAAACGCCATTGAAAGAATCTGTAGGGAGATATCAGTGAAAAGGATAGGGTGAGGATCATGGAAAACCATCTCCATAGAAAGAGTGAGAACACTGACAAAAATAGTCAGAATCAACTTTTTCAGAACATTGGAAATTAAACAAAGGCTTACAGCAATACAAGGAGAGTTTATCCAAGGAAAAATGGCTACATATCAGTAAGAGCAGCAATATTTGTAACATTTTAACTTGCTCTATCCCCATTTCCCCCTCCGCAACTCAACAATAGCCTTGAAAACCAACAGCCCACAAGTATAGTGAACATCAGCAACCAGGAAGACACTGGAGGAGGTTAAGTAGGATTAGAGCTCCTTCAAACCCGCATTCCCAGAGAAGTGTCATTATTTGATCTGTCTGACGGTTCCTGGGAGACTCCACTTGCAAGGATGTCTTTATTTGAACTGACTTGGAGCATACCTACCTAGTGTGGAGAGTCTTTTCCTTAAAGCATTTGTTGAAAACATTATAGCTGCCTCAAGTGGTAGATAACAGTTGGGTCAAACAATAAGCTAATCAAAAGTCTTAAAGAGAAAACCCGGGAAGTGAAATGTCCATAGGGATCTTTGGAAAGCTTTGATATATTCCTGGGAATCTAGAAGGTTACATGCATGCCCAGGCCTGCACACATGCTCAGGAAAGAACTAAGAAAGCCTAAACTCTCACCTCTGATTGATATTGATGTTCTAACTACGCAGGAAGTGAAGGCTAAGGCAGAGTTGGAAACTGTCTGGCTGAATTTTGAAGATGTATCTCAAATAGTCACACAGACACCCTGACCAAACACCGTGACGCTTATTGGTCCCAGAAATTTGATAAATTTCTGTCTAATCATTAGCTGACCACTAAGATAACTGAGCAGAGACTTCAATAACCACACATTAAAAAATGCAAATTTTACAGAATTAGTTCAGACAAACCATCGACAAATCCTGGGGATGGGAATCTGATTTCCAGAGTTGCCACATTATATTTTTTAAAGTCTAGTTTTTAGAAATGTCTGTAAAAATTATGAAACATGCAAAGAACCAAGAATGTATGGCCTCTGCTCAGAGGGAAAAAGCAGCCAATAAAAACTATTCCTGGAAACCCAGCTACTGCACTACTAGACAAAGGCTTGAAGTCAGCTATTTTAATATGTTCAAAGAACTGGAGAAAACTATGTCTGAACGAAAGGAAAGTATGAGAAGAATGTCTCACCAGATAAAGAGATTAAAATTATTTTTGAAAAAACAAATAGAAATTCTGGAGTTGAAAAGTAAAATGAAGGGGTCCAAGATGGCTGATTAGAAGCAGCTGCCGTCTGTGGCATTCGCACAGAGGAACAAAAGGGGTAAGTGTATACGGCACCTTCAACTGAATTATCCAGGCACTCGCACTGGGACTAATCAGGGAAATGACCCACAGAGAATGAAGAAAAGCAGGGCAGGGTGATGGCCTCCCTGGGAGCAACGCGGAGTCAAGGGAGCCCCACCCCCAGCCAAGGGAAGTGGTGAGTGAATGTGCAACCCTGAGAAACCGTGCTTCTCCCACAGATCTTTGCAACACACAGATCAGGGGAGCTTCTTGTGAGCCCACACCATCAGGGCCTTAGGTTCAACACGCAGAGCTGTGTGGAGTCTCGGCAGAGCAGCTGCTCAGGCACACACAGAGACCCAGGAGCTTTACATACTCTGGACTCAGGATCCCTAATAAAGGTGTATACAACTGAGGCAATCTGGGGGGTCTGTGCATACCCCAAGGAAGAGGGCTGAATCCAGAGGGCTGAGCAGCATCAGTCGTGGGCCCCACTTTAATGGCACCACGCAAGATAAAACCCACTGGCTTGGAATTCCAGCAAGCCACCAGCAACAGGGTGGAGCCTGCCTGAGACAAGAAGGAACCCCCAGGGGAAGGGGCGGGTGCCATCTCTGCTGTTTTGTCTACTTGGCCGTTCCGGAAAGCTGGCTTTGGAGAGTACAGACAGTCCAGATGAAGAGGGGTCTCCCCAGCACAACACAGCTGCTTTGCCAGAACCTGGCCAGACTGCTTCTTTAAGGAGGACCCTGATCCATTCCTCCTCACTGGGCAGAACTTCCCAGCTGGGGCCTCCAGCCACTCTGACCTGCCCATATACTACAAACACAGCTCTGATCTCTCCCTAGGATGGAGTGACTGGGAAGGAGGGGTGGGCCACTACCTTGGTTGTTTGGATGACTTATCCGTTCCAGCCTGCAGGCTTTGGAGAGGCCAAGCTGACAGGTGCAGAGGCAGCTGCCCAGCACAACGTAACTGTTTTGTTGAGGCATGGCCAGACTGCTTCTTTACACAGGACCCTGATCCACTTCTCCTAAGGGATTGGTCCTCCCAGTGGGGGCCTCCAGCCCTCCCTGCCCATGTTCTATGGCTGACAGAATTCTAACTTCTCCCTGGGATGGAGTGCCTGAGGGGTGGGGCAGGCTGCCACCTTGGCTATTTGGGCATCTCAGCTGATTCAGCCTGTGGGTGTTGCAGAACCCAAACCAATCGCGGGCTGAAGGGATCCCCAATACAGCACAGTTGCTCTACCAAAAAGCAGCCAGCCTGCTTCTTTAAGCAGATCCCTGATCCATTCCTCCTGACTGGGGGAGACCTCCCAACCAGGGTCTCCAGCCACTTCCTACAGGCACATTCGGGCTGGCAACATGTCAGCACCCTCTGGGATGGAGGAGCTTGCAGAGGAACGGAGGGGCAGGCTGTCATCTTCACTGTTTTGCAGCCTTCATTGGTGATGCCTCCAGGTAGGGAAAAATCGAGGTGACTAGGGTCCGAGTGGACAGCCAGAAAACTGCAGCTGCCCTATAGAAGAGTGGCCAGATGGTTAAAAGAAAAACAAACAAACAACAACAACATTAAAGGCCCACAAAAGCCCCATCCAAAGGTCAGCAACTTTAAAGATCAAAAGTAGATACACTCACAAAGATGAGAAAGAATCAACACCAAAATGCTGAAAACTCAAAAGCCAGAGTGTTCCTATTCCTTCAAATGAGTGCAGCACCTCTCCAGCAAGGGGTCAGAACTGGGCTGAGGCAGTATATCCAGTATAGAGAGGAACATAACTGACCTGATAGAGTTGAAAAACACACTATAAAAACTTCACATTGCAATCAGAAGTATTAATAGAAGAATAAAACAAGTAGAGGAAAGAATCTCAGAGCTTAAAGGCTATCTTTCTGAAATAAGCAAGCAGACAAGAATAGATTAAAAAGGAATGAAAGGAATGAAAACCCTCTGAGAAGTATGAGATTATGCAAAGAGACCTAATCTACAACTGACTGGGGTACCTGAAAGAGACAGGAGTGGAATCAATTTGAAAAGCATACTCAAGATATCTTCCAGGAGACCTTCCCCAACCTAGCAATACAGGCCAATATTCACATACAGGAAATACAGAGAACCCCATTAAAATACTCCATGAGAAGATCATCCCCAAGACTCATAATCATCAGATTCTCCAAGGTTGAAATGAAATAAAAAATGTTAAGTGCAGCCATAGAGAAGGGCCATGTCACCTACAAAGGAAAGACCAGCAGACTAACAGTGGACCTCTCAGCAGAAAGCCTACAAGCCAGAAGAGATTGGGGGGCAATATTCAACATTCTGAAAAACTATAATTTCCAACACAGAATTTCATATCCAGCCAAAGTAAGCTTCATGATTGAAGGAAAAATAAGATATTCTTCAGACAAGCAAGTGATAAGGGAATTTGTTACCACCAGACCTGCCTTACAAGAGCTCCTGAAGGAAGCTGAATGTGGAAAGGAAAAACTGTTACCAGCCACTACAAAAACACACTAAAGTACACAGACCAGTGACACTATGAAGCAATCACATAAACAAGTCTGCAAAATAACCAGCTAGCATTGTGATGGTGAGATTAAAGTCACACATAACAATATTAACCTTAAATGTAAATGGGCTAAATATACTAATTAAAAGACACAGAATGGCAAGCTGGATAAAGAACCAAGATCCATTGGTATGCTGTTTTTAAAAGACCCATCTCACATGCAAAAACGCATATACGTTCAAAATAAAGGGAAGGAGAAAAATTTACCCAGCAAATGGAAAACAGAAAAAAAAAACCAGGGGTTGCAATTCTAGTTTCTGACAAAACAGACTTTAAACCAACAAAGATCAAAAAAGACAAAGAAGGGCATTACATAATGGTAAAGGGTTCAATTCAACAAGAAGAGCTATTTTATATATATATGTATACATATATGTGTATATATATGTATATATATGTGTATAGATACGTACATATATATATATATGCAGAGAACTCTAGTAAAATACTCCACAAGAAGATCATCCCCAAGACTCATAATAGAAGCACCCAGATTCATACAGCAAGTTCTTAGAGATCTTCAAAGAGACTTAGATTCTACAAATTCTCCTATTACAATAATAGTAGGAGAATTTAACACCCCACTGACAATATTAGACAGATCATCAGGACAGAAAATTGACAAAGATATTCAGGATCTGAACTCAGCTCTGGATCAGGCAGACCTGATAGATATCGACAGAACTCTCCACCCTAAAACAACAGAATATACGTTCTCCTTATCGCCACATGGCACTTTCTCTAAAACTGATCACATAATCAGAAGTAAAACACTACTCAGCAAATGTAAAAGAACTGAAATCGTAACAGTCTCTCAGATGACAGTGCAATCAAATTAGAAATCAAGATTAAGAAATTCACTCAAAAGCATACAACTACATGGAAATTCAACAATCTGCTCCTAAATAACATTTGGGTAAATAATGAAATTAAGGCAGAAATCAAGTTCTTTGAAACTAATGAGAACAAAGATACAATATCCCATCATGTTTGGGACACAGCTAAAGCAGTGTTAAGAGGGAAATTTATAGCACTAAACACCCACATCAGAAAGCTAGAAAGATCTCAAAATTAACAACCTAACATCACAGTTACAAAGCTAGAGAACAAAAAGCAAACAAACCCCAATGCTTATAGAAGACAAGAAGTAACCAAGATCAGAGCTGAACTGAAGGAGATAGAGATGTGAAGAACCCTTCAAAAAATCAGTGAACCCAGGACCTGATTTTTTGAAACAATTAATGAAATAAAATATATTTCACTAGCTAGACTAATAAAGAAGAAAAGAGAAGATTCAAATACACACAATGAGAAATGATAAGGGGAATATTACCACTCACCCCACAGAAATACAAACAACCATCAGAGAATACTATAAACACCATCAGAGAATACTATAAACACCTCTATGCACAAAAACTAGAAAATCTAGAAGAAATAGATGAATTCCTGAACACATACACCCTCCCAAGACTGAACCAGGAAGAAATTGAATCCCTGAATAGACCAATAATGAGTTCCAAAATTGAAGCACTAATAAATAGCCTACCAACCAATAAAAGCCCAGGACCAGATGGATTCACAGCTGAATTCTACCAGAGGTACAAAGAAGAGCTGGTACCATTCCTACTGAAACTATTCAAAAAAATTGAAAAGGAGAGACTCCTCCCTAACTCATTCTATGAGGCCAGAATCATCCGATACCAAAATCTGGCCAAGATACACCAAAAAAAGAGAAAACTTCTGGCCAATATCCTTGATGAACATCAATGCAAAAATCCACAACAAAATACTGGCAAATCGAATCCAACAGCACATCAAATAGCTTATCCACCACAACCAAGTAGGCTTCTTCCCTGGGATTCAAGGCTGGTTCAACATACACAAATCAATCAATGTAATTCATCACATAAACAGAACTAAGACAAAAACCACATGATTATCTCAATAGATGCAGAAAAGTCCTTCTATAAAATTCAACACCTCTTCATGTTAAAAACTCTCAATAGACTAGGTATTGAAGGAACATACCTCAAAATAATAAGAGCCATATATGACAAATCCACAGCCAATATCATGCTGAATGGACAAAAGCCAGAAGCATTCCAGTTGAAAATCAGCACACGGCAAGTTTGCCCTCTCTCACCACTCCTGTTCAACAAAATATTGGAAGTTCTGGCCAGGGCAATTAGGCAAGAGAAAGAAATAAAGTGTATTCAAATAGAAAGAGAGGAAGTCAAGCTGTCTTTGCCAATGACATGATCTTATATCTAGAAAACCCCCTCGTCTCAGCCCAAAAGCTTCTTAAGCTGGTAAGCAACGTCAGTAAAATCTCAGAATGCGAAATTAACGTACAAAAGTTGCTAGCATTCCTATACACCAAGAGCCAAATCATGAATGAACTCCCATTCACAATTGCCACAAAAAGAATAAAATACTTAGGAATACAGCCAACAAGGGAAGTGAAGGACCTCTTCAAGGAGAACTACAAACCACTACTGAAAGAAAAATCAGAGATGACACAAACAAATGAAAAACATTCTATGGCCATTGATAGGAAGAATCAATATTGTGAAAATGACCATACTGCCCAAAGCAATTTATAAATTCAATGCTATTCACTTTAAACTACCATTTCACATGCTTCACAGAATTAGACAAAAATATTTAAAAATTTACATGGAACCAAAAAAGAGCCCAAATAGTCAAGGCAATCCTAAGCAAAAGAACAAATCTGGAGGCATCACACTACCTGACTTTAACTATACTACAAGGTTACAGTAACCAAAACAGCATGATACTGGTACAAAAACAGACACATACACCAATGCAACAGAATAGAGAACCCAGAAATAAGACCGCACACCTACAACCATCTGATCTTTGACAAACCTGACAAAAACAAGCAATAGGGAAAGAATTCCCTGTTTAATAAATGGTGCTGGGATAACTAGTTGGCCATATGCAGAAAATTGAAACTGGATACCTCTCTTACACCACATCCAAAAATCAACTTACGACAGACTTAAGACTTAAATATAAAATCCAAAACTATAAAAACCCTACAAGAAAACCTAGGCATACCATTCAGGACATGGGTACAGACAAAGATTTCATGATGAAGACACCAAAAGCAATTGCAACAAAAACAAAAATTGACAAATGGAATCTGTTTAAGCTAAAGAGTTTCTAAACAGCCAAAGAAACTATTAACAGACTAAACAGATAACCTACAGAGTGGGAGAAAAATTTTCTATCTATATCTATCTGGCAAAGGTCTAATATCTAGCATCTATAAGGAACTTAAACAAATTTACAAGGAAAAAACAAACAACCCCATTAAAAAGTGGGCAAAGGGGCCAGGTGCAGTGGCTCACATCTGCAATTCCAGCACTTTGGGAGGCTGAGGCAGTGGATCACAATGTCAGGAGTTGAAGACCAGCCTGCCCAAGATGGTGAAACCTCATCTCCACTAAAAATAAAAAAATTAGCCGGGTGTGGTGGCAAGTACCTGTAATCCCAGCTATGCAAGAGGCTGAGGCAGAGAATTGCTTAAACCTGGGAGGCAGAGGTTGCAGTGAGCCAAGATCACACCACTGCACTCCAGCCTGTGCAGCTGAGTAAGACTCAGTCTCAAAAAAAAAAAAAAAAAAAAAAAAAAAGCAGGTAAAGGACATGAACAGACACTTTTCAAAAGAAGACATACATATAGCCAACAAACATATGACAAAAAGCTGACCATCACTTATTATTGGAGAAATGGAAATCAGAACCACAATGAGATATCATCTCACACCAGTCAGAAGAGATATTATTAAAAAGTAAAAAAGCAACAGATGCTGGCAACAGGTGGAGAAAAAGAAACACTTTTACATTGTTGGTGGGAGCGTAAATTAGTTCAACCATTGTGGAAGACAGTGTGACAATTCCTCAAAGACCTAGAGTCAGAAATACCATTTTACCCAGCAATCTCATTACTGAGTATATACCTAAAGAACTATAAATTGTTCTGTTATAAAGATACATGGACATGTATGTTCATTGCAGCACTGTTCACAATAGCAAAGACATGGAATTAACCTAAATGGCCTTCAGTGATAGACTGGATAAAGAAAATGTGGTACATATACACCATCGAACACTATGCAGCCACAAAAAGGAATAATATTATGTCCTTTGCAGGGACGTGGTTGGAGATGGAGGCCATTATCCTTAGCAAACTAATGCAGGAACAGAAATCCAAATACCACATGTTCTCACTTTTAATTGGGACCTGAATGATGTGAATTATGGTCACATGGATGGGGAACAACACACACCTGTCAGAGGATTTGGGATGGGAGGAGGGAGAGGATCAGGAAGCACAGCAAATAGATGCTGGCTGAGCTTAATACCCGGGCAATGGGATGAGCTGTGCAGCAAACCATCATGGCACACACGTATCTATGTAACAAACCTGCACATCCTGCACATGTACCTCTGAACTTAAAACAAAAGTTGGAATTTTAAAAAAGAAAAGTAAAATAATTGAAATTTTAAAATCACTAGAGTAGTTCAACAACTTATATGGGCAGGCAAAAGACAGAATTGGTGGGCTTTAAGATAGGCCAATTAAGACTATCTAGTCTGAAGAAAAGAAAGAGAAAAAGAATTTAAAAAGTGAACAGAGCCTCAGAGACTTGTGAGACACCATCAAGCATCCCAAAATATGCCTAATGAAAGTTTCAGAAGGAGAGGAGAGAAAGGAACAGAAAGAATATGTGAAGAAATAATGACTGAAAACTTGCCAAATTTGACAAAAAAAAAAACACTTTAATGTATACATCCCAGATGCAAAAAACAGAACAAAACAAAAAACCAGCATACATAGCTTGTCCTTCCAAGTAGGATACGCTAAAGATGGTTCACACCTAGACAGATCATAATTAAATGCTGAAAGCTAAGACAAAGACAGGATCTTAAAAGCAGCAAGAGAGAAATGACTAATCATGTACAGGGATTCTCAGTTAGATTAACAGCTGATTTCTTATAAGAAACCATGGGGGCCAAAAATCAGTGGGATGCCACAGTCAAAGTTCTGAAAGAAAAACTGCCAATCAAGAATTCAACATCCTTCAAAAGTGGAGAAATTAAGATATTCCCAGATAAATAAAACTGAAAGAATTTGTCACTAGCAAATATATCGTGCAGAAAATAAATACTAAATGAAGTCCTTCAGACTGAAGTGAAAGGACGCTGGGCAATAACTTGAATCTACATAAAGAATGAGAGCACTGGTAAAGATGAGTATGTAGTAAATATGAAAGACAGTATTTTATGCTTATAACTCCTTTTTCTCCTATCTGATTTAAAAGACAACTACATAAAACAATAATTAAAATCTATGTGATGGGCATAAATATATAAGATGTAATTTGCATGGCAATAGAAACACAAAAGAGAGTGGGGGAATGACACTCCAGAGAAGCAAGGCTTTTATATACTACTGAAATTAGGGCATTATTAATCCAAACTAGATTGTTATAAGTTGCGATGTTAATTGTATTCCCCAAGGAAACCCTAAAGGAAGGAGTTTTAAAGAATCTGTGGTAGAGATGGTTTAGTTAAATCTAGCAAAGCCTCACTAGTAAAACCAATATGCATTGGTTTTAGTGAGGTTTTGCTATAGTGAGGCTTTGCTAGATTTAACTAAATCATTTCTTTCCTGAAGAAGGAAAATTATTCATTGAGGATGTAATTTTTATTAATTTCCCAACATACAGTCATTTGAAGGGCAAATTTCCCAACATACAGTCATTTGAAGGGCAAATTCTTTTATTTACTTTAGATTGAGGGTCTGCCATGTTTCAGACACTGATGCTGCAAAATAGAGGCTTAGCTGAATCTGTCCTAATGAAGAGCTTCTCTCATAGACCCTGTAATTCCTACCAAGCTCCCTATTTCTGTTATTTTAATTTCCTGATGACCCAAGGTCTCCCTTGGCAGTTTCTCTTATTAACCATCTTCATATGCAATCTAATTTGTGTGTTAATTAGTTCAACAAATACGTGTTGAGTTCCTGTTATATGCCACTCATTGAAAATAGAATGAGTTTTTGCCCTCCTGGCTTCAGGGAGCATACAGGTAATGTGTAATATAATGAAGTATAAACAATGTAATGGCAGGAGGTGAATGTGCCAGGAAGAAAAGCAAAACCAGGGCATGGGGAGGGGATGCTTTTAAAATAAGGTGGTCAGGCTTTACAGAGTAGCTGGCTGAATAGGAACAGCTCCAGACTGCAGCTCCCAGTGAGATCGACACAGAAGGCAGGTCATTTCTGCATTTCTGACTGAGGTACCCGGTTCATCTCATGGGACTGGTTGGACAGTGGGTGCAGCCCAAGGAGGGTGAGCTGAAGTAAGGTGGGGTGTTGTATCACCACCCGGGAAGTGCAAGGGGTTGGGGAACTCCCTCTCCTACCCAAGGGAAGCCAGATACTGCAGCCCAGATACTGCACTTTTCCCACAGTCTTCACAACTGGCAGACCAGGAGATTCCTTCCAGTGCCTAGACCACCAGGGCCCTGGGTTTCCAGCATGAAATGGGGCGGCTGTTGGGGCAGACACTGAGCTAGCCACGGTAGTTTTTTTTTTTTCATGCTCCAATGGCACCTGGAAAGGCAGCAAGACAGAACCGTTCACTCCCCTGGAAGGGGGGCTGAAGCTAGGGAGCCAAGTGGTCTAGCTCAGTGGGTCCCACCCCTACAGAGCCCAGCAAGCTAAGATCCGCTAGCTTGAAATTCTCGCAGCCAGCACAGCAGTTAGAGCTTGTCCCAGGACACTTGAGCTTGGTGCGGGGAGGAGCATCTGCCGTTGGTGAGGCGTGGGTAGGTAGTTTTACCATCACAGATTAAACAAAGCTGCTGGGAAATCTGAACTGGGCAGAGCCCACCGCCACTCAGCAAGGCCCCTGTGGCCTGACTGCCTCTCTAGATTCCTCCTCTCTGGGCAGGGCATCTCTGAAAAAGAAGCAGCAGCCCCAGTCAGTGACTTATAGATAAGACCTCACCTCCCTGGACAGAGCACCTGGGAGAAGGGGCAGTTGTGGGCGCAGCTTTAGCAGACTTAAATGTCGCTGCCTGACAGCTCTGAAGGGAGCAGTGGATCTCCCAGCAGTGTTCAAGATCTGATAAGGGACAGACTGCCTCCTCAAGTGAGTCCCTGAGCCCCATGTGTCCTGACTGGGAGACACCTCCCAGTAAGGGCTGACAGACACCTCATATAGGAGAGCTTTGGCTGGCATCTAGCAGGTGACCCTCTGAGACGAAGCTTCCAGAGGAAGGAATAGGCTGCAATCTTTGCTGTTCTGCAGGCTCCACCAGTGATACCCAGGAAACAGGGTCTGGAGTGGCCCTCCAGCAAACTCCAGCAGACCTGCAGCAGAGGGCCCTGACTGTTAGAAGGAAAACAAACAAACAGAAAGGAATAGCATCAACATCAACAAAAAGCACGTCCACTCAGAGTTCCCCTCTGAAGGTCACCAACTTCAAAGACCAAAAATAGATAAATCCATGAAGATGGGGAGAAACCAGTGCAAAAAGGCTGAAAATTCCAAAAACCAGAATGCCTCTTCTCCTCCAAAGGATCACAACTCCTCACCGCCAATGGAACAAAACTGGACAGAGAATGAGTTTGACAAGTTGACAGAAGTAGGCTTCATAAGGTGGGTAATAACAAACTCCTCCAATCTAAAGGAGCATGTTCTAACCCAATGCAAGGAAGATAAGAACCTTGAAAAAAGGTTAGACAAATTGCTAACTAGAATCCCCTGTTTAGAGAAGAACATAAATGACCTATTAGAGCTGAAAAACACAGCACAAGAACTTCGTGAAACATACACGAGTATCAATAGCCAAATCGATCAAGCAGAAGAAAGGATATCAGAGATTGAAGATCAACTCAATGAGATAAAGTGAGAAGACAAGATTAGAGAAAAAGGAGTGAAAAGAAACAAAGCCTTCAAGAAGTATGGGACTATGTGAAAAGACCAAATCTATGTTTGATTGGTGTACTTGAAAGTGGTGGGGAGAATGGAACCAAGTTGGAAAACACTCTTCAGAATATTATCCAGGAGAACTTCCCCAACCTAGCAAGGTAGGCCAACATTCAAATTCAGGAAATACAGAGAACATCACAAAGATACTCCTCCAGAAGAGCAACCCCAAAACACACAATCATCAGATTAACCAGGGTTGAAATGAAGTTAAAAATGCTAAGGGCAGCCAGAGAGAAAGGTCAAGTTACCCACAAAGGGAAGCCCATCAAACTCACAGCGGATCTCTCTGCAGAAACCCTACAAGCCAGAAGAGAGTGGGGGTCAATATTAATATTCTTAAAGAAAAGAATTTTCAACCCAGAATTTCATATCCAGCCAAACTAAGCTTCATAAGTGAAGAAGAAATAAAATCCTTTACAGACAAGCAACTGCTGAGAGATTTTGTCACCACCAGGCCTGCCTTACAAGAGCTCCTGAAGGAAGCACTAAACATGGAAAAGAACAACCAGTACCAGCCACTGCAAAAATGTACCAAAGAGCATCGTTGCTATGAAGATGCTGCATCAACTAACAGGCAAAATAAACAGCTAGCATCATAATGGCAAGATCAGATTCACACATAACAATATTAATCTTAAGTGTAAACTGGCTAAATGTCCCAATTAAAAGACACAAACTGGAAAATTGGATAAAGAGTCAAAGCCCATCAGTGTGCTGTATTCAGGAAACGCATTTCACATGCAAAGACACACATAGGCTCGAAATAAAGGAATGGAGGAATATTTACCAAGCAAATGGAAAGAAAAAAAAAAAGCAGGGGTTGCAATCCTAGTCACTGATAAAATAGACTTTAAACCAACAAAGATGAAAAGAGACAAAGAAGGGCATTACACAATAGTAAAGGGATCAATACAACAAGAAGAGCTAACAATCCTAAATATATATGCATTCAATACAGGAGCACCCAGATACATAAAACAACTTCGTAGAGACCTACAAAAAGACTTAGACTCCCACACAATAATAGTGGGAGACTTTAACACCCACTGTCAATATTAGACAGATCAATGAGACAGAAAATTAGGACCTGAACTCAGCTCTGGACCAAGTGAACCTAACAGACATCTACAGAACTCTCTACCCCAAATCAACAGAATGTACATTCTTCTCAGCACCACATCGCACTTATTCTAAAATTGACCACATAATTGGAAGTAAATCACTCCTCAGCAAATGCAAAAGAACAGAAATCATAACAAACAGTCTCTCAGACCACAGTACGATCAAATTAGAACTCAGGTTTAAGAAACTCACTCAAAACTGCACAACCACATGGAAACTGAACAATCTGCTCCTAAATGACTACTGGGTAAATAATGAAATTGAGGCAGACATAAAGATGTTCTTTAAGACCAAAGAGAACAAAGACACACATACCAGAATCTCTGGGACACATTTAAAGCAGTGTCTAGTGGGAAAGTTATAGCACTAAATGTCCGCAAGAGAAAACAGGAAAGATCTAAAATCGACACCCTATCGTCAAAATTGAAAGAGCTAGAAGAGCAAGATCAAAAAAACTCAAAAGCTAGCAGAACACAGAAAACAACTAAGATCAGAGCAGAACTGAAGGAGATGGAGACAAAAAAACCCTTCAAAAAAATCAATAAATCCAGGAGCTGGGTTTTTTTGAAAAGATCAACAAAATAGATAGACTGCTAGCCAGACTAATAAAGAAGAAAAGAGAGAAGAATCAAATAGACACAATAAAAAAATGATGATGAAGGGGATATCACCACTGATCCCACAGAAATACAAACTACCATCAGAGAATACTATAAATACCTCTACACAAATAAACTAGAAAATCTAGAAGAAATGGATAAATTTCTGGACACATACACCCTCCCAAGACTAAACCAGGAAGAAGTCAAATCCCTAAATGGACCAATAACAAGTTCTGAAATTGAGACAGTAATTAATAGCCTACCAACCAAAAAAAGTCCAGGACCAGATGGGTTCACAGCCGAATTCTACCAGAGGTACAAAGAGGAGTTGGTACCATTCCTTCTGAAACTATTCCAAACAATAGAAAAAACGGGAATCCTCCCTAACTCATTTTATGAGGCCAGTATCATCCTGATACCAAAACTTGGCAGAGACACAACAAAAAAAGAAAATTTCAGGCTGATGAAAATTGATGCAAAAATCCTCAACAAAATACTGGCAAACAGAATCCAGCAGCACATCAAAAAGCATATCCATCACAATCAAGTCGGCTTCATCCCAGGGATGCAAGGCTGGTTCAACATATGCAAATCTTTCAACATAATCTATCACATAAACAGAACCAAAGACAAAAACCACATGATTATCTCAATAGATGCAGAAAAGGTCTTCGACAAAATTCAACAGCCCTTCATGCTAAAAACTCTCAATAAACTAGATATTGATGGAACATATCTCAAAATAATAAGAACTAATTACGACAAACCCACAGCCAATATCATACTGAATGGGCAAAAACTGGGAGCATTCCCTTTGAAAACCGGCACAAGACAAGGATGCCCTCTCTCACCACTCCTGTTCAACATAGTATTGGAAGTTCTGGTCAGGGCAATCAGGCAAGAAAAAGAAATAAAGTGTATTCAGTTAGGAAAAGAGGAAGTCAAATTGTCTCTGTTTGCAGATGACATGATTGTATATTTAGAAAATCCCATCGTCTCAGCCCAAAATCTCCTTAAGCTAATAAGCAACTTCAGCAAAGTCTCAGGATACAAAAATCAATGTGCAAAAATCACAAGCACTTCTATACACCAATAACAGACAAACAGTCAAATCATGAGTGAACTCCCATTCGCAATTGCTACAAAGAGAAAAAAATACCTAGGAATACAACTTACAAGGGATGTGAAGGACCTCTTCAATGAGAACTACAAACCACTGCTCAAAGAAATAAGACAGGACACAAACAAATAGAAGCACATTCCATGCTCATAGATAGGAAGAATCAATATTGTGAAAATGGCCAAAGTAATTTATAGATTCAATGCTATCCCCATCAAGCTACCATTGACTTTCTTCACATACTGGGAAAAAAACTACTTTAAATTTCATATAGAACCAAAAAAGAGCCTGCATAGCCAAGACAATTCTAAGCAAAAATAATAAAGTCAGAGGCATCATGCTACCTGACTTCAAACTACACTACAAGGCTACAGTAACCAAAACAGCATGGTACTGGTATCAAAACAGAGATATAGACCAATGGAACAGAACAGAGGCCCTAGAAATAAAGTCACACATCTACAGCCTTCTGATCTTTGAAAACCTGATGAAAACAAGCAATGGGGAAAGGAGTCCCTATTTAATAAATGGTGTTGGGAAAACTGGCTAGCCATATGCAGAAAGCTGAAACTGGATCCCTTCCTTACACCTTACACAAAAATTAACTCAAGATGGATTCAAGACTTAAACATAAGACCTAAAACCATAAAAACCCTAGAAGAAAACCAAGGCAATACCATTCAGGACATAGGCATAGGGAAAGACTTCATGACTAAAACACCAAAAGCAATGGCAATAAAAGCCAAAATAGACAAATGGGATCTAATTAAACTAAAGAGCCTCTGCACAGCAAAAGAAGCTATCACCAGAGTGAACAGGCAACCTACAAAATGGGAGAAAAATTTTGCAATCTATCCATTTGGCAAACAGCTAACATCCAGAATTTACAAAAAGATTAAACAAATTTACAATAAAAAAATAAAAAATAAAAAAGTGGGCAAAGGATGTGAACAGACACTTCTCAAAAGAAGACATTTATGCAGCCAACAAGCATATTTTTAAAAAGCTCATCACCACTGGTCATTAGAGAAATGCAAATCGAAACCACAATGAAATACCACCTCATGCCAGTTAGAATGGCAATCATTAAAAAGGCAGGAAACAACAGATGCTGGAGAGGATGTGGTGAAATAGGAACACTTTTACACTGTTGGTGGGAGTGTAAATTAGTTCAACCACTGTGGAAGACAGTAGATAGTGTGGCAATTCCTCAAGGATCTAGGACAAGAAATACCATTTGACCCAGCAATCCCATTACTGGGTATATACCCAAAGGATTACAAATCATTCTAATATTAAGACGTATGTACACATATGCTTATTGTGGCACTGTTCACAATAGCAAAGACTTGGAACCAACCCGAATGCCTATCAGTGATATACTGGATAAAGATAATATGGCACATATACTCATGGAATAGTATGCAGCCATAAAAAACATAAGTTCATGTCCTTTGCAGGGACATGGATGATGCTGGAAATCATCATTCTCAGCAAACTGACACAAGAACAGAAAACCAAAAACTACATGTTCTCGCTCATAAGTGGGAGTTGAACAATGAGAACACATGGACACAGGGAGGGGAACATCACACACCGGGGCCTGTGGCGGGGTGGGAGGCTAGGGGAGAGATAGTAGGGGGTGGGGGGCTGGGGAGGGATAGCATTAGGAGAAATACCTAATGTAGATGACTGGATGATGGGTGCAGCAAACCACCATGACACATGTATACCTATGTAACAAACCAGCACATTCTGCACATGTACCCCAGAACTTAAAGGATATATATATATAAAACTTTACAGAGAATATATATATATATGAGAAGGGGGTCAGGAAAACTTTTTAAGAAGGTGACACATGAGCAGAGATCTAAATAAAATGCAAAGATGTGGGGGAAAGAGGTCCAGGAAGAAGGAACAACTACAGAAGCTGAACAGGAGTGAGCTAGGCCTGCCTTAGGATTCGTAGGAAGGCCAGTGTGAGTGCAGTTTCTTCTCTGAACTTGTCCTGAATTCAACCTGCCTCTTCGCGCTTCCCACCACAACCCATATCCTTTCTTGTTTCACTCACATCTATGTCACTACAGGTACCTTCTAAAGGTTTCTCTTGCTCCAATTCTGTGTCTCCCATTCAATGGATTTCTCTCCATCCTATCATTCTGGAAAACCCCATTGCCAGAATAATTTTTCCAAAGCAATTCTATCATATCATTTTGCAACTGAGAAGTTCCAATGACTTCCTATTGCTGTGAGTCCCCCGGTGACTCCACAGGCATCTCTGTTTCCTATGTCTCAGTCACATTTCTAGGCACCATGCATAAACCCCTAATGCACAAAAACCATGTCTCTGCTCTCACAGAGCTTATGTTCTTGAGGGATAAGACAGACAATAAACAAGTAAACAAGTAGAGATATCAGGATAATTGCAGATAATGGTAAGTGCCAAGTAGAAACCAGATAGAGAAATAGTGATGGAGGAGGTAACCTCAAGTGTTATGAGATGATCTGGAAAATCTGGGGCCAAAATCTGTTCTAGAAGAGGAAACGGCAGATGCCAAGGCCCTAAGGCGGAAATCACGTCATCTGGGAAGTCTCCCCGAGCACACCAGGGAAGCAAGCTGCTTCTCTTGTGAGTGAGTAACTCACAGTGTCCATGCTTCTATTGGTACTTGTCAAAATCGTCAAGTTTGTCTCTCTCTGATAGACTATAAGGTTGTTGACTGTAGGAACCCTATTTAATTCATGTTAGCTGGAGTACTGTAAGTCATTGATAAAAATTTGTGGAACTGAATTGAATGAAGCTTCGTGTCCTAATCTGGAAGGTAGAGTCATCCATTAATTGACCTCTAATCTAACATTAGCTCACACTCCTGGATCTAGTTAAGCCAACATCCTCACCGCTCTTGTCCTGTCTGGGTAAAACTTGGTAAAGTTTACAAACTTTAATAAATCAGTATCACATGCACGTAAAATTCTAGAACACAAATTATTTGCCCAATTACAATAACTGACCTTTCAAGAATTAACCTATTTTAACTCCAAGACTGCATTAGTCAACTGCCTCTTTCAAAATAATTTAGACTTTTGAAATTGATATTGACAACAGTGATATCAATTTCACTGTTGATAATGATGACACTATATCTTGATTTAGTCATTTTTAAGGATGTTTGTTGAAAGACTGTCACTAAATCATTCATTCAATTAATATTTTTAGGTACTTCATGTGCCAAGTATAGTACCTGTTCCTGAGTATATAAAAGTGAATAAAATAAACATGTTCTATTGCCTTTGTGGAGTTTCTAATCTTGTCAGGGACACAGGTAAGAAACAAGAAAAAGAAGGTATAATTATAGCTTACAATACATGCTATTAAAGACACAAACAGTGCACAGGACAGAAAATACCAGGGAAGACCTTTGCCTAGGGTTGTCAGGGAAAGCCTCTCTGACGAAGTGACATTTGAGCCTAGACCCAGCCATACAAAAAAGAAATGAGTCACACAGCCTTTAATAAATTCTAAATAATTTGCGTAATTCTGACAGGTAGTTCACAATGTCCTGTGACCATTATACTTTTCTACGTTCATATAAAAAAGATTTTTTTAGCTTTATCTTACGACTAATGAGAATTCACGATACTTTTAGTATATTAGATTTAGAATACTTACCAAGGAGATGCTCTGTTCTTTATCTTCCTGGAGCATGTTCTTTGTTACTCATTCAAGCTGGCTTGAGTGACAGCATTTATAGTTGTGTCTCCTGATGACACTGATCCCACCGAGTGGTTCCGAGTATGCAGGCTTCTGTGGGCTCACACTGGTCCAGTCCCACAGCCACATATCACAAACCCTTTAGGTTATGAGTTCATCTGGTTAGAATGTGGTGTCTGTGGAACATCTGGGAGGTATTCAGATCGAGTCTGGTGACAGCATCAGTTGCGTTCCACGCCTGACCAGCACCTTCACAGCTTTGTGCGGCAGATCCTATGGGGAACCACAGGGGAGTGGAGGTTCACCAGGCCAAGTCCTTCACAACCTCACAGAGGCACTACAGGAGGGTACCTAGGGATTGTATCAATCGGTTCATTCAGAAGTGGCTCCACTGATCTTCTCAGAAGCAGGACAAAGGTAACTCAGAAGCATGAGAGGCACGCAACCACGGCTGACGGCTGTGCCTGACCTCAGAGGGCCCTGCTGAGAGCAGATGTTTATGTAACAACTCCTCAAGGCTAGGCGCACCCAACCTGGACAAGGAAATCAATGTGAATTCCAATGACCAAAAACAAATGCCAGGGATTCTCCCTAAGTTTCTGAAGGGAATGTGTGCATACTATTAAAGAAAAGGACGGCCGGGCGCGGTGGCTCAAGCCTGTAATCCCAGCACTTTGGGAGGCCGAGACGGGTGGATCACGAGGTCAAGAGATCGAGACCGTTCTGGTCAACATGGTGAAACCCCGTCTCTACTAATACAAAAAATTAGCTGGGCATGGTGGCGCGTGCCTGTAATCCCAGCTACTCAGGAGGCTGAGGCAGGAGAATTGCCTGAACCCAGGAGGCGGAGGTTGCGGTGAGCCGTGATCGCGCCATTGCACTCCAGCCTGGGTAACGAGCGAAACTTCGCCTCAAAAAAAAAAAAAAAAAAAAAAAAAAAAAAAAAAAAAAAAGAAAAGGACAACCAGATAGTCACAGGGCTGGACTTCCTTAACAGAGATTATTGATCTAGTTTTAAGCAATTTGAGGTGCTGGAAGCAGGAGCCACGAGCAAAGCAACACATTTAGGGTTGTTAGACCAGGGCTCCCCAGCCCCGGGCCAGAAACCAATACCAGTCCATGGCCTGTTAGGAACTGGGCTGCACTGCAGGAGGAGAGTGGCAGGCGAGCAAGCAAAGCATCTTCTGTGTTTACAGCTGCTCCCCATCACTTGCATCACTGCGTGAGCTCCGCCTCCTGTCAGATCAGTTGCGGCGTTAGCTTCCCACAGGAGCACAAGGCTTGCTGTGAAGTGTACATGTGCGGGATCTAGGTCGCCCCGCTCCCTTTGAGAATCTAATGCCTGATGATCTGTCACTGTCTCCCATCACCGCCAGGTGAGACTGTCTAGTTGCAGAAAAACAAGCTTAGGCGTCCCACTGATGCTACATTATGGCAAGTTGTATAATTATTTCACTATATATTACAATGTAATAATTATAGAAATAAAGCACGCAGTAAACCCAATGCACTTGAATCATCCTGAAAGCATCCCCCCACCCACTCCAGGCTGTGGAAAAGTTGTCTTACATGAAACCAGTTCCTGGTGCCAAAAAGGTTGTGGACTGCTGTGTGAGATGACTATCAATTTACAATTCATCAAATAAAACGAAGCATGTCTAATCCGGCCTGCAAACGGTGAGGTAATGGCTGCAATAGGGGGTCAGGGAGCGAGACGCCAAGCGGGTCTGAATGACATGGATGAATGAATGAATGGCCACTGCATTTCTGTTCGGGGGAGTATTTACCACGGGGGAAACTGTTGATTGGCTTGAGAACTAAGCTCAAATAAGGACCTTAGATATCAATCTATTATTGTTATGGGAACCTGTAATGATCAGAAGCATCTCTCACCAAAGTTGGATTCATTCCTTTATTCTTTCATGTACCAATATTTGTTGAGCAGCTGCTGTGTTCCAGATACTATTGTCGGGTCCCCAGTGACTCCAAGTGAAACACGGGAAGTCCCTCCTTTCACAGAGCTCACCTTCTATTGGTGTGGGGCTGGGGAAGACAGAAAATAAACTAATAAGCAAGTGCTATGAAAAGCAATAAAGCGGGTAAGAAGAGGGGAAGGCTGTAGGGTCATGAGAAGGGGCCTTAAGAGAAACCCTGTTTAAGGGCTATTTTATATAGAGTGGTCCGGGAAGGCCTCTCTGAGAAGTGTGGGTCTTACACTGGCAGGGAGTTCAAAGTAAGCCATGGGAAGCTGTTGGGGAAAGAGCTCCAGCAGAAGGGGAGAAGCGAATGGGGCAGGAGTGTGCTTGGCACAGTCAGGGAGCGGCAACAATACCATGTGGCCGAGACGAGCAAGTGGAGCAAACGGGGGAGAGAATTGTAGGAAATGAGACCAACGCCGCAGGCGGGGATCAGACTGCGTGGGGCCTTGTAAGCCCCACACGAGGCTTACTGGGATATGACTGGATGTAAAGCCACAGAAGAGTTTTGAGCAGTGAAGCAATGGTATCTAACTTTGACTTTATAGGGATCATCCTAATGGTGTACACAAAATATAGTGGAAGCAGGAATAGCTCAGGAAGGAGACTAGGGTGGCAGATTATTAGCACATGAACAAGAGCTTTGCCACCCACACTGAGAAACTCAGGTCAAGTTGAGTTAACAATGAATTCTTGCATTAGAATTAAAAACTGCAAAAAGTCCGTGGTGTAGAAAAGTCTCCTGGCTACGCTGTTCTTTCTGTGCAGTACCCACCCACTGGCTACCTGTGGCTACCAAGAACTTTGAGCACAGCTAGTTCTAATTGAGGTGCTCTTTAAAAATGGTACACTGAATTTTGACTTAGTATCCCCCTCAACAAAAAAGCAAAAACAAAAACCAGACTGTAAAGTATGTCATTGCCGGGCGCAGTGGCTCACACCTGTAATCCCAGCACTTTGGGAGGCCGAGGCGGGTGGATCACGAGGTCAAGAGATCGAGACCATCCTGGTCAACATGGTGAAATCCCGTCTTTACTAAAAATACAAAAAATTAGCTGGGCGTGATGGTGCGTGCCTGTAATCCCAGCTACTCAGGAGGCTGAGGCAGAATTGCCTGAACCCAGGAGGCGGAGGTTGCGGTGAGCCGAGATCGTGCCATTGCACTCCAGCCTGGGTAACAAGAGCGAAACTTCGTCTCAAAAAAAAAGAAAAAGAAAAAAGTATCTCAGTAATAATTTTTATACTGATTACATATTGAAGTGATAATGCTTAGAATATACTGGGATCAGCAAAACAAGCTCAAAACTCATTATCTATTTCTTTCTATTTTTAAAAACGTAGCTACTAAAAAATTTCAATCACATGTGGCTCACATATTTCTGTTGGACAGCACTGGTATTATAAACTGAATTATACAAAGAAATTCTTTGTTATTTCAAGACTTACTGAAAATTTTTCTAAAATGTATTGCTCACTTCCTGATTTTAATAAACAAAGTGGTACAATGCATAGCTAATGTAATTGAGTTTCCTTTGATTAATGTGCTAAAAGTGTGAATGATTCTGCATCATCAAAGCTCTGTTCTAAACACTTCTCAGTGGCCCTGCTGTCTTGAAGATAGTAACAGCGGCTCTTTTATGCTGGCTCTGTCCTTGAAGGAGGCCCTGACTTGGGATCTTCTGCCCCACAAGTACAGAGTATGGGCTTTATAAGTTTCCTGGCTGAAATCTTAGGGACACATTTTTCAAGAGTTGACATGAGAACAATGGCTTTCCAGAAAGACAGGCTTTTCTGTGTCATTCTGGTCTGGCCTCTTGCTAATTCAGCTTTTCACCTTCCAAAGGTATCTATGTCATGAGTTGGGCCCCAAACCAAGGGCGGTCAGTGAAAGCTACAGGGTGGAGAGCACAAGGGCCGAGACGTTCTAAAGGCCGATAACCTCAGCACACAGGAGAGGCTGTGGTGTCGGGAATGTTCTGAGGAGCCCTCACAGAGATGCAGGGTAAATCTATCTTAGGTGGCATCTCTCTCAATCCCATAGTGACTTTCCCACTTCTCATCACCCACAGTGATCAAGCTCTAGAGAGACAAGTTGAACAGTTCAATTTCACTAAAGATGGCCATACACACTCAAAGGGCAACTTACTAATTTATAGGATGAAACAAATTGCCAGGGATCGGAGTGTTTGGATCAGAGAACAATTTCACTCATCTCTCCATGGGAGAGGCTGCTGGGGAGACAAATCCATCCACAAAGGAGATTGCTTGACAGGCAAAGGCGGCAGATGGGGGAAATAGAATGGCATTCCAAACATTTCAAAGGGGGAGAAATGGTACCTTCCAAAGAGTTAAACTGTAAAGTCAAGTCACCCACTGGGTCAGAGAAGAGCCATTTGTGTTGGTTGACTTGGAGTGAATACTCAAGAAGTATCTATTGCCTGCATGCACGTCTAATCTAGGAGTCACTGGACAAAATGATTCCCAGGTTACAGTAAGACTTGACTGAAGTATTAACATATTTCATGTACTGTATGCATCACCCATAGAAGCATAAAAAAGGGGGAATTTCAGAAACAACTTTTGGCCATTTACTGCATCCCAAGAGACTAGGGGATATCCTGCCTGGAGGCAGCTGTCCCGGAACAGCCTCTGGAGGCCCACAGGGCATAGAGATCCCAGCTGTGGAGGACACATTCGGCTGTCAGAGCCTGGGCCCTCCAGCATCTCAGTCCTAGAACTATGTTCCCTGGTTCCAATTCCAGCATTGCTAAGCTGATAACTGGGCTTTCCGTGCAGGTTTTCAATGGGAGAAACTATGCTAGAGAGCTTGGTTTGATCTAGTCCACCTAAGAGTTACATTTTTCCATTGTGCCACATTAATGGGAATTATGGTTGGAGACAGCAGTCTCTTATGACCGTTTAAGCCTGGAGTTTGTTCACATGATGAAGCATATAAATGAATTGCATTCCCAAGTCCACAAGACTTACTCAGGTGGCACATTCGCTAAGCTGAACCCCTGTATCCCTTCTTTTGAAACCCCCCTGTGTTACTAAATCCCACTACCTTTCCGTAAAGTCTTCAGCAGTGAGCACAGTGAGTCACGTTCCAGTCTGGCTACATGCCCTGCTTGGAATCTGCCTGTCCAGTCAGCTGATCACAGCCCTATACTTTGCACAGCTGTGTAGACTATAGATCTGGAGAAGGAAAGATGTTGGGGTGAATTTTTGCTTTCCCAAAGACAGCTCCTAACATTTAAAAAAAAAGTTTCTATTATCAGCCTTTTGGCATATAAAAATATAAAACCGGGATTGTGGTTTATTCATTCATGCATTCAAGAAATATTTATTGAATATCTGCTATATTTCAAGCCCTGTTCTAAAAGCTGGGGGCAAATGTAAGTGAATAAAACACCCAAAGATATCTACTCTCAAGGAATTTATAGTCCAGGAGGTAGGCAAGGAAGAGACAATCAATCAACACAATTTTCTTCAAAATGACTACGTAGTATTTTGGTAGGAGATAAGTGTTACTTAAAATAAAATAAAAAATTGAATAAAGAGAATTGGAAGTGCTTGACAAGCAGATTATAGAACTGAAAGGCTGCAGTAGGCTCTGTCTGGCTTATTTCCACTTTCAGCACAGGCACAGGGGAGCAAACAGGTAACTACACACGCTTTTTTTTTTTTTTTTTTTGAGATGGAGTCTCGCTCTGTCTCCCAGGCCGCGGTGCAGCAGCACAATCTTGGCTCACCGTAACCTCTGCCTCTTGGGTTCAAGCGATCCTTCTGCCTCAGCCTCCTGAGTAGCTGGGACTACAGGTGCGTGCCGCCAGACCCAGCTAATTTTTTGTATTTTTAGTAGAGACGGGGTTTCATTGTGTTAGCCAGGATGGTCTCGATATCCTGAACTGATGATCCACCCGCCTCGGCCTCCCAGAGTGCTGGGGTTACAGGCATGAGCCACCGCGCCTGGCCTTGCACAAACTTTCTAAAGGCTAATTTTAAAAACCTACAGACCAGGGAGAAAAGCTGACAAGAGAAGTATGCTAATGACATCTATTCTAAATAGGACCGTTTCACCTGGGTCCTCATTATGAGCTACTTTAGGACAAATCCTATCGCGACCACCATGTGCTGCTTACTGAACTATTGGGTTTTTTAATTTTTTTAAATTTTGCTTTTTAGAGACAGAGTCTCACTAATTGTCCAGGCTAGAGGAGAGTGGCAGAATTGTAGCTCACTGCAGCCTCTAATTCCTGGGCTCAAGAGATCCTCTTGCCTCAGCCTCCTGAGTAGCTGGGATTACAGGTGTCTGCCACCATGCTTGCCTATGTATCTTTTAAAAATGTTTTGTAGAGATGGGGTATCACTATATTGCCTAGGCTGGTTTCAAACTCCTGGCTTCAAGTGATCCCCCTGCCTTGGCCTCCCAAAGCACTAGGATTGCAGGCGTGAGCCACCACATCCAGGCCTGAACTGTTGTTTAAGACTCAGAAGTGCCTCATCTCTGACATGTTTATCAGTTTGCCTTCTGACAAACCAGCAGTCTCCCCACACCTATGGCCCACTGTTTTCCCCTACCTCTTCTCAAAGGCCAGGAAGGCAGAAAGGCTCCCTTCAGCCTCCAAATGAGTCCCTTGATCACCGTCCATAGCAGAAGTCCTTCTGTTTGATGAGGGTTGAAGTTCTGGCTCTTACTCTCAGCACGACTCAGTCTTCAGGCCTCGAAGTGCTGATTGATGAAGCTATGCTCCAGGCTATTCTCACTCCATGCTTTTGAAATCAGTGCCAATCAGCACTTGATAGGATGGTTTGGGATGCAAGGTTCTTCCTTCTTCCCATCTCCTATCCATCTACCTGGGTGTTTTCTTTTTTACTTCTTAAAAGATCGTAATGTAAGCTATCACTGGCTTTTCCTTTTGAGTAAAAAAAGCAATGGCTAAAAACATCTAACAGTTATTAAATAAAATTAACAGTGTAGTTACCTAGTGTCTAAACAGCGTCAATCAGTTCCTTTCAAAGGAGGTCAAATCAAAAGCAGGACCCTAAGGGTTTTCATGCCCTCCAGCTTAGAGTTTGGTGAAGCCAGAATTTAGCCAATGTCTCATAAGGAAAGACACCTGTTAGTTCCACAAGGTCATATATTCAGGACCTGTATTTTTATCAACACCATCCAATATTTAGCAGGTCTGAGCTCAGGGCTATACAAAGTTAAGCATTCTGAATCTCTTCATTTTTGTATCCTGCTTACAGAGACTTAGTAAATGTGTTTAATAAATAGGCAAGATTAGTAAGCACAGAAAAGAAATCAATTAAGGAAGCCAACTGTTTAGTAGAAACAAGGTTACTGTGTTCTTTAAAGGTCTTAGGTCTGGGTTACTCTGAGAATATCTTGAAACAGACAGCAGCTGGCTTTGGAATGGGGCATGAGCTGACCTTACATACTGTGTCGATGGTAAGGGAGCAGAGCTAGCTCTCGGGACCCAAGTCTTAGAGTTCCACGTGCTGGCCGTGGCCCTACTGCTCACTGGGTTGTCCTAGGAGGCAGGTCTTTGTCTCTGAGGCAACTAACCTAACGTAAAACCAGATAGAAAGCTCTGATGTCTACACCCTAATATAAAGCCTATTGACAATAAAGCCTAAGGTGCCTCTGAGCCTTGGGAGTCGCCTGGCACATCTGCCCCAAGCTCAGTAGACAGGGACTCTAACTGCCTGGGAGGAGCCACTCTGATCCTACGGTGGGGGGGCCTTGAGGCTTTCTTTGAAAAACAAAACAAACAAACCAACAAAAACAGAATAACAATCAACATACAGAGCCCTCCAAAACATTGTGAAAAAGAAGAAAAAGCCACCTACAGAATACATTCTGTATAATCCCATTTATGGAATAAACAAATACGGAATATCTGCAGAGGCCCCATATGTATGTGTGTACGTACATAGAAAAAGATCTTCAAGGATAGATGTCAAATTCTTAGCAGTCTTTTGCAGAGAAGAGTAGAACTGGGGGAGGATGAAGGGGAGAGGTTGCTTTTTTCTATATATTCTTTACTGAAGATTATATAATAACAATATATTTATTATTTTTAAAATTAAAATTAATTCAGACACATGATATCATTGCCCATATAGCTATTGGTCCAATCCTGGGACTTTTAAAACTTTGTATATTATTATCTTATTTCACCTATCTCAGCTGACTAATTAAAGAGCTTTTATTTCCAGTAACACGTACCATAAAAAACACTTTCATATGTTATTTAAATTTGGCGAATAGGCAAAAAAAAAAAAAAAGCAATATAGGACAGAATTCTTTTCCTAAAAAAAAAAGATACAGATCCATACTCGCCGATTTTGTTGAGTTACTGGACAGAGTAATGTGACGTTATAAATAAAGATTGAGGTCAGGCGCGGTGGCTCACGCCTGTAATCCCAACACTTTGGGAGGCAAGATGGGCAGATCACAAGGTCAGGAGTTCGAGACCTGTCAGGCAAACATGGTAAAATCCTGTCTCTACTAAAAATTAGCTGGGCTTGGTAGTGTGTGCCTGTAATCCCAGCTGATTGGGAGGCTGAGGCATGAGAATCACTTGAACCCAGGAGATGGAGGTTGCGGTGAGCCAAGATCGTGCCATTGCACTCCAGTCTGGGTGGCAGGAACAAAACTCTGTCTCAAAAAATAAAAATTAAATAAATAAATAAATATTGAGTAATTAATGAATATGCCAGAAAATGTTTGAATATAGTAAACACATTTTATATGCAGCCTATTAGACGCTATTCTGATTTAGAATTGCTGGAATTTAATGACTGTGCAAAGAGGAAAAAAAGAAACAAGACTTGTTTTGCAATAGTATTTTGAAAAAAAAATATTAGAATGAATTGTTTATAAATGCTATCAGTACAGCGTTGAGCAGAATGTACTAATAATACTTTGTTTTACAAAGCAAACGTAACTCAGTTTTCTTGGGTTTCTTCATGACTTAGCAGAGAGCTAAGACTGCCAGCCAAAGCCACACTTCTTACAACTAAGAACTGAACACCAACTTCATAATACAGGATCATCCTAGACAGGCACCTATTACTAATAATTGCTGTTGTAATCTTCAGAGCCCCATTTGAGGTGCCAGGCACCCATCATCTGCAATCCTCACAACCCTGCAAAGCAGGCTTTCTTCTCCTCATTTGAAGAATGATATTAAAAAAAAAAAGACAAAAAATTTAAGTAACTTTCCCAGACTTACACAGCTTAGAAGATCCAAAGCTCAAAGTAGGCACGTCTGGCTCTAATGGTGATACCCTTCCCACCGGACCTCACCAACACACCCGCAGCCCTGAGCCGTCTGCCAGGTTCCTTGGGACAGCTACGCTGGCTCTAGCTTCGGTTCTCACTGGCATCCAAAGCACACTGGACAAACGGCTTTGGCAGAGGCGGAAGGTGGCCTGACATTGAGTGAGTGACAAGTCAGGTACCCCAGCGGCCTCCAGGCTTGGGAGGCAAGCAGAACCATCGCCAAGTTAGTGCTCTTTCTTTCCAGCCAGCAATCTTTCAAATTGTTGCTCCAAAAGAAATAGAAAGTAAATGTTTTTTCAGCATGCAGTGAATATTTGGATGACTGCTAATTAATAACATATGTACTTACTCTTAACTTAGCCATTCTAAGATTTCAGAGATCTTCCACAGAGAAATGATTAACAGGCATCCGGTGAGGGCACCCATTTCAGTCAGAGGGAAAGTGAGGGGCTCACATGAAGTCAGCAGTGGTATTTTTGTGCTGTATTCATTAAAGTCTTATCAGATATGAAAGCCACTCCAGGTTTCTCAAACAGAGTGGATTTGTTACAGGAAATTGGTTACAAAAGTCATGGAAATGCTGAGAAACCAGAGAGGGCATAGAGGCTCTAGAGAGGAACAAGAGCTGACATCTGCTACCGTCCCAGGGACAGGGGCAACAGGAAGAGGTGATGCTACCAGATCCCAGGTGTAGGGCTACCCAGCTGGGTCTAAGAGGGAGGCACAGCCAGCAATGGATGTGCTGACCAGCACAGGGCCTGAGGGTGGGGAAAATGCCCTGGCTTCTCTCTTTCTCCTGTCCTCGGGGTTCTGACAGTTTCTTCCAATGACTGAACTCACCTGAAGCTGGAAGGAAAAGGAGCCTGGGAAGTGGACTTCCCTGACATACAGGGCTGGACAGAGGGAGGCCACTTATGAATCTAAGGGCAAGCAGGTGAATAATGGCACTATGTTGAAATCAGCAATGTAGCAGGGAATCGCTTGCAAATATGGCAAGAGGTGGCGCGGAGCGGGGAAAGAAGGATTGGAGGTATTACTGGGGGCCACTGATCAAGGAGGAGTAGGTAACATGCAAGGACTTCCTCTGTTCATCCCTGGAAAAGTGATGTTCTCCCCAATATACTATCAATATATTAAAGCATTTTTAGGAAAGTGAGAAAGAGGGTCCTAAAGATGTGCTAAAATCCAGGAAGCGTAAATTCCAAGGAAGTATCAAAGAATAATGAATGCATGTTCAGTTTGCAAAATAGAAGAATTAGAAGCAGCATAGAACTAACTTCTTGTAGTTTTAACTCATTTTAGTGAAGCTGTTTGAGAAAAGACAGAGTTTAACAAGTGTCTGAAGAGAAGCAGCCAAACCAGAACAGAGGCGGCCCCAGGCTCCAGGATGGCCGTGGGGTGGAAGGCTGAACATCTCAGTCTCCATGCCTCTGGATCCAGGACTGCAGAAGGCACCACTCACGCTGCAGCTGTGTGAGGCCTTTATGTCCCCAGGGTAAGTAACCATCTGTCAGTTCATTCACGCCACAGTCATTGAACCCCTGCAATGTATCAGGCAGTATTCTAACTAAGCACTACAGAGAACAAAACTGACAGACAATGCGAATACCTCTGCCCCTCCTGTGAGCCAGAGCACTGCAGTCCACCCCACCTCGAGAGGGAGGGAGGAGGGGGTGTCAGAAAGAATCCTCAACCCTTCCCTCTGTCATTATTCCTAGTTCTGGTAGACATATTTATGGCAGTAAAACATGTAACAAGGACATATCTGCTTTGTTAATAGCCGTAGAACTATAAAGAACAATTATATTTTGCCCCAGATTCTAATTTATTTGGTCCAATTCAACAAACATCTATTATGTGTCTATTCCATGCCTGTCACTGGAATTAGAGATGAACATTTTCTTTAAAAAGCACTCCCTTCCCCTCAGCACAGCAGCAATGGCAAATCCGAGCAACTTCAAACTCAGAAATTGCTCCAGGGACGTTCATGCTTCGTAGGTTCATGCAGAGGGTGAAGAGTGGTTTTCCCCACAAGGGCCACGCAGTGATGGTACTGTTGAGGGCAACGTGAAGCCGATCTGAGCCAGCCTGGGAACCCTCCAGTCAGTACTTCTGAGGGCTGATGATCAACAATAGAAAGCCTTTACCGCTTCTCTTCCAACCTCCCAGGAGCAGCCAGGCAGACACAAGACAGGCCCCTGAGCAGCTTCTGAGCAGAAGAGGAAGTTCTTCCGGCTTCTTGGCTGGGGGGCCTCACTGTCCATCTATCCCTCCCCATCTGGAAGGGGGCAGGGAGTTAAAAAAACATATATTTTTTTTACTTCTAAGTCTGATTTTTCTCCTCTTAGACTAATGCTTTGCAAAAAGTGCCTAGGTAAGTTAATTCAGTGGTATAACTTACTTTCTGGTTGATTAATAATTAGGAAAAATACATCAGAATACATTTCTTGCATAGCAAACTTTTCTTTAAAAACGGGTTTATCTGGTTGATAAGGAAGAAGAAGACTCTATTCGTTTTTCTAGATATTCATTTTTTCCTGGCAACACGCTCAGAACTGCATTTCGGGGACGATATTGTTGTATCTTTGGAGTCCAGATATGTTTCTGTTTTGTAAGAGGAACCAAGTCATGTCCAAACCTGGACATCCTTGGTGTAAAATCTCTGCTTCCTGGAATACTAAATTTTTAAACGTAAGCAAGGACTTAAGTAGCCAAGTGTCTCAATTTACTCAGCCACAGGATGTTGGGTATCATCTAGCGATTTCTCCATCTGTTTGTGTTTTCAAGAAAGGACTAGGCCTGCTGGAGTCCTGCTGGGACATTTCCAGCCTCCACCCTCCACCCTCCACCCTCACGGGGGCTTGCAGCCTGGGGCTCAGCAGGGCTACTGGGAAGCCACCCTTCCACCCCGTCAGGTCTTGTCCTCCTCACCCACCCCATCCCAGGGTTTCCTGCTGCCTCACTCTGAGTGAATTTATACAGCAAAAAAAAAAAATCTGCCTGGATCTGATCCTCAGTAGCGTTTTGATCATTATGCTAATCTCAAGTTTTTATTCCTTTCAACACCTAAAGGCATCAGCGAAACTTTAGACTTTGTCTGCAAGATCAAACACTGTCATTATTGTCATTGGCTTGAGCAGCCGAGTCAAAACATTACCTATCAATGAAACCACTGTCCGGAAGATGAACTTGAGGGCTGGGTGCGTGTGGGGTTTGTCTGACTCTTTGGTTTCGTTAAGCTGGGGCAGTTTAACAGGTGTGGGAGGGGCAGATCAGCTTAAGGGACTGTTCTTCCTCCTCAGAGTTAATCAAAAGATTTTACATCAACATGAACACCTTGGGAAGGAATGAAGTAAGCTGCTGAAGAAAGCTGAACCCACCCTTGAAGAGAATTGGCAATAAGAGAAAAAACAAAAGTGAACAGAGAGGCATCCAAATATTCAGGGAATGCAAACGAGAAAACGGGCTCTGAAATTTTACTGGAAGCCTTACAACCATTGTGTGTGTGTGTAAAAGGCACTTCTTCCCGATTCTCAGTCTGAGTCGTTGTTTTAATATATAATAATTCATGTTAGCCAGGTGAATTGAAAGATAAAATAATTTCCCACCTAGAATTGACGCCTCTTTTCCCAGGCCCCTGCGGCACTCTCGTTCTGTCTGTGTCGTGGACCTGGCACGGCACGTCCTCGTCCTCTTGTATCGCAAACTTCCGCCTTCCCCTCCATAGGCCCTCTCGAGGGCAGGAGGAACATCTTGTTCCGACGCCGCTGCAGAATCTCACTCTGAGATGCACAGTGAGTGCTGGGGTGGGGTGCTAACCTGCTGGGTCACGGCCAAGTGCACTCGAGCCAGACAACCTGCTTTGGGCCCCAGCTCTACCACACCCCAGTGTGTGATCTTAGCCACTTTTAGTCCCAGTTTTCTCAAGGGTACAATGGGGAAGGTTGTGGCACCTGCTTCCCAGGGTTTTCATGAGCAGTAAATTAGAGAGTCCTAGTGCATGGCAGGCACTCAAAATATTCAAGATGTTATCAGTGACTAAACAGTAATACCCTACGCAGACTACGCACCAAATGCTGGTGAAACGATGGTTTATTTGTGAAGTGTTCAGGCAAAGGGAAACCTACTCCTGGAGACAGGTGCTTAGGGAAGGTGGGCAGATTAGAAAGCGGATGCTGGGGGAAACCACCAATACTTGTCCATTATCATCAAGAAGACTTTGAAGAATCGAGAGGTCCCAGGCTGTTAGTTGAAGGGAAAATTCAGTGAGTTTGCCTGAGAGGATCTTACTGGTGATAGGAGAATCCCAGAAGATTGCTTCGTGCCTCACTCTCTGACCTGTCCCTACTAAGTTCTCTCCTCCCCAAAGCTCTTCCCAGAACAGCACATCCCTGCCGAGTACGGGAAGTGATGAACGCTGATGGCAGGTGCAGAGCCTGTCACGCAACCTGCTTCCACCCAGCCTTCTCCTTCGGGCATTACCTACCCTGTCCCGGGTGTGTGACTGCCCTATCGGCGTGCCTGATGAGATGACCCAGCCCTGGGAACTGAGCATTCACTGGGCACCGACTACACGGCCAGGCCTCAGTAATGATGCAGTCCTAAGACCACAGTAACTGTAATTACTGCATGTGTCAATGCGGGACTAAAGCAAACAGACCCACAAGCAAAGGGCCCTAATATCTGAGTTAATTCCAGTGAAAAGAAACAATCAGTCTGATTTTGGTGTTAAACTCTCATAACCAGTTTATATCTGGATATACTGGATGCTTTGAACAAAGACAGTTTAGAAAGTAGGTACACAGAAACTATGAACTACAATTATTAGAAGAAGATAAATGTCAATTAAAACTTTAAAATAAAATTGGAAATAGTAATTATTCAATATGACTGGCATAGATCTGCTATGATAATAAGCTGTGGCCCAAATGTCCAAGTCTTTAAGTAGCAAAGCATAAAATATGAGATCCAGACCACGGGTCCCTCGTCCCGTTTTTACAGAGAGTACACCCCCTGGGAAATCAAATAGCTAGACACATATGGGCAGCGCATGCGTTCACATTTCCTTCCCTTTATGGAAGGAGTGTGGGCCACTTTTCCATGCTTCCATTTGATCTTAAGACGTCAGCTATTTCGCATGGCCTCAAACCTCAGTCTGCTTTGCTCCTGGATTAACTGAACCACTTAAACTAAAGGCTTAACTTGTTCCTAATCTTCTCTTTGAAATGCTGACTGGAGAATATTTATTTAGTACCCTGCCCAACAGGTCACAAGCACGTAAGAAAGCCAAGAGCCAGCATGCACACCTCTTTAGCAACAGAAAAGGCCTGGATCAGATATCTGGGGATCAGATTTTCAGGAGGCCCACACTGGATACAGCATACAAAACGCAGAGACCAAAGCAGGGCCAGACGTCAGATACTGTCAATAAAGTGCTGTGGCTGGAGCTGAAACTGCAATGAAGGAAGCAGTTCTCTTGGGTAATTGAGAGTGGGTGCAGTTCTCTGTGAAACAGAACGACAGGGATAGCAGCTCTGGCATGCCGATTGTTATTGTAACTCATCGCTGTATGAGACTGTGAGAAACCATCCTTACCCCACTCAGCTAAAAAGCAGCTGGGACTAAGAATTTACTGGTATTGTTTGATATAATTGGTGTACTATCTCCAGTTACAGCATGATCTTTCTGGCCTATAAAGACAGAGTCAAAATGACTTTCTCACATATGGGTACAAAGCTCTCCTTTACACTCGAGGGATATTCAGAGAGAGCTGGTAAGTATTTGTGCTTCATGCTCATACAATCAATTTCAAACTCCTCTTCATTATAAAAATAAAATTCTCAGCCGAGTGCAGTGGCTCACACCTGTAATCCCAGCATTTTGGGAGGCTGAGGCAGGTGGATCATCTGAGTCTGGAGTTTGAGACCAGCCTGACCAACATGGAGAAACCCCATCTCTGCTAAAAATAACAAAATTACCCTGGTGTGGTGGCACGTGCCTGTAATCCCAGCTACTCAGGAGGCTGAGGCAGGAGAATCGCTTGAACCCGGGAGGCAGAGGTTGTGGTGAGCTGAGATCATGCCATTGCACTCCAGCCTGGGCAACAAGAGCAAAACTCTGTCTCAAAAATAAATAAATAAAAATAATAAAATAAAATAAAATCCTCTCCACCTTCCCCAACAACTCTCTAACACACACACACACACACACACACACTCGTCTCAATCAACTACCATTGCTCCCATGGGTGTTTTTCCTTAATGGCTACTTGTAATGATTATTGTAACCTGGTTGCCAAATGATGAAATGTTTCTGATGGGAAGGAGGAAAAGGGCACGAGGTGATTTTTCCTGGGATCAGCCTCAGTTGTGGGTTCTGCAGATGCCGACATTTTTCTAGGTGACACCCAGGCACCGGTCACCTAACCTGTTCCCAGAGGCAGGCTCTGAGGCTGGTTCCAGGCAACCCGAGATTAGATCTGGGGAAGTGACTGACCGTGGAGGAGTCAGGTTGTAGTGGAGACCACCCTACATACCATAGGAGGGAGCTCATCGGCAGAGGTTCCGTGTAGGGCTCTCAAGTAGGAAGAAATCATTGCACAAATAGTCCAGGGAAATAAAAGTTAAATAGGACATTAATTCAAGGGTGAGAAAAGGGCTCTGGAATGGCTGATAGATAAGTGGAAGTGATTATGGACTAAACTAACTCATCAGCTCAATTGTGCCATAAGCAAGAAGTAGGTCAGATTAACATTTATGACTTGTAATCATGACCCACATTTGTTAATAAATAACAAGATGCTGGGGAGCGTTTATCTCATGTTGTCGGGGGTAAATAAGCCATTTTCAGAAACAGCTTCTTTTTTCCTGTTTGGAGAGGAAAGCAATCTAGATGCGGAGGAAATCAGTTGGAAACAAAGCAAAAGAAAGATCCCTTTGTTCTTGATTTAGGCCAGGTTCGGCTTAGTTTTCTCTCAGAAAGTCCCCATATTTTGAAGCCAGGAGCATCAGAGAGGATCAACTTCACCAGGTAGGTAGAGGATCAACTTCACAGGAAAAAGGAAAAAGGGACTCGATTCAGTGCAGTGGTTTTCACTGAGCTTTCGTGGGAAATGTGCATGTGTTAGTGTCACGACTGAGGACAGGCAACATAGCAACATAGGTTGTGGATGTGCACCGTGGAGCTCCACTACCTGTGTTCAAATCCCAGCTCAGCCATTTTCCAGCTGTGCAACTTTGGGCAAGTTACTTAACCTCTCTGGGCTTCTGTTAGCCCATCTGTAAAATAGTAGTTCCGGCCAGGGGCGGTGGCTCACGCCTGTAATCCCAGCACTTTGGGAGGCTGAAGTGGGCGGATCACGAGGTCAAGCGATTGAGACTATCCTGGCCAACATGGTGAAACCCTGTCTCTACTAAAAATACAAAAATTAGCCGGGCGTGGTGGCGTGCGACCTGTGGTCCCAGCTACTTGAGAGGCTGAGGCAGGAGAATCGCTTGAACCCAGGAGATTGTAGGTTCACAATCTCTTGAACCCAGTGCGCCACTGCACTCCAGCCTGGCGACAGAGCAAGACTCTGTCTCAAAAAAAAAAAAAAAAGTGTAGTTCCACCTACTTCTCTCAAGGTCGTTGTGAGCATTAAGTAAGTTAATACCTATACGATGCTAGGACAGTATTTTTTGGCCATTTTCACTGGCAGCAAGTAGTAGAAATAGACTGGTACTGAGAGCACTGGGTAGTTCCAAATGATCATTTGCTTTTCCACTGACATCATGACATCAGCTGAGAAGAAATAAAAGCGAGAACAAAGCCATTTTGCAGATTTCCTGAATTCTCATAAGAATTTTGTCACAACTATAACCATGTCAGACCCTGTCGGAACCATGTCAGGGCTATGTCTTTGTTATCAGCCTTTTTCTTTGGCAACTGCTTGATTGTAGCATCTAAGCATTCGAGGTACTGGCCTTCGACGGAGAACCAAGGCAGACACGTTCCTGCCTGCACGATGCTAGACTAGAGCAGAACACAGGGACATCACGTGTAACCTCAGTATAGAGCGATGAAAACTTTTGTGAAAGGAAAAATCAATGTGGCAAACTTCGTGTTACCTTATTTTAAGAAATTGCCACAGCCACCTCACTTTTCAGCAGACACCACCCTGAGCGGTGAGCAGCCAGCGACATCAAGGCAAGATTCTCCACCACCAAAAAAGGGATGACTCGCTGAAGGCTCAGATAATTGTTAGTGGTTTTTTTTTAGCAATAAAGTATTGTTAAGTCAAGGCCTGCAGTTTTTTAGCCATAATGCTATTATCTGCTTTATAGAGTGCGGTGTAGTATAAACATAACTTACATGCGCTGGGAAACAGAAAAGCCTGTGGGACTTGCTTTCTTGTGATACTTGCTGTATTGCCACGGTCTGGAATGGAATCTTCATTATCTCCAGAGTCTGCATGTAACTGGTTTTCTGCTCACTCTTAGCAGCCACGACCTCCTTTCTTACTAAAACTCTCCTCTTCCTCTCTGCTGTTCCTCTGTGGTCCAGCTTGCTATGGTCTGATGCTGGGTTCCCCTAAAATTCGTATGTTGGAACTTAATGTGATTATACTAAGAGGTGAGGCCTTTTAGGCAGTGACGCATGAGGCCCTGCTCTCATGCATGGGATTTGAGCCCTGATAAAGAAGTTGAAGGGAGCTGCTTTGTCCCTTCTGCCACGGACTTCCCAGCTGCCAGAACTGTTTTATTTCTGTTACTTGTGAATTACCCAGTCTAAGGTATTTGGTTAGAGCAGACTAAATGGACCAGACACAGCTTAAACTGCTTTCCTCTAAGGAAGCTTCTCTCATCACCTCAGTGAGAACCAAACTCTCTCCATAGAGGTCCTGAACGTCTTCTATATCTTTAAACAAAACAAAGCTTTATCAATACAGAGGACCTACTGTGTGCCAGGCACTGTTCCTAGCACTGTAGATACCCCTAATGATAAAGCAGTCTCTTCCAGCGCAGGGCTCTCAATCTACTAGTGAGAGATGTGGTACTATACCCCACGCCACTCACACCACGTCCCCCTGTGGAAGTGTATGTTTTCTTCTCTTCTCCCTGACTAGTTGCAAGATATTTTACCAAAGGGACTCAAAGTTCTTGCTACACTGTCCTGTGGATAGTGATCCCTCAATAAGTATTGATTAACTCATATAAGGCAGGATCTTGGTTAACAAATCCATAATGATTGGACATGCAAAGTAAACACTATTCTTAAAAGAAGGTCCAGGTCTAAGATCAGTCATTTTAATAGCTGTGTAAAAGCTGACCATATTCTGAAAAGCCAGTCACTGTCACGGTACCACAAGCATCCTCCATGGTATATGTCCTGTATCTCAGTCCATTCAGCCTGCCATAACAAAAATACCATAGTCCAACTGGCTTAAACACAACATAAATTTCTTTCTCACAGTTCTGGAGGCTGAGAAGTCCAAGATCAAGTTTCCAGCAGATTTGGTGTCTGATAAGCACCTGCTTCCTACTTCAGCTTCCTGAACCATCTTCTTGTTATGTCCTCACACAGCAGAAAGGAAGAGGAAGCTCTTTTATAAGGACACTAATTCCATTCATAAGGGCTCCATCCTAGACCAAATTACCTACCTATGGCTCTACCACCTAGCACCATCACATTGGAGGTTAGGATTGAGGCTCAAGCATCCTGTTATTCCTCGTGTGGCAGGGAATAGAAGTGTTGGATTTAGAACTGTGAGATGCTACAATGTAGTAACATAAAGGGTAATGGTGGTTTAAGATGACAGTTACAACTAGTCAAAAGTTATAAACATGTTTCCAGTGTGGAAGTAACTTTGCTTGCTAAGGAATTACCTCTCTCTTGAGAGCTCTGTTTGAATGTGGAGTTGGTATAATAAGATTGCGCGTCACCATTAAAGGCAGCAAGGGATTGGAAGGGTTACAGGCTCAAACTTTGGAGCATCTGTGAACTAGGCTATAAAATGTCAACAAACAAATGTAAAAATGACAATGAAACTTCTTGCACACATGCTTTTAAACTGATTATTTTACTTAGTTTTTTTCTTCACCTGAGGAATACCTTTTCTGCTAGACTTCCCCTTTTATAAAGCTGTCTTTCTTATTAAGCTTCATATATTTTTTCCGTATGCAAAACTTTGAGAGTTCATCAATACATTCACACTGATACAGAATGTATATTTCAAACCTGTAAGTCATTTTCTGAGTTAAAGATACCTATTTGATGAATCGATCATGACACACCTAAATCTTTTTGGGGGAGGATAGAATGAAATTTATAAATAAACAATACTGTTAAGATTGTTTTATATCCAATTCAAATGCTGACAGAAAATCATTCAAACCATAAAATCTGGACATAAGTAGGAATGATGATATATTTAATAGGAAAGGGACTTTTTTGTTTTACTCTGTACATCCAGAGTCTAGCAAAGAACCCAGTATCCGGTGGACATTCAAGCATTTGTTGAATGAATACATTTCTGTTCATCAAATTTAGTGGCTATGTCAGGTATATAGAGTTACAGAAATGAGAAATTAAGAGATGCTTAAGTAAATGATACCATATACAAAATTTTAAGTCACATAAATATTATATTAATAAGAATATAGGTTAAGGGTTTTCATTTTAAATGACTTTCTGTTACTAAAATAATATCCACAATGCATATTTATGATTTATCTGTTTTGTCACCATTGTATGTAGATAATAAAAATAATCAAAATGAAAGTTGACAGGTAGTTTGATAAGCTTTAAATTTATAAAAATAGATGTCTGCTGAAAATGCCAATCCTAGTTTAAGACTTGAATTGGAAGGTTTTCCTCTAAAGTTACATTTTTCAGAATACTGGTGCTGTGTGATAACTCAGTTAGTAAAGCTTCCTGTAAGCTGTTCTAGACAGTTGATAGAAGTATTTTGAATGACCAGGATAACAGATTTCATTGTATGGTCTTCCAACTATTTAATTTTGGTCTAAACGAACTGTTGGACTAGTAGATCGCTATTTCCACAAAATGCATAATCATGACTGCCAATTTTTCCATGACTAACTTTACCCTGCCAGATGTTTCTTAGGTTCTGCTGAGTCATTTTTCTCCCCACAAGAACTCTGTGTTCCCAGTAACTCCTAATTCCCTCTGGCCTTTTAACATACTTTGCCTTTTACCTGAATTTTGGGTAAAATGGTTTCATTGTTCTTTTACCATTTCATATGCATATAATAGATTTCTCTGAATTATTCTCAATTTGACTTGCTATCATATATCTTAACCTATCTCTTTCCTGGGAAACAGACATTTTGAGGAATTTGTTATAGAAAGTTATTCAGCCTTTGTATGCAAGAAAAACTATCAACAACCTCATCACATGACGAAGTATATTCTGAATCATCGTGGAATCCAGTCTTATAGAAGAACACTAGCTGAGAGGCCGAGCACAGTGGCTCATGCCTGTAATCCCAGCACTTTTGGAGGCCAAGGCTGGTGGATCACAACACAAGGTCAGGAGTTCGAGACCAGCATAGCCAACATGGTGGAACCCCGTCTCTATTAAAAATACAAATATTAGCCAGGTGTGGTGCCGCATGTCTATCATCCCAGCTACTCAGGAGGCTGAGGTAGGAGAATTGCTTGAACCCAGGAGGTGGAGGTTGCAGTGAGCTGGGATCTTGCCATTGCACTCCAGCCTGGGCAATAAGAGCAAGACCCTGTCAAAAGAAAGAAAGAAAAGCAAGACGGAAGGAAGGGAGGGAGGGAGGGAAAGAAGGAAAGATGCTACCTGGTTTCCAAACTCCCGCATCTGGTTTCTGCTCCTCAGCTATCTCTCCTCCTGATGAGATTTTTCTGCTGGTGCAGAGCTAGTTATCGCTGGTTAGACTGCTAGAGCTTGCTGTCAGGTTGCTGCCTTTCGAGTCATGATGGGTTTGTATTTTCTCACCAGTCTCAGCATTATGAAACACTCACTGCCTGACCCCTAGAAAGAGAGTCTTCAGTGACAGATGTCACCTCTTGAACACCAGTGAAATTATTTGGCTGCACACATGGTTTTATAAAGTATTCATTGATTCAAAAGGTATTAAGTGCCTAGTATGTGCTGATAACTGTGCAAAGGGTTGAGAGATAAAAAAGGACAAAACCTCAATCCAATGGAAAAGATTAATAGATAAACACACAAGTGAAAGTAAGTGAAGTTCTCAATGAAATCGAGTTGGTAAAATTGTCAGCAAGTACTATAAAAGTGCAGAGCAAGGGCTGAAACATCTTCATCATTTTCAGACTTCTCATCAACCACATTTCATCACTGGTTATACAAAGGGAACTCAAACTCTTCTGCATGTCTCCACGTCTGTCTATTTCATGGACTAAACATCAGGATATTTCTGCCTAAGAACAATGAGTTCCCCAGACTGCAAGTATTTTCTACACCGTGTGTAGTTTTTGTGCAGTGTTGTACTTTTCTGCATTTTTTGTACATGTAGAACATTTTTGAGTGATTATGGATGGATTAATTAATCACGCATTTGATGGATTTGTCACTCAGTCTCACTTTCATTCATTGGGAGTAGGAGAAAGCCTGGTGTTGGAAGAAAAGCCCCTGGGGTAGAAGACCAGATCCACACTTTGTAGTTAGGCAAGCCAGTTCACTCAGATCAGCTGGCCACAGGGCCCTCATCCATAAAAAATGTCTGTGAGCTCCTCTCCCACCCTCTGACATCCTAAAATCTAATCAGAAAGGGATTGGTCAAGCTAGTGAGATTATTGTTATAATTTAGTAACTTTTTGAATTTCTCAGAGCCTCCAAGATACATCATGTAGCTGGAGAAGCTGGTAACTGCTAAGCTTGACTTTACTGACAGGAGTAAAACAAATTGTGTTAACGTTAGGGAATGATGTTAACAATCAATTTGTTCTTGTGCAGTAAATATCAACAGCGAAATTTTAGATATGTACTTTTTAACGATGCCAAACTTGTTTGGCATCGTTAAAAAGTACACTTGGCACCATTAAAAAGTTGGTCTGGCTGCAGTTAGATCAGTCAAAGAAAACACTTCGCAATGAAATATTATTTACCAAGTTTTCTTCCTCCCTTTTCTTGAAAATAGTAAGGATTTTAGCATTTTTTAATCTTGAAGAATGTCATTCCGTATTTACTAAAAAAACCTGTGTAAACATCAAACAAATTCTTATTTTTCCTGCCTGACAATTTTAATAGTATACAAAATAAATATTCATCTAATTTATCAATATTTAAGGCACATTTTGTATCACAATCCAATGGTAAACATTTTTCTTATCAAATGGCTGATCTTGACGTTGTTTAAAGCCCTATATAATTTCAGAAAAGTCAGTGACTCCAAGTGGAATTGCAACAATTTCTTGGGTCTTGTAACAAACCTGAAGTGTAACTATTTCTCTTTAGCTACCTTCAATCCCAAAGAGCAAAGAATCTCATTCCAGGTGCGGCTGAAGATCTCTCAGGGAAAATGACTCAGACTAGAGTCTGCATAAAGAGAGGATTGCGTGGCTTAGTTCTGCAAACATCAACTTTGTGGGTTTCAGAGCTGGTAGAGAGCTCAAAGAGGAAACCAGCAAAGGCAACTTTCTACTTCGAGGAAGGACAAGTCTACAAGGGCTAAACCTGGATGTGCTATTTCAGTTCAGGCAAAGAGGGAAAATTTAAATTTTGCAGTTTTATTCTGTTAGAGTGGTTCAGCAAGCTATATATATAAAATACATATAATACTAAAATGACTAAGACTGACTTCCCTGGGAAAACGTGAGAAAGTAGGAGAGAGGAAACAAACCATTCTTACACTAAGAACTCTTCCTCCAGTCATGTCTTGCAGGCAATATACAGTAAAAATAAACGACAGGAGATCCTTTCACATGATGGCTTACCATGCCACTCCATAGAATAAGAGTTGTTCTCCTGCCTGGCAACTTTACAAGCAAAACCCAGGAGGAGAAGCCAAGAAATAATTTAGAAAAACCAAAGCTTAAAACCAGTGGCACACAAGTCTGGCTGCATTTTTCAATTTCATTTTTGGTTTCTCTGCTTTTGGGTGGAACTCAATCCCACAGATGTCTTCTTCAATATGAGAACTGGAACCACAGAGCTGCAGATGTCACGCTGGAATTCTCCCAGAGGCAAACTGCCAGATGTGAGGCTGCTCTATCTCTGGTCGGACCGGGCGGTGCCTGGGCCAACTGACCCTCAGACCTGTGAGCCGAGCCGGTCACATCCATGGCTGACACCGGCATTCGCACGCCTTTCTCCCGCTAGGGGCCTTGCGAGGTGGGCAGGACAGGTGTTCTTGACCCTCGTGGGGTAGAAGAGGCCGCCGTGTCTGGGAGAGCGCCCCGCTAACCCACACCTTTACTCCGCTGCAGGTCCCGAGCCTCAGCTCCAGGTGGGCAAAGCGCCCGAGCGGAGCCTAAACCCCGTGCTTTCTACTCGATGTAAACGCCGCCGCTCCCACGTTATCACCAAATGTAAGGGGAAGAATCTTCCAAGGCGCCCGCCCTTTCTCGCCATAGACCTGCAGCCCACCTAAACTATAACGTCGGAGTCGCGGGCCTGGGTGAATTCGGGGACCTCGGGGGACTGGGTGCCTGGGGGGACCCGGACCCCGCCGCACCTGGACCCGCCTGCGCCCCCAGGCCGGCTCCGCGCGCCGCGGCGCGGTTGAATCACGGGGGTGAGTCACCCTTTGCAGGGTCCCGGAGTTTCCTACCGGGAGGAGGCGGGGCAGGGGTGTGGACTCGCCGGGGGCCGCCCACCGCGACGCCGGCTAACCCGGGCCGGGGGCGGGGAGACCGGAGGAGCGGCGGGGGCGGGGGCCGGCAGAGGCGCGGGAGACCGCGCGGCCGCCCCTTTATAGCGCGCGGGGCACCGGCTCCCCCAGACTCCGGGCTCCCCGCGCCCCCTCGCACTCCCTCTGGCCGGTCCAGGGCGCCTGCAGCCAACCTCCCCAGCCTCCGGGGCGCCACGAAACCCGCTCCATCTCGCCGCCAGCTCGTGGACATGGCGACCCCTGCCTGGCCCCCGGTCCCGCGCCCCGAGACCGCGGTCGCTCGGACGCTCCTGCTCGGCTGGGTCTTCGCCCAGGTGGCCGGCGCTACAGGTGAGTGGCACTCGCCCCTGGAAACCCGGGGCGCGCCGCTCGCGGGAGGGAGGCGACAGTCCTGGTCGGCAGCGGGCTCGCCCTGGTTTCCCGGGGCGCCCATGTTGCTCCCCGCGCCTACGGGACTCGGCTGCGCTCCCCCAGCCGGGCTTGAATGAACCCAGTCCCGCGGGCGCCGGGGAGAGTTGCTGGGAGGGACTTGGCGCCCCAGACCCCGCTGCCCCTTCTGCTAGAGAGGTTTGCCTGTTGTTGCATAAGCGGACATTTGGCTCCCGCGTTAACACTGGGGAAAAGGGCTTCCCAGTGAGTTGCTACCTTCGGTGTGATGCGGCGTGTTGGCGTGCACGCCTTGGCGTGCAGAGGTTTGGATATTATCTTTGATTATATGTGCATCTTCCCTTAATAAAGAGCGACCCTGGTCTGTTCCTGACCACTTTTGTTCTAGATTTGAGTAGAGGCAATCCGAAAGGGCTGGGTTGCTGCTTGGATTGGAGCAGGTACAACTTTGTCCATGCCCCATATTTCTATGCGGCTTTCGGGACTGCGTAGGAACTGCGACCTGCTTCGTACTGACAAAGCAGACCTTCATAATACATTGTCCTGACCCAGTACCTCCGGCGGCGTGCCAGGCCACGCGTCAACATGGGTCTCTGTGGAAGTTCAGTATAGAGACATTTCAGATAAAAATGGAAAAAGTGAAGTTTGGCTTTTTTTCATTTGTATGCAGTCCTAACTCTTGTCACACGTGTGGGATTCGCCTTTTTTTCCGTAACTTATTGAAGACCCTTCCTGGCGGGTTGAACCTGACTTCCTGAGCTGAGTCCTGGACTGGCACGTTGATGGCTCTGGGCTCTTCATGGTCAAGTTATAGACAGGGCTTTCCCCATGAATAATTTCAAACGAAAATGTCAAGATACTTGCCGGTGTCCTGGGATTCACAAGGTGAATCTTGTCATGAAGAAATTCTGGATCTAGAAAATTTTCAAGATTCTTTTTCTCTGATAATTCACTAATGAAGCTTTTGTGGTTGAAAAATAAAAAGTGAGGTTTTTAGTGATGTCAGGTGGGAAGGTGTTTTATACATCAACACAGTCGTGTGCTGAGAAGTGCATGTAATAATAGCTGTTTCACTGTTGTTTAAAGGCACTACAGATACTGTGGCAGCATATAATTTAACTTGGAAATCAACTAATTTCAAGACAATTTTGGAGTGGCAACCCAAACCCATCAATCATGTCTACACTGTTCAGATAAGGTAAGCTAGGCACAAAAAAAGAAAATTAAGTTTTTGATGGTTCTACTCTCCTATGCTGAACACGAATGTCTTTAAAGCTGATTACTGGATGAAATTATTTAACAGATGACAGAGAAGAAGGGATTCATGGCAGTTTGCTGGCTGGTGTCATACTCTGTCAAGCCTGCAACATTTCCAGACCTTAAACTGAGTGGACATTTTAATTGTTTTTGGAAATGATGGGAAGATTCCTAAGTGGAGTATAAACTGTGGCGAGGTGTACCTTCTTGAGTAGACACTGAAGTGTGCTTCGGGTCATGCTAGATTAGTTAAATCTCATCTCAACACAGATGTCTTTTTCTGTTACTGTCTAGACTGTGAGCCATGTCTAACACCTTAGGGAAGAGGTGGGGAGGAATTCCAATGTATACATTTTCCTTAAGCAGTGTTTGATTCATTCATCTTTGGACTCTGTGAATCAAAATTTGGCAGCATACACGATCTCAATGGAGGAGGCCAAATGCGTGACTCACTGAGCCCGGCAGAGCAGAAATACTCTGCTGTCTGCACCCTCCTGATCTGGGGTGGCTCTGCTTCCTGGTGCCTCAACTCTGATTGGCAGCTGTCCCCAGGAGCTGATAATTCAGCATATTCAATCTAAAGGTTGTATCTTTTTTGATGGTTCTCACCATATTCTTGGCAAGTTTTTGGTTTTCGAAATGTTCTAGGAGGCTTGGCAGAGATCTTATGAAATAGAGAATAGCTGCTGTGGAAATTATTTTAATGCTAATTATATAAAGGTACAAAAGTAGCACCAGCTAAAATTAAAGGTATTTTGCGGTTTTGTTTTGTTTTAGCTTGTGCCAAGCCCTTTACAGCATTAGGAATGCAACTTCTAGGTATGCGATGGATCTTTTAAGTGAATGTTCTTATTTTTCAAAATGAACTTCATGACAACAGTTGCCAAGCCAGAAGGGAGAATTTGCGTGCATACATGCATGCATGTGTGGATGTGTACAGAAAGGGGGAGAGAGAAAGATGAAGGGATTTCATAACCTGAAATAATGATTACAATTATGGTCAAACTTGTCAATTCAGATTTCACCAATTCAGAATTAGTAAGTAATTTCTCTGATACAGGCCTGAAGTTTACCTTAGTAAACACTTTCCTTCTAGATGATAAAAATTAGATTTTGGGAGGAATGCTTACCTCCTAAATATAGTCAGTCTAATATTTATAAGACTGCTTTGTTTTTTTTTAATGGGCACAGCTCCTGATCTGCAAACATCAGAGCGCAGGGCTACAGCTTAGGGGATGCTGGCCAACTCAGGGTGGTCCTGTGGACTAGAGAGTCTCTTGCTGGAGGGCCTGGGAGCTTTTTCATCAGCCTCTGCCTGAGATCTGCACACTTCTCCTGCCCACCCCAGGAATAAATGAGATTCCTGGTTAAAAAGGACCAGAGCAGTCATTTTACAGATGAGGAAACTTGCTCTGGGAAGTGAGGGATTTATTCATGACTGCACTGATGGCGAGTGCCCATGCCAGGTCTGGAACCAAGGACTCCCCTGTACCCACACACCACCCCTCAGGTGGCTCTGCCACAGCTGACGGGAGGCCCCAAAGCAGGGAGGAAGAAGGAAAGCCGTGCCCACTGCATCTCCTCCCTGCTTGTTTTCCTTCCCTACAGTTAGCATTGGAAGCAGCTGCCCCTCCTCTCTCCCCACTGCTCTCACTGCTGCAGCCTGGTTCCAGCTGCAGGACATTGTTCCGGTGCAGAAGCCCCTCCTTGGAGCTCCAAGTGCATTTTTCACCTTTGCTAGCAGTTTTCCATGGTGGTTGGGAAATGTTCGTGGCTTAAGCCTTAGCACAAGCCATCACCTGTAATATTTATTCCGTGGAAATGTTCTGAACTCTAAAGCTGAATTTATGGAGCTTCTGGAAAACAACCTGCAACCAGATTAGTGACTGTCTTCTGTCGGAATTCTTTAGTTAACTCAAAATTGTCAAATCAGAGGGTTTGCGACGTCTGGAGGAACGCTGGAGGCTTTTAAAGTGTTAATGCTCTTAATGACGTTCAGAGGGATTTTCTACAGAATTGTCCCTTCCTTACCTGTTTACACAGTTTTCCTAGTTACCACGATACTGTATATAACCTTGTGCTAAACTTTGCTGTAGAGTATGTGGTCGCTGGGAGGAACCGAATATGTGTCTCTGTGATACATAGAAAGCCGTGGGAGACTTTCTCACGTTATCTGAACAGCTATTTGCTATAGTGATAAAAAGAAAACAGCATAGTCTCATTTGCTTTTGCTTTTTGAAATGGAAATAATATAATAAAACACATTTTGGTCATTCTGGACCAAAATAGCCTCTCTACTTTTATCACATAAAGTTAAATAAATAGAAACCAAAAATATTTCAATATTAATCTTAGTTTATGCACTTTAAGATAAAGGATATTCTTACCCATATCCATTTTGGCCTGGTTCCTTAGTTCAGATTTTGAAAGAAAATATATTTATGGCTTTTATGTGTGAATTTAGACAATGGACTCCATACGGTGCCTGGTTTTCCCTGAGATGACGTAAGTGCAAACGATGGCATAGTCAGCGAGACCCTCCAGCCCTGCTGCTTGATGGGGTGCACAAGGGCGTGCACCCCTCATACCAGGCAGACTGTGTTCATATGAAAAGCATCATGCAGAAACTCATGCTGGGGACAGGGGAGGGAGAGGTGGATGCTCAGCCGGGAGATCTGAAGATTCCTGGAGCAGGTGGAGTTGGAACCGGCCTTGAACGTTGGGTCTGACTCTGGCAGTCAGTGATGCCAAAGGGAGGAGCAGCATGACCGTCATTTTCCATGGGGCAGAAATGTGTGAATCAAATTGCGGTGACACTTAACCTATTTATTATTTTGGTCATTTAGAAGAAGAATTTCCTTTTCAGTAGAAGTTCTTTGAATCCTTTTCCCTTCAATGATGTCTCACAAAAGAACGATCTGTCTTTAGCTTTTTAGTCTCAGACTTTGTTAGACAGATAGTATCTGTATTGTTATTCTGTTCAGATGGATTCACACCTTGCAAAAGCAGGGAGGCATGCAGTGTAATGGGCAAACAGACCCAGCCACTCAGGTATGTGACCTCGTGCAAGTTGCTTAGTGTCTGTGAGCTTCAGTATCCTCATGGATGAGGATTATTTCCTCATCCATGTACCTTCCAGTACCTTCTTGGAAGGATTACTTCAAATGAAGTAACATGCGTAAAGGGTCCAGTCGAGTACCTGGCGTATAGAGGAGTCAATGGATGATTAATAATAGCATTAATAGTGGTCATGAGAGAATATACGTATAACATGTTATTATGTAGGTTCACTATATAGACTATGCTGCATAGAATACCGAACATGACATAACAAACAATATTATATGATGTAATAAGTAGACTATAGTAAACAATCTCACTTTGTCTTAGTTGCTTCATCTTGATGGAAAACTGTTCTTTCTCCCCTGGAACCATGACAGAGTGTCTACATTCTAAGAAAGATATTTAACAAAATGGTTGGGAGTACAGACCCAGGAGTCAAATAGCTGTCTGGTTCAAAATCCAGCTGTGTGATTTTGAGCTAGTCACCCAGTCTCACTTTGTCTTGGTTACCTTATCTGTAAAAACAGGGCAAGTTACAGAGCCGTCCCCTATGAGGACTCAACATGCATCCGAAGTGCTCAGTGTTGCCAGATATGATGGCTCACACCTGGAATTTCAGCACTTTGGGAGGCCGAAGCAGGAGGATCACTTGAGGCCAGGAGTTTGAGACCAGCCTGGGCAGCATAGCAAGACCCCATCTCTACAAAACAATGTTTTACAAAAAGCAAAGTGCTCCGCACAGTAACTGCATCATTAGGGTTGATTGTAGAGTCCCGAGGTTAGCACAGAACAGCACAGCCAGGAAGCAGCCTGTTGTGTTGGGTGTAAATTGTAACATTCCACTTATTTTTCTTTCTTCTTTTCTTTCTTTAGCACTAAGTCAGGAGACTGGAAAAACAAATGCTTTCACATAACAGACACAGAGTGTGACCTCACAGACGAGATAGTGAAGGACGTGAACCAGAAGTACTTGGCGCGGGTCCTCTCCTACCCGGCAGGGGACGTGGGTAGCGCCGGTTCTGCTGGGGAGCCTCTGTTTGTGAACTCCCCAGAGTTCACACCTTACCTGGATAGTAAGTGGCTTGGGCTGTAATACCTTTTATTCTTGTTGTAAACATCCGAATATTCTTGTGATCCTGTGCCTTTAGGGGCTACTAAATAAAAAATATTTATTCTTCTCGGAAACTGGTAAGTACCACAGCCCTCTTCACACATTCCAGATGTGGTCGGAGAGTCACAGAATGTGAACTTCGGAGCTGATGACAGTGTCATCAAGTGACTTGCTTTCCTGGTCTGTCCTCAGACCTTATTACTGTCCTCAGTGAGCAGCTGAATGTGTGCTGGGAGAGGGCAGGGCAGGGAAGAGGTAAGGCTGGACATCCACCGAGGCTGGGCTTTCAGCTTTTCCCTATATGTGTCGTATGTCCTGATTTTTCTGTCCCATTATCAGACCAAAAATCCCAGTTGAGGACTTTTCCCAAATCGATGGAGAAAGTCCATGGTTTCCCTCTGAGCCCATAATCACCTCATCGTGCTGACCGTTTCCAAGCAGTTGGCCATGATTCGAGTTCCATGATGCGCCAGCACCTGCCCAGCCATCTGCCTGTGGCCCTCGTTCTGGTTTTGGAAAGGTGGAATACGTTCCTCCTCAGCCTTTGCCTCCATGAGCTGACCCCAGGAGCCCGTAAGAAACTGCAGATAATTCCTGTTAAATTCTTCTGCCAGGACTGTGGCTCTGAGCTGGGCATTTTACGTGAACGCCTGCAGCACGTTGAGTGCAGTGAGATTAGCTTCTCTTGGAAGGTCAGCTGGCTAGAATGCAGGTGTTCTGTTAGTGGGTTTTCTGTGTTTACCCCCAGCCGGCCCAGCGAGAGAACAGTTTCTAAAGGTAGGAATGGTGAGGAGAGGGGGTGGACGGACAACTCACCAACCATCCTCCTCTGCTATGTACGAAGTCGGGGGCGTGACCCCAGGTGAACGTGGCTGCCTTCCCAGAGCCCCCCAGACCCCCAGAGTGCTTCTGCCTGTGTCTGCTGTGGCCCCAGTCAAGAACGCAGCTGTGTCAGCAACCCCTTGGTGACTACGGCATGGTTGACATTCATCTCCCCCCTAGTTCATGGCATCCTTGTGATTCTCTTTTATATTAATAGTTCTTGAGGTTTTTTGTAAGTTACTTCAAATCCTTCCTTGGTGCAAGACAGGAAACATTTTATATGTGCCGCGTGTATTTGGCCTGTGCATCGATGTCCGTTCACTGTCATTTAAGCAAAGCACGTGGGATAATTGAGCCATTGCAGAGACCCAGTAGTTAAATCTGGCTTTTCAAGGTACCAAGGACATTTTCTGGGCTTTTTCACAGCCCTACATGTTTTTGAACCTGAAATACAGTTTATGCTACGACCCTGTTCAATATAGTGGCCACTTCCACATGTGGCTGTTGACCACTTGACATATGACTAATGCTGTAAGTTTAAAGTACACACTGGAACTCAAAAAGTGTAGAAATTTTTTTATATTGATTACATGTTAAAATGATTATATTTCAGATATATGCAGTTGACTCAAATATTGCATGGCTGAGAGTCACTGACTCCCTGTGCAGTCAAAATCCGAGTATAACTTTCAACTCCCCAAAAACTTAACTGCGAATAGCCTACCTATTAGTTGACTGTTGACTGGAGCCTCACCAATAAGATAAACAGTCGATTAACACACATTTTGTATGTTACATGTATTATATACTGCATTCTTACAATAAAGTAAGCTAGAGGAAAGAAAATATTATTAGGATAATTATAAGGAAGAGAGGCGGGGCATGGTGGCTCACGCCTATAATCCCAGCACTTTGGGATGCTAAGGTGGGTGGATCACTTGAGGTCAGAAGTTCAAGACCAGCCTGGCCAACATGGTGAAACTCCATCTCTACTAAAAATACAAAAATTACTCGGGCGTGTAGTGGTGGGTGCCTGTAATCCCAGCTACTTGAGAGGCTAAGGCAGGAGAATCATTTCAACCCAGGTGGTGGAGGTTGCAGTGAGCCAAGATTGTCCCACTGCACTCCAGCCTGGGTGACAGAGTGACACTCTGTCTCAAAAAAAAAAAAGAAAATTATAAGGAAGAGAAAATGTATTTATTATTAATTAAGTGGAAGTGGATCATCATAAAGGTTTTCATCCTCATCATCTTCCTATTGAGTAGGCTCAGAAGGAGGAGGTGGAAGAGGTGGAGGAGGTAGAGGCAGGCAGGCATACTTGGTGTAACTTTTATCCAAAAAAATTTGCATATAAGTGGATCCACAGAGTTCAAACCCGTGTTATTCAGGAGTCAACTGTCTTTAGTTAAATAAAATGTATTAAAATTCATTTCACCTGTTCCTTTTTGCTTTTTCTAATGTGACTACCAGAAAATTTAAAACGACATCTGAGGCTCCGCTGTCTTCCTTTTGGGCAGCACTGCCACAGAACGTCTTAGGGTTCGGCTCTGGGCCGCCACACCTGCTTTTCTCAGGGAGCTGGTTCTATGCGGATGTTTTATGTGAGAGATAATTAAGTTGTCAATTGTGATAATGAAACAGGATTTAACTTTGTACAGAATTCCTTGGTTCCAACCGAGCTCATTTCCTTTGTTCCAGCAAACCTCGGACAGCCCACAATTAAGAGTTTTGAACAAGTCCAGACAAAACTGAATGTGACAGTGCAGGATGCGCGGACTTTAGTCAGAATAAACGACACATTCCTAAGCCTCCGGGATATTTTTGGCAAGGACTTAATTTATACACTTTATTACTGGAGAGCTTCAAGTACGGGAAAGGTAAGCATTTTTAAATTTGTTTTTATGACCTGTTTTAAACTGTGGATACTTGGGTTTTACAGCCCATATCTTCCCCAATTAAAAAATAGCAGAACAGGTTGTTGAGAAGGTGGTGGAGTGGAGGCGGGGGTCGCCCGCTGTGGGGAGGGGTGGAAGATAGGCCCTGGTCCTACCTGTGACTCTGCACTGCATGTGACTCTGGGTAGGGCCCCCTCGGAAACCCAGGTTCCTCAGCCAACGGGCTGGATCAGATCTTCTCCAAAGGTCCTGCCATGCTCACATTCCTCCCTCTATTGGGATCCCAGGGACAATAATTTTGGTTTTGGTTCAATGCGTAATACTTCCTTCCTTTTTCTTTTACTGTAAATATCTTCTAAAGGGGCTAAATAGGGTTCAGTATGCCTAAATTGAATCTTTTCAGTCTCGGAAAAGGCATTTTTAGCAGCGATCAGGGGAAACTGATTAGCGAAGTCACTTCTAATCCTTCACGTGTCAGCTATGTTTGTGTAGGCTTTGCTTAGAACCTAGGTTTTTACTCTGCAGTGACTTAGTAAAGGGGAAAGAGTTCACCCTGAGCCCAGATGAATTAAGAACTCTATCTTTTTACAGAAAACAGCCAAAACAAACACTAATGAGTTTTCAATTGATGTGGATAAAGGAGAAAGCTACTGTTTCAATGTCCAAGCAGTGATTCCATCCCGAAAAGTTAACCAGAAGAGTGTAGAGAGCACCGTCGAGTGTACCAGCCGTGAGAAAGGGGATTTCAGAGGTGAGTGGCTCGGCCGGCCATTCACCTGGGAGTGTGTGTGCCCTGGGGAGCAGGGGGGCGGGGGGGGGGGGCGGCGGGGGGCGGGGTAGCTCCACCCTCAGGGCTGGGACGGTTTGGTTTTGCTTTTGCCTTTGGTACTGTTAAGATTTTGGACATTTAGCAATGTTTCTGTGTTGTTTGTGTCCTCGTATTAGCAAGTGTTTTCTGCAGCACCTACCGTGTGCTGCTAAGCCCCCTGTTGAGCACTGGATCCACAAACTATGTTTAGGATTTGGCATCAAGTCACAGATTTCCCTGCGCATACTTTCAGGCTTAAATTCTAATTCTGGGGGTGGCTTCTGGGCCAGCTACAGCAGGACCCAGTAGACATTTGTGAGTACCCGCTGTGGGCTGTCACCACAGAGGCTATGGAGTCTAATCTGTCAAGGGAAGGGATTGAGTATATCATGTATCCCCACGTGCATGCCTGTGTGTATATGGTCGACACGTGTGTACATGCATGTGCATACGTGGGGAGCTCAGACACATTGTGTAAGGAACAGTCCCTAACCAGAAGTGCTGTGGGCATTTAGACTCATGCATGAGGCTGCAAGCCTGTGCGTGTCACTCCATGCCTTACAGGGAAAGTATTCTGAATACTTTCAGTGAAGAAGAGTCAGGGGATATAAATGATGGCTTGTGCCGGTGTGGTGGTTCACACCTGTAGTCCCAGCACTTTGGGAGGCCCAAGCGGGCAAATCACCTGAGGTCAGGAGTTCAGGACCAGCCTGGGCAACATGGTAAAACCACATCTCTACTAAAAATACAAAAAGTAGCTGGACATGGTTGTATGTGTGTGTAGTCCCAGCTACTCGGGAAGTTGAGACAGGGGAATTGCTTGAATCTGGGATGCGGAGGCTGCAGTGAGCTGAGATCGCACCACTGGACTCCAGCCTGGGCGACAGAGCGAGACTCCATCTCAAAAAAAAAGAAATGATGGCTTAGCTCCACGTGAAGATGAGATTTGAACATTTTAAAACACTTTAAATAAACTATTCTCTCCTCTTTATTGCCACTGACAGGAGAGGTTTCTCTTTACCTCTGGTCCTGCACCCCTCTCAGCCATCCTACCCACAGCCTTCCGTCATCATCCGAAAGCCCAGCTCTCATTCCACTGCCTCTCCTTTTGTGCACACACTTCTCTGCTTCCCTGGCCCTTCTCTGTTTGCTAAAATGCATCCTTGGAGAGGCATGTCAAATGCCACTCCCACCAGGAAGCCTTCCTGCTGCACCAACTAGTTGCTATTTCTTCTTCACCTGAATCCTGGTAGCACTTTGGCTCTCCCATTTCGTACTCAGGGTTCATCTTCTACTATAATCATGGCCGTCAATCTCAGCATCATTTTTAGGCACTTCTTCCCAGCGTTGTTCTTACCTCCAACTACATATCTTTTCTGGACTGCGCGTTATTCAGTTTGTTAAATACCCATTAAATGTGATTAGCCATTGCCAATGACTCTGAAACATTCAGGGTTTAACAAATTCTTTCCTAATCTAAGTGTGGTAGAAAGAGTGGAAGAAAGAAATTTCAAATTGCACAAAAATAGGATGGTGTAATTTGGGGCTACGTCCTCAGTTTTGCCTACCGATCAATGGGATTTGAGCTCTCCAAGTTGACTGGATGCCTTTTATTTTTCAGAAATGTTCTTTATCATTGGAGCTGTGGTATTTGTGGTCCTCATCCTTGTCATCATCCTGGCTGTATCTCTACACAAGTGCAGAAAGGCAAGAGTGGGGCGGGGCTGGAAGGAGAACTCGCCGCTGAATGTCGCATAAAGGAAGCAGCGTTGGTGCCACTGCGAAGGCTATATTGCACTGCGAGAACTTTTAAGAAAATAGAATACATGGAAACACAAATGAGTATTTCAGAGCAGGAAGACCCTGGGATTCAAAAAGAGCTCTTGATACGACCTGTTATTACCATTAGCATTCTGGTTTTGCCATCAGCATTAGTCACTTTGAAATGTAACAAACGGTACTACAACCAATTCCAAGTTTTAATTTTCAACACTATGGCACCTTTTGCACATGTACTTTAGATTATATATTCCGCACTCAAGGAGAAACCATGTCATCCAAGCAGAAACGAATGACCAAATGCCTTAAAAAATCCTGCGCGGACTTTTTGAAAAGCTTTTGAGAGGCTGACTTCAAATCATGTAGGAAAGTAAAATGGAAATTGGGTGAATTTCTGGGACTTTTCTAACGTATGTGTGTCTGTAATATGGTGTTTAGGTTCCTCTTTTTTCAGGAGTACATCTGGAAATTGAATGTGTTAACGTATGGGAGACATCGGTATTTTGGGCGCCTCCCTAATATGCTTTCCAGTCTGCACTTTAACTGACTTAAGTGGTATTAAACCTTTGAGAGCTAACTATATTTTCATAAGACTACTGTACAAACTACAGAGTTTATGATTTAAGGTACTTAAAGCTTCTATGGTTGACATTGTATATATAATTTTTAAAAAATATTTTCTATGTGGGGATTTTCTATTTATGTAGGTAATATTGTTCTATTTGTATATATTGAGATAATTTATTTAATATACTTTTATATAAATAAAGGTGATGGAATTGTTACTGTTGTACTATTCTGCCTTTCATTTATGATTTATGTATGATTTGGTGTTTGTATTAGCTCGACTACAGTAACAAATGACTGTAAAATTGTCAGTGGCTTTGAACAACACATCTTTTTCACTTACAATACATTCTGGTGACTGTAGGTTGACTGCACCTCTTCTCAGTTCTTATTCTAGCATGCAAACCAGTGGAGAAGTCCTTAATTAGATGAAGGCAGAGCGGAAAACAAAAAACTGGTACAAACAGGCGACCGCAGCTTCAGGCTTTAAGCCCATCTCCTACACTTCTGCTCTGTATGGGCCCACTGTCACTTCTGTTCACATGCTACTGCCCCAAGCAAGTGACCAAGCCTGACGATACTCTGCCTACTAGAGTCACCACAAGGCACATGACGGGATAGGGATGTCATCTTACAGCGAAGGAAAAAGAGGGCACTCTACTTCAGTCTTCGAGAGCTTTCTTCCCATTGGCAGTAGTTTGACTACTTGGAGATGAGAAAACAAATATTCTTGGGATGATCGTATTGAAAGAAAATCAGGTAAAAGAACAATATAAGATAGGGAGAGATATAAGTGGATCTCTAGAGTCAATTAAAAGCAAGCTAGACTGAGCTTTTGGAGGGCAGGGACTGGGTCTAGTGCATGGTTTATACCTCTTCAGGGTGACTGTGCACAGTGGACTCAGTCATGGCTGAGGGGAGTTGACTTTATTATCTCTAGAATGTAGTTCTCCATTCGATGCAAAACAGTCTTATTCTCTCAACTGTAGTAAAAAAAGGATTCTAACTAGAGATGAAAATGAGGTTCTTGGCACCTACGGGGCCGCAAAACTGCTTTTGCTTCCCACGGTGGAAGGGGGCACTTACCATCTAGGAAAAACATCCAGGTGGCTGGCACACCTACCCAGAGGTGGTCCTACAAAGAAATTGAGCAAGCATTCAGATGAGTGGCCTCAGCTCACTATCCAGCTGTTAATAAATTTCAAGTCTATTTTGTTCCTTTGCATCAAAGGACTTTAACATTGTCAGTAAAATTCCAAACATGAACTGTTTTATATAACACCACATCCTAAGGAAGAATGCCTGAAACAAACCTTGGACGTCCTCACAAAAATGATAGCCATTTTGGAGACATTATGGAAAACAGACCAGTGGTTGGTTTTTTGTTTGTTTTTGTGTTGATGCTGGAGAGGCTGAATCTTGCACCGTTGTAGTGTTTTGTTGTACCAGAGAAAAGGGATACATTTGCAGCAGAGTCAACAAAAGAGAAACTGGCCTGGGGGCGCGTCCTCAAGGAAGGGTGCGTCAGCCATTATCTTGAATTCCTGCTCACGTGGGGCTACCTGGGACAAAGAGCTTAGTGAATTACATGAGGAGGCAGAACAAGCTACAGGAGAGGGTGCCTGTCCAGAAATTTTCGTGCCAGGATTAATTATAGCATTATGTAATTTCTTGACCTCATTATCTAAGGAATTTGAATTACTCCACCAAGGAAAATACTGACAGACTGAAAACAGGCCTGGGTACTAACGAGGAATCTGGTTGATCACAAGGAAGGGATTCATTAAAGACCATAATGAGGCTGAACTGCAGTAATCAGAGAGCTTCCACACAGCAAATGTTAACCACTCCCTACTTTGCCACATCCCTCCTAATTGCTGAGACCTCACCTCCGCTACTAAAAATCAGCACAGTGATTGACAGTGGAGCAGAAACCATACTACAGACTGTTGGCTGCTATCCGGAAACTGCTGCCCCCTAGTGGACCAAATTGTATTTCGTTACTTGACCAGTAATGTACCCCATAGAGCTAATTGTTAGTAAACCAAACTGTCATGCATTCTTTGTTTAGTTTTAGTTTTTGTTGTTTTGTTTTGTTTTTTGGACAGAGTCTGGCTCTGTCACCAGGCTGGAGTGCAGTGGTGAGATCTCGGCTCACTGCAAGACCTGCTTCCCAGGTTCAAGCAATTTTCATGCCTCAGCCTCACGAGTAGCTGGGATTACAAGTGTGAGCTACCATGTCCGGCTAATTTTTATATTTTCAGTAGAGACAGGGTTTTGCCGTGTTTGCCAAGCTGTTCTCGAATTCCTGACTTCAAGTGATTCACCCACCTCGGCCTCCCAAAGTGCTGAGATTACAGGTGTGAGCCACCGTGCCCAGCCCTTTCATGCATTCTAAAGATATTTTTCCAATCTTAAATTATTAACTGAATTTGGCTTACATATAAGAAACAAATACTCATGAAATTCAAAGACATTTTAGCTTAGTTACAGCTTATGGCTTATAATCTAAGGAACTGCCCCTTAAACAATTATCTGTATTTATCAAATGGTGAACAAACTCATTCCCAGATGCTCTTTTTAGCTGTTCTAGGACATGTGTATTTAATTGTGTGATTTTCCTCCAGTAGTTGCCTGGAAGGCTTATTACTGTTGAAATATCACCTGACTGTCATTCAGATGCTTAGAATGAATGCTTATGCTTCTCCTTTCCCACAGCGCTTGCTTTTCAGCTGCGATCTAGGTGATTCCAGCTTTGCCAGTCAGCATATTCCTCCTTCATGGCTGCAAAAATTGGTTTAGGGGTAGGCATGTGACCTAACCAGGCCTAAGAAGAGTGCATCTCAAGGCTTTTTCTGGGAATGGCAGGATGCTCTTTCTTGATGGAACATAATGCACAGACATAGCCCAAGAGCTGCTGGCAGCGGTCTTGAGACCACAAAGGGAGACAGCTTCACATGGAGTTAACATACTGGAGAACGGTGCAGAGCAACGGTAAGAAGGAAGGCTTTGCTTTTCATTTCTTTGGCGAGACCTTTGAATTTCACATTTGTTTCGCATGTGTTTGTAATCGCTCTTTGAGACATGTTATAGATGGCTGCTTAAAATAAAAAAAAAAGAAAACAGAAGTGAAGTCTTTGGTGACAGCACCAAGCTGCTAGATCAAGCCTTGCTCAAAGTCCCAACCCATGGACTTTTCACTGGACATTATCTAATTGTTTAAGTAAGCTGAGTTAGGTTTTCTGTCCCTTGTAGTCAAAAGCACCCTAATATGCTGTATAAGCATTGACCGTGGAGTATAAACACACCGAGAAGGCGCCTAGAATGTGAACTTACAGTGTAAAATCACATTCATTTTCATGCCTTTTCAATTACTTAATGACTGCCCCCTAAAATTATCCCTTCGTTCCAGCTGTTTAAATTTCTCCTGTATTATTTGATCATTCCTAGCAGAAGATAAACATCCTGTATTATTTTCTATCTTATAAAAAACAAACTTCCTTTGACCCCTGGAATCCCTCATCTGGATTTTCTCCTCAACTTCCTACTCCTTCTTGGACACCATCTTCTTTCCAACTTCTAAATACTGGATTATCTTAGTGCTTGAACTAAGACAATTAGTTCTCATTAGTTCTTTCATTCTTTATCAATAATCACTCTCTAGGTAATGTATTCAAGTCCATGACTCTATTATCAAGCTCTATCATGCCAGATGCCCATAGTACCCAGATGCTGATGATTCCCGAATACCTCTCACAGCCCCCAAGCTCTTTTCTGAACTCCAGAGCTGCACTGTTGATCCAAATACTTACACAACCTCTCTACCTGGGTATCTAGCAGGCATCTTAATCGTAATACATGCAAAGAGAATCTTTCATTTCTCCCAACCCAAAAACCTATTTCTCCCCAAGTCTTTCCCATTTTAAGAAGCAGCCACCATTTTCTGAGGCCAGAACTCTTGGTGTTTGTCATTGACTTCTCTTTCTTCTCCTGCTCAATCTGTCAGCAAAGCCTGCTATCTCTACCTTTAAAACACACTCCAATTCCAAAGGTCACCTCCTCTGCTCTCCCTCTACTTCAAGCCACTCTCGTGTCCCACTGGATGACTGCAATAGCCTCCTGGCTGGCCTCCTGTTCCCACAGTTATTCCCCTACTATTTTCCCCGCACCCACCTGCGTAATCTGTTTAAAAATAATAAATTATGTTTTACAGGGTATTGCTGTCAACTCTCTATGCCCATAGGGTTCTATGAGCAGTTTTGTAATGTGTCAATTTGGCTAATCTGGAACTACGTTTCCCAGAGTCCTCGTCCCTGTATGGTTCTAGATTATAGTTAACCAAAAGATAAATTTTCACAAGATTTGGACAGGAGAAGTGAAGCAGCAGCCATTTGGTCATCATGGTTAGAGGTGGCGAGAGACAAATGCAGGGATGCTCCCAGATTCTAGCTTGCCCTGGCTCTCCCTGACTCTGTAACTAGGTTTTCTACCTCATTTCTCATTCTGCTGACCAATAGGAACCCCAGGCCCCACACTGGATGCAGAGCAATCTTCCACCAGCTCTTCTTCACCAGCTCTCTCTCTCTCTCTCTCTCTCTCTCTGTGAGTCCAAGGAGGAAATGACCATATTCTTATGTGGGGATCTACAAAGGCTTCAAAGAAGAGGTGGCTGTGAAGGAAGAAATGATCCTTCCTTCTACAGTCCCGCCGGCTTCCAAAGCAGAGCACCCAATGGGAGCATGAGGACTAAAAGGCTGCTCAGCGCAGGCCAGTGCATGCGCCAGGAGCTTCCTGTCCAGCCCTTCACCATTTAGTGCAACTCCCTACTCCACAGCCGGCAGACTTCATGACTTCCCATACACAAGGTCCCCACAGTGGTCCAAATAGAAGTACAGAGTCCATGGACACAACAGCAATAATTTTCTTCGTTTCTCTAACACTTGGTTTTTTATTTAGGCTTCCTTTCCACCAGAAGATGGAAACCACTCAAAGCAATTTGGTGACTCCCTCTGGGTCACCTACCTTTCTGCTGGAGTTGTGTTCAAGTGCACATCCCACGACCACTGCAACTGCCCTCTAGATCCCTCCACGTCCCCGCTAACCTCTCCCTCCAGCATGGGAAGTCCTTTTCAAGTCTGAGAGTGGCAGCCTGGGGTTGGGAAGCCTCTGTCTTGTTGCCATCTTCTTTCAAATCTGTGGTCTATGCACTAGTCCTGCTGTTCACACTGTCTGGAACCAGCAGAGACTCCACTTTTCTCTGCTCTTAGCTGCCATATCCCTTCCAGAGACAGTGATCACAGAACTGCTGAGCTGCCTAAATGGGGGAAAGGGTCAAGGGTCAAAAGACAGACCTGGGAAAAAAGCATAGATGGATATTTCAAAGGACACCATTTCATCATTCCAACTGATGAAAGAATTCAAAAATCATTCACATGAAAGTATCAGTGACTCATAATATTTTACCAAGAGTTGCTGAGACCAGCTGAGTCGTAGAGACCCCGACCCAGGCGGTGCTGAAGGAATTAAGAAACAGAAACAAAGACAGAGTGCAAAAGTGGGATCAGAGTGGGACCGTCAGGGGACTGACAGCATTTCCCAGCTGCCAGCCCAGGGCAGACTCTGACCCACGTATTTATTCTCTGTGAACAAGTGACTATTTTTAATAAGCGGGTTCTCGGTGTTTCTTCACAGAATAAAGATACACTAAACAGGCAGATAGCGCCTGTTCACTGCTAAGATAGAAATAAGCTGAAGAACACTTGCGAGTCAGCAATGGGGACAAGGTCAAATATCCTGTGTTTTGGGAGCTGGTTTAACTAGTCCATGACCGGTACATACTGCTTGCTTATTCTAGCAGTTTCCTGCCTGGGGATGGCTCGGTGTTCTCTGCCATCGCCTCTCAGTAAACAACATCACACACACGTCAAGACCTCCTCCCAACAGAGTCATACTTGTAAAATGAAAAAAAAAAAATGAGAGAGTAAAGGTAGAATGTTACTTATCAGCTATTGTGAGGGGATTTGGTGCGAAGGTGGAGGAGTCTTTTTTCTCCCAAATCCAGCCACATGCTGTTCTGCCGCTCCGTAGCAGACCCCCGTGCCTGACATCCCTGCTCATCCTGCTACACTTTGCTCCATGCCTGGGGGCCCAATTATCCATATTTTTAATATTCTTTTGTTCCTTATAAACAGTTAAGCCATACTATTTCCTTTTAAAGAAAAGCTGTCTGCATGGTGGCAAAGATTAAATCTTGTATGCATATCTGAGTCTCTGAAGAAATTTTGTTCATTTTCTTGAATGCATCCAAACCATTGCTTTATTCCACTGTTCGTTTAATCCAATGGTTCTCAAAGTATAGTTTGAAGACCAGCGGCATTTAAGTCACCTGAGAACTTGGTAGCAATGCAAATTCTTGACCTTAACCAGGGACTTACTGAATTAGCAATCTAGGTTTTAACAAGAAGCCCTTCAAGTGATTCTAATGCCCACTTCCCATTTTGAGAACCAGCTTGATCTGTTAATGACTGCAATCAGCAACATGTATTTACTATTTACTGCAAAGAGAGGCTGGAAGTAGCCACAGACCTAAATGGCACTTCCCAGACCTTGGAGAAATCAGAATGCAACCTGCTCTGAAGCCAAAACAGATTAAGAATACGTAGACCATAGACAAGATTCTCCATTTGCAGACTGCGCACTCCCTGTGAAAGTTTGTTATATATGAGTCTGTTAGGATTTTTCCAGTTGCAAGGAACAGAAACTCAAGACAGCTTAAGCAAAAATGGGAGACCTATTTTTTGTCAGGTGAACTCATTGGTCTACGATCTTCAGCCCCTTTTCGCTTAAATCCTGTGATTATACATCAAAGCACCAATAATTAATACTTTAAAATCACTGTATTTCTGGGTGAAATAAAAATCTTTTTTAAAAGCCAGGTATTTTGAAACTGAGAAACTGAAATTCATCTTGAATATACACAATTTAATAAACTAAAAATAGGGACCTAAAGGAGTTGTAAGAAAAACAATTTTGACGTGACAATCTTTACCCAGCCTGGTTTTCAAAAACCAACAAAAAAACTATGCTCCATTTGCAAAGTAATTTGTCTTCTCCAAGTATATTTCAGGCCAGAGAATAAGAGATGTAACAGACAGAGTGGGAGAAAATGCTTTTTCCCTTGCGTATGTTAATTGCATTTGGGACGGGAAGCGTTGTTTACAACTAAGATTGTGGCGCCATCTTGAGTTCCTGAGAAAGATAAGTAACTTGACTGAAATGTTCAGACTGGATTAGAAAACAACTAAAGGAATTGTAAATAAAATCCAAAATACCTGTAAGTGATTAATGAAGGAACATGAAAGGGAAGCCTAAATAAATGAAACCAGAGAATATTCTCCAGGTTTCTGCAACTCTACCTGTGATGGTCTCTCTAGTTCATAGTCAGAGCTCCCACCCCAGATTCTGCTACTTCAAGTGTGGTCTGGGATAACAGCTTTAGCGCCACTTGAAAGCTAGTTAGAAATGGAGATTCTTGGGCCCAATCTCAAATCCCAGACCTAATGAATCATAATCTGCATTTTCTAGGTACTTTGTATGTACGCTGAAGTCTGAGAAGCTGCTCTCTATGCCTTCCTTCACCAAGAGGGTAGGGGAGGTGGGATGGAAAAAAGAGACAGACACCTCATCAATGGATAGAACTGCACAGTCTTAATAAGATGCCATGTATTAAACTTGAATATCAGCAAGTTATGAATCCAAGCCATAAGAAAAATCAGTCATGATCATATTGAAAATATTACACATTTTTCAAAGACAATAATTTGAGGACTTCTGTCTTAATCCACAGTTTCCTAAACACCAAAAGCTTTCCTGCCTTAATCCCACTGATCATGCCCCTTGCTTCTACCAACTCAGCCTTTAAAACTGTAGTGTTTCCTGGATCTCACCAGGGAGCTTTCCTCTCCTGGATTCCCACTGCATTCTTCCCACTTCCTTAATGCGCTCTAACTCTTAATATTGTACGAAATGGTTGTCCACCCATTGAGGCCCCTTTTCTTGGTTGTCATTTCATTGGCAATAACCATGCTTATGCCTTTGAATTCACTCATTTGCTCAGTAATTTATTCTAACACTAAGCACCCACTACATGCCAAACACTATAGATTTGATTAAAATATGAAAGATATAATTCCAGCTTATGTATTTATAGAATGAAATGTCAAACAATTACAATAGAACATAAATGTTATGATGGGCAAGTAGGGCGCTCTGAGGAACTTACATAGAGCTACCTAACTTGGACCTGGAAAGGTTACCTGCAATCTCAGCTGAAGGGCACAGAGCTAACCAGGCAGGGTGGGGGAAGTACAAAGTGTTTCAGGAAGAGGGCATGCCAGCATCATTAAAACATTATCTTGGTCATAGATAATGCCAAAAATAAATGTGTGTTTGACAAAGTTTGGAGTTGTGTATTGCCTCGAGCATTCCAGTCAGTCACTTGGCAAACTGACTGGCTAATTAGAGTTGCACTAATTATCTTTTTAAAAAAGAGAGATAGCTTTCAAAGTATTGGCTATAGCTATTTTTATTTAGAATAACTGTTACTTTTGAAAAGCATTTTCAGATCCTAGAGCTCTGAGAAATAGCAAAAGGAGCTTTACCTGAGTTAACAGAAATTTCAAAGAAATTAAACATCAAGGAATTAAACTTGTACGCTGAACCCTCTGTTAAGTCAGGGATGGTCTGTAAGTATCACTCTAAAAATTGTGGATGTCTACTTTCCCTTATTCCTGTCAGTTTCTATGTTTGAGCCCATGCTATTTGGTACATACAAATGAAGAATTGTTATATTACTGACTGACTGACCTTTACCATGTAATGTCCCTATTTCTAGAAATGCTCACTGACTTAGTCTAGTTTTTCTGATATTAGAATATTTATCTAATAAAAGATTCATATCCAGAATATACCATATCTGAAATAATGGCACATTGTTTAAAACTGGGCCCAGAGACTAAATAGGCACCTGAAGAAAGAGGACGTCTAGACAGCCAGTAAACATTAAATGAGTTTAACCTCATTAGTCATCAGGGAAATACAAATGAAACCACCACGATGGCTGAAGATACAAACACTGGAATACCAAGTACTGGCAAGGACTAGGGAGACGAGAATTCTTACACGCTTATGTGGCAGTGTAAAAACTGAACACATTCCATTCCAGAAATGCACACACATGCACCCAAAGACATGCATAAGAGTATTTCTAGGAAGTATTCCTAACAGCTCCAAACAGAAAACACCCAATACCCATCAATGGGAAGAGGAATAAATAGTCTATTCATATACAGATGATGCCGGTCTTATAATGGAGCTACATCACAATAAACTCACAGTAAGTCAAAAATACGTTAAGTTAAAAATGCATTTAACATCCAGATAAATCCATCATAAAGCTGAAAACTAATAAGCTGAACTCTGTTAAGTCAGGGATGGTTTGTAATTAACCATTACACACAGGAATAAAAGTGAAGGAATTATTGTCACACTTACCATGGATCAATCAGCCTCACAATACTGAGGGAAAGAAGCCATATATAAAAGGGTATCTAATAAAGTCCAAAACCAGGCAAAACCAATTTATGTGACAGAAGTCAGGAGCCAATAGATGGAAGAGAACAAGGAGCCTTTAGTGCTGTAACAATGTTGTATTTCATCTGCTGTGTGGGTGTGGTTATGAGTGTGTATGCTTTCTTAAAAATTCACTGAGCTTAAATTTATCAATGTTTTTGTACCTATACTGCAACAAAATGTTTACAAATTTAAAAAGGAATTTAGCTACATGAGGGGATATGGCAGAAACAAAGGTGGTAGGGAATGTCTAAAATTGATAAATCGAGAAATAACTATGAAGGCATATTGTTTAAAAAAATGAGATGCAATTACACCAACAAGAAGAGTTTAAAATGGTTGCTCCTAAGGTTTGGAGGGGACTGTTTTGCAGTTTTTTTGATACTTTCTTAAAGTGACGTGCATATGTTATGTATATAGAAATGGTTAGAACATTTCAATTCTTCACAAAGGAAACATCACTAATGTAGGTTTAAAAACGTAGACAGCTTCCTGCAGCCAGCAATGCCAAAGCTCATCTGTTAGAAGAAAATTCATTCTGCTTCTCAGCACAACTTAGGATTTTAAACATCAAGTTTAAAAGTTAAAACTTTACATAAGGAACTGACAGATGCTATCATATCACCGTTTTTAAGCCAAATGTTAATCATTGAGAAAGTGGGGGCCAGGCGTGGTAGCTCACGCTTGTAATCCAAGCACTTTGGAGGCCACGGCGGGCGGATCACCTGAGGTCGGGAGTTCAAGACCAGCCTGACCAACATGGTGAAACCTCGTCTTAAAAAAAAAAAAAAAAAGAAAGTGGGAAAGAGACCATTGCTAGATATATTTTATTTTACTAATGCATAACAAACTACCATGGCTGTTTCATACTTATTTTCTCATTATATAAGAGTAAAAACTTGTTATGAGAGTAACGTGATATGTCTTGGTATGCAGCATGATGCCCATGGATGAAAGTTCTTATTCTCTGGTTTATTCTTCAGATTAAACTACCAATTCCTAGTGCAGTTTGTGAAGATGTTAATAGGAATTATATAGAAAAAGGTGTTCCAAGGTCAATCATGTTTTGCAATCACTGGATTTCTGTTTGTGGGTCTTCTAAGAACCACCATATGTTAATGTGATTCTCCAGAAAGATCTTCCTCTGCACCTCAAATAGTGAGGCACTATAGTTGTTACATAAAAAAGAAAAAAATTAAGAAATTAAGAAAAAAAGCCCAAATTGTTGTTTTGTTTTTTTGATGGCAAGAATCCATAACAAAAGCAATTATGAGGCAGCTAGAATACTTCTACTAGTAGGTTTAGAGTAACCCAGAAAACTGAAAACCTAAAATTCCCCATGTCTTAAAATCTTTTCCAAGACTAATAGCATCTTTTAATGTCTTCTGGCTGTTTGGTATCATTTGGCAGGTACACAGATTTTACTGAACTTCTCTAAAAGAGAAATTCATTCAATTAAAAACCACATTTGACAAAACTTTAACATAAAGAGACACTGTGCTAAAAGCATTTTCTGAATTTATTTTTGTGGTTTTTCAAGTCAACATTAAACTGTGTATGTTTTTAAGTCAAGGCTGAATTATAAATGAACTTCCCAGTATTTAGATACCAGAATAAAAAAGAACAAGCAAAGGTTGTATAGGATATCTGAGGTTTTTTTTAATCTGAACAGAAAATAAGTATACAAGTTCGCTAAACAGAAGTGGTATAAATTCAATGTTATGTATTATGGAATTCAGTACATCAAGTTTACTTCGGTAGTCAGTGATTGTTATGGTTAATTCTGCAAAAAAAAAAACTAGTTATGCAGAAACAAGAATATAAAATGCCCCTTTCTGAACCCCCCAGGTTTGATAAACTGATTTCATATCTAGCTTACTGATTATATTCTGTTTCACTTCTCCCTGTGCAAATAACACATCAAGTCATTTACTGATGGTTTGATGAGCTGAAATCATCTTCTCTTAGGATAGCTCGACATAATAACCAAATATAAAAAAGTTATTCAAGATTCACAGAGATAAAACAGTGCCTCGGAAACATGATTCACCCATGTATACATAATTTTAGAACATACTTTTAAACATAAAATCACAGTCAAAGACAGTGATAGCATTGCATACTCAGTGCATTACTTCATGTAGTGCATTCCTATGGCTCATCTGGAGTTTAATACCAAATAACTACCACGATTCTAATGAGCTTCTAACACACAAATTTGTCTAATTCTTCAAAAAATCTAAAACTCTCATAAAGACCTTGAGCCTGGCATTTAAGGACTTTGTGTTTTAATATCTCAAACACTGGGAAGATTAGGTGTGACACACGGTAACCCCTCCTTGTAAGCAAGACTGCACATACACTCTTGTTACATCACCACAAAGAACCCGCAAACAACTCTACCGTAGACTGAGAGGGGTACATTTATCTTTAGTTAAGGAAAATCGAAATGCCTTTCCTGGACTCAAATGCACTCCAAGACACACACGAAGAATGAGTATTACTGTGGCAGCTAAAGAAATCTACTACTGTGTAATAAATGCTGTTATGCAATGATGTTGTACATTTAAATAATACATTATGACTTGTTACCCACTACCATGGGGCACAGGAAAATGAAACTCAAGACTATCTTGCCAGAACAAGACAAATGATGACCCAGTTTTAAATAGGGTTCTTCATTGAAGGAAAAGATAGAGCCATAAAAGTCCAATTAGCTGACTTCAAATGGTTTACATCCCAGGATGAATCAGGTTACAGTGATTAAAGCCCAATTTAATTTAGGCAGGTTTTTAACCACAAGAATAAGGACATTCTTAGTACATATTAATAATTAAACCAACATATACACAATTAGCAATATCCTATATAATATTAAATGTTTTAACAACTTGTTCTCCATTATTCTATATCTAATTTGTTGCTTTGTTTTTTTTTTAAAAAAAAACCAAGCTCAACTTTATTTTACAATGTACTTTGCATTTCTAAGTGTATTCTGTAATTATTTCATTGAAGCAAGGATAGTTCTCCAGATTTCTCTAAGAGCCAAACTCAACTGTATCTTCTGTTATCTGTTTGAATTCATAGTTGCCTCTGCCATCCATATGCAGGTAGTACTAGGAGAAAGAAGAGGGGAGAAAGTCAGTAACTAAGAGTGGATATAGTACTGTCCTTCATAAAAATAAAATACAGACTTCATTATTTTAAGGGAGCTAAATCTCTAAGCGTCCCACAAATTAGAATGCTTCCGTAACTCCATGACCAAGGACCTCAGCTACCAGTGGGTTAAACTGTGTTAAATGCAAGACTGTTCCATAGGTTAGTCTTTATTGCTTCCCGTAGCCTGATTACCTAATCAGCTTGGAATCTCTAACTTAAGACTTTTTATTTGTTTTTAATTTAGTAGAGGAGAAAAAGAGCTATAAAAAGTGCTTATATATCCTAACTTCTGAAGATACAACAGCAGGTACAAAGCCTTTTGTTTTTATTTAGTGGCTTATTTTCAGAAAGCTTTCTGAGTTTCTATTTTCTGTATTACTATTTCTTAGCTATCCTGGCCTCTCACATTCCAGTTGTGTTCCTCTCCTTCACATGATCACTGGCCTGATGACTATTTTGCTACTTGTCTATACCTCCAAAAGAAGAGGAAGGGTGAACCTCAAATACTCTCAATTCCTCTCAATGTTCTATGGCTATAAGACTTAAGAACTTCTGAGAAAACACAAAGGCTTGGTTATATTTTAAATGGCTTTGATTTCTAGTTATTCAATTTCCTGTTCATGAAAAATTGACAAATTATAATATGCCATAAAATAATAAAAGCTATCTTTAAAAGTCACATAGTTATATAGAATTTCATTGAGTTTTATTAAGTACTTTCATACAGGCTACCTCTCTAATTTTCATGGTAATCTAAGAGATAGGCAGGTAAGGATCAATAACTTCATCATACAAAGGAAGCAACTGAGGCTAGAAACACTGGTGCCTGAACCCAGGCTCCCTGACTTCAAATCCTATGCTCTTCCTTTTATCACTCGTAGACTATCATCTATATCCTAAAGCCCTGAAGGTAAAGACTGTAATTAATTTACATCCGTCATGACACTTAGCTCAGCATCTGGCAAAAAAAAGTGCTTAATCAGGTATGTATTTTGCGGGAGAAGATACCCTTACCATTGTTCTAACTTTTCTGAACCCCTTGCTTTTACCTAAAATTTCTATATCACTTAGGAAGGGAAAAAAGGAAAAAAGAAAGGAAAGAAGAAAGGAAGGAAGGAAGAAATGAAGGGAGGGAGGGAGGAGAAAAAAAATAAAGAGAATTAAACAGGGTTTGCTTTCAGGTTTTCAGCATTTTACATTAAGAGTTGAAAAGAAGTCCCACAGTGAGAACGGCACTGCTGAAGCACCAGAGTAAACAATGCATCTGTACCAATGTAAGCCTCACTAGAGTATCTTTGTAAAGTATAGTTACTACCTCATGAATCCTGCCTACTACAGTGCATTGATAAGCATAGCTGACATTATTCAATCTTCCCCCTTATAATCCTGACCTCTATTAAAAATGCCCCTAATTTTTTTGCCATCTTATTCTTCTTAAGACTTTTTCTTCTCTGTTACTACTGGGTAAGAAAAAGTTTACTTCACCATATTTGTGATAAGATTATGCAAATTTTAGTAAGTTACTATTAACAGACAACAGTCACTTATAAAACTGGAGAAAAATTGTTATACTATTGTTTTCAAAACTGACAACTACAATATTTAAGAAAATCTTTTTTTATAAAGCCACTTTTTCTCCTTAAGACATACGTTTAAGGGAATATAAACCATAAAATCTAAAACCATATTCACCTGAACTCATATTTTAAAGAAAATAAAGTTTCACTGTACCATTCAATGAAAGAAATACAAACCTCATGATGTTTCCAAAGAGATTTCCTATGTGACACAGTGAAGAGAGTGATGCCGACCTAATACGAAGAAAATGATTTAGGTTTGTATCAAAAACCGAGCACAAATTAAACTAGTCCATGTACTTTAATCTGTTAAGAGGACTGTCTTTGGTGACTAAAGTTAAAAAGCAAAGTCAATGAGAAAAAATTCACAACTGATGGCAAATGTTTACAGCAATGGAATGTACTGGCCATCAACCACGTAATAAAAACTACCAGGTACTGGCATTAAGTATATTATTTCGTTTTGGGCAAAAAACATATCTCCTAGCACGTTTCCTATTTTTTTGTGAAAACTACGTGAGAGGAATATAAGAAGAATAAAAACAGCCGAAGGTGAAAATCAGGAAAAATTAAATCAGTATAGCATTGCTGACAGCCAACTTGCTTCTCAAATACAGGGTCATAATCGTCTACTGTAAACTATTGTTATGGAATGTGTCTTGGAATTCAGCTTTTGAAAATGTATTATTTAACACCCCCAGAGGGTTCTGAGACAGAATTTTGTAATTAAACACACGTTTCTGTAGCAACACATATGGACACTGAAATCAAGTGAGACAAATAATAGAGTTTAAATATCTTTCGTTAGCTTAGACAAGGTTTTACCCAGTGAGCTTGCTACAAAATTATGAAAAATGTTTTGAATTTAAGTATTTTCTGGATTTCAGATTGTGAATATGTATTTATAAATCTGTACTTCAGACTCAAGAAAAAAAACATTAATAGATACAGCTGTAGTTGCTCTGGATCAGTGGTTCTCAACCAAGGTGGGGAGGACGGTGATATTTGTCCCTCAGGGGGACATTTGGCAATGACTGGAGGGATTTTTATTGTCACAACTGAAAGCACCACTGGCATCTGTAGAGGCCGGGGATGCTGCTAAACATTCTCCAGTGCACAGGAACCCCCAGCCCTGCCCAACTAGGAATTATCAGTCAAAAGATCAATAGTGCCAAGACCAAGAAACCCCACTTTGGGTCACTGTTACTCCACGTCGATCACTCGAGGCTGGCAAATGCAAGTCTAGGGCATCCGGGAAATTTCCGTCATGGTTTCTTAATTTTATTTTCATTTTGATAATTTTTAAAAGATCATTGTAAGTATATTCTGGATCATTTTTACCAAGAGATTTAAGTGCCTAAGTTTGTATTTTTACAGCTCTGATTGCCAAGATGATATAACATAAAACTTCTAATGTGCAATAAATTTGGCTGCACTGTGAAAAGGTTCTCAAATTGGTTAGGAATTGCATAACAAAATAAGCATATTATCAGTATTAAGAAAACATGTATTTCAAACATACCACATTTTTCTGATTTTTCAAAGCTCATTTCAGATATTATTTCTCTGCTCATGATTCTACAATAATTGGATCAGATATCTACTTAATGCACACATTCTTTATATGAGAATATAAAGAATATATAAATTATATAAATCAAAATACAAAAGCAAATGCAAAATAATAAAATTTGAACCTCTGATTCTATTTTTCCATAATTAAATCCCAAACCACTGGTTTAGTTCCATCTAAATGGTATCATAGGTCTCTTTAATGTTGAAAATTTGAAATTGTATCTAAGTTTTCTCTGTATTTAATTTGTAAGTTTAAATTAGTTTTGTAGCTGTAAAAGAGCTCTAGGCTTAAGCAGTCAACGCCTCATTTCATGTTTACACATGTTTAAGTGCTATTACGGTAATTTAAATTATCTATGAGGCCCCATATGAATTTTCTTCTTTTAAATGGAACTAATGTTTTATAGAACTTATGCACTCCTATGTGAGAACTTCAAGTCTATAACTAGAACATACGAGGAAATCACGGGGTCGAAATCACCAGTGAAGAGCCGCTATGTCATTGAATCAATGGCACACTACATGGTTTTACGTATATAAGAATACCATAAATATCTCTAAAACCTATAAATTTGAAAACCAAAATGAACAAACATATAAATATTATATATTACCAAGACAAATTCAAGAACAGAAAATAAATCATTAACAAGATAAAATCAGTATTTAAAATCTTTCTACAAAGAACAGCAAATTTATTCTTTTATCATCACACCAGTGCTTCTCAAACTTTAATGTGCATTTGAATCATCTCAGAATTTTGTTAAAATGCAGATTCTGGTTTAGCAGGGCTTGAAATTCTGCATTTCTAACAAACCCCCAGGTGATACTGCTGCTGCTGAACATGACCACACTTTGAAGAGTTGGGATTCATACTATATATACTCAATATGACCTTTTTTATTTATTGAGAACCCCTAAAGAACATATACAAAATGTTAAAAATCGGCCGGTCACGGTGGCTCACGCCTGTAATCCCAGCACTTTGGGAAGCTGAGGCAGGTGGATCATGAGGTCAGGAATTCGAGACCAGCCTGACTAGCATGGTGAAACCCCATCTCTACTAAAAATACAAAAATTAGCTGAGTGTGGTGGCGTGCGCCTGTAATCCCAGCTACTCAGGAGGCTGAGGCAGGAGAATCACTTGAACCCAAGAGGCAGAGGTTGCAGTGAGCTGAGATCGTTCCATTGCACACCAGCCTGGGCCACAGAGCGAGACTTCGTCTCAAAATAAAAAAAAAGTTAAAAAATCTTCATCTACCTCATTTACTTATACAGAAACTATAAAACAGCTAGGATATACTACACTTGTTCCAAAATTTAACCATGGTATAGATGTTGGTAACAATTCCTCAAAGAAAGAAAACCGATACTATTGAATAATTAAAGAATGAAACCAATAAAGACAGCTTCAGACTTGGCTACTAAAAGCAGCTTTGGTAAAATATTGCTCAGGCTAGAAAATAAAACGGATAAATTAAAAATTGCCAAATAATTATCATTGAGTTTTACTCATTAAAAAACCTGATGATTAGGTAAAGTTAATGGAATAAATTAAGAAAAGATCAGTTTATTAACTCTAAGTAATGAGGTAATGGGCCAGATGTGATGGATATTGTTTTATATCTCATTTATATAAAACAATATATTTAAATCTATTTCTATATATAAAGAGACTCATATACAGAATGTATTTATAATTCTTTTTCTTTTACTCATATGTTTTAAATCTTTATTAAAACAAGAAATCCTGGTGTGGTGGCTCACGCCTGTAATCCTAGTACTTTGGGAGGCTGAGGCAGGCAGATTGCCTGAGGTCAGGAGTTCAAGATCAGCCTGGCCAACATGGTGAAACCCTGTCTCTACTAAAAATACAGAAATTAGCTGGGCATGGTGGCAGGCACCTGTAATCCCAGCTACTCAGGAGGCTGAGGCAGGAGAATCACTTGAACCCAGGAGGCAGAGGTTGCAGTGAGTTGAGATCATGCCATTGCACTCCAGGTTGGAGGACAAGAGCGAGACTTTAAAAAAAAAAAAAAAACAAGAAATCTTTTGTTAGAAATTTTATTACTTAATGACTTGGAATATTCTCTTTGGAGAGATGTGGACACACAATACACTAGGAAGGAAGCCAGGGCTCCTCAAACTGAGCACCTGCACACTTACCTTTCGACAATGACTGTAAATGTAGCCTTCCACGTCGACACTAACGGCACTTGTGCATTCATCCAAAATGGCAAACTGGGGTTTATGATAAAATAATCTTGCCATCTGAAGGATACAAAAATATTTTGTGTAAAACACAGGCAGAACTAAAATTAATAAGCCAAACAAACTTATGTTAAATATGCATTTGCAGTCTTGTAAAGCAAAAGTATAAAAATTATTCTAAACTCAAAAAATCTACTTCCCAGAAACAGAAACAATATAAACACAATTATTTTCACTGTCATCCTGAACAAAGAGAAAAATGTACTTCATGGGAAATAGTAATTGCTCAGAGTAAAACAAAAAGCTTAAAACTGATGAGAGAGGGAGTTTCAAACTAGTTTAAAGAAAGCTCACTGAACAAATAAGATTCGAGAGGACATATTTTAACCATATCTCAGAATTGAGACCAGACGACTTCGATGCAATAAGGTCTCTATTTTAAATATTTTGTTGCTTAAGTGTTGGTACCAATTAATATTCTCACCAATAATTTTTTATTGTACCTGTTTTATATCCCCATTGTCAGTTCTGGGTATGCTCAATTTTTTTTAGGCCGATGCTAATTTTATAAATGAAAATTAACAGCAAAATTATAGCTTACATTTCTTTAACTATCAGGAATGATGAACATTTTCCCATATTTATGCTCCTGTGTATTTTATTTTCTGGGATTGTTTATGCTGATCTTTTGTGTAACAGATATTCCAGTTATTGGCATCTGCCCCCTGACAAGATCTTCCTGTTTAAGACCAGTGGGCACTTTTCTATCCTTAATTTGTCTTCTCTGCAACATTCTACTCAGAAGACCACTCCATCCTTGTGAGAAAGTGACGGTGAAACCGTGTACCTAAGTTTCCTCCCACTTCTGAGGATCCTTTCTCAGTTTCTAGCACTTTCTCTTCCACTTGACCATTAAATACAGGAGCCCCTCAGGGTTAATTTCTAGGCCACCTTCTCTTTTTCCTGCATTTTATCTCTCAGTGATCTCATCCAATCTTAATTTCAAATACCATTTACATTCTAAAAACGTGCAATATGCATCTCTCACTCATATTTTTCTAATTTCCAGATATAAAAAAATTTCGTGCCAGGTGTGATGGATCATGCCTTTAATTCCAGCACTTTGGGAGGCCAAGGCCGGCAGAATGCCTGAGATCAGGAGTTCCAGACCAGTCTGACCAACAGGGAGAAACCCCGTCTCTACTAAAAATATGAATTAGCTGGGCATGGTGGCGCATGCCTGCAATTCCAGCTACTGGGGAGGCTCAGGCAGAAGAACGGCTTGAACCCGGGAGGCGGAGGTTGCGGTGAGCTGAGATTGCACCACTGCATGCCAGCCTGGGCAACAAGGGTGAAGTCAGTTTCAAAAAAAAAAAAAATTCGTCCAGGCACAGTAGCTCAGATCTATAATCCCAGCACTTTGTGAGGCTGTGACAGGGGCATTGCTAGAGGTCAGGAGTTTGAACCCAGCCCAGGCAACACAGGGAAACCTCACCTCTACTCAAAAAAAAAAAAAAAAAAAAAAAAAAATTAGCCAGGCATATGGCGGTGTTCACCTGTGGTTCCAACTACTCAGGAGGTTAAGACAGGAGGGTTTGAGCCCAGCAGGTCAAGGCTGTAGTGAGCTATGATCAGGCGACTGCACTCCGGCCTGGCTGAAACAGTAAGATGCTGTCTCAAAAAATAAAAATTTAAAATTTAAACATTTAAAAAATTAAAAATAAAAATTCCTATTTGACTTTCTACTTGGGTATCTCACAGGACTCTCAAACTTTAAAAGTCTAAAAGTCAAACATAATTTCTAGATTTTCCCTCTAAAATCCATTCCCTTCCCTAATCTTGAACATTTCAGCAAATGAGACTATCAAACAGTTGTTCCAGCTAGAAAGCCAGGAGTCCTTCCTAGTCAGGTCCTTCCCTTCTCATCCTCCCTTTCACTTTCCCACCGCCGTTTTTAGAATGAACTAAAAAGCCCATTCAAGTAAGAAATGTGAAGTTTCAAGTTCACTCATTTTTCCTCATCTCCAGAAACATGCCCTTAGTCCAGAGCACCCTCATCTCCTGTCTGGATGACTATAAGGAACCTCCTACCACCTCTGCTGCTCCTCTCCAGTCCACTCTCCATGTAACCAGAGAGTATCTTTCACACACATCAATCAGAGAACTTCACTCTTTGGCTTAAAACACTTCGACAACTTCCCATTTCACTTAAAATAAAATTCAAACTCCTTACCATGTTCTACAAGACCTGTACAATCTTATTCCTACTCACGCTCTAACCTCAACATTCTAGCCAACGCCACCTCCTCTCAACTGCTTAGGAACAAGATGTCTTATGCCTTACAGGCTTAGCACGTGTCACTCTTTCCTTGGGTCTCAAATGCCTTTCTCTGCTCCTTAGAGCTTTCGAATTTCTGCTTATAATGTCATCTTCTCAGGCAAACCTACCCTCATCCCTAGCCACAATCCTAGTGGGTCCTTTCTGTAACACCTCTGAAGCACTTCATATATTGTGAATTGTATATTTGTTGTCTGCCTGCCTAAGATGTAAGATTCACAAAAGCTGGGGTGGAGTGCAGTGGCTCATGCCTATAATCCCAGCACTTTGGGAGGTTGAGGAAGACCGATCACTTGAGGCCAGGAGTTCGAGACCAGCCTGGCCAACATGGTGAAACCTTGTATCTACTAAAAATATTAAAATTAGCCAGCCATGGTGGTGCATGCCTGTAGTCCCAGCTACCTGGGAGGCTGAGGAATGAGAACCACTTGCACCCGAGAGGAGGAGGTTGCAGCGAGCTAAGATTGTGCCACTGCACTCCAGCCTGGGTAACACAGCGAGACTGTCTCAAAAAAAAAAAAAAATCAGAAAAGCAGAGACTGTTTTAATCACTACTATGAACTCAATACTTATATATGGGTAGCACTCAAATATCCAATAAATGAATGACTAAAACAGATTTCTACCCATTTGTATGAGGTAAGGAAGGGCAGGCAGCAGGTATAGACTTTGAAGAAGTTCAACTGTGCAGAAAATGAAAGGTACAGACCACAGAGAAGCTTTGACTAAGGCAGTTTGCTTTTTAGATCAAAGAGACCTGAAAAATGTCTTTCCTCAAGAGAAGGACTAGAAGAGGTTAAATGTAGGTGAGGGCTGGGGGAGGGCATGTAACTGAAGGAAAAGGATGTGACAAAGTCAGAGGACAGAGGGTCCATAAACACAGATGGTGATATTAGCCTTTCTCAAGAAGGATGACATATCCTCCACACACAGTGAAGTAGGGAAGTCAGGACAGAGTGGTGCGCAGCTAATTAAGAGGAATGGTTATCTGAGGGCATTCCACCAATGCCTCTCCTCTCTGCTCCCAAAAGACGCTGTGCATACCTTCATCACCACACTTATCAAATGACATGGACATTTCCTCATCCTCTCTCTCTCTCTCTCTCCCCACCCCCCCCGCCCCACTAGCTGCCAGTTACTTAGTGCCACAATACAAGAAAGCTGTAAAGCAGAAGTGTCCAATCTTTTGGTTTCCCTGGGCCACACTGGAAGAAGAATTGTCTTGGGCTACACATAAAATACACTAACACTAATGATATCTGAGTTTAAAAAAAAAAAAATCACACACACAAAAATCTTATAATGTTTTAAGAAGGTTTATGAATTTGTGCTGGCTTGCATTCAAAGCTGTCCTGGATTGCGTGCGTCTGTGAGCCGAAGGTTGGACAAGCTTGTTGTAAAGTGAATAAGCATATGCACACTGCTCCCATACTGCTTGCCTAAGCTCAACAAAGCCCCACCCCTCACCAGTTTTAACATTTACTAGCTGTCTTTGTTTGGCCAGCTACTGAACTGCACAAAAGTTCAATTTCCTCCACAAAATGGGGCATTCCGGCCAGGCATGGTAACTCAGCCTGCAATCCCAGCACATTGGGAGGTCGAGGCAGGCAGATCACTTGAGCTCAGGAGCTTGAGACCAACCTAGCTAACATGATGAAACCCCATCTCTACTAAAAAAAAAAATACAAAAATTAGCCAGGCGTGGTGGTGGGTGCCTGTAATCCCAGTTACTTGGGAGGCTGAGGCAGGAGAATCTCTTAAACTTGGGAGGCAGATGTTACAGTGAGCTGAGATCCTGCCACTGTACTCCAGGCTGGCTGACAGAATGAGACTCTGTCTCAAAAAAAAAAAAAAAAGGTGGGGGGAGGGCATTCTCAGTTCTTACCTCACAGAACTGTTAGAAGGATGAAATGAGATCACTGTGTAAGGTGCCAGGCATACTGTCTGTCATCTATTAAGCACTCAGTAAAAATTAGCTGTCATTTAACTGAGATAATAGCCTATCTTTCTTTGAGAAGTAGAAGGCGAATTATTCTGCCAAGTGCAGTGGAGTAAGTAATGGGGTAGAAAACTCAAGATCAGTAGTTTTAAAATGATTGTTAGAAAAATGAGAGAAGGATAAAAGTAAGTAAAATGATTGCTAATCCATGCTGTAAGCCCATCTGATGTTTCTCAGCTGTGCTGAGAAAAGTAGTTGGAGAAGTGCCATGGCAAACAGCTGGGTTGGGATTTAGGTAAAAAGTGGAAAAGGAAGTTAAGGGGAAGGGATGAACTGTTCATTCCTTAAAAATATAACTTGGCTGGGCATGGTGGCTCACGCCTGTAATCCCAGCACTTTGGGAGGCCGAGGCAGGTGGATCACCTGAGGTCAGGAGTTCAAAGACCAGCCTGACCAACATGGAGAAACCCCGTATCTACTAAAAATACAAAATTAGCCGGTCATAGTGGTGCATGCCTGTAATTCCAGTTACTCGGGAGGCTGAGGCAGGAGAATCGCTTGAACCTGGGAGGCGGAGGTTGCGGTGAGCCGAGGTTGCGGTGAGCTGAGATTGCACCATTCATTGCACTCCAGCCTGGGCAAAAAGAGCAAAACTCTATCTCAAAAAAAGAAAAAAAAAAAAGAAAGAAATATATCTATGTCTCATCTCCTACGTGCCAGGCTGTGGATCATGAACTCTGTACTGGACAGGAAAGGAGACAGAGACAGAAAAGTACGGATCAATTGTAAGAAAAGGGATTCCAGAGATCTCAGGGAATTTGAGAAAGGGGCATAGTTGCCAATTTAAGGTAAAAAAGATTTACAAAAGTAGATTTAAAAAACACTAAAAATTGGCAGATTAGTGCCCTCAAATAGTTGAAAAAAAAAAAAACACTAAAAATTTTATAACAGTGGTATCTCTGGTAAAGGGGTTTGGCCAAATTTATACTTAAATAAATATTCCACTTTTCTATCATATGTACTTTTTCATAATTCAAAATAAGAAAACTCATTACTAAATAGGAAGAGCAAGAAACACAGAGTGAAAAAGATTTTTGGTCAGAAACACAAGATATCCCAACTTGGGACATTAGATGGCGCAACCCTGGCTGATTCACTGTTTTAAGTGGCTAGGCCTTTCAAGTCTGTTTTTCCCCCAACTTTCTACTTTGGTAATTTTCAATCCTACGAAAAAACTGAAAGGACAGTAGAATGAATACCCATGTACAATCTTTACCTAACTTCACCAACGTTAGTATTTGTGGCATTAGCCTTCTCCTTTCCCTGCTCTGAAACAAAACAACAGTCTCTCTTTTACATAACACATTCAATTCTCCAGATGTTGGCTTACATCTGGAGACACACCCTGCCAATGGCTTGGCCATGCTCCAATTATATAAGCAGCAGTGTCACAGGTGAGCTTTCCCCATTTCCAAAACACCTCTATTATGGATCTTTTTTTTTTCCTTCCGAGACAGGGTCTTGCTCTATTGCCCAGGCTGGAGTGCAGTGGCACGATCTCGGCTCACTGCAACCTCTGCCTCCCAGGTTGAAGCGATTCTCCCGCCTCAGTCTCCCGAGTAGATGAGACTACAGGCATATACTACCAAGCTCAGCTGATTATTTTTGTATTTTTAGTAGAGATGGGGTGTCACCATGTTGGCCAAGCTGGTCTTGAACTCCTGATCTCAGGTGATCCACCTGCCTCGGCCTCCCAAAGTGCTGGGATAACAGGCATGAGCCACCGAGCCCAGCCTGGATCATCTGTTGTTTTTTTTGTTTGTTTGTTTGTTTTGAGACAGAGTCCCACTCTGTCACCCAGGCTGGAGTACAGTGGCATGATCTCAGCTCACTGCAACCTCCGCCTCCTGAGTTCAAATGATTCTTCTGCCTCAGCCTCCCAAGTAGCTGGGATTACAAGTGTGCACCACCACACCCAGCTAATTTTTGTATTTTTAGTGGAGATGGGGTTTCACTATGTTGGCCAGGCTAGTCTGGAACTCCAGACCTCAGCTGATCTACCCACCTCAGCCTCCCAGAGTGCTGGGATTATAAGCGTGAGCCACCGCGCCCAGCCTATCATCTGGTTTTTATAAGATTCATCCTCTCAGCCCCACTTACTCTTCCAAGATAACCTCCCAATGCTCTAGGCACACCTTTGAATTCCTAATCTTCAAACAAAAATTATCCCTTCTGTACTTTTATACCACACACACAGAGTTCCTTGGTTGAAGTATATTCATTATTCATTCTCTGAGTTTCTATCATGTCCATTTGTGAACCATATCCTTCCATTTTCTCTGAAGACATAGTACAGAAATTTAAAGTTGTTTTACAGTTCTTGATTTGCAGTTATTTCTATAATCGTCTTCTAAATTCACTCTAGAAATGCCTAATCATTTCAAATTTTCACTCCTTCAGTCTAATTTCCATTTTGAATATAGCTAATATTTCTCTCATTTATGATTTATTCTTCACACTAGATTCATCTCATGTTAAAGCACTAGCCAAGCAAGAACCCTATTAATATTAACTTCATGTAGAGTGGGTATGATTTTGGAAAACAATAACCTGCAGAATCAGGGACTCAGAGGTAACAAAAAGGTGGAATATAACCTGAGGATAATGGGTCAGAAATTATGCCATTAGCCATTTCTTTTGCTTTCTTTCTTTGGCTATAGTTTTCTCCAATCTACGTAAGGCTAATAATCTGCAGGGGGAGTGGAGAATCTCTTGCTTGGATCTATTCAAACTATGGAATATATAGTAAAAAAAAATGACTCCTTACGAAGTTGCCCCTCTTGACAAGGTACTCAACTACCAATCTTTTTTATTTTTATTTATTTATTTATTTTTAGGATCTCACTCCATCACCTACCCTGGAGTGCCATGGTGTGTGATCACAGCCCACTGCAGCCTCAAACTTCTGGGCTCAAGCAATCTTTCTGCCTCCCAGTATCTAGGACTACAGGCATGCGCCATCGCGCCCAGATAATTTTAAATTTTCTATAGAGAAAGGGTCTTGCTATGTTGCCCAGGCTGATCTCATTCTTAATATGTAGTGTTTAGTGCATGTTTTTGGTTTGGAACCAGTTTAGTCATCATAAAAATTAAAGTAGTTTCTTTCAAATGCTTGTTTATATTAGGAAAACTTAAAAATTCGAAGTAACTTCCAGTAGTAGATACTGAACCTTGAAACAAAAACATACATATAATAATGAAGAAAAAGGGCAAGAACAGAATAAAGAATAAAATGACAGACCAGGTGTGGTGACTCACGCCTGTAATCCCAGCACTTTGGAGGCTGAGGTGGGCGGATCACAGAGTCAGGAGTTCAAGACCAGCCTGACCAACATGGTGAAACCCCGTCTCTACTAAAAATACAAAAAATAGCTAGGCGTGGTGGCATGCACCTGTAATCCCAGCTACTCAGGAGGCTGAGGCAGGAGAATAGCTTCAACCCAGGAGGCGGAGGTTGCGGTGAGCCGAGATCACGCCATTGCACTCCAACCTGGGCAACAGAGCAAGACTCCATCTCAAAAATAAAATAAAATAAATAAAAATAAAATGATAAAATTTGAATGGATCATTTCTAATACCTTCAGCTATTTCAGAAAGAATAGCCTATGTGAGACAAAAGAGATGTCTATAGGGAAGAGACATGAGAAGAAATTTCATAAGCCAGCCAGGATTACATTATATCCCAGGACTAACGAGCTACAGTTTCTCCGAACTTTTAGAAAAATGTATTACTGATATATACTGGATCTGCAGCTTTTCCTTTCATAGGTACTGGCAGTATATTTATGAATTTTTCAGAATTCCAAATTTGCACACAAGTTAAAGATTTTCAAGCACTATGATCATTTAAACTAATCCGTACTGAAACTGCTGCTGAATAAAAAAATATAAGATGAAATTTTGTGTCTTGATCAATCAAAATGCTGGAACCAGTTACATTCTTTTTTTTTTAAATAATTATTATTTTTTTTAAGATGGGGTTTCACCAGGATGGCCAGGCTGGTCTTGAACTCCTGACCTCAGGTGATCCTCCCACCTCGGCCTCCCAAAGTGCTAGGATTACAGGCATGAGCCACCGCGCCTGGCGTGGAACCAGTTACATTCTTGTGCAATTTCTTCAGTGTATACTCACTGCCATTCTTTGCTTTTCTCCACCACTGAGTACGTCCATCCAATCCTGAACACTGTCCCAGCCTCCTTCACGTTCAAGGATATGACCCAACTGGACATTGTCTAAGTATTCCTTCAGTACCTTTCAGCAAAATGATTCAAGGTGAAATCAAACTTGATGTAAACCAACATTTTTAATCTTGCTTTGTTTTTTAAACTGGAATCACGACATTTCTACTGTCTGTACCACTTAAAAGATACATTTCAAAAAAGAATGTGGCCCAAGGTAGCCCTGAACCTTTCAGCTTCTACCTACACTAAACTTGACAAACTATATCTAGTAGCTTAAAGAGAATAACACTATTGTACATAATAAAAGAATGATGGCAATGAGAAAACAAACAATAGTGTAAAAAAAAGATTAAACCCTCCATATTTAAGCCAAGGCATTATCATCTTACCTCAACTTAGAAAATCAAAATTGATGGCTTTGGAAGGCTTTACAGATTAAGATAAACTACCCGGCACTTAAAATACTTAACTGATTAAAGAATCTGAAATGGAGTATTTTCAGTGGACCTAGGATATAAACATTCTCTTACTAAGTCAGATATTCCCTTCCTTTTCTGATCTTCTCGTCCATCTGGATATATCACTTGGTCTCGAAGTGTTCCAAGGGTCATGTAAGGTCTCTGACAGTAGTAGAGCAAAAGTCATTAGAAGCAACATTTAAAAAATAAATAAATAAAAAGATCTTTAAATCAAAGATAACTGAAGCTAGGTCTTACCTGAGGAACATAAAATAACTTTCCTCTCTCAGGTTTAGTTAGACGTCCTCCAAAAAGAGGCCATAACTATTAAAAAAAAAAAAAAAAAAAAGAGAGAGAGAGAAGGGAGAAGAACAACTGTAAAATTTACAAAGTGGTAGACAGTATGGCAAAATAAGACTGTAAAATTTTGAAACCAACTAGACTTACTTCACCAAGAACACGGAAAAGTGAACTCTTTCCGCAGCCATTTGGACCACAGATTAGAACATTAGCCCCAGATCGAACCTGAAAAAAAAAAATCAGTCAAATTAATATATACTCAATGAACATTTCCTTAGACTCAAATATTAATAGCTCTTGGCTAATTATAAGCCTTCTATTTTTCTGTAAATGTAGCATTAGGTGGAACAGGGAAGAGATATTATGAAGGGACCTTTTACTTTGTTTACTTCCAATTTTTACCATTACTTTTTTTTCACTTAAAAATTATTATTGCTGGGTGTGGTGTCTCTCACCTATAATTTCAGCATTTTGGGAGGCTAAGGCAGGAGGATCACTTGAAGCCAGGAGTTTGACTATTCTGGGAAATAAAGCAAGACCTTTGTCTCTACAAAAAATAAAAATAAAAAATTAGGCAGCTATAGTCCCAGCTACTTGGGAGGTTGAGGCGGTCGCTTGAGTCCAGCAGTTCAAGGGTGCAGTGAGCTATGATGTCACCCAGGCTGACAGAACAAGACCCCATCTATGTATGTGTATGTATAAATAAATAAATAAATAAATTTATTGACTGATTGATATCATCAACTTAATCAAGATAAGAAGAGCTAAAGTTTAAAAAATTGGGAATTCTTGAAAACAATAAATACATGTGTATACACAGTCACTTTTAAAAACATGAAAACGTACTGTTCTACAACTTGCTTTTATTTAACATTATGTCACAGATATTCTTCCAGGTCAGTATATTTTCCTTTAATGCCTCAAGCATCTTCCATAGTAAGGATATACTGTAACTGATTTAAACACTCCCCTTTGGTTAAGTATTTAGGTTGCTGGTATTTTGTTTTGCTCCTCTAGATAATACTGCAATGAGTGTACAAGTCAGCAAGTAAACTTATACAACAGTAAGCGCTGTTTCTGTAGATTCAATTCTTAGAAATTACAAGTGTTTTATCAAAATATATGTGCATTTTAAATATTGACAAGTGCCACTAAATTATTCTGAAACAATATAAAGATAGAAGAGAAAATGTAAAGCATGGTTAAGTTCTAGGCTTAAGATCTTATAAGTATCTAATTAACTCTGTAAAGAATCAGAAAATCTTAGTTGTAATTCTAGTTTACAACATTAAACACCAATGTAACACAATAGGAAAGAAAATATCAGAGACATATGAGTTACCCCAGCTGGTAACCTGTCTTTGACAAATTTGTTAAACTGGTGAACCTTCTGTTCCTATCATTTAATTCAATGAATATTTATTGAATGCTCTCTGTCAGGCTCTGTACTAGGCAAGTAGGCCACACTAGTGAATAAAAGAGACAAAAAACAAGAAACCAAAAACCCCTCTATCTTTACTGGTTTACATTCTAGTGACAAGAGACATACAATGAAGAATATACATAATATATAAGTAAGTTAAATAGTGTATCAGATAATAAGCACTTTGGAGGAAAAAACAGATAAAAGGAACTTCAGAGTAGGTGAAGGAAGTTGCATTTTTAAGGTGGTCAGAGTAGACTATTGAAAAAGACAACTGGGTAAAACTCAGAAAAGAAGCAGTGAATTAGGATTTAACTATAATAAGATTGTTCTAGCCCCCACCTTTACCCATAAAAAGCTGGTGCAAAGGCACTGAAGCAGGAATGTAGCTATCCTATTCAAAAAAACAGAAACAAGGCTGATTTTACTGGAAAAGAATGAACAGGAAGGAAGAATAGTAGGATGAGATCAGAGAGGTATCAAGTAGGGTAGTGGTAGGCATTGAAAGAACTTTTGCTTTTACTGTGACAAAATGGAGAGCCATCAGCATTATTCACAATAGCCAAAAGGTGGAAGCAAGGAAGCAACCCAAGAGGATGAATGGATAAACAAAATGTGGCATACACACACATACATACACACACACACACACACACACACACACACTGAAATGGCATTCAAACTTTAAAATGAATAAAACTCTGACACATGCTACAATATAGATGAACCCTGAAAACATTATGCTAAATGAAATAAACCAGACACAAAAGGATAAATACTGTATGACTTCACTTATATGTGGTACCTAGAGCAGTCAAATTCATAGAGACAGAAAGAATTAGAGGTTACCAGGGGCTGTGGAGAGGAAGGAAGGAGAGTTACTGTTTGTTTAATGAGTACAGAGTTTCTATTTGGGATGACAGAAAAGTTCTGGAAATGGATAGTGGTAGTGGCTGCATAACACTGTAAATGTACTTAATGCCACTGAATTACACACTTAGAAATGGTTAAAAAGGCAAATTATGTTTTACATTTTAAAAATTTCTTAAAGAAAAAAGAATGAACCAGCCTAAAACATAGTTGATCGAAAAGAAAGTAACATAATTTACACACATCATCGTTGAAGAAAGAGCTATTCTAAATGACTTTTCCAAATGAATAAACTTTTTTCTGATAATTAAAGAATCATTTTCATAGACTTCTTTTTAAATAACATAATTTCCTTACCATACAAAATTGAATATACTGAATGTTCCTCATAAAGCAAGGTTATCATATAAAATAACCATACTCTACTGTAACAGCGATGCCATTAGAAGGTCCTAAAGTTCAGGAAGTTGGTAATTAAATGGTTCCCTGCTACCATGCTTTATTTGAGTACTGTCGGCCATATATAAATTCTCTGCTCCTAACTGCTCTTTGTCGTTTACACTGGTATCAATGTTCCTGCCTCCAACAATACCCTTACACATTATTTGTTGCAATGTACCAGGAAATCCCAAAACCAGGTTTGTAATGATGTGTATAAATAATAACCAGAGTTACTAAAATTCTGAGTTATTCTTTTATGCTCAAAATCAAGCCTGTCTAACCTACTCAGCATTCACTTTACTCCATGGCTTTTGGCAGTGTTGAACAAAACTTCCAATTATGATGTCACCCATGATAAGCCAGTGATAATTTTTCTATGTTAAAAATTTATAAGTACATATTTTTGTGGGGTTAAATTAAGACTAAAAGCCAACAGTAACATTTACTGAAAATAAAGTTCTTAACAGCAGTGTATTATTGAGGCTCCTAGAATGCTTTACTGGATCAACCAATGCTTTCAACCACCACATTTTTACCAATAAAAATATACTCCCCAAATAATACTCCTTGATAAATCCTACTTCTTGTAAATTTATCGTAACAAATCATCTAAAATTCTATACATAAAGTAAAAGAAAAATTATATAAAAGTATGGTGTTGGGCCGGGCGCGGTGGCTCACGCCTGTAATCACAGCACTTTGGGAGGCCGAGGTGGGTGGATCACTAGGTCAAGAGATCGAGACCATCCTGGTCAACATCGTGAAACCCCATCTCTACTAAAAATACAAAAAATTAGCTGGGCACGGTGGTGCGTGCCTGTAATCCCAGCTACTCAGGAGGCTGAGGCAGGAGAATTGCCTGAACCCATGAGGCAGAGGTTGCGGTGAGCCAAGATCGCGCCATTGCACTCCAGCCTGGGTAATAAGAGTGAAACTCTGTCTCACAAAAAAAAAAAAAAAAAAAAAAAAAGTGTTAATGAGGATTGATTAGTTTTTTAAAACACTATAAGTATGCCTTACTGAAAAGGTAAAAGTCTTAATAAGTTATGAAGTAGTTTTGGAAACAGGGTCTCACTCTGTAGCCCAGACTGGAGTGTAGCAGCACAGTCTTCACTCACTGCAACCTCTGCCTCACTGGCATAAGGGATCCTTCCACCTCAGCCTCCTGTGTAACCAGGACCACAAGTGTGCACCACCACACCCACATAATTTTTCTGTATTTTTCATAGAGACAGGGTTTTGCCATGTTGCCTAGGCTGGTCTCAAAACTCCTGAGCTCAAGCAATCCACCCACCTCGGACAAAGTATTATTTTAATCCTCACATTGTAACCTGCAAGCTGTTACCTCTTCGGGTCTCTCCAGTCTGCATAACTCCCAGAATAATATCTAGACAGATAAATATGGCTTTCTAGGAAGTTTATAGTGGAAAATGGTACAAAATCTCATATCCCAAAGAAGTTTTTATTATTTGGTTACAATGTAACCCAAAAGGCAAATAAATCATGAAGTAGTCAACATTTATTTGAAGGGCCAAGTCTCAGTTTTATTATGCCTCTTTCCAAGAAAAGAAATCTTTATTTTCAAGTAAGTTAGATGAGTAGAAAATAATGAGAGGTTGCAAAGAACTGAAGAATACTTGTCTACTATAGAAAGGCTATGTTAAGAAAAACAATAAAAAGACAGAATGAATGTGAGAAACCCAAGTCTACTTTAGAATACTTCAAGTCAGAAAGAGATAAGAATTCATAAGAGTGAACCAAGAAGACAGAAGGCAGACAAACAGTTCCCAGGGAAAGAGAAAACAAGAATCACAGTATAAACACCAAGGAACACAATTATGAAGTAAAACACTCCAACAAGTAAGGACATAAGTGGGGACTCAGGACTTTCCAAATGAAACCCAAAAAAGAGAAAAAATTAAGGATGTTTTTAAGGCTATAAAAGTAAAATTATAGAAATGACAGAAGTCTATTAAATGCAAACCTAAGGGCTTTAAAAGAAAAGGCTTTGAACTAAAAAGAAAGTGACAGCTTTAGTGTGTTAACATCATGACAAAAGATTTTTTACGGGCCATAATCATGATCTAGCTACTCCCAACCCCCTTTCTCATTGTGCTTCAAGTCATGTGTGCCCTTATATTGTTGACATATTTTATTTCTGCATAAAGACATGGTGAGGGTAAGTGGGAGAAAGGGCCAAGAGCCATTCTTTAATGAAGTTTCATGTCCCTTTTTATCCTTGGACGGTGGCAATAAAGGAGCTACTGGAAATCAAGCCTGGCTACCTACTTTGCCAAATGAACATTCAAGTGACTGAAGTACCCGGAGCTATGTGAGAAAACACTTCTGTGATATGCAGAGCCAGTCAATATTTACCATCTATATTTACATTTTCTGTACTTCATCTTGTATTTCCTAGCTTTGGAATAAATATGATAATGATAGAATACTCACTGTTGAATAAGTTCAAAGTACTTTGCATAACTAACAATTTTCATTTTTATAATTCATTGAGAAGAAAGTAGACATGTGCTTAATAGAAATTAAGAGCAGAAAACTGAAGACTTACTGTAACTGAAGTCTCTAATAATTTAAAAACAAATCTAATAATTATACTCTTTATTTTATAAACTATCAGACAATATTTCTTAAAAGAAAGCAGTAGGAAAAAAATCCCCACATAAAACACAAACTGCAGATGGCCATGCACATAAGCATGTGGAGAGGAATTCTAGAGCTGTACTGTCTAATACCATACCCACTACTCACATGTGGTTATTTAATTTTAAATCATAACTAAATTAAATTTCAAATTCAGTTTTGCAGCTGTCCTAGTCACATTTCAAGTGTTCTACACATGGCTGTTTTACTGGACCTGAAAGTATAGAGTATTTCCATTATTGCAGAAAGTTCACTGGAAAGTGTCGTTATAGAGAAATGGTGTTTAGAATGGGGAAGATAGCCTATGTGGGAGGAATTATGCTACTAATTATGAAGATTTCTCGGTCTGAACCATTCATAAAGCCACAACATACAGAAACTAGCAACCCTTAAATCTGCAAGTCTTACAAATCATACAAAAACATTCATCTTTGGTCTTTTCTTTTTAATTTGGTCTGCCTATCCCACTTCACTAACAGAGTATATTCAATCAGCATCAGTATTCACTTGGCATGGGATTTTACTTGTTTTAGGTGAGTGTCTATTTGAAGTGCTACTGTGCTGTTCTTCCACTGTTTTCATCAGTATTAAAACAGTCTATATTTTGTTTTTATAGGTACAAATCATCCTGTACAGTCATAATACCAACCACACCGTAAGTTTATTTTTAATGTAAAGAGACTAAAATTATATTTGTGTGTTTAAATATTCATTTTACACTGGAGACTCCAATTTACTATATTTTCTATGGCTTTCTTGACATAAACTTCATTTGCAAAAAGCTTTTTGGCAGTAGTGTTTGAAATTTTGAAGTCCTGTCAATTAAGAAAAATAGGTTAGTGTTTCGAAGACTTACTTTTTAAAGCAATTCTGTTGTTGATTCAGAGACGAAATCAACCCTTAAAGTTAATTTAAATATTCAGGTAACCTTTTTTCAGTTCACATTTTAAAGATGATTTAAGCTTTTATATGATCATTTAAAAACTTACTTCAAAATTAAGGTCTCGGATCAAAACATCTCCATTTGGTGTTGCTAAAGGTACATGATCAAACCTAAAAGGGAAGTTTAAAAAAGAGAATTACTTTAAAGTATATAAGGAAATAATATAACTCAATACTACCAAAAATACAAATAACCTGATTAAAAAATGGGTAAAGGGCTTAAACACTTCTTAAAAGAAGAAATTCAGATGGCCAACAGGTATATGAAAAGGTGCTCAACATCTCTAATTATCAGGAGAATGCAAATCAAAACCACAATGACACATCACCTCTCACCTGTTAGGGTGGCTATTATCAAAGAGACAAATGGTAAGGGTTGGCAAGGATGTGGAAAAAGGAAACCTTGGACATTGTTGGTGGGATTACAAATAGTACAGCTATTATGGAAAACAGTATGGATGTTCCTAAAAAATTAAAAATAGGACTACTATATGATCTAGCAATCCCACTTCTGGGTACATTTCCAAAGGAAATAAAATCAGTATCTCAAAGAGAATCTTTCTCCCATGTTCAATGAAGCATTATTCACGATAGTCAATATATGAAAACTACCTAAATGTCCTTGAAACAATGAGAGGATAAACAATAGTTTGTATGGTTTGTATATATTCACACAAAATATATATTCACACACAAAATACAAGAGAATATTATTTCACCTTTAAGAAAGAAGGAAACTGGATCATTTTCAACAACATAGATGGAGCTGGAGGACATTATGCTAAGCAAAATAAGCAAGACATAAAAAGAGAAACACTATATGATCTTATTTATATGTGAAATCTCAAATAGTCAAACTCATAGAAGTAGAGAGTAGGATGCTGATTGCCAGGGGGTAGAAAGAGAGGAAATGGGGTAATATTGGTCAAACAGCACAACATTTCAGTGATACCAGAAGAATAAGTTCTATAGATCCACTGTACAGCACAGAGACAACAGTATAAAATACTGCATTATATACCTGAAATTTGCTAAGACACATCTAAATTAAATTCTCATCAAACACACACAAAAATGGTGAGTATATAGAGGTGATAGGTCAATTAATCAGCCTAATTTCACAATGTATACAGATATCCAAGCATCAAGTTGTATACTTTAAATATTAATATATACAATTTTTACGTCAATGATACCTCAAAGCTGTTTTTTTTTAAATAAAAGCAGAAATAATTTTAAATACTAGGCAATTGTAAGCTGAAAGAGAAAGGTTGTTATGAAATTTAACAAACATTTATGGTGCTAAAGAACCTTTTTCAGTACGTACTTTATAATGTTATCTGCATTAATGATTTCTCCAGCACCAGGTATCAAGGGAATGACTTGTACTCCTTCAACACCTTAAATGGAAAATAAGTATTAAAGTATCATATTATGTCAGCAAAAACTTAAAATTGTGACCTTAAACTGCAACACTCATATTTACCCTTTTCCTGTTGTGAGACCATTGTGCGCTCATATTTGCCATGATTTAAATCCTTCAGTACTTGCATTAATTCTGTAATCCGAGCAGTAAAACTAAAATTTTAGAAAAGGAAACCATAATCAAAACTCCAGACTACTGTCACATTTTTTATTTTATATGAACTTGACTCAAGTTCCTAAAATTGTAATTTAGTATAAATGAAGTAACCTAAAAGTCTCACATAAAGTATTAAAGATGGCATGTGTGTTTTATTATATTTCAGTAGGAGAGGAGGAATATAGGGACGAAGGAAGAGGTTTCCATAGGATACCCAACTCAACAGAAACTTCATTAATAGGCAAGTCAGACAGTTATTTGCAGAGAATTTTCAGGAGGTTTCTCTTGGATACTACAAAATGACTGCTACTAGTATATTCCTTAGACCCAGGAAGTATGATCTCTGAGCTGTTGCTGAAGTCACCTATAAAGCCATGTACAATGTTGGTCTTTCTATCCAAGGAAGGCATTTATTAAATGTATGCTAAATACATGCTGCACCCCTCAAAACGGAAGAATCTGAAAGATTCCCTCTATCTTACTCTGAGGAGGGGAAAGATGAAGAGTTCCTATCATTAGATACAAATCACTGTGGCAATAGAGAAAAGTCAAAACTAACGACAAGAGGTTGGAGATAACAAAAATGACACAATCATCAGAGAGAAAGTATTCTGCATTGAAGAAGAAACAGAATTTTTCTCTGAATAACAAGCAGAAACCTAAAAGAAACTTTGGGAGGTGACTAATATGTTTATAGTTTTGATGGTTTCACAGGTGTATAACTTATCCCCATATTCATCAAATTGTATACATTAAATATGTACAGTTTCTTATATGTCAATCATACCTCAATAAAGTAGAAAAAAGAGAAAGAAAGGGGGCAGGCAGAGGGAGGGAAGGAGACACACACACACACACACACACACACACAGAGAGAGAGAGAGAGAGAGAGAGAAAGAGAGAGAGACAGGAAACACCCTGAAGGAAGAGAAGCACCTTATACACCATGAACTGTAAAGGCATAAGTTAACAAGTAGGAAGAATGTTAATGTTTTCATGACAGAGACTCTACTCATAGTAGTTAACAACTTCTATATTGACAAGAAGACCTTAACTGCCACAGGAGCTAAGAAGGAGGAAAAAGAAAAATACGAAGATGGATCACAGGCCTCGAAAAGATATTAAGTCATCAAACTTCTTCAGGTGACCTAAAATTTATAGTGTTTCTTTATACCATACTATGCCCTTTATATTGGAGCTTAAAATACTGAAATCTTCATATTTAATTCCATTCTATGATCTAAAGATAATTTTACTACTAGACAATAGGACTACATTCACAAACACACCTACAGATACAAGTTAATATCTCATTTTTTTCCCCATTAAAGTCAACTTCACTTCTATTTATGTTTTGCTAGGCTGCTGGTATCAAAGTTCTAAGAAAAAAAGGTATGATAGAGTATAAGAAAATTCAAATGAGAAAATTCTATTCATTAACTTAGTTTTCTATAAATTAAGAAAAGACTGTCAGGATTCAATATTTCCCAACTTAGCAAATACCAGTGTCGATGGGGCAAACAACTTGAGAGTCTCTAATCTACTGTAATGCACAGACTAGTTGTCTTCGAGAAACAAGAAAAGTTCACCATCAGAAAAATCTTCCTTAATTTTTTATCAAAACCACCTTCTTGGGGTAGGAAATGCTTCCCCCTGAACCTCAACTGGGTACAATCATTAAGGATAATATATTTTTAAAAATTATTTTCTGCAACTGCTCATTATTACTAATCTTACCCAGCCAATCTAGTCATTTCACGCCCAGCCAAAACTATTCGACCCAGAGCTTGAGACATTCGCAAAAGCATTCTTCCACTTTGGTAGTAATCCTTAAATAGAAAAAAATATTAGTTTTTACTTATAGTTCTATGACTAAAAATTTGGCTTTATTTTTACTGTTAAATTTTCATTGTATGATCATCACTTTACCTCTAGAAGTTCTGAATGTGTACTCTTGAGATGTCGAGGATGAGACAAATCTAAGAAAGGGCGACTGACAACTAGGTAACCAACCACGGTGGCAAGGTCTGAAACCAAACAGGTAAGATTTAAAACAGTAACACTATTTCGCCTTTTCCACAAATCTCATCTCTTTCAAAATATACTTACATTTGGCAATAATGCTATCAATGAAGCCCATTGAAAACCGAAACAAAATGAAATTATGTAGGTGCTCCACCTGGCAGAAAACAAAAACAAAAAATGTATTTTTCTATGTATAAAACAATGAACCTATTATGAGGATAAAACAAACTGCATAGTTCATTTATTCAGCAGATATTTACTGAGTGCCTGTGATTTCTGTTTATCTTGTACATCACACTTCACTGAGCACAATGCTCATCATAGAGCGGGTGCCCCAACACACACTTCATGGAACCATTTTTATGCAAACTGCATGGAAATTATGTAAACAATTTTAACAATGCTGTTTCTCTTGCATGCAATAGCACAATGCTATTGTAGCCACCATACTTTTGGATACATATATCCCAAAAGGGAACAACAATGAAAGCAAAAAGAATAGAGAGATCAACTAGTTTGAGTGAAACACTAGCTCTCCACTCAAAGCAAAGCACTCAATGCTTTGCTTTGAGTGGAGACAAATGGTCTGTGCTTTATCTAAGAGTTGTATTACACCCAATCTGAACTGAGTGCTTATGTAAATCAGTGCCACACAACCTCAGTTTTAGCTTTAACATGAGCATGAATTCTCTCAAACTGTTTTTTATTCTGGAGTTGTAGTGTTCTCAAGCTGTCCATCCACCAGATTATTCAAGGTCCTGCATGATCTGGCACTGGGCTCTATTTTTAAGGTTATATGCTTCTACTTTGCTTCTTCTCACCAAACTCCATAAATAATGGTTTCTCAAACATGCACCTTCTTAAGGCTTTCCTCTTGCTGTTCCCACTGCCAGGAATACATTCTTCTAAGATATTTACACTTTGTGACTCCTTCATTTTCATGTGGATTTCTGACTACATGTCACCTCCTCAAGAAAGACCTTGTCCCTTCCAGCTAAAGTAGCAGAGCAACAGACCTATTCATAGCTATCCCTTATCTTACTTCATTTTTGGCCACAGAATTAATTACTATCTGAAATTACATAGAACATCTAGCTGTTTGAGTATTTACTTTCTGTCTTCTCCACTAAAATGTGGCTTCCTGAGTACAGGGCACCTTGCTAACAACTTGGTATCTTCTGCATCTAGACAATGCCTGGAACATTTACTCAATGACTACCATGTGTCACATACTATGCTCAAGCTGGAGATACAATGAATAGAACAAACAAGGTCCCTGAATTCATGGAGTTTACATTCTAATGAAAGAAGATACCTAGTAAACAAGATAATTAGACACTGTAATATAATCATCCTTTGGTATACAAAGGGGATTGGTTCCAGGACCTCTCTGGATACCAAAATCCATGGGTGCTCAAGTCCTTGATGAAAAATGGCATAGTATTTGCATATACGTGAGCACGACATCCAATATACTTTATTTATTTATTTAGTCCTTGATGAAAAATGGCATAGTATTTGCACATACCTGAGCATGACATCCAATATGACTGATTAACTGATTGATTGAGACAAGTCTCACTCTGTCGCCAGGCTGGAGTGTAGTGGTTGCCATCTCAGCTCACTGCAACCTCCGCCTCCCAGGTTCAAGTGATTCTCCTGCCTCAGCCTCCCAAGTAGCTGGGATTATAGGCGCCCGCAACCACGCCCCACTAATGCTTGTATTTTTAGTAAAGACAAGGTTTTGACATGCTGGCCAGGCTGATCTCGACCTCCTGACCTCAAGTGATCTGCCCACCTCAGCTTTCCAAAGTACTGGGATTACAGGGGTAAGCCATGGTGCCTGGCTCATCCCATACACTTTAAGTCATCTCTAAATTAGTTATAATACTTAATACAATGTAAATAGCTGTTATTCTAATAGCTGTATTGTTCAGAGAATAATGACAAGAAAAATATGTGTACATAAGTACAGACACAATTTGTTTTTCTGAATATTTTCAATCTTCACATGGTTGAATCCACGGATTCAGAAACCACAGATGCAGAGGGTTGACTGTGTGTGTTTGTGTGTGTGTGTGTGTCTTTATATATATATACTGTGTGTGTGTGTGTATACATATATATATATACACACAGAAATATTTTTAAGGAAAGATGATGATTAAAACAGGAAGGAACTCTTGAAGGCCATTTCAAATAGGCTGATCAGAAAAGACAAAGGTTCAATAAAGTGCTAACACGTGGGCTGAAAATCTAAAAGATGAGAATAAGCAAGCCATGTGAAGAGCAAGCTGGCAAACTGCAGGCCCCTGAAAAATTACCTTAAATACATTCTACCATTGAGCCCTCTAGAAGTTCTGCCACGTTAAACACTGAGGAGGCAAAAATCCAATTTCTGAAATAATTTAAAATGACAATTTCTTTAACCTCTCCAACTCATCTAAAATATACACTTAATTTCACAAACTTCAGACTTCCACTAAAATGTATGCTCCTTAAAGGCAAGATTTTATCCATCATGTCCACCACCATCATCCTTAGCACCTGGAATGAGCACAGGCACCTAGATGGCACTCAATGTCTTTTGAATAAATAATGGAATAAACGCATTTGAATTCAAATTTTCCAAGTGGCAATTAAATAAAAAACTGAAGGATAACTTTCACAAGAAACAATGCTTATATTCTTTAAAACCAAAAGCCAGCCAACTCTGAGCCATAGTCCAAATCTAGCCTGCTACTTGTTTTTGTAAGTAAAGTTTTATTAGAACATAGCCAACATAGCCACACCCATTCATTTATGTATTTTATATATAGCTACTCTTGAGTAGCAGAGCTGAACAGCTGCAAGAGACTATGTCATCTGAAAAGCCTTAAATATATACATACTATCTTGCCCTTTATGGAAAAGGTTTGCTGACCCCTGCTTTATGTAATAATCTTTATTGTATTTTCATGAATGCTACAGGAACAAATTCTTTCTGTGGGAATCACTAAATTTATCACTAAATAAGGCTCCTAAGCAATCACTGTAAAAATATACTTAATATTATTTTAATAAATCTATGCAATTTTATAAATGGGAAGTTAAATATATTGATATGAGTTTTTTAACCTCATGTTTTTATTAGAAATGTAGTATAAAATCTTTTACAGCTATTTTTCAAAATATCTTTAAGATGTGTGTGTGTGTGTGTGTATGTGTGTGTGTGTATGTGTGTGTGTGTATTGGCCCCAGGTAAAAAAACAAAAAAACAATAACCAAAAATCAAAACCCTTTCCATAAACACATGAACTTCAAGTGTGTTATCTTACCAGTTTTCGGAAGACTGAATGGATTGTCTGCTTTTCTCTTTTATTCCCATTGTAAAAGGCAATTTCTTCACTATTAAAGAAAATAATTTAGCAATTAATTTTAATGTTACTTATGCTTGAAAAATAATTGAAATACAGTATATGATGGCTGAATGTTTGTATTTAAATGAACATTTTGTTACTAAGTGCTTATCTGGTACAACATCTCAAGCCACAGTCTATACTTGAGATTCTGTTCCTAGCTCAGCTGATCAGAGCACAAGAATACACCCCGACTGAATCATACACGGGACTACAATCTATGCCATAGGTAGCCTGACTGGAAAAGATATGCTGCACTAATTCTCAGAAATTCAAAATTAGACAGAGAAAGCAGTTGCTGTGATACACAGAAAGGCAGGGCTGGGACCGACATTTACAGACTTCAAGTTAAAGTATAGGCCCAAACAAGAAGGAGATGAAAAAGCAACAGCTAGAAAAGATGGATAGTGAAAACTTGACTTACAGCCTTTTAAAGACAGAAAATCAGGCTAAGTCCTGCTGGCTCCAAAGTGCCAGCTCCCAGGAGGAAACCCTGGAACCCCATCATATCCTCAGAACAATTCTACTTTTCATGAGCAGATGTGCATGGGTCCACAAGGACCACAGGGGTCATGACTAGAAAAAAAAGGGTATTTTATAGATGAAGACAAAGGTTCCGTGTAGTTAATTTGTAAAAAGTCGCACAGCCAGCAAGTCAGGGAGCTGAAATCCTAACTCAGATCTGACCCTAACATTTATAGTCATTCTATGACATAAGAATGATGTAAGCTTTCCCAGCAAAGTACCTCTAATGGCAGAGAAAAATAAATATTTATAGAGAAGTCTACAAGGCAAGGTTGAACTATTTAGTTAAAATCTCTTTTTTTCTTAACAATTTATTTTTTATATTTCTATTTTGAAAGGGACCTGCACTTTTCATAAAAACAAGGTACTGCCTACCTAAGCCTCTTCAAATAAAATTAACTTTCCATAAGATATGACAAATTTGTAACGTGTTTCATGGTTTCCTTGACAAAATGATACAGAGCCTCAGAGTATGAGAATCCTACAATTCTATACCTCTAATTGCTTTTTTTAAAAACTTCCTTCTACCTCCTCTGTACACCTAAGCCTATGGAAGAAGATGAGGTGAGGATTCTCCTCCTGAACTGAGTCATTTTAGCCTTAATGAAAATCTGAATGGATAAAACATCCTAGAATATTGATGGCTGCCCATCCAGCATCTATTCTCTTCATTGTCCTTCTTCCTAAAATAATACCAACTTTCTTAAAGTTGCCTATTCTTTTCCATGTACCCTAATGCTTTGGGAATGGCCTCAACCCCATTTATAGGGTCCCAACTGGTATAAGCCAGTCACTTTGCTGTGATTGCTTTAGGCATGGTCAAGTGACAATTCCAGCCAGTAAGATATGAGGGAAAGTCAGCTGTGGGACTCTTAGGAAAGGTTTCTTTGCTCTCAGAAAGATACACCAGGCAAGATGGCCTCTTTTTGTTTCTTGAGCTTTCTGCAGAGGAGAGGAGCTAATGAAATTTGTGACTGCTATTGCCATCTTGTAGTCACAAGAAGAATTAGCCAGTGGAATGGTGCAGCATACAAAGTAGGATAGAGCCAACAGAACACCAGAGAGCCAAAGCCCTGATCATGCCAAGCCTGGAAGTGCTCTTTTAAGGGTTCTCATGCGAGGCTGTGAGTGTTCTTATTACTGAAGCCATGAGTCACGCTTTCTGTTTCTTTCACTAAAAGGCATCTTTCATTTACTTGGCAAATTACCTCTTAGCTCTATTCCACTGCCTCCCTAGAGCAAAAAACAAAACAAAACAAAAAAAATCTTATTTAAAACTTGTACTATTTTAGCAACCCAAAGACATAAAGAAAGAGGGAAATGTCATTGGTAAATGCCTATAGAGTAGAATATTCAATAGATATTAGAACCCTCAAAATGACTTAATGTTGACAGATCAATATTTGAGAACATTTATTAAGCACTTAAAACTGAGCTGGGCTGGGCGTGGTGGCTCGTACCTGTAATTCCAGCACTTTGGGAGGCTACGGCAGGCAGATCATGAGGTCAGGAGTTTGAGACCAGCCTGACCAACATTGTGAAACCCTGTCTCTATTAAAAATACAAAAATTAGCCGGGCGTGGTGGTGTGCACCTGTAATCCCAGCTACTCAGGAAGCTGAAACAGGAGAATCACTTGAACCCAGGAGGCAGAGGTTGGCAGCGAGCTGAGATCGCTCCACTGCAGACTCCATCTCAAAAAAAAAAAAAAAAAAAAAAAGAAACTGAGCTGGAAGCTTTATATATATTATCAAATTTAATCCTTATTGTAACCCTATATTATCTACCTAAGATAAATAGAAGTGAAGCTATGAATAATTCACTAAAATCAAATACAGGCAATTGATAAGTGGAAGAGGTAGATTTTGAAGCTAGTATGACTGACTCCAAATTCCACACTTTTTCTACCTTACATTTAAAATACTCTGGAAAATAGGCAGAGGCACATGCAGTGAGAGTGAATTATTGAGCATTATGAACAGTCAAAATAAAAATATTTGTGGAAAAATTGAGACAAAATTTTCTTAGAACAGGTATTCTAAGTTGAAATTTGAATTGTATCCGGAGTATGTCTAAATTAAAATTAACAGAAAATTCATCAACAGAAGGTATGAACAGGTGAATCAGGAATACTACACGGTTAATTAAAAAAAAAAGTTCAAAATATTGATGATTACAACTTTACCAAACTAATTTCTTTCATAATGTATATTTTCAATACAACATGAACATTATTACAGTAACAGTGTCACCAGACTTTTTGGAGTCAATTTAAATGACATCAATATCCATAAAAATGAATTTTTAGCACAGCTTTAATGCATTTGTCCTTACCTGTTTGTGATGAGCCGAGAATTAACATATCTATATTCTCCTTCATACTTTTGCTCAGTTATTGTCATCTTACCAATGGGTCTTCTAAGTCGAGTTAGGAATAGCCCAGAAACAACCAAGTAGGCCATCATGCTTGCTGGGCCCTGTCGTTATTGGGAGAGAAAGATACACAAAGTTCTGGGATATAATAAATTCACTTGGATACAAACATGTACAATGTGACTGAAAGAAATTGCTTTACTGGGTAATTTTTTCCTCTTGCTTCTTTTCTGAAAAAGTACACAGTAGCCTCTACACTTTTACCACTCATGGGCTTTTCCTCCTACCACTGTAGCTTATCCCTCAGCTCTCCTACATTTTGCTCACCTAATAACTCCTAATTACAGTTCTCACTTTTTCTATGTTATCTAACACTCTTCTGTTGGAACTCTTCTCAATAATCTCTTAAGGTTCCACAATAATTCTCAGACCTCTTTTTCTTGCCTACTCTTTTAATGTTAATATTCCCTCAAACTCCTTCCTTAGTTCTCTTCTCACCTAAAATTTATAGCTCTACTCCTATCACTCTTATGAACCCAATAAATTATTTCCAAATAAGTATTACACATCTTTACCTTAATACTGTGTAAATGCCTCAAGCTCAATTCCCCCCAAAGGAGCTCTATCTGCCTTTCCCTGCTTGCACATACATCTTACTTCCAGCTGCCGTACTATGTATTAATAACTTTGTAGGTGACCTCATCACCCACTGACCATCCCAAGAGAAAAGCTTCAAGCATACCTTTCCAAGTTCATCACAGGCACTTGCCTCATTCCCCTATATATCCTATGCTCTGTCATACTACAATAAATGTTTCCTGAACCCGCCATTCAGTGAGGTTGTTCTTATGTTTGGCAAGCCTGACGTATTTAATGGATACCTACTTGTCTCTCCAAAGCAGCTCAAATATCACCTCCAATTCTTCCAGGCCCTAGATACTTTATTGAAACTTCTATTACTGAACTTTATCATGCTACATATTATAATTGTTTGACTATCTACCTGTTTTGCCACATTGTAATTCCTCTCCAGCAGGAACTGCATTTTACTTATCTTACTATTCCTCCTACCTAGCACAATATATGTGCAATATAATGTTTTCAAGATTTTAAAAAATTAAATCTGATCAATGCATTTCAACAACTAGTACAAAGATGAACCAAAAAGATAACTAAAACAGTTTCTGCCTTTAAGAAATGCAGAATCAGATAACAGGTAGACATGGAGTCATATTTAAATATTACAAAAATGTAGTGAGTACCATAAAAATATGACTGCAAGGAGATAAAAAAGATTTGACTTATTCACTTGCTTACAGTAAAACAAAATACAAGAATGATAAAACCTGGATCACAAGATAGCAAAGAATTAGGAAGATAAACAGAAATATTTGAAAAACAAATGAAACAAATCCAAAACCCTGCTTTCCCAGTGTTTCGGAAAGCAACAAAAGCCAGTATGGAAATAATTTATTAACCAACTATGAAATGCATATATACACACATACACATACACATATAAAACAACCATACTATTATATGGTTGTGTTATAAATGTATAACAATCACATTACACATTAAAGGACAAAAGTTAGACTTCAACGAGATAACTCAAAGAAAATTTAAAAGTGACTTTTGCCATCACAAATATCAGAGACTTGGGTAGTAAGGCTATGGGATAGCCAATCATTTACATTACAAAATATTCTTGGAACTGTTATACCCACTCTAAATGTATCATTATTTTAACATTATAATTTCATATTAAAATGGATGTCTCCATATCTCTTTTTAGACATTACTTTGAAACAATAAGTACAAGTATATTCAATGTTTGAATACTTCTGTTTTATTATTGTTTTTTAAAGAAGTGGATCTCGCTTTTTGTCCAGGCTTGTCTCAAACTCCTGGATTCAAGCGATCCTTTCATCTCAGCCTCCCAAAGTGCTGGGATTACAGGCGTGAGCCACCACACCCGGCCATTACATTTGTCTGGTTTTTAATGTCACAACATTTCTCCAAGTGCCTAACTTGAGGAAAATTAAAAGGACAAATTAGTACTTTTAAAATCTCAACTAAACTTATTATTTTATAACCAGACTTTGTTAGGTAAATCATGTGAAAATCCATTCTTTGAGATTTACAAAAAGTCTTACAACAGGCCATCAAGCTATTCACAATATGTATTTTAAATACTGTATTATAGCAATTTAAAAGGTGAAATAAAAGTAGACTCACCTGAGCTCCAATTGCACTCGTTAACTTAAAGATATACAAAACTATGTCTAAAAATGGCTGTAAAATAAACATTAGAATACACAGAATTAAAACTAAAGCACTAGAATGATAGCTAATGCAACATGTTAACTACAAAATGTTATTAAACATTTAATACATAATTATCAACATGTAGAGTTCCCACAATGTATAATGTAGGGTAATAGCATGTAGATCAAAGAATATATGAAAAATAAGAAAAGCTTAAACAATCTCTACTGACCATCAAGTGGGAAAAACATTTATCACTTTCCATCAGCTAAGATACCTCTTTTGTGATAATTAACCACTAATAACTCAGTAATGTGTCCACATAATGTAAAGATACTGAATAAAATAACCTGAGATGTAATCCCAAATTTGCTACCAGCTTGTTTCTACATATCTTCACCTGCAAAGTGAGAGGCTCTTCCTGCTCCAATATTGTTTGACTCTATTACTTTATCACTTCTATGGCAAAATAATCAAGTAAGCCTTTGAATTTAATTTTGTGGTATAAAACTCAAGTCTCTAGAACCAAAATAATATATTAATGTACTGCTCTTCACACACACAGACAACTCAACTTACGTACCATCAGTTGCATTAGTTTGAAGTGTTTTTTCAAGAAACCCAAATTGTGTTCACTGACTTTAAGTCAACAGCCACCACTCCTGCCTCCACTTATTTTTGGAGATAGGGTCTGGCTCTGTCACCCAGACTGAAGATCTTGGCTCACTGCAGCCTCCAAAGGAGCTGGGAGCACAGGCACGCACTACGATGCCTGGCTAATTTTTGTATTTTTTGTAGATGGGGTTTCAGCATGTTGCCCAGGATGGTTCTGAACTCCTGAGCTCAAGCGATCTACCCACCTTGGCCTCCCAAAGTATTGGGATTACAGGGATGAGCCAGTGCCCAGCCAACAGCCAGCGCTTTCTAATCCACATTATTACTAGGATAGATGACTTGCTTTGTTAACTGGCATATGTCAACATCTATCTTTTCTTTTCCCTTTTTTTTTTTCTTGGCCTTATAAATTATCAAGAAGCTAGAGATACTAGTAAAATTCAAGAACTGTTAAAACTTGACAAAAATAATGACTCATAATTTAAGTTGAAGATCAATCAGATGTTTAAAACATCTAATTTACACAGTGGTGCACAGACCCATTACAATTAATTAACTTGATATTCTTCTCTATTCCAGATGTGACAAAACCTGAGCTACAGACTTGCTCAAATGCCAAGATGAAAAGCATACATAATAATGTCTACGAAATTAAATGGAAAGTTGTATATATACACCCCCCATTCCCACCATGCATGCATGTAAACACACACACACACACACACACACACACACACACACACACAGAGAGAGAGAACAAACTTTGAAATGTGGTAATGGGAACAGAAAAAAAAGCTGAATTACTGAACCATTTGTAGTTGTCAGAGTTCCTGAGTTTGGAATTAGTTAGCAAAGGCTCTAGAGAGCTAAATAAATAACAAATTTTGGTTGGAAGTGAAAAGCAGTGGGCCTGGGCATGAGGAGAGCAGCTCTTGTGGATATATATCTCTAAGAATTGCCTTCCGTCCATCCACCTGGTTGAAGCAAGAACATTCCTATTCTTACAATGTAATATATATATATATATATATATATATATATGTATATATGTATGTATGTTTCAAAACTGTATATCTAGGTCAACTGTGACCAGAGGCAAAGATACTATCATTGGTCCACTATGAGACAAGCTCCTACCCAAGACCAAGGGAAGTCACATGAATTGGAGTGGGAACTGAAGCATTTCAGATGAAAAGGGGAGGGGATGCTGGGCAGACTATTTTATAGGAGCCTACTACATTTCCTAGGTCAATGCAAAAGGTAGACGAGGGTTTAATAAGAAGACTACTGCAAAAGCTGTAAGAGTGGATAACATGACTAAGACAAGAACTGGAGAAATCAGCAAGAAGGAAAACTGGCTAAGGCCTATCAGAGTCAGGAGCTTTGGCAATATTCTGAGATGGGGAAAAACAGTAATTAGAAAACTGAAATACACTTGCACCTTGTGAAATTTTTTGACTACTACTTACTAATGATCTATTAGAATTAGAGATACTGAAGCAGAGAAACGGGCCAAAAGGAAGTCCTAGTCTAGTGTTACAAATGTGGAATTAGAAACATAAATTGACAGTCAATATTTAATTATGGCTGGACGCACACAAGTCAAAAGATGAGAATTCAAATTTCTGTTGTTTTTATGGAGTCAACCTGCAAAATTCTTAGAAAATCCTTATAAGACACCAAATTACCAGTTATTGGCCAAAGTACCTCATAAAAATAATTTTAAAAATTAAATAATTGTAATTAAAACTATTATAACAACTCTACTTTTCTTACAAAAGCATTAAATATTTACATTCTGCTGTTCTATCCATAAAATCAATTCTATATAAATTTGCTTAGATTCAAAACTAATTAAACAAATAATCTTTTAAAAAGTAGAGAAACTTACCTTACTAAGATTTGAATACAGATCGACTACACTGTTACAAAATTTTTCTACATCTTGTGTAAGCAGCTGGTCTGGATTAGCTATTCTGTTGTCCAGATTTCCCATTTTATAATATGTGAAAGCTCTAAAATAGCAAGAAGAAAGTGATTTTAAAACAAGTGATTTAAAGACAAAAACAAAAAAAAAATTCACATTACACCACCTAGCTCAAATACATAGAAACAAAAAAGTTTGGAGCCAGAGGATATCCTATTGATTGCCCTAATTGATTTTAGAGAGGAGGACACAAGTCCAGAAAATGATGACTTGTCAATTAATGGAAGAGCCAGTTCCCAATATGCTGTTGTATCAAAGAGCAGTTTTCTAAAAAAAAAAAAAAAAAAAAAAAAAAAAGCCACCATATTGATCAGCTTCATAAATACTACTCTTCTACTTAAGTATTTTTAATATAAAAATAGGTTATCACTTACTGAAGATACTCCTCATAGAGGTATTTAGTGAGTCTTACTCGGAAGCACAGTTTAAGCTCATTTAACCCATACTTCAAGAAGTTATTAACCAGAGAGATCTAAAACAAACAAACAAATATTATTGATCATGCTTCATTTCTACTTACTAAATTATAATTTATTTTGCTATTATTTTATTTTCTGTGTCCCAAATCCTATAATTTTTATAATTGAATCCAAATTGATACAATTTAGCTCTGTTTTACTTTACTGCATTTAGCTAAACCTAATGTACCTGGTTTGAGTAATTCTATGTTAAACTCTACATGGAGTATATTAATATCACTAATTATCAGATGTATCTTGTCATCTTTTTTTGGTAAACAGGCAAAGAGTCAAATCTATCCCCTTTCTAGCCAATCTATAAAGACTTGCTTTTAGGAGTTCAGACATTTACGTTTATATCTTCTGTTTCTTACTATCAACACTACAACCCTAGCCAATGGAATTCTGTATACACTGTATTAATGAGGGAATGTATACTCTTACTAGGTCCACGAGGTGGGTAGTTTCTAAGGCAAGAACTTCTTGCCCAGCACTATGCCCTCCTCCCATCTCTCTCCATCCGGGAGATTTAACGGTCTCTGTTTTCATTTTCAAGGGCACGAGAAGAATCAAAAGTCAATCACTACAGCAGAAGTTCTAAGGAACTCCTTTCATTGGTCTGGGGTCTTAGAGAAGGTGGGGGTTCCTCCCAGGTTAAAAGTCCTCTTCTTCCACATCCCTTCAGCCTCCATGTTTGGGTCCCCTTCCACAAACACTCCCTTCGTGGAAGCCATCTTTCTCTCTCCTGGATTTCCCCTCTGGAGTCCCCTTCCACACTCTTTTCGTGGAAGCCTGTCTTCCCCTCCTAAACTCCATCTCTCTCTCTACTCCCTTCCCCTCAGTGTGGAAGCTGTTCTCCTCTCCTGAATTTCCATCTTTCTGGATTCTCTCACTCAGTGTGAGAGGAGCTTTCCTTCTCTGGTTTTCCCCCTCTGGGAACCCTTCTCACTCAGTGTGAGAGCAGCTTTTCTTTTCTCTCACTCAGTTTTGAGAGTTCACTGTTTCTCTCTCCTTCTCCTTTTTCTCTCTTTCTACAAACACTTTTGAGTCCGGCATTTACTGCACACTGCACCGTGGTCCCTCTCTCATTCTTGAGAGGGCAGGAGACCAAGAACCCGGAGAAACATCCTCTCAGGGGAGCTGAGGGCACCCTGAACCCCGATATTACATTTGCATTTGTTTAAAAAAAAAATACAGGTTTTACACCAACTAATGCTATTTTCCAGATTACTTCTACAGCCATCTTTACTAACATTTTTCATTGTTATATTAAAAATTTTCTCAAGTGGTCTTTGCTGAATCTTAATATTTGATACCTATATTGCTTATTTCAATTGTTTATTTTAAAAAGTCTAAAAGCTATGTAGCCCCATTGTCCAGCTATATTAAACAAGAATTTCTGACAATTTCAATCTAACTGGATTTTCTCATTTTTACCCACAAATTTAGAACATTAAATTCTTATAGTACCAAGATTAAAATGAGAACCAAACTAAGATAATCACTTATATTTTAGACTTAACAATTTATCTGTAAAAAATTCAGACCAGAAATTCCAATTTAACTTAAACTAAATTACTTCAAGTTACTATAATCGTTTATGGCCTAAAGTAACCAGGATGATTTGCACTCCCCCCTCCAAATCTCCCCCAGCTCCCCAAGTTGTAACCGACCTGTACCCATCTGCAATGACTGGAAACATTTCTGGTTGTTACAACTATGAGGAGGGTGCTACTACTATCTAATGGGATTATGCTAAAAACTGAAGAAAACCTAAACTGAAGGGTTAATAAAAAATGCCAAATAACCCCTCACCCACATACATATGTATATGAAGATATGTACATTATAAATGAAATTAAACCAAACATAATCCTTTCATCTAGTATAAACATTTACATTGAAAATTATACTATAAATTACAAAACTAAACTGAAAATAGGAAGTTAGTATCATAGATCTTTAAAGATTCTGTTAAGTAAAAACCCTTCAAGATTTTAATAAGATGCAAATTTCTCGTGTTAAAAAGATTTTTAATGAATTAAACTTACGAGAGGCATGGCAGCGATGAAGTTGAATAAGTATCTCTTGAAATCTTTCCTGCTACGACCAATGATACCACTGCAAACCACCACATGCAATGCATTAGTTGCAAAAGAAGCAAAATCTACCACTAGGAAAACCGTAAAGCTCTAAAATTACTCTTGGAAACTTCTATTAAATCAAAATAATCAATTTAAAACGATTCTTTAAAAAAAACACTTTTTTTGCAAAACTATGTTTGCAACTTTAAAATTTAATCATTTTGAACTTGCTTGCATCTCATCCTGCAAATGGCAAAATTAAACAGAATGATAAGTAAGTATTTCCCTAGTAAAAATGGCCACTTTAAAAAAAGGCTTAAGTGGCTACGAAAGAAATTTAGATAGCAAAACAATTAACAACTTTATAGCCCCAGGAATGCATTATTATGAATAAACAAAGTAGTATTTTGTTTTAAAATATTTTAACAATTTGATCCTCATTTGTGTGAATTAATGGCAGGGAGACAGACTAATGGGGATGAGCAAAGGGTCAAGAATAAATATTTTAGGCTTTGTGGACCCTATAGGACTCTGTTGCAACTACTCAATTCTGCCACTGTAGAACAAAAGCAGTCAAGAATAAATGTGGCTGTATTCTAATAAAACCTTACCAAAACAGATGGCAGGTAGTAAGATTTGACCTGTGAGTCCTAGTTTGCCAACACTGGGACTAATGCATAGATTAGAGCCCCAGAATGGATCTATAGAAGCTTCATGTCCCTCAACACACTTAAATTAGACTAGCTCTGCTTTTGCCTACTGTTAATCTGTTTCATGTATTTTTCTGCTTTTAAAATATACATTAACATTTTTTTAAAAAGGTTCCAAAACTTTATTAAAATTTTGAACAAAGCATTATAAGATTTTTGAGTAAGATATGTCTATGATCTAATACAAAATAGCATCTATTTGATCACAGAACTCTTTTTTCAAATAATACTTAATAATATTCCCAAATTTCATAAGATATATTTATATAAAATATTTGAGAAACACTGGACTAACTGGTTTAAACCTAGCTGCCCATATACACACAAAAATGACTAGTTTATATATGACAAGAGAAATAATTTCCTTTCTTTGAGGGAACAGATAAATAAATTTGGGAAACCCTAGGTTAAACAAAGCTAACTAATGTCTTTACCAAAGACCTTCTCAAAACTTTTAATGTATAGTATGTGCATTTTTACTCTCTGAGAAGGCTTTGTAGCATGAAGCATTTCCTCTATCATAGCTAAGATTCCACAGAACATACTTTGGGAAATGTTAGACTGATTAAAAGAAATTAATACTCCAATTTTTATGTAACCCCTAAAAAGCAAAACAATTGAAAACAAAAATGGCTAACTACAAGAAAATTAAATAGAACCACACAAAAATGTTGTTTATAGCAATAAGAATATTAGAGACATTAAGCAATCAAGATAGTAACAAAGGTTCAGATAATTTACGTTAAAATTGTTTGAATCAAACCAAAGTACATAAAACCAAAGTGCTTTAGTGCTGCTCAAGCTGTGACACACAAGAACATGCCATCATTCAGCAATGGTTTACCATTGGAGTAGCAGCTATAAATTTAAAAAATGGTTTCTTGAATAAAGCCTTATTTCTGCTTATTATTCCACTGCAAAAGAAACATAATTAACAAAAAAACAATTTTACAGTAGCCCTTATCACTGTAACTTCCAAATGTTTAAGAATCTTTATAAAAGATAGTTTGGCAATTTTAAAATGCTGCTTGTAGCCAACGGGTGAAAATAAAATATATCTTTATGATTAGATAAAGCAGCAACAGGGTATGAATTTTCCTCCATGTCACAGAATTAGCAGAGTTTCTGCCTTAAAAAGGGTGTCTTTCCTATTAAGATTTTCCCATACTCCACAGTCACTAGTCACCGTAACAAATAAGTTTAAAATATGAAAAGAATATTAAAATGAAGTACATTAAGGACCATAATAAGTCTCTTTGAGGCTGTCTTTAGCAGAAATACATGAATCTAGACTTACTTTAGAAAAGGCAAAAAGGGAAAACAGATAAATCAATTTACACTGTAGCTTAAATAGTGAGATGGAAATAAATGCTAACTTTTCAAATAAAATTATACTGTATGAATGTATAATATTTTAAAACTTCTTTTTGAGACATGGTCCAAATAAAGAATTTCATACATAGCAGAGGCTCAGAACTATTTATTCAGGAGAAAGTTAACAACTTTAAAATGAGTATTTTACAATTAGTGAATGTTGGTTAAGAATAAAAGGAAGTTCCTTATGCTAATCTTTTTTGTTGTTGTTGTTGAGATACAATATCCCTAAGCTTAAGTGATCCTTCTGCTCAGCCACTCGGAGAGTTGGGACTATAGGCACGTGCCACCACAGCCAGCTAACTTTTTTAGGTTTTGTAGAGGCGAGGTCTCACTTGCTGCCCAGGCTGGCCTTGAGTTATTGGCCTCCCACCTCAGCTTCCCAAAGTGTTGAGATTACAGACATGAGCCACCATATCCAGCACCTGATTCTATTTTTACAACTTTTCTGTAAGTGTAAAGTATATCGAAATAATGGTTTTAAAAATATTTTTCAGAAACTCATACAAAAAATGAAAAAAGAATTTTTAAATCTCATAATTACATTTTAAAACTGAGTAACACACACACACACACACACACACACACACACACACACACGTGCTCGATTACGCTCCCCTACAAACACCCTTCAAGGGAGACCAAACAATTAACAAGCTCTCAACTCCAGCTTCTAGTAAGTGTTTAAGGCACTTACTTTTACATATGAATTCATAGCCAAGAGTCACAGAATGCTTGAGGAAAGCCTCTAATGTGAATGACAAACAACAGAATAACAAAGGACCATGAAGGAAACAAAAAATGCAGGGAGCTAAAAACACATTAAAAACAAGAATTAGATAGCTTCAGAGGTGAAAAAATATTGCATACTTAAAAGAATGATTGCCATAAAAATGAACATCCATACAAAAGATAACTCTTGGAAAAAAAATTATAACAAATAAAAATTCACCAGATAATAAAGTTAAAGAAATTTCCTAGAAAATAAAATAAAATGGCAGAGACAAAAATAGAACAGAAATTATAAGATAATCAGATTATCAGTCCAGGGGCTCCAACACTCAGCTAGTAAGAATCCAAAAAAAATGGAGAGAAATAATTTCTTTTTAAACACAAGAAAATTTATCAGAGATTGAGTTTCCAGATAGAAAAAGAGTTCGCCTAGTGCCCAGCACAATGAATGAAAAAGAAAAATTCATACCAATGTTCAGTGAAATTTTCAAACATCCAGTAATACAACAGCAACAATTTTTTAAAGAAGATTGAGGGAGAGATTGAGAGAGGAACAAATCCCAGCTACAGCTGAGCAATTAGAATGGCAAGAGGCCTCAATACCCACCCTGGAACTGCACAACAGAATCTACTGGATGCTTCATAAAGGTTTGATTAATTGAATCAGAATCTCTAGGGGTGGGGCCCAGACATTCATAGTTCTTAAAATTCTCCGGATGATTCCAATCATTCTGCAGCCAAGTCTGAGACCAGAACAGAGTGATACTCTCAAAATTCTGAAGAAAAGTGATTTCCAACTTGGAATACACAAACATAGTTAAATTATCAATCAAGTATGAGACTAGAAGAAAGACATTTTCAGATCTACAAGGTCTCAAAAATTTATCTCCCTTCCACCCTTACTCAGAAAAAGAGTGCATCTGCCAAAACAAGAAAGTAAACTGAGGAAGAGAAAAACAAAAAGTCCAGAAACAGGTTATTTAATTCAGAATGCAAAGATGAAAGAAATTCCCAAAATAATGATAAAAGCAAGTTCAAACATGATTGCTATTCAGTGGGCCTAAAATGCAACCAATCCTGATTAAAACAAGAAGACAGGAAACTATAAAATGTATACGTGGGGGTGGAAATAGAAAGATGAAGTTGATAGATTAGTTGGTGTTTGACCATATTCCAATACTGAGAAGATTTTACAGTATTGTCAAAAAGCTCAAGCTGAATTAGGGGGATGTAGGTTAAAAAAAAAAAAAAAACTAATGTGCACAAATAACAACTGGTAATTTATAAACACCAGGAAAAACAAAAAGTTGTATGGAAAAGGTACGATCGAAGTATGCCATGTGGCTCAGTTGTAAGCAGCAGTCAAAATCATGTAAACAATACATTCTGATTTAACAAAAAATTATGTAATTTTTATTAAATATATAAAACATTGAGAAGATGAGCATGGGAGAGTATAAAAGGGCTAATTCTCACCTTCCAAAGTAGGAAATAAACACTTCCTCTCTAAAAATGAGAAATCTATAAACAGTAATACAAATATATAATATGGAAATGCAGACACAAAATAAGAGATGAAACAGTAAAAAGAACAGAAAATGACTGACTCCAGATAATGACAGTTATGAGTGAGAGGAGCCAAGAGATTGATGTGTTTTGTCATTAATGCTATAGGACTATTTGACATTAAGCTATGTTCATGTATTATTTTTAAAGCTATGTTCATATATTACTTTGATTAAAATTAAAAGGCACAGGACTGATCAGGGAAACTTGGGTTGAATATACGAGCCTACATAATTTACCCCTATTCAGAGGTACATACTTTCAGGGCTTTAATCCCGCCTGTACAAGATTCTTTACTGTCCTAGAGATATGAGTTAGAGAGCATGGTCATAAAGCATTCTTCCTCTTCCTACAAATCTTTAAGAAGCAAATCAATAATCTAAGACAAAAAAACCTTTATTTCAAATTGTTGGGGCATTTAACAATTTTAAATACTGTCATTCAAAAAGTTATTTTAGATTAAATATTTTAAGAAATTTTCTGACAAAAATTACATATCAGGAAATAAAATTCCTAGTAAAAATTTTTACTCTGACATGCAAATTAGTTATGAAAAAAAATTCTTTAGGAACAGATAAATGGTAAATGGTTATAACCCAAGATATCCCAACTGACATTTGTGATGTTTTTACATTCAAAATTAGCAATTCCAGTGATTAATAACATGTAGAAAGACTATAATGAAAAACATATAAAAAGTACTAATGGCAGATGCAGACAGAAATGTCAAAGAATTGTTTTCCCTTCCAATAAACATGCTCAATGTGATTCTTTGAAATGCTTTGAAATTTTCCTCCAAATTATCTCATTAATTTCAAAATTCCAACTTGCTGCTTTTTTAGAACTCCCATTACCACACTTATTATATTGCATTTTAATTTTCTGTCTACTTGTCTCTAACTCTTCATAAACTGTCAGCTCAGTAAGGCTTGGTACAGTTTCTCCTAGTTGCTGGCATACAGACCCCTATCACAGTGTATAGCATATTGCCTGGCACATGGAAAACACCAAATACTTTTTCAGTAAATGAACAAACACATAATTTGACTTGAGTATCTTTTACCTAATTTGGAATCTATTTCTTGCTTATAAAGATAATGCTTAAATATGAGACAAATTAGCATTTCACACATATAGGAGGAAGGTGAATGAAAAAGTACCTTTCAATTAGTGTCCCATTTTGAATCATCCAAACATCACAATATGTTCGAGACACCAGCATAACAGCAATAAGTATCAAGTAACCTGTCTAAAATAAACCAGGTATAGTAAATTAAATAAATGCATTTTAGAAAGTTCAAAGAAATATTACCTTGGTAACAATTTTTGGTTTACAAATCTAAAGTTTTATGCTAGTTTTAATACAGTTGGCTGACATTTTTTCTATGAGCAATTTTAAACATAATCAAAATGGAACTCAAGAGTATTATGTAAATGGAAAAGGTCTCATAGACTCATTTAATCTTTCTCATTCAGAATTCAAAAGCGAATCTTAGGCAGGTCAAAGAACTTGCCTTCATACACCTAGTCAAGGACAGAAGCTAGGAATATAATTTAGATTACCTAGATTATAGTGTATTGTTGATTTTCTTATATTTCTAACATATAACTTTAACAAAGAAAAAGGACAGTAACTGTAAATATACAGTTAAACAACTAACAAAAATTGAAACCTAAAATTTTGCCTAAGTAGAATAAATTTGGTTTAATTTGTTAGAAAAATTTCTAATAGTGCCCATGCCCTCAGAGGGCTTTCCATTTAGTTATGAAGGGAAGAGTTACACATAAAAAGTAGCAGACAAATTTAGGCAAACATATTTGCATCACTTCATGTCCTAAGCTGTGGGATGGGAAGGTTTGGGGTAGCAAAAGACAGTTATGGCATTAGAAATATGAAAAATAATAAAATAAAAAAGAGAATGAGGATTAAGGGTAAAAAAGGTGAAGGATGTAATGGGGAAAAAAAGGGGTTAAAATCATATGAACTATGGTATTGTATAACCAGCAGAGTTTATACATATAAAATTCTTGCAAGCTTCTCGGTAGAACAAAAAGTGATTTTTAAAAAGTGATGTTTATTAAGCAATGCTGTGCCAGATAGATTATGAAGCAGGGAAAGTTGAGACGCTGGGTGATTGGCTAGGAATCAGTTATCTTTCTATGAGATGAGAATCCTGCCACCCCAAGCCTAAACACACACATTTAAAGCTGATCTTAAACTTTCTTAATTGGAAAAATAAGACAGTGACATAGAAGCTAAAGTCAGGGAAGAAGGTCTGCAGAGGGTGGCAGGCTGGCCAATTTAGCCCCTTCTACCTCCCTTACTAACTCCCAGGGATTCATTCAATGTCTCAAATTCGTTTTACATTCATTGAACCCCTGCAATAGTTCAAATGAACATTAAGCTTTAACTAATTGGAGGGTAATATACAAATCTTTCCTGAGAAGCTTATATTTTAAATAAGGATTCTCCAAAGGCAGAAAGTTGTAGAAATGAGAAAACAGTTATGCCTAAAGTGTCATTGGAAATAGTCACGAAAAAGATGACCATTAGGCAATTTTTTAAAACATTTGTTTTTGATGTAGGGAGGGACAGGATTTCACAGACATTATGTTGTAAACAAATGAAAGGCTGAAGACATAGAGTCAGATCATAAAACAACATCTTCTAAGCAGATAATATTAAAAGGAAGGCCAAAGTCAGGTTGTGATTTACTCTATAAGAAAAAAGAAATCAAATGTTTTTATTAGGATTTTAAGAAATAATACAAATTGGAAAAAGGAAAAGAAGCAAAAAGGCCAATTAAAATATAGTAATCGAGGTAAGAGACAGTGAGAACAGTAGGAATGTAAAGGGAGAGACTCATTTATGAGAAATTTTAGGACACTTAGAACATTTATAATATAAGGGAAGGAGCAGATCTTAAAAGTGTGTGACTCCATTTTTAAATTAAAAATATTGCTTACGCACAAGATGACTATATATCAAAATGAGTAAGAGGCTGACAGGTGCCAAAAAGAAAAAAAAAAATGTAGCTGCATTTTCTAATTTTCTTCAAGGAACATGTATTGTCTGTCTAATTAGGAAAAAACAAGTGCTATTACTTTTTTAAAAAGAATTTCTCAAGGGCAGAATCATCAGGACATGATGCCAAGGTAAGGATGAGAAGAGCAAATTCAGCATGATGGAGAAATGGACATTGTCGTTGGGAAATGCAATGCTTTTATAACAGCTAAGTACAGGAAAAATTAGCAGATCCCAGCGACCAAAAAGGGTGACAAGGGAAAGAGAAAGAGTTGAAGGTAATGTTATTTCTAGTTACAGAATGAGAGAATGCTGAGGAAGATTGAAAACACAGCATTATTTTAATAATCATTAAAAATGTTTATAAAGATAATCTTGATAAAAGAGCAAAGGAATTACTTATAAAACTTTATTCATACAAGCAGCTCACTTCCTGAAATACCTGATGAATCCAGATGTCATTTTGGGTATCTAAAAAACATTTAATCAAATATATTCCACACTAATGTGACTTGTTAACATCTCAATATAATAAAAAGGTTTGTCTTTTGAAATTTAACCTTATTTTTATTGACAGTATTAACTATAACAAAGCAACACCATTTAGGGTAGCTGCATGGCAGTACCCTAGTATTTCATAGAAAATAAAATGAAATGATACGTCCTAAACAAGCGAAAACTATTTAAAAACTGGCACTGAACAAGGGTGTTTGTATGACAGGTGATGATTTAAAGACAAAAATTTAGTAGTCTTCTTTATCTACAGAGAGAACATTTGACCTACAGTATAACCGAAGTGTTATGATTTGATTGTTCTAATCTTACGTAACCTCGAAAGTTCAACACTTAATGATATAATTTGGGTATCTGTCTCCACCCGAATCTCATGTTGAAATATAATACCCAGTATTGGAAGGCGGGGACTGGTGGAAGGTGTTTGGGTCATGGAGGTGGATCCCTCATGGCGTGCTGCTGTCCTCCAGATAGTGACTGAGTTCTCATGTATCTGGCTGTTTAAAAGTATGTGGCGCCTCCTCAGCCCTTTGCTCCCTCGCTCACCATGTAAGACACTGGCTTTCCCCTTCACCTCCCGCTGTAACTGCAAGCTTCCTGAGGTATCCCTGGAAGTGGAGGAGATGCTGTGCCATGCCTGTACAGCCTGCAGAACCATGAGCCAATTAAATCTCTTTTCTTTATCAATTACCCAGTCTCACGTATTTAATGCAAGAACGGCCCAATATATTTAACATTATAATTTCATAAGACTTACCTCTTTGCAAAATGTTCTAGGGACCATGATTTTGAGAATCTGGGTGAGCCTTGAGAAAAACACCTTGTCCACCACAGCTCGCTCCTTTTTCCCCTCTTTCTACGTTAAAAAAAAAAAAAGGCCTTTTAAGATAGCTGTAACAAATATATAATAAAATTAAAGAACCATGTTTCATCTAAGTCAATATAAGCAGCTATCAAGATAAATAAATTTACAGAACATAGACTTGCATACTTACACTGCTACTCATATTCAAACATGTTTTTGAGAAAATAATGTTGTCTACAAACTGAATAAGGAAGTGAGTTCTGGAACCACATAATTATCTGGGTGAAGAAAACTACAAACAGAAGACACAGCAACTGAAAAATACCAAGGTGAAAGCCTGTAATGTGCCTGAGAAAGAACAATATGGCCAACCTGGCTGGAGCTGTGAGGAAGGTACCGTCACAGAGGATGACATCAGACAGAGAGCTGAGAAAAACGTCGAGGACTTACTGAGTTTTGCTTTAGCCACTTCCTGATTAACACCATACTTAAAAAAAAAAAAAAATCCTGAACAGAATTTTCCCTGATATCAAATACAGGAAACTTCTGGATTCCTAGATTTACCATTTCACATTTCCAATATCTGTCAGTTCATTCTCTATTCCTCAGAAAATTTCACATTTCCAATATCTATCAGTTCATTCTCTCTTCCTCATAAAATTCAAAGACAGACAAGGTTCTTTCACTCATGCAGCTCACATTCTAGTAGGAGAAACATAGACAAAAAATAAACCAATACATAAATTATTACAGATAGACTAGGCAGGGTCATGAGGAAAAAAAGAACGGTTCAGACGGGATGGTCTGAAAAGCCTCTTGACATTTAAGCTTAGACATAAATAAAGTGAAGCCATGTGATTATTTAAGGTGGGTTGCAGGGTGGAGAAAGTGAAGCACAAGGAACATCAAGTACAAAAATCCAGTGTTAGAAATAAAATAGCTGTGCATATTTGACAGCAAGATGACACTATTGCTATAGTAAAGGGAACAAGAATGAGAGAAGTCGAAAAGGTAGGCAGGGCTTACAAAGGATGGAACCTTGAAGCCACAGTAAGGCTGGAGAGCTTATTGTCAGTGTAGAGGGATTTAAAAGATAATCTTAGCTCCCTCAAGAGTTTTTTCATTTTCACTAGCTGCGTGAAAACAGAAGTACTAAACCATTTGCAAAGATAAGGAAAGAAGCGGCAAGACTATCCTATGGTAGAGGCTATTTACTTATCACTCTTGGAATGTTTGGGAGAACAGACAGGAGAAACTTCTTGGAAAAGGCAAGACACTCCAGAAAAACCCCAATCCCCTGATTAACTACTGTGCTCCTGACAAACAAATGCCTGTACTTGTAGAGTAACTCTATTAGTTAAATATAATGTAAATATGCTTTGATTAAATAAATAACTTGATGAACCAGGTGAACTGTTTGGCTACTGAATTAGAATAATAACTACCAACTATATGTGAGACATTGTGCTAAGTGCTTTATAGATATAATCCTAATAAATAGGCACCGAGTGTAGTACAGAACTGTAGACCACGAAAGGAAGTCTGAAGGCACTGTGTTTATAGGGTTAGACTAGAAAGACTACAATAGGAAGAACTGGTAAAGAATCAACTTACCCTGCAACTGCTGGAACACACACTCAGCATTTCACGTCTTTCAGATAAAGTTGCAAACCCCATCCTACTGAGTTATAGGCTTAGTCTACTTAATTCATACATGCATGCATTCATACATTCAACAAACAACTACTTGATCCAAACTCTATTCTAAATGATAAGGACACAACAGCAAACAAAATAGAGAAAAAGCCCTACTCACAGTCCATTTAGTTGAACTAGCCTATTCTCCTCAAGCTAAATCTTACACATTTAACCTAATCTCCTTTTGTATTTCCCCAAACCCAGAAAACATAGGAAGAAAAGAGTAAAGAGAAGGTGATCCATATTAATTACCTTTAAAAAAAAGAAGTTAAACCTCTACTTGTTTTTCCTCCTGTCACCATCACCACTCCCTCCTCACTTCACCTTGCCTTACCTGTAATCAACACCCTTCTCCATTCCTAGCTGGAAACTTAAGTGGCACAATCCTGAGGTGAAATGGACATCTCAGTTAAATAGAGGATCACCTGTTTCTAGCTACTCTAAAGAAATGATTAGAACAAACAATGAAGAAGGTTAGAAAAAAAAAGAGTTACAAGAGAGTAATGTTGAAACACTAAAATATTAGTTGCTAACTGGTATAAAATTCCTCATTTTCTTCTGTCCCTGTTGTCACTGTCCCTATCTTTAAACTGACTGAAAGCTGACAGATTTTCATTACATTTCAATCCATGAAGAGAACTACATTCTTCCAAAAGTTATCACTGTTTTCTGCAAAGGATCACCTGTGGGTTGGGGGAGCACATGGCTCAGAAGGGCTGAATTCAAAGAGATGTCAGGAATACTGGACTATCTTGATCACAGCAAAACTCTACCTGAAACCTATCTAAATAAGAATAACTATAGAGGCAGTACATTTCATAACATTACAAGAATTCATTTTAAATTCACCATGAACTTTTCTCACTTCTAAACTTCCCAGTAATTTTTTTAAATACAAATAAAAAGACCACTGTGGTGATATAAGTTTAACATGAACATTATAGAAAAAGCAAACAAATCATTAAAAGCTTTTTGAGAAGTCAAAGTAATAATGCAATGACGGAAAAAATACCTAAAATTCAAGAGGTAACAAAGTCAAAGTACAATGGGAAATTCCTACTGATGTCAATTATCTTAGGTGAGATTGACTGAAAAAGATGTTTGAAATAGCAGTAAAATAAGAGGCCATGTAGTGCTGACAGAGTAAAGTATTCCTGTATATTGTAGGGAAAAGTGAAAACTGGTACAACTATTATATATCATTTATCAAAATGTAAAATGTACACTAACTGTAAAATGTAAAATAACCCAGCAAATTGACTTTCAGAAACCTACCCTACAGATATACCTGTACATATGCTTAGCCACACAAATAAAAACATCGTACTCTGTTTATAATAGCATAAAATTAAAAACAACCTAAATGTACACCAATATTACATAAATCATAATAAAATTGTTCAATGAAAATTCTAGACAACTCTAAAAAAGAAAGCACCTCACATACATACAAACAGAATACGAAAGAGCAGTTAAATTAAGTAGGTCTACAGCTTTAAACTGATCTAAAAAAACAGTATGCTGGAAAAAATTAGAATGATACATGCAATTCATTTTACACACGAATTTATGAAACTTTCAAATACGTCAAGTAATTCTACATATATTGCTTATGGATACACACACCTACACAAAATACAAAAATATGCACGGGAATGCTACTGAACCCAGTACAGTACTTATCTTTATATATTTTGAACTTCATTATATTGCTCTCTAACTTTCTAATTAAATCTTTTTTTCTCCTTAAAATTCATGTCTTATGAAAATTGCCTCTCCCTACCCCACCTCCATCACAAAGGATATAAAAAATTTCTATGAAAAAAATGTTAAATTGCCTTCCTCATAACATATTCACTGTAGAAAAATTAGAAAAATATGACGACCAAAAATAAGAAAAGTAAACCTACTGTTTTGTTACATATCCTATTAGATTTCATTTTAGCACATAGGTGTGCATGTGTGCACTTCCTATAAATTTAACAAATGTGGTATCAGTGTGCATCTTGTGTCCTTTTTATTGCCAATTACTTAACATAAACTAAATTTATCTTGCTCATACTATGCAACTAGCAGATAAGTATATGCTAAAACAATATTGTACAGAAAAATGAGAAGAAAAATATGAGTGAAATGAATCTAGCTGTCCTGAAACTTGCAGATATGATATGCAAAGAAGAGATATGAGTAAGATAGGATAACTAAGATTTCATTACTCAGCTATAACTTAGATATGAGAGATCATGGAGCTGGAGATATATCAGAAAAGTGGACATAAGCACATCTTATCACATTTTTCAAATACTGGGAAGGAAATACTACGGAAACTAAAGAACAACAATCTTGATGTCAATCACCAGGATATTCAGAGAACAGACACTGACATGGAGAGCTGGGGAAGACCTGAGAGACACTAACCACTAGAAGCCAGCATGAGTTTACTAAAAGTACATCATAGTAAACTATTCTAATTTTCTTCTTTGTTAAGGATACCATACTATAACATACTAGCTGACATGTAGAATGTAAGCTCTATGAGGGTGGAAACGTATTTTTATAACTGTCATATACCTAGAGCCAAAAACAATGCCAGGCATATATGAGGAGCTCAAGAAATATTTATTGAAAGATTGACTTACTAAATGAATTAGTAAATTAATAAAGAAATTAGATGTTTCCTATAAAATTATTGTGGCCTTAATGGAGAAATGTGAACCAGATTTTGCTGTAGTTGGATGTATTCATAGCTGAATAATCAAAAACAAAGACTAAGAGACGCCACAGAGCAATCTCCTTGGCCCTTACATAGTCAATACTACCAGCATGTGAAGGAAAGGAAAGGCAAATTAATTTTCTAGATAATTTCTAGATAATCTTCTATTTAACATATCAGATGTGAGAAATGCACTAAAAATTAGACTAATGGTATAGACAGTGGATTAAACCTAATAAACTGACATTTACAGCAATAAATTAATGTTTATCTAAAAGAAATCAACTGAGTTAACATATGACCCAGCAATTCCACTTCTAGGTATACACCCAAGAGAAATAAAAGCATATCTCCATATAAAAACTTGTGCACAAATTTTCATAGCAGCATTATTCATAATAGCCAAAAAATAGAAACAACCTCAACGTCCACCAATTGATGAACTGATAAACATAATGTGGTGTATATATACAAACAACACTATTCAGCAATAAAAGGAATGCAATACTGATATAACAACAACATGATGAAACTTCAAAACACTGTGCTGTGTGATAGAAGCTAGGCATATTATATGCTTTCATTTATTTGAAATGTCCAGAACAGGTAAATCAATAGAGACAGAAACAGATTTGTGGTTGCCAGGGATTGGGGGAAGATGGTAATAAGGAGTGACTGCTAATGGGTATAGGATTTTTTGGAGAGATGAAGATTTTCTAAAATTATGTAGTGGTGATAGCCACACAACTCTGTGACTATACTAACTACTCATTTATACACTTAAATGGATAAATTTTATGGTGTATCAATTATGATAAATTTTATGGTGTATCAATTATACCTCAATAAAGTTATCATTAAAAAAGAAATAAATCAACTGATGAATATAACATGTAGAGGTATAGAGCTGTTTGTCAGAAAGACACCTGAAGTTTATAATTTACCATAAACGCCACTTAATGTAAAAAATAGGGCGAAAGAAATGAAAGCAATTTCAGGATGAATTTTAGCAATATCATGTTCATATCCAGGAATGTAATCAGGCTGATATATTCCACGCTAGTCAGGCCACATCTGGACAATTACATTCCACTCTAAGCACAATGCCGAAGGAAACTAGTGTAAGTCCAAAGGAATGCATACAGAACTGAAAAAGGATCAGAACGCATGTCACATGAGACATATTTGAAGGAATCAAGGTTGCCTAGAACAGGGAAAGACTCATAAGATACAACTATCTTCAAATATATGTGGGTCTACTAGAGAAAACATCCAGGCAAGGTGGCTCACACCTATAGTCCCAGTCCCAGCTACTGCAGAGGCTGAGGCAGGAGGATCCCTAGAGCTCAGAAGGCAGACTTTACACAGAACTATAATCATGCCACTGCACTCCTGCCTGGATGACAGAATGAGACCTGGTCAGTAAAAAGAAAATTTTAAAGAAAAAGTAAGACATAAAAGAGAATAGAGAGGGAAGGAGGGGAGAAGAGGGGAGGAGAGAAGAGGGGAAGGGAGAAGAGGGAAGGGGAGGGGAAGAGAAAGGAGGGGACGGGGAAAAGAAAAGAAGGAAAGGGAGAAGGAAAGAGGAAGGAGAAAGAGGGAGGGAGGGAGGCAGGATCCCAGTGCAAAAGATGTTAATAGTCACCTCTAAGAAGCTAGAAGGGGGGAAATTAATGTCATCATGGGCTAGAACTAATTCAGTTAAGGGTGCCTCCTAGAATGACACTTTCCACTGAATAAACAGTTTCAAGTAAATACTAGGAGACACTTGTCAGGAGTCCTATTTCAGAAAGACTTCCTGTAATATGTAGAAGACTGGAGGTATTTTTAAGTTCTCTACTAATAAAATTTTATCCTAAATCAAAATCATATAACAAAATTAATGAAATAAATGCATGAAATCCAAAAAAGAAGACGATTTAAAATGTTACCTCATTGTTCTGTAATGGTGGTTTTCCACTTTTCTTACTGCAGAGGAAAAAGAGAGAGAGAGCTTTACTTTGTGTGCAAAGTGCTATCACTTAAAATGAGTTTAAGATGTCAAATATACCAAATTATTTAAAAGTGTTTCTTCTTTTTCATTCATAGTGAGATAGAACATATTAAATAAAAATAGTCCAGCTGACTCTTAGTAAGCATTATTTACAAAAAGTACTTAACAAATTTTTACTACTATTATGTAACAGACATTTTGTTTGGCAATTTTTAGGGGGGTGTGTGTGTGTGTGTGTGTAAATGCAAACATAAATACAAGTCTACTTCTTTATCCTTGAATCACAGCTTGGCCACGTAAACTGCTTTGGCCAATGGAACATCAGCAAACCAACACAAACAGAAGCTTGAAAAATGTGCACTGCTTCCTCTTACTGCTGGAAATCTTTCCCTAACCACATGAGCAATCCCAGGCTAGTCTTCTAAAGGATGACAGAATATGTGTCACTCCCATATTACAAATGAGGAAACTGGCCTGGAGAAAGAAAGCAGTATGTCCAAGGGTCATATTCTGACTACTAGTCTAGGCTACCTCCCCAAACAGTCTTGTTTAATTAGCCAGTATTGGTCCTTTCCATAACACACTACCATAATTAGCCAGGTATTGGTCCTTTCCATAACACACTACCATGGCACCCTATGCTTCTACATAACACTGATCACATTTTGAATTTGTTTGATGTATACTTTCTTCCATGAAACTAGTTCCATGCTATCAGGAGCTATTGCAGGCTGGTTTCTAGCTGAGGTAATATGGTATCTGGGGTACAAATGTTCATTAGGGATCAGTATCTGTGAATGGAAGGCAGAGAAACCAGTTTTGGGCAGAACTCAAACTGTGATGCAAGCCCAACATGACTTCAGCCAACCATACAGGAATTTCTAAAGCAAGCACTGTCCATCAGAGTGCTCTGTGATGGGCTGAAATGGCCAGGTCTTTAATACCTCTGCCTTGCTCTGTCTGGAAACGCATGTAGGGAGTTTGTGACATGAGGAGAGGGAAATGTCTCTAGAGCTGAGGCAGACTCTAAGGCAGGAAAGTGGGGGGTTGGGGGGGGAACACAAGGGCGGTGGAAGAGAGGCTGCAGGATCTCACATTTCTCACAGCTAGGCAGTAAACCCTTCTTTAAAGGGGAATCTGAGTTTACTACAGGGGTCATACATCATTCAACCCTCTGTGTTCAACATGTAGTTGAACTCCGAGGATCTGCAGAATGCACATCTTCATTAATAAGATACCAGGTCACGAAATAAGACTAGAAAGTCAAACCTAACTACAATTCAATAGATGCCCTTATTTTAAAAAGCACTTAGGTTATTATTGTTTCTAATTTCAGTTGCATTATAGATTATTTATCTGTTTAAAATCTTTTATGAATTATAAAACTGTTAAACAAAATGCATTTTAGCACAGCAAAAGAAACAATGCAGTGAAGAGATAAACTGTGGGAGAAAATATGTGCAACCATACACCTGATTAGGGGTTAATATCTAAAATATGTAAGGAACTCAACTCAATAGCAAGACAACAATCCAATTTTAAAAAACGAGCAAAGGACCTGAATAGATATTTCTCAAAAGACATATAAATGGCTAGCTAGTATACATGAAAAAATTCTCAACATCACTGATCATCAGAAAAACACAAATCAAAACCACAATGAGATAATATTCATACTTCTTAGGATGACTACTATCAAAAAGATTAATGATAACTGTTGGCAAAGATGTGGAGAAAAGAGAACACTTGTACACTGTTGGTTGATAGGAGTATAAATTAGTACAACCATTATGGAAAACAGTATGGAAATTCCTTAAAAATTAAAACATAACTACCATATGATCCAACAATCCCACTTCTGGGTATAGATCCTAAGGAAATGAAATCAGTATCTCAAAGAGGTATCTGCACTCTCATGTTCCCTGCAGCACTATTCATAACAAGGATGAATGGATAAAGAATATGTGGTATAAAAATACAATGGAATAAATTCAGCCTTTAAAAAAAAAGGAAATTCTGTCATTTGCAACAATATGGATGAACCTGGGGGACATTATACTAAATGAAATAAGCCAGGCCCAAAAAGTCAAATTCTGCATGATCTCACTTACATGTGGAATCTAAAAAAGTCAAACTCAGAAGCAGAGAATAGAATGGTAGTTGCCAGGGGCTCAGGGGTTGGAAGAAATAGGGAAAAGTTAGTCAAAAGGTACAAAGTTCAGTCACCCTAAGACGAACAAGTTCTGGAGATCTAATGTACAGGATGGTGACTATAGCTTGATAATAGTAATCGTTTCACAATGTATATGTATATCAACATAAAAAGTAAAAAATTAATATTCAATAAGAATGCCACAGTGCTTACCACTAATAAATGTTACAGGTTGATATTTACAGAGAGAAATGGAGATTCATGCAGTACGACGCTCATAAAAATACATATATACATGTACACACATACACAAACACCCCTACACCCACACCAATGAGTGAGCCACATGATCAGTCGCTCTCCCATCACTTCATCACTTTTCTCTCTCCAAGTTTCCATGAAATACTTTGTTCAGAGGGAACCATGACATCTTATAAAGCTTCAACTGGCCTGAACACATACTCTATATATAAGTCCTATTTTCTTTAATCAGTCTGTGACAATTAAAATTTCTTCTTAAGTTTCTTTAAAAGTTTCTTTATAAGATTTGTTTCTCAGGAAATTCTATGAAAACACCTTCCATCTGTAGTTACCACTATAAAAGACATCTTTAATGGCAAAACAATTCAGTACGAGTACAAAAGTGGAAGGTGATTTTCTTAGTTTTACATTAATACACATTAACCTGATATAAGTTCCAATATAGCAAATTTATCATACATGTGGTCTGTAGATGATCACTTAGCAACCATTAAACACAATATTGGCACTAAAATCTGTATAGTATGGTAGTCATTCAGAAAACCCAGAATATGCTTAATTTATTTTTAATTTATCATCAAAATGAAAACAAAATTAGTTCTATAAAGAAAGTACGGCCAAGTGCAGTGGCTCGCACCTGTAATCCCAGCACTTTGGGAGGCCGAGGTAGGTAGATCACTTGAGGTCAGGAGTTCAAGACCAGCCTGGCCAACGTGGCAAAACCCCGTCTCTACTAAAAATACAAAAATTAGCCGGGCATGGTCGCACACGCTGGTAGTCTCAGCTACTCCAGAGGCTGAGGTAGGAGAATCACTTGAACCCAGGAGGTGGAGGTTGCAATGAGCCGAGATCGTGCCACTGCACTCCAGCCTGGGCGACAGAGTGAGACTCTGTCTCAAAAAAAAAAAAAGAGAGAGAGAGAGAAAAAGAAAAAGATAGACAAGAAAGTTCTAGGATGGGTGTGGTGGCTCATGCCTGTAATCCCAGTACTTTAGGAGGCCAAGGCGAGAGAATCACTTGAGATCAGGAGTTCAAGGCCAGCCTGGCCAACATGGCAAAACGCTGTCTCTACTAAAAATACAAAACTTAGCCAGGCATGGTAGTGCACATCTGTAATCCCAGCTACCCGGGACGCTGAGGCAGGAGAATCACTTGAACCTGGGAGGCGAAGGTTGCAGTAAGCCAAGATAGCACCATTGCACTCCAGCTTGGGTGACAGAGCAAGATTTAATCTCAAAAAAAAAAAAAAAAAAAAGGAAGGAAGGAAGGAGGGAAGGAGGGAAGGAGGGAAGGAGGGAGGGAGGGAAGGAGGGAAGGAGGGAGGGAGGGAGGGAGGGAAGGTGGGGGGAAGGAAGGAGAAAAGTTCTGTAAGGGAGAAATGCCAGACATAGGTGATGGGAAGGAAGGCAGCAAACCACATTGCCATGTATGTACCTATGCAACAATCCTGCATATTCTTCACATGTACCCCAAAACCTAAAATGCAATAAAATATATATATATAAAAAAAAATGTAGACCCTGAATAATGCGTCTTTTGACCTATTATCTCTAGGTCATAGAGATACTATCCTAGATCACCTGAGTGAAACCTTAAAATCAACCCTTTCTCTGATCACCCCCTACTCCCCGCCAAATCTCTAGCTTCCTCCTCTTTCCTGAGCTCCTGACTTGAATATCTGATTTTTAATAAGGTATCTGTACCTGGATTTAATGCAAACATGTCTATTTCTGAATTCACCTTTCTATCCCAAATCTATTCTTCCATTATTCCATCCTGAACATAAGCCCTAAATCAGCGAACCCACCTTCATCTACCAGCTACCCAAACCACAAAGCTGCTAGTTATTCTACGATATTTATTTTCTCTTTCTCATACATTTCATTTCCAATTTTCTCTATGCTCTTCTTTGCATTTCTACTACTATGATTTCAATTCAAGCCATAAAAATTTCTCATGTGAACCATTATAATATTCTCATTTGTTTTCTAAGTGGGTTCCTTACATTAGTTTCTGTCCTCTTTCAATTTATTTGCATAACCACATCAAATATGTGTATATGTATATACATATTGAATATATATATACACAAGTAGACATACATATGCACACCCATACATGTATGTTAGACCACATACATCCATATAAAATATATATCCTATGGAATTCACCTAAAGCAATGCTCAGAACCTTAGTTATTTCAATAAAAAAATGAAAAAAAAGGTTAATAATATAAGCCTTCAACCAAAAGTTTACAAAGAACAAAAATAAGCAGAAGAAATGTAAAACCACCCAAACAGAATCTGAGTTAGAAAAGAGAAAAACAGTAAATACTAATAAATTAAAATACAAGAGTCGATTCTTTGGAAAATAAAGCACAAGATAATGTAATTTTAAAAGGAGTACAAAAGCACAGACACACACACACACACACATACAAATAAGCACAAAAAGAGATAAAATTTGGAAAAAAAGGTAAGACTTCTTATCTCAACTCTATGTAAAGAAATTTGAAAGTATGAATGAAATAGGTGATTTTATAGAAAAATATAATTTTCCAAACCTGACCCTTAGCAGAGACAAGAAAAAAACTAAATAGACTAAAAAACTGAACTTATGAAAGTTGTCTGAGAGCTGCCCATCTCCTACCCTTCTATTCTCCCCCTGCCCCCTACACCAAAAAAACAAACTCAAACTATTTACCGGGAAATTCTAACAAAACCCCTGAGTGAACAGATAATTCCAATGCTTTAACTGTTTTAGGACATAGACAACAGAAGCTTTCACATTATTTTTGCTGCAAGTAAAACACTGACACCCAAACTTGGCCAGGCTCCCATCTGTAATCCCAGCACTTTGGAAGGCCGAGGCAGGTGGATCACTTGAGGCCAGGGGTTCAAGAACAGACTGGCCAACACTGTGAAATCCCCTCTCTACCAAAAATATAAAAATTAGCTGGGCATGGTGGCACATGCTTGTAGTCCCAGCCACTTGAGAAGCTGAGGCATAAGAATCGCTTGAACCCGGGAGGTGGAGGTTGCAGTGAGCTGAGATAGTGCCACTGCACTCCAGCCTGGGCAACAGAGCAAAGCTCTGTCTCTTTAAAAAAAAAAAAAAAAAAAAACCTAACAAAAATTGCACAAAGGAAACTACAAACTGTTCTCACTTACATCAGCAGATTTTTTTTTAATTTCAGACAATGAGAATGTATTGCCTATTCAAAAATTAAATACCTTATAATTAAAATTTAAACATAAACATACACATAATGGCTTCCAGAATCAATTCCAAATTCCACAGAATGGTACTCAAAGAACTTCACGATCTGGCTCCTGTCTTCTTTTCAGGTTCATCTCCTGCCACTCAGCACAAACACTCTGTGCTCAAGTTACCTCCATCTATCAGGTTAAACTACGTGAAACTGCAATTATTTGACCATTTCTCACTTATAAAACGGCAACTGCACATGCCTCAACCCAATCCTGTGCTCTCTCTCACCCCACTATTTCCTCATATACTATTTCTTCTGCTTTAAAGAACTCTTCATCAATCAATCTGTTTGATTACCACTTGTCTTTAAAATCCAGCACCTATCTATCTTCTTAGAATAGAGTGGCCATCTGTAGTAGTTTGCCCAGAATGGTCCTTGTTTACACTGTTGTCCTGATATAATAATTAATTGCACCTTTTCAGCCTCAAAACTGTACCAGTTAGGATAATAAATTACATGGTGACCCTGTCTGAGAAAACTTCCTGTCCATCCTCTACCCTCACACAGTGTGTATTAGGTATCCTCTGTGTTCCCTAGGCAATCTGTACATCATATCTCTCCCCTCATCAGCTTCTTGAGAGCAGGGGACATGTCTCATTCATCTCTACTCATGCCTAAGACTATGTCTGACACATAATAGGTACCTCTATCTTGTTGTACCTTCTAAACTTTGTTTCACTTAGTATGTTAATAAATTTCCTTTCAAAAACATTTTTTAAAGGAAGATTTTTAGTTGAGTTAGGCCAAGACTTTTGGATTTTGTCAACAAAGCAGAAAGATCTAAATGACCAGATATAAAATCAGGAAACGTGCCAGAGCCAAGGCAGTAAACCAACCAGAACAAGTAAACCAACCAGAACAAGTTAACAAGAGAGCAGCTGCCTATGACAAGCAATCTGAGGAGTACAAGGATATATTTCCTCACAACACACACTGGGTAAGACAATTGTTTTAAAGTACCATTTCAAAATAAATGCTCAGACATTCAGCTACATTTGAATCCACTTCTTTAAAAAAAAAAAAGTTAACTGCCATATTTCTATTTCTTCTACTATCTATATGTTATCTAATTTTGAATATAATCAGAACTTCACACTAAAAAACCCCTACTTGGACATATATTACTTTAATTGACAGCTTAAGTGTTTAAAAAAAACACACATGTTGACTCAGTAAGGTCAGATAAAAATAAAACACCACTTGTATACAAAGTAAAATCAAAGTAATCTTATTTTTATATCTTTATAAGGATGAAGATCTAGAAGTAAACAACTGAGGACAAGAGTATAGATATCTTAAAAGCCAAGTCCTAATGACAATATCTACATTTAGTAATAATGATGCAGGTTTTCTAATAATGTATACCTATACAGCAAACGTTAGTTTGCTGTATAGGTATCTAAGTCCATTAACATCTAAGTCCATTAACATGAGGAGGCATTTATGACAACTATGGGGCCTAATCCCAAACTTCTGTTTTTCCTTAGGGAATTCTTTCACAGATCAAAGGCTATTCTTCTAAATGTCCTCAATAGTGGCAAGTATTCATTTTTAGAAATAGGCCTTCATTACTGAAAATGCTCAAAAGTAGTTAAAGCCATGTCATAGGGTGATTATGTTAAACGTTGATGTTTTTGATCTACTAGAATTATAGACTAAGAAGTACTATCACGGTAAAAAGAGGAGAAATAGAAGATAGGAAGCCAACAAATATGCAGACTATAGAGTGAGGATAGGAAAGGTTAGAAACAGGAAGAAGTAGGCAGGCATAAATTATACAGGGTCTTAACACTAACAAGATTTTAGCCGAATATAAAGAAAATTGCCTTTTACTTTAATTTAAAAAACACCAATTTTGAATAATTAAGGAAACAGAATTGCAAAATAAAACTATGAAAGTGGAAACTCTCCAAACTTATCAATACCCTGCTATGGACCACAGGCTCTCCAGGTACATCATAAGGGACTTAAAGATTAACAGGTAAAGTACTTACCCTCAAGGATTTTACAATCCACCTAGAGAAAAATACAGATAAACAACTATCACATCAGACAAAGTTAAGTATTATGTTCTAAACAAGGTGCTATCTATGAAAGGCAAGAGCAACTAATATTAACCCAAGGGGGAGAAAAAGTGAAAACTTAATTCCAGAAATGATGTGGAACCTAAACTTAGACTTAAAAAATAGACAGGATTTAGGATGAGATGTTTAAAAGAATGATATGATGTTCTACAATAAGGGAACACCATAAGCAAAAGAACTGATTTCTTTTTTTTTTTTTGAGACGGAGTTCCGCTCTTGTTACCCAGGTTGGAGTGCAATGGCGCGATCTCGGCTCACCGCAACCTCCGCCTCCTGGGTTCAGGCAATTCTCCTGCCTCAGCCTCCTGAGTAGCTGGGATTACAGGCACGTGCCACCGTGCCCAGCTAATTTTTTGTATTTTTAGTAGAGATGGGGTTTCACCATGTTGACCAGGATGGTCTCGATCTCCTGACCTCGTGATCCACCCGCCTCGGCCTCCCAAAGTGCTGGGATTACAGGCTTAAGCCACCGCGCCCGGCCAGAACTGATTTCTTAAGAGAGCAGAGTATATTAGAAGAAAGAAAAACAGTCTTCTCTAGTATGATTATACAAAGAACTTACACATTTCAAAAATAGACTAAATCTGTTCAAATCCTAGTAATAGTTCAAAGTTGGCTCTAGAGAAAGAGTTCCTGGACCAGAATCCCAATTCAACTGTGTGCTAGCTGTGTGACTTTGGGCAAATTATGTAATCTCTGTTTTCTCATTTGAAAAATAGAGATAATAACACCATTAGCTAAAACATGCAAAGTACTTATAATACAACCTGGCATAAAGACTCAAAAAAATGTTAGTGATCATTATTACACCTTTTACTGGCTGTGGGACTGAAGAAACATGGAGCCTCATCTCTACGAGTGGGGACAATAATATTTACCTGATAATCTTTGCCCTCAGTGATTAGAATATATTAGGCACCTAAGGATTACCCCAAGATCAGAAATGATGAATGCCTGAACAATGGCAGGAGTATGAGTGGAAGAAAGAAGCATGAAAATTACTAGAAATGACAAGTAAGGGAATAAATAAGAGTTGGGAACTAACTACATATGGAAATGAGAGGGAGAGAAGACCACAAACTTAAAGACAGAGGAAGTATTAGCAGCCATCAACTCCAAACTGATACCTCAAAAGGCAAAGTATTTTTCCCCAAGTCTTAAAGGCAGTTTGCACCTGGGGTGACTGAAGGACACTGATTTCACTGACTACAATAAAGAATAACAGTAAAAGAAGCATTCAGAGAAACACCAATTGGATTCACCGTAAACATGCTGATTTCACATACCAGTAAGCTAAGTATATGGAAAGGTTCAGAAGGCAATTTTTAAAAATGCTTAGATTTGAAGTTCATGAACAGAGGTATTGATTTGCAAGACATTAATATGACAATGATTTGGAAATACAGTGATAAAAATCCTTTGGGAAACAAAAATATAAAATCTGAAATGTGAGTGTTGTTTTTGTTTATTCAGATGCTGTACTAAAAATTTAGAATGTGTTCTGAAGGAACTTGGTTTAAGTTGTTCCCTGACTGACAATGCTCCTAGGTAAAGAAGCAAACTTTGCTCTTAAAAGGAAAGTATGTTTATTATAAGCCTCAAAATTATTCTGACAAGTAATTTTAAATAAAATGTCCAGACCATAATAAAAAATAATCAAGCACTAATGAAACTAGACTCCATAGCCAAGGACCAGCAGAAATTATAGAAAACAAAAAACAAACTCAAGATTTCAGTTGGCATTTGCAGATACATCCTATAAAAAAATGTAGATTATATATTTTTATATACACAAAAAATTTTTTAAGATACCAAGAAAAGTCACAAAAAGTAACGCTGATCTGAGAGAACCAAATGAAATTTCTAAAAATAAAATGTGCAATTGACATTAAATATAAAATCAATAGGTTTAAGAGATTTCACACAGCCAAAAAAAAAAAAAAAAAATTACACCATGACAAATGCACATAAATCAGGAGAAAAGTCAATGAAGGTAGTGTTCTAAAGTATCTGGGAGGGTGATAAAGTATTACTGATTAATGTTTAGACTTGGAAAAAAAATGAAACCCACATTAAAAGTTCTAGAAAAACTTGTAAAAGAAAAAAAAGAGAGAATAAGTTATTAACTACTAGAAGGGTTAAAAATGAAATAATGGAAAAAAGAAATCAACAGGCTCACAAGTGAACCTACACAAACCCAGCAGAGGAACTGTCCAGCTACCCACAAAATTGAGGGTAAAAGATGATCGTTGAAACCACTGAACTTTGGGGAGGGTAAAAGCCATGAGTCAAAGAAATCAGAAAATATTTTGAAATGAATAATATACGTAACAACAGACTTACAAAATGAAAAAGTTTATATGACAAAAAACCTGCAGGCTCCAACTAAAGCAGTGTTCACAAAGAACTTTATAATCTTAAATGCATATATTAAAAAAATGGAGATTCAGCGTGTTGTCCAGTGTCTAAAATAATTTAAAATAAATAAAAATGGCCAGGTGCAGTGGCTCACACCTGTAATCACAGCACTTTAGGAGGCCAAGGCAGGAGAACAGCTTGCTTGAGTCCAGGAGTTTGAGACTAGCCTCGGCAACACAGTGGAACTTCTTTTTTAGTAAACAACGACAGCAACAAAATTAGCCAGGTGTGGTGGTGGATTCTTGTAGTCCCAGCTACTTGGGAGGCTGAGGTGAGGGGAGGATCACTTGAGCCTGGGAGGTTGAGCCTGTAGTAAGCCATGATCCTGCCACTGCACTCCAGCCTGAGCAACAAAGACTCTGTTTAAAAAAAGAAGAAGAAAAGAAAAGGTTGAAAATTCGTAATCTATCTCAGAATGTTAAAAATAAAAAACCTAAGTGAAGTAGGAAAAAATACAAATATAGATAGAAGCAAAAAATAATGAACTAGAAAGGAAACTAGAGAGAAAGCTACACTAAAAGTTAATTTTTTAGAAAAACTCATGGCAAGACTAATCTAAAAAAAGAGGGCAATATAACCAACATTAGAAAGTGATCTACATATCAGAGGCAATCTCCACCAAAATCCCAACATGCTGATTCTAAAACTTCTATACATACAGAATACAGAACCCAGAAATAAAGCCACATGCCTACAACCAACTGATCGTCTACAAAGTTGACAAAAATATACACTGGGAAAAGGACACCCTATTCAATAAACAGTGCTGGGAAAACTGGACAGCCATATGCAAAAGAATGAAACTGGACCCCTACCTCTCACCATATACAAAAATTAACTCAAGATGGATTAATGACCTAACCATAAGACCTAAAACTATACAAATCCAAGAAGTTGAGAAGCATATTTCATATCTTGTTTATAAAACAAGAGGAAAACTCTTCTAGACATTGGCCTCGGCAAACAATTCATGACCAAGTCCCAAAACCAAGTACAACAAAAACAAAAATAGACAAATAAGACTTAAACTAAAAATCTTCTATACAGCAAAAGAAACAATCTATGATGTAAACAGACTACCTACAGAACAGCAAAAAATATTTATAAACTATGCATCCAACAAAGGGCTAATCTCCAGACTATACAAGGAACTCAGCTAAACAAGTAAAAAAACAAGTAACTCTATTAAAAAGTGGGCAAAGAACACGAACAGATATTTTTCAAAAGAAGACATACAAGGGGCCAAAAACATTAAAAAATGCTCAACATCACTAATCATCAGAGAAAGGCAAATTAAAACCATAAACTTTTTAATAAAAAGTCAAAAAACAACAGATGTTGTCGAGGATGTGGAGAAAAAGGAATGCTTACACATTGTGGTGAGAATATAAATTAGTACAGTCTTTATGGAAAACAGTATGGTGATTTCTCAAAGAACTAAAAAACAGAACTACCATTCCATCCACCAATCCCCCTATTGGGTGTATACTCAAAAGGAAAGAAAAAAATACATTAAAAAAGATACTTGCACTGGTATGTTTATCACAGCACTATTCACAATAGCAAAGATATGGAATCAACTTAAGTACCCATCAATAGAGAATTAGATAAGAAAAATGTGGTATATATACCATGGAGTACTACTCAGCCATAAAAAATTGAAATCATGTCTTTTACAGATTTGTAAACACGGACAGAACTGGAGGCTACTATCCCATGAAATAACTTGGAAGTACAAAGTCAAATATCATGGTTCTCGCTTATAAGTGGGAGCTTAACATGTGTATACACAGACATACAGAATGGAGTAACAGACATTGTAGATTACAAAAGGTGGGACAGTGGTGGGGTGAGGGTTGAAAAATTACCTATTGGGTCAAACGTTCACTATTTGGGTGATGAGTACACTAAAGCCCAGACTTCACCACTGTGTAATATATGAATGTAAGAAATCTGCACTTACACCTTTAACATAAAGACTATTTTTAAAATTATACACAATACCAGTGCAAAAGCTGGTAAGATTTTTGTAAGATTCACTGCACTCATAAAATTGGGTTCCTCAACAGCAACTATAAAATAGTGTTCCATAAAAATATGGAAGTCCTTTAGAATAAAGGCAGAAGAGCCACGTTAAGTCACCTTACAAAGGGAATTCTGGAAAAATGGCTTATAGCAATTGCACAGTATTTTTAAAATAAACTTTTAATTCTGATATGATTGCACATGTATTGAAAATCTGCTAAAATAATAAAGATTTCTCATATGCCTTTCATCTAGATTTCCCAATTAATGTTCTAGCAAATTTGTTTTATTATTCTTTTCTCTATATATACACACACGTGTGTTTTCCTGAGCCATCTGAGATTAAGTTACTTCTAAATACTTCAGTGTTTATAGTCTAAAAACAAAGACTTTCTCTTACATAACTACAGTACAATTATCAAAATCATGAAATTAACATGGATAGAATACTAAAACTACTCAGACCTTATTCACACCTTATGCCAATTTTTTCGACTATTCCAATAATATTCTCTTACCCTGTTCAACCAACCCCTTCCTTTTGACCCTGTTCTTATTCATACCCTCTAAGTAACCAGTTTCATCATTTCTCAATTTATCCACACTGTTTATTTTTGTACAAAATGAGCAAATACATATTTATTTGATGCTCCCTTCTTTCTTACATAAAAGATAGCATACCTAGTCTTTTGTACTTTGCCTTTTAACTTACTGTTTCCTAGAAATAACTTTCTATCAGTCCACAGAAAGCATCTTCATTTTTCTTCACCGCTCTATTACACTCCATCGCATATAAGTACCACTGTTTATTCAACCACCTCTTATGTATGGGCATTTAGGTTGTCTCCAATAGTGTGCAATAACAAGCAATGCTCCAATAAATGACCTTACACATCTGTATTTGCACGCTTTCAGGGCTGTATCCTCCGTGGGACTGCTGAGTCAATACACAAATGCATATGCAGTTTTGTTAGCTCAATACACAAATGCATATGCAGTTTTGTTAGCTATAGTCAAATTCCCTCCACAAAGGCTGTGACTTTGCATTACCACCAGGATTGTAAGAGAGTTCCAGTTTCTTCACAGCCTCACCAATAAAGTATATTGTTACATTTTTAAGTTTTTGCCAATGTAATATGTGAAACAGCATCTTAGTATAGATCAAATTTGCATTTCTCATATTTTAAGTTAGACTAATCACGTTTAAGCATCATTTATATATATATTATATATATATTATACATATATTATATATCTATATTATACATATATATATATATGTATAATATATATATATATATATGTGTATGAGGCCAGGAGTTCAAGGCTGCAGGGAGCTGTGATCATGCCTGTGAATAGCCACTGCTTTCCAGCCTAGGCAATATAGTGAGAGCTTGTCTCTAAAAGACGTAGAAGAATCCAATGCTAGACATAAACTCACAATATAAAACAAGACTTGTTAAACTTACAAATGTGGTGATAAAATAATTAGAAATTTTGAAAGAAAATTCATTTCAAAATTGAATATGAAAACATAAAATGTACAAGAGCAAATAAACACAACAAATAAAACATGAAAGTAAAGATACAAATTATATACAAATATACAATTTCATATATTCAAACAAAACAAAATATAGAGAAAAGTAATACAAATGATAAACAAAGAAGGTAAATTTATTTTTTTATTAAAGTTACTCCCAAAAAAGAAACCAAAACATAAAAATGGAAAAAATAATTCCAAAAAATTTCCTGAAATACCAGTAATCCCAGAACTTTGGGCGGCAAAGGCAGGAGGATCATTTGAGGTCAAGAGTTCGAGACCAGCCTGGCCAACATGGCAAAATCCTGTCTCTACTAAAAATAGAAAAATTAGCTGGATGTGGTAATCTCTGCTACTCAGGAGGCTGAGGCAGGAGAATCACTTGAACCCAGAAGGTGGAGGCTGCAGTGAACCAAGATGGTGTCACTACACTCCGGCCTGGGCAACAGAACGAGACTCCATCTCAACAAAAAAAGTTAAAAAATAAATTTCTGATTTGAAAAAGATTAGAATATTTTTTATTCTTGAGATAAGAGTCTTGCTCTATTGCCCAGGCTGGAGTACAGTGGTGCAATCAGTTCACTGCCCTCTGCCTCCCACGTTCAAGTGATTCTCCTGTATCAGCCTCCTGAGCAGCTGGGACCACATGTACATGCCACAACGCCCGGCTAATTTTAGTAGAGGCAGGGTTTCACCATCCAGGCTGGTCTCAAACTCCTGACCTCAAGTGATCTGCCTACCTCAGCCTCCCAAAGTGCTGGGATTACAGATATAAGCCATTGCGCCAGCCTACGATTTTTTTAAATGTGAAAAAAAAAGGAAAATCCTTTGGGTACCCAAAAGACCATGTCATCTAAAAAAGAAAAGCAAATGAAATTATCCACAGACTTCGTTAACAACCCTCAATGTCAGAAAACAATAGAGTAACATATTTAAGATATTGAAGAAGAGAAAATGTGAACCTAGGATTTTACATCCAGACAAATTTTCAAAAACAAAGGTTACAAACTGTTTACAACATGAAAGAATTCAGAGAGTACTGTTCCATGAGCTCTTCCTGAGGAATTTACTACACAACAAGCTCTGGACAGGAAGAATGACTATAAAGCCGCTGACCTGAAAAGAGTTAGTGAGCACTAAATACATATTTACTCGTAGAACTAAGACTCGACGAGAGTTAAAAGGGAAAGAATACATAATAGTGTACTTCAGAGACACTGTGCATTCAGTTCTAGACCACTGCAATAAAGCTAATGTCACAATAAAGTGGGTCACATGAACATTTTGGTTTTCCAGTGTATATAAGTTATATTTCACTATACTGTAGTCTATCAGGTATCCAATGGCATTATGTCTTAAAAAAAACCGATGGACATACCTTGGTTTTTAAATAGTTTATTGCTAAAAAATGTTTATCCTTTTGTTGGTGGAGGACTCCATGTTAATGGCTGAATGATCAGGGCAGTGGCTACTGAAAGCTGGGTTGGCTGTGACAATTTATTAAAATAAGACAGCACTGAAGTCTGCCATAGTGATTGACTCTTCCTTTCACAAAAAGAGTTCTCTGTGTCATACTATGCTGTTTGATGGCATTTTACACAATAGAACTTTCAAAATTGGAGTCAATCAACCTTCTCAAACCCTGCCACTGCTTTATCAACCAAGTTTATGTAATATTGTGAATCCTCTATAGTCATTTAACAATGTTCACATCATCCTTACTAGGAGTAGATACCATCTGAAGAAATCATTTTCTTTGCTCATGTGTAATAGGCAACTCTTCATCCTTTCAAGTTTTATTATGAGATTGAAGCAATTCTGTCATATCTTCAGATTCCACTTCTAGCTCTCTTGCTATTTCTACCACATCTACAATTACCTCCTCCACTGAAATCCTGAACCCCTCAAAGTCATCCATGAGGGTTGGAATAACTTCTTCTAAAAATCCTGTTAATGTGGATATTTTGACCTTCTTCTATGAATCACAAATGTTCTTAACAGCCTAGAGTACTGAATCCTTTCCAGAAGGTTTTTTATGTCTTTAACCCAGATCCATAGCAGGGACAACTATCTATGGAAACTATAGCTTTCCAAAATGTATTTCTTAAATAACAGGCTTTGAAAGTCAAAATTACTTCTTAATCCATGGGCTGCAGAAAGGATGCTGTATTAGCAGTCATGAAAACATTAATCTCCCTGTACATCTCCAGCAGAGCTCTTGGGTGACCAGCTGCATTGACAATGAGCAGTAACATTTTGAAAGGAATCTTTTTTCAGAGAAGTAGGTCCCAACAGTGGTATTAAAATATTCACATTTTAATAAAGCGTAAACAGATGTGGTGCTATGCAGGTTTTGTTGTTCGATTTATATGTAGGCAGAGTAAATTTAGCATAGTTCTTAAGGGCCCCAGGATTTTCACTATGGTAAATGAGTACTGGCTTCTACTTAAAATTGCCTGCTGTATTATCCCCTAACAAAAGAGCCTGTTCTTTGAAACTTTGAAGCAAATCATTTATGTCTCTTCTCTAGCTATGAAAGTCCTAGATGGCATCTTCTTCCAATAGATAGCTGTTTTGTCCACATTGAAAACTTGTTTAGTGTAGCCCACCTTTATCAATTATCTTAGCTAGATCTTCTGGATAACTTGCTGCAGCTTCTACATCAGTACTTGCTGTTTTACCTTGCAATTTTATATTATATTATGGAGATGGCTGCTTTCCTTAAACCTCATGAACCAACCCCTGCTAATCTCAAACTTTTCTTCTACAGCTTCCTCACCTCTCTCAGCCTTCGTAGAACTGAAAAGAGTTAGGGTCTTGCTCTGGATTAGGTTTTAGTTTAAGAGAATGTTGTAGCTGGTTTGATGTTCTATCCAGACCACTCAAACTTTCTCCCTATCAGCAATAAGGCTGTTTCTTATGATGCTTGTGTTTACTGAAGGGGCAATTTTCCTTCAGGAACTTTTCCTTTGCATTCACAACTTGGCTACCAGGCACAAGAAACCTAGCTTTTGAATGTCATGGTACCCCAAAACAATTACAATAGTAACACCACAGATGCCTGATCACAGATCACCATAATCGGTACAATAATGAAAAAGTTTGAAATATCACAAGAATTACCAAAATATGATACAGAGATACAAAGTGAGCACATGCTATTGGAAAAATGGCATCAGTAGAGCTTGCTCAATGCAGGGCTGCCACAAACTCAATTTGTAAAAAAACACATTACTTCCAAAGCACAAAAAAGTACAATAAAATGAGGCATGCTTGTATCTATTTGGTCTGTCTGACAACATAGATACAGTACAACCGGAAGAATGGAAAGGACATGAGTGAAAAAATTTAACTATTTTCAGCAATCATATTAACAGCAGAGGTATTTGTATTATTATTTGGAGAACACTGAGTGTGTAAACTGAGATAATGCAACTGAATATTTTTGTGATAACTCATTTTGACCAACAACTATGTCTTTGAGAATCAAGATTCTTTATCAGTATGGGATACAAGGAGATACAGATGTAAACAGAAGATGATAATTTAAAATCTCAAAATTTTATATATGGATTGGAAGCATCAGTATGCATACCCTGGCTCTGCCCACAAGAAAAGCCTAGAAACAATGGCCAACCTAGTAGAAATGGGCATCCCTAATTCCAACTGTGATCTTGAAATACCATTTCCCCAAAAAAAGGAAGCAACCTCTTCTTAGGAAAAAAAGCTGATGTTAGATCTGGGTCAGGAAATGTCTAAGAGGACCCTGGAATGTATTACTACAGACAGCAAGGAAGCTATCAAAGATCACTAAAGTCATGTCAAAAGGACTAAGGAGCCAGCTTAAAGAGGCTCCCACTGGTCCAAGATGGGACAACTGAGCAAAAATAAGGACAATAACTGTAATGAACTGAAGCACAAATAATTAAATCAAAAGGTTCATAATGACATGAAGAACTCACTGGTCCCTTTCAGAAAAGAACAGAAAATTAACATATTATTTTGAAAATTGGTAAATAAAGAAGCAAATTAATTGAACTGCACCAATGGGTACAACTACTAACCAGACGGTAGAAAAGGTTTCTTTCTGTGGAAGCATTCCACCTTATAAATGAAGAAATAACAGAATTCAACTATCACCATATTGCAAGCTTTAATAAATTCACTGATCTAGGCATCAAGCATCAGTGGTTGCTAAAATCAGAAAAAGAGAGAAAACCAGACACTATAACTTTCTTTTTTTTCAAGACAGGATCTTGCTCTGTTGCCCAGGCTGGAATGCATGGTGCCATCAGGGTTCACCGCAGCCTCAACCTCCTAGGCTGAAGTGATCCTCCCATCTCAGTAGCTGGAACTACAGGCATGCATGACCATGCCCGGCTAATTTTTTTTACTTTTTATAGAGACAGGGTTTTGCTATGCTGCCCAGGCTAGTCTCAAACTCCTGGGCTCAAGTTATCCTCCTGGCTTGGCGTCCCAAAGTGCTGGGATTACAGGTGTGAGCCACCATGCCTCGCCCTATATATCTCCTAATGCAGAATATACCACACTAACTCCTAGGAAGTGAAAAAAAACTCAAAAACACAAAGCAAAACCTAAACTTGATCAAGCTTTTAGATCCAACTACCAAGTTATAGGAAATACGAAGGATGAAGAAAAATTATGCAATCAGCATAATTCAGACTGGAATCTGTATAGGTCAAAATAACTGGCTGCTTCAAGGAATAAACTGTAAGAAAGAGAAAAGAGAGGTGGCAGGAGGATGTGTAGGTTAAGAGACTTAGACCAAAAAAAAAAAAAACCACGATCACAACTAAACTAGTTTTCAGGAATGCACATTTGGGTGATGAAAGTATAAGAAATGCAAAAACGATTAAACAGAAGTCAGGATTGCAATTACTTTTAGGTGAGAGAAAAGAGACTGTGACTGGGAAGGGCCATGTCGAAGGCTTATGCAGTGGCTAGAAGATCTATTTCTTGATCTGGGTAGTGGTTAAAAGGGTGTTTTTTGTTTTGTAAAAGATGTCATTGCTTTATTTGTGTATTTATGCAGTTTTCTGTCTATGGTATAATCTACAATTAAAGGTGCCTTAACTCTTAAAGAGTATTTCACCATGATTATATTACAGTCATGCACTACATAGCATTTCAGTCAACAATGGACTGCATAACCAACAGTGGTCCCATAAGATAATGGAGCTGAAAAATTCTTTTCACCTACTGACACTGTAGCTGACATCATACATTACTCACAAGTATGTGGTGATGAAAGTGTAAAGAAAAACCTGCTGCATTACCAGTCATATGAAACAATTAGGTACAGTACATAATGCTTGATAATAATAAATGACTACGTTACTAGTTTATGTATTTACTACACTATACTCTTGTCATTATTTTAGAGTGTACTCCTACTTATATTTAAAAAAGTTAACTGTAAAACAGCTTCAAGCAGATCCTTCAAAAGATATTCCAGAAGAAGGTATTGCTATCATATGAATGACAGCTCCACACATTTTATTGCCCCTGAAAACATTCCAGTGGGACAAGATGAGCAAGTAGATGACAGTGGTATTTTTTTTAATTCAGTGTGGCCTAAGTGTACAGTGTTTATCATGTCTGTAGTAGAGTGCAGTAATATGCTAGGCCTTCACATTCACTCATAACTCACTCAATGATTCACCCAGAGCAACTTCCAGTCCTGCAAGCGCCATTCACGGTAAGTACACCTTATATGGGTATACTGTTTTTGATATTTTATATCATACTTTTACTATATCTTTTCTATGTTGAGACATGTTTAGAGGCTGGACACAGTGGTTCACGCCCGTAATCCCAGCACTTTGGGAGGCCAAAGCAAGCGGATCACTTGAGGTCAGGAGTTCAAGACCTGGCCAACATAGCAAAACTCCATCTCTACTGAAAAAAAAAAAATTAGCCAGGCATGGTAGTCCCAGCTATGAGGGAGGCTGAGGAAAGAGAAGGACTTGTGCCTGGGAGGCAGAGGCTGCAGTGAGCCAAGACTGTGCCACTGCACTAAAGCCTGGGCGGCAGAGCCAGACCTTGTCTAAAAAAAGACATGGTTAGACGAAAAGAAAAAATACCATTGTGTTACAACTGCCTGTAGTATTTAGTACAGTAACATGACATACAAGTTTGTAGCCTAGAAGCAATAGGCTATATATACCATATACCACACAGCCTGAGTGTGTCTATGGCATCTAGGTTTGTAGAAGTAAGTACACGCTATGATGTTCACACAATAAAATTGCCTAACAACGCATTCCTCAGAACGTATCTCCATTGTTAAGCAATGCATGACTTAATATAGCAAATAAAATTTTAATAATAAACTTTACCTTGTAATTTAATATAAAACCTTTTTTAACCCCTGAATGATTCTCGAGTTCTTTGAATCTAAATTCATTAGAAAGACTTTGATTTAAATGCTTTATTCTGCCTTTTACCTTCCACATGATTAATTCAAACTTAAGGACTCTCATAACTGGATACTATTTTTATTTTTTCTGATTCCTCACCTGTAAAATGAAGACAATAAAAAGAACTATTTCAAAAGACTGTTGTTAAGAATATATGTAAAACATTTAGAACAATGTCCAAAATATTTTAAATGTCCAATACTTTATTTGTAGCAATATCTCCAGCTTCCTGTCCTTGCAGTTCCTTCTCAATTATAACTCTATTAACTCCATGCCTTTGCTCAAGCTGTTTTGCCCACCTGGAATGCCTTTTACCCCTTAGCAAAACACTATATATTTCTTAAGGTCAAGCTCAAATGTGAAACCCTCCCAGCTAACAACGTGAAGAATTAAATTGTGTTCCCATCACAGGTCCAGTCATACTGAGTTGTACAAATTTTCCATGCATTTCTAGTAATAGTTCCACAAGACTGAAGTTAGAAATAATGTTTATTTAATTTGTTATCTCAAAGCCTAGCCTACTGACATACAGCAAACATTGAACAGAATGTACTGGATAATGTTATTATTTCTTCTCACATTTATGTCTCCGCCAATGGGGGAAGAGAGAATAGATATTTTCTTCAACCAGTGATAAAATATATATGGAAATGTATTCATCTAGCAACAGGTAAATTAGAAATTACATACTTAAGAAATAGGATCACCTCATTTATTCTGTCCTATGCTTGCTTCCTCCACCCCATCTCTTTATCAAACAACATATCTTGAGCATTGCTGGTGGGGGAAAAAAATCACGAGTCCTACAGTTGAAAATACCTTAAATATGGCCGGACGTGGTGGCTCACACCTGTAATCCCAGCACTTTGGGAGGCCGAGGTGGGCAGATCACAAGGTCAAGAGATTGAGACCATCTTGACCAACATGGTGAAACACCATCTCTACTAAAAATACAAAAATTAGCCGGGCGTGGTGGCATGCACTCTGTAGTCCCAGCTACTCAGGAGGCTAAGGCAGGAGAATCACTTGAACCTGGGAGGCAGAGGTTGCAGTGAGCCAAGATTGTACCACTGCGCTCCAGCCTGGCAACAGAGTAAGACTCCATCTAAAAAAAAACAAAAACAAACAAAAACCCTTAAATCTAATTCCCTGATGCAACACAACTGTATTCACAGGTAAATAAAGAACTATTTTAGGCCAGGCATGGTGGTTCATGCCTATAATCCCAACACTCTGGAACCCTATCTCTACAAAAAACTAAAAAATTAGCCAGCCATGGTGGTGCACACCTATAGTCCCAGCTACTGAGGAAGCTGATGTGGGAGGATCACTTGAGCCCAGGACGTCTAGCCTGCAGTGAGCCATGATGGCACCATGCACTCCAGCCTGGGCCACAGAGTGAACCTGTCTCAAAAAGCAACAACAACAATAACAACAAACTATATTTTAAATAAAATACTACCAGAGAATGTTTTGTTAGTTTTTTTGAACTAGAAATTTGGTATAAAATTGTAAGATACAACATTATCTCTTTCAATAGTCTATGAGTTTCTCAACAGCAAAACTCTTATTTAATTTACTTTTTAACTTAACATCTAAAAACCCACCATCTGATACATAGCGAGTATTCAACTTTGACGTGGTGGCATGATCTTTGGGTTGTTTTTTTACTGAGTAGTTCACTGATTTCCACCTACCTATCACAGGCCAAGCTATTTCCCTCCAGCCCTCATTCTGGAAAGAGGAAAAATCTGATTTTATCTCAAATTCTTCTTTTTTGCATTTTTCTTACCCTCACCTCCAAGATAAACTGAAGAACGGCAACTGAATTGATAGAAGTTTGAGTTTGATGCAAGGTGATATGCAGTATTTTTATAGGCAAGATAAAAGCATGCATAGTAAAAAGGAAATGCATCAATATAATGATATGATTTTAATCAAAGGTAAATGCCATCATTGCAAGTTGCATCCAAATTTCAGACAAGTTAAAATGTGAAGAGATGCTAAAATATAAAAAAGTACATCTTAGAATCAGTAAAATATGACACTAATGACAAACATTACAACAGGTGTTTTCTTCCTTCCTTTTTCTAGTTATTCAAATTTCTATGGTGTATATTTAACTCTGATAATGCAAAAATGTTTAATTTTTAAACTTACAGAATCGTCTTTATCCTCTGAGACACTATGTTTTAGTCTGTTTTCAGGCTGGTGATAAAGACATACCTGAGACTGGGCAATTTAAAAAAGAAAGCGGTTTAATTGGACTCACCATTCCACGGGGCTGGGGAGGCCTCACAACCATGGCAGAAGGCAAGGAGGAGCAAGTCACATCTTACATAGATGGCGGCAGACAAAGAGCTTGTGCAGGGGAACTCCTTTTTATAAAACCATTAGATCTCATGACACTTACTTACTACCATGCGAACAGCAGTAGAAAAGACCTGCCCCCACGATTCAAATACTTCCCAATAGTCCCTCCTACAACATATAAGAATTCAAGATGAGATTTAGATGGGGACACAGCCAAACCATATCATTCCACCCCTGGCCTCTCCCAAATCTCACGTCCTCAGATTTCAAAACCAGTCATGCCTTCCCAACAGTCCCCCAAAGTCTTTACCCATTTCAGCATTAACTCAAAAGTCCACAGTCCAAAGTCTCATCCGAGACAAGGCAAATCCCTTCCACCTATGAGGCTGTAAAATCAAAAGCAAGTTAAATACTTCCTAGATACAATGGGGATACAGGCATTGGTTAAATATAGCCATTCTAAGTGGGAGAAATTGGCCAAAACAAAGGGGTTACAGGCCCCAGGCAAGTCTGAAGTCCAGTGGGGCAGTCAAATCTTAAAGCTCCAAAATAATCTCCTTTGACTCCATGTCTCACATATAGGTCACAATGATGCAAGAGGTGGGTTCCCATGGTCTTGGCCAGCTCCACTCCTGTGGCTTTGCAGAGCATAGCCTCCCTCCTGGCTGCTTTCATGGGCTGGTGTTGAGTGTTTGCAGTTTTTCCAGGCACACGGTGCAAGCTGCTGCTGGATCAACCATTCTGGGGTCTGGAGGACAGTGGCCCTCTTCTCCCGGCTATACTAGGTGGTACCCTAGTATGGACTATGTGTGGGGGCTCCAACCTCATATTTCCCTTCCACACTGTCCTAGCAGAGGTTCTCCAGGTGGGTTCCACCCCTGTAGCAAACTTCTGCCTGGGCATCAGGCATTTCCATACATCCTCTGAAATCTCTGCAAAGGTTCCCAAACCCCAGTTCTTGACTTCTGTGCATTTGCAGGCTCAACACCACATGGAAGCTGCCAAGGCTTGGGGCTTACACCCTCTGAAGCCACAGCCTGAGCTGTACCTTGGCCCCTTTTAGTCACAGTTGGTGCAACTGGGATACAGGGCACCAAGTCCCTAGACTGCACACAGCAGAGGAACCCTGGGACTGGCCCATGAAACCATTTTTTCCTCCTAAACCTCCAGGCCTGTGATGGGAGGGGCTGCCACAAAATGTCTCTGACATGTCCTAGAGACATTTTACCCATTGTCTTGGTGATTCACATTCGGCTTTTTGCTACTTATGCTAATTTCTGCAGCCCGCTTGAATTTCTCCTCAGAAAATGGGTTTTTCTTTTCTATCATATTGTCAGGTTGCAAATTTTCTGAACTTATATGCTCTGCTTCCCTTATAAAACTGAAGGCTTTTAACAGCACCCAAGTCATGTCTTGAATGCATTGCTGCTTAGAAATTCCTTCCACCAGACACCCTAAATCATCTCTCTCAAGTTCAAAGTTTCACAAATCTCTAGGGCAGGGGGAAAATGCTGACAGTCTCTTTGCTAAAATATAACAAGAGTCACCTTTGCTCCAGTTCCCAACAAGTTCCTCATCTCCATCTGAGACTACCTCAGCTTGCACTTTATTGTTCATTTTACTATCAGCATTTTTGTCAAAGCCACTCAACAAGTCTCTAGGAAGTTCCAAATTTTCCCACATTTTCCTGTCTTCTTCTGAGCCTTCCAAACTGTTCCAACCTCTGCCTGTTACCCAGTTCCAAAGTCGCTTCCACATTTTCAGGTATCTGTTCGGCAACATCCCACTCTACTGGTACCAATTTACTGTGTTAGTCCATTTTCAGGCTGCTGATAGAGACATGCCCAAGCCTGGGCAATTTAAAAAAGAAAGAGGTTTAATTGGACTCACAGTTCCACATGGCTGGGGAGGCCTCAAAATCATGGTGGAAGGCAAGGAGAAGCAAGCCACAACGTGGATGGCAGCAGGCAAAAAGAGCTTGTACAGGAGAACTCCTCTTTATAAAACCATCAGGTCTCATGAGACTTATTGCTATCACTAGAACAGCACAAAAAGACCTGTCCCCATGATTCAATTACCTCCCACCAGTCCCTCCCACAATATGTGGGAATTCAAAATGAGATTTATGTGGGGACACAGCCAAACCATACCAGACTACGTCTCATGTTGCTTACTTCATACATTTAAGAAGCTGTATAAATATTTTCATAATAGGGACATGAAGTGATACATTACAAACATAACATGGTGACTAAATTATTATTTACCTAGAGCAGTTGCCTCATTCTACACAGTGCTTTTTAATGTCAATAGATGTATTAATATAATACTAAAAAGTCAAAATAATTATGTCTATTATTATAGTGGTGAGATAGCCACATCTATTTATAGATCTCAAACTAGCTGATTAGGCTTTGATGAGCTTTATTTTCAACTTTATGCTTTATTAACTTAACTGCATTCACTCAGGCCTGTTAATCTAGCAAACCAATAAGAAAGGTATGTTTAAAAAAAAAAAACTTTTCCATTTCTCAATCTTGCGGCAAAAAAAAACACAAAAAAATAAACAAAGAAAACACCCTTTAGCACACTCCTTCTATTTTACATACAAAAGCTTCAAACCACCTTAATATTTATAACAGGTCCACTGTATGACATAAATATCAGTTATCCAAAGAATTTTATCCTTAAGCTTATGGAAGGTTATATTCTTGACAGAGATGCCTAAAACAAAAGTGACTTACTCTTAAAAAGAATGTTATGATGAAAGCCATGTTTTTAAGCAAAGACCTGTTGCCTAATTTTATGTAGAAATAATATAAATGTCATTTTAAATAATCATTACATAAAAATCTTTCCAAAAAGGCCTAGCACAGTGGTTCACGCCTGTAATCCTGACACTTTTGGTATGACAAGGCAGGAGATCGCTTGGAGGCCTGAAATTCAAGACCAGCCTGGTCAACATAGTGAAATACCACTTCTCATAAAATTTTATTTAATGTAGCATATATTGTTACAAAGAAAATTTAGGAAGATCCTATCTTTCCCCTTCATAATTCAAGTTCATATTACATTGAAACAGATTAGAAGGTGATGATATTTATCAGGTCATGGATGAGTATGATGTTGATCCCGGGGAAAAAATTACAACTTACTTATCTAAATTGGCAGTATGGCATGGGTACTTAGAAGGAAGTGGTAAATTCTAGGAGCAAATATGAATCACCACAAAAATCATGTCAGACTAAGGTCATTCTTTTATTTGAAAGGAATCAAGAACATTTTGTAAATTTTGTTCACTATGCTACAAAGCATTTGATGATAAACAAAATCAGGGTTTCTCTGACCTTTCCACGTAAGAGACCAGTGCACATACAGCTCTAGGGTCTATCTGCACACCTCTATGACCAGGAAAGAAAGACTCTTCCCCACACTGGCTCTAGCAGAAACATCCCAACAGAGGACTCTGGCCCAGTATGGATCAGGTTATGGATATTGTCAGAACACCAGGTCTACTAACACAGGGAAATGTGTGAAAAGGTGCTGGTAAGTGAAAGATGAGAGCCAATACAATAACCAATGGGTGTCAATTAATAGAAAGATTATAGTGGTGTAAACATACTGTTCTATACTTAGTCCTGTCCAATCAGTTTTTTAAGTTTGTTAGGAAAACAGAAGAAATAGTAATTACATGTGCAGACTAAAAAGTTTCAGAAGGAAGAAGCAATGTGCCCAACCAAAAATAAGTATAAAAACTTGCACCTAGGTTTTAAAAAAAAACACGTCAGGCGCAGTGGCCACTCCCAGCAATTTGTGAGGCTGAGGAGGGCGGATCACCTGAGGTCAGGAGTTTGAGACCAGCTTGACCAACATGGCGAAACCCCGTCTCTACTAAAAATACAAAAAAATTAGATGGGCATGGTGACGGGCACTTGTAATCCCAGCTACTTTGGAGGCTGAAGCAAGAGAATCACTTGAACCCAGGAGTCGGAGGCTGCAGTGAGCCAAGATTGCACCACAGCCTGGGTAACAGAGCAGGACTGAGTCTCAAAAAATAAAAAATCAAACACACCAAGCTGAGGAGGGGGAAAGAAGGGAAAACCATTCTGTAAACTAAATACAAGTGAAACGAGTCATAAAAATGAATGTAACTTCATGCTATTTTAATGAAAGCTTAGGATCTTAGGATCTTTAATGAAAGCTTAGGACAAGGCAGGTCACAGTTCTTTTCTAGTGTGTCAGTGAGAAGACACTTTGAATACTGAATTCCATTTAGTACCACCTCTTTAAAAGGTGGAGAAATACTGTCATAGTCAGGAAGCAGCAACTGAAAAAATACAGAGACCTAAAACCGTGTCACATAAAACTAACTTAAAACACTTTCCAATTCTGAAAGTAAATGATTCGATCAGTTGAAAAAGACTTCTTTCGGGAGATTTTCATGGGTACATCTGAGGAAATTAGCCAGGCTGCAGAGTTTCTAAGAAGCTAACAATGGTATGTTTTGTTGTCCTTTTAGTTTTCTTTTAGCAAGCATCGGACTGAGAGCTACCTTTTATTTACTGATTACTGGGTTAAGATATTTTCTCCATTAATCCTCACTTAACTGCTGAGTGAATAAATACTACCATCCCTATTCTACTGAGGTTCAGAGAGGTTAAGTAAATTGACCAAAGTCACAGATCCAGCAAATGGCTAACCGAAAAACTGAACCCATATCTGACTCTAAAGACTATTCTTTAACACTATGCCAAACTGCCTCCATAATAAAGATCAAGTTGCTATATATAAAAATGTTCATTTTTGTAAATTATAAAATACGTGTAAATTAAAATAATCTTTCAACACCATTTTACATCTGTAAAGTAGAAAAAAATTAAAATACCCCCTAATGATCAGCAGGTAATTAAGTTAGCATTCATTCATAGTATTGCACATTGGCACAACTCATGAAAAGTAATACATCAATCTGTGTAGCTTAAGAATGCCCACACTGTTTCCACAAACACTAAGGAAATTCATAAGCCTCCAATCATTAATCTCATTCCTGGCAATTTATTCCAAGGAAGCTATTCAGCAGAGACGAAAATGTTCACTTGCAAAAATACACAGTATAATCCATAAAAATTCCAGAGGCAGTCTAGATGCTCAATAGCTAAGAATAAAATAAATTAAGCTATAGCTACACAGAGGAATATTTATGTATTTCTTTAAAAGTATAGTTATTAAGGTCATGTATAGGGAAATATAGGAAAGAGGTATGTTTTAAATGAAAATAGCAAAACATATAACTATGTAAAAAATGCACATAAATACAGGATAAAAGGAAATAATAAAACAACATCTGTATTATGGTTATGATATTATGGATGATTTTAATTTTCTTAAATTGTGTTTAACGTTTACACTATTATTAACTGTCAAAAGCAGGTGATGATAATGACAGCATTTTTATAAGTTTCTGAGAATTGCTTTACCCATACATATAGGGGATATAAGTGGTCCAGCTCTTAAAGAGCTCATAAATATACTAAAGACAACATGTACATTTGTAGAAAAAGAATTTGCTATTTAAAACATAGTAACCACAGCCCCCAAGAAATGAACATCTCATTTGTTGTTGTAGAGTCAAACAAATACGAGTCTGCTATATGCCAGCCACAGTTCTAGCCACTGGGACTATAACAGTGAATAAAATAGACAGAAATTCTTGCCCTTGTGGAACTTACATGCTAGCAGTAAGCATATACTGCAAAGCTATACAAAAGACAAGATAAATATGTAAAATGTAGAGCACTATTTTATAGTGATAAGTGCTAAGAAGAAAAGTAAAGACAGGAAGGTAGACAGCATGCTATTTTAAATTGAGTGGCGGAGGCCAGGCACAGTGGCTCATGCCTAGAACCCCAGCAGTTTAGGAAGCTGAGGCCAGAGAATCTCATGAGCCTAGGAGTTTGAGACTAGCCTGGGCAACATAACATGAACTCGCCTCTACAAAAAATAATATTAGCCAGGTGTGGTGGCGTGTGGCTGTAGTCCTAGTTACTTGGAGGCTGAGATGAGAGGATTGTTTGAGCCTGGGAGGCAGAGGTTGCAAGCCAAGATTGTGCCATCACACTCCAGCATGGGTGGCAGAGGGAGACTCCGTCTCAAAATAAATAAACAAAAATAAATTGAATGGCAACAAAAAGTCTCACTAAGATGTCTGATAAAAGACTGAAAGAGGGGAGAGAGTAAGCAGTGTGAGTATCTGAGGAAAGAGCACTTCAGGCAGGGGAAACAGCAAGTGCAACCTGAAAATAGAATGCCTACCCAAGGGTGTGAATGTACCAATAACTGGGAGACATAATTAATTAAACAACCTGCACTCAGTTCCCCCTAGCAGACCGCAGATAGCTATACAGTTCTTAAAACAACAGCTCTGGACCTGATCTGCCTTAGTTAGTTTCAGTACACAGCTACTTTGGCTGTCAAATTCTTCAATGCTTTTTTTCCATCTCAGGTTGCTTAAGCATTTCCTCTTTATTGTAAGGATGCAAAGGGGGCCAGCCCATATAACATCTACTCATGGGTCACTGTAAGGGTCTCAAGCAGCTCTTGTCCCTCACGTGACTCATGCTTGTACTTTGCAAAACACTCGGTTTGCCTGTAAAACTGAGAAAAGTGAAGCCAGGCCCCTTCTAGAGCATGAGTTGAAAGGAGCAGATCTAAGGAAGGAAAGCTGACTTTTGAAGTTTGCAGGGGAGTTGTAGAGGGGTTAGCAGTAAGGCAGTGCAGGGAGTAAGAAGCTAGAGATATAAGGACATCCAATGGGTAAAGAAAGGCCCAGCAGCAGGCAACAGGGAAAAAAAAAAGTCAAGAAATTTCCAGCAGTGGGAATGTCCACGAAACTTCTAAATAAAAGCATTTTAAGCTGTTCACTATGCTGGGATATAATCCTTACCACTCCTCCCAAATTTTCAATAAAGCTCTACTACAAATATTTGCTTTGTGACTGATTCTTTAGAGAAATTAAGGCAGACACCAAAGAGACAGGCTCAAGAGACAAAATGTAAGTACCTTCTAAAATAGAGCAGAAGCAAGGAAGTGAAGTAAGGTGTCACTAAGGGAAACGCAAGCTCCCTGAAATTCCTCAGAAATAGAAGAGGAAACTGTGTTCCCACCATTTATAGATTGGGGCTTTTAAAAGAAGAAAAATCACCCCACAATGAGGTGGACTTTGGTGTACCTAGCTAGATTATACTCAGTCAAGTAATGAATAGTTAAAACAACAAGGTACTTAAATTCATGCTTCGGAAATTTTAAGAGAGGCGATCATCATTTAGATCACCTAGAATAGTTAAATAACACTTCATGGACCAGGTGACCCTGACCTAACCCTTTAAGGATGACAAGAGTTGGAGAACAGGGATATCATAGAAAGATATTCCAGGTATAAGTAACAGCATGAATAAAGCCCCAAAGCCAAAAATGAGTGTGGCCTGTTCAAAGAACAGTGCAGAAACTGGCCTATTTGGAACAGACAGTACCCACTGGCAGGCAATGGCATATAAGATTAGCCAGGTAAAGTGAGACCAGATTGAGGGAGCCTCTGAAATCCAAGATGAGAAATCTGAACTTTAATTGACAAGCATTGATAACAAGCGAAAGAAACTGCTTGTTCTGTTCTGTTTTTTAAAGATAATAAAATACTGTGGCTATAGTATTGGTACCATTGCCTTCTAAAATTGGCCCACTGATTTCCCACTACCCAGGTCAGGTTATATATGGTCAGGTACACAACTATTACGTCTGTGAAAAGAATGTTTCTATTTATGTTTGTACTAGGCATCTCCAACTGCCTGTCAATTACCCTTCAAAGTTCTTCAACTTGCCTGTGTCATTTATCCTCTCTATAAACACTTTCTAACCTATGACATAGCCAAACTAGGGAATTAAAGATGATTCAGTTCATGCCCTCAAGAAACGCAGGATCTGATGTAGGCAAAAGCCAAGAAAACAAACTAGTACAATACACAGTGGGAAGTGCTACAGCAGCAGATGCCTAGAGCAGTAGTCTCCAACCTTTTTGGCACCAGGGACCGGGTTTTGTGGAAGACCATTTTTCCACAAATTGCGGGTAGGGTGAGGGATGGTTTCAGGATGAAACTGTTCCACCTCAGATCATCAGACATTAGATTCTCATAAGAAGCGTGCAACCTAGATCCCTCACATGTGTAGTTCACAATAGGGTTCATGCTCCCACGAGAATCTAATGCCACTGCTGATCTGACAGGAGGCAGAGCGCAGGTAGAATGCTCACTTGCACACGCTGTGGGGCTCGGGTCCTAACAGGCCACCGATCTGCACCGGTCCATAGCCCGGGTATTGGGGACCCCTAGCCTACAGTATCATAAAAGCAGATGACACTTACATCACTTTGGAGATCAGAAAAAGATAGAAAACACCTAAGACAGAGTGTTGACTGAGTGTTGAAGAAAAATAAATAAATAACAGCTGAGCATGGTGGCTCATGCCTGTAATCCCAGCACTTTGGAAGGCTGAGGTGGGCCAACAGCTTGAGCTCAGGAGTTTCAGACCAGCCTGGGCAATGTGGTGAAAACCCACTTCTACAAAAAATACAAAAAAAAATTAGCCAGGTGTGGTGGCGGGCACCTGTGGTCCCAGCTATTATATTTTGTAAGCTGAGGTGGGAGGATTGCTTCAGCCCAGCAGGCAGAGGTTGCAGTGAGCCGTGATCACGCCACTGCACTCCAGCCACAGCAAAAAGAGACAGACCCTGTCATAAATAAATAAATAAATAAATATCAAAGCATGGGGAGGGGTAGTGAAGGATGACAGTGATTACAATCAGACTGCAAAGGCTAGGCAGAGCCTGTCATACTGAGAGACTGTAAGGTAATTCCATATGGCTGGATGAGTGGGAAAAGTAGGCGAGGACCACACCACAATATACATGAAGTTTATATTTTAGAGTAGCTGAATGATTTTAATGAAGGAATATTATGATCATATCTGAGTTTCTTAAAAAGAGCTCTGGTGGCAGGGAAGATAGATTGAAACGGCACCATAAAGTTTCTTCCTATCATAACTGCAACAAAAGTCTGATAAAGGATGCTATAAACAGTCATTTTATTCCAGTTATCCACTCCTACCCCCTTTCTAGGCTTAACATACATCCTTCATGAAGCCTGCCCTAACCCTTCCCAAACACATTCATCTTGTCTTTCTCAGAACTTCTAAGACATGTCTGTCTATACATTTCATTCTGCTATCAGTGTTTAAGTTTCTTTTCCCTGACAAGAAGGTAAGCTCCCTGAGAAAAGAAGTCATACATTTTTTAATGTATGTAATACATACACACACACAAATCTTATAGCTCCTAGCACAGTAATACAACATTCTGAAATAGACACTTCCTTTAAAATGGCCCTCTTTATCCATGAGAAAAAAGATTCTGCTTTTCCCCATAAATAATAAAATAAAATGTAAGATTAGGCAAACTAAGGTGAAAAAGCACAGCAGTGGTGGGATCCGGAGTGAATAAAAGGTGATCAGGATTGAAAACAAGGGACCCTTCTGGGGAGATGGAAATGTTCTAATTTGTCATAGGGATGTGTTATACAGTGTACTCATTTGTCTAAAAAATGTGTAACTAAGGTTTGTGCATTTCAATGTATATAAATTTCACCTAAAAAACCTACAAAAATAAGGAGTGAAGAGCAGGTTGATACAGACGAAACAAAGTTCTTGTTGGGCAATCCTTACATTATCCCATGTACTTTTTATATGTGTGAAATTTTTCACAATAAAAGGTCAGAAACACACACACATATATATGAGATCTAAATGAGTGAAAAAAATTCATTAACAAAAATTTAAAATAACCCAGAACATTTAATTACTCATTCTCCTAATGTTTGGAGAAATGTTACACTGTAACTTTTAAAGTGATTTTACTAGCTCTATTATCTACCCAATTCTAAAACCAAACTACTATTAACAACATAGACAAAAGAAGGCCAAGTACCCACAGGTTCCTTAATTAAGCACCAGATATTAAAATTAGTTGTTACCAAAGATATTCAAAAGGCCAGTATAATATAAAAATTAGAATCTTCTAATGTTCAAACTGTGATACCAAAGGTGGTCACTGAAAGATATTTATAAGACTTCTGGACATATAATATCTTTAAAAATACATCAATACCATTTTTAATGGTTTCAAAATAGTTCAATCATTTCATTTCAACAATTTAAACTTCACGCTTATCTACTCGGTATCTGCAATCTCCTCCCACAAAATAATGTGTAAAATAGAGATTTTCCCCGCGTAGCCCAACGCAAAAGACTAACAACAATCTTTTGTTCAGTACATTTCCTGCTAAATAATTCAATCCCCACAAAAGTTCACAACGTTTCTCAAGAAAAGGAGTAACTTTTAAAGCATTTTACAAGGGCAAACGAGCAGCTAAAATCATTTAATAAGACAAATTCTATTATACTATTTTACTGCTACTGCTACTATTTCCCACTAGATTATGTTTAAAATTTCCCTTGCCAATAATCTATGGTCTTATAAATTGGTTTAGTAAGGAGTGTGGACTGTGACTGGATGGGGGCATGAGGAGAGTTTCTGGGGTGCTGATAATGTTGTTTCTTGACCTGGGTGCTAACTACACAGGTGTGTTCTATTTGTAAAAATTCTTCAAGCTCTACACTTATGTGTACATGTATGTGATATAATATCACATATACATATAAATATGTGATACTTCAGTAAAGAAGATTTTTTTAAAAAAGAATCATAAAAGTAATCCAGAACTGGTAGGGTTGTCCTCGAGTTCCCTCCTCCATATTAAAACACCTTTTCTATGCCCTGAAACACTTCTTTGCAAAAACAGAATTCAAGTTAAAGGACCTAACATTTTCTTTCTACTGGCATGTTCCCAGTTAACAGGTAACTTCTATTTGCAACTCGGAGCTCAGAAAGCATACAAACCAATAGAAAAACCTGCTTAGTATTTTCCCAAATTAATCCTTTTAAAAGCAAACTGAATAGAAGAAAAATGAGTAAGCACTCTATTGCCCAGACTATGTGCAAATCATTTTCAACTCTGTTAAACGGATTTAGGAAGGAAAAGAAAGACCATCACTTCAGACTCTAGTAAGATAAAAACAGAAGGCGGCTAGAAAGAACTTCATGGAAAGGGTACTATGAGCTAGAAGTCTACCTGTCAGTGTTTTAGTCCAAATTTTATTAATTAGATATTTTAGGCAAATCAAACACAGTAGGCAACAGTACCTGCGCAGAGGAATGAATGAAATAAAATTCATGAAAATAGTATGTCAAGATTTAATATGAAATATTCAATGACTGGCAAGAATGGTTGGGAAGCAGCCTTTTCTCATTCACTTGTCCAGCAAATAAAAATTGTTATTTATACCTGTATGTCACAACCGTAATTCAGAGGGCTCTCTCTTCCTTTCTGTGATCTGATAACCTCCCAAAGTGAAATCTAAGCACTGAAATTCTCTCGCAGTGGAGTGTCACTTAAAAGGAGCTTGATCCTCACCTAAAACACACTCTCACCTTTCACCTACAGAGCCCAGGAAGGAAACATTGCCTTCTTAGTCCGACAGAACCGATTCAGCCTTTCCGGATGAAATGCCAGGGCGTTCACCGACCAAAGGGTTCACCGACTCCAAGGGGTCACCACTTTAGAAGGCAATCCTGCCAAGTGGACCGGTGATAGTTCACAGGCGCCACCCTCACGACTTTGAACAGCAGTTACTCGGGAATCGTGCCAAACCTCGTTCAAGTGACTTAGACACTAGCGTCCAGCCTGGTGAATCCAATCCCCATCCTCAATCACACATTCACGTCCCCAAAACAAATCCTTCATGGTCTTTCTGGAGATGAGATGGCAAAACCAGAACACACCCAGAAAGTTGACACAGAAGGGGGTAGTGTGGGGAAGGGGGTGGTGTGGGGAACACACCGCTTCCCCCTCCCATCCCCGACTGGAGGCTGCTGGCTCGGGGCTGGCTGGGCGCCGGTTCGCCAGCGGGCGCAGGATTCGCAATGCCGGGGTGGAACGAGATCGCAGGACCAGACCGGCACCGGGGACTCGCGGACACCCTGACATTGGAGCCCCGCGGCAGTGGCGGTCGGCCCTCTCTCCGCCTGACCCCGCCGGGCGAAGGGAGCCGCGGGGGGAGGGAGAGCACGCGGGGAGCGCCCGCTCGGGCCCGGGAAGGCGGCGCGGCTACGGGCCTTCTTACCTGTGCAGGCCGAGGGCGCGGCGTCGCTTATGGAGCAGGCAGAGCAACAGGAACGCAGCACCCGCCAGCGAGGAGTTTCGCGCCGTCAAGTACTTGCTGAAGGCCGCCATGGCACGGCCGGTGCTAGCGAGCCGGCGGGTGGTACTCGACAGCGGCTACCTTAGTGCAGGAAGCGCGGGGAAAACTGGGAGGCGAGCAGAGGGCGGAGCCGGCAGCGCAGGACCGCCCCCTGACGCGCGCCGCCCGCCCGCTGGAGCCCACCCGGTACTTTGGCTCGGCGGGAGCGCGCGCGGGAGCCTCTGAGGGCGGAATAGTCCCGGAACGCGCTCTGCGCACGCGCGGACCCCCTCTGGGGCTCCGGAAAGGCGGCGCGCAGGCGCTGTGGCTCCTCAGCCCTGCGAGGTCTCGGTTCTGCCCCTTCCTCACCCCTACCCTCCCGCCCTTTGCGCGCACACCCGGCTTTCACAAGAACTGGGTGAGCGGGCCCGGCCTGCACTGAGGACCTAGTGGGCCCTGCCTCTGCACTCCCCCGGTGATGGACCGTTACCACCCTCTTAAAGGAGCCCGGGAAGGAGGCAGGCGGCCCTCTCACAGGGCATTTAGGGAAAACACTCAGCACAGTGATTATTAGGACGAAGCCAAACAGTTGGGAAGTCCTCAGAGGTGTAGGGAGACGTAGGGAGAATGACACAGATCAAAGAGCTTTTTCCAAGCCAGTGTTCCCCAAACCGCGGGTTATAATCTCTAGCGCATTGTGAACTTGGTTTCGTAGATCGGGATCACCACTCTCCGTTTTTAATAAAATTGAGACTAGAGTACAGTAGAAAAGTTTCACAGTACATCGCGTAGTAAAGGAATTGTTTGGAGAAATTTTGATTTCACTGTTTTGTATGTATGTATCACTGGTGGCGATGTAAAACGTATTTATGTAGAGCTGATTAAACAAAAAGTTGGAGAAACACTGTTGTTTGCAAAGAGAAATTCAGAAGTAGCAATCATGCATTGTATTAAAGCTGGCCTCACTCCCAGAATCAGAAAGGCTTTACAGATTACAGCATTCTTCTCTTGCCTGACCCTATGATGCAGGAATTGTTAGCCCCAGCATTCGAGCCTAGCATATATACTGTAACAGTGAATCGCTCTTTTCAGTTGAGGAAACTGGAGAAAAGCAAGTGTGTCAGAAAATAAGTTCATAAAACCTCGCATAATGCACATACATATTAAAGTAGCCTACAAAGTAGTGGTGCTGTGCCCTAGGTGTTTTCTCAAGATAAATGAGCGATTGCCTAATACAGGTTATGAGGATCACAAAGATCAGGTACAATAATGGCATGCATGTAGAGGCGCTCAACAGTGAATTCTAAATTATGCAAAAGTGAAGCTCCTACTAATTATCTATTTGTCTTGTGGACATTTTCATTACCTGGAGTGGCCAAGGGTCTTGGCCTCTGAAAGTTCACTGAAAATCACTGACATGAGGCAGATTAATAGAAGAAAAATTAATAGGAGAAAAGGCATACAAATTTATTTAACGTGTATACATGGGAGCGAATGAAGACCCAAAGATACGGGGAAAATTGTCCATTTTTATGTTCAGGTTCAACGAAGTATGGACAGCTATGTAGAAATATGATTGGATGAAAAGGGTATAATCTAATGCTAATAGAGTGAGTGGGGACGCCCAGCAAGGCCTGTCTGTCTGGGTTCTCCTTGGCCTTCTACGCACCATTCCTTCCTTCTGGATATGGGGCAGGACCCTCTCTGGAATGGAGCTCTTATGGGTACAGGCAAACAAGGTAGGTCAGATAATTTATGGCCAGTTTTCACACAAAAAGGTGGAGGGAAAATTTGCAGAACATTTTTAGGCTTTCATGCCTGGCTTTAGGGGATAGAGGTTCTGGTTTCTGTGTCTTGCCTCGAGGAATAGCGATCCTAATTTCTATGGCTAGCCTCAGGGAATATGGGACTGAGAGACAGGAGGGCTGGAGTAGGGCAGAAGTTCAGAGAACTTTTGCTCCAGAGGTCTTCATTTTGGTGTATTGTCTTGTGAGCCCTAACGACCTCAGTAACATTAAGTAATTAGGCATGCCTGGCACAGAGAACACAAGGATGAACAGATCATGGAGATCATATTCCCCAGAGGCTGTTAGAGAAGAAAAACATGTAAAAAAATAAAGCATAAATGTAGTAAGTACTATATAAGAGATATGAACAAGGTGCTATGAGATCACAAACAGCAAAATATTTAGTTTTGTCTAAAGCTTTCAATTAAGGCTCAAGGCTTGACAAAGATGATTCTGTAGCTAAATTCTAAAGGACAGAAGGAATCACTCAGGAGGACAAAAGAGGAAATTACTAATTCAGTAATAAATTGCAAAGTGCTAGAAAAAGAGTTGGAAACCGTGTAAGAAAGTAACGGTTTCATCTTAGAGTTTGTAACAATGAAGGAAGTAAAAGCAAGATTAGTCAAAAACAGTCTGTTTAGAAAACAGATTTCAAAACATTCAGAGGAAAGATAGAAATGACCCATTGACAAAACATTCCAGAAAGTATCCTTGTTCAAGAAGCGTGGGAAAGTCTAAAAAATTACATTAGTTATTTGAGCTCAAATAATTTTAGCTGTTGATAAAGCCCATCTGATAAAGATCACTAGGAACAAATCTGTAACCCAAAAAGGTAAGTTTATTAACTTGCTATAGCAAAGGACATTATACAGCAGAGGAATTGTGGCCATGTCTTAAAAAAAATAATAATAAGGAAGAAATGAGGAATCATTATAGTATTTAGAGGAAGAGAGGAGTTTAGGTAAAACTAAATAATGCAGTGCTTGATAGGCTCAAAGCAAATCAGAGCTGTATGTAATATCAAACCTGGACTGAGAAGCAGATTCAAGATTCTAGTTCCTTAGAAACATACATTTAAGATTAACATAGAATATTGCCTCTGAAAATCCCTTATCTGAACCTCTGCACTAGAAATTAAGACGGGTTTTGTAAGTCAAAGTGACTCAAAGAGTTCAAATTTGCCAGGCAAGAAAGGGACATTCTGTTCTCACTGGTAGACTCTCAGAACAACCAACTTTCTGACAATCTAGGATTTTAGAGAACAAAATTCCTTGGCACTATGTCTTTTGATAATTAACAATGCAATTTTGCCAGTTCACACTTTATAATACTAAATAATTAAGAAAAACAGAAAATGTGATTTTATGGGGCAGATGTCGAAGAGCTCTGATTTTTAAAGAATTTGAGCTATTGAGAACAGGGAGGCAGGGCATATGAAGTTAGTGAATCTGGAAAGCTTCAGGAAGAAAGGTTGTGTTAGCCAGCCTCCAAGATTGTCCCTGGTGATCATGGTGTCCTATTCATGCCCTCATGGAACTTCCCTCACATCAGAGCTGAGTCTTGTGACGAAGGTGATGCTATGTGACTTCGAAGGCCATATTATAAAAGGCACTGTGGCTTCTCCTTTGATCTCTTGGATTGTTTGCTCTTGGGGAAGCCAGCTTCCACAGAGAGCACTCAAACTGTCCTGGAGAGGAATTGAGGCCTCCCACCAGAAGCCAGACCAGCTTGCCAGCCATGAGAGTGGGCCATCTTGGAAGCAGATCCTCCATCCTCAGTCAAGCCTTCAGATGACTGCAACCTCATGAGTAATCTCAAACCAGACAGCCCATCCAAGATGCTCCTAAATTTCTGACTCGTAGTAACTGTGGAAGGTAATGTGTTTATTGTATTAAGTCACTAAATTTGGGGGTAATTTATTACGCAGCCAGTGTGATTTGCACCAAACCTTGAAAAACAGATGGAAAAAAAGAAGGTTCAGAAGAAGATACAATCAGAGCAAAGATGCAGAGACCAGAAGGTACAAAGCAGATTGAGGAAGGTGGTTAAGTCTGATGTGGATGGAGGCTGAGGGAGGCATGTGAAATGAGAAAAAGTTTGAAATGTTTAACTGAAGTCAACTTGTGGAGAATCTAAAACACCAAGTTAACCGGGTAGGATTTTTATTCTGCATGTAAAAAGCACTATTGCAGGTTTTGGGAAAGGGTTGTGACCTCAGATTTTATTTAAGAAAAATCATGCTAGTGGCAGTGTGTAGAGTGGATTGAAGGAGGAACCATAAGCAAAGAGACCAGTGTGGACACATGAAATAGTCTAGGTAAAAGGTAGTGAGTACCTGAGTCAGGGCAGCACAAATCAAATGGGAAGAAAAGGACTTTGTGGATTCACATAAAATGGGAATAGGTGAAATAACTAATTCATGGGAAGAAAACTTTTACATTGATCCTGATATTTCCTGGCTGAATGTCTAAGAGGGTGATAATATTTACCCAAGGTCAGAGACAAAGAAGTGGTACCTGCTCGTCAGGAAAGACAATGAGATGCAAACAAATTCCTTACTAGTTCCTCATCACCAAGATAAACTGCAATATCCTTAGCATCTCACATAAACCCAGCTATGATATAAGCTCTGCCTACCTCTCTAACACCTATCTTGGCAGTCCTCCCCTCCTACAGATGTGTTCTACCCCTACCCCAGGAGATAGATGCCTGCTGCTATTCATTTCTGTAGTCTTCCCTTGAATATCCTATTCCTTCTACGTGAATCCCTTCCTACCCTAACATCCTCACGTTCAACTCAGTTTATCCTTTAAAATGAAGCATTGATGGTCCCCTACTCTGAACGGTCATCTCTGACCAGTCCCCCCAACCCCTTCACCTCATTGCCAAGTTAATTATTCTCTTCTTTGTATTCTCTTCTTTTTTCATATATAATTCTATTAATATGTAGTAGGGTGTCTGGGGAGGCAGATCTTAAATTTTTTTAGAGAAACAGCCAGTCATTTCTCTGAGACAGTAAATACCTCAAATCACTGAGAACAAACCATCTTTGCTTAGAAAAGAGTCACTTGAAAAGCCCCTCTTACTGATAGAAATGGAAGGAGAATAGCTACCCAAGTGCACCAAGGAAAGGACATCCCGACAAGGCTATTTCTTCAAATAGCCCTAGTTAGCCCAAGCTGGCACTGAGGAAGTTTGCACAGGAGAGCCTCCTGGGAGGAAAGAGATTGAGATCTCAACCTTTTCCTTTTTGGGTTCACCATTACTAGACTTTCTGATAGACTCAGATAGCTGTCTCACTAGCTCAGGGTCCCAAAGAGGAACTCTTCAGAAAGAATGAAAAATCTAGCCCTGATGGCCACGGGGAGAGTTGGTTCTTGCACAGCACATGGCTAAGCCTTGAAGGCCATCCCAATTCAGTTACCTAAGAACTACATGTTTTTTTAGAATGATGCCCAAGCAAAGGGAAATCTTGGGAGTCAAAGCTTTCAGCCCCTCTGCAACTGATACATCCAGGACATCAAGACAGGTGTGGGGACGAGAGTGACTTTACTTTAAAAGTTAATCCACCATGTGACTTCTGACTAACTCAAAGTCCAGGAATGCCTCCAAAATGTCTAGCTGACATACTACTCTTTATGTAATAGCAACTATTCATTATAAGCTTCCTCCAAAACAAATGTTGATGCTGTTGCAAAAATCACAGGCCATGACACTCATAGCCATCTACACATTCCTTCCAGAGCACATATATTTTCCCCAAGATATTAAGCCCTGGGTCTGGAAAGTTGCAGCGCACAGATCTACCTGTCTTTACGGCTGCCAGACCACACTTCTCTTTGTAAATTCCACCAAATAAATCATCTTATGCTGATAAACTGGATTTGTCTGCCTCCTTCTTCAGTTTCTTGGCTCCTTTGACATGGGGGTCACTTTGCATATATGGCCCTTTTCCAGAACAGTAGGGGAGCAAAAAGACTTGGGACTCAGGAGAGCCAACTTGCAATAGCAACACTAGCTAGCGGCTGAAGGTTTTTGGTAGCCTAAAACCTCCTCGACGGACTACTTGGAAGCCTCAGTTCACTATTTTGTCTGGAAATAAGTCTAACTTCTTTGGGCTAAATAGCTCCAATAGTTTTTGGTAAATTAAGTGAGAGAGGCAACCTCAAAATTTCCTAATAAGGATCTCCTAATAAGGACCCAAACTGGGCAACTAATTGGAAAAAACAAATGCCATGTGATTTTTACCCCAGACTGTTGAGTCAGGTCATAACAATTAAAAACACATATGCCACACAATTGTACTTTCTGTTTCTTTGTGGTAGGTATATCCTTGGGCCCTGATACAGTATGGGTACATGGCAAGTGTTCGGAAAATGTGTGTTGGCCAGAGCAAATTGATGTTGAGGTGCTAAGAGGAATGTGCCATGGTTGCCTCAAAGATAACCAGAAAATTAAATTCTAGTGCTGAGGAAAAAGATCAGTGCTAAATATTTATTCAACTGAAAATGTTAATTAACAACTTAACTATGTGCCAGAACTAGGGCCAGTGGTAAGGAAAGCAGAATAGTCCTTGCCTGGAACAAGCTAAAAGGGAAACAGACATTAATCAAATAAATAAATTCCAAATATGATGAGTTTCAAATATAGATTTATAAAACATATATGTAGATATAGAGATCTGCCATATACAAAATAGATGGAGTCTTAGAAATGAGTAAAATTTTTAAAAAGAATAATGGGCAGGTGAGAAGTGGAATATAATCCTCCAAAACATCTTCATTTGGAGGAATGCAGGAAAGAAAAGAAGCTAGAAGGAGCGTGAGAACAATTAAAAAGATAATATGGGAGCTGGGCGCAGTGGCTAAGGCCTGTAATTCCAGTTCTTTGGGAGGCCAAGGCGGGTGGATCACTTGAGGCCAGGAGTTCAAGACCAGCTTGGTCAACATGGCAAAACCCTGTCTCCACTAAAAATACAAAAAATTAGCTGGATGTGATAGCCCTGCACCTATAATCCCAGCTATTTAGGAGGTGAGGCAGGAGAAGATTGTTGAGCTGAGACCATGCCACTGCACTCCAGCCTGGGTGACAGAGTGAGACGCCATCTCAAAAAAAAAAAAAAAGATAACGTTGGAACCCAGAGGCATGTGAATCGCAGAATCAGGATAAAAGGAATTTTCAAGAGGGTATAGGAATGTTAATTGAGACTGTCAGTGTTAGAGCTGTATTCCTTAGTGAGGCCTCTTCTGTGATCCCTTTTCCTCCCCACTGTGTCTGGATTATACCGTGTTCAGGCTTCTGCCAGAGTTCCTAGATGTTTATTTATTTAAATTGCAGTAACCATCATGAGGGAAAGAGCCAAATCTTATTTTTCTTTAATCCTATACAATCTGAAAAAAAAAAAACCCAATTGAATACACACCTCACACTCTAAACAAAATAAAAATTATAAATTCATAATTGCTCAAAGACCAAATTTTTTAAAAAGGAAAAAAGGATACCATAAAATATTAGAAGAAAACATGAAAGAATTTTTAATGACATACTTATCTTATAATCTTGGCATGGGGAAGACCTACGTATTAAAATCCAGAAGCCATAGAAAAAATAAACAAATAAATTTGACTACTTAAACATAATTTTTTCATGATTAAAAGCAACCTGTAAACAGGGTAGAAAGAAAACTGTAAGGGAAAACTGTACTTGTTTTTACAGATAAGTACTTAATTTTTCTAAGAGTGCCTTAAAATCATTAGGAAAAAGCCAAAAACTAAATTTAAAAAATGAACAAAGAATATGATATAGCTCACATAACAAAAAAATTAAAATGGTTCTTAAACCTTAAAATGATAGCCATCCTAATGGATGTAAAGTGGTATCTCACTGTGGTTTTGATTTTCATTTCCCTAATAACTAATGATTTTGAGCATCTTTTCATATGCTTATTGGCCATTTGTATATCTTTGGAGAAATGTTTATTCAATTCTTTTGCCCTTTTATAAATTGAGTTGACTGTCTTTTTGTTGCTGAGTCGTAAAAATTATTTATATATTCTGGACACTAAACCCTTGTTAGATATATAATTTGCAAGTATTTTCTCCCATTCCATAGTTTGTCTTTTGACTGTCTTAATAGTGTCCTTTAATTTTAAAAAGTTTTACATTTTGATAGAGTACAATTCATCGATTTTTTTTCTTTTGTTTCTTATGCTTTTGGTGTCATACCTGGGAATCTATTGCAAATCCAGGATCATGAAGATTTATCCCCTAGGTTTTCTTCTTAGAGTTTTGTAGTTTTACCTCTTTCATTTAAGTCTTTGGTCCATTTTGAATCCATTTTTACATATGGTGTGAGGTAGGTGCCCAATGTCACTATTTGGCATGTGGATATCCAGCTGTCCCAGCACCATTTGTTGAACCAATTACATTTCTAAATGAAATTTAAATATGAAACAAAAACTCCAATCTTCTCTGGCCTTCCTACTTAAAGAGTTATGTTGAAGTTCTGGGGTCTTATATATCTCTAGGGCACTATGGAGACCATTCCATTTAAAACCATCTGTCTGCATTAGCTGTGACTAAAGTGTCATTGCCGCAGCCTTCATGGTTCCTTTTATGTCATTAAAGAGGTGTGAGATTTTGGGGTGAGGCTGGGATCTTCAGACGTAGGCATTCAGCTGACCTGTGCACCATTCAGCTAAAGAACCCCGTTCTCCTCCAGCCTCTCTCTGGGTCTTTTTAGTTTCCTCAAAACTCAGTCTCAGTTTCAGCTTTGGTGATCAAAAGTCAGGAAGGCATCTACCAACCCCAACGAAGGCAAAGAGAAACATGGGCCTTTCTCTCTGAATGGGAAAAGAGAAGGGGAGAATTTTAGAGAGAAAATATAAAACTGATATTTCAAAAAATTATCTTGCTACTTGTGGATTGAAAGCCCACCTAAAAGAAATTCAAAAGTAAATAAAATAGTCCTACCCTCTCAAAATGAATAATCTACATACCAAAATAATAATAACCAAAAGGGTCACTGTAATAAAAGTTGTGCTGGATATATAATCAAAGTACTATAGGAATCTATAAGAGAGTAAAATTTCCAGGCTAGGGAGTTGCAAGGAAGCAAGTTTCTGATGACATATATCTACTTTTATATTTACATTAATTTTGGTTCTTTTGTCCACTGTGTGCCACACTTGCATGCTCAGTTCCATTCGTTTGTAAAATTCTGCAGATACAAAGCAAATTGCAGCTACTATACAGGCTTGCCCGATTCAGCAGCTCAGTGCTCAGCCATCCATCTGTCTATGGAGTCTATCTGTATAGCCAGTCAACCAGACACAGCTCTTAGGGCTTGATAAAGCTTAGTTTGACTGGTTATTCATTCCAGAAGCCCCATTCCCCTTTTAGAACCAAAGTGTTGCCTTGAACCCAGCTGTAATTGAATACTTTGCTGAGACTTATCAAGTCTCCTTCTCAGAAATAGAACTTTGCATGATACCATGCCCAGGCTGAGATCCTGCTCCCCACTCTCCTCGTGTGACAACTGGCCACTATCTGATTCTGGATTCTGTACCACTATATGCGACCCACCAGAGTGGGAAATTGCTAAAATCTGATGTGATGTGTCAGAAACACCACAATAATGCCAGGAAGTTCTAAAATAAAAAACTATGAAAAGCCAATGGAGTCTTTATTATTTCTGTTTGTATAATTTTTAAAAATTATAATAAGTAAAGTTTCACCAATATAACTATATATAGTAATGATAAATTTCTGGAACAGAAAAATGTAAATTGGGTTCTAATACAATTCGAGTCTAAATCCATACTATATTGTCTCAATTGCCTATGTTATAAAATGCACCAATGATTTATCAGTGATTAATCTTATTAGGGAGAAAAGAATGAAATACAAAACAGCTAAAAATATAAGAGGACCTTTTATATTAATCTTTAACTTTTGTGGGTATACGGTAGGTGTATATATTTATGGGTTACATGAGCTATTTTGATACAAGCATGTAATGCATAATAATCGCATCAGGGTAAATGTGATATTCATCAAGCATTATCCTTTGTGTTACAAATAATCCCATTGTACTCTTTTAGTTATTTTCAAATGTACAAATAAATTATTTTTGACTATAATCACCCTGTTGTGCTATTAAATCTTATTCATTCTTTCTATTTTTTTTAATACCCATCAACCTTCCCCACTTCCTCCCCTCCCGCCACCCCCTAGATGTTATGGATTAAGTATAAAAAGGACCATACAAGTTATAGAAAGAAACAGATTGATAAGGGTAGAATTAGTATAAGGAAAAGAAAGAGCATAGGAGAGTATAACAACATGAATGTGGGAGCCGACTTGATCAGGGTCTTATTGCAGTTTAACATAGGAGGAAGCTTTGTGTTCTCTGCCTGATTCCAGACTTCAGTTTCTCCATCCTTGTCTTCCATTGCCATCAAAGCTCTTTTTATAAAACATAAATATGATCATGTTGGTCTCTCATTTAAAATTCTTCAGCTACTCTCCATCTCATGAAGAATAAAATCCAAACTTCTTAGCATGGGAGTATGCTTTTCTTGGTGTGCTCCTAGCCTAGCTCTTCTCCTGCTCATCCAGTCATATGGATGATGTATCGTCTTGGTATGGCAGGTTCTGCCCATTCTTTGCATTTTGATTATTTTGTTTGTTTGTTTTGAGATGGAGTCTTGCTCTGTCACCCAGGCTGGAGTGCAGTGGCGCAATCTCGGCTCACTGCAACCTCTGCCTCCCAGGTTTAAGCAATTCTCCTGCCTCAGCCTCCCTAGTAGCTGGGATTACAGGTGCCTGCCTCCATGCCCAGCTAATTTTTTTTTTGTATTTTTTAGTAGGGATGGGGTTTTGCCATGTTGGCCAAGCTGGTCTCAAACTCCTGACCTCAAGTGATCCCCCCCCACCTCCGCCTCCCAAAGTGCTAGAAAGACAGGCATGAGCCACTGCACCAGCTCTTGCATTCTGATTCTAATAATCTAATCTCCTACCCTGATCCTGGTGTGTATTGCCTTTCAAGACTTGGCTCAGTCAATGCTTTCCCTTATCTTGTCTCAATCTGTGCTTACTCTCAAGTCAAAATAAAACCCTCTCTGCTACTCTATAATAGAAATGGCAGCTCTTTATTATACTAGTTTATTTACTTAACTTCTGCCTCTGTTAGAGAGTGAGTTCCTTCAGGGCAAGGTCTGTTAATTTTTTCTGCAAAGGGCCAAGTAATAAATATTTCAGGCTTCATGGGCCATAGAGTCACCACTATTCAACTCTGCCATTGTATCATGAAAACAGCCAAGGACAATAATATAAATGAATTGGCATTGCTATGTTCCAATAAAACTTTACTTATGGACTCTGAAATTTGAATTCCCTATGGTTTTCGCATTGTTGTTGTTTCTTTATTGACCATTTAAAAATGTAAAAGCCATTCTTAGCTTACAAGCCATACAAATATAGAGGGTAGGCCAGATTTGGTCCACAGGCTATAGTTTGCTGACCATTGCCTTAGGAGCAGGAATGAACTGATTATAAAATAACTACCAAGAACAAACTTGAAATCAAGATTTCCTCAGTTTTTAGTCTAGCCTGGTGTTCTTGATGAGCTGGACACTCTTCACATGCACAAATAACAATCGGTTATAAGATATAATGGTTGAGAAAGCCCCATTTATAATAGAAACAAAAAAGATAAAATATTTAGGAATAAACTTATAAGAAATGTTCAAAAACTATATGAAGAAAATTACAAAACTTTCGTGAAACACACAAAAGTAGACTTGAACAAATAGAAGACACCCCTTGTTCTTGGATAGGATGTTTCAATATCATCAGTATGTCAGTTCTCCTTAAGCTAATTTATAAGCTTAATGCAATTTTAAGAAAAAAAAAAAATCCAATGAGCTTTTCTTTTTCAATGAAGGTAGACAAGTTAATCCTAAAGTTTATAGGGGAAAATAAACATCAAAGAGTAACTGAAAAGGCAGGGTATAGCCCTACCAGATATTACAAATACTATACCAAAATGATGAACACACAGGGAAAGAGGAGAGGCACCCAATATATGTTCTCCAGGCTTTTTAGAAAACATGGAATTGGTCCTTTGGCCACACACATGCAAATCTATCAGGAAAGTGATATCATAAACATCAAGGAAATGGGCACTTGTTCAAAAAGGAACATGGAACAAGTGTTACCATGCCAAAACTGGAAGTCTGTGACGTTTTCAGCATGTTGTTGGCATCATTGTAACCAACAAGTTAACGGCAAGATTATTATCAAGAGAATCAGTGTGCATATTGAGCCCGTACTCTAAGAGCTGAGATAGCTTCCTGAAATGCAAGAAAGAAAATGATCAGAAAAAGAAGGAAGCCAAAGAGAAAAGTACCTGGGTTTAACTGAAGCACTAGCCTGTTCCACAGAGAGAAGCACACTTTGTGAGAAGCAATGGAAAGGAACCTGAGCTGCTGGGCTGGGACCTATTCCCTATGAATTTATGGCATAACAAGTGTTAAAAAAAAAAAAAAAGGACCTCCAAACTATAAAAAACAAAACAAAATACTAGAAAGATTCTATCATTAAAACAGTGTGGTACTGGTACATGGATAGACAGACCAACAGAATGGAAAGTCCAGAAATGGAGTCAAGTACATATAAAAATTTACTATTTAATGAAGGTAATATCTCTTCTCACTCAGGGAAATAAAATTTTTTTTTGATAAGTGGTATTGAGATCACTGGATAACTATTTGAAAAAAAGTTAAATCCCTTCCTCAGACCATACACGGGAATAAACTCCACATGGATCAGAGATATAAATGTGAAAATAAAATTACACAAGTACAACAAGAAAACATGGCTAAATCCCTCTGTAATCTAGATATCAGAAAAGGTTTTCTAACTATTTCTAAAAATTCAGATGTTGGCTGGGCGTACTGGCTCACGCCTGTAATCCCAGCACTTTGGGAGGCCAAGGTGGGTGGATCACCTGACATTGGGAGTTCAAGACCAGTCTGACCAACATGGAGAAATCCCACCTATACTAAATATACAAAATTAGCCGGGCATGGTGGCACATGCCTGTAATCCCAGCCACTAGGGAGGCTGAGGCAGGAGAATCACTTGAACCTGGGAGGCAAAGATTGTGGTGGGCCAAGATTGTGGCATTGCACTCCAGCCTGGGCAACAGGAGCAAAACTCCGTCTCAAAAATAAATAAATAAATAAATTCAGACGCACTAAAATAAAAAGTTGATAAATATAATTCTTTAAAATTTCTAAACTTTGGCATGTCAAATACCACCATAAGCAAATTCAAAAGGCAAATGACAAACCTGAAGAAATCATCTGGAGCCTACATTGCAAATAAAAACTGAGTATTACAAATTTATAAAGAACTTACAAAACTGAAGAAAAAAGACCAAAAATCCTATAGAAAAATAGGCAAATGACAAGATCAGACAGTTTACAAAAAGAGATACAAAAACTGGTCTTCGAACACATTGGTAGGTGTTAAACTTCGCTCATAATAAAGAAATGCAAAATAAGCTATACTAAAGTCAATTTCTTACCCACAACATTAGCAAAAAGATTCAAAAGCTTGATAATGTTACTACGTGGCAAGGTATGGAGAAAGCAAATATCCTCATGTATTGCTGGTAGGAATGAAAAACAATTGAGGGGAATTTGGCAGCACAGATTCAAATGCAAATATAAAATTCAAATTCAAATATAAAACTATATAGGCATTTACCCTGGAGTGCTGCCTCTAGAAATTTACATATACTAGGAAGTAGATACACACCCAAAAATACAAAAATGCAGTATGCACAAGATTATTTTGAAATAGCATAATATTGGAAACAAACCAACTGTTCAAGTATAAGGCACTGATTGATCTTTGGTACATACACACAATGAGTTCTATGCAGCTGTACAAAAAATAATAGGGAAGATTTCTATACACTGAAAAGAAATCATTTGAGGAGGTATAATTAAGTTAAAAAAAATCAAAAGAGCTTATGTAGGATGGTAACTTTAACTTATGAAAGAAAGGAAAATAAAGATATAAACATATATTTATTTACCTTTGTGAAAAGAAACACTAGGTGAAAAATCAGATAACAATGAAATTTGTGACCTACAGGGGTTGAGGAAATAGAGTGGAAGGGATGTAGAAGAGTAACACTTCTCTGAGACTATCTTTTTGCATAAGCTTGACTCTTTAAAGCATGTCTACATTCTACATATTAAGAAATTAAATTCAATGAAAAAGAATAAGAAGAAAAAATGAAAAACTGAAAGCAAACCACAACAAATGAAACTGATTATATTTCAAATTAATATTATAACCAAACTGGAGAGAAAAAAGAAGAGAACTGAGGATGGAGGAGAAGAAAGAAGAAAGGAATCTAAGTAGCTTATGAACATAATATTTGACTATACATCCTCAGTCTTATGCAAGGTCGTAGACGAGGAAAATTACACATGAATCCTGAACTCATTATAGTCAACTTGTTTATTCTAGTATTACGGGCAAAGCAATTTTTTTTTTTTTGACACAGAGTAGCGCTCTGTATCTCAGCTCACTGTAACCTCTGCCTTCCAGGTTCAAGTGATTCTCCTGCCTCGGTCTCCTGAGTAGCTGGAACTACAGGCGTGCATCACCATGCCCAGCTAATTTTTGTTTTTTTTTAGTAGAGACAGGGTTTCACCATGTTGGCCAGCGTGTTCTCGATCTCTTTACCTTGTGATCCACCCGCCTCAGCCTCCCAAAGTGCTGGGATTACAGGCGTGAGCCACCGCGCCTGGCCCAAAGTAATTCTGAAACTGTTTTAGAATTTTATTTTGGACTGATCAAATGAGAAAATGTATTGATGTTGTTGGTATCCAGAGTTATCACTGAGGAAGGGACCAAAAAAACATGGAGGGGAGACCAAAAAGAACCCTGAGGGAGATGGATTGCCATTGGAAACCTCAGATGTGACCATATACTTTGTAAAATATGTGTATGTTATGTGTTTGCGTGTATACGTGATGAGTATGAGTCTATATTTACTTACAGGTATACATTAGTGTATAGATGTATATACATTTACATATTTCTTTGTTCTGTCCACTGAGAAAAACCAAGAAACAAATAAAATTTGGTAGCAATGATCATACCTCATACCTAGATCTTGGTCTTTTTTGTTGTTGTTGTTGTTGTTGTTTTGTTTTTTTTTGAGACGGAGTTTCGCTCGTTACCCAGGCTGGAGCGCAATGGCGCGATCTCGGCTCACCGCAATCTCCGCCTCCTGGGTTCAGGCAATTCTCCTGCCTCAGCCTCCTGAGTAGCTGCGATTACAGGCACGCGCTACCATGCCCAGCTAATTTTTTGTATTAGTAGAGACGGGGTTTCACCATGTTGACCAGGATGGTCTCGATCTCTTGACCTCGTGATCCACCCGCCTCGGCCTCCCAAAGTGCTGGGATTACAGGCTTGAGCCACCACGCCCGGCTGATCTTGGTCTTTTAACACCAGTTACCACTAAAAGGAAACATGGCTCCTCAAAGAAATGGCTAATTCTAGGGATGGAGCAGGGTAGGTATAAGACAAAAATCTAGTTGTGGCAGAAAATTTAAAAAGTTGATTAAAAAAATCATGAGGGCATGTCACAGGAACTCAAGAATCATCTTGAAAAGGCTCCTCCAGATCAAATTTTCGATAATTTGTGTACCAAAATAAATCCAGTAATAAATTATAAGCAATTAAAGAAATAGGAATTAATAAGTTCATATCTACAATAAACAGACTAATAATAGTGGAGAAAAGAGGTCTCTTGATTATAGGTAAATGCTGAGGGCCAACTTGTGAGAGAGGAGTGCAAGTTGGAAAAGTATTATTTTGTGCTGATCATAGTAGAAATTGAATCAGGTAAAATTCCTCAATGGGTGCTAAAGCTAGGAGGAAATTTTGATGAGAAACAGGATATGTTCATAATCTTAAATGATCTCACAGATAACTGCTTATCAGTTACAATGGAGAAAACAGTCATTTGAGAATAAATTGGACAAAATCTTGACCGGTCAATCCAAATTAACATCACCAATGTAGAAAAGATAGGTATCTCATACCTCTCAACATCTCTTACACAGGATTCCAGCCTAGAATGCATAATTTGAATCTCATCATGAGGAAACATCAGAACAACGTATGATGAGGATCATTTTGTTTAAAAAGGGAGGGAGTACTATATTCATAAAAAAGTGTCAGCCAGGTGCAGTTGCTCATGCCTGTAATCCCAGCACTTTGGGAGGCTGAGGCCGGCGGATCACAAGGTCAGGAGTTCAAGACCAGCCTGACTAACATGGTGAAATCCTGTCTCAACTGAAAATACAAAAAATTACCTGGGTGTGGGGGCGCACACCTGTAGTCCCAGCTACTTGGGAGGCTGAGGCAGGGGAATCGCTTGAACCCAGGAAGCAGAGGTTGCAGTGAGCCAAGATCACACCACTGCATTTCAGCCTGGCAAGAGAGTGAGACTCCATCTCAAAAAACAAAACTAAACAAAACAGTCAATGTCATAAAAGGCAAAGAAAGGATATGGAAAGCTTCCAGATTAAAGGAGGCTAAATAGGTGACAATTAAAAGGAGTAGATGACCCTGAACAGTATTTTGGATGACAGCATGAAGAGAGTACAGGACATTGTTGAGGACATTACCTGGTCAATAAGCAACAAAATTGGAATAGTACTGGTAGATAAGAATATTATATCAATTTTATATTTGCTGAAATTGCTAACTATACTGTGATTATATTAGAGAATATTCACATTCTAAGGATATATACACTCAACTTCTTAGGAGTAAACAGCCTTCAAATGGCCCTGAGGAAAAACACACACATGTATAAAAAGAGAGAGCACACACACAAATTGTAAAGCAAAGGTTAAATATTTATAATAGGCAAATCTGAATAAAGGGCATATAAGTGTTTTATGCCATTTTAAGCTTTGTAACTTTTGATAAGTTAGAAATTATTTCAAAACAAAAAGATTTCTTTAAAAAATAGAAAATTTAAAGATGTATTACAGAATATTCATGACAGCCTTATTAATGACATCCTAAAACTGGAAACATCCAGTGTCCATCAATAAAAGAATGGGTAGACAGGTTGTGGTATATCCAGACAATGAAACATTACTCAGCAATAAAAGGAAGAACCGCTGAAAAGTAGAGCAACATGAATGAATTTCCCAAACATAGAGTGAAAGAAGACAGATAAGTAGTCACACACGACTTGATTCAATGAATACAAAGTGCAAGAACAGACAGAATGAATGTATGATAAAAGCAAGTGGTTGTATGTGGGAGTGGGGTAAAATCTACTGGAAGGTGGCATGAAGGAACTCCCTTGGGTGACAGAAATGTTCTATATTTACTTTGCGGTGGTGGTTTTATGGGTATTTACAAATGTCAAAACCCATCAAACTGAACACTTAAGACCTATGCCTTTTATTGCATGTAAATCATAACCCCAATTAAATGAATGAGTGAACAAGCTAAGTCTCGCTCTGTTGTCCAGGCTGGAGTGCAGTGGTGCAATCTCAGCTCACTGCAACCTCTGCCTCCTGGGTTCAAGTGATTCTTCTGCCTCAGCCTCCTGAGTAGCTGGGATTACAGACATGTGCCACCATGCCCAGCTAATTTTTGTATTTTTAGTAGAAACAGAATTTCACCATGTTGGTCAGGCTGGTCTTGAACTTCTGACCTCGTGATCTGCCGCCTCAGCCTCCCAAAGTGTTGGGATTACAGGCATGAGCCACTGTGCCTGGCACTAATCATTTTTAAAAAAGAAAGATCTTAATGGTAAGTTCAGATGGATATAGTAGCATCTACTTAAACATCCCTGGAATTTGTTCCAGTGTTAAAGACCATTTACTTATAACCTTACGTCCTGAGAAGGACCTGGAGTATCTAAAAATATGAAAGAAAAAATAACTTAAGAAGACCTAAGGTATCTGAAAAATGGAAGGAAAATAATTTATCTCAAATATCTCCCAAGCAACCTTTAGAATAGTTAAGAATGCCCTGTGGGATTTACAGTTAATTTCAAAACACAACTAACCAGTTTGTAATTCAGAAAGATGCCTATGTTGTTATACTTGGAAAGATTTCTAGATTTTGCTGGTTGGAGTTTTTGTTTCACACATATAATGAGTGGCACATTCCTAGAATCTGGGCATGTTTGAGCAACATTCTATATTGAGAATATTGTCCTGGTCTGCCCAGGCAGGGCACCAGGACCACAACCATACATGCTAGCAGGTTCAACCAGGCTCAGGTATCTCTCTTAAACAGTATATGAAATAATTCATTTTACTAAGGGAATAAAATGACTAGTTCATGTCCTTAATCCATTTTCTGCTGCTTATAACAGAATGCCTGAAACCTGGTCATTTATAAGAAACATAATTTATTTCTTACAGTTCTGGAGGCTAGGAATTCCAAAGTCAAAGGAAGACATCTGGTGAGAGCCTTCTTGCTGGTGGGGACTCTCGAGAGTCCCAAGGTAGCACAGGGTATCACATAGCAAGAGGACTGAGTGTACTCATGTGCTAGCTCAGGTCTCCTTTCCTCTTCTTATAAAGCCAACAGTTCCCCTCCCCTGATAACTCATTAACCCATTAATTCATGAATCCATGAATGGATTAATCCATTCAAAAGAACAGTGCCCTCATGATCGATCCAATCACCTCTAAAGGCTCTACTTCTTAATACTACCACACTAGGAATTAAGTTTCAACATGAGATTTGGAAGGGACGTTCAAACCATAGCAGCTCAGAAACATGAAACTGCACTGTGGTAATAATGCAAGTTTAAATATCTGTGCCGTATTTCAAGGATTCTCAGCTATCATCCGTCTATAGTTTGACAGTGAGCTGCAGCCCCTCTTTCTCCAGGTGCTGTCGAAGCCTTCAGCCAGTAGGCACAAGTGTGGTGTTATCCCCCGACACTGTGGCAGGCGGGCACTGCTGTTCTCCTGTTTTCTTTTGCTTCAGAGTGACACACTGGTCTAGAGAGGAGGGTGCTTTCTGTCATCACAGCTAATATTTGAATTCCAGAGGTTCTCATTCTCTTCAGTTCCTCAAAGTCCAATTTCAAAGACACATATTTTATCAATGACTTTTGTTTGAGACAGAGTCTCCTGCTGCCCAGGTTGGAGTGCAGTGGCATCACCTCTGCTTACTGCAAGTTCTGCTTTCCGGGTTCGAGTGATTCTCCTGCCTTAGCCTCCTGAGTAACTGGGATTGCAGGCACCTGCCATTACCCTGGACTCATTTTTGTATTTTTACCAGAGATGGGGCTTCCACTATGTTGGCCAGGCTGGTCTTGAACTCCTGACCTCAGGTCATTCGCCTGCCTTGGCCTCCCAAAGTGGTGGGATTACAGGTGTGAGCCACCTCGCCCAGCCTCAGTGACTTTTTTATTGTTCTAGGATGTGCTTCTGTTTACTACTGATCAAATCTTTGCAAAACAAGAACTTCCATAAGAAAATCTTTGAGACAGGGTCTTGCTCTGTAGCCAAAGCCGGAGTGTAGCAGCACCATCACAGATCACAGCAGCCTCCTGCTCCTGGGCTCAAGTGATCAAACCACTTCAGCCTCCAGATGCTATGGGCTTCTGTCTGCAAGCTTCTCTAAAAATCCCTACTAAATTGCTACAGCCACCAGAGTGGGAAGGTTTTATTTCACAGCTCTCCATGGCATAATGTGGAAAGTAAATATTATCTGGATGGAGTTCTCCCCCAAACACACAAATGCCTTTCCCTTCCAACTGCAGCACTGCAGCGTCTGAGGTCAAAAGTGATGTGTGTTTGTTTTTTGTTTTGTTTTTTTCACAAGTTATCCATTCTACACCCAGCCATATTTAGGTTGCAGATTGATCTGAGCACATGCTCTTGAACAAAAACACCAGGAAGTAGAAAGAACAATGAGCTTGGAGTCATGAGTCTGAGTTTAACCTCAAGTTTTGTCATAAATGACTACGTAATTTTAACCTTTGGCTCTCAACTTTCTCATGTGTGAAATAAGAAGGTCGATACTGGTTACCTCTGGGAATGGGGTTTGGAATCATTGACTACAGAGATTTCCAGATTTAGAGGTTCATGACCAGGCCGGACAAAGACGCACCAATGAAGACAGTAGACAAAGTGCTTACATACTCACACATGCGAACACCACTGAGTGAGAGTCGTTTTTCATATTACACGGTTCTCTATCGTTAAACAAAAATGTGTATGCATTATTTTTATACATTTAAAAATACTAAAAAGTTACAAAATATAACATTTTTGAACAAGTTGACTGCTAATATCCTTTCTTGCTTGAAAATGTTATTGTAAGGTGTCGGGCAGGGTGAAGGAATTCACTCCAAGGGGCTATAGAAGGGAGTGTTAGGGTGATGGACGTGTTCTGCATGACACCAGGGTGGTAAGTACGTGACTTTGTGCATTTTGTAAAACCTACTGAACTGCACACTACTCCATACTAGTAGTACCCCCACATACTACTAAAGAGTGGAATTTGCTATATCCAAGTTTTTTTTTTTTTTTTTGAGACGGAGTCTCACTTTGTCACCCAGGCTAGAGTGCAGTGGTGCAATCTTGACTCACTGCAACCTCTACCTCCCAGGTTTAAGCAATTCTCCTGCCTCAGCCTCCCAAGAAGCTGGGATTACAGGCACGCACCACCATGCCTGGCTGATTTTTTGTATTTTTAGTAGAGATGGAGTTTCACCACATTGGCCAGGCTGGTCTCAAACTCCTGACCTCGTGATCTGCCTGCCTCGGCCTCCCAAAGTGTTGGGATTACAGGCGTGAGCTACTGCACCCGGCCTATATCCAAGTTTTAAAAAATATTTCAGGCTACCAGGAATCCCAAGATGGAATGTAGACTGTGACAAATGAATGTAACTATATACTGCAACTGCATGGGGTAGGGGAGGAGTTGACCTAAGTAATTTTGGAAAAGAGTGTTTTTACTGAAAACTGATTTGACTACAGTCAAAAAGAACTGAATAAAATCAGTGTATTCTACTTATGTTTCAAACAAGAGTACAGGTTAACAATTCTGACAGGTTGGTGATTCTGATATTACTTTATAGGTATACTAGGGTTGAACACAGAAGTAAATAAATTGTAGATAACGGAAGTCATGTTTCTCACTGTCAGAAAAAAGAAGTTACAAATCAGCAGAAGGATGGCTAGAATGAACCCCATGGTGCTAGAACAGAGTCAAAGATAACAGTAGGAACTCATATTGATTGACCGATAGATGATATAAAAATAAAAAGGGCTTTCATTTGCCATACCTGGAACAATTTTGAAACACAATTAATAATGATAGTATTGAATATAACTCAAAGAACAAAATAAAAATCCATTAGTCCATACTGATAAAAATTATGGTTGAATAAATAAATGAGGCAAAGTAAAAACTCTTTCTCACAGAAAAATCCCAAAATTCCAAAGAATAAATGTAGATGGAATGACTGCAGTAAAAAACATTTGAACATCTCAGTAATGATGATTGTGGTTAAGACTCAGGGGTAAATGCTAAAATTACCGGGTGAAATTTTAAAGAGAAACAGAATAGTAGCATAGCCTCAAAGTATTTCCCCAAAACATATTTTAAATGCTGTGGTGATTTTAATGTATGTCCAAAAATTCTTTGATATTCCTCCTTCCAGGCAGTGTAATTTATTTGCCCAGCCCTTGAGTGTTAATTGAAGTTAATAACTTGTTTCTAATGAATAGAATATGGAAAGAAAAAAATAGTAATTTTATGGTAGATAAATCTGGCACATACCACCTTAGCCAAGTGATCAAGGTTAAAATCACGAGGAATAAATTCACCAGGAATAAATTGATGAGCACATGTTGATATCATGTGTCCTCAGTACGATGCAATAAGACCAACACTTCATCTCCATGGCATTCTCTCAAAAAGTCCATAACTCCCGTCTAATTATGAAGAAACATCAGATAGACTCAAATGGAGGGATATTCTACAAAATAGCTGACCATTACTCTTCAAAAGTGTTAAGTTCAGGCCAGGTGTGGTGGCTTCACGCCTATAATCCCACACTTTGGGAGGCCGAGGCAAGGCGGGTGGATCACAAGGTCAGGAGATGAGACCATCCTGGCTAACATGGTGAAACCCTGTCTCTACTAAAAATACAAAAAGTTAGCCAGGTGTGGTGGCACATGCCTGTAGTTCCAGCTCCTCAGGAGGCTAAGGCAGGAGAATCGCTTGAACCCGGGAGGCAGAGGTTGCAGTAAGCCGAGATCAGGTCTTTGCACTCCAGCCTGGGTGACAGAGCGAGACTCTGTCTCAAAAAAAAAAAAGTGTCAAGTTCATGAAAAACAAAGAAAGACTGAGAAACTATCACAGATTGGAGGAGGCCGAGGAGTCACAGTGGCTGAGTGCAATGTAGGATAGCACTGGATCCTGGAGCAGAAAAAGAGCGTAAGTGGAAAAGCGGGGGAAACTGAAGTAAAGTCTGCTGTTAGTAAGGCTTGACCAATGTTGATTTCTTGGGTTTGATAAATGTGCCACACTTAGGTACGATGGTAACATTAGGGGAAGCTGGATGAAAGGTGTACAAGGATTCTCTGTACTGTCTGCAACTTATCTATATATTAATAGCTAAAATTGTTTCAAAATAAGAAGTTTAAAAAAAGGTCATGATAAAATGTCTTCAGTACCACAATGAAAAAGTGTCTAATCAAGAGCTTTATTTTCGCATCCTGAAATCAAGTAAGAAAGTAGCATAAATAGAAAAATCCTTTAAAGATTTAAATATAAAGAAATATAGATGATTATACTCTTTTTTTTTTTTTTTAATACAACTTCTCAGGCCTATCAGCAAAGCCTGGGAACATAGCTTGCAAATCACATGAGACTAGAACTAATTATTTTGCCTTTTAGCTTGCTTTTCATATCTTTAAATGAACCTCCAGAGATCATGCAATTCCAGGCCAGGGAACCATTTCATTCCCATCCAGGCTTATAGGCCAAAAGAAAAATGTTAACATTAGTACAAAGCAACTAAATACAATTTCATGTTTTTTTTCAGAGACAGAAATGTGTAATGTTATATTTACATGACTATAAAATGAAGAATTTATATAAAATTGTTCTATAAATACACACACACACACATACACACACACATACTCTCTCTCTTCTATTCACATTAGAAACAGTTTATGGAATGAGAGGCAGATGAAAGGAAAGGGGATGAAGAGGAGCTTCCTGTATCCCTGGGTGGGCACTGACTTGACGGTGACCCCTGCAGGCGGTCCTAGAAAACGAGGTTGGATGAGGTGTTTGCTGGAAGCTCCTGAGAGTAACTGCAGTCTGAGTGCTTATGAATGATGAATGTTAAAGTTCAGTAAGTGAGATTTTGTTGTCAGGTCCAAGAAGTGAAGGGGGAAAAATGAATAGTAATTACAGCTTCTGTTTATAGTGGCGTATCTCACTTTATTGTCACCACAGCCCTATGTGATAGGTACTATTATTATCCCCTTTTATAATCGGGGAAACTGAAGCTAAGAGACATTAAGGAACGTGCCCAAGCTCACACAGCTGGTAATTGAGGAAGCGGGATTGGATCTGGCCTTCTATTGGAATCTAGAGTTTGTGTTCCTAACCACAGTACAGAGTCTAGAGCTGAGCAGGCGCAATAACCAAGAAGGAAAGGATAGGCAAAATAATGTGAGAGAGTTTAGCATTTGCTTCAAAAACCTGAGATCCATTTTCCATGCTGCTAGGACTGGTTTCCAGGTTTAAAGATTGGAACGAATGGGCCGGGCACGGTGGCTCAAGCCTGTAATCCCAGCACTTTGGGAGGCTGAGGCGGGTGGATCACAAGGTCAAGAGATCGAGACCATCCTGGTCAACATGGTGAAACCCCGTCTCTGCTAATACAAAAAATTAGCTGGGCATGGTGGCGCGTGCCTGTAATCCCAGCTACTCAGGAGGCTGAGGCAGGAGAATTGCCTGAACCCAGGAGGCGGAGGTTGCGGTGAGCTGAGATCGCGCCATTGCACTCCAGCCTGGGTAACAAGAGCGAAACTCCGCCTCAAAAAAAAAAAAAAAAAAAAAAAAAAGATTGGAACGAACAAGGAAATAGCAATGGAGACAAAAATATCAAAGTGCTTCTCTCTCTCTCTCTCTCTTGCTCTCTCTCTCTCTCTGTGTCTGTCTGTCTCTATGTGTGTTTCTTTGTCTCTATCTCTGTCTCTCTCTCTCTCTCACACACACACACACAGACACACACACACACGTAGTCTCATAGGAGGAAATGGAAATGGAACCACTACAGGTAACCACGCACACCTGCAGAATTAATTTTAATAGCAAAACCAGCAATTACTTTTGCACCAATTATTATTATTATTATTTTTGAGACAGAGTCTCACTCTGTTGCCAGGCACCAGGCTGGAGTGCAATGGCGCTATCTCGGCTCACTGCAACCTCCGCCTCCTGGGTTCAAGCAATTCTCCTGCCTCAGCCTCCCGAGTAGCTAGGACTACAGGCACGCGCCACCATGCCCAGCCAATTTTTGTATTTTTTTTAGTAGAGACGGAGTTTCACCATGTTGACCAGGATGGTCTCGATCTCTTGACCTCGTGATCTGCCCGCCTAGGCCTCCCAAAGTGCTGGGATTACAAGCGTGAGCCACTGAGCCTGGCTGCACCAATTATTTTTATTTGCTCTTTCAGATCCATTTGCCATGTCTTTGGCACTCTGCACTCTGCACAGAATCCCAAGATCCTGCCCTTTGTCAATAGCATTAACCAACTTTGCAGTGCGTTCAGCCAGTGGGAAGCACTGGTAAGAGATTGGAAAATGGGAGGACAGAAAAAGGCTGATGGACTTATTCCCCTGATTGCCTCCTTGAGTGGTGACAGTTTATGCATTCCTATGCTAAAGGCCACGGTTCTTACTGGGAAGTCATCTCCTGCTACTAGTGCTGTCACTGGTTTCAGTAATCTCTCCCTCTCCTGACCTTTCCAGTTTAGAAATGGCAATGGTCTCCTGCCGTTGCTAGCCCTGTGGAACTCCATGATCTCTTACGGTTTTCCTATATTTTGTCACATGTCTGTGAACAGCACCTTCATTAACTGCTCCCTTTCATGGTTCTCTTTCCTGCCAGGCTCCTGACTGATAAAGCAATTAAAAGGGAGTAGGATGGCTCTAGGAAACAGAGCACATGGATAACCCTCTTGCTAGGGAGAATGTTGAGGCAAGCGTTAATCAGACAATGGAATGGAATGAAGAAGAAAAGCAAGGTTCGGCTGGGCTTAGTGGCTCATGCCTGTAATCCCAGTACTTTGGGAGACTGAGGTGGGCAGATCACCCGAGGTCAGGAGTTCGAGACCAGCCTGGTCAATGTGATGAAACCCCATCTCTACTTAAAAAAAAATGCAAAAATTAGCTGGACATGGTGGTGGGTGCTTGTAATCCCAGCTACTCGGGAGGCTGAGGTAGGAGAATTGCTTGAACTCAGGGGATGGAGGTTGCAGTGAGCTAAGATCATGCCACTGAACTCCATCCTGGGCAACAGAAGAGCAGCATTCTGTCACACACACACACACACACACACACACACACACACACACACAGCAAGGTTCAGGAGGATAGCCAAAGCATTAGTGGCTAAGATAATAGTAAGCACAAAGATTGCATGGCCTGGGATGTCTCATAACTCTGGAGAGCATACACAGAGAAAAGGACAAATGTAAGGCACGGAATGCCAGACACTGGGCATTGGTGGGAAATCAGGAAGTGTCTTTCGCATTTTGAAAAGAGTCTCTGGTCCTATAGATACAGCACAGACATGATTGAAAATTAAACACAGAGCCTCACTGGAAGGGCTGCAGGGTTGAAGTGTCCTTTTGATCTTCAGTCTAACACTCCCAACTGAACTATTTTGGTTAGGCTGCAATGTCAATTAAATGTACAACACTTTAGATCTCTTGTAGTAAGTTACAACGTCGATAGGAAAGGAGTAGGAAGCTAAGACACACGGTGGAGACACGTGAGCGAAAGAGGTAAGGCTGAGAACTCTGAATCCTCATGTCCCCTGAACGTTCCTTGTCAGGACAAGCATTTTCTTCCTCCTTCTCTGAGGGAACCAGACTCCCCCTTAATAAAAATCTGCCATGGCTACATTTTCTCATTTAACTTGTTAACTTGTACATTGAGCTGGTGGCAAAAGCCAAACCAGCCTTGGAATATGAATGTGGATTTTTGCAAGCCTAATAAGGTGATGATGTCATTTGCAGTCTGACACCTGGTATGCAGATACTGACACAGAAAATGCCTTTTCTCCATTTCTATTAGCAAAGGTAGTCAGAAGAAGTTTACGTGGCAAGGAGCATGGCACACCATCACTGTTTTATTTCATGGCTATAGAATCCAGAGGATGATCAACATTTTACTCTCTCACAGATTATCATACTGGTCCATTACATTGGTTACATTATGCTAATTGTGCCTGGTGAGCAGTAAGAAGCAAACACTCTAACTTGCCTTAGTAAACCACATGTATGCTAAAGACTAGAAGATAAATTCTGACAAAGTTTAAACGTTTGAATTATCGGTGAAGTTTCTATGGGTCCAGTGGTTGAGGCATGTTAAAATAACTGCTCCAAAAATTAAAAACAAGTTGCTATACCTTGCATCTCCCATCACAAAGAAAAGAAACCTTTGGATTTGGAGGCAACCTATACCATATTTGAGCATACTTCTCTGACTCTGTAAGCAAGTGACACACAAGGTATTCAGTTTTGAGTGATGTCCAGAGCAAGAAAAGGCTCTGCATCAGGTTCAGGCCACATGGGCCTTATGACTTTATAGGATAAATGGTATTCTAAAGATCTCTGTCAGATATAGATGCTATAACAGGTCACCTGGTTGATTAAAGTAATGCTAACCTGGATATATCCTTCTTTCTGAAACTTAAACTATTCTTACTGAATATATATACTCAACTGAATTTGACTGTGTGTGTGTGTGTGTGTGTGTGTGTCTTTAATTACAATCTTCCTCCCTCCCTCCCTCATTTCTTTCTTTCCTTCCTTCTTTCTTTCTTTCTCTTTCTTTTCCCCTTTTTTTTCTTTCTTTCTTCTTTCTTTTTTGATACAATATCACTCTGTTGCCCAGGCTGGAGTTTAGTGGCATAATCTCATCTCACTGCAAACTCCACCTCCCAGGTTCAAGTGATTCTCCTGCCTCAGCATCCCAGGTAGCTGAGATTACAGGCATGCACCACTATGCCTGGTTAATTTTTGTATTTTTAGTAGAGACTGGGTTTCACCATGTTGGCCAGGCTGGTCTTGAACTCCTGACTTCAGGTGATTCACCCACCTCAGCCTCCCAAAGTGCTGGGATTACAGGCGTGAGCCACCGTGGCTGGCCCACAATCTTCTTTCAATCTCCTTTGCATCGTCCTCCTTCTCCCTCGCTGTCTTCCCCTTTCCTCCTCCTCTTTGTCTTCCACTTTACTCTTTCTCTTTCTGAATGAGTATGTGCTGAATATCTATTATGTGCCAGGGATTGTGCTAAGCATTCCATTCTTTGAGTTCTTTAGTCAAGGACTCATTACAGCCATCTACAATAGGATTTTTCTAGACAGACTCTTTTCTTTAAAAAAAAAAAAAGGCACCAATCTCTCTATAAAGAGCCATATTTGCTTTGTTTTCAGATTTTAGGAGAAGGCACAGTTATTTTCATTAGTTTGATTAAAAAGGGGTCCTCTTCTGAGAGAACTATCCTCTTCCATTAAACCCTCATTGTTGGGAAAGCAGGAACAGAGGGAAGGTATAATCACATGCCCTTTGGTGATCAATGGGATGGCAGATGTCAACATCAGATCGCCCTTATAACAAGCAATCATTTTAATGTAAGTTGGATAGAATTCTTCAAAAAGTAAAGCAAAATGTCTAACTGGATAGGCTAGGGCTGTGCTGCAGTAATAAACAACTTCAAAATCTCACTGACCTAACACAACACACATAATTTCTTGCTCATATATTTTTTGTTGACCTACTGTGGGCACCATTCTGCATCATCTTCACACAAGGACTCAGGCTGATGGAACTTCAACTGCAACTTTTCAGGTTACTGTGGCAAATTGCACACTGGCTTTTAAAGGCTTCCACTTGAAACTAACACATGCCATTTCCACATGCATCCTACTGGCCAAAGCCATGGTTGAGTTCAAGAGGGAGAAGAAGAATTCTAGCATATGCATCAGAGGAGAAACAGAAATGTTGTTGAATAGCACTAATTACCACTGAGGCAGGAGAATAGGGTCTGAAGGCAAAAAACCTAAGGCCGAATCACACTGACTTCTTAGAACTAAATCTAAAGAAAAAAAATAATTTTACATGCCCAAGTAATGAAAGGACCAGACGCTACTCCCTATGCAACTCCCCCCCTTTTCTGAGTGGCAGATGAAAAATTGAAAGTGCTTCTCACTGGTTCCCTCCCACAACCAGTCAGGCTGGTTGCGGGTCAAGCCTTCATTTGCATAGGAGTATAACTTTGCAACTTCACTTCAACCTCTGATTGGTCTCTTTCTGCAACCAATCAGATGTTTGCATAGGATATAACTTTGTAACGTTTTTTGAGGAAAGGGTCCAAAGATTCAAGGAGGTAAAACTGTTACAATGAATGTATTATATGTGATCACAGAAGCTGGCACTTGACAATGTTTCCCAGGAGAACCCAGAAGACACCTCTTTCATGAAAGCAACGAGGAATGTGGTGCTAAGGAGCACTCAGTATTTGAGCAACTTTGTGATAACATTCTTACAGAGGCTAGGGTTGACAGAAGAAGATATTGCCGTGGAATTGAGATTCCTAGTATCAAGGGGATGAGGGGCACTGGAATAGAAGAGGCCGAATGGCAGGCCTGTTAGGGATGGCGGCATAGCTGCTGTGACAGCTGCTGCAAGGCTGGAGTAGGATTCAGTAATGCCTTGACCCTGAAAAATCTGCAGCAATGCCTGACAAGTCAGGCATTCTGACACGGGAGACAGAGAGTCAACCAAAATGTTTCTTACTCTTATTAGCTTGATGCAAAAGTGATTGCGGGTTTTGGCCATTATTTTTAACTTGGTCAATATTTTAAATTATTTTTAATGGCCAAAACCTGCAATCACTTTTGCACCAACCTAATGTAATAAGAAGAAAACATCAACAGCTGGTGAACAGAAACATTTACTGGTTTTCATTCAGAAAAACAGAGTTCCTCATTCAGTTTCCAGATGAGTAATTTCACAGACTCAGAGACCACTCTTTGAACAAGAGATGGGTTCCCTGGGGAACGATTTTGCAATATTACTGCAAGTATATATGACAAACATTCCCCAAAAGGCTCTAAGACTATTTATGAGAGTAATTGTGAACTGGCAAAAAGAAAATCCTCAAGACTTTTCAAGAACTGTTGTATATGAGGAACATGGCTCTGTGTTGATTCTGAATCAAGGGACCTGAAATACCTTTGTTATCCTCCAGTTAGAATGGGGCATAGAGAGGGCAAGTGATAAATGCAGGTTTAGCTCAAGTATGTCTCATAATGGGTTCAGCGGATCTGTAGATCTAATCTTTGGCTATTTCTCTGGTTTCTGAATACGCTGTTGGGATATGGATAGTTACTAGCTGGCAGAACCTTCATATTTTTCTCCAACCTACAGAGTAAGAGCCATCATGGTAAGATACTTGCAACTGTCCTTCCCCTCAGTCAAGTTAATATGTCTAAGTAATAATACATATGGGATGAATTTCAGAGATTAGCAGTACCATTAAACACTTTAAAAGTGCAGGAGTAGGTGCCAGGCATGGTGGCTCATGCCTGTAATCCCAGCACTTTGGGACAGGGCAGGTGGATTACCTGAGGCCAGGAGTTTGAGACCAGCCTGGCCAACATGATGAAACCCCGTCTCTACTAAAAATACAAAAATTAGTTGGGCATGGCCGTGTGCACCTGTATTCTCAGCTACTCAGGAGGCTGAGACAGGAGAATTGCTTGAACCTGGGGAGCAGAGGTTGCAGTGAGCCTAGATCATGCCACTGTACTCCAGCCTGGGTGACAGAGTGAGACTCCATCTTAAAAAAAAAAAAAGTGCGGGAGCATTGATATCCATTATATTCTCAACCGATTACCCATGTGAACCCTACAAAAACTCTGGACCATGGTAATGAGGGTGAATTTAACTAAGTGATGGCTTACATAGGGTCTGCCATGTCAGATGTGGTGTCTCCTAGAACAGAACACGACTGTCTTTGGCACTTGGTATGCTGCTATTGATGTGGTGAGTTTGTTCTTTCTCAATTTCCATCAGTAAGGACCAAAAGGAGTTCATTTATAAATAGAAAAAATGGGAGTACATATTTGCCATTTTACCCCAGGTTTTTATTACATGCTTGTTCTCTGTCACAATATAGTCTGCAGAGGTCCTGGCTATCTTAACATTCTACAGACTATAACTGATCTATCATATAAATAACATCATGCTAATTGGACCTGATGAACAGGAAGTAGCAAATGTTCCAGAGCCTTTAGAAAGACATATGCATGAAATCTAGAATGGCTGTTCTGGAAGGAAGATGATATCAGTGATGGCCTCCAGACCAGCTTCAGCCATAAGGACTATAGCAATGAAGGGAGTGGAATTTATTAGACCACTTTTTATGCATAACTTTACATCCTCTCCAACCCTCCTAGGCATCACTGCAGTAACCAGTTTTGGACAGGCTTCAAATAGTTTTGCACAAAAATAATCTGATAGCATTTTACCTGGGCCCACCACATTCTATACTTGTTGCTTCCTGCCCTGGAGATTCTTTAATGATGAAGTGTGTGATACCAATAGGAAGCTACTTGCCACCCATGAGCCAAATGGAAATGTAAGGTAGTTACGGTCATGGGGCAAAGCTTATCTAATGTGGTTGGAAGCCGACGGGAAAATGCTTTTCTCTCTCTTCACTCAGATGGGCAGTTTCAAGATGCATCTCACAAGTTAGATCCTCAGAAGGTCTTGTCTGGATTGACCAACAGTTGTCCATAGTGGCTGCCAAATCAATAATGGATTATGAAATTTTTTCTTGTTTTTCCTTCCCTATTTTACTCCTCCAGACTCACTCCTTCTCCTTAGCATACTTCTTAAATAAACTACCTGCATGCAAGACTCTGCTTTCTGGAGGACCCAGGCTAAGATGATGCTTCGTTGTCACTGTCTGTGTTACTCCACTTGTTTGAGGGAGTTCTATCTTCTGTGGCCATGTGATCTGAGTGGGAACTCCCATATTCTTAGATAATTTTACCTCCTTGGCTACAGTAGTTGGTCAAGGGATGAACATGGGACTTAAGATGGGGCTAATAGGGTGCTTCTCCAGATTTTCTCTATTTGGAGCTACAGAAAAAAATAGACTTCCTTTCTAGTTATAGAATTGAAAGAAAGTAGGTTTTTAGCCACTTGTAGCATGTTGTCCACAACTTGAAGAAATTGGTCTGAGAAAATAAAGCTGACATCAGAAAAAATTGGAGGGAAGGTATAAAGTGATAATCCCAGAATGCTCTGCATCAGTCAGTCATTACCCAGCTACATCTGCCCGTTATAGTCATGCAACAATATATCTGTGTGAGGGTTGCAATAAGCTTCTCTTCTTGTAGAGGTTAGTTTAAATTGAATTTCTTTTACTTGTAATTCAAAGGCGTTCATAGATAAGAATTCCTTCATGGGAATTATGTTTTATTTTTAAATAAATTTCATGTCTGTCTCTTGCTTCCACGAAATGATTTTACTTGTACTTGGTAACTGTAAGTAAATTGTACTTGACAAATACAGCCATGTATGAAAAATGTAATTAAGAAACATACAGAGTTGAAGACCAGTGTGGGCTTTGATAGCAAATAGACCTACCACTTCTAAATTATGTGACCTTGAGCAAGTGACCTAAACTACCTGAGCCTTCACTCCCTCATTTGTGTCATCAGTGCTTAGTGCAGGAAAACAGAAAGCACCTTGGGTATTTCAAGAAGAAAGAGATTTAGTGCAAGGAATCAGATTCTTTTAAAATTATTTGCCCAGGAGGAATATGGTTTGGTTTTGCTAAGGTAAACCCAGAATTGAGTTTGTGGAAAGGGTTCAAGAAATGGAATTGTTCTTCATAATAGAAGAGTTTAGAGTTCTTCAGACCATCAAGAAGGTAAGGGGTAAGGATGAGGAGGAAAATGGGAGAAACAGGGCCGGGCACAGTGGCCCATGCCTGTAATCCCAGCATTTTGGGAGGGTGAGGCAGGCAGATCACCTGAGGTCAGGAGTTTGGGACCAGCCTGACCAACATGGAGAAACCCTGTCTCTACTAAAAATACAAAATTAGCCAGGTCGGGGGGCACATGCCTGTAATCCCAGCTACTTGGGAGGCTGAGGCAGGAGAATTGCTTGAACCCAGGAGGCAGAGGTTGTGGTGAGCCAAGTTTGTGCCATTGAATTCCAGCCTGGGCAACAAGAGTGAAACTCCATAGAAAGAAAGACAAACAGAAAGAAAGAGACAGAGAGAAAGAAAGAGAAGAAAGAAAGAGAGAGAGAAAGAGAGAGAAGAAAGAGAGAAAAGAGAGAGAAAGAGAGAGAAAGAAAGAGAGAGAGAGAGAGAAAGAAAGAAAATGGAGACAGTAAGGTTGTCAGTAGCCTAGTGCCATGTAGGATGGAGCAGGGAGATCCAAGAGCTTATAGAAATAGAAATGGTTACCTGTTAGTGTCTTTTTTTTTTTTTTTTAAATGCCCCAGTGAAGGCACCATCACTACTTCTAGTTTCCACCAAACCAACAGTAAGTAATGATGGTATGGACTATTTCAAACTACTCAAGTCCTATTGTTAAATAGAGGCTCAGAAAAGTGAAGTGACCCATTCATGGTGTCAGAATGGTAGATGGCAGAGTCAGAACACACACCCAGGCACTTGGCAGTAACACTGGGGAAGGCGTCAGACCTCCTGGGTTGAAGCCTCAGAAGGCTCAGAAAGAAAGGAACTCAGAAACTACAGTATGTATCAGGTGTGAAGAAGAAAGTGAGCTGCCACTCTGCTTCCTATTCCTGGTTGCTATCAAAGTCATTCACAGCAGACATTGTTTTTTTTAAAAAAAGTAGGTTCACCCTTTGAGCAATGTATCTGCTCCTCATGTGTGCACTTTAGGGCTGGGCAGGCCAGTAATTCCTCTTCTCTCCATCTTTTAGGGACTTTGGAGAAAGGCCCAGGCCTTTTCCTCTAACTATGCTTAGCATTGCTTCCCCTGAAGACTCTGAGCCACCACTCACCCTAAGAGTAGCTGTCTGCTTTAAGTGGGAACTCCCTCTGAGTTAAGAAAGCTTCTTCTCTCCCTCTGCTAGGGCTTTCAGAATTTTCCTGGTACATATGACACTGCTGGGTCTAAGAAGCAGATTAAGTCCCACAATCCACCCGAGTAGTTAGGGTCTCAAGACATTATTCTTGGGCACAAACATCCACAGTAGTGCAGAGATTGGCATCCACTCTAAGTAAAAGGTTGGTTTCAGAAACTGTCTCTCTGACTGATGAAGTTAAGTCGGTAGCGTTGCTTAGGATAAAAAATGTTTACATTAACTACCCTTTATTGAGTCCCTAGGATGGGCCATGTATTATTTAATTATTTCATTTTAATCGTTACAGCAACTATGGGAAAGTAGGTATTACTGATCCTTGTCACAATTGAATAGAAGCTGAGACAGACTGAGAGACTTCTCCAAAGGTACACAGCTAGTAAATGGCAAAACTGGAATTTAATTCAAGCCTGCTTGACTTCAGATCCTAGCTCTTAGTCACCATGCTAACAGCCTCCCACAGAGAAAACATTGAGATAAACTGCACTCAAGTAACAGCATGGGTCACATCATCACAAAACAGGCCATTTGGAATCTGCACTAACCAGTTAATGATTTACAGGGTCCAACTACATGCAAAGTACACTGGCAGGTCAATGAAGGACAAGCCAAATTATAAGGTCCTTGCCCTGAAGCTGAAGAGATGACATCAAACTGAATGCCAAGTGAAAGTTCAGGCGTTAAAGAGCAACATCAGTAAGCAAGAGGTACCACAAATAACACTTAAAGAGAAGTTACTATGTATCAGACCCTGTTCTGAGCACTTTTAAAAATTTTTTGATGTAGTGAGGATCGCAAGGTCAGGAGATCAAGACCATCCTGGCTAACATGGTGAAACCCTGCTTCTACTAAAAATACAAAAAATAGCCAGGCATGGTGACACACGCCTGTAGTCCCAGCTACTCAGGAGGTTGAGGCAGGAGAATCACAGGAACTCAGGAGGTAGAGGTTGCAGTGAGCTGAGATCACACCACTACACTCCAGCCTGGGCGACAGAGCAAGACTCCATCTCAAAAAAAAAAAAAAAAAACCAAAAACCTACATAATTTATAATTTATCATTTTTTTTTTTTTTTTGAGACGGAGTTTTGCTCTTGTTACCCAGGCTGGAGTGCAATGGCGCAATCTTGGCTCACCGCAACGTCTGCCTCCTGGGTTCAGGCAATTCTCCTGCCTCAGCCTCCTGAGTAGCTGGGATTACAGGCACGCGCCACCATGCCCAGCTAATTTTTGGTATTTTTAGTAGAGACAGGGTTTCACCATGTTGACCAGGATGGTCTCAATCTCTTGACCTCGTGATCCACCTGCCTCGGCCTCCCAAAGTGCTGGGATTACAGGTGTGAGCCACCGCACCTGGCCCAATTTATCATTTTTAAGTGTATAGTTCAGCAGAATTAAGTACATTCACATTGTTGTGTAATCATGACCACTATTCATCTCCTCAACTTTTTTTAGCATACCACACTGAAACTCTGTACCCATTAAAGCATAACTCCCAACATCCCCTTTCCCCGAGACTCTTCTGGCCACTAATCTGCTTTCCGTCGCTATGTATTTGACTATTCTAGTTACTTCATATAAGTGGAATCACACAATATTTGTCCTTTTGTGTCTGGCTTATTTCACATAGCATAATATCTTCAAGTTTCATACACGTTGTAGCCTGAATCAGAATTTCATTCTTTTTTAGGAAGAAATTTCCTTTCAAAGAAGGAATTCATCAACGGATAAGTAGATAAACAAAATGTCAAAAAATCATATAAACATATATAAATAAAATGTCATATATGCATTCAGGTTTTTAATCATTTATCCATTGATGAAACTTTGAGTTGTTCTAAACATCTTTATAAGAATTAACCTGTGAGATTACTGTCACCATTTGCAGATGAAGGAACTGAGGGTGAGCTAGATCAAAGAACTGTCCCAGTAAGTGGTGAGTTTGAATCCAGAGGCTCTGTAAAGAGCCTGAAGTCTTAACCATTACGCTCTGCTGTCAGTAACTTACAGGGTCCGACTACATGCACAGTACACTGGCAGTGACTAAACTAGACCTGTATGTTGTAAGAATAAGGAAACCCCTGCAGGTTGAATTGGGATAGGAGCTCTTTGTGGAGGCTGTGACTCTGGCCCTGCACCTTCAGAGACGTCAAAGATGAACAGACCGTGGGCTGCAACAGCCATGGCATGAAGGGTGGGGCAGGACTTGTCTGAGAGGAAGGTTATGTAAGGGCCTGCAGGACCAGCCATGTCCCAAAGGGAGACCACATGCCAAGCAAAACACCTGCTGAAAAAGTAAAGCAAGCCGTCGCCCAAGCACCTCCCCAAGGCCTGTTTGGCAGGAAACAACCTCGTCAAGACTCTGCTTCTTCAAAATCAGCCGCTGGGCACACTGGATTAAAAGAGTTTTGAAAACTCAATACATATGTTACCTGAGATCTGTCTATACCTTTAACTTTATAATCAAATGACATTTTAAGTGCCCTAGAAGGACTGGGAAACATGTCATTTCTTTTTAAGTAGCATGGCTTGCAGACAGTCCCTGTTTCCTTCCTTTATATTTCACTGAATCACGCATCAGCATCATATAATCACAATCCATCTTTTCACTCTTCTACCTCCTCAGTGATTCTTTCTGCTGAGGTTCGAGTGGCTGAAGACAACCAGAGCAGTTAAGAATTTGCCTAGAACCTCTAGTATTCAAATGGTAGCACTTTGAGGCATTAGGATTGTGAACTGCTTGAAAGCAAAACCTCTGCCTCCTCTATCTCTGCCTCCCTCTGAGGCTATCACAAAGTAGTTGCCCAATACTTTGAAAAATATGGTCTCCTGAATGGAATGTGCAAACCAAAAAAAATCTGAGACAGGTCTCAATCATTTTTTTTTTTTCAGATGAAGTCTCATTCTGTCTCCCAGACTGGAGTGCAATGGCATGATCTCAGCTTGCTGCAACCTCCGCCTCCTGGGTTTCAGCAATTCTCCCTGCCTCAGCCTCTTGAGTAGCTGAGATTACAGGTACCTGCCACTATGCCAGGCTGATTTTGGCATTTTTAGTAGAGACAGGTTTTGCCATGTTGGCCAGTCTGGTCTGGAACTCCTGACCTCGGGTGATCTCAGACCTCAGCCCACCCTGGGCTCCCAAAGTGCTTGGTTTGCAGGTATGAGCTACTGCACCCGGCCAGATCTCAATCATTTAAGAAGTTTATTTTGCCAAGGTTAAGGGCACACACCTGGCAGACAGGTCTGTGCCTTTCTCCAAAGATGATTTTGAGGGCTTCAATATTTAAAGGGGAAAGAGCAGATACTGCAGAAAGGGGAATAAATTTTAAAAAGGTGTGGGTAGAAGAGAGACAAATGGTTACATTCTTTTGAGTCTTTGATCAGCCTTTCACATGTGAGGGGGTAGAGGAATAGTCACTTATGCATTCATATAGCTCAGTGAATCTGCATTTTTACATAAGATAAAACAAGCATAGGGCAGAGGAAGCAATCAGACATGCATTTTCCTCAGGTGAGCAGAGGTATGATCTTGAGGATCTTGAGTTGTGTCCTTTGACCTGTACCTGTGAAGATAAACTATCAATTTACATCATCAGGATAAAATTTGACAGAACTGTCTTAGAGCAAAGATCTTGGGGTCCACAAGGAATTTCCTCATGGGCAAATTGTGAGGGAGGCATGTAGCTTTTTATTTTTGAATGAGAAACAGATTTGTGTGAAGCAGTTTCCATCTTGACTTTTCCCTTTGGCTTAGTGATTTTGGGGTCCCAAGATTTATTTTCCATTCACACGAAACCAAAGACAAGGACTCCTTAGAATGAAGCAACAGTGAGTCCCTAGCTTGGACTTGGCCACCCTGAAGCTGTGATAATGAACAAAAAAATTCCACTACTCAGAACTTTCTTCTTCAATACAAATACTGTCTGGTTTAAAGTCATTTCCTACAGAATATTGTAATAAATGAGAAAGCAAAAAAGTCATGAGGAGGCCGGGTGCAGTGGTTCACACCTGTAATCCCAGCACTTCGGGAGGCTGAGGGAGGTGGACCACTTGAGGCCATGAGTTAGAGACCAGCCTGGCCAACATGATCATATCTACAAGAAATACAAAAATTAGCTGGGCGTGGTAGCACATGCCTTTAATCCCAGCTACTTGGAAGGCTGAGGCACAATAATTGTTTGAACCTGGGAGATGGAGGCTGCAGTAAGCCAAGATCGCACCAGTCACTCCAGCCTGGGCAACAGAGCAAGACTCTGTCTCAAAAAACAAAACAAAACAAAACAAAACAAAACAAAAGATCACCAGAGTGAGAGCAGCCAAAATGAAGTTCAATCCCTTTGTGACTTTTGACCAAAGCAAGAATCGCAAAAGACATTTCAATGCACCTTCACACATTCGCAGAATGATTATGTCTTCCCCTCTTTACAAAGCGCTGAGACAGAAGTACGATGTGCGATCCATGCCCATCCGAAAGGATGATGAAGTGTGGGTTGTATGAGGACCCTATAAATGTCAGCAAATTGGCAAAGTAGTCCAGGTTACAGGAGGAAATATGTTCTCTATACTGAACAGGTGCAGCAGGAAAAGGCTAATGGCACAACTGTCCATGTAGGCATTCACCCCAGCAAGGTGGTCATCACTAGGCTAAAACTGGACAAAGACCGAAAAAGATCCTTGAACGGAAAGCTAAATCTCACCAAGTAGTAAAGGAAAAGGGTAAATACAAGGAAGAAACAATTGAGCAGATGCAGGAATAAAGTAATCTTAGACACAAGCTTTGATAAAAACTTAAAATGAAAAAAAAGTCATGAGGATAGCACATGGTATTAACACATACGAGTTTGTATTAAAAACAATTTATTGTGTTATTATCATAAAAAGAAAGGAAAGCTAACTTTTCAAAAAATGGTCACACTTTTAAGATTACACCTTTTTCAATGAAGGTGAAAATATTCTTGTGAGGAAGTAGGGAAGGTAATATGGAAAAAGTTACACATAACATATAACAATGACAACACATGACAGATTTTTAAATTAGCTTTTGTTTTTTAAATTATGAGTTAAGTAAGTCAGTTCACATTTAAAAACTCATTTTTAAGAGTCCTTCTAAAGAACATTGGAGTTGACTTCATTTCAAGGCAGTCATGACAGTAAGTGACACTGGAGAACTTGAAGACTTCTACCCTAAGAGATACATTTCAGGACTTGGGCCAGACTGAGGGGTGTCAGGTGAGGAGCGATCTGCCCAGTGATGCAAGCGTTTGCCCTTTGTACCTGCAGTGCTGGTCCTTCCCAGAACCTGACATAGCTGTGTCTGCTGGTCACTCCACAGAACAAAGTTCATGCCTTATTTTAACTAAGCCTCTCCTTTCAGTCAGTGCACTAAAACAGGCACATGCACAAACATAAACACTACAAAATATGGGAAGCAAAAACTGATAGAACTGAAAGGAGAAATAGACAAATCTATTAGAGTGGAGACGTGAATACCATTCTCTCAACAACTGAAGAACAAATAGAAAGTAATCAAGGATATAGAAGAACTCAACACCATCCACCAGCAAGAACTAATAGATATTTATAGAACACTCCATTTAACAGAAGAACACATTTTTTTTCCCAAGTATCCACGGCACATTTACTGAGATAGTCTATATCCTGACCCATAAAACAAACCTAAACAGATTAAAAACAACTGAAAACACACAAAGGATGTCCTCCAAAAACAACAGAGTAAAACTAGAAATTAAAAACATAAAATTAAGAAGAAAACCTCTAAACACTTAGAAACTAAACAACATACTTCTGTGTAAATCATGAGTCAAAGAAGTCACATGCACAAACATAAAAGCTCCAAAATGTGGAAAACAAAAACAGGCAGAACTGAAAGGAGAAGTAGACAAATTGATTACAGTGGAAACATTAACACCATAAATAAATAAACAAGTTCATTGAACTGAATAAAAATGAGAATATGGCCAGGTGCGGTGGCTCACGCCTGTAATCCCAGCACTTTGGGAGGCGAGACAGGTGGATCATGAGGTCAGGATATCGAGACCATTCTGGCCATGGTGAAACCCCATCTCTACTAAAATACAAAAAATTAGCCAGGCGTGGTGGCACGCGCCTGTAGTCCCAGCTATTCAGAAGGCCAGGGCAGGGGAATCACTTGAATCCAGGAGACGGAGATTGCAGTGAGCAGAGATTGTGCCACTGCATTCCGGCCTGGTGGTAGAGCAAGACTCCATCTCAAAAACAAAAATGAGAATACAACATATCAAAATTTGTAGCACAGAGATAAAGCAGTACTCAGAAGAATATGTTTGTTTTTCCTAATACGTGTATCAGATGCATATATTAGAAAAAGGGAAAAGTCTCAAATCAAGAATCTAAACTTCTACCTCAAGAACCTAGAAAAAAAAGAGCAAAATAAATCCAAAGCAAGCAGAAGAAAAGAAATAATAAAGAGCAGAAATCAATAAAATTGAAAACAAAAAAGCAATAGAGAAAAATCAATAAAACAAAAAACCTGTTCTTTAAGAAGATCAATAATATAGGCAAACCTTTAGCAAGACTGATGAGAAAAATCACAAATTACTACCCATATTAAGAATGAAACAAGAGATCCATTACATACTCTACAGACATCAAAGGTAGAATTCCCCGATTATTTACAAGTCTACATGCATTTTAACAACTCTACATATATAAACTTGACTAAATGAAATGGATCAATTTCTCAGAAAATACAAACTGTCACAAACTATTTATGTGAAATAGATAATTCAGCTTTGTAACTATTAAGGAAACAATGAAGGAAATTGAATTTGTAATCTTAAAACTCCCAAAAATGAAATCTCCACATTCAGATGGTTTCACTGGAGAACTCAACCAAACATTTTAAAGAGAATTAACAACAATTCTATACAGTCTCTTCCAGAAAATAGAAGAGGCATGAATATTTCTCAATTTATTTTAGGAGGTTAGTATTGTCTTAATACCAAAACCAGGTAAAGACAGTACAAAAAGAAAACTAAAGATCAATATCCCTCATGATATAAATACAAAAATCCTTAACAAAGTAGTATCTAATTGAATTCAGCATAGAATTATATACTCTGACCAGGTAAGGTTTATACCAGGGTTGCAAGGGTATTTCAATATTTGAAAACCAATCAGTGAATTCATCCTATTAACAAGCTAAAAATGAAGAGCCACATGATCATATCAATCGATGCAGAAAAAACATTTGACAAAATCGGCACCCATTCATCATAAAAACTCAGAAAATTGAGACTAGAAGAGAATTTCCCCAACATGATAAAGAACATCTACAAAAAAAACCTTACAGCTAACTTTATACTTATTGGGAAAAAATGAGGCTTTTGCCCTCAGATCAGAAATAAGGCAAATATGTCCACCCTCACCAATCTTAATCAAAATAGTGGCAAAAGTTCTAACCAATGCAATAAGGCAAGGAAAGAAAATTTAAAAGCATTCAAATAAGGAAGAAATAAATAAAACTATTCCTATTTTAAAATTACATGACTCTACATAGAAAGTGACAAGTAATCAAAAAAATACTCCAAGAAATAAATGAGTTCAGCAAGTTTGCGGGATACAAGATCAACATACAAAAATCAACTGTATTTTTATATACTAGCAATAAACACAGGGACACAGAAATGAAAAATACTTGTACTATTTATAAATTTGTCAAGAAAAATGAACTCCTTAAGGTGTAAATTTAACAAAACATATACAAGATTTATGTCCCAAAAACTAAACAATGCCAACAAAAAATATCAAAAAGATCTAAAGAAATGGTGAAACGTAGTGTGTTCATGGAATGGAAGGCAACTTAATAAAGGTATTGATTTTCCCTAAATTAATATGCAAGTTTAATGTAATTCCTATCACGATAAGATGTTTTTGTTGATAGAGACAAGATTATCCTAAAATGTGTATGGAAAGGTAAAGAAACTAGCCTAGCAAAAACTACTTTGATAAAGAAAAATAAAGTGAAAGTATTCAGTTTACCTAATTTCAAAACTTATTATAGAGCTACAGTAATCAAAACTGTATTGTATTGGTAGAGAGACAGACACACAGATTAAGGAAACAGGTTAGAGAACTCAGAAATACACCCACAAAATATGCCCAACTGATTTTTGACAAATGTACAAAAGCAATTCAATGGAGGAAAGATAGCATTCCAATAAATGGGGTTGAAGCAAATGGACAGATATACATAGGCAAATAAATAAATAAATAAATAAAATGAAACAATAAAAATAAATAAATCTAAAGCATCTTGTCCTATATACTGCTTTGTATATAAAAATTAACTCAAAATGGATCATAAACTTACCATGTATAAAATTATACAACATATAGAAAAAAAAGTAAGAGGAAAATTTTGGAGTTTAGAGCCAGGCAAAGAGTTCTTAGATTTGACACTAAAAATGCAACCCATAAAAGAAAAAACTGATACATTGAAATTCATCAAAATTATAAACTTTTGATCTGCAAAAACCACGTTAAGCGGAGGAAGACCAGCTACATAGTGAGAGAAAGTGTATGCAAATCATGTATCTGAAAAAGCACTAATATCTAGAATATGTTGAAAAAAAAGTGAAAAAACAATCCAATTAGAAGACGGGACAAATGCATGAACAGACATTTCACCAAAGAAGATACACAGATGGGAATAAACACATAAAAATATTTTCAACATTATTAGCCATTAAAAAAATGTAAATTTAAACCACAATGAGATATTACTACATACCTATCAAAATGGCTAACATAAAAAATAGTGATAAGATCAAGTGCTAGCAAGGATGCAGAGAAACTCAATTACTCATACATTGCTGGTGGTGATGTAAAATGGTACAGCCACTTTGGAAAACACTGTGGCAATTTTTAAAAAGATGAATCATGCAATTATCATACAACCCACCAACTGCACTAGTGGGCATTTATCCCAGAAAAATGAAAACTTATGTTCACATAAAAGCCTATTCAAAAATATTAATAGCAGCTATATTTGCAACAGCCTCAAACTGAAAACAATCCAGATATCTTTCAAAGGGTGAATGTTGAACAAATTGTGGTACATCAATATGATGTATTTCACTCAGCTGTGAAAAGGATTGAACTATTGATACACTCAACAACCTGGATGAGATAATCCTAAAAGGTTACATTCTTTATAATTCCATTTGTATGAATTATTGAAATAGCAAAATTATAAAAATGGAGAACAGGTTAGTGTTTGCTAGAGACTGGAAAGAAAAGGGTGTGGTGATAATAGGACATGAGGGAGCATTGTGATGATCGAGCTATTCTGTATCTTGACTCTAGTAATTAATACAGGAAACCACAAGTGGAATACACTTGTACAGAACAAAATTTGCATACATGCACACACACAAATGAATATGTCAAACTGGTGAACTCTGAATAATATGATGCACTGTATCAATGTAAATATCCAGGTTGATATTCTACTATAGTTTTGAAAGATATCAACATTGGGGGAAACTACATGAAGGATACATGGGATCTCTTTGTATTATTTCTTACAATGTTATGTAAATCTAAAATTACCTCAAAGTAAAAAATTCAGTCAAAAAAGGGATAAATTTGATGGGAATGTCCACCAAAGCACCATGCTGCATGCTTCCTGAAACTGCTTATTGATTGAACGTGTGCCTTTAGGAAGGGAAACAGACTTAGGCAGCCCACCTACTATCATCATAATTTATTGTATTGTTCAATTAAATTTTTATTCTGGGATAAATAATAATCTTATGGGATCACTGTTGAATATGCGGTTCATCACTGACCAAAACATCACTATACAGCTAAGATGGTTTGGCTGACTTCTCACCCAAATCTCACTTGAATTGCAGTTCCCTTAATCCCCATATGTGGTGGGAGGGACCCAGTTCTCACAAGATCTGATGGTTTTATAAGGGACGTTTCCCCTCTTTGCTTGCACTTCTCCTTGCTGCTGCCATGTGAGAAGGATGTGTTTGCTTCCCCTTCCTCCATGATTGTAAGTTTCCTGAGGCATCCCCAGACACGCAGAACTGTAAGTCAATTAAACCTCTTTCATTTAGAAATTAACCAGTTTCAGGACTTCCTTATAGCAGCATGAGAACAGACTCATACAGCAGCAAACGACTGTACAAAAAGTAGTACAGCACAAAACCCATATAGTTTTTAATGAAAAGTGAATTTATAAATTGGGCTTTTTCATAGTAATATTATTTTTGACCTTAAATATATGTATCATAGTGCTCAATAACAGTTTCTCCTACTTTCACTTTTTAGAATTTAGGTGTTTCTAAGCCTTTAAACTATTCGTGATCATGAGAAAAATCTCATAAAATCCCACTTCACACTTACCAAAGAATCGGGTCATAAACCACTTTTAAAATGGCCTCCATTATCTACTGTAGCTTGTTTAAGTGACTGGGACACAAGGCCGAGAGTTTCTGAAGCTTTCTTCCTATTCATCATTGATATGGTTTCTGTGTCCCCACCTTAATCTCATCTCGAATCGTAATCCCAACATGTGGAGGGAGGGAGGCAATTGGATCTTGGGGGCGATTTCCCCATGCTGTTCTTGTGATACTGAGTGAGTTCTCATGTGATCTGATGGTTTTATAAGGGGCTCTTCCCACTTCAGTTTGCTCTTTTCTCTCCTACCACCTTGTGACGAAAGTGCCTGCTTCCCCTTCCACCATGATTGTAAGTTTCCTGAAGCCTGCCCAGTCATGAACTGTGAGTCAATTACAACTCCTTCCTTTATAAATTTCCCAGTCTTGGGTATTTCTTTACAGCATTGTGAAAACAGACTAATACAATCATCTTGCCATGTATAACCTCATCAAAGGTTTCTTTCCAGGGCAGATGAATTTACTTCATGTACACACTGATTATACATGTAATTTCCCATTTCAAAAAAGTTGAAAGAGATTATATATTAATCTATATCAGCTAGTTAAGTGACGAAGCTAGTATTTGAAACTAGAAGTGGCTGAGAGTCCACAGGCTTAACCATTACGCTATCACTTTGCACCTGGCTGTCACTTGCAGCCTAAAGCATTCTAACTGATACTAACTACACTTTACTTCTCAAGGCTGACTCAACTGAGACCTGGGATTTGAACAATCTTGGCTCCTGAGTAGATGTCTGTAGGCAAGCTTTAGTCTCCCACACCCACCTGCAGGGCCCACTGCTTTCCCAGAAGAGGAGGTGAGACATTAACGTCTACTCTTATTTCCTATTTGAATACCTAGAAAGACAGCCAAAAGTTAACATGTAAGCTATCATTGCATATTCTGTGTATTTTAAGGAGTTTGATATGATCAAAGGCCATCAATTGTGTAAGCCAAATCCTACCTTTCAGGAGAGACACTTTACTCATAAGATCTGGCTAACAGCAACTGGGAGCTTTTATATTTGTCCAGTTGCTACTGAGGAAATAGATAAGCAAGATATTAGTGGAAGAAACTGGTAGTTGTATTCCATTTATCTGTAGACCTAAAACTACTCTGAAAAATTCTATTGATTTTCAATATAAAAAAAGTTTGGAATCTACATTCTATTTTTATGTATTTTAGATTAATGTCTTATTCTGGCTTATGCATACAAATTACTTTTTCATGTTGTACAAAACAGTGGTTATTTGTATGCAGTCTTCCTGTGTGGCTGATTTCTGTCTTTATACATTAAACACCATGATTAGGATCTAAGTAAAGCATTTCCATTACAGACTGAGTGTGATAGACACAGGGAAGCCTGCTGCAGCATTATTATAACGTATGTGAAAAGCCTGGTGGGAAGCTCCTTCACAGAGCCAGGGCTGTAATTGCCAGGCTGGTCTCACTCCTCAGGCTGGTTATGCTCCTAGGCCCCAGAGGCAGGCAGCCTGGATCCATTCCTGGCCCTGCCACTTACAGGAACATGTGGCCTGACTGTCATCAGCCTTTTGGAACCTCAGAGTACCCACCTACAAATGGAAATAGTAACACTCATTTTCTTACAGAGCTGTTGCAATTTTTAATATGTCCTGAATTTTCACAGACTTAACACACCCATGTAACCAGTGCCTTGATTGTGAAACAGAACATTACCTGGCTTTCAACAACCACCTCATGCTCCCTTTGTCAACACGTCCCAGTGTAATCACCATCACCATTCTGATGTCTGAAAGCATAGATGAGCTTTGCCTACTTTGTAACTCATGTCAGTGAATCATTCAGGACTTGCTATTTTGTATCTGACACCTTTTCCTTAACCATATGCTCTGAGAACCACACATTGCTTGTAATTGTAAATTGTTCATTCACATTACTGCATATTATTCCATTGTGTGAATATTTCACAATGTATTCATCTGTTCAGTCCTTGATGGGCATTTAAGTCCCCGGAGTTGTTTTCAAGAGTGGGTGGTACATACTGAACTTTCACAAACTGAACATTCAGAGGGGAACAGCACAGAGGTGGAAAAACAAAAGCCTTCCTCATGTGCCCTTCTAGCCAGTACAGTCCAAGAGTAACTGCTATTTTGATCTCGAGTATTATTTAATTTGTAAAAGTAGTACTTGACTATTAGTGTTGTTGAGGTCATAAGAGATCCTGGCGGTATCCAAAAACCAAATGTTCTCTTCTCCAGCAAAAGTTGTGCCAGTGGCAGGGTGCAGTGGCTCATGCCTGTAATCCCAGCACTTTGGGAGGCTGAGGCAGGCAGATCATGAGGTCAGGAGTTTGAGACCAGCCTGGCCAATATGGTGAAGCCCTGTCTCTGCTAAAAATACAAAAATTAGCTGGGCATGGTGGCGTGCACCTGTAGTCACAGCTACTCAGGAGGCTGAGGCAGAAGAATTGCTTGAATCAGGGAGGTAGAGGTTGCAGTGAGCCAAGATTGTGCCACTGCAATCTCGATATAGCAAGACTCCGTCTCAAAAAAAAATAGAGTTGAGACAGAAAATCATTTGCAATCAGTGAAAGTAGATCCTCATTATCTGGAAGAGGGCATGTTAGCACCTTGAAATCACTTACACAGGGGTAGGGGTGAGGCCTTGCTGAAGAGTCAGTCTCTTTAGATCACTGAGAAAGGCTTCCTCTGAGCATGGATACAGGGCTTTTAAGGCAGCTTTTAAAGATAAAGATGAACCCTTTTAAGGCAGCTACCTGGATCTCTGAAGGTAGCTGCCTTAAAAGGTTCATCTTTATCTCTATTGTCCAAGGAAACAGGGCATAATCAAATCCTTTTGACTTTAAGATTTAAATAGAAAAAGTAGCCAATGTTTATATCAGTGTTTTTTAAACTATGGGCCTTGAATCACTAACGGACCACCAGTATTTTAAAAAAAATAAAATGACAGAATAGAATAGAGGAAGATTATAGTAATGTTGATCATATGTAGTAAAGGTAAGTTTTGTGATACTTTTGTTTCCAATCTATGCATGTAAGTGCCTGTGCACATGTGTGTACACTGGATTGAGTAAATGTGTTTCTCACTATGGGTTGAGAAAACTATTCCAGGTGGATCTGTAGGAAGGCAAGAGCATCAGGGCTCAGGTCTGACTTGGCTCTTATTGGGCTGGTGATGTCCTAGAATGTGGATTTGCCTGTAATTCAAAAATGTTGTACCCTTAATGCCATAACAGTCAGAGCACTGGAGAGGTGAATACTGATTGCCCTTGGCTGTGAGGGCATGGGATCAGGCTCTCTGAAGGAACTGAGAAAACTGCATGGTGACCTGTGTCAGCAAGGCCTCAGGTCAACAGTGGATAAGCATCTGCTGTGGGATCATGCAGGTCTCACTGTGAGTTGAGGGGATAGTGGGACAACTGTGTGGAGCCTCAGGTGAAAATCAGCGTGACTCACCCTTTACAACCTCGAAAGTGCCTGGATTCTCAGACTTTTCAACAAGAGAGAGAATCCCTGGAGGAAAATACTGAGCTTCCTGCTTATTTCACAGATGAGTGCTTAGGAAATTTCTTGGAAAAATAAAATGATATGAGTGTATTTTCACTTTGAGATTATGAGGCTAGTTACCCTAACTCAACAATTCATTCACTCAGGAAATGTTCAAATCCAGTTATATCTATCTATATCTATCTATCTATTTACATCTATGTATCTATCTTCCAGCCTACTGTCTGCCTACTTATAAAAATTTAACAATGAACTCTAACTACCGTCATTATAGGCAATTTTCACATGACTGTAAGAACAGATGCTCAATAAATATTTGTTGAATGAGTAAGTGAATGACTTTTCTTCTGTGTGCTTTATGTTCGATTCTAAACTCCATGAGAAGAGAGGCTGTGTCTATCTTTGTTTGATATTGCATTCCTAGAGACTACATACAATAGAATCTCAAAAATAGTTATTGTTACAGTATTTAAAATTTTTTTTAACTGTAAACATATTACTTTTAAAATCAGAAAAAATTACTGTTATACAGCCATCCCTTGGTATCCATGGGGCTTGGTTCCAGGACACCCTGCAAAAACCAAAATCCAAGGATTTTCCTTGTATAAAATGGTGTTGTATTTGCATATGACCTACACACACCCTCCCATATACTTTAAATGATCTCTAGATTATTTGTAGGGCCTAATACAATGCCTACACATCACTTTACTCTCATGGTTTCAACATAGTGCTTAGCATGCTGCAGATTCAAGTTTAGCTTTTGGAACTTTCTGGACTTCTTTTTTTTTTTTTCAGAATATTTTTGATCCTTGGTTGGTTGAATCCGTGGATGTGGAAACCACCAATATGAAAGGCTGTACTGCATGCACTATAGTATATCATATAGTACATCATACAAAGAATAATTATAAGACTAACTAAAAATGTTTATCTATAAATTGAGGATTGGTATTTCCAAAAGATAAACACATCACCCTGACCATCTCCTTAGTATTGAACTATCCATTAAGAAATCAGGAGGACTGTCAGGGAGCAAAGCATTCTACCAGAACACATACACCATTCATAATTGGAGCTTCTCCAGCTTTTTTCCCATCCCTATCATCACTTTTCCCTATCTTTTTTTTTTTTTTTGATCTGGATAAAATAATACTTAAATTTTTAAAATATAAAATAAAAAATTTCTCCAAGAGTGCACACAAAGAAAAATCCCAATCTTCTATGAGGATTCTCTTCTTTAGCTATTCGCATAAAAACAAGACCTCTCAAGCCTCTGACCTTCATCTTCAAAGCCCAGTGTGAGTTGGAAAAGAAACATTATACTTTTTTGCACTCTAAATTCAGATAAGTTTGAACCATCTGCTTCATTTTAGATATGTTTAAAAGGAAGTTTCAGATGTTTCTAATACAAAAGATTTTCGGAGAAGAAACCCAAGTCCTCCATGTGTAGACCTAAGGAGATCCTATCACACTTTAGATCCTTTAGCATTTTAGTCTCTCAAATGTGAAATCTTCCTCTCTCTACGTCATTCAAGATAACACACCTTCTTGTCCAGATAAATCTAGAAATGAGTTCTTTAACATTATTTCTATTTTTGATCCTTATGAAGTGACTTCAAACAGATTAGTGTTGAAAGTGTGCTGTCTCAGGATTAAGCAACAGTACATGGCTGACTTAATCAAATAGAACCACACACTGATAACCTCTGCCTCAGATTCAGAATTCTCCCTAGGTGCTTTGATTATTTTTTAAATAATTCTGAAAATTTGGCTAATAATTCATTGGTAATAGTGATATGCGTGGAGGATGGGAGGGCTGGCAGGAAAGGTGAGTTGCTGAAGTGTTCCTAGGCAAAGTCCAGATCCTCTCCCAGTCACAGGCTAGGAAGAATGTAATCAGCAGCCTAAAACTCTCAATGAGGAGGGGGGAAGGGACTTCTCAGGACGAAGGGCACAGGCAGCAGAGGTAAATTGATTCATCTTGTCTGGTAATTATGTTTCTTGCCACTCCCATGTTATACAATGAAGGGAGAAAGTGCTGATTATCAAAGGAAGAATATATACTGCTTTGCTAGGTTCAGGAGTTTCCTATGACAACATAAGCTTTGGTGAATATATGTGGATGTGTGTGTCTAGGGGGTGTGTGTGTGTGTGTCTATCTGTTTGGCTATTATCTATCTTCCTATCTACAGTCTGCCTACTTATCAAAATCTAACAATGGACTCTAAGTATTATGTATATAATACATATATATATATCACATAGTCCCTGAAACAGATTTGAGGAGCTGCTTGTCTATTTCCTCAATGGCAACAGGACTAGTAAAAAAGCTCCCAGTTGCTGCCAGCCAGTTCTTAAGATCCTTAAGAGCGTCTCTCCTGAAAGGTAGGATTTGGTCCACACAGTAGATGACATTTGAACAGGTTGGCTATAAGAAGGTGCTTAAAATACACAGAATATGAAATAAGAACCCACATGTTGACTGGACATGGTGGCTCATGTCTGTAATCCCAGCACTTCAGGAGGCCGAGGCAGGCAGATCATGAGGTTAGGAGTTTGAGACTAGCCTGGCCAACATGGTGAAACCCCATCTCTACTAAAATACAAAAATTAACCGGGTGTGGTGGTATGTGCCTGTAATCCCAGCTACTCAGGAGGTTGAGGCAGGAGAATTGCTTGAACCTGGAAGGCAGAGATTGCAGTGAGCCAAGATCCCGCCATTGCACTCCAATCTGGGCAACAGAGTGAGAATCCATCTCAAAAAAAAAAAAAGAGGAAAGAATTCATACGTTAATTTTTGGCTGCATTTCTCGGTATTCAAATGGGAAATGAAACTAGATATTAATGTCTAGATTCCTGGTCTCTGCAGGTGGGTATGGGAGAGTGAAGCTTGCCTGAAGTAATAGATTTGGAGGCTAAAGAGGTCCAAAGCCTAAGTCTTGGTTGAGGCAGGCTTGAGAAGCAAAGTGTAGTTAGTATCAGCTGTAATGCTTTAGGTTGCAAGTGATAGCCTGGTGCAAAGTGACAGAGTAGTGGTTAAGTCTGGATTTTGAGCCAGATCTAGGTTCAATCCTGGCTTTATCACTTAACTAGCTGTGTGACCTGGGCAAAATATTTAAGCTCCTTGTATCTTAGTTTTCTTATGTGCAAAATGAGGAAAAGAGTGAACTTGATAGGTTTGTTATAAGCCATAAACACATGGATTTATTTAAGGTACTAGAAGAGTGCCCAGAACTTAGCTCAATGTATGTTAACAAGTAATAGAATTCTCTACTCAAACTGACTCTAACATTTAGAAGATGTATTACATATTTCTCTTAACAGGAAGCCAAGAGGCAGAGTGGGTGCCATGGTTGGTTGACTGAGCAGGACGACACTGTCATCATCTCTCCATTCTGCCATCCTGAGTGGGGGCTTCGTTTTCAGGCTGGTTGCAAGATGGCTACAGAAGCTCCTAACATCACAACAAGAGATAGGATGTGTTTCTTTCTGTGGCTTTCTTTTAAAAGAAAAGGGTAAGTCTGGACATGGTGTCTCATGCCTGTAATCCCAAGCACTTTGGGAGGCTGAGGCAGGAGGATCACTTAAGCCCAGTTGTTTGAGACCAGCCTGGGTAACATAGGGAGACCTCATCTCTACAAAAAGAAAAAAAGCGAGCCAGGCATGGTGATGCACACCTGTGGCCCCAGCTACTTGGGAGGCTGAGGCTGGAGGGTCACTTGAGCCTGGGAAGTTGAGGCTGCAGTGAGCCGTTATGGCGCCTCTGCTCTCCAGCCTGGGTGGCAGAACAAGACTCTGTCTCAAAAAACAAAAAGAAGAGGGTAACATTTCAGAGAAATTCCTCCTCAGACTTCTAAATTCTCATTGGCCAGAATTGGTCTTTTGGGAAAGGAAGGGAATGAGTTTCCCTTAGACTGATCAATTTCACCTCTGAAACTGGGAGTGGGATCAGGTTCCTCTGGCTGCTTGGAAATAAGCAAATGTCTGAATGGTGTTTCAGTTCCATTAGGAACCATCATGGAAGGGGTGGGAAAATGGTAGAGAATGAATACTGAGCAGCCAACCAATAATGACCACTGCAACTATGGTGGACAGAGACCAAGAACACACGGAGGGAGGAGGGCACAAGAGAGTGCAAGAGGCAGAGCCTGGAGAGACCCTTTGAGGTAATTTCCTCTCTGGGAGAAGGCTGTTTAAAGAGCCTGTCCATGGCCGTCATGCCTGTAATTCCAGCACTTTGGGAAGCCAAGAAGGGAGAATCCCTTGAGCCCAGGAGTTTGAGGCTGCAAGGAGCTATGATTGCACCACTGCATTCCAGCCTGGGCAAAAGAGAGAGACCTTGCCTTAAAAACAAAAATGATAATGAGCCTGGCCAAGCCCACTGATGGGGAGAGAGTTGTGGAGGACAGCAAATACCACCCTAGTCCCTCATTAGTCCTTCTTTTGTGGGTGGAAAGGATTAGGATTATGCTAAATTCACTTGGTGGAAAACTTTAGCTCACTAGGAGCATTATGAATAAGCTGGAAAAATGCCAAGAGTTGTGAAGTTTCTGAGATTTTACCCTACTTGCAATCTAACACGTTAGCTTGCCATAGTTTCATGGATCCTGGCAGAAGACTTGAGACTCCTGGGTCAGAGGCAAATAACAGTAGTCAAAGTATGAGGATTTGTGCTGGTTCCCCAAGCCCTGATTCCCACAGGGTGATGCAAAAAGGGCCAGACGTCATGTGATGGATTACATCACAGAGGGGAAAACCTAAGCTTCAAAAATCCAAATATTTTGCAATGGGGGCTGGACACAGTAACTCATGCCTGTAATGCCAGCACTTTGGAAGGTCAAAGCAGGTGGATCCCTTGAGCCCAGGAGTTCAAGACCAGCCTGGGCAACATGGCAAAACCCCGTCTCTGCTGAAATACAAAAATTAGCCAGGCATAGTGGCAGGTGCCTGTAATCCCAGCTACTCAGGAGATTGAGGCATAAGAATCGCTTGAACCTGGGAGTCAGAGGTTGCAGTGAGCCAAGATCATGCCACTGCACTCCAGCCTGGGCAACAGAGCGAGACCCTGTCTCAAAAACAAACAAACAAACAAACAAAGAAACAAATATTTTACAATGAAATGTAAGCCTGTCTGCTCTTTTTTCCAGAAGCAAACATTATCTTTATTACACTAGACTAGATAATAAGTGTGTCTATCTATCCTGCCTCGGGTCTGTCAAAATTTCCCATGAATACGCCACTCCATTAGCCACTCTGATTAATCTGAACAACAGGGGCTAAGAGCAAATCTGTTCCATTTGTCTCATGTAGCATTTAATTAAACTATTGTCAAGAGGACTCAAATCAGCAGGATGAGGCCAACCTACAGGTCTGACCTTCACCATGCTGCCCAGTGTGCCCGGCCTAGGCAGCTGAACAAAATTCAGCTATAGTCATCAGGATCTGCTTGAGAGAGTCAGGTGGTATGGGGGTTCACTCAGGGTAGTGGCAAAAATATTAAAGGAAAAATATTAGAAATAGCTTCAGGAAATAGTCACAAACCTTTTTGGAAGGCCAAAGCTTTCTTCATAAGTTTTTGTACTGGTCTTTCCACTTGGCCTGAGACATTAATCCAGGAACATCAATATGCATCAGTGATTGCATAGGCTCTGTCTTAGCCCTCAAAATGGAAATCTAGGGCAATTATAGTCTTCATAACAATCCTGGCCACTTGAGGCCAACCCGAATGCCTTCCAGGAAGGAGCAATAGTGTTGATGATTTAAACTAAAATCAGGCATGAATTTGTACCATGTTTTTAAACTGACTCCTGACATAGGGATAATTATATGCTGGGGACTCATAAATCACAAGGGATACAGTTATTCCTCTGAGAATCTCTCCGACGTAGCCAAGAGTGGCCCTTTTTGGGGAGAGATAGCTATAGTTCAGAGGGCTATGTGATCTGCTGGTGGTGCTTCTTTAAACATTTGAAGACACCTTATGACCATTGCTAAGCCATAAGTCAATGCATTTTCAGAAGGCAGAGAGGTTAATGCCTGGGCTCTATTAAAAAAAAAGTGCAGTCCCAAGGGTATACATCATGTCCACGGAAAGAAAGTGTTGTTTATGATTGTCAGGGGTCCTTAGTGGAGCCTACATCATATTCTGACATGCTTCCGACATGACTTTTTGGCCAGTTGGTAAACTTTAAAATTTCCAGCTTAGTTTGAATGAATGAGTTTAGTCTTTGTTTTAGAAAGACTGCCTGAGGGCAGTCAGTCCGACCCAGCCTGTTTCTCCACACCACCACCTGGGTGGCATTTTTCCACCAGAGAAAATGACTGAGTGACAACTACGAGAAGGGGCTAGGAAAGACATCTGGAGGTGTTAGCAGATGTTTCTGTGGGAGGTGCGGGAGCTGGGGCCATCCACTGTTGTTTCTGATCGATTTCTCCGTAAGTTTAAGGGAAGTGGCAGTGAAATCATGATCAGAAGCATCTGGCAGAGGACCGCAGACTCAGCAGGCAATTGCAGTTAAGGCCCTTCTGACAGTTTGGAAAAGCCTCGCCAGAGTTTTCCTCCATTAAAAACACTCAGGGTGTGGTTCTAGAAAACAAACACCACCTGAATCTCTCTCTCCTTCGTGTCTCTCGGGCTGAGGCACTCCCATCTTAGGTGCTGTTGTTTGCCTTGTTCTGCTTCCAAACTGGTGCACCTGGTTCTAGTTGGTGCAATTCACCTTTGCTCCATCGTCCCCTCATCACACCCAGACCTTTGTTCAGAAGGTCTGACGTGTTTATAAAAGTTATAGAGATCCTTTATGGCTCCCCACATTGGTCTGTGTAAGCCACTCACTTTAGGGGATTTGTTGAGCATGTGCTCAACCCAGTGGCAATTAGCCTTGTAATCCATGTTGATCCAAAGAGAGAATACAGATGGCTGAACCAGAATTAAGCTGAACTCTCCTTAATTAGGCTGGCCTGGGGTTGCTATTAGGGAAAAGAAAGATGCATCATGGCCAGGAATGGTCAGGGAGAAAGCTCACATTTTCAAAATAAGTCTACACAGCCTTCCACCCCTTTTGTCCTGGTTGTTATCCAAAAAGCAGCCAAGAGGAGATGCTCTCTCTGTGGGGGCAGCTGCAGTCAGTAACCAAATTGCCTTTCTAAAGTGTGTGGACCAAGCAAAGGTGAGGGAAGTCGAGTCAGGAATCTTTTTGATTCCTCAATTTTTTACGAGGCCATTCCATTGCTAAACAATACCAAGTACCTGTGGATGGTGAGAGGCTTGGAAGGTCAATCGAGTATCTGTGCTGTCAGTAGCAGAGGCCAGGGTAGAGAGGGAGGGAGGGATCAGAGGGCAAAAGGGGAAAGAGCCTCTCCAGCAGGGAGGCTTTTCACTTACTTTCAGTTTCAGACAACGTGGTGGCTGCTCATGGCTCAACCAAATGAAGTCACAGTGCTTTTGGCCGGTCCAGTGCCTAATATTGGGCAGCAAGGTTCTCATGCCTAACACCCACTATTTCAGCATTGGGGACCCTTTGACCCAGAGTCGTAGCCACACTGTTATTGGCCTGGTGTCACCAGGTTTATGCCACTTTGCTCTCGTGGGCTTGACTCACACAGTGAGTCTGCAACTCTTCAATTCCAACTCACAACTAGCAAAAAATAGAGAACCATTTTATGCTTACCTGCTCATAAAATCTGATCAACGTGTTCACTAATGATTGCCAGGGGCTTCCCACAAAAACTTTTTATTGGCCTATGAGGCCCTCATCATTCCTCTTTTCCTTATCAATCTACATCGTGTCATAGTCACGAAGACTGTCAAGAACTGTAAACATTTTGCTGTACTTACAATCTAAGTCATCCTGCCACAGTTTCATGGATGCTGACAGAAGACAGAAGACCCCTGGGTCATAAACAAAAAATTTGATTGCTCACAGCGATAGCAGTAGTTACTGTCATTTGCACCAGTTTCCTAAGCCCTAATCGCCACAGATCAATGCAAGAAGAGCCGGATAACACCTGCACACGTAGCAGATTGGCCCCAGGCACTCCTTGGCTTGTGGGTTCATGACATCAATCTCTGCTCCCTTCTTTACATGGCCTTTTTTTCTGTGCATCTTCTTCTCTTCTCTCTCTTATGAGGACATTTGCCATTGGATTTAGGGACCAGCTGGACAGTCCAGGAGGATCTCATTTCCTTAATTTAATAACATTTGGCAAGACTTTTTTTTTTTAAGTAAGGTAACATTCATAGGTTTGGATATGGATATATCTTTTGAGAAAGAGCCACCATTCAATTCACTGTATCACTCAAATCTCATTTTTGGCTATTTGAAATATACATATTTTAAGTTTAAAAAACATGGTTTTAAAAACGCATATTTACCTTGGTGTACTATTTTTTCTCAAACCAATCATAAAACTTTGTTAAGGATCCGCTTGATACATGAAGTAGTTAAATTAAGCTTGTTAAATTAATATCTAAATGACTATTAATAACGGAGTAGTTATGATATGAGAGGGGGACAGAGAAATGCTGGGTAGTTTCAGTTATCTCATTCTTTTAATTATATGCACATGAGATTACATCAAGCTATCTGTTGATTGAGTTTGACCCATTCGAGCATAACAGGCACAATAGATAGGGCAAATCCTGCTTCTGTAACATTCTTAAACATTTATCTGTTCATAAATTCCACATGTAATTATGGGAGGCAAAAATGTCCTCCCTGAATCTGTAAACCGCATGCCCTTGTGGCCCCTCACTGCCACATGGTAACACTCTCTTAGGCTTGCTGTATAGCTTTGTCTTACCATTTTTTCATTCAGTTTCCAAAAAAATCCTTCCTTCCTTGAGTAGCAGGGGATACATATAATGCTTTTGAACCCTTCTAAAATAAGATTTATTCCATCTGCGATTTAAAAACAATACAGGCATGATTTAAGTATTTTCTGGCTGTATTCAGAACACCGATTAATACTTTTTATCCTTTAAATTTTGTCTCTTATATGCTGCTCTGTCTCTCAGGTAGCTTCCTTTCAAATGTCAAGCATTTTCACAAGTATTATGAGTAAAAGAAGCCATTCACTGCATAATCCAGGACCTCAAGCTATCCTTACAGCACTTCATGAATTCTTGATCTATTTATGAAGTTAAATTGCAATTGTTTTGTTTTCATTTAAAAACATAGAAAACTGTCACAATATTACACGAATGAGTAGAATTTTATTTTATGAGTTTATTTAAAATTTTGTTTTTCTTTCCCTAAGTTCATCTTCTGATTAGTAGTCTTCGAATTCTTTTATTAACAAAATGCAACAGAATAACTAAACAGAAATGTTTCCTCCTAGAGTTATCCAACATTTTTTAACTTTTGCCAAAATGTCTGGAATATCTTTTTAATTTCTTCACATTGCTTCTCTTCATAACTCATTTATTATTTCTATGGTCAAAAAGCTTTTAAGTTTCTCTGTTCCAAAATGAAAAACTGATTGGGACATCAACTATCAAAGATCGTTCACGTTTTTCCTATGTGTAAGCTAATGAATTTTGAATACATTTAAATTTTTATTTTACTAAAGTGAAATCCTATTACCAGTCTCTTTCAAGCAGATTAGGGACTGTAATTAGACATCATATTAATTTTTTAGTAGCAATATAAACCATAAAGGTATTTAAAAGATATAGCACCAAATGTGCTAGAAAATAGCTGTTTCATAAAATAAAATACATTTTAAGGTAGGATACTTTTATGTTTCAGACAGCATTTAAAAAATTTCACATTTTTAAATTTCACATTTATTGACTGAGCCAATTTCACAATTAATCTTTGACTTGATGGCCTTTGTGTGTTTTCATGTAAAAACAGGTAATATCTTTTCCTAGAAATTATATATTTTGGTGATAATTCCTCATGTGGGAAACAAAAAATAATATTTTCATATATTCAACCGATAAATTGGTGGGTTGAACATTTTCTATCAGTTTCCTAGAGTAGAAACAAGGTAAGAAAATAAATTTATGAGAAACAAAATTGGTGCATAATGTCTGTTTGTTTAAATGAAGTATCTATAAATATGCTTAGTTATCTCTTCTAGTCAGGACAGAACTGAATATTTGTCCCCCCCGTCAAAGTTTTTGTTTTTATACTAGATTATACTTATTTGTCCCATCCCTGTAATGTCACATAGTAATACTGTGCTAGACAGAACTATCTGATTCTAAGTAGAGAAAGAAAAGCGATTTTGAAAGCTCCTCCAAATGGAATGTGCTTTTTTTCCCCTGGTATGGGAATATTACACATCCTAACAATTGTTCTCAGGTTGATCACAAGTTAGCTATATAGGCATGTATCGAAATATATAGGAAAACATGTTATAAAAAGCCGCTTAGAGTGCATCCTTCGGGTTATTATTTTGACTATCAGCTGCCATAGGGCATAACATACAATTTTCCTTACCTGCTTTAATAACATTGCATAGGAAACACAAATTGATAGCATCTTACCTTCCTGATAAGTGTGTAATATTCATTACTTTCAAATTGGGAATAGGGCTAAATGGTTACCTCCTGTGAGTAGGTAATACTCTACACCTGGCTATTCTAACTGTACATGCCTAAGAATACAGCTCTCAGGACATCTCAAATTTCAGAGTACATGTGACCTGGAGAGGTTGTTAAAAATGAAGATTCCTGGACCTCACAGCCAGAGAGTCTGTTTCCATTTCAGAAGATGTGGAGTGTGCCTTGGCAATCCATATTTTTAACAACTACTCACTTGGAGAAACATTATTTTTAGGGGTAGTTCGATGCAAATGAGTGAATTTAAAAAAGAAAGGAATGTATTCAAGTCCAAGAAAGCTTTGTTGTATTTCCCTTAATGTATGGGGAAGTTTGTAAAATTTCATGTCTACTACTCTCTGCTAGACATTTTACATATTATTGCATTTAATCCATACAGTGGTCTAAACAGGAAAATTCTTCACTCATTCCTTCTCAGGGTCTCATAGTTACCAAGCTGAGCAGCAAGGATTTGAACACGAATCTTCTCTATTTTATGATAGTGATGAGGGAAGCTAATCACAATCATGATCAAATAAATGTCTGAGCAGCTAAAAATCTATATATATGTACAAAATCATATCAGAAATTCACTTATTGGGGATTATATTGTATTCCATCTGTAAAATGTGGCCATTCGTGAATGAAATTGTGCTTTTACAAACTTAGAACATTTTAAAATAATTATTATTTATTATAAGTAATTGTTATTTTTATACCAAGTATTCTTTTTTTTTTTTTCAGTCCCACAAATTTCAAAGTACTTGTAAGGTATGTATTATTGCCCTCACTTTGCAGAAGAAATAACTATACTTGTTGAGGATAAGTAATGTACCAAACTTACTTAGCTGGTGCATAACTAACATACATCTCGAAATTATGTCTTCAGAATTCTGAAAAACAGAATTTTAGGGCTTGGCTGTCTGACTTAGACTTTCAGCTAGGTATAGTGGTATTCAAACACCGAATAGAAAAAGCGGAGGGAGGTTTTTAGTCTATGAGTTGATCCAGTTTTAAAAGTGTAAAAATACTCAACTAAAAAATGGTAACTATGACATATAATATTAATTCAGGAAGAACATTTTCTAAATCCCTATTTTAATATTTGACTATTTCTGTCTGTGAAAATAGGATTTTACTTTAGAATTAAAGCAAATATGTAGAATTTTACACTGAAATACATTTTCTATAAAATATCCTGTAATCACTATTTTATAACAAAAGATGTAATAACACTTGATTAATTCATTTTCTTAGAAGGTTAAAAACTGAAATGTTTTATCAATTTGTGCTTCAAATGCTTCCAGGATTTCAGTTTTCATTGTAAGTTAATTTTCAATTACTTCAATGGTAGCTGTATGGTATATTAAAATTTATATTTTTAATTTAAATATGAACAGCTGTGTGAAAATCAGCCTGTTCCAGAATAAATTACAAATTGTGGCTGAAAATGTTAATTGCCACCTTTGTTCATTGTTTATTAATTTTATTATTGTAGGGTTCCACTGGATTCCCTGGCTTTCCAGGTGCCAATGGAGAGAAAGGTGCATAGGTATGATATATAAATATAATGTTTTAAGCTATGTAACATAAATGTTCTTAGCTGGACAGGTGCATGCCTGTATTCCCAGACGTTTGTGAGGCTGAGATGGAGGATTGCTTGAATCCAGTAGTTCCACGCCAGCGTGGGAAACGCAGAAAGTCTGTTTTTGAATGAATGAATGATGTTCTTGCATGAGTACTCAGTGTCAGCACCAGACTCATAATTTACTGTGATATACTGCATATTAAAATTGTTTGCACTGTCTGTGATAGGGAGTAGCTGGCAAACCAGGCCCTCAGAGTCAGCGCGGTCCAACGGTAGGTGCCTCGATTTAAAATAATGTGCATTTTCATATTGAATTTAGTTTTTCAAGATAACTTATTTTTCCAAAAATAAAAATTGATTCAGTGCCTTTGGATTTGCCAGGCACTAGTTCAGGTTCATCTTTTGTTTTCATCTGCAGGGTCCTCAAGGTTCAAGAGTTGCAAGAGGTCCCACTGGGAATCCCAGGCCAAAGGTATCATCTGCACTTTTTCTTTTTGGATATTGCTGTAGTTTCTTTTCCAGACACATGCTATGAGAAGGAATTCTAACTGATTTTTCTTTTTCTTTTCTTGGTGTCAGGGCACTTCAGGCTGTGACGGCCCTGCTGGCCCTCCGGGTGAAAGAGTACATATAATACAGCTACATAATAGAAGATGAAAATTAGTATTCTGCATTTAGATTTCAGGGAAAAGATGTATGTCTGCTAACACGTGCAAATTTATCCACGAAATCTAGTCTACATTTAAAAATGCTTTTTAATTTATTCCCCTTCAACAATAAAAAAAGCTTAAACAGTATGTTCTAATTATGTTATAGAAATGAGAAAAATGTGTGTAACTGGACCAAGATATCACTCTTATAGTCAAGCCAAAAAAAAAAATACATATATATATATGTATACACACATGCGTATACATATATATATATTTAATTTTAAATGCACGTAAAACATCTTTGCCCTCTTCTCTACTCCACTTGCTTTCCATATTGATACTCATTTTGTTCACAGAGCTGGCAGCAATATTATGCCAGTAAAAAAGAAGCTACTAGTAGCCATTAAGCCAGAAACAATATACATTCAACTCAAGATAAAACATCTATTTCAGTAAATAGAAAAACTATTTAGTAAATTGATTTTTAATTGATATAAGATGAACCCAAATACATATGAACAAGCATGCCCTTTGTTTGGCTTTTTTTTTGGGTAAAATATAGCATTTTTGTAGCCATATTTTTAAAAAGCTATTCTCCTGATAAAAGTTTAAATATTAGAATCTGTAGTCCTTTAAAAAATTAGAATCATTTCTTCATACTCTATAATAATTTTCAGCTTCCTGTAGTCAGGTTAATAGTTAAGATATTTTTGTATATTATTATTTGAAATATATAGTAGGTGTTTTACAGAAAACAGAAATGCCTTGCAATGCATGACCTAAAATTGAAAATGAATAACTTTCATTTGAGTAGGAGCAATGAGCAAAACTTGAGTTTCTATTTGTGAAGAAAATAGGAGTAGATAACACACAGAATAAACATTTAATTAGAGTTGCTTTAAGTTTTTGGTTCATATTTAATTAACTCTCCACTAAATGTTTCTCACTCTTGATGAACTGTTCCCAAATTGTCTATTTATCCTGTAAAGTTTGAGCTCATAAATAATACATTCATTTGAAGTATTTTATGGTCAAAGTCATTTTAATAAGATACATTTAAATTAATTTAAATGGCTAAATGATTAAATGGAGTAGAACAATTTAACAAAAAGTATCACAACTATGAGTTTTGTTTTTAGACACCACCTATTCTCTCCTCATGCATTAGGTTTTGTCTTCCAAAATGTTATGAGCAACAATATTTCCTTACAAGTGAATATACTTTTGCTGATATTGCATTTTAATTTGAAAAACAGTACTGTCATCCAACAGTATGATTACTTTTAAAAACACTTTGAGAATGAGAGTGAGAAAAGTACCTTTTGAGGATTAAATAATTTTTGCTTTGTTTTGTTGTTTTAGTAATCTAGATAGATTTATTTTTAATAAATATTCATACATTTTTCCAATATCTATATAGGAAGAACATATTTCCTATGTTCCTTGTGATTGATGAGATATTTCACCCCAAATATGCCTTCATTTTCTGCCAAGAGTTCTTAATTATCGTGAACTAAATAGTGAAGAACACAGTTGAAAAACGACAAATGTAATGCCATAAACTATTTTCTTCTATGTGAGCTGAAAAGTTCAGGGAATTAATTCTGCAGTATCATTAGATTAGAAAAAGAATACCTATTTTTGCCTATTTCAATGGACTCCCTCTTTAACAATACATTTATATTTAACTATATAATTATATATGTCATGTATATATGTATATAAAAACTTTTATTAAGATATTCTACAAACTAAATGTGATCCCTCATAATCGTGATTTGTAGATCATGGATGCTGGTTATTAAAGGTTGAATATAGCTTTTAGTTAGGTCTAGCGTTACCAAATTAAGTGAAATAAAAAATGGAACAACAGACAGAATCAAGACACCTAGTTAAATTTGAATTTTATATGAAGAATAAGTCATTTTTGTCATAAGTATGTCTCGTGATATTTAGGATATGTTAAAATTATTCGTTATGGATTTAAAGCTCAAATTTAACTACGCACTGGATATTTTATCTGGTGATTTGGTTTCAACACCATCTATACAATGAGTCATTATGGATTTTTTAAATCCCACTTGGAACCTATTTTGATGAATACAAGAAGAATAAGTCAATACTTTCTGTGAAATTTTATAAAGACTCAATTTTTCATGTTTTTAAAGTAATGATTTTGAAATGTTTCTTTCTTAAAGAATTTAAATTCAAATTGTATTTGAAAGGCAGCAAAATTTTAGAAAGCAAAAATGACACTTTAAGAAATCAGGAAAATAGAGTTTGCTACATAACTGAAGGAATATTATTTTAAAAAATTTGTGTTTAAAGTGAATTTTGGTTTAGGAATCATAGTTTCATAATTTAATAAGAGTTTAAAAATGTGTAAGTTCCTCAGTTTTGCTCAGTAGTTTTGGTAGTCTGATATGACATCTATTTTTGTTAACTTCATATAGAACTTTGAAGTTACTTTTTTAATGTAAGATGCTGGTAATAGTACAAACTGTATAAACGTGTGTTGATTTCTGAACTAACATTGGCTTATGAATGGTAATGAGATTTTTCTTGGGAAGGCTAGATTGGTAAATAGAAAGAGTAAATTCTGTGGAAGGCCAACTTCAGTAAACTATATTTTTGATTAGAAAAATACATAAATCCTACCCTAAATGTATTAAGAAGTTTTATTTATGTTATTTTTCATAAAGGTTCTTAAATAAATGTAACTACTTTGTTCTGGGCATATAAAGGATTATCTCTCTTTTTTTTTTATTTTATCTTTTATGGTAAAGTGTCAACATCTTTATTGCTAATATAAGCATTTAATGTCAAATAAATGAAGGTAATTTTACAAACTCGATTTCTCTAAGTACCTGAAATTTCTATTTGATTATATGGTTTTATATCACACTTGTTCAAATGCATTTGTCTCCCTTAGAGAGAGTATTTCAACATCACTCCTTTAGAATTATTTCAGTCATTCCTAACATGTGACTTTACCAAAGACCTTAAACTTAACAAACAAGCAAAGCAAAATTTCAATGACTTTTAGATGAATAGAATAAGAAATAGTCATAACATGACAATTGGGGATGTTCATCTCCAATAAGACACTGTCAAAATGTTTCCTCTGATACAGCAGTTATAAGTCAGAGCCTTCAAAACACAAGGGCAGAGCAAGAGTACAATAAAAGCAGCATGATATACACAAAGCAAAGCCTCTTTCCTGCAAACTTCCATCCAGTTGAGCTTTCAGAGATAGATGCCCAAGAGCTATCATTAATAAATATAGCATATTGACTCTAGTTGCATCAATTATGCCTGAAGAGTTTAATGCCCATCCAAGTCCAAAGGTGGAAGAATACATGCACTGGTATGGTAGTAGGCAAGAGCAGACCGTAAAAGCAAAGGCTGGCTGTGCTAGTGCAGCCCTGTGGGAAGTTTTCTTCTACAGAGGCTGAGTAAAACAGTCCTGCTAAAGAAACCAGTGGAATAAGAACAGTCAACGGAGGAAGAGACAGAAACATTCTTCTCGTCCACTTATTACCCTCCACTATGTTTTAAAAGGTATACGGTATTAAGAAAAGTGAGCTGTTGGGTTTTTTAATTGTTTAAATTATGAACTAGGGCTGCTCCAGTTCTTCTTGCGTCTTACTTTGATGCGTCATCCTAGCTGCCTGTGGTATCATATTAGGAATCCCATCAATGATTGGATAAGCTATTCCCAATTCTCCATTAATCAATTCATTTGTTGATGCTTCATATCTGAGCGGCTTCTTGGAAAGCGGGCACACCAGGAACTCCAGCAGCGCCGGATCGAAGGTACGGGGCGTCTCCTCTGTTTTCTCGTTCTGGTCGGCCGAAGGCCGCGAGCCCGACGCGTGCAGGCACCGACGGGCGACTGCGGACGGCTGCGCGCGTGTTCCCCGCAGGGCTGAGGCGAGACTGCCGCGCGCTCCGCTCGGCGTGGTCAAGCAGCCGGAGACCGGGCTTCACGGCGGCGTCTCCAAAGGATTATCTCTTACCGATTACTTTTTCTGCCAACGATGGAGTCACTGTAATGGGACCTACTTTACGTACTTTAAAAACAGGTAAATTTGAGAGATGAATAATATAGTTAATTAAAAATCAAGCCAAAAATATTATAATATCATATTTGGACTGAATGTTGATAACTATACGATAAAGTTATTTTCATCTTATCCACAAAACAAATTTATACACGAGTAAAAAATATACTGACATCATCAAAAATAAATATGTTTATTTATTTTTAATATTCTCTTTTTTTATTATTATACTTTAAGTTCTGGGGTATATGTGCAGAACATTCAGGTTTGTTACATAGGTATACACTTGCCATGAGGAGTAACATTAGGAGAAATATATTTATTTTAAATATGGAGACTAGTTAATAGCATCTTCTGTGGTCTATCTGTGATAGTCACATACTTTCTCTTTTAGTTTTAGAATATATGGCTAGATACAGAACATGGATGGAATAAGTTTTAAAACTATTTTTTAGAGGGCTGTGGAATTGAATCTAATCAAAATATCTTCCTTCTATGAATGTTTCTAGCCAATGTTTAGTAAAGAAGCTGCAGAACTTCTCAATTCTACTTTCTCTTCACTTTTAATTCATATGAGTTCTAAATATTGACAGTGTTCCTGAGGTAACACTGAATGTGATGTGCAGTTTTGAGTAGAGTAGTGTGAAAAATTATCCATTTTGCTTTTGCATTAGCACTTACTCTCGTGGTGCATTCCTGTAGTTTTGTCGCTGTGACGAAGAAGCTGGATGATACATTGTATTTCATCTATACAAATCAATCTCAAAGTATAAAGATGCACCTTCTAAGGCATGGTGTTAACTTCTCCCCACTGCTTTTTATTTCCAGGGTCCTCAAGGACCACGGAGTCCAGCTGGATTCCCTGGACCAAAAGGCCCTCCTGTAAGTGTCAGAGCTTCTCTTTCTCTTTCTCTACTTGACATTTTCAGAGTTTTGAGAGTCACAGCTTACATTTAAAATATTTGTTAGCTATAATATTGATAAAATCTCTATAAAATTACAATTGATGTCAAAGGAAGTAGACATTTTCAATTTATGAGGTTCATAGATTGTTTCTAAATATAATTTCAACATCTCTTATTAAATATATTTGAAAATATACCAAAGACTAGAAAAACATGACTATCATTCTTTCAGCTGCTCCTTTACGACAATGAATATAATTGATGACATTAAAATTGTTATCAGCCCTTAAGTATTTGATATATTAGAATTTATCTTTATTTTCCATCAATATAACCTTCATCAAATATCACTTTCTAAATCCCTCCAATATTCTGATACTACTTAAGTCATGCTGATTTATTTATATTAATATTATATGTCTCTGTAATTATTTTTAGAAAACATAATGACAATTCTCATTAAATCATATCCCTTTTATGAAATGTGTTTAGAGCAACACTCTTAAATGTTCATCAAGCATCTTCATAAAGTTAATTGAAATACTTTGTTTTTATATGTAAATATTTGTGGGGACATAGAACATGCTGGGTTTTTGGTTTTGTTTGTTTTCTTGCAACCTTTGCAGTTTCTTTAAGACAGCAGAAGTCAGTTTACCCATATGTCTAGGACAGTGGTTCTCAAATATAGTCCCTGGCCCAGCAGTATCACAGCTCTTGGGATATTGTTAGAAATGTAGTCTCACTGCCGGGTCTTGTGGCTCACACCTGTAATCCCAGCACTTTGGGAGGCCAAGGCGGGCGGATCACGAGGCCAAGAGATCGAGACCATCCTGGCCAACATGATGAAACCCCATCTCTACTAAAAATACAAAAATTAGCTGGGCATGGTGGCATACACCTGTAGTTCCAGCTACTCGGGAGGCTGAGGCAGGGGAATGCCATGAACCCGGGAGGCAGAGGTTGTAGTGGACCAAGCCATGCCACTGCATTCCAGGCTGGGTGACAGTGAGACTCCATCTCCAAAATACATTTTTAAAAAAATCAAGTACAAAGAAAAAAAGTATCTAAACATTCAGCTGAATATATTTTGTCTTACTTGAATTTTCAGGTTCCTTTGGAATGAGATAGAAGCTGAATTGTTATTTCTGGAAATCAGAGAAAAAGGAGGATGAAAGAAAACCCTTCAAACTACATTTCCAATGAAACAAAGGAACAGGAGAACACATGCTGTATGATTACAAGTAAAACCCAGAGTGCACAGTGTGTATTTGGGGTGTGTGTGTGTGTGTGTATATATATGTATATTTGTGTACACATATATTTGTGTGTATATATATATATTTTTTTGGTGTGTGTATGTCTGTACACATAACACATATACAATGTGATATTTTTCAGCCATAAAAAAGAAGGAAACCCTGTCACTTGTGATAATAAGGGTGAACCTGGAAGACATTATGCTGAGGAAAATAAGCCAGACACAAAACAACAAGTACTGCATGACCTCACTTATACATGGAAACTAAAAATGAATTCATAGAAGCAGAGAGTAGAATGGTGGCTACCAGAAGAGGGGTGGGAAGTGGGGAATGAGGAGATGGTGGTGAAAGGATACAGAGCTTCAGTTATGTAGAATGAATTGTAACAGAGTGCCCCCATTTTCCTAAGATAAAAGGAACGAGTTACTTTTATTATTAATTTTTCTTCTCTTCTCCTCTCCCCTTTCCCCCTGTTCTCTCTTTCCTACATAGCCCTTCTGAAGTGCAAACATATCCTTTCATCTCCCCATCACCTGACATACCCTTCAGGGCAAGTTCTTCTGTGTGTTTCAAGACAAATCTCTCCTCAGGAGTGCACAGTCGATTTGCAGACCAGAGCATGCCCATCCCAGCACTTCCACCGTCTGGGGGTCTCCTCAGGTCTTACACCCACTAGGAGAGCATGCCTGGTCACTTTTACAACTTACTTCTGACCAGAAAGACACCACTTGACTGCCCAGTGGATAACTGCCAGGGAGCAGAGAGACCCTCTGTTTTTGCTCACTTTCACCTTTAACTTACAAAAGTACACTTTTTGCTCCAAAGGTGAAGTGACACATTTAAAGCAGGACACATTATACTTCTTCCCTCACCTAAATTAGAAATGCCTTCCTCCTCTAAGCCAGTGTTGACCTGATTATTTTTAAACTATTTAGATGGAAGTTTCAGGATATCAACAGAAAAAAATTATTTCTTCTCCATCAATGCTTAGCAGGGGTCTTCAGATATTACTCCTATTGAATTTTAGGAGTAATATCTGAAGACTGTAAAGCTATACGTGTATTATTCCAAAATTCAATAGGAGTAATATCTGAAGACTGTAAAGGTCTTTATCAGTGAGATTCTTGTTGTTGTTGTTGGTCGTTGTTAGAAGTCCAAACCATCTGGACTGCTCTATAGTCTTATGGCCAGATACAGGAAGCCAGTTTTGCATGTAAGACAAGTATTTAAGGTGGGGGGAGTCAAAACATCTCCCCTCCCCTTTCAAACAGTCACCTTATTTGAATCAGGTTAATTGGCCACATCCCTCTCTTTCCCTCTTTTTTTTTTTTTCTTCCCCTTTTTCAGAGACAGGGTCTCACCCTGTTGCCCAGGTGATCATAGCTCGTTGCAGTCTCGGGCTCCTGGGCTCAAGCAATCCTCCTTCCTCAGCCTACTGAATCTCTGGAATTACAGGTGCACAGCATTGCACCCGGCTAAGTTTTTAGAGATGAGGTCTTGCTGTGTTGCCCTGCCTGGCCTTATTTTTTAATAGAAACCTTAAAACAGCAAGTAAGTAGAAAGGTCTCAAGAATTTTGTAGCATGACATATTCTTTTATTTGGGTATCTATCTTTTGCTGAGAAATATATGGAGTCTTGTAGAAACTTGTTACTATTCATCATGTGTTAACTCTATTTTCTAATTTTTCTTTGGTGGCAAGATACACATAACAAAATTGACCACTTTAACCATTTATGAATGTATAGTTCAATGGTATTAAGTACATTCATATTGTTATGCAGCTATCACCACCATCTATTTTCTTTCTTTGAGACAGGGTCTCACTCTGTCACCCATGCTGGAGTGCAGTAGCACGATCACAGCACACTGCAGTATCAACCTGTCACACGGCTCAAGCAATCTGCCTGCCACCACCTTCCAAAGTGCTAGCATTACAGGTGTGAGCCACTGTGCCCAGCCTAACACTATTTCCAGAACTTTTTCCGCCTTACAAAACTATCCATTAAACAGTGGGTATATCTCAGTGGTATATCCATTAAACAGTGGCTATATCCATTAAACAGTGGGTATATCTGAGTGGTAGAACACTGGACTGCATCAAACAATAACTCCTTCTCCCCGCCCCAAGCCCCTGGAAAACACTGTTCTGCCCTCTGCCTCTATGATTTTGACTATGCTAAGTACCTCATATAAGTAGAATCATATAGTATTTGTATTTTTGTGATTGGCTTATTTCACTTAGCATAATGTTCTCCAAGTTCATCCATGTTGTAGCATATCTCAGAATTTCTTTCCCATTTAAGGCTGAATAATATTTTATCATATACCACAATTGCTTATCCATTCATTTGCTGGTGGACATTTGGACTATTTCCATGTTTTAGGTATTGTGTGAATAATGCTGCTAAGAACATGGATGTGTAAATACCTCTTCATGACCCTACTTTCAGTTCTTTTGGATATATGCATAAAAGTGGAATTACTGAATTGTATGGTAATTCTATGCTTAATTTTTTGAGAAACTGCCATACTGGTTTTCACAGTGGCTGTATCATTTTACATTTCCACTAACAGTGCAAAAGTGTTCTAGTTTCTCCACATCCTCACCAACACTTGTTACTTTCTGTTTCTTTTTTGTAATAGCCACCTTTATTGGTATCAAGTGGTATTTCATTATAGTTTTGATGTGCATTTCCCTAATAAATAGTGATGTTGAGCATCTTTTCATGTGCTTACTAGCCATTTGTATAACTTCTTTGGAGAAATGTTCAAGTTCTTTGCTCATTTTCAAATTAGGTTATTTGTGGTTTTGTTGATGAGTTTTAGGAGTTTTCTATATAGTTTATATATAAACCCCTTATTATATATATGATTTGCAAATATTTACTTCCATTTTATGAGTCGCCTTTTTACTTTTGATGCATAAAGTTTTAAATTTTCATGAAGTCCAATTCGTCATGTTTTGGTTGCCTGTACCTTTGATGTCATATCTAAGAAATCAATGCCAAATCCATTGTCAAGAAGCTTTTGCCCTATGTTGCCTTCTCTAAGAGTTTTATAATTTTAAGGTTACATGTAGGTCATGGATCCATTTTGAATTAATTTTTTAATATGGTGTTAATTAAGAGTCCAATGTCATTCTTTTGCATGTAGATCCTCAGTTTTCCCAGCTTCATTTTTTTAAAAGACTGTCCTTTTTTAAATGAATGTTCTTTGTACTGTTGTCAAAAATTATTTGACCACATATGCATAGGAATTCATTTCTTGGCTCTCTATTCCATTGGTCTCTAGGTCTGTCTTTATGTTAGCAGCACTCCGTTTTAATTACTCTTGTTTTTTAGTAAGTTTTAAAATCAAAAAGTGAGTCCTTCTGCTTTGTTCTTCTTTTTTAGAATTGTTTTGGCTATTTGGGGTCCCTTGAGATTCCATGTGAACTTTAGTATGGTTTTCCTACTTCTGCAAATTCATCATTGGGATTTTGATAGGGATTGCACTGAATCTGTAAATGGTTTTGGTTAATATTGACAACTTAACAATATTAAGTCTTTCAGTCCATGAACATGGGACATCTTTCCAGTTATTTATGTTTTCTGCAATTTCGTTCAGAAATGTGTTATTTCATTGCATAAATAAGTCTTTTACCTCCTTGGTTAGGTTAATTCCTAAGTGCTTTATTCCTTTAATGCTTTAATGGCATTGTTATCTTAATTTCCTTTTCGGATCGATAGTTGTTAGGGTATAGAAATGCAACTGATTTTTGTATGTTGACTTTGCATCTTGCCACTTTGCTGACTTTGTTTATTCTAACTTTGTGTGTGTGTGTGTGTGTGTGCGCGCACGTGCGTGCGTGCACGCATGCATGCACATGTGTGTAGTCTTTGGGGTTTTCTACATATAAAGTCATATCATCTGAAAAGGGGATAATTTTACTTCTTGCTTTCCAAATTGGATGCCTTTATCATTTTCTAACCTAATTGCTCTCGCTGCCCTCAACATTTCTTCCTTCATTCTAACCTTGGTAAATCTGACAATCATGTATCTTGGGGTTGTTCCTCTCGAGGACTATCTTAGTGGTGTTCTCACTATATTCTGAATTTGAATGTTGGCCTGTCTTGCTAGTTTGGAAAGTTCTGGATAACATCCTGAAGTGTGTTTTCCCATTTGGTTCCATTCTCCCCATCACTTTCAGGTACACCAATCAAATGTAGCTTTGGTCTTTTCACATAGTCTCATATTTTTTAGAGGTTTTGTTTGTTCCTTTTCATTCTTTTTTCTCTAATCTTGTCTTTATGGTTTATTTCATTACGTGGATCTTCAATCTCTGATATCCTTTCTTCTGCTTGATCGATTCAGCTGTTGATACTTTGTGTATGGTACACAGAGTTCTTGTGCTGTGTTTTTCAATTCCATCAGGTCATTTATGTTCTTCTCTAAACTGGTTATTCTAGTTAGCAGTTCCTGTAACCTTTTATTGAGGTTCTTAGTGTCCTTACATTGGGTTAGAACATGCTCCTTTAGCTTGGAGGAGTTTGTTATTACCCACCTTCTGAAGCCTACTTCTGTCAATTTGTCAAACTCTTTCTCCATTCAGTTTTGTTCCCTTGCTGGAGAGGAGTTGTGATCCTTTGAAGAAGAGCCATTCTGCTTTTTGGAATTTTCAGCCTTTTTGCACTGGTTTTCCTCATCTTCGTGAGTTTATCTACCTTTGATCTTTGATGGTGGTGACCTTCAGATGAGGTTTTTGCGTGGGCATCCTTTTTGTTGATGTTGATGTTATTGCTTTCTGTTTGTTAGTTTTCCTTCTAACAGGCCCCTCTTCTGCAGTTCTGCTGGAGTTTGATGGACATCCATTCCAGACTCCTTTTGCCTGGGTATCATCGGATGGGAATGTGTAAGTCTGCCGAAGCTGCACCCATAGCCACCCCTTCCCCAGGTGCTACATCCCAGGGAGATGGGAGTTTTATGTATAAACTTCTGACTGGGGCTGGTGTCTTCCTTTCAGAGATGCCCTGCCCAGAGAGGAGGAATCTAGAGAGGCAGTCTGGCTACAGTGGCTTTGCCATGCTGTGGTAGCTCACCCAGTTCAAACTTCCTGATGGCTTTGTTTACACGGTGAGGGGAGAACAACCTACTCAAGACTCAGTAACGGCAGACACTCCTTCCCCCACCAAGCTTAAGTGTCCCAGGTCGACTTCAGACTGCTATGCTGGTGGTGAGAATTTCAAGCCAGGGGTTCTCAGCTTGCTGTGCTCCATGGACGTGGAGTCTGCTGAGCAAGACCACTTGGCTCCCTGGCTTCAGCCCCCTTTCCAGGGGAGTGAACAGTTCCATCTTTCTGGTGTTCCGGGTGCCACTGGGGTACCAAAGAAACTCCTGCAGCTAGCTCAGTGTCTCCCAAACGGCTGCCCAGATTTGTGCTTGAAACCCAGGGCCTTGGTTGCGTAGACACCCAAGGGAATCTCCTGGTCTGCAGGTTGCAAAGACCTTGGGAAAAACATAGTGTTTGGGCCACATAGCACTGTTTGTCAGGACACAATCTCTCATGGCTTCCCTTGGCTAGTGGAGGGAGTTCTGTGTCCCCTTGCACTTCCTGGGTGAGGCAATGAGCACCCTGCTTTGACTCACCCTCTGTGGCTGCACCCACTGGTAACCAATCCCAATGAGATGAGCTGGGTACCTAAGTTGAAAATGCGGAAATTACCCGCCTTCTGCTTCGGTCTCACTGGGAGCTACAGACTGGAACTGTTCCTATTCGGCCGTCTTGCCTCACAAAAGACCTCTGGAAGTTTAATTTTATTGCGTAATGAATTTTGAATTTGGGTGTCCTAATAGTCTTTGGTGAAACAATCATTTTCAGTTTTGGCTCACTTACATCACATTAAGCTAATTGGAAATTTCATCAGGTTTTCCAAGTCATTTAGGAGATGGAATTCCAGGTAAGACAAATTCTGTCTCTTGCTCTGCCTGTCTACTAACCTCATTCCATCCCCCAAAATAAATGCAAACAATTCTCAATCATAAAAATATGGCACTTAGTTACTGGAAAATTACCATCATTACTAAATTATGTAAATACTTCTCATTTCAAAATAGTTGTGTTAAATTCAAACTGCCTTAAAAACCACGCACCTCAGCATTTTGAAAATATTAAAAAGACTATATTAAAACTGTCTCTAGGTTTTCAGAATTTATTTCAATTATATCCTAAAGACTGATATATTTAAAATTCAAAAAACACATTTTGTACATCCAAGAATCAATAATCATGGAACTTGAATTGATGTTCTACACTTATTTTTTATATGTAAAGCCCCCACCTCCCCCCTTTCCCCTTCCCTCCCTCCCTCCCTTCTTTCCTTCCTTCCTTTCTTCTCAGATTAAAGTCATTAGGCAGGTTTAAATGAGGAAAACTGCCCAACCAGAGTCAGAACTCAGGAAGGAAGGTGGATGAGAAGAGCAATAGCCCGATGACGCTGAGGGATTGGTTATACACATGGAGATCGAACAAATAAATATGTTGAGGATAATGAGAGCTAAGTCAGAGGAGTGAGTTGAAATATGAAAAGAGTTAAGCTACAATGAGCCCTATAGTGTTGGATTATAATTAGTAGTATTGGTGTGAGTTCATGGTTTTAACTATTTTTAGATACAGAAATATAAAGGGATTTGTGTACGTGTGTGTGTAATGTGTGTTTATGTATGTACACACTTACATACATGTATTTTCTACCTCTGTCCACTGATAGGGCCTAGTAGCAATGAGCACATCCAGTACCCAGAGGGCAGAGGGCACCTTGGAGAAATAACTGATTGCCGGGTAGAGACAATGAAGGTACGAAAGAAGCACAACACATCTTGTTCCACCAGATCATAAGAGCTCAAAGAATGTAGATGTGTCAAAAGGACACAGAATCAGCTTGAGGTGTTCTCCCTGGCCAAACCTAAGACAATTTGGGTATCAAAATAAATGGTGTTAGCAGATTATATCACATTATGTGAAATAGGAATCCATCAATCCACATGGCTGTCATACAAATGTGGTAAGAGAAATTCCTTCTCTGAAGTTGAATGCCCACTAATAAATGTTGGTGGGATGATGGAATTAGGATATCACCATCTGCTGATCAGCATGGTAAAAGAAATTCAGGCAAGAAATATCAGTGCGAACACTCAGTGGGTAAGAGTTGGATAAGAAATGTGATATTTACCTTGTTACAAACTGTGTCTCAATAAAATATTATACATTACATGGAACAAAGAATTTATAGTGAAGAAGCTCAGCAAATACTAGCTTACCCTAATGTCCAAAATTAATGTCACCAGTAACAGGAAATAAGATCGGGGTCATGTGGTGCAGCAAAGAGAGAACATCAGTTCTGTGACGGTCCCAACAAAATGCATGACCTGAATCTAATCACAAGGAAACATCGGACAAACCAAAATTAGGATATTCTGCAGGACAACCAGCCTGTAACCTTCAAATATACAAAGTCCACAAAGATCAGGAAATGACTATATTTTTTGAATTGAAGGAAACTAAAGAAATCTGACAAGTAAGTGTAATATGTGATCCCAAAGGATGTTGTTGGAACAGTTGGTGAAACTTGGTTGGAATCTCTGGGTGAACATAGATAGGCATTCTTTAAAGTGTGCTTGCAACTTTTTTGTAAATTAATTGTTTTTAATGTACAAAACTCTTAACACCCTTTAAAAAGCCCTCCCTAACTTCCTCAGATTGGACCACTCCTCAGGTTTGCCTGTGTTATATGTTCCCTTGCAAACTGTCCCTGTGTGATCAAAACAAAACCAACCTTATAATACTGTATCAGATCAGCAGTACTGTATAGTAAAAGTGGTCAAAGTGATGCTAGACAGATGGAATATGCATTGTTGTTGCCTAGTTTGATGGCTAAAAGTGAAGTTACACCAGATAATTTACCTCCCTGCAATCTCTCCACTTGTGACACTGTCTCTGATGCTGCCAGCATCACGGAGGAGGGGTTAGAAAGCTGGCATGAAGAGGGCTACAACGATGAGTGGAAGCAATGATGATTCCACACTCACAAAGGTCGCTAAGGAAAAAGGAAATAGCATACTAGGTGCATAGTGTATGACCCATCCTTAACCCAAGATAGAATCACAGGGTAAGATTATGCTAGCATTGGTTGCAAAAATTCCCGTATAATACCTTCCTTCTGCTTATTTTGGGGCCAAATTTATAAAAGAAAGGGTGAATTAAAAATAACCCAAGTTTTTCCCTAATACCCACGTCTTCTTGTTTGTGTAGGCGACAAACAGGAAGATGTGCTTATTTCAAATAAGCACTGACAGGCAAGATGCAATGTATATAATGTGCACTGAGTATAATTGATGTCGTTTCTTATCTACTTTTAGAATACATTTCTACTGAAAAGGTTCATAAAGACTCCAAACTTTCCCAGCTTTCATTATAAGCTATCACGTGCCACGAGACAAATTTGTTATATTTGTTAGGTGATAGATACATGGAGATAATACCTCATTCATATGAAGATGGTGTTCTCAACTCCGCACAGAGGCTGTGCACTGAAACCATGATTTTTGGTCCTTTCTTGGAGACATACTCAATCTTATTTAATATCTGGTACTTGTCATATTTGTTTACTTGCTTTCCAGTGGAAGAGTGAATTCAAAGCAGGAAAGTCGAATGGGTAGCCGGGGTGTGGTCAGGAATGTCTGAGCCAGGCGCAATGACAGAAGTGACCACTGGGTGGAGGAAAAGCTAACATCCAAGCTAGAATTTCATTACAATACAAGGCAATCATAAATATTAACACAAACAAAAAGAAAGCGTGATTCCAAAACAGGCTAATGATTATCTACATTCTTTGCTTGAGAAGACAGGGGAATGGCTACTACATTAAGAAAAAGTTTACATAGGATTATTTAAAGAGAAGGCTAGTTACATGATTCTCTTATATAAACTACTTCCCCCCAATCATATTAGATGTGTAAAGTTTTACAAGCACAGATCCAAACACTGAAGAGTGAGGTACCACATTATAACAATGATGAGCAAAGTTCTGAGAAAAAAGGGCCATAAGTAAGATGGAAATAAAAGGACTGATCACAAGTGGTTCCGTAATAAAGTCTTTTGTGCTTTTCAAAGCGCAAAGCAGGTGTGAATAGACATTTCTTTCCATGTACTTTGTTCATTCAACTATTAAATATTCCTTGAGAGCCTACTGTGTGCCATACACAGATCTTCATACAGGGGATGCAGCAGTGAAGAAAACCAACCAAACTCTCAGTCCTCCTGCAGCATATAATCTGCAGGAGATGCAGGGAAAAGCTTTATCACACCTAAAGGGTTCTATAGCTAGGAGAAATTTGGGTCAGATAAATAACAATTAACCGAAGAATTTATTAAAATTGCTCCCCTAATATTTATTTTAACAGCTAACACTCTGCAGACAAAAATTTCAAATGCACATTTCTTAAAGTATCTATTGTTCATTTTTAAATAGGACTTTTTGCTATTTTCTTTCATGGTTTTTTGCTAAATATACTAAAAAACTGAGTGTCCTTTAAAGTCTGATTGTATCTTCAAACTCATGACTACTTGTATCTTTGCAGTAATGTGGCTGCACTTGTATAATTGTAATACGTTTCAAATAGTTTGAGAGCAATTGGATTTGCACAGAGTTCATCTCTGTAGTGCATTTTCAACATATTATTTTGAAAATTATATTTTACTTCTGAAAGAAAGGCAACCACTAATGGAAAAATGGCCACAATGTAATGTTGTTAACAGCTCAGTAGAGGGTGCTGTGACTTAAAGATGAAGAACGGCTTTGGGCTAGATTATAAAAGCTGAAAGGTGAGTGCAGGCAGGAGGGGTAAGAGGAAAGAAAAGATAGGTGGATCTTTATTTACTTTTTAAGTCATCATTACAGTTATAGATCCTTGAAATACACCAACAAACGATACAGAACTAAAATGTTAGATTTAAAACCTGAATATAACACTTTTTTTTGTTTTAAAAAATTCTCTGTCCATATTCACTCACTGTGTACTACAATATATCTAAAATAAACCAACAAAAGAAATGTAATACATTTATATTTTAAAACTATATTATATATTGCAAATACATCAGCATCCTTCCACCAATAATAAAATTAAAGATTCATATTGAGTCAGGACTTTGATAAGCCCTGTGAATGATTTATCCATGACTCAGTCATCTATTTAAGCCTGAAGTATATAATGCAACTTTATGCTGCAAAAATGGCATGAGATGGTTAAAGTTTATTTTATTTTATAGAGACAGGGTTTCCCAGGTTGGAGTGCAATGGTATAACCATGGCTCACGGCAACCTCAAACTCCTGGGCTCAAGTGACCCTCCTGCCTCAGCCTCCTGGGTGTCTAGGACTACGAACATGCACCACTATGCTCACGTAATTTTTAATTTTTTTCTAAACACTGGGTCTCACTATTTTGCCCTGTCCGGTCTCAAACTCCTGGGTTCAAGTGATTCTCTTCCCTTGGCTTTCCAAACTGCTTAGATTACAGGCATGAGCCACCATGCCTGGTCTTATTTTTCAATTGTGATAAAATGCACATAACATAACATTTCTTATCTTAACCATTTTTAAGTGTACAGTTCAGTGGCATTAAGTACATTCCCACTAGTGCAACCAAACTCCAGAGTTCTTCATGTTATGAACCTGAAGTTTTGTATCCATTAACACTAACTCCTTATTCCTCCCTCCTGGAAGCCCCTGGCGACCCCAGTCTACTCTATGAATTTGGCTACTCTAAGTACCTCACAGAAATAAGTCATAGAGTATTTGTCCTTTTGTGACCGGCTTATTTCATTCAGCAGAATGTCCTCAGGGTTCATTCATATTGTAATGTCAGAATTTCTTTCTTTTTCAAAGCTGAATAATATTCTATTGCATGTATACACCACATTTCTGATCCCCTCTTCATGACAGAAACAAACTTTGATGCAAGTCTCATGGGTTTTGAAGACACAGCAAATATAATTAAGAAATGTCAGCTAACAGTTCTCACAATAAGGTGAAAGAGAAGCTGCTGCCTTGGGCAAATTCCTCGCTCAGAGTTTGTTGAAACAAAGAGTATATGAATTTTTCTCTTGTACCAGATGTGAGCTGTGCAAGACAGTCAGGGTGGGGTTGTCTTCGACTTTTTTCTGAACGGGATGTCTGGAATGACACAGATTTCAGCAGGGGGAAAAAATGTAGAGGCCCCATCAGATGTCCAGGAACTGAAAAAGAAGGCGTAAGTGACCAGCCGGGGAGGAGAGTGCATGATACGCACGAAGAAATGACATGAGAGATCCATAGTAATGGGGTGGGTAGGGAGTCTCCAGATAACTCACAAAAATGACCCATTAACAGAAAGAGAGAGCTTTAAAAGATCTCAGGGCAGAGAACGCAGTGCTGCTCTCAACTGTACTCAAGAAAGAACCTGCTAACCGCCTGCTTCCTCTCCTCTCTACCCTGTTGTGACTCTGATGTGGTTAGCGACCTAGAGAAGGAAGAATCCTAGAAGGAGAAAAAAGAAAAAAGCAAACACGTCCACCTTCTCCACTGCAGGCTTTTGGTCTGCAGCTGGCCTGAGTGGAGCGAGAAGTTTTAGCTTTAAATTGAGGTTGAAGTTTTGATGACTACCCTCATATGAATTACTTTTTTGAAGAATCTTTCATTAACTGAAAGTGATAAGTTGTAGGAGTTGCCCTTTCATCTAGAGCAAGGGAAGAATTAATCCTACAGAATAAATTCAAAGTGACCCTGGCGAAGAGTTAAAATTGTCTCTAACTGAATCCCCCAAGTCATGCTTGTTACCATACTTAAAATATTCAGCTATAACTGTCTCCTAAACATAAAGATATTTAAGAGAAATGAATGAAGATAGCTGTTAAAGAAACATCCTAAATTCTACATGCCTAACATATTATTTCTTTTTTTTTTTTGAAAAAGGAAAGAGAAAAGAAAGAAAGAGAGAGAGAGAAAGAAAGAAAGAAAAATAGAATGAAAGAGAGAAAGAAAGAGGAAGAGAAAGAGGGAGAGAGAACGGGAATCTTGCTCTATTGCCCAGGCTAGAATGCAGTCTAGAAATGGGTATTGAAAACCTCTTTTATGCCGATAATTGTGCTTAACAATGGAGGCAAGAACGAATAAGGGAAGAAAATAACAAACAAACAGCCAACCAATATTTCATTTAAATCTATGAAATGCTATGCAATTGCTGAGGAGTGATTTACTTCCAATTATGTGGTCACTTTTAGAATAGGTGTGATGTGATACTGAGAAGAATGTATGTTTTGTGGATTTGGGGTGGAGAGTTCTGTAAATGTCTATTAGGTTTGCTTGTTCCAGGTCTGAGTTCAAGTCCTGGATATCCTTGTTAATTTTCTATCTCGTTGATCTGTCTAATGTTGACGATGTGGTGTTGAAGTCTCCCACTATTATTGTGTGGGAGTCTAAGTCTCTTTGTAAGTCATTAAGAACTTGCCTTATGTATCTGGGTGCTCCTGTATTAGGTGCATATATATTTAGGATCGTTAGCTCTTCTTGTTGCATTGATCCTTTTACCATTATGTAATGTCCTCCTTTGTCTCTTTTGGTCTTTGTTGCTTTAAAGTCTATTTTATCAGAGACGAGAATTGCAACTCCTGCTTTTTTTTCTCTCTCTCCATTTGGTTGGTAAATCTTCCTCCATCCCTTAGTTTTGAGTCTTTGTGTATCCTTGTGTGTGAGATGGATCTGGATGCAGCATACCGATGGGTTTTGGCTTTTTATCCAATTTGCCTGTGTCTTTTGATTGGGGCATTTAGTCCATTTAAATTTAGGATTAATATTGATATATGTGAGTTTAATACTGCCATTTAATGCTAGCTGGCTGTTTTGCCCATTAATTGATGTAGGTTCTTCATTATGGTGATGCTTACCAAAAGGTAAGTTTTTGGAATGGCTGATACTGGTTGTTCCTTTTTATGCCACTGTTTCAGCCGGCGCAGTGGGTCACCGTGAGGGAAATTACACAGATTCCGGCGCCCTTTCAACAGGCGACTGAATTGACCGTTCAACTAAAAAGAAAAAAAGGCTCTGAGACAGGGAGCCAGGTGATCAGGTTCAGCCGGTCCCACCCCCACAAAAAAACAGCAATTGGAAACGCTGAGGATTGAGAGTTTCACAGCAAGCACAGCTGAACCTGGGAAGGTCCAGCTCTGTGGGGGAGGGGTGTCCACTGAAGGAAAACTAAGAAACAGAACAAACTTCTTCACCAACAAGCTGGACGTCCACTCAGAGACCCAAGCTGAAAGTTAGCAATTACAAAGACGACAGGTGGATAAATCCACAAAGATGGGAAAAACCAGTGCAAAAAGGCTGAAAGCACCCAAAATCAGAACATATTATTTCTATTTAAGTCTTATAACAATCCAGCAAAGTTGGACTTAATACTTTTTGTACATAAGTGAAAACTGATTATCAGAGAGATTGAGTGACTTTCCCAAATGACAGAATCATGACTCATATCCATGTTTGTCTGGTTCCAATCACTTTGTCCTTTCTAAATATCATCTTAGTTCACATTTCCTTCTCTTAGACATCTTCAACTTCTAGCAAATTAACTAAAAATCTCTTAAGTTCCAGTTTCTTTAGGTACAAGACCAAATTAATAATCCCTGCTCTGCCTTCCTCCAAGGTATGTTGAGAGAATCATGAGATACATACTCTACACTTTAAAGCAGTATATTAACTCAAAAATATTAATATTGGAGGAAGAGAGCAATACTTTATTGTTCCCATTCTTCTGTAGAAAGAATTATACTGGAAATAATAATATTTGTTTGGGGACCATAAATCATAAATTGTTTAGAATACACTATCACACTAAATGCCATTATGTCTTCTCTTAAGAAACAATGTTTAAAAATAAGCATAAGTTGGCCAGATTTGATGGCGTATGCCTGGTAGTCCCAGCTACTCAGGAGGCTGAGGTGACAGGATCACTTGAGCCCAGGAGTTTGAGGCTGAGGTGAGTTATGATCTCACTTCTGCATTCTAGCCTGGGTGACAGAGTGAGACATCAACTCTAAAACAATATTTTTTTAAATTTTAAAAAAGGTATGTTGGTCTAAAAACATTAGCAGTGCTACCAAAAATAAAAGTAGAAAATGAAGACCATTGTTCTTCGTGTGTATCACTGAATCTGAAAAATTATTTGGATTATTAAATCATTACCAACCTAATTATGACTTGGCTACAGTAATCAAAATTGCACATGAATGAGTTGGAGTACTGGCTACCAACTGCACCTGTCAGAGTTTTATTTAGCCAAATTTATTTGTTAAACCTCAGAACTTCCTGCTACCCACAAAGCATCCTTCGCAAACTTCCTGGTAGCCTTTTGCGACCTGACAGGATGAGGCAATGAACAGCATTGTAAACAACACTTTTCTTGCATTGAAATATTACCATGCTCCCTCTACAAGAACAGAGGTTATTTGTGAAAGCAGTGGTGACTAGGAAAATCAACTATTATAAAATTAGTAAGTTTTAAAAAATAGATTAAAATACACCTATTTCATTCTAACATTTTTATTCTGATTACATGCTGTCTAAGGCAATTAATCTTAAGAAAAAAAGCTACATTAGTTAACTGGGTTATATTAGAATGATTTTTTCAGAAACCTTAAAATTATCTCCATACCAATCTCTTTTCTTTTTTTAAATTATCTTTGTAATTTCATTTCTGATTATGAAACTGGCACATATTTATCATATAGCGAATATAGGTGATCGCAGAGGAAAAAATACTCATGATTTTATGGTCCAGAGATTTAAGTGTATAAGTTGAGTATCCCTAATCTGAAAAGCTGAATCAAAAATGCTTCAAAATCTGAAACTTTTTGAGTGCCAATATGATGCCATAAGTGGAAGATGCAATGCACACAAACTTTGTTTCATGCACAAAATTATTTAAAATATTGCATAAAATTAGCTTCAGGCTGTGTGTATAAGGCATATATAAAACTTAAATGAATTCTGTGTTTAGACTTTGGTTCCACCCCTAAGATTATGTATATGCAAAGATAATTTAAATATATATATACACACACATATGTATATATTTAATTTAGATCTACAATTTATCTACCCATGTGTATATATATACAAATTAAAAATCACACATGTATATATATACACATGTGTGTCATAGTGGTAAAAATTTGAGTGTGGAGAAACACAGAACATGGCTGAGACCTGGTGGATCAGAACCCTGCTACTGGGGAATTGAAAGGCAGGGGCTTCACGGTGCAGAGGGCCAGAGGGGCCAATCTTCAAAGGGCAGAATTGCTGGGAGATGGGGAGGCCTGGTCAAAGGAAGGAGACTTGTGGTGAAGAGAATGAATGAAGTAACTGGTAGAAATTAAAGGTCCTGGTAGAACAAAATGGAATCCCAGTATGAGAACACACATGCCTGTTCCCCAAAGCCAAACAATATTTCCTAAAATCACAAGAAAAATACATTTTGGGCAAGTACCTTATCCAGTGATCCTATCTATGTATCAAGACAGTGGGGAAAGTTCATTAAGCACGCAAAACTCAGCGAGACCTGATTCCCTCATGAGGCCTCTGTTAAGGATAAATTCCACTCAGCAAGTGATGCTTCGGATACACTTTTGAACAGCATGTGCATCGATGTATTTAATTGTAGATCTAAACCAAAAACCAAGGTGGGGACAGGTGGGGCACAAAGGCTGTCACTTTATGTTTGGGTTGAAATAACAAATAAGAAATGGCAGGTAAAGAGGTTAGAGAAGAGGAAAATAATGTCTTTGATTGTCATAGTGGTACAATTTTGAAATTGAAAGATGTAATTTAAAACTCATAAACCAAATAGTAGAAGTGTATCAAGTTAAAAGGGGATTAGTGATGTCAAAAGCTTTTTAGTGCAATGTTAAACAGGAGCTATACAACCCTTCCTAAACAGCAAACAAAAGGCACACACATACACACAAATACAAAAAGAAAACATATAACATCAACAAAGAAATAGAGTAAATACAATCTACCACATATGGTAAATAGAGACTAAATATGGAAGAGCTTAGAATGTAAACAGGGAAATAAGAATGTTTTTGTTAATCTATATTCTTATCTGCCAAAACCAATCATAACAATAAAAGCTTAAAACACTGTATGTAAAAAATCCAGTAGTCCAGAGTGATAGACAAAAAAATTTTAATGAGATTCAAAACTTGACCATTTTAACTAATAAACTAAAATTAATTTTGGATAAAAGTTCAATTTGGGGCAGAGGATATTCTTTATCACAGCAGAATGCCAGCAAAAACAAATTAAAATTAATTCTGGTCCTCCCCGTAGCGCAAAGGGCGCTTGAGCGAGGTGATCGGAGCAGTCGCAGTGAGGACCATGTTGCTTCCGAACATCCTGCTCACCGGTACACCAGGGGTTGGAAAAACCACACTAGGCAAAGAACTTGCATCAAAATCCGGACTGAAATACATTAATGTGGGTGATTTAGCTCGAGAAGTCTGATCATCAGATATCATGGAGTCTGGCAAGATGGCTTCTCCCAAGAGCATGCCGAAAGATGCACAGATGATGGCACAAATCCTGAAGGATATGGGGATTACAGAATATGAGCCAAGAGTTATAAATCAGATGTTGGAGTTTGCCTTCCGATATGTGACCACAATTCTAGATGATGCAAAAATTGATTCAAGCCATGCTAAGAAAGCTACCGTTGATGCAGATGCTGTGCGATTGGCAATCCGGTGCCGCGCTGACCAGTCTTTCACCTCTCCTCCCCCAAGAAATTTGTATTAGATATCGCAAGGCAAAGAAATCAAACGCCTTTGCCATTAATCAAGCCATATTCAGGTCCTAGGTTGCCACCTGATAGGTATTGCTTAACAGCTCCAAACTATAGGCTGAAATCTTTACAGAAAAAGGCATCAACTTCTGCAGGAAGAATAACAGTCCCACGGTTAAGTGTTGGTTCGGTTACTAGCAGACCAAGTACTCCCACACTAGGCACACCAACCCCACAGACCATGTCTGTTTCAACTAAAGTGGGGACTCCCATGTCCCTCACGGGACAAAGGTTTACAGTACAGATGCCTACATCGCAGTCTCCAGCTGTAAAATCTTCAATTCCTGCAACTTCAGCAGTTCAGAATGTTCTCATTAATCCATCATTAATTGGGCCCAGAAACATTCTTATTACCACTAATATGGTGTCATCACAAAATACTGCCAATGAATCATCAAATGCATTGAAAAGAAAACATGAAGATGATGATGATGATGACGACCACGACTATGATAATTTGTAATCTAGCTTTGCTGCATGTAGCGTGTACTTCATCTTGAATTTATTGTACTGATATTAAACATGCATGCTGGATGTTTTCAAGTTGTGTTTTAGAAAACTTTAATAATATTTAATGAGTAAATACAATTACCATACTTTTCAATTTAAATGAAGGTTCAGCCTTAAAAGTGTAAGAAAAATAAAGTTGTCATTCAGTAATTGAGAAAATGAATAAATAAATAAATAAATAAAATTAATTCTGGACGAAAGTTAAAATTTGAGCAGGGAATATTTATTTTTTTTTCACAAAGCATGCCAGCAAGAACAAGTACATAGTAAAATTTTGAGATAGAAAATTTCCAATGTAAAAACAGAAATATATTAACTGACCCAGGCAGGGGTGATTAATTGATGATAAAATGCTCAGAGGGAGATTGTTAAAATACAGGATATTCAAGCTGTTTCAACCCACTTTCAAATTATAAATAAGGTGTCTTCATAAAAAGGTGAAGAGACATTTTGAGAGGCAGATTGTTAAAATGCAGGATATTCAAGCTGTTTCAACCCACTTTCAAATTATAAATAAGGTGTCTTCATAAAAAGGTGAAGAGACATTTTGAGAGGGAGATGGTTAAAATACAGGATATTCAAGCTGTTTCAACCCACTTTCAAATTATAAATAAGGTGTCTTCATAAAAAGGTGAAGAGATATTTTGAGAGGGAGATGGTTAAAATACAGGATATTCAAGCTGTTTCAACCCACTTTCAAATTATAAATAAGGTGTCTTCATAAAAAGGTGAAGAGATATTTTGAGAGGGAGATGGTTAAAATACAGGATATTCAAGCTGTTTCAACCCACTTTCAAATTATAAATAAGGTGTCTTCATAAAAAGGTGAAGAGACATTTTGAGAGGCAGATTGTTAAAATGCAGGATATTCAAGCTGTTTCAACCCACTTTCAAATTATAAATAAGGTGTCTTCATAAAAAGGTGAAGAGACATTTTGAGAGGGAGATGGTTAAAATACAGGATATTCAAGCTGTTTCAACCCACTTTCAAATTATAAATAAGGTGTCTTCATAAAAAGGTGAAGAGATATTTTGAGAGGGAGATGGTTAAAATACAGGATATTCAAGCTGTTTCAAACCACTTTCAAATTATAAATAAGGTGTCTTCATAAAAAGGTGAAGAGACATTTTGGGTTCCGCACTCTGAACTCATCTGAAAAGGTCCTCGTAATTCGGCCTAAACATTTTACAAGGAACACTGCAGAGTCATGCTCTGAGCTTCCTGTCTCAGCCCATCTGCAGGTAGAGAGGGGCCAGTGTCTTCATCATCCCCATTATTGTGATACTAGGACGTTCCCTTGGTTAAGGAGGGGGTCTATCAGCTCTGTCCCTTTTAAAGACAATAGACCCCCCTCCTTAAACAAGGGCCAGTTTCTTCATCCTCCCCATTATTGTGATACTAGAATGTTCCCTTGGTTAAGGAGGGGGTCTATCAGCTCTGTCCCTTTTAAAGACAATAGACCCCCTCCTTAACCAAGGGCGAGTGTCTTCATCCTCCCCATTATTGTGATACTAGAATGTTCCCTTGGTTAAGGAGGGGGTCTATCAGCTCCATCCCTTTTAAAGACAATAGACCCCCTCCTTAACCAAGGGAACGTCCTAGTATCACAATAATGGGGAGGATGAAGACACTGGCCCTTGGTTAAGGAGGGGGTCTACGGTCTTTAGAAGGGACGGAGCTGATAGAGCCCCTCCTTAACCAAGGGAACATTCTAGTATCACAATAATGGGGAGGATGAAGACACTGGCCCTTGGTTAAGGAGGCAGTCTATTGTCTTTAAAAGGGACGGAGCTGATAGAGCCCCTCCTTAACCAAGGGAACATCCTAGTATCACAATAATGGGGAGGTTGAAGACACTGGCCCTTCTCTGCCTGCAGATGGGCTGAGGCAGGAAGTTCACAGCATGACTGCAGTGTTCCAACAAGATGTCTCTTCACCTTTTTGTTGTGTTCTTTGCGGTGGCGTGGGTTGTTTGAAGCAGACAGGTCAGTTGTGCTGTTCAATGTTCTACATTCCGCAATAGCCCGAGGATTACCTCCTGTGAAATTAATTTTCAGCAAGAACATGTCATTGTTGGACTCTACCCTGGTAGAATGTTCTCTGCCTGCAGATGGGCTGAGGCAGGAAGTTCACAGCATGACTGTAGTGTTCCAACAAGATGTCTCTTCACCTTTTTGTTGTGTTGTTTGCGGTGGCGTGGGTTGTTTGAAGCAGACAGGTCAGTTGTGCTGTTCAATGTTCTACATTCCGCAATAGCCCGAGGATTACCTCCTGTGAAATTAATTTTCAGCAAGAACATGTCATTGTTGGACTCTACCCTGGTAGAATGTTCTCTGCCTGCAGATGGGCTGAGGCAGGAAGTTCACAGCATGACTGCAGTGTTCCAACAAGATGTCTCTTCACCTTTTTGTTGTGTTGTTTGCGGTGGCGTGGGTTGTTTGAAGCAGACAGGTCAGTTGTGCTGTTCAATGTTCTACATTCCGCAATAGCCCGAGGATTACCTCCTGTGAAATTAATTTTCAGCAAGAACATGTCATTGTTGGACTCTACCCTGGTAGAATGTTCTCTGCCTGCAGATGGGCTGAGGCAGGAAGTTCACAGCATGACTGCAGTGTTCCAACAAGATGTCTCTTCACCTTTTTGTTGTGTTCTTTGCGGTGGCGTGGGTTGTTTGAAGCAGACAGGTCAGTTGTGCTGTTCAATGTTCTACATTCCGCAATAGCCCGAGGATTACCTCCTGTGAAATTAATTTTCAGCAAGAACATGTCATTGTTGGACTCTACCCTGGTAGAATGTTCTCTGCCTGCAGATGGGCTGAGGCAGGAAGTTCACAGCATGACTGCAGTGTTCCAACAAGATGTCTCTTCACCTTTTTGTTGTGTTCTTTGCGGTGGCGTGGGTTGTTTGAAGCAGACAAGTCAGTTGTGCTGTTCAATGTTCTACATTCCGCAATAGCCCGAGGATTACCTCCTGTGAAATTAATTTTCAGCAAGAACATGTCATTGTTGGACTCTACCCTGGTAGAATGTTCTCTGCCTGCAGATGGGCTGAGGCAGGAAGTTCACAGCATGACTGTAGTGTTCCAACAAGATGTCTCTTCACCTTTTTGTTGTGTTCTTTGCGGTGGCGTGGGTTGTTTGAAGCAGACAGGTCAGTTGTGCTGTTCAATGTTCTACATTCCGCAATAGCCCGAGGATTACCTCCTGTGAAATTAATTTTCAGCAAGAACATGTCATTGTTGGACTCTACCCTGGTAGAATGTTCTCTGCCTGCAGATGGGCTGAGGCGGGAAGTTCACAGCATGACTGCAGTGTTCCAACAAGATGTCTCTTCACCTTTTTGTTGTGTTCTTTGCGGTGGCGTGGGTTGTTTGAAGCAGACAGGTCAGTTGTGCTGTTCAATGTTCTACATTCCGCAATAGCCCGAGGATTACCTCCTGTGAAATTAATTTTCAGCAAGAACATGTCATTGTTGGACTCTACCCTGGTAGAATGTTCTCTGCCTGCAGATGGGCTGAGGCAGGAAGTTCACAGCATGACTGCAGTGTTCCAACAAGATGTCTCTTCACCTTTTTGTTGTGTTCTTTGCGGTGGCGTGGGTTGTTTGAAGCAGACAGGTCAGTTGTGCTGTTCAATGTTCTACATTCCGCAATAGCCCGAGGATTACCTCCTGTGAAATTAATTTTCAGCAAGAACATGTCATTGTTGGACTCTACCCTGGTAGAATGTTCTCTGCCTGCAGATGGGCTGAGGCAGGAAGTTCACAGCATGACTGTAGTGTTCCAACAAGATGTCTCTTCACCTTTTTGTTGTGTTCTTTGCGGTGGCGTGGGTTGTTTGAAGCAGACAGGTCAGTTGTGCTGTTCAATGTTCTACATTCCGCAATAGCCCGAGGATTACCTCCTGTGAAATTAATTTTCAGCAAGAACATGTCATTGTTGGACTCTACCCTGGTAGAATGTTCTCTGCCTGCAGATGGGCTGAGGCGGGAAGTTCACAGCATGACTGCAGTGTTCCAACAAGATGTCTCTTCACCTTTTTGTTGTGTTCTTTGCGGTGGCGTGGGTTGTTTGAAGCAGACAGGTCAGTTGTGCTGTTCAATGTTCTACATTCCGCAATAGCCCGAGGATTACCTCCTGTGAAATTAATTTTCAGCAAGAACATGTCATTGTTGGACTCTACCCTGGTAGAATGTTCTCTGCCTGCAGATGGGCTGAGGCAGGAAGTTCACAGCATGACTGCAGTGTTCCAACAAGATGTCTCTTCACCTTTTTGTTGTGTTCTTTGCGGTGGCGTGGGTTGTTTGAAGCAGACAGGTCAGTTGTGCTGTTCAATGTTCTACATTCCGCAATAGCCCGAGGATTACCTCCTGTGAAATTAATTTTCAGCAAGAACATGTCATTGTTGGACTCTACCCTGGTAGAATGTTCTCTGCCTGCAGATGGGCTGAGGCGGGAAGTTCACAGCATGACTGCAGTGTTCCAACAAGATGTCTCTTCACCTTTTTGTTGTGTTCTTTGCGGTGGCGTGGGTTGTTTGAAGCAGACAGGTCAGTTGTGCTGTTCAATGTTCTACATTCCGCAATAGCCCGAGGATTACCTCCTGTGAAATTAATTTTCAGCAAGAACATGTCATTGTTGGACTCTACCCTGGTAGAATGTTCTCTGCCTGCAGATGGGCTGAGGCAGGAAGTTCACAGCATGACTGCAGTGTTCCAACAAGATGTCTCTTCACCTTTTTGTTGTGTTCTTTGCGCTGGCGTGGGTTGTTTGAAGCAGACAGGTCAGTTGTGCTGTTCAATGTTCTACATTCCGCAATAGCCCGAGGATTACCTCCTGTGAAATTAATTTTCAGCAAGAACATGTCATTGTTGGACTCTACCCTGGTAGAATGTTCTCTGCCTGCAGATGGGCTGAGGCAGGAAGTTCACAGCATGACTGCAGTGTTCCAACAAGATGTCTCTTCACCTTTTTGTTGTGTTCTTTGCGGTGGCGTGGGTTGTTTGAAGCAGACAGGTCAGTTGTGCTGTTCAATGTTCTACATTCCGCAATAGCCCGAGGATTACCTCCTGTGAAATTAATTTTCAGCAAGAACATGTCATTGTTGGACTCTACCCTGGTAGAATGTTCTCTGCCTGCAGATGGGCTGAGGCAGGAAGTTCACAGCATGACCGCAGTGTTCCAACAAGATGTCTCTTCACCTTTTTGTTGTGTTCTCGGTGATGACATGCATTCCGCAATTGCCCGAGGATTACCTCCTCTGAAATTCAGGCTAAACATTTTCAGCAAGAACATGGCGTTGTTCCTTGTCTACCCTGGTAGAGTCCTGGATGACATGCTGTCTCCTGCCAGTGGCTCCACACTTCTGTTCTCTACAGGATGGGAATTGAGAGGAGCAAGGCTGAAGCCTGTCAATGCTGTGCGTCCATCTGAGGATTGGTCTCCCTAGGTATTGATCGCAATTGGACTAGGATGGACTGTGGCTTCTCAAAGAAGCCTAGTGGGTTGAAATCATCAAGAGCATTTTGTGATCTAAAATTCCATCCTCTGTGAAGGTTCCCTGCAGGGTCATTATATTTGTACTTGAACTTGCTTTGTTTGCTGTCTTAGTTTTTTCTCATCAATTGGAAAAGCTGCTTTATTGGCATCGTTTCAGCCTTTGCAGCCTTCTGGTAGTATTTGGTACCTGTAGGGGAGTGAGAGAAAATAATCAAAACAGCATTTTTGTCAGGTCCTTTTGAAGGCTGAGTTTAGAGGGATTGCTAAGTGGTGATATCCCAGGGGCAAACTGATCTCTTCCTGGGAGCTTGAGCTGAGGGTGAGGGTCGGGCTGGCTGAAAGGGGAAGCACCATTCACAAGTGAGAAGAAAACACCACTGAATTTCCCTGAACTTCCAGTCAGCCTGCGGTGCAGGATATAGGGACCCTGCCTATACCCAACCGGCGGCTGGGAATATCAGCCCCTTTCCTCCTGATTCCTCTCTGTCTGGAGCAGAGTGATGGCTTTTCCTCCCAGTGAGGATGTGCTCAGCATCAATCATACATGCTCAGACAGAGGGCTGCAGAAAAGGAAGATCCTCTGCAGAGAAACCCACTCCCTTAAACTCCATGTCCCAGTCTTCTAGGGAGGAGCAGGAGGCCATGGGAAGAACTCTGGATAGAAGAAGCAGCAGGAACCTCAGAAAACATCCACGTCCACTTCCGGCCTTTAAAACAGAGGCGTAGTGATGCCACTGGGATATGATTGAACTAAGGCCACATGACTTGTTATTGACAACCCAGGAATTAGGACCCATGAACTAAAGCCATTTCAATCAATATTGGAGGAAGAGAGAGGAAAGGCTCCAATCTGGAGGTCTCAACGGTCATGGCAGACTGCTGGGTCACCTTGGCTAGGACAGAAATAAGGTTTTACCAAAAAAATGAGAAATATGATGTCTGTGGTGCTGGTTTGGTTGGTTAACATAATTTTTTTAAAGAAAAAACAAATATATTTATAAGTATTCTTTCAAAGAGGATCAGGAAAGAAAGAAAATTAAAAGAAAAAAAGACACTCAAAATGGAGTTAGCAAAGAGAGAGCAGGGAGTGTAATTATGACCCTACTTATTTTCCCCAATGCCTGGAAGTTGATTCCACACCTGGTTACACCCTACGGGATTTCTAGAAATCTTCTCAATATCTAGACCCACAGAACTCTGAAGTACAAAGTGAAAGGATTAGTCTGTGTTTTACTACATTCTCCCCTCCCACTTATTATTTTCCTTAAGTACATTTTGGGAAAGTTGACTTTTTAATACTTAATGTCAAGCGTCAAGAGTGGCATAAAGAAGTATTCATATACAATCTCTTGTGGAATTTCAGTCTTGATTTGTTATTGCATTCTCTTCAGGAGAGTGAGACCAGTAAGTTCTTTTTCAGGGCTTTGCGGAAGGACAATAAATGACCAAAAGTGAAATGTTCACATTGCAGTGCTGAGCCAATTAGTGGGCTGTAAAATCTGTGTGGTTAAATGTAAACTGGAAGTTTTACTTTAAACTGCCAAAGAAAATACTAAATTCCACTATATGTAATATGGGAGGTATTATTTCTGTACATTAGATGTTAATGTAATGACTATTTCTCACTTTGTCTTGTATTCAAAATTGAGCAAGTGAGCTTCAAGCAGAGGCTAAAGGTCTAATGTATTCATTTTCTTGGTTTTCTTCTTGATTTTTTCTACGCTATACAAACAGTGCTGTTGAGAGGGGAATATAGGTCCCATCAAAGGCTGACGGAGGCTCAGCCTTTGGAGTAGCTGCACATATGGGGCACTTCCATGTTGGTGACCTGTGATCATAGAAGACCAGTGGTCCTTCTTATCTTTAGCCACAGATTAGAGTCACATGGGACTGTTTTAAAACTACACACACCCAAAACACACCCCAGGCCATGGAAGTGAGAATCTCACCCCATTTCCCATCATTTTCTTTCCTTTTGCTCTTTATCTCATGATTGGCTTTGTTCCCAGTGGTTCCATGGATTTTAGTCCTCTCTCTGACAACTTCAGTGAAATCTCTCTCTTATCAACTGGGCTGGGCCAAAGCAAAGACTGTCCTGTGGATAGATTCTTGCCTGTCATCTTGTGTATGCATAAAGCTGGTTGTGGAGTCGCTTTTATCAAAGTTAATTCAGAAAATGCTATCTCATATAAACTGGCCTTAAGATTCATCTGAGTTGCATTTTTGACCCTTAACTGGACTTGTAGAAGTGGAAATGAGAATAAAAAGGAGAGAGGTTAGAATGACGTACCTCACGATGTATGCAGTTTTGAGGTCCTGCCCTCTGTATGTACTTTTGAAGTGATGTCCCTTGAGAATGTCATAAATGTCCTCCAGTTAATGTCAGCTCAAATGAGTCCATGAGGTGAGAACACCGAGTCCCTGGCAACTCCAGCTACATTGTCACAAGGCTACACATCTGGGGCTGAAGACTAAAGTGTATCCAGGCCAGTAGGGAACTCCCACCTGGTTCTAGTTTAGTTTTCTAAGTGGGAACCGTTGTGCTCAGTTTTAACACTTCTCATTCAGAGGAACAAGAGACAGTTAAGGGTTGAATCAGTCGGGATGCTCAAAAGCTGACTCAAGAGAAAAACCAATGTGTAAATGATGCATTAAAGCAACGCTCCCTGCAGAAAGAGACAATGGAGTTGGGGATGCTGGGAGGAAAGGTAAACTTCCCAGGAGAGTATGCAATTCCAGTCAAAGGACCCTGTGCTCAGCAGCTTAAACTGTGGACGTGCATGAGGACAAGGAGGTCTGGCTCTCCTGTGACCATGAGAGGGACTCTCAAGACAGCAGAATAAGGCATAGGGCAGAGTTCAGAGAGCAATGAGGAGATGGGGACAGAAAAGGCCTTGCATGGTGGAAGACCACGGGACACAAAGTTAAGACCAGACAGAGGTTACAGCAGCCGCTGGAGAAAACAAATGGAAGAGAAAAAGCAGTAGGAGAACGAGCTGTCACCATCGACAGAGTGAAATAAGAAGTGAGTGCAGCTAAGGGTCATAGATGTGATTACCTCTGCACCCCAAGTGTGAGGGGTAGGGATTCCACTTGCTGAACCGGGATTCTCTTTTAATCATCTTCGGTTTGAAAACACTTGAGGTGTGAATGTTGCCAATGAGCCGCTGCCCTCGTGTGTTGTCAGCTGAGTGTTGGGATGGATCATCTTCCCGCTGCGGAGGGCTCTTCAGCCAGCCAGAGGGCTGCGCAACCATCTCTGAAAACAAAATGACAACCAATGGCATGCACTGGCATCCATGATCTTACTGTGACTTTCTCTTCCACCCAAAGGACGTCAAATCAGGAATGTGGCCTTGGACAAGAAAGTCCAAAGTGTGAGGGGAAGCCAGTAGAGTGACTTTAATATTTTCTGTTTTGTTGATCTTTCTTCCATTACTCAGTAAGGACAAGTTTGTCAGGAGGCAAAGGCACTCCTGATTCACAAAAATATTCAAGAAACACAAGATTAAGAAACAAATAACTTCCATGTCGATAAGGCAAAAGCAAGGAAATCCCCCTGTATGTAGTCTGTGCTTTGGGGAGGGAAGAGATTATAAATGTGAAAGTTAAATCAGAGCTGATTGCAAACAGGAGATGGGGATGGAAGGGCCTGGCAGGGTGGCAGCCCATGGGACACAGAGGTGAGACCAGACAGAGGTTACAGCAGCTGATGAGAGAAAGGAACCGGGGGAGCCTAAACCTGGAGAATTTACAAAACTTGCATCATTATAAGGTCTATTGAATATACATATAAACCCTATGCAGCACACACACCAAATATACATCATATCTATGAAAAATGACATAAATGCATATATCTGTATGTATTAATCTAATAAAGAAATATTAGATAGGGATTTAGAAGATATTAAATGTAAGGCAACAATCACTGTTCTGGTTTATCAAAATTGGAAAAAAAATTAGAAACATGAGAAGCATGAGAAAGAAACCATGTGGGAGAAGCAAATAACCTATTAGACAGCAGGAGAAATCACCAGGTGAGGGAAAACATGAATGAGACAAAAGCATTCACTCTGTCCTCTCACCTGGAGCCTATTCAGGCTCTGGACTCCAGGGAAACTGAGGAAGAGAGGGTGTGCCTGAGCCAGTGGGGTGAGTCGTGGCAGGGGGTGTGAGAATCCATAGAGAAGTGAAGGAGATTCCAGTGGGAAGAAATCAGTTTAAATAAGTTGTCACGGCACGTGTCAGGGACTGCGCATGCCCCAGTACCCACTGAGCGCCTCCCACGTGTCCTCTCCATGAACCCATATGGTGCTTGGGATCTCACGAGACCCTCCCTGCTCCTAGGGACAAAAGTCCTTTCATTACTTAGCCGAGGGCTCCAGGAGAAGATACTGAGTGGGACAGAGAGTGAAGATGAATACGACCCATGGTTTTAAGGAAATCTGAGCAGAATTGTTCCCTCTGAGATGGAAACTGAGGACGTGGCTGTGTACATGAGTGGAGATGATGAACTAAATGGATTTTCATAAAAGAGACTGATGTGGACACTTTCCACATGAAAATTGCCCTTTGTTTTCAAAAAGAGCGGAAAAACAAGGAGAAGAAAGATCTGGACATGTCATGAGACTGACTCGTGGGCCCAGGATTTACACTGTTACTGAATGTGCCTATAGGTTGTCATGGAGAGTGCCTGATAGTTGAGAATCGGCTTCATGAGGGATGGGGAAGGAGAGGAAGAAAACTGGCAGAGGAGTACGTGTGAGAAAGGAAGGGAAGAGGGGTCTCTAGAAAACAGAGAGCTTCACAATCGCTCTGCCTCAGAGACAACATAGTCTGTGAAGTCACCTTCTAAATGTAAAGTTGTCAGAAAGACAAGTGGATTAGATAACAGCTATTTATAGGTTTATCGAGTAATTGTTATTGAATCAGGCCCTTTGGAAATTATAATAATTAATACTCTCAACAATGATTACAGGCAGATACTATTTTTTTAGGTAGCTCCGATGAGGAAACAGAGATTTATATCCCCAAAAGACAAAATCTTTGGCCAAAGTGAACAACCAGAAGGAGGCAAACCCAGGACCTGAGAGCAGATTTTGTCCTAAGCCCCAGGCTCTTGCTCACCTCACTGGGTTGGTGCATCACGGATTTCAACTTGACCCTGAGTGAGCACGGAGAGGCGCCCATTCTCTGCTGCACCCACAGCACCGTGACCACCAAGACCTGGATTAGAGCTTCCTACCCTCTTTCCTTCCCTACCTTGAAAGGAACATTGGGTCCCAGAATCAGCATTGGCTGTGAAGCTGCAGGTGGTGGACGAAGGGCCCTGCATGGCTAAGCCATTCTCACAGTCGAACCCTTGATCCAGCTGTAGTCCAAGACAATTGGGCACCAGGGTGCTTGGCTCCGGCTGTGTCAGTGAAGTCTCCATCTCTGACAGGTAGTAGCTCACGTCTCCACTGCAAGTCCCTTGGGGACGGGTCTCTTGGGTGGGAGCTGAAAGGAGAAGGGGCTTCAGTAGGAACAGTCTCAGCTTTCCCTTTGTTACGTGCTCCCAGACACCCATCCCTGCTGTCCCTGCTTCTCACTAAAGCAATCCAGTGACCAAGGCCACACAGACAGACATCATGTAAATGCAGGGAAACAACATCTTTTAATATGTAGGCAAGGCTGTCTTTGACAGTGGCCTTGGACAAGCATGGAAACTCCATGGACATTGTGCTGGGGCACAAATTACATCATTAGAGGTGACAAGAGACATAGGAAATGAGCTAGAAGGCCTGACAGATACCTCCAGTACACCACCTGTACACAGGTGGCAGTGAAGTTGTCCTACCTGCCTGTGGTCCAGTCACCTGATATCAGGGCCAGGGAGAATTGGAAAGCTATCTGACTCTCTTGTATCTATATTAAATATTCCATCCTAGTCCTCCTTCCCTCCCTCCTTCCTTCCCTCCCTCCTTTTCTCCTTCACATCCTTCTTTCCCTCCCCTTCCTCCCCTCTGTCCCTCCCTCCCTCCCTCCCTGCTTCCTTCCTTCGTTCCTTCTTTTTTTTTTTTTTTTGAGACAGGTTCTCTCTCTGTCACTGAGGGTGGAGTGTACTGGTGAAATCATGACTCACTGCAGCCTCAACTTTCTGTGCACAGATGATTCTCCTACCTCAGGCTCCCGATTAGTGGGGACTACAGGTGTCGATCACCTCGCCTAGGTAATTTTTTTGTATTCGTTTTAAAGATGGATTTCACCACATTTCCCAAGCTCATCTTGAACTCCCGAACTCAAGTAGTCCACCCGCCTGGGCCTCCCAAAGTGCTGAAATTACAGATGTGACCCACTGCCCCCAGCTTCATCCTAGTTTCTGATTCAAATCAATGGGTTTGCATACAGCCTGTCCTCAGAATTGATCTTCCTTGGCCTAGACAGAGGTATGCGGCATAAAGAATATGGAGGCTACCTGGGAGAAAGTATGGCATTTCCTCGTCTTCATTCTGAGACCATTCACCGTCTATAATCATAGCAGAGTCGACTTCGTCTCCCTCAAATGTTACTTCGGTGCTCCCGTGAGGCTGGTTGGAGTCAGAAGGGCTGGAGCTGTTTGAACAAGGGACAACACATTCCTCCAGTGAGTCCTGAGGGACTTCCTTTTCCTCAGCCTTCTGCACCTCCCTCACGAGCCAGGTAGGATAGAGATGACAGAGATTAAACCAAGAGGGATTCCCAGCTGGTTTTGACGGAAGGCATAAGGTAGTGGTTCCAGAAAGCAAAGGGGAGGTTCCATTTAAGAGAGAACAGGCAATCCTCCTCTATCTGCAACAGAGCATGGCTGCCTTGGGAACCAGAGAGGAAGAGAGCAGCTGGTGTTCATTGCACTGGAAAGACAGGAGCTGAGGAAGGCAGAGGCTCCGCTGCTTCTGTATGGTACAGTCTTCACAGCACTCACACAGAACCAAAGACAGCGGCCACACCGTGTGTCTAAGCTGGGTTGTATTTAACATGCTGTGGCCAAGGGAATACAGGTGTCTGAGCCTTGGTAGACTCCGGAGACGGTGTGCCTTGTAGATTGTTTTTAATTTTAACATTGTGATGTGAAATGTCAAGTTTTCCTGGGCACTTGTCTTGGTGTTTAACTTTGGTAGGTGCTTCCTAATTCCTGCTTGTTGTCTCCTTGTCATTTATCTTCCCTAACAAGAGTCTAAGGACAAGCATGTGAAAAGCAGCTTTCCATCTCGTCCTAGCTTCACTACAGGGGAGGACAGGTCTCCTCTGTGTGTGCAGGAAGTCCCTAGGGCTAGTGAGCTCATAGAGGGTCATGCTTACAGGTGCCACGAAGACAATGGACAAGCATGTTAACAGGGCTGTTTCCTTGTTGGTGAGTGCAGGAAATCGGTGCACTGTGCAGCTGTCTGTATCCTGAACCTGCCGTCTGTGACTACCTTCAACTACCTTGTGTTCTTTCTGAGACCTTTTCCATATTTTACCACCCATTACCCGCTCCTGAGTATTCAGTGTTACCTGTGGTCAGGTGATTCCTGTACTTTCTCGACCTCCGCATCTGTAATATCTTCATCGTCATGTTCATCACTTTCTGCAAATACAGAAGCGTCTATTCAGATATTTCCCACTTCACCCACTGGAAGCACAGTCAGCCCTATGTGCACTGAGGCATGAACATCCATGTATGGGTCTGCATTGTACTGAAAACTCTCCTGTTTAGCCCTAAAAAATGCCCTGGCATGTTCTCCTGATCCATGAGGGAACGTGTTTCTGACCTGGAGAGTCACCATCAAGATGTGGCCAAATACTGAAAAGTCTTCTTGCTCCCCATATTACTGGAGGCTTGTCCAGCCTCTCTCTAAGCTTCAGCAGCTGTCTCCCCAATCTTGCCACACTTCTGATACCCAGGCACAGGCTTTGGCTCTGTGTCCTGTCACAGCTTGCATTGAAGCCTGTATCTTTCTCTTAGGACAGGACAAACAAACTTGTCCCACAATACTCCCTACACTGGGAACTTCATGGGCCCTCCAAGTGACTTCCACTGTGCTACCCAGGGACCCTCTCTCCATGGGGAGTGCTCCAGTCTAGACCACTTCCTTCCTTCCTTCTTTCCTTTTTTTTTTTGAGACAGGTTCTCTCTCTGTCACTGAGGGTGGCGTGTACTGGTGAAATCATGACTCACTGCAGCCTCAACTTCCTGTGCACAGATGATTCTCCTACCTCAGGCTCCCGATTAGTGGGGACTACAGGTGTCGATCACCTCGCCTGGGTAATTTTTTTGTATTCGTTTTAAAGATGGATGTCACCACATTTCCCAAGCTCATCTTGAACTCCCGAACTCAAGTAGTCCACCCGCCTGGGCCTCCCAAAGTGCTGAAATTACAGATGTGACCCACTGCCCCCAGCTTCATCCTAGTTTCTGATTCAAATCAATGGGTTTGCATACAGCCTGTCCTCAGAATTGATCTTCCTTGGCCTAGACAGAGGTATGCGGCATAAAGAATATGGAGGCTACCTGGGAGAAAGTATGGCATTTCCTCGTCTTCATTCTGAGACCATTCACCGTCTATAATCATAGCAGAGTCGACTTCGTCTCCCTCAAATGTTACTTCGGTGCTCCCGTGAGGCTGGTTGGAGTCAGAAGGGCTGGAGCTGTTTGAACAAGGGACAACACATTCCTCCAGTGAGTCCTGAGGGACTTCCTTTTCCTCAGCCTTCTGCACCTCCCTCACGAGCCAGGTAGGATAGAGATGACAGAGATTAAACCAAGAGGGATTCCCAGCTGGTTTTGACGGAAGGCATAAGGTAGTGGTTCCAGAAAGCAAAGGGGAGGTTCCATTTAAGAGAGAACAGGCAATCCTCCTCTATCTGCAACAGAGCATGGCTGCCTTGGGAACCAGAGAGGAAGAGAGCAGCTGGTGTTCATTGCACTGGAAAGACAGGAGCTGAGGAAGGCAGAGGCTCCGCTGCTTCTGTATGGTACAGTCTTCACAGCACTCACACAGAACCAAAGACAGCGGCCACACCGTGTGTCTAAGCTGGGTTGTATTTAACATGCTGTGGCCAAGGGAATACAGGTGTCTGAGCCTTGGTAGACTCCGGAGACGGTGTGCCTTGTAGATTGTTTTTAATTTTAACATTGTGATGTGAAATGTCAAGTTTTCCTGGGCACTTGTCTTGGTGTTTAACTTTGGTAGGTGCTTCCTAATTCCTGCTTGTTGTCTCCTTGTCATTTATCTTCCCTAACAAGAGTCTAAGGACAAGCATGTGAAAAGCAGCTTTCCATCTCGTCCTAGCTTCACTACAGGGGAGGACAGGTCTCCTCTGTGTGTGCAGGAAGTCCCTAGGGCTAGTGAGCTCATAGAGGGTCATGCTTACAGGTGCCACGAAGACAATGGACAAGCATGTTAACAGGGCTGTTTCCTTGTTGGTGAGTGCAGGAAATCGGTGCACTGTGCAGCTGTCTGTATCCTGAACCTGCCGTCTGTGACTACCTTCACCTACCTTGTGTTCTTTCTGAGACCTTTTCCATATTTTACCACCCATTACCCGCTCCTGAGTATTCAGTGTTACCTGTGGTCAGGTGATTCCTGTACTTTCTCGACCTCCGCATCTGTAATATCTTCATCGTCATGTTCATCACTTTCTGCAAATACAGAAGCGTCTATTCAGATATTTCCCACTTCACCCACTGGAAGCACAGTCAGCCCTATGTGCACTGAGGCATGAACATCCATGTATGGGTCTGCATTGTACTGAAAACTCTCCTGTTTAGCCCTAAAAAATGCCCTGGCATGTTCTCCTGATCCATGAGGGAACGTGTTTCTGACCTGGAGAGTCACCATCAAGATGTGGCCAAATACTGAAAAGTCTTCTTGCTCCCCATATTACTGGAGGCTTGTCCAGCCTCTCTCTAAGCTTCAGCAGCTGTCTCCCCAATCTTGCCACACTTCTGATACCCAGGCACAGGCTTTGGCTCTGTGTCCTGTCACAGCTTGCATTGAAGCCTGTATCTTTCTCTTAGGACAGGACAAACAAACTTGTCCCACAATACTCCCTACACTGGGAACTTCATGGGCCCTCCAAGTGACTTCCACTGTGCTACCCAGGGACCCTCTCTCCATGGGGAGTGCTCCAGTCTAGACCACTTCCTTCCTTCCTTCTTTCCTTTTTTTTTTTGAGACAGGTTCTCTCTCTGTCACTGAGGGTGGCGTGTACTGGTGAAATCATGACTCACTGCAGCCTCAACTTCCTGTGCACAGATGATTCTCCTACCTCAGGCTCCCGATTAGTGGGGACTACAGGTGTCGATCACCTCGCCTGGGTAATTTTTTTGTATTCGTTTTAAAGATGGATGTCACCACATTTCCCAAGCTCATCTTGAACTCCCGAACTCAAGTAGTCCACCCGCCTGGGCCTCCCAAAGTGCTGAAATTACAGATGTGACCCACTGCCCCCAGCTTCATCCTAGTGTCTGATTCAAATCAATGGGTTTGCATACAGCCTGTCCTCAGAATTGATCTTCCTTGGCCTAGACAGAGGTATGCGGCATAAAGAATATGGAGGCTACCTGGGAGAAAGTATGGCATTTCCTCGTCTTCATTCTGAGACCATTCACCGTCTATAATCATAGCAGAGTCGACTTCGTCTCCCTCAAATGTTACTTCGGTGCTCCCGTGAGGCTGGTTGGAGTCAGAAGGGCTGGAGCTGTTTGAACAAGGGACAACACATTCCTCCAGTGAGTCCTGAGGGACTTCCTTTTCCTCAGCCTTCTGCACCTCCCTCACGAGCCAGGTAGGATAGAGATGACAGAGATTAAACCAAGAGGGATTCCCAGCTGGTTTTGACGGAAGGCATAAGGTAGTGGTTCCAGAAAGCAAAGGGGAGGTTCCATTTAAGAGAGAACAGGCAATCCTCCTCTATCTGCAACAGAGCATGGCTGCCTTGGGAACCAGAGAGGAAGAGAGCAGCTGGTGTTCATTGCACTGGAAAGACAGGAGCTGAGGAAGGCAGAGGCTCCGCTGCTTCTGTATGGTACAGTCTTCACAGCACTCACACAGAACCAAAGACAGCGGCCACACCGTGTGTCTAAGCTGGGTTGTATTTAACATGCTGTGGCCAAGGGAATACAGGTGTCTGAGCCTTGGTAGACTCCGGAGACGGTGTGCCTTGTAGATTGTTTTTAATTTTAACATTGTGATGTGAAATGTCAAGTTTTCCTGGGCACTTGTCTTGGTGTTTAACTTTGGTAGGTGCTTCCTAATTCCTGCTTGTTGTCTCCTTGTCATTTATCTTCCCTAACAAGAGTCTAAGGACAAGCATGTGAAAAGCAGCTTTCCATCTCGTCCTAGCTTCACTACAGGGGAGGACAGGTCTCCTCTGTGTGTGCAGGAAGTCCCTAGGGCTAGTGAGCTCATAGAGGGTCATGCTTACAGGTGCCACGAAGACAATGGACAAGCATGTTAACAGGGCTGTTTCCTTGTTGGTGAGTGCAGGAAATCGGTGCACTGTGCAGCTGTCTGTATCCTGAACCTGCCGTCTGTGACTACCTTCACCTACCTTGTGTTCTTTCTGAGACCTTTTCCATATTTTACCACCCATTACCCGCTCCTGAGTATTCAGTGTTACCTGTGGTCAGGTGATTCCTGTACTTTCTCGACCTCCGCATCTGTAATATCTTCATCGTCATGTTCATCACTTTCTGCAAATACAGAAGCGTCTATTCAGATATTTCCCACTTCACCCACTGGAAGCACAGTCAGCCCTATGTGCACTGAGGCATGAACATCCATGTATGGGTCTGCATTGTACTGAAAACTCTCCTGTTTAGCCCTAAAAAATGCCCTGGCATGTTCTCCTGATCCATGAGGGAACGTGTTTCTGACCTGGAGAGTCACCATCAAGATGTGGCCAAATACTGAAAAGTCTTCTTGCTCCCCATATTACTGGAGGCTTGTCCAGCCTCTCTCTAAGCTTCAGCAGCTGTCTCCCCAATCTTGCCACACTTCTGATACCCAGGCACAGGCTTTGGCTCTGTGTCCTGTCACAGCTTGCATTGAAGCCTGTATCTTTCTCTTAGGACAGGACAAACAAACTTGTCCCACAATACTCCCTACACTAGGAACTTCATGGGCCCTCCAAGTGACTTCCACTGTGCTACCCAGGGACCCTCTCTCCATGGGGAGTGCTCCAGTCTAGACCACTTCCTTCCTTCCTTCTTTCCTTTTTTTTTTTGAGACAGGTTCTCTCTCTGTCACTGAGGGTGGCGTGTACTGGTGAAATCATGACTCACTGCAGCCTCAACTTCCTGTGCACAGATGATTCTCCTACCTCAGGCTCCCGATTAGTGGGGACTACAGGTGTCGATCACCTCGCCTGGGTAATTTTTTTGTATTCGTTTTAAAGATGGATGTCACCACATTTCCCAAGCTCATCTTGAACTCCCGAACTCAAGTAGTCCACCCGCCTGGGCCTCCCAAAGTGCTGAAATTACAGATGTGACCCACTGCCCCCAGCTTCATCCTAGTTTCTGATTCAAATCAATGGGTTTGCATACAGCCTGTCCTCAGAATTGATCTTCCTTGGCCTAGACAGAGGTATGCGGCATAAAGAATATGGAGGCTACCTGGGAGAAAGTATGGCATTTCCTCGTCTTCATTCTGAGACCATTCACCGTCTATAATCATAGCAGAGTCGACTTCGTCTCCCTCAAATGTTACTTCGGTGCTCCCGTGAGGCTGGTTGGAGTCAGAAGGGCTGGAGCTGTTTGAACAAGGGACAACACATTCCTCCAGTGAGTCCTGAGGGACTTCCTTTTCCTCAGCCTTCTGCACCTCCCTCACGAGCCAGGTAGGATAGAGATGACAGAGATTAAACCAAGAGGGATTCCCAGCTGGTTTTGACGGAAGGCATAAGGTAGTGGTTCCAGAAAGCAAAGGGGAGGTTCCATTTAAGAGAGAACAGGCAATCCTCCTCTATCTGCAACAGAGCATGGCTGCCTTGGGAACCAGAGAGGAAGAGAGCAGCTGGTGTTCATTGCACTGGAAAGACAGGAGCTGAGGAAGGCAGAGGCTCCGCTGCTTCTGTATGGTACAGTCTTCACAGCACTCACACAGAACCAAAGACAGCGGCCACACCGTGTGTCTAAGCTGGGTTGTATTTAACATGCTGTGGCCAAGGGAATACAGGTGTCTGAGCCTTGGTAGACTCCGGAGACGGTGTGCCTTGTAGATTGTTTTTAATTTTAACATTGTGATGTGAAATGTCAAGTTTTCCTGGGCACTTGTCTTGGTGTTTAACTTTGGTAGGTGCTTCCTAATTCCTGCTTGTTGTCTCCTTGTCATTTATCTTCCCTAACAAGAGTCTAAGGACAAGCATGTGAAAAGCAGCTTTCCATCTCGTCCTAGCTTCACTACAGGGGAGGACAGGTCTCCTCTGTGTGTGCAGGAAGTCCCTAGGGCTAGTGAGCTCATAGAGGGTCATGCTTACAGGTGCCACGAAGACAATGGACAAGCATGTTAACAGGGCTGTTTCCTTGTTGGTGAGTGCAGGAAATCGGTGCACTGTGCAGCTGTCTGTATCCTGAACCTGCCGTCTGTGACTACCTTCACCTACCTTGTGTTCTTTCTGAGACCTTTTCCATATTTTACCACCCATTACCCGCTCCTGAGTATTCAGTGTTACCTGTGGTCAGGTGATTCCTGTACTTTCTCGACCTCCGCATCTGTAATATCTTCATCGTCATGTTCATCACTTTCTGCAAATACAGAAGCGTCTATTCAGATATTTCCCACTTCACCCACTGGAAGCACAGTCAGCCCTATGTGCACTGAGGCATGAACATCCATGTATGGGTCTGCATTGTACTGAAAACTCTCCTGTTTAGCCCTAAAAAATGCCCTGGCATGTTCTCCTGATCCATGAGGGAACGTGTTTCTGACCTGGAGAGTCACCATCAAGATGTGGCCAAATACTGAAAAGTCTTCTTGCTCCCCATATTACTGGAGGCTTGTCCAGCCTCTCTCTAAGCTTCAGCAGCTGTCTCCCCAATCTTGCCACACTTCTGATACCCAGGCACAGGCTTTGGCTCTGTGTCCTGTCACAGCTTGCATTGAAGCCTGTATCTTTCTCTTAGGACAGGACAAACAAACTTGTCCCACAATACTCCCTACACTGGGAACTTCATGGGCCCTCCAAGTGACTTCCACTGTGCTACCCAGGGACCCTCTCTCCATGGGGAGTGCTCCAGTCTAGACCACTTCCTTCCTTCCTTCTTTCCTTTTTTTTTTTGAGACAGGTTCTCTCTCTGTCACTGAGGGTGGCGTGTACTGGTGAAATCATGACTCACTGCAGCCTCAACTTCCTGTGCACAGATGATTCTCCTACCTCAGGCTCCCGATTAGTGGGGACTACAGGTGTCGATCACCTCGCCTGGGTAATTTTTTTGTATTCGTTTTAAAGATGGATGTCACCACATTTCCCAAGCTCATCTTGAACTCCCGAACTCAAGTAGTCCACCCGCCTGGGCCTCCCAAAGTGCTGAAATTACAGATGTGACCCACTGCCCCCAGCTTCATCCTAGTTTCTGATTCAAATCAATGGGTTTGCATACAGCCTGTCCTCAGAATTGATCTTCCTTGGCCTAGACAGAGGTATGCGGCATAAAGAATATGGAGGCTACCTGGGAGAAAGTATGGCATTTCCTCGTCTTCATTCTGAGACCATTCACCGTCTATAATCATAGCAGAGTCGACTTCGTCTCCCTCAAATGTTACTTCGGTGCTCCCGTGAGGCTGGTTGGAGTCAGAAGGGCTGGAGCTGTTTGAACAAGGGACAACACATTCCTCCAGTGAGTCCTGAGGGACTTCCTTTTCCTCAGCCTTCTGCACCTCCCTCACGAGCCAGGTAGGATAGAGATGACAGAGATTAAACCAAGAGGGATTCCCAGCTGGTTTTGACGGAAGGCATAAGGTAGTGGTTCCAGAAAGCAAAGGGGAGGTTCCATTTAAGAGAGAACAGGCAATCCTCCTCTATCTGCAACAGAGCATGGCTGCCTTGGGAACCAGAGAGGAAGAGAGCAGCTGGTGTTCATTGCACTGGAAAGACAGGAGCTGAGGAAGGCAGAGGCTCCGCTGCTTCTGTATGGTACAGTCTTCACAGCACTCACACAGAACCAAAGACAGCGGCCACACCGTGTGTCTAAGCTGGGTTGTATTTAACATGCTGTGGCCAAGGGAATACAGGTGTCTGAGCCTTGGTAGACTCCGGAGACGGTGTGCCTTGTAGATTGTTTTTAATTTTAACATTGTGATGTGAAATGTCAAGTTTTCCTGGGCACTTGTCTTGGTGTTTAACTTTGGTAGGTGCTTCCTAATTCCTGCTTGTTGTCTCCTTGTCATTTATCTTCCCTAACAAGAGTCTAAGGACAAGCATGTGAAAAGCAGCTTTCCATCTCGTCCTAGCTTCACTACAGGGGAGGACAGGTCTCCTCTGTGTGTGCAGGAAGTCCCTAGGGCTAGTGAGCTCATAGAGGGTCATGCTTACAGGTGCCACGAAGACAATGGACAAGCATGTTAACAGGGCTGTTTCCTTGTTGGTGAGTGCAGGAAATCGGTGCACTGTGCAGCTGTCTGTATCCTGAACCTGCCGTCTGTGACTACCTTCACCTACCTTGTGTTCTTTCTGAGACCTTTTCCATATTTTACCACCCATTACCCGCTCCTGAGTATTCAGTGTTACCTGTGGTCAGGTGATTCCTGTACTTTCTCGACCTCCGCATCTGTAATATCTTCATCGTCATGTTCATCACTTTCTGCAAATACAGAAGCGTCTATTCAGATATTTCCCACTTCACCCACTGGAAGCACAGTCAGCCCTATGTGCACTGAGGCATGAACATCCATGTATGGGTCTGCATTGTACTGAAAACTCTCCTGTTTAGCCCTAAAAAATGCCCTGGCATGTTCTCCTGATCCATGAGGGAACGTGTTTCTGACCTGGAGAGTCACCATCAAGATGTGGCCAAATACTGAAAAGTCTTCTTGCTCCCCATATTACTGGAGGCTTGTCCAGCCTCTCTCTAAGCTTCAGCAGCTGTCTCCCCAATCTTGCCACACTTCTGATACCCAGGCACAGGCTTTGGCTCTGTGTCCTGTCACAGCTTGCATTGAAGCCTGTATCTTTCTCTTAGGACAGGACAAACAAACTTGTCCCACAATACTCCCTACACTGGGAACTTCATGGGCCCTCCAAGTGACTTCCACTGTGCTACCCAGGGACCCTCTCTCCATGGGGAGTCCTCCAGTCTAGACCACTTCCTACCGCCAAATGCCCTGACATCAATTGCCTTCTCCAACACTACACAGGAAGGGGCTTTATCTCATCGTGAAATATAGTCATAAGTGCTCCCACGTTTGCATGCAAGAGACAATTTGTCTGCCTTTACAGATTCAGAGACAGGAACTCAGGAAGGATAAATTAATCATTTCCTCACAGTTGCTAAAGACATTGCTGAAGATAGAGCCTGGGAACCTTCATTCTTAGTCCAGGACTCTTTTTACTCTAACAAGCTGCCTCCTGTCACAGCCTCCTTCCTGTCCTTTAAAACTGGACAGACACTGCCTCTTGCCTCAAAGACCATGTTCCAGCAAGAAATGAGGAGACATCTGCAATCCTGTGACCTCCAACCCCAAGGGTTTCCCATGTCTGCTTTTGCCCGGGAAGTCCTGGTCACGTCATGGCTACAGATTTTTAGTGGAAAGAAACACTACCCATAAAATTGCCATTGTGGAGGTGTGGAGGTCTGGGGACTTTCATAAGCCTGGGGCTGTGTGTCATCAGGGCCTGTGTCCACCTTACCTAGGCTGAGCTTGTTGAAACACTCTGCAAGCCTGTGCCCCTCGGCCAGCTGCTCTCGGAGGTCCTGACCCTGGGACTTGGCTGGGTCATCAGGAGTGAGGAGGGCCTTTAAATGCTGATTCAGTGAGCGGGAGGCCTCTCTCTCTTCCAGTAACTGGGTCAGCTCTTTTGCCTGACAGCGAACCAGGGCTTTATATTGCCTATGGTGAGATAGCAGAGAACGTTTAATAATGGAAAGGGATGAGTGATCAGTTCTAATACTGCAACGGAGGTTTATGTGAGCATGTCCTCAAGGAGCCCTCCAAGCAGAAGGTCACAACATGTTTGGGAAAATGCCTGTGGCCAAGAGAAATTGTATATATGTATTTTATATATATGTATTTTTATATATTTTATATATATATATATATGTATATATATATATATATATATAGGCAGGGTGCAGTGGCTCATGCCTGTAATCCTAGCACTTTGGGAGGTGAGGCAGGCAGATTACCTGAGTTCAGGAGTTCAAACCCAGCCTTACCAACATGGTGAAACCCTGTCTCTACTAAAAATACAAAAATTGGCCAGGCATGATGGTGCATGCCTGTAGTCCCAGCTACTCGGGAGGCTGAGACAGGAGAACTGCTTGAACCTTGGAAGCAGAGGTTGCAGTTAGCTGAGATTGTGTGACTACACTCCAGCCTGGGTGACAGAAATGACAGTCCATGAAAATATACATATGTGTGTATATATATAGTATACATATATATTGTATTTATATATACAAAGGCTTCCTCTGTATCAGAGAGAGCTCCTGTAAGATCCTCTGTGATGTTCCATTCATTTATTTCTTCTGTAAACAAAAGTCAGTGTCTTCCTATGTCAGTTTCAAGGGGATGTCCTTTCAGCTCCTCACTTTGGCCATGGACATTTCTATGTGAAAATTCACATAGTGCATCTTGCAGTGACTGGAAACAGAGCCGTGCACAGAAATGTGGTCAGGTGCAGATGGCGTGAATTGGAAAGATGAAAGGAGAAAGGAATGGCAGGTCAAGAAGGCAATATTGATTGAATGAATGAGTTGCTGCAGTCAGGAGGTGACTCTGACTAAGAGTAAATGGGTGGTGATCACACACCATTTTGAGTGTATTAAATGCTGCTGGGTGGTTCATTTTCTTTTGATGAATTTTGGATACGCAAATTTCAACTCAACAATTAGCTGTTTTAAGAAGAGAAAACAAAGCTCAAGAAGCAACTGCAACCCATAACTTGCTAAGATTACTGTTCTGTTGTATGAGTGTTTGTGTGAAATGTGCCTGCCATGTAAATGCCTGACCTTGTCCTGGCCCAGCTTAGCTCCTGCTTCTCCCAGCTCAACTGCTGCACTTCAGAGATCACACCCCTGCCCACCTGCCTGTCCCCACGGCGTCTCTCACCTGAGCTCCTCAGCTTGCCCGAACTTCTCCGCCAGCTTCTCCTCGATGAACTGCAATTCATCCCTCAGCACGGAGTCTATGTCTTTTTCCTCTGCACACTCTGAGAAGAGACAGTCATGCCTGCCTCAGTGGAAGGCTGGACATACTGGTGTGGTCACTGCCTGCAGGGCAGGTGGCAGTGTCTATCCCAAGGACAAAAGCATCCCCAGTACCAGATTGTAGTGAGGGATTTTTTTCATTTTTTATTATCAACCTCCCAACTTGCTGGCATCTGATACTCTCCAACTTAGAGATGGGGAAAAAGAAACTCATGGACACATCGAGTAACTTGACAGGATGATTCACCTGGGATGAGGCAGAGTCAGAATTCATAGCCCCCGAGGTCTGGCTCTGAATCCTGGGACACTTTTGCAAGCCTTGCAGCCTCTCCTGTCAAACACTCTACTGGGGCATAAAGCAGTGATATCCTGTATAGTAGGAAAGGCCCTTAGGACAATGGGACTCATGGATTCCCTGGTACTGGGAATTTCAAGCACATATATGTCAAAGATTTAAAAACTCATATCTGAATATAATTGCATGAAATACGAGGCATGAGACCCTGAAGTCATCATAGAAATATGACCAAATATTAATAACGTTTGAATTAAGTTAGAAACAGTAGGATGGAGAACTAATAGTGTTTACTCTGTGCCAAGAATTGTTCTAGGAGATTTAGAAAAATCATGGCATGTAATTCATTGCAGCAGTTTACAGAGGTAGGCGTTATTATAGTACCCAATGAACAGATGAGGAAACTGAGGCACAGAGAAGATAGGCCACTTGGATGGGGCCCAGGAGACTGGCCCAGGCTCCCTGCTCTGCACACGGCACTGCTACCTCCCCAATGTCTTACGTGCCGTCTTTCTTCCTCTTTAGAAAAAGAGCCTGTGCCCCAGGAAGCAGGACTTCCCTCTCCCCAGGGTACTCCCTGCTCTTCATGCTGTCACTTATGGATGCCACCGTTACTATTAGGAGCAGTCTCCTCTTTAAGCTCCTTAGAGCAGGTACTCCGTACTGTCACCATGTTTCCCCTGGGGTTCCCTCAAGAGAGATTTGCCTATTGGGCTCAAAGAAGCTTAAACAGAATGGCAGTTCATTAGTTCCAGGCATTTAGACCAACAGACTAGATGTTATTTGTCTGCAGGATCTTCTAGGGTACAGAGAGCATTCTGGTAAACATGATTGAGCATCTTGCTGAGAAAAGCAAGTGGTTCTGTGCCTGTGTCAGAAGTCAGTAAGTAGGATTTTAACTCTAGTCCCACCTCACATCGGACTGCTAACGTGGAAAAGTTGCTAAATACGTTGTGCCTCTGTTTTCCATCCTTAACATAATGAAGCTAAAATACCCATTTCTGTTTTCCTAGAACTAAGGGAAGGATGAAATTAATTTTGATGAAGAGACTCTTCAGTATCTCACAGAGACGACAGGTGCTGATTCATCACTTCTGTGATGGTGACTCTATAGAACTTACTGTATTTCTTCATTTTCCTGGCAGTAGCTTGAATTATAAGAAATTTCTCCTTGAGGTCTTCAAACTGCTGTTGGCTCTCTGCCTGCTGGACTTGCAATTCCTCATTGATATCTAGAATAGTCATCTCTGCCCTGTCATGGGACAAATGTGCGGCAGTTACCACCATGCTGATGTTTGTGGCAGGAGGGTTCAAACAGGGACTGGGGAGAAGAAACCCAAGCACATGATGGATCAAAAACTAGTGAAATCAACTAGGTTTAGTCAGGACTGAGGGATGACAACAGCTGGAATTGACTTACGGTTGCGAAGAACTTAATCAACACCTCAGAGCACTTTAGAATCCTTAATGGCAAAAACAGCAAAAATGTTGCCTGAGCTCAGAGCCAAAGGCACTGCCTGTAGCTCTGCCTCTGACAAGAGTGAGGGAGGTCTCAGCCAGTGTGCCAGGTAACTGTTTGCTGTTGCAATAATGGAATTATGAGAATGTTGGGTTGTCATGGAATCTCAGGAGCCCTGCATTCCAACTGCCCAGGCTGTGCTGAAACTGCAGCCTTGACCTCCCCAGGCACAAGGGATCTTCCCACCTCAGCCTCCCTAGTATCTGTGACTATACGCACATACCACCATGCCTGGATAATTTATTTTTGTATGTTTTGTAGAGACAAGTTCTCGCTATGTTGCCCAGGCTGCTCTCGAATTCCTGGGCTCAACTGATCCACCGCCTTGGGCTCCCAAAGTGTTGGGATTACAGATGTGAGCCACCACGCCCAGGCAATCAAAATAATTTCTGATCCTTACTGCCTATTTGAAAAATAGGGATAAGAACAGGGCTGTCCTGCAAATGAAAAGAGATAACACATGCAAAGTAGTATAATGTTGACTATTATGATTCAGTCTTCTTTTCGCCATCTATCTGACCATTTTTCAACTTTGTACCATTCACTGCTCTTGTTGCACGTTGTGCTGACTGTTACATTTGCCACTCTAGCTTGTAATTGTCTTCCCACCCCCTTGAAGGTAAGAACAGGATCTTATTTATAGTGATCTTCCCAGTGTCTGGCATGTAGGAGATGCTTGTCAGAGAACAAACTTTTTGGCCAGGCAGGGTGGTTCACACCTGTAATCCTAACACATTGGGAGGCCAAGGTGTGCAGATTGCTTAAGCTCAGGAGTTCGAGACCAGCTGGGCCAACATGGCGAAAACCCATCTCTACAAAAAAATACAAAAAAATTAGCTGGGTGTGATAGCTTGCACCTGCGGTCCCAGCTAGTGGGGGTGCTGATGCAGGAGGATCACTTGAGCCCAGGAAGTGAAGGCCACAGTGAGCTGTGTTTGTGCCACTGCACTCCAGCCTGGGTGACAAAGTGAGATCCCGTTTCAAAACAAACGAACAAAAAATAAAGTTTCAGCAAATTAAATTTCAAAGCTCTGATTGAGTTATTAGTGACTCATGAACTGAGCAGCAGCTAATCTACAAAATGAAAAGGAGCTCTGATGAGCTAAACAGAATGGCAGGCCAGGGAGACCCGCCGTCCAGACGCGGGCCCGCAGGCCCGGGAGATCCGCCGTCCAGACGCGGGCCTGGGAGATCCGCCGTCCAGACGCGGGCCCGGGAGATCCGCCGCCCAGACGCGGGCCCGGGAGATCCGCCGTCCAGACGCGGGTCCGCAGGCCCGGGAGACCCGCCGTCCAGAAGCGGGCCCGGGAGATCCGCCGCCCAGACGCGAGCCCCCGGGCCCGGGAGACCCGCCGCCCAGACGCGGGCCCCCGGGCCCGGGAGACCCGCCGCCCAGACGCGGGCCCCCGGGCCCGGGAGACCCCCCGCCCAGACGCGGGCCCGCGGGCCCGGGAGACCCGCCGTCCAGACGCGGGCCCGGGATATCCGCCGTCCAGACGCGGGCCCGGAGGCCCGGGAGACCCGCCGCCCAGACGCGGGCCCGGGAGACCCGCCGCCCAGACGCGGGCCCCCGGGCCCGGGAGACCCGCCGCCGAGATGCGGGCCCGCGAGATCCGCCGTCCAGACGCGGGCCCGCAGGCCCGGGAGACCCGCCGCCCAGACGCGGGCCCGCGGGCCCGGGAGATCCGCCGCCCAGACGCGGGCCCGCGAGATCCGCCGTCCAGACGCGGGCCCGCAGGCCCGGGAGACCCGCCGCCCAGACGCGGGCCCGCAGGCCCGGGAGACCCGCCGTCCAGACGCGGGCCCGGGAGATCCGCCGCCCATACGCGGGCCCGCGGGCCCGGGAGATCCGCCGTCCAGACGCGGGCCCGCGGGCCCGGGAGACCCGCCGCCCAGACGCGGGCCCGGGAGATCCACGCGGGCCCGCTGGCCCGGGGGACCCGCCGTCCAGAAGCGGGCCCGGGAGATCCGCCGTTCAGACGCGGTCCCGGGAGATCCGCCGCCCAGACGCGGGCCCCGCGGGCCCGGGAGACCCGCCGCCCAGACGCGGGCCCGGGAGACCCGCCGCCCAGACGCGGGCCCGCGGCCCCGGGAGACCCGCCGCCCAGACGCGGGCCCGGGAGATCCACGCGGGCCCGCTGGCCCGGGGGACCCGCCGTCCAGAAGCGGGCCCGGGAGATCCGCCGCCCAGACGCGGGCCCGGGAGACCCGCCGTCCAGACGCGGGCCCGCGGGCCCGGGAGACCCGCCGCCCAGACGCGGGCCCGCGGGCCCGGGAGACCCGCCGTCCAGACGCGGGCCCGGGAGATTCGCCGTCCAGACGCGGGCCCGCGGGCCCGGGAGACCCGCCGTCCAGAAGCGGGCCCGGGAGATCCGCCGTCCAGACGCGGGCCCGGGAGATTCGCCGTCCAGACGCGGGCCCGCGGGCCCCGGTGACCCGCCGTCCAGAAGCGGGCCCGGGAGATCCGCCGCCCAGACGCGGGCCGGCAGGCCCGGGAGACCCGCCGTCCAGACGCGGGCCCGGGAGATCCGTCGGCTAATTTTTTGTATTTTTAGTAGAGACAGGGTGTCACCTTGTTGACCAGGATGGTCTCGATCTCTTGACCTCGTGATCCACCCGCCTCGGCCTCCCAAACTGCTGGGATTACAGGCGTGAGCCACCGCGCCCGGCCGAAACAATTCTGTATTCTTAAAACATTTTGCAGAGGGCTATTCTCAGATTTCGTTACAACTAGGAAGGACTGCAAAGCGGGTAAACAGAAAACAACCTTTCATCGTTAGGAAACAAATCATCTGAGAGTCTTTCATAAAAGCAGCTCCTGATAAGGAATTTGGGACTGGACAGTGAATCGCTGAATAAAATTTAATTCCGACATCCTGGGTCTTCTCCCCGCTGAAGGAAATTCTAATAGCAGGCCTTAGGGTGAAGGTAGAGGAAACGTGCTTTAAAAGAAATCGGCACAGCAACATGCACGGAGCACAGTCAAGACCATGTACATTGAAGGTCGCACACGACCCCTTCCTGTATAACAGAGCCAGCCGGCGATCAGGAGTGCAGCCGCTCACTATTGTGTTAGCCCCGGCGGCGGAAGGACTGAGTCTCACTGCAACGTTAAAGAGTCCCTCTTTGTTCAGCCCCTGCTGGGGACGCGGGGCGCGGTGTTCATCCGCGCTCGCTGCGCAGTCCCCGTCCCCCCCGCCCGGCTTTGGAGAACTGCCATTCGGCACCGGAGTCGCTCCGCGCTCCCAGAATGCACCGGCAGTCCGCGGGAAACCAAAATGGCGAGGGGCTGTAGTGAAGTGGGCTGTGTTTGAGGCCGGTGTAAGAACGTTCATTCTACCCCCAACCCTTGTCCCCAGGGACCTCGGTTTGTCCGTGCATATGTGCCGGGTGCCCGGTGGGGCGGGTGCCCAGTAAGTGCTCGGACTCGCAGGGGAAGCGCCCACGGGGACAGATTGGTTGTTTTTTCCTGTATGAAGCGGTTGGCACCACTGAAGTGACCGAATGAGGTGAGAGACCTTGGCCTGGGAACAGACTCTTCCGGAGGAGATGGGGGTGGGGGGAAGGAGGAAGAAAGGAAGCAAGTCTAAAAGGGAAAGATGGAGGACCGAGGTGGGGGTGGGGGTTCTTGTATGTGGGTGCCTTTGCATTTGTGTGTATGTTGAAAAGAATGGATGTAAAGGAGTAGTCAGTTGAGTGTTGGAGAAAATAGGGACTAAAGGAGCGAGTGGGTCGTTGGGGGAGTCTGTTGGAGGAGCAAGATAAAACGTTGAGACGGGGGAAGCTGCGTTTGGAGGGCAGGAAGGAACCTGGGGGCGGGAGACGGTTGGAGGGGCTGGATGAACCTGGTGACGAGGGGGTGGGGAGCCGAGAGGAGGAGCCGTTGGAAAACGGGGGCTGAAGGAAATGTCGGGAGCAGAGTGGAGGGCTGCCTGGGACCTTAGCGGGGCGTAATGGGAAGTAGCAGTTTGGAATCGGAGGGTGGTGGAATTGTATGGAATTGGAGGATCGAGTGTAAGTGCTGGTAAGGATACGGGAAACACACTGAAGTGGAGCTTGGAAGCACAAGCTGAAAGCTTCAAAGGGAAGAGGTGGGAGGGAAAGTGAGATGGGGGAGAGCTAGGTACCTTATGTTTGGAGCGTACCAAAAATCTGAGGCATTTCTTCTGTTTAATGAAACCTAACTCATACAGTCTACTTCTGGGGTGTAGATTTGTATTGCATTCATTTTACCACTGAGGTAATTACGGTTTAAGGGATTTTAACTAATTTGCCAGGATTTCTTAACAACTTATTTCGGTAGTGCCAGAACTCTAACTCGGACTGTGTTTTACAATCTGGTGTCTTTGGTTGCTAGAATTTTTCTTTGGAAGCAATTAGAGGGAACAGATGGATTTATCGGGGTGCTCTGACGAACAGAAAGGGTTTGTGAACAATGGGAAAAGGCCTATGGAATGTTACTCTATTCTTTAAAACATTTAACTTTGATTAAAGATAGAAGCCATCTAACACTAACTTAAAATGTGAAAACCTAGCTAGGCCTGTGTGTAATACATAGGAAAGCACCATGTGAGGTCAGTACAGAGCTAGAAATATGTAAATAGTACCTGATTTAATTTGACTCCAGAGCCTCCGGTGGTGATAGCAGTAACTTTCTCCTTCAGATAGATTCCCTGTGACCCTCCTGTATACCTAGCCTACAGGCTGGTTTCAGTTTCCATGGTTTCATTCTCTCTTGGGAATTACTTTTTTTTTTTTTTTTTGGCACTAAATTTCAAAGAGAGTTGAATGTAGAAGTAGTTAATGTGGATGAAAAGTAATTAAATTCATAATTACCTTTTTAAAAGGTTTGAAAATGCTTTAAAGGGACCTGTTTTGACTGATGGCTATAGGTGTCCAATAGTTTAGGCAAGAAAATAGTTGATTTAAAATTTCTTAACGTAAAGTATTTTATTTTCTATTTGGAATATTATTTACACTGCAGCTATTGGCAGTTATAGCTTGAGAGGGAATACAAAATGACTTTGTTGTTTTTTCAGACTCCTAAATATAAAAATGTATTTGAATTTACATTTTAAAATTAGTTCACCTGCGTTTTTTAAAGTGCTAAAAATGTTTTAAATATTTGAATTAAGAACGCACCTGTTTCCTGATACTACGTTTATAATGTTAATGGGTATTAACGGAAATTTGTAACTATCAGGATGAAATGCACACACAGTTTTAGAACTAGTTGTACAGAAATCATCTGCCTCAAAGCTCTGTTAGGAAAGAAATTTTATTCTGTGTATTTTACTGTGGGTCACAAACTCTTTGATTTCATGGATTATAAATATACCTTTTCATGAGATCTTTGAAGGATAATTTGCTTTAATCATTTTTCAGCATAATCTTTACATCTGACTTGAGGAAACTGGCAGTATAGTGTTAATCTATGTTTTAACAGAGGAATTTGCCTCCAAGGAGTTGCCGTGACTAATACCTGTAGCTTGATAGTTCTGAAAGTAAAACTTAACTGCTGTTTTAGTCTACACTTCCGTGAATGACCTTTGATGGCTAATATTTTTGTACTTTGTTTTCCCTGTTCTTCAGGAAAATTTATTGTTGTGAAATCCAGTATAACAATCCTAAATTGGAATGTAAAAGTTTCCCTGTGGATGTTTCTTTTTTTTTTCTTTTTTCTTATTTTTGAGACAGAGTCCTTCTCTGTCACCAGGTTGGAGTGCTATAAAGTTGAATTCTGTAAAGAATTCAAGTGATTCTCCTGCCTCAGCCTCCTGAGTTGCTGGGACTACAGGCCCGCTTCACCACACCTAGCTAATTTTTGTATTTTTAGTAGAGATGCCTTTTCACCATGTTGGCCAGGATGGTGTTGATCTCTTGATCTGCCCACCTCAGCTTCCCAAAGTGCAGGGATTACAGGCGTGAGCCACTGTGCCTGGCCAGATATTTTTTATATATTAGAGTAGTACTATCTAGTAGAAATTTCTCCAGTGATGGCAGTGTTCTATATCTGCTGTATCCAGTATGGTAGCCACTAGGTGCATGTGGGTATTGAACACTAGAAATGTAACTAGTGAGACTAAGAACGGAATTTATAACTTAATTCATTAAAACGAAAATTTAAATGACCATATGTAGCAGTGCTACTATACTGGACAGACTGTATTAGGGATTGTTGCATCCATGGATTAGGAATTGTCACACTCATTAACCACGGAAACCACAGGAATCCAAGGATGAGGAACTGCCTTAGAACTGAGGAAGTTCAGATTCTTTTTGTACATTTAAGATGAAGTATTCATTTTTACCACATACCATGTCTTCTGTCATATTTCTGTTTGCATATAACATTGCAACAGAATAATGAAAGGTAATGACCTCTCTGGTCTTTTTAAAATATGAGATTCTGCTTCCTGTGTCAAAAAACAACAAAAATGGATGTTAGGAATGTTTTGTTGTTTAAAAAATTTACTTGTTTTTACACTTCCGTTAAAAAAACTTAAGGAAAATTTCAAACATACACAAAGTGAGCAGAATAGAATACTGAACTTTTATGTATCCATTCTTTTTTTTTTTTTTGTAAAAAGAAACAGGGTCTTTGTCTGTCACCCAGGCTGGAATGAAGTGGTGCTGTCATAACTCACTGCAGCCTCAAACTCCTGGGCAGAAGTGATCCTCCTTGCTCAGCCTGCCTAGTTAGGACTACAGGTGCACACCACCACACCTGGCTAATTTTAAAATTTTTAATTTTTAATTTTTTTTTTTTTTTAGAGATGTGGTCTTACTATGTTGCCCAGGCTGATCATGAACTGGCCGCAAGTGATCCTCCTGCTGTGGCCTCCCAAAGTGCTGGGATTGAGACACTGCACTTGGCCCATTGTTTTTATTATTTTTTAGGTAAAGTTTACATATATTGAAATGCACAAATCTTAACTGTACAGTTTTTTAATAAGTTAATTATTGAGATATAATTTATATACTATACTTATATGTACATAATTCACATGCATCCTTTGAAAGTGTACAGTTCAGGCTGGGTGCAGTGGCTCACGCCTGTAATCCCAGCACTTTGGGAGGCCGAGGTGGGTGAATCACAAGGTCAGGAGTTTGAAACCATCTTGGCTAACGTGGTGAAACCCCGTCTCTACTAAAACTACAGAAATTAGCCGGGCGTGGCCTGTAGTTCCAGCTACTTGGGAGGCTGAGGCAGGAGAATTGCTTGAACCTGGGAGGCAAAGGTTGCACTGAGTCCAGCCTGAGCAATAGCAAGACTCTGTCTCAAAAAAAAAAAAAAAAAAGAAAATGTACAGTTCAGTGATTTACTCAGTGATACACTCACAGAGTTGTGCAACCATCACCATTACCTAATTTCAGAACATTTTTATCATCCCAAAAAGAAAATCTTTATCCATTAAAAGTCACTCCTTTCCCCCTCCCCTATCCTCTGGTAATCACTAATCTACTTTCTGTGTCTATCGATTTGCCTGTTCTGGACATTTCATATGAATGGAATATTACAATATGTGGCCTTTTATGTCTGTCTTCCTTCACTTAGCATAAATATATGAGTCCATTCTTGTACTGCTATGAAGAAATACCTGAGACTGGGTAATTTATAAAGAAAATAATTTTGATTGGCTTAACGGTTCTACAGGTTATACAGGAAGCATGGCTGAGGAGGCCTCAGGAAGCTTAAAATCATCGTGGAAGGTGAAGGGGAAGCAGGCATGTCTTACATGGCCAGAGCAGGAGGATTAGAGATGGGGTGGCGCCACACACTTTTAAACAACCAGAGAACTCAGTATCATGAGAACAGCAAGGGGGAAATCTGCCTGCTTGATCCAATCACGTCCCACCAGTGTTGGGGATTACAATTTGACAGGAGATTTGGGTGAGCACGTAAAATACAAACTATATTGTTAATGTTTTCAAGGTACATCCATGTTGTAGCATTTATAGTCACTTCCTATCTTTTTATGACCAAATAATATTTCATTATATGAATATACTCCTTTTTGTTTATCTGCTCATCAGTTGATGGACATTTGGGTTGTTCCCACATTTTGGCTATTATAAGTAATGCTGTAGTGATTATTCACATATAGGGTTTGGGTGAACATGTTTTCATTTCTCTTGGGTACACATATATAGGAGTGAAATTGCTGAGTCGAATGATAACTCGGATTAATGTTTTGAGGAACTGCCAAACTGTTTTCCAAAGAGACTGTGCCATTCTACAGTCTCACCAGCAATTATCTGGTGAGTGATTATCTCACCAGTTTATCCACATCCTCACTGATACTTGTTATTGTCTATCTTTTGATTATAACCATCCCAGGGCATTTAAAAAATGGACTCATCTTTTTATTCTTGAGTTGTAAGAGTTTCATATGTTTTGGGTACAAGTCTTTTATCAGATGTGATATGCAGACTTTTTTTTTCCCCCATTCTGTGGATTGTCTTTTCACTTGCCTTTTTTTGTTGTTATTTTTCTTTTGACATGGATTCTTGCTCTGTTGCCCAGGCTGGAGTGCAGTGGCGTGATCTTGGCTTACTGCGATAGCTGCCTTCTGGGTTCAGGCGATTCTGCCTCAGCCTCCTGAGTAGCTGGGACTACAGGCATGTGCCACCATGCCCAGCTAATTTTTGTATTTTTAGTAGAGATGGGGTTTCACCATATTGGCCAGGCTGGATCTTTTTACTTTCTTGATGGTGTCCTTTTAAGCACAAATGTTTTTAATTTTGATCAAGTCCAATTTATTCTTTTTATTTTTGCTTATGCTTTTGATGTCATATCTAAGAAACCATGGCCGATCAAGGTTACAAAAGTTTATGCCTATTCTAAGAGCGTTATAGTTTTAGCTTTTACATTTAGGTCTGTCATCTATTTTGAGTTAATTTTTTATATGTGGTGTGAGGTAGGAGTCCAACTTCAGTGTTTTGCATGTGGATACCAGTTTTCTAGTTCCATTTGTTAAAAAAAAAAAAACTGTTGTTTCATCATTGACACAATTGTGTTTGACAATCTTGTCAAAAATAAATTAACAGGTAAAAGTTTGTTCCTGGATCCCAGTTTTATTCCACTGATTTATGTATTTGTACTGAGGACTGTAGTACCATAACATTTTAATTACCGTTACTTCATAGTAAGTTAGGAAATTGGGACATGGGAGTCCTCAGGTTTTATTTTTCTTTTTTAAAAACAGTTCGTCTATTCTACGTTCCTTTTACTTTTCCAAGTAAATTTTAGGATTAATCTGTGAGTCTGCAAAAAATGCAGCTGGGATTTTGGTAGATATTGTATTGAATCTATAGATCAGTTTGGGGAGACTTGCCATTTTAATATTGTTAACATCTATGAACATGGATGCCTTTCCAGTTACATAGGTCTTACTTAATTTCTTTCTCTGACATTATATAGTTTTCATTGTACAATACTTGAATTTCTTCTGTTAAATTTATTCCTGATCCAGGCATGGTAGTCCCAGCTACTCAGGAGGCTGAGGCAAGAGGATTGGGTAGGAAGATTGTTTGAGCCCGGGAGTTTGAGACTGCAGTGAACTTTGAGAGCTATGTTGTGCCACTGCACTCCAGCCTGGGCAACAGAGCAAGGCCCTGTCTCTAAAAGTATAAGTATTGAAAGAAATATTTTGAACATACAGAAACAATATAAACACCTTTCCTTGATAATAAAGCATCACTTTCTCCTGTCCTCATGTTAAAGTTCTTATTGGTACTTGAACCCCTCTACTGATTCTCAGTTCTGAGGATTTTTTGATAGCAGTTAAAGAATTCTCCCATAATCAGGCAGATAGAAGGGTAGTTTATGAAGCACTTATCTCATACTAAAAATACTTTTTAAATTTCAATGCATTGTCATTATTACATAGTTACGGATCCTAATGACATGGCCTTTTTTTTTTTTTTTTTTTTTTTTAAAGAGACAGGGTCTCTGTTGCCCAAGCTGGAGTACAGTGACATGATCATAGCTCACTGTACCCTCAGACTCCTGGGCTCAAGTGATCCTTCTGCTTCAGCCTCCTGAGTAGCTAGGACTACAGGTGCATGCCACAACAGCTGGCTAATTTAAAAAATATTTATTCTGTAGCGACGGGGTCTTGGTATGTTGCCCGTGCTGGTCTTGAACTCATGGCCTCAAGCAGTACTCCTGCCTTGGCCTCCTGAGGTGCTGGGATTATAGGCATGAGCCACTGGGCCCAGCCAGGGCCAGCTTTTGGCATCCATAGGTTCTGTGGGGCATACTGTAGAACCAAGGGGCAACCAAATAGCGTATACATAAGCCAGTAACATAATCATTTGTTATCAGCATTATGTATTGTATATAATGAGTGTATGCACTACTGGTAGTGCAGTAGGTTTGTTTTATACCAGCATCACTGCAAATACATTACAAAGCATTGCATTACAGTGGTTACAAAGTCACTGGGTAACAGGGATTTTTTCAGCTCCATTATAATCTTAGGAGACCACTGTTGTATATGTAATATGTCATTGACCAAAATGTTATTGTGCAGCACATGACTGTACTTAGAAGGATTAGCAAGGTAAAAAATGAAGGAGGGGGCCGGGTGTATTGGCCCCCTGTAATTCACACCTGTAATCCTAGCATTTTGAGAGACTGAGGCAAGTAGATCACTTGAGGCCAGAAGTTTGAGACCAGCCTGGCCAACATGGTGAAACCCTGTCTCTACTAAAAATACAAAAAAATTAGCAGTGCATGGTGGCACATGCCTGTAATCCCAGCTACTCAAGAGGCTCAGGCACGACAATCACTTGAACCCAGGAGGCGGAGGCTGCAGTGAGCGGAGATTGTACCACTGTACTCCAGCCTGGGCGACAGAGCAAGACTCTGTCTCAAAAAAAAAAAAAAAAAAAAAATGAGGAAGAAGGGTAATTTTAGTAGTAGGTACAATATGTATGAATGCCTTGGATGGGAAAGATCTTGGTTTGTGAAGAATTGAAAGGCATCTTGGAGTGAATCTTGAGATGCAAAGACATATTCCTATGAGAGGAGAAAACTAATATATTAATCATATTTGACTTGTAGTATTATCAGTCTAGTAAATATGTTAGTTTCTCAGTTTTGTTGTTGTTTGAAGAACTATTTTGTATTTTTCTGTATAAGACTTAAATATAGAACTTTGAAAATGTATACTACAGGCTTCTGTCTTTGAACTTTTTTTTTGTCGTGTCAAAATTCTACAGACAGCTACAGGTTGAATATCTCTTATTTGAAATGCTTGGGACCAGCAGCGTTTTGGATTTTAAACTTTTTCAGATTTTAGAGATTTGCATATACAAATGAGATATCTTGGGGATGAGACCCAAGTTTAAACACAAAATTCATTTATGTTTCATATACACTTTATATACTTAGTCTAAAGCTTATTTTTTCCTTTGGGACATTGAATAAACTATGTGTTGTGCCACCTGAGTTTTGACTACAACCCATCACGATGTCAGGTGTGGAATTCTTCACTTGGGTTGATACTTAGAAAATTTCAGATTTTCAAGCATTTCAGATTTTGGACTTTCAGATTAGGCTTGCTCAACCTGTGTTGGTATCTGAGGACACTTTAACAACCAAGTTGAACCATCTGTGGAATTGCATCATTTCATCACTGGTAGATGACTTCAGTTAGACCTATAAAAAAAGCCTTAATGGCAAAATTTACTGTGGACAAGAGGCTGGATAGTGGCAGTGAATGGCCTGATTTTACCATTTGTTAAATCTGAAAATATTCTTAGCCTTCCCCACTGTATGTGACCTCGGTTCATAATTAGGATCAAAAATGACAAATACCTAGAATAACTTGGTGTATCTCAGAAATAATAGTATCACTTTAATTGGGGTTTACCATAGTAGAGCCAAGCATTACCTATCTTTCTTCACAACTTTAAGGAAGTAATTGTACTTCTGAGTTCCAGATTTTTCATTTGTTAAACAGTAGTCTCCCTTTCCTATTTTATGGTATTATTGGGAGGAAAAAATGAGATACAAATGCTTTTGAGAAAGTTAAAGAGTATGGTAAGACGCAAGTATTTTCTGGCCCTTGTGATCCATATACCTACTACCTACCAAAGATCCAGTTAATACTGTTCTTTGTAGTAATTGGAACTTTTTAAACTAGAGGATACAGTTAGTGGCTTGCAGCAGGAGCCCCTAAGTTCTATTATTTCTTTCTCTTTGGTCTTAGGACCAAAGTCTGCAAGATTACAATGAAAATGCTGAATTTTCCAGTTCATCCTTGCCTGAATTGTTAGTATAGGCTCATTTTATGTAGTTTAATCAACTTTATAAATTCTGGACTTGAACATTAATGTATATACCTGTACTTAATTCACATTTATCTGTGTTTTTTATGTATATTATTGACCTTGTTGGTTTTGGTGTTTTAAGTCTGTAGTTAACTTTTCTTTGTTATCCATTGTATATATGAGATAATATCATCAAGGATTCAATTTGCACGAATAATTTAGATGGCTGTGGATATTATGATGTAAAGATTCTACCAATTGTCATATTGATTTTTTTAAAAATCAGATATATTCTTAAAAATCTAATACTGTTTCTAGATGTTTGGTATTTGCCATTTTGAAAATACTTGATATGTTATATTCAATCATGTCATTTCCAATTTTTTTTTTTTTTTTAAACAGAATTTCACTCTGTTGTCCAGGCAGGAATGCAGTGGTACAGTCTGGGCTCACTGCAACCTCTGCCTCCCAGGTTCAAGCAATTCTTGTGCCTCAGCCTCCCAAGTAGCTGGGATTACAGCTGTGTGCCAACGTTCCTGGCTAATTTTTTTATTTTTCAGTAGAGGTGGGGTTTCACCACGTTGGCCAGGCTGGTATGGAACTCCTGACCTCAAGCAATCTGCCTGCCTTGGCCTACCAAAGTGCTGTGATTACAGGCATGAGCCACCATGCCCGACCTCATTTACAATTAAGATCTGTATTTTTTATAGTTTATAAATGTCTTTTTGTGATCACAAAAATAGGTGCTTTTGGTAGAGACACAAACATGCAAAGACGTTCTATAAAACTGATATTTTAGCTTACGTTTTAAGATATTTAAGATATTTAAAAAACCTCTGTTCATTGCCTGACCTGTTAGGTGGTTAAGCTATTTTGTTTTTGAGATGGAGTTTCACTCTTGTTGCCCAAGCTGGAGTGCAATGGCATAATCTCAGCTCACTGCAACCTCTGCCTCCCAGGTTCGAGCGATTCTCCTGCCTCAGCCTCCCAAGTAGCTGGGATTACAGGCGCATGCCGCCATCCCCAGCTTAATTTTTTTTTTTTTTTTTTTTTTGTATTTTTAGTAGAAACAGTTTCACCTTGTTAGCCAGGCTGGTCTTGAATTCCTGACTTCAGATGATCCACCCTCCTTGGCCTCCCAAAGTGCTGGGATTACAGGTGTGAACCACTGCACCCAGCCAAGCTATTTTTAATTCTAAGGGGCTCAGACTGAACTTGAGGTTGGAGAGGAGAATTTGCCTCTGCTTTTAGTTGCAATTTTCAAGTGAGGTGAAATTAAGTACAATTTATAAGTGCTGTTTTGGCTTTTTAATTCTAGATAAATACATGAATAAATTTAGGGCGCTGTATAATAGAATATGTACTTTTACAGGATAGTGATATTTGCTTGATAAATGGTGGATTTACTTACTAATATGTATATTGATAAATACAGGCTTTCATTAGTTTATTCAAGAGAGATTTTTAAGTCCCTACTTTATGCCATACCTTGAAAAGTTTTTAGAGTTCCAGTGATAAGCATAATGTTTACTCTCAATTGTAATTGAAAATGCAAATTTCACTTGTTTACAAGGAGTTATTAGATTGTAAATTTCTAGAAAATTATTTGATTCTACCTTAAAGAAAAAGACAGAGATGGAGCCTCTCAGGAGTGCAGTGGTATGATCATGGCTCTCATAGTTCACTGTAGCCTTGAACTCCTGGGTCCAAGCTATCTTCACACTTCAACCTCCCAAGTAGTTGGGACTACATGCTCATGCCAGCATGCCTGGCTTAATTTTTTAATTGTTTTAGAGAGAAAGAGAGAGAAAGAGAGAGAGAGAGAGAGAGTGTGTGTGTGTGTGTGTGTGTGTGTGTGTTGGGGGGGGTTCTCACTATGTTGCCCAGGCTGGTCTTGAACCCCTAGCCTCAAGTGATGTTCCTGTCTCAACCTCCCAAGTATTAATAGCTTGATTGTACTTTATTATTTTTTTTGAGAGAGAGTCTCACTCTGTTGTCTAGGCTCAAGTGCAGTGGCATGATCTTGACTCACTGCAACCTCTGTCTCCCAGGTTCAAGCAATTCTCCTGCCTCAGCCTCCCAAGTAGCTGTGACTACAGGCATGCACCAGCATGTCTGGCTAATTTTTGTATTTTTAGTAGACATGGGGGTTTCTCCATGTTGGGCAGGCTGGTCTCAAACTCCTGACCTCAGGTGATCTGCCTGTCTTGGCTTCCCAAAGTGCTGGGATTATAGGCGTGAGCCACCGTGGCTGGCTGATTGTACTTTTAATATATCTTTTATACAGAAGATTCAGGTTTAATTGTCAGTATATGAAAGTAAGAGATTAGGATTGTTGGAATATGAATATTCTTGGTTAGATTATTTTTCCTAGTTTTAACAACTTCTCAATTTTTGTAACCAGTAGCTTGTATGAATGTTCAAACATTTTTTTGCTCCTAAAACTTTTTTGACCTCTTTGAGGAGCTAAACTTTTAGAATAAACTAAACTCAGCCTATTAGTCCTTACTTCTAAACCCCATGCAGTCTGGCATTTGAAGTCAGTGCTCCAATGTGACATTTGTATTGTTAAATTCAGTAAACAGTTTTTATTACTCATTTTTCTTAACATCTCATATACTACTACTTTCTTGGTTGTATTTTCTCATTTTTTTGGTGATATTTTACTCTCTGGGTTATCTTTACATTTCTCTGGTGACTTCTTTTCCTCAGGATTCTTTCATAAAAAAGCATTTTTAATTTTGTATTTAAAACATTTTTTAGAACATGGCAATACAGGATCTTGCTATGTTGTCCAGACTGGTTCTCAAACTTCTGACCTCAAGTGATCCTCCAACTTCAGCCTCCCAAAGTGCTGGGATTATAGGCAATAGCCACTGTGCCTGGCCCCTCTGGAGTTGTTTGTCCATCATTCAAATAAGAGTTTTCCTGAGATTCCTATACTTAACCTTTCATGAACCATTAACTCTTTCATAGGGTGGGGATAGTGTACTGACAGGATTGCCAACATTTTATTTTAGAAAGTAAGAATGTTTTAAACTGTCACTACCATCATTGCATAAAAGATACTTACATTTAAGAATATGAGAAGAATATGCCCTCAAAATACAGAATGGTCTTTTAAGTTGATTAACTTAATTAAATACTGAATATATTGTTCTTGATTTTCTTACTTTGCTGTAGATCAGTACTGATTTATGGACTTGAGTTGAGAATACTGCCTTAAAACAGTTCTTTTTTTTTTTTTTAGCTGTTTTAAGGAAAGTGTGTGGAGTTCCTGTTGTCTCATGTTAGGGAAAACTATAAAGTATTTCTTAACATGTTAAAATCTCCAAGGAAGCCCTTTTGTGAAAAAGCCCCGCAGTTTACTTGGTTACTGGGATGTTTTCTACTTTTTCTTTGATAATATTTTCTGCACCTTTTTTCTGTTTTCACATGTTGGTTATATTAGACTGAGCCTCTGATTGTCTTAATCTGTTTTATCTATCTTTGGTTTTTCTTCTCTTGAAATTTTTATTTTGACTGTAATTTTATTTCTTTAGAGCTCCTTATTCTTATTTCATGGATGCAATATTTTCTCAGATCTCTGAGGATATTAATTGGTTATTGAAACAGTTTTTTCACATACCATTAACATTCTTTAGAACTGGTATTTCAGAGAATATCCTTTTGAAACACTGCTATGGATGCTGATGTTACCAAGGGTTTGTCTTCACTGCTTTTATTTTTTACCTTTTTAAAAGTAAATTTATAATATTTAATAGCATGCTTCTTCTACGAGTTTAAAACATCAGATAATTGTGAAATTAAAAGGCTTTTTAGGCCGGGCGCGGTGGCTCACGCCTATAATCCCAGCACTTTGGGAGGCTGAGGCGGGTGGATCATGAGGTCAAGAGATCGAGACCATCCTGGTCAACAAGGTGAAACCTTGTCTCTACTAAAAATACGAAAATTAGCTGGGCATGGTGGTGCGCGCCTGTAGTCCCAGCTACTCGGGAGGCTGAGGCAGGAGAATTGCTTGAACCCAGGAGGCGGAGGTTGCGGTGAGCTGAGATCGTGCCATTGCACTCCAGTCTGGGTAACAACAGCGAAACTCTATTTCGAAGAAAAAAAAAAAAAAAAGGCTTTTTAAACCAAAATGATGTAGTTTCTTGTCTATTTCTTCCACCCCTTCCCACTCAATAACTTTTAACCCTTACCTAATTCTTTATATCTCTAAATAAAATATCACTGCATCTAGAGTCAACAGTTTTAGATTTTTTTAAAAAATGATGTTAGATGAGAATGAATGAGGAGAGGGGTAAGGGGGTAAGCTTTTTCTATAAATATATTCTCTATCAACATAATTTTAGATGAAACATAATGTTACAAAAGTTTCTCTATAAAAATAATATTAGATGAGAAGGAAATTCATTGCTCCTGCCTTCATTCTTTCAATATAGTTATATAAGACATTTTAAACTGTTTTCATTTGTGAGTATATAAAAATTGTTTACATATGAAGAACCACATAGAATATGGTACCACAAAGTAGTGGTGAGGGTTAGTTAATGCATGTAAAGAATTTAGAATACGACTGGGCAGAGTGGCTCATGTCTGTAGTCTGCAGCACTTTGGGAGGCCAAGGCGGGTGGATCACCTGAGTTCAGGAGTTGAAGATGAGCCTGGCCAACATGGTGAAACCCCATCTCTACTAAAAATACAAAAAATCAGCTGGGCATGGTGGCAGGCGCGAGGCTGAGGCAGGAGAAACACTTGAACCCAGGAGATGGAGGTTGCAGAAAGCCAAGATTGTGCCTTTGCACTCCATCCTGGGTGACAGAGCTAAACTCCACCTCAAAAAAAAAATAGAATTTAGAATAGTGGCAAACACTTGTTAGCTGTTGTTATTATTTCTAGATTTACATTTTTTCTTATACAACTACATTTAAAAATTGCCTCATTAAAAAACAGAATTTGCCTACTTTTCTTTGAACATTAAAATCTTTATACATCTTCAGTTGTTCACAAAGTCTCTCACAGTGTACTTTTCCACAATGAATTTGTCATATAATTTATCAGTGCCATTTGTTTTTCTTAGAGATACCCTACTGGAGCTCTTCTGGAGTTCCGCTCTAATTTGGACTGGTTCCTTAGACCTGCTTGAAGTTGTATTGTCTTGGGGCTTCTCTCTCTCTCTCCTTCTCTCTTTCCTTCTTTCTCTTTCTTTCTCTCTCTCTCTTTCCTTCTTTCTCTTTCTTTCTCTCTTTCTCTCTCTTTCCCTCTTTCTCTCTTTCTCGCTTTCTTGTCTCGCTCTGTCACCCAGGCTGGAGTGCAATAGCGCAACATCACCTCACTGCAACCTCCACCTCTTGGGTTCAAGTGATTCTCCTGCCTCAGCATCCTGAGTAGCTGGGATTACAGGCACCCGTCACCATGCCTGGCTAACTTTTTTTGTATTTTTAGTAGAGATGGGGTTTTACCATGTTGGCCAGGCTGGTCTCGGAACTCCTGATTACAGGTGTGAGCCACTGCGCCAGGCCTCTTGGGGCTTTTCTCTACCATCATCCTGGGAATTCCTTTCTCTTCTCTGCTGTGTAACATCCCTCGCATACCATGCCTGCTTTTTATTTGGTTTACTCCCTTTGTTTAGTTGTTATGTTAAACTCAAAGAAAGTGTGCTTGGGTGATAAATCTTTAAAGACTTTTTATGGCTGAAAATGTTCTAATTTTCATACACACACGCACACTCTTTCTCTCTCGCTCTTTCTTAAAATATAAATTTTAGAGATAGGATCTCTCTGTGTTGCCCAGGCTGGAGTATAGTGGCTATTCACAGGCATGGTGATAGTACACTATAGCCCTGAACTAGGCTCAAGCAATCCTTCTGCCTCAGCCTGTGGAGTAGCTGGGACTACAGGAGTGTGTCACTGTTGCCCAACTTTACTCTCACTCTCTTTAGCCCGTTGATTGATAATTTGGCTGGTTATAAAGTTGATTTTTACCCAGAATTTGTTTTTCACTCAGATTTTTAAGTGAATAGTTCCACTGTCTTCTGATTAGTAATATTGCTGTAATGATTATTATTCTCAGTCCTTTGTTAGTTGCCCTTTTTCTCTCTTTCTAAACGTATCTTATCTTTATCCTTGATTTTCTTGGAACAGATCTTTTTTTATTCAATTTGCTGGACACTTGTGGCCTTTTCAATTTGGTGAATTCTGTCTTTCAATACTGGGATGTTTTCTTCTACTTTTTCTTTGATAATTTTTTCTTCTTTTTTCTGTTTTCACATGTTGAATATTTCTGATTAATCCTCTGCTTTTCTTAATCTGTTTTCTCTTATTGTCTATCTTTGTTATATAAGGTGAAAACTTTTGTAACCACCCCAGGGTCAAAAATAGAACATTGCCAGCTAACCCAGAAGCCCACATTGCAACCCTTCCATCTCCCAGATAATCTCCATCCTGACTTTTATGGTGATTACTTTATTTTTTCTTTGTAGTTTTCTTTGATGCAGGTATGCATCTTGAGGATTATTCAATTTGCTAGTATGTTTTAAGATTTTTTTCAATTACAGGTATTTTCTTAGATCTTGCTTCTTTTTTTCTGTGCAGTTTATTTGTGGGAGAAACCAGGTCATTTGTCATGTACATTTCTTAACCTGGATTTTGCTGATTGCATCCCCATTGTGGAGCATATTTATCTGCATTTACTGTAAATTGATGTCTAGATCTAGAGGATTATCAGATTCAGGTTTGCCTTCTGTAGGGTTTGGGTGGGCAGGATGATTTCACATGTGTGGTGTGTTTTCCCATCAGGAAGCATGTAATGTTTCTCTTGCTGCTCTTAGCATGGATCTATTTATTCATTAGTTTGCAAAATGGTGTTTTAAAACATTCATTTCCTTTTTCATTGATTGGCTTGAATATATTTATAGAGAAAGTTTAACCCTACTTTCAGCTAGCACCTTGCCTGTTCCCCTCTCTGTACCTTGTATTTTCCTTGATTCAATTCCTTAAAAGAATAAATGTTCCCTATTCTGATGGGATGTACAGGGTAGGAGATGTGACTTGGGGGTTCCAAGTGTCCTTTTGTTTTTTTGAGATATGGTTTTGCTTGTTACCCAGGCTGGAATGCAGCGGCTGAATTATATAGATCACTGCCATTATAGTTCACTGCTGCCTCAAACTCCTGTGCTCAAGTGATCTACCCACTTCAGCATTCTGAGTAGCTGGGAAGCTGGGACTGCAAGCATATGCCACCATGCCTGGCTAATTAAAAAAAATTTTTTTTGTAGTAGTGGGGTCTCCCTATATTGACTAGGCTGTTTGTGAACTCATTGCCTCAAGTGATCCTCGCCTGGCTTCCAATTGACCTTTTATTCCAACTTCTACATATTTCTCCTTCCTTCCTTCCTTTCTTTCTTTCTTTCTTTCTTTTTTTTCTTTCTTTCCTTTTTTTTTTTTTTTTTTTTTGAGACAGAATCTCGCTCTGTTGCCCAGGCTGGAGAGCAGTGGTATGATATTGACTCACTGCAACCTCTGCCTCCCAGGTTCAAGCGATTCTTCTGTCTCAGCCTCCTGAGTAGCTGGGACTACAGGTGAGTGCCAGCATGCCTGGCTAATTTTTGTATTTTTAGTAGAGACGAAGTTTCACAATATTGGCCAGGCTGGTCTCAAACTCCTGACCTCTTGATCTGCCTGCCTCAGCCTCCCAAAGTGCTGGAATTACAGGCCTGAGCTACCCTGCCTGGCCCATTTCTCCATTCTTAATGTGCCCACTTGATCTGTGTTTTTTGAATCTGGTGCCGACAATTCTTTAGTCTTTTGAGATTCTGTAGGCCAATGGATTTGCTTCTCATTCCTCATTGTTCTTTCTGCTGGCACTTATGTTTAATTTTCTTCCTGATTTTACGAGTGTTCATTCTTCCAGCTACCTTCCATCTTGATATATTGTGATTTAGAATTTCACATGTGATGTGAACATGGACATGTATAGTTGAAGATGGAGTATGTTTTTCTTTTTTCTTTTTTTGTGAGATGGAGTTTTGCTCTTGTTGCCCAGGTTGGAGTGCAATGGCACGATCTTGGCTCACCGCAATCTCTGCCTCTCGGGCTCAAGCGATTCTCCTGCCTTAGCCTTCTGAGTAGCTGGGATTATAGGCATGTGCCACCACACCTGGCTAATTTTGTGTTTTTAGTAGAGATGGGGTTTCTCCATGTTGGTCAGGCTGGTCTCAAACTTCCAACCTGAGGTGATATACTTGCCTCAGCCTCCCAAAGTGCTGGGATTACAGTCATGAGCCACCGTGCCCCGCCTTAATTTTTTCTTTTCCATTTTGTCATAAGAAGGAACAAATAAATCTTTACTCTCCTATCTTAATACAGCAAAGTCCTACTCATCTCATTTTCACTTCTCATTTCTATCCAGGGTTCCAAATACATATTATTAATATTTGATGACTTCTAGATCTTCAATTCCAAACCAGATATTCTGAGCTGTGGCTCCTAATAGCCAGCTGCTTCCTAGACGTCGTGAATAATCTTTCCCAAATGTTTTCCTTTTATTAGTTTTTTCAGAGGACCAGCTTTTGGTGCCATTGGTTCTGTCGTATGCTTTCTTTTCCCTGTGTTTAATTTCTGTTCTTTTATTTTTCTACTTTTTTGGGGCTTGTTTTCTTTTTTCTTCCTTCAACAAGAGATAGCTACTCAATTCATTAACCCTTTTTGTCTTTTCTTTTTTCTTTTTTTTTGAGATGGAGTCTTGCTCTGTTGCCAGGCTGGAGTGCAGTGGCGTGATCTCGGCTCAATGCAACTTTCAACTCCCTGATTCAAGCAATTCTCCTGCCTCAGCCTCTGAAGAAGCTCAGATTACAGGCGTGTGCCATGCCACCATGCCCAGCTAATTTTTGTATATTTAGTAGAGACGGGATTTCACCTTGTTTGCCAGGCTGGTCTCAAACTCCTGACCTTGTGGTCCGCCCACCTCAGCCTCCCAAAGTGCTGGGATTACAGGTGTGAGTTACCATGCCTGGCCTGTTTTTTTCTAGTATATATAATTTTGAGACTTATCTCTCCAAGTACTGCTTTAGCTGCATCCCACAAGTTTTAGTAAGTGTTTTTTGTTGTTTAGCTTTGAATACTTGCTAATTTCCATTACTTCCATTATGATTTCTTCTTTGGCCCATGGATTATTTAAAAGTGTATATTTTCTTTTCTTTCTTTTTTTTTTTTTTAGAGACAGGGTTTCAGTCAGTTCCCCAGGCTGGAATGCAGTGGCGTGATCATGGCTCACTGCAGCCTTAATCTGGGCTCAATTGATCCTCCTACCTGAGTAGTCAGGCCTACAGGCATGCAGCACCACACCTGGCTAATTTTTAATTTTTTTGTAGAGATAGGTTTTGCCATGTTGTCTAGGCTGGTCTTGCCTGATCTCAAGTGATCTGCCCACCTCGGCCTCCCCAAAGTGCTCAGATTACAAGCATGAGCCACTGCACCGAGCCTAAAAGTGTATGTCTCGATTTCCAACTTTTAAGTTATCTTTTTATTGATTTTGGAGTCTTATGACATTGTAGTTATAAAATATATGCTGTATGATTTTATAGCTTTAAATTTGTTAAGACTTGTTTTATAGTTAAGTATATGGTCAGTTTTTGCAAATATTTTGCCTAGCAGACATCCTTTCTTGGATGAAACAGAGATGATTTAAAGTTGCTACTGCTTTTCTCCTAATTTCCCCAATACCATCCTCCCAGTTTCCCAAGTTAAAAACTTGGGAGTTGTTCTGAATTTCTCATTTGCTCTCAATACCACAAAGAGTTAATTCCTAATGGCTGTTTTACTTTTAAATTATTTCTTGTTATAAGAGTGATGCCGTGATTATTTTTAAAAACTTGGAAAATGTAAAGTATGTAAACTGTGTTACTCAAAACCCTACTCTCCAGGGATTTTTTAAAAATTCCAGCTTCTTCATGGCTTGATTTCAGGTTTTTCTTTTCTTTTTTTTTTTTGTTTGTTTTTTGTGATGGAGTCTTGCTCTGTTGTCCAGGCAGGAATGCAGTGGCGTGATCTCAACTGACTGCAACTTCCATCTCCTGGGATCAAGCAATTCTTGTGCCTCAGCCTCCTGAGTAGCTGAGATTAACAGGCACACACTACTATGCCTATTTAATTTTTGTGTTTTTAGTAGAGACGGGGTTTTACCATGTTGGCCAGGCTGGTCTGGAACTCCTGACCTTAAGTGATCTGCCTTCCTTGGCCTCTCAAAGTGCTGGGATTACTGGCGTGAGCCACCATGCCCTGCCCTTTTCTTATTAATAGATTATTGCAGATTTATTTGGGTTCCCATCTTTTCTCTTTTGCATAGCATTTATTTATTCAGCTAGTATTGAGAATCTCTTGGGGGCCAGGTACAAGGGACATATGACAGTAAATAAGACAAAGAGGCAGTGTCTCTACCTTTATAGCTTGGTCTTTTTCATTTGTTCAGTGTTATCTATGCCACTTTCTCTCTAATTTGAGCTGCAGCTATACTGCAGTTTTGTTCCTAGAAAAGTGTGTGTTGTCTCCTGACTTTCTGCCTTTACATATGTTCCCTAGTAAGTCTGTAGTTAAAAGCTAAGTTCTGATGAAGTTTTGTCTGTCCCTGCCATTTGCTCCTGGACAGATTAGATATTATTATTCTTGTGTTTATTCATTATAGGAATTATGCTGCATATAGTTTTTTTGAAGTGCACATGTGTTTCTCTACAAAGACTGTGTTCCTTAGTGGTATGTACTGTATCTTTCCACATTTGTCTGTCTTGGCATATAGCAGGCATTCTACAAATATTTGTTGAATGACCAGAGCCATAGACTTTAAATAAAATAATCATGTTTTCCTTAACTCTCATTGGACTCTTACTAGAAAGGAGTTTGGGGAATAGATGTTTTGGCTGATTAAAATGTTCTGATTAATTAAAGTATATTCTGAGATACCAGTTTTCAAATATAAGTTGTCAGTAGGTTAGGAGACAAATGTATATATGTTGGTTGTTTATAAGAAGGCTGCATTTTTGCATATTAACCATTATAAACAGGAATTGAGATTCCAAGTCAGTTGATCTGTAATTTTTAATACAGTTTATTTGCAGTATTTATGATACTTAATGCCTACTATAATAGTTTCAAAATTTTAACTTTGTTCTCTAATGAATGTGTTTCTTCTCAGTGTTGCCCGGTTGTAAGACTAGGGTATCTGCTGATTCTGAGCCACTAGTAGCAACCCCTGACCATGGGTCCCAGCAAGGTGAGGGATGAGAGGATAACATTTACAGATGGTAAGAGGGGGATGTTTGTCTATATCTTACACAGAGGGACACTACTCACCTATATCCAGTTGTGTAGCCCCTTAAGTAAAAAATGTAGAGAGGGTTCTTACACTGATAAGGTCCTGAAGAAAGACCTCCATATTTTGGCAGAGTTTATTAGTCTAAGTGTTGCCTCCCTATCTGATCACCCTAAGGCAAAGCTCACCTCTCTCCAATTCCTGCATCACATATAAAGAGATTCCATGTAGATTTATGTAACCTTAATCTTAACTGTCAGTGGACAATTAAGGACCACTAAATAGTTGAGGAAAGCCTGCTGCATGAAGAGAGAGCCTAAGATAAACAGAAAAAAAAATGAAAGGATTTACCAAGGGCTGGACAGTATAATTGAAAGAAGACCTTGCCTAGACACATAATTATGAAATTTTAAGACATTAAGGATAAAGGAAGATCCTAGAAACTTTCCGAGGAAAAAATGGTAACCTATAAAGGAGTAACAGTCAGAGTGGCATCAGATTTTTCATCACTAATGCTGAGTGTAGTAGAGGACTATTATCAAACTTCTGAGGGAAAATTATTTTCAACATTAAATTCTGTGTCTGGGAAAGTGTTGGTCAGTTGTAAGGGTGGGATTGAAATAGATACACAAAGTTTATACATCCTTCTGTTGTAAGCCACTGCTCCAGCAAAAGAATATGGGACCTAGAAAGCAGAGTGATAAGGGGAACTTCCAAGATGAGAAGAACAGGACTTAGAGGGTAGTCATTCCAGATTGGCACAGGAACATGGAGAGCTACATGTGGAAAAAAGATTTGAAATTATCATTGACAGTTTGAAACAGGAGGCAATAAAGGGATATATTAAGCAATTTTGGGAAAAATTAAAAGCAAATAAGAAAAGATATTTAATAAGGGTATACCACTTATCTTTGCAGTGACCAATATTTACACATTGAACAATAAGTAAAACTTACTGATTTAGTGAAAATAGTTCAAGATTTGTAGAGGATCGGAGGTAGGAAGTAGGAGTTAGCATAAGATGTGAATTATCAGCTTCTATATCAAGAAGTCAGATTTGAAGTTGATCAATTTAAAAAGAGAAGTATAGGCCGGGCACGGTGGCTCAAGCCTGTAATCCCAGCACTTTGGGAGGCCGAGGCGGGTGGATCACGAGGTCAAGAGATCGAGACCGTCCTGGTTAACCTGGGGAAACCCCGTCTCTACTAATACAAAAAATTAGCTGGGCATGGTGGCGCATGCCTGTAATCCCAGCTACTCAGGAGGCTGAGGCAGGAGAATTGCCTGAATCTAGGAGGCAGAGGTTGCGGTGAGCCGAAATCGCGCCATTGCACTCCAGCCTGGGTAACGAGCGAAACTCCGTCTCAAAAAAAAAAAAAAAAAAAAAAGAGAAGTATAAACACATTATTTGGAAATATGAGGGTACCTTCAGACGATGTAGTTGAAAGAGTTTACAAAAAAGAAAGAAACACCTGGGCCAGGCACAGTGGCTCATGCCTGTAATCCTAGCACTTTTGGAGGCCCGGGTGGGCAGATCACGAGGTCAGGAGATCAAGACCATCCTGGCCAACATGGTGAAACCTCGTCTCTACTAAAAATACAAAAAAATTAGCTGGGCGTGGTGGTGCATGCCTGTAGTCCCAGCTACTCAGGAGGCTGAGACAGAAGAGTTGCTTGAACCCAGGAGGTGGAGATTGCAGTGAGCCGAGATCGCGCCACTGCACTACAGCCTGGGTGATAGTGCGAGACTCCGTCTCAAAAAAAAGCAACACCTGCTTCTGAGAGTAAGACGGGGATATTAGAAGACATGGAGTGAGGAACTATTGATTTAATTTTTTTCTACACTGTTTGATTTTTTTCTATAAAACCATATATGTAACATGATGTTTGTATTATTTCTAAAACTAAGAAGTGGAGTAGAGCTGGCCTTTAAGCTGCTTGCTTTATGCTTTTTGTCCTTTAGGTTCAACCTTGGTTCTCTTTGACATTCTACTTTCAAGGAAACCTCAACCAGAAAGAAGGCAACCAGTTTCAGGCTTCATTTTACTATACTTTTCTCAAGAGATAAAAGAGAATTCCTTCTCCATAGCTTTAGTGCGGGCCAAGCTTAAGCAGATTGCCTGCTGCTTCCCTTACACGTAGGCCTTACTTTGACCCTGTTTGGCCTCATGAATTTGACCATATCTGTATGAAAGTTTTCACCAAAAATACCACTTTTCTTAGGTTATGTTATATCCTTCACATGCGATTAACTCACATATTTGCTACTTTTCCCAGGGAAGGGAAGAAATTGTGGGAAAAAGCATGGCAAAGATGGCAACTAAGAATTCAGGTAGTTCTTTGTTCACTAGAAGAACAAATGTGGAATGGATTGGGAAGAGTTAGTCCCAGTTTCCCTAAGCCACACTATTTCTGAATTAAACATCCAGTTTTCAAGTTCATGAATCAGGATCTTATTTCTTCTCGTGTAATAAACCAAGAGTTACTGGCTTGAACACTTGGTCTCAAGGGAAGAAATTTATTTGTCCAGGCAATCTCTTTTAAGATGTATATCACTACCAGTGATCCAGTGATTGTGACTATGGGCCCTCTCTCCCAATCTTTTTAATGAGGTAAAATACATATAACAAAATTTAACTTTTTTTCTTTTTTTTTTTTTAAAGGAGATAGGGTCACACTCTGTTACCCAGGCTGGAGTGCAGTGGTGTGCTTCCAGCTCACTGCAGTCTCAAACTCCTGGGTTCAAGTGATCCTGCAGGCATGTGCCATCATGCCTGGCACATTTAAAAAATTTTTTCTGTAGGAATGTTGTCTTGCCATGTTGCTCAGGCTGGTCTTATTTTTTTAATTTTGAGACAGGTTCTCCCTGTTCCCCAGGCTGGAATGCAGTGGTGCAGTCACAGCTCACTGAAGCCTCGACCTCCCAGGCTCATGCAATTCTCCCATCTTGGCTTTCTGAGTAGCTGGGACTATAGGCACATGCCACTACATCTGGCTAATTTTCGAAGAAATTTTTTGTAGAGCCTGAATCTTTTTGTGTTGCTTAAGCTGGTCTTGAACTCCTGGTCTCAAGCAGCTCTCCCGCGTTGACTTCCCAAAGAGCTGGAGTTACTGATGTGAGCCATCATGTCTGGCCCATCTTAACCAATTTTCAGTGTACAGTTCAATGATATTAAATACATTGAGCCATCTCCATAACACTTTTTACCTTGTTAAACTGAAACTCTATGCCCGTTGTGTAAAAACTCCCTCTTTCTCCCTCCCCTCAATCCCTGGCTCCTTAAAGAGCAGAGGCAGTTTGAATCTGAGATGAGGTAAGATGAAGGATATAGCTTTGTAGCTACTGACTAGTCAACGGAGTACCCAAAAGGAGTACTGATCCCCCAATCAAAAAGTCTGTTTCTCATGGCACTTTAGTTTATGAACTCAGAAAAATGTTTGCAATATGTATAAGAAAGAGTTATAATATATAAGATGCTCTTGAAAATTATTATGAAAATGATTAACATTTCATTTTAAAATGGACAAACAACATTAATTGCAGTTTCCAGAAGACAAAGAAATTGTTAATAGTCCGGGCGTGGTGACTCATGCTTATAATCCTAGCACTTGTGGGAGGTCAAAGCGAAGGGATTACTTGAGCTCAGAAGTTTGAGACCTAGCCAGGCGTGATGGCTCACGCCTGTAATCCTAGCACTTTGGGAGGCTGAGGTGGGTGGATCACCTGAGGTCAGGAGTTCAAAAACCAGCCTGGCCAACATGGTGAAACCCCATCTTAAAAAAAAACAAAAAAAGAAGTTTGAGACCTGCCCCTTCCATTTCCTACTAAAAATAAAAAAAATCAGCTGGTCATGGTGGTGTGGTGTGTGCCTGTAGTCCCAGCTGCTTGGGAGCTGAGGTGGGAGGATCCCTTGAGCTCTGGAGATTGAGGCTTCAGTGACCCATAATTGCACTACTGCACTTCACCCTGGGTGACAAAGACCCTGTCTCAAAAAAAAAAAAAATTGTTAACAAACCTATAAGGAACATGCTTTTTAAACCTACTATTAGAGATGTAGATAGAGTGTGTGTTGTCAAACAGCAAAAGAATGATAATTCTTCCGGTTGGTGCAGTTGCAGTGAGAGTGTGAATTGGTACCTTTTGGGAGAGTAATTGACAATACCTATGATATTTAAAAATACACATAATATGAGGATGGGGGGGATGTGAATATATAAATGAAAAAAGATTATCCATGAGATTATAATTGAAACTGGGTGTTACTTGATGGCTTGTTATACTTGTTTTGTCTACGTTTGTAATTTTCTTTTCTTTTTTTTTTTTCTTTTGAGATGGAGTCTTGCTCTGTCACCCAGGCTGGGGTGTAGTGGTGTGATCTCAGCTCCGCCTCATGGGTTCAAGCGATTCTCCTGCCTCAGCCTCCTGAGTAGCTGGGATTATAGGTGCGGGCCACCATGCCTGGCTAATTTTTGTATTTTTAGTAGAGACGGGGTTTCACCATGTTGGTCAGGCTGGTCTTGAACTCCTGACCTCGTGATCCACCTACCTTGGTCTCCCAAAGTGCTGGGATTACAGGCATGAGCTACCGCGCCCAGCCACATTTGTAATTTTCTATTATCAAAAGGAAAAATATACATTGTATATTATATACACAATAATTATCTTTACAGACTTATCCTATATAATAGTTGGGAATGTAGAAGAATGAGCTTTATATTATTGCTTATAGTAAAACATTGGAAACATCCTAAGTTCCTCCATTGGGCAATGGTTGGAAAGCAGTTTAGCAACTGATGAAAAGATTATTTTATGTTCTTTTATATTTACATAACATACAGAAATTACATTGTTTATGATACATTGTTATGTGAGAAAATGTATATAACTATATATAATGTCCTATATTTAAAACATTTATATGAATTACAGATATGTGTGTATATATATATAGTACAAATAAAAATCAGGAGATCAATGGGGTTTTTTTTGTGGGAGGAGATCGCATGGGAAATTTTCACTTTTAACTATAAGTTTATTATTTATTCTAACATCAGCGTGTCTACCTTTGTAGTCAGAAAGGAAATAATTCTAAAATTAGAAAAATTAATTTGGCTTCTAATAAAGGTCACATTCTAGCAAAGAGGGAATTAATCAGTGACAATAATACGTTGGGGGGGACTACATGGGGAAAACCCTCAGCGGGGAGGAAAATGTACGAAGATGTTTATCCTACCTATGTTTGAGTTATGGCATTATGGGTAATTTGCCCTTTTCTTACTTTGTTTTCTGTAAGATATTTTTAGGCAGAGAAATTGTAAAAGAAAATAATGCTCTTACAAGTTATTTTTGTATGTAATTTTGGTTTTTGATACAGGTTCTTGCTGTTGCCTAGGTTGAAGTGCAGTGGTGCAATCACAGTTCACGGAAGCCTCTACTTCCTGGGCTTAAGTGATCCTCCCACCTCAGTCTCCTGAGTACCTGGGACCACAGGCATGTGCCACCATACCCAGCTAATTTTTTGATATTTTTTGTAGAGACAACTTTTCACTATTTTGTCAAGGCTGGTCTCAAATTCCTAGGCTCAAGTGATTCTCCTGCCTCAGCCTCCCAAAGTGCTGGGATTACAGGTGTAAGCCACTATGCCTGGCACAAATGATCTGTTTATTAATGTAGTTTTATATAGGATTTATGTTTATGTGGGTAAAAGGTTGGTGTATATTTTTCTTAAATGTGAATGAAAGTAGAGTCTGTTTTTTACTTAAAGCAAAACAGATTATTTGTGTGTAGAGACATTAGATTATAAATGTAGGTAAAGATGAAAAGTTAAACTCCTTAAATACAGGTTAGTTAAAAAAATTAACTCCTTAAATATAGGCATTTCTTGACTTGAACTTTATAAGTTTTTCTGCTGTTTATGTATTATGCCCCATGCAGAGCACTGAGAATACAACTGTGATAAGAGACAGACATTCCCTGTTTTGAGGAGGTTGGTGGGTTATGTTGAAGTGGGCTGAAGACTGAAAAGGGGAGACTATAGGAGTGGAGACGTTATAACTTTTCCCCAGAGGTTTGCATGTGAATGGGAGAAAAGAACAGGAAGTGGTGGGAAGGGAGCACAAAGAATCAAGAGAATTTTAGTTATTCTACCCCCGACCCTCAAGATCCTTGCAAGTTTTTAAGCATAGTTGAATGCAAATGGGAGGGTGCTCAGAGAGAAGATTTATTGAATGCTGGCTCTGGTTTGTATCCTATAATAAACCTCATCAAGTTATAATCTGTCTTGCAGTTGCAGTTTCCTCATGTAAAAAGGGATCCGTAAAATCCTCATCTGCAAAAATATCTCTAAAGCAGCCCTGAGTATTAAATTACCTCTATATATCTAGTGCCTGGCACAGTATGTGGCTCATAATAGGGACCCAAAAATGATTTATGAATGAATACATTGAATGTTTAATGTAGGATTAGGCACGTGGTAATCTCAGTAATTCTTTCCTGGAGGTTTGGCTGTGAATGGGAGGGAAAAAATGAGGAGGTGGTGGGAGGGGGCATAAGGAATCAAGGGTAACTATGATTAGGTTAGGTCTCATTTGAGACATAGCACACCAGAAATATTAGAAGAAGCAGGGCATAAACATTAGGAGATGGAAATATAAAAAAAAGTTTGATGTGATGACCTAAGGATGTGCCATGCAGCGGGAGTATTAGTGTGGACAGTGGACAGAGACAGACCTTGTCTTCCTGAAAAAAAAGGGATAATTTATTGAAGTAATAGCAAAGCATTTGAAACTGTCTGGGAATGTTTGCAATTTTTATTTTTGTACAGTTTCTACTTTGGAGTTGGAAGATTCTGGATCTTAACACGGACCTGCCATGGCATTCTACTGAGGTCATTTTTTACCCATGATTAATTATTGTTCAGGCTTTGGTTATTTTCTTTTAACTTAAGGGATGCAAAATCCCCCAAGTGAACAACGAACTTAAAGCTTTTTTCAAAGTTGATTGCTAATAGAGTCATTCCCATACTGTGAAGGCATTAAATTGTTTCAGCCTCTGGAGAAAGAGGGTTCTTACCCTGTCCTTAAGCATCCCTGATGATAGAAAATTCATTGTGATTCTTCCTGCATTTTTACTTCTGTTCTCTTGAAGTTCTGTTCATCTTATCAACTATTTAAACTTTTTAACCCCTCTAATTATACTACCAAAAGTGCCTTCTCATAGCTGACTATGGCACAGAAAAACAATGTTAGGTAAAATTGCTTTGTGCCTTAGCACGAATCAAGGCAGGGGCATCAAACTGTACTTCTTCGTTGTTGTGTACTAACAATAAAAGACATAAGCACACAGACATGCACATACCCCCAAACCTTATTTCACTTAAGAATTTTTTTTTTTTTTGAGAAAGAGTGCAGTGGTGTGATCTCGGCTCACTGCAACCTCTGCCTCCCAGGTTCTAGCGGTTCTCCTGACTCAGCTTCTTGAGTAGCTGGGATTACAGGCATGCACCACCAAGCCTAGATAATTTTGTATTTTTAGTAGAGACAGGGGGTTTGCTATGTTGGCCAGGTTTGTCTTGAACTCTGACCTCAAATGATTCATCTGCCTCAGCCTCCCAAAATGCTGGAATTACAGGTGTGAGGCACCGTGGTGGCAAGATTTTTAATATCATGTGATAAAATTGAAATGGCATAAACCACTTGTGCCGTTGAGTTGCCAGCCAAACTAGCAGCTTTTTCATGGAACACCATTTTTACTTGAAACAGCGACTGATTTCTGTATAAGGCAGATGTTTTCTTGAGTTGACAATCTACTTTTTATATTTACCTTACTTAACCATTTTTTGTTTTTTTGTTTGTTCCTGTGAGATCGAGTTAGCATCTTGTGTCCTTCCCTTCCTCCCTCTCCCTTCCCTTCCCTTCCCTTCCTCCCCTCTCCCCCTTCCCCCTTCCCCCTTCCCCCTTCCCCCTTCCCCCTTCCCCCTTCCCCCTTCCCCCTTCCCCCTTCCCCCTTCCCCCTTCCCCCTTCCCCCTTCCGTTCCTTTTTGACAAGTTCTCTCTCTGTTGCTCAGGCTGGAGTGCGATGGCACAATCACAGCTCACTGCAGTCTCGACCTCCTGGCCTCATATAGTCCTCCCACCCCAGACTCCCTAAGTAGCTGGGACCACAGACACATGCCACCATGCCTGGCTAATTTTTATTTTTGATTTTTTTAGAGACATTCTCCCTGTTGCCAGGCTGCTGTTGAACCTGGGATCCTCCTGCCTCAGCCTTCCAAAGTGCTAGGATTACAGGCATGAGCCACACTGCACCTGGCCTTGTGTCATTTCTTTGAAACAGTTTTGTTCCTACATATTTCCTTTGTGCTATTGTTGCCAAATATATTATGTTTCTACACATTATGGGTCTGACAATACAGTTATGTACATATTTTGTATATTTGCTTTAGAGGAAATATGCATTTATGCTGTCTTTTATAATTAATTTTGTTGGTGTTCTGTGTGTGTGTGTGTGTGTGTGTATTTGAATTTCATTCTGGGTTTACTTGCTTTCAGTCATGTTAGTATTTATTGTTAGATGGCTCTGCTAATAACAAATTCAGTTTTTGTTTATTTGGAGTGTGTATTTCACCTTCATTTTTGAAAGACAGTTTTGCTGGATATAACATTCTCTGGTGACAGCACCCCCTTCCCCCAGCCTGCATACTTTGAATTTGTCATCTCACTGCCTTCTGGCCTTCATTGTTTCTGATGAGAAGTCAACTGTTAATCTTATTAGGGTTTCCTTGTATGTGATATATTGTATTTTTGTCGTTGCTTTCAAGATTTTTTTTTTGCCTTTCAGCATTTTTACTATGATGTGGCTGGGTGTAGATCTCTTTGCATTTATCCTTCTTGGAATTTGTTGAGCTGCTTGGATGTGTAGATAATGTTTTTCAGCAAATTTGGGAAGGTACCAGTTATTTCTTTGGATATCTTTAAAATGTATTTCTTTTAAACTGAAACATTCTGTACCCATTAAACACTAACTCCCTACTCCCCATTCTTCCTAGTTGTTGGCCGCCATTCTATTTCCATTTCTATGACTTTGAGTGTCTAGGTACCTCATATAATTGGAATAGTTATCCTTTTTGTCTGGCTTATTTCACTTAGCATAATGTCTTCAAGGTTCATCCATGTTTTAGCATGTGACAGGGTTTTCTAGAATTTCTGTATTTTTAGGTATTGAAATTAGGTATTCCTAATACTTAGGAACTTTTTGAAACTTTTTTCTTTAACTTCCCTGCTCATTTTATTTTTACTAAACTTTTATGCTATTTTTAGAATTATTGTCTGTCTAGTTTTACATATCACTGTATGTTTAATTAGAGAAAAATCTAATTTGGAAAAGCGAAACCAAATACTGGTTTGTTACCTTTCAGAGTTGATGGTGGTATGCTTTGCTGTTTATGGAATGTCTAATACATAAGTTAAATGTAATTTCACCGTATTTAATGATTTTTTTTCCTTTAAGTACTCTTATAGGGTACTTTTTTTTTTTGACATGGAGTCTTGCTCTGTTACCCAGGTTGGAGTGCAGTGGTGTGATCTCAGCTCACTGTAACACTGCTTTCTGGGTTCAAGCGATTCTCCTGCCTCAGCCTCCCAAGAAGGTGGGCTCACAGGTGCGCACCACCACACCCAGCTGATTTATGCATTTTTAGTAGAGATGGGGTTTCACCATGTTGGCCAGGCTGGTCTCGAACTCTTGGCCTCAGGTGATCTGCCCGCCTCAGCCTCCCAAAGTGCTGGGATTACCGGTGTGAGCCACAGCACCAGGCTGTATAGCGTATTTTTCTATTTGTATATAATTTAATGAAATTGCTGATTCTCAATTTGTTTTTTAAACTCCCAGTCTGTATATTTGCTCAATTCAGTCGTGATTCCCTGTAAGGAGAAGGTCATGACTGCCCTTTCTTTAAGTGCGAAGAGTGTGAATAACACCCAGGTGTCCCCTGAAGTCACTGGTTAGTGTGTCTTAACTGCATGTGGCATAATCAAGATATTAAAATTTAATTCACTTTTATTCTTTATCTAAACCCAGTCATGAGATTCAAGACATTATTTGCTCATGACCATGGCCTGCGAACCTCAACCTAAAGCTGTTATTTTGATGACAGCTGCCTCAAATGTGTTATCTTAGGGTGTTTGCTGAGTCTTGGCCTCACTTAGAGTAGGCAACGAATGGATATTAAGAATTGTTATCATTTTGTTTTAAACTTCTTTGTTTGGAGAGTATTTATGATTTGAGATACCTTTTATATTTTTCTTTGTCTTAAGGTTTTTAACAAATGGAAAACTTTGATTAACATATAAAATATCCCACTGGTATAAATTAAGCTCTACAAGTAAGTCTTACATATGGTCTTTTATTCTCTAAACAGAGACTCTACAGGGGCAGGTAATTCACTGGTCCACAAGCGGTCTCCTTTACGTCGAAACCAAAAGACCCCAACATCCTTGACCAAGCTGTCTTTACAGGATGGACATAAAGCCAAAAAGCCAGCATGTAAATTTGAAGAGGGTCAGGATGTCCTAGCTAGATGGTCAGATGGCTTGTTTTATCTTGGCACTATCAAAAAGGCAAGTTACTTTAATGTATGTTTTGCTGTTTTTGCAGTAAGCATTTAATAATCTTAAATTTAACTTAATGTTTTTAATTTTAAAAGATCACCGTTAAGTATTTCTCTGTATTGCAGATAAACATATTGAAACAGAGCTGCTTCATCATATTTGAAGACAGTTCTAAATCCTGGGTTCTCTGGAAGGACATTCAAACAGGCAGGTGCTACTATTTCTCTTGAATATGATTTAAATTAAAATTTAATTTTCTTCAACTTGTCATATTATGGTGTTGTCTGTTGAATACAGCGTATTTAGATAACTCAGTATTACTTCCAAGGAGAGGTTAAAAAATCAGCATAGTCTTTATTATAGACCATAAGAAGAACGAGAATACTCTCTTAGGGTAAAGATAGACTAGAGGGCAGATGCATCACTAATTTATACCCATAAGCTATATTAAGACCCTTCTCTCTGAAAAAGAAAAAAAAAAAAAAAAAAAAGAGGCCGGGCACAGTGGCTCACTCCTGTAATCCCAGCACTTTGGGAAGCTGAGGTGGGAGGATCACCTGTGGTCGGGAGTTTGAGACCAGCCTGACCAACATGGAGAAACCCCGTCTCTTAAAAAAAAAAAAAAGACCCTTCTAAGAACTTTGAAGAAAAAGCTTTAGGAACTAATCTAAGTAACAGTTTTGGATTCAATTTAACTGTTACTTGCTTATATTTGTAGAAAGCAACTATTTATTGAGAGCATACTATTTGTCAGATGATTTGGGAAATTAGGACATATAAAACTGCTTTAGAATAATAGAAATATTCATTAATAAAAATGGTTTAAAATTACCATTTAGTTATGGATTTTTTATGTTTAGATGGGAAAATGAGGCTACATTTGTGTGCCAGTGAAAATGAATACAAGTATGCCTTTGTTTAGTTATAGGTATGCTTCTTGGGATGATTCTATTATTAGAAACTGATGGTTTCATGCTCTTAGAGTCTGCTAAATATAGATGTTTTTCCGGGTAACTTTTTCATGCAAAGTACTTTTTAAAATTATTAATCTTTTACTGAAAACCTGAGTATTTTAGTAGTTCATTAAAGCCCTACTTTTGCTTTTCCTTTTGCTGGGTTAATAGGCCTACACTAAGACCTGTGTTTTGTATATTCTTGTAGAAAAGAGATAAATTTTCTCCCTAAAGGGTAGACACCTTGCTAAAGTGTTTAATGATTGAATTTTATATTTGAATCCCAAGTTCAATTTTATGGTATGTTTCTGCTGTGTTTTAGTTCTTGACTTCACTCCTAATATTTCTTAAAGAATAAAAAAGTTTTGGTAAAGGAATTGGAATGTTCTAATTACTATCTGTATAATTGGTACTCAGGGCTTAGGTGGGAAATGAATAAATTACTCTGGTAATTTATTTGGTAAAATGTTACTCTGGTAAAATGTTTTTCTAGATAGACTTTTTATGGTTCCCGGACTGGTAAGTTTAAAGGACTAAAATTATGTTTTGAATCTGATATTGAAGAGCCAGTGAGAACAGTGTGAATCATAAGATGTAAAGGGATAGAAGATCTCCAGCACTGCTACTAATATTGAGCAGATCTTATGACCCTGCACACAAAATTATTCCTTTTTCCTTATTTTGGAAACATGGGTCTCTCTAATAATGGCACTGAAACATGTTATGCTGCTTTTTACTCTCTTTCCATTAGTTATGTATTTCTTTCGGCTTTTAAAAATCTTTTGGAGTTTCCTGTGGATTTAATGTAATAGGTCTGTCTGTCCTTTTATCCACTTTCTCCTTTCTACTTCCCCTTCTTTGCTTTTAAAGGTGGCAGAAAAGAAGAAAACTAATGTTACATAGAGATAGAAAGTTGTTTTGTGAGGGGTACTTTCCTGTTCTACAAGTGCTGCACCCAGTATATGCTGCACCCAGTTTAATGTTCTGTGGTGGTTCTTTCTTAACTGGTTCCTTTTGTTGTTCCTGGAATTACAAAGAATTGCTCTGGTCATTTAACTCTTCATAGCACCTTGATAGTAGCACACAAGGAAACTTGCAGTTGCTATAGAAATGAATAAATTAATCTGAGAACTGCATTATGGCATGTTTTAGTGAGGAGTGGGTTTAGTAGTTTTCTTCTCTGTAAGAAACCTGCTAATAATATGTATCAAAATAATTTAATAAATTATATATATCTAATGAGATTCTTTTAAAAATGTTACATAAAGAAGAATGTTAATAGTCAACAGGGTGAAATATATCATGTTACAACTATTACATAAATGTAAGAGGGATTTAAATCTTAGCATCTAATGCTACTTTGGTTTCTGTGAAATGATGTACTCTTGCATTGCTGGTGGCAGTGGAAATTTCTATTTTGGTTATTTAGCATTTGCATTAAATGCAAACAAAGTTTATGATGTTATTTTTTTGAGAAATAATTTAAAAAAAAACTAGATGAAAAATGTTTCCTGAGCTTTATTTTAAAAAGAATAAAAAATTTGTTATTTCTAAGATGAAACAGTGAAGACTTCCTAGTCAACTGGATTTGGAGTAAGGGAGACTATAGAAGATTATTAAGCTATATAGGAAGGTTCTTGTAAACTTGATGGTTAAAAAATACATATATGTTTGATTTCACAAGTAAAAATTAACTTCTAGCTTCCTCAGGATTGTTTCTTGGGTTACTACCCCCTTTTCTGAGGATTTACCTTCCCCTTCATTAGTCCAAGTAGTTATAGTGAGAGTCAGGTCAGGCACCTACCTTAGGAGGGGGCTATCATTCCATTTCCAGGGAATTGTAAATTTTCATGGAAAGTTCCCAGGCTTAATCTGGTTGCTCTCATGACCGGAACCATAAACCCAGAAGCTATGGAAGGCCACCTTCAATAAGGTCTACCAAGAAGCAAACAGCTGGGTGCAGTGGCTATATCTATAATCCCAGTGCTTTGGGAGGCGGAGGCAGAGGCAGAGGCAGAGGCAGGAGGATTGCTCGAGCCCGGGAATTTGAGACCAGCTTGGGCAACATAGGGAGATCCTGTCTCTACAAAACAAAACAAAAAATATCAGTCAGGCATGGTGGCACACACCTATGGTTCCAGTTACTTGGGAGGCTGAGGTGAGAGCATTGCTTGGGCTTGGGAAGTTAAGGCTGCAGTGAGCTGTGACTGTGCCATTGTACTGCAGCCTGGATGGTACAGCAAGACCCTGTCTGAGGGGAAAAATAAAAGGAAGCAAGCAAAGCAAGAGAAAGAGGATGAGAGACCAAAACAAACAAATAGCAAAAATACAAAAGACAGATCTCCACCCCGCAAAAAAGAGTAACAATTGGTAACCTATATGTCCAAGAGCAGAGTAATAATTAAGTAAATTGGGTTCTTTCCACTAGATGTAATATTATGTGGCTATTGGAAGTTACAATTTTGAAAACTGGCTGTGTGAAAAAATGCTTTTGATAGAAGAAATATTATATAGTATTCATGAAGCATCTTGTAGTGGAGAGAATATGGATTTTGGCACATCTCTGAATCCTAGTCTTGATGTTTTCTAAGGGGCTTTGGGTTAGTTACTTTGTCTGAGCCTTAGTTCTTCTCTATAAATAGTATATTCATAAGTTAGTTGTGGAATTAAGCAAAAATATATCAAGAGCCTACACAATGCTTGACTCATAGCACAAAATTTTAGGTTTTCATTTTTGTTATGTACGTAAAATGTGTGCATTGTGTGAATTTGACTTTATTGAAATAGACAAGGTGAGAATACTGGAAATGATTATGTGTTAGGGTAGTAAAATTGTATTTTAAATTTTGTATGATTTTTTTTTTTAGAATAAAAATGTTTAAGGAAGAAATGATTTACTTGTTCTGCTAAAACAATATAATTAATAATTGTAGGATCCTGAAATTTAGTTGCAATGGGATTTTGTTAGGGTGCATTATTGGATATTGTATTTTCAGATTTCAGAAGCTGGAGATTAAATAATTGGTGTTCAACCTGTTTAATAAATTGTAAAAGGAAATGCTCTGAATTCAGGGAGAAAGAGGTGTTTACATATCTTCCTTGCTGTTTTTTTTAAATTTCATAATACTAGTTGTGTAGGATAAGTGAATGCATGTACATGAATATATACGTATTCTGTAAAGTAGCTCTAGTATTCACAGACCTCCTCTACCTGCTGTTGTCCATTCCTCACCTCTACCTTCACCTTTGAGAGCGGGAATATGATAAATGAGTAATGAGGGAAGCTGCCTGAGAGCAATTTAAATTAGCCTTCTGCCAAAAAACAGATTAAATTATGAAAGTAGACAGGCATCTTAAAGGTAGAAAGAACACAGAGCAAAGAGATACCATTTTGTGTACTTTGTCTTGTGAAGCATTGTGATCTACTTAGCATATATCGTCCATATGTGCTGCCCACTGAGTCATAATGGTAGTTTTGTTATATGGAATTATGACTCTTTTTTAATGTGTTTTGAGTATTTTAGGAGCCACTGGAAGTGGGGAAATGGTCTGTACAATATGTCAAGAAGAGTATTCAGAAGCTCCCAATGAAATGGTTATATGTGACAAGTGTGGCCAAGGTAACATTGATTTCTTTTAATCTTGGGGAAAAGTTGTTACATATTGAATGCCTGTGTTGAAGATTAATGACTAAAAATACTTTACATTGATAATTTGAAATTATTACCCTGCTTATTAATTATAAATATATTAATGTAGGAAATGATAATATTAAAATGCATTCTTGAAACTGTGTTGAAAGTATTAATGAAATAGAATTTGCTTTATGCTTTTTTTGATATTAAGGATATCATCAGTTGTGTCACACACCTCATATTGATTCCAGTGTGATTGATTCAGATGAAAAATGGCTCTGTCGACAGTGTGTTTTTGCAACAACAACAAAGGTATATTTAAGTGTTTTGGGCTAAAGCCCTGATGGAATTTGTAAGACATTATCAACATAATGATTGTGTACACTGGAAGTTTGTTTGAATGAAATGAGCAATGAATGCTAGGTGGAAAGTGTTTATTTGACTAATGATACTTAATTGACTTTTTAAACAATGCTTTCACTTATTTGATGATAGTAATATGGGAATTGGTGCAGTAATTTGAAAGAAGAAAAGAAAAATAGAGATTATTATTAATCAGTTTGTGATAAGGTAAAAGTTTGGAATGGAAACTCCTCCAGAAGTATCAGAGTCATTTTTAAAGTATAGAATTGTATTTAAAAGTTTAGCCTTCACTCTTTCACAGTTTTTTTTCTTCTAATGTAGAGGGGTGGTGCGCTTAAAAAAGGACCAAATGCCAAAGCATTGCAAGTCATGAAGCAGACATTACCCTATAGTGTGGCAGACCTTGAATGGGATGCAGGTCATAAAACCAATGTCCAGCAGTGTTACTGCTATTGTGGAGGCCCTGGAGAGTAAGTAAATAGAATTACGTGATTCCCCTTAAGTAGTTTTTATTTGCTTGCCTTAGCTATTTTTCTTGATTATGGTGTGTGAGTGATGGTGAATTGCAACTGTATGAACACATCAGTGACGAAAACCAGGGTGAAAATCTATTATTTTCATCAAAAAATAATTCTCAACTAGTTTTTGATCATATCCACACATTAAAAAATCTTCTTATAAATCTTATATCCTGGAAAGTTAAAGTGAATTATAAATATTGTCATAAAGTTAGCTGTTGAAGGAAAACATTTAATGCAGGGGCCCAGTGTCAGTAGTTTCATTGGTTGTCATATTTAATGTGATTGACCATTTAGAAACTGTTATATTTAATTATAATTTGAATGGGAGAGTAAGAGACAAGTTTGTTTTTTTTTTAATGTAAAAGCAACATGGAACTTTTTCACGGATTAGTGATTTCTTCTACATATTTTCATTTCTTTCTTTTTTAAAGTGATAGGGCACAGATTGTAGTGCAGTGACGTGATCATAACTCACTGCAGCATTGAACTTCTGGCATCAAATGATCCTCCTGCCTCAGCCTTCGAAGTAGCTAGGAGCGCAGACACATGCCACCACACCTGGCTGATTTTAAAAAGTATTTTTTTGTAGAGACAGGTTTTTGCTATGTTGCCCAGGCTGTTCTAAAACTCCTGGCCTCAAGCAATCCTCCTACCTCAGCCTCCCAAAGCAGGATGGGATTACAGGTCTGAGCCACCATACCTGGCCTGAGTAGCACTTTTATTTTCTTCCAGAACTTTTTCTTTGCATGTGCAACTTGGCCAGCTGTTTGGTGCAAGAGGCCTAGCTTTGGGGATATCTTGGCTTTTGACATACCTTCCCAACATTTTATTTTTCTAACTCTTTCTGAACACTTAGAGGACATTGTGAATTTTTTTTTTTTTTAAGAGAAAGGATCTTGCTATGTTACCTAGGCTGGAGTGCAGTGGCATGGTTATAGCTCATGGCAGCATTGGACTGGGCTCAAGCAATCCTCTCATCTCAGCTTCCTGAGGAGGTAGGACCACAGGCATGTACCACCACACCCAGCTAGTTTTAAAATTTTTTCATGGAAATGGAATCTCTCTATTTGTCCATATTGGTCTCCAACTCCTGGCCTCAGGTGATTCTCCCGCCTTGGCCTCCTAAAGTGCTGGAATTACAAGCATGAGTCACTGTGCCTGGCCTTCACCGTAAGATTATTAATTAGCCTAATTTCAATATTGTTGTGTCTCAGGGAATAGGAAGCTTGAGGAGAGGGAGAGGGATGGGGAATGGCTGGTTGGTGGTAGTCAGGAGACATACAACATTCAGTGATTAAGTTTGCCATCTTATATGGGCATGGTTTGTGGTGGCCCAAAATAATTATTGTAGTAACATCAAAGAGCACTGATCACCATGAAAGATGTAATATTAATAATAATCCAAAAGTTTGAAATATGGGAATTTCCAAAATGTGACACAGACATAAGGTAAGCACATGTACCTGGAAAAATGGTGCTGATAGACTTAATCGAGGTATACCCCTACTTGGAAATGGTAACTTTTATTATTTTCAAATAAAGATAGTCGTATCAAAACTACACATACTAGCCGGTGTGTGTGCCTGTATTTCCAGATACTTGGGAGGCTGAAGTAGGAGGGTCACTTGATCCTTTGAGCCCTGAAGTCCAGCCTGATCTCAATGTAGCAATGTAGCCCTATCTCTTAAAACAAACAAACCCAAAATCCATGTGCTAACTGAAAAGAGAAGATAATCTTTCTTAGATGAAGATTCAATTTTAGCATCTTTAGCTTTCTCAAGCAGATCTATAGATCATACATGAAATACAGCTGAATCGGTCAAAAAGCCTTTATACCTGGTAGTCTTAGATTCGATTTATGATGTTAAGCAAGTTTATTAAATTGTTATATTCTTTTTATTATAGTTGACAAGAATAATAGAAACACAGTAAAGCTATAAAATGAAATGTTTATAATCTGAAAGCTGTCTAAGGCCATTTGATATTTGGGGCAAGCAACAGTACCCCTGAATCTGACCTCTCCTGGGGTTTAGAGAGTTGATGTGAAAAAAAGCCCAGAGGCTGAGCATGGTGACTCACACACGTAATCTAAGTACTTTGGAAGGCCGAGGCCAGAGGATCACCTGAGCCCAGGAATTGGAAACCAGCCTGGGCAACAAAGGGGGACCCCAGTTCTGCTTAAAAAAAAAAAAAATACTAGATGAGCTTGGTGGTGCATGCCTGTGGTCCTGCCTACTTGGAAGGCTGAGGTGGGAGGGTTGCTTGAACTTGGGAGGTCGAGGCTGCATGAGCCATGGTGTACTCTAGCGGACAACATAGCAATACCCTGCCTCTTAAACAAAACAAAACAAAACAAAAAAACACTTAAGCCTGTGTTTTAACAGAGCTCATATAACTAGTGTAGGAGCCAGGCATTTTTGACTAGATGCAGTAGTTGTATCTTTCAAGAGCTTATAAAATTTCATGAATCGAAGAGAGATGAAATAGCTGATATTATAAGCCTTTTTGGGAAAGGAAATATTTACAGTAAGTAAAGTAGAAGTGTGATACTTTAATTAGAACAGTATTGTGGATTATGCCACTTTGTTGTTGTTTTTAAGAAATGAACCTTTTCCTTAAAACAGAAATTTTAATGTTAACCTTTTTTTTTTTTTTTAATAGCTGGTATTTAAAGATGCTACAGTGCTGCAAATGTAAGCAGTGGTTTCATGAGGCTTGTGTGCAATGCCTTCAAAAGCCAATGCTGTTTGGAGACAGGTGAGAAGGGCATTTGAACTTTACTGGCTGATTTTTGTCTTTTTAATTGTGGTTATGTTTGCGACTTCAGATTTCTAAAGATAGTTTCAACAGTGATGGTAAAAGGGTTGTCTCAGAGGGAAAATAATTGAATGATATACTTAATATATACATAATTGATATTAATTTTAATGATAATGTAATATATATATATAATTGAGTGATATACTTAAAATATACATATTTTTGTGCTTTTGGATTTTATTCCAGAAAGCTTTTAAGTATTGTCAGTAATTCCATTTGCTCCTGTTGACCCACAGTACTGTGAAGTATTCTCATTGAGGTTCCTTTAAAGAACCTCAGAGGGCTGTTATTGCAGAGAAAAGACCACGGGGCTTGTTAAACTTAACACAATGTATATCTTAGAAATAAAGAATTTCTAAAAGCAGACTCAATGTACTTTCTATATTAGAAGAATGCAGAGTAGTGCAGTGAACTCCAGGAACAAAAAGCCAGACCACTAAATTTGACATCTGAAAACCTGGGTTTAAATCTTGGCTTATGCCACTTAATTTTCTTTCTGACCTTAGGGAAGTCCACTTGTCTCTTTGGGCTTGTTTTTATCGGGTTATTTTGAACATTGAATTAAATTATGTATATGGGGGCAACCATCACAGTTGCTGGCACACAAAATCTATTAGTAAGCTATGAGTACATGTGAGTCTGTCTATAAACTTTGAAGGTCTCCAGTGGTTTTAAAAAAAAAGATCCTTCTCTTCACGTATGAACTATTTCATTATTTGTTGTTACTGGAAAAGAACTTTCCTCAATCACAGATAGCGTTAAAATTTAAATTATATTTTGTTTTGATTATCAGTGTTTATATCAGCTGTAGGATATTCACTTGGTGAATATTAGCTATAATTTTTAAATAGTTTATCCCTGATTACTCAGTATAAAACTTTTTCTTTTTTTTTCTCAGATTTTATACATTTATATGCTCTGTCTGCAGTTCTGGACCAGAATACCTCAAACGTCTACCATTACAGTGGTAAGTGTGGACCTTTCTGTTAGAAAAAAAAAGAAAAAAAAAACCCATATTTTTAAACCTAGAAGTTGAAACTTTCTATATGCATTTACTTGGCTTAAGTAAAAATGGGTTATTTATGTTTGGCTTTATTTCTTTTATTTATTCTCATGCCTGATACCATCTTCACTAAGTAATATCCACTTTTATTGCTAAATTAATAAGGCTTTTCAATGTTGAATGGCATAAATGTAACTTTCACACATCCTTTAGACCTTCAAAATTCCTACTCATATTTCCAGTTCTAATCTTCAGAAGAGCATACAGTAGAAAAGAGATAGGTATAACAAATATGCTAATTTCTGCTTCAGTGTAATTCTCGTGTGTTGGAAGTGTGATTAATTTTAGAGGTTTACTAATAAAATGCTTACAGTAAGTACTTACAAATCTTTGTTATAGTTTACATATTTTAGGAATAGATAGGATTTAACCCATGAATCAGATAGTTTGGTTAAGTATGGTATATTCTGTAGCTTGTATCCAGTAGTGAAAACACAAAAATCTTGATTCTAAGTTATATATATTTAAAGCCATATCCTCTTTAATGCATTTTAGGAAGTAATTCATATATCTTCTAGTTTATGGTTGCTATTTCAGGATAAGTGACTGTTTAGTCACTATTTTCTAGTTATTTTCATACGTAGCGATTTATAGTATTGTGAATATGACTATCCACCTATATATTTCACTTTACATTTTAATTATTGTTTTATTAAGAAACCATGATTTCTTAACCATAACCAAAGACATTATTTTTGTGTATTTGATTATTTTTGGATTCCAGGGTAGACATAGCACACCTATGCCTTTACAACCTAAGTGTTATTCATAAGAAGAAATACTTTGATTCTGAACTTGAGCTTATGACATACATTAATGAAAACTGGGATAGATTGCACCCTGGAGAGGTAGGTGGTCTGAGGACTACAGTGGCTACTTGATGTCTTTTTTGTTTTGTTTTGTTTTTAAAAAACAACTAGATACATGTGTAAATCAGACAACTAAAGTAGCATTTTATTTTTGGTTCTGGGGACAAATAAGTTAGGTGCGGGTATCAGAACCAGCCTTCTCGTCCTCTTGTGTGTTTGTTGCCTGTTTGACTCTGGGAATTTGTAGAAGGAAGTATATTATTTGATTCTTCCATTTTCTGAAGTGAAAATCGTTGTAGTTAAAGATAGAAGGGAGGGAGAAATCTTTAGTATTGGATATCTTACTCATAGTTTAACCTCCTTTTCTTCTAAGTTTTCTATAAACTTAGAGATGTAACCAGCATTCTTCCTCTCTTGTTGGTACTCCTTTATATATATCTCTGACTTGTAGGAATGGTGGGATCTAATAATATTGTTAGAAAAATGAGTTGTAGAATGAAGCTGCCTGAGTAGAAGATTATCCCCTCTCATTCTGACATCTCATTTTGCTTCTCATTTATGAAATGTAACTACCTATCCTGGTTTACAAAGAGTCTTTTTTTAAAGGAATATAAAATTAATGTGTGTTCATTGAAGAAAATTTTGAAACTATCAAATAGCAGAAACAGAAAAGTAACTAGAATAAGTTTAAATAGTTAGGGACCTTATTTTTAGCATTATTTAGAATTACTAAAATACATATTTTAACTACTTTAGGTTAAAACCAAAAAATTTGTTTTATAATATATGGAATTTGATAAATACATCTTAGTCATGCATTTTTTTTTTTTTTAGGTGAAAACTTTGCAAACTGATTTGAAGTTTAGGAAGAATTTCTTGATCTGTAGGTTTGAGACATGAAGGACATCCTATTTCATATAAAATAGGATCTCCAGGGGCTTTTTGAGGGTTTATGGGATATCAGGGAGAACATAATGCATAATTTAGTTGGTAGTTTTAAATTAAATCTAGGATATTATTGAAATTCAATTTACATGTTCTGAATGTTAGATATTGGATTATCATACAAATTTTTGTTGTTTTCTGTTAAAATTTTTTTTTAGGTGAAGTTTGAGAGAAAGTGAGTGATGTGTACATTTGATGAATTTTTTTTTTTTTTTTTTTTTTTTGAGACAGAGTCTCTCTCTGTTGCCCATACTGGAGTGCAGTCACATGATCTCGGCTCACTGCAACTTTCACCTCCCCAGGCTAAAGCCATTCTCCTGCTTCAGACTCCTGAGTAGCTGGGATTATTATAGGCACCTGCCACCATGCCCAGCTAATTTTTGTATTTTTAGTAGAGATGGGGTTTCGCCATGCTGGCCAGGCTGTTCTTGAACTCCTGACCTTAAGTGATCCCCCCCACCTTGGACTCTCAAAGTGCTGGGATTATAGGCATGAGCCACCGTGCCTGGCCACATTTGGTAAATTTGAATAAACTGATTAGTAATCAAAAAGTAAGGAGTAAGGGATTAGTAGTGACCATAGTGCTTTTTATAATCATCTTAATATTTAATGCTACAATACATTTGTTTAAAAATTCTAGCTGTTCTTTTAGCACTTCATATGCAGATACATATGTATACCTGTTAGTACGTTGTATCCATTACATGATGAAATTCTGCAGTAGTTACTTGATACAGATATTGAGTGTAATATAATATAAAAACTCAAGTTGTGTTTATTTCAAATGCTGTCATTTTTAATTAAAATTTAAATTTTAGTGTTTAGATTTTATTTGAGAGGCTGGAATATAAGAAAATGAAAATCGCATTTAGTATGTTTTTCAAGAAAAGAGTTCAGTTTATGAATTTCAGGTGTCTCAGCTCCAACTGAACTTCTGAAACATACTAGAAAAAATTCGCTTCAGCAGTAATATATATTTTTATTTCTGTAGCCTATGAGGTAATGTCTTAGAAAAAAAGAAAAAGTTTTGCTTTCCACATTTTGAGCCATCAAATTTATTAATAGAACAAGAGACTAATAATTTCTTATTGTTCTTTCTCTGAATGAAAATATTTATACTTCTTAGATTAGACATCTCATTCCAGACTGTGGTTATTGACACATTGAAGTTAAGGTTTCTACTTTTCTGTATTTAATATTTTTATATTATAATTATAATTGGATTTTAGGGTGAGTTTTTAATAATGAAGAGATGATAACATTTATGCTGGTTTGTAATGTTTATTCAGTGTTTTTCATTTAGTTTACTTTCAAATGTTTGTGATCGATAATTAATTGCATGGCACACTTAGTTTAAGAGAAAGCTTATTTAAAGTAACAAAAAGATATTCTCCCATTTCAATGAAGCAAAAAGATTTGTCATGACTGAAAGTATAATGAAATATATTTTATAGGCTGAGGTTGTATCATTGATAAGAATTTTGCTTTACCTTGCTATGATTTTCTATGATAAATGCTCCAAAAGTTTTTTTTTTTCTTAGCCCTGCCTAAGCAGGACATCAAAAAACTTGGTTATAAACTCATAACTGTTCCTCTCTATGGAAATCTTTAGTAAAAGGTGAAAGATTTGTTCATTATGAAGAGAAACCAGAGCATCCAAAAGTTTTAATATTGCTGATCTTGAAAGTTCTGGCCACTGGTGGCAATGGAGCCTGGGCGAGCTGGAGGTGCCTGGGGTATGGGGCAGTTGGGCCTTCTGGCCTTGCAGAAAGGTATCATGTGAAGGCCAGGAGTAGTGGCTCACACCTGTAATCCCAGTACTTTGGGAGGCTGAGGCGGGCGGATTACCTGAGGTCAGGAGTTCGAGACCAGCCTGACCAATACGGTGAAACCCCATCTTTAAGAAAAAAAAAAAAAAAGAAAAGAAAGGTATCATGTGAGTAGTGGTCTTTGACCATTGACACTTGCCATAGCTCGCATTAAGTGTGATTTGAGGATTAAGCCTTCTAGGGAGGAAGTGAGCTGAGAAACAGTTCCTAGCACCTGGAAGCATCCTGTACCTAAATCTTTTCAGGACTCCAGAGTCCCCATAGGGATTTTCTCCACTAACTCCATTTCTGGAGCATCTAGATCCTGTCAATGTCTTGTATGTTACAGTCACCACCGAATGTATACATTTTTGTTTTAAAAAGATGGCTGGGCACAGTAGCTCATGCCTGTAATCTCAGAGATTTGGGAGGCTGAGGTGGGAAGACGGCTTGACCCCAGGAGTTTGAGGTTAGAGTGAGCTATGATTGCACCATAGCACCCTAGCCCAGGCAATAAAGCAAGAACCTGTCTTGAAGAAAAAGAGAAAAGTTTTATGGGCTGTTCAGATACCAAAGAATGTTTTTGGGTAATTTTTAAAATTTTATGTAGGGTTAATTTGAGGATGCAGAAAGCACTCATCACTCCTAGAGGGCTTTCCACCTTTAGATAAGGCTGGAAAAAGAATAAAAGCCCTGGGCTGGGCACCATGGCTCATGCCTATAATCTCAGCACTTTGAGAAGCCAAAGTGGGTGGATGGCTTGAGCACAGGAGTTAGAGACCAGCCTGGGCAACATGGAAAAATCTTGTCTCTACTAAAAATACAAAAATAATTAGCCAGGTGTGGTGGTACCTGCCTGTAGTCCCAGCTACTTGAGAGGCTGAGGTGGGAGGATCACCTGAGCTTGGGAAATTGAGGCTGCAGTGAGCCGAGATTGTGCTACTACACTCCGGCTTAGGCAACCAGAGTGAGATCCTGTCAAAAAAAAAAAAAGAAGGTAGACTCCGGAGATGGTGTGCCTTGTAGATTGTTTTTAATTTTAACATTGTGATGTGAAATGTCAAGTTTTCCTGGGCACTTGTCTTGGTGTTTAACTTTGGCAGGTGCTTCCTAATTCCTGCTTGTTGTCTCCCTGTTTCTCTAAGTCCCAGCTACATTGGTCTTTCTGTGATAGGTTGAAGCCATCATGCTTGTTTCTGCTTCCTGAACTGCTTCACTTGCTGCTGGCTCTGCCTGGAATGTACTCTCCCAGATCTTTTCACGTGGTTGGCTCCTTTACATCATTCAAGTCTCATATCAGACGTTCCATTTAGAAAGTCTTCTCTGACCCACTGTCTAGAATAGATGCTCTCCCACCCGCCGGTCACCCCTAACCTGTTATCCTGTTTCATTATCCTCATAGCCATTTGCACTGTCTAAAATGATCATATTTATTTATCAGCTCATGACTATCTGTCTCAGCTCACATTAGAACACAAGGCCAGAGGCTTTATCTGTCTCCCTCAGTGCCTCAGACACTGCCTGAACTGCAGCAGACACGCCGGTGTTGGACTTTGTTTAGAAATTGTCTTCAACGTGATTAGTATTGTCAACCTAAAAATTATTTTAAATTTCTATAAGAGTAATGCATATTTATACAGGAAAATTTAGGAATCAAAAGATGAACATTAAAATGCAATTTTCCACTGCTCAGGATGATTGTTGTATTTTCTTTTACCCCAATTAGATATCCTACTGTTTTATTCTTATTTCTCTGATGAAAAGTAAGGTGGAACTTTTTTTCTTTATGTTCATCAGCTGTTTGCAGTTCTTCTTTTGTGATTTAGTTCATCCTGTCCTTTACCCATGCCTATGAATTCTCTATTAAGGTATGAGCACAAATATTATCTCAGAAACATCTTCTCTGATCACATCCTCTAAAGCACTTCTCACCATTCCTGACACTGCATTCTCTATCAATGCAGTGAGCTGAGATCTCACCACTATACTCTAGCCTAGACAACAGATCCTGTTTTAAAAATATAAAATAAAATAAACATCTGTTGAATTAATGAATCAAAGCATATAAAATTGAAATACATATAATGTCTCAAAGCTTTAGTTCAAGAATTTTTTTAATAATGCCTTTAATTTCTGGTAAAATTACAGTACACTCTAATTCTGGAATGTTAATTCATAATGTCCATACCTGATTGTTGGGCTTGGTGGATAAGCATTTTCCAAAGTAAAGAGTTTCTGTGACACAAAGGCTGTTACACACAGGCCCATCAATAACTCCAGTCTTGTACTTGTCACACTAAAGACCAGGAAATAAAAAAGTAGTTAATAGAAAAATATAAGAAGAAACATAAAGAGATATCTATATCCTTTATGAGGAAGTTCTATGACAAAAAGAACTGAGGCTTTGGACTTAGACCTGGATTTCATCTAAGCTCTGCTACTTAAACCTATATGATGATGACAAAGCTTGTTGCTGTTGGGGTGCGCATAGAATTTTGAAACTATTTTTCCCACTTGACATGGTCTGAGGTGGTGTGTTATCTACTCCTTCCAAGAACAGAGGCACTCTATTATTATTATTATTATTTGAGACGGAGTCTCACTCTGTTGCCCAGGCTGGAGTGCAGTGGCACGATCTCAGCTCACTGCAACCTCTGGCTCCTGGGTTCAAGCAATTCTCCTGCCTCAGCTTCCCGAGCAGCTGGGACTACAGGTGTCTGCCACCACACCCGGCTAATTGAGGCACTCTATTTTTTTTTTTTTAAGATGGGGTTTCACCATATGGCCAGGCTAGTCCTGAACTCCTGACCTCAGGTGATCCACCCACCTTGGCCTCCCAAAGTGCTAGGATTACAGGCGTGAGCCACCGTGACCGGTCAAGGCACTCTATTTTTAAAACTGGTTCTGGTTTTAGGCCAGGTGCAGTGGCTCACGCTTGTAATCCTGGCACTTTGGGAGGCTGAGGAGGTGGATCATTAGAGGTCAGAAGTTTGGGACCAGCCTGGCCAACATGGTGAAACCCCGTCTACTAAAAGTACAAAAATTTGCCAGGCAATAATGGCAGATGCCTGTAATCCCAGCTACTCAGGAGGCTGAGGCAGAAGAATCACTTGAGCCTGGGAGGCAGAGGTTGTGGTTAGCCAAGATCACGCCACTGCACTCCAGTCTGGACAAAAAGAACTGAGGCTTTTCTTTGTGTTACAGAAACTTTACTTTGGAAAGTGAGAGAGACCCTGTCTCAGGGAAAAAAAAAAAAAAAAAAGGCTGGGCATGGTGGCTCACGCCTGTAATCCAAGCACTTTGGAGGCCAAGGCAGGCGGATCACCTGAGGTCGGGAGTTCAAGACCAGCCTGACCAACATGGTGAAACCCTGTGTTAAAAACAACAACAAAAAAAAAGTTACTTCACCTCCGTCATAAAGGTAACTGACAAAGAGATTTGTGTGATCTCTTTGTCATCCTTGAGATCACCAAAAAAAAAAAAGAAAGGGAAAAAAACCCCACCCACTCTCTGAAAAAAATAAAGTACCAGTGAAACCCTAGGCACGATAAATGAGGATGACCTGCTAAATTCAGTGAAGATTACACCAGAGCCTAGAAGTATGCCGAGATTAAACACCCGACATGGTCCCCACTCTCAGACGAAGTTGGCAGAGCATCAAGTAGATGGTACATCTGTGGAGCAGAACCATTACCCTGATTGCAACAAAGGTCTAAGGGGCACCGGCTGTGGGAACTTTCCAGGACACTATTTGGCATCATGAAATAGTGAGATAAGGTGGGGCTGAATGATAAAATCCTCAGAAATATAGCAAATCTGTAAGAATTAGGAAGAATGAAATAGAAAAAGCAGATGTCAGATAAAAAAAAATTTCTAGGCTGGGCGCAGTGGCTCACACCTGTAATCTAGCAGTTTGGGAGGCCAAGGCGGGCGGATCACCAGAGGTGGTGAAATCAAGACCATCCTGGCCAACATGGTGAAACCTCAACTCTATTAAAAATACAAAATTAGGTGTGGTGGCACCTGGCTATTAAAAATACAAAATTAGCTGGGCATGGTGGTGCACACCTGTAATCCCAGCTACTCGGGAGGCTGAGGCAGGAGAATCGCTTGAACCCAGGAGGCAGAGGTTGTGGTGAGCAGAGATCATGCCGTTGCACTCCAGCCTGAGCAACAAGAGCAAAACTCCCTCTCAAAAAAAAAAATTCCAGAAGAATGTTGCTGTGAATCAGTCTAAACATATTGCTATGAATTTAAAGGACTTACTGAATCAGTTTAAAATAAGACTTCAAAGCAGAAGAAATGATGAGGCAATAGAAGGAAGTTTAAAATAAGCTAACAGAATTCAGACAGGAAGGAAAAGAAAACATCCTAGAAATAAATGCCACATTATTAATGAGGGGAAAGACAGGGATAAAACACAGTAAGATTTCGGAGGACTAGGCAAGGCTCATCCCTGTTATAACAGCACTTTGGGAGGCTGGACAGGCAGATCGCTTGAGCTTAGGAGTCTGAGAGCAGCCTGGGCAACATAGCAAGACCTTGTCTCTACAAATAATACAAAAGAATTAGCCGGGTGTGGTGGCACACATATGTAGCCCTAGCTACTCATGAGGCTGAAGTAGGCGGATCGCTTGAGCCTGGGAGGCAGAGGCTGCAGTGAGCCAAGATTCCACCACTGCACTCCAGCCTGGGTGACAGAGTGAGACCCTGTCTCAATTGAAAAAAAAAAAAAAACAAAACAATGTAGGAGGACAGAATTGAGAAAAGCAAGCAAAATGAAACAGAAATTCAAAAACAACTAGAATTAATTTAAGATAAATTTATAGATATAGAAGACAAAGTATATCCACCATGTTCGTATGAAGGAGAAAATATTCAAAGTAGAATTCAAGAGAACTTGACGTAAATGAAAGAACACTTTAATCTACAGATTAAAGGGACATACAATGAACGTCCCAAGAAAAACTGACACGAATGACCCCTGTGACATATCCCACTGAGGTTCACTGAACTTCAAAAATAAGTTATCCTTTGAGCATACAGGTAAAAAGATCAAGGCACCTTTAAGGGGAAATAGATCAGATTGGCCCCAGTTTCTCCATAGCCACATTCAATAGTAGACAACAGTGGTACCAGCAAAGGCTTTGGGAAAGGAACTGAGACTCGCCTGTGTCCTAACAGTCCCATCCGTGAAGGGGATGTGAATAGACCTTAATTTACGGTGTCATTGTGAGGATTAAATAGTGTAAGTATAGATCACCTGTGACTTTAATGAGTGCCAATCACAGCTATTATTATTTCACATAGCTGAACTTTATTTTAGTAGGCACCAAATGTTTTTGAACACATAAGATTCAGAAAATACAATTTCCACAAGCATTTCTGGAAGAAATGACTAGAGAATGAATTTCAGCCAACAAAGCGATGAATGGATAAATGGAACATGAAAGCTAGTTGAAATGGACTGGAATGGGCTGGGCATGGTGGCTCACGCCTGTTATCCCAGCACTTTGGGAGGCCAAGGCAGGCAGATCACAAGGTCAGGAGTTCAAGACCAGTCTGGCCAATATAGTGAAACCCCGTCTCTACTAAAAATACAAAAATTAGCCGGGCATGGTGGTGCAAACCTGTAATCCCAGCTACTCAGGAGGCTGGGGCATGAGAATCACTTGAACCCAGGAGGTGCAAGTTGTGGTGAGCCAAGATTGCATCACTGCACTCCAGCCTAGGCAACAGACTGAGACTTTGTCTCAAAAAAATGGACTGGAATGAAAACAGTGCAGGAAACAATTAATATAAACTGTGTGTTTTCTTTTCTTTTTTTTTTTTTTTAAAGACAGAGTCTCACTCTGTTGCCCAGACTGGTGTGCAATAGTGTGATCATGGCTCACCATAGCCTCGACCTCCCAGGCTTCAGTGATCCTCTCGCCTAGGCCTACGTAGCTGGCACGACTCCAGAGGCTGAGGCAAGGGGATCCCTTGAACCCGTGAAGTTGATGCTGCCATGATCATGCCACTGTACTCCAGCCTGGGCAACACAGTAAGACTGTCTCTAAGAAAAAAAAGAAAACAGAATAATAATGAAAATACAGTAAACTCCCAAAAGAAGTAGAATAAATAATAAATGAAGAAATAAATGGAAAAAAAAATCAGGCCAGGTGTGGTAGCTCATGCCTATAATCCCAGCACTTCGGGAGGCTGAGGAGGGTGAATCACTTGAGTCCAGGAGTTTGAGACCAGACTGGGAAACATGGCAAAACCTTGTCTCTACAAAAAATACAAAAATTAGCCAGGTGTAGGCACACACCTGTAGTCCCAGCTACTCGGGAGGCTGAGGTGGGAGGACAGTTTGAACCCAGGAGGTAAAGGCTGCAGTGAAATGTGATTGTGTCACTGCAACAGAGTAAGACCCTGTCTCAAAATAAATTAATATAAATAAAAGCATAGTTCTTTGGAAACTTTAACAGAAAAAATACACCTTTAGCAAGACTGATTATGAGAAAAAGAGGAGAAACAAATAAACATTATTGGCAAAGAAAAGAGTAGTGATGGTGAAAATTAGAAACAATTTATGGTAATACATTTGAAAGAAACAATTTTTCTAGAAAAATATACATAATAGAAAGTCAGGTGGGAAGAAATAGAAAAGCTGAATAAGATTAATACACATTGGGCCAGGTGCGGTGGCTCACGTCTGTAATCCCAGCACTTTGAGAGGCTGAGGCGGGTGGATCACGAGGTCAAGAGATCGAGACCATCCTGGCCAACATGGTGAAACCCCGTCTCTACTAAAAATATAAAAGATTAGCTGGGCATGGTGGCGCATGCCTGTAATCCCAGCTACTTGGGTGGCTGAGGCAGGAGAATCGCTTGAACCCAGGAGGCGGAGGTTGCGGTGAGCCGAGATTGTGCCATTGCACTCCAGCCTGGGTAACAAAAGCAAAACTCCATCTCAAAAAAAAAAAAAAAAGATCAGTACACATTTAAAAAAATGAATTAATAACCAAAAAATCTTGTCCTCCAAAGAAAGCAGGCCAATAACTCTATGAGTGATTAGCTTTAAGGAAAAAAAAAAGAACTTACGCCAGGGTACACTCTTGGGAGACCTGCAGCATAGCATCCAGACGCGGGCCCGGGAGATCCGCTGTCCAGACGCAGGCCCGGGAGACCCGCTGTCCAGACGCAAGCCCGCAGGCCCGGGAGACCCGCCGTCCAGACGCGGGCCCGGGAGATCCGCCGTCCAGACGCAGGCCCGCAGGCCCGGGAGATCCGCCGTCCAGACGTAGGCCCGCAGGCCCAGGAGACCTGCCGTCCAGACGCGGGCCTGGGAGACCCGCCGTCCAGACGCAGGCCCGGGAGACCCGCCGTCCAGACGCAGGCCCGCAGGCCAAGGAGATCCCGCCGTCCAGACGCGGGCCCGGGAGATCCGCCGTCCAGACGCAGGGCCGCAGGCCCGCAGTCCCGGGAGATCCGCCGTCCAGACGCAGGCCCGCAGGCCCGGGAGACCCGCCATCCAGATGCAGGCCCGGGAGACCCGCCGTCCAGACGCAGGCCCGCAGGCCCGGGAGATCCGCCGTCCAGACGCAGTCCCGGGAGATCCGCTGTCCAGACGCAGGCCCAGGAGATCCGCCGTCCAGACGCAGGCCCGCAGGCCCGGGAGACCCGCCATCCAGACGCAGGCCCGCAGGCCCGGGAGACCCGCCATCCAGACGCAGGCCCGGGAGACCCGCCGTCCAGATGCAGGCCCGCAGGCCCGGGAGACCCGCCATCCAGACGCAGGCCCGGGAGATCCGCCGTCCAGACGCAGGCCCGGGAGATCTTCCGTCCAGACGCAGGCCCGGGAGACCCGCCGTCCAGACGCAGGCCCGCAGGCCCGGGAGACCCGCCGTCCGGACGCGGGCCCGGGAGATCCCACCGTCCAGACGCGGGCCCGGGAGATCCGCCGTCCAGACGCAGGCCCGCAGGCCTGGGAGACCCGCCATCCAGACGCAGGCCCGGGAGACCTGCCGTCCAGACGCAGGCCCGCAGGCCCAGGAGACCCGCCGTCCAGACGCAGGCCCGGGAGACCCGCCGTCCAGATGCAGGCCCGGGAGACCCGCCGTCCAGACGCAGGCCCGCAGGACCGGGAGACCCGCCATCCAGACGCAGGCCCGCGAGACCCGCCGTCCAGACGCAGGCCTGGGAGACCCGCCGTCCAGACGCAGGCCCGCAGGCCCGGGAGACCCGCCGTCCAGACGCGGGCCCGGGAGATCCGCCGTCCAGACGCAGGCCCGTGGGCCCGGGAGATCCCGCCGTCCAGACGCAGGCCCGCAGGTCCGGGAGATCTGCCGTTCAGACGCAGGCCCGCAGGCCTGGGAGACCCGCCATCCAGATGCAGGCCCGGGAGACCCGCCGTCCAGACGCAGGCCCGGGAGATCCGCCGTCCAGACGCAGGCCCGGGAGATCCGCCGTCCAGACGCAGGCCCGGGAGACCCGCCGTCCAGACGCAGGCCCGCAGGCCCAGGAGACCCGCCATCCAGACGCAGGCCCGGGAGATCCGCCGTCCAGACGCGGGCCCGGGAGACCCGCCGTCCAGACGCGGGCCCGGGAGACCCGCCGTCCAGACGCGGGCCCGGGAGATCCCGCCGTCCAGACGCGGGCCCGGGAGATCCGCCGTCCAGACGCAGGCCCGCAGGCCCGGGAGATCCGCAGTCCAGACGCAGGCCCGCAGGCCCGGGAGACCCGCCGTCCAGACGCAGGCCCGGGAGATCCGCTGTCCGGACGCAGGCCCGGGACACCCGCCGTCCAGACGCAGGCCCGCAGGCCCGGGAGACCCGCCGTCCAGATGCAGGCCCGCAGGCCCGGGAGACCCACCATCCAGACGGAGGCCCGGGAGACCCGCCGTCCAGATGCAGGCCCGCAGGCCCGGGAGACCCGCCATCCAGACGCAGGCCCGGGAGATCCGCCGTCCAGACGCAGGCCCGGGAGATCCGCCGTCCAGACGCAGGCCCTCAGGCCCGGGAGACCCGCCATCCAGATGCAGGACCGGGAGACCCGCCGTCCAGATGCAGTCCCGCAGGCCCGGGAGACCCGCCGTCCAGACGCAGGCCCGCAGGCCCGGGAGACCCGCCGTCCAGACGCGGGCCCGGGAGATCCGCCGTCCAGACGCAGGCCCGTGGGCCCGGGAGATCCCGCCGTCCAGACGCAGGCCCGCAGGTCCGGGAGATCTGCCGTTCAGACGCAGGCCCGCAGGCCTGGGAGACCCGCCATCCAGATGCAGGCCCGGGAGACCCGCCGTCCAGACGCAGGCCCGCAGGCCCGGGAGATCCGCCGTCCAGACGCAGGCCCGGGAGATCCGCCGTCCAGACGCAGGCCCGGGAGACCCGCCGTCCAGACGCAGGCCCGCAGGCCCGGGAGACCCGCCATCCAGACGCAGGCCCGGGAGATCCGCCGTCCAGACGCAGGCCCGGGAGACCTGCCGTCCAGACGCAGGCCCGGGAGACCTGCCGTCCAGACGCAGGCCCGCAGGCCCGGGAGACCCGCCGTCCAGACGCGGGCCCGGGAGACCCGCCGTCCAGACGCGGGCCCGGGAGATCCCGCCGTCCAGACGCGGGCCCGGGAGATCCGCCGTCCAGACGCAGGCCCGCAGGCCCGGGAGATCCGCAGTCCAGACGCAGGCCCGCAGGCCCGGGAGACCCGTCGTCCAGACGCAGGCCCGGGAGACCCGCCGTCCAGACGCAGGCCCGGGAGATCCGCTGTCCGGACGCAGGCCCGGGACTCCCGCCGTCCAGACGCAGGCCCGCAAGCCCGGGAGACCCGCCGTCCAGACGCAGGCCCGGGAGACCCGCCGTCCAGACGCAGGCCCGGGAGACCCGCCGTCCAGACGCAGGCCCACAGGACTGGGAGACCCGCCATCCAGACGCAGGCCCGCGAGACCCGCCGTCCAGACCCAGGCCCGGGAGACCCGCGTCCAGATGCGGCCCGCAGGCCCGGGAGATCCCGCCGTCCAGATGCAGGCCCGCAGGCCCGGGAGACCCGCCGTCCGGGCGTGGGCCGGGGAGATCCCGCCGTCCAGACGCGGGCCCGGGAGATCCGCCGTCCAGACACAGGCCCGCAGGCCCGGGAGATCCGCCGTCCAGAAGCAGGCCCGCAGGCCCGGGAGACCTGCCGTCCAGATGCAGGCCCGGGAGACCCGCCGTCCGGACGCAGGCCCGCAGGCCCGGGAGATCCGCCGTCCAGACGCAGGCCCGGGAGATCCGCTGTCCAGACGCAGGCCCAGGAGACCCGCCGTCCAGACGCAGGCCCGCAGGCCTGCGAGACCCGCCATCCAGACGTAGGCCCGCAGGCCTGGGAGACCCGCCATCCAGACGCAGGCCCGGGAGACCCACCGTCCGGACGCGGGCCCGGGAGATCCCACCATCCAGACGCGGGCCCGGGAGATCCGCCGTCCAGACGCAGGCCCGCAGGCCTGGGAAACCCGCCATCCAGACGCAGGCCCGGGAGACCTGCCGTCCAGACGCAGGCCCGCAGGCCCAGGAGACCCGCCGTCCAGACGCAGGCCCGCGAGACCCGCCGTCCAGACGCAGGCCCGGGAGACCCGCCGTCCAGACGTAGGCCCGCAGGCCCGGGAGACCCGCCGTCCAGACGCAAGCCCGCAGGCCCGGGAGACCTGCCGTCCAGACGCGGGCCCGGGAGATCCGCCGTCCTGACGCAGGCCCGCGGGCCCGGGAGATCGTGCCGTCCAGGCGCGGGCCCGGGAGATCCGCCGTCCTGACGCAGGCCCGCAGGCCCGGGAGATCTGCTGTTCAGACGGAGGCCCGCAGGCCCGGGAGACCCGCCATCCAGATGCAGGCCCGGGAGTCCCGCCGTCCAGACGCAGGCCCGCAGGCCCGGGAGACCCGCCGTCCAGACGCAGGCCCGGGAGACCCACCGTCCAGACACAGGCCCGGGAGACCCGCCATCCAGATGCAGGCCCGCAGGCCCGGGAGACCCGCCGTCCAGTCGCGGGCCCGGGAGATCCCGCCGTCTAGACGCGGGCCCGGGAGATCCGCCGTCCAGACGCAGGCCCGCAGGCCCGGGAGACCCGTCGTCCAGACGCAGGCCCGGGAGACCCGCCGTCCAGACGCAGGCCCGGGAGATCCGCTGTCCAGACGCAGGCCCGGGAGACCCGCCGTCCAGACCCAGGCCCGCAGGCCCGGGAGACCCGCCATCCAGACGCGGGCCCGGGAGATCCCGCCGTCCAGAGGCAGGCCCGGGAGACCCGCCGTCCAGACGCAGGCCCGCAGGCCCAGGAGATCCGCCGTCCAGACGCAAGCCCGCAGGCCCGGGAGACCCCCAATCCAGACGCAGGCCCGGGAGACCCGTCGTCCAGATGCAGGCCCGCAGGCCCGGGAGACCCGCCGTCGAGACGCAGGCCCGGGAGATCCGCCGTCCAGACACAGGCCCGCAGGCCCGGAAGATCCACCATCCAGACGCAGGCCCGGGAGACCCGCCGTCGAGACACAGGCCCGGGAGATCCGCCGTCCAGACGCAGGCGCGCCGTCCAGACGCAGGCCCGCAGGCCCGGGAGACCCGCCGTCCAGACGCGGGCCCGGGAGATCCGCCGTCCAGACGGAGGCCCGCGGGCCCGGGAGATCCCGCCGTCCAGACGCGGGCCCGGGAGATCCGCCGTCCAGACGCAGGCCCGCAGGCCCGGGAGATCTGCCGTCCAGACGCAGGCCCTCAGGCCCGGGAGACCCGCCATCCAGATGCAGGCCCGGGAGATCCGCCGTCCAGACGCAGGCCCGGGAGATCCGCTGTCCAGACGCAGGCCCGGGAGACCCGCCGTCCAGACGCAGGCCCGCAGGCCCGGGAGATCCGCCGTCCAGACGCAGGCCCGGGAGATCCGCTGTCCAGATGCAGGCCCGGGAGACCCGCCGTCCAGACGCAGGCCCGCAGGCCCGGGAGACCCGCCATCCAGACGCAGGCCCGGGCGACCCGCCGTCCAGATGCAGGCCCGCAGGCCCGGGAGACCCGCCATCCAGACGCAGGCCCGGGAGATCCGCCGTCCAGACGCAGGCCCGGGAGATCCGCCGTCCAGACGCAGGCCCGCAGGCCCGGGAGACCCGCCGTCCGGACGCGGGCCCGGGAGATCCCACCGTCCAGACGCGGGCCTGGGAGATCCGCCGTCCAGACACAGGCCCGCAGGCCCAGGAGACCCGCCGTCCAGACGCAGGCCCGGGAGACCCGCCGTCCAGACGCAGGCCCGCAGGACCGGGAGACCCGCCATCCAGACGCAGGCCCGCGAGACCCGCCGTCCAGACGCAGGCCCGGGAGACCCGCCGTCCAGACGCAGGCCCGCAGGCGCGGGAGACCCGCCGTCCAGACGTGGGCCCGGGAGATCCGCCGTCCGGACGCAGGCCCGCAGGCCCGGGAGATCCGCCGTCCAGACGCAGGCCCGCAGGCCTGGGAGATCTGCCGTCCAGACGTGGGCCCGGGAGACCCGCCGTCCAGACGCAGGCCCGCAGGCCCGGGAGACCCGCTGTCCAGACGCAGGCCCGCGGGCCCGGGAGATCCGCCGTCCAGACGCAGGCCCGCAGGCCCGGGAGATCCACCGTCCAGACGCGGGTCCGCAGGCCCGGGAGACCCGCCATCCAGATGCAGGCCCGGGAGACCCGCCGTCCAGACGCAGGCCCGCAGGCCCGGGAGATCCGCCGTCCAGACGCAGGCCCGGGAGATCCGCTGTCCAGACGCAGGCCCGCAGGCCTGGGAGACCCGCCGTCCGGACGCGGGCCCGGGAGATCCCACCGTCCAAACACGGGCCCGGGAGATCCGCTGTCCAGACGCAGGCCCGCAGGCCTGGGAGACCCGCCATCCAGACGCAGTCCCGGGAGACCCGCCGTCCAGACGCAGACCCGCAGGCCCGGGAGACCCGCCGTCCAGATGCAGGCCCGGGAGACCCGCCGTCCAGATGCTGGCCCGGGAGACCCGCCGTCCAGACGCAGGCCCGCAGGACTGGGAGACCCGCCATCCAGACGCACGCCCGCCATACCCGCCGTCCAGACGCAGGCCCGGGAGACCCGCCGTCCAGATGCAGGCCCGCAGGCCCGGGAGACCCGCCGTTCAGACGCGGGCCCGGGAGATCCCGCTGTCCAGACGTGAGCCCGGGAGATCCGCCGTCCAGACGCAGGCCCGCACGCCCGGGAGATCCGCCGTCCAGACGCAGGCCCGCAGGCCCGGGAGACCCGTCGTCCAGACGCAGGCCCGGGAGACCCGCCGTCCAGACGCAGGCCCGGGAGATCCGCTGTCCAGATGCAGGCCTGGGAGACCCGCCGTCCAGACGCAGACCCGCAGGCCCGGGAGACCCGCCGTCCAGATGCAGGCCCGGGAGATCCGCCGTCCAGACGCAGGCCCGGGAGATCTGCTGTCCAGACGCAGGCCCGCAGGCCTGGGAGACCCGCCGTCCGGACGCGGGCCCGGGAGATCCCACCGTCCAAACACGGGCCCGGGAGATCCGCCGTCCAGACGCAGGCCCGCAGGCCTGGGAGACCCGCCATCCAGACGCAGTCCCGGGAGACCTGCCGTCCAGACGCAGATCCGCAGGCCCGGGAGACCCGCCGTCCAGATGCAGGCCCGGGAGACCCGCCGTCCAGATGCTGGCCCGGGAGACCCGCCGTCCAGACGCAGGCCCGCAGGACTGGGAGACCCGCCATCCAGACGCACACCCGCAATACCCGCCGTCCAGACGCAGGCCCAGGAGATCCGCCGTCCAGACGCAGGCCCGCAGGCCTGGGAGACCCGCCGTTCAGACGCGGGCCTGGGAGATCCCGCCGTCCAGACGTGAGCCCGGGAGATCCGCCATCCAGACGCAGGCCCGCACGCCCGGGAGATCCGCCGTCCAGACGCAGGCCCGCAGGCCCGGGAGACCCGTCGTCCAGACGCAGGCCCGGGAGACCCGCCGTCCAGACGCAGGCCCGGGAGATCCGCTTTCTAGACGCAGGCCTGGGAGACCCGCCGTCCAGACGCAGACCCGCAGGCCCGGGAGACCCGCCATCCAGACGCAGTTTGTGAGAGTGGAAAATGGGTAAGAAGTTAATGCCCATCAACAGGAGCATGGCTGAATAAACTGCGCTATGTTCACAGTATGAAATACTATGCAGTCATTAAAATGAAAGGATTAGGCCCACACATATCAACATAATGTTAAATGGAAAAAAATTCAGAATGACATGGGCAGTTTAGCAGCATTTATTAAAGTTTAGATGCATGTAAACATAAACACAGTGTTTATGTACCCCTGCCACACGTAGTGAAAACTCATACCAAATTCAAGATGGTGCTTCCTCTGAAGAGGGAGGAAGGAGAATATCAGGCAGGATAAGAGAGTTTCAACTACATTTGTAATGTTTTACTTCTTTTTGGAGACGGTCTCACTCTGTCGCCCTGGCTGGAGCGCAGAGTCATGATCTCAGCTCACTGCAACCTCTGCCTCAGCCTCCCGAGTAGCTGGGAGTGCAGGTGCCCACAACCACGCCTGGCTATGTCTTCCTTCTTTTTAAAAATGAAGCAAATAAGGCAAATGGTTAAGATTTGTTAAGAAGGTGGTAGTTACACAGCGTTTGTTATACTTTTGTTTTTGAGATGGAGTTTCACTTGTTGCCCAAGCTGGAGTGTAATGGCATAATCTCAGCTCACTGCAACCTCCACCTCCCGGGTTCAAGTGATTCTCCTGCCTCAGCCTCCCAAGTAGCTGGGACTACAGGCACACGCCACCATGCCTGGCTAACTTTTGCATTTTTAGTAGAGATGGGGTTTCACTATGTTGGCCAGGCTGGTCTTGAACTCCTGACCTCATAATCCACTGGCCTCAGCCTCCCAAAGTGCTGGGATTACAGGTGTGAGCTACTGCGCTCGGTGGAGGCTATACTCTTTACATTTAGGGAGGTACCTGCAGCTAACAGTTTTATAGTTAGAGGTTCTCAAACTTTAGAAAGCTTCAGATCGCACGGGGGAGCTGATTGAAACAGTTTGCTGGACTCGTCTCAGAGTTTCTGACTCAGTAGGTCTTGGGTTAGGCTGAAAGTATGCATTAATTTTAAGTGCCCACGCTGGCCTAAGAGATCACATATTGAGAATTGCAGGTTCAGAATTTCTAGTGGCCTGATGCTAATTATAAGGAAATAGAAGGCTGTCTCTGAATTATCACTGCTTTTGCCTTTGCTAGATCTTTAATGCAAGTTGACAGAGCACTTAAAAAGGCGGAGTTGGCTGGGTACTGTGGCTCACGCCTGTAATCCCAGCTCTTAGGGAGGCAGAGGCAGGAGGATAGCTTGAGCCCAGGAGTTTGAGACCTGCCTGGGCAATACAGCAAGATCCCATTCTCCACAAAAAGGCAAAAAAAGAAAAAGACAAAAAATAAAAATAAAAAAGGCAGAGTTAGGGACCAGGGGCAGTAGCTCATGCCTGTAATCCCAGCACTTTGGGAGGCCGAGGTGGGTGGATCACCTGAGGTTAGGAGTTCAAGACCAGCCTGGCCAACATAGTGAAACCCCATTACTACAAAAAAAAAAAAAAAAAAAAAAAAAAGCCAGGTGTGGTGGCATGTGCCTGTAGTCCCAGCTGTAAGGTCTGTTCTCACCGAGCTTAAAGAGAAGAAATTGAGGCCAGCACAAGAAGATCCGATACAAAGGGTTTTATTCAGGCTCCCGGATGAGGTTCTGTGGTCTGACAGGAGGGGCCGGAGAAGTCGCATGGACTCCTCTCAGACATGGGGTTTTATAGGGAGTAAAACAGCTCGATTGGTTGTGGGAGAGCAGGACTGCTATTGGGTAAGTTACAAGCCTTGACCTAGGACTTGGCTTGTTGTTGGTTGGAATTACTCGGCTGCTATTGGTTGTTAAGAGTCAGCTGCTATTGGTTGTTAAGACTTGACCGCTATTGGTTAACAAGAAGCTATGGTTACAGCACCTTGTTTGCATACTGGGCTCTTTAAGGGAAGGTCAGGCTGTGCAAGCATGGGAGAAGGGAACAAGCCTGAGCATGTCTGAGCTTGCCGGAGCTCGTCTGGGCTTGTCCAGGCTTTTGAAAAAGAAGGGGAGGGGTGTGCTTCTGAGCTCCCGGTGAGGCAACTGGCCTTACACCAGCTACTCGGGAGGCTGAGGCAGAAGAATTGCTTAAACCCAGGAGAAGGAGATTGTAGTGAGCCAAGAGTTGGAACTTTAACTTTAGTGAGTTTACAGGCAGATTATATGAAATGTTTCATGACTGCTTGAAAATAAATTTATTTATTGCAAATAAAATGTTTTATGACTGAATAAATGTCTACATGTCTAGCAGAAATTGCTTTCATTACAACCTAGTAATAAGATTGTGTGGGGGTAGTTAATCCTCACTTATATCAAACATCAGTGGATTCTGTTCCTTCCCTCCCTCTGACCTTTCTTTCCTTCCCTCCTTCCCAATCTGTATGTCTTTTTTTTCTTATTACAGTGACTAGGATATTCAGTAATATGTGGAATAGAAATGAGAATGTATATCCTTGCCTGATCCTAATCTCAGAGATTATATATTCAGACTTTCACCATTACATCTGATGTTGGCTGTAGGTTTTTTATAGATGTCTTTTACCAGGTTGAGAAAGTTCCCTCCTAATCTTAGTTTGCTAAGAATTGACTGAATTTTGTCAAATGCATCTATTTAGATAATCATATATTAGTGGTTTTTCTATTCTCTCTTTTTTTGAGACAGGGTCTCACTCTGTCACCCAGGCTGGAGTGCAATGTGATCTTGGCTCACTGCAACCTTTGCCTCCCAGGTTCTAGCAATTCTTGTGCCTTAGACTCCTAGGTAGCTGTGACTGCAGACGAGAGCCACCAGGCCTGGCTAAGTTTTGTATTTTTAGTAGAGACAGGTTTTCATCGTGTTGCCCAGGCTGGCCTCAAACTCTTGGCCTCAAATGATCCACCCACCTCGGCCTCCCAACGTGCTGGGATTATAGGCGTGAGCTGCCTCGCCCAGCCAATACTCCTAACGGTTTTAACAATGAACTCTGACTTGCAAATTTTAGTCCTTATATTATTTAACATCCTTCAGCATTTGTTCTGGTTGACCACACAGTTTTAAAACTCTTTCCTATGGCTTCTCTCTTCATGTTTTCCTCTTCCTTCTCTAGCAACTCTTTTTTTTTCCTTTTTTGAGACAGGGTCTCACTCTGCTGCCCAGGCTGGAGTGCAGTGGCGTTATCACACCTCACTGTAGCCTCGACCTCCCTGGGCTCAGGTGATCCTCGCATCTCAGCCTCCCAAGTAGCTGGGACTATAGGCATGCACTACCACACCCGGCTAATTTTTGTAGTTTTTGTAAAGACAAGGTTTCGCCATATTGCTCAGGCTGATCTTCAACTCCTGAGCTCAAGCAAACTGCCTGTCTTGCAACTCTTTATGAGTGTTCCTTATGGAGTTCTCTTCCTTTCTCACCATCTTAAGTTTTAGTGTTTTCCATGACTTTGTTCCATTTTCCTTGTGTTCTCTGTATACCATCATCAGTGACATTCCCACAGCTCCGAGGAATCCTGGCTCTATCCCAGCCCAGGCATTTTTCCTGAACTAAATATCCAAGTACTACCTGGACATCTCTTGTCTCGATTTGGATAACCTAAAAGCCATTCATTCACTCAACCTATCCAAGACGGAACCCATCACCCCCTGCCCTCCTCTGTCCCAAGGTCTGTCCTCCTTTATGGCCTGCCTCAGTGGAAGGTGAAATCAGCCACCCAGGCACTGAGGGAGGAAGCAGTGACTTGTCCTAAACTTCTTGTTCTTCTCTATGTCCCCAAACTCAACTGGTCACCAACTGCTGGCAATCAAATTATGTCCTTCATATCCTTTAAAGCTGTTTCATCCCTTCCATTCCCACTGTCAATGACACAGTTTAAGCCCTCACTTTGTGCCTGGATTATTACAACTGCCATAAAACACATCCCCCTGCTTGTGCTGTCTCCTATCTAATCCACCCTCTCACTACAAGAAGCAACATTTTTCTAAAACATAAATCTGGTCAGTCACTTCCCTGCTTAAAAAATTCTATTAACTCTCTACTGCTCTGAAAATAAAAGGCACACTCTCTGCCATGACATACAAGGTCTGTTATGAGTTTGATCCTGCTTCCTTCACCTCTGCAAACTGCCCTTCATCTTCTCTGCTCTAGCCATGCTATGCCTGGAATGTGGCGTTATTCCTTTTGTCTGTAGCTTTGCACATGCTCCTTCTGTCTGCAATGCTCATTCATCAAGATTCAGCTCAGATGTAACCTTTTCCTGAAAGTCTTCTGGGACCTTCTTCATTAGGGCTTCCCAGCAAAATACTGCCTAGGATATACTTATGCTGAAAAATTATTGTTGTTTATTGGCAATATTTGGGATATATCAAAGTAGTCCTAGTTTATTTTAAATTTGAATATAACTGGGCATCCTGTATTTTTACTTGCTACGTCTAGCAACCCTACTCCCATTCTCAATCACATGCTCCTTCTTTTTATTTTCCCATATCCCTTACTAATTTGTAAGCATCTTCATGGCAGGGTCACCTCTCATTTTTGTATTTTTAAGCTCAGGCACAGTGCTAGTAAGCAGACAACGAATATTTAACTAAAATAAAATGTTTTATTGCTGATTTGTTTCCTCCAAGTTGGCTTTAATCCTTAGTCTCTTTCTTGCTTCACAGGAATGAGCTAATCCTAACAATGATACCACTTGTCCCAGGATTACAACAAATATCACAAAATATAACAATGTAGCATAAAACATGAGGGCCACCACAAGTGCTACTATGATTTAAGATTGGCTGAGCAGTGGTGGCTCATGCCTAGTACAATCCCAGCACTTTGGGAGGCTGAAGTGGGGGGAATCAATTGAAGCTAAGAGTTCAAGACTAGCCTGGGCAACACAGCAGGACCCCTGTCTCTACAAAAAAATAAATAAAATAAAATAGAGATTTCCTTAGAAGAGGGTTTATGTGTGTTAAGATTTCAAATAAACTTGTTTAATACATTTTTTATAAGTTCATAAAGACTTAAGTTGGTATAAGGAGAAAAGAGCTATACTTTTCTTAAAAGGAAAAAAGCTTGTACTTTAAAAACAGTGTGTTCTGGACAGGCATGGTGGTTCATGCATATAATCCCAGCACTTTGGGAGGCTGAGGTGGCAGGATCACTCGAAGTCAGAAGTAGGAGTTCAAGACCAGCCTGATCAACACGGTGAAACCCTGTCTCTATTAAAAATACAAAAAAATTAGCCAGGCGTGGTGGCATACGCCTGTAATCCCAGCTTCTCGGAAAGCTGAGTCAGGAGAATCTCTTGAACCCAAGAGGTGGAGGTTGCAGTGAGCCAAGACCACACCACTGCACTCCAGCCTGGGCAACACAGCAAGACTCCATCTCTAAAAAAACAAAAAACAAAAAACAAATGTGTTCCCAGTAGGACTGGTTCAGTTTATTTTAAAAACACAGTATAATGGCAGAAAATAAACTTGTCAAGTTAAATAATAATTGATCCTAAGCAAAGGCAAAACTAAATGAAATATAGTGTTATATATAGTTAGCTATATAGTACTATCTAATTGAAAACATGGTTCCAAATCTCTTAAATTTATGTTGGTTGCTTTAAGCAAGAAACCATTATCCCAAGAAATCAAATTTCAAAAGAGATTGTAATAAAATTTAGAGGCCCTTTTATTTTTTAATACTTCCATTTAAAGGATGTGCTCATAATGGCCACAAAGGTTTGCTAGAGTGATGTAGTGAGTAATTTCTTCATTATGACCCAGGTAGAAACTTAGAACTCGCTTGTCTAGAGGAACAATCTCGCTTGTCAGAAGAGATCAATATTAAACAATGTGGTCCTGAGAAATGTATAGAAGGGAAATATTCTTCTCTGCCTCTTTTTTTCCCCTTTATGAAAGAACCCAACAAACAAAATATGCTGTATCAAGAGAATCTTACTTACAAAATCAAACTGTAAAATTTCTTTATGGTTAGATACCAAATAGGATTTGCTGAAATAATGAATAAATTAGTGATTTCTATAATCAGAGAAAATGTAAAAAATGATATAACAAGGCCAGATGCAGTGGCTCACACCTGTAATTCCAGCATTATGGGAGGCCAAGGTGGGTGGATTACCTGAGGTCATGAGTTTGAGACCAGCCTGGCCAACATGGCGAAAGCCTGTCTCTGCTAAAAATACAAAAAAATTAGCCAGGCATGGTGGTGTGTACCTGTAATCCCAGCTACTTAGGAGGCTAAGGCAAGTTAATTGTTTGAACCCGGGAGACAGAGGTTGCAGTGAACTGAGATTATGGCACTGTATTCTAAGCCAGGACGACAGAGTGAGACTCCCTCTCAACAACAACAAAAAATGATACACTATATAGTCAAGTACAGTGACTCACACCTGTAATCCCAGCTACTCAGGAGATCTAGGCGGGAGATCGCTTGAGGGCAGGAGCTGGAGATCAGCCTGGGCAATACAGTGATAACTCATCTCTAATAAAAATTAAAAATATCAGCTGGGCATGGTGGCTCATGCCTGCTACTTGGGAGGCTGAAGTGGGAGGATTCCTGGAGGCCAGGAATTCAAGGCTGCAGTGAGCTACGATCATGATACTACACTCCAGCCTGAGTGGCAGAGTGAGATCCTGTCTCCAAATAAAACAAAAAAAGGCAACTCCTCAACCCTTCTTCCACCATATTATATACTTAGCTTAACGGAAAAAGAAAAAAGGCACAACTGAAAATAAAAAAGGATTTTTCCAAGCACATCTAATTAGGGTTAGTTGTTGCTCTCATTTTTAGAGAGTTCTCGTTCCCCACAACTTTGGGCTTTTCTGGGTGTACCATTCCCATTCCATTTCCCTTCTTGGAGTTTTAAAAGCCTATTATCCATCTCACTAGAGTCAAGCCCTAAATAATGGATGATGACAGTGGAAAAGTTTCATATTTTTATTAAAACTCTAAACAATAAACTTGAATTCAAATTGCAAACTAATGTACAGTGTGCAAAATTAATCACAGTTCTGGCTCCTACCTTATAGCATTACCCTAAATCTTTTAACGAACATTATCCATTAGTTAGAGAAAACATCTCAGGAAAATAATACTAATATTCTGCAGTGCTTTCCAGTGTTAAAATGATAATATACTTGATTACTAGATTAATACACACTGTACATAATTTATATGAATACATATATAATTTGTTCAACATTGTTTGTTTTTAGAATTTACTATAAAAAAGACAAAAGAGAAAAATATATTAATTTATAGGCAGTTAAAAGCCCCAACCAAGGCTGTGGTTCAGTGACTACTAATACATGGTTCTGGGAATTCTCTGATCTAATGCTAACAAGCATCTTGTTCTTTGGGATAAAAGTGCTAAGGTAAGCCTGGTTTATAATTAGAAGGAAAAAGAATCTCATTTGTCTTTCCAAATCCTTTCTATTCTAAAAGGCCCTGTAGAAGTTCTGCCTCCTCTATGAAGCCTTTCCCCTCTATTGTATCTAAAATCATCTCTCTATTCATAGATGCCTTCTTTCTTTACATTTTTGTAGTACAACTATTTACAGTACAAACCAAATCATTTTAACCTGATGTGATGGTCTTTTGATGTACCAACTTGGTTGGCTAGGCCATAGTCCCTAATTATCAAAGCAAACAATCTAGGTGTTGCTGTGAAGGTATTTTGCATATGTAATTAAAATTTACAATCAGTTGACTTTAAGAAAGATTATCCTAGGTAATCTGGGTGGGCCTGATTCTATCAGCTCAAGGGCCTTAAGAGCACTGTTGAGGATTCCCTGATGATGAAAATATGTTGCCTACAGACAGCAGCTTCAGCCCATGCCCAAGAATTCCAGCCTGCCCTTCCTGATAGCCTTCCACATAGTTTAGATTTGCCCAGCCAGTCCCCACAACTGCATAAACCAATTCCTTGCAATAAATCTCTCTATATTGCTTTTGCTTCCCTTTTGCTTCCTTGGTTGAACCCTGACTGATACACTTGATTAAATAATGTTGTGTGTGTGTGTGTGTGCACGCGTGCGTGTGCATGTGCGTGTGTATCTTATCTTCGCAGTCAGACTCAAGGGCAGAAACTTGAGAATATAACAATAATAACTTCCTGTACATTTACCATGTGTCAGATTCAGTCTTAAGCCTTTCAATACATGAACTCATTTTATCCTTACAACCACCTGATATGAAGGTATTAATCTCCATTTTACAAAGACTAAATAATTTCCCCAGCTTATACAGCTCAGAAATGGCAAAGCTGGAACTCAGGCCTAAAGTTCTTTTACTCCGATGCTTATGCTCTTTACTACAATGGAAGGGACCCTTCATACATAAATGGAGAGGGAGAAGGAAGAAGACAGAAGCATGTAGAGAAGAAGAAAGCTATGGAACACAAGATAGACCACGACTGTAAAACAGATAGAAACTGCTGTTTTTGTTGAGACACGGTCTTGCTCTGTCACACAGGCTAGACTGCAGTGGCTTGATCTCAGCTCACTGCAACCTCTGCCTCCTGGGTTCAAGCAATTCTCCTGCCTCAGTTTCCTGAGTAGCTGGGATTATAGGCGTGGCGGTATACTAATTTTTGTATTTTTGTAAAGATGGGGTTTCACCATGTTGGCCAGGCTGATCTCAAACTCTTGACCTCAAGTGATCTGCCTGTCTCAGTCTCCCAAAGTACCGAGATTACAGGTATGAGCCACCGTGCCTGGCCATAAACTGGTTATTACACTTTGTTGATAATCTGTCCTCCCTAACTCCTAAGCAATGATTTCAGCTGGGAGGCAATGCTCTCAATGGGCCAGTTACAGCAATTTTCCAGGAAATTTTTGAATTACGATGCTGTTACAGCAATGACAAGTAATGGGGTATTTGTCCCAGATCAAATGAAATAAGTCAAGGCCTTGAGAACCTTCTCTGTGTTCAGTGGCTGTGTCAGAGTATTATTCAGTGTTAGATTACCAGGTTAATTGGATCAATTCTACTTCATCTTCACAAAATCTGTTGATGCAGGTAGGACAGAGACACTTTTTTCTGAACCTGTATAGTGTAGTTAAAGCAAGCCAATGAAATAAAGTCACTTACTCAAAGTCACACAGTATAGCACAAGAAAGAGTGAGGCTGGGGCTTTTACTGCAGCCTAGCATTTTTTCCCATAGGTTGACATGATACAGTTTGGCTACTAGTAATCAAGAAGTTCTTCACAGAGAGTAGATTGTACCACTAATATCCAACATTTAAAAAATGTACATGGTGTTACTAAGTGGTAAGACAGACTTTCAGAAGCCACATGCGAAAGCAATCAGGTTCCTCAAGCTTGCTCCCGTCTTTAGATATTTGCATTCACTGCCCTTTCTCTTCGTGCTTTTCGCCTGGATTCTCACACAACTGCTTCCTCTCATCAGCTTTCAATTCAAAGTGGCATCTTTTCAAGGAGGTTTTCCCCAGTCACTCCAGTTAAGATAGTATGCCCTAGTCATTCTCTATTAAATATTGCTATTTTATGTTTTCATTGCACTTGTCAGTACCTTATTTATTTACTTGTTTTTGTTTTTATTATACACATTCCACAATAAGAATGTAAGCTCCTCAAGGCATGAATTCTATCTTGTTTACCACAATATCCCCAGCACCTAGAAAAATAACTTAGATGTAGTAGATGCTCAATAAATATTTAACTGACTGATAGATACCTCTTCTAACATGGATTATACTTTTTTCATGATTGCTATATGACAGTAGTTACCTTGAAAATAAATATTAATTATTATTATTATTTTGATACAGGGTCTCATTTCGCTACCCAGACTGGAGTGTAGTGGTGCAATCATGGCTCACTGCAGCCTCAACTCTTTTGGTCAAGTGATCCTCTCACCTCAGCCTCCAAGTAGCTGGGACTACAGGTACATGCCACCATGCCTAGCTAATTTTTTATTTTTTTTAGAGATGGGTTCTCACTATGTTGTCCAGCTGGACTTGAACTCCTGGGCTCAAGGAATCCTCCCACGTTGGCCTTACAAAGTGCTAGGATTACAGATGTGAGCCACCGTCCCTGGCACTGGCTAAAGTATTAAGAATAGGAAAAATGAACTAAAGGAAAGACTTTGCCAACTTTTGAAGAGAATTAAAAAACCCACACTTTAAAACTTAAAACTTTAGCAAATAATATTTGTGGAACCTCTTTTGGATCTTCTGTGTCTCTTTATGATCTTCCTTAGTTCACAAAGATGAAATTGACTGAAGATTTTGAAGGATGTCTGTTCAAAGGTTATACACAGGATACTGTAATCCTTTGATGAGCATGTGTTTACTAAGTCTGACTTTAAGATTATGCAGTTTTATATTCATATACCTAAAACTCAATATTAGCAATTTTATTATATGCTTTGGTTCTCTGCCATCCACTTAAAAAAGAACAGCCTCTGCACTAATACAGAGGGAAAGGGGCAATCAGTTTAGACTCCACATTTCAAAGCAGGAATGACCAGGACCAGAAATATGTGTGGATATTGCCGTAATTTATGAAATGGCCAGGTAACTACTTAGGCAGATATTGTAAAACTGAACCATAAGAGAAACAAATTTAAAATATATTACATTTCAAGTTAGGAAGGGCTGATTCAGATGTTAAAAAAAGGTATAATCTGCAATATAAAACTTACATGAATTATACACACACACATACATCTGTTGCTTTCCTCTAAACATCTAAGAATTTGCATATTTGCATAAGTGGCTTCGTATTATTTTACTTTCAACATCTTTATATATTTCAGATGTCTCTCTTATAGCTGGTTTTTGATTTTTAAATACAGCCTCAGAATCTTTGTCTTTCGACTGAATCATTTGGTCCACTGATACTTGCTGTAATTACCATCATACGTGGGTTTGAATATACTACATCTGATGCCACGGTAAGCCACCCAAATCTCCTTCTCCAGGACTGGAGCACTTACTCCTTCAGCACTGGGAGTGTCTAGGTAGTAAACAGCTCTCAGCTGAGTCCTTTTTTAGGACTGCCCTCAGCTAGAGTACAACCTTGCCCAAGGTCATATCCCCTTGCAGGGATTGGGGTAAAGGTGGGAATCTGCATCCACTGACTGGTCAGTGAGCGGGGATAAAGGTCTGGACCTTTGAAAGGTCATCCTAGCTCCAGAATTCGCTGTAGGGTAGACCCTTAAGGCCTTCGTTACTACTGCATCACAGTTCAACTTTTCCCTCTGACTTACTCTGCTTCCTCATTCTCTACAGATGTTATATATATATATATATATATATATATATATATATATATATATATGAATATAAAATTGCATTTTAGGTTCTGGGGTACATGTGAAGAACATGCAGGATTGTTGTGTAGGTACATACATGGCAATGTGGTTTGCTGCGTCCATCCCCATCACCTATATCTGGCATTTCCCCCCATGTTATCCCTCCCCAACTCCCTCTTACTCTCCCTCCCCTAGTCTCCCCCTGCCACAGACCTCAATGTGTCATCCTCCCCTCCCTATGTCCATGTGTTCTCACTGTTCAACACCCACCTATGAGCGAGAACATGTGGCGTTTGATTTTCTGTTCTTGTGTCAGTTTGCTGAGAATGATGGTTTCCAGGTTCATCCATGTCCCTACAAAGGACATGAACTCATCATTTTTTATGGCTGCATAGTATTCCATGGTGTATATGTGCCACATTTTCCTTGTCCCGTCTATCACTGATGGGCATTTGGGTTGGTTCCAGGTCTTTGCTATCATAAACAGTGCCACAGTGAACATATGTGTGCATGTATCTTTATAATAGAATGATTTATAATCCTTTGGATATATACCCAGTAATGGGATTGCTGGGTCAAATGGAATTTCTACTTCTAGGTCCTTGAGGAATTGCCACACTGTCTTCTACAATGGTTGAACTAATTTACACTCCCACCAACAGTGTAAAAGTGTTCCTATTTCTCCACATCCTCTCCAGCATCTGTTGTCTCCAGATTTTTTAATGATCGCCATTCTAACTGGTGTGAGATGGTATCTCAATGTGGTTTTGATTTGCATTTCTCTACAGATGTTAATCCCAAGAGCCCATTTTAATCAACTTGCTGCAGGCAAATCTCAGTCTCTATGTCTGCTTTCCAGATAATTCAATCTGTAACATCTATCATCTTATTTTGTGTGTGTGTGTGTTTTTTTTTTACTTATCCTGCCTGTTCTGTTTCTTTTTCTTTACTTTCTTGCCTTCCTTTGGACTAACTATTCTTTCATCATTCCATTTTTTCTATGTTAGTTTGGAAATGATATATTCTTTCCATTCTACAGGTTATCCTAGAAAGAATAATATACATCCTTGAATTATCAAAGTCTAAAGTTAACTGATTCTTTTATCCTATTCTCCAAATTGTAAGGACTTAAACACTTTAACTTCCTTTATCCTTCTCCCATTTTATCTGTAACTGTTATTCTAGGTATTGCAGTTTATAAATGGAACTATGTAATATTTGCAGCTTATAAATGGAACCATGTAATATTTGCAGCCTATAAATGGAACCATGTAATATTTGCAGCCTGTAAATGGAACCATGTAATATTTGCAGCCTATAAATGGAACCATGTAATATTTGTCTTTGTGTTTAGCTTCTTTCACTTAGTGTAACATTTTCAATATTCATCCATGTTGTAGCATGTATAAGAATTTCACTCTTTTCAAAGGTTAATATTCCATCATATCTATATATTTTGTTTAACCATTCATCTGCAGATGGACAGCTGGCTTCTTTCCACCTTTTGGCTACTGTGAATAACACTACTGTAAACACTGGTGTGCCTCAGCTTTCCAAGTAGCTGGGACTACAGGCACCCACCCCTATGCCCAGCTCATTTTTTGTATTTTTAGTCCACTTTGGACTTGTTAGCACTTTGAGGCTTTAAAATATACTTTTTAAAAAGTTGTTTTATTTTTTGAGATGAAGTTTTGCACTGTGGCCCATGCTGGAGTGTTGTGGCATGATCATAGTTCACTGCAACCTCAAATTCCTGGATTTAAGGGATCTTCCCACCGCAGCCTCTCAAGCAGGTAGAACTACAGGTGCATGCCACCATGCCTGGCTAAAATATATTTTAAAATGCTTTTTCCTACTTGCTTTTTAGTTCTAATCCCATAATTCCTATACAATATTAGTACTCTCTTAGTACTAGTGACGTTAGTACTACTAGTTATGATAGGTTTTAAGAACATAATTCCAAATGCAGAATAACTATACTTTTTTTTTAAAAGCCAGCCTTGGGAAAATGATGTATTTTAGACTCAGAAAGCTCTTTCATTATCTTCAGGTTTTGATAAACTAAACATTAAATTATACTAAAATTATTTTCTGTTTTAGTTTCTTATAAATTAAAGGGAAATTAAAGTGAAAAGTAATGAAGCACTTCAACTCTAATTTACTCACGACAGAGTATGTACCAATATTTGCCTTACATTTGAAGGATATTGTAATAATACAAGATATTTAAAAGCATATCCATTTCATTTTGTCTTAATCTCTTAGAACAGTATTTCTGACATTACCAGATGATGTTAACAGGTCTTCCTGGGAGGGCTGTAGTGGGGATACGGTTTTTTCTGATCAAGTATATTTGCTGTCTCATAGAGATGCGTGACACACATTAGTATTTAAAAGACCCTAAGAAGTCCTCAGTAAAGTCAGTTGTTATCTTTATTTAACCCTCTGTTTCCAAATATGTCTGACCAGGGACATATTTTATCCATGGAATATCTATTAATGTGCCCCAAGATACCTAGGTTGAAAAAGGTGGCCTAGAGAAAGAGAAACAAACATTTCAAATAGTTTTGGTTATTTGTATGTTTTAGAACTTGATTATCTACCTCCTGTTTCCTCCTTCTTCACTGAAGGTTAGCAACTGAGTTTTGTGGGGTTTTATTAGCTTTATTAAACTATAACTTCCTGTCAGTCCTTTCTGATGTAGGGTAGCAGAAGGAACATGAGCTTTATAGAGAGACAGAATTTGGATCAAATTCTGGTTCCATCATCTTGGACAAATTCTCCTCTGTCTCTCTGGGTCATAGTTCTTTATCTGTACGCTATTATTTTAAAGATTAATAAATGTGTAAAATACCCAGTGCACTGGCTCCAGTGGTTCCTCCTATCTTAAAATTCCTTAAAGATCTAGAATGGCCAGTTGGAATGAATGTAGGATTGATATCTTTGAACTCCGGCTTCAGACTCTTCTTTTTTTTTTTTTTTTTGAGATGGAGTCTCACTCTGTCTCTCAGGCTAGAGTGCAGTGGTGCGATCTCAGATCACTGCAACCTCCGCCTCCTGGGCTCAAGTGATTCTCCTGCCTCAGCCTTCCAAGTAGCTGGGACTACAGGCACCCACCCCTATGCCCAGCGAATTTTTTGTATTTTTAGTAGATGGTGTTTCACCATTTTGGCCAGGCTGGTGGACTCTTCTTTACTAACTCATTCCCTTGTTTCTTGTATCAATAATTCCTCCCTTGCCTAATTAAGAGACTGTAACATTTTTGCAGAATAACGTTTTTGTATTCTGACTGATAGAGCACCTTGTGTTTTAAACTGATTTTTATTCTTAGAACTTGGGGAGACTCCAGGTTTCCGTCTTATGTTTCTATAACTGTTGCTATTTTATTTATCTTATCTTACTATAATTACTCATTTTCTTTCCCGATCCACTGTAAGTTTTATAAGGTCAAAGACATCTTGTTCCCTGTTGTATACATATACCACCAGCCTGGGTAAAGAGCAGCCACTCGACTTCAGAGGGAGAGATCCAAGATGGCTGACCACTAGCAGCTCAGGATTGTAGCTCCCTGTGAAAGTGCAGAGAACGAGAGGATGCCACACTTTCAGACGAATTTTTGTTGCTCAGGGACCAGGAGATTCCCAGCGGAGGAGCTCCATGGGTCGCCAGCGCTACTCTTGTGGCCAGCGCGGCGGTTTTGCTGGCGCCTCAGCACAGCGGTTCTTGGTGCAGAGTGAGTGGGACTGGGTACCCTTTTGGTCGATTCCCGGGCAGAAAAGCACCATCAATTTTAACACTGCTGTTTTGGCCGGCGCAGTGGGTTGCTCAGATTTCGGTACTGGGAATCAACAAGTTGGAAGTCCACTCAGAAACCTAATTTGAAAGTCGGAAATTTCAAAGACGACAGGTGGATAAATTTACAATGATGGGAAGAAACCAGCGTAAAAAGGCTAATACCCAAAATCAGAATGCCTCTCCCTCTACAGGGGATCACAGTTCCTCATCAGCAACAGAACAAGGCCTGATGGAGAACGAGTGCGTTCCATTAACAGAAGTAGGCTTCAGAAGGTGGATGATAAGAAACTTCTGTGAATTAAAAGAACTTGTTCTAACCCAATGCAAAGAAACTAAGAACTTTGAAAAAAGGTTTGACGAAATGCTAACAAGAATAGACAATTTGGAGAGGAATATAGGTGAATTAACGGAGCTGAAAAACACAACACGAGAACTTCGCGAAGTATGCACAAGTTTTAACAGTCAAATTGATCAAGCAGAAGAAAGGATATCAGAGTTCAAAGACCAACTTAACGAAATAAAACGAGAAGTCAAGATTAGAGAAAAAAGGATAAAAAAGAATGAGCAAAGTTTCCAAGAAATATGGGACTATGTGAAAAGACCTAATCTACATTTGATAGGTGTACCTGAATGTGACGAAGAGAATGAATCCAAGTTGGAAAATACTGTTTGGGAGATTATTCAGGAAAAGTTTCCCAACCTAGTAAGACAGGACAATATTCAACTCCAGGTAATACAGAGAACACCACAAAGATATTCCTCAAGAAGACCAACCCCAAGGCACATAATCGTCAGATTCATTAGGGTTGAAATGAAGGAGAAAATACTAAGAGCAGCCAGAGAGAAAGGTCAGGTTACCCACAAAGGGAAGCCTATCAGACTTACAGCAGATCTCTCAGCAGAAACCCTACAGGCCAGAAAAGAGTGGGGGCCAATATTCAACATCCTTAAAGAAAAGAACTTTCAACCCAGAATTTCATATCCAGCCAAACTGAGCTTCAAAAGCGAAGGAAAAATAAAATCTTTTGCAAACAAGCAAGTACTTAGAGATTTCACCATCACCAGTCCTGCTTTGCAGAAGCTTCTGAAAGAAGCACTATACATATAAAGGAGCAACCAGTATCTGCCTTTCCAAAAATATATCCAGCTAGCATCAAATGGCAGTATTAAACTCATATATATTATTAACTGGATAAAAAGCCAAACCCATCGGTACGCTGTATCCAGACCCATCTCACATGCAACGATACACAAAGACTCAAAACAAAGGGACAGAGGAAGATTTATCAACCAAACGGAGAGCAAACATAAATAAATAAATAAAAAGCAGGAGTTGCAATTCTCACCTCTGATAAAATAGACTTTAAAGCAACAAAGATCAAAAGAGGCAAAGAAGGACATTATATAATGGTAAAAGGATCAATGCAACAAGAAGAGCTAACGATCCTATATATACACGTACCCAATACAGGAGCACCCAGATACATAAGACAAGTTCTTAATGACTTATAAAGAGACTTAGCTTCCCACACAATAATAGTGGGAGACTGTAACATCACATTGTCAATATTAGACTGATCAACGAGATAGAAAATTAACAAGGATATCCAGGACTTGAACTCAGACCCGGAACAAGTAAACTTAATAAACATTTATAGAACTCTCCACTTCAAGTACACAAAACATACACTCTTATCAGTACCATATCACACCTATTCCAAAAGTGACTATATAATTGGAAGTGAATCATTCCTCAGTAATCACATAGCATTTCATAGGTTTAAATGAAATATTGGTTGGCTGTTTGTTTGTTATTTTCTTCCCTTATTCCTTCCTGTCTCCATTGTTAAGCACTATTATTGGCATAAAAGAGGTTTTCAATTCCCATTTTTAGACTGCATTCTAGCCTGGGCAATAAAGCAATACTCCGGTTCTCTCTCCCTCTTTCTCTTCCTTTTTCTTCCTCTTCTTCATTTTTTTTCTTTCTCTTTCTTTCTTCCTTTTTTTTTAAAAAAAAAAAGAAAAAAAGAGCAGCCACTCAATAACTACAGAATCTTTAATAAGTTATAATAATTGGAACCCCCAAAATCATTATTAAAATATAATTCTGAGATGAAGTGTTTTAATATTCTTTATATAATAAAAGTACTGGTAGAGGCTGGGCGTGGTGGCTCATGCCTGTAATCCCAGCTCTTTGGGAAGTCAAGGAGGGTGGAACGCTTAAGGCCAGGAGTTTGAAACCAGCCTGGGCAACATGGTGAAATCCAGTCTTTACTAAAAATACAAAAATTAGCAAGATGTGGTGGTGCAAGCCTGTAATTCTAGCTACTCGGGAGGCTGAGGCAGGAGAATAGCTTTAACCCGGAAGGCAGAGGTTGCAGTGAGCCAAGATGACACCGCTGCACTCCAATCTGGGTGATAGAGTAAGACTCTTTCTCAAAAAAAAAAAAAAAAAAAGAAAGAAAAAGAATGAAAGAAAGAAAGAGAAAGAAAGAAAGAAAGTACTGGTAGAAGGCCAGATGCGGTGGCTCACACCTGTAATCCTAGCACTTTGGGAGGCCGAGGCGGGTGGATCACCTGAAGTCAGGAATTCAAGACCAGCCTAGCCAACGTGGTGAAACCCTGTCTCTACTAAAAATACAAAAATTAGCTGGGCATGGTGGCACACGTCTGTAATCTCAGCCACTCGGGAGGCTGAGGCAGGGGAATCACTTGAACCCGGGAGGCAGAAGTTGCAGTGAGCAGAGCTCCTGCCACTGCATCCCAGCCTGGACAACCGAGCAAGACCCCATCTCAAAAAAAAAAAAAAAGAAAGTACTGGTAAAAAATAAGGAGTTAAATTTACTTGAAATTCTCAAATTTTAAAAATATCAGTCTTTAGAATCAATAATCAATAATCACTACTAGAAGTCCTAGACTGGGCTGGACGCGCTGGCTCATGCCTATAATCCCAGCACTTTGGGAGGTTGAGGCAGGTGGATCACCTGAGGTCATGAGTTCGAGACCAGCCTGACTAACATGAAGAAACCCCATCTCTATTAAAATTACAAAATTAGCTGGGCATGGTGGTGCATGCCTGTAATCCCAGCTACTTGGGAGGCTGAGGCAGGAGAATCACTTGAACTCGGTAGGTGGAGGTTGCAGTGAGCCAAGCTCGTGCCATTGCACTCCAGTCTGGGCAACAAGAGCAAAACTCCATCTAAAAAAAGAAAAAATTCTTAGACCGATAGAGTCATTTTTTCTGATATATCTCCAATCACTAGGATAGAAACAGAATAATAAATATATTCTTTTTAGACAAATTTCGGTATTCAAGAGTAACTTCATTTATTCAAAAGATGTATTCTAGAAAGACTGCCTGTAAATAAGCTTTTATAGTCTAAACATTAAAAAACTCATCTGATTAAACTAAATCTGAAATATATTTAAATATTGAAATATATTATATATATTTCAATATATTTAAACAAACAAGAAATTATATATATATGTATATATATAAAAATATAAAATAAAAATCCCTCTTTGTATTGAGGATGCCCCCACACTAACTTACTATGTGTTACATATTTAAATTTCTGAACACTGGAATTTTCAAAGTGGAGAAAACTTTACTCACAGGTCATATCGAAAGCTAAGAAGATTAGCACAATTCTAATGTCAAATTAGTTTTTATTTTTAAAAACATCATTAGTAAGTACATAAGTAGTAAATACAGTATGTTATGAAGAGGTTTTTTAGTAACTAGCAAAATTAAACATACTTACTATTATTTTCTTACAGTCCTTTCCTCTGCATAATTCTGTATAGGTAGAATACTGCACATATATAATCCAGCTTCCAACAAAAACCGCTAACCAGGAAAAGAAAAGATATTTCATCCGCACATATGAGAAGCGAGCCTATGAGGAAAAGAGAACAGAACAATCATTCATTCAGCACCAAATCAGCATCAGTCCTAGAACGTGACTTCTCACCCTTCTTGGAATAACTCAGTATATATTCTAGGCTTTCATATGGCAATTCTAGAACAAAGTGCACTTTCACTGAGTCCAAACAGCACTGGTCTTAGAAAAGGAAGCTCCAGGTCCTGCCAAGGAAAAAGGGAACAAAAATATCCTTTAAGATGTATAACCTTTCAAATACCACCATTATTAAAAGCTACTTTTTAGGCACAAGCACGTACCCCACACTCTCGTGGGCACCTTGTGAGATCAGGTAAAAAGAAGTACAATTTCTATTTATTAGGAGCTTACAAAAGACTGTTTCACATAAGAATCTCAAAGGTCTTTAGAAAAATCATGATAAAAATAATTTTGTTTTAAATAAATAAGAACAGAGAATCTGGCTATTTGTCTAATGTCTCATACTGACAACCAGAACAAGAAATTAAGCTCTCCAGTCACTTCTATTTCCCTGTTGTATGCACCAGAGCTTTATGTTCCTTTTGTTCAACCAACCAAATGCTTCACCTAATAGATATTCTGGAAACTGAGGAGAATCTAACAACTGTTAAAGGAGAAATGATTGCAGAAGCGTTAAGATTTATTAAGAATGAAGCAGAAAGAGATGAGAGAGACAGAAGCGCACCTGCAGAAGACAGTGAGTGCAAAGGAAAAGGAGACTCAGGAAATACTGAATTCTGTTGGCCCTATTTGTGGTTTAGGTGTCTTTGTGAGGTTCACAGGTGGTGAATACCTGCACCAAAGGCTTGAGTATAATGAATTCTCAGTAAAACAGTAGGTCTTTGAGCTTTATTATTAAAATAAAAAGTACTTTTAGTGCAAGATACTTTTGTATTGCTCTAAGTAAAAAGAAAAGTCAGATAAAACTGCAAATTAAATCACATAAATGACAATGGGGTATATACCAAGGGGTTTGTTTGAAAGCTATTTAAGATGACTCATCTCTAATAAGAGGTCTGGTCATCAGATAGAAATTGACATGTACAAATACTGTGAACCTAAATAAGATTAAATGACATGGGGTGGGTTCGGGAAGCTTCTGGAATGGACCCGTATCCAGACTCGTGACTGTAGAAAACAGCCTATACTTGTCTGTCTTGCGATAGGATAAAGACTGTTCCGGGTCCTGAGCCTTGACTAGATGCGGAGCTTCAGGTACTTTCCCATCTTTATTTTCATCTGATAGGAAGATGTCTTCAGGAAATGCTAAAATTGGGCACCCTGCCCCCAACTTCAAAGTTACAGCCTTTATGCCAGATGGTCAATTTAAAGATATCAGCCTGTCTGACTACAAAGGAAAATATGTTGTGTTCTTCTTTTACCCTCTTGACTTCACCTTTGTGTGCCCCACGGAGATCATTGCTTTCAGTGATAGGGCAGAAGAATTTAAGAAACTCAACTGCCAAGTGATTGGCGCTTCTGTGGATTCTCACTTCTGTCACCTGGCATGGATCAACACACCTAAGAAACAAGGAGGACTGGGACCCATGAACATTCCTTTGATATCAGACCCAAAGCGCACCATTGCTCAGGATTATGGGGTCTTAAAGGCTGATGAAAGCCTCTCATTCAGGGGCCTCTTTATCATTGATGATAAGGGTATTCTTCGTCATATCACTGTAAATGACCTCCCTGTTGGCCGCTCTGTGGATAAGACTTTGAGACTAGTTCAGGCCTTCCAGTTCACTGACAAACATGGGGAAGTGTGCCCAGCTGGCTGGAAACCTGGCAGTGATACCATCAAGGCTGATGTCCAAAAGAGCAAAGAATATTTCTCCAAACAGAAGTGAGCGGGCTGTTGATGCTAGGCTTGAAGTGGGCAGCCATGAGAACAAAACCTCTTTTGTACTTTTCTTCCCCCCATGAGTAAAACACAATACTTCAGATTCAAAAAAAAAAAAGATTAAATGACATAATGCCTATAAAACATAAGCACATTGCTGGGCATGAAGTCAGTATTCAGCAAATGTTAGCTAAATAAATATGCAAGTCACTGAGTGAGAGGCGAACAATGCTCTCAGAGCTATCACCTTCTTTTCTGACTTGCTAAAAAGAAAACTGAATCTGAATCTGACCAAGCCTTTCAGCTCCAGCTACCAGTTTAGAGGAAATACATGAGCGAGAGGAACACAAGTGACACTTATGTGAAACTATAAGGATATAATCAGCAAACTCCAGGTTGTGGGAAACACTGCAATACAAACAACCCAGTTACTTCAAGAAATAAATTAAAAGGAGGAAAAAAAAGGAAGGGGAAACTTAAAGATTAAAAAACATTTAAGAAATATATTAGGCTGGACACGGTGGGCTGGACGCGGTGGGCCACACCTGTAATCCCAGCATTTCTGGAGGCTGAGATAGGAGAATCACTTGAGGACAGGAATTTGAGACCAGCCTGGACAATATAGTGAGACATTATCTCTATGAAAAAATATAAAAATTAGCCAAGGCGAACCAGGAGCAGTGGCTTAAGCCTGTAGTCCCAGGACTTTGGGAGGCTGAGGCAAGTGAATCACTTCAGTTCAGGAGTTTGAGACCAGCCTGGTCAACATGGTAAAACCCTGTCTCTACTAAAAATACAAAAGTTAGCCGAGCATGGTGGCACACACCTGTGATACTATCTACTCAGGAGGCTGAGGCAGGAGAATCGCTTGAACCTGGGAGGCCGAGGTTGCAGGAGCTGAGATTGTGCCACTGTATTCCAGCTTGGGCAACAGAGCAACACTCCATCTCAGAAAATAACAATCAAAATTAGCCAAGCATGGTGGCTCATGCCTGTAGTCTCAGCTATCTGGGAGGCTACAGTGAGAGGACTGCTTGAGCCCAGGAGGCAGAGGTTGCAGTGAGCCAAGATCGCACCACCGCACCCCAGCCTGGGTGACAGAGAGAGACACTGCTTCAAAAAAAGAAATGTATCAAACAATTACAACACATGCATCTTTTCTTAGTCCTGATTCAAACGAAAACCTGTAAAAAATGACATTTGAGACAACTGAAAATTTTAAGGATGACAGGATCCTTGATGGTAGTAAAGGATTGTTTTAGTCTTTTTTAGGTGTGATAATGGTTCTGTGGTAGCATTTCAATATTTTTCTTCTCTAGCTATCAAATAGTTACATTTTTCTAGTTCCTCTGTCATGTGTTTAGAGAAACACCCTATGAACTGGATTGCCCGATGACTGCTTGTCATGATAAAGAATGCCAAACATTCTGGAGAGGAAGTGAGATTGATGATGTTCCCAGCAGGGCACTGGGCATCACCTGTTGCAGACATAATGACAAAGGGAGTGAGACATATTTTTATTCCAGCATGCCATGGAGAATTGCTGTGCTTTGGGGGTAACACCAAGTAGTAAAAGGACCTTCATGTGTCCTTGAATATCTACAGATCCTGCAGCCTCACATTTAAAAATAATGATTGAAGAAAGAAACAGCCATACATTACATCTGTAGCTATTAACCGATTTAATTTTCCTGTGTGCCACTAACAAAAATGTTTCTAGAGGTCTGTTCTGTACCAATTACCTAAATAATGTAGTCTTTGATTAAGAAATGTAGCCTGACCTTTTTATTTATGCTGAACTATTCACAACGACTGCCCAGCAGTTTTTTTATTCTGCAGACTGTGTGCCTTACTAGTAATGGTATGTTGCTTTAGTCCTTATTTTGTTCCTGAAAAGCATGGTAAGAATTTTAGTAAATACACTATAGCACTGATTCTCAAATGGACTTTGTTTTGCTCCATAGGGGACACTTGGTAAGGTCTGGAGACATGTTTGGTTTCCCAGTTGGAGGCTGCAAAAGAAGTCTTGTGGGGTAGCAGCTAGAGATGCTGCTAAACATCCTACAGCGTGCAGTGTAGCCCCCCACAGCAAAGCATCATCAGGCCCAAAATGTGTTTGAGAAACTCTGTATCACAGTTACACAATGAAATGAAAACAAAAATTGTGGGGTTGAAAGAGCCGAATTTGTACAACACTAGCATTTTATCTTAAATTAGCCTTTAATGCAAAAACTATTACTAATTTTAAAAATATGATAACATCTGTCTGGAAATAACAAGTAGTTCTTTATTATTAGAGTAAATGATTGCCAATCTTTTATTGTAAGCTCGTGATGACACAAAATGCCAATTCTACTCTAAAAATAGTAATTATTCTTCTTTTAAAATATTGTTTGATTTCATTGTGATAACTTATTTCAAAACAAATCTGAAAATCTTTGATCTTGTTTGTAACTTTACATTGTTTTAAAAATAGGCAAAAGGAGGCAACACACCAAAATTTAGCCATTTAAGACTACTTCTGGCTGAGTATGGTGGCTCACGGTTGTAATCCCAGCACTTTGGGAGGCCAAGGTGGGTGGATCACAAGGTCAGGAGTTTGAGACCATCCTGGCCAACACAGTGAAACCCCATCTCTACTACAAATACAAAAGTTAGCTGGGCATGGTGGCAGGTGCCTGTAATCCCAGCTACTCAGGAGGCTGAGGCAGGAGAATTGCTTGAACCTGGGAAGCAGAGGTTGCAGTGAGCCGAGATCGCACCATTGCATTCCAGCCTGGCAACAGAGCTAGACTCTGTCTCAAAAAAAAAAAAAAAAAAAAATGCTTCTATTATCTGGCTAGTTTTCATACTCTGCATCTTTCATAAACATGTAAAGCACAAAGTCCCTTTACTTTGCCCCTAAATACTCCATAAACAAATGTTCTTCATTTTGAGAATGGGGATAGAGAAACGGGACTCTGTCTCAAAAAAAAAAATTATGAGTCTACTGGTAATAATTTCAGCATTCTTAATCTTTTTAAGAGGTGAATTTTTATATTTATAGAAAGAATCCAAATTATTCTTCGATCTGAAGTTTAAAGATTTTATTTGCAGGAGCATATTCTCTGTTTTGATTTTATGAAAACTCTAGAAATAAAGTTTCAACAGAAAGCAGATAATTTTCACACTTTCTCTGAATGCTGGTTCATATTTCTTATGCTTAGAGGCTGACAGCATAATAAAATGCCAAGAAAAACTGAGGAATTAATTGCATGGGGTGATTCTAAAGCCTGTGTCCTGGCTCAATGTTAAAACACTATTTCAAGGAAGTGGCAAAGTAAAAGAAATAGCTCGTAATATATTAAGTGAAAAAAAAATTCGTTTTCAAAATCATATGTATAATATGTTCCCAGTTTTGCTTTTAAAAAGAGAAATCACCGTTGGGGGTGGGTGCTAAAAAAAAAAAGAAAAAAGAAAAAGAGAAATCATCAAAAGACTTTAGAAACTGAAAAGAAATAAAACATTAAGAGTTGTTATCTCAAGATGTCAAGAGGTGGTGGAATTATGGATAATTTTTATTTTTCTTATCTTAATTTTCTATAACTAATATGTATTACTTTTTTTTTTTGAGATGGAGTTTCACTCTTGTTGTCCAGGTTGGAGTGCAATGGCATGATCTCAGTTCACTGTAACCTCTACCTCCCAGGTTCAAATGCTTCTCCTGCCTCAGTCTCCCAAGTAGCTGTGATTACAGGCATGTGCTACCACGCTCGGCTAATTTTGCATTTTTAGTAAAGATGGGGTTTCTCCATGTTGGTCAGGCTGGTCTTGAACTACTGACCTCAGGTAATTCACCTGACTTGGTCTCCCAAAGTGCTGAGATTACAGGCATCTCCCAAAGTGCTGAGGTTGCAGGCGTGAGCCACCGCGACTGGCTATATTACTTTTTTAATTAGAAAAAACTATACGTATATATGTGTTTAATGTACATATCAAAATATATGTCTTTAAGATCTTCAAGTCTCTTAATACTTTAAAAAATATTTTTTACTGTGAAATATTAATATATAATTGTTTAAAATACATAAATACAGCTTATATTATAATTATAAAGCAAATATCTAAATACCTACCACTTGGGTTAAAATACAGAATTTTCTGGCTGGGTGTGGTGGCTCACGCCTGTAATCCCAGCACTTTGGGAGGCTGAGGCGGGCGGGTGGATTACTCGAGGTCAGGAGTTCGAGGCCAGCCTGGCCAAAAATTAGCTGGGCATGGTGACACGTGCCTGTAATCTCAGCTACTCAGGAGGCTGAGGCAGGAGAATTGCTTAAATCCAGGAGGCGGAGGTTGTAGTGAGCCGAGATTGTGCTATTGCACTCCAGCCTCGGCGACAAGAATGAAACTCCGTCTCAAGAAAGAAACAACGACGACAAAAAAAAAAAAAAAAAGCCCAATAATTTTCTAATACCTTCACTGGCCCCTGTCCTCCCCTCCCCAATAAAGGGTTAATTAACATGCTCCTGACTATGATAATCATTTATTTATGTACTTTTCTAAGTAGTTTAACCACTGATCAGGTATCCCTATAATGCAGAGTTTGATGTTGACTGCTTGAATTTTACCTAAGTAGAAGCATATTCTTTTGACTTGCATCTTTCTCTCAGCATTATATCATGAGATTTAACCATGCTGATACATACAGCCAGTTTGTTCATTTTATTTGCTGTAGAGTATTCCACTGAGTTTTCAGTAAGCAATCTTTATACTTTTATATATAAACAATATAAAGATTTAAAAATGTATACCTTTCTCTTCAACTTCCGTAAGGAAAAAAAAATCCCACATAATATGGAGCTACGTTCTGTGCCAGGCACTGCACGACACACTCTGTGTATCTCATATAGTATATGCAATGTTCCTGAAAATCACAGACTTAGAAGGTTTGAAAGAGACTTTGGAAACATATAATTCAACCATGTGCTGATGTGATAATTAGGCTTAGAATGTTTAAACAGCTTTGGCTCTAAGTTGGTTGTGTCAGGAAGAAGTCTAAGGTTTTACACGGGAAGTGTCACAGACATGCCCTGGGGTGGGTGCAATTCTAGGTCTTAACCCCTGAGGAAGTGACTTCTGGCAAAAGCTGAGGACCGGCCGGGCGCGGTGGCTCACGCCTGTAATCCCAGCACTTTGGGAAACCGAGGCGGGTGGATCACGAGGTCAAGAGACCATCCTGGTCAACATGGTGAAACCCCGTCTCTACTAAAAATACAAAAATTAGCTGGGCACGGTGGCGCGTGCCTGTAATCCCAGCTACTCAGGAGGCTGAGGCAGGAGAATTGCCTGAACCCAGGAGGCGGAGGTTGCGGTGAGCCGAGATCGCGCCATTGCACTCCAGCCTCGGTAACAAGAGCGAAACTCCGTCTCAAAAAAAAAAAAAAAAAAAAAAAAGCTGAGGACTACAATTTCTTTCCTTGCTGCTGCTGCTTTACGGAGCACAGGCCAGGCATGTGTTGAAAGAGCTTCAAGGCCAAGAAAACATAAAAGGCATCCAGGCATCCCCAGGGTTAAAAAAAAGTAGGCATGCAGATGGCTTTTTTTTTTTTTTTTTTTTGAGACAGAGTTTCGCTCATGTTACCCAGGCTGGAGTGCAATGGCGCGATCTCGGCTCACCGCAACCTCCGCCTCCTGGGTTCAGGCAATTCTCCTGCCTCACCCTCCTGGGTAGCTGGGATTACAGGCACGCGCCACCGTGCCCAGCTAATTTTTTGTATTTTTAGTAGAGACGGGGTTTCACCATGTTGACCAGGATGGTCTCGACCTCTTGACCTCGTGATCCACCCGCCTCGGCCTCCCAAAGTGCTGGGATTACAGGCGTGAGCCACGGCGCCCGGCCCGCAGATGGCTTTTAATTAACAATCAGACAGCCAGCATCTTACAGGGCATATGGGAGGAAGGTGTAACCTCCATTAGCAATCTATAAATAAAAGGAATGTTGGCATTTGCAATTGCAGGTGAAAATAACTCATCACAGGGATCTTCAACATCCCAGTGCAGGACAAGGTTATGCAAAAAAACTAAGTGTTTTGATTTTCTATTGCTGTGTAACAAACCATCTGAAAATTCAGAGGCTTAAAATAACTATCTATTTGTCTCTCACGTTTCTGAGGGATGACTGGACTCAGCTAAGCAGTTCTCTCTTGAAGGTTCTCATCCATTTGTGGTGAAGACTGGGGCTATCTGAAAGACTATCTGGGTTGGACGTGCAGATAGATGGCTTCTTCATGCACATGTGCAACTTCTCAGCTGTGGCTGGAATAGCTCTATGTGGCTAGCTGGGCTTTTTCAAAGTATGGTGGCGTCAGCTGGGCGCGGTGGCTCACGCCTGTAATCCCAGCACTTTGGGAGGCCAAGGCGGGTGGATCACCTAAGGTCGGGAGTTCAAGACCAGCCTGACCAACATGGAGAAACCCGGTATCTACTAAAAATACAAAATTAGCCAGGCGTGGTAGCACATGCCTGTAATCCCAGGAGGCTGAGTCAGGAGAATCACTTGAACCTGGGAGGCGGAGGTTGCAGTGAGCCGAGATCGCGCCATTGCACTCCAGCCTGGGCAACAAGAGCAAAATACCGCCTCAAAAACAAAACAAAACAAAACACAAACAAAAAACCTAAACGATCCAGTTTGACATATTCCTTTCCTGGCTGTTTTCCACGTTTGTGCATATACAAACTACATTATCTTTTAAGAAAAATAAAGTTGGGATCATATGATACATATTAATTATCTCCTTTTCTCATTTAACATAAACATGTTCCTATGCCATTACATAGTCTTGATATATTTTCAAAAAATTTATATTTAAGACTGGGCACAGTGGCTCATACCTGCAATCCCAGCACTTTGGGAGGCCAAGGTGGGTGGATTGTTTGAGTCCAGGAGTTTGAAACCAGTCTGGATAACACAGTGAGACCCTGTCTGTACAAAAAATAAAAAATTAGCCAGGCATGATGGCTTGCACCTGTAGTCCCAGGTACTTGGCAGGCTGAGGCGGGAGGATTGCTTGAGCTGGGGAGACTGAGGCTGCAGTAAGTGATGATGTGCCACTGTACTCCAGCCTAGGCAACAGAGCAAGACCCTGTCTCAAAAAAAGTTAATATTAAAAAAAAAATTCTGCTGGGTACAGTGGCTCATGCCTGTAATCCCAGCATTTTGGGAGGACAAGGTAGGTAGATCACAAGGTCAGGAGATCCAGACCATCCTGGCCAATATGGTGAAACTCTGTCTCTACTAAAAATACAAAAAATTAGCTGGGTGTGGTGGTGCATGCCTGTAATTCCAGCTACTTGGGAGGCTGAGGCACAAGACTTGCTTGAACCTAGGAGGCAGAGGTTGCAGTGAGCCAAGATCGCACCACTGCACTTCAGTCTGGCAATAGAGCAAGACTCAGCCTCAAAAAAAAAGTCTTTTTAAATAAAGATAGGGTGTCACTATGTTGCCCAGTGTGGTCTTGAAGTCCTGGGCTCAAGCAATCCTCCTGCCTCAGCCTCCCAAAGAGCTAGGATTATAGGCGTGAGCCTCTGTGCCCATACTGTAAAATGTTATATGTGCATTTAAACATCAATTTTATTTGGTCTTTAAATGGACATATAACATTTTACAGCACAGGTATGCCATAACTTACTTAACCCTATCTGTATTGTTGAACAATTTTATTTCCAATACTGTACTGTAATATTGGATAGTGATAAATAATATGAATGAAAGCCAATATTTATTCGTGCTACTCTGTACAGGAACTGTTAAAAGTACTTTCTATATGTTAATATACTTAATCCTCATAAAAACTCTATGAGCTGATGTGGTATATTATGAGTTGGAAAACTATGGCCTTTGAGCCAAATCCAGTCTGCTGCTTGGTTTTGTAAATACAGCTTATTGGAACACAGTCACTCTATCTGTCAATACATTATTATCTAAGGCTGCTTTCATGCTGTAACAGCAGAGTTCATTGGTTGCAACAGAGACAATATAGCCAACAAAGCAAAAAGTATTTACTATCTGGCTCTTTAACAAAATAGTTTGCTGACCCCTGAACTGTTCAGCAAATACTCATTCTCTCTCACTGCCTCACCTTCCCTGACCCATTGGTGTTGCTCTCAGCCACGTGACTTGCTTTAGTCCATGTTTGTTAAGTGCAAACATTACATGCAAAGAAAAGTATGCAATTGGGTCAGGTGCAGTGACTCATACCTGTAATTCCAGCACTTTAAGAGGTCAAGTGGGAGGATCACTTGAGCCCAGGAGTTCGAGACCAACTAGAGAAACATAGGAAGAGCCTATATCTACCAAAAAAAAAAAAAAATTAGCTGGGCAGGGTGGTACTCGTCTGTAATCCCAGCTACTTGGGAGGCTGAGGTGAGAGGATTAATTGAGCCTGGGATGTCAAGGCTGCAGTGAGCTGTGATCATGCCACTGTACTCTAGCCTGGGTAACAGAGGGAGACCCTGTCTCAAAAAAAAAAAAAAGAAAACTATGCAGACGGACTTGCTTTCTTTCACTTCAGATACTGCCAGTAGAACAGATCCCTTGTAGTCTACTGACACACACAAAAATAAGTGACACTATAGCCCACCTGAACCAAAATGTCCTGAAGTCAAGCCAAGCCTAGAATAGGGGAACTCTAGCTGACTCGTAGATATGAGATTGAGAAATAAATGCTTACAGTGTGTCATTAAGTTTTGGGGAAATTGATTATGCAGCATTGCTGGGGTAACTAACTGATATTGGAGGGGACTACTTTATCCCTTTAGAAGAACTCTATGAGTAGGGGACTATTCGTCATTTTACAGATGGAAAAACTGAGAAACATACAGAGGATAAGCAAGGCCGTACCAGTCGGAAGCAGGAGAACCAGGCTTTGAATGGAGGCTGTGCTGGCTTCAGAGCCTGCACTTTACTCTACTGACTATTGCATTAAATACATAGTGACCTGAGCTTTTTAAAAACTTCAGTAAGAATTTATTAAATAACAATCTAGTATGGACCACTATTCTTTTTTTCCCCATCACCTCAAACGTTGATCATTTCTCTGTATTTGGAACATTCAAAATCCTCTCTTCTACTATTTGAAAATATACAATAAATTGTTAATTATAGTCACCCTATATTGCTATAGAACACTAGAACTTACTCCTGCTATCTAGCTGTACTTTTGTTATCTGTGAAACAATCTTTGTTCATCCCCCTCTTCCCCTTCCCCTTCCTCACCTCTAGTAACTGCTCTTCCATTCTCTACTTCTATAAGCTCAACTTTTTAAGCTTCCACATGTGAGTAAGATCATGCAGCATTTACCTTTTTGCACCCAGCCTATTTAACTTAATGTAATGTCCCCCAAGCCACATCCATGTTGCTGTGAATGACAAAATTTCACTTTTTTTTATGGCTAAATAGTTTTCCATTATGTATATATATCACATTTTCTTTATCTATTCATCTGTTGATTGACACTTAGGTTGATTCCATACCTTGGCTATTGTGAATAGTGCTACAATAAATATGAGCGCAGACACCTCTTCAACAAAGTGATTAACTTTCCTTGGGATAGATGCACAGTAGTGGAACTGCTGGATCATACAGTAGTTCTATTTGCAGTGTTTTGAGGAACCTCCATACTGAGTTCCATAGTGTCTACACTAATTTACATTTCCATCAATAGTGTAAGAGAGTTCCTCCTTCTCCACATCCTCACCATCATTTGCTATTTTTTGTCTTTTTGATAATAGCTATTCTAACTGGGTTTAGATATCTCATTGTGGATTTTATTTGTATTTCCCTGATGATTAGTGATGTTAAGCACTTTTTTCATGTACCCGTTGGTCATTCGTATGTTTTGAGAGATGTCCATTTAGCTCATTTGTCAATTTTCAAATCGAAATTTGTTGTTGCTGTTTTGCTGCTGAGTTCTTTGTATATTCTAGATATTAATCCCTTGTTGGATGAATAGTTTGTAAATATTTTCTCTCATTCTGCAGGTTGTCTCTTCACTCTGTTGATTTTTTTCCTTTGCTGTGCAGAAGCGTTTTAGTTTGCCATAATCCCATTTGTCTATTTTTGTTGTCTATGTTGCCTGTGCTTTTGAGGTCTTCTCCATAAGATCTTTGCCCAAACCAGTGTCATGAAGTGTTTCTCCTATGCTTTTTACTAATAGTTTCATAGCTTCATGCCTTCTATTCAAGTCTTTAATCCATTTTGAATTGACTTTTAACATGTTGAGAGACAGGGGTCTAATTTCATATTTCTCCATATGACTATCCAGTTTTTCCAACACAACTCATTGAAGAGACAGTCCCTTTCCCAATAAATGTTCTTGGCACCTTTGTCAAAAATCAGATAGCTGTTTATTTCTAGGTTCTGGGTTCTGTACCATTGGTCTATTAGTCTGTTTTTATAGCTAGTACCATGCTGTTTTTGTTACTATAGCTTTGTAGTATGTTTTGAAATCTGGTAGTATGATGCCTACAGCTTTGTTGTTTTTTTCTCAGGATTATTTTGTCTACTTAGGGTCTCTTATAGTTTCATATCTGTTTTAGGATTGCTTTTTATATTTCATTGAATAATGTCATTGGTATTTTGATAGGGATTGCACAGAATTTGTAGATTGCTTTTGGTAGTATGGTCATGTTAACAACATTAATTATTCCAATCCATAAACATGAGATATCTTTCCTTTTTTTTTTTTTTAATTGAGACAGGGTATCACTCTGTCACCCAGGCTGGAGTGCAGTGATGTGATCTCAACTCACTGCAGCCTGTCTCCTGGGCTCAAGCAATCCCACCTCAGCCTCTCAAGTAGCTGAAACTACAGGTCTATGCCACCATGCCTGGCTAATTATTTTGTATTTTTGGTGAAGACAGGGTTTTGCCATGTTGCCAGGCTGGTCTTGAACTTCTGAGCTCAAGCAATCTGCCTGCCTCAGCCTCCCAAAGTGCTGAGATTACAGGCATGAGCCACTGTGCCTGGCTGTCTTTCCATTTTTTTGTGTGTCCTCTTCAATTTCTTTCATCAGTGTTTTATAGTTTTCCTTGTAGAGATCTTTTACCCCCTTAAATTTATTCTTAGGTATTTTATTTGCTCATTGTAGCTGTTGTAAAAGGGATTGCTTTCTTAATTTCCTTTTCTGCTGTTCATTGTTGGTGTATAGAAATGCTACTGATTTTTGCATATTGATTTTGTATTCTGCAACTTTACTGAATTCATTGATTAGTTCTAAGTTTTTTGGTAGAGCTTTTAGGGTTTTCTATATATAAGATCTTGTCATTTGCAAACAGGGACAATGTAATTCCCTCCTTTCTAACTGGAATGCCCTTTCTTTTCTTTCTTTCTCTTTCTTTCTCTCTTTCTTTCTTTCCTCTCTCTTTCTTTGCTTAATCGCTCTAGCTAGGACTTCCAGTACTACGTGGAATAAAAGTGGTGAAAGTGGGCATCCTGGTCTTGTTCCAGATCTTAGAGAAATAGCTTTCAGCTTTTCGTTGTTCAGTATCATGTTGGCTGTGGGTCTGCCATATGTGGCCTTTATCATGGTGTGGTATTTACCTTCTATATCCAATTTGTTGAGTGGTTTCATCACGAAAAGACATTGAATTTTATTGAATCATTTTTGTTATTTATTAAAATGATCATATGGTTTTTGTTTTTGGTTTTGTTAATGTGATGTATCACATTTATTGATTTGTGTACATTGAGCTATCTTTGCATCCCTTGAATAAATCCTATTTGATCATGGTAAATGACTTTTTCAATGTGCTGCTGGATTCAGTTTGTTAGTATTTTGTTGAGGATTTTTACACCTATGTTCATCAAGTATATTGGCCTATATTTTTCTTTTTTTCTGGTGTCCTTGTCTGGTTTTGGTATTGAGGTAACACTGGCATTATAGAATGAGTTGGAAGAATGCCCTCCTTTTCAGTTTTCTAGAAGAGTTTGAAAATTGTATTAGTTCTTTAAATGTTTGGTATAATTCTACAGTGGAGCCATTGGGTCCTGGGCCTTTTTCTGACAGGAAACATTTTATTACAGATTCATAGATTCAATCTCATTACTTGTAATTGGTCTGTTCAGGTTTCCTGTTTCTTCTTGGTTCAATCTTGGTAGAATGTATGTGTCCAAAAATTGATTCATTTCCTCTAGTTTTCTAATTTGTTGATGTATAGTTGTTCATGATACAAAGTCTCTAATGAGACTTTGTATTTCTGTGTTATTAGTTACTATATTTCCTTTTCAACTCTGTTTTATTTATTTGGGTCTGTTCTCTTTTTTCTTGGTTAGTCCAGCTAATGGCTTACCAATTTTGCCTTTTTGAAAAACTAATTTTTCATTTTGTTGATCCTTTTTTTTTTTTTTTCGATGTTTATTATTTCTTTTTTTTTTTTTTTTTTTTTTGAGAAGGAGTTTCACTCTTGTTACCCAGGCTGGAGTGCAATGATGCGATCTCGGCTCACCGCAACTTCTGCCTCCTGGGTTCAGGCAATTCTCCTGCCTCAGCCTCCTGAGTAGCTGGGATTACAGGCACGCACCACCACGCCCAGCTAATTTTTTGTATTTTTAGTAGAGACGGGGTTTCACCATGTTGATCAGGATGGTCTAGATCTCTTGACCTCGTGATCCACCCGCCTCGGCCTCCCAAAGTGCTGGGATTACAGGCATGACTGGCCTCTTTATTATTTCTTAATTTATAATTTTGGGTTTGGTTTATTCTTGCTTTTCTAGTTTCTTGAGATGCACTGTTAATTCATTTCTTTAAAATCTTTCTACTTTTTGGATGTAGGTGTTTATTGCTATAAACTTGTCTTAATCTGCTGTCTCCCATAGGTTTTGTTATACTGTGTTTCTATTCTCATTTCGATAAATTAAAATTTTTTTTCATTTCTTTATTGACCTGTTGGTCACTCAGGAGCATGTTGTTTAATTTCCATGTTTGTACAATATCAGAAGTCCCTTTTTTTTTTTTTAAGAGACAAGGTGTATTAGTTTGTTTTGTGTCACTATAAAGGAATACCTGAGGCTAGATAATTTATTTAAAAAGGGGTTTACACTTTGGGAGGCCAAAGCAGGTGGATTGCTTGAGATCAAGAGTTTGAGACCAGTCTGGCCAACATGGCAAAACCCTGTCTCTACTAAAAATACAAAAATCATCCTGGCATGGTGGCAAGTACCTGTAGTCCCAGCTACTTGGGAGACTGAGGCAGAAGAATTGCTTGATTCTGGGAGGTGGACGTTGAAGTGAGCTGAGATTGTGTCATTGCACTCCAGCCTGGACAAAAGAGTGAGAGACGCCGTCTCAAAAAAAAAAAGGTTTAATTGGCTCACAGTACTGCTGCAGGGTATACAAGAAGCATGGTGCCAACATCTGCTCAGCTTCTGATGAGAGCCTCTGGAAACTTACAGTTATGGTAGAAGGTGACAGGGAGCCAGCCTGTCACATGGTGAAGAGAGCAATGGGGGAAGTGCTACACACTTTTAAACAACCAGATCTCACATGAACTCAGAGTGAGAACTCATCACCAAGGAGATGGTGCTAAGCCATTCATGAGAGTTCCCCTGCCATAATCCAAACACCTCCCACCAGGCCCCACCTCCAATACTTGGGATTACATTTCAACATGAGATTTGGAGTGGACAAACATTCAAACGATATCACAAAACATATCATCCTGTCATCTGGAATAGAATGTGGCAGTATGAACTTAGCTCACTGCAGCCTTGAACTCCTGGGCTCAAGGGATTCTCTTGTCTCAGCCTCCTGAGTAGCTGGGACTATAGGTGTGAACCACCATATTTTGCTAATTTTTATTTATTGTTTTTGTGGAGATGAGGTGTTGTTTTGTTGCCGAGGCTGGTCTCAAACTCTTGGCTTCAAGTGATCTTTCCGTGTTGATCTCCCAAAGTGCTGGAATTATGAGCCTGTCTTATTTAGAGACAAGGTCTCATTCTGCCACCAGGCTTGAGTGCACTGGCACAATCATGGTTCACTGCAGCCTTGACCTCCTGGGCTTGACCTCCCACCTCAGCTTCCCGAGTAGCTGCAACCACAGACATGTGCCACCATGCCTGGCCATTTTTTCCCCCAATGTTTTGTATAGACTGGGGTCACCCTATGTTGCCCAGGCTGACCTCAAACTCCTGGGTTCAAATATCCTCCCATCTCAGCCGCCCAAAGTGTTGGGATTACAGGCACAAGCTATTGCACTTGGCCTAAAATGTACTTTATACTCATTTCTGTCATTGATTTTCTGTCTAGATGATCTATCAAAATGCTGAGTGTGGAGTGCTGAAACCCTCAACTTTTACTGTACTGGATCAAATAAGATTTGCTTTATATATATCTCAGTACTACAGTGTTGGGTTCATATATATTTATAATTGTTATATCTTCTTGCTGAATTGATCCCTTTCACCTTATGTAATGACCTTTGTCTCTTCATATAGTTTTTGATTTAAAGTCTGTTTTATCTGACATAAGCATAGCTACTTCTGCTCACTTTCAGGTTCTATTTGTGTGAACTATGTTTTTCCATCCCTTCACTTTCAGTCTATATGTCTTTACAAGTGAGTTTCTTGTAGGCAGCATATAGTTGCGTAATGACTTTTTCATCCATTCAGCCAGTCTTTACTTTTTAAGTGGAAATTTAATCTGTTTCCATTAAAGCTTATTATTGATAGGGGAGAACTTGCTTATTCGTTTTATTGTTTTCTGGTTGTTTTGTACATCCTTTGTTTCTTTTTTCCCTCTCTTAATGTTTATCATTGTGGTTTGGTGGTATTTTTAGTCCTATGATTTGATTCTTTTCTTGTTCTCCTTCATGTATCTGCTCTACCAGTAAGTTTTATACTTTTGTGTCTTCATGATAGTGATGATTACCTTTTCACTTCCAGACATAAGACTCCCTTAAGCATTTCTTGTAGGGCTGGTCTAGTGGTGTTGAATTCCCTTTGTTTTTGCATATCTGGGATTTCTCCCTCATCTCTGAAAGAGAGCTCTGCTGGGTGTGGTATTTCTAGCTGGCTATTCTTTTTTTTCCTTTTAGCACATCCCATTCTCTCCTGGACTGTAAGGTTTATGCAGAGAAATCTGCTGTTAGTCTAATGAGGGTTCACTTATATGTGACTTGACACTCTTGCAGTTTCTAGAAGTCTTTGTTTTTGACTTTTGACAATTTGACTATAATGTGCCTCAGGAAGAATCATTTTGGGTTGAATCTTTGAGCTTCCTTGATCTGGCTAGTCTATACCTCTCCTCAGACTTGTGAAGTTTTCAGTTATTATTTCATCAAGTAGGTTTTATACACCTTTTCCCTTCTGAAATTCCCACAATACAAATATATGTTCACTTAATGGTGTCCCATAAGTCTTGGAGGCTTTCTTCACTGTTTTTCATTCTTCCTTTTTTTTTTCCTGACTGGGTAATTTCAAATGATCTGTCCTCAAATCCAGAGATTCTTCTGCTTGATCAAATCTGCTGTTGAAACTATTGTTTTGTTTTGTTTTTTTGAGACAAAGTTTTGCTCTTGTTGGCCAAGCTGGAGTGCAATGGCGTGATCTCGGCTCATGGCAACCTCCGCTTCCTGGGTTCAAGCGATTCTCCTGCCTCAGCTTCCTGAGTAGCTGGGATTACAGGCATGTACCACCACACCTGGCTTATTTTGTATTTTTAGTAGAGATGGGGTTTTACCATGTTAGCCAGGCTGGTCTCAAACTCCTGACCTCAGATGATCTGCCTGCCTCGACCTCCCAAAGTGCTGGGATTACAGGCATGCGCGAACTCCACCTGGCCTATTGTTTTTTTTGCTTTTTTTTTTGAGACAGAGTCTCGCTTTGTTGCCAGGCGCCAGACTAGAGTGCAGTGGCGCAATCTCGACTCACTGCAATCTCCGCCTCCTGGGTTCAAGCAATTCTCCTGCCTCAGCCTCCTGAGTAGCTGGGACTACAGGTGCATGCCGCCATGCCCAGCTAATTTTTGTATTTTTTTTAGTAGAGATGAGGTTTCACCATGTTAGCCAGGATAGTCTCAATCTCTTGACCTCATGATCTGCCTGCCTCGGCCTCCCAAAGCGCTGGGATTACAGGTGTGAGCCACCGTGCCCAGCTGTATTTTTTTATTTCATTCATCAACTTCTTCAGCTGAAAAATTTCTGTTTGGTTCTTTTTTGTGATTCTATCTGTTTGCTGAATTTCTTGGTCATATCATGAATTGTTTTCCTGATTTTACTGTCTATCTGTATCTTCTTGTATTGTATCTCATCGAGTTTCCTTAAGATCATTATTTTGAATTCCTTTCCTAGAAATACACTGATTTCCTTTTCACTGTGGTCTGTCACTAGAGAGTTATGTTTCTTTGGTAGTGTCAGATTTCCAAATTGCAGCCCTACCCTACTCCTTAGGTCCAAATCTTCAGAGCACCTTTTCCTCCCCAGAGTGGGGCCAATGTTGTACCTTGCCCCCTAGGGTAGAATTACAGCTACAATCTAGCCCCATGACCAAAGCTGCTCAGGGGTATCTCACAGTCACAAATCCAAGCTTGGTAAAACTGGCTTTCCTTGCTTTCTCATGTTTCTTATGTCCATGTGTTGATGTCAGTTCAGCTGAAGCAAGAACTGCCTCTTTGAAGCTTTCTAAAGTGGTTTTCATAGAGAAAAACTTTCACCCATAGTTGGAGCTTAGTGTGCTGGTTAGGAAAAGTGCAATGACTCCGTCCAGATAAGTGCAATGGTACAGTCTCTGTGCAGCTTCTTCAGCTGTGTTCAACATTAGCGATAATTGTGGCTACTTCAATGGCATAGGCTATAGAAGTCTGTGGCTGTGGCAGGGTGGCAACATAGGTTGTTAATGTCCTCAGTGTCAAGGGCCTTTGGGGTCCTTCTATTCTTATTTTCCCCACAATGGGGAGACTTAGCTGAGGGGATCCTTCTTGGTATCAGGTCTGACATGGCCTACAAGCACCTGGGTTCCAGGTGCTGGTGTTCAGAGTAGCTGTGACGCCAGGGTCCTAGGGTTTTGCCAACCTACTGTAGCAGCTGGGTCTTGGGGCACAGGTTCATTTTCTGTGGTAGGTTGGATATAGGCTGCCTAGCTAGCTAGGATCTGTGATTGTTAAGTACTCCCTAGCAGCTTGGGTCCATGGAGCTAGGCTGTAGCTGTAACTGTACCCCTAGGGGTCAGGGCATAACACTGGCCCCACTCTGGGGAGGAAGAGGCGCTCTGGAGATTTGGGGTTCAGGAGTAGAGTATGGCTGCAATTTGGAAACCTGAGCCAATACAGCTCAGTAACAACTCAGGTCCTGGGGATGGGGCACCGTGCAGCACTGACTCTATACCCTGGGATAGTGGGGCGTGGAAGTATCTCAGATTCTGTGATGACAGGTGTAATGGCAGCAAATATTCCAGAATAATGGAACACAGTTGTTATTTGGCCCTTGGGAGGCAGGGAATGCACAGCAATGACAATATACCCCAAGGAGAGGGTTATAGGCAGCTCAGACTCTAGGGAGCTAGTCTAGCTCCAGGGAAGCAGGGTACCAAAGTTGTCTGGCTTGTAAGGTGGGATGTCTCGGCTCAGACACTGCTCTATTTCCCTAGGACACAGAATATTACATCAGCTCAGCCCTGGAAAGCACAGCTGCTCAGCTTAGCCAGTGTACTGATTACCTAGGCAGTGAAGTGCCACTTTAGCTCAGATTGGCTGGTGAGGGGTATGGGAGAGCAGTGTGTCAGTGTTCTGGGATGTCCAGGCACCATTTCCCTGGGATGCAGGGTGCCACTTCAGCTTAGGTACTGAGGTGTGTGACCACTCTGGGCAGCCAAAGCATTGTTTCCTGGGATGCAGAGTGCTGTTTCAACTTAGGCACTGGGGAGGCTTGAGAAGCCTAGGTACTGTTTTCCCAAAAGACAGGTTACCACTTCAGATCTGGCCCAAGGGACAGGGTAAGGGGTAAGTGGAGTAGCTCCACCTCCACTTGTCCCCACAGGGAAGGGTGTAAAAGCTACTTACAGCTTGGCTTGAGGATGTCTGGCCACTGGGCTGGGGTAGTTCAGCAGTGGCTTAGCCTCAGGGATGAAAGGGAGCTATGGCTACTCACCCATAGAGAAAGACACACTCCAGCCACAGTACCAGATCCAAGATGGCGTAGTGCAGTAGCCAAGAGGCCCACAAGAAGTGGAGCACAGTGTCCACTTCTTCTTTGTCTTTGGGGAGACCACAGCTCTGTGGACTCCAGGCAGCTCTCTCAGCTGGCCTTAGTGTCAGGGAGAACTTCAGGGGACCCTAGTGGTGAGGTGTGTAGTTGGCCAAGGTGTTGACAGGGGTTGCTAAGATCCCCTTGCTTAACTCCTCGCTGTAGGGAGAAATTCCCCCTGGTTTCCAGCTGATCCTGATTGGGGGACAGGGTGGTGAAGGCCGGCATTTCCTTCCATTCTCTATGTGGCCTCCCAAGTTCCTGTGCTCACCTGTTTCTTTTATTTCTCCAATGTACTCCAGTACTCTCCTTCAGATATTTTCATTAAAATGTGGTTTAGCCATTGCTTTGGTTCTTTGTGAGGGTGATGTGTGCTAGTGGCTTCTGGTCGGCTATCTTGCTGATGTCACTGGGAGCGTGCCTGAGTTTTTGATAATTTCCTCAAGAGAGATATTCAGTAAGTAAAATTCTTCGGTCAAAGGGTATGCATTGCAGTTTTAAAATATTTATGAAACATAACATTACGCTGCTTTCTTTTTCTTTCTTTTTTGAGACAGGATCTCACTCTATTACCCAGGCTTGAATGCAGTGGCAGAATCACGGCCACTGTAGCCTTGATGTTCCAGGACCTCAGGTGATCCTTCCACCTCAGCCTCCCAAGTACCTGGGACTATAGGTGCACACCACCACTCCCAGTTAATTTTTGTATTTTTTGTAGAAACAGGGTTTTGCCATGTTGACCAGGCTGGCCTTGAACTCCTGAGCTCAAGAAATCCTCCCACCTTGGCCTCCCAAAGTGCTGGGATTAAAGGTGTGAACCACTGTGCCCAGCCTAATGTTACACTGCTTTCTAAAATGCTTCTTAACAATTAACATTCACTGCATTTTACCTTCCCCAGCATCCAATTCTATAGGTAATTATAGTTTTAGTTTCATTTCTTTGACAGTGGCCTTAACATTTTGGAAAATATGCTCTCTGAATATTAAGTACTAACTCTGGTAAAAGTCGTTATACCTAGATCTGTGAGGTACTGATAAGAACTGGTGAATGACCAACTCAGAACTTCTAAAATGCAGAGTGTCAGGAATTTAGGAAATGTATACCAAAGTGATCATAAGAGGCAGGAGAGCTAGTCAGAAATCTAAAGGGCCCTCAACACAGGGATGACCTAGGTCAAATTCAGGTATCTTAAGAGCTACCAAGGTTTAATTCTTTGAGCTTGACCTAAAATAATTAAAACAGTGAAATCTAAGATAGGCCGTCAGGTTATGTGGGTCCAAGCAAAGAAACAGGGCCTTAAATTGCCCATCTAAGTGTCTCAGAGAACAGAGAGAGGTTGTTACTGCAGCATTCCCTCTTAGAATGAACATCACCAACACCTACCTAACTATCCTCTTTTCAGTATGATAGGAAAATGTTGATGGCGCAGCAGTTTTAGAAGAGTCTAAAAATCTCTTTGGAATGGTAAAACCCTATTTTGCAAAACATGCAAACCAGATGGCCATTTCTAATTTTGGAATTTCTCAGACAGGTGTTAATCCAAAATTGTCTTCCCATTTCTCTCTGAAATTCCAGCTAAGACCAAAACAAAACTTACAGAAATTGTTTCAGAGACAAATGACAGCTCTTTTGATCAAAGCAATTTTTACCTGGAAGGAAACAGCTGACTTACAAAGGAAATATACTGAGAGTATTTCTAAATAAAAGAGTTTTTGCTGTGACACCGCAGGAAATTGAGGCACCTTCCACACTGGTGGTTATTCACAGCAACACAAGTACTTAGAAAAATAATAGGCTTCACCTTGCCATACGGGAAAATGCTGAAGAACAATTACCCAAAGATCTTCGTGAAAATATACTGATAGAAGTATCTGTGGTGTTTAGGGTAATGAGTATCTTGTAAATTATGTTTGAAGTGATTGTTGCTATAAATCTCTTAAATATGCAGCATATACCTATAAGCAAAGAGGGTTTTTATGGGTACTTTATAGGTATATATATTTATGGGGTACATGAGATATTTTGTACAGACATGCAATGCATAATAATCACCTCAGGGTAAATGGGGCATCCATCACCTCAAGCACTTCTCCTTTCTTTGTGTTATGAACATTCCAATTATACCCTTTTAGTTATTTTTAAATGTACAATAAATTACTGTTGACTGTAATTACTCTGTTGTGCTAACAAATACTAGATCTTATTCATTCTAACTATATTTTCATAGCAATTAACTATCTCCACTTCCCACCCACCCCACTACCTTCCCATCATTCCACTCTTCAACTGTTTTAATTTTTAGCTCCACAAGTAAGTGAGAACAGGTGAAGTTTGTCGTTCTATGCCTGGCTTATTTCACTTATCATAATGACCTCCAGTTCCATCCATGTTGTTGTAAATGACAGGATTTTTTTTTTTTCCTATGGCTGAACAGTACTCCCACCCATGTTGTTGTAAATAACAGGATTTCTTTCTTTTTTTTTCCCTATGGCTGAACAGTACTCCCACCCATGTTGTTGTAAATGACAGGATTTCTTTTTTTTTTTTTCCCTATGGCTGAACAGTACTCCATTTTGTATATATACCACATTTTCTTTACTCATTCACCTGCTGATGGACACTTAGGTTGCTTCTAAATCTTAGCTATTGCGAACAGTGCTACAATCGAATGGGAATGCAGAAATCTATTTTATTTAGTTAATTCCTTTCTTTTGGGTATAACCTAGCAGTGGGGTTGCTAGATCATATAGTAGATCTATTTTTAGTGTTTTTGAGGAACCACCATGCCACTCTCCGTGGCTGTACTAATTTACATTTCCACGAAAAACATACAAGGTTCCTTTTTATCTACATCCTGGCCAGCATTGGTTATTGCCTGTCTTCTGAATAGAAGCCATTTTATCTAGAGTGAGATGCATTTCTCTGGTATCAGTGATGTTAAGCACCTTTTCACATACCTGACTGCCATTTGTATGTTTTCTTCTAAGAAACATCTATTCAGATCTTCTGCCCATTTTAAAATAAGATTATTAGATTTTTTTCCTATTGAGTTATTTAAGTTCCTTATATATTCTGGCTGTTAACCCTGTTGTCAGATGGGTAGTTTGCAAACATTTTCTCCCATTCTGTGAGTTGTCTCTTCACTTGATTGATTGTTTACATTGCTGTGCAGAAGCTTTTTATTTATTTTTATTTTTTAAAATTTATTTTATTTTTTTAAGACAAGTGTGAGAGAGTATGCAGAAGCTTTTTAACTTGATGTAATCCCATTTGTCCATTTTCACTTTGGTTGAGTGTTCTTTAGGTATTACCCAATAAATCTTTGCCTAGACCAATTTCCTGGAGAATTTCCCCAATGTTTTCTGGTAGCAGTTTCATAATTTCAGGTCTTAGATTTAACTCTTTAATCCATTTTGATTTGATTTTTGTATTTGGCAAAAGATAGGGGTCTAGTTTCATTCTTCTGCATATGAATATCCAGTTTTCCCAGGGACCATTTATTAAAGAGACTGTCCTTTCCTCAATGTATATTCTTAGCACCTTTGTCAAAAATGAGTTCACCATAGATGTATATTTTTATTTCTGGGTTCTCTGTTCTGTTCCCTTGGTCTATGTTCTTGTTTTTATGTCAGTACCATGCTGGTTTGGTTATAATAGCTCTGTAGTATAATTCAAAGTCAAGTAATGTGATTCCTTTAGTTTTGTTCTTTTTGCTGAGGATAGCTTTGGCTATTCTGGGCCTTCTGTGGTTCCACATAAAATTTTTTTTTTATGTTGCTTACACAGAACCGCATAAATTTTAATATTTTTTTTTCTATTTCTGTGAAGGATTTAAAAAATTATGCCAAAGAACAAGCTAGCTTGATACTGTTTTAAATGTAAGTTTCTCTTCTTCCACCCACTATTTCCTAACATTGCTAACTATTAATATATGGATCGTAATAGGGCCATATCTGCTAAGAAATATTAAATCAGAGACTAAATCTTAGATAGATGAATGTTAGCTAGCAGAGAAGCACAGGTTGTTAAGGGTTAGAAGAGGCCTTGAAGATAACATAGTTGGAATAACTTTATAAATGAGGCCCCAAAATGGTTTGGAATTTGTCAACTATCACCCAATTAGTAAGTTAGGTGACCTTGAGCAAGTTACTAAACTTCTTTGAGCTTTAGTGTCTTCATCAATAAAATGCAGTCATAAAATTTAAATAAAATCATGAACAAAACATATATACTAAAAATTCCTAATTATATAAGTATGATAATGTATATAATATAAATACAATGATACCTACATTAGGGGATATAAATCAAAAAATTTCTCAGTTGAGATGCACAGTAAAAAAAGCATGGAGATCAGTGAAAAAAAGGCACAGTATGTGGAGCCTGGTAGTGTTGGTTTCTCCCGGGTAAGTGTAAGATCTGGCACTCTTGCTGTTTTCACTATGCCATGGAATTCCATAGAGAATCTATGGACCTAAAACCAGCCTACCTATGAATGAAACAGCTGAGCTACCTGTGTATGAGAACCTAAATTACCTCTTATCCTTAAAGATAGTACCTCTGAATTAGAAATGAATCCAGTGTGGACCAATAAACAAGCTCACATTTCACTGCCTCTACTGTACCTATCTATAAATAAAAAAAAGAAGTCAGTGTCTGGGTTCAGTTCGGCTCTTTAAATGTTTAATATTCAAATGAATGACAAAATAATTTAAAATTTCTAATTTGTATTTTAAATTGCTAGGAGTCTAAAGATATGATTTAAGCAAGTTAATTGGGGAAATAATATAATAAGGAGATGGAAAGATGTTGTCACAGCACAGTCCATAAGGCTAAGTAAAAATTTTAAAGTTCAACAAAACAGGGCAGCTAAAGTTAATCATCACATGCCACAGGTCCTATGTTTTAGAGCAGCTCCACTTGAATACTACCAATAAATTATTTTTAAGGTTTGGAGCATCTTTTTGTGTTTTATTCTGCAGTGTTATTTTAAAAATACATTAAAACATTAAAAAAATTGAATCGGATCAGTGGTTGCTTTGGAGAGTGACTGACTGAGAAGGGTCACAAGAGAAATTTCTAGGAAGATGTAAATGTTCTGTGCCTTAAGATTTTTAATTAAAAAATTTTTTTTAGAGACAGGGTCTTGCTCTGTGGCCCAGGATGGAGTACAGCGGCACAATCATAACATCGCAAACTTGAACTCCTAGATTCCAGGGATCCTCCCACTTCATCCTCCTGAGTAGCTAAGACTACAGGTGTACTCTGCCATGCCTGGCTTACTTTTCATTTTTTGTAGAGACAGGGTCTTGCTATGCTGCTCAGGCTTGCCTTGAACCCTGAGCTCAAGCGATCCTCCTGACTCAGTCTCCCAAAGTGCTGGGATTACAGGTGTGAGCCACCATGCACAACCGGTTCTGTTTCTTAATAGGGATAAGCCTCACGCTAATAATGGATTTGTCAAAGCTGATCAAACTGTACAACTTAAAATCTCAGCATTTCACTTTATGTAAATTAGACCTCGATAAGAAAATTTTAAAAATAATTTTTTTGAGACAGGGTCTCGCTCTAGCAGCCAGGCTGGAGTGCAGTGGCATGATCACAGGTCACTGCAAACTCTGCCTCTCGGGTTCAAATGATCTTCCTGCCTCAGCAGGTGATAGGAAGAAATCAAGTAGCACCCCCAAGTTTCTGGCTTGAGTAACGAGATGGATTCTAGTGTCATTTTCGAAAACACTGAAGGACAAACCATTGGGGGAAGGATGAGTTCAGTTTTGAACATGTTGAGACCGAAGTGTCTATGAGTCATGCAAGTGATATTTAGCAGGCAGCTGTATGTACAGGTCTACAGCAGGAAACACAGGGATAGAACGGGAGGTAGAGGTGTAGTAATCACAGGGAAAGCAACAAACTATGGAAGTAGATGTCATCACTTGAGGAAAAAAATTAAGAGTGAGAAAAGGGTTTAGGACTGACCCCTGAGAATCTTCACTATTTAATGACTGGGTAAAAAAAAAAAAAAAAAAAAAAAAAGATAAGCTGATAAAAGAAAGAGTTCATGGAAGATCAGATAGGGTACAAGAAAATGAGAATGTCGTAACACAGAAATTATGGAAAGGAAAGGATTTTGAGAAGAAAGTGGTCAGTTGTGTCAAAAGTCGGAGACTGGAAAATATCCACTGGATTCAGCGACATGGAGTCAATGTTGACCTTGATATGAGCAACTTCATGGGAGAGAAGCCAGACTGGAGTAGGCCGAAGAGCAGGAGGTGTGAATATAAAGACAACCAGCTAGATGCCTCTTCAGAGAAGTTCAACTACGAGGCGGGGACAGACAGAGAGCATTGGGAGCTTGAGGCAGAGGGTTTTTTTAAAGCCAAGAGAAACTAGCACATATTTAAATGTTGACAGAAAAGTGAGGTGTTGACAGCTAAACAGCACAGACGTTCCTGAAAGGCTGGAAGGGAGGGATCCAAAGAGGGGACAGAGGGACTGGACTTGGACTCAAGGAGAGATACTAACTCTGCTGTCCCTAGAGCAGAACGAAGGGTGTAAGGATGGAAGCACATCTGAGGGTGGGGAGGTGGGACAGCTTCTATCAGATGATTTCTGTTTTCCCGGCTTTGAGAATTTCTCTGTCTTTGAGAGAGAAACTTAGAGCAGAAGAACTACTGTAACCTAGATTGACTTTTCCATCTAGTAACAATTTTAAATTATAAAACATTTCCAAATTCAGAAAAAAAAATCCATGTAGAAAATTAGGAAAGTAATATAAAAGGCAGCCCTGTACCCACCGCTAAATGTAAACAGATGTCAACAGTTTGCTATATCAAAACTCTTTTCTAAGAAGAAATAAAATATTATAACTAGACTTACCCTCTCTCCATAAATGCCTCATCTTTCCCTTCATCTGCAGAGGAAAATATCTGAAATTCAGTGCGTCTCATTCTTATATATATTTTTGTGTCTTTACTACGTACAATACCAAGTTACATAAAACACAAAATGCTATGTGCTCTTGCTATGAGGCATGAAGATAAAATAAAAGCTGCACCTCAAAATGAGGTGCCCAGCAAATATGCACAGTAAGCCAGATGGGGCAGGGCTGGTTCTCTGATGCCATCCCTGAGTCCTATCTGGGGTCAAGAGGAGAGGATTTGCAGAGGTTTCTTTGAAGAGATGTACTTGTTCTCCTGTGATTACTCTGGAAAGGAAGGAGTAAGGACATCCTTCCTGGCCTCAAGTCCAGAGAGAGTAACTTCCACAGGATCACTCACCAACTCAATGTGTATATCCAGGAGCGTGGGAAGCAGTAGGACTGGACTCTGACCTAGGCTCAAGCCACGATGTTCTGATTATTGGCCCCAGGTGTAGAGCAGAGAGGGTCACCCAGATTTCAACAAGCTGCAACCTAAGCATCCCAAAAGGTAGAACAGAATTTCTCTGTATCTGCTTTTCAATAACAGCAATCATTTTAAGTGACTTGACTACCAGGGTGTGGGGGGAAAAAAGGGACTAGCCAAGTACTTCAGTTGCAACTTCATTTACAAAAAATGAGGAATTAAATGAATAGATTATTTCAGAGCTTATAAAGTACATTGGAATTCTTCACGCTAATAGAGCACTCCCTTTGTACAGTCTATGTAACTAAAGCAGAAGTCTTTGCCTTCTTTGTACCAAATAAATCATGAGTGGTCAGGCGGCTAGGAGACAGGCAGGGCTCCTTCAACCTAAGAACCTAGGGCACGCTCTTTCCGTTCAAAGTTCTTGTTGATTCAGAGCAAGTACAACCTTCAGTTTGGTCAAACATTCTTTCTTCAACACGTGGGTGTCTGGAAAATTTTATCAGTACTTTGCTATTAAAATTCTCACCTAACTACAAATCCTCTATGCCACACAGAAATGTAAAGGATTATTTGCTCACCAGAACAAGTATGATTTATTGTTTACAATTGTTACCTCTTGAGTCAGAAGTCAATGGACTGATCTTCTGAATCAGAGTCAGCTAATAAAACTCTTTAATTGGAGGTTGCCAGGATCCACCCCCAGACCTATTGAATCAGAATCCTTAGGGAGTAAGCCTGGAAACATGCATCTTACAAGTTTTTCAGGTTATTTATATTAAATTTAGGGGACAGTGTATAGACAAAAGCTAAATAAAGAGTGAAAACCTCTCAGAAATACCTGTTTAGTTTAGTAAAATGAGATTGCGGTGAACAGCTACCAACAATGTGCCAGGGCTAGAATGCATCATGCAAAGGTCCTTCCCATTCCAAGATTTCATTCCATTATAAATAATTATTATTGTTATAGTTCTTAAAAAATTGAACCAGTAATTTTATTTAAAATTGAATTTTTTTATTTTGAGATTATGGTGCAACGATTGATATGCAGCTGTAAGTAAGAATACAGAGATCCCTGTGCCCAGTTTTCCCCAATGGTAACATTTTGCAAAATTATAGTATCACAACTATGATATTGACATTGATACATTCCATTAATTTTATTCAGATTTCCTGTTTTACTTCTACTCTTCTTGTCGGGGGGGGGTGTAGGAAATGTATTTAGTTTTATACAATTTTATCATGTGTAGGTCTGTGTCTCCACTATTACTGGCAAGTACACAACCACTCCATCACTACCAGGATCCCTCGTGTTGCCTTTTTATAGCCACACCCACCTCTATCACCTCCCCAGTTCTCTGGCAATCATTAATCTGTTCTCCATCTTTATGATTTCCAGAATGATAATAAATGAATTCATACAATATGTAAACTTTTGAGACTGGCTTTTTTTGCCCAGCATAATTCCCTGGAGATTGATTCAAGTTGTTGTATGCTATGGTCTGAGTGTCTGTCTCCCCCTCAAAATTAATGTTAAAACCTAATGTATATTGTAATTGTATAAGGAGGTGAGTTTTGGGGAGGTGACTAAAACATGGGGGAAGAGTTCTCATTAATTGGATTAATGCTTTTATAACAGGGGTCCCAGAAAGCTGTCTTGTTCCTTCTACCCTGTGGGAACACATCTAGAAGGTACCATTTTATGAACCAGAAAATGGGTTCTCACCAGACATTGAATCTGCAGGTACCTTGTTCTTGGACTTCCTAGCCTCTAAAACTTTGAGAAACAAATTTCTGTTGTTTATATAAGCTACCCAATTTATGGTACTTTGTTATAGCAGCCTGAACATTAGACTAAGACATATGTATCAACAGTTCCTCACATGGTATTGTTAAATAGTATTCCGTATTATATATGTACCATAGTTTGTTTAACCTATTTAAGGACATCTGAGCTGCTTACAAATTAAGCAGCTATGAATATATATAAAGGATTTTGTGTTAAGTTTTCATTTCTCTGGAATAAATGCCCAGGAGTGTAATTGCTGGGTCATATGAAAGTTACATGTTTAGGCCGGGCATGGTGGCTCATGCCTATAATTCAGCACTTTGGGAGGTCCAGGCAGGTGGGTCACTTGGGGTCAGGACTTTGAGACCAACCTGGCCAAGATGGTGAAAGCTCGTCTCTACTAAAAATACAAAAAAATTAGCCAGGTGTGGTGGCAGGTGCCTGTAATCCCAGCTACTTGGGAGGCTAAGGCATGAGAATCGCTTGACCCCAGGAGGCAGAGGTTGCAGTGAGCTGAGATCGCACCACTGCACTCCAGTCTGGGCAACAGAGCAGGACTCTATCTCAAAAAAAAAAAAAAAAAAAGTACAAGTTCAGTTTTTAAAGCAACTGCCAAACTATTTTCCAGAGTAGTTACACCATTTTATCCTCTCAACAGCAACGCATGAGTGATCCAGTTTGTCCACATCCTTACCAACATCTGTCATTAATTTCCATTTGTTTTAATTACAACACTACACATTTTACAAATAAGGAATGATATGTATCAACATAAGGGTACTTATTAGGAAGAGCACTGGACTTAGAATGAGAATGTTTAAGTTGCTGATCCATCCCCAGCACTTACTAACAGACTAATTTAACACTAAAGTTGTGATAGGTTCATGGGTGTTCATTGTTATATGATTCATAATTACAAATATTATATTCATAACTTGCAAATAATATATATGCCAAACATTAAAGTAATTTTAGAAGAAGACCTCTCATTATAGATCCAAAGAATTCCCTTAGAACTAAAGCGGAAGATGCAGAGAACAAAAGTGTTATATGAAAATACACATATAATTTTCAAACTACTATAGAATGTTAGATACCTATAAAAAATATATTAGATCACCTTCAAGCCCCACATACCCTATTCTCCAAGGCTTGATGAGTCCAAAGATCTAGAGCTTAGAGTCCAACGTCCTCACTCAACTTTTCTCCAAAACCCAAATGGTTACAAAGAAACTAAAAGTCAGAGGCCAGGCTTAATCATCTAAACTATGCACCATTTTTTCCCCTGATGTAGCTATACCTAATACATTATACTACCAGCCACAACATCATGTATCTATATATATAAGAAGCCACAGAGGCCAGGCACAGTGGCTCACACCTTCAATCCCAGCACTTTGGGAGGCTGAGGAAGGAGGATCACTTAAGTCTAGGAGCTTGAGAACAGCCGGTACAACATAACAAGGCACTGTCTTTATGAAATTAAAAAAAAAAAAAAAGCTAGGCATGGTGGCATGCACCTGTATACCCAGCTACTCAGGAAGCTGAGGCAGGAGAACTGCTTGAACCCAGAGGTCGAGGCTGTAGTGAGCAGCCTGAGGGACAGAGTAAGACTCTGTCTCAAAAATATAAAGATAAAATAAAATGAAATAAAAATAAAGATGCGGTAGGGTTAATCATGCCATTATTTACAGCTATCTTATTCATGCCAAAACATGTTAGCTTCCTTTTTTAAAATCAAGCCACCAAGATGAGATGTTAGCTTTCTAATTGCAGAATAAAATTCAATACTAAATTGACTACAATACTGCGGTTTACACAATTTATTTCCAAGCTACCGATTGCCTAAGCCTCAGGTCAGTCACCTAAGTTGACAGTAGCCCTGTATGTTTGCTCTAGTGCTTTACAAATTATCATTCTCTTTCATGCCATGATGTGAAAACAAAACATGGGGAAATACTGGTCTACTCATTTGTTTCCCTAGTTGGAAAACATTTCTGCTTTGAGAATACTACAAGATGGATTCTCAGTCAATAAATAGAAGATGGCGAAAATATCCAATTTATCATCCCTATTATTGGATTAATTAAGGTGAAAAGAGTTCTTTGCATGTTCCATGATGCATTCTTTGTAAGTGAATTAAATAATCTCTAAAGTTCCTTCTTGCTCCATGAGGTGTAACTGAATTATCTTATTGAACTGACACACAGAAGGCAGCAGTAAGTAATACACTGCATACAATATATTATGTGCCTGGGGCCTCAGTCATTTCTCTGCCTCGTAGCGCTCCTCTCGCAAAGCCTTTTATTTTGCTCCTCTCTGCCTATCTCTGATTTGTATCTTACTTTCCCCTCCTGCCAGAGCTTTCTTCCCATTTTGTCAGACTTAAAAAATCAAGAATAGATCAATATTACATTCTGGAAAAAGATAAGCTGACCAGCAAGAAGTCCTTAAACCCAATGTATACACAAATGGGATGTCTTGTCATACACACTCTGAGGCATTTCTTCAGTCAAAGCACACAATGTTTTGAAATCAAAGAAAATCAGTGAAATGATTATTAGAATATGCAGAGAATGTAAGACACATAGACACTCCATCCAATTTCTTTTTCTCAGTGGTCTCTCCTCTCTCTGACATCCAATTTAGGAAAGGAAAGGATCTAGAGGTATAGAAAAAGGAGCAAAAGGCGATGAAGAAGAGAAACAGGGACCTAAAACAGTGCCTGACACACACTAGATTATCAGTAAATATCTGATGAATTGGATTAATGAGCATGAAAGGAAAGAAAACATTTTAAAAATGTAGCAATGGGGAAAAAACCCCCACAAACAGTGTTAAACAATGGCTTATCCTAGGTCTTTGTATTATCAACATTTTAATTATTAATCACATGTGAAGTCCTTTTATATGCACTTCCCCTTAAAGCAGAAATAGGAAGACATCAGGGAGGCAGCAAGGAAGTAAGGAAAAAGAAATACAGCAAAGGAGGTGAGGACAGGGAAGAGAGATCACACATAAGAAGTGGGCGCCAAAAAAAAAAAAAAAAAAAAAGAAGTGGGCACCGGCAGGGTACGGTGGCTCACGCCTGTAATCCCACACTTTGGGAGGCTGAGGTGGGTGGATCACTTGAGGTCAGGAGTTCAAGACTAGCCTGGCCAACACAGTGAAACCCCATCTCTACTAAACATTCGAAAATTAGCTAGATGTGGTGGGCACCTGTAGTCCTAGCTACTTGGGAGGCAGAGGCAGGAGAATTGCTTGAACCTGGGAGGTGGAGGTTGCAGTGAGCCAAGATCGTGCCATAGCACTACAGGCTGAGTGACAGAGTGAGACTCTGTCTCAAAAAAAAAAAAAAAAAAAGGAAAAAGTGGGCACCTAGGGCTGGGTGCGGTGGCTCATGCATGTAACCCCAGCACTTTAGGAGGCCAAGGTGGGTGGATTGCTTGAGACCAGGAGTTTGAGACCGGGCTGGCCAACCTGGTAAAATCCCATCTCTACTAAAAAAACAAAACAAAACAAAATTAGCCAGGCATGGTGGTGCACGCCTATAATCCCAGCTACTCAGGAGGCTGAGGGACCAGAATCTCTTGAGCCTAAGAGGCAAAGGTTGCAGTAAGCCGAGATGGCACCACTGCACTTCAGCCAGGGTAACAGAGTGAGACTGTCTTTAAAAAAAAAGGAGGTTGGCACCTAGCCACACACACCCTCCTGTATTTCTAATCACAGTGATGCTGGTGCTCAAGGCCCAGGTCTCTATTTTCCTTCTTTATCTTCCCTTGCTCTAATTGCCTGCGGCTATACCACAGCAATATCTGTAGATCTCTCTCCACTACTGCAGGGCAGCATGATTCAGGAATCAGGAGGACAAAATGGCATGCCCTAAATATATGAGTCTATGTATTTAATATTTATAGACTTCAGAGCCATGTGCAAGTAGTTTACTTGAAGAAAAAGAAAGAAATTGCCAGGCACGGTGGCTCACACCTGTAATCCCAGCACTTTGAGAGGCCAAGGCAGGCAGATCAGGAGGTCGAGATGGAGACCATCCTGGCCAACATGGTGAAATCCTGTCTCAATTAAAAATATAAAAATTAGCCAGGTGTGGTGGCATGCGCCTGTAATCCCAGGTATTCAGGAGAGTGAGGTAGGAGAATCGCTTGAGCCAGGGGGCCAGAGGTTGCAGTGAGCTGAGATCATGCCACTGCATTCAAGCCTGGTGACAGAGCGAGACTCTGTCTCAAAAAAAAAAAAAAAAAAGAACGATTTATACACACACATTTACAACCTCTCTCTATAAAATATAATTAAAGAAAATATATACCATTACCAATAAATGAGAATAACAAAGGCAAGATGCAGTGTCGTAAAGGAAATAATACACGAACATCATTTTACATGTAGTTAATATACCTCAGGTAATTATCAGCTTTCCTTAATAATAGTGAGGACAATAGGCAGTCAGAATAGTTGGCAATTATTCTTCGGTTTCCTATTTAACAGGCACTGTGTTAAGAACTGGAAGAAGTTGTCAAAAGATCATCTGGGAACCCTCCTTCATTGCTAGTTGGTATGTAAAATGGTGCAGGTACCTTGGAAAACAGTTTGGGAGTTCCACAAAACAGTAAACACAGGCTTCCAACATGACCAGCAATTTCATTCTTAGGTATACACTCAAAAGAACTAAAAACGTATGTCCACACAAAAATTTGTACACAGATATTCATAGCAGCATTACTCATAATAGTCCAAAAATGGAAACAATCCAATTATCTATCAACTGATGAGCAGATAAACAAAATGAGGTATATCATACAATGGAATATTATTTAACTACAAAAGGAAATGAAGTATTGATACATGCTACAACACGGATGAACCTTGAAAACACATTTTGCTAAGTACAAGAAGACAGGCACAAAAGGCCACATATTGAATGATTTCATTTATATGAAATGTCTAGAATAGGCAAATCCACAGAGACAGGAAGTAGATTAGTGGCTGTCAGAGGCTGGGGGAGGGAGGAATGGGGGTATGGTTGCTAATGAGTATTTTAAAAGTAATGTCCTAAAATTAGATAGTGGCAATGGTTGTAGAACTGTGAATATATTAAAAATTACTGAATTGTGTGCCTTTAAAGCGTTTTATATTATATGAATTTTATTTCAATCAAGTTGTTATAAAAATAATCAGATTTCTTTGTTTTTTTTTTTTTTTTTTTTTTTGAGATGGAGTTTCACTGTCGTCACCCAGGCTGGAGTGCAATGGCATGATCTAGGCTCACTGTGCCTCCTGGGTTCAAGCGATTCTCCTGCCTCAGCCTTCCAAGTAGCTGGGATTACAAGTGCCCACCAACACGCTTGGCTAATTTTTTCATATTTTTAGTAGGGATGGGGTTTCACCATGCTGGCCAGGCTGGTCTTGAACTACTGATCTCAGGTGATCCACCCACCTCAGCCTCCCAAAGTGCTAGGATTACAGGCGTGAGCCACTGTGCCAAGCCAATCCATCTTCTATAAGATGAAAAAATCAATCAATACCACTTTCTAATTTTTCTTAGTAATCTCTGAAAACAGAAACTACAATCTCCCCCAGGAGGCCACTTCATTATCATTTGCCCTGAAATTGTTCATTTTTATAAGTTTCTGGGAAAGTAGAAGTTTCCTTATTTCCTACAATGTAATTATTTTGGTCCATGAGACAAAGAATAAAGGGGCTCAGATTCCAGAGTCCTTCTTTCTTTTTGCTGCAAAACTCTCAGAATAACAATAATCTAAGTTAACTGACAATCTGAAACTCAAATTTTTCCCATGTACTGAAAAAGCATTCAATGAAATTTCAAAACTTTCCGATAATTCCAATACACTAGAATAGCTGTTTTCATTATCCACTTTCCTTTCTAGTTTTCCACATGCAATTCATTTTATACACAGCTGTAATCAGTGTATATATAATTGTGTATTCTTTTCTCTCTGTACTGTAAACATTCAGTGTTGTTAACATAGTTTCTGTAATAATCATTTTCAGTGTTGCAATAATATTCTATCCAGTTGATGTATCATTGTTTACCTAACTCTTGTCACTATTTTGACTTTAAAGTTTTCTTTCCTCAACTTTTCTGTGTCTAGACAAGGCTATATATAGATTTTTTAGATATTCATTCTTTTGAATTATTTCCTCAGGTTGCTTCTCAAAAGTAGAGTTCCCAGGTCATACGGTATCAACATTTTTATGGCTTTTGCTTTCCAAATTATGATGAGTTTTTCACACTATTTTGCACTACGTTGGTAATAGGGTGTGTGATGTGCATGTACACATATAGATAGACAGGTTCATTTAACAGACCTGAAACGGTAGAAAAGGCTCTATTTTTTCATTTTTCAAAATTGAACCATCTTTACTTTTCAGTTACAAAAATAGCAAATGCTCATTGTCAAACTTAAATAATTTATAAACTATATAAATAGAAAGCAAAAGGTTCCCCCATTCTTATTTTGGAGGATTAAAACACCCCTCCTCCTAAGTTTAGTTTATATAAGTGTAAAATGTATTTACTGATCAAAGGCTCTAGGAGGGTAAGTACAGAAACTGCTATGGTCTGCCAAAAGTCCACACGAGCTCAATGGAAGACGAATACCCAACCAGAGAGCTGCAGGAATGGGAGGAACTAGTGGGGCAAGGAGAAGATCTGAGTTCCTGTATTCCATAAGGAAAAGGACAGAGGCCTTTTCCTTATGGGTTTTTGAGAATAAAGAGATGAAAGGAAGGGCTAAGATAGTCCCTGTGTGGTATGGACTGAAAGTAGTCTGCCAGAAACACAGGGACTCAATTTTATCAATAAACAATCTCTAAGGCAAACTCAGTATCTAGAGATGCAAATAAAAATAGTGGAAAATAACTGTTAACGAAAGATGTAACACATAGGCTCCTGTCCTTAGCAGAGAATAAGACAATGAATTTATTATAAAGAAAAATAAATTGGTTTTTTGTTTCTATTACAAGGCTTAAAGATCATTACTTGTTGGTCTAAGTAAGGAATCATTTCTTCTTCTTCTTTTTTTTTTTTTTTTTGAGACAGAGTCTCGCTCTGTCACCCAGGCTAGAGTGCAAGGCTCACTGCAACCTCCGCCTCCCAGGTTCAAGTGATTCTCCCACCTTGGCCTCTGGAGTAGCTGGGATTACAGGTACCCACCATCATGCCTGGCTAATTTTTGTATTTCTGTAGAGATGTTGTTTTTCCATGTTGTCCAGGCTGGTCTTGAACTCCTGACCTCAGGTGGTCTGCCCACCTTGGCTTCCCAAAATCCTGGGATTTAAACTTCAGAACATTAAGACATTTCTAATTTATAAGTACATTCCTCACTTTTGCATTTTCCATGCCCAGCTAGCTCTTAGGGAATTGTTTTTCTTAAGCCAAAAAATCAGGTTGTCTCTTTCTAATTAAAGACTTTCCTAATCATTCTTATAACACCATCAAGATTGTGCTTACACCCCAACTGCACAATTTTGGTTGGCACCAGTCTGTAGATTGCTTAGTAGGTGCTCTATCTAAACAAGCAGCCCCCAAACTTTTTGACACCAGGAATGGGTTTCATGGAAGACAGTTTTTCCACAGATGGGGTGAGGAGTGGGGTGGGGTTGGAGGATGTTTCGTGATGAAACTGTTCCACTTCAGATCATCAAGCATTAGTTAGATTCTCATAAGGAGCAGGCAACCTAGATCCCTCGCATGCACAGCAGTAATGCTGCTGGCCCACCACTCACCTCCTGCCGTGCAGCCTGGTTCCTAATATGCCATGGGCCGGTAGTAGTCTGCAGCCTGGGAGTTGAGGACCCCTGCTCTAGACTGTTTATGTGGATACATTCTGAATACTCAACAAGACTACAAACTACAGGGAGCATCTTCTTTTTTATTCTCGTCCACCCATATAATAAATGGTAAAATATAGCTAGATGACCACGGAACTTTGTATAAATGCAATATATGGCTTCATGTTTGGATTATGAATATCATCAGTTATATTAGAGACCTTACCATTCTCTTAGAAAGTCACCCACCCATAAAAGATTTTGCCACTTAAAATATTGCCTATTGTCCTAGCTTCATCTCTCGTCATCACTTGCATCATCATTCTTCTGACCTTAATGCCACAACAATACCAAAGTACTTATTGTTTCTGGAATATATGGTACTTTCACATCTCTAGGTCTTTGCATATTCTGTTTCTTCTACCGGAGTACCTTTCACTGACCTGAGCATGGAGAGTGTCTTTTCACCCTGATAACTCGCTCAGAAGTCACCTCTTCCGGGATACCCCATACCACCCTAAGACTTCTATTAAGCTTTCTTCCATGCTATCTCTATATCTGGAACATGCTTTGGTTGTTGCTCTGAGTATACTATGCTATAATTAACCTCTTTACGTTTATCTACTCCATTAGATGCAAATCCAGGCTCAGTAAAAATTTATCCAGACAAGGATGAATGAGAAGGAAGAATGAAGAAATGGAGGGAGGGAGATGCAGGGAAGTTTCTTCTGAGCAGGAAACATGTCTCACTCATTTCCATATATCCAAGGGGCAAGGCAGTACTTAGGATACCTGGGTGCTCATCAAAATGTTTGATAAATTGATTTGACATCAACGTTAAAGGAAAAAGAACCACCTTGGCAGATAATTCTTATCAAATGGCAAACGGCTATTCATCAAAATGATGTAATATTTGAGCCAAACCTATTGTGTTGTACACAAGTACATCACAGGCTCAACTTGAGCCTCTACAGAACCTACGAACTGACAAGAACTAAGTCAAACATTTAGAATTCAAAGATGCACGAGACATGATACTTTCCCTCAATCAACTCGTAGTTTAGATGGGGAATCAGGTAAGTAAAAAGATAATTACCATAAAATATGATAAAAACTATATCCAAGTGATATGATTTGACTGTGTTGTCACCCAAATCTCACATTGAATCGTAATAATCCCCATGTGTCAAGGGCAGGACCAGTGGAGATAAATGAATAATGGGGGCAGTTTCCCCCGTACTGTTCTCATGGTAGTCAATAAGTCTCACAAGATCTGATGGTTTTATAAACAGGAGTTCCCCTGTACAAGCTCTCCTTGCCTGCCACCATGTAAGACGTGACTTTGCTCCTCCATCGCTTTCCGCCATGATCGTGAGGCTTCTCCAGCCATGTGGAACTGTCAGTCAATTAAATCTCTTTTTTTTTACAAATTGCCCAGTCTCAGGTATGTCTTTATTAGCAGTGTGAGAACGAACTAATACACCAGGACATGTTCAGAGTACCATGGTACAAAGAAGAGATATATATCTAGCTGGAGGTGATAGAGGCAGAGGGAATTCTGAAAGGACTTCTTAGAGAAGGCAGTTTCTTAACTCAACTTTAGATGATTAAAAGATATTTTAACAGGTTTGATTAGTGAGTTAGTCCACGAAGCAGGGACCACTTGTTCTATGGCTCTAGTATCCTCCTAGGAAAAAACTGATTCTAAAGGAAAGTGAATCCAAGCACACAAACTAGGGTAAAGACAATGGTTTGGTAATGCAGAGGCAGGGCAATGCGTTGCTTGAACTAGATCAGCCAAAGAACCAAACCAAAGAACTGGGTCTCAGAGAACATTGTGTAATCAGAGCATAGCGGTGGCAGAAGATTTTGCATAGGAACCAGAGTGTAAGGAAAGGGGTGTGGGACACAGTATCTGAGAGAAAAACAGTCACGGAATACAGGCTGGGGGAAATGGCCACCCACAGAGTAGTCTAGAGAATTGTATTCAAAGGCAAACTTGAGCTATCCCTGGGGACTCCCTGGACTAGTTGGGGAAGGGTTTGGAGGAGGCCACTTTCCACAGTTAGGAGGCTAATGCAGAGTCAAAGAAATGCTACTTGCTACTGTTACTGATACTTTAGTATTTTTTTTTTAAATCCCAGGTTGCTTTGTTCTAGGTTGCATAAGGAAAGTATGAGACACGATTTTAGCCCTCAGACACTATTTCAGGACTTTACAACTGTATTGAGAAAGCAAATAAATGGGCTACTATATTTGCAGTAATTTGTTACAGGAGCACTGGAAAACTAATACACTTTCTTTAATCACTGACTTCAAACGTGCCCTGTCTATTAAGAGACGTAACTTTGAACATACATTTCCAGTCATACTCAATTACTATACAATCCAGTCTAATTTATTTTCCCCAACCTCACTTTGAAAATGTTTAAGCCTACAGAAAATTGAAAAGACTAACACAATGCATACTCTTATACCCTATACCTATATTCATCAATTGCTAACATTGTTCTAATTTCCTTGCTTTCTCACTCTTCCTAAATGTACCTAAATATTTTCCCCCCTCCTTCTCTGTATCATACATTCTAAACTGCGGATGTTTTTGCCCTCCCAGAGAAATCAAAACTACAATGAGATATCAATTCACGCCTGTGAGAATGGCTATTCTTAAAACAAAAACAAAAAAACAGAAAGTCTGGAGACTTATCTGATAGTCACTACTGGGGGAATGCTACTGACGTCTAATAGGTAGAGCCCATGGACGTTGCTAAACATCCTACAACGCAAAGTCCCACACAATTATCCAGCCCAAAATGTCAACAATACTGAGATTAAGAAACCCTGCTTGTAAAAATGTTTGTAGGCCAGGCGTGGTGGCTCACGTCTATAATCCCAGCACTTTGGGAGGCTGAGGCAGGCAGATCATGAGGTCAGGAGTTTGAGATCAGCCTGGCCAACATGGTGAAACACCGTCTCTACTAAAAATACAAAAAAATTAGCTGGGCATGGTGGTGGGCGCCCGTAATCCCAGCTACTTGGGAGGCTGAGGCAGGAGAATCACTTGAACCTGGGAGGCAAAGGTTGTAGTGAGCCGAGATCAAGCTACTGCACTCCAGCTCAGGGGACAGTGCGAGATTCCATCTCAAAAAAAAAAGTTTGCATATGTGTATACAAACATTTTTCCTGAACTATTTGTAAGATAGTTACAGACTTACTTTTACCCTACTTTTTTATGATACTTTTTACCCTAAATGCTTTAGTTTTGGCTGGGCATGGTGGCTCATGTCTGTAATCCCAGGACTTTGGGAGGCCAAGGTGAGCCCAGGAGTTTGAGACCAGCCTGGGCAACATGGTGAAACCACATCTCTATAAAAAATACAAAAACTAGCGAGGTGTTGTGGCACATGCCTGTGGTCCCAGCTATTTGGGAGGCTGAGGTAAGAGATCACTTGAGCCCAGAAAGCTAGGTTGCAGTGAACCATGATGGTGCCACTGCACTCCAGCCTGGGCAACAGAGCAACACCTTGTCTGAAAAAAAAACTGCAGTTTAAATTTTCTAAAAACCAGAACAGTATCCCATACAGCACATGTTAACATTGATACAATACTACCATCTATTATACAGTCCATTTTCAAATTTCTCCATTATCTCAAAAAATACTTTTATGGCTTTTTAAAAATATATCCAGGATTCAATGAAGGGTACATAGGATAGCGGCCTGATCACCACTTTTTTTTTTTTTTTTTTTTTTTTTGAGATGGAGTTTCGCTCTTGTTACCCAGGCTGGAGTGCAATGGCGCGATCTCGGCTCACCGCAACCTCCGCCTCCTGGGTTCAGGCAGTTCTCCTGCCTCAGCCTCCTGAGTTGCTGGGATTACAGGCACGTGCCACCATGCCCAGCTATTTTTTTTGTATATTTAGTAGAGACGGGGTTTCACCATGTTGACCAGGATGGTCTCGATCTCTTGACCTCGTGATCCACCCGCCTCGGCCTCCCAAAGTGCTGGGATTACAGGCGTGAGCCACCGCGTCTGGCCCTGATCACCGTTTTAAAGGAAATAAGAAGTCCCAATTTTCAAACAATGGGGGAGAGGGAGTAAACTTGTGGCACTACTCTAAGATCTAATAGTCTGTGGCTCTGACATTATGTTACATCTGAAATGGATGTACTAATTCAGAAGGTTGTTAATACATTAAAAGTCTCTCAGCTATCGCCCTTTTTGCCTTAGCCCACCCACACCCAGGTGAAAAAAAAAATCTCTCTTGGGAGAATATCTTCAAACCTGTTTACCCTGTTCTTAAGAAAGAAAAGGGAACACTCTTCACAATAATCCATAACCCTGTTGAATAAACATCAATCTGAAACAACAAATCAAGAAGGAACTTTCTCCAAAGAAGATATACAAATGGCCAAAAAGCATATGAAAAGATGTTCAACACCACTAATCATCAGGAACGTGAAAACTACAACAAGGTATCAACTCACACCTATGAGAATGGTCACTCTTAAAACAAACAAACAAAAAGAAAAAAAAAGTGCTGATGGGGATGTGGCAAAATCGGAACCCTTGTGCATTATTGGTGGGAATGTAAAAGATATTTGCACTCCCATGTTCACTGTGGCACTATCACAACAGCCAAGAAGTGGAAGCGACCTAATTGTTCACTGACTGATGAATGGATAAAGGAAATGTGGAACATAGATACAATGGAATACTACCACCTTAAATAAGAAGGAAACCCTGTCATACTGTACATGGGTGACATTATGTTAAGTGAAATAAGGCAGTCACAAAAAGACACATGCTGTGTGATTCCACTTATATGAGGTATCTAAAGCAGTCTAATGGAAACAGAAAGCAGAATGTGGTCACCAAAGGCTAGGCGGAGGAGGAAATGAGGAGTTGTTCAATGGGTAGAGTTTCGACTTTGCAGGATGAAGAAGTTCTAGAGATGTGCTGCACAGATCTCTAGATCTCTCCACACAGATCTTTGTTGCTGCACAAAGTGCATAAAATACTTACTACTCTACTACACATTTAAAAATGATTAAGACAGCAAATTTTATGTGCTTTTGACCACAATTTAAAAAAACAAAGAAACAAAAAAACCCATCATTTCAGGATCACACTTAAAAAAAGGTAACTATGG